>NC_133910.1:11179899-13579899 GCF_964199755.1 Larus michahellis | reverse complement strand
AAATCTTCACTTGTATGGGGTTGTGGCTGATCTATGCAAATATTCAGCAGCTTCAGTCTGTTTCCAAAAGGAGGGCATTTTTACCAGCTTTATGCTTGTCTTGTGTCTGAGTAAGTGATTCAGTTACGAACGACACAAAGAACGTTTAGCTGAATTAAGCCAAAGCAGTGGTCTTCTGGGGCTAAATAAAACATCCCTCAGGAAACTGCATTTACATTTGCAGACAAAAATCACACTAAAAGAGATTTAAGGTTGCAGATAACTGCAGGCATCCACGACTTAAATGTGTGCTCAACTATAGCCAAACTAAAGGAACAAAACTGAAGTAAGTTTTATTAACCCCTGACAGCAGAAGGTAAGGCTGTCCTTGTTAAACAACCAAATGGCTCACATATTAAACAATTTAAACTGACATGCTAATGCTCTTTCAGCCCAGCCCTGTGGAATATCTTGTACTCTGACAAGGAAAAGCAGCAGGAAAAAAACAGAGGAATTTCCATCAGTCCCAGACTTGCAAATCACTTCTTTCCTACAGATCCCACTGTACTCAAAAATTCCATATGCACAAAACCTGTCCCAGGAAAGGTATTTCCTACAGCATTAACCTCAGGAATCTCAGTCTAGACAAAGGAAAATATTTTTGAGTAGGTTTTTGAAGCAGGTGTAGCTCCTCTAGTGCTTGCTAACGTGGTCAGACACACTGCTTTCCCGCAATGGGGGCTGATCCCCTTCACTATAAAGTACAACTAATTATTTTAACTCTGTCTCATGGCAGTGCCAGTAAGTTCTAGTTGAATTTACAAGTCTTCTGAAAGGCATAAAAATTAGAGAATGAAATGAAGGAAGCCATACAAAGTGAGTAAAACACACTAGAGGGGGAAGGATGCTGAACCCAAATCATTAATTCCCATTGCCGAAAAAGGTCAGAACGCTAAAAGTTCCCATTCTTTAAAGAGTAACACTCGAGTGGCCCACTTCTAAATACTGGTACAGAAGTAACTCTTGAGTGCCTAGACCTCAGTCTGGACAGGAGGTGACGTTAAAGACTTTAAAAACCACTTCAGGACACATGCTTCATGTCTTAGTACCCTGACCTTGCGGTGAGACAAGGGGCAGCTGATGGCTCCGTGCCTTTCCCAGGTTAGGCAAAGACAGAAGTGCCCCGAGGCACGTACCTACAACCTTTTTACATTTACTGGCTCTTAGGGTGGGATCAAGAACCTGCGTGAACACCCACAACACTTATACTCCAGAGTCCACCGGCGGCGGTTCAGCCTGGACTTGGACCTGAGCTTGATTTACAGTGTAAGAACAGACCTGTGCCTGTCGGGAAGGAAGCATTGCATTTCCATATTAGAAAAGTCTACACTTGAAAATAGAAAATTAATGTGTATTTTTAAAAAGCTGTTTTCATGTAATTGAAGGCTTTCTTTGACTGCAGAGTTGCTATAATTGGAATGTATATATGGTTTTGCTAATCTCTAGTGATCAAACCAAGGATATGATCCTCTCTCGTTAGACTCAAAAAAAAGAGTCCACTTCAGATGCTGCATTAAGATGAGTCCAACAGGTTCTGAATGCTCATTAGTTGGTGTGAAGATTGAAAAGCTGAAAAAGTAATGAATGTCTGTCTTACAGACATGATGTTATCCAAGTTAATAAAAAAAAGAAAAAGAAAAATAAAGCTCCCAATCCCCACCCCAACCACATGCAGACATCCTAAATGACTGCCCACCTTTCCCCCTGAAACTGAGGATTAAGGCAGAGGCGGATTAAAGAATGCATCGTTATAGGTCTATTATTCTTCAACTTTTCACTTTCAATCAAGACACACATTTGTAACTAAAAAACTGCTGAAAGCACAATTTCAGGGCATCCTCTGCATGTGAATTAAACTGGGGCTTTTTTTCCCAGTGCCCCGCTCTCCCCACCCACCCCCAGCATAAGTAACAAGAGGCCATTTTCTGAAGGTCGTCTGAACGATTTCAAAGGCGATAACAAATCAGAATGTTCCCTGCATCTAATATCAAACAGGTCCGGTGCCAACACTTATTAGAGAAATCGGATTCAACCCCCCCTTCACCCAAACACACACACATCCAGCTTTGAAGTGGAAAGAATGCAGGGATCAGAAATTACCCGAGAGACAGCTCTGCCCGTCTTTGAAGCTTTCCTTTGATACTACTATTTCTTTTCCTCTCTTACGCTAGGAGGCTAAAAGCTGCCTTTTCTTATTGATATGGGGTAATTAATGAAGCCATAGCATTAACATAACCCAAGTTCCTTAACGTGATAATTCAACAGGGACACTTATGTTTCTTTAGTTAAGTCTAACGGATGCAAAAATTGGAATTTGGCTAGGCAGCGATGTTAGGTACCCGCTCTAAATACGCCCTGTCAAGGTAGTTCTTGGTCTCTGCATCCAAAGAAAAACAAGGTATTACTATGCCAAAAATTCCCAATAAGTTTTCATTTTTATTGGCAGACTTGGGCTACGAACGGCTCAGCTGACAATAAGCCTGCCCTGCAAGGGTGAGCTGCAAGGCTTCATTTATTCAGGAATCAGGACAACACTTGTAATTAATTACCATCCGTGGTTAAATTCCAGTGCACAATGAGTATGTCAGAGTTTGAAACCGAGGGTGGCACGGTGCCATCACTAAAACTACGGGGCTAATTAAAATGCATCACTATCTGGTGGACGCAATGGGTTAGTACGGTAAGCAAGAGACTGCAGAGCCAGCAGCATCCAGAACCCACGACCTGACAGAGGCTGCCAGATCTCACCTATTGTTTTTGCAAAGTGTCACCAAAAAATGTCTAAGTTATGCAGCTGGCAACTTGGCAAAGACACATTCTGCAGGGTTTGTGAATAATTCACGAGAGAAGCGCATGGAGCACTTAAGAAATGCAATGATTCTTCGTCTGTATAAGCAAGGCTTGAAAATAAAACCCCAGAATGTAGTCTCTTATTTTACTCACTGCAAGCTTAAGACTTCTATTTTTTCACCTTCGTTTTGGAAGTATTTAAATCTGTAAGAGGGAGTACCCAATTTAACTAGACTTCAGCCCAGCAGAAACGACATGAAGCTTTCCTGTAAGTACCTGCCAACCTACAGCGCACAAGCAGACGGGAAGCTACAGCAACCTGGGTAACGCAGCGTCAGCTTTGCCGTCTAACTGCTAATACGCCACCCTGCACAGCTCCACAATGACAAGAAACACCCAGGTTTGTTTTATTCTAGACTTGCCCGACTAATGGACGAGAAGACCATCAACACCTCCGTCTGCACTCATCTCTTCCCTTTGTCTTCCCAGTAATGCAAAATTTGCTAAAACAGCCATACTTTCAGAGATAAACGATGACTCCCCTGATCTGCAAGGAAATCACTGGCCTCTTCTGTGCACAGTCCATTTTTCACTTACTGTCTGTGTGATTATTCAGTCTCCTGATGATGGCCATTTCTTCTGTTGTTGAATACTGTTGAATATATTCTGTTGCCCCAAACCCCGCTCTACTTGGGGAAAGCCCCCCACTGAATTTCACTTTTGTTACTTAAAGGACCCTCTGCCTTGTGCAGCTCGAAGCGTCACTCAACAGACCCTCATTCAGCTGTTTAAGTGGAAAGAAGCAAAACGATGCTATGACTTATCCAGTGTCTCTTACTCAACATGGCCTACAGAAGAGACGGGAACTTCAAATTGTTGTGACACCACCTAGTTAATCCTATCTCTTGCTGTTTACAAATATCAAATGCTTCCTAGGAATATATAAGCAAATCCCCAAATCAGCGATTACTGTGTAAACCGCTCACCAGAAAAAGGATCACGTCCTACTGTGATCCTGAGGGTTCTCTGTATTTTTGTTATTTAATAAAGAAGATACTCGCTGATCTCCTTTTTCATACTCTTCTGCGTCTCTTCCGAATGCTAGCGCATTTTCTCTCCTATCAGGTTTCAGGTTAGAACCTGAGAAATTAGAAGAGTACGATGAAACCTCACTGGAGTACCTTCCCAACAGCATCTGTTGTGACAGAGAAGGAACTGGAAAGGACTATGTTTGCAATTGACTATAATCGCTCATTCCCAGCAGGCACAATAAGTAAAGCGAATCATTGCAAGAGCGCAATCTTATTCTTATTCTCCAGTTACCAGCGTAGTTAATTAGTGAAAAAGAGGGAGCTCACTGTTTGTCAATATGTGCTCCAGTTGGCAAAACTAGCAAGCTACGCGTTTATTCAATCTTCCAAGCCAAACTTACTCATGATTTAAGTGGCTACAACTCCAATTCTACTTAAGTCAATTGAAATGTTCCTATTTATACCTAAAACACAGACCTTCAGGTTTGCAAAAGCCCTGGGATGGCCCAACGGAATAGCAAACTGCCACATAAAGGCCACAGGTTCAGGCAGCCTCGTGAGAGCAGTCGCACAGCCTGGCTTTGGACACAGAAAGCTAAACTGGTAGAAAACAGACTCCCCTGCAGCTTGGCTTAAAGCAAGAAAAGAAGCCAGGTGTTAGCACCGACGCTCTGGAGAAGCTAGCTGCTCCCCGCTGACAGCAGACAAAGGTTAGTGCCCCGTGCCCAAAGCTGGCCTTGGTGAGTCCTGCTCTCCCCCGGCAGCCGACGATGACAGAGGAACGGTCTACGGCTCTCCAGAGAGTTAACCCTGAGCTACACAGAAGCCCAATGCCAGATGCCGAGTTTCAGAAAGGAACTCTTTTACTTAGAGCTTTTCAGCATATATAGCATTATTATATTTCAAGGGAGCTTCAAAGGAAACTGGATTCATCAGAGAAAATGAGCGCACCCAAACGAAGTGTGACACAGGAATCCATCAGGCACTGTCAGTGCTCTCTAGGCAGACTCTCATTTCAGTTCTGAGCAGAACCTGGGGTGAAGAGGGGCTGGTGCTGTAAGTCTGTATTTATATGCTAATATACAGGGAGTGGAGTGTGCAGCTGCTTCTGCAGCAAAGTGCCATTTAAACCTGCATATTTGAATAATGCAAATCAAAATCAGGCAATTTTTATTTTACTACTTCTTAGGCCAATTCCCCGCCCTTCGAGTGAGGGTCTCTCCCGTGGGAAATACAGCTGTACTATCTCCTTCAGCAGATCAGCTCCTGGCCTCTTCCAGGGAGCGGAGGTTCAGACTCAGAGCCGCTGAACTCTGGGTCAGTACACAACGTGCTTTTCTGTGCGCTAAAACACCGTTATCACTTTTAAAAGGAAAAAAAGTCTCACCTCATTATAACATGGCCTATGGGTGCCAAGTACTCATCCTGATATAATGAACTTTTTATTTTAATAGGCTTCATAACCAGAAGAGAAAGCTCCAGAGAGAAAATGTGAAACATGGAGGTATTTAGTACTGTTACTGGCAAAGGAGAGTCCTGGTGGATGTCTCACTAAGAGAGACCGTTCCACCCTGAAAAGAGAAACAAGCTGAGCTGAAGGCCGTCAGGTCCCATTAACATCTTCTGATGCGCTAAAGAGAGCCATATGGAGTGTGTGCAGTCAGACGAAATTTGAGGGTTCAAACAGGGTGACTTGTTCATAAAACAGATCACTTGTGGAAACAGGTAACACTTGCTTTAATAGCTGCTGTTCAAGATGCACGATTACTGACAAGCAAATGATTGAGGACTACCTACCGATGATTCTCACAGTTGCATTTAGCAAGTTGAGCACAACACTAGCCCAAGATTTCCCAATGGCTCTCGGAGAAGAGAAACCTGAACCTTGGGCGATTGATGTGCTGGTACACTGAGAAAAGTTTTCTCAGCAAACACTATTAACGAGGCAACTGGGGTCTAAGGTGATAAATTAGAGATTCAAGGGCTTCAGAGCTTAGAAATCAGACACTCAGGTATGAAAAATCCAAGCAAAGCATGATAAACTTAAACCGGAACATTCTGCAAAACATCCACAGAGTCTTTTGACAGTTTTATGTTTCTAGCATACTTGTGATGGGACTCCTGTTCTCTGTCATTTAAGTACCAGGTAAAAATCAAATTTAATGTTGCTGGATATGTAGCAACCTACCTTGCCATCTTCAGTATAGACGTTCTCATTGTAGCCTTTCACTATTGTCCGGTCAATGAAGAGGCTCCGCATCACCACTATCACTTTTAACACTTTTCCTAAGGTAACCTGCGAAGAACAAGAGAAGGACAAAAACGAGCTGAAGGAGAGTCGACGGTGTCTGGATTCACGAGACCATCAAGTTAACAGCTTAAGTTGATGCAATTTCAGTTTTCAATATTTTATAGACAGACCAAAATAACAGATCTAAACCCACTGCGTGTGTTATGAGGAAGAGCTAGACTATAGAGTGCAGAACAAACAAACATTCATTTGCAACTGAAAATGTATGAATTCGCAGAATTCCCTTGGGTAGGCATGACACTGCCAAGGAACTCTCAATTTTATTAACACCGCAACTCAATAACTTGTCAAAAACAATGAGCAAATGTGATTATTTTTGATGTATTTGATATTCTCCACTATAAGCCCACTTAGAGAAAAATAATTTGAAAGAAGAATTGGACTCTTCTAATGCTAGCTTTTAAAAGCATGCCATGAGTTTAATGGAAAACATTTTAGATCCAATAAAAATGTAAAATTATTTAAAAGGAAACGACAGCTAAAAAGTAAAAACGTTACATTTTCAAAGGTCTAATTGTCTTCCGTGAAATAAGTAATGTCTAAAGAATAAAACCAGTATCAAGGAAAATATATAGGGTCAGTCAGAGTATAACAACAGAAATAAGCCTAAATTATATTATTGACAAAAATGCAATAATGAAGGCATTTTAATCTAAAAATCAATTTACATTTCAAAGATGAACTCGCACTTCAATATTGTTAAGATGTGCGTCTAACAATAATTCTGTCTTTGTGTTTTGTTATACAGAGATTACTACAGAGTTTTTCCTTACCCAAAAAAACCATAAAATTGAGATATAAAAGAAACGATTAGTTCATTTTAATATTTCCAAACCAGCAGCGGCTCATTTTCCATTGTCTGTGTTCCAGCATTTTGTCCAGTACAGATTAACACACGCTAGAACAGTTGTGTTTGTACTGCTAGCCTCAGCAGACAAATCCCCACCCAGAGCACTCGGTCAATATGCATCTTTATTGATTTGTTGCGCGTTTTTCCTTTTTAACTCCTGCTAATGACTCCTACCTGCTGCCGCCTTTCAACACCACTAACCTCACCCTGTTGCTGACTAAGAGACTAACGGGCAAATCAACTCTGAAGCGCCAGGACGCTTTTCTCCCCAAGGAGGAAGATGGAAAATCTGGCACAAAGACTCCAAGCCAAAGCTGATGCAGGGACATGCTGGAGGAGGTTAGGAGGGGAAGTGGTGGTAGGTATGGGATGAGGATACAGAATTTTGCAGAACAGTTGCCCAAACTACTGTAAATACCGCTTATTATATCACTATATAGCAGGACAGTTACAAAGCCCGAAAAGAATCGATGACAACTCTTTGGCATGGGACACGGAGAAAGCCACTCTAGAAGAGAAGAGTCTAAACAACAGGGAAGGACAAGTTGACAGCAAGAGAGAAGACAGGGAAGAGAGAAGGGAAAAAAAGAAGTCAATGACAGACTTCAAGAAGACAGGCTGTTCGGCATAATTCTGTGCGAACGTGAAGGGAAAAAGCAGGTCAGAAGAATGGGTAAAATTTTGAAGAAAAATGTTACAGGCTGAAGGAAGGTAACCTGCATCAAGGCCTGCGCAATGCACATACCAGGAACAGCTTCCTCTGATTGCGACCTTCTTACAATAGATTGGGATTTTCCGAACGTGTATGGAACACCGTATTATGATATCAGGTGCTGTGAATTTGGGTCTAAATGTAGTATCTCGCTAGGACACTCTGTAATGAGACCTAGTTGGTCTGCAAATAACGGAAATCAGCAGAGTTATTTCAGCACCTCCCACTGTATCAACTAAGTTAAAACTACAAAGTCACGACCCAGAGATGCCTGATCTATGATGCTGATGTTCCACTGGAATCAGAAAGACAGTTTTGTCCTAACTGCTAAGATGAGGAAATGGAGACATTTGGAAAAAAACTGTCAGCCCATTTAGAGTTAACAGTTTTTTATTTATTTTTCTACCTTAGTTAAGACTGGCACTTCGCTAGGGTATAGGTCTGCTGACAGAACTGACTCTTGTAACTTCACGCTAGGCATCAACCACGTACAGTAAATTGAAAGGAGGAAAAGAAAAAAATTTAAACGAAAAGAAATCTGCTTAATGGAAGAGCTAAAAGACTGCCCTACAAACACCCAGACCCAGCTTTGTGCGTAATATTTTCTACCTCCGTTGCCTTCACACGCGTTAGTGGATGCTCACTTCTTTCCTATCCCCTTACGTTCTGCATTCATGTACCTCACATTGCTGCCAGGTGGAAAAAAACTGGATGAAGTTTATCTGAAGCCTGTGTGGGATGTTCCTGAAAACCCTCAGAGTGAACAGTGGAACGTAACAAGCTGAAAAATCCCATGTTTGGCACACCAGCTTGCTTGAATGTACTTATTGCTGGCCTCAAACCTCCCCACAAGATCTACCTGCACAAATGCTTCCAAAATGCTTCTGCATGAGCTCATTGCCTTTTCCCGGGTCATCTGTTTTCACAGCCTTCCAACGATTCACTCTACACTTCCAGAATCCATCACAGCCACCCCAGCTACCATCCATCATGCAATACTGAAAGGTCATATTCTGGAGACTGGATCTGGGACAGGAGCCTTGATCACCCACTTGCTTGAACGTCAAAACCGCAGGATTAGACCGTCTCCCACGTGTGTCAGGAGCTGGGCAGACCCATCCTTAGATGGGTACCGAAGACCCTGAGCTCCCTGAGGAGGCATTGTTGTTGCCATGTCGATGGTTTGTAGAAAGGGGTCCTCTCCAGGAGAAGGGGCACCCAGGCATCGTGGTAATAAAAATGCATGATAGAATACATTGCAAATTTGTCTGGGTTGTGCTAGGTTCTCTGAATTGGCTCTTACAGTGCTCTGGCACTGAAATAGAAAACGTTGCCGTGCTGCTGTTGTTTTGACATGGGATTCCTGTAGGTCTTATACTAGCTGGAAGAGAGATCGGGACTTTAAAATTATTGTTGTAGGACTGTATCATTAGTTAAGTCTGACAGAAGCAGAAATTTTGTAAAACTACATGTAGCTTAGAGAAATTATAGTTCATCATTTTAATGGCACTGAAAGAATGAGGCTAGTAGTACAAAGAATGAACAACAGCCTGTCACTAGACTGGAGGACGCTGTTAGATTTGGAAGCCAAAAGTATGCTCCACAGCTATTTTCAGGGTAAAGCACATTCCGTATTGTACACAACAAATGGGATACACTTTTTTTTTCCTCTAATAATCACGACTTGTAACTGTTTTCAGGATTTCATCTCTTGAGGTTCACCTCAACCGTATTTTAGAAATCATGTTTTCCAGCAAACCATTTTCTTTCAATGTCTGCTCAACTTAGCTAGCTGCTCAGAAAAAGATCTATGTATGGAATATAATTTACACCTATAGTCATACAACCGTGTCCCTACAGATCACCTGAAAGAAGGTAATAAAAAACTAATGGCTCTGGTAAAAAAGTAGTTTGATAGATCTCCTCTGAGCTCCAGTAGTGCAGGTCTCTCCTTCTGGAGGTCAACTCACCCAGATGCTCCCTATTTAATGGGCACTGAAATGTCCCTGCATTTCCACAGATATCAACTGAAAGAAACTTCTTTCATTATACAGAAAAGATACCTTTCAATTGTGACAAAAAGGCAACAATTTCCTTTCTAAGCCAACTTTTCCGATTAAATTTCAACTTCTTCTGTCGATATCCTGTTAAGACAGCACTTGGCTTTTTAATATTTCGCCTGAAGGATATATGCCAACTCGTCCTTGATGTAGAAAATTTTAATTCAAATCAATACATGTACAAGGTCACTTTAAAATTCAATTAATATGAATGAAAAAATATGCCCCACAGTTCTGTGAGCTGAAAATGGAACAGTTGCAAGTTAAATACTTCTGTAGCTTCTGTTTAGGTCTGTGTAATAACAATGTATTTCTAACTTCCTTTTGACTAAAGTATACTAAATTCAGACAGCTAAGCTATTCATAAATCCCCTGCTTCCTAAAACGGCAAGCTCCAGAAGAAGGTAGGACAGGCAGCTGACTGAAATCTGCAATATTATGCAGCTTTTCTGACAAAGATATATAAAATAAAAATCTTCTTGAAATATCCCAGTTTTAAAAATATTTTATCTATCACCAAGATAATTCTCAAAGAGCATATGACAGACACTGGGTGCCAAGAAAGGGGGAGAGGGAGACAGAATAATCAGTGAGGATGGCTTAGATAATTTCTTGTAAGCCTGATGAAAAAGTTCCCATTTAGCATTACTTATGATTGGAAAAGAAATAAGTACCTCTCCAGATAAGTCAGAACTGGAGTCAAAATTAGTTCACGAAACGAGAAGGATCAAAATTAATTTACCGTGCCAGAATTCTGCCTGGAGGAAATCGCTTGCAATCCCCCCCGCTTTAATTTTGCCTCCTCACTGAAACTGATACCAAGTGAAAAGCCCTTTTATAAACAATTTTAAAATGCATTAACAAATGTTCTTTCTTAAAATTTATTTAAAAGTTGGATATTAGGAAAACGTACGCTGACAACAGCAAGCTCCAACACTTTACAAAAAATTCCCAAAGCTCCAGATTTCCTCTCAGCATCCCAGGGAATTTGCTGCTGATCTGAGCTGCAGATGCTCTGCAATGCAGAGCTAAAAGAAAGAAAACATTAGTTTCAGTTAACACGGGTACCTCCCTGCTTGTATAAAAAGGAGCACAGGTTTGTACGCTTTCTTATTCGCCTTAGAAAACAAGGCGGCACCATCCACGCAGAGACGTAACCGAGCGGTTCATATTTCCAGCAAAAGGCCAGACACCTGCTCCTTGCCGTACAGCCAGCCATGAGCTTGTCCTCCCACTCCTGTAGCTATCTTACTAATCAGTACAATGCCTGGAAATCATGTTTATATATACTGAAAAGTGAGGTTTTGTATTAAAAATAAAGTAAAAAAAAAATCCCACCCGGACTTTCAACTAGTTATTTTTTTTCCTGTGTCTTATCTCTGCTGGGCTGAATGCTGCGCTTTCCCTCACATGCTCATTATTCTTTAATGATGCCTATTTGTAAATAGCAAGATAAGATGCAATTAAGCCATTAGAGTCTAAATAAACAAACATACTAATTAGGTTCTTTACAAGGATTTCCTTTTGTATGTAAGGGCTGGAATTTACCTTTCATTAGTCTAAACTAATTGCAATAGTGCATGATAAAAAGTCAACATAAATGAAGGACTTTAAATGATTTCGCCATATTAGGGAAGAGTTGGTGGATCCTCTCCCTCGGTAACATGGCATAGTCTCTTAAGGCGAACCAAGCGGCACAGAGTACTGTTCAAAGGTTAAAAGACAGATTTTGCCAGTGTCCAGCCTCACTTAGGGAGGGGTCACCCTAGTCCAGCGTTGCTACAGATGATGAAATTAATTCCGTCTCTTTTTTCATTCTAAATTATAGCACACAGGAATTTTACAGGGATGAAAACAATTTCTGATCTTGCAGAATATGAATCCACGGCAGTACCACCACAGACCCGTGAACCTTTGGGACTGGAGAGCAGCCCTGGGGAGGGAGCAAAGCTGAGGCAATTTCTCACTGCTCTTTCTCTACTTCTCCTACTCTTGCTCGCTTGCCCATCAAAAGACCCTTCCTCACTCTTCTATTAGACAAGCAGAGACTAATTTACAATGTACTTGCCACACCCTGCTCACATACTTCATCGATTCAAGACATTCATCCTCTGCACACTTGACCTCAAATACTGGCTTAATGCTTTTTTTAAATGCCGGTTCTCAGTCTTAGACGAACTGTGAAGCCACCAAGAGCCCCACTATGAGCTCAGAAGTGATTCCTCAAGATCCAGCTCACACAAGAGATCCTTAAACATCCCAGTAGTTTCATCAGACACCAAAACCTAGATAGCGTCATCAAAAGAGTAAGTTCCTAAACGAATATTCATCCTATGTGCTTAAAATTAGGTGCCTAAGCCACCAAACGTGACCATCAGATCCATATCCCCACCAGGAACCTGCCCACCTTTATCCAGTGCTGCCAAGCGCTCGTTTCCTAATGAGCCACCAGCCTGGCAAGAAGGAACACTTACACCAAGTGCATCGGAGAAAAGAGATTGTTTTGAAAAGAAGAGCATTACATTGCTTCCAATCAAGTATGACACCAATACCGATTCCAAATCACTTCGCAGCATTTCCCCAGTTCTTCCCCAGTTCCCTCCGCCCAGTTCTTCAAGATCTCCCTTGAACAAAAATCCGTTTGGTGGCTTTTCTTAACGGGCAAACGATACATTTCAGAATCCATTTTTCCAACCGAAAATAATAACGATTTTATGTAAAACACTGATAAACAAAAATGAGACACCAGAAATTATTCCACTTTAGTGAACAGATGTCTAGCCTATTTGCAATTAATACAGCCCGATTCCATACAATCAGACCATTTAAAATGCTTGGAACAAGACTTTGAAAGTTGAAATGCAAATGTGTCTGATTCTATGGAGAATTAATAAAATTGTACAAAAACATGTTTCATAGTTTCATGAAGAGATCTATTAAAATCTAGGCATCAGTATACATTTATAAAATTAATTTCTAAGATAACATGAAAAGAAGAAATCATGTTTTCTGACATAAGCTTTGGTTTGGCAGGAACAACTCAATTTTTCAAATTGGAAGTTACTTTTACATATCATTATCCTTTAGAAACAGCTGAAATTACAGAAAACTATTTAATTATCTGTAAAAATATTTACCTAGTGTTTGTAACTTCTATAGTAGTGTTTTTATATAGCTTTACAAACACCGGGGAGACAAACGATTTCAAAGACAAAGTAGTTCCCAGATGTAGACAAGAAACTAAGTTCCTGCACCTGACTCGGACGGGCCAGGTACACGACCCTGAGGAAGTTATATCTGCCAGCTGGTAGTGGTGCTCACGTTTACTGTTCTCTAGAATATTTCTGATATTAATGAATGAATTATACACGGTAATTAAGTGCTTAATACTGAAAAAAAAAAAACATTCTGAGTTTTGATAACGGAAACAAGGTGCGTGAAACAATCATGCCATCAAGTTATTAGAAAAATAATGTGTATCTAGGAATACAACTAATCATTCAAAAAAAGCAAAAATCTAGGTATTTTTCATTAATTAAAAATCAATTCATGTTTTCTTAACATACGAGATGAAGTTTATCTATTTACAATTCCTGGCATTTGACCAACAAAATCCCAGAAAAACCTTAAGGAGTCTGCAGTTCCCTCTGCTGCCGCTGGAAATTAATTTTGCATAACACTTACTAAAGCTGATATAATTCTATGTTTAGCCTTTTTTATGCATAGTGCGATTAAAAGATTAATTGAAAAATCACTAGTGAAGATTGGGATTAAACAGCACCTTGAAATGCCACGATAAACTGCTTTTAAAATCAGTTGAGGATTTCACACAGCTCCGAAAGGTTTCAATTATTTATGTGTTTGGTCTGTGCAGCATAAATCCAGACTAATGAGGTACAACTGCTGTGGATAAATCTCAGGCATAAACCCCCCTCTCCCTATTGTCTGGAGGAAGCAGTAGCCTCAGAGGACGAGGAGGTAGCAACCTTTCAAGACACAGCATTTGTGCTCTCAGGAATAGTTTATTTTCCTTTTTGCCTCAAGCTCCGGGCTGAGGCGAGAGCTGCGCCCTGCTCCGGAAGAACCCGGCGCACACCGAGGCCACTCGCCAGCAGACTCCGACCAGCAGGCTCACAGGGCTGATGATTACTCCTCTCGAAGCACCGGAGGAACCTTAGACCGTGAAAGTCTCACCTCTACCGCTAAAGACAGAAGTTGATTTCCATCTGCATATGAAGTTGTACAGGCTGGGGCTGAAACTTTCCGCATTAGGCCTTTTGTTTCTAAAGGCGATTTATTTGGCAAAGTCTCCAGCTATTCTGAAGTTGCGAAGAATCTCACAGGCACTCCCTTCCCCTTCTTCCCCATCTCCTTCCAATCATTTGCACATTCTTAAAATATGTATGCTGCTCACCAGTGCCTTTGAAGATGAATACGTGTTTTTTTCTGGTAAATGGAATGACTGTGTTTAAAGATGTTTTAAAGTAACAACTAGACCTCTGCGTCAAAGACCTTCATGAGCAACAGCAGGTATGATAAGAACAGTGCAAGGACGAAAATGGTTCAGATTATACAGCTAGATGATTAACTCTGGACAAACAGCAAGGTTGTGAATTATTTTGAAATAAAATAAGCATTATCTGAATCCTTTGTTATTGCGGTAAACCACACTGCTGAAAGGGAGCAACTCCAAATCTAACTTGGGATAAGTTCAGAGTGAGAAATCACAAGTTCTGAAGAAACCTCCCTTCTTCTGGAGGAGGTGCTCTTCACGCTGCCCGTCCTGCAGCACCTTTCACTCAATGATTTGGGGCTGAAAACAGCAAAAGCTTTTGTAGCATTCAGGGCCAGATGGAAAGTGCCATATTGGCAACATCAACTGAGACAGATGGGAAAGAGCGAAAACCTGCCTAAAAGAAAAAAATGATAAACCCATCACACAATCACATACAAAAATACTTTAAAAACAATCTTTTTGATCTCTGATCCAAGGAAAATATGCATACCACTGGTTCAACACAGGGCTGCTGCTCTCTTGTAGCAGCAATAAGGTCCTTGATTTAGAGAGCAACCGCAACACGGAATTCAGTAAATTACTACTACTTGTAGAAGGGGCTTCTTTTACAGTTACCACCTTTCCACCCTACCTGTCAGTCACATCCGAGATAATTTACCCGATTTCCTAATTGTGCCTGAATCTTGAAAAGCATCATCTATTTTCTGACCTCAAAAAGCCGTCAGAAGTGGAAGGCACTTACTATATGCGAAGAGGGGCTCCAAGAGAACGGAAAGGGTTTCAAAGTCAGGAAGTAAACCCAGACATTTTTCTATAGAAAAATAGTTAAAAGTCAGCTTAAGAGGAAATGCAAAAGCTTCCAAGACTTATAGCTTCTTAAGACTGCACTGATTAATTCAATTCTTTTCTGGAATATGTTGTTCCACTTGGCGAATCCAACAATTGCAGATTAAATGTTTTAATGCCAGCTGTTTATTTTAACCTCTGACTCAGTTAATCTCTTGCAAATTTGGGGCTGTTCAAAGAAAGTTAATAATGGGATGTTAGACAGCTGATTAATTAAAACTAAACATAATCACAGCTATACTTACTATGGAGAAATTAACAGAACCTTTGAGATCTATAAGCAAAAATCTAACCAGAATAGTGTTTTAAAGTCAACAAACTCTAAAACCAATATAAAATCTAAGCAGCCATCCCAATGTTGATTTACATTGACTCTACAATTCTATTTTGACAAAATATCTGATTCTCAGATTCATTTTACCATTTTCTTGGAAACAAGAAATTAGTCACACGCACACTACACCCAAGCCTTTTGGAACAGCCTATGCAAGAAAGGAAAAAACAAGAGGAAGTACCATGAGAAATCTGAGATGGAAAAGACTGATCCGGTCTCAGTTCTTCACCTGTGTATACAGCGTATTTTCTAGTTTTATTCAAAATTTGACAAAAGGTGCGACTTCTGCCTTTCACCCCTTCTGCCTTTCAGAGGGAAATCAGCATCCAACTGCCACGCTACAGACTCCACTTCCATGTTGCTGACTTAGAGTGGAAGCTTTAAAGACTTCTCTTGCTATAACCACAATAGCTGCCTCTGAAAATGGATGGGAACAATAGGATCTTCTGGAATGAAATCTTGCTTGGTCAGGCAGAAATAAGTCGAACGTATTGGACTTGTTTATCTCTATTCCAGCCTTTACCGTTCATTTACTTCAAAGGCAAATTCTTGACTTCATCATATAACAGAAATTCACTGACCCAAGAACAATTTGAACAAATTTAAATCATATTGGTTTCCTCGTTTCTTTTCGTCCTCTCACCACTCTTTTTCTTCTTAATTATGATGATTAAGACTCACTCATTGCCAGGACTGCTGAAAAACATAGTGAATATCTGAGTCTGCGCTCATATTTCTACAATCATATTTAACAATAAGAAGTAATAGATCTTTCGTTTAAAGGTGAAATTCTTTTTATCATTCATTTGCGTAAGAGCAAGAAAGATCCTGTAATCCTGTGACAAATGAAGAACAGTATGTTTCTGAAAGACATAAACTTCAATAACTTGCATTGTAGGAAGAGTAATTCAATCCCTTAAGAAATCCATCTCAAAGGGTTAAACGATCCAACTTACCAGAAGCATTGCCGAGGTTCCATTTGGCCGGGACAGCTGGATAGACATTTCAGGGAACATCCTATCAATGCGATTGATCACATCGTCAACATATCTGCCAAACAAACCGAAACAACAGAATTCACACATGTGCTCCTCGCCACAGGCTCAGATTATTACTGCTTTTTGACAATGTCCACAGGACTTTCCTGAATTAAATTCTCTTTGATACCTCCATGTTCTTCAAAAACACACGCAAGCATAATTCAAAAAGTTAAGAGGAAACACACCAAAGCCCCATGTAAGTTGTTCTGAAAATTACTCTGCCCTTAAAAACATGCACTCACTTCATTTTTAGTCCAAATCTGTCACCCTCAAACTCCTGCCAGCATATTTCTATACTTTTGCCTCAGGGGGTTGAAGGATACGTTATCAAAATTACTCTTCCAGCATCGGAATTCATAGGTTGTCACCTCCTCGCCCTCTATTTGATAAACTAAGCAGATAGAGGTTTTCTCAAAGTCTTTAGACTTCTTTTTCTTTCTGAATCTTTCCAATTTATTTCATGCACTGGTGACTCTGAAATTGGCTAGTACATTCCAGGAGTTTCTCTGGGGTGATCAAACACAGAGGTAAAATAACTTCCTTTCTGCTGGGCGGAATCCCTCTGCTCACGCAGGCCAAAGCGAGCCGGCATACGCTTGTCTTGGTTCCTAGGGTCATATTAAGAGCTGGCGTCCATTAACAGCAAAACCTTCCTTTCAGAGACCTTGTTCCCAGGACACATGGCCCTATCCCATGGGCATGTCTCGCATCCTTCAGCCATTCCTCTGGACACATCAAAACGCACAGTATCTGCTTTAGCAAGAGTTTACAGAACAGTCTGTATCATCTGTGCACTCATCTGGCCTTCGGTACTATTTTAGTTCTCCTGAAGTACGCAGAGAAGGGCAGGGCGCTGCTGCCTTGTTACTGTGTGCATCTACAAACTCTGCAACTTCATCAGATTGAAGGAATTCATTGATAAAACTGTTTTCATGCTAGCCCATATAAGCGCACTGAAAAACAGATTTTCAAAAAACTGGCTGCCCCAGTTAGATCAACAGTAAAATTGAGAAATCTAATTATTTCCCTTTAACCTGCTTAAAATAAAGGCAAAAAATGTTGAATTCTTGCTCTTCAAGAAAAGTAAAACAATGAGGTGCTATGCTCCAATTGCTGCTTCACAAGGAATTAAAAGTTATCAGAAAAAAGAAAATAAAATCAAGAAAGCAACGCTGACACAGCTGGTAAAGTCAGCCCACTTCTACAAGTAACAAAAGAATGGAATTAGTTATGACAATTTTGCATAAAAATCTTAATCCGCACCTCTCGTGCGGAAAAAACTTTCCCCATTCACTGGAATGACTCATTAAGAGCTTACTTGCTGATAAGCAAAGTCAAAACATCCATAAGCCAAGAACTTCCCTCGCACGGTGGAAGGGGAGACGCGCAAGACCCTGCTTCGGGATGAGTGAATTACACACGGACAGTACGCACTTCACTAGCTTTAAATATTACTGAATCCCATGCTGTTTTTATACAGCAGAGTTTACACTATTTTGTAAATGCAATTACTCTGGGCTCCGCAAATAAATTCAGCTACTGCTTGTGCGTGAATAGAGCCTGTCAAACAGGCAGGGAGAGATTCTGCGTTTCTCGATTAGTGTGAGGTTAGGAACGTGCCTTACGGCCTCGCACGCTCGGATGCAGATTATTGCATAACTTTTCTCATTTTCCAACCTTCGGGCAATAATAAGTTAAAACCAAACAAAACATGAAGTTACATAAAACAAGACCCTGACACAGTCTATATGCATTAAGGAAGGAAAATTCAAGTAATTTTAAATTATATAAACAGCAGTTGGACTTGGGCATTTAATCTGCTTAGGTCCTCCTGATAAATCCCAGCAGACATGCACATTTATCCTTTGAAAATGTGATCCAGGCTGGTTGGAGGTCATCAATTCTTCAACTCTTTCTTCAACATGATTATTTGTTAAGTGTAAAACTTGTCTGACCACGTGCCTTAAAACTTGACTCAAACCCAACTGTCACCTTGTACCACCTGAGCAGTGTAAGGCAGAACACAGGATTCACAGGGAGCTTCTGAAGAGTCTTCCCTTTAGGTGAAAACAAACGTACAGCAAACCAGAAATCTTCTAATTTGTATTAACCAGCTCCTGAAAGAACTTAAAGGTGAGTTACTAAGATACTCTGCGCTTACAAGCCTGTTAATTTTGTGCCACTCTTCATATGTCAGTTGACAAATAAAGTTAGTTAAAGTGACACATATAAGGAAATATAATGTTCTACTCTGGCAAGGCTCAGCAACTCTACCAGGACCATCCGCACAGGTAGCCTTTTGCCTTCTCTTCTCAGCCAAAAGGATGTCAGAGAAAATCCAAGACCAATGTGATAAAAGAGCATTGATGTAAATATCATTGGTTTGCCCCTTTGCCTTTCTTCAAGTAGACACCAGGGTTTCCTGAGGACACATCAGAACAGAAGGATTCTTCAGAAATGCATATATAATTACTAAATTAGCCTGACTACATGGCGGCCTCAAATATAAAATGACAAACAGCCTAATCTAAGGCAAAATTCTTCTATAGATATGCCCTTCAGAGAGGACATCTGGTAAAACATCTTGCAAAGGGATGGATACGATAAATCAGATGCGGCAAAGTAACGTAAAAGTGTAACTGGTGATGACTTTAGAGAAAACTGAAGAACGTGTGATAAAGAGAAGATAAAGTGCACTCCTGAGGCTGGCTGGAAAGAGGGTCAGAGAAAAAGCTGCTGTCTGGAACTTATTTTATAGAACCGAAATACATTAATTTAGTGCCAAAATAAGCAGAGTGAAAATTTACACATCTCTGTCCAATACGTTTTAGCTCAAAAATACGATAGTTCCTATTTATGTTACAGAACCTCTTACACAGTCTCAGAGAAGCGCAGCACTTAAAGATGGAGAAAAGTCTAATTTTACTTTGCCAATAAGCACTTCTAACTTTTAATGTACTTACCACGTCTCAGTTTTCTCCTACTTACAAAAGATGCTGGTTGGAACGAGCATTTACAAACACAGGAGAAATAACGCAAAGCGGGGAAAAGCAAATGGAAACAGACTTGCTCAAACATTTGGCGTATCTAAATCCTAAGAAAAAAAACTTCATGGCGTTCTCAGGATTAAACATGAGCTGAAATGATATGGTAGTAGCTTCCTTTCTTGACCTAGCACGCTGTTCCATCTAGGAAAGGTTGAATAGAGGATCTAGAGGAACTCCCTCCCCATAGCTCCTCTATCTTGCAAAGGATGCTCACAAAGGTCTGAAAACAGACCACAAAGGACTGCGAAAGATCATACCCAGTAGTCTATGTATTCAATTACAGAACAGTATTTAAACTCTCTATAGACGCAATTTCATCGTACTTGTTCTTCTAGACCTCAAACAACAATACATTAACATCTTATAATCGCAACGTTGTAAATTAGTTTCATTCTATTCAAAAAAGCTTCGAGTAACTTCATCAACAGCTGCATCCTAATCCAGACCTGTACGCATCCTACTCAGAAAAGACCACAGACTCAACCGACAGGACTTCTGATCATTAAATCGTACCAAGCACTAAAGCGGTTTTCAAAGGATTCAAATTTCAGAGGATTTTCAAAGAAGCCTTAATAGCAAGTTTGTACCAACTTCCCTCTCCCATTCTTTTATCCTTCTCTCCTTCACAACACAGATTCATGATTTTAAAGGAAGTTTTAGAATTACATTTTTGACAAAAAAAATCATTATTTTAAAAATAATAAATAGTATCATTCAGGGGTGTGCATCTGAATGTGCCACGGAACCAGCCAGTAAGATCAGACCTGACATCAGGCTGTCAACACTAGAAACTGTTTTCATTTTCATGGAGTAGAATACTTTTTTCTACAAACATGCTATATTAATACTGTAAAAGTCAAAACACAACACTCTACTTAATGAATGTTAGCAAAGATGAAAATTAACTCAAACTGTTACACTCCAAATGAAGCTGTGTTATGAATACGCAGAAAGATCAACACTAGAATAAAGCAACAGAGATATTATTTCAAAATCTCTGCCCTTTAGCCAACGAGCGCATACGTAAACCCTTTAGTCCACATTAGAGCAACAATGCCTGGAACAGACACTTTTGAAGCCAGTTAGAAAATACTGTTTATAAGGGACTAATTACTTATGGAAAATGCTAAATGAAAAGTTTCATACTAAACATCAGGTTGACAAGGTAGAAATAATTCAGGAGCCACCTTTGTAGAGAAATGGTTTTCTAACATCTCTTTGATTCACACAGAGGCCCCCCAAAAGACAGCAATATAGAAAAGTAATCCATTATAAATTCCTTTCAATTCCACACTGGACAGATGGCTTAGTTCTCTAATGTGACCTCTCTTTTTTTTTATTTTTACTGGATGAGATCCAGCAATCCAATGTTAGTGTGATGTTTAACAGCTTAGACAAGATTTAAATAGCATTTATCCCACACAGTGTTTAACTTGCATACTGTTCATTTTTTCCACTCAATACAACAGTTTAAAAATTAGAAATATAGGTATTAGTAATAACTTTTCTAAGGAGGTCTTTCAGAAGAAAGAAAATTTTGATAAATGATCTTGGGAAGAAAGAGAGAGAGAGAAATACACATTTGTAATAAAAAAAGAGTGTAATCTTTCCTATACGCCCAGTGGAAGACACTGCATAGGAGACAAAGAGAAACTCTACGATTCTGGGGAATCTGGATTCATGATATTCCGGACTGCAACAGGGGAAACTCTCCACACATTCTCTCACTTGCTAGATTACTTGTTCCCAGATATTTTTTTTTGGCTTTTAGTTACTATTTTTCAACACAGCTAATACGTTCTTTTCACGTGTCTGGTATTTCAGAAGCACGGGCTGGCCCCGCAGGCTTGCACAGGCAGCGTTGGCTAATAAAGGCATCAGTGCAGAGAGCCTGCCTGCACTCGGCTAAGGCTATGGAACAGCTGTTTTTCGCAGAACCAGACTCAATATATACTTAAAGCTTTTAGCAGTGGCAGGATTTTAAGTATTACAGATTTTATGAGGAGACTAAATAGTTTTCGGGCAACCTGATGAAAGAAATATTGTATTTTGTAACATACAAGGTAGTCACAGTTCTAGTGTGTTTTAGTAATCAGTGAATTAAAGTTTTAATTTGATTCAGCTACCTGCTGAGGAAGTCTCTGCAGGTAGCAAATTCAAGTTGATAGAAGGCTTTTCAGAAGCATCAATTAACAATAGTTATTAAAACAGTGACCTCTGCCAGCTTTTGTGAGACGGCACTTCCTGCTTGGCTAGGCAATGAAGAGCCTGAAAAGAAATTCAACAACCCTCACGCTGAGAACGCAACTTCAAGTCTCAAGACTAAATTAGACCGCTGGCGCAATGTGTGACATCTGTGCATCAATCCTGGAAGTCTCTGCCTCCTTCCCCACATTCCACAGGTTTTCTTGTGTGTGTGGTTTTTGTTTGTTTGGGTTTTTTTGTTGTTGTTTGTTGGGTTTTTTGTTGTTTTTTTTTTTAAATTGTTAATTGAGACTCTTGCGCTTTTAATCTCTAGAACCTCTATAAAAATGCTCATGTTTCCTGGCTCCAGTTCTAAAATCCCTTGCTTGTTTTGACCAGCTTCTCCAGCTATAAATTTCCTTGCCAGGCTGCCTTCTCTTACAGTTGTTAACATTGTCTCTTGTCCTTTCTCAAGAAACTGCTTCAGTGGTTTCTTCTCTCTTCTCACCCAGTTTCCAGGTTTCTGTTGGTGGAAGACTCCAGCCAGGCTCCTCCTGGCTCATCTTGTTTCCTTCTGTTCCCTTCCCATCTGCACACCAACTCGGTCTTCTGCTACTCCTTCAATGCCTCTGTTCCTGCTGTGAAATCTTTATTCATGACAGGTTATAAAGGAAAAATGTTACCTCTTTCAAATAACTGACTTCTAACTACCATGAGGTAAGTCGGGGGCAGAAAGGGCAAACCTGAGTCTCTCAAGTTACGCAGTTTTTCAGTCTTGGGGCTACAACACACGATCAGCAGGAGGGAGTTTTGGCACTGGAATGTCTTGGTAACATGAATCCACAGGTGTGGGAAAAAGGAAGCCAGAACGTGTGGATTGTAAGGAACAAATCTGCTAAGAGACAAAGGTCCTAAAGAACAAACTTGCTAAGATTCACGCTTAACTCCTCCCCCCTCCGTGGTGGATAGGTGAGACAACACACATCCGAAAGCACTGAAAGCTTCTACTCCAAACGTGCAAGAAGGCAGCTTTCCCTTTATTCTTGCAAGTTACCTTGTCTTCAACCTTGCTAGGGATGTTATTTCCGTCATAGACGAACTACGTTTCGTTATTGAGTGCATGCAAAAGATTAAGTTATGTGCTTAAATAGTCTCGAAGTGTTTACATATAAACACAGGGTGGTCTGCTTCAAAAGCATATGCACATATAGCTGTATCAAACACTTAACCATCTGCACTTCTCACTCACAAAAGGCCAAACCTGGTACAACACTTAAGGATACATGGGAAGTCGTTTGGACAGTTCTCTAGAAGCCAAGACAGAGTGTTTAAGGGTTGGATTTACAAAGACATTTAGAAACCTGAGGCTGTGATTCAACAATTTTCAGACTTCAGCACCAATAGTGACATAAGGCACTGACACATCCCCTCCCGCAGGCTGCAGTGCACAGCCCCCACAACTCTGCTATGCTGGAAGAGCTGGATCACACAAGTGATCTGGCTTTAAAAAAAAACCAAAAACCAAAAAAAGAACAAAAATGTATTAGTTTCAATCTAAACCGGTTTCATGATTCAGCTCCCCGTGTGGCTGCACACATTGTGTGGCAGCACAATTCCTGCTGGGACCACACATCATGGGCCAGGAATACTGTACACTGGGGTCATTCTATTACAGCACTAAAATATTGTTTGATAGTAAAATGTGTTACTTATACTCTATTGTTTATACAACAAACATAATTCTGAATTCTTCAGGCTACTGTGAATCCATTGATAAGCGACATGGTATAAACCTACACGGAGTGTCCTCAAAGGTAGAGGCTGACAGTGAAGTTAAAGTCATGCGAGGTCTCGTGCTGAATGTGTTTGAAGTGCAAACCTGCCCCTGAATCAAACAGTCTCCAGACACCTGCTGGACATTAAGTTAAATACGAACACCTCCTTAACGCACTCTGAAAGTGGGTACCTTTTGTCAGTGCATACTTTGTTATTAAGATGGAGCAGAGACAACTCTGTTCACAAAAATCAAATTCCAGTGCACCACCTTAAAAAGTGTAACTTTAATACGGAAAACTTTAAGTTACAAATAAAGACCCTGCAGTCAAATTCCCATAGATGTTTTATTATTTTGTTGAAATATCTTTCTTTGTACTTCTGTGGAACGCTCTTCAAAATGCCTTTACTTCACAGCAGTAATCAAGAGAGGAATATGGATATTAGAATGTGTGAAAGCTGGTTAACAGAATAAGCATGCATCTACTTTACGGTCATCACCGGGATCTTGTCTGAGCCTGTTACTAGCCTGTGCTTTGCGGAAAACATCATTAACTCCTTTATACATACCTCCAGAGGAAAAACAGCCCTCCCTACCTATCAGTAGTAATAGAATTTCAGAAGCAATACTTCACAGCACATACGTATTGTTTATATTTCCACTTCTTCGTGAAACTAGATGTTGCTCCACAGCCCAACAAAAAACGCTAACAACAGTAATTTTCAGGGGCCTGGATGAGAATCAGAGTTATTACATCAATGTTTATCTATAAAGACCGTTCTTAAATTACTCCTAACTTGTCAAGCAATTTGTGCCCCGTTAGCCTAAATTTGCACACACACAAACCTGTTTCCATACCGTAAAGCTGTGCCGAAAGTTCTCAGGAAAAACTCAGGCCAAGAGATTCAGCTGGCCTTTACAGAAAATTGTTTGCACAAACTGCACACAGTTCTCCTGGCCAGGGTTTGAGAGACGGATAATCCCCACCCTCTCCAGCACCTGTGTTCGAGCAGAGCTCATCCGAGGCTGCTTGGATCCGCGCTGCTCAGTGAAACCACTTCTCCTGCACTCACCAGGCAATCACGCAGAGGGAGAGAGGAGTAGGCTGTGACATGCTGATGTTCAGTAAGCACCAGACGGTGCTTTGATAAAGGACTCAACGCACCAAGTTCAGGCCTCCTTCTAGAAAAGACGAGGGGCTGGGCTGGTGTCCAGCCCACCTGCCCAGCCAGATTCCCAAATAAAGTGGGGCTCCCTGCCAATGGGAAAGGTCCCACTGTGGGGACTGACCGGCCAACGGGACCCTGATGCTGCACATTACTCCACGCTGTCACTCCTGAATTCAGCCTTCTAGAGCTAGAATTCAGTATTTTCTAACATGTTATTTTCAGCTCTGCTATTGAAGATTACTTCAATAGCAAAGTCTTCTCACTTACTTTCTTTATGCTTTATTTCTCCCTCAACAGAGCAGAAATTACAGTACTTACCTCCTTTTATGAAAAGCAACAGATGATGCATGATACCTACTCTGTATTCTATACCTATCAAAAGCAACGAGATCTTACCTTTGGGTGGAGAGATTGATGACTAGGAAACATACCCTGTTGTGCACAGTCAGACCTTTTTATACACTATGCTTGACCATATGACAAGCACTGCTGGAAGGCAGAGATCTTAGTGATCGTTTATGTTAGCCACGACAAGTCCCAGAACTTTGTGAAGGCAACACAGGGAGGAAAGGAGGAGTAAGGATATAACCCTCTGGAGAATGGCTACATATCAAAACCGGAGAGCAGAGCAGACCACCTCATAAAACAGGTTTTGTTTGTATCAGTTAAGTTACCAAAGTGCTGACAATTTATGCTTTTAAAAAAGTGTTCCCTACTTAAATGATGCTCTGATGGTTTGCGAGCAGCATCATGTGGTTTTACAATATTCCTTACATTCACATATCTGAAAGCCTGTCTCGCTGGAATTCCTCATCCTTGCCATATGCTTCTTTTAACTTAAAACACAACAGCTTATTGCCTCTGCCATGTCTGCATCTAATGCAGGCACCAGCGTGTGTATTAGAGCTTCGGCTTCATCACTCCACGCACGTAGGGTGTGCTGTGTTGTACGCTTACTGACTCTGTCACATCTAGTGTTTTGTGACCTGTTAGAAACTACTGGGATAAAGATACTCGACTTTTATACAAAATGGTTTCATTCCTATAGATCCAAGCTAAGATGTAGTGCTGTCTATTACCTTAGAATCTGCACCAGACTCTGTGATCACCTACTTAAATTTTCTGGAGTGAATTTCTTAATTAGTCCTGATTTTTTTCTCTTCAGGATTATGCTCTGATCAAGTATTTTGATCTGCCTGTGATACTACAGAGATAAAAATCTATCTTAAAACTCAGAGGTTTATCAAAAGACTCCTTCAAGGTCATCTTTACACTCCAGTACAAAACCTGCATATAACCGGTACGATTAGGCATTTATAAACTCAAGTCTCTCCCGGTACAAACAGTCAGGAGAGAGAAGCCCTTCAAAATATTATTTTCTAAAAAATACACTGTCATCACTTCTTCCTCCAACATGACAAGCTGTTCCTTAGGTTGGATTTTTATAGGGCTCATGGAAATTAATTGCGTGGCTTCCACTGAAAGTCAACGTGGGGGAGGAGGGCTAATTCCCTTAAGCAAATTCTCTGAAATTTCTCTTTAAGCAAGAGTCAGTTAAAGGAAAGGGGTTATCATGGCAGTTACTTGGGCTTGCCAAACACAGCCCAGACACCTCAGCAGAGCGACTGCAGAAAGTCGCTGCACCTTTTTGGCCCTTTTCCCACTCTTGTAATCAGGTTCCCTCTCATTTGATGTTATTTCCCCTCGCACGTAAGGCTCAGTGTGCAACCACAGCAGAGATCAGACAGGCTTTATGTTCACCGGGGCTTCTAAACGCTGGAGCCTCCGCTCTGCCTGTGTTCCTCCACTGCGCGAACAGGCAGAGCAGAGTCTGAAGTATTTCGCAGGGCTGAAACCTGGACTAAAGCCAAAGAAGTACCATGGTAAGCAAATACAGTTCTCTTCGTAAGTATATTCTTGCACCTGCATCACTTACATCACCTGCAGAGCTCCCCTAAAACAAATAACACATAAACCAGCTTTTATGCCAACTATATCTGAAGTAGAATAGAATCATAGAATCATCACAGAATGGTTTGGGTTGGAAGGGACCTTAAAGATCATCTAGTTCCAACCCCCTGCCATGGGCAGGGACACCTCCCACTAGATCAGGTTGCTCAGAGCCCCCTCCAGCCTGGCCTTAAAAACTT
The DNA here is from genome assembly GCF_964199755.1 of Larus michahellis. Classification (NCBI taxonomy): domain Eukaryota; kingdom Metazoa; phylum Chordata; class Aves; order Charadriiformes; family Laridae; genus Larus; species Larus michahellis. Next base: position 13,553,046 of record NC_133910.1, on the reverse strand, counting down.
CCAGGGATGGGGCTTCCACCACCTCTCTGGGCAACCTGGTCCAGTGTCTCATGGTGAAGAACTTCTTCCTAACGTCCAGTCTGAATCGACCCATCTCTAGTTTTAATCCATTCCCTCTAGTCCTACCATTACCTGACATCCTAAAAAGTCCCTCCCCAGCTTTCTCGTCGGCCCCCTTAAGATACTGGTAGGCCACTATAATAACCCCTTTACAACTACTGCGGCTGGTACTATCAGGGAGAAATGCTCAGCCTATTAAAAAATAATACAATTCTGTTTATGTAAGTATACTAACAGAGAAAACGGCTTAAGTGAAAAACAAGGAATGAAGATCTCCTTAGATAAATACCAACATGATTATTAACGCTGCCTAGCTTTGTTCCTAGATACGTTTCCCTAATTCTGAGCATCCACTTCATGAATATCAAGCTGAAAACTTGTAATAAGCAAGTTCCTTTAAGGAACGTCACGTTGGTTACCCAAAGTAAAGGAATTCCAAACTGTCAGATAATTTCTCATAGTAAATAGGTAGAGACTAAAAAAAAAAAGTCTCTATGTGTTCACAGTCCTTAATTTAAAAAAAAAAAAAAAAAGAAAAGAAAGAAAAGAAAAAAAAATAGAAAGACTGCCCTCTATAATGTGTATGAGTGGCATGAAATAATCCACCACCGGATGGGACCACGGGTACATGGCCACAACCAAGAACTTGGACTCTGCCAAATGGCATCTCAAAAGTTCTGGGACAGAAGGGACAATAGAAGATTTCTTGCAGACTCGGAAGACAATACGAGCCTGATCAACCTTTTCTAATCAGCAGCCAAAGCGTCTCGCCTGTCTGCCAGTGACAGTGTCTCTCAGCAGGGAGTGGTTTATTATTCCAAGAAGATGCTCCTAAAGAGAGGGTCAGCTATGAATCGCTACCATGAGAAGATTTAATTAGATTTTTACACTGCCTGAAGACATGCCCTGCACACAGACAAAGTTTTAAATATGGAGATAAATGACAGTGTATTTTAAGGCAAGGTTACTTTTGGATTTTTTGTTTTACGCTTACTGTCGATATTTTTCCTTTTCTTGAGATGGCTGTTTACATTATACAGTTACACCATCCAAGCTTAAATGTTTCTTGTAAAAAAGATTTCAATAGTTTTTTTGATTAAAAACTCTCCAGGCGAATCTCCCAAAGTATTCCACCCAACAGAGCGCTCTATATTTTCCTAAAAAAAAGTCCGATGATAGCATAAACTAAAAAACATACCCAATTAAAAAAAATATAAAAATTTCTGCTTCATCACAGAGTAAAAGCTACAGAATAGTTTGATATCAAACAGAGACAAAATATATACCAATATATTATTGTACTACAGTGTTTTAATTAAAAATATACTGTGTCAAGAAGAGAATTGGACTCAGCTATATTAATACATACAGCTGCAAACTATCTGTGTTAGCAGACAGAACTTTTCTTAAGAGTAACCTTATATCAAAGATTTTTCTAAAAGCAACCAGAGGAAAGTTGAAGTCAACCATGAGGGCCAGGGCTATTACAGCTATTTCGATCATTACGAAACCGTTATCTCAAATGCACGCTGCTACCAGGATACAGGTTCACCTAGTAACATGACAGCAAATTATAGGATTAATTAGCTAACATGTAGCTACTGAGAGTCGACCAGTTGAAGCTGATGCCCTACAGAAACAGATAAAATATTACCAAATGGTATCTATCACCTCAAAAGACTGTCCTGCAGTTATATTGCCAAACATCAGTGAATTTGCAGATGTTTCAGGAGAGCTCTCCATTCATGCTCACTCTGCATTCACTACTCACTGCATTGACTCCTGTTTCTGTATTTGACTTTTGTTTAACCAGTTCTTTAAGGACACCTTCCATAGAGCACAAGAGCTCTTGATCTCCGGCTGCAAGAAATCAGGAAAGGAAGGAAAGAGACCAGCATGGCCGAGCCAAGACCTGCAGGTCAAACTAAAGGGCAAGAAGAAAACGCACAGGCAGTAGAACCAGAGACCGGTATCCTAGGAAGAGTATAAGGATGCTGCCCGGTTGTGTAGGGATAGAGTCAGGAAGGCCAAGGCGTACTACATACGTACTTTTTAAAAAGAGACAAAAATATTAGCTGTTGATTGTAGTGTATAACTATCTGGCAAAAGATGAACATCGCACAACATCTCCAAGCAGGAAGCATGAACATGGGAAAGCAGAAAAAGAAAGCTTGACTAAAACCAAATGAAATGTAGTTATAGTTACATCCTCAGCTGCACTACGGAGAGGTTCGCTGCTTTGTCCTTCTGCAACCCACCCCGTTATACTGAAAACATGCTTCTTTCTTCGTCAACTGCAACTAGTGAGACGTGAGCAACCCCAAAAGACAGAAAACATGGGCAAGCAAAACAAAGGGCTCGTTTTACTCTTTTCAAGGACTTAAAAAAACCCAAACAAACAAACCCCAAACCCTAAAACATTTGTTTAAATACGTGTACATACATTTCCCAGTATCACAGGTCAGTCCAGGAGCGCTTTCTATCCTCGCACGTCACACTGCGTCAGTGCTGACACGTCTGGAGAGGCTCTATGCTCAAACCGGAGCTGAACTTTTCTCAATAGATCCTGTCCTTCATGCTCAGGAGATGGAAATGAACTACTTATTTAGGATTTGAAAGCAAAGGGAGTCAACTATTTGGACAGACCTTATGTGAGAAAGAAAACATTTTTCCTGAAATTCTGCAAAACCACCAGCCAGAACAAGTCAACAGAGAAGGAAATATTTGAAACAACCTCAAAACTAAGGACCATCCAACAACCGGGTTCTCTATGTACCCTGTTTACACCAGCATTTTAAGATGTGTGGAGAAGAACTTCAGCAGAAGGTATTCAAGAGATTTGTAAAATGCAGATCTTTAAGATCCAGTACATACTGACACTTTAACAAAGCAATTAATAGCAAAAGCAAACAGCGGGCCACTTGCATAAGAGCTTGCTGGTGGAGGACCAGCCTGAGACACAATAAAAATTAAGTGGCTTAAAAACATACAAACACAGAAACAGACGATTCAACCACGGTACTGCAGACGGATGCAAAAGTACATGGCAGGAGAGAAAGAAGAATTTTACAACACTCAAGTTTCAATTTAAGATTTTCTATCCCCATCGATGACTTAATAAAAATCAGAGGGAAGACAGCAATTGTGGAATAGCAAAAAGAAATTAGTAGCAGCAGATAATATTTTAGCTGTCCTAGCAAAAATTATAATTGATTTTCTGTCTGTGGTGTTAAAGTTGCTATCTTGGTACTGAAAATAAATTTTCATTTAAAAAGCATAATCACATGTTAAAATAGGTCTACCTGGCATTTTCTGTCAACCAGCTCATTTTACAAGTGGCATACAAGAGCCACCATTGCTCTATCATGTCAAGAAATTCATTTCACTTCCTTAGAAATACCTAAGATTAGATAGCATTAGATTTCCTTATCGTCTATTACGCTGTAAAATCACATTGTTGAAGAAGTAACCTTTGGTCTAAATGAAGAGCAACTTTCAAAGTAGAAAGGATCATGGAAGCATCAACATACAAACTGCTTTTAAGCCAAATTTTAGGTGAAAAAAAAGTGATTATCAATATTATTCTAAATCCCAAGCACTCCTCCTCCTTGTAGCGCTCCTTTCAGTTAACTCATCTGCTTCTCACTGTGGTTGTTCTAAACAGGCTACTATAATCTACAGTACTACTTAATGTAGTTTCTCTAAAAATATCTGCTTCCTCCCTCCATCAGCCACCCCCCCAAACCCTCCTTAGAACAAGGTCATTTTCAAGATGTGGGTTTCCAACAGACCTGTTTAAACAAGAACAGCACTAACTGGACCTCCAGAAGCCAGTGAACTGCTTAGATGATAGCTACGAGCGTAGTCTTTCCCCCTGGAGTTTTTCAGGATTCAGTTAGGAACCACCATGGCTAATCTGATCTAGTTGTGACAAGAGACCATCTCTGAATAGGAGGCTGGACCAGATGACCTCCCGAGGTCCCTTCCAACTCGATCTCCAGCTAGAAATCAGAGGATTCAGCGTTGAGAGTCTGGAGCACCCACTGTCGCAGCAGATTTTTCCATTAACGTCTACGTGACTAGAAAATACAAAAAGCTGAGCAGGCAGAGGGTTAGCAGAGGCGGTACCTGAAGAATAAAGAGCCAGAACAGCTGGAGCAATTACAACTACAGAGTCTATTCAGTGCGCTCAGCGGACAGATCACACTTCAGGAACTGAAACACCAAACCAATGACTGTCAACCAGGAATTACTTCCTAAGCTTTCAAATTGATGGGTTACTTGCTAACCACACACCTCAGCAACATTCAGCTAATCAGCCTAATACCCTCCTTTAACTTACATTTAAAAGTGAACCATAAAGAAAGGTAAAAAGCAATAAACGTTTAAACTGAGGTATTATTTATAATAAAAGTAAAGTACTGTTAGATACGACTATGATTTCTCAAACTATGAGTCTGCTGTGTAACCGATTAGCCCCAGATTTAGATCCAGGTTTGATTTGTCTTTCAGTCCTTCACAAAAAGCTCTTTTATAAGACCTGTCTACAAGGCTCATACAAATTTGTCATGAGCAAAAGCATCATCTTTGCTGAACAACTGTCAAAATGCAAAAGCCAAAATGAAAGAAGATTCTGCATGTAAAGTAGGAAAGGAGAAGAGCCTGGTTTTTAGCTTGAGGGGAGTTCAGTTTTATAGTGCTATTTTGGACACAGATATTAAATTCTGACTTAAAATACATCAAAACAGTAGGGTATTTTTTGCCACTTCTAGAGCACATTCGATTTTAACACTAAATACTGAATGTAACAATCAGCAAAAGAGCTCAACAATTTAGAGATTCAAGAAGTCTAGGGATCTTGACACAGACTGACAGGCTCCAGCCAAGCTCGCTGTGTAATTATTTCATGTGTCTGCACTTTGTCTTCCATCACTGAAATGAACACCTAAAGGCAAGAACACAAAGGATACAGAATAATACACCACCATTCATTTATCAGAACGAACGCTGACAGTGGATAGTTAGAACTTCCTATTAGGTCTTGCAAGTAGGAATTATACGGTCATTCATTCTTCACAACGTGTCACTCCAGGACTTTGAATTTTGTAAGAAATTAACTGGTCTTCAACAACTGACAACAGCAGACAAAAATGCAAACTCTTCCCCTGCGTGAAAGCATATAGCCTTATAGTTACTGCGTTCTCTTATCCCAGCTTCGTACAAATATTACTGGAGTCACCCTCAGCACTCCTGCGCAATTCCCAGATGACACAATTCACATAGTTCACATGGGGAAACCGAGGCACAGAGCAACTCAACTAAACAGTAACTTGCACTGCAATAACTTATTCAGGAACCTCTGTCTCTGTGAGGGCCTTCAAGCATACGTGGTACAGAATGAAAAGGCCGAACACTATTCCACAACCATGTTTTGTGAGGGATGGAAACAAAGTATTACAGGTAACAGTGGAGCAAATGATCATACACAGAATGTAATCTTCGGTTCATTTCATTCACGGTGTCCAGGTAAACTCAGCAAAGGTTAAATAAGTGATTAACTACTTTACCATGATCTCTGTTCCAAACTCTTACTTTCTTTCCAAAAATAGAATTTGTAAGAACAATCCTGAGCAACACAAAATAAAAATTTAATTTCAATGCAAAAGTTGCTTCATGGAGATGTTTTTCATTGCTAAAATTAAAGGACTTACTATGGGATTCCCCTGGCCATGACTCACAGGCAATAAAGAGAGTACACGCAGCCACAGAAAGAAGTTGAAACCAAGTCTGCCGATGTTAACAAGGTCTCCTGTCCCCAGCGGTTTACTCCCTATGTTACCCACGCAAAGCTTAAGAATCAGGAAAATAAGGAGGCAAATGTATCTGTATCCAATTAGAAATGTGCATTACACTATTAATACACTTGTTTTCAAAATGACAAACACATACTACTGAGTAACATTACTGAAATTACAAATATACTCTCTATTAGGTAAAGCCTATGCAGCAAAAAGGAAGCGCCTTGCAAAATTACACCATCAGGAATAAAAATAACAGTATATTTCATCCCTGCTGTAAAGGGATGAAAACCAAGTCACCTCACCCAGTCAAACTTGTAACGGTTGCATTTTATTTATTTTTTCCACTGGCAGTTAGGACAATTATTTAGCAAAACAATTGTATCAAAATACTTCAAATCATTACAGATGAAGATTATGTTTAGAGGAAAACTCTACGAAGTCATCAGCCGGAATTTGCTACCCAAGCTTTTTTCATTTAACCCATCCATAGGGTTCCTTGTAAACACATGAATAGCCAGAGAATGCCCTGAAGTGAAATTAAAAAGTAATAACAGTTATTTTTAACATCAAGTAAAGAAAGCAAAGCAAAGCAGTTCTCCCACTCTGTATCCCTACTCGTTAGAAGGGACATTTAACTGCCTTCTCAAACTGGAAAGCCCAGTGACGGGCACTGACTACAGCCGCGGGAGGCAGCACTGCCAGCCCACCAGCCACTGGGGTCCCCAGGGAACGGAACCGCCACTGGGGTCCCCAGGCAAATCCCCATCTGCACTTTGTTACTTAGGACGACTTTCCCTTTTTGTAGGGTCACTGTCAAAACTGCAGGGGGCTTTCTAACTGCCTTTTATTTCGGGGACGAATTTTGTTTCAAAGTTTTCTTACGGTGATACACCCAGAGCTTCCTTCTCCTTACCAGTAGAGGTTGCACACTTGAAAGTACTTTTATCCCCCCTGACAGTATCGCTGTTGAGTTTTCCTCTCAAATAGCTAAAGGTTACCTGGAATCACGTAGAGGTACAGAAATAAAGTAATTAGTAAATACATTCACAATACGTTCGTATTGCATCATATTATACAATATGATTATGCAATAATGCTGTTCTTGCTAAGCCACCGGAATACAGAGACCTTCTCCCCCCACCTTATTACAGCTCTGCTTTTCTGTTCGTCGCCTTTGACAAGGGAATATACAACCAATGCAGAAGGAAACACTTGCTGTAATGCGTTTCTGAAGTTGGCAAGCGGCAGTTTTAATTTATTCTTTTCAGATTGATTGTCTGCTGCAGTAAAGCAGCCTCTAATCTCCCTCCCCCAAATATTAAAGCTAAAAAAAAAAAGAGAGAGTTAAAGCGATCATATGATAAAATCACAGCTTTAGTAAAAGCTTTGATATCATTATTAAGTTCATACAAATTTCGCCTCTTATCTAGCTTGTTCTTCACTGTCTAATTAGTCCAACCACTGGTAGTGTATGTTCCTTTTTTCTTTTTTTTTTTTTTGACACAGAAACAAGCAGTTAAACTAGTATTTGTAGTTTTTAATTACACATTAAAATCTTCATCCTTAACTTTCTTTTTTACTGAAAGTACAGGGATTCCCTACAGTGCAATATTAGTGTTCTGCTCTAAATGCTGCAAGGGCATCTTCTAACGGTTGGGACTGCAGAACAACTTTTAATTAATTGCCACCTTTTAATGGCATGGTTCTCACACAAACATTACCTTTAAGGCAAACATACATCAAAGAGTCAGAAATTTGCTCTTTTACAACAGAGCTGCAATCCCCAGTAACACTGACATTCGCGAAGGGCTCCACACTGCTCCGGATCTGCGCGTATTCTGGAAAACGAAGATGCAGATCAAGGCTGATACACGGCCCAAGGTTTCCAAAGAGATACAGCGTTTTCATCTCTCAGCTACGGGGTGTTCCAGCTAATCTTCAGCAAAGGAGACAGGAATTATTTCAAATCACTGCGCTCAGTCACACAGGGCCGAACGTCACACTCAGAGCAATCCTATTTGTGGGATTAGTTTGTGGAATATGACACCAAAATACCAAGAGCAATCAGCCCCAGGCCTCTTTTGGCTAATGGTTTCAAGACAGATGTGCTCATGGAGGTGTTTGCTACGAGGACATTTCAGCTAAGGCTACCAGTCCATAATAGCTCACAACACACCAATAAGTGAAGCTCTACACACTGCAAAGAAACGATGAAATCTTAATTACGTGCACTCTCTTTCCACAGTGGTTGAATAGAAAATTTGTTGAAAAGTGAGTAAACCAGATTTTTTCTCAGTGTTAAAATACACTGTAAAGTTCTACTGATGCACATTTCAGTTATTTCCTAGGTCTAAAGCAACCTCCAAGATCCTTGTCTCCTGTACTTGTATGGATAGAAATGATTATCGTGTTAATAAACATTATAGGGAACATTTGGCTTTAGTCAAAATCTTTTCTCTGGACAACCTGTGTTGGTCAATGCCTGCTGGTTTTTTGTAATTACTTTGTAAGAAAATATGCAGCTGTATAGTACTTAATGGAATTAAATGAAATTCAGCATATAACCATAGCCAAAAAAAGAGCATTGATCTGGTATAATAAAACAAAGAAGATTATTACAGAAACCCTGCTGTCAGATATATCAACATATTAGGAGATTAGATCAAGATTAAAATTTTTAAAAGAATCCTATTTCTAAAGATGCACAGAACAGCAGAGGTGTTGACTCAGTACTGAGTTACCAAGAGTCACCTGTCTCAAGAATGGCAGCTGTTACAAAGAAAAAATAACAAACCAAAACCAACTCCCACACAAAGCCATGTTGTACCCAAGGAAGGGCAATGCGGGTGTACCCAGATGACCACTGGACTTCTGGCAACATTCAGTGAGCTTCCACAGAAGTCACTCCATGACCCACCTACTGACTACTGCAGGAGGGCACAGAGCACAAAGCAGGGAAGTGCCTCCTCACCCCACCACTCTTCACGTCACACATACTGGGACCAAATCTGCGAAAAACCACAAGAGTTTATTATGGAACTGTTCCCTCTTACCAGTATAAGGCCCTGGTTTGGATCCTACCCAACTCCTCAAGTCATACAGCTCTACCTGGGGCTCCAACACTTCTGCTGATCAGAGATAAACATAAATGAAAATCCAAAATATATTAACACTGTAAGAGGGTTTCTCCTATTGTCTGAATGCTGGTCTAATACTTCTGGAGTGATCAAATTTACAGTGTAAGAGACAACTGGATTTATATTGTATTACAATATGCCATACAAAAATTTAGGAGCGTCAGGGTAAGACGAAGAGGAATGGTCTTAAACTGGAAGAAGAGAGATTTAGATGAGATATTAGGAAGAAACTCTTTGCTGTGAGGGTGGTGAGCCCCTGGCCCAGGGTGCCCAGAGAAGCTGTGGCTGCCCCATCCCTGGAGGGGTTCAAGGCCAGGTTGGACGGGGCTTGGAGCAACCTGGGCTGGTGGGAGGTGTCCCTGCCCAGGGCAGGGGGGGCACTGGATGATCTTTAAGGTCCCTTCCCACCCAAACCGTTCCATGATTCTATGACAAGTCAGAGATACAGAAGTGGGCTATGGGTCCCAGCAGCTATCTGTTGTAGAATGGAGCGATGTAATACATTTTTATGATCTACAAACTTAAAAGCAGATAACATTTTTTCCCCTCAGATTTCAGATTGTCGTTAAATCTGTGTTGGTCTGCTATTCAAAATTATCCCTAACTGAAGAAACAGCATACATCATTAATAAAGCACAAGAAGGACAATCAACTCACCTTGAGAACCCCACAGACCAAACAGGGAAAGAAAGAAGGGGGCAAGAAAGGAAAAAAAAAAAAAGTCACCTGCCTGCCTTCTGTATCTTTGGCATCTAAACAGGTTACAAGACACACGTATGGTTCCAAAGTTAACATAATAGTTAACTTGAGCAAACAGCAGTGAAAACAAAGCACAGACATAAAACAAATTAACAGCATCTTATTTTGAAAGTTACCTCTTACACTGAAATCGAAAGTTCAACTGGATTACCCCCTTCTCTCTTTTTTGGATCAGAGCTTGGTAAAGTATCTTTGGCTACAAACAGTAAGATGACTAATCAATGTTATATCCCTGGTAAGTTATTGGATTTGATCTCCTTGGAGTTGTGTAATAAAGCCCCTCATGAATCAAAACAGTACTTTGGGTTTTTTCTTTCCAGTTAAATTATATTGAGTGCTAAACAGTAAATGCCACAAAACTAAGAGACAGATTGCTATTACATTTAATAGCAGACTGCTTTTTCACCGCAGTATTTAAATAAAACAGTATTTAATCAAAAGAAGCATGTCCAGCAGGGCGAGGGAGGTTGTTCTCCGCCTTTACTCCATTCTGGTGAAACCCCACATGGAGTACTACATCCAGTTCCGGGGCCCCCAGCACAAGAAGGGCATGGACCTGTTGGAGCGGGTCCAGAGGAGGCCGTGAGGATGATCAGAGGGCTGGAGCACCCATCACTGCTCTGTGTCTGAGAACAGCTGGCCACTGAGCTCTACAACCATTCGTCACTGCTGTTGACACGGACTGCTAGGAAAAAATGCGATCTCTCTTCAAAAGCTTAGAATCGTCTTTCACCCAAACGATAAGGACTGGTGAACCCGTTCTTTCTGGTTTTCAAATGTAACCCAAGCAACGTGACACCCATGTGCACAGCTGTTCTCTTGATACAAATTCAAGAAAGTTTAATGATGTGTTATCACCTAGGAATTTTCCCTCATAATTCGTAATACAATATGAGCTCAATCATGGCAGACGCTTCCCCAGCTTTGGGACAAGAGTGTCCCAGCTACTGAATCTGAAAAGAAGCAGATCATTTCCTAGCTTTGAGTGGCGGGGAAACACTGTTGAGAAGAAAATGAAGAAGTTAGGATTATGTAATCAAAACTTTTCCTCCCGTGCCCTAGGATACGATTTTAATGCTCACTGTATTTAAGGAAACCAGAAGTACCCAAGGCTCTCTCTAGAACTAAAATGAAAAGTGAGCTCTGTCTCTAACAAGGTCCAGTCTCATTTCCGTAAAACAACTTGTTTAAAAGCAGCTGCTGTCATCTCTGCTTGGCAGGCAGAAGGGAAACCTGAAGAAAAGTCCCAAACAAACCAAAACATGTCTGTACAATAACTTGAAACTATCATATTTCCAATAGCCGATGAAATTCATTATGATCCGGATTTCTCAGCACTTATCTTCCTGTAACAAAGCTGTCAAAATAGTGGTTTCCTGTTTGCTCATTATTCTCTATTAAATTCTACGTGGTTTGAAAAATTCACTTGAGGACGTTGCTATTCTCTGAAGCAGTGTTGTAGGCAGCAGTTTTAACAGGTTCATATTATTCTGTAGTTTCCCCTTAAAGACACTAAATACTATATATACACTATTTGTATTCCTTTGAAAAATTCTAGAGGAATGCATACCATCCAACCGCGTGGTTACATCAAATCCCTCCACCACCACTGTATTTAGAAAAGAATGGAATACCAGCCCCTGAAATGCACAGTATGGATTTTATAATTGAAATAGATTTGCCTCTAGAGAATGGACAAACGCTCACAAACCCACCTGTTTAACAAGCACAATCCTTTTTACCAGAGGTTATGAAGAACTAGTACTCTGCTTGGCTAGATTAGCTTCGGTAGTTCAAATACCAGTATTTGAGGGGGGGGACACCAAATATTGTGGCCTTTTTGTGCAAAATTAAGGACCTTATTAAAAAGCAAGGCAAAGAATTATTTCACAAAGATTGACGGTATACAACACCACCAAATACATGGGCAGGAAAAAAAATGTTAAGAGTAAAGAAGCAATTGGCTAAAATTCTGTCAGCGAAAGTTAAGAGTTATTTAACAACCTGACGAAGTACAGTACAGAAAGTTTTAAAGAGACTTTCTACTTAGTTGAAACAGGTGAAATATTAGAGGCTTCAGTATTAAAAGATCCTGCAAGATGTGCGCATAAACTCTGAACACACTAAAATCAGTATACCAGTTAGGGACAAATGCCATCTCACCGTACGGCAACGCACTGCAACTTACACTAAAACAGCTTCACAAAACATCTGCAGAACAGGTGTTCACTAATTTACTAAAAACAAAAAAAAATTACAACGATGTGATCCAAACCGTGCACAAGATACCAAATCCTAAAATTAACGTTCAATCTACATGGTACATGGCTGCAAAGTAATTAAACCTATTCATGTAAATATTATTGTCTTACAATATAAAGAACTAATTTTTAATCTTTTTTCTTCATATAAAAAGGGATTAATTTGTGGAGCAAAAGGGTCATGCATTTCAGCAACATGTTCTTTTACAGTTCCTGTTGCACTGCCTTGCTAAAGTCAAGCTAAAGGAAGACCGTGAGAAACTTAAACATGAACAGGGATATTAAATGAGCTCCTAGTATTGAAAGTTATTGGAAACTGATCTCTTCCTTATTAATACAATTCCCCATCATGTACAAAAAGACATCTCCATGCTCCAGAATGCAAACAGAGTTTTAATCTTTAATTATATTCTCAACCTCAACTCTTATGGAGAGAAATATAGATGCGGGCCTGAGGATTATTGCTTTATTACATTACCATCTCTGTGGTATTTAATGAATATTGATACTTAATGCAGCTTTGCCAGTAGGGGGAAAGAGGTATTTTAGAACTGCACAAAGAACTTCTGATGACTTTTCTCAAAATGGAAAATATAGCCACACACTTCACTATCCTGCTCTCGAACAGTTCTAAGAGGCCCAAATGTTCACGCACAGATCATAATGCTGAATAGGATTATTGCAATAACACCACTTGCATGTTAAATAACCACATTCCCTATGGCCTGTATACCAGGTGTCGCACTTAACTGGTACGTCGGATTCTTGGTTTCAAAGTTCGCATCCCCAGCTGGGATTTCAGACCTCTGTAACACAGCGAGGTCAGACTAGATAAGCATAATTCAAACATAAGGTCTCAAAAAAATACAAAAACTATGAACATTTATTGCCTTAAACATGCTTTGCCATTATCTTTAGAATAATCTGCCTCTTTCTTTCATAATGAAAAATCCCTGAACCTAGGAAGCAATTAGATGCTGTTTATAAAACAAAATGCTGAAAAACACCCTTTCCTTCAGAAACTCTTGGCAAAGGGCTCATCAGGATATTTCTTAATGTAAAAATGATAAATTGCACAAGTTAAATTCCGAATAATTTATTCTGGCACATCTGATGACTGGGTATGTAGTTTATATATATACACATACCTTTCAGTTAACTGTTAAAAATAGAAACTTTTTTTTTTTTGAATGCTACATCACTGGCTATTTTAAATTAAATTCCTTCCTCAAGACTCAACTTGTGTGTCCTGAAGAAAGCTCTTGAACAAATACAATAGAACCTTACAGTACTACTTATATGACAGAATCATTAAAACCAATAGGGCATTAATGCTACGAAAGAACAACGCTTTGACTACGCTGGTATTCAATCAAGCTACAGTAAACACAGACTTTGGGATAACTGGAAATTTATTTTCCAAATCCAGATGAACAGAGACCTACTGAGTCAGTTAAGTTAAGCTTTTAAAGGAGAACACTCACTAAAGAGCATGTTTTGCTAATGTAGCCCCAAGGAATGAAGCAAGTATGGATTTCTTTTTAATCTATCCAACTTCTCTAAAAGAAGAATCCAGATGGATTCTGAGGCATAGGGAGGATAGAGACCTCCTCCATCTCACCCAGAACAAGTGGCAGAAACAACCTGGCCCTCCTGAGTCTCCGCCCAACACTCTATCCTCAAGTCCTTATTATCTCCTAAAACAAAAATTATCTTCACAGCTTTTCATTCCTCATTTATCTAGAACAATATCACGGGCAGTACTGCCTTCTTCTTCTTTTTTTTTTTTTTTTTTAAATAAAGGAAAAGTAATTTTGCTGGTCTGCTCCTAGCAATAGAGTACAAATTCACAGAGATTTTTACTCAATCTATTACAGTGTTTTCACTGCCAGGTTAGGGCATACATCAGAGCACAAGAGATTTACAAGACAAGTTGAAGAGCCCTAAAACGAAAAATTGGACTCTCTTTTACTCAATCCTCTCTGTCTATTGAGCCTGAAGTTGTCAAACAAGAACCAGACTTCCACTTGTTTATTGTTTATAGTGTGCTTATTTCCCCAAACCCGCAAATGTCACAACAAATGACCCTAAAAGGCACCATAAAGGGCAAGAGTCTCAGTACCTTTTGTGGTGAGCAAGTTCTTGTTCTGGCAATTTCCTTCCAGACAGAGAAGACAGATGATTAATCTGGGAGCACTGAGAAAACAACATGCAACAGAGCTATCAGAATCACAAGGTTTTCAGCTGAGACTCCTAAAAATTCCCATTAATACTGACTGACCCTCTTGTGTGTGCCAATGAACACACCTGCAAGAATATAGGCATCGTCCTGTGCTCCCTCTTTTCTTTCTTCCTCCTCATGTCACAGTGACCCACTGCTGTCATTTTCCAGCTAGACAGTGACACACCAGAGCCTGTGGGCTCGCTGCTCTCAGCCACCCCAGACTCTTTGGGGCACAGCGTTCTACTCCTGCTGGGTCACGGAGACAACTTCGTAACTGGGAACTTGAGTTTGAGATGTGGTGCTAAGCAAAACAACGCAAAATTAATTAACTCCATCAATTACTCCATTTCAAGAGGAAAGAAAAAACTAAGAGCCATAATTTCTTAACGTATATATTTATTTCAAACCAGAAGCCATGCCGGTTTTCTGAGGGGTTGCATGTATATGCTTTCCTAGTCACTTTGGAAGGAGCTGACAGCTTTCAGCACTTCAGCAAACACTGCTTTGAGAGCCTTTAACAGAAGGAAGGAACCAGCAGCCAGATGAGAAGCATGTGAAGGAACGCATCTATTAGCAAGTACAGGGAGATGTGTTGTTAATTAGAAGACAGAAGGAGGGACAAAGCAGGGAGAGAAAGAAGCCAGCAGTTAGTCATCTTCTCATACAGATACATTTGGCTAGAAGCGAGACGCAGATCAATCTAGTATTCCTTTCTGCACTTCCAGAGCCAGTGAAAACCAATACTGAAACGCAAAACTGAACACCAAAAGGCCTCTTCAAAACTGTTCAGCGCCCTTAGAAGACCTTAGAAAATGAAAACAGTGAGAAAATGAAAATCTTCCTGGTAGTGGTTGCAGAGGGCTAAGACCTTCCATTTTTAAAAATACCTTTTCGATTCAAAATTGCTGCTGCTGTTTCAGGTATCTACTAGTGAAAAACTAGAGCTGCTGTCCTCCAAACCAAAGCACATCAAAAGATGGCCTAAGGGTGGCACAGGGCAAATGAGTGGGCCCACCAAGAATCAGCTTTGCCATGAGCAAAATCCTTTCTCCAGCTCCTTCTGCAAGCATAAAGTAGGAAGAGATGGATGAGCCTCCAAGACAGGCTAACAAGATTGTGGGTTTGGTTTGGTCTTTTTTCTAAAAAAAAAAAAAAAAAAAAAAAAAAAAAAAAAAAAAAAGCGCCGTTTTGGAGAGGAATGGAGAGGAAAGGAGAAGAAAAAGCAGAGCAGGGAGAGAGACTAAGGGCTCAAGGGAACAATGAGTTGCCACAGCACAAGAATCATGTGTTGTATCACCACCCTTAAGAGAAGAGACACCATTTGAATATGTTCAGTCTGTAGAATAAAACTCAGCTCTCACTACAGCAGTAAAGATCAAGGATATGGATTAGCAAGATAATTGCTCCGCTTGCATCATTGCCATTAAGAACGTAACGTGCAATACCAAAAGTTACCCAAGCAGTTTCCTCAAGGAACAGGAACATAAATAAATAAATAGATCAGTAACATGGTCTCTAATGCTACCTTTAACTCCCATTAAAACATGCTTAATATCAAACTACCCATATGCAAAATCTGCATAAAAATAAAACGGTTTTTAGAAGATTCTTTGTCCTAATCATCACCTATGCTACCTCCTGAGCAACAGGGCTTCCTGCATTCCTTTGCTGGCTGGAAAGGATTACCGCAGTGTTGCTATTTGCTCCAATCTGCTATCCTAAAATGACATTTTGGCACATAGCCAGTTTCAACTACTTATGTTTAAGAAAAGCTGTAGATAATATAGTGGCTTTGAACAACATTTATTATATACTTGACTCATAGAAATTGTTACTCAGCCCAAAGGCTTGTCATTGAACTTAATTTTAATAGCATACATCAAAGCAAAAAAAGACAAAGAAATAGTTACGTCTTTCTTGACTAATCAATACAGCTAAAAAAATAAAAATCCCTAAACTGCCATGGGAAAATCAGTATGCCCTTTCAAGGAGATATGTAGTTTTGCACCTGGATATTTTCTTCTTTTGCACTTTATAGAGAAAGAAGAGAAAGGAAAAAATTTGGAAAAAAATCACGGCTTGATTCATCATTATTTGCATGAAACTACAGAAAAATCAAGATATTAAAATCCATTTGCCATACTTCTTTCTTTTAATACTTTTCATAAGCCTATTTTCGTAAGTCTTTTCATAATCTGCTTCTGCCCTGCGCTGGAGACACGATATTGAACTCAACAGGTATTTGATCTGACTTAATATAACTATTATTCTCTTCTTAAGACACACTAAGATAGCAAATAAGGACAAATATGGAAAGGTTAAAGAGAAGCCAGAGAGGCGGAAACCAGGGACAGATAAAGGGCCAGCTCAGCATAAACATATTCTCCCTTTGAATAATGCCGGACATGGTAATAAGATACTGAAACATAATTCAACTACTAGCTAAAGTTTAGTTACCATGCTAAAATTGCATTTTATCTGCAAATTCTAGGTAAACGCACCATTGAAAGAAAATAATCACCTGCAGATAAAAAGACATACAATGCTTTTAATTGTGTATATTGCATACCTCATATTAAGATTTATACAGCTGCAACTCTAAGTACAGACTTTTCTATGCAAAAATAGAAACAAGCTCTTTCTCTCTCACTACATATATTTCTAGTAACTGGAAAAGCCATGATTAAAAAATATCAAAAACCAAACCCCAAAATATTTTCAGACCTCTGAATAAAACCTGTGACAACTGGTATCACAGTACTCTAGTTTATAGACTTCTAGAAGTCCGTTTTAAGGTTCAGATAACCTGATACCCCAATAAAGGAAGAAAACTAATTAGCCAGTTCGTCACAATATACCCCTGTTCTTTCACATATATAAGAGAAACAACATTTTGTTTTCAAGCCTGAGGTTCTGATAGAGCTGCCCTTCTATCCATTATTCTGACGTATTGGTAAAACAATAGAACATTTTATGGATTCTTGAATTAAAAGCCTTTAAAGTTAATATATTAAGGGGAAAGCTCTGCTTACTCCGAGTTTTTTCTCATTTCCTAATGAAAAAACTCTAAACTTCTTTTGATTCCTTCGTTAACGTAGGCCTGTGGACTCTGATGACAACAGGGACTTTTAGTATTACAACTATGAAGTTTTTAGTAGCATAGTGTTTATACATCAGTGACTCTCGCTCTGTGGGAAAAAAGCACGTGGTTTCCACAAACTCCAAGGATGCTCAGTACAATGAATAATTGCTTAGCACTTCATTTTCTACATAATAATCATTTTCTTATATGTAACTAAATATTTTAAGCAGTTTATTAATTTATAAGCTTAGTTGTGGACATCTCTGTGGTTTTGGCATCAGTACACAGACTGCCTACAGTGTTGATACTCTATGTCCTCAAACAGTTTCTAAGTGTCCTCATAATTGCTTGTCACCTGTAAAAGAGGTTTAGATCCAATGCAAAATTAACATATGGTGAACAGATGGACTCAGAACAGACGTTTGTCGAGAAAGTACTCACACCAAAGACTTTTTGGCTTCAGCCTTTTAGGACCTTCAGAAAAGTCCTACTTGAAGCTCCAAGTCATACTAATCAGGGGAACATCATTACTCAATGACAGTCTCATGTTGCAAAAACTTTAAAGACCTGCTACAAAGAAAAATCCTTGCAACTTTACTTTGTCACAGTGCCCCCAGAAACAGAAGAAACAAAAATAGTGTTTCTATAGGGTATTCCACCCACCCAACAAGAATAACCCATCTCGTATGAAAAAAAGAAATACAAGCACAAAGCTGCATGATGACGATTTTAAAAAAATAATAATTACAATAAGGTGCTTAACACCCACCCCCCGCAAACTCTTCAGAAAATTCCGTTACTTACTGAGGCGGTAAGACAAGAGTCGTTGGCTGGGCTTTTGGTCTGCGTTTGGCAGATACTCCCATCTGGTTGGCTGAACGTTTCAAAGACTGCTGATTCAAAAGGCCAGACGCTAGCCCGGCATGGTACTGCAACTGGATAATAAAAAGCATATATATTAAAATACATACCACCGCAGTACTCTGTCTATGTCAGATCTCTGCTATCTGTACCACCTGATTCAAGTTACAGCCAGTCAGTAAGTTAATGTATGGTATTTCCTATATATTGCTTGGATGGAAGACGATACGAACAAAAGCGTATTAACCAGGTCTGCAGTGAAATAGGTATTACAAGGAAATTGTGCTATAGGGCAAGTAAGATGATGAATCAAATACTTCCTCTCAAGTCCCGACTCTCCTGAAGCTTGGGCTTGCTTTTAAACGTTAAGACTGTTTCTCCTCTCAAGGGATCGAGCATTCTTACTTTTTGGAAGAAGATAAGAGGAAGAAAGATGCAACCCTTCCACTGTATAAACCAGCTTTTTAGAAATAACACTCATCTTTTTTTCTTAAACATAAAAACACAAAACAGTCACAAAGAAGTTTCTACCACTGTAAAGAAAAATCTAATCTTTAAAATACCTGCTAGCACATCTCCATCGCATTGCAGAAAGATTCACATCCAGCAGCTTTCTCCTCTAACCTTTTATTTTACTTGCCAATGAAAGACATATTTATGAAGGACACAACATGAATCTGCAAGATTTTGAGTGCATTCCCACTGCTCGCAGATTTCAGAACAGCTATAGTGCTGTGTCTGTCCTGAAACCAGCCTCAAGTGCAACAAGTTACAAGCTCTAAGCACTTTCCATTTCCATTCTCAGTTCCCCATTTGGAAGAGAAGGGGGGGGTGGAGATTCAGTGTCAGACAGCTGCAATTTTCTTCATCATCCTAGTCCTCACATCAATGTGTTCATTAAATTGTCTAAAGATTTGCTCTGAAAAAGGTGAACTGTTTAACACATTAACAACTCTAACCCCACAGCCTGCATCTAAAAAGAGAATACAGTTAGGAAACAATGACTTACAAACGTTCAGAAAATAAAGTGGTCTATTCTGCAGGGTACCGCCTGAAAATGAGGGAAATAAAGCTTGGTAAAGTGATCTACTTGAAAATGGCTATTAAAATGAGCGAAGCTATCCCGTGAGCCAATTTGACTCAAATGTCAATGCTCAGAGCATCCATAAGGCTTTTTAACAGGCTCCTGATTCACCTGGCTGCTTTGCCACGTGATCTCGGCCGTGGCGCAACATGAAGACACATCACATTCCTAATGGGAAGAGAGCTGCACTCCATCGGGGAGGGGGGATTGCATTGCCCCAACAGCTCCGCTTAGACCAATGAATTCTGCTCAGATTTGTTTTTCTCCGACAGATTTCTGAAATGAAAAAAAATCAATGAGAGCGATGGACAGTACACGTTTGAAAGGCAATGTTTCAAAGTGTCAGGGGCTTAGTTTTCAATCTTCACTACCAGAATTTGCAGTGAGTGCAATATGCAGGGAATTAAAGGGAAAGACAGCTCTGGCAGGAGACCCCTCTGACTCCGGGAACACACTTTTCCCCTTTTCTTGAATCTTCTGAAGAGTAGCCCTCCTTCAACCATTTCGCGCTGCTGACACCATTCACTTCTGCTCACTGTGCAGAACGACACTGATAAGTATTTCAAGTAAGTAACATCATTTGGAGACTTGGTCAGAGATGGTGATAATCACAGGAGCTCATCATAGATGAATTTTAAATGCAACCTTTTAAAAACATTTCATAACTTCCTGGCTAATCTGACATTTATTAGTTCGGTATAAAAAAACCGTAATCAAAAATAAATATATTCTGAAAAACAATTCTGTCCTTTAAGGCTGACTCCCAGTGTTTAAGCTATTTTTATTAATTATAAGTATTTCTTTACATCTACTTTCACTCCTAGGAATGCAGATCCAACTGTCAAAATCTATAAGGGCCATTAAATATTTACCAAACCATCCTTATAATGGGAGAAAAGGTCAAAGTTAATAAAACTGACAGGCAGCTTCTGTCCAACTTGATTTATACATTATTAAAGTATCACATACTGCATTGCACAGAATGCATTCCTTTTGGGGGGCAGAGGGGTGTTAACTGAAGAGATTGGAAAATTGTTTCTTAGTCATTTGTTCTGAGGAAGAGAAACACGAGTGAAAATAGTGCCAAAGCAGTACCACTAACATCAGAACTATAGCCGGGAGATTCAACGGTCCTGATGGATAATAAACGTGCCATTCAGTTCATTTTTTTCCTCTTGCCTGCCGGCATTGGCCAAGACAGCAAATCTCAGCTAAAAAACATACCAATGCCCTGAAAATTTTTGTTTACTAGCAAAAGAATGCTATTTCCTAACATACTATCTCCACCTTAGGGGAGCCACACGAAACGTACCGTCAGAGGATACTATGGGTGTTAAAAGGCTCACGCAGGGAAGCTGAGATGAGCTCACGGGACACAAGCCATTCGAGGGTTAACGAATACACAGAAACCACATTTATCTCAAGAAGTCCCTGAGCCAGAGCCTGCTGATGGCTGGAAGAACACTGGGGAGAACACTGTATACAGGCATGTGCTTCCAGCTACTGCTGGAGATGAGCTATGGGGCAACACCAGCCTTTGGTTTGACCTGGCAGAGCCGTTGTGTGCTTTAGTGAATGTACAGAGGGGTGGTCCACGGAGGTCTGAGAGACCCTGCAACCCAACACAGACAAAAACTGGGCACTCCTGGATGGTCATGACTGCCTTTGTGAGTGTATTCCCAACAACCTTCCATCTGCTTTTGACAACTGTGCTCATTTATACCAGCAGATCGGTAAACAGCAAGAGCTTTATCCATACAATATGCTAAACACTCACTGAACTTGAATATTGGCGCAGCACTAGGTACTATCGCAAACCATTTCTTTATCAGCCGCGAAGGAATTCCCCATCATTCAGAGGCTTTATTACAGCAAGCATCCACATATTTCAGCTTTGGGGAATTCCAACTGGTTTATGTGAAGCTAAGCTCTTTACTTCCTAATGAAATATTCCTCCGTAAAATTTCAACTAGATTGATCTTTTTTCCCCCAATACATGCAGATGAAACATAAAATCATTTTCAGAAAACTAAGAAATAAAAAACAACAAGAAAAAATCAATTTATAACACTTAGCAGCTAGGATATACACCAGTGCCAACTTGTACAGTTTTATGATGAGTCTCATGATAGCTGATATTTTTCTTAAAACTGTGGTTTCGAATAGATGTGTGAATTCCACATTTTAAAA
Organism: Larus michahellis; assembly: GCF_964199755.1. Taxonomy (NCBI): domain Eukaryota; kingdom Metazoa; phylum Chordata; class Aves; order Charadriiformes; family Laridae; genus Larus; species Larus michahellis. The sequence continues at coordinate 13,531,587 of NC_133910.1, read as the reverse complement.
TCAGAACCGACTCTAGCTCTCAAGGATGTAGGAAAAGTACTGAAAACAACACTTCAATACATACAAAAGCCTTACCTGAAGGTAAATAAAAACAGAACTTGGATTATTTTCGAGATTCATTATTTTTCTAAGTTAAAGGCAACATGACCTATGTTTTCTAGGAGAAAACATTATCACTAATGTTTTACAGGTGTCGTAATTCATGTTTTCAGTGTTCCTGAGTACATGAAAACTACATCCATATATTAACGGCTCTCAAACTTCCTCACAAAGTGAAATACATCATAACAGAGATGGCTCTTTGGAGTCACTTTTCTCACAGTTGTAATTACAAGGAGGGCAATTTCTTCATTCAAGTAAGACGTGTTTGTCTTTCATGTGAACTATTTAGAGAGTGCGTATTAGAGAAATACAGACTGCACTTAGTTCTGAAAGCATTAATATTTTTTTTAAGGTTAAGCATATAGTATCTTTTATTTACTCTACCCTGGTGACTCTTATCAGAAACAAGGCAACATTCCCTCTAAAACAATCGAAACAAACAAAAAAGAAGCCCTCCATCCCCCCTGAAAGATCACACTGTCTGCTGCAGGTGATTTTTATGGTCTGGAGCAGACAGAGACATTCTGCTACAGCCAAAGGGCTTAAACCAGGAAAATGCAGTGAGGCCCCTTTGTTCCACAGAAACGTACTTACCGTATCGTGACAGATTCTGGTTTGGTCTATAGGCTGACTCTACAACGTATGTTATGAAACTACAAGCATGTACACAGTGCTAATTTAAAACTTTTAAAATTAAAGCTCCATCATGAGAATCATGCTGGGTCTAAAGGTCTTTTGTTTCCATAATTCATGGGTTGGAGATTTTGCATGTGCTGACTGCTGACCAAACAAGTCATTACACTCCACTTACTTACAAGGCCATTTAAAGTTGCAAAAATTGGTTGGGTAGGAAGAAGGGAAGAATCAAGGGGGAAAAAAAACAAGGAAAAAAATAATCACTCAGAGCATTTACAATTCATCATGTCAACTCACAGTTGCACATTAAATTTACATATTACTGTTATTTAAAGCTTTTTAAGGATCAATAGGTTTTCTTTAAAAACTGAAATCATAAGACTGACTTTTCTTTGTGATCACATCACCCTGTTGTGATATTTTTTCCATTCTCATGTCAATACTCACAGACCACACGCACAAACAGAAAAGCATTTTCTCAGATATAGGTAATATAAAAGAAGCTTATTTCCATTTCTCCAAGCAATGGAGTTTTACAGAAGTGACTGACAGAGTCGCCCACCATGGAATTTTCTGAGTTCACTGTAATACTGGTGAATGCATGTACATTTGCCTTCTTTTAAGATGCACAGTGCTTTGCCCCTCATCATTAAATTATCTCTCCCTTGCAGCTAACAAGGGATTTGTCTATTATGATAAAACTCTATCCGTTCTTTTGAAAAGAGCAACGAGCAAGCAAGCAGGACACTCCCACAGTTTCATCTCTGCAGACTAAAGTAGGCAAGAGAGAAATTACACTACCTTAATTGATATTTTTAAGCTTCTCTCAGATAATGAGGCCGGTTTGGAAATTCTCTTTTTCTCCAAACAATGTTTGATCATTTCAGGATAGCTGAATTCTTGACTTGGCCAAAACAGCATCAATAAACCAAAAGAGCAGTCTCCAATTTATTTACGCATTGGTTTTCCTCTTGTGGAACTGGGTTGCAGGCTTTCCAATTAATAGGAAAGCTAGACATTGTGCCTTTGCTCTAGCTTACAATTTAATTAGGACACTTTGTTCTATTTTTTTTTTTAAAGGCATTTATGCCCCCAAAACACTTTCCAGTTTACAAGAATATTTAAGCAACAAATACCTTTCCATGATGGGAACAAAAGCTACCCCATTCTGTTCTTTTTTAAAATCCCTGTACAAAAGTTCTCGCATCTTTTCCTAAACACCCTGATCCAACTAAACTGAGAAACTAATGAGCTCGCACTTCTGTTAAGAGCCGTGGCGTGCGAGAGGCTTTTATTTGCATCGCATTGAGATGCACAGTGCCACTGCCTCACCCCGGTCAATAAACCGGGAGATACAGAGCCTGCCATGGACATCTACCTGCACAATCCTGCTTTTCACTTAGGTGCTTCCTCCCCCCTCCCAAGGCTACGGAGTTGAAAAACAAAGTTTAGACATTTATACATACGTGTGTATATATATATAATAAAAAGATACAACAGTAGGAAATACTTTCATACACATCCCTGTTTCTTGTAACGTCTTGTCTTCACTACATCTTTTATTCCATTGTCTTTGAAATCCTATTTTTGCTGAGCGTGCTGTTTTAATTAGTGTCAGATTTCAGCCTTAAAGTGTGCTCTTCCCATACTTTTATTTCCAAAACATTGAAGTTGTGCTGATGAATGACTGCATCAATGTTCCCTCACTCCAATACTGCTTCCAAGTCTTTGGCTTTTTACCACGCAGAGATAGCAAATCGGGAGGCACTTTCTTTAAGGAATTGGTCAAAACTTCAGCATCTGCATCCTTGCTGCCAATAAAATTATCTGTGCTGTTTTAAGTCTCTGCAAAAGCCACTAGTCCTCCTCCAGGCTGGTGTTTGTTGGTTTGTTTTGTTTTTTGTTTTTTTTTTAAAGTATTCTATAATCCATTTAATAGTTACATTGGTGACATATTCTTGCTTTTTGGATAATGTCAACACAAAGGGACACTACACAGCCAACAGCCTCTGAGGTTTAAAGAGGTTTACTACTTGGAATGGATAAAGAGGCAGAGAATTCATAATGTGAGGCTACACATTACCTTATTTACCTCTTCAGAAGCGCAACTGTATTTTATGCTTAAGATGTTTATAAATACTTCTGGGTGCTCTGAAGGGCTTGAAAACATCTATTTCCTGAAAAATAACTAAATGAACTGGCATTTCATTGGATACACAAATACAACACAGACACATAATAGAATCACAAAAAGCAGAGTAAAATTCCTACATTGCATTCTGCTCTTAAAGACAAAGCCACATGCAGTAGCACACAGTAGTATTTTCAAGCAACCCTGAGCTCAAGGGTAGTAGTTGGTACAGAGGTTGTCCACTAATACAGAAACGAAACAGTCTTAGTGTCATCCTATGTGATATGTTCACACTTGTGCGTTCGTTTAATGGATTTCATTAAAGACTAAAGACCCGAGAAGTGCACTTGATGACTACTTGACAGAAAATCTGAATTCCTTTTTGACAAAAGTACTATCCTTGCATAGGACAAATAATATGTGGCAGGGAAAAGTCATCATTAGAACTCAAGACTGAGTAAGGACACAATTAGTATCTTCCCCCAGTGCTGCTGTGCTCCCTTAAACAGCCACCAGAACTTCAAACTGAAGACACTGCTCTCACACTAAAATTAATATTTTCTAAAGCCCTAGACTAAATCTTTGGTGTCGAGGCGCAGGTGGCAGCTATGTCAGTATAAAGAATGGCCTGCTGCCTTGGTGACGGGGGATGCTCAGGTGCTTATATAAGAAATGTGAAGACACTTTAAAACTGAGTAGTAGAATAAAGGGCTGGAATCAGCTACAGAAACACTCTTCAAATTGTCTAGCAGCATGCCATGATTTGCAGCATGGTGGTTGGGCTTTACAACTCTAGCAAACAAACTACTTTTTCAGACAAATGAAGAAATGAATACTCTTCTTCAATAAAATGTCTACAAGGTGCAGCTTACATAAATCCAATTAGTCCAGTTGCACCACCAGACAAAGGGGAGAACGACAGTGAAAGAAGAGATGAGAGGGAAATCTGTTAGTGGATAAGCAATGTAGCAGTAATGACCCCGGCTGGTACTTGCATTGCTAATCTTTTTTTTCCCCTAACTCATTAAATTTAATTATTTTAACTTCTGTTAAATGCCTTCCCTTAGCTTTGGTCACTTGCACAACAATTAAATGCACCATATATTTAGACTAGCAAATACCCACACTGAGTGTCAGACAATAGCGATTAGCCTAGCTGTGGGTCTTTCCACCAGCATACGGAAACCTGGCTTTACTCAGTCTCCTGGGGCTTCTTGAAGGGAAGTTGTACTCAAGGATCAGAACTCCAGCATACAGCTCATCCCAGGTGTGCCCTGGGCAGACGGATACACTCTGCAAAGCCATACCATACCTCTCTTCTACCAGAGGTTATCACGCTACCGTGCCCATAGAATGGGTTGCATTAATACGGTTTAAACTGTTTGAGCTGAACTCTTCCTTAAATGGTTACTTTTGCTAACCTCCTCTTTCTTTACACCTACCAGGCATCCTGGAGCAATGTTACTGGGAATGCTTATTTCCAGCCCTCTGGCAAGGACAACCAATACAAGCTTGAAGCAGGGCAGTTAGATCTGGAACAGAACGTATGTGGCCTATTTCCCTATATGAACATTCATTCCCACTATAGCTTCAGAACATTCATGATCAGATTAATTCATACTCCTTCCAAGTCAGTATGAAGTAACCCACAGAAAGCATTCCTACACAAATAAAAGCAACCAATTCAGGTCACTGTTATGAGTGGTTAGAGAAAGAGGTTTAAATTCTCACCCTCCCTTGTAACAAACACATATTTTTTTCCACAGACAAACCCTAGAATCACCGTAGGTGGCTGGAAGTTAGAGATCAGCTGCATTCTGGAGGATGAGTATCAAAAAGAAACATATCATTTTCCCCCTTTAAAACATATCACATTCAGCACTGAATGGGCATCTCTAGAATCCTTGTTGGGAAAGATGACCGTAACTACTGTACTTGCAAGCACAATGCTGAAATGTAACGGTCAGCAGAACCTGAAGCTTCCCCCCACGCCCCCCAAGGCAATTAAAAAAAAAAAAAAAAAAAAAAAAAGCTTTTCTGCCCTTACTCAAGTTTTCTGTGTTCTAAAATTAATGATGTATATCTGAATTCTGTCTTCAACCTCACATTGACTTTTGGGAGACAGAGCAATCCTGACAGTCACTACCAGCAGTATGAGCTCCCCCTTCTCCGAGAAGTCTCACTGAAAATTTTCTCCAGCTAAAACAATATTATGTATTAACCAAGAACTATAAATTAAAACTCAATTATCTTTGTTTTTTTTTTTAAACCCTTCAGAATAGCCATTTACAGCTCACAGCAGGCACTTCAAGGAATTTTGTCTGGAACAGAATACCAGAATCCAGAAAAATTAGCATTCTGCATTTAATTTGGATACTTACATGAGAAGCTGGATTATCGTAAATCTGCAATCCTTGTCATTTGTACACAAGGTAGAGAAACCATCTTACTCCATACTGCTAGAGACCAAAATGTGTTTTACTACATCAGTTTGTGCAAGGCACTATTGATAATGGCAACATATGACCAAACCTGATTTTTAAAAATAAACAAACCCCCTACCCTTAGTGATTTTTAAGTGTCTCTACTTTTAGATGACCAAGCTGCAATGCATGAAAAAGCCAAATTTTTAAAAATCAGGCTATTTCAAGTTAGATATCCAAAAACTAGGTAGACATTTATAAAAGTCTTAGTCAAATTATTTCTTTAGACTTCAAAGAGTTAAATTATGAATGTTTTTGGGAATGAAAAAAGAATCTATCAAGTTTGATTGATAAAAGTGTAGCTTTTAACTAAGACTGAAAAAACTGAAGACCGGCAACATTTTTTCCAGAATAATATGCTTCCTCTGCTTTTTTTCAGCACAGTGCACATAAATCAAAGAAATGTTAAAGAGGCCCATACATCACAAACTGGCATTTCTAAACTATTTACAAAATCTGTAATAGTCAAGAGGATGGAAAATACAGAAGTGTGACCAGCAAAGTTACTGACAGAAAAAAAGGCAGTTCTACCATCCCAGCAGGGTTAATTAAGGTTGGAAACAACCCTCGATCGTAGAATTTAAAAATACTAAGCCAAAACAATCCTGATAATGCAGGGTTACAAAAAGCAAACAAAACAGTGTTATCAGCCAAAACCAAGAGAAAGTGGATTTAAGCAACATGCTTGTTCCACAATTAAGCACAGAGTTCTGGAAATAGATAAAGCAAATGCTCTAATAAGGCTTGAAGTACGTACAAAAGCAGGGCTGACTTTGCATCTGAAAAAAGACAGCCCCAAAAATATCAGTAACTCCCGTGCTAGGCTGCGCATCCATCAAATTTCCACCCCCCGACATCTAAGCACACAACAGGCTTATACGGATGAGGTCTTCCTCAACAACTCTTTCAAATGAGAATCTCATCTCCTCTTCTGAAAAGAAAGACACAGATTATGGAAAGTTTATTTGTCCATCTGTTGAAGATGTCACACTCTGACTAGTGAGTGCAAAAAGCACAGAGATGTTTTACAACCAAATCCAAAACTTACTGTAGTCTGAATTAGTGTAAGAGCCATATGCTTTGCAAAAACACCTCTTTTGCTACACTTTTTTTTTTACCACAGCACAAAGAGTAACAGTTCGAAAGCTGCTGTAATCTTTATTTCTGAAAATAGAACACATATTCTTACTCTCATCTGCTGCGCTCAGCTAAGCTAACTGATCGGGAAGGCAAGGAAATACTACAACACTGTGCAATGAAAGCTAAAAAAGACATACTCCATTGCAAGAAGTTACCCGCAGTTTACAGGTAAAGCAGCAGCGCAGAGAGCCCGAGACCGTGAGCAGGATGAGGCGCGGAGCAGAAGGGTTTGGTGGAACGGCACATAGAGCCGTTTTACAGTTTCCTCTGGCAGCGTTGAAGACTTCCAGCAGCAGCGCTTCAGACTGAGCCAGGGGACGTCAGAAATATCTTCAGGAGTAAAACAAATGGAATACACTTCATACTATTTTCTTGGGAGCTTATAATGATATTATAATTAACTCAATTACAACACAAGATTAATAGCCTTTAAAACGCTCCCAGTCATTCATTACAGGCCTAATTAAAACTCTTTTGGTGCTCAGCCAGCAAGAAAGATGAAAATACTTGCTAACTACCTAAATGTAACAATATATGGTATTATCTTTATCATGCTGTTTGTTTCCATGTTCACAATTCAGTGAGCAGCTCAGTTGTTTTATTTATTTATTTTTTTTAATATATCAAAGACAACAAGAAAAATGGACAAGATGCCGCTTTAGAGGCTTCAACACCTGCAACAGCATATCAGCTCACTACAGCTAACCAGTTTATTTCTAGTTCTGCTGCAACAGTTAAGGTCTTCTACAATAGCAGATGCCTTTCCTCCCACACATCAATTAATTTGCAAATGCACTCAGGTTGTAGAAATAATGAAGTGCTGAACGCTTTTCTATTGGCAAGTTTTGCTGTCAGGAGGTGGATGCTGTAGGCGAGGTGCTAAAATGCACTGCTGCTATATGCATGCCAAAGGAAAGACATGCCACACGAAACTTGGTCGACAGCTAACAGGGCACATCAATTATTTGATTTACCCCTCTCTCAGTGGAACCAAAAGGAAGAAACCCTCTCCAAAAGCTTTTTATTGTATTTATCTAGGTATAACACAGCATTTACAGTGAGATCTGGGCTTTTGTGCTGACCCAAGAAACATTTTGTATTTGAAGGCTAACATACAGGAGGAGGAGAAGAGTGGTTTTTCACATGTTGTTATATATGCTAAAAAAGTTACATTAAAATTGTTGAGGTTACAAATGAAGAATTCAGTAACTGGGAAATGGCTGAATTCATATTGCCTATGCCATCTATATCAGTCTGCTTATGGTAAGGATTTAGACCTTGATTACGCGCTTCTTTCCAAAGGACGTCAAGTTACCACAGTCTGCAGGATCGCCCGGACGAAGAGGCAGTTACTCAGCACCCATTTTCATGCACAGAATGTTATTTACAGTATTTCACACAATGCCCACACTTATCTTCTCAGAAATATCTTCTACGATATTTTCCTGCTTTATCTTGCTTCTTTACAAATACTGTTAAATTTACCTCCACAATTCTTATTCCACTCATGCTGGGTGTGGATCCGAGGAATCTCAGATTTTTAAGAACACTAAATGTTTTTACTACTTACTGTATTTGTAATAGAGTTTCTATAGATAATAACTGCAGTTAGACGTTCAGTAAGTCTTCGAAGCAGCCAGAAAAGGCTTTAAAGCCAGGTCATGGCAAGGCTGGAATCTCTACCCCCACTTCTATCACTTGAAATAAAGGAGTCGTCAGCAGCAGTTCACCACTACTTTCTGTCTTGATCAGACACTAATTGGAAGCGAAGAGCATCTTGCCAGCCATTCTCTGAAAATAAGTTAAAAACTTATTTCAAATTAAATTCTGTGCTCTGGAGGACAGCATGTTCTCATGGATACAGACCCTTCTCATTTTGAGTCCTCAAATTAGAAGGCATATAGTTAGTGAGCACAGAACAGGAAAAGAAAAAAAATAAAAAACCAGAGCTACGCTCTGGTGCTACGGCTATGAGTCTGGACGGTTGGAGTTGATCCTTTCCACAAGCTTCCTAGGAAATATTAAGTCAATCTAAAAGAACATTTGTGAACATTTAGTCTTGCCTCTTACTTCTGTGTTTAAAATTTAGCAAACATAGTTAGAAAAAAGAGAATATGCATGTGCTCACCTTTCAAGTCTTCCAAGGAAAGCGAGTCCCATACTATTCCTCTCCAGTTCTTCCAGTGCTTCATTACCATGTGTGTTTAAACCATGCATGTCAGCTGTAGTCTGAATTTGTTAAACTTCTATTTTCAATTACTGATTTTTTTTTGTCTTAGCTTGCTATAATGAAGAACCCTCTTATCCACTTCCTCCCCTCAATAAAGATGTTGGTACAAAGCAAGTGAGTCATCCGTTATCTTTTCTTTCATGAGTGAAATAAATTGAACTTGTTTGATCATACAGAAGGAGCATAGGAACCCATATGCTTTTGATCACTTCTCATGTCTCTCAAATAGAAAGCCCCAAATTAACAGGCACCTAGACAAATGGTAATGAAGTAGTTTTACAATTAAAATAATGCTCAAAACCATTTTCAAATGTTAATAACTGAAAACGTTATTAGTGCAGGTACTAACAGGTAAAGAAATTTGTTGTTAAAAATAGATGATTTTCTGCTTTTTAAAATATGTGATTTTCAGGTTGACCTTGTCCCTTTTAAATTTTTATAGCACCTTCAGTTCCAATTTGAGATTTTCATGGGGGGAGGCAAACCTTCTCATGTTCTATATTAAATGCAAGACACCTTCTTGGCGTGATCTGCAATATTAATAATATAACAGTACCAATTTCAGGAGCAGCAATGTAGCATCAACACACGCATACCTACATGAATGGAAATTTAACCATGTATATCACGGAAATCTCTAATCCATCCCGAAAAAAAAAAGCAGGTCTAACACAGCTCAAACACAATTTGAGATTTCCTCTTCTGCCATACAAACACATGACCTTGTCATGCTTCACAAGGTAACACCAATGGAGCTGATGCAAGAAAACATATGCTTCTCTTTACCGGACTCAAAATAGGAATAGAGGGGAAAAAGAATGATAATCAGGGCCAAAACCGGGTTTCTGAAGACTAGACTTGCAGCTGTCACTGTGATCAGCATAAAACGTCCCCACCCACACAAGCCCTACAGTATTCCTATCACTAAGTGCCACAACAGAATTTGAAAAAATACTTTTTGGAAATTATAAACACTACAGATTCTTTATTTAGTTAGGAATTTGCTCTGATGTTAGCAGAAGAATTTTAAGACTTGGAGACTGAGCCATTTTTAAGTTGCTGTGGGACACACTTAAAACCACAGGAAAACCTAAATGATTCAATTTTATGGATTTCAAAGGAGACTGACATACACCTGACTTTCCATGCATCAGCTGTCTTACAGGCACTCTTCAATAACCCAGTTATCGCTTAAATGTCTAACGTCTAACCCACAGCCATTTCACCTCCTCATCTGAATCTGGACATACCTTATTGCTACATCTTGATAATCTGTAAGAAAATCTTACCAACCAAAAAACAGCAGTTCATTAGTACCCCAGTTTAAGGTGCCAAGTAACCAAACATTCCTCTCGCTACTTTGTGGACTTCATTATTAACGAAGCTAAAGTTGCAGACATCAATCTATTGCTTCAGGTAGCCATCATAAGAAAAATAAATAGAAAGTTAGCATGGCTGGCCACAGTGGCTTATCTGGCATATTTACGGGAAGGTAAATTAAGAGCACTAATGACCACAGTGCTACAAGCAAGGTAATAACATTGGATCGGAATAGAAAATCCTTCTATACAGCTTCATCTGACCAAGAGCTTTGTTTTCTCCCTCAAACCATAAGACAAACTTCTGTCACTGTTTCAAGTACTTCACCCTTCTCTACTGAAGGCCAGGCTGCCTACAAGCCCCAAGGATATACTAGTCAGAACAAACGGACACTACTGGCCTTTTTCTCGTTTTTCTGAATGTTTCTCATTACCAAGAAAAAAAAAATGGGGAAAAAAGAAAGCATCACAATATTACTTAGTCTCTTGAAAAAAGCTGGGGAGGTTCCAAGGAGGTTATCCTTCCCTGCACCGCACGGCAGAGGCTGCCCCGTGCAACGCTCCTTGCTGCCGTACCTGACTGAAATAGCAGCAGCAGCTCACAGGGTGTCAGCTAGATTTGAGCTGTCTGACATTGCGTCTGAAATACAGAGAGGGAAGACGTGTTTTCCTTGCTGTTCAATTCATTTTTAAGGTGTATTATCAAAACCACTCCTCTATCTTGGGCTGGAAAACTCCAAAGTCCAGCTGACTTAGAGGAACGGCATGACCTCCCTATGGACAGTTTCCACTGTACCAAAATTTCAAGGTATCCACCTTGTCTTACCAACTGCTTCCCAGAGAAATCACAATGCATCCAATATACATGCCCTACTGCCCTCCAAAACTCACCCATCTTGAACAGCCACAGAATGCTGTACTCTGTATCCTCACTTACTCTTACTTTCCTTACCTCAAAACCCAAAGCAGCCCCTTCTCCTCCAACAGTTTTAAGCTGCCCAGAAGCAAACATCTGATGGAGCTAAGCACGCCACGGTGCCCACCGCTGCAGCTATGGTGGGTGCAGAACATCAGAAGACTATTGGAAGTGACTAGTTTAGCCTGAACAGTGAATTCAGAATGTAAAAACATATTATATATATAAGAAAAAAAAAAAACACCAACCAACAAAGCCCTGCATCATTTTGGTCTTAAAGCTAGACAAGGAAATTCTATTAAAAAAATTGTGCAATTGTTACATTACAATTACATTTCAAAACAGACACAAGCTGATAAATTTCGTATTAAGTTTTCCAAAAGCATCCTTAACTCTTCAGCAGCGCACATACTTACACAGCCAAAAAGGATCTTTCTGTATGAGATGATGCCGCCAGCAATATGACAAATTGGTGTGCATTTAAGGAAACTGGGGTGGTGGGAGAGCAAAATACCACTTTTCGCAAGCCGTGATTTTTTAACTTGTTTCTATCACTTCTCTAGCTACAAAATCTTTTGTAAATGAGGACACCACCTACCTACCTCCCAAAGTTTATTTTATCAATAACTCAGCAACATGAATGACCGACAATTCACTCAACTATAGTTTTTGCCTCAGGCATTAAAAAAAAAAAAAAAAGAGCAAGGAAAACTTAAAAATAGTGCTGAAGGAGCTGAAGACTTGCTGCTGGCACACAAAACAAACAGGAACAATTGAAAGCCACAGAGCAGTTAGTAATCTATATTACTGAGCCTAATGCTTGGACAGTACGCAAAACAGATGGCTCTGCAATATGGAGATGGCTCCATGAAAAGCAATCGGCACAGGGATGCTGCAATAACGTAGTAGCAGTAGTTTGTCTGGTTGTTGCAACAGCCACAGCAAACTGAATTGTATCGTTTCAGGGTATAAAAAAAAAAGCAAAACTTAGTAAAACAAAATAGCATTTCCTAGTTCAGTAAGCTTATTTATAGTCCTTGATAAAGCATGGTCTAGTTTAAGTTTTTAAGGATAGTTTGCATATCCTTATAGATAGATCGCATAGTTTGGTGCAAATAAATGAGCCCAATCGCCCAGCACTAGCAGTGTTCCTCTTCCTGTCCCGTCCCCCTCCCCGTAATTCTGCATCACACTGAACGGCTATGAACGTCAGCTATTTAGTTCTACTTTTAGTGCTGCTTTAAATAAAAGTGTGCCGAGTGCAAGCTGCATAATGAAGGCTCAAAACCATGGAGATGGCACAAGACTGCAATTGGGCAGCATCTCCAAGCTGTGGGGGTTTCATTTTTTGTTTTTCATTCTGTCACTTAGTTAATTTGGGGAACAAAACCAAAATTTGCCAAGGGAAGTTTCCAACTACATGCTGGAGCAGACAAGCCGCTGGCTGGTTTCAAATGGAAGTCCTGTTTCAGACCTTGAGGACATACTCAGAGACAAGGGACGCGCAGTGCACACGCACACATAAACATGTGAGGAACAGGCAAAGGACTTCTTGACAAATGCATAAGGAGCTCAAACTAATTTGTTTTCTTTAAGTATTACAGTTCAAGGCCATCATGACTAAGCAATATACCAGACATGCAAGGACTTTCAATAATCTGAAAATCTAACCTGCAACTTTTTAGAAAGGTCAGATCGTTATAAACTCTTTGACCACAGGAACCTCTTAAAATATACATATATATATGCTCTCTAGGGAACCAGAACACAGATAAAAACCCAGGTTTAAAGCCAAGCGTAAGATTCTTGATCCTCTGAAACTTTCCTACGATAAACCGGGTTGTTTAAAGGGCAAGGTCAGTAGCCAGAGTTAACAGAGGACGTATCATCTTGCCCTGCACACCATGACAGGTGATGCTATTCAGCTACAGACTATGCTGACACGGTCTTTGTTTTAGCAATGAGGCTATTTTAATTTAAAAAAAAATCCATTAAACCATGTGTTTTGCTGTGGAATAAGTCTATTATTTTTCTTAAATCAAAACTCACTGACACAATTGCTGATGCTGGTAGCAGGCAGTGGAAACTGAAGGCCTCAGCATGCAGTTTTACTGGTTGGGAACAGGGAACTGTCACCAAAGCATCAGCCCTCCCATTCCTCTATCAAATATTTTCCTCATCCAAACTTTCCATACTTCAGGAATTTGATTAAAGCCATCTCCAGGTATTGTTTGATCAGTAACATTACTTATCAGTGTTTCTTAAAATCCCAATGTTTCCCTATGAGGCTGCAACAACTTCTGGAATACAAATTCCAACACAAATCCTGTTGAAGATAAGAAAAGTGCAATTTGTTGTGAGTAAATACACCAACATACACATGTTGTTACAGATTGCAACTGGAGTTAAAAAAAAAATAAATTTGGTTTGAAGTATTTCCAAAGTGGAGGGACAGTGCACTGCCCGAACGCTGATGAAGGCATGAGCTCAGCACTAACACACAACTGACCGCACCTGTGTTTAGTTTGCAAAAGAAGCATGAAAGCACAAGGTTATTATCCTTCTCAATGAGCAACCAAATATTATTGTTCCTTAAAGTAATAATCAAGAAAGAAATTAAAGCAAGTTCATTTTAAGGAAGAAGATGCTTTTGAACTATATTTCCCTTCTTCTGGACTTCAGCCTGAGGAGTACATTGTACAACAAGAACAAGAGCAGAACCTGCAAACTAATTACCAGAATGTACATTCACAGCATTTTGCCTGCCATGACTGCTGCTACTGGTATTGCTCTTCTCAAGCAAGCAAACGATTAAGAATGATTAAATACCTACTTTGCTTAAATACTCTTGATAATAAAGGTATTTTTCTTCCCCTTTTCTAATGGGTATTTTATGTTGACAACTGATGGATTGTATATTAAACTGTTTTCACTCACAACAGCAATCTGCTGCTACAGTTACCAAACCAAAGAAAGGAGGGATGCTAGAGCCCTGTGATTTGAAGGGAGAACAAGAGAAAAAGGCATAAAGTTCACACAACACTATAACAATCCTACTGATGGGGTTTTGGTTTTGTTTTTTTTTTTACTTTGCAAGCTTCCTTCCACACACAAACATTCTTTTATAACCTGACAATCCCCTGTAGCCCAGAAACTCCGTGAACATATCATGTATTCTTGTTTTTAACATCTTTGAAGTCCCTGCAATATCTTTCTCATCTACTGATCAGGATAACATGCAACTGCATACATGGAGTGCACAATCAAATTTCCAGTACCCTACACACAGTACTTCTGCACTTTAGAAAATTCATTGTTTCCATAAGTATCCTTTTAATGAAGACAGACAGCATCAAGAGTTAAAATAAATAAATAAATTTAAGCAACTTACAAGAAAACAAAAACACAGTCAGTCAAGGCACTGTTTGACTTCATCACCCGCTGGGACAAACCACAAAGAATTTACTGCTGCTCTGATTTGATCATGCAAGCCTCTGAAAACTTTGCCTGGTCCATTATTTATTTAAAAAAATATTCTTTCCATATTTACCATAAGCATAGTGTACATGAGGCACTAGTTTCCCAGACTTCACATTGTGGCTGACAAAGCAAAATGCTTACTGAAATTAGAGAGCCATCAGAGCAAGAATCTCTGAAAAAGGCCACCTTAAATAAATGCACAATAAATGTCTCCTCCGTCCACTCAAGCAGAGTCTTCAGCCACTGCTGTATGTCAGTGTCTATTTTAAAAGCAGGTCATGGATGCTTACAGAAAAGCCACAGCCCCTTGATTTCTATACATCTGGGAATTGCTACATTTTGCAAGTTAGCACATATGAAAATGAACTAAGGACAGTATCTCTGAGTTCATTTAGACTCTGGGAGTTCTACTACAAATAACCTTTGTGAAACAGTCAACATTCCCTATGACAGATTTTTTTGGGAAAAGTGATTCTTAAAAAGAATCACCTTTCTGTGTACTGTTAACTCAACAAACCCCTTACTATAGCATGACCATCATCAAATATGCATTTACTAGCCACACAAAATCATAAAGTTACTTTGAAATTTGTTTGAAGATTAGCTAAAAGCATTTGCAATGTGGTATACTCTGCAGGAACAGTTCCAATACCATTAGAGTCCATTCCATTTTAACCGCTTTTTCTCCTCTGTTGCTCTACGGAAGATCCACCCAGAAGGACAGCAAGTTTACCAGTACTGGAAAACAGCAAAACTTAACGATGAACAAAGTCCTATCAAATTAATATAGCAATAATATGGTTCATGAGGGAAAAAAAATCTTGAAGAATAATGTGTTTTGGTTTAACAACTTAAATTAAATCTTCTTTTCTCCTCCATCAACCCCTTTTTCATTTCATGACTCCTTTTGCTTTGTTGTAGGAAAAATGAATTATATCTGAGCAAGTGAATGGTTTATGTCTCTGCTGCTTTTAGTTCATGCAACCTGCTATGGCAAAGCAGTTGTCTCATTTGGGTTGTTGCAAGAAATTAACAAGAAATTTATTCACCTCTGTATGCAGATACAGTTGCCTATTACATGGAAATATGAGTCTGAAACACCGTATTTACAAAAGACAGTATTACAAAGCCGCTTGGTCTCTATGGACATCTGTATAATACCAAGCTGCCGCATAAAACACTACTAATGAGATGTTCTTTTGATTTCCCACAATCAGAGGTCTCCACCCGTTATGCCATCGCTCTCTTCCATCTGTGCCGCACTTTGAATGGACAAAATCATCCCTTACATGCGTCAACGCTAGCAACTGAATGGATCGTCTAACAAGGCAGCTAGATGGCAGCTTTCCTCACAGCCTCCCCCAAAGAGGATATTTGTTTCTTCCATTTCTGAGGAGCGTAGTGGATGACTCCTCTCTGCTTCAGGTCTTCCAGAGGGAAGGAACTGGCTTGGAGGAAACACAACTAATTAGTTCCCTCATAGACAGGAGAAAGCAAGCACATTGACTTGTGCCCTTTATGTATTGATGCTCTACCTGAGTAAATTAAGATGTACACGAGAAAAGCAAAGAGCACCAGAAGCGGGTATACGACCCAGAAAAACATAGTAGCAATTTTATATCTTCTTCAATCTTCCTGAAATGTGATTACGCTTGACCTTTAAATCTAGTAGATCAACCAATCAATTCTGCTGGAACAACCCTGTATGTGTGATCTAAGAGCACACCCATACTTAAAAAACTTCCAAAGCCTGTCTGGCACTGTCATTTTATTTTGCTGTAAAAGTTACCAAGATTTGTCTCAATTGATTTTACTTGCAAGAAAAACACATCAAAACTGCAGCATCAGCAGACACGAAAGGTCTTAGCTTCTTGTAGGATGAATGCAATATCAATAGTTATTAGGATGTATTCATACAAGGTACACAAGAGGGATGGAAAGAAGATGCTAGTAATCTCACTTAATCTTAACACAGCCCCAAGTCAGGTTCTTTAGGCTGTGGGAAAAAAAAAATGCAAGGAGAACGATAAACACTCCAAAGTATTTGCCAGGCAAAACGTTGAATTTGGAACTGAAAACATATTTAACAGCTCTTTAAGTAGTAAAGCTTTCGTGTTGTGTTATATGTTAGTTGTATTTCAGCTGCTAAATTGTGCTTTAATAAAATAACTCAAGAGGCTTCTGAATGGTATTCATCCATAGTGGGCTTCCATAGAAGCAAGATCAGCAACCCCTAGTGATCCTACTCGTATGCAGCCTCTCTCAGATTTCTCGGAGTACTTATTACGTATCACACTCATTTTATAGACAGGAAAACAAAGACATGCATAACAAAGTGACTTGTGAAACCACACCCAGCAAGCTAAGGACAGAGAAAAGGATGTACAACTCCAGGTTCCCTCCAGTCCCATTATAAACTTGGCAATGCTACCACTCCTGAACCCCTCACCCTCCATCAGAAATGTTTTGAAATGTCCACACATGGCATCATCACACAGTCAACTAGATAGCAAGTTCTTTTATGCAGAAATTTGTTAACTTTACTCCATGTTACATGCTAGGGTGTCCAAAAGAACCAGAAAATTGGAAATGAAAGGTATGAAAGGTTAGCTTTTGCTTTCCCAGGCACAAGAGAGCTTACAGAGTTGATTGGCTCTGTGATCTATGAAATTTCTACAAACAGCTTTGCAAGAGGCACCAAGCAGTGCAGCCAATCCAAAAAAAAAAAAAAAAAAAAAAGAGATGTCACTGAGCAAACTGAAAATGCTACATTGAAAATTCTGAAAATACAAGATTTCAGAGTAAAACTGAACCATAAGGCAAGCCAGAGAACTTGTTAAGTCTGAGCAGAGAGACAACTGCAGAGAAAACTCTAAATAGAACCCAACTAAAAGCATATGGGTAGGGCAGGGAACATTAGAATAAAAATCTAACTAATGGTAAAACACACAGTGATGTTTTTTCTTAAAAGTCACATAGGAAGAGAAACATATATCCAACCTCATTGAGAATAACCCTGAGGGAAGGAGGCAGCTATTATTCTTTAACTGCAGCCAAACTTAATTGTACCGTCAGTCTGACCTCAGTACCGGGGAAGGTCATGGAGCAGATCATCTTTAGTGCCATTACAAGTCATATAATGGACAAGCAGGGGATCAGGCCTGGTCAGCATGGGTTTATGAAAGGCAGGTCCTGCCTGACGAACCTGATCTCCTTCTATGACAAAATGACCCCATTATTGGACAAGCGAAAGGCTGTGGATATTGTCTACCTAGACTTTCAAAAAGCATTTGATACTGTTCCCCATAGGATTCTCATGGAAAAACTGGCTGCTCATGGCCTGGATGAGCATATGATCTGCTGGATCAAGCATTGGCTGAATGGACAGTCCCAAAGAGTGGTGGTCAATGGAGTTAAATCCAGCTAGTGGCCAGTCACAAGTGGTGTCCCTCAGGGCTCAGTGTTGGGACCATTTCTAGTTAACATCTTTATTGATGATCTTGATAAGGACATAGAACATATCATCAGTAAGTTCGCAGGTGACACCAAGTTAAGTGGGAGTGTTGATCTACATGAGGATAGGGAGGCTCTACAGAGAGACTCGGACAGATTGGATTGATGGGCCAACGCTAACGGCATGAGCTTCAACAAGGCCAAGTGCCGGGTCCTGCACTTGGGCCACAACAACCCCATGCATCGCTACAGGCTTGGGGCAGTGTGGCTGGAGAGCTGCCCGGCAGAAGAGGACCTGGGGGTTCTAATTGACAAGCGGCTGAACATGAGCCAGCAGTGTGCCCAGGTGGCCAAGAGGGCCAATGGCATCCTGGCTTGTATTAGAAATGGTGTGACCAGCAGGAGGAGGGAGGTGATTGTCCCCCTGTACTCAGCACTGATGAGGCCACACCTGGAGTATTGTGTCCAGTTCTGGGCATCTCAATACAAGAGAGATATCGAGGTGCTGGAGTGAGTGCAGAGGAGGGCAACGAAGCTGGTGAAGGGCCTGGAGAATAAATCTGATGAGGAGCAATTGAAGGAGCTGGGACTGTTTAGTTTGAGGAAGAGGAGGCTGAGGGGAGACCTCATCGCTCTCTACAACTACTTGAAAGGACACTGTAGAGAGGCTGGTGCTGGTCTCTTCTCACAGGTAATTAGTGACAGAACAAGAGGGAATGGCTTCAAGGTGCAACAGGGTAGGTTTAGGCTGGACATTAGCAAGAAATTCTTCACAGAAAGAGTGGTCAGACACTGGAATAGGCTGCCCAGGGAGGTGGTGGAGTCACCATCCCTGAATGTGTTTTAAGAGTCGTTTAGATGTGGTGTTGGGGGATATGGTGTAGGGGAGAACTTTGTAGAGGGGGGCGATGGTTGGACTCGATGATCCCAAGGGTCTTTTCCAACCTAAATGATTCTAATTTGATACAAAACTAACATTTTCTCTGAATGAAGAATTCTTTTAACTTAAAGAAAAGCCAACTTCTGAAATCAGATAAGAGCCCAGTAACACTGCAGTAGTTGAGAATGTCATGATTTCCATCAAAAAAACCTGTTTTGCAGAGATTAGGAACAGCTGTTTCAAACTGAATTAGACTAAAACTAGAAACAAGCTGTCAAGACCCAAAAAATGTATTTTATACATAAAAGAACGTATTTGATTCAGCTGTTTTATCGTGGTGGTCAGCCAAAAGAGAGAAATAAAGTAACATTCTGAGATTCCAGACGTTGTCGCAAAGACTCTCTCATTTTTAACACTCTTTATGTAGATTTATTCCTTTGAGCATTTGGAATAGGAAAAATGTCAAACAGCTCACATCACAGATTCTTGAATATTTTCAAACCACGGGCAGCTTAAAACAGTTCAGAAACACCTAAGGACTCTTTCTGCTCTAGTCCACATTCTCTGCATCTTCTGTAGCAGTAACAGGACGTTGCAATAAAGAAAATACACTCAACTGCTGTTGATATGAAAAGATTGAAATAATTCACTTCAACACACCACTTGTGAGTAACATGCATACAGCTCCTTTTTGTCCATGCTTGCAGATCCTAGGAGGCTTTAAGTGCGTATTTTCAGGATCAATTTCCACAGGAATTGCAGCTTCATATAAGGAGAAGTAAATGCATCTATTTTAGAATATACTGTAAAATGTCCCAACTAGATATAATTCCTTTGTGTCCAATCACCCATGCAGTATACAGAACACCTCTTATACTATGTTGCTTGCTACCAGTTACAGAAGGTTAGAAAATCCAAGCACAACAACCAAATTAATCAAGACTGGTGCTGGTTTTGAATAGAACTATTTGTTCCAAAGCACAACTCTGAACATCAAAGACCCCTGTGACTTTATTACATGCTGTAAGATGTGGCCATTACAGTCTGCTTTCCAACCAAATCTAAAGTAGTCTTGAAAACACCCTTAGCATTTCAACATGTTCATTACTTTGCATAATAACGATATATACTAATTCTACCCAATAACTATATTAGTAATTACTGTCAGCCTGTCAGTATACATGCTTTTGAAGAAGAGGTATCTGGGAACAAGCCAGTTCATGAGCATATAAAAATACGCAGACCGCAAGAAATGCATTTTTAACTCACCAAGACACCAGGCAAGCATGCAATTGCAGTCACGCGCCATTTCAGCTTTCAGATTACTCACACGGTCTAGCTTTAAGCATTAAAATTGAGCACTTAAGTTCTCAGCAAACTCAGTGGAGCACCAGAGCACGATTGAATGCTTCACGCTAAGCCAAGAACCTTACAAAAGAGCACAACAAGATAACCGCTGCTCAGGGTACATAAACTTTTGATCTTACTGTGAAAAGATCAAAAATGTGATCCTACCATGTGCTAGTCTTTCAATCAGCTTTCATTAAATCTTGTTAATTCAGAGGACATCTTTTTCTAGGTATACTGTAACTGAACAAGTGTCAGTGGCTAAAAGATTTTATTCACGTTTTTTGTTTCTTGTACAAGTGAAAGCCTTAGATTCAGGCATTTAAAATTAGATAGAGTGAGCTGCTATACATGCTTGAGCTAATCTTGTATCAGCAGAGAAAGTGGTAACATGTACTGGTAAGTCACCTTTATCTCCAGAACTTCAGGATTTTACAACTCTCATAGATTTATATACTAGCTCATAACGAGCTGAGGTACCAACAAGTGAAGTAGCTCTGAGTGCTATGTTCATATTCTTGTCTCTGTTCTCCTATCAACCCCCAAACCTGCCCAACTGTGGCACTACTCAAGACTTCTAGGAGAGCCAAGATACGTTTCTGCAACTACCAATCAAGCCTGACAGTCAGCCATGAAGTTACATAGCCTACTGTTCTCAGCACCACATTTAGAATATTGTTTTTCCCCATTTCTATTCCCAGCTGTCCCAAGACAAAAGAGTATAATTACAGGGGGCAGGGAAAAAGAAAAAACACAAGCCCATTTCTCAGGAGGCAGCATTTTACAACAGATACAGTCTTGGTTTTCTACAGAAGAAGAATCATTCATCTGAGCTCCTGCAGAACACCGAACTGAAGTATCCCTAAAAACTGGGTCAGGTATCTGGCCAGATCTGAAACAAAGTACCCCTGCAAAACCAGACATTTTCAGCAGAACGCAAAAATGACCACATGTATTGCAAAGCATGGACTTCCTGAGTGTTATTAGTACATCTTACAACTTTGGGAAGAACAGACAACTTGCCTCAAATTATCAAGCAAAATTTTATTTTATCACCAGGAATATTTTGGAAAGAGCAAATTCACTTTGAAAGGTCATCTGAGATCAACTGCGCATCTTTTTCAATACAACTCTATGTTAAAACCAAAAACCAGGCACAGATATGAACAGTAATGATAGTGATGTCATGGTTTGTAATTTCTTATTCATATTCTGCAATTGTCACAGCATCAGAGTGACAAAACACCACCACTCCTGCAGAGTAGGATTAATCTTTCCTCCCAGGAAAATAAAAATCAGTATGCATTGATCCCAAGAGGCAAGAGACTTCAAAAAAATCACCACATATCTTCTGGATTATATGCCTTTAACATCAGAAGCTCAGTATTAAGTACTGCTGAATATAAAACTGCTGCCATGTGTTTGCCGAACGTGCATTTCCATGAAGCAGGAGCCAAACCAGCAGTCTGAACTGCACTTTTGATTCCATACAGCTCCTTACCCAGACTATTTTCAGTTTTATTAGCTTTTAGGCAATTTTCATGTTTTGTAGCCAGTTATCAACAGTATCTGATTAATATACAATGGGGAAGAACTGAGTATTGCTTATATGCAATTCAAACAATTAAATCACTCTGAACTGAGGGGGGCAACTGTAGTAACTCCAAGAGAGAACTCCAAAAAAGATTAGAGATGAGCACACTTATGCATTTAAAAAAAAAAAAAAAAAAAACAAAAAACCTCACAAATAACAGTCACACAAAAAGACCTGACAACAACAATAGCAGAGAGCAACGGGGTGACATCATTAAATTTTCCATTTTATTTGAATTCCTCTAGAAGCTATGAAAAAAATCTTTTCCATATAAAGAGTATCAATGGGAAGCTTATCACCTGTATCATTTATATTAGTGTTCATATTCCTTGAATGCCCTTCATATGAAGGTCCCCAAACGCTTTACAAACATCATTAATTTGCCTCAGAGAAAGCGAGACACAACTCTGAGTCCCTGAAAACATCCCCTGTGCTTTCACAGTAGCCACCATCCACTAGGTAAGTTTCATCACCAGTAGCAAGTCAGTCTGAGCCACCGAGAGCTGAGATAGCAGGCAAACACAAAATTCAAAGGAATGCCAGGGTTTCTTACAATGCTCTTCTTGTTCTGCAGTCCTACATTTTCGTCACTTAATCCCTAGACAACATGTATTTCCACTTACACCTTGCTGTATTTCTCAACTTCTAAAAGTAAAGCCTTTTCTTCCGACCTAATGGTTGTACTATGACTTACTCATCTACATACTGCATTTCTGTGCCTGTGCATGGCTTAGTTTGATTCACAGGCTGTTACAGATAGAGAGCAATGCAGTTTTAACCAATCTGGTTTGATGACTACATTATGCAGCTTAGAAAGTGAAACTGATTGTTGATTTACAAATTGCATAGTTCAGCCATCAAACATGAACTGTATGAAGAGTTCTCACAGAGGAAGAAAAAAAAAAAAAAGGAGTTAGGGGAAGAAGAACAGGGAGCAGGCAGAAGTGTTTTGGTTAAACTAGAGCAACATCAATCATTTCCATCCTGAAACAGGCTAACAGCTAGAACATTAATACTTATCAAAGAAAGAGGGAAAACAACCCCACTCATTAGCAAATAAAGGTGTTGTAAAGCATTAAATAATTCCCACCAGCTGACAAGGGAGTTGTGATTTATAATAGTGTGTATTGATATATCACTTCCTATAATTAGGAAAAGTGAGACTGGTACCGCTTACAGCATTATACAACAAATACTGTTGAATAACAACAAACACCAAGCACAACAATAGAAAAACACCACATCACGCTCTTGGGCTGCTTCAGATTTGAAACAAGGCATTCTAACAAAATCCAGTAAGAAAGACAAATTCTGTCCGGACACGTATAACCTGATTTCACAATAGTATCCTAGTGTGAATTATTACTAGTATCACTCCAAGAGGATCACAGATATAAAACATTCAAACTACATAAATAACAAGCCAGAATCAAATGCTAATTATTTCTCATTTTTCTTTAAGGAACAAGTTACTCATCATCACTTTTCTCTTCCTGAAGTAACAAGCTAACTTCAGTCTACTAAAATGTCAAAGAAATTCAGCTAACTGGCAGAGTGGCACAAGGTGGCATACGTGGCAAATTCTCACCTGCCACAGCATCTTTCCAGTAGTGCAAAGAAAAAATAAATTTGTAATTTTCATTTCCTTTTGTTCCAACTAGTAGGTATCAAAAACACTTTTATAGTAACAGGCTAACAATAAAATAGTTAAGATAGCCCTGGGCTGGACTTTTGGTCAAAACCAGCAGAGGACTCAAAGGCAAAGAAACACTAGAATCCGAGAGCTGAAGATTCCAGGGGCTCCCAGCTGAGGGGGGAAGATGCATTCTCCAAAAAAGACAGACATAACTGATGTTATCCATCCCCAGTGCCCCCCCATGCTGCTTTAGTCAGGATCTCTAGGAGAATAAAACCCCTCCAACATACAGTAGCTGGTGATTCTGCCTTTATTTTTACTGTAGCTATTATTATAAGCGTCCCTGTTTTCATTATGGTTTTCATTATCATTATTTTTCCCCTCCCACTACATTCACGCTTTTTTTTAAACTATAATTGCATAGCTCAGAGACCCTCAGAAAAATTTTGTGTCCCACCTTTTCCCTTCTCCAGTAAAGTATACTTAGACTGTAGTAATTCCTGTCACACACAAACACTCCCCCTTACATTTTAGTACAAGCACTTTTTTCCTCATCATAGCTTTTCCAGTGCTTTTCACTCCATCACTGTAACATGAAGGGCAATTTGCACACTACCTGAATTTGCCACCCCTGCCATTGCTGGTCACTGGAATCAACCCTGCAATAATAAGAGTCAATATTCCCCAGGCAGACAACTGAGCAATAATTAATAACTACGGCAGTTGGAAGCAAAGAGGTAACCACCTGTTTCCTATTCATATTTTAAAAAAGAAAAAAAAAGAACATTAACGTAATTCTGAACAGCAAGGGCATTTCACCAAAACATTTGCCTAAAATCGCACAAAATTAAAAGCCCATAAAGGGCACTTTTCCAGACTGCCAGGCAAACAACATTAGTCACTGGCTGTATAATACTTGGCATCTACAAAGCATTTCTGTCCAAAGAACCCAATGCACTTGAGACACGTTTAGACTAGAAACTCTCCGAAGAAGTAGGTTAAGTATTATTATCCTATTTTATCCGTAAGAAAAATGAGGCACAGAAAAAAAATCATGCATCCTGTTCAAGGTTACAACAAAAACTAATAAGAAAAGCAAGAACAGAATCCAAGTGGCCCAGCTCCTATTTTGTGCCCCGTGTACAAGAAAACACCAGTTTGTGTATCATTCATTTCTCCGGTGACAGGAATATAAACTGCCGTGGCTTATCTGCACAGGAAAGGAGTCCACAGCGGGTAATCCCGAAGAGCCTTTCCATTCCCGCTCCCTCTAGGAAGCGCTGACTCTGGTCTTACAAAGCACATCAAAATATGCTCTTCAGAGTGCCACCGAGGTATCCTCGTAGGGACTTGACACTTTGCTTCAATTAAAATCTTACTTTATTGGTTTTTTTGTTCCCTTCTGTGAGCAAACCAAGAGATTTTGGTCACTTCTAATCTATTCTTTAAGTAACTTCTTCAGAGCTGCTGTCACTGAGAATACCAGTATCTCAGACTGCACCACTAACCTGCCCCCTCTTACCCCAGCAAGCACAGATGATCTTCAAAAGCAACCTCCAGAAGCATCAGGCAAGCAGATCATCCAGTTACCATCAATTTTCCTCAGTGCCACAGGTCTGTCACTGATATTACAGTATACCTGAAAAGAAAATGTTTCCCAATTTGGGAGGATGAAATCTCGGCAGAATAAACTGGATCTCCGTGCAACAGTATGTCACAATGTTATAACACCGCATTTTTGTAGAAAAAAGTTCTGAAAGGACAAAATCTTGGCCATCTGCCTGAACTTCCAAAGAACTGCCAACACAATAATTCAGTTACATTGTCCATGCTACTGTAAAACTACATTAAACTCAAAATGTTTGAGCACATCCAAAATTTAAAATTAATGTTCCTTGGAATGAACACTTCATTTTACAATCAAGATGAACAACACAAAAAAAATTACTTCAACAGTGTTCCTCTGCTATTATGGTTAACATTTAATGTCATTTATTGTCATTAAACTCAATATTTGTGTCTAATCAATACTAAGCTACCAAGGGCAGTCGTAACAAGTCTGGACTTTCTCTACAGGCTATATCGATTTCTCTTTTTTTTTTTTTGAGACCTACAACAAACAATTTATACAAATAATTTATCAGGCAACACAAAAATAATTTAATAAACAAAACCTATATATTCCTTTTTTCTTCTGTCATGTGACAGAAAATCATTTTAACTCATTAATGGTAATCTCAACAGTTCGATTTTAAATTTATGTAAAATAAGAGGAAGCTATGAGGTAACAAATTTAAATCCAAATATTTTTCAGTGTATTTCAACATGTAGATCAACAGTAATTTTTTTCATCTTGTATTTGCCAGCATATTACTTTTAAATAAATTTATGAAGACTCCTGTCCAGCTTGTTCACTTGGAATATTTACAATACACTGATACTGTAAAGTTTATGCAAGTTGCCATAATCTTCTTTTCACAGATGAGTAAATGAAATAATTCGATGCAAGTCCTACTAACCCAGCGAGTCAGAAAAGTTGATTTTTTTCTTTCTGCTTGAAGTGGTACATAACAGCCTTCCCAAATACATGGTTATCATGTTTTTTTAAGTACCATTTCACAATGACAGAACATTGTGAGCACCACCACCACTCACATACACCTATGCACACAGGTGCAAACTACAGAAGTGTTGGAATTGGAGTAAAGCAAACAGACAAATGCAAGTCTGAAAACAGCAGAGCATACAACACTCCAGTGAAGTAAAAATCAAGGACAAAATTTAAGATGACATCACTGGTTCAAGACTACAATTGTTCTACATTTCCCCCACTGTTACTGTTGTTAATAATATTATTTGAAAGTCTGAAAACAGTTTACTGCGAGGCAGGGGAGGGGGGTGGAGAAAAAGGAAAGATGACTTAGAGAAGACAGTATTTTCACTTGGGCAAGTAAACTCTGCTAATACTGCTATCAACCAGCAACTCAGGGAAGACTTCGTTTGCTGCTATACAATGAATTCAATGTTTCTTAAGTCTGGCAGAAAGAGTAATCCTGGTGTGTTGGTTTCGTAGTTGATCATAGAATCATAGGGTTGGAAGGGACCTCTGGAGACTATCTAGTCCAACCCCCCTGCCAGAGCAGGGTCACCCAGAGCAGGTGGCACAGGAACGCATCCAGGCAGGTTTGGAATGTCTCCAGAGCTGGAGACTCCACCATCTCTCCGGGCAGCCTGTTCCAGTGCTCTGCCACCCCCAAAGTAAAGAAGTTCCTCCTCATGTTTAGGTGGAACTTCCCATGGTCAAGTTTGTGCCCATTACCTCTTGTCCTGTCACTGGGCACCACTGAGAAGAGCCTGGCCCCATCCTCCTGACACCCACCCTTTAAGTATTTATAAGTGTTGATAAGGTCCTCCCTCAGTCGTCTTTCTTCCAGACTGAAGAGACCCAAATCCCTCAGTCCCTCTTCATAAGAGAGGTGTTCCAGTCCCCTCATCATCTTGGTGGCCCTTTGCTGTCCCCTCTCCAGCAGTTCCCTGTCCTTCTGGAACCAGGGAGCCCAGAACTGGACACAGTACTCCAGATGTGGCCTCACCAAGGCAGAGTAGAAGGGGAGGATGACCTCCCTCCACCTGCTGGCCACACTCTTCTTGATGCATCCCAGGATGCCATTGGCCTTTTTGGCCACAAGGGCACATTGCTGGCTCATGGTCATCCTGTTGTCCACCAGGACTCCCAGGTCTCTTTCAGCTGAGCTGCTCTCCAGCAGGTCAGCCCCCAACCTGTACTGGCGCATTGGGTTATTCCTCCCCGGGTCCATTTTGCATATACTTTTCAAATAAACAAACAAATGCAAACAAGCAAAAAATCTCTACCAGTGATTAAAGCTCAAATGTTGGGCATGAACTACTTGACAGCAACCCAATTAAGAGAGGTGAAACTCGCCCTTCAAAAGCATTTGCCTTGTTTAGCGGACACTTAATACGCTGCATATTTTCTGTTCCACTGGAGTCAGTGGAAATACCTTAACAAACACTGCCTTGGGCATGCACGGGGCAAGGGTATACAAATGCTTTGCCAAGGGCAAAGAGGATGAACAAATACACACTACAGGCAACAAATAACCTCACTAAAGCAGCAGATGGAAAACAGAAGTTTACACCACTCAAAGAATGAGTTCAAACTCCTGGATTCCAAAAACATGCATCTACTCTGACTGCCAGCTTTACTGTAGCTGGATCAGGCAACACCACCATCACAAGCTTTAATAAGCATTTTATATATGGATAAGTATATAACACTGGCTTATATACTTTATATACTCACATCATCAAATCTTTTGGGAAAAGACTTGGGTGACAAAACCCCTTTGTCACCCAGTATTGAGAACAAATATGAAGAAACAATTATTTGCTTAGTAAATGATGGTCTTATTGATGAGATCATGGTCTTGCCTCCTGCAGAAAACAAAAAGCACCCAGGAATGAGGAAGACTAGCAAAAGGGCACTTGTTATAGAAGCGTCATGAAAAGCAACAGAAGCAAGTTATTCCAGTGCCCTGTCACAAACATGAGGTAACACCTTTAAGAAAAAAAAAATCAAAACTAAATCAGTATTTCAGTCTAATATAGCAAGCGACTTTCAACAATTCTTTTCATCTAAACTTCTAGCAAATGCATTCTCCCCTGTGGTAGTCTCCCATGAATTCCAATACAATGCAAGCAGCGAGCACCTGGTAAGTAAAGGCAAGGCAGAGAGCAGCACCCTGCAGATCCAGTCCTGACTCTTCCAAGGAGTATCAGGCCACACACACAGACACAAATCAGAAACCCTTCTGACTGCTACTGTCATCTTAGATTTCAACTGCTCAGACACAACAATCATATTACAAAAAATTCAACAGCTGAGATACCCATAATTACTCAAACCAGAAATCAACTACAATTACTAGACAGAGACAGTCCCTATTAAAAAAAACAACAAAAAAACCACCACTGATTTCTACAAATTTCCTAACTTACCGATAATACTTTATCTGCATTACCCATACAGCATGATAGCTCTTTTTTGTCTTATCTAATATTGTATCTTCAATATTACATTAGAGGGCACATATAAATACTTCTGGGAAACAGCACTTCAACTGTAATGAAGAAAACCTCTTTTCTTAAATAACATTGAACAGGAAGAGAAAAAAAAAATTATCAAGTAGACCTAAATACTGTTCCATGGCTACTACACGCCTCCATGCACCCCGCATTCAGCAAAGTAATTTACTTGTATGATTTCTACTGATACATAAAAGAAGCTAAAGCAAAGAAGAAAAAAACATTTAGCTCTTACTTGCAATAAGATCAACTTAAACTTCCTGTGTTTTTCAGCTATAGCTTGTGAGCTCTGTTAAACACCTGGAAAAGTAAAGTTCCTTTACAGCTGCATGTGTATGTAATTAAGGCATTTGACAAGCTGTTGTGTTCCCAAACAGCTGCTTCCATTATAAGGACAACTTTACCACCTGCAAAACTATTGGGTAAACTACAGTAAGTAAATATCAGGATAGCAGGTGCTAATAAATAACAAGCACTGCCAAGATAACACACTTCCGTAAGGAAAGTTTTCATTTTTCCCACACTACTTTTCTGTACCCCCAGAGCAGGCAAACTTAAGGTAATCAGAAACAGAGGAACTAGTGTTGTGACTCACAGGAGCAGCAGAACAAGGTTCAGGGCAAATATATCTGAAATCACAATTAAATGCAACCCGTCTCTACTGCACTAAAGTCAAAGAGTTAGGTCAGTAAACTTGCACCAAAAAGTGGGTCTTCACACAATGCATAACCAGCCACAGCTACAAGTATTAACTGTGGTAAAATAAACAAGTTGAAAAGTGTCGGGGAAGTCTAATCTCCTAGTACTATGCTTTAAAGAGCTTCATGTTGTTTGTGGTACTTGGAAGGTTACCATCACTATATTCTCCAAATAGTCTATCATTTCCAAAGCAGAAATACTGTGGACCAACTAAAAATCTCAACTTTTAAACAAACAGACCATTATACAGGATAACTTTTGAAATACTGTGTTGTTGGTTTTCTTCTTTGGTTTTTGGTGTTATGGGTTTTTTTAAGAATTACCATTTCAGGCCTCTAATTGTTCTTTCAATTTCAGACAAAAATAATGCAGTAAAGGGTTTTTTTTAATATACAGTACTTTCATATACTGAACAATAATTTGCTTCCCATGAGAGCAGTCATTATTACAAACCTTACTTATTATTGTTCTACAAGCCACTATTATTACAAGCCTCCCCATGTTTTAAAAATAAACAGAATGCATTGAAACATATACAAAGCCCAAGTACTCGCTTTCCCTATATTTCATTAATGTCCTTTTGGAATTGCACCACAGCCCCAAAACTCTGCTCCATCTACTCTCCCTTGGCAGCCATGTGGCTACTCATGCCATCAGTAATGCATGAACAATCAAAGAGAGAGGAAAATGCCCTTATCTCAGCTCATCAAAAATACAAGCAAGCCAGCCACAAAGGGGTCACAAATTAAAAATTAAATACAGACAGACATAAAGTGTATTGACACATCACCACATGTAAATCCCCTCTTCAAGCAACAGAAAACACCAGACACACATAATAAGAACAGAATGCAGCCAAAAGATGTAATGAAATAACACTTATTCAAGAAACATATTTAGCAATGAAGGATTAAAGCAGCAACATAAATGAGCATCAATAGGGTCTTTGTTGCTAATGGTAAATCCAGCAGCTAATACCCTCACACAGGCAGCACATCCGCTGTTAGGAACAGGGGCAACCTACCCATGCCTGCTGGTTACTGCAAACCCTAGAAAGAATGCTAGTAAATTTCAGAAGAACCATTAGGTAGAAAGCAGCTATTTAAATACAACTTAAACAGTATCTTTTGTTTTAGCTGTAAAACAGAAGTCAAAGACAACAAAAATAAAAGAAAGATAATACTGTTTTTCTCCTGGAATATTTAACTGTGTATATGAGTGCACAGGATACTAAAACTTTCTGCTTTCTGAAATTAGAATCCAGTATTACAAAAAACTACTCTTCAAAGCTCCATAATTCTAAGCTAATAAAAAACTCCATTAGAATAACTATGTCAAAGCTATCATCAACAGAGTTTACTCTGATAACGCCCTAAAGTAGTAACTAAATCACTGAAGATTTAACTGCATTACAAGTTTAGTTTTCATGTATAAACGTTAGAGGGTTTTATTTTTTTACGAAAGTAGCAGATTAATTACTTTTTCTTGCTAACAGCAAGAAGCACAAGCAAACATGAAACAATTTCTCAATTAATAAATCTCTACTTAAAAATCCCTCCTGTCCCCCATTTTCCAACCATATCAAGTTTTATCAATGCTGAATTCTACTGGGTTTAGAAGATGTTAACACACGTTTGTATTCTGAAAAGTGACTGTACAAACATTATGGTGGTATTCATACAAACATTATTGTCGTCTTCCTATTTTAAATCTGAATTACGTTAGATTGTTTGGCTCAGTGTATAACAAGAACTGGCCTATGACCTATTTGTGTAGTCAGAAAATCTTCCTCGCTCATGTACCGTAATAAATAATTTAAAGTAGAATTGTTTCTTTTAATGCCTGAAATATTTTCAGATTTATTATTCCTGCTTACTCCTGCTGTCCTGTATAAGGTTGTTAAAAGCTACTACTCTGGAATCTCTTCTTATTTCTAAGACCAGGTGCAAATGTTTTCAGCAGCAGAAAATATGGTATGGAAAGCCACTAGGACTTCTGATGATGACAACTTCCCTATATGTTTCTCTCCCAGAAATAAATTTGGAGGTGACATAAGCTCTTGATTCTCTGCTCTAATATCCCACCGCCCTCTGCTACAGTGCTTACTGCCAGATGTAAGGACACAATATACTTTCATTTTATATCTACATAAGATGCTAAATAGCTAACAGGGAAAGTATTGTCCTGCTTGGGAGTTAACACTCTCTTTGAAAAACAAGGGCACACCTCAGTATCACAGAAAAGTCTCCTCCCAATTAAAACACCATTTTTACCCTTGAAGTACATTTAGGTACTTATTAGGCTCCTCAACTTCATAAAAAAACTCAGCAATTTTGACAGTCTCAAACACTCAGAAGTCTACTATATCACAAAACAAACATTCTGTAGGAATACACAAGTAAATTACATGGATGTATTCTGTTACCTTATTTGACCATTTGTAGGCTTGAAGAAGTTGGCTGTAAAGAGGTGTTTTGTCCTGAACAGGATCTAGGCTCAACAGTCCACTGTTGTGCAGGGGGTGGTTCTCAGACGGTTTACCAACTAGGTTGCTCAGACGCTCCAGTTCACTGAAAGAAAATAGAACGGCATTTTTTTAAAGTCAGATCTGCAGATACAGCTATCTGAGATGTACGATCCTCCTGCATGGCCAGCAATCATGCATGAACTCTATTTTGATAGCTAAGTGAGTTTTAAATACCTCCCAAATTTGATAAAAAACATAATCCCTTTCATTATCCAAACAATTTAAAGTGGTCTGTTAGTCATTAAGCTCATGGCTTCTTAGGAGAGAAAGTACAAGTCAGGAGTCTTTGTAACACAACCTGGAAAGAGTCAAACTACAGCAAATCCTGTTCACAAGCACTTACAGAACCCAGTGTATCTTCTAAGCGATGCGTACCCTCAGAAACTACAAAATTCTGATTTTAGTATTGCCTGCAATACTATAGTATATTTTTTTAGCCATCAAGCAGGCAGATGCCTCATCATTTCATTAAAGAACTAGAAATTAACACTGTCCTCATATAAATATACTAAAGAACTGTCAGTAGTCCTAAACCTGGAGATGGTCCTCCAAAGTGTGCGATTACTCTAAGCAAGTATACACATTCCAAATTCTCAGGGCAAGGAAGCATCTTCTGATTTCCATGAGCAATTCATACATTTGTAGACGTGCATAAAATATTCAACTACAGCATAAGCAGCACCATTTTCCCATGAAAAATACCTCACTGTGAAATGATCTATTACTGCTTCATATCTCATTTGTCAAACACTACATTTAATAATAACAAAAGTTAAGCAATTTTTAAAACTTGCATTGATCAACTGTAGAAGAAAGACTGGCTACTTTGCACAGATATAAAACGCAGTTTTTCAAGCAACATGACTAATCAGGAGCCTTTCCTTTTGACTTCTGAATGTTACATCCTACTTCAGATGAACTTCCAGTAAATTAGAACTAGGATTCAGACCCTTCAAAGGGCAACTTCTGAAAAATCTCTGTAAAGAAAAAACCCAAATATCTCAATTTGTATTTAATGAAGGTTACAAAAATAAACACCAACAATCAGAGAACTGACAGGTAAGAGACTTCCACACTTTACTACCACAAAATTCTCCTTTATTAACCATCATTCCTTCAAGTTTCCATGGCCTACATTCTTTCTAAGCCTCTGGTGCTGCGACTGCTCATAAATATGCCTAATATTTCTTGACAAAAAAATACAATAAAATAAATGTGAATAGACATAATAACTAAGGATTTGTTGAACAGGGATGCCAGTCAACACTTTCATGATGTGAGCCAAAGGCCAACAACAACATTAACCTCAACACACCCTGGAGTATACCCTTGCTACTTGAAATCTGTGCTTCCCAAACACGTAACGCAATACATAACACTTAGATGCTATATAAATGACAATATTTTGGGACAGTTATATTTCAAAAAAGACAAATCAAATACACTACGAAATATTTAAAAAGTTATCTTACAAGGAATCAGGAAAGAAATGGCCACCAAAGCACTGATAAGCATATCCACTCCTGCTCTGGAAGAGAGAGTGAAAAAGGAACTGATGAAGTTTGATGATGAAGCTACTCTCAGGTATGGTAGTAAGGACAGGGACTGACCGCAAAGAATTGCGCAAGAACTTCACAGCACTGAAATACTGGGTGATAAAGTACAAAGTAGAGGGCTCTAAAATACTACACACGAGACAAGATGGGTCAGAGCCAACTGCTATCTACTATTGTTTAGGAACAGGATTTTGAGGTTATACTAGATAACTCTTTAAGAAGCTACCGAGCAAGACAAGGATAACCAAAGGAATGGCACAGCTTCTACATAGGGAGCAATGAAGCCTTCTCAACTCGAAAACAATAAAAGCCAAAGGGATATAACAGAAGTCTGTAAAGCTGTGTACAACATCATTCATAAGAATGACTAACCACCATCTTTCCCAACAGAAGGAAAGAAGCAGGTAACAATTTATATTGCCACAATCAGAACCAAAAAACAGCAAGGCCCATTAGCCAGCAAGAAACAGATTCTTGTACACAAGACCATGAACACTACATCTCTGGAGGCCAGAAGATGCAGAGGAAGAGGGTGACTACGCGCCCGCCCTGCCCTTGGAGACCTCCCTGGACAGTGCTGGTGGCTCCCAGCGGGACACAGCTGAACCCAGCAGCCCTCTGGCAGGATCCACAGGGACCACCCGCCTCAACTTAGTCTCTATTTACGTGAAACACACACACTGGTACTAAACGCCTATACTTATGTGTACTAACTTCCCAGCCTTACAAGTTTTGGGAATAAAATGGTCATTCTTGAACCACTTGGGTGCTACTGAATAGCCAGAGGCTAAAAAGTGATTATTTTTTTTTTTTTTAACAAAAAACTTCAGAAAACAAGAGAAAAATCTCCTGCAACCACAAGCATTCACCTTGCCAAGGTAATCCCACCAACAGCTCCTTTTTTAAAGGAAAACAAGAACAAAACTCAGGTAAACATTATGAGCAGCACTCATCCCTCTGCAGACTCTGGAATGAAACACCACGGAGACATAACACCCACGATGCTGGGAGGAATAAACGGGAGCGTTTTCTTATTCATTTGCCTAAAACTTTCTCCGGGAGTGGAAATGGCACTGCTGGGGACCTTCAAGGGGACAGGGCCGGGGGACCCCGGGACCCCTCTCCCCACCGCAGGGCCGGGGGCCCGGCTGCACCCCGAGGTGGGGGGGAGCCCCCTCAGGGCCGGCTGCTCACCCCAGGTCGCGGCTGACGGAGTGCAGGCTCTCCTGGAAGGCGGCCACGAAGCCCTTCTCCCGGCCCTCCAGGGTCTCCTTGTTCCGCATTCCATCCTTCAGGCAGTCGAAGACCCGCGTCACGCTGGAGCGCAGCGCCTGGATGGCGGCGATGGCCTGGGAGAAGGCCTCCAGGTTCACCCCGGGGCTCAGCACCCCATCCGCCATCTTGGCCGCCCGGGCCCGGCCTCTCCCCGTCAGGAGCGCGGCGAGGCCGCGGCGGCCCCGGGGCAGGCTGGGAAATGTAGTCCGGGCTCTGAGGGGAAGCGGGGCGGGAAGCGGCGCTTCCCTCAGGCGGGAGGGACAGTCAACCCTCACTTTTAAGCCTTTTCTCCTCTTTTTCTAACCTCAGGTGCTTCTTCAGCGAAGGCGGGTCAGCCCCACGCCCTCTGAGCCCACCGCTTCTGACAGGAGCAGCCGAGGAGATGTCTGCCCGGGGTGAAAAAAATGACCACTGGCATGTGTGCCTCACTGCTTCCTCAGAAATATATTTTTTCCACTCAAAGACCTCTTTTCTTTTGTTTTCCTGTGCTGTGCATCACTCTCTATTCGCAATATAGGGTATATTCCCTCCTCTGGGTGTTCTGTGGATCTGTAGCGTGTTTTCCAGGCGTAGAGACAGAAATAAAACCATTTAAAATAGGAAAAAGGGGCCCCATCCTGCTGTAGCGACTGAGCATAGCTTTAAGCAGGCAAGAATACTTCTATAAGCCTTATGCTCATGGGCAGACTAAATTCAGACCTGAAGGTTGGGCCCCCTGTGGCAGTTCACGTCTCAGTTGTGATCCCTGCTGGAATCAGCAGGACAAGGACCCACCTTCGTTATCAAATGTTTGCAAAGCACTGGGAAGTTCAAGGGTGCTGTCATAGCACCAGCAGTACTGCTTGGATTTTGCAGGAGCTGCTTCTGTTTCTGATGCCACTGCCAGTGCTTTCCGCCCTTAGAGTGCAGCTAAAATAAACAGAGCTAAAATAAATGAAGCGCTGCGCAGGCCAATGGTCACTCCACACTGAGTAAATTGCAGCACAGGACCAGCTTTTTTGTTTTCTCAACTTGTAAAGTAAATAACAACCTCTTTTATAAAGGTATTAATTAAATTCAGTAAGCGCAATCCACACAGTCAGATCCTTTAGTCAAGGATGCTTTTTTTTTTTAATATGTAAAAGGGAAATGAATATGGCAAGGCGCAGCAGATGTGTCAGTGGCCAAGTGAAGCGAGGCTTTGCCCTCCACTTAGTGACACTTTCCTGTCTATCATGCGATGGAGTCTGAAAATTGCATCCCGATCAATTAAATGTTCTCGGACAACATGCAAGGTATTGATAAGTGAATCCCTGTTACTTAGCATGAAGAATGAGAAAATGCAAAGGCTGCGGTTAACTTCTCTTGAGCTTAGTAATGCTGTTGTATCTGAGCACAGAGGTAAAGCAAATCTGGAAGCAATATAGGCTGAAGCAGTGTAGTTCAGCCAACGTAAACAGTGAAATATATAGTGGTGTACTTCAAAGACTCAGCAATGGGCTCGGCACACTTAGTAAGGCAAACATGAACGAAACAGGAATAGTTCTTTATGTAAAAAAGCACTGAATCAAGGAATAGCAGCCAGAGGCAGAAAGGACAGGACTATCTCAGCCAGACTCACAACTTAAACTGTTTGTGGACCTATAACATTAGTTATGTTACACATAAAATACCTTTCTTTGGACTTGACTTCTTGGTCAAGAAGGTAATGTGTTATTATAAGGGAATACTTGTAGGCTGAAAGATCATTCCTGCATGGCATTATTCTTTTTTCCTCTCACTGCAAAGTTCAGACTCTGGGTGCACATTGCAGATGTAACTTAGTTTACATGTTATCCCTTGGAAATGGATGAGCCTTTTCCATTTCTTCCCCACTGTTGTAATGTTTACTATTTTTAAACGTACATTTTCAGCTGTTAATATCACATTCATTTTAACTGTCTCCAAGATTCCCATCATTGTGGTGCCCAAGTGCAAGGATTTCTGATTTTACATCCTACCTGGAACAGTAAAAGGGCTTGACAGTTGTTTTACTATTTTAAAAGTCTAACGACAAAACAGTGGCCAGAAAACAAACCCATAAACGTATAAAGAACCATTTGGAACTTGCCCCTAAAGAATAAAGAGCACAGCAGAGCTTTGGCTGAGAAACTGAAAGGAGGGCATTCAGATTTTTTGCTCCAGGAATCTGCTTTTCCTTGCATAAATGAGGAGCCAAGTTCTCCTGAGCAGACAACGGGCAATTCAGAGCACTAAGAACTCCATTAGCTCTGTGGGGAGTTAAGGCAGATTCTGCTTCAACTCCTAAAGATAATGGCTGAAGAAGAGAGCAGGAGTTCCTCTTCCTCTTATTACTCCTCCTCCTGTTTTGCCACATCTAGAAGGAAAAGGCTGCATAATTTGGTATGCTCATTTGTAGGGCAATGCCTTGCCTAAGTTGCTCACTGCTTTCTGCTTTCTTTTAAGCAATATTCCTTAAGTGGCAGCTTGCCCAAACCAAGGCAGTATGCTAATTTCATCTTCATTATAGGTATATTGTAAGTGGGCATTATGGATATAAAATACGTGAGATCAGGATATCTCCAAGGTACCAATAAAAATCTTTTTGCCTTAAAATCACAAGTAAAACATAAAAGGAAGGATCCGGCTGATGTTCAAAACATCCAAAAATCTCACTATCTGACAGCTGTTGAGTGGGCTCCTGCAAAATGATTTGGGTGGCCCAATATGGGCATGTATCCACATCTGAGCAAGCGTCAGAACTGACGTCTTTTATCCTCTCCACCAGAAGTTCAAGGATCTAGTGATCTCCCTCCAAAAAAAAGATCCCATTTGAAGCATATGGGTTATATCCACATTGCACAACGCAGTGTCATGATGTAAAGAGATGCAAGCAGCAACCGCAGTCCTGGAAGCAGTCTGCTGTGTTAGTTCAGCATTCCGACCAGACTAATAAACCCTGCCTGTCAGCATCGCTAATTAGCTCTGGCAGACCACTGGGCTAACACGGCGATACTACAGCTACCCCAGTTATCTCCACACACCGCCTCACGGTGCCGTGTAGATAGACTAAGAGATGGAATAGAGAAGACTGCAGTGAACTGCCAGTTCTGGATCTGTTCTGTGGCTAAAGAGAGAATTTCATTTTGGGTGCTGTCAGTCTCGTAATGTACATAAGCTCTGAATTCACTTGGAGAGAAAGGGGGGGGGAAAAAGTCACAATCCAAGCAGGCATCGCATGCAGCTTGACAAGAGCAGTACCGTTCTCTTCCAAAGCAGAAGCTTGACTGGGGAGCATGTAATTAAGATGAACCTTTCACAGCAAAGTATGTTACGGCAATATTACTCAAATTGCAGCTACGAAGAGCCAAGTGGGCTGTAATTAATCGGTAACATCAAAGAAAAGGGATGATTTCAGAATCCTTGCAGAGGTACTGTAAACAATTTGTTAGCGAAGAAAGTACCCAATTAGAAATGCATTCTTATTTAAGAGAAATTAATTTTGTTGTCGGGAGAGACAGCTAATGGCGACTGTTGGGCTTCATACCAAGGGCAGATAATATGTCATGAAACGTCTGGACAGGACTCAACATTTGGAATAACTGACATCATAAGAAATGATCTTTAACTTCCTCTGAGATAGATAAATGCTGATATTTATTCTGTGGCAAGCTGGACTGATATTCATCACCAGGGCCTCTTCATTTCTTCATACCTCACTGCTACATTCTTGACAGCACTTCAGATAAATATAATAAACTGGGGTTTTTTTTTGTTTTGTTCAAATAATTGTGATGCTCAGTAGTGTAATTGGTATGATATTCTTGCTATTTTTACATTCCTATTAATTTCTCTCAGGTTTTCAGTCTTCAGTTAGCCACAGAGTTTACTACACGATGCATTATTGAAACCAGAGGAGCTAGGGGGTTATTGACTCATGCTTGAGGCTTCTGCCAAGAGAAGGGAATGCAACCTGCCTCCTTTTAGACAAGACTGGAATGGCAAGACGTTTCCAGATCTGGGGGAGCCTCGATCTTCAGTGCTGTTTCTTTCCTATTGTTCCCTGAATCAGAATCTCCCGCTATATCCTACAATAGCGAACGAAAACCTTATCTGAACGCTCCTGCCAGAAGAAACAGTGAAATAATGAACTGAGCTGACAATGATGTAGTTATTATCATCAGATTTCCTGTGGGATGAATAGAGTTAGCTTAGAATTGTTTCAGGCTCTCAGGCGACCCGGCTCACATTCGGAAGGATCTTCTCGCCCAAGCTGGTGAGTGGAAAACAGACCTGGAGGCCTCCCAGCCCCCTTCGGGGGTCACTGTGACTGTAGGAGCTGCAGTTTTCAGGTGGCTATTCAGTTCCTTATCCGGAGTGTTTTGTTTCGGTTTACGGTTATGAAGTGTTCACATCACACACAGAAAGTCCAGTACGTAACAGATTTGTCTGCAGAACCACTAAGGACTGGATGGATTATGACTCTTTGGTTTCCCCTTGTCTGATGAAACTGGCACCCTTGATATCAGTTTTAAGATAATTCAAAGAGATCTGCTGTTATGCTGTGCTGCTTGTGGAGTTCCGGTCCCTGGGGAAGTCAACACCTTCTCCCAGAACTGAATTTACATGAGAAGTGTAAAGCAAAATACAAAAAGTAAACCATACCCAGCAAAACTCCTGGTGTTATTTTATGCATGCGGAATTCTGTCCCAAAATATGTCAAATCTTACTTGCAAAAAATAAAAGGCTGCTGTTTTATTCTGTATGTGTGCAATCTGCAGAGAAGTATACTCAGCCACTTCTTTTCTTTAAACATTCAGTGGTCAAGTGTGGAATCTGATGTAAAACCAAACGGGAAGAAAGTATCATTATTTAAAGGCTACATAACTGCTTAAAATTAGAGCTGTGAAGGCATCAAAAAATACCAGAAATCACAGATGGTTTGCAGATAAATTCACATTGCATTTAGTCCACTCAACATCTAAAAAAAACCCTATGCTTTTGCCTTGCTTTTCAGTCTATCTGTTGATGCCTGCTCAAAACATACTTTCTTTAAATTGGGCTTTGAGTCGTGTTTTGTTGCCCTATACGTTCAGATCCTAGTCACTTAGAAAAATCTGCACAAATACATGTATTTTTAAATTATGTAGTTAAAATTTAATGTATTTTGCACATTTTCAAAATGACAACTATCCCGAGCAGGTTAAATAAGACATTAGCAGGGATGAAATAGTAGCAAGAACAGACAAGTAGTTCTGCAATATGCAAGTGGTTGAGACAGAATGACCCACTTGCTTCTTCTTGACTATATTGATGATTCTGCAGTATTAGAGTCGGTTAAACTCATTGTTTTCCCTGTCTAAGGGCTGCAGGATCAGGCTTTTATATAATTCTGGGATATTTGTGTATTCTGTAATTTAACTAGTTAAAACTGTTTGCCTTTTTTAATGCCTGGGCTGTATCGTCAAATGTTCTGTCTTGTCCCCTGGGTTTTCTCTCTGACACTGGTTTGCTCTGGGGAAAATTCCGCTTCCATTATCATGAAGGGCCAGGGTTTGGCACAATCATTCCAGCCTCACCGCCTAGCAGCAGTCAGCAGAATTTGCTTGAATATATAATGCTTGAATTCTACTCCTTACCAGTTTCCTGCGGAGGTAGGATTTTGCAGCAGGCAAGGAGAAGCTTGAAACATGATGGTTATTCAATACATGGTTGAGCACATCCACTAGCTATTGCTCTTCATTGAGCAGGCGCATGAAAGTTTTAGATGGCAGTGTGTCCGCTGTTATGACAGTAAATATGATGGAGTTCATGGTACGATATACGGTGTTTTTTCTTGCCAGGAGCAAACTCTCACGTGCAGCTTGGGAAAGCAGAGGTTGCTTTTCCCCCGGCTCTTTAAAACATCTGACACAGTAACAGTCACTGAGAAAAGTTCAAAGTGTTCTGAAGCTCCTGATTAGTAAATATTATTTGAGAAAAGCGTAATCTCAGGACAATAAGGCCTGATATGAACCAGATTCAGGCATGATTTTGGCAGCCTTCAACTTCATTCCTCCTAAATACGAATGCAGCATGCCAAGCAACCATCCTGCCTAACTCCTGAGTTCAGCTTTCCCCATTCCACCAGCCCCTTGCCAAGAGTCATTTGCTTCAGTACTTCTTACAAAAGCCAAGCTACTTCTCATAACTCTCCAGCCCAATTAAGCTACTTGCTGGCTTTTATAATCACCTCTCCATAAACCAATCAATCTCAGCAGGATTTTTAACAGATGAAACTGGGCTGATCTCCCCTTAAAGCACCCGCCATCCTGAAACAACAGGATCTTATTTTTTACTCTTTAGCTTTTCTTGCATGCCTTCTTTCATTTCTATTCCAGCTGTAAAAGAGAGATGCCAACCACAAAAATAAATATAGTCAAATGTGCTTAAGACTGTACGAGGGCACAGAAACCTGCCGTTTTCCAGACAAGTCAAGCAGTTTGAGCAGCTGCATGGATCGGTATTTTCTTTCAAGCTGTTTCACACTCAGTATTGTTCATCACTCCATTAAGAAGGGCAGGCAACCATGCTTTTTAACAGAAATGCAGACAAAACAGGCAGAATAAATCAAAGTTCCAGGATATTCAGATCTTCAGCATTTCAGAAATTCAGTACCTCATCTTGACCTTTACTCAAGAAAGCATCTGAACCAAACTTGGAGTACATACAAAGGGACTTTTAAATCAATAAGCCTTTCTACAGCCCTGCTGCCTGCTTCAAGACCCTGTTTCTCACATCTGTAGGGCAGGTAAACTGAACTCAGTTCACAGAGTCCAACCAAAAGAGCATTTCCTCTGGAGTGGGCTCCGTGTGGAAGGCACACATCCGAAAACTGCACAGAGCATCCCAGAGTCATTGCAGCACTCCACGCATTAGCAGGACACAACTGGCATTGCTGAAGTTGCCACCAGACTGCATTTACCCAGAAACTTCTACTTCCAGAGACATTGGAAAATGTCCTGCGTGAGCAAAAAAAAAAGCTACTCAATTTGGTGTTGTCAAAGGCATTCTAGTGTGTTTCTTGCTGTCTTATAATATGGGATAAAAGGGACATCAATACTTGGAGAGAGTGGATGCACCATATGATGCGGAAATAAATTGGCTTCAAATAAAAGACTACCTTCGTTTTGTCGGGACAGAAACATGAACATGTGCAGACGCGGCCGCATTGCTACCAGCATCCCCAGCAAGCATCTGCCCCGTTGGGGCGTTGCTCCACCAAGACCAGCCGACACAAAAGCAAGACGAAGGAGCGTGCGATGTACGTGCTGGCCTGCTGCCACGCTGGCATGCCAGCTAACGACCTCCATGGGCTAGGGAAGGACCGGAGCCATGTCTGGCATGGTCAGCAGTTACAGAACAGGTTGGAATTTTTCCAAAGGCTATTATCTAAAAAAGATTTTGCTTTATACTTGGGCCAATATGGTAAACTGCATCCAGTTACCTCAGGGAAAGGTCGGAAATATTTTAAAGTAAAGAAAGACCATCTCGGCAGCTGTATCCAATTCAGAGAGATATATTATCCCCAAAGGAACATGAGGAAAAAAATCCTTATTTATTTTATTTCTGCATATTCCACTTACAGTTACCCTGCTGCATTCATGCTGTGGAATTGAGCTATGTTTTCAAGCAGAATCCAGCCAGTCTTTCCTAAAATGAGGCAGAGATTGTCTAAACAGACAATCACTTCCTGGAATTTGCAGGTCTAATTCCATACTTCAGTATTTAAGGTCTCCAAAAAAAGTGACATCCATCTTCCCTCTTAAAAAAAAAAGAAAAAAAAAGATTTTCCTTCTATCTAGAGATTATTTAGTGCTCTGTTATTGACACTGCTTCTATTGAAAGATTTAAAGATAAAAATGCAGTGTATTCAAGTAGCGATCATTTTTCACCATCACTTAGTGACAGTACAGCCTGTAGTCAATTGCAGCAGATTTATCTTTTCTGCTATCGATCGTGCGTGGGGCTAAGCTGTTTGCAGGGACCTGGCTGTACCTCTTCTGAACTGCAGCAAGAAATGCAAAAGGAGTGGCCAAGAGTGGTGCCAAGCAATCTTGTTTTCATTCTAAAACTGTTTAATTATTTCTCTTTAAGTGGTGAGATAAGCTGCTAGAAGACGATTTGTTTATGGGCACAAGGCGTTTCCTGCCAGACAAAAGGAACAGCACACAAACGGCATTTCCCTGTAGCTCGGTCTACAAGCCATCACAGGGAACTGGGTTCAAGGCACTAGATGCAAATAAAAACTTCAGCTATCTGAGGGACAGATGTTTTGTGAAAAGTAGGGGCTGCCAGTCGGGTCCCTGCAGCAAACCTCCCATAACCTCCCGTGGTGAAGATGCTCTCCTGTACTCTCATGAGGGTTCCCATCACATCATGGAAAGATTCCTTCTGTTTTTTGAAGCCCACAGGGAATGGAAAGTATTATCCCGAGGGTTTGGAGCACTCCAACCTCCAAAGTTCCATGAGCAATTTTTATGCTTAAAACACAGGGATTCATTCTGATCACCTTCTGAATTTAGTGTGAAGCTGAAGGAGAAAAAAAACCCAAAAATTTACTTGCAAGGTAGAACCTGCTTGTTCTCAAACAGTACAATATTGGATCCCAGACTCCTGTCTCAAACCCATCTACTATTTTAAACAGAGCCAGACTTCTATATATGCTCTTCTTTGCTTAAGCCAAATACATCGGTAAGTGCTGATACAGAGGCTGTGAATTTGATGGCTGAATAATGCTTGCGGGAATCCTTAAGAGACCAAGAAAGCTTTCTCTAGAAGCTGTCATGCACCTCCCTGATGGATCACAGCTCACAAACCATAAATGCACTTAATGTGGGGAGCAGTCAGGACCAGGTCTCCGGCTTCCTACAGCAATCGCTCTGTTACGGAGCTAGAAGGTGCATTTGTGCTTGTTTCTCTTACCGGGTACTAGCTGAAATGTGAACCAGACAGCTTTAAAGTTTCTATCTATCAGGTATGAGTTTTAAATATAAAGGCTGGGAAAGACGCATACAAAGATATTCAGTGAATGAACAGACCGTGGTCCCTCAGTGCTATTCGCAGCTTTCTCATCCAGGTGGTGCCATTTATCGTCAGCCCCCACTGTGACTTTGGGTCACTCTCTTTGGATATTGCCCGTATGGATTAGAAGAGGGGGAGGCAAGCACTGTCTGTTGCCTGGACAAGGAGACCTATTTTACTCCTTGTGCCCCCTGCTTTTTCCTTCCACTCTTGCTGGGGAGACCCAGCAGATTAATTCATACGACAGCAAAAAGCCCCAAATATTGTAACTGCAGGACCTACCTCAAGATGAAAATCATATACTTTATTCTAGAGGAAGTGACCTAACCAAAACCAAGCAAGCTGTACAAATAAAACACATACGTATAGGTTCACCCCAAGCATGAACTTTACAGTGTTCTAGCTCTTCTCTCCTTCCTTGTTAATCATGCGTTGAGGCTCATTTTTTAATCACTTCTGTGAAAGACATTCTTCTCCTACAGACACCTAATCC
The DNA here is from genome assembly GCF_964199755.1 of Larus michahellis. Taxonomy (NCBI): domain Eukaryota; kingdom Metazoa; phylum Chordata; class Aves; order Charadriiformes; family Laridae; genus Larus; species Larus michahellis. The sequence continues at coordinate 13,487,542 of NC_133910.1, read as the reverse complement.
TTTACACTCCTCTGCAGCTAGTTCTGACTCCCTTGTCATTCCCTGATACAGACCTTTTTGATTAATTGTCTCTTAACGGGTTTATCAATCTGTTCTGAAGCCCTTACAAAGGAACATACATGTTCGGCAGATATTTCCTCTATAACTTTCCCTGCTACACTATTTTGGAGAACTGTTCCAAACGGTGCCAGCTAACTCTTGCTATTTGCAGAGATGGGATTCTAAACCACGAGGATTTGCCAAGGTAGCTATATGAGTGTACTAGCAAAAGAATATTTCTCCAACTGTATAGCTCATTCCCGTTCTTCAAATAAACCGTACTAGTAGAAGGACTTCCACTGCCTCAGCAGAAGGCTTTTGTTAATGGGACGTTGGTTTTACCTCTTGCATTGCAAACCAATAAAGCAACAATAACACGGCTTTCCACCAGGACCGGTTGTTTTGTCCTCAGTATTCACAGCTGCCAAAAAAAGGAATGTGATCACCATCTTAAAGAACAAAAAGTGGCTTAACTCTGTCCCCCCAGATGACCTGCACTTTTGATCCATTCTGAATTCTTTTTCTTGCAAGGCTTTCCTGCACAGAAAACAACATTAAACAAATTAGCAAATTACTCTCTCTGCAAGAGCCAGGTCATATTTCCATTCTCCATTAGAGAAGGAGCCTGATTTTTGCTTGGGTGAAAATAAATCCACAATAACAGTATTTGCTATCATTCATGCCTCGACATTCCCCCTCAAAATAGTTTCATTTTGTTATATTTAATGCTTCAGCATTACAGCTTAAAATAATGTCAATAATTACAAATCTCACTGTTTTATTTTAGGCACTGTTCTCCCAGAGTGACAGAAGCACACAGATTGAAAATGTTGCTGAAAAGATTGCTGGAAGATAAGAAAAACACGTCTGAGCTTTGCCTAACTGGTAAAAAGGAAAGAGATGCTCTTTGGACACAGTACCAAGGAGATAAAAAAGTTTCTAATGTTCATCATTTGCGTAAAGCCCAAACAGGATTCTGTGACAGTAAACTAAAGCACTGCAGTATTGTGAGGTGGTGGTGTAATATTTTGGCCTTTGTGGGATGTTATACCGCAATATTGAAATGAAGGATCATACTCTGAAGTCTGCAATCTGGTGCCTCTCTCCGGCTGTCATACCTGATTCGAGGCAGAAGAAACCCAATAAAGCCTATTGATCAATCTCCGTCTGATGTGTCAGTTAAAAAACAGCCCTTCATATGTAAACAAAAAACCACACAGACCAAAAAAAATCTTCAAAAACTTCCTCTCCTTCCAGTTATTTAAGTTCTTTCTGTTGTTATACAATGAGAATATTTTCATAAGTTTTATGAGCTCCATCACTGACCCATTCATTTTCTAATGCCTGAAAAATTACAAATCTTTCCTTGCCTATTGAATAAAAAAGCAAAGCCCTTTACAAGCCTATTAGGAAAACAATACTTACAACAAAGCACCAAGGAAAATCCTCCCATTAAATTTTACAGCAATTTCCTTGGAAGAGCCCTTTCTACTGAGAACAGCTGGACTTAATTGCAAATGAGCTGACTGAAGGAAGTACGTCTGATTGCAGAGGTAATAAAATTCATGCTTGACACCTTAATTTTTTTAATATATATTGGCCACCATCAAATCACTGCATTTGCTGGTTTGCAGGCTAAAGCTATCAAAGTTCTGGCAGGAGAAAAGACAGGGAACAGAGAAGCTTGTGGAGTCCTTCAAAGCTTGGTGCTTAAGACACAGCTTTTTAATGTTATTGATTCCAAACAATCAATATTTTTTTCAATAAGAAAGTCTCATATTACCCCTTTTCCCAACCACCCTTCACAACGAACTTAGTTAGGATGAAAAAGCACTTAATGGCTTTCTTCTGAGGTTTTGGTTTTTTTTCCATGTTCACTGCAGTCTCTTTTTTCCTTACGAAGCTCGCCTCCCTCAGCCCTGCCAGCTGACACCACGGGGTGGTGGAGGCGTTGGCCAGATTTTCTCCAGTGTAACAACCTCCCATCACCATCAGGTTATAATTTGACCCAGAAAAGCTAATTTCTTTGAAAATAATGAAATTGCAACCACATCAGCTTATTGCCTTTAAAGTTAATTGCTTAGAATCTACTATAAAAAGCAAAGACTTGTGTTTCTTCCTTGTTACTGTTGTATTTCTGTGAATGACCTCGCTAGCAATGAGGTTTTTAAGTACCTTTTTACCATCAAATTTGAACGAAAGCAGTAATTTCTGTTGGGAGTCTTACACCATGACTTTTCAAAAAGTAGGGCTGGTCATCTGCTGTTGGGAAATGCAGTCCTTTTGCACCGTGAGAATAGGAAACTTTGCTTGGGGTGGGGGGAGCAGGGACTGTGATTGCTGCCACCTGAGATTGCCTAAGAACTGGGTTTCATTGCTGACTAATTGCAGGCAAATTGCTTCTGCTGGAACGTACATGGAGTGAACAGCAGAAACGGTGTTTGCCTGTAGAGCAGTAAGTTTAACAAGGATAGAATAAACACTAAATGCTGCCTGATTCCTCCTGCAGTGGAAGCACATCATCCCCTTTCCTCTTTGGTCTGTGATATGGGAGAGTGGGATCGGCATCCCATTCTCAACGTTACCCCATTTTCTGCTGAAGAAAACACTGGGGTACTCTTTGATTCCCTCCTGTTTCCTAACCTAACAGGGTTATTCTTGGACAGAAACACGCATTTCTGTGAAAGGAAAACAGTTCTCTTTCATCAGCGTGTTGTGAGCTGAAACTAATGACCAGGGCTCATTACAAACAGAGGCTGCTTTTCCTTTCATTGTTGTTGCAGAGTAACGCTGTGTGTGGCATCCCAACACTTTAAAAATAACCTGCTGTTCCACTGGTACCTGGCATGATGCTAATAAGAGCTTCATATAAAAGATGTTGCAGACTCCATAAAAACAAGCTTCGTTTTTTTAAGGGAGTAGCATTCACTGCTTGCTTCTGCAATGGGCTGTTTAACGAGGCCTAACAAACGTTGCAGACATACACACAAATGCATTTTAATCAGCCACAAAACCACTCTGTAGCATAAGTAGTTATGCAGCTATGCCCACAAGAGCGCAGGTAAGTGGGCTAGTAAATATTTGATAAACTAGTGTTGCATGGGATAGTAAACATAAATATTTAGTATAACATTTATTTACATTTATATCCTATGTTTAGAATAATATTATGTCTAAAGACAAGTATACATTCCAATGTTTGGTCTAGTAAGACTACTCATGGACATGTGCTTAGGTAAGGTATCTAATACCGTGTGATGATGCAGGCAAGAAAGTGAAAGGATCAGTTATAAGTTATGTGCACAGACACAGAACTATATACATCTTTAGTTTTCTTCTAGAGCAATTGCGCTATGAGAAACAAATGCAATATAAATATCAGCATCTCTCTGCAAGGTGGGATATGTTGGGCTTTTACCATACGCCTCCTCAGTTGGTGGGGAATGACCTTGGGGCTTGTGTTACAAAACGCTGGACTGGACGAGGGCAGATTTCCAATGAACACAGTAAGAAGTGCAAATACCACTCCCCCAAGGCGTAGCCCCAAGCGCAGGCAGATTTCATGCCTTTCTTCTAGAGGAAAATGGAGGGTTTGGGGATTCTTTAGGGAAATGCAGGATGCAATCACTGCAAAGAGAAAAATTCCTTGCCAAAAGCCCTGGGAATGCAGGAGCTCCCTGGCAGGGCTGCGACTCGCCCTCGGCACGGCTGTCTCTTGCCTCCTCCCCGAAATAGAGGTGCCGTACAGTTTGACACATTAATATTTATTACAGCTTGCGGTGCAGCAATAGTCCTATATCAGAGCTGACTCTATTAGAGAAAAGACCTGCATTATAGCAAGAGGTGGCCCTTTACAGGGATCTGGTTTTTCTGCCTGATAACACATTTTGGATTACAGAGTCTCTGAATACGTTGAAAATCCCTTTTACAGCTACATTGCATTTAAGATGACAGACAGCCCTTATCTCCAGCTGAGGGCCTTTTCAAAGGGTATCTCGAGTTATGATTTTTTTTTTTAAATTAATTAAACAAGATTTCTTGCAAAATATATATCTTCGTGTGTCCATGCAGGCTTGGGTAGTGTTTACCACTGTTTTATTTGGACCACTGACCAAAGCCGTGGTATCAGCTTGACCGGGATATTTTGTGCCAAAGCAGAGAAGTCATCTTTGGAGGATCAGTAAAGCAGTAAAAAGCATTTAATCTCTAATTCATGGGTTTACATATGGCCTGCATTGCTCAGGACCATTTTCAGGATTGCTGCCCCATGACCTCAGGGAGACGCGGGGGAGCGGTGGTTCCGGGCTTAAAGGATACTGGCTGCCTGTTGTACAAGCAACACCGTCACCGCTGATAGCTCCGACAGAAAGACCTACACGCAGTGTTGGGGTTTGCTGCTTTCTTCTTTTTTTTTCTTAGCATACACTGTCTTTTTAACAATATGCCTGCTGAATATTAACCACCCTAACGATCCCAGCACAGTTCCACAGCACTCCTGCTTCCTTCAGTCCCGGCTGAAGTGATTTGCTGCCTTTGTAGCGGTTTCAGGAGAGGGGCCAACAACTGGCAGAACTACAGCAGCTGAGGAACCTTCCTCACCGGCAGCTCACAGCCCGGCACCAGGGCTGACACTTTGGTTGCCATTTTACCTTCTGGATAGTAATTCTGTAGTGCCTGTGCCTTTAGACCTGGGCTCCGCTCTGCCGTGCGCCACACAAACAGAGGGCAAAGAGGTGCTCGGTCCTCTCAGAGCTTATGTCTGAGAGTTAAGGACTTGCTTACCCCATCTCCTCTGGGTGCAGCTGGGCTGGCTGAAATGGTGGAAGCCCGTCCCTGCAGGAGGACACCACTCTCCCTCCTGTCCACCATCTGGCCCAGCCTGTAAGGGATGAGGGAAGGGTGTTCTGGGTCCCAGGGCCAGCAGCTGTCTGGCAGGGCAACTGGGGTGAGAGGCAGAGGGTGGTGCTGGGGGGGGATTACCTCCAGCTGGAGAGAGAGGGAGTGCAGTACACTGCAGAGAGGATACAAGGCATGGTGGGCAGGAGCAGGACAGAAAAGGAGTGAGTAGGAGGGATCTGAAAGAGCGTGAGGTGGTTTCTCAAACACTGATGGAGGAATTCCCTCATGGGGATATACTGGGAAGTCAGAGAAAGGGTGCAAAGAAAGGCAGGAAAACACTTCTACCAGCAGCTTTGGTAAGAGCACGGGAGGACAAGGCTGCATCAGCCATGGCCGAGGGAAAGGATGTCGGTGTTATCAACACACGGGAATGCAAAGCAAAAGGTTAAGTCTAGGCCTGAATTTCATCTCCGTGGATGGGTACCAGAGGCTGCGTGTTAGAGGTGCTGCACACAGATAAATGTGTACAATCTGAACTGGAGGTGAGGAGAGGGTGGGGGACACAAGATGGACGAGGCACTGCGGCAGCTTGAGCGAAGGGTTGGCGTGACTCCGATGAAGGAAAGGCTGCAGTATTTGTGTTTTGGGAACACCAAATAAACTTGCAATGACATGAAAGGGAATTTGTACAGGAAATGTATCAAAGAGCCTAATCTAGAGCAAGAGGGCTAGGAAAGTTGTCGAAGAATTTTGGAAGCCGAAACAAACAAATATAGTCAAAGTAACAGAAGACCATTTGAAGTGTCTTTTCCATGAACAGGAAATACTGAATCCATAACTGTCCTTGAGATGAGCAATGAGGAACTCCTGTAGTCTGCCAGTTTCCTGGGCGAATTAGTTATTCAGTTATTAGTAGTTGTTATTAATATTAGTTAGCCAGGTAGTGAATGAAACCACAATACCATCTGTCTCGAAAAGTGAGCAGGTCTGGGGACAGAGGAGGAAGGCTGAGCACGGATGCGTTGACACAGGGTCTGTCATCCTGCTGCTCAGATCCCAGCTGCACCTGGAAGAGTTCAGGAGAAGGAGATGTGGGAGGAACTAACCAAACTCATCTCTCCCACGTTGCTGTCAGCATTTTACCCCTTCGAGTGCTTCTGTTCCTTCCACCTCACCCACCTCTTCTGTACCACCCTGGGGAAGGAACCCAGCCCAGTCTCCTAAAAACAGGGTCCCCTCTCTCTGACTTGCCCCCCGCCTCCCTCCGGGCACACTTCATTTTTCATTGACTGACTGGTAGGATTGTGCCTGACTTCATTGAGAGGCTTTTAAAATCTTAGACTTCGCTATTAGTATTGATTAGCTTTGTCCTCTTAATGGGCTATTTTTTTGTTCCTTGGCTTGTTGCATCATCGGGTTATATATTACTCTTCAGGGTTCTTCATATGGATTCATAAATGTGAGTACAGTTGGGGACCAGCTCTGAGAAGAGATGTCAATCTTCTGAACAAACCCCCCAAGCCATCTTTCAGTGTTTAGGAGACCATTCGTAATGAGAAAAAGGATAAACAGTCTGGTCATCGCATTTTTTCTGGGGGGGGAAGAAAAAGAGAAAAGAGAGCGAGCAAATTGCTCTTTCAAAGGGAGAGTATGAGTATTTAGTAACTTAGGGAGCCAATGCACCCAACATTATCCCTACTATCCCTGCTTAAAGATACAAATGTAGTAATTAATAATTTGCACTTACATAGCGTTTTTGCAGATTAACCTCGCCACCAAAAGTTCACCTAAATCTAAATGCAGCCATTTCTGGAGTAAAAAAATAGCGGGAGTTTAATAATGCATAGCAACACCATGCAAGAACTCGTCAGGAATATTTTACAGAAATAAAAATGCAGGGGCAAGGTTCATAGTGAGGGAACTCAGTTACTCTGGCTAGAATTGCTTCGCGCGGTCCGGCTAATAGCCTGCCTTGCAAAGTTGTTGCTGAATTGTTAAAATATTACAAGTAGATATTACAAGTACACTTCAGTTCCATATCTCATCTTCCAGCTAGCATCTCTCAGAGCACGGTGCCTCCAATCTAATACCACTGCATTAATCCAATATTGATTCTAAGGAAACAGAGCTCCTGAGCCATCCAAACAATGCTTTGCAGCACAGAAGGTTTCCATTGAGATCGGTCCTCAGGCCACCGAGCCGGCGGTGCCGTTAGCTTTTGTGAGCGGCCAATACCACAGAGTGAGGTGACGCGGGTGCAGCCCGTTGATGTGATGCTCTCGTCCTCATCCTCTGGGAATGCATCCATTGCACAATTCAGCTTGGATGTCAGGAAAGTACTGCGGGTGAGAGAACTGCCTCAGAAACAGGTGACAGCTTTCCTGTGTTTTCTATTGCTAGAAAATGCTCTTTGTCATTTCTGTGCCTCATTCAAAGTCCCCAGCCCTCAGCATCGTTTGCCATCGGTTGGTTGCCGTGGGATGGGGATCAGGTGTCACTTTTTGCCCTCTTCCCTGGGCGCTTGTGCCCGGGGTTGGGCGTTCAGTTGCCCCATTCACATCAGCTCGCTGGTACCCGCCGCGGGGTGTGCTCAGCGGCGCCCAGGACTGGAGGCTACGAGCTCTCCAGATGCCTTGGTCCTTCTGCTGCAATGAAGATGTGCCGTGACATCTGGAGCTGATGTTGCTCATGTACGGCGAGTTCAGCTCATGAGAGAGGGAGAATATACTACCAAGGGGGCGTTCGCTCGTTAGCTGACCAGGTATTCCTTGATTGGACTCTGCTTCCATCAAAATTCTCTCTTGAGGGTTGAGCTCTAATCAAATTAATTTATCTGTTGGCCAGTGAGGAATAGTAGTAAAACTGAAGTCCTGAAGGCTTATGGAAATTTGCCCACATGGAGCATATAATTTTAAAATACAAAGGAGAAACCAGATTTGCAAAAGAAGTTCTCAGCTGGCAAAAGGAGCTGTGAGAGAGAGCACAGCAAAAGGGAGGACGCAGCCTGGAGAATACTGCAACACAGCCTGAACACAAGGGTTTTGTCTGAGAAAAACAGTGTCTCGTCATTTTACTGGAAAGGCATTTTACTCTGAAAATGAAACCCAGAGAGGATGTTACTGATGGTCCACATCTTATTTTCAATAAATGATGAACATTCATGTCCCATGAAATATGAAAGTAGAAAGCTGCATTCTATTATATTCAGCAAAGGGGTTTTTTTCCCCCTTTTGTTTAAATATATTTGTTATCAAAGGTATAGTGCCCTTGAGAAGCTGAGGCTGTTGCTTGTATTACTGCGCAAGGAATTTAAGATACTTACTAAAGTTTTTACGAACGATGATGCAGAGACGTGTAGCCTGTCGTTCAAGACCCCCAGTCCGTCTATTCAGAGCTGACACTTAAGCTGTAAAGAGACATCCTTGTCAAACTACTTACATATTGCATATACAATGAGATAGCTCTTCATTGCTAGCACACTAGGTGCAGGAGTTAGAATTTAAAGCAGAAGGGCTCTAGACCTCTTATTTCAGACTCTTCTGGCTCCACGTGCAGAAATCACATCGACAATGATGAAAGTTCAGCATTTACGTTGAATGCAGAGTACACGAGAGGGCATGAAAATATTTTGATGAAAAAGAATCTGGCTAGATACAATAATGTTTCCATCCTGTGCTTCAGACATCCTTCGTGTGCTAAGAGTTTGGGGGGGAGGTGTGAAGGGATGATACTTGTTTGGGCTGCAGGTTATCCCCCTACGTCCTTTGTCTGCCGTTCAGCATTAACATTTAGGAAAATAAATACATTTGTATGTGCCATACAGACCTACAATGTAAAAGAGAGAAAACTATCTCAAATGGCTGATTTCCGAAAGTCAGTAAGAATAATAAGATTCAGTTCAGCCCTTAGATACATATCAATGGTTTTGTCTTATGATTCCTTTTTACCTTTTACAGTTCCTACTTTTATTTTATTTTACTAACACTTTTCCTAACTCCTACCTGTCCTTTAGACCTGCTGATTGCTATACCATATAATATTTTAATTTTTAATATGTTATACTCTCACACACGGTTTAAAAGCAGGAAGAATTATTTGTCTTCTGAAAAAATAACACTGGTTGCTAGTAACCAGATTGTGGTCTCTGCTGCGCAGTCAAAGAAAGGGGATCAAGTGTCGTATAACCCAGGGACTGAATTAACTAGAAGTCGTTGCCTAAGTCGGCAGGACGCATTCTCCCGTGATTATGTGTTCCAAAAGAAAGCACTCCATTGACGTGAGAAGTGCCCGCACCAGTCGTGGTGGGGTACTACAAGAGCTCCATCTTGATGCCATTTTTTGGCCATGACAATCGCACCAGCAGCCATGTAAAATGATGTGAAAAATCTGAAAATGGATGTTAACAATTTGTTTTCTAAATTTACTTTGTTAATGTAACTTCATAATTGCCACATACCAACAGCTTGATCGTGCCTGCTGGAGTTCACTAGTGAAGGACTTCTCTCCGTAAGAAAAATCTCGGGGTAACACGGGCATCATCAGAACCAACTACTTCACTGCCAGGAACTGGCAAGATTTCTTAGAATAACAATGATCTGTGCAGCTTTTTTGCAAATCAGTATAAGTTCGGCTCCTGTGAAAAGGGTTTTCTGGGGAATAACTCCTGGATACAGCAGAGCTCTGTTTTGGAGGCAGGCAGGAGTTTAAAATTTCCTTCTGCCTCCATGGGAATGGTGCTTTTCCCACGGCGCCGTTCAGAGCAGCGCTAACACTGCATGGCATCGGCTCAGCATCAGACAGGCGGCCTCCAAAGGCTACTTCACCAGCTGGAAATCTTTAGAGGTGCTTAATAAATATGCCTACTCTTACAGCAGGTTCCACGTCCTATTCCACCAAGGAATTTTCCTGCATCTGCTCCACGGAGAAACGCACGCGAGACTGAAGGTCACAGCTCTGAGAAGTCCTTGCGTTAAGTGACCTCGGCTGGCTCGGATGTGGTCCCGGGTAACGTCTAATGGGTTTCGTATGACTCAGGTTTTTCTCCTTTGTCCTTCCCTCTCCTTCACCAGTGTGCGTTTTGCTAGTTAGCGGTTCTGCAGCAACAGCTGCAAAGTACCCTTTGAAGGCAAATTGGTATTAATATCACTTAGCCAAATTGCCACAAACTATTGAACGTCGTTCTCCCAGGCAGCCTGGTCACTGCAGCCCTCTCAGCAGAGCGTGCCTTTTCGTCTTCACACGCACTTCCATCCCAAAGCAGTGGTGCGTGAGGCCAAGAGCCAGCCCAGGCAGGCGGTGCCCCGCTCCCGCCGGCGGCAGTTACGCTGGGAAAGAAAAACCTGCTGTATTGAGCGAAGCTTCTGCGCTGTGCTGGTTCCGTGGGTGGCACAGGAACGCTGATGCTCCAGTGCGATACTAGAGGGCACTGTAAACCTGGCAGTTTTGGCTTCCGAGTGGGACGAAGTAAAAATTTGAAGTGTTTGCTATTTGCGGTCATTAAAGCTCTCCTGGTACTTAGCGCAAAATTAGTGCTAACCCCTGGGTCTTGAGCAAATTAATTTGTGGAATTACATTCTGCTGTGGTAGGTGCCCCCCCTTACACTTCCAGTACAGCATCCTTCTCCGTTGCCGGGCCCTGAGCTGCTGCATCCCGTGCTGGAGGGGCTCCACTTCAGCAAGCCAGCGGTCGGTGTGATGCTGGGAGGAACGGGGAGCAAGAACCATTATGAGAACTCGGGAGCTTTTTTTTAAAAGCTATCACTTAATGGTAATGTGTTCATTAATTGGCAGCCAGACCGCTCCCTGACTTCATTTAAAAAAAACCTGATGGTTTCCTTTTCTTGTGGTAGCGCAAGGTTTCATCCTGTGTCTTCTGTAGATGCCAACATCAATTTTGTCTGTGTGCCTGCTTAAGGATACGCACCTACCGGAGAGCAGGATAATTCCTGCACTGCGATAAAACAAAGCTGTTTTTAAAAGAGTCTTTTAATACATATTTAAAAATAGGAAAATGCTATTCTAAATGAAACGCTCTGATCAATGGGATCGATAGATTAATGGATTTCAGTATCTGTCTCCTCAGATATTCCTTGTACACCCATCACTGTAATTTATAATTCAGTATTCGACTTAAATTAGTAAGATTTAAACTGAAACAACAACAGACTGACAAGTAAACAAAACTTCCCAATTTAAATGTAAAGTGTTTACCCAATATGCAGAGTGAAGCTCTTGGCTCTCCCAATATCACCGCCACAGGAGATACACACAGAACCGCAGGGATAAGAGGAAAAGGGATCTTGAGAGGTCACCTAGTCCATCTCCTTCCCCCGGGGTAGGATCAGCCCTAAATCGGTTGTGACAGGAGTTTCTCTAACCTGCTCATCCCTGGAGGTTTTTGAGGAGATTCCACAAGCTCCCGGGAAGGTCTATTCCGGGTGTCAGCTATTCTTATAGGTGGAACATTTTCCCCAAAGCTTAACCCAAATTTCATTTGCTGCAGTTTAATCCCATTACTTCCGTCCTACCCCCGTGGATGTGGGCAACAGCTTATTACTTTTGGAGCATCTTTTACATTTTGGGAGATTATTACTGTATCTTCGCCAGCCTCAAATAATCGACCACCATTCTTTCCTTCTTTCTTTCTCGGTAGGTTTGTTTTCTAGAACTCTGACTCTACTTTTCATTTTCTGTGTTTTTCTGGAAGTCTGATGGCCAAAACTGCTCCTCCCCAACACTCAGTGCAGATGGGAGCAGTGTGCCATACCACCCTCCCTCTACGTACCGCCGTGTCAGCTTTGCTTCTCTCACACCAGGGTACCACAGTTGGCTCAGGGTTCATTTCTTGCGCACGATATTACCCCTTTTTCCTTAGAAATCCAGCCTACGCAGCCGTTCCCTGACACACGTTTCGATAGTTCCAGTACATTCTGCTTTGCTCTTATCCCTTTTGAACACCAATCTATTCTTTCCAGCCTTTTTCTTCAGTTTGTTAAGGTTTTTGAGTCTTTCTCCTGTTCTCTGAGAGCACTTGCAGCCCCTCTCAGCTCGGTATTGTCAGCAGATGCAGCAAGTCTACTCCATATTCCATTACCCAAGTCACTAATGAAAATATTGAGTAACACCAGACCCTGCACAGACCCCTGCGGTGCCGTACCCAAGCCATCCTTCCACTTCGACAATAAACAGCCAATAGCTTTTCCATATGCTTTCCCAGCCGGTTTGGTACCTCACAGCGTTTCTCCTCCACCGTATTCCCCCACCTTACTCCTGGGAACGCCGTACGAAACAGTGTCAAAAACCTTACTGCAGACAAGACGTATCGCATCTCCAGGTTCTCCTCTCTCCGAGACCTGCTGCCCTGTCACAGGAAAATTAGATTGGTTTGACATGATTTATTCTTGAGAAAACCACGGCTTGTGGAGCTGCTCTATACCTGTTGCCCACGCCATGCCTTGCCTTTGGATCTGGTGAGAAAAACTCCATCCCCCTTGACGTAAGGGGGACATCCAGCATCCAAGAAGGACTTTACTGTGCCCAGATTCCACCCAGCACACAGAAGCAGTGGAAATACCATTGCGCTAGGGCTCGCGTGGGCGAGCGATGGTTTGATTCCGCCAAGAGACGCAGCTGCAGAGCACGGTAGCGGGATATCACACCTGGGCTTGGGCTTTGTCCACCCCGGGTACCAGCGCTGTGCGCGTACAGCCCCCGCCTCCCCGCAACTGCATTATCTGGTGCTACATCATTTCATTCGTGTCCTCGGTGCAATGGGTCAGATTCGATATAGGTGGAAGCAGGTGTAATTTACACACGGAAGGGAGCTGGAAGAAGGTGTAAATTACCCAAGCACAGACTATCTAAGTTTCACTTAAAATTCGCTCTGAATTTGGCACCAGATATATAGGAGATAATAAACTTTTCCTTTTCGAGATCTTGTGTATTTAAAACCTGCTGTGTTTAATTTTTGCAGTCACAACAATGCTCATTCATAAATATTTTGTAATGTTTGATCCTATTAGTATGTGCAGCGCCGTGTTTGATTAATGGTCTAGAACAATGGGATCAAATATATTTTGGGCTCCAGAATACCACTTTGTAATGCCTAATATTTGGTAGGATACTACAGATAGGCTCGTCTTCTGACTAGATGTGATTGCACTTGAATTCTGAGAAACTCCGATACAGACCTCGGGTAAGATCTGAATTTCAAGTGAGTCTTAATTATGCAGCATGCTGGACCAAGCCGTGGGGTCTGCGTGCTTCCAGCGCTGGATTCTTCCCAGCTCAGATGCAAATGCTGTTTCTTAGCCCTCTCTCTCAGGAATTCATAACATATTCATCAACTTGTAGTACCTAAGAGCCCTGTCCGACTGTATTTGGAAGACCTTAATTTGACTCCGGTAGGAGTTTAACAATATTAATAACTAATATTAAACTGGATCCCTAACGGGGATGCTAGGACAATACCCTTTGATCATTGCACTAATCTGGTGCGATTGTGTTTGTATCAGCCTTGTTCATCCCGCGTGTGCTTAGTGCCATCTTGGCATGAATATGAAATATGCAAATCTGGGGGATACATGTTAATAGTGGGTCCATCTGCTAGGATCTTTTATTAAAGAGAAGTGTGAATGCAGTTGCCATGCAATACACTCTTACACACAGAGACCACGAGTTACGAAAACAAGAGAAAACATCTCCTGCTTTTGCCTTATTGGTATTTCACATTCATCGTTTCTGCAGCTGATTTTCATTTTAATTTAGAAATTTTCACAAAAACGAAATTTGAGAGAAAAAGCTCAACAGTTAGCAATGACTGTGCGTACACACGCGCGCACTTCCCTTCCTCTCTAGTGACAGACAGGATATTACTTTTCCACTGCATATGAAATTAATACCCCAAGCATAAGAAAAAGCATGTAAATTCCAACCCTTAAAGCCTGATCTGGATCTCGCTTCTGCTGCTTAAGACAGTTATAATCTAGAGGAAAATTATCTGTTCGAGTTAAAAAAAAGATAATCCAGAGCTGCTGAATGGAGAGTCAAGCCCAAACTTCATCTCAGCCTTGAATATGGAGTCATAGCCCAGTGCCTCCGTAGCGTATGGATAAACTGCTACGTGCTGCTATTTCACGTTTTCTGCAATAAACAATTCTTTCAACTCTACCCAAAAAGGAAAAGCTCCTATGGCTCACTGTTCTTGTGAACCGCCGCGTCCTTAGCTTGTCTCTCCCGTGGATGTATGCTCTTCCATGCTAATAGTTTGGGGGGAGTATGCCGTAATTTATTTAACAGTTGGCAGGTCAAACCTCGGTGCCCTAGATATGCAAGTGCTGATTCGGATGTAGAGTGGAGAAGGTGTCCCGATGACATAAAGTCAAAGTATCCATCTTGATGAGCATTCTTAATCCAGGAACTGCCTTTTGTCTACAAGCCTGCGGATATGGAGAGCTTTTGTCACCGCAGGTAGTTCTGGGTCTCACACTCATCCCAGAAGGCTGGGTTGAGCAACCGCTCCTTTCTTCAAGGGCACTGAGATCTGAAGTACAAAGAGGGCCCATATTCTCCTCCTTGCTTCACAGAGATTTGAGTAGGCAGGAGGGTAAGCAAGAGGAGAGGTTTTTTCCATATCTTCAATATGCAAATAGATTAGTGAGCTCAGCTCTCTATTCATTGCTTCCAACATACATGACACAGATGATGCTGTTCCCATTGTCAGGCTAAAACCGGGGGCTTGATGACAAGAAATTCACTGAGTTTCCATCTGCATAAAGCTGAGATGATGGTTGGGTAAGGAAAGTCACTGCACTGGGATGCGTCAGCCCCACTGTCGACATCCACAATTTATTAGCTGTGTTTGGGATCTGAAAAGCCAGCTGCACTCCCAGTTATTCCTGCGTGATCAGCTCGTAGTGCTACTTGGTGTGGCTTCATTTGTACCTGCCTGAGGGACTGCCACCAGTACAGGTGTAGCTACAGGTAGAGGTGTTTCTCCCCAGTACAGGTGTAGCTACAGGTAGAGGTGTTTCTCCCCAGTACAGGTGTAGCTACAGGTAGAGGTATTTCTCCCCAGTACAGGTGTAGCTACAGGTATAGGCATTTCTCCCCAGTACAGGTGTAGCTACAGGTAGAGGTATTTCTCCCCAGTACAGGTGTAGCTACAGGTATAGGCATTTCTCCCCAGTACAGGTGTAGCTACAGGTATAGGCATTTCTCCCCAGTACAGGTGTAGCTACAGGTAGAGGTATTTCTCCCCAGTACAGGTGTAGCTACAGGTAGAGGTGTTTCTCCCCAGTACAGGTGTAGCTACAGGTAGAGGTATTTCTCCCCAGTACAGGTGTAGCTACAGGTATAGGCATTTCTCCCCAGTACAGGTGTAGCTACAGGTATAGGCATTTCTCCCCAGTACAGGTGTAGCTACAGGTAGAGGTATTTCTCCCCAGTACAGGTGTAGCTACAGGTATAGGCGTTTCTCCCCAGTACAGGTGTAGCTACAGGTAGAGGTGTTTCTCCCCAGTACAGGTGTAGCTACAGGTAGAGGTGTTTCTCCCCAGTACAGGTGTAGCTACTGTAATCCGGGCTAGAACCAGTGAAACTACTGGCGGGAGCATTCAACCAGCACATGACTCAAGGAAAAGTCAAGTGCTGAGATTGATTATACATGTATTTATTAAGTTCCAGTGGTGCAAATGGCGTATGAGCATAACTGGGTCAATTATTTGGCAATCGGCACATGTGTGCCTGGGAGGGAAGCGCCTGCATGAGTCTGCTGGTTTTGTGCTGCTGAACACATCACCTGCTTGGAAAAGAATAAAGGTGTTTATCCCAGTGCTAAGGAAAGGGAGAAAAAAGAACAAGCCAACCTTCCGCAGCTAGCTGATTATGCATTTTCCACATCAAATTGTCAGCATTTATTCAATTACTTCACTCATTACAAGTGTGTTCTTCAACCACTAACCTAAAAACCCTCCCTGCTGCTGTCAGCTCCATTAGAAGTGACACGTTCCTTCCTCAGGTTAAAAAGCCTTTGTGGAAGGCGTCTCCTCCCAGCGTGAGGCTCGGGGCTGCCGAGGAAACACGGCCCCGCGCTGGGAAGGGAGCTCCTCTCCCGGAGCCAGGCCAGGGGGCAAAGGCTGGGGCTTCCCATGGGGATCAGCCTCGGGGTTGAGGTGAGCCCTCCGTGGGGCGGCAGGAGTCGTTTCGAAAGCACAGACGCGCTCCGAGGCAGGGATTAGAGGAATTCGCAGGCCTCTGTCAAGGATACGGAGGCGATCCCCAGAGCCAAAACTGTATACTCTCAAACACTTCCATTTTAATAGTGAGTTAAAAGGAAAGTTCCCCTTCTGAGGGGTTTTTAATTATAGATCCCTCCTTTAAACACTCCTCCTGTTTTTATCCATACTTACTCCCCCACAGCTAGTAAAGATAAGGAAAGCTCTACCTTCCCCAAAATCAAATAAATCTTAAATGCTTCCTGAGCTGATTCACTTGGCTAAGCTCTGATTTGATATATGAAACAAAAGACAAGGCAAGAGACGAGGCAACAGAAAGCAACATATTTTGCCTGTGTCAAGGTGAAGTACTTCCCATCACCCAGCCGATCTCTGCTGGGGCTAATGTGCATCAATAATATTTAAATGATCAAAGTTTTTCAGCAAAGACGGTGATGGGGGTTTTTTTCTGACTTGTCATGCTTGTTTTCCTTAAAGAGGCAATGACCTGCCGTAGTCAAGGCTTGCCGTTTGGCACGCAGGAGCGTTTTGCGGAGCCGTAGCTCCCTAACGGAACAGCGGCCTCATGTTTTCCTGCACAACAACCTTCCTCAGCCTAAAATGCTTTGCATCCCATTTCCTTGATCTGGCTAAGTGCTTGCATGCTGAAAATCCCACCCTCCCTCCAGCTGTCCTTCTGGCAGGAAAGAGACAGCATCTTCTCCCTGGAGAGCACCGGCGCTGCTCCTTTGGATATCTAATCGGGGGGGGCCACGTTCACCCCAGGCCCTGGAAAAGCGCCTGAGCTGCAGAAAATGCATCCGAGGTCTTGTGCGGGAGGGTGGGAGGCGGGGAGCCGGGGGAAGCCTCCCCTCCCACAGCAGATGCTCTCTGCCATCTCCCTGGTAGCTTTCACAAAGGGAAAAAATGTGGCGTACCCCAGGGACCCCAGGATCCGGCTCTTCCCTCTCCGGCCCGCTGCGGGGGTGTGCCTAAGGGCAGGGGACCAGCAGCTGCTGCTGGCCCAGCCCCGCGGCCAGGGAGGGCAAGAAAATAAATATCCCCCCCAGCCCGGACGGCGTGTACCAAAGCTGTCTGTTGCTCAGTTTCTCAGGCTTTGTGTGGGTTTTCCAGCGTTTCTCCTAACTACAAAATATTATGTCTCTCTTCCTTTTAAAACTCGGTGATTTTGTCTTTGTACCAGGCACGAGGAACCGGGAAGCACAAACCTCCCCGTTCCGATCAAGGTGGAAGCTTTCTTCACGTCCAGCTTGCCAGGAACAAAAGGACAGTACAGGGGTGGGAGATGAGGCAAATCTCCCCCGACAAGCACAAGGTTCAAGCAGCCTTCCCCTCCATCGTCCCCAAAACAAAAGCACCTTTATGAATTTCATCTCCTTTTCTCCGCAAACTTCTCCCCGGAGGTCCCGGCTGGCTGGAGAAAGCCACCGCTGGAACAAGGGGTCGGGCTGAGCTCTGCTTGTCAAATATAACCCGAACCCCCGCCTTGCCAAGGGGTCCCTCGCCTGCTCCTGGGCTCGCAGCACAATTATGAGCTTTGTGTTTCCACCTAATAAAATGCTTACTCACTTGCAGGAGGCACTTTGACATCCTTGGCCGCACATTGCTAGATAAGGACTATAAAAGGAACGTATTGCTATTATAGGTGATACAGCAATATGTATCCTCAAATGAAAGATCCTTTATAAGCCTGGTTATTATTCTGGCAGTAATCTTGGATCTCTCTCCACGGACCCAACTCAGCTCAAGTGTTAGCGAGCGCATCGCCACCGAGAACGGGGGCTGTGAGGTGTCACGTTTACCTTCTGTTGTCTCAGTCTATCCTCTGCCATCCCAAGTCGGGAAAACACTTCTCTCTTCTCCCGCGCATGTCAAAAGCACCATTTGCCATTTAGATTTAGGGAGCCAAATATAGCCATAGTATAAACAGGTGCGAGCCTGCATATGTCAATAGAATTACACCTGCTTATAATGGGTTTACATTTGGCCCTTGAGCCCCAGGGATCCCTTTGGGAGCAGAGGCTGTATTAAATATTAAGGGCCTTATTCTCCACCCCTGCCTATGCCGTAGTAATTAAATCTCAGTGCAGACCCATTGATTTTCAACCGCGCTCTCCTTGCACGAGAAGGCAGCGCTCAGCGCCAGGGAGGGGGCAGAGCCGGCCCCTCAAGGAAAAGCACATCCATTTTGCTCCTCACAGAAATTGCACCCAGAGGGAAGCGACAGCCAGCATTAAATATTGGCAAAAGGTGCTTGGGCAAATGGTCTAAAATTAAAGATTCTCTGCAACTCTTCCCCATTCCTTCCAGCCTGCGACAGCCGCGCTGCCGGCTGCGTTGCAGCCCTTCTTTGGGCCCCGTCTCCATGAGTGCCCCAGTCGATCTCGCTCTCTCCTTCCCAGCACAAGGACCCTTGGAGCCAAACCCACCTGTTCACCCCAGGAGCGGGAGCAGCGCGATATCCCACCCTCCAAGCTGTTCCTGGGTCTCCTGAGTCGCCCGATAACCTTGGACAAGCCGCACAGCTGCTCCCGGCCTCTCCGGGGTGTTAGGCTGATTAGTTGATTCTGGTGATTTGCCTGGAGGTAGCGCCTTTTACCTGTGTCTATACAAGTCTTAGTGCTAGCTTCTGATCCGTTGAGCTTGCAGGGCTGAGAAAAACGACTTTGGTTTTTAAATGCCGTGCAGTTTAGAAGTGTGACGACTCATACTGTGCTGTTATTCTTTCCAATTGAAACCTAATGATGCGTGCATATCACTTAACTCTGATGTCAATAATCAGCACACCACTTGGTCTTTGCCGTGGCTATTAGAGGGAATGAAAATGAAATACCAACTCCTTTTTATCCTGTTACGGTTCCATAATAACTAATAAAGGAGTAATAAGTGAGACACGGGGAATTTCCAGGGGAGTCATTACTACGGAGAAGAGCTAAAGGCACAAAGTGAAATCCAGGAATATTAGCCAGCCCTGAATTCCCAGCCAGTGCTTCTCACTTAAGTAATGCTGCTGCCGTAAAATAAGTGTTTACAGAAAAAATTACCATGAGGGAAATATGAATCTGTGCCCTGACCGGAGCAGTGGAGATCAAGCCAGAATCAAAGACAGTCTTGCAGGTAAAGACCACCCTGTGCGTCGGTGTAGCGTTTAGGCTGGGCCACAGTCAAGCTGCACGCCAGCATGTCATAAATCTCACTTATGCTCCAGTCTAAGGGAAGCGCGTCCCAGAAGAGCTCTAAATCACCTCTGCCTGGTCACAGGATGGATCGTGCGTTTTCCAGGGACTCTTGGGCGGGAGAAGCCACATAGAGACCTCAGAGCAATGGGCCAAAGGAAATCATGTAACAAAATACTGAGTCGATGAGATTGCAATCCACATGCAAGTTGGACAATGCACTTTCCGGCTTAGAAATTATTGAATTCTTGGTTAGGAAAGAACAGTCATTTTTTGGCGGTTGTGTACACAGGGGGTCGTGGGGATTCTTTGGTTTTCCTCCCCGTGAGTGGACTGTCATTTACCCCTGTGCATGTCAAAAACCCGTCGCTGCTTAGGAACGATCCTGTCTCCAACATCTGCCTGGACCTTTACCTGCCGCAGTTTTATCCACCCCGTCCATCGCTGGAGCCTCCTCTGCCCCTCAGCGTGGGCACAAGAGAGTTGACCCAAGGAACGCCTATAGCTTCTGCATCCTGCCACACCTTCCAGCCCTGCGTGTTAATCCCCTGCCTTACCAAAGAAAACCAGGTTTGGTTAAATCCCAAAGCGCATTCCCACCGTTATCAAAGCATTTCCCAGCCATCTGATTTCCCCATCTCCGAGTTCCTGCTTTGTTTATCCTATTAATTCCAACCACCCCCTCTTCCCCCAACACACACACACGCAGCCTCATTTACAGCATCTTCGCCAGCAGAAGCCTCCCCAAAATATTCAGGGCACACCAACCCAGAACTTACACGTGCGGGGAAACCCTCGTGACTAGAGCTCTTATTATTTTTTTTCTTCCTCGAGCAAACATGATCTCATGATTTTTTTTTTTTTAAGCTCTTAAAGAAAAAAAAAAAAAGAAGGAAAGAAAAAACCCACCAAGGAGTGGCACTCCCGGCCTGCCGTTATCTAACCGGAGGCAGCGGGCTCTGCCCGGCCGCCGGGACGGCGCGGATGCTGCAGCCGCGGTACCCCCGGAGCCGCCGGGGCTGAAGGCTCCCCGCTCGCAGCCTCCTCTTCCTCGGGTGCTTTTCCTCCCTCCTCCCTCCCTTCCCCTCCCCTCCCCGCTCGCATCGCCTCCCTGCACCTTTAAGAAGCACATTGCTCGCCGGTGGGATGGTGTGTGCTAAAGCTGCACAGAGGAAGTTACGCAGCCGGGATCAGGCACGGAGATAAAAGCTCCGATTGTGATTGAAAGTGAGAGCAAAAGGGATTTCAGCCTCGGCATTAACTTGCCAGGGGAGCCGGGGATTGCACAAAGCTTCCCCGGCCATCTGCCCTTGGGGGCCGGCGGCGCAGCGGCTGCCCGCCGGGCTGGGGGGGGTTGTGGGGGGGTTCCCCCCGGCCCCGAAGTTCGCTGCTCCGCCGGGAGCCCCGCACCGCAGAGCTCCCTCCCTTCCTCCCTCCCGGTAAGGACCTGCAGCGCCGAGCACCGGGGCGGGAGGGGGGAAACGGGCCGGGGGAGGCGGGGGCGGGGGAGCGGCGGGCAACGCGCGGTGCCGGCACCTCTGCGCCCATCTCCCAAATACCGACGGGCGTCGTCCCTCCCCGCGCCTCTGAAGTTGCTCAGAGGGTCTCCCGGGATGTCCGTGTGTCCCCCCCCCCGCAACGGGAGGGATTTTATTTTTCCTCTCCGGAGTTGGCAGAGGAGGGCGGGATGCGGGGACGCTCAGCCCGGGGATGCTCGGCCCGGGGACGGCTCCCCGCCCGCTCCGCCGACTTCTCGCACCGCCCCGGCAGGCTCTAAAAGTCCTTTCGTGTAAAAGAAACCGTGCAGGGGGGGCGGGGGCGCGGGGAAGAGCACCGGTTTGCCTGGACCCGCGAGTGCATTGAGGAGAGCGGCTGAATGTAAGTGAGATTCACGGGTTTTTCTGCGGGGAGCCCGCTGCTCTCTGAGCTTTGCGACGGTTTTCGGAGGGTTCAGCCTCCTGTCGCACCGCAGGCAGAGCGGGGGGTTCCGAACTTCGCTTCTAAGGCTGAGGGCAAGGGATGGTCAGCGAGGAAAAGAGGGGGAAAAACTCACTCCTGGTCGTTGTAGGGGGGGAAGAGTGGTTGGGGTTCATTTTGAAGGCAACGCTTCTAAAAGAAAATTGAAAACTCCTTCATTGAGTTTACTTTCTGCACTTAATTCCAGAGCAGCTCAGTTGTTGCTCAGCGTTGTCTCTTTATTTCAATAGGGTGTTAATCCAATAATAAAAATAAAAAAAAAAAAAAAGAAAAAGGAACAAGCTAAGTCAAGATACAATCTAATTTTGTGTTTTTAATACTCTGGCTGTCAGTCCCCAGTGATTGCTGAGTACTCTTCAAAGAAAACAAAGAGCATTGATTCTATTTGTTCCCATGAACTGCAGTTTCTTAATAATATCAGGTGAAGATTTATTTTCTAAGGATCAAACCAAATCAAGGCAGGGCAGAACCTTTAATTCGGAGAGTCCCTCTCCCCCGTTTGCAGTGTGCTGGCTTCTTTCACAGCAACATCGTGCAACTATTTCTGCAAAGAGACTGTACCGGCAAAGTGTTGCACCACAGACTTCACAGGGAACCTGCACGCCTGGCTGATTGACTGACAGTAAACACATTTTTCCGGCAAATTTTTATTTGCCTGGGAATCTGTGACATTTAGCAAGCATAACAAGAAACTAATAGATAATATAGATCCTTTCTTCCTGGGTTTTTCCCTAACAGCCATTCAAGTGCAAAACATAATTGTTAAGGCAATGAAAATGGATCCGTAAACTTAGCAGCACTGGAGTCCTCATTAAAACTACCCGGCTTGTTTTCCACACAATACTGGAGTCTCACGCCCTCCGCTGCTATTAGGCACTTGGCGGGGACCAGTTTGATGTAATAATTAGGAACTGACTTGTTATAACTGAAAAGACAGCTCTGATGTCAGCGGGACTTATAAACACTGTGTCACACCGGTTTATTATTTTTGCTACATTTACTCATAATGTAAAAATAGCAGCCAGTCTATTCTTTCTATGGGAGTTTATTCAGGTCCAACGCAGCTATAATAGGCTCTTCTTTGAGAGCTGGTGATGAAGCACGAGGGAGAGCTCCTCTTTTCTGGACTCATTCATCTCAATCAGCAATCTTTCAAGCAAAAAGTGGGGAAAGGGAGATGGCAGCACAGCAGTGAAGCCCCCGGACATGGATCACTGCATCTGTTACCCTGGAGTTTCTGAGCTTTAGTCACTGAGCTTTTACGAGCGATCAAATCCTAACCAGGCAGTTGAAGCAGACACCCCTAAATTGTGGAAGAAAAGTTGGGGAACCAAACAGAAAGGGAATTAGCCAGGGCTGAATTTCTGTTCTGGATACATGCCTCCCACCTTCTCTTATGAGATCTCCCTCCCCGGTCCAATGCTGAGAGAGGGTTTGACTCTTTTTCTTTTTTTTTTTTTTCCCCCCTTCAGCTCTTTGTCATTTTGTTTTGTAATTACTTAAGACTTTCATAGCTCTACTGGAAAGACAACAAAATTGCAGAAATGTTGCTCTAACCTGCAATGAATACTGGGAAGGTCATTGCTCTTTGTATTAGGTGAACCTTAAATGTTATTAGGACTTTAAATTGTTTTTTATTAAATGTTATTGTTCAGATAAATCATATGGGGGATGCTGGACAATGTATCTGTCTCCCCAGCTGTCTTATTTATTTGCTTATCTTTTTAAAACTATCAATTTGTCTGTCTGTCCCTGCTCTGTGTCTGCATATTCTGTCTTCTAATGACCTATAGCTGCTTCTTGATATTATTTGAAGACCCATTAGAGCTCTTGTTGTCCAGCGCTGTTACAAAGCAGATACCTTAAACGGGGCAGCGCTCCTTCTCATCTCCCAAACAGAAGAGCCATAAGCATCTTGCTATAGATTTCTTTTTATTAAAGTTGTATATCTCCCTCTTACAAAAACTTGGCTTGTGGCTCGGGAAGTCCAGCTGAGGGCTGTGACTCCTGGGGGACCCCTGTTCCTACAAGTCTTGTTGCTCCAACTGTCCCCCCAGCCTTGCTCCCAGCTCATTTCTCTGTCCCTCTGTTGCAGGTGCAGCCTGACGGTGAGCCCTCCCTTTGCCCTGACCGCGAAAGAGCGGGGAGACCTCAGGGAGCAGCATGGCTTGCAGCTGAAGGCTTGGGGACCTTGATGCTCGGTTGCCCAAAGGCAGAGTCAGACAGAAATCCTCGCCTGCGAGTGCCTCGCCACCGCTGCCAGACACAGAGGGAGAAGCGGCAAGGCCAGCGCTGCTCCTGTCAACCCAGCGCCCTGCGGGGACCACTGCGGATCTCGCCACCCAACGCAGCTACATTGACACCACCATCCTTTTGGAGAAAGGAATTCTAGCTCCAAAGAGTCTCTCTCGTCAGAGTTGTACTGATGACCAGATGCTATATTTATTTTACGTACTAATGTCCATAACCCACAATAATTATTTAAGGCAGACCACAGTTTAAGGCACTTTCCACAGCGACGCATTTGTGGCAGACAAGAAGGTTGAGGAAAACCTGATCCAGCACCATCTCACGGCCTCTCCAATTTACTCCTATCAAATTTCATCAGCAACTCAGAACTTGATCTTCCTATTGATTGACTGGAGTCACCTCTAGATATTTTCATGCTGATTTGGAAGCTTTTACATACAATAAAAGGGGGGGAAATGAGGTTAAGGAAGACTTTTGACCACTGATCAGCAACTCCAGCCAAAACTTTCCCAATCAAGTGATTTGCGAACTTGGCTCCTCTGCAGAGAGAAACTTTCCACATCCGAATACAGCGTGCAGAGTGAGATCGTTCCTGTTATTGTCTGGATCTCCTTAGACTGGATCACTTTTAAATGAGGAGTTTCCATGCTGATCCCGAGAGCAACCCCTAGCCCAGTAGCTGCCTTCCTCGGGACTCTCGGCACTGCCCTCGCCCAGGGATCCCACACTTGGCCGCAGCTGCCATGCTCTACCTGCTTGCTCTCCTCTTGCACTGTCTCCCCTTGGCCATGGGACAGTATGACATTTGCAAGTCCTGGGTGACGACGGATGATGGCCCGTCATGGGAGTTTTATGCTTGCCAACCCAAGGCCATGCGGATGAAGGATTATGTGACAGTACGGGTGGATCCGGCAGGAATCACTTGTGGGGACCCGCCAGAGAGATTCTGCACCCACGTAAGTGTTTCCCTCCTTGTTCGATGTGTTCTAAGGGACTCTGCGTGTGGGTGGCCAGAGGCAGGGTCCTGCCGAGATGCTCTTAGGAGGACATTTGGGCTCGGGGTGGTAACGGTGGCTGCCACCTTGAGCTCTCAGTCTCTCTGTCTGCAAAATGGGGAGAAGGTGTCCTGCCCATCCCGGTGCTGTGCTGCCGAGAGGTCGGCCCTGGAGCAGGGATGGTGCTGGTGCGCTGAGGGGAGGGTGAGGAGGAGCTGGGGGGGTTTAGCAAGCCCTGGCTGGGGGTGGTAAGGTCCGGGTGTTGGAAAAGCCCTGCCGCCAGCGAGCACAGAGCCTGAGCTGCTGAGCACATCCCTCTGCTTGCTGCAGTGCGTGGGCTGTGTTCACCAGCCCCATCCCAACCCGGGGTTTTATCCGCGGTGGGCGCGTGGTCTCAGCGTGAGTGAAGCCGGGGCAGGGCGGTGGGGCCCAGCGCGGCTCCGCGCACCGGCAGCTCAGGCGGTCGGTCTGACGGCCACGAGTTTCACTGAAGTTCCTGAAAATGCAGCTCTCCCTCTCTTCTGCCCTCCACATGAAAAGACTCTCTGGGCAGACACTTGCCCTTGTAGTTAGAATCTTTAACTTATTTTCTCTTAAATATTAATCATTGCATTTCATTCCGTGCACCACAAAGCTCAGCAGGAACATTTGATTTATAATTCACAAGGCTTTACATTGTTAAAAAGAGTTCGGGGGTCAAAGCAAAGAGCAAAACATCGTGGCTGTACTGTCCTCCAGGAGTGGCCCAAGCCCGCATTTAAGGCCCAGGGACCAAGCCAGCCCATGCTGGCAGGGTTTCACTGGGGTGAGCACTGGGCAAGGAGTGTCTCCTAAAAACGTATATTCGCCTATTGCCTGTAATGAGAAGGGGAGAGTTCTCCTCCCTCTAAATCAGAGGGAGAGGCGACGGGAGTCCCAGTTTCTGTTGCCAGCGTCACCCAGACTCAGATACCCCATGCCGCAGTTCCCCACCTAGAAAACGCACGTACACAGAGAAAACACCCTGGGCCCAACCAGCTCGGGGTGTCTCTTGAAAATCCAAGAGAAAACTGCTGCTTTGATACCAGGAGATGCCAAACGTTTATGGCCATCAGAACATGCCACCCCTATTTATTTACCCGGTTCTCCCCAGCCTAAGGGGTCTCATTAGTACCAGGGAAGATATTTTCCCTAATTCCCAATGAGTAGCAGTGTTTCCTTTTAAAAGATCATTTGAAAAGAAAGATTAAGTCAAAGGTTGCAAATAAAGCAG
This sequence comes from Larus michahellis, assembly GCF_964199755.1. Lineage (NCBI taxonomy): Eukaryota > Metazoa > Chordata > Aves > Charadriiformes > Laridae > Larus > Larus michahellis. Next base: position 13,461,780 of record NC_133910.1, on the reverse strand, counting down.
TTAACTATCGACGGGTCAGTCTGGATTTCCATTTATCTGACTGGCTGCGGAAGGATTAAAGGGTGAACAATACCAGATTGTTTTCCGCTACGTTCACTGCAGCTGTTTGCAAACACTTCCCGACTAAGGATGCTCCAGGCTTCAGCTCCACTGACCTCCAAGGAAGCAAAAGACGCAAACTGCAATCAGCTCTCTACATCTCTTGGTTCAGTCAATACCGAGCTAAAATCTTTCTATTCTGGGCGCCAGCAGTATTTCCTCGTAGCGTACGCCTGCCATGTGCTGTACACTTGCAAACACCGTGTACCGCCGTGAATGGGAGTTACACAGATGCAAAACATGGATTTGCCTTCCTGTCCCTGCCTCACCCCGGGGTGCGCGCCTGGCCCGGCTCTCAGCTCCCGACACAGAAACCAGCGCTCAGGGCAGCGTCCCTGAGCAATTCCCCTGATGAAGAACCAAGCTGAGAACACGAGCAGTATATTGCAAGTTAGTTTTTTTAGATTTTTGGGCTAGGTTTATTAAACGCCCCCTGTGTTCATGGCCCTTTCTGCCCCATCTTACACCACTGCTGTCCTCTCCGGGGGATTAAAGAGTTTTAAAAACAAAGCAGAAGAAGAAGGGTGGGCAAGGAGCCCACCCAGCGCTTAGTCCAGAGGTAGGAGATGGCTGCAGGAGAGATCCAGGCTCCGGTCCAGCCCGAGGGCTTGAGTGGTGTGTGCGGGGAGGCCATCAGGGTACATTTTCACGGCCTCTGTCACCGAGAGTGACACATGGCCATTTACTGCTGAGCATCCCCTTATGGTCAGTAGAAAGTGGAATCAGCAAGAAATGGCCCTTCCCTCGCCGGCCCGGGGTGGCGAGACTTGACACCTATCGACGTGCAGAGAGAGGCGAGTGGAGCCCGCAGGGGACGGGAGCCGAGTTTTGCCACCCCTGCGCAGAGGAAGCGCTGGGCAAAAAATCAATGTTGCTGCCCACCGATCGTTACAGCCTCCGAGCGGGGAGGGCTGGTGCTCGCACGAACCCTGCGCGGCTCCTCGACTGCTCAGATGCCTTTCAACGCCCTGTTATCCTTTCTTTTCAGGTTTTAATTATTTTTATGTAACAGGTGTGTTCTCACAGGAGCCTGGCTTTCCAGCAGAGAAGTTCTTACGGTGACTATATTGCTTTCTTAGGTGTCTTTCAAAACAGCAGGGGACTGTCCGTGCAGTTAAACTGACGTTATTCAGAATTAAGCACAGCCTGGCAGGACGCCTGCGCTGCTCGGACAACTGAAATCAAAATTAAAGACAGGCAAACATCCCTCCCTGCTCAAGGCAGCCGGACAAGAGGGAGGTGGACGGTGTCCCCGCACGGGGCATGGCTGCGGGCAGGCAGAGGGGGGGACTCCTGGTGAAAGTCAGGGCCCTGTAGGACAGGGAGCGTTTCCTACGCGGCTGCACTGGTACCGAGGAGGCATCGCACAGCCCGCAGCATCACACACTACGGGTGTACCAACTTCGAGCAGCACTCGCAGAGAGTTCTGCAAAAGGAGGCGCCCGGGGGACCGCAGGAATTATTGGGAGGATTGTCCTTTCCACTCTACAGCAATTCGAGTCACATCTGGCTGCTCCCTTCTGGTTGGGAAGCGTTTTGCTACTTGTTAAAGTCGTGGGTTTTGCTTTTTTCCACAGTTTCTGAACCTTCTCCTGTTCATGTCAATGCCTTTCTGGCAGGGTCACCTGAAAAATGAATTGTACTTTCCCTCCTGGCAGGGCAGGGGGAGCGGTGGGAGCAGGAAGACAGATGGATAAGTAAATAAAAGCCTGAATGAATCTAAAAGCGTGGCTGGAGACTAATAGGGAATGGATCTTTTAACCAAGGATGCCGAGGGAAGGGTGAGACTTCAAAGGTCACATCCAGGACACGGCCCGGGGCGGCTGAATGCAGATTTCACGTGAGGGGGTTTGCAGGACAGGCAGGGCTGGGGAACGGCAAAGCTGCACGGGCTGCGTGGGGCAGAGGGGAGACGCGACGTTACTTCGTCATCCCACCCTCCCGGGGAGGAGGAGGAGGAGGGCACAGCTGACAGGGCGCTCCCAGGTAGTAGGATGTTCTGAGATGCTGAAGCACTTCTTTGACACCGTGCAGGGACCTCGGAGAAATTCACTTTCGAGCATTGGTGTTTAGCACACATGATAAAAAAAAATTATGCAGGTTTTGTGGGCAGTTTACGGGTGGGGTGGGTGGCGGGCAGCAAGCAAGCACCAAAGCCACGGACCCTGCTCCAAACAGGTTTGCAGCTCAAGGGGTTTCCAAATCCTCCTAGCAAGGTGGGGCATCCAGGAGGGGTGTCCGGAGCAGACTCCCTGTGAGCCAGCGGCCGTCACAAACGGCTTTGCTGCCTCTTGACACCCCGGCGAGAGCCCCACGCACCCCACTGGCGGCACAGGGAGCCCAGCTCGCCCCTGGGATCGGGGCCCTTTCTTTCCCCCCGGAGGTGTGGAGACAGTATTTCTTGTTCAGACACCGCTCTTTGATGCCGGGCCGAGCTCTTAGCCCATATTGATGGGTCAGGGGTATTTTTATTTGGCGTCAGCAGTGTTTCATGTGCTAATAGAGCTTGTTGATTTTGGCACAGGTACATGAAAGGAAAAGGCTTTATTTATTCATTACACATTCAGCCAAATTTGATGTTTAGTTTAATTCTTAGCTAAACTTTTCTGAATGACCTGTGGTTATAAGGCTTGTACTAAAGAACTATTTCTCTTAGTAGACCAGGTGCTAAAATTGGAAATGCAGAAAAACTTTTGGGCACAGAAACCATTTTCTCTACATTCTTAGTCCGTGTCATACAACTCTACCCAACCATACCTTCATACGCCCGTTTAGGTGCAAACAAAGGATTGTGCATTTGGAGATGGTTTAAACTAAAGTCAAAGTTTGTAAAAGAAAGAAGGAAAATGGAGTTGCTTCAGAGATGCTCTTTCAAGAGCCTTTTTAAAGATGCAGCACGATCTGGTGACTAAAGGATGGGTCCATCCCTTCTGGTACCCCGAGCAGAGGCAAAGCCCCCAGCCCACCCCTCGCAGGGAGGTGCCGCCTTTCAGAGAGGGGACCCAGGGGGACAAAGCGCGAGGGGTCCTCAGCCTTGCGACTGCCCCGGGATTCACGGGCAGCCTTTGGGCTGAGCGGAGCCCATATACAAGTCAAATGGAAAATCCTGTCCCAGAAAAGTAGATGTTTCTGCCTCCTCCTTGAATAAACCAGCGCTCCCCAGAGTTGGCTGCAAACCCGTCCTTGGCCTTGGCAGAGGGCTGGGAGTCAGAGCTCCCCTTTGCTCTTCCTTACGGGACCTATGTGGCATTGGGGACAATTACTTTGCTTTTATGCCAAAATCCAGCAGCACAAGAAATCCTCCCTCCGCTGTCAAATTGCCGGGGACATCTCGGTCAGGGTTGTGGGGATGGAAAGCCGCGTCTTTCTTTCCACATCCGTAAAGTGCTAACAGCCCCCCTTCTCCCTTGAACCCTCCAGTACCTTAAATTAACACCTGGAAAACACTCCCCTTTCCTTTGAGGAGAGCCTGGAAAAGGCAACTGCTGCCATTTCCATCTGGATGAAGGTTTCCCTCATCCACCCCTTGCACCGGTCGCGACATTGCTTTCGAGCGTGGGAGAAAAGGCTGGGGCCTGTCGGTTTTATTCCCACCCGCAGTCACTTCTCAGCGTCGGGGCTGCTGCAGAGAACACTATTTGAAGTCAAGATCAACGGCTCCATGCCCTTGGGGCCAGACCCTTGGATTGCACGTTATTAGATGCTCAGCAAATTACACGCTGCTCCTCTCCTACCACAGAGGCTACTCCGGAGTGCGGCAGGATCTCGGTGTTATAAAAGCAGAGGCTTTACAGAAAACGAAAGAATACAATTCAGCTTTAAATTAGAGAGTGCTGAGCAAACGGGATTTCCCCTCACAGTCCGCAGCAATTTCCTTAAACGCCCAGTTCGGGATTCATCTTGTTGTAAAGTGGGATGCTGCTGCCCTAACAAGGATCATTTCCACTTGCCGATGGAAGAGACACAGCGATAAAAATCAAGCTGTCAAGTAGATTTAATTGGTACAGTGAGCAGAAAGTTTACCCCCATCTTGAAAGAAATGGGGAAGAGTAAACTGCTTTTAAGCAAAGCTTTGCTCTTCAAAGGGAACAGCGTCCAGATGGGAAAAGCTGGAGAGAACTGACTCCAAAGACTTGCTGGGGAGCGCGGCCAGATCCGGGAGAGCAGCTCTTACAGCAGCTCTTACACTCGCTCATACGCCAGCTCCATGTACGAGTTTTCCATAAGCAACTTTTGAAGCTGAAGGGATTCAGGGAAGTCCTTCCTATTTATTTTTCAAGTCCATATTGTATTCTATAGCATGGATACGATCCCCATAAACTTTCAAAGGGATTCTCCCTACAGACAAGACAGTCTGAGTGGGAAGGAGCGCTGTCCTACCACACTCTGGTTTCCCTAAGGGAAAGTCCGGTTTCAACCATAGTTGAGCCCCAGTACAGTTTCAGACCCCAGACACAATCTTTTTACCATCAGAATTTTGAAGCGTGGGGTTTAGGCTGTCCCAGCCCCATGACCCTGCCCGTTGTCCCGCACGAGTGACAGCCACATCCCCTCTTGTCCCCTTGCAGCAGCACTACCAGCTGCAGAGCCGTGGGCGGTCGGAGCCATTCAGTGATCCGTCTGAAAATCACCTCTGCAAAACAACCCAAACCGCCCCGCTTTCCGCTCCCACAGCGCTGCATGCTGAGGGCTTGGCTGCAGCGCTGCACGCAGCAACAGCCGGGGCGTCTGCAGCAGCAAGGGGCAGCCAGCTGCAGAAGTGGGGTTGTAAAATCACCTATGGCGCTGGATGGGCACCTCTTCCCCCATGGTTACACTCTGGGGCAGCGCAGCAGCAAGCAAGCAATCCTGATGCCCTCAACAGGGACCACCCAAGCTCTCCATGTGGTTTACCCCATGGTTTTGGAGAACCCAAAATGGAAACATGACCAAGGAACGCCAAAACCCCACGGCACAAGCCCACAAAAGCCCATGGCACAAGTGGCTCAGCAGAGCACAGAGCTTCCGGCAACGCAGCGATGGCCGGGGGGTCCCCAAGCTTAATGAATTCCTCCTCTGACCTAGATGATGAGCTCCATCAAGCATGAGCAACACCAGCTCGGCAATGCTTGGCTAGCAGAGCCTGAATTTCTGACTTGCTGGAGTTATTATGCACGTGTGGGCTGTTGCTGACCTGCTTAGCGGGAGTTCTCCACCGAGCTGGTGTGAGCACCGCTGCTGCTCTCTAAGGCATCCACCTCCTTGGGCACCCACCTGCAGTGCTCCATGTGCCCCAGGCACTGCCTGGGCCGTTGGACGCAGCGCGCAGGTGCCTGTGCTGGAAAACTCCAAAGGGGCTTTTTCCTCTATGCACTGCAAAGCGCTCCTTGATGACCACCCAGGAGATGTCTAGGGGGAGAAGGTGATGCCTGCAAAGCCCTGGCTAGGACCCACCAGCAAACGGCAGTTTGAGCTTCCAGCCTTCTCCACAGGCAGACGTCCCATCCCCTGCAGCCTCAGACAGGTCCTGTGAGGTCTCCCCGCAAGTCCCCTCATCTTTCAGGCAGGGTCACCAGCCCCCACAGAGGGCGCACACGGCAGCACTGACCCCGCACCCACCGTGTTCCACTGCCCCAACTTGTGCTTGCTCCAGCGTTTGGCACTGGCGCCTCCGCACATCTGCTCCGCGCCGTGAGCAGGCGGGCTTAGGGAAACCTGTGGCTTTTGGCTCCATGGCCGTTTCTCCGCTTGTCAGCTGTCCCCAGACCAGGAGCTCCGTGGGCTCAGGTGTGCAGCGATACAGAGCCCCCAGGTTGGGTCACAGCCCAGCCGGCTCCCACCCACTCACATCTCTGCAGAAACAACTAACGCAGCGGCCTCCCCTCCCCGGAGCAGCTCCACGTGCGACACCACGACTCCAACCTCCGCCAAGTCGCCTGGGAAGGCGAGTGCCAGTGTGTGATCAGAGCAGCGCGGTGATGGGTGCCCGAGCGGGCAGCGCAGTCACCCACCATGAGCCCATAGCCCAGGACCAACATGGGCAATGGGTCTCTGCTCCTCCAACGCTGAGCTCCATGTGGATGCTGCCACCACTGTGTCCCAGTCCTGCCCTCGGCACCTCCACATCCCTTTTTTGAGGCAATATCCCAAATGGAGAACTAGCACAGCTCCAACTGGTTTTTACCCCCAGCCAAAGGCTTTGTGAGCCCCCATCCCCTGGACAAGTTGGCTGCTTCAGCTCCATGGTGCTGCCATTGAAAGGGTGTAGGGGAGCCCTCTAAAGGAGAGGACGGCAGTCCTGCCCTCGGGGACTGCCCCCCGCAGCAGCCAGGGCAGGTTTCGGGTTGAGCACGGCACCATCCCGGCCACCAACAGGCACCTGCTGTAACGTTACCGTTAAAATAGGGCGTAAAGCAGCCAACTGCTTCGCATGCACCAGCAAGAGCGGAGCGCTCCGCGCAGCAGCCACGGGAGCCCTGATGGGAGGCCGGGGGAGGGTGCCGGGGTATCCACCACCCAACCGCGCTCCCCCCGCCAAGGCTGTGGGGAAGATCTGCATCTCCATCTGAGGACCACGGCAGAGCCTCCGCTCCCTCCCCTTTCCCACCCCCAGCCTCCGCTCCCTCCCCTTTCCCACCCCCAGCCTCCGCCTCCTGCCCTCCCCCATTCAAACTATCAGGGCCTCTCTTACAGAATAAAATATTAATAGCGGCGTAGCGAGCCTCTCTGCAAAGGCTGCATGTATTGAGCTTACAAGGCGCACAAGCTTTTAGAGAGCAGGACACTTTTCCTACTTCCTAAGCATTTTCTTAGTCCTGAATCAATAATGCACTCGGAGCCCAGCACACAGGTCGCTGCCGCTGTGCTCCTGCTGGTAGGGGCTGCGGCCACGGATACATCTCCGTAGCAAGACACAAGGGTTTAATAATCTGGCAGCGAAGGGATGGGGCAGGATCCAAGCAGCTTAATTCATAGACAAGTTTCAGGGAAGTGCCCTGGGAAGAGCAAAGCTTGCAACTCTTGGGTACAGAAAGTCCAGGTTTGGAGACAAGCTAAAAAGCAGTCAATGGGATTAAATCCCTGTGTCTTTGAACGTGTGTCCACGGTTGGTGGCTGAGGGGTGTCTGCTTCATCAGCTTCCAGTCTCGGGCTCTAGGTCACTCCGTAATCCACAAATTCGCGAAAGGAGCGGTCGCAGGGGTGCAGCTCCGGCGGGGAGGTGAGCGCGGAGGTGAGCCCAGGGCGCCAGGAGGGACGGGGCTAGAGCGGCTCACCGGGGGATTAGCAGTTCACAAAGAAAGAGCCGCTCAAAAATTATTCCATGGGAGGCCGGGCTGCGGGCGGTGCATGTGTGTGCCCAGCACAGACGAGATTATCTGCTTAGGAGTGGAATTTTCCAAGCGGCGTTAACCCTTGTGTCGCCCACAAATGGTCTGCACACACGTTTTTCAGGACAAGGTGCCGGGCAGCGGATCCGGCAGCAGAAGCCGAGTGGCTGCCCAGCCACCCCGGGGCTTTGGAAATGAAGTACTGCCCCGAGGTCACCCTGCAAACAGCATGCTCGGGGCCCTTCTTGGAGAGGTCACGTCTGGACAGGGCTGATTTCAGTCAGGAGGTTAAAATTCACCAGATTTTCTGACCGGTCCTGGCTTAGCCAGAGTGGGCGTGAAGGGATTTGTGTGGTGCACAAGCGGTGCCGGCTGCGCTACAAAGGTGGAGAGGTGACTTGGGACGGTCCCTGTGCGTGACGGGCAGTATCCCCCTCCAAGTCCTCCCTTTGCGGAGAGGATGCTCCCCGCCTGGATGTCAGCCTCCTGCAGAGGTTGTATCATCTGCGGTGCAAAGATCGGTTCAGACCCTTTTCATGGAGGTACTACAGAGACTAGGGGGAGAGTTTCAGAGACAGAGAGCAGAGATTTCCTTGACCCTCATTCTTTGTCTTGACCCTCACATCAAGATTGGGTGAAGAAGCCACTGCTTGGCGCAGCTGTAGGTGCCTGGGGGAGCTTGGTCTTCAGAAAGGTGGAGCCTCCGATGCTCCCAGTGAAGCCCAGTCCTGCCCCTGAAATCCCTCCCTGCCTCAGTTTCCCCATCTGGAGATGGGATGTTGTGCAGCCACCACACTACCCTGTCTGTCGCTGCGATGTTTCCCCACGGCTGGTGGGGAGAAGGGCACAGCGCTGAGCTAAGATGAAATACGTATGAGATGCTTCTCGAATTCAGAAGCAGGCTGGAGGGGGAAGGGGAAGAGCAGCCGCGAGTAGGGGTTGAATCTCTTCTCCAGCAGAGAGACGGGCCCAAGGGAGCCCGAGAGCCTTGAACAAGCGGCGCACTGCTCAGTGAATGAGTATCTGCTTCAGGCCAAAGGGAAGAGGCAAAAAGCAAAGGAAAATGTCTCGCTGAGCGCGTCCCGGCGTGTCCTCGCAAAGAGCCGGTGCCGGTTTCTGCTGACTCACGCTCTCCCGAATCCCACACGCAGGCAAAGCGTGTCCTAATGCCCATGCCGAGGGGTGACCTTGCGCTTGGACAACCTCCGATCCGGGAGGAAGGGGAAGGAAGCGGAGGAGCAATCAATCCCCCAAACCGCGGCCAGGGGGGAGACAGAGGGAGTGACATTCAGCTGAGCCAGAATTAGCAGCAGATCTGTGGAGGGACCCCATTTCCACCCTATTAATAATTCATTCCAGCTCTGCCTTTACCTGCTCATAAACAGCAAACAGCTTGTTAGCGAGGACCGGTTTCTCCCTTTTTGCTGTCTCTGCCCTAATAAGAGCCCCTTGTAGATGGCTGGGGGGGGAGGTGGTGAAGGAAGGGCACACGAGCGAGAAACCACCCCACCGGCCCACCCTGAGCACCCCAACCCATCCCATCCCCGCAGGCTCCCTGCCTCCCGCTCGGGGCTGCCCTTCCCCTGCAGAGGTGAAGCTGCGAAATAACCCCTCACCAAACCTTGCCAGAACCTGCCTACACGTACAGGCCATTTAAAACCATCTCTTTGGGGGGCTACCACGAAGGAGGGAGCGACGCCTGCGGGGTGTGGGGACGAGGGGTTTGCCGGAGCATTCCCAAGCCCCCGAGCGGCTCTCGGGCAGCAGCCGTGCAGACAGCCCCTGGGAAAACTGTATCTTCTGCCACGCGAGACAGCTTCTGGTTATCCAAAACACAGAGAGCTTGACCAAAGTGGTATTTTTAAAAAATAGGCGGAAACATAGCATCTTGAAGAAAGCTATTAAAGACATCATTTCAAAAAGGCGCATTTTGCATTCAGAGCACCCCCAGCGTCTCCACAGCCCGATGCTGCGGTGCTGGCCCATGGGGGACCCCTCCCTGCACTGACAGACACCCCAAAACGGCGCAGGCAAAGCTGTTTCCGAGACGTGTGACGGATCTGAGCCCCAGCCGTGCCGCGGGGAAAGGCTGCTTGGGCATGGGCGATGGGGTAATTAGTGCAAGAGGAGCGGAGCCCGGCCAGGGAGCTCTGTGTGGCCCCCCATGGCTCCCGGTGTCCCCCCCTGTCCCTGGGGCACCGACCGGGGACGGCACGGACCTTCACCCGGGCTCACGGGGAAGGGCTGGTGCGCGGCTGTTTGGCTCGAGAGGGGCCTCTTATTTCTCCTCAATTATCTCCCTGCTCCCAGCCATCTCTGCCGGCGAGTTATGCCACTTGCCAGCTGTTGGAAATAATCGCTGTAAATTAATTATGGTTGTTTCACCCCTCTGATCCCTCCCAGCCCATGAATAGAGCAAAAATTAATTGTCAGAGAGTATTTCCAGTTCTCTGGGAGTCCCATCCTGGCCATGGGCAGGTTATGGTTTATGCCCTGAAGCATGAGATTTAATTACCCACAAATGTTATTTTTGATCATAAAATCACCTTATCTTTTCATAAATCCAGATAGAGCAGTTGACCCCTCAGGTCAGAAGCAGCAAGAGTAAAAATATCCCGTTAATGACGTTAGGACGAGCCTGCGTTTTCTCCCGGGTAAACGCGATTCTGTTTGGGACAGAGCATCGCGTCCTGGAGCGGTTAGTGGAAGAAAAGCCAAGGAACCTTCCTGAAACGTGTATCGCTCACTGTGGCCCTTGTTAAAAATTTTTGCTGCAGAAAACAGATTTAACTCAGTATCAGTGGGGAGGATAAAGGTGGTTGTCACAGGGACCAGGTCAGGGACAACACCTTCCCTGCACCGGGGCGAACCCGCAGCCCGGCCGGGATGAGGACGGAGATCCCTGCAAAGCCCCGGCAGAGCCAGGGGAGCCGGAGCAGGGGATGGAGGTGAAGCAAAGCTTCACAGCTCAGTCCCAGCATGAACTGGGGGAACTCGGCTGAGCGTAAAGAAGCAGGAAAGCAAAAAAGCAAACAGGCCGAGACGATCATTTCAGCTTTATCCTGCAGCCTCCTGAGCAAACGGATCCAACTTGGTGCTGGACGGGGAAAGGGAAGGGGAGAAAATAAAACTTAGTGGGGAACGTGTGCCAGAGCATCTGTGGGAGTGGCAGGGATGGAGCGGGCTGGCCCCCGCTCCCCTCTGCGGATTGGGGACCCCCGTCTCCCACGGCCATCAGCCCTCCCCGTGACAGACAGGTTGTTCAGGGCAGGGGAGGCCCAGGACACCCGCGGTGGCACCGGTCCCACAGCAGGGCAGGAGGGATCAGGTGCACATGAGGATTTTGCCGATGCGGTTGTTTTGCAGGATCTGGAGGAAATTTGATAGGAGTTTAAGGACTTTGCTGCCACGGAAGACAGTGTAGGGATGTTGCGAACCTCCTCGGCTAAGATTTAAGCACAAAATCAAAGGCAGGATGTCCTGCAAGAAGCAGAAGGACCTTGGGATGCTTGTTAAGCACCACGGCTGGATGGGGCGGGCACTAAGGAGGGGATTGTCCTGCCCTGGGTGGAGGTCCAGACTGAGGACTCCTCAGCCATGAGTGCTCCTGAGAAGAAGGGAAGGAGGTTTTCGTGCCACCACCTGCCCCACTGAAATCACTCGAGCAACTGCCCAACTCACCCCTGCTTCTGCACAGGGATGTTTTTTCCCCTGAATTCCTTGGGCCGCTACGGAAAACTTGACGAATACCTAGAGATAAGAGGGGCAGCACCATGCAGCCCCTCCTCACCCACGTCTCCTCCACCTCCTGCAGAGGTGGCGCATGGTGGTGGCTGCTATCGGCACTAGGAGGGACAGCCTTCAGCGGGCACCAGACCTTCTCCTGTCTGCGCCAGGAGCCTGGTTGTTAAGCAGATCTCTCATTTCAGAGTCTGCAGGAAGAACCTCCTCGTGTCAAGGGAGCCAGACGCGGCCCTCCAGGCCCTTTAGGCTGTGGAGGGGGAGATCAAACCTCCCCCAGTCCCAACCATCGTCAGTGCTTGCAGAAGAGCCTGGAGACACCCAAGGTCTGAGAGCTCTCTGGTTCAGTTTGAGAGGCAGTTCTTGGGGAAAAAACCCTCGACAGGAGAAAGGACTCAAGAGAAACCCAACCAAGAGCATAGACCTTTGTGCCAAAGAAAAACATTTAACTTTTTTCCCCTTTGATAAAATCTTCCTGTAAGATAGGAAGAATTTTACCCCACAACTAAAAAAAAATACACAGTCTGGATTTCCAAAACTAGTCTAACTTGATGAGACCTTGCCATTACTCTTATTAGGAAACTGACTGTAATTAAAAACAAGTTGATTCCAGGGTGACCTAGGTTTTAGCAGAAGCCTTGGCTTAAACAACGCAGTTTCATCAAGCAGAAGAGACCCCTGAGAGCACAGCAACCCCAGGGGGGTCCCTGGGCCAAGACACCGTTAAACCAGTCACACCAGGTTGTGACAGCTGTGATGAGCACCCTTGGCCAAGCAGTATAAATTTTCACATCGTCCACTTATTTTTCCTTGCTCAAATCTTGGGATTTTTTCCCATTATTATTATCATCATAATCATTATTATTATTATTATTTTTCTTCATTGTGCAGCTCATTGTTGTAATCACTTTCCAGCTTCCCTTTGGCATGGAGATCTCCTAAAAGCTGCAGTTTTATCTCTGTGCAGCTTTCACCGTTCACAACAGATGTCTAGTTTGTTTAAAATATTCAACTGCTTAATGATTAATCAAGTAATTTCACCTACAAAAAAATATAATTTTATGCTATGAGGCTTAAAAATGGCATTATCTGCCAGGAAAAAAAAAGCAAAACAACTTTGTGCGCTCATTAAGAGCCCTGGAAACCAGCTGGGCTTTGTAAAACCGGGGCCTTTTATTGCGTCTGTTTTCCCCCGCTCCCTCCCTCCCCAGCAAGGTGGGGAGCAGCTTCACTGCAGCATCCCGGATCCCTGTCATCATGCCTTGTCAGAGCGATACCTTGTTTCTTAAGAAATCCTCCTCAAGGAGCCAGTCCCTGCTGTCACCTTCAGAAAGTCCCTTTTGCAGCATTTCTGCCCAGCGTTGACCCCAGGCACCGAGAGGAGGTGAAACCCAAGAGCTGGACCTGCAGTCACTGGGACCGGGACACATTTCCAGCCTGAGAAACAGGCTCGTGGGAACCTCAGGAGGTTCACCAAGGCCAAGTGCAGGGTCCTGCACTGGGTCTGCGCAACCCCTGGAATCAGCACAGGCTGGGGATGAAGGGCTGGAGAGCAGCCCTGCCGAGGAGGAGCTGAGGGTACTGGGGGATGAAAAGCCAGCCATGAGCCGGCAACGTGCGCTGGCAGCCCAGAAAGCCCTCGCACCCTGGGCTGCATCCCCAGCAGGGCGAGGGGGGGATTCTGCCCCTTTGCTCCGCTCAGGCAAGCCCCCCCTGCAGCGCTGCCTCCAGCCCCGGGGCACCAACAGCAGAGGGACACGGAGCTGTTGGAGCGGGGCCAGGGGAGGCCCCGGAGATGCTGGGAGGGCTGGAGCCCCTCTGCTGTGGGGACAGGCTGAGAGAGCTGGGGGGGTTCAGCCTGGAGAAGAGAAGGCTCCAGATTATAAGAAAGATGGGGACAAACTTTTTATCAGGGCCTGTTGCGATTGGACAAGGAGTAATGGTATTAAACTAAAAGAGGGTAGATTTAGACCAGATGTTAGGAAGAATTTTTCTTTTTATGATGAAGGTGGTGAAACACTGGCACGGGTTGCCCAGAGAGGTTGTCATGCTCCATCCCTGGAAACATTCAAGGTCAGATTGGATGGGGCTCTAGATGAACCTCATCTAGTTGAAGATGCTCATTGCAGGGCGTTGGACTAGATGGCCTTTAAAGGTCCCTTCCAACCCAAACCATTCTACGATTTGCTCCCTGGAGGCACAATATTGCTGCGATGCCATTTGTTAGGACAACTTGTCCTCAACAAGGCCTTTGCAGTTTGGCCCTGGGGTTTTGCTCCTTTGGGCTGAGCCGGGGCTAAGCAAGGTGGCAGTGCTCGTTGGTACACCCTCGAGAAATGAGCAACCAGAAGAGCATGCTGGAGAGCTGGAAACCTGCAACATCTAGTTGCCGTGAGGACACTCACGACTGATTTAATAGCGTGAGACTCAAAGTGAACTGGTTTATTTTAAGATCGCTGAGACCAAGTTTGCCTGGCTAATGCATTCTGACTTTTAGATTGAAGACGTAAATATCTTGAGACTTTGGACAGATTCTTTGGAGGACGCACAGCTCGGAGGAGGAAACCATATTCAAAAATAATACCTGGAATTGTTTCAACAGCGCTATAACTGATCTTACCAGGACCAACGGAGCAGCCAAAGTATGGCCATCTGTTTCCGCTCCCCCCTGCCCTCCCGCCTGACTTCAAACCACCCCACCAGCAGAAAATGCATTGAGCATCCCGTGGAGGAAGGACAATTCAATAAACCTAAAACCAAAAAGGAACACTTCATTTTAGCAGAGGAAGCCATAGTGACGTGACTCGCTTGGTGGCTTTTGAGGCTCTCCCCCACCTTCCAGCACTGTCACTTAGAGGTTATTTTTGCGTTTGCCATGTTACAACCACACAGATCTCGAGCCACGTGCCGCCCCAGAGCATCAGGGTGGTTAAAGAGGTCTTTGCTGCCTGCTGAGCTGAGCATGCTTCCCGGCTGGGATGTACAGGAGCCATCAAGGATTGTGCACCCCCATTCCCTCATCTCTGGGATGAGCATATGGGAGACAGGCAGAGCTCTGGCTCCGCTTCTTCCTGCTCTTGACCGCTGCCAGGGACATGCCTGGCCAGCTCTGTCCCTCCAGACGGGACACCGGGAGGGGGATCACGCTTGTCAGACTCAGTTGCTTCCCTCAGTGTTCTGGGAAACCTGTCCCGCCTCCCACCCTGGCCACCCCGTACTGGTCTGGGTAATGTTTTCTTACCGCAGCTTGGTCACAGAGTCCTTCCCTTGTGTAATTTGGCCACTGCTTAAGGAAGCCTCCAAAGAACACCTTGGTAGGAGCATCATCCCTAGCCCTGAAGGTGAAGCTGGCCACTGTGGCCATGCTGGGGACAGCCCTAGCAGCAAATACTCAGTGGAGATTCATTTTACACTGGCTCGAGGGCTTTGGCAGCCCCAATGGCTGCCGCACACAAGGAAAGGAAGCCACGCAGAAAGAGTACTCTTGGCAGGACGGCTCCGTGCACGCAGGCTCCTGCTCGTATAGAGCTGCTCTGAGTAGCAAGGGGGGGTTATTGGGGAGCTTTCTGCTGCCACCTCAAGCTGGGTCCCCACCCGAGCCCACCGAGACGCTGCACTGCTGCACCCTCCTTCAGGCGCGAGGTGAAAATGGACCTCCGGGATGGTCTTTTCAGGACCATCCTATTAAGCCATCTGTATGGCCACATTGGCAGTAGGACCATACTGCAACACAATATGTTGCCTCAGCACAGGAAGCGTGCTCAGACCCCCAGCGCTTCAGCTGATGGGGATTTTTCTTCCTTTTTCTTTTACCACTGTAAAGCTGCGCTAAGAGGCAGCTACATCCCCCAGCAGGAAGCTGTGTCTCATTAGCAGAGGTAAACAATTCTTCTGAACGTGACGAGTCAGGAGAGCATATTAAATATGTCAATATCTCAGGTTTTTTTAATCCCCGCTCCAGAACAGCGCACTGCAGCAGGAAAGGACCCCCCAGCGTGGCTCAGAGCCCTGCCGCACCCCGGCTGGCATCTCCCCTTGCTCGGGGCATCTCCTCCTCTTTGGGAGAGGAGTGGGGACCTCCTGGGCAGGTGCCCTCACCCCTCGTCCTGACCCACCCGAGCAGGCCTGAGGGCACTCCATTGATTTCCCTTGCTCAACTGGCACAGCTGCAAGTGAAAAAATAATGAAACTATAGCCGTTTGCTTTTAAAACATCAACCAAAGCATTCATTTAGTAGCCTTCCTGCTCCGGGGATGGGCTCCGGCTGCAGCCCTTCCTCCCAGCGCACGCAGAGATGGCAAAAGCCCCGCGTCGCCCATGTTAAGGCTGTAATGGGAGGAGCAAATCCCAGCACGGCACTCATGGCTTTACCGTCGGGCAGATGCGTGTCTGACAGCAAGACAATGTTGAAAACAGTAGGAGTTTTGCCCCATTTTACCAACCGCCTTCTGCTGCTTTCCCTGGCAGCCGCGCGCACACACACGACAAGACATGCTTTATTTACAGGAGTGTCCCCTTTTCTCCCCAAGGCCCCCACCGCAGCCCCTGCAAAGGAGCCCGGTGCTCACGTACAGATCAGCTGCTCGCTGTTTTGTTTTATCCCCGCTGCTGGCGGAGCAGCCTTCTGCGTTATTTACAGCGTGCTACTCACACGCTGCTCAGAAGACGGAATTATTTATGTCCTCCTGAGCTTTTCTAGGCTCCTCGGCGCTGTGGCCTCCACTCGCTGTGCAAACAGTTGCTCGCGTTCAGCGTGTGTCTCCGAGCTGCGGGGAGGCACCAAAGGCCCATTTTACAGACACAAAGCGGAGAAGGTCTAAGTACCTCCCAGGACTTTTGGCTGCCCAACTCGAGGTGGAAGAGCCCAGATTTTCCAAAGCACCTCACGTTACATGCTGTTTTCCACCTTCAAAGCAACAGCTACACTTTGCACCCAAGAGCATCCATTTGTGCAAGCCAGATCCCCTCCTCTGTTTTGCCCACATGGCACCCTAAAGCAGGTCACAAGCACTGAGACTCCAACAGATTCCCAGGTCAAAGCAAGCCCATGGTGCGGGATCAGTCCCCAGCGCCACGGACACAGGAGCAGCCTCTTCCCAGGCTCACAGCGGGGCTCTCCCAGCCCTGGGACACAACCAGCCTGCACAGACCCCGGCCCCACACCCCCTTTCTTTGACCCCCGGGTAGGAGCAGCAGCACCCTGCCCCCCGGCACAGCCCCAGTGCTGCAGGAGGTCCCCCCTGCACGCTGCCCCCCGCACACAGAACCTTCACCGACTCCCAACCACGCGCAAAGCGTTCACAAACCAAACCACAAAACCCGGCTCGGTCTTACCTTGCAAGTCCGCTGTGCTCGGGAGGGTCAGACCTCACACCCCAGCAGGGTCCTCGCCTCCAGCCATCACCTCTGAGCAGCTCCAGCTGCTTTATGACCTCCTCCTCTGCCAGGTGGCTCTGCCTCCCTGACGAGGGTCCCACCGCAGCAGAGCCCGCTGTCCTACCAATCCCTCTCCCTCCCCCATCCTCTGGACTTTGAGTCCGAGAGGGAAGTAAAGCGACAGCGAAGAGACGCTTCATATGCAAAAAAGATTTGCAGTGTGTTGCAGAGTTTTTTTGTGGATGGTACCCACTATCGCACAGCCCCACGTCATCCCCAAGGCAGGTCTGACCCACACACTCCGGAGGCAGGGGCTGCAGGGCCAGAGAGACCCCAGCTTGTAATGATGGGCTTTAACACGTGTATGCTTGAGCAATAAACCCATTGGCACGACTAACCCTGATGCTCGCCTCCAAAACGTCAACATTTGGTGCGTGACCTTGACAATACGCCCTTAATGCAGTTCAGCACGTGTGGGCGCATGCCTGTCCCCTGCAAAACATGCAAGCTTGGCCGTGCTCACTTGTGGGCAAAATTGGATGGCTGGACCTTTTCTCCCATTGCCCAGGCCTGCAGGCGAGTGACGTAGCAGCGGACATTGTCGCCTGGATGGGATGAACCATCCTTCCCTCCACGGTCCCTGCGGCTGGGCGAGGACGGTGACACCTCCTGCCTGCACCTGGGGAAGGCAGCGCGGCTTGGGAAGCGCCTGTCCCGCAGGCAGCAGGACTGCCAGGCACAGCTACGTAACTCAGCTTCTGCAAAGACAGACGTTAGGTGACAGTCCCTTCTATTTGCCATGGGTTTAGGCTTGTGGGAGTCCTGGGTTCCTTCTGGGCACTGGCAGGTGGGCACAGAGCTGCCCGTTCCCTCCCTGGTTCCTTCCCTGTCGGCTCAGGCTCTGGTTAGTTCGGGTGGGTTGAACTGCGGGGTGACCAGCAATGGTCATCGCATTGGGCTGAGCAGGTGCACCCAGAGCAACTCTGCTTGTCCCCAAGGCCAGGGTGCAGTCCTGGGGACAGCAGAGACAGCAGGAGCACAAATCTCTGCTCTCTCTGCTACTGCCCAGTCCTGCCCCAGCTCGGAGATGAGGAAATCTGTTTTCCCTCCTCCAGCTGTGCTCCGAGGCGCTGGGGTGACAGTGTGTCCCCAGCCCATTTGGCATCAGGAGCCATCAGAGGCATGGATGTGCTTCGGGGATTTCAGCCATTCGGTTTTCGCAAGGGAGCAGGGGTGGGCGCAGCTTTCTGTAGGCTTGTAACTCGGCCAAGCTTAAGTGAAGTTTCTCAGAGACCATCTCAGGGAACGAAAACTCTATGAGAACTGCCCCCGTGCCAAACTGAAAGGCTCTTTCCCAAAGGGCCTGTCAAAGGGAACAGCTCAGCTGTTCTTGTAGCAAAGCAAAGCCACCTCTTTCTGTCTTAAATTCATGCTCAGAAACAGCATCACCCAGAGCCAAACCCCCAGCAAACTCCAGTGCAGCCCAGCAGGTAATATTTGACACGAGCAGCTAAAACCAGGGCCCCATAATGTTGCAAGCTCGTCTGCCTGCCTGCGATGCCCACGCGATGCCCAGCCATTGCCGCCTTCTCTCGTGACCATTGTTGTTGTTCCAGGAGAACCCGTACCTGTGCAGCGATGAGTGCGATGCCTCCAACCCGGACCTGGCCCACCCGCCCAAACTCATGTTCGACAGCGAGGACGAAGGGCTGGCCACGTACTGGCAGAGCGTGACGTGGCGCCGGTACCCGGAGCCGCTGCTGGCCAACATCACGTTGTCCTGGAACAAGAGCATAGAGCTGACAGATGACATCGTGATAACCTTCGAGTACGGCCGGCCCACCATCATGATGCTGGAGAAGTCGCTGGACAATGGGAGGACTTGGCACCCGTACCAATATTACGCAGATGACTGCATGGAGGCCTTCAGCATGCCAGCACGGAGGGTCCGGGACCTCTCCACCACCAGTGCCAACAGGGTCCTCTGCACAGAGGAGTATTCCCGCTGGGCGGGCTCCAAAAAAGAGAAGACCGTCCGGTTTGAGGTGAGGGACCGCTTTGCCATTTTTGCTGGCCCCGACCTCAAGAACATGGACAACTTGTACACCCGGCTGGAGAGCGCCAAAGGGCTCAAGGACTTCTTCACCGTGACCGACTTGCGGATGAGACTGCTGAGACCGGCCTTGGGGGGCACCTACGTGCAGCGGGAGAACTTGTACAAGTACTTCTATGCCGTCTCCAACATTGAAGTCACCGGCAGGTAACTGTGTTTCTTTGGGCGCCTCTTCTCAGAGGGATGAGAAGAGGGTTACTGCTAGAAAACTAAGCCATCAGCGTTTCTGTCGACCGATAAGATTATCAGTGTTTCTCCCTGTAATACCCTCTCTCCCCGGGCAGGGCAGCATCGGTAACGAAACAGATGTGTCCTTGCAGAGAATGGCCGGGGCACCTCCATGGCTGTGTCTGAGAGAAGGGCTGTGTCCTCCCGGAGCTGGTGTGGGGGGAGCTGGGACATGGCTTGGATGGATGGTCGGGGTCCGAGTTCCCTCCGGTGCCCCGTCCCCAGCTGTGCAAACACGGGCAGCTTCTGCCCAAAAATCCCAGGGGTGACAGTAGTGTATCTGGTGGGGTGAGGAATGATGCTCGCCCCACTAAAGTCCAGCTCGCTTCCAGTAGAAGCAGGATGGGCCATCCCACGTCAGTCCTGCACCCCCGGAGCAGCCCCAGCTCCGGCAGATGACGTTTTGGGTGAGGGTAAACCCCCCGACAGACCTGGGGCAGGGGAAGGCAGGAGGGGGTTTGTTTCTCCGGGTTTTTGTTTTTCATTTCTCTGTACGATGCCATATGTTATGTTATGACATCAACCAAAAAAGCAAAGTAAGGTGGAAAAATGCCGAGATGGCTAATTTCCCATCCAGCTTGTGGATTCAGCTTGTGCGAGACTTTCAGGCGAGAGGGGAAAAATATCTCCCCATCACCCACCCCGCGCTAACAAGAATCACCACAGCGACAGAGGAGCCGTTTGTCTCGGTTCCAAACCATTTGCTTCTGAGACGTGCAAGCAAAAAAAGTTTTGCAGGTGCCACCGAGGCTGGCTTTGAACGGGCTCCAAGGGGAAGGAAGCTGCAGCGAGGGACGGGAGAGCCCTTTGCTCTGGCGGGGGGCGGCAGGAGGCAGCGGTGAGGGCAGCAGTGGGCAGAGGCGCTTGGTGGCCTGGCTGGGATGAGCCACGGTGCCTCTTGGCTCGGCTGGCAGCGTGTCGGGGCGCCCACTGCCAGGATTGCTCAGGGAGGAGCCCTGGGGAGCTCGGGCGGGATTTTGGGTTTCGATGCATTTTGCTTCTGTATAAATATGTGCAGAGAGACGTTTCACCCCTGGCCATAGGAAGCATTGCCAGGTGTACTAAACATCCACGGTCCTAAAACGCTCAGGACAGGGCAAAATAGCAAAGGAAAGAGGGTGAAAGGAAAGCAGGAACAGGGGAGAGGAAAGGCCAGCACGTTGCCTTCCCCTCCACCCAGACACAGCCAGTCCTGCCCCCCGCACCCCAGGCTGCCAGCAGGGACGCTTGGTGTTAGTGACAGCGGTGGCAAAGCCACAGGGATCAGTTCCCAGCCAAAGGCCACGCCGAGCGGGGCGGCTGGCACGAAGGGTTGGAGCTGGTGCATCAATTTATTCGGGCTGGTTCGACTCTGGGGCTGAAACAGGGACACAGAGTTTTCAGCTCAGAAAGTGGTAAATTAAGATTAAATGTCTGATGCCCTTGTGCAACGACCTTCGGCTTCCAAGCACGGAGGTAACGGTGCAGGTAACCAAGGACTTTGCACCTACAGCAGCTTCAGGGGACCTGATGCTTTGAGGCACGTGTTGAAATACTGTCGGTGCCCCATGAATGCCTTCCTCCCCAGAGGCTGTTACCTTTTCTGCCTGGCTTCTGCAGGACGTGCCACTTCAGTACTTCTGAATTCTGGCCGTGCTGGGGGGATTCTCCACAAACCAGCGCCTTGCTGGCTGTCAGCGGTCTTCCTCCCCCCCACCAGTCCCCCAGTGTGTTTTGAACTCACTGTCCAAATTCAATACCATTTAATAGCAGCAGAAATTTCTGCAAGAGATAAAATCCCTACAAACTTTGTGAAAAGAGGTAACTAGGGCAGGGGAGGAAAGCCCCTTCAAACACCCCTGGGAGGAGGCGGGGGGGTGGGACACAACCCCTGCGAGACATCCGAGAATCCACAGCGCTGACGCAGGAGGGTCGGGCTGCGAACGCCCGGTGGAAGCTGCAATGCTGCTTTTTTTTCTGCTGGGGCCAGAACCAGACGGGTCAGGGTTTGTTGGCCGATTCCTGGCGGCCCCCCCAGCGCTGGCGCGCTGCCGGCGTGGCCGCCTGCCCGTGGCTGCTGCAGAGCAGCGGCTCCGCTCGCCTCCGCTCCCCCCTTGGCTCCGCTTGCCGAGAGCTGCCCCACAGCCGCTGCTCCGATGCAGCAGGGCCTCTGGGAGGAGAGGGCTTTTCCTTGGCCAGGGACAAAGAAAACTCTAAAAATCTGCTTTTTCCAGCCCAAACTCCAAGTCCTGAGCTACAGCAAGACCCAGGTTTGCACAGCTCTCCCCAGCTGTCCCTGCTCGCTGAGACAGTCCCCAGAAGAAGGGGATGCTCATCCTGGACGAGGACGACATCACGACATCAATGCCTGTCCTGGGCTGACCCTTCCAGCACCGATGGGCACAGGGGAGGGCAGAACGGCCGGCTGAGGAGCTGTGGATAAGTGGTGTGTAAGGTGGAGAAGCTTCATGTGAATTAACTCTGCTCCTGTGATTATTCCGGTCCCAGCAAGCAGGTTTTTTCACTGGAAAGCAATCTAATTCCAGCTGTAAGCAAAGCCAGTTACGGTGCAGGGACTAAAACCAAATTAAATCTTGTGTGTGGCTCAACAAGGGGTGGGTTATTGAGAGGAAGACAGGAGAAATCAATGTGAGCCTGACAGGAGCGCTGCGCAGGGAAGGGGGGAGGCAGGGCGGGCAGGGCTGGGGGCACACCGTGCCTCTTCCAGGACATGGGCACGATCATGTTCAAGGAACAGGAGGAAAGTGCCTAGATAAAATGGGGGGTGGCGTTAGGGATCCACTACAGGGGTCGTGGAAAATGAGAGGGAAGGTGATTGTAAAGAACTGAATGCTCAAAGGCAAAAAGCAGCCAGAAAAATCCCACCAGGAGAGCAGAGGAGCCCGTGACTTACAGATGTGAGCAGCCCCGGGAGGTCGGAGGAGCAGTGCCCGGCCGCGGTGTGTGGCATCGGAGGAGCAGTGTGTGCCACTGGAGCGCGTGGCATCGCCTGTGCCCCCTCTGCCTCCCACCAAGGAAGAGCCTTCACCACGATCTCCCAGAGCTTTTGGGAAAAGCAAAGAGATGGAGCAAAGGCCACGGAGAGAAGGGGAAGGAGTTTGCTGCCTTCTCTCCTCCTGTAGGCCAGATGGACTGAGGGGGTTCGAGAGTTTGCCAGGATCTCCAGAGGGTCTGGTGAATCCTGAGGGCCATGGCTCCCTTCCCGGTTTTGGTGCAATAGGCTGGTGCTTCAGGGTCCCCTCTGCTCGCTCCGTCTGCATCTCCTACTCCCACAACCTCAGTCAGGTCCGTTTCTCCGTTCATGGCTGGCAGTTTATTTTTACTCTCTTTCTTCTTGGTATCTTTTTCTTGTCTTTCTTTTTTTTTTTCTTCTTCTTCCATCCTGTCCCTATTGATCTGCAGAGTAACTGGAGATGCAGAGGACTCAAGACAGGAATAGACACAAGCAAGCCCTTGGCCTGTGTGCCTGTGCTCCTGCCAGCCAGGTGGGGAAGGGAAGCGGAAAGTCTTCTCCCCGCAGATCTCTATTCACCACCTAGTTTTCTCCTTGGTGCAGCAACGGGCTCGGTCGTCTTCTCGGGAATGGGTGAATGAGCTTTCCTGGCTGTCAGGACTGACAGTGGGCGCAATGAAAGCCGGTGGTTCTCTTTCCATTACACACCGTGTCTCTCTGGAGTAATTTTTTCCCCTTCATAACGTCAGTCACCACAGTGCTCAGCAGGGCACGATCCATCACAGAGACATTAATAAGCCATAATTGAAGTTAATGTGCCATGGCCAGGACATGTGGATCCAGTTAGGAGAAATCAGATTGAGCAGAAGCGAATCAATTTTAGGCTGATTATTAAGATTTCTCTCTTTGGTCCTCCCCTGCCCCAGTGCACGCTCTTCTGTCTGTCTGTCCTGCCAGTAACGAGCAGTCCCTGGAGGAAGGCAGGCAATACCCACCACCGAGCAGCTCCGTGTAGCAGTGCCTCAGCTCGGGCTTTGCTCGAGCCAAAAAGGCTCCAACAAGAAGATGAGGTTTCCAGTTTTGTAACGGCGTTTCCTTTCCTCTCTTCACCAGTTGCTTTTCTGAGGGTTTCTTTGGCTTCTCTTTTGCTTACACAAAAGAATTGAAGGGAAAGGCCCTCTGCGCTCCCCTGCCTTGATCCCTGCCTTCCCCTTGTGCGGTTGTCGGTGCCATGCACCGATGCTCTCGGGGAGGCTTTGCTCTCCACGTGACTTGGAGTGAAGAGTTTGCGCTAGCAGAGCAGAATGAATTTGCCCAGCCACTATCCTGGTGCCAACAGCCAGGATCAGGCGCTCCAGACCTGGAGGATCAAGGCCATCCCCCAAAGCACCTCCTCCAATAAATCAAGCTGGTTAATTGTCAATGGTACCCACATGCAAGGGATACATTTTTCTACATTCTTGGTGACTTTTGAGGTGTTGCGTTGCTGTTTGTTAGACATGAAGCAATTCCTGTTCAGCCTGCTGCTGCCTCCTGTTCTGTCCCTCAGGCCAGTGCAATGACGGCAGCTCAGCACACTTCTCCTGTGATGTAGCTCAGCTCGAACTGGGGGTGCCAGTGCAAAGCGCGTCCCTGTTGCCCCCAGGCTGCTTTGCCCTGCTTGGACATTCCTTCTTCTGGTTCTGTTGGTGAAGTTGTTGGAGAGCCTCCGGTCGATCTTGACTTCTCCAACAAAGCTCTCTCTAGAAGGGAGGAAAGCAGCAGGTTTGGTCCATGGGACAGCCTCTTGTTGAGGGTCTTAGAGTTTGTGTAATGACCAGTGCCCCCATTAAGCGTCTTTCCCTGAGGGTGCGACCTGCCAGCTGCACCACCGCAGCTTCCCCAGGGGGGACAGGCAGGGACTGGGGTAAATCGTCTCTGAGAGCGTGAGCTTACCCAGCTGAGCTTGCCCAGCCCCAGTGCTGGAGCATCCCCCCCCAAAAAAGCCACAGGATCACCCAAACATCCCCCAAGAACTAGCCCAACGCCCCTGCAGCCAGCCTCCGCCCACGCTCAGCAGCTTTGGGAAGGCCCCAAAACCCAGGGTGAGCACCGCCTGCGCCTGGCCCCGCTCCTTCCCCCGCAGCTCCTGGCAGCCCGGCTTCGGGTCCCAGGAGGTAACAGCATCCTCGTGTCAAGGACGGCCAAGTCTGCACCAACCCTGCACCGCATTCCTCGGCCCGTCCTCGCCTCCGTGCTGGGCAGCCCCCGAGAGCTGGATGGCTGAATTTCCCTGGCATTCCTCCAGGCTGGAATTAGCTTGAGTTCGAGCAAAATCTTGCTCTTGGTCATATAGTTAAATTAAGTTAATGCCCAGCAACTGTTTGCTTGGTTTTCCTTGAGTCTCGTAAAGGTTTATACTCCCACTGCAGCAAGATGGAGGAGAAACTTGCTGAGTGGGAGGGAGGGAGCTAGCGAGAAAGCCAGAGAGCTCCTCCTTCCCCCAGACACTCGTGACACTTTGTCAATAGCCGGAGACGGATGCCCAAGGTCCTATTACCTGCTCCCGGCTTCGGTTTGTGAAGGTTTTTATTTCCCCTCCGATTTTGTTGCCGAGTTGCGTCCGGCCCTGAGCGGATAATAGAATTTCATCGATAGACTGAGAAGGTGATGTATGTTAAAGCACTTAATATAAAGAGACTTCTACAGGAGCCCAAATTCAATTTGGCCAATGAACTCAATTGCAGACATTATTGCATTCCAGGAGAAAGACCAAGAGCATTTATACACATTACTCTGCAAATATTTATGTTCACCTATCCCTGTGATGTCCTCTTCACCCTTCCTCCCTTCTGTTGCCCGACCCCCTAATGGGGAAGTTTGGTTTCGTGTTTGCTTTTTAAGACAGCTTTGAATGTAAATAATGTTCCACCAGTCAGCAGGATCCTGACAGCTGGTGAGTGTCAACTTATTTAAAATAAATAGCCTCTCGAATGGGAACAGCCAGCTAACGTGCGCTCCACTTTGGCATCTTTTAAATTGTCTTGTCTTTGCAACCCAAACCTCAAATCATTTCGAAGGGCAGCGAGGAGGGTTCCTCCCCGCCGGGAGGGCTCATCCATCCCTACCACACAACCAAAAGTGAGAACCCGCAAGGGAAGAAAAAGCTCTCACAACGTGTCCCTCTGACCTAACCCAGGGGTTGTTTTTTTTTCAGTGTTTTGGCTCTGCAAAAAGCAGTGAAACCCAGAAGCCTCTTTCCCTGCTTAAAAAGAAACAATGCAGTAAAATGGCTTTTCCTCCCCCTTCGGCCCCTGGACCGCAGGCTCAGTTTCGCTCCCAGCCCTGCTCCTGGCATGAATGAGCCACCACTTCTTCAGCCCTTTCAGCCCAGCTCCGGCCACTGGCAGTAGTGAACCTCTGCCGGAGCGATCTCCCAGCAAGGCGAATGCTAATATAACTGCTCGCCACAAAGGGATGGTGCTTCTTCCACGGCCCAGCCATTAGAAGTTATTTTTACCTGCTTCTACATGCACAGATGGGCCAGAAACAATCCAAGCTCAGCGCCCGTTACGCTTTGCCCAAAAGATTTGCTCCCTGCTTTTGCTGAGCTGCCAAAACAGTTGCAAAGAAGCAGGTAAAAAGTGGGTAAGTCATGGCCAGGCAGCTGCCGGAGCGTGCTGCGAGCAACGGCTGGGGATGACAATAGAAAGATGGAGAAGAGTTATTCATGTTTCCCCGAGAGCTGAGATCAGTTGAAACATCGTTTTCCTCAGGGACAGAGAGGAAAGAGCTCCCTTCAAACACATCGTCCCATGAGACTCATTAAAGGCTCATCAATTACAGTGAGAGCAAACAATTCAGGGGAAAGCTATCATAAGCCTTCCTTCGGATGGCAGTCATTAGCAGCTCTCTGCCGTGCACTGCGCTCCCCAACCCAGCTCAGGCGAGCAGAAAGGGAGCAGGGGGGTACCACTGCCAAGGCGGTGGTGGGGGGAAAGCAGGAGCCCGGTGGCCTGGGAGCCAGCAGGAGGAGACCACAGCATCCCTGAGGCCATGCAGCCAGGAGGGGACCACAGCATCCCTAGGGCCATGCAGCCGTGCAGTGGCATCCTCATGGCAAGCACAAGGTGGAGAAGAGACCACAGGCTGGACTGGAAGGAGACTTGGAGAGAAGTCCACTGTAGTGGACTTCTGTTGCCCCATGTCTTCACCCAGGCTCTATTTTAAGGAGCTTGGGGCAAGGCAGGATTGGGCCACGGTGGGAGCTGGGTGAGAGGTGCATGGGGGTGGAGCAGATCTCTGGGTCTCCACCTGGCAAGCGGTTCCTCCAGGAACCCCCGTCAGGCCTGAGCTGGGGGTGCTGGCACCCCAAGGCTGGCTCAGCCCCATGGGGAGGGAGAGGGATGAAGAAGTGCCTCTGCCTTTCTCTGCCTTAATTCCCTGCTCTGCAAAGTGGGGTTATGGAAAGAAAAGAGGTTGTAAAAGACATAAGGATCCTTGGAAGGAAAGCAAAGGGCTGGGGTGGCTTCTTAAAATTATTTCAGAAGTCACTATTAAGGAAAGCTCAGGGGCAGTGGCTGCTTTCCCACTCCCAGCACAGCTCCTGCAGGTTTGCGGCACCCACCCCCGCCTGCACCCCCTTCCGAAGCCTGCGCACGGGCATCTCCTTCCCTCGCACACGGGCTTGGCACCAGACGCCTCTCCAACCGCTCGCTGCTGTGACCTCCAGGATGCTGACTTGGAGAAATGCAGGGATGGCAAACTGTTCTTTATGGCTGTAAAGAAAAAGAAAAAAAGGACACTTTCCTGTAAACTTTCCTTGGCACTCCAAGCTCCGAGATGTTCCCTGGTGGAGGCATTGGCAGCGTCTGACCACACTGCACCACTCTGAGGGAAGGCAGCAGCTGAACGACCTCCACTAAAATAAACTCTTAAATACCCTTTTGTGCAAACGGCAACATCTTGGACCACACGTCGCTCCGGCCACTTTTGCTGGGAATGGTGTGAGCCAGTTTCTATTTAATGCAAAATGCAGTTGCGTGCACACCTGTGAACAGCCCAGCCCCGGACTTGGGTGTCCCCAGGCCACGGTGGGTGCCTGTGGGTGCTGTACCTCCCGCTGGGGCTGCGCTCCTCCAGGCTGTGCCCCACCACGGCTGAATCCTGTGTGAGCTCTGAATGCTCACCGAGAAACAGCAGCGTCACCGCTAGCCTTGACCCATGAGCTAGAGAGGAGAAACGCTCCCAGCTCTTCAGGTCTCCTCCGGAGCCAAAGAGACCATATTGCAACCAGCACTTTGCTGGAGCAGCCCCGGGACTGGAGCGGGGCCATCGCTGCCTTCTGCAGGACACAGCACAGGTGTCTGCCCCACTGCTGCTCTTTAAGCCTCATTGCTAAGTAGCTCCTAACCTTTCCCTTCATCCTCTCTTTCCTGCGATGGCTGGCCGCCCGAGGAAGATGAGCCGAGGCAAGCAGGACTAGCGGCTCCCGCCCAGGGGACCGGGCTAATGTCATTTACTCCGGTCTCCACCAGCTGGATCTTGGCTGGGGAAAGACGTCGTGCACAGACCATTGGCGAGCACACGTCCTTGGGCTGCGGGCCCGGAGGAGGAGGAGGCAGAGAAGCCTGAAGAAGGGGTTAAAGCCGAGCCGCGAGCAGCAGGGAGGCCTGGATGCAGAAACCTTTGCACAAAATGGGGTTGGCAATCGGGGCTGGCTGACGGCGCTTGGCTGTTCGCTATTAAATAATGCAGCCTGATTGATTGGGCTGAAAAGTGCTGTGTTGCAGGGTCAGCTCGCTGGGGTTATAGTTCTCTGCTTAGATTGATGAGCCTCAAAGGTCGAATTCAGAAAGCAATTCCCCGGTAAAATGGATCCTTTGGATAACAAAACTTTTGCACAGTGGCGAAGGGCTGAACAGTGAGAAATATAAGTGACCCGGGCGCAGGCAGGCAGGGTGACCGGCTGCCTCTGCTTTCTTGTTAAGTTTCCTTGTTTACACCAATTAGGAAGCGAGGGTCTCCCCTGGGAAGAGCAGTGCCCCATCACCCCTACAGGCAGTGGCTGGGGATGGCCATGAGCATACACCCCATCCCGCGGGCAGAGCTGATGTCTCCACTCGGGACTGGTGGGGTCAAGGACATGTGCCTCCACATCGTCCCGGACTTCAGAGAAAACAAGGGCAATGCCAGGCCCTGCCTTCTTTTACCCCCCTCCCCTGGGGCTCTTAAACTCCCCCTCGGCTGGATTTGAAGGCTGCATCCTGCAGCTGGTTCCCGTCCCCCCGCTCCCACCAGCGATGAGAGGGCGGAGAGCTGCATTTCCCAGACGCTGTTGCTCCGATTCAGGCTGGGCCCAGAGCGGCAGCGGTGAAGCTTTGACCTGCTTTAACCCACTACCTTGCCTGCTCTGCTCTGGTATGCTCATTTTGAAGCGAGAGAAGGAGGCCGTGCTGGGCGGACGCTGAATAATTCAGAGTCAGGCTCCGCAGCACCCCAGGGCTGGGCATCGCCTCTGCAAAGGGCTGGGATGGCTCAGCCAAAATCCTTCCTCAGCAGAGGCAGAGGGGACACGGAGCGGCTGAAATAGAGCATCCCTCCTGTGTAGGTACCAGCCAAAGCTGCTTCCTTCCGCCGGACGCTCGGATTCACAGCTTGGTCCCAGGGTACCGATGCTCGGAGGCTGTTAGTGCTTTCAGCCGTGACATGGCATCTCCAGCTCTCGCTGAGACACAGATTCAAGTGGAGCATGCTGAGTGTGTCTGCCTCTGCTCCATGGACCACATCTTCTTCCTTCCTCTCTTTTAGAGACTGCAATATTCCCTCCCTGCTTGGTCAGAGACAGGGCAGGGTTGTAAGACGAGGAGAGAGACCGTTCATCCAGCTTACGCTTAGCCTCTGAGCGGGGTTTGCTAGAATTAAGGACAGGGAGGGGAGGAGGGGGGGAAAAAATCATACGTGAGGTCAGCTTATCCAGCCATGCGTGAGGAGGAGCACTGCAAAGCGGCCTCAGCGGGTCAGGCAGGAGGCTGGGGAGCATCTCGGGGGGCTCCAAGGGAGAGCGGGGGAGGCACCAGGAGCATGCGCGGCGCTGGGAGGGACCCGGCTCACGGCTCCCAGCCTAATCCAGGTTGTTTATCCCAGTGCAGACAGAGCATGAGAAGAAGCAGGCCATGTTTCCTCTATCTTCTCTGCAAGCGGGTCGTTCCCCTCAGCTCTGCAGCTCTCGTGCAATTAGTCCTGTAAAACGAAGCGCTCCCGGTCAGGCTTCTCTACGCAGTCACATAAGGCACAGCATTACTGTCTTCTAATGGTTCTGCTTCTGAGGGTGTAAATTATTACACAAAGCAGTGAAACAATGGTGGGTTATGCTAGGGACCCACTGTCTGGAACGAAATGAGAGGTTTTGGTCCCCAAAGTCTCTGTCTGATGGTCTCAGCTCGGGCCCAGGAATTGCTAGAGCCACATGTGAGTTATGGGCTCAGCCTCTGTGCTCTGCGCAAGTCACCTCCAGAGTCTGAGCGACAGGAATTATTGTGCACAGAGATAATTATTCCCTGCATGCTGCACTACAGCTCATTAAAAGTTTGTTAATGGTTGCAAATTGCTGAATAGTGGTTTTAGTTGTTGCTGTTCTCTGATGAGGCGGGGACTAAAAGGCAGATTCTGATGGTGACTCGTTCTCTGTGTTATTTTGGTCACAGCAGGCTGGGGCTGCGCTGCACGGAGGCAAAAGGGGTTGTGTTGGGCAACTTCACACCATGGGAGAAAACACTCCTATCTTTAGCTCACTGAGCAGGGGCCGAGCGGCCAAGTCCCAGCAGTGTCAGCCATGCTCCTCCAGCCCAGGCTGTCCTCCCTGCCTCCGAGTAAATGCCTACATCTGAGCTAATCACCCAGATTTCTGCAGCAGCCTGAAACGCGTGACTCCTTCCTGGAGTCTCAGCCGGAGATGCTGACTTACCATTAAATGGCTTGTGCTTCCACAGTTGGATGGTGGGAGTAAAGTGTCTCTCATCTTGGAATAGAGCATGCAGATCCAGCCTGGGCGAGGACACGGACATCGTAACCCCAGCAGCGGGGAAAACAGCTGAGTTCAGTGAAAAACTCCTACAGAAGGAACAGGAAAGGGTTAAACCGGCCCAGCACCACCTCTACATTTTCACACACAGGACAGCACTGGCCAGGGGCAAGGAGGAGTTGCAGTAATACCTGACAGCTCTTCTCCTGCGTTCCTCTTCCAGGTGTAAATGCAACCTCCACGCTAACCTGTGCACCTTCAAAGAGGGCAGCCTTCAGTGCGAGTGTGAGCACAACACCACGGGGCAGGACTGCGGCAAGTGCAAGAAGAACTTTCGCTCCAGGTCTTGGCGAGCGGGATCCTACCTGCCTCTCCCCAACGGGTCCCCCAACGCATGTAAGTAATCTGCCCTGGCCACGCTCCCAGCTTGGGTGGCACAACGCCCACAGAGGAGAGCAGATTCTCATCTTGTCCTTCCCCATCTGGAATCAGTGCGGGATGCTCAGCTTTGGAAAGGGAAGCGGGTATTTAACCTGTGTCTTGGTACACAGAGAAATGAGAGAGGATCTGAGTGGATGCAGAGGTGATTTGTGGGCTACTGGTAGATGAGCGATGAGTCCAAATGACGGTCGGGAATAGGAAGGACAACCTTGGGCCAAGATATAGGTCCGTGGCTTTGTAGCAATGCAAATTACTGTCCCTTGCAGAAGACATTATTTAGCCACAGTAGAGCACTGGCTGTCAAGTACTCCACGGGCTCAGCGCTGGCACTGCTCAGCTGCCAGAGTGCAGGTTGGTTTCTGGATTGCTTTCTGGATCCCGTTCCGCGTGTGTTGGCGTTTCAGGCAAGCGCCGCGAGCTGCGGTCCCTCTGCGCAGCTCCAGTCTCATCCAATTGCCTGCTGGAGCGAGGCACTGACAGAAGCAAAGGCGCGCAGGCGAGATGAAGGATGCATACCCACCATCGTTCGAGCAGGGGAATTGGGGCAGGAAACATCACAGATGGGCCAGTTTCTCCTGGGTTTCTGTCCAGTCCGCGTTAGCAGACTTGTTTAAATGTCACGGAGCCACAGTAGCCACTCCAGCCTTTCAAGCAGCAGCTTTGAGCATTACCAAAGAGAATCTTTTCCCTCCCTCCCCCCAAATTTTTTGAAAGATTTATGTGCTTTAAGATGATCAAAGCTGAAATTCAGGCTCCGAAGGCCGTGACGGGAATGTTTTGTGTGTGCCAGGGCTGGTAGATGAGCAGGTTCTTTGAAAGGGAACGAGCTTGTCAGCTCCCACCAAGCGGCTGCATTGCTTCAAAGGAGCCTGGGAGAGTTTCTGGTGTTGACAGGCGCAGACATGCTGTTCTCTCTCTTTCCCTCCCCTCCGTTCCTTGTGTCTCTTCCTATTTCTCTTTCTCCTCTGCTCTTTCTTCTCCCATTCGTCTCTCTTCCCATCTGTCACTCAGTCTTCTCCCCCCCACCCCTGACTCTCTCTCTGTTGCTTCCTCCTCCCCCCATCGACATCCTCTTCCTCTCCAACAGAGACAGTTCTCCGAAGCCCTCTCCTCTTGGTGGCCCTACCTCTTCCATCACTGGTCCTGTGCTTTATGTTCATGCAAAGCTGAGACTTTCCATGATTCACCCGCTTCTTACAGTAGGGAGGAGCGTGGCCATCAGCCTTCTGGGTGCCAAATGCCAGAAGCTGGTCCTTGGATGGCTTTTGACGGGTGGGTTTGAAGCCAGTGGCTTTGCAGCATCCTGTTGAGCAAGTGCTGCAGCGGGGAGGGTGTTCAACCCTTCTCGCTCCCAGAGAACTGCCCTAGGTGCAGCAAGCTGGTTCAGACCCTGCGGTTTGTACTTAGCAGAGCGAACCTCAGAAGATGTGCTTGTCCTTTGCTGGGCTTTAATGGCAGGTCAAGGAAACTGTTAACAGAGGGGAAAAAAAATCCGAAAGGACCAAGCTGGTTTTTCTCCCCAGGTGAAAAGCTTGAGATGCCAAGACCCCAGACAGCCCTGTCTGGTTGCCTCTGTAGTTTGACAAAAGTAGCTTTTAAGATGTTGCATCAAACTGACATGCCTATGAGCAAGACCCCCGGTAATTAATTGCTGTTTGGTCCCACGTCGTGTATCTGTTTGATCTTCTGCTGGTATCAGAGCCGATGGCGTCCTGCTTCCAGTGACCGGGCTTCTTCTTGTTTTTTCCAGGTGCAGCTGCAGGCTCAGCCTTTGGCAGTAAGTAAAAACATAACTGAAATGCTGGCATTTAACACCCCAGTGCATGGCCCTTGCGGATGTCACTAGGAAAAAAAATAATGGTTGTTTTCTGTCCATTATCATTTTCCAGGCAATAAGTCTTCCCTAATTGTGCCTCATTTTCTGTCCTGTCAAAGAGTCTTATATTTTCTTCCTTTGACTTCAGTAGCCTCATTTTGTCTCTTCCTCTGGCACGGTTTCCCCCCATGAGGTTCGTTAGAATGGCAGCCGGAAAGGAAATAAAAAAAGACTCTTCAAAACCACCAGTGCTCGCTGTGAACTTTTCCCCCCCAGTATTGCAGACTTCTGCTCTGAGAAGGAGCTGGGTTTGAATTACTTGGCATAGCACCCAGTCTGGGTGACCTCGGGCTATCGATTAAAAGAAAGGTATATAGAGTGTGTGGACATCTGTACGTGCACGCGTATGTACAGGAACATGTGTCTATGAAGGGTCGGCAGCAAAGACGGTAAAGCTCAGCGGGGATTTCTATTGAAAGATTGATGGTACGATTGGAGTCCTTATTTAACAAAGCTGGAGGTAGTTTGATATCAAAGAGCCTTGAGTTTTGGGTAAGCAGAAGCCTGGGTTTGAATTTTGTGGCTCGGAATTACCCTCCAGAAGAAACAATCGGAGAGCTGAATGAATAATGGATTCTTTGGTTTGCAGGCAAGTGGAAAGAAGTGGAGGAGAAATAGTTTCAGAGAAATGCAAATGCAATTAAGCAAAGTGCACCTGATTGAAAAGCGGAGGACTTTTTCTGGGTAAATGAACCATATTTAGATTTTAAGCAGTTAAATTGAAATGGTTAAAAATTTCAAGTTACAATTAGAAGTCTTCCTCAAGTAATTTAGGGTTAAAAAAATGACGTGTTTTAACAGTCCAAAATATTCTTTGCTTTTCCGGTCAAAACCATTTTGATAATTATTTTTTTACCCCTTAACAGAGCTCGGCAGCCTGAGGCCTACTTCTGTTTCACTGGAAAATGTTTCCCGTCAAAATTTTCTGCCAGGGAGAAGCCGGGAGGGTGCTGGGAGCGATGCGCAGGAGGTGGACAGGAGGGATTTGTGTCCAAGGCCAGTTAAGGAGAGATTATTTAGCCTGCATAGAAGACTAGAAGTGACCTAAATTAAGTATTTAAACTAGCTCAGGGCTATTATGAAATTAAGCATGATAATCTGCATGAAGCAGTGGGACAAACAAGGACAGGAGGGCAGCAGGTGTAAGTTAAGTAGGAATTTGTGTTCTGAGTGTTATTTTAGTTCAGGCTGTTGTGGCGAGTGCGGTGGAGTGGGCACCGCACCGGGGATGGCTCCCGCGCGGCTCCGCGGGGGCTCGCTGACCTTAAACCATCAATTAATTTCCCTCGCGGAACGAAGGGTGCCAGCAGAAATTAATACGTGCCAATGGTACGGGCTGGTTTTGGTGGTGCCGGATATTTCGCTGCCCGTGGGGTGGCAGAAGGGACCGGTGCTGTTGATGGAGCCGGGGAAGGCAGGGCTCTGCCCGCAGGCGCGTGGATGTCAGGCAGCAGAATCCCAGCTCTGCAGAGGGGCTCCTCGGCACCTCCTGCCCACTCTTCACCCCATCTCTGCCCGGGCGTGCTTCTGTTTCCCCTTTTTCAGCTTAATTGGCAATTAGTTTATGATAGAGCTGTAAGTATTTAAGCCAATATCTGCACCAACAGAGTAAGCTGATACAGCCACAGCCTCCGGCCCCTGCACGCACACGTGCTCGCTGCATCCGGCGTCATCCAGCCGCTCTCGCCTTAATCCTCTCGGTGCCCCAGTTGTAACCGCGCTGAGAAATCGGTCACCAGTTCAGCCCCAGCAGCAGCCGCCTCGCGGGCGTACGGGCTGGTGAGGAAACCCTCCATTTGGCCCCAGTAAGAGCCTCCCACCTCTTCTCTTTGCTTGCCAGCGTATGAGCGACCGCAGCGGGTTGCCACCGCAAAAACCACCACGGCAAAAACGACCACCACAACAACGTCCACCACCACAACCTCAACCACCACCACAACCTCAACCACCACCCCCCTACCTGCCACCACCACCCAGCCAGGTGGGTGCCACATTCCCTGCCTTGCCTGGAGGGCCAGCACTCCACCGCCGGGCTCCTCTTTTCAGCTGCTTCCCATCCCAGCTCCTCTGGCGGCGGTGGGCAACGCAGGGGGCTGCCGTGGCGGTGGCCCTGGTAATCTGCTCTGTAGGATGATAAAGGGACATGGATAAAAATCACCCTGACTCGGTTCACATCCCCCAGCCTCTGGGCAGTCCTGGTTTGCTTTTCTCTCCCTATTCACTCAGACACGTGTAACACAGGCTGGGAGTGAGTATTATGGTCCCTATAAGCAGGGAGCCAGACACAGCGGGTCCACTTCAAAGCCCAGAGACAACCACACCATGGGCTGACATCCTCCCTCACCGGCTGAGCTCACTCTCCTGTCACTCTGTTATCATCAGGGCAGCAAGAAGGGAAGCCAGGACTGGACGTGGGGGAAGCAATGCTTTTCCCTTTTTTCTCTCCATTTTGTTTGGTTTTTTTTTTAAAAAAAGGAAAGGTTTTCAAAATCCATCCCCCCTAGAGCCACTTGGCAACACTGTCCTGCACAGGGCTGGCACGGCTGCAGGAGATGCTCTCTTACAGCTCCATCACGTGCGGAGCAGGGAAGCAATGACGGCTCTACTGTCCCACCCTAAAATTAAACCACATACCCCTTCTTACCTGGCTGGAAGGAGAAGAGATCTGCACCCCATCCTGCTCTATCCCTGAGCTCTGATACCAGCACGGGCAGGAGAGTTGTCCCTGGTGAACCTCCTGGGTGCTGCTCCCAGGGCGGGATGGGGAAGGCTGGCTGCTGCTCTCTCCCCCAGCCGGGGAAGGTTCCCCCGAGGGAAGCTGCCGGGGAGGGCTGCTGCCACCCCCTGCGACTCACCAGCAGACTCAGAGCAGCCCCCGGGCTTTGCTAAGCCATGCCAGGGACGGGCCGCAGGGTCCAGGGAGAAGCTGGCTCTGTCCTTGCTGGCTCTCCCAGGCCTGCACCAAGTCCCGGTGGCCAGGCTCGGGGATGGAATGCCTGATGGATGGAAGGCTGGCGGCACCTTCCAGGGTAGTTTTCCCAGGGCAGAGCCGCACTCTAACATTCCCCAGGTGGCTGCTGTACAAGCAGCTGGGGAGCGTGTGGGGCTGGAGCTCACACACACGCCAGAAACACCCTTCCCTAATTTCTAAAATCACCCCGTGGAGGAAAACTTTTGTCCTTTTTTCTGGGGGTTCCTCCTTCCCTTCTCCTGTGAACAAGGAGGCAGTGTTCTCACTTGTCTTTTGGAAATGAGCAGATAAAACTTAACAGCAGGACATTTTTTTTAAGCTTCTCATGGGGGAATTAGACACGCATTCCTCCCCTTGCCATGCTTTCTGGGCCTGATATTTCCCAGGAGGACGTTTTACACCCACAGTATGTTAGTAACAGTCTGTCTGGGGGAGCTGCCAGAAGCCAGTCAAAGGGATGAGGAAACTTGATTGCATGTTTATGCAAATATAGATATATTGGTGGAAGTACCCTGCTTGAGGGGTTAATCAGGAAGCCGAGGGTTTAGCTCCAACTTCCATGGAGTTGGAGTGACCCTGGCAAGAGAGAGCAAGTCTCTGCTCAGTTAAGAAGCGCTCCTCGCCCAGAACACGTTGCACACGTTCAGGAGGGGGCTCAGCCAGCGCCCCTGCCCGGGGCTCACACCATGGCCGTGGCTCCAGCAGTGACAGGGGACCACGTCCACACCTGCGCCACGTGCTTGGGGTCATTTGATTTTTATCCATGCTCACCCATAGCAACGTTTAGGTCTCATTTTCTTGCAAGTGCTGTGTACGTGTGGGTGGTGTGTTTAGTGTCTATCTCGTGTGTGACTTGCGGTGCTCTGCATCGCTTGTGTCCTACGCCTGGGGCGGGCAGGACGGCATCTCTGTGGGGTTGGGGGTGGTGGGGGTAGTGTCTCCTGCCGAACTGCTCTGAGGGACCTGGGAGACACCGCGCACGTCCGGGTTTATTCCTTCTCCAAAAGCTGCTTCCTGGGCAGAGAAAATACTTTCATAGTGCTTTCTTTAACCGATGGCAAGCAACTAAATAAATATTTCCCAGTCCAGCCATCGCTTCTCTGGCTTGATAGCAGGAGGGCTGAGCTCTGAGCTCCTTGCCTCTGCCTAGACCCCTGTCCGTGTTTCTGCAGAGCCAGGTCTCACCCCAGAATGGTGTGCCTGGGGATGGAGACAGGCCCTGGAGGGGCTGCTCCAAATAAGAAGGTCGTCAGGGCCACCCAGCAGCTCAGGGACCCGCTCTCTGGCCTGGACGGCATGCTGGGTTTGATGCCAGAGGTCCATTGTGTGCCTTTGACCAGCAACAGGGAATCAACGCACGGCCTAATTCTGATCTGCTTTT
Organism: Larus michahellis; assembly: GCF_964199755.1. Classification (NCBI taxonomy): domain Eukaryota; kingdom Metazoa; phylum Chordata; class Aves; order Charadriiformes; family Laridae; genus Larus; species Larus michahellis. The sequence goes on along the minus strand of NC_133910.1, from coordinate 13,425,292 downwards.
GACCAGAAACATTCCTTCCCCTCCAGTCCCGCAAAATGTAAAGTACTTCTCTAAATACCACGACATCCCCAAGGGGCTGTGAATCTAACTCACCTGGAACCCAAAGGAAATACCTTGTTAAAGAGATGACCCTTTGAGCTCCTGGTAAGGTGCCCATTTGCAGGAGACACAGTAACCCCAGGCTGGGTCAGAGTCCCAAAGACATTCCGTCATTACCTCCCTTTTAAATTCTACACGCATTAATTGAATCCCTCCTTCCTTTAAAGCCAGCCAGACATTTTTAAGAAGTCCCTTAGAGCCCTGCCCCATCCCTGTGCTGTTTCACCCTGTCATTTACACACTGTCTTCTGCCCTCTGAATTTCTGCTTCCCACCATCAGTGAGCATCATCAGACCAGCCTCTGAGCTCGCTGCCTCTCTGCCTGTGAGGGAGACAGAGAAAAAAACAGGTATTTAAAGCCAGATCGATGTGTTTTTCCCTTCTCCTTCGTGCCTCCGCACACTAGTGGGTAGCAGCGAGGCAGAAAGCAACGTAGCACGTAGGCTAGAGGAGTAGATTAGATTTGAGTTGTCTCTAGGTTGCATGGATCTGCTAGACATCTGCTTCCCTCGGCTGCTCGTGGTGTTTTGTGGTCAAGGTGGAGCTGTGGTCATGTTTGTAGGATGTTTTTGTGCCCAGTCGCTTGTTGTGCGGTGAGAGGGGGGAGAAGAACGAGTTCATGGGCACGGTCTGCGGTCTGAAGGCAGTCGAGGCTGCCAAAACGGGTAGAGGAAGGGAAATTGCAGAGTTACCCTATGGAGGATGAATTAAGTGCTATTCTCATTTGCCTTCTGCAGTTCTGTTATTTCGAAACCTTCCTTGAAGCCTGTCAAATTCTTCCTTGCCATTTGTTACATTTTTCCCACATTCAAAATAAGGAAAAAAAAAAGCTTTTTTTTTTTTTTCTCCTCTCTCCCCCTGCTTCCATTTACCCGCCCTGCTCGGTAACCCAGCAGTTCCAGTTCACCTCTGGGAAAAACAAAACCAACCTGCGCCCCGCTTGACGGTTTAAGAGCTCCAACAGAAAGGCAGCACCAAAAGCCTGGCTTTGTGTAGGTCCTGCAGGAACAGGATCCCACGTTTATGTTTTGAGAAGGACTTTTTCAGGGTCCTTCCCCACTACACCACTGCTGTTTGCCCTGACGGTTTTCGCTGTAAAGCTTCTTGGTTCAATTTATCCTGCTTCCCCAGAAACCCACCAAGGGCAGCGGGGGCCGATACAAACACCCAGAATAAGAGCTGCCCAGTGTTTCCCATTTGCATGAACTGGGTCCGGGGTGAAACATTTCTCTCCCCCTCCTGCACTGTGAAACTGCCCGTTAATGTCCCAGAGCTACAAAGGAAAGGTTCTCAGGATAATGAGCATTAATAATTTTCCTGGCTCTGTAAACGCGATTGAGTGGAGGTATATGTGAATGACTAAAAAGCAAAATGCCTTCAGGGCTGTTTTTTATTGTGACTCTAATTAAACCCTTGCCAATTTGCACAGGGCTTTTTTCATATTCTCTTTAACACCATATTAATATCAATTGGTTTCCAGTTTCCAGCTGAAAAGGACAATGTCTATCACCTTCTCTTAGAGCTTGTCATTAAAAAAAAATAATCTTTTTTTTTTTTTCTTTTTTATTCTGCATTGTTTATCATCCCCTTGATGAGGCTGGGAAATCACATTTCTCTCCTACTCGGGTTTGTCCTTTGAAACTTGGCAACGATCGAGAGATTTTTTTTTCCCTCCTCCTCCTTATGTTACCCAACTGGAGCTTGAAATTAATAATATGGCTTTTGAAATTTTATTCCTTGGTTTGTTTTCTAGCAAACCTGAAGACTGTTACCAATATTGAGGAGACGGGGAGGGGTACGGAGCCAGTGGGGTGAGGGCTTGCAGGGAAATCAAACAAGTGATCCATACATTTCTTGCTGGTTTGATTTCTCGCCAGTGGCTTGCAAATTCTTTAAACTGGTATTTCCGAGGGAAGAGCAGAGCCTGGGGGAGGGCCTAGAAGTTTGGATTAGAAACCAGGACTTGGTGCCTCCACCATAAGACGCTTGTGCCAATTCTCAGTTCCACTGTTTCAAAGTAAAGCTCCTCAAAGCAGAGGGTGCAGATCAGCCCCCGCGGTCCTTACGCAAACGCACGGGCAAAACGCCGTGTGTTCAGCGGGGCTGAGAACGGGCAGCTCAGCACACCACTGCCCAGCCCCTCCAGTGCCCCGGGACCCGCCAGCTCCCCAGTACCAGCAGCAGCGCTTGCATCCAGCAGGCGTGGAAACCTGCGGGGCGCAGGGCTGGGTTGGGTTGGGTTTGTCCTCCAAAGCTCCGGCCCTCCATCGGAGCTCCTCGCTGGCTGCCAGCTCCCCCCAGCGCACCCAGTGACACAGGTTTCCCTTTTGATCGCTGCAAGACTACACCGGCTTGTCGGCGGCTGCCCCGCTGCAAGTGGGCTCTCCCCCGGCCAAGGCTGGCCCTGGACCAGAAGGTAGGAGGCGCGTGGCTGAGCTGGGTCCTGCCAGCGAGTACCAGCTCCCGATGCTCAGCGAACGCTTTAGTTTCTAGTTCTGCATCTCTGCTTTCCATGCATCTCTCTCCTCCTCCCGCCTGGGAAAAAAAGCTCCGGGTTTGTCTGTGCCCGACACGCAGCTGGGAATCTGGTGAGGCTGGATTGAGCCTCAGGGTTTAGTCGTATACATGAAATATGAGGATGGTAAGTGGTAGAAGAGATTGTTCACAGCTTGCTGCTGGGGTGAACAGAGAGGATCATGGAAATCCCGTCGTCTCCCGAGACCGGAGTCTGTTTGTAGAGCAGAATAACTTTGTAAATAGATAGGCCTGTGTCGTTTGTAGCATAGATGCCTTCTTTTGTATTTCCTCGCTTCAGGTCTCCTGTGTGACTGCCTAAGGTGAGCTGCTCCCGGTGGGAAACTTGGGAGGCTTCACGCTGGCTGTTGAGGCTGAAGTTTCTCCTCCTCGGGGTTCCCACCAGCACACACCCTTCGGCAGTTGCCTGTTGCCGCTCAAGTCCCGTTCCCATCCGAGACGCCTGTAGCTCACTCCAGCCGTAGACATCAGCCCCCCCTCCAGTGCAGAACATAACAACTGCTGAAGCTGGGCCCAGGACACAACCCAGTGTTGGGAAATACTCAACTGGGGGAGAGAAAGTGCTGAAGTTGAGGCTTTTTGGAATTGTGCCTCAGAGAGAGACAAAGCTGTATTCGATACAGTAACAAGAAATAGGCCTGCACCATGGGCATCGATGCCAGGTGATGCTGACAGTCTCTGCCAAACAACAGGGCCTTTTGAGTCTTGACAGTGGTCTGCAGACTCAGCTTCTCCTCATGCATGGGCAACGTAATGACCGTATGCCAACAAGTGTGCATCCAGCAGCTCCCATGCCCTCTCCTTAGGAGTACTTTTTCTGTCTCTCTTCACACTTAAAGACTCTAACTTCCGGGAGACTTTGTCTCTCATTCCTGCTTCAACACATCCTCAACCAGATGTGGCTCCACCCTCCCACCCTAGATACCTGCCTAGAGCTTCCAGTGTCCCTTTGCCACTTTTTTAAGCAAACAAGAGGAGGATCTGTATTAAATCTGATGTTCTCTCTAACTGATGCCACCGTAAGCTGCTCAGCGCCCACCAAACACAGCAGCACTTGGACCCAAGCCGAAGCCACCAGACCCTCCTGAAAACATTCGAGGTAAGGCCATGCCCGTCCCCAGGGAGGGGCAGGACAGGTTTCTCCCCCAGCGCCCATAGGCCAGGACAACCCACCATCGTACGGTCTGCTCTCCTACTCAGAGGGTCCACCTCAGCTCAGTTCTGCTCAAAGAGATCTCCATAGGGCTGGGTGGAGACATGTTTGGGGCTGGGATGTTTGCAGGGGTCTCCCTGGACCCCAGGAGAGCCATTTCGTGCCACGGGGCAAGGGACTTGCACCTTCGCCCTTGCCCAGATTAATTGGGCGAGATTAATTGGGCTGATGGGCTGCGCTGGCCCAACAGGGCCAAGCCTCATCGGTGGATCACCCTGATCCCGACACTTCGTGGAGCCTCCTCACAGCCACGGCACCCTCCTCATGAGGGATAGGCACAACCGTGGGGGCTTCTCCGCAGGGATATGGCCCCCAGGGCCACCTGCAGCACCCACTGCAGAGATGTGGGGACTTGGGCACCCTAGGGGCCCATGGTGCTGCTCCTTCACCTCTGGGCTGCCCTACTTCCCTCACAGCAGGGACAACAGGCCCTGGTCCCCCTGAACTGTGCCAGGCCACTGCTAAACACCTGTGAGAAGGGGCCGCCACGTTCCCTGCTCAGCCATCGTGCCAGGGGATGGAGGAGGCCATGGTGGCAGAGCAGGGCCTCGGCACCACAGTGGCCTGTCATGGCTATGGAGGCTGGAGAGGCTACGCTGGTGGAGGAGGGTCTGGACACTGTGCCAGCCCACCAGGGGAAGCCATGCAGACCTGAGGAAGCCCCAACCCCACAGCAGCATCACAGATGGCGTCAGAGGCAGGAGTGGGCCCACTCTCACCATGGCTGAGCTTCCCGCCTGCCCTGTGGGTGGGGAGCACAGCCACCTCCTGCCATCGCTGTCACTGTGGGAGTGTGTTCAGGGCCGGGTTGGACGGGGGTCTGAGCAACCTGGGCTGGTGGGAGGTGTCCCTGCCCAGGGCAGGGCATCTGGAACTAGATAGTCTTTAAGGTCCCTTCCAACCCAAACCATTCCGTGATTCTATGTGACCAGCACCGGTGGGACAGAGCCAGCAATGCCCACCCAGCACCTCCCTAAGCACTGCAGGGCTGTGTAAGGGCTGGTGCACCACAAACACTGGTGGGACCTGTTTCTAAATGCCTTGTGGGGTCCCAGCGCTGCTCAACCTTGACCTTTACTGAGGTTACCAAAGCACAAAACCCCCCAAGCACCAAACCCCATCAGCTCGACTTGGAAGAGGTGGCCTTTACCCCCAGTGCCCCAGTCATTCAGTGCGGGACGGGGTCCGGCTGGCAGCACAGCCCCAAGGAAACCGCGTCCTGGCTGGGGCAGCCCTTTGCCCTGATGAAATATCCCAGCCCAACCGTGCTGGGCTGGCCCCGGGAGCTCTCTCCCCACCACAGCACTCATATATTTTATTGTCTCGCGTAGCGGCTCCGAAGAGCAAAGCAGGGCGCACAGCACACTCTGCAGGCAAGAGGCACAGGAAGAAGCCAGGTACGTGCTGGCAGGGACGAGTTGGGCTGGAGCAATGCGTGCTCGGCAGGACCCCTGCCAGATACCACCTCCGTAGCATTTGTCCTCCTAGCTGTACTCCTAGCAGCTTTTTGGGTGCCAGTTGGCATGACCTCCGTCAAACTGAGGCCATGGCCCATAGATTATCTTTTAAGCTGTTTTGACTTGTAGATCCTTGGCCTGAATAACCCGATTCATGCCACCAAACATGCGTAACGGAAGAACGTACCTCCTCAGCCCCCAGCTCTGTACACGGCAATAGCGCCGTGCATGGAGTTTTTCATGCATCAAACTTCAAGGAGGGGAGAAGAAGAGGAGAAATTTAGCAGCTACCAGCTGTCTGGTGCAGAAATAGATGCCGGCACTGCCGGAGCGGTGTTCTTGGCTTGGCATTGTTCTCGTGGCAGAGCTGCTTGTGGTAGGGTAGGACGCGGAGCGGTGCTAAGCGGTGAGAAAAAGTGTGTCTTTGATTTTTCTTAAGCATCCTCAAAGAGCTCAAAACTCATCCGGCTCAAACCAGACTCTGGCCCAGTGGCTCCTATTGAAACGTATAAAGGTAAGAGGACGGAGTGCGGTGCTTCAGGGCTCCTAGTCTTTGCCCAGGTGATGTGGTCCAGCAGCCTCCAACATGGAGAAGATAGGGAGGGTTTGCCTATCCAAGTCACGGTTAGTTGTATGTAGGAGTGCATCCCTAGGGTGAAACAACGCTTGGGAATTGCAGCAGCCAAAAGTATTTGAGGTGAAATTCTTTGGGTATTGGTCAAACAGGCAGTTGTTTCACAGAAGGTAAAGATTACAGCGGACTCAGTTCCTCCTCAGGCAGCTGTGAACCATGGGGAAACCTCTGCCCTGCTCCATCTTCCCTGGTCTTCATTTCATTGACACATGTCTCCTCCACCAGTCGCACGTGCATGTCTACCCACACCCTTCCCTCCCATCCCTCTGCCATCCTTGAACGTTTAATGTTAGAGCTTGGACCAAAACCCCAGCTCCAAGCCTTCCTCCTCCCCTCCAACAGCTGGAGAAGCTCACAGCTGGCTGACACTGTCTCTGCTCACATTGTCCCCTGCCCATGCTGGCTGGGACACCTCCTGACTAGGACAGGAGGGCCACCTCTTCTTCTCCTGTATTATACTTTTAAACTTCCAGAAAGATGCAGCACCCTGAAGCCAACACTGCCAGGTAGTCACCATCCCAAGTCATGCTAATAACAAGCAAACACAAGAAGCACGTAATCAAATTCCTCTGGCTACAAATTAAACCTAGCTGGTTGTTCCCACAGCTGAGAGAGGTCTGCCCTGGGGACAGGAGCAGTGCTTGGCCAGCCAGCGGTGAGACATCTCCCACCCCACCAGCAGCCTTTGCAGGCATCCCTGTGCTGCGCCAGGCAGCCCTGGTTCAAACCCCACGCGCTTCTCCACCATCTTTGGAAGGACCCCACACAAACCACGCTTCCTTGCATAGACTCATTTTAAGTGCTTAACCTGAGAGTCACCATATTTCACAACCAGCCCATTGGTTTGGGAGGTACAACAGCAAGGGACATGCTGAGAAGGGACACGGAGGGGAAAAAGCCAGAGAAGCAGCGAGGTTTTACCTGAACACGCAGCAGCTTCAGCTCCACTTCAGCCTTGCCCAGGGCCTTCCCATTGCTGGAGGCAGCAAACACTGCTGCAAACGCTGCTGCACCCTCTGCCAGCCCCGTCCCATGGGCCAGCCCCCCCTTGCCACAGTGAGGAGCTCCGCACCCCAGCCCAGCTCCTTGCAGGTCCTACAGCCCCCCGGAGCCAAACCCAGGCACCAAGCTGGGCTCCGCTCATTAACAAGGCAGCTCTTTAGTTAACACCTGAATCCACTCCACAGCCCACTGCCAGCTCCCATGATTACACATTTCCTTAAAGAGATTGTGTCCTGGGACAGCCAGGGGCTGCCTCCTGCCCGTCCTCCCCCTGGGGGACAGAGCCCCCTGACCCCACTCTGCTCTCTGAGCAATGGCTTCCATCCCGATCCCCCCATGCCAGTGAAGAACGGCAGTGGCTGTGCGCACCCATCCTGCCCAGTCCACCCCAGTGTTGGCAGTGGCCATTGCATTTCACTGGAGCAGGAGCCTCCTCCAAAGCCTCATGGCTCCTCTCCTCTGCCCAGCGCGAGGGAGGATGCTCCTGGCCCAGGTCCCCAGCTCTCTCCTCCTCTCCGCAGACTGCGAGTGCTACGGCCACTCCAACCGCTGCAGCTACATCGACTTCCTGAACGTGGTGACCTGCGTGAGCTGCAAGCACAACACGAGGGGCCAGCACTGCCAGCACTGCCGCCTGGGCTTCTACCGCAACAGCTCGGCGGAGCTGGATGACGAGAATGTATGCATAGGTGAGCGCTCCGGCGGCCTCCATCAGCAGCACCAGGAGGTGGGACGGCTCGTGTGGGACCTCACTCTATGGGGTGGGCTTCATTTCAGCCCCTCTGTGGAGGGTGGTGTGTCCACCTGCATGCTCCCCAAGGACAGCGGCCACTATGGTCTTTGCAGCCCACCAAGGCATCTCTTCCCTGAAAACAAATCCCAAATAATATCCTTCTAATTTGATTTAGAGGCATCATTCTACCAGGAGATGCTCAGCTCCAAAGGGGGGTGGTCTTCGCACATGTGTCTGCACTGTTGGACCCTCTCATGAAACCATGCCCTCTCAGCCCCTCGGTCCCTAACAGCCCTCCCATAGCAGACAGCCTTTTCCCAAGGCCACAACACCTCCCTCGGGGCATTAGCGGGCACAAAGCCCCCGGGCAGGACAGGCACTAACAGCCCTGTCTTTGCCCAGAATGTAACTGCAACCAGATCGGCTCCATGCACGACCGCTGCAACGAGACCGGCTACTGTGAATGCAAAGAAGGTGCCACAGGGCCCAAGTGTGACGACTGCTTGCCCAACTACTACTGGAGACAGGGCTGCTTCCGTACGTACCCGAGCCAGCGGGACTGAGGGAGGTGGGAGATGGGCCCAGACAAGACGGGGATCCCCAGCATGGCCTGCACGGGCGCCCCGTGGGCGTAGGGTGCGCAGACTCCAGCTATCTGTCCCAAGTCCAAAATGACTTGACAGCTTTGCCCCTGGAGTCTGTAGCCCCCACTATGTTCCTCTGGCCTTGGGACTGCTCTAGCATTGCAAGGGTTGGATAATTTAACCCCCTAGGAGCTAAAGAAAGCCAAAAGTTATTATTTTCTGTTGCAGTCAAGGATTTTAACACACCCCAGATTAACGTCCGCATCCTTCCCTCCCTCCCACCTCATAGCCAACGTCTGTGATGACGAGCTCCTGCTCTGCCAGAACGGTGGCACCTGCTACCAGAACCAGCGCTGCATCTGCCCCGTGGGCTTCAAGGGGGTCCTGTGCCAGCAATCCAGGTGTGAAGCCGACAAAAAGGACTGCGATGGTGCCCCCAGCGTGCACAGCAGCCTCAGCACCATCCTCCTCGGGGTGCTCGCCCTCCAGCTGCGCGGCTGGGTGGACCTCTGAAGCCGCAGAGGGGGGAGCTCAGCCCCGGCACGTCACCCGAGGGACCTGGGGAGACTAAGGTAACGGGGTGGCTCTCCCCACCGTCTCCTCCGCCTTCCTTCACGCTAGGACTTGCACAACGTCTTTTGGTCCACTTTCGAAGCAGAGGTATGCAGAAAACCAGGGGCTGACTCCTGCCCATGAACCCACCCCGGCAGCAGCTGGGGTGGCCGCAGCATGGAGCGCAGCGGGCAGCGGCGCGGGGACCGCACCAGCCTGTGCCGGGACCGCGGTCCCGCAGCCCGGCGGGGACACAGCCCCGTCCTTCCCTCCGCGCAGCGACTCTCCTTCCCTGCCGCTGACAGGGCAACCCGGGGCCGGGGCCACCGGGGCCCTGGTGAAATAGTGCTGCGATCCAAGGGAAATTTTTTTTATTACTTTATTTACTTTGGTATAGGCTGGGGTGTTCTTTTTATTTTTCCTCTTCTTAGTGTCCTGTTTGGAAAGAGCCTGTCACGACACCTCCAGAGCCCCGTAACACAACAGGCAGGGGAAGGGGAGGGAGGGAAGGGGGGACTCTGGTCCATCCTTCGTGCACAGTCCCACATCCCACCATCGGCCTGGTCTGGCCACGCACATACTGTTGCCTACAACTCTAGTTGCTGCATTGATTTTGTATTTTCATTGCTGGGTTTTGTTTTCTTGCACTTAACGGAGAACGCAGGGGCCATTGGGCATATGGTACATGAGGAGTGCAGTGTCTTATCCACCGTGTACGGTTCAAATACTTTTTTTGGTAGAGACTTATTTTTGTTTGGATTAAATGTTATAAAAGAACCACAACTTAAAGGGACGTTTTGCCATGAGCATTTGATTCTGGTGTATCCTCCTCCAGTAAAGCAACTATCAACTGCTGCTTGATCACCACGTTTTCCTTTTTGTGTGCACAGTTAATTACAGGTAAAGACTTATTTTTTGATTGATAATGTCCTCTTGTGTTTTCTGAGTCACTACCAAGGTGCACCACATGGTGAGGGAGAGGGGAGGGAGAGAGAGGTTGCCTCATCGTTGAGAGCTGTTAATTATTTCTCCTAATTACTTTGCTGAACCTAGGTTAGACTACTAACTGTTGACAATGAGCAAAGCCTGAGTGATATATTAAGCACTGGGCTCGTGCGGAAAGGCCATTTCCAAATGAGAGAAGGCTGGGGAGCCCAGGGCTGCTTCCCCAGGGGCACCTCGGCTGCCCAGCCCCATTGCAGCCCCTCCCAGAGCTGGTGCCAAGATACACCTTTGCAGAAAAAAAGCTGTTTATGTGGGGTATTTTTAAGCAGCCACAGCCGGAGACTTCAGTATAGAGCTCACAGGGACTAGATCAACTCGTTTAAGGCTCACGAACAGGCCCCTATCGGAGGAAGCATTTGCAGCCAAGCACATCGATGAAGGCAGGAGAAACCAGTCACAAGAAATGATGTAGGTCACTCACAACAACGGGAATGAACACAAGAGCTTTAACTTTGTCGTGTCCAAAGATGGACCAAGCCAAGAGCTGACGGAGGGGAGGATCGGGAGGCGCCCCCCACCTCCAGCACGGTCAGTTCTGGGCTAACTCTCTGGGCAAGGGAGCAGCCCTCGGTCACTGCCCCCGCTCTGCCCAGCCGCCCCACGCCACCCAGCCTCGAGCCTCCACTGGCATTGCCGGGTCTGATGTCCTTGCCAGAGCTCTCCTCCAAGAGCTCCTCTGTCAACATCTGTTCTGTTCCAATGCTGTGTCTCCATGGTCCTGTCCCTGCAGCTCGTCCTGCCCGGGGGGGCAGTGCTGGGAGCAGCCCACGTTTCAAAAGAGCAAGAGCCTGCAGCATCTTCCAGCCTAACACTGCAGACACCACGCACACAGCCCGTGTCCCCAAAACACAGCCACCTCCATGGAGAGGGGGCCACTGAACTGGTACTTTGAAAAAGGAGAAAAAAAACAGGAGTGAAGGCGCAGGACAGATATTGTCACATCAAAGAGCAACACAAAGAAATCGCGTGCGTATTTCAAGCAGCATTTAACATCCCAGGGGCCAGGCTCAGGACTTAGTTAATCCACCATAAAATAAATGAGGGTTAAAGTCACCCTGCTGAGAGGAGTGGGCTGGCACAAGCATCGCCTCCCTTGCTTTAACGCAGCCGGCAGCTGCCTGTTGTTATTGACACTTGCTCCTTCTTTGCACTTTCTGACTGCGATATATTTAAAATTCTTATACGTTACTGTTCTTACAAGCAATAGCACAGAACAGACTGTAACAAGATCAAGATCTCTAATGGCACTTCTGGAAGGTGAAGCAACATTCTCCTTTCCCTGCACTAGTGTTTTTCTCTGGAATATTAGATTAAGCAACAGAAAATTCACTACTTCATAAAGCTGTGTACCAGACAAACTCTGCACCCAGCAGGCTCCCTGCAAACGCGCACTTTTATTGCAATACAAGCAGGAACGTGCCAGGCAGCGGCACTAACTCCCACAGAAAATAACCTCAGAAGGGCACGACAAAGCTCAGAGCAAGCACGAAGCCTGCTGAGGGTGACGCACCACTGCAGTAGACCTTTTTGGGGTTGTGGGATTTTCTCTTGGTTGACTGGGGGTCGGTTGGTTGTTCTGGGGGGTTGGTTTGTTTGTTTTTAAGACAAGACATCATTGGCTTCCCAGCTCAGCTCCAGAGATAGTACCACCTCCCTGTGGACCCAGAATACCAATAATGGACCTTCTTTAACCAAGGCCCAATGAACAGTTCAGTAACTTCAGCCAGAAGCAGAAAGCTGCGGTGCTAACCATCCTCCAAAGGACACCTGAATAACGTTGCAGATGATGGGGTGGGGGGCAAAACCAAACCAAAACACAAGTCCACCCTCCACACAACATACACCGTTCCTAGGCTTTTACTAATCGTGCAAAAGCAAAGACCTCTGTGAAATAGTAACTGCAAAGGACAAACACAACGTGCTTCATCTTGCAGAAGAAACGACGTGGCCTTTGGGCTGTGAGCAAGAGCAGAGCCAAAAGAGGGAATTCCAGGCTTCCCTCCCGCGGCTCCGCCTGCAGCCGGGGCAGCGCAGCTCATCCTCAAGCTCCGACACAAAGCTCTAGCCCTGCGTGTTGGAGACCAGGATGGCACTTTACCCGTCCAATGGTGCTGCAGAACTTACAATTGCAAAACACAAACCACTGCAAGACCAAAAAAAAACCCACCCTCTCTCACAAAACTTCAACTTGGTGTTTAAGAAAGTAATTTAAAGCTTCTGAAAGCTTCAGCACTGAAGATCCATTAACTGCAGACGTCTGTTAGCACACTGGTGTCTAGACAAAGAGAATAGAGCATTATTGAAATAACACAGAGAGAAACCGGCACAGCAAGTACCCACAGATCCAAAAGTTCATCTTCTTTAAAACAGAAACGTTTGTACATCAGTTAATGCTTCCAAATGGGAGAAGTTGTCCAATGAGCTTGATACTTTACTGCTGGAAAGGTTAACCAAAAGGTACTTCTCTTTCCGAGAAAAGCCACTTGCGCTCTTTCAAGAGGTTTTCATGTGTATCCTGTGCCCAGCATGCAGCCAGCATTTGATTCATTTAGAAAGTTTTGAAATTACACTTCTGTCTGCAAAAAAAGAGTGACCTCTTCAAACAGTGTAAGTAGAGCTTTTGATTGTCCTTGTTCACCTCCAATTCTACTCTGATTTTAACTATTTAGAGCACTGGCAAATCCAAATCAACAAAAGACCCAAAGCAACAAAAATCTGCCTGATGCGACAGAGCGCTGTGGCCAGGCTGTGTCCACCCCAGCTGCAGAGAGTCACCCACAGACTGGCTTTATGCCTGTTTGCTCACTCGCCCCGTAACACGTGAAGCCTCCGGTCCCTGGGAGCTGGAGACAGAAGGGGGGGAAACTCCATTGGCGCTTCTCAGGTATGTTATCTGGTTTTACAAAGAGGAGGAAGCAGACATCTCATCTACAGGAGTGACTCCCAGGGAGCCTTGGGGAGGCTGGAGTAGCGAGAGCGCCAACACTTGAGCAGTAATAAAATCAACGGTCTCACCAACCAATTCTGTTCTGCAATTGGGTTTCAGGAAAAGTCCCAAACATAAATAAAACAAAGTATAAAGGAGGTGCTGAGCGTTCTTGCTCAGAAATGAGCAGAGCTGGAATTTGAAGAGCTTTGTATCACCATCTTCTCATCCCTTCTGGCAGGGAGTTGGAGAGTTTGGCCAATACCACACAGAAAATGGCTAAAACTCACACGCTGATTTGAGATGCAGAGAAGAGCTTCAGACTGCCCTAAAAGCTCCTTTATCATTCTCCAAGCATCGTAACAAGTTTCACTGCAGCGTAAAACGTGTGAGGAAAGCCTAAACCCACCCATTTTTACCATGTAACTAACTTCTCCCCTGGCCAGCAACGATACTGGGCTCCAAAAGCTCCATCCTGAGCCCACACTCTGCTATTTTAGGGATTAAAATACAAAAGAGGGGAAAGCGATGGGATTTTTTTGTAGCAAAGGGAGTTCTTGCTTGATAAAACAGTGAAAGCAGTGACAAAATTGGACAGCCACACCAGTGCAGCCTGTCAGGCTATAAAACGAGGTTTTCTACGTTTTCACAATACCAAACGTAATGGGCACTCAAACCACCTTCATTTTCCTTTCTATCACTATTTGCCTGGGAGTTGGTGGCAAATTAGTCGAGGCCTTAGCAGACAGGTACGTATGGCTGGAAGGTCTCATGTGTCAGCGATATTCGATGTACCAGGCTGCTTAGCTTACATTTATTTGCACTGAAGAATAAGGCATTGGGCTCCTTTCCAAGCATCTTAAAAAGACAAGGAGACCTTATATACGGCTTGGGAATGGACCTGTTGTGGCAAGAGACTGTGTTATATCATTAACATTATAAATTCCATTTACAATACAGCAGTCATTTCATCCATCATTTATTCATGCAGACTAGAGAGAACGTCTTGCATTTTTAGGACTGTAGTTCTGCTTTATCCTTGGTTTTCTACAGGCGCTGGGCTGTGAATGAGCAGCCCAGCTCCGGTTGGTGGCTGCTCTGGTCTCTCCCTTCTGTAGGCAAAAAGGAAACCCCAGCATCTCACCATGCTTCAGTAACTGGGGGGGGGGGGGAAGTCTCAACTCTGAAGTTACTGGAGTTCCATGTTATTTTTTGGATCTCAGCTGGGACTGGGAACGTTGTTTGCCCTCAATCAACACATCTGGTCATTATATTGGTCACTCTACGTTCTTTCTTGCTCTGGAAGCACACGCTGCTCGGTGCTTCCCTAGCACCAGTGTTGCAGGGATAGGGGCGATTCCCAGCTTCGGGACCAGCAAGAGGAAAAGGCCAAGCGCCTCGCCAGTCCACACACCTCGCACCCTCTCCCAGCTCCTGTGCCTCCATCCGTTAGACCCAGCTGCTAATCAGTCACTGCACTCAGCTTATCTAGGAGACAGTTCTGTAAAACCTCACTGCTCCGCCAGTACTACCAGCGCTGGAAGGGTGAGCGTAGAGAAGGGAGGGGAGGAGAGGCTGAGGTTGTCCTCACCCCCTCAGCAGCATGGCACTCCTCCTGTTGACACTCGAGGGCATCGCCAGCTCTCGGCCTCCACTATCCCCACCACCACACCAAGGAGCAAATGCCCTCCCTGTCACGCTTCCCAGCGTGGTTAATGCTCCTGCAAACAACTGGTTTTCCGCTGGCGGGTCCACAGACAGCCAGAGGCACAGCTGATAAAGTCACGGTCATAACCCAGCACTCCACGGCACAGCGTGGGTACAACGAAACAGAGGTAAGGAGAAGAACTGATTAGGCAAGTACCTATTTGGCTAGCATCATTATACATATGGCTCTGGTTTGTTCTCACATCGCTATAATTTGGAGTAATGACAAGGAAAACAATTACAGTAAACCTTAAAGGAAAAAGGAATCACCAGAACTATACTCCACCTTTACTAGAAAGCCTATTTCATGTACAAAGAATTAAAAAAAACCCCAAACCAAGTTTTGAACACACTATAGTCCAACACTTACAAGAGATTTCCCTTCTTAATGACATCAAAGACTAGGAATACCCCAGAGTGAACTGGTTTTGTACTGAGAATTAAGCTGCCAAGCTTGGAGGAAGTGTGGAAGCCTCTCTAAAAACCTGAACACTGCTTCTTCCAAAGGTTTTTGGCACAACCTCCAATTAAACTGTTTTACATAAAGTTGCGCTGAATGTGTTTCTTTACTGATTTTTCTGACTTTAACACTCAGCAGAAGAGAACAATCAGTGAGCAACCTCCTCCAACTGTCACCGCTTCAGAGATATTAAATGAATAAAGCAAGTCTACACTCAGCTTACCAACACTGACTCTCCATCGCTACTCATTATTTTGTAACACACAATGGAAAGGGCAGAGAAGTTATGAAAATTGTACCTAATCCATTTGTTCCCCAATGCAAATTTTATTTGAGTGAGCGAGAAGCGTGCTTTGGACTGGAGTTTGCTTATTTTTCCACGTTATAGGTTTAAGAGAGGGCAGAAAAGGCTAATTAAAACTACAAACCTAAGCTGAGTAGGTGGAAGAGGGAAAAGTGTTGTAAGTGCAACAATCCAAATATTTTTTTATTAAAGAATACACCATTAACGATACAGACTGATATGGTAGCAATAAGCTACCACTGAAAGACTGACAATTTAAGTCAGATAAATCTGGTATTAAATAAGCAAAAAAGTCTGAGCCACTAACGATACCTCAAAGATGATTTATGGAAAGATACAGGCGTTATAGAGTACACGACCTACATACTGGGTACAAAATACAGTAAAAATGAAATGTTAAAACAAAATTCCTTACATTATGTGGTAAGTATAGCTCTCAGAAGAACACATTCTGAAATGCAGATTAAGGAGAAAGAAAACTAGAAGAAAACTTTCAGAGAAACATTCTTTTGACCAAATTTTATTCAATGGCCAGAAAAGCATTTCCTCATTCACACTGTTGCCAGCATCACTTTATTTACATACAGTCTAAATGGCTTCCACAGCTATAGGATCCTACAGCCGGTTGCGGAATAGCAGCCTTTTTAATGTGCTAAGTAGAAACAGCAGGCAGGCCAGCACAGCCCTGCCAAGAGGAGCCAAGAGGTTTGGAAGATGACAGCATTTTTAAGTATTCCTAGTAACATAAAAGGAGATAACACCCAGGGCATGGATTCTGTGATGTGGGGGTGACCGAAATGTCCGACTGGTGACAGATTCATTCAGGCAGCCTTCCTTCTCACACACAGTACACAACATCAAGGAAGAGTCACAGCAGTTTCAGAAGTGCATGTACTGCTGACAAGAGAAAGTCAGGGCTCACTGAAGCGATTAAGACTGCAACATAATGAATAACTAAAGCTAAACAATGCACATATTCTGATTTCACTTCACAGGCATCTCAAAGATGCTCAGTACTATGCAGCACAATGAGCTAGACAGTCTCAGACAGCAACTAAAAGCCTCCCAACTGTCCTGGTCTGATGACACCCACAAACCTACAGTGCCGTTGGTACCAGCACAGCACATTTGTTCTGGGCTGGGATGCATTAAGGATGTAAGTTGTACTGGCAATTACAGTTTGAACCGTTACCTGGTGTTTGCACGGTAAGGCACCTGTACTTCACTGAACTGGATCACACGTACCTCTTTGCAGTGGCTTCAGAGGACAAAGCTAACACTAATCATTGCAATGAAGGTGTCGGGACAGAAACGTAACTAAAGATCATGGCTGAAGTCTGGCAGCTCATTTGCTTAGGGAAAGCCACTGCTGTTATACTGGTTGAGCACAAGTCAGTCAGCAAGGGCCATCTGTATTTTAAGACAGATGCACGGAGACAGCGACCCGATGCACTCACAATGCACCCAGCTTGTATTAACATGGCGAGGTGCTGCATTCGCCGGCAGGAGCATGCTAGACCACCTCCACGCAAAACTCTGTGCGCATGAAATGTTGCTTTCACCTCCCTGAGACAGACATATACTCCAGAACAAGAAAGTGATACTTCACAGTGACCCAAAGGCATTCCGAGTAGAAATAATTCCTCTTCTATTGTGAAATTGTACAACAAGAGGAAGGCTTTCTTAAAAATAGTACGTCCCTCCCCCCCATTTTACTAGTTATATATTCTTCATCAACACAGTGGAAAAAATCCAGTAATAACACCTAGAATGAACTGCCTGCCATTTTTATCTCTGTAGATTTCCAAAAGCTCTACACAAAAGAAACTCAAGTGTCATTACCAGTAAGCATTAACTAGATCTTTGACTAAGATTCCACAGTGCTGTTGCTTATTCCTCACATGGACTCACTGGACCACAGACCTCGTAGGCTTCAACCTGCAGTTTGTGTTGCCACTGCAACAAGGAAAGGATTCCAACTGATGAAGCAGCAGCAAGAGCAAAACTCAAGGCACATTTATATAAACGAAAGCTCTTCTGTTTCTATAAAAACAGGCAATGAAATATACAAAATAAGTAGAATTCTCTCCATCCAACCCATGTACATCTGCCTTCAGTCTTTTCTGAGGCACTAGTGGAGCATGAGGAAGAATCGCTGCGACCACGTTTTCAACATTCACTCTTTGCTATCAAATAAATTAGACTTACTAGTGCAAAGGGAAAAAGCCTGGCTGTTTTTTGGATTTTGGGGGTTTGTTTGTTGCTTGGGTTTTTTTGTTTGGGGTTTGTTTGCTTTTTTTGCTTTGCTCTGGTTCTTCATAAAAAAATTGCATCACTAAGAAATTAGCATTTGCACAAGGAAACAAGAAGCTATGTATCTGCCAAATTAAATCTTAAAATAACTGTATACTGTACAAATATACATTGTTAAACATTTACAACCTTAAGTTCCTAGATGACGAAATTCACTGCTCTTCCAAGCAATGCAGCTATCCAACTTTTCTTTTCAAAAGCGCAAAGCTGTCAGGTGTAAAGTGCCCTTCACAATTAGGGACAGGACGGGAAAAAGATGGATCTACTGATAGTAGTGGTATCAATAGAAGGGAGTTCCAGGTGTACTAAATAATTTAAAATGCAGTCCTCGCTAGACAGAAACCTGGGAATAGATTTTCAGTAATGAGCCACTAGTAAAGTCAGTGAAAGGTCTTTCTTCGCTTGGCACCGTTTGAGTCTCTGTTCTCTAGCGATTCCTCTGATGTTCTCCTTGTTAAAACACGGTAGTCTTTGTCCCACTTACTGCTATTGCTTTGACCTCCTTCGCTGTAGGCTTTTGAACCGCTTTTCAATACAGAAGCTCTCCGGTCACCCTCGTGCCGAGCTGCGTAAGGTGACGTGGAAGGCATGTCACGTTGTCCCATTGTTTGGTGGGGCTGCTTAGAAGTTTCTGTTCTGGAAATCCGATCCCTGGCAGATGAGGACACGTGGAGGCCTTGCTGCGACGTTGATCCTGGACTGCTCTGGGCTGTCCGACTGCTGTCTTTTGAGGCCTGCTCCTTCCCTTTTGTTTCAGTTCTACTAGCCATACTTGCCAGTCTTGGGTCCCGTGGTTTCTCTCGATTGGCAGGAAGCGCCGGTGCCTCCACGGGTGCAGGGGCACTGCCTCTCCTGGAGTCTGCAGCCTGAGCCCCTGGGGGCTGCTGGGGCCTTCTGCTTCCTTGGGGCACTGCATGGCCAGCGTCAGCAGGGACATCCCGCGGGCTGCTGGCCTCCCTTGGATTTGCAAGCTCATCCATCTTGCTGCTGGAAGAACAAGCCTGCAAGAGTGGAGGTTTCTTTGTCCCTGCGTTGGCTGGGAGCGGTACTGTTGGCTTAAGCTTCAAGATCTTAAGAGCATCGTTCCTGTAGCTTTTTTCTGATGTCTTGATAATGGCACCTCTTTTCTGAGCATCCTGAATCAACCCATTCCAGTCCTTATTGTCCTTTAAAAAAAAAGAGAAAAGACACCCCCCCAAAGAAAGAAAACAGTTATCAGAAAGAAGTCAACACAAACAGACAGAGGTGTCAGAGGATGTACAACCTCTTTAATCAAGATACCTGACACAACTGTCATGGAAACCACTGTTATGTTCCTTCTGGAATGGAAGAATCTTATGTTTCACTTGCAAAACAGCAATAGGCACTCTGGCTGCTGTAACACAGGGAAGGCACTTTCAACCATCAGTGAGCTACTACTTCAAATGATAATGTCTATATTTATGCAGGCCACAAGAGTTCTCTCATACAGAGTGAAACAACAGCATGGCTTTAATGCCCTCTAGTGGTGCAGCTACCACCTCCCACCCTCGGACAGAGACTAAAAATCCAGTACTGTAAGACACTGCATCTACTCAAGAGCACTCCCTACACGTTCAGTGGGCCTTTACAGTCCCCAAATACGCAGTTCTGTTTCAGAAACACCTGTTTCAAAAGAGTACAGGCAAAGAGTATCCTCAGAAACCACATGACTACACAAAGTAGCGTCAAAAACAATAATATGAAAATCAGGGGAATGTTTTGGGCTGGTTTGGGTGTTCGGTTGTTGGTTTTTTTAAAATCATTTTCCTTGCTCAAATTATCCAGTGGCAACTGCAATAGCTGGAGCAACAGTAAGGATCAAGCAGAAAATTATCTCTGCCATCATTCTATCTTGTGCAGATACACTTTTCACAACCCCCCCACTTGAATTGTAAAGGACTGCATTACAATTTAGTTACTAAAAATATTGTGAGAGTAATTTCTAATTTTCTTTCTTGGAAGCAAGGAAAACAATTCTGTTTTTTTAAAGCTTGTACGACAGTTACAGCCAAAGCTTTCAAAGAGAACCCTTCAGAGGCCTGGATTGTACTAATTTAACAATACGCTATAAAGGGTCCCCCTTTCATAGACAGGAGCAGTCTGAGGATGGTTTTCACTTCCCCAACCCTGACTTGACCTAAAAGGGTGAATCACAGAAGATCATTTGATTAACACTGTACCTACCATGAGCGTTTTCAGTCTTCCAAGGATGAAGAGGCTGTATCTGGCTCGGGTAATTGTAACGTTCAGACGCTGAAGACTCGCCAGAAACCTAGGTGACAAGACAAAACGAAGCTCATAAACTACTACTTTCATGAGGTTTAAGGGTTATGAGAAAGAGAGATAATATTCAATTTCAGTGAAACGGAGATACCAGAAGCGGTTACAAAGAAAGCAGTAGTTCATGACCCATTCCCAGATCCCACTGCAGCAGCCGTGCCTTACATGTAGGGCTTTGCATGAATTGTGTTTTCTTTCTTTCACCACTCTGATTCCTCGTAGGGAATTCCAGTTCATTCCAGCTCTTGCCATTGACGTTTCCTTTCTTGGAGCAAATCCCCTCTTAATGCCAACCACTGCTTCCTTAAATGTTCCTCAAAGTACAGAAGACATCAACCTCACTTCACCTATCAAGACTTTAAGCTTCTTTTTGTCTTGAACTAAAATAGATTAATAATACTTGCCATGATTAATGGGAAAATTTTCTACTGAAATACTGAACGCTGGACGTGAATATTTTATTTTAAAGGTGACCTGCAGTAGAAGCACACGAAAGAAGACTTTTGCTTTGTCATGCTTCAAGAGTGAAATGTATATTCCTTGCAGAAGAAAATTTTCATAGTCCAAACATGACTGTCTAGTCTGGTTTTGTGAGATCAGAAATCAAGTTACTGAAACCTAAACAAACAAATGCTTAGCATATTCTTAAAGGCTGATTTCTGTTAGGGCTTGTTTACCAAAACTCAAAAAAAAAAGTTTGTGAAACTGATATCAACTATTTCTCCTCTAATGAAAAAGCTCCCAACGCCCACAGCTTATTCTATACTAACAAAGTTGGCAATACAAAGTCAAGTCTTTGTACACCTTTGCTTGAACAGGCCCAACATCAACGCCTGGTACTGTGGGCACGGCACGGATACCTGCTCTTCTCAAATTCACAACCCCTGCAGTAAAGACTGCAAAAGCCCCAGAGCCACCCCAGAAAATTTGGGCAGCACAGGAAAAAAAGATAAGAGAGGCAGAAAGCAGACGTTGGGAGTGGCTCCAGCAGCACAGATATTAGAGTTCTCTAAGTCTTGGGGTGGGGGGGAGGAAGGGACCTGGAAAGACCATAAATATTTCTAACAGCTTTTAAACCTGAAAGACAAGAAGATTCTTTTCTCAGGAAAGGGAAAAAAAAAATCCGTTGTAAGTTCTTGGAGAATTTCCTCCTCCCTTTGCAAGTTACTTTCAGTGTAAATTTAATGCTGCACTAGCAACCTTGGAGACCAAAATACTTTCCTCAGCTACAAGACCATAGGTAAGGGGGATGTAAACTTTCCCATCACACCTTGGCAATGACACCAGACCTTGAAACAGAGATGTCCAAGTCATCAGTATGTACAGCTAAGACTGCCAAAGCTTTACTATATAAACCTTCACCACAGTAAGCTGGAAAGTTAACTTCTATCTGTTCTTTTGGAAGAAAAGTCCCATGTCAGCCAAAAGAACTGGCAGGTTCTAGCTGCCTTCAGTTTCCAAACTCCATCAACCAAATTAAGAAACGTCCAGAAAGCATCATTGTTGTTTACTATAGGATTTGGATTCTTTCTCTTCCCAACGTAGCATGGATCAGCACAATTAAAAGCCCTTTATCTAGCAATTAGAAAGTTAGTATCAGAGAAACATAAGTATCTTAAGTGAAACCTGGTGTGCGAAAACAAAGATGTTTGTTTATGTGAAAGGCTTCCCATAGTTTGACTTAAAAGCCGATGAACTATAAGAAGGCACGTTTCCATTACCATTTTTTAAATTAAAATGACCTGTAAGTTAAAGAAACAAATCAACAACTGCTGTAGCAGTCTGGGGTTAAACAGCACACCCAGTATCTAGTTCCTTCTGTTTCAGGCGTGAAAAACCCATATAAAATTACCGAATTTGTGATCTTGAATCTTCCTGCAAACCTCCTAATTCAAAAGACAAGTGCCTTCACTTACGAGTCAAAGATCCAGCTCATCTGTATCACGTTCCTAGCGACACATTTAACTAGTGAACAATAATACCTTAACAGAATGCTATATTAATAGGATAGTGACAGTCACAGAAAATTGATTTAATTTTAAAAGAGCAGCATCCAGAAAGTTACAACATGTATCAAAAGTTAGAAGAAAAATAACTGCTGCAGTACCAATGCGAAGAGTCAAGTTCCCAAGACCAATCCTGCCAAACTGGAACAGTGACAGGCTAAGGCATCCATGCAAATTCCTCAGCGTGCAACGCAGAACACAATACTTAGTGTTTCCATGTCCCTTTTGTTCAGAGATCTCGAACCAGTAACATTAATTCATGCATTAAGATACCCTTTAATTTGCTGGCTGTAGTGACTTGTTCTCTAATCTCTTTCTTACTGGTCATATTAAAAATAAAATTACTATCTCCGGAGTGTCGTTGGAAATGGGATTTGCAAATCACTGAAGAGAAACATACCCAATTGACCCTTTAGTGTTGTTTGCCCGGACACACGTCACTATGATGCAGTCTTTCTCTCGTCCCTGGAATGCATCCACTGTGTCTACTTCTCCTGGGCTGTTGAAGAAAGAATTAGCAAGCTGTTAAGTTATGTTAGTTGAATTTTTAAGCAACACACTGATGCAAATAGCCTAAACACCATCCTTAATGATCAGCTGTCAAAATAACCCAGGGTAAGTTTCTGCTTCAGTGTGTGAGAAGATTCAATGTATGAACCTAAAGCCAGATTCGCTTTTCTGAGGCCAGCACCATTGTTGAAAAGCCGTTCAGGGCCATGTAGCTTGGAATTTGAGGTTTTCTTTTAAATGCACGCCTGCATGTCCCCTTTAAAGCAATGACAAAGTACAGATTTTAGTAGTACAGAAAAACGTTTGAGTTTTTGCCATTATTTCAAGAGGATAAACAAAGGACTAACATGCAAGAGCCAAGTCCCATTTGAAAATTCATGTTCTTTTTACCTGTTATTCTTAAACACTCTGTCCAGTTGATCTTGGATTTTCTTTTTTTGTGCACTGTAAGGGGTAATTATTCCAATGCGACGAAGACCCAGATCTTTCCTTTTTTCTTTAATTGTTCTAATTAATTCCATCACCAGCTTCACTTCCTGAGGATTACTAAAAGAGCTGAACGAGATAGAGTGAAAACATTGCAGAAATACATTCGACGGCTCTTTCAAAGTCAATGCTTCAGCCCAATTTGTAGGGGGATTGCGAGTCAAAGGCCCGGTCTTGAACTTCTGCAGCCACCTTCACACAGAACTTTGCAAGCAGGCCGTGTGGAGCAGCTAAGAAGTGTTAGCAGGGACAGGCTGCACTTAACATTCCCTTAAAACTACATAGCTTTGATTTCCTTACAGACTAGGTAAAAGGGAGAACTGAGCCTGACACCTTCTGGCATTACCTCAGCGTGCAGCTGTGAAAGGAAAGTCACTGATAAGAAAATAAACTGGGAACTCAGAAACTGTTATTAGAGCCATCAGAGACCGTGTAGGCATTCACTGGCACCTAGCAGATAGTCAAACCAGGATCAAACCCAGTTTCAGATTAAAAAAAAAAAAAACAAACCACTTAACACATGCTTTAGTAAACAAGTTCCTTGTAAAATTAAATCAAATCAAGTTGAAAATGCAGTTCTGGTTACTTAATGTATATTGGGAACAATAGAGGAGAGATGACAAGTCTTCTGCAGGTAATTAATTCTCAGTAAATCTAAATCTGGCAGAGTAGAACGCAGGACTTACTCATTGTCTCGCTCCTCACGACCATCTCCTACATCAAAAATAAGGTAGGGCTGGAACGGCCACTCTGAAGAACATCTGTTCTCTTCTGTTGCTCTGTAAATAACATTTTTTACGACCAGGTAACCATAAAGAAATTCTAAGAACTGATACCTCATTTATTTACACCATGGTTATCAAATACAAGAAACTTCCTGCTTTTTTTCCAAAGTCCTTAATTTTCACTGGTACCTGCATATACTGAGGCCTGAAAATGAACTCTAAGTATGCTCAATTTTAAGTGATCTACTTAACTTATGTATCACAGTCAGCACTAGGCGTTGGAATGCAAGTTCTCTCCCATTAAGCATCTTATCCTCCCCACAACCCCAAAAATTTTTAGATTCAAAGGAATATCCTGATATGAAAAGGCTTCTTTGAAACACCCCCTGCTCAGAAAGGAGAACAGAGAGATACTCACTTGTCAGTCTTTAGAGTCCTGCCATAAATATAATTGGATGGGAAGAGGCAGATGTCAGGGTGCATCCTGTACTGCAGTGTCAGCTGCACAACTGGCAGGCTTCGTAAAACATTCTTCTGCACTTGCTCCTCCAGGTGCCTGTGCAGACGTGCCATCAAGGACTGATCGTACCCGTATTCCTGAGCTTTCTGCCAGAGGGAAAACATGAGAATAATTAGGTCCCAAATTAAGAACAGGAATTTGCTTTTTGGACTTAAAACTATTTGGTATTTTCTTGTAAACTTCTAAATCATTGACAAAATGACAGCTACTCGCATTACAGTTTTCTATTTGTGTTAGTCTTATTACTTCATTACAGATCACCTTCATAAATCTGAATATTTGTCAGGTAGTCCTCAACAAGACAACTTTCCTTTGTGAGTCACAACATAGTAAAATTTTAAAAAACATCAACAACAAAAAGCAAGATCTTCCAGGTGGCACCTCATTAAACACACACAGAGCCCCCAGACAATTTACCCTTCTAGACAAGCCAGCTTTGTTTTCCTCCTTCCTTTATCAGATGTTTAAAACATTCCTCCTTACAGTTGGACACAAGGACCTATATGTTCATCCACAGAACACACCCACAGGGTGAGGAAGTCCTCATACAAAAAGGGTGTGTTCATGCTCCATTCCTTAAGGAATGTGACACTGACTGAAGCTCGCGTAACAGAGCCTCCTGCAACACAACATCCATCACAAACCAAGCGCTGAGTTGCACCGAAGTTTGTGTTACCGTAGCTATCTTAACGGTGCGTTAAATCAGTTTCAAGCTACGCCGGGAAAGTCTACAGAGGCTGCACTGACGCATCTGTATTAGTTTTATGCACACATTTGAAGGCAGTATTGCTATGGTCTCCACATAACACAGACTAAACCTGGCAGGGCAAAAGTTATTATCTGATACACATCATGATTTGACATTGAAGCATCTTTTTTCTTTTTATGCATACTTTCTGTAGATACTTTTACACTATATCCACTATATAGCGTTAAAAAATACAGTTTGAACACTTACTATTGACTTTACAGTAGGAGGAAGCTGTTTGGGATCTCCAACAAGGACCAGTTTATTACAGCGATGGATCAGTGGAATCAGTGTTTCAACTTCACAGGACTGCCCTGCCTTTTGTATACGCAAACAGGACAAAAAGTAGAAGTTGTAAGCAAAGGACTGGAGGAAGTACGTTAAATTTCCTGTAACAGAGCCAGAATAACTCAGAAATGCTTTTTAGGGCTTCTAAAAAAAAAAAAAAAAAAAAAAAAAGAAAAATTATTCTCTCTCTCTCCCCCCTGATAAAAAGACTCCAAACAGAGTTTTCTTTTATTACTAAATAAGCAGAGCAGATAGAAATACAACACAACCATCTGGAAACCTCTACAGCAAGAGTCACACTTTAGCCATGACTTAAGTAAAAGCCATCTGCCATAAGAGCACCAAACAAGTCAGAAAAAGAAGCAAATAAAAGTTATTCTTTCTTCTTAAGGCTCTACGCGGCAGGAAAGGCTCGTGATCAGTTCAAAGGTGGGGACGGGACAGTCAACCCACAATATATTACACCAGCAGCCAAAGAATCGCAAGTAGCTTAAGTAGAGAACAAGGCAAAGCTTTAGAGGTGGAACATGCTGTAGTTTTAAATAGCCTTACTGACCTCATCCACAATGACACAGCTGAAAGGATCAAGTCCTTGCCGCCAAAAAGCAGATTCCAGCAGACTTCCTCCGCTTGTGCTCAGTGTGCAGCAGATGATGTCGGACTCCAAGATGATAGCCGTCTGTACTTTCTGAGAGTGCCCCCGAACCTTCAATACAACAGGACACCATGTCTCCTCTTCTCTTTTAGTTCTCTTGAACCACCTTAGGGCAGTTTGTAACTGCCTGGACAATTCTAACAGCCAAACAGATCACGCGTAATACGTCATCCCAACAAAACTATTTCCACCATTACAAATGAAAGTCAAAAGTTTGCTTAACTGAAGTGATACTTTTACTTTAAATTACGCCACCTTTGAGGAGGCAAACGGGAAAGAAGTATTCCTGTATCTCTCCAGCTATGCAATCTACACACAGCAACTGCAAGCAAAGATTAGTTTGCCACCACATTTGCAACTCCAAGCCTCTGACCATTAAGAGTCAGCATATATTTGTTAAAGACGAACCTTCAGTTCATCTCATGGTTCATGCTACTCAGTCTTAATTACTCATTTTGCTATCAGTGCCTATTTCTACTTTCAAACCTCTCTCTTTCCACACACACAAAAAATTCTTCCAGTTGTTGCTTTCCTTAAAAATATTTAAAAGTATCTCTCAATCCCAGGAGGATTGTAAGGGGCATGAAAGCGGTGATGAAGATACATCCTAGAACATGAGGACATGCACGTTTCTATTACCTTCTTTGCTAAATATACATTTTGTTTAAAATGAACTGTGAGAGTCAATATTCCCACCTGGGTTTATTGCATTATGCAGCCAGAGCGCACGTGGATTTCACACTAGGCTAACCATAACTTAGCTCACGATCTTTATTTACCTACTACTTTATAAATACCCCCAGCCACACCAAAACCAAATCTCCACCACAATTAAAGGACATCAAATATATAGATAGATTAGTTGATGTTTATTAAAGAGCTGCCATAAAGATAAATTCCTACCTCCTTTAGTTGAGAAGCAAGCTGCTGTCTCTCCTTTGAAAGTCTGGCAATTTCATCATCTAACACTTGACTCTAGATGGGGGGGAAAGAGAAATAAAATCAGGAATAATTAACACACGTTTCCCATATACCTTTTTTCCTCCCATACCTTAATTAATTTCCTAAACATTTAGACTTGTTCAGTCTTTTAATATCAAACATGTCTGAAAAAGCAGATCAGTTTCTTAGAAAGTGGTCAATATATTTACACTTTCCACACAATACTACACTCTACATTTCTGTGCAACTGGGAAAGTGCTTTACCATCAGTAATCTGTAATTTGAGCACAAATGCCTAAATTTTAGACAAAAAAAATTGAAAACGTCACTGCAACACACATCCCGAAATCTCAGACTGCAAGGTATCTTACTTGTTCCGGTCAAGCAGAGCTTTGAAGTACACAAGTTAAATCATTAAGTTTAATAAATATGGTTACACTGGTGATAGAACCAAGTGAAGACTACTGAGTGCTAGAGCAAGAAGCGGCATGACTGACCTGCTGAAAATACCAGTATAACTAGACACACAAAAAATCCTGATGTAAAGTTCCTCATTCCCTATCACAGTGTTAACCAACATTTCCATTACTTGAAAAAGCAGGTGAAGAGACAGTTACTGCTCAGACACAGCATTAAAAGGAGGAGTTCTTCACTCACTGTATTCAGTTATGAATACAAAAAACACACACAAACAGGATTAAAGATACTATTATCTTACTACCTCCCTCTTCTCACATCTGTGCATGGCACGCTGACGAGACAGCATGTCCAGCTTTTGATCCAGAGCTGCTTTTTTTTTCTGAATATCCTGGTCATAGTCAGATGGCATTCGTTCTATAATAAAACAAAGGCAAACAATACAGGAGGAATAGAAAAACTATGTTACAATAACACTTGCTCTCAGTCATGCATCTTAATTTACTAAGAACAAATGGAAAATTTATTTTTTGTTGCATTTTAGTTTTTTCTATTAGGGTCTTATCTTGTAAAACAAAGATAATGAGAATTGGTTCCAACTGTAGCTCTCAAATGCTGCATAGCCACATTACTTTAAATTGATGGCTTTTACATACATTTATTACAATTTCTTTTAAAAAAATAAAAAAAAGCCAAACAAGAAGCTTATTTCTTTGGTTTTGCTTAGATTTTAGGCCATATGTAAGTTAACACTTTCCCACTAAGACAGAGTAAAACAATGCTTATGAATCACTATCGCAGAAAAATCTTTTACCAGATCTTCCTTCCTTCCTAAAGGACACACAGTCCCAAGTGTAAATCATCATCAAGTTCTTAAAGACGACCGAAGAAAAGTCTGATTTACATGTTACTTACTCATTCTATGTTCAACTTGCTTATCCAGGCTAAATCCCCGGACTTCACTGTTGATTGCCTTTTCAGCACCAAGTCGCACTAGTTTGATATCACCACAATTTCCTGTTTACAAAAATGAGAGTCAAAATACTTATAGATTGCTCCAGTCATCTCTGCACTGTGGTATGAGAGAAAAAAAATTAAACATCAAACAAGGCTTTTCCTTTTCTGCTTTTCAGGGGTTCGCAACAATTTATTTGCACTTATCTAAATGCAGCTACAAAAAAAAAAATAAATCAGTAACTCCAAACTCTTAAAAAAAAAAAAAAAAGGAGACATTGCCTACATTTCAGTAGTGGCTAGCAGTTAGGAATGTTACTTTGAATTAACTGAACCACCTCTTCCCTCAGGCTTCTTTATCTAAAATCTACAGAATTCCTAAGTTAGAAAATTACTGAGTACCAATCGGTAATGCAGCCGGTGAGTCAATACTGAATTAACATCGGT
The DNA here is from genome assembly GCF_964199755.1 of Larus michahellis. NCBI lineage: Eukaryota > Metazoa > Chordata > Aves > Charadriiformes > Laridae > Larus > Larus michahellis. The sequence goes on along the minus strand of NC_133910.1, from coordinate 13,396,769 downwards.
ATTGATGTCAATGTCTATATAATGACAAAGTGCAGTTTACTTTAAAAAAAAAAAACCAATACCTAATACACCTTTTAAAAAAGCACATTAAAATTATTAACAGTATGAGGAGGTACCAGTCATGTTCTGCAAGAGAAAAAAGCTGCTCAGAGTAGCATACAAGTATTATATGTAATCCACTGTTCCAGTTTCTCCTTCAGGTTTTGTCTATTTAACATATAAACAGAATTTTAAAATAAACCATACCCAAAGGCTCCTGTTTGTTTTGGCATTTTTCCTTAAATGCAACGATGATCTTTTTCATGAGTTCATCTACAGCAGCATTTGATGGTGCACAAACTAGAAAACGGTTTGGCTTGATCTTGGAATTTGTTTTTTGAGTTGCTTTCTCATTCCTAGTGTTCTGTAGATTAATTAACAATAAACCAAAACAGGCTCTTTAGATTGTTGGAATTTGTGATTTAAAAGCCAGACTGTACACACGTCTTAACCAGCATGCAGAGTATGGGGACTACTGCACTTGAGTATCTCTTACGGTATGCCATACTTGGACAAGTCAACTGTATTAATGCTATTTGCATAAATTCCCTTCAACAATTATGTACTTGATGAATCTACTGGATGCTAATATGAAAACCATTAAATGGGACAGGCCAAATAACGCTCTTTAATACATCAAAATATTAAGGGTTTTTTATGTAGCCAAGTGTTTATACTACTGATTGTGCCTGTTTTCCTGATTTTACTTTGTAGGAAGTACTTTTTACTTTTAAGTGTTTTACAAGATGCTCAAAAGGTATTATTTCCACCTTTACACCCTACACAGATTTAATTAAGCCAATTTAATGAATTACACCCTCAGTGATTACCAATACTACACTTCCATTCAGTTTAAGCTATCATTCACTTCCATTGGGAAACCAAACACCAGTACACGACGATCACGTCACGTTCACTTACTTCTCTCAAAACACGAGACAGAAGTCCAACAATAGTTTTTGATTTCCCTGTTCCAGGTGGTCCGTGGATGAGGCAGATCTTGGGAAGCCCTGGATGTTGCTTTATCATGGCATAAGCTGTCTCAATGGCTCTCTTTTGACCTTCATTGTATTCATTCACATCCAATGCCTGAAGGAACAGACAGAAAAACAAAACAGAAAAAAATAATTAATTACTTAATGTTGATCAGATCTTCCATGCTCATTTTATGTATTTTCAGTATGTCCCCCACCCCACTAGCTACAACTCCAAAAATTTAAGGGCATGGAAGCTTTTGATTCTAAGTTTGCTCTACATGCACACCCAATCCTGACTTGAAAGCTGTAATGAAGGTTTCATTTATTCTACACACCTTTATTTTGCATTACCTTTTCCATACTACACCTTACTTCCTGAACAGACACCTCTCCAGTAATGAAAAAAACCTGAAAGCTGCTCAAAGCGCACTACTAGAATCTATGTCAATACAGCAGAAACACCTGAGGAAATTCAGACTCCTCTCTATCCACCCAATCAACCGACTCTGAAAAGCACAGTGCCTTACTGCTTTCAAAACTTGTCTGTTTGCACTTGGTCATCTCAAAAAACAGCATGCAAAACCAGTTTCACAAAACTCATGAAATCTAAATGCCTACTTTTTCATCTCCAACTACCACTTCTAGCTGCAGGACTTACAGCGCTTTCTGAAGCTGTGGTGAAATCTCTGGGACAGAAGTCACTGTAACTTGGATTTATGATGGGTTTAGCCAGGGGACTCCTGCTCAATAGTAGTAGACCTTTGAAAGTTCGGTGTGTGGTCACCAGGGAGCCAACCACCACACACTTCACTTGCTTATTTATGAAGAATGACAAGTTGCCTCGAGTTTGCACAGAAAGATGACAGACGGTATGCTGCTCCCTTTGTCCTAATAAAAGGGGACAGAGAAAAAAAAACACAAAAAAATCACAAGTTGTTAATTCAAAAGAATATCCAAATTGTTAACTGAAAGATACTCAAACAGGTCACTCAAAGAATTCACCAGAACCAGGTGCTGCCTTCTATTATCAAGGAGCCAATGCAAGAAACCCAAAACCCTTTCCCCTCCACCCCCCAAAAACGTCCAGGAAAAAAACAAAAAACAAAAAACCACCAGCCAGTACTCTGTAAAACAACTCAGATCACAGTTTGAATCAGACAGCATTAATCTTGATTCTTGGTAACACACAACTTCAGTTCCAGAAGACAGTGAAAATTTTAGTCAGTGAGACCACTGAAGTTCACAGCACTTCGTCTCTTACAGCAATGCGCTCCTGAAGATGTATGCAAAGCACTTACTCATCATTAGTTTCTGTTCTTACACAAACTATTAACACCTGTATTGAAGGAAGTCCCTAGAAAAATGCATGGAAAGGAGGTCTGTAGCTCCAGCTCCTGGCTTTTTACAAAGCTTCTAGCACAGAACAGACATGCTACAGTGGAAAAACCACCCCACTGCCTCTGAGGTAAGGGGCACGCTACAACAAGCAACAGCCAGCTATGAAGAAGCATTTTACAGTACCAAGAAGAATCCCGCTTTTATTTCAACCCCATTTACTTACTAGTTAAACAGCCAGATGCACGAGAAAATCGTGTCACAAGACCAACGTGATTCACTATATGGTTCTCCATCTCACTTTCTTCTCCAAAGGCGTCTTTTTTCTTTTGGACCACCAAAAAGATTAAGTCGTCCTCCTTTGGATGAAGCTGCTTTGCCAAATCACCTTCTTGAAAATGAGCTACCCAGAATACATTTTAAAATTAGAACATTAAAAGGAAAATGGCTACAATTACTTTCTGACTATACTGTATAGAAGACTAAACTGCAATTAACGTATTGCATATACTTCAGTAATACCCATCTGTTAACTTCTAAAGCTATTAAAAGCTATAGCAAAAGACTGCAGAGTTTTAACTCCATCCTGCACTCTTAAGCCTGAACATAGTATTGTATAAAAATAGAGCAAGTCAAGGATTATTTTATTCACCAAAAGAAGCTGTAACAAAATGCCAAATGAGTGAGATGGAAAGTATTCCAACAGCCATCAAATAACTTTTTGTACTGAACACTTAAGGCACAAATTCCCTGCAAAATCCATAGTTCTGTTATGTACATTCTGTAAAATAGCAAATTCAAGATCCTTTCTGTATTTAAAGCAAATAAAAGAAAAAAATCTATCTGTAAGTGCTAGCTCATTATAAGGCATTGTCTACTTGAAAAATAGAAGATGGTTTTTAAAAAAAAAAAAGCCACAAAACTCTTACCTGTAAAATCTGCTGTATTCAAGTCAGCACTGAAGTTCTGTAAGTAGAAGTAGTAATTCTTCTCTCTTCCTCTCTCCTTTTCTAGCCACTCTTGTGCCAGCTACACGTTGGAAAGTAAAAGCTACATAAAAATACTTTAAAAGGTCTAGCGTATCGGAAGAATAGCTTACCATGATTCAAACGGCAAGCATGCTAAGCAGAAATAAAAGAAAGCTAACAGACCATCAAATACAAGACATTAAAGAGTCTTACTCCGTTCTTTTTTTAAGATAGGCATATACATTACATATAAACACACAGGGCAAACAAAGCGCTTCCTCCCCAGCCACCGCCCACTTAACACACTTTCTTATAAAGCTCTTTGAAATAAACGTGGGTTCCCCCTGCCTTGCATTTTTACCTTAAGATATCAGTATTATCAGTATTGACTTCATTTTCTACCCTATTTCTGCGGGAGAAGTGATGCAATGACTGAACTTGAAAGCATACAGACTTTAATTGAAGGAACATGGGGTTTTCACTATTAAACTATAAAGTTAAACTGTTTAGAAAAAAAAATACTTCTCAGATTAACCTATCCTCTCACATAAGCTCTCAACATAAATCAAAACATTAGGTTCTTAGCCTCGTTTTACAGACACTGTCATTGAAAGACCTTCATTTCCTGAAGATTTCTGGGTTTAGCTTTATATACTATAAGGAAAGAGGAACCATGTCCTTTTTCCCTCCATTTGCATGCTATTGTGGATACGCACCCAAAAAAAAAAAAAGTCTAGATTATTTCCCCCAGTTCATTCCTCTATTCAGATCTGTATCCTAACGTTTTCAGAAGGTAAACAGAGGACATAAACCAGTTTACAATCTCTTGGTAAAATCGCCTAGGGTTGATGAAAACAAGCCAAGAGGCAGATAGCTACTTACTGTTTCAAAGGCATTTAGCATCATCAAGGGGAAGAACGTATTAAAATAGTCATTGTATCCATGAAATTGGACAGGAACAGAGGCTACTACGGAGTGCAGGAGGCTGCTTGGAGGTCCAAACTGGCTGGAGCTCACAAACATTTCGTAAGTCCACTTTAGGACTGCATTAACAAAGATACTGTGATCACGCTGCTGAACGCCAGAAAAGGAAGAATAATATGCTTCTCGGGCAGGTCTGCTGTAAATATTTGAAGCGTTGTCATTCTGTCTATTTTGCGGCTGGAGGACATTTCTAGAAACAGAAGGTTGAGGTACATTACTGAAACTTGGAGGCTTGCATGTTTGATTTCCAGTTGGTATAGCCTTTGCATTTGATGGCCTGGCCACCACTGGTTTTGCTGCATTCACTTTGCTTTTTGAAGCTGGTGATAGCTTTTTAAAACCTTCCAGATCCTTGCTGAAGGCTGCATTCCGTGAAGAACTTGCTGAGCTGAAAATTTTGGTAGTGGAAGGCTTTCCTGTTTTAGAAGGTGGCAGGAGAGAAGGCTTGGCAAACAAGTGATCTCCTCCCGAGCTGGTGGCTGCATGCTTACTGCAGTACTCTCCTGGGTTTTCCACTTTTTCTATACAGTCTGTGTACTTACATTTCACAATAGTCGAGGATTCATTCTGCTGAAGGCTTTCAGCAGTATCCATTTCCTCAGGTTTTTTACTAGCTATAGCAATACCTTGAACACTTTCCTCCTCGGAACATAATTCCATATCTACAGGATCTAACTGAGTTAAAAACAGATCGTCGTCATCTTCACTGTTTTCATTTGGGTTAGACCCATTTTCTTTTGAAGTTGTCTTCTCACCCTCGGGCTGGACAATGCAACCTTTTCCTGAAGGTTCATCTTTATCATCTCCAACAAGTGCAGCAGAAGAGAGACTTGAATCCATAGGCGCAGGAGGAGCCATCATGCCGTTATCCTCTGATTTTCTGCTCCACTCTGAAGAAATAGGCATTTTAGAGAGACACGTCTCCTCCTCCACAGAGGAGATTTCAAATTTTCTCTCATTGGCAGAGGGAGAGTCAGTCTCCTCCCTTTTTTTCTCTCTTTGGTTTTCAACAGATCCCAGTTGAAAACTTTTAGGTTTTTGTTCCGTAGATTTTGCATCCACTTTGCTAACTTTTTTGTTTCTACTCTCAGAACGTCCTGCAAGATTTTTCACTCTGACACTTCTTTTGGGCCTCGTCTGCCTCAAAAACTGGAGGTCTTGGCAGGCTAGAAATTTTTTATTATGTTTTACAGACAAATTCTGAGGAGCAATTTGCTTAATCTTCTGTTTCTGTGCAACCCTCCCTGCAGCTTTACCATAGCTGCGCAATTGAGCTACACTCTCTAAGGAGCGCTGGGATAATTCAAATGCTTTGCGGGGTGCCTTTTTCAGACCAAGTTTTTCTACAGTTGATGTTGGTGCAGGACACTGCCTAACCTTCCTTGGAGGAACCACAGCAGGCGTCGACCTGACAGGTTGAAAATTTTTTGATGTACTTTGAGGTAGTTTTTTATTTTGTGCTGGTTTTAGAACAGGTTTTTTAGGACTTCTTTGGATAGTTCCTGCTACCTTAGATTTTGCTATATTCTTCCGTGGGCTCGTGCTATTTTTCTTAAGTGCCAGCTTTGAAGCTAACGAGATGTTAGATGTAGATGCTCTGGGTTCAGTCAATTTTGAGTCCAGGGTGAAGTCTTTAGCAGTAGCAGCACCTTTGTCTGCAGAATTCTCCACTTGATCTTCTGTGTTTCCCTTACTAATAGATTCTTGTAATGTGGAATTAGTTACTACTTCTGTATTACCAGCTTCTTTCTGATGAGGAATATTTTCTATCTGCTTTTCTACCAAGTTTGCTTTTGCTTCCGTGCTATCCTCACTTATGTAATCCACATCATAGCCCCACTCATTTGTGTGATCGTGCAGTAAGCCATCTGAATTACTAGCATCAACCGATGTTGAAGCGTTATCTTGTTTATACTCTTGAGTTGCTTCCATACTATACGCTTGAGTATCTTGCCAAACAGAAAAGACATCACCTTCTGTTTCAAATTCAAAGTACTGAGACTCACAGTCTTCCAGTGACACGGGAGGGCTTGGCGGCGTCTTTGATTCTAATTTGGTATTACTATCAGAAACGCTGCTGGAAGTTGAAGGTTGCTTTTCGGGACACACATTTTCATTCATTTTTTTTGTTTCCTCCTTGTCAGCCACAACTACTTCTTCATCAGAAGAGTCTGAAATTATAATGACTTGATTGTCAAGGCAATCTGCATCACAGGGAGACTTAGTACTTTGGCCATCATTGGAAGATCTTACAGCACCTTTCACTTTCCTTTTAATATCACCCACATTATGATGTACTGAGCTTTCTTGGCTTGAATCAAAGGGAAAATTGACACTTTTGGCATACGCAGCTAAAGATAATTTACTGAGTTCTCTGTCAACCTGGGAGTCTGTCGAAGTATTATCTTCAGAAACCATCTTCACAAAATCCTCCTCTTTCTTCCTCACTGAATTGTTTTCTCTCTTGAAATATTTTGAAAATTTGAACAACCTGTCACTTGATTCACACTTCACTGACAGTGGCCTAATCGGAGCAGCAGCGTGGGATATATCGCTCTGGTTTTCAGAGCTAGGTGGAACATGACCATTTGCTGAAGTTTTATCCATACAGAATGTCTTTGAAATTTGATCTTTAGAGTCATATTTAACCAAGTCATTTAAATTAGGCTGTTCCCAGTCTGAAGTTTGTATGTCACTGTCTGTCTTAAACACAGACTTCAACAATGAACTTGATTTTTCTTCAGTGGATACTTTTTTCAGTGAGGTGTCACTAATCCCTGAAAGCAAAATACCATCATCTTTATTTTCCTGCACACCAGGCTCATTTTTAAAGGAGCTAATGCGATCTAGTGGTGTTTCTTTTGACACCTGTTTAGTGGGGGCCAGTTCGAATTGAAAAGCACTGTCGACGCTTTTTTCACAACTCCTTGAAGACGGAGTATCAACAGAGATTTCATTTTCACACACAGTCTGGTGTTTATGACAATCTTTGCTCGTACATGGATAGCCAGTGCACAACTTAGGTTGCTCCATCTCTGCTTTTGAAGCACTTGTTGCTAAACTGCAGTTTTTCAAGTCACGTGGCTTTGCTGGCTGCGATACTTTTGGGAGCCATCCAATTTTCTGTATCTTGCTTTTCAAACTTGAGAGTCTATGTGCATCTACTTTAAATTTTGAAGATGAACTAGGAGACGTATTGCTTTCCTTTGTATCTGAGCTGTAAACATGTTCTGGAGAACCAATATGACTTTGAGTAGCCAGACGCATTGGTGTTATGGATCCTGCTTCACATTTGTTTGCCAACTCTCCACCTCTTCCAAAATCTGAATGCTGGGCATTTGGATTAAAGTGCTGATTATCCGTATCAAATTTCCCTGCCACAAGATAATTGTTCCTACTTTCCTGAACTTTCCCACATACTTTTGTTGCCAAAGAGTTCTGTGGACAGTCGTATTCCTGAGTTGTGAAGTCATTAAGTTCCTTTTTAATATTCACGCAGAGGCCTTCTGTGGATGTCCAAGATCTTGAACTTTTAGATGCACCTCTACATTCCTCTTCTGAGGCACTCTTTGTTCTAGGGAAAAGGTTCTCTTGACAATCTTCATCTCTGCCTTCCTTCTTGACAGCAAATGGTGAACTAAGGTCACCACTACCATGTGCGCTCATCTTGCCTCCATCATCTTGTGCGCTCTTCTCTTGCTTTGTAGAAACGGTAGGCAAAGTTGCGGAGTTTGCATTGTTTCCTACAGGCACAGAGGTATTCACTGCTCTGCTCTTTATACTTCTTATAACTTGCTTTAAACACATTTGTAATTCCTGGGTTTCCTGGATGTTCAGCTGCCAACCTAAAGATAGATTTCCTCGCAGAAGAAGATTGAGTTTGTCTAGGTATTGCTTGCAAAGAGAATGCTGCCCAATTTGATAGCCTTCTCTAAGAAGGCTGCGTATCAGCTGCACACAGGCATGCTGCACAGAGTTAGAAGCTTGTAAAGATGCTGCTGATAAACCTCTCCCACAGTGTCCAGACGCTTTTTCAGTGCACCGTGTAAATGCTATAGCTGGGAGCTTAGCACATCTCACCACTGCTTCCACCCATTCTTGGGAGCTAATCCATAGCAAATGCAGGCACTTTTTATTTCTGTGTAGTTCAATAATGGACACCAAGATCAGCAGAAAAAATTCAGAGATTCTGTCACACTGCTGGATTCTTTCATTGAGAATATCTTTAATTTCCGAGCAGAGGTAGTGAATGACTTCTACTATATATGCTACACCCAAGTCCTTGAGATCCATAAGCGACTGAACAAAAGGGATGAACCACAGAAACGTGCTATGATGGACACGCATATCTCTGCCAAGATCAGACTGAAGCACATTAGCCAGTGTTTGCATATCTTCATACATGTTGGGGCAGTAGTCTGGACAAATGGCAGCCTTCCATCCAGTATCCTGAAAAATAAATTCACCACACATCATCCTCATCACACACATCTGCACAGTTCAGTTTGCCTTTTTTTTCTACCCATCAAGGTTACTTTCTCTCAAATATATGTTGATTAAATGATAGCATCTCTTATATCCTAATATAAGTCAAAATCTAAATTTAAAAAATAAAATCAAACTAACACATGTATAAGGAACTCATTTCCTAAAATGTAACCTATGAAGTAAGTGTAAAGTAGTACTTCCTTTAAAAAATCATTGTGAAACCCTCCAAAGATGTTGTTATGCAGACATAATTTAACTTCAGATAATCAAATATACATTTAAAGCCTTTAAAAGACATTTCATAAATACAACGCACCAACATCAAGAGAACACACTCACAAATGTTCCTTCTGCTTTATAACAACAAAAAATGGCGCTATTTTGGAGCATGGTCTAACATTTGAAAGTACATCAACGCATGCATACCTCATTACTCCGTACTCAATATATTAGTTTAGAATACTGAGAAACAAAAAGTAAGACACAAGAACTCTATCAGCAACTTTTCTTTTAAATTGAATGCAGAGTTTTCATTGAGGTACCAATGTTTGTTTCAATCTTGATAGGATTTCTTGGGCTTTAAAATCATCTCTATCCAATTCACAAACACATTCTTCTTTCCTCTTACAGCCTGAAAGTACCAAGTAAACAAGAAGCGACCAGACTAGCTGCTATTTAAAGTACACAACAGCAACAGAAGTTATTTAATATTTTTTCTTTACAACACCACTAGTAGAAGTAGAGCATCTTCCTCTTTGTATTTTATAGATGGTTTAAAGTCACAGTGTCATTCAGAGATCAGAGTTCAAAGAACAGGGAAATAAAATATTTTTAATACCTTTTGAGGCTTTTCTGTGTTATAATTATACACAATCTGACTGCAAGTAACCATGTCATCACCATAGTCTGACTCTGGTTCAGATTTTGTCCTAAAAAGAAATACAAATCATTATAGACTCCACACAACTAACATAAACTATAAGAAAGCCAGGTGGCCAAGACACAGATTTCACTTGTCAGATACTGACCATGTGACTATTCAAACTTGTTAGTTACAAAACATACCTATGAAAAGACATCAAATTTAAAGTTGTAGAGCTTGTTCTATCCTGCTCATAAGAGGCAGGGAAGTGACTGCCTTGGGAAAAGGAGCTTTCTACTAAGCCATGGATTTGATTACCTAGAAGAAACATCCAGAAGAATTCCATTTTCTTTGAATTTTCTATGCATAAAGGCAGCTCAATCACGGCTACATACTCATAAATTTTGTATGCAACTATTTGAACACCACACTCAAATAGTTTGTTTAACTAAAGAAAAATCTCCTTTAATAGGCCTTCCTTGGCTCTCTGTAACATTCCATACATACGTATCTGTAGCTATCTATAACAGACCGTGTGCGGATAAATATACTGACCATTTAAGACATTGTCACTCAAAGTTGATTAAAAATATATCACAGGAAAACAGTAAACGACTGGCATGGTTATTCAGGTACTATTTTCCACCAACTTTTTAAAATTACACACAGTTTCGGTTTTCAAAAACAGCAAGTGTTCCTAAAGTCTTGGGACCTGGATTCTTATCAAATCCTTAAAAGGCACAGCATGCCACAAGATGGAGACCAGGTTTACCTAACAAAATTCTGTTCTGTAGAAGCTGTTTCTACACTTCCTAGCAGTGCACTAACCAACCGCTTCCACACTGAACAAACGCTTTACCTAATTAACTTTCTGTTCAATACTGACAACACTGTCACTCAGAAGTGACTCAAAAGCTACCTTTTCATCTTAGGATATAAGCATATGAAGACAAGATGTTTCAAAACAGTATCTGATGCCTGCTATGTGTTTTCACTATGTTATCCAAGCTACTAAGGGCCACTTTATTACCTGCCCTGAAAGGACTAAAATTTTTAAATTCCCATACGGTACCATTAAGCAAATCTAAACTTGTAAAATATTTAAGACTTAACATGAGATAAAAGTAAACTCAAATCAGTTGTCATCTAGACCCACAATAAAATCTAAAACATATCATCCACTGAAAATTCTGGAATTGCCATAATTTTACAAAGAATCTCAGACGTGGCAATCTTCGTTAAACTTAGTGCAAGTTGGTTATAGCAGGAAATAAGCACTAAGCAGTTAGCCGCCTTCCTGATTCAGGAAAAAAATCCTGAAAAGTGTAACAAACATCATAGTAGGCAAAAAAGAAGTGAGCATATATTTTTTTGAAAGAACCTCACAATTTTAGGGGACCTACTTCACCTTTTCTTTGTTTGAAGTTGGCAACACCTGATTTTTTTACTTGGCATCTCCCTCCCCCAACACAAATTAATGCAGCACTGACAAGAAAACCAAGACCAAGCTACTATGCTACCTGGTATTAAAATCATAAAACTGTTCTAGTCTCTTAATAGAACTGACCTCTTATAGCTACTGCGTATATTTTTTATTTCATTGTTGTAGCTCACACTGTTGATAATGGTTTGAAAGGCTTGGACAGGATCAATAAGCTGACCCCATACTTTAGATCCGAGCTGATCCAAAATAACCATGAAACAATGCAGCGCTGGCCAGAAGGGGTCAGTAGAATCATCTGAAACATAACAGCAATATTGGGGAGAGTTGAAATGCAAGAGTCCTGTACAGTCTTAGGCTAAGCTGAAGTTGAAAGTAGCTGTTTTTCATTGATTTTTCTTAAATACTAATATAATGATACATATTCCAGTAAGTTACAACTATACTTTTTAACCCAGAAAAAGGACAAAAAAAAAGTCAACCTCACTTATCTGTACAGACACTGCTCCTTATACAGCCCTAAATCAACAGGAACCTGGGTAACTATTACTAACATTTCCCAGCTCTATGAAATGGATTCTTCCACACTGATTTTTGCAGTTGCTCTTCTAAGAAGTGGGTACAATTTACACAGCTATGACAATTTATACATCAAATTTAAGCTAGAAGCAATTGGCTTTCCTTCAAGTGTGTTCTTCCTTCTTCACATCACATCCTCATACCATGCTATGCTTATAAAGATCTGGTCATTTAAGAGGCAGCCCTGGTCTCGAGCTCATGTGCCATTCCTGGGCTATGGCATGGCATGTGGCCTACAAGAATGGCCCAAGGGCTACTAGTTTAAAATCTAAAGTCCCAAACATATGGACAGAAGAGTCGAATTTTAAGCAAGTAGCAGCAATTCAGAAGGGTTTTTTTTATTTTAGGACTCAAAATTCAAGCTTCATGCCACAGTCAAACGCACATTCCCATACGACCTGTACATTAAGTGAAAACAATATGGTAGAAATTATAGATTTTTCCTCTCAAAACCTCTATGCCAGCCCTAAGCAAAGCCTTGCCATTCCTTCTCCACTTACAGTTTGTTTGAATGTAATTTTTCACTATTTGTCAGTATCGCCCAAATATTGTGCATTATTGGTCATCTTCCAGCAGATAAGCAAGCCTCAATTAAAATCACCTCAGCGTTATACTATTAAAGATTTACTCAATTAAACAAGGAAGTTTGATAAAGATGAAAAATAGTCTCTGAACTGTCTTAATCTCAGTATCAAAGTTAGTTACCATCTGCTTCTTTCTCCATGGTGTGAAGTATAGACTGCATGAAATCATTTTGTTTGTCTGGGCCCAGTAACAAGGAGTCCATAGCTTGTTCTTCCAGCACTGTTAGCAACATACAAATTCCTACAAAAATGAAAAAGCAAGCAACCTGACCATATATTTGCAAAAATTTGTTCTGATTTTCACCAAATCAAGGATCGTTTTCCAAATGCCATTACCAGTGTAACGCTTGACCAAAGAGATCGGCAGCAACGTGAAACTAAATAAACACTACTTCACTACTGCAGTTGTGCAGTGCTCAGTTTTGCCATTTGACATGCCCCAAAATAAACAGCACCTGTGAAACATCAGGGCTCTGACTTGAAAGAAGTACTTACAACATGGGAGAGACTACTTGCAGAAATTCATTTCTGATCATAAATACTCACCTAGCCAATAGTTCTTGTAGTTGGAAGTATCATATAAGTGAGATGGCAGAAGGATGAGTTTACCCATTTCAATCATTGAAGAGCTGTAAATATCTGGACTCTCAAAAAGCCCCAACTCAATAACTTTGAACAAGCAAGTCAGTACTTCCTGTAGGTCATAGTAATCATCCCTGTCAACCTTCCCTAAATTCCTTGCCGTTAGGATGGCCCATCGACGAATCTAAGGATTAAAACAGAAACATCGCCTATCAATAAAAATGTCATGGTTTAATCACAGCCAGCAACTAAGCACCACGCGGCCACTCGCTCACTGCCCTGCGGTGGGATCGGGGGTGAGAATCGGGAGAGTAAAAGTGAGAAAATCCGTGGGTTGAGATGAACACATTTTAATACATAAAGCAAAAGCTGCACGTGGAAGCAAAGTAAAAGAAGGAATTCGTTGTCTACTTCCCATCAGCAGGCAGGTGTTCAGCCATCTCCAGGAAAGCAGGGTTCCAGCACACGTAATGGTTAGTTGGGAAGACAAACGCCGTAACTCTAAACATCCCCCATAACTCTAAATGTACCCCCCTTTCTTCTTCTTCCCCCAGCTTTATAAACTGAGCATGACATCATATGGTATGGAATATCCCTTTGGTCAGTTGGGGTGCCCCTCCCAACTTCTCGTGCAGCCCCACAATTGTTGTTGGTAACAACTGCAATTGTAAAGTCTCTCAATCTAGACACTTCCAGTGTTCCAAAATTTCTCATTTTGTTACTTTCTTAAGAAACTGGATTCAAAAAGAAAGCAGCCTCTGCTGTGTACAGTAGCATGAATGATACTAAGATCAGCTGACACTTCTAAATATCATAAAGGATGGAGCTCTCCTGTTTACGCTTTCAAATGAACTTTTGATCTGATTGTTCAATATTAAAATATTCCATACGAATTCAGACACAGGCAAAAAAAAATCTCCAGAATTTTGAGCTATTCTACCACTTAACGCACAAATCCATTAAAACACAATATTGCCTCCTTGTAAAGACAAAATTCAGTAACGATTAAAGGGCATTTCAAAGAAAGCCTACTGCTGAGCATCTCTTCTTGCAAGTAACTACACTATTCTCACTTTTTCAATTTTTAAAGCTAAAATGTGAAAGCTTCTAGAAATGAAGAAAGAGAAGGGAAGGACAAGGGGATTGATACACAAGTTACAAACCCTGGCCCACTTTAGACGAATTCCATTTGTGAGTATAGGGCATAAATTTAAAGTTTGGTTGAACACCTCTAACTTCTCCCCATTAAATGCAAAAAGTGAAGTGATTCTACAAATTTTGCAAAGGAAGAGTAACTATATTCCTACTGAAATCTCGTTTATATATATATACTGTACAGAAAATCAAACACTTAAAATTCTGAACTCCGCTATTTTCATATTCTTTTCATTAAAAATAAGAATCTGTTCTGCTGCTAGTTAAAACTAAGTTTTAGTGGAACAGAAAAGTAACTTACCACTTCATTCGGGTGTACCAAAAAGAGATAAATTCCTGGATATTTCTCAAAGACCTGAAAGGAGCTGTGACTTTGTTCCATTCTACAGAGCACTTCTACACACAGCTCACCTAAACAGACAAACAGTTACAGTAAGGACTAATTTATACACTCACAAAGCAAAATAAAATATTTAGTGTAAAAATAAATACAAATACATATACAAACATACACTGGTACTTCAGTTTCACTACTATTTGTTATTTTCACCTCCTTCAGTAAAACCGGTATCATGCCTTTCCAACTGTATACGTAAGATACATACTGACTTTCTCATGCAGCAGCAGATATGGATATTTCAGTATTTCTAGAAGAGGCACTCGCAGGTTATTCTCAAAATCCGGGCCCACATAACCCGACAGCTGTGTCTCTCCATTCTCATCCACTATAAACAACTCATCATCTTCTCCAGCTTCTTCACTCATGGATTTCTCAATGTGGGCAACAAGACGGGAAGTTTCCAACTCCCACAAGACCTATTCAGAAGGGAAAAAATAATCAAACAATGTGCATTTGTGAAGTAAGCAACGAAGGACATTTATTATCACATTCAGAAGCCTTGACTACACTTTCAAAACTTACAGCTTCATTTTGAAAAGTTTCTTTCCAAGCACAATGTGAAACAATAAAGTTTTGACATGGCATTCAGATTGTGCAAATCACAAAACTCCCGCTTCAGAATTAAGATTATAAAATCATTTTTAAGAGAGTGGCATTGAAACCAGAAGCGTTTTTATAATTCTATTAAATACTCGTACACCGTTCTAATAATTATTTCAGGCCATAGGT
This sequence comes from Larus michahellis, assembly GCF_964199755.1. Classification (NCBI taxonomy): domain Eukaryota; kingdom Metazoa; phylum Chordata; class Aves; order Charadriiformes; family Laridae; genus Larus; species Larus michahellis. Next base: position 13,381,646 of record NC_133910.1, on the reverse strand, counting down.
TAGTCACAAAACTTTGTTCCACTGGCCAACATAAAGAAGTGCACAATACAGAAAACTATCATATTGGAGATGGGAAAAGCATTTTTATAATCTTGCCTTATCGCAGATTTTGCAATGTATCAAGTGGAAGGGAGTGAATGTAAACAATGCAAACAGACCAACTGACTTGCTGAATACTCGTAGGGGATTCAGCTCACTTAACATCACTCATCTAAATTAACTGCTCCAAACCTCCATTAGAAACCACAGTTATTTCCTACAGCTAACAGTCATCAGTCCAATCGCTCCATTATACTCAGATGGGATTGCCATTCAGATAATCTAGCTGACTAATTTAAAAAGCAACCTTTTAGACATCTGCATTATGACCAATTAGCTACAAATATTCATTTCACATACATATACACATAAGGGGAAATAAGCTTTCCAAAACACAAAAATGGATACTAATGAGGGAGAATTATAAAAGGCTTATAATAAAGCGGTTTGTAACTTTTTTGATTGTTTGTAATCACAAAAATCTCACAGGCGTACAAGACCAGATCTTTGAAATTCAAGCATAGTAGAAAACTACCAATGAAAAATGAAAGCACACAAAGAGGAACAAACCCAAAGCTGAACAGAAGCCAGAGGAAGTGAACAAATACATAAAGAAACAGAGCTGTTAGTTTATGTGGCAGGTGTTCTTTTTTCCAGATGTCAGACCATCGCAGCATGAATAAAATTCAAGTTGTAATATCTAGTCAGCAACTTCCCACTACTGTTTTAATTCTCACTAATTTGAATATATGCAAAACAAGAGGGTCCTCTTGTTTTACGATCGGCTCAACTCAATATAAAAAAAGCAGACAGTTAAAAAACAACATACACTATCCCCCAAAGCCAAGAGAATACAACCCCTGCACAAAACTCCCCCCTACACTGAGGCTGGACGACAAAAGCTTCTTCTGAAGTTTTCCTTCAGTTCCAAGTCTTCCCGCTCAGTCGCCGGGGCCAAATCTTAATTACCTCATGCAACCATGGCAATTTTTCCCTTGCTTTGTGGTATTCAACCACACACTCCAGGCAGTAACAGAGATCATCGTTGGATGCTTCAAGATCTTCCTGGGACAACTGTTTAGAAGCATAGCTCTTCAGGAACTCAGTGGTGTCAGAACCACTAGGTGTACACCATCGACATGTGCTCATTCTTTGGATGGAAAGAAGAAGGAATTAACGTAAGTCCAAAGACTGAAAGCAGCAAAATACTTCCTTTCAGCCACAATAGTACTTAATTTTCAAGTGTGATGAGTTTCAGGATTTATGTAACTCATCGGCAGCATAAAAGCATGTGTTCTTGGATGTTCTTATATCATATAGGCGTATGCAATTAAATAAAGAAATACAAATTAAAGCATTAAAAAAAGTTACAGAAAAACATTTGCTGAATGACAAACATTAAAAGTAAAGCACCAAAAAGAAGTCAACTTACATAATTTGCAAACTACAAAACAACGTGTGAAAATTCACTTTACATACAAAAAACCCCCTCATCCACGCTTAACGCACGCTTTCCAGAACTACAGTGCTAATGTTCATTATGTTTTACTGGTATCTGTGGAATCTAGGTCTAGGGAGTACAAAATTTAATTAGCTTTTTTTTCTTAATCCCATGCTAAAATTTATAGGCCAACAAATCCCTGTTGTCAAATGCAAAGGATATTTATGCAGAACTTTCCTGTCTTCATTATTATAGTTAGAAAGCACCATAAAATTCTCACCACAGACTGCTTCCTCTAAAAACAAAAGTTCTTCACTAAGCAGCAATACAGTCACCTCAGATCCTGCTAGTCGGAAAAACTCAACAGAATACCGGAAAAGCATGAACACTTGAACTAACTATGGGATGTTACACTGAACTATAGGAATAACGGTAATTGCTTCTGTTATTTAGCATAACAAAAAATGCAAAAGGAAAACCTAGATAAAGCAAAATCATAAATTTCCTTGTATGTATGTACGGGGGAAAAAAAGCAACTGTGGTGTTTACCTTTGGAAGAGGAAGCTCTTTGCCGTGCAGGTGTGGCAAGTCACATGGTGGGAAAGAGAAGAGAGCTGCCCTGTGGGGGGGGAAGGGGGTCCCGACCTTCAGCCATACACGCCCCGAGTGCAGCACAGCAACGCGGCTCCTTCAACAATCCATCCCCTGGGACACGAGTCTCGACGGTACTTCAAAGACCTACAGCAGAACAGAAATCATCAGAAAGCGGCTCAGTTCACACGCTATCGATTAAGAATCGCTTTATGACTTAGATTAACACAGGTTATATTGAACACGCATTTACTGAAAGGATAAGTATGACTTGCACCTGAAACCATTCTGGCACTCAAATGGGGGCAGTACAACATCTATCGCACCTTTTTGCAACAAAAGGTGTAAAAAAAGTCCACCTACGCGCATTAAGAAGGAAACTACTTGAACAACCGCACACAGCCACGCAAACCTCAGCTGCGAGAAGTCCCCTTTACCTGTAACGCTTTGCTTCCGACACGCTTTAATAACGGCTGCCCGCCGGGGAGTGCCGACATCCGCCCACACGAACACCCGAGCGCCGGCAGTTTCTGTTTCCCGGCTCTACCCACCCCCGCCGCCCCGGGGACTCCCGGGCACTCACCAACAGCTCCCCCGCGAGCGCCCCGGCCGCGCAGTCCCACCGCCCCGTGGCCCGCCCGAGCCGCCGAACGCGCCGCTCCCTTCCCGCCGAGCAGGCCCGGCCCAGTGGGGCAGCACCTCCCCTCAGGCGGCGTGAGGGGACCGAGACAAAAAGGGAGCCGGAGGGGAACCCGGCCTCCTCGGCGGGGGAGGCGGCGTGGAGCGCGGCCGTGGGAGGGGAGCGCGGCCCCATTGCGGCCCCGTCCCGTCCCTCCTCGCTCACCTCAGCCCGCTACCGTCGCTACCGTCGCTACCGTCGCTACCGTCGCTACCGTCGCTACCGTCGCTACCGTCGCTACCGTCGCTACCGTCGCTACCGTCGCTACCGTCGCTACCGTCGCTACCGTCGCTACCGTCGCTACCGTCGCTACCACTCCCCAGCCGCCCGCTCCGCCGCGCTTCCGGCCCACTGGCGGAAGTGGGCTCCGGCCTTCACCCCGCAGCCGGCACCGCCCCCTCGCGCCAGCAAGCCCCGCCCCTCGAGGAGAGCGGCGGGGCCTTAAAGGGCCAGTAACGAAGGGGAAGGGCGGGGGGGGAAACTGAGGCACACAGGGATGGAGGGGTCGGAGCTCCACGGAGGGCACTGCCTCACGGAGAGAATTACTTCAATACTAAAGGTGACAGGGCCAACGCCACACCCCAGGCTGGGGGGCTCTGGGGACCCCAACCGATTACAGTTTTTCAGCTCCTCAATTAAGACAAGGTGGGTGGAAAAGGCAAGTTCCTGTTTGATCTTCAGCAGCTGCCCACCAGAACACACCTCAGCTTTAAAGTGCTCCTCTACTGCAAACACAACTCTTGTAACCCGGATGTCTCCAACTTTTGATAATGACACACAGCCGAGAATTTTTTTTCTATGCCATTCAGGCCATTAACACACCAGGAAAAATGTTTGCAGCAACGTGTCTGCTTGAATCACCAGAGTTTTTAGAGGACTCGCAGTGCTTTTTAGACTCGAAGGATGTGTCATGCTCTTCTTTATAATGCAGCCTGATACACAAAGTTTTGTCAGTAGTATTTCCCTCCTCATTCGGTAGAGGCTGGCTGTTGTTTTTTTTTAAATCCCTGCATGGAGTTTGCTCTGTTTTCAACAATATTCAGATACCCACATGAAACAGGTGCCTCCCCCGCCTCTGCTCCCAGGAGCCTTAATGAGATGATGGCCAAGGGGAGAACTGCTTCCTTACACCCTCTTAAGTGCCATTATCCAGCAAGCGGGAAATGACCAAGTAGCATCTCCTCCCCCAAACCATCATTTGTCCGTGTGCAATGGGGTCACAAATACCCCATTACCAAAGGGGATGCCATAAAGGAATTGTTCCCCTACTCCCTTTTCCAGGGCTGGGGGTAAGACGGACAGCGTCTCCCTTTTTTCCTGGGCAGCAGAGGTCAGGTTTAGATCCTGCCCTGGCTTACTCACTCCTCAAAAGCAATTTCTCTGCAAAATAATGTATCAACAAAAGTCCTCCTTTAGAAGTTTCCCTTTAAAGCAAAGGATAAAATAAATCTTGCTCTGGAGGCAGAAGTTTTTTTCTGTGAGATCTACTCTACAGACTCTACAACCATACCATCATCTGTGCTCCAGCCTGCAGAAAATTCAGATCATCTCCATCTTCCAGGAAAAAAACTTCAAAAATTCAAGTTCCTCAGCTTTTAGCCTTCAAACTCGTCAAGCAACAGAAGCAAATCAAAGGCCTAAGCGCCAGGGAGCTGGGATTTGTTTCCCCCACCCTGTTCCATCTCTTGGCTGGAAAACTTACCCTTCTACCAGTGGCTGATCCCATGGCGGGTCGTGCCTGTCCCACAGAAGTCACATTGTTATCTACCATCAGAGGAACTGAAGCCAGACTGTGGTTAAATATGGAAACTTCACACTTAACATCCTTTGCTCCAAGTCACAGTCTAGAAGAACATCCAACCAAGCCTTTATTTGAAGCCATTGAAAGTTCTGCGTTTCCAATGATAATTATCAGAGAAGGCAATTATCACTTATCAAAGCGACCATCACAAAGCAGTATGTCAGAGAAAGTAATGCGAGAAGACTTGGTCTAACCATCCATACAAATACTTTAACACATACGCAGAGTAAAATTTATTTTTTTTAACACATTCATTCGGTCAATTTACAAATAATCACTCTAGGAGATAGTCAAAAATATACAATGACATGCGTACAACCTCCCTCTTATCCCTCAACTGTCTTATAAAAAGGTAGAAATTGTCCTTGGCACAATAAAAATATATATATGTATGTATATATATACACACACTGTCCATTTTGTCTTTGTATTCCAAATATTAACATTCCAGATTTTAAAAACATTTTAAATGCACTGTTCTGATTAGAATGAGATAACATTACAATTTATGAACAGTAATGGACAAAAAGCCCTTTTCTCTGGAAGGGCTGACAAAAGTACAAGTCTACATCAGAAATAAAAATCGGTTGCTTTTAAGAACAAGATATCTGCTAAAAAACCCAAACTCAATGTTGTGCTGTTTCCATCAACACAGATGTCTTAAGATTTATTTATTATAGATATTTAAAGGCAAATTGAAAGCTGTCCTTGTTTGAGCCTTTTCCCAACTCCAAGAATTTATTTTTTAAAATGGTTTAAAATTCACTGAAGTTCTGAAAACCAGGTTCATGCACAGCGGGTAAACAGCAGCTTCCAACTCAACAGAAAAAAAAAAAGTGGAAAAAATACCATTTTCGAGACATTCAGAAAGCAGCTTGGATGCTTAAAAAGACTTTTAAAACCAAAGGTAATAAAAGGTGACACAAAAACTGCATGAAACAGGGAAATCAGACACCCATATCTTAAGTTTTTCCATTATTGGCTAACCTGTGTACCTGCGGTTGTTGATCTATGCCCACTTTCAGATCCATTTTATCATTAAATACAGACTAGGAATTGTTTTTAAGGCAGTCAATTAATCGCTCTCTTCGCTGGAGTCAAAAATGTCACCGAGTCGGAAAGCCTTCTTCTGTTGACTGGCTGTTGAATTGCCAGAACGAAGGCGTTTCCCCTTCCTTTTTTCTAACTGTTCTTCAAGTTCTGGAAGTTTCTCTTCAAAAAGATAATCAATAATTTCTTTGGGGAAAAAAAAATAAGAAAAAAGTAGTCTTAATTAGATCTGTAGGGGAACTGGATGCCATGGGGAAACAGGATCTCACAGAAAGCAATTCTTTTGTCAGTGTTAAATGCAAAAAAAAATCTCACTATGCCACAGCAATCACAGTGGCTGCAGGGTAGGTCAGACACATACATACAGGCAAAGATACACTGACAAAGCACAGTCATAAAACTTTTAAAGCCAAGGTATTAAAGAGGTTGATAAGCACTGCATGAAGGTATCATTGAAAGTAAACTTATTTTAAAAAAATAAATCATTTAGTAACATAAGTATAAAGCCTGAGATTTTAGCCAATTTACTTAGGGGACAGCTGACTAAGAAAGCATTAAACTAGAATATAAATCCTCTTAGATTCAAGCAAAGACCTTAAGGAGTATACACAAACAGCTGGGATACTGACCAGAAAAAGTCTTTTTTTGCCACAAAGGAACACAGGAGACTTTTAGCTTATAAAATTTTGCTTGAACGTAGGCTTTAGGGACATCTCTGAAAAGGTAAGAGTTTGAAGAATTAGTGGTGCATGGAACTATTAAAAAGCGTAGTTGTTATTGAGTTATCCATTCATGGGAGTGATGCCGGTCAAACAATATCTTAGCTTTAGGTAGAAAGGATGGATTTCAAATCCTCATCAAACCAGTTTTTCAAGACAGCAGTTGCCCTTGCAGGTAAGAATGCAAACCATCTCATCATACATCCGCGTTGTATGTCCAGTGAAAAGAAATAGTAAATGAAACTGAAAGCATGTGGGAAAAGAAAGAAAGCAGCACAGCAGAGAAAGTACAGCACTCCCAGTATCGGTAATTTCATATTCAACGCTTGCTTTGTGTTCCAATAATTAACCCTTTTGCTATGTGCTGATTAACAGCTGGAAAAGTCTTTTATCAAAGACTTTAGCACAGACGAAATAACACAGTTCTAGTACACGGAATATGCTGGGAGCAAAATGAGGGTTGCCTGAAGTGGTTAGAAGTAAGTTTCAGAGACTACAGGCATGGCTTGTTGCTCAGTGCTATGCAAGGATATACAACTCTATGTTACCAAACCAAATTACGTTTTCTATAGTTGCAGAGATCTAACAATTTTGATTCTTTTGTGGAATTTTTAAGACCATCTGCTTCAACTATCCTTTGTATCCATAAAAAGAGAGGAAAAAAGCTTACCCGATAGCATTACTGAGTTTTTCCCAGTCTATTTCATTATCATCCTCCACCTTCATTTCATACAACCTGTGAATATAATACAGAAGCAGTTTGTAGGCAGAATTCAAGAAATAATTCAATAATACTCACAGTTCCCCCAGTCAGAAGTCATGGGACATTTCGTCTAAAGAAAAAGTGATTGTGAAACCTGTATGAAACTGCAGGCATGCCGTTCTCACCCGGCAAGTTTTGAGAGTTCAGTAAGAGATACAAAAATATTCCAGTAACTCTGAACTATACCTTTTAATAAGATTGATCTTGGCCTGTAATCCTTTGGTCCCCCTATATAGCTGCTGCCCTTTGGTCATCTTGTTTGTCAAAACTGTAGTCCTTTGAAAGCACACAAAAAAAGGACTGTATCATTTCAAGAAATTCCAAGCATCAAAAGGAAATGTCTTCAAGCTGTTACTGCCACAGAGAAGCAGAAATCAGGCTTCGCTACCACAGCAAGAAGAAAACTTACCACAGATAGCAAAAAGTTATTTATTTATCTCGGACACATTTGCAACATCTCTTCCCTAGTCTACAACTTATTTATTACCTATCTTACCAAACAATCCTCATGGTAACAAATGCTTTGGCAGAATGAAGTTAAATACTCCCAAGAGCACGTTTTACTATCTCAATTTAGTATCTCTCAATATAGTAAAGGTAAAACCTTACCATTTCTGTTTACATTGTCTCCAAAAACGAGTTCCCACTTTAGCTGCAATCTCAGTCCATGGTAGTTTATGGCACAGTGCCTCACGGTCAATCGAGATCTCTCTATGGGACTTTTCCGATGATGAAAGAGAATTTCCATCTTCCTTTTCGATTCTTTTCCTTATCACCTCCTCCACTGCATGCATTAACTTCTGGGTCTCTTCCTTTGACCAAGGACCATAATTAACAGCTAAAATTTAAAAATAAGGTTAAGGCATGATCTATCATAAACAATTAGGGAAAAAAAGGCAAAAGAGCACATGCTTCACTTTGCATTACTCTTATTTACAGGACCAGCTTCTTAATACACTTCCGAGAAACTCTTCTGCGTACCGGATCTGAGAGAGGTGTTCAGCCTAATCACTAGAGAACAGCATCGATCCCTAGTTTCAATCTTTTAAAATCTGGTCGCCAAATTCCTCCTGCCTTCCCCCTGAAAACATCTATTTAGGTGCCAGTTCCATTTAATAAAGCGTTGCATTTGTTCCACTTCTTCTCCCTTTTCTGTCAGAGACTGTTCTTATCCCTTTCGTATGAAAATGCAATCAGTGGTTTGGAAAAAAGAACCACCACCACAAATTAATTTAAAAAAACAATCCACTCTAGGGATTTTTTTCCCTAAAGTTTAAGGCACGTACAACATACAGTTAAAATAACTTCTCAAATTGCAATACACAGAATAAATGTTTTTCCTTAAAATTACATACCCGACTTGATTTCAGAGTATTTCATAGCAACTGAGAGATTAGAACGGGACATCAACTCAGAGATCTTCTTCCAATTATTCCCATGCAGAGCATGATACTTCTTTAATTTTTCTTTTTCTTCTGTACTATACCTAGTTGAGGAAATGGGCACAGCTTCAGCTGTAAATCCAAACCACGCCAATATTTTAAGAGAGCTGTAATCTTTACAGGTGTTTCGATGTTACTCATCACTACCGATTTAGGACAGAGGAATTGATAAGGACTAGTCAGAAAAACAAACTGTCAATTAAGTCACAGCAACTGGTACAAATAGGGGAGATTATCTTCATTTACATCCATTTTTAATGTACAAATAAACATCAGAGACTGAGGTTAGCACTCAAAAGCTCTTTCAAATGACTCACCTCCCTTTATAATTATGTGAGTCAAACATCTTCCTTGCTCGATAATATATCAGCCTCCAGGGTCGTGGTATGCCCTCAGCTAGAAGGCAAATGATTAATTTTTAAGAAACATTTCTCACACTGGTGAGGCTGCTTCAAAAAAGCCAGAACAAAACCAAAAACGAACAACATACATTTTCATGACCACGCGTCAACGACAGATTCTCTCCATTCAAGAGAACGTACTTTACAACACTTTGGTAACTGCACAGGAAATAGTCAGAACAGAATCTCCTGAGAAGTTTCGAAGATGTAATCGTTATGAGAGTGATAGGATTGTGAATGCGGACAGCTAGTAAATAACTGCGTACCAGCACGCATATGTGTGGGTGAGTATGGAAAAACTGACCTTTTAAACTCTCAAGCACAAAACTGTTACTCATTAGCTACAAATTGCATGGCCTGGCTGTAAATTTTGATAACATCTGGATGAAATGTACATAACACACTGAATGTGCCCATTAACCGAGAGACACGAGACAGCCACAAATCAACAGGCTGATGAGATATTGTGCTTCTGCATGTAGACTATTTCAATGAGGAAAAGCAGGGGCCAGGGGTATCCAGCAAAACTAAAGTGAAAATCTTGGCGGAAGGAAAGATCCTGGAAGTGGGGGAAGATCCACAAAGACCAATTCCTGGGAACACAAAAGTTTTGGTCAGCAATGCCCAGGACAGGGGACTCCAAGCAACTTGTGTAACACTGACAAGACTTTCTGCCCAATCTTCCCAGACGGGAAGTCAACACCAGGCAAACGTGACGATGCAGGGGGAATGATTGTGTGTGTGAAATCATCAAGGAGGAACAAATCTGTAGTCTCAATGATCCTTAATTAAACACTAGTATCCAAATCCATTGCAAATCCAAATCCATCTCTCTTACCTATGCTAATGACACAGAACAAACACGGAACGGAAAGCCACTGAGAAAGTGCACTGAGTAGATTAACCAGAGATGTTCCAAAATGAGCATGTTTGCCACACGAAGTGCGTGCGTTTTCTAGCCAAGAGAAGTCTAACAAAACGAGGAAAGAGGAAGAGAAGAGATGCTCCTCCTGCAAACAGAATCTCAGTCGTAAGAATTTTATTGGTTTTCCTCACATCTTGGAAAACTAACTACTTTGGCTAATGACCTAATTTCTTTCAGCTTCTGCCATCACTCACTCAGTCCCAAACCTGCCACCTATTTATGTGCTCTAAGAACGATTGACAATTTCAGACAGGACTTAATCACAGCTCCCATTAATAAATCACTATGCTTAACTAAAGCCTAGCAAATAATGCACCTCAAACCATAAAGCCTAAATGCAAGTTTAAAAGTCTCTAAGTGCTGCTAATCATGACGACGTTTTAACCTCTTCATAACTGAGAAAAGATATTAAGACCAGTATACCGTACAGATTATCAACTACGTCATCTCAGCAGCATGCTCCTTTTTTTGCCAAATTTGGCAACATTAGTGCTTTTCAATAAAAAAAAAATATGTTAGAAAATATCCTGATATCACCAGGTCATGGAATATAACATTCAGCTATTTGAGAAGGAACTTAAATACTTACAAAGTTTTTCACAAAAAAGATGGTCTGCTTTAAGGCGATTGATAGTGTCTTTATCTTCTGGATACCTTGAGGTAAACAGGAGTTTTTCAGCACTGTCTATTCCAGTAATCAGTAAGAACTCTTCAATATTTTTCCGGATTTGATTATTTTCCTTCTGGGAAAATCTGCCAAACTTGACAGCAATACCTAAAATATAGAGAAAGTTTTATTTAAAAAAAAAAAAAAAAACAAAAAACAAAACACAAAAAACACAAAACCAAAACAACCCAACAAACCTCAAGTACCATCTCTTGTGCATTACACTTCAGGTTTTAGCAAACATAATATCCTAGTTTGATGTAAAACAGAACCAATTTTCTTTTCAGTAATTTTACTTTTCAGCTAAGCCTCTTCTAACTAACTGAACTCTCTGAAATTAACAGCACGTTTTTCAGACAGTGCAGGCTTCTAGGAGTGATTATTTATAGTTAATACAAAGGAATGGTATGCAGAGGCTCTTACGCTTACTGCTGTAACGACCAAGGTCAGGTAACTTTTTTTATATGCCCTGCTGGAGGGTTGGAAGCGGAAGAGCACAGAGGGAATACACCTGCGGGGAGGAGCAAACAGGACCCCAAACTGACCAACAGCGTATTCCATGCCATCGGCATCATGCTCAGTATAAAAGCTGAGGGATCAAAGGGGTCAGCTCTCTTTATTCAATGGCCAGCATCCAAGGAGGACTCTCTGTGTTCATCTGCCTTCGACTGCGATCCGAGCATTCCTGAATCCAGTTCCTAAGTTCAGCTCCCATCTGCTGCCGAGTCCAGTCTGGGACTCTCCCAGGGCGTGCTGATGTGATCATTGTCCTGGGAGCTCAACGTGGTTTTGCAGGTATTGCATATATTTCATTATTTTCTTACCAATATTATTATCTTCTCTTTTTATAATTTTATTATTAATATTTCATTAGTTTAGTTTCTTTTCAACTCATAAGTTCTCTCTTCCTCCCATTCTTCTCTCACTTGGGAGGGAAAGTAGAGAGCATGCGTTGTTTTAGAAGCCAGCCCAGCCCAAACCATAGCACGTGTAATGAAAGATCAACAAATTCTAAAGGTGAAAAAAGAGAACTAAAAAGAGACAAAACAAGAGCTCGGAGCAGGGAATTTACACATACACTTTGTACTGCAATTTGACAATGAGTAAGCAGATATTATGAAGCAGAGGAACAGAAAATGTGTCCGTTGGAATGAAGTGAAACAGACTCCATGCATGTGACAGACAAGATACAAACCCAAACTACTTTCTCTGTCAAAATATTAGCACAACTGCACAGTCCTTCCTCACTGCAACAGTATTTTGAGAGCTCACCTTGCTTTTTAAACTGTTTAAACCTCGCTAGGTCTCTTCCAGCCATCTTCCTGATTGAATTGTCCGATATATTCCTCACATGAGGAATAAACTCTTCTAATTCTTGTTTTGCAGTATCCAAATCTGAGACCGAACACACGGTAGAGTTCAGGAACTCTTCATCATGCAGACTAAGCTCATCAAGGGCTGCCATTTCAGTAAAGGAACTATTCTGGTCCCTCTTTCTATTTGATGCTGAGGGCTCTGGTGTCCTGATATTAAAAAAATAATTAAAAAAAAAAAAGTAAAATTTAAGAATTAAAAAAAAAAGAGTAAAATTTAAGAATTAAAAAAAAGAGAAAAATACACCACTAGAGTTCTGAAACAGATTTTGTTACTATCTCTACCATTAAAAGAATGAACATGTTCATTAATTAAAGAACAAGAAATACTTCACACATCTACCCTGCTGTACTTCCAACCTTTTAGCACAGACATAATTTATTATCAAATGTCTATACTTACAATATTCAAAGAGCTTGCTGAAGTTTTGAAAATCTACACCTTTCCCACTCACACACGGACACAGAGAAGAAATTGCATGTCTTGCCACCATTGGCAACACAGAACTTTTCCATCTGTCTCTTACTAGTGCTCTTATTGTGGGTTCTAGACACTGCAAAAGCACCAACAGCTACTTACCTGAGCATTTGTTTGCACAGACACTGAATTCTTTAGCTGACCTAAGTATTTGTTTGGCAAAAATGCCTATGTTCAATATAAACACCAAATTTAACAAATGGAATCACTTTCTTCTCCTTTTTTTTTTTTTCCATAAAAATAAATTACTTGCACATAAATTACGTCTATACCTACAGTTTTTAAATAGAAGAAAATAATCTACATTTAAGGCAATGGTATTGCATTCTTACAGATTTTATTGTATTGATAACTAAGCTCTTAAAGTAGGCCTCCATAACACCTCAATATACTGTAAACATTTTTGAAGTTGTTTTTTAAAATACATACAATACAGACTGAAGAAAAATCTGAGACCTAGATAACATGATAAAAACATATCTAGGGGTGGGAAAAGAAAACAAACAAACCAAACCAAACCCTAAACTTACATTACATCAGATTCTGAAGAGCTGTCTTCCATGACATAAGCACTGCTTTTTATTTTCTTTCTAGCCTGCACTGGAGTTTTTTGCGGAGATTGATCATCTGCTTTAGTCAGCTTTGAAAAATTAGCAGGTACGTCCACAGAATCTTCACTCAGGGCAGAAGTAGCACAGTCACCGTCTTCATACCATCGCTGGGGCGTTGCCACACCACCCTCTGCAGGTAACGGCGAGACTGTGTCTTCCCCGTGCCTGTTTTGCTCTGGATGTGACAACAGTGACTCGTCAACAGTTACATCTGTGTCCTCCTGCATATCTTGGGTACTACTGCCTCTTTTCTTCTTCTTCTTCTTTTTTGATCTTTTATTGTCGTTTTTATCATCTGTTTCTGAGGTGGACAGCTCACGTACCTCATCCTCTTCAGGCTGTTTTTCTTTTCTTTTCTTCTTAGCAGGTTGTTTTAAGTAAACGTAATCAGCATCGATCTCCTGACAATTATCAGTGCTATGGTGATTTACTGTGATACAAGTTATATCACTTTGATCATCTGTACTATCATACTTCCGCTTCTTTTTTTTCTTTTTCTTTGGGGAACCTTCCACTTCAGTTTCAATACTAATTTCATGTTCCAGTCCTACACAAGAATTATCTAACAAAGACTGTTGCTTCTCCCCCTTGTCTTTTTTTTTCTTCTTTTTACAGCCTTCAACACTCTGTGCTGCTCGATCTTCAAACATCAGTGGAGAAGCACGGCTAGGCTCTGCATTTTGTATACTTTTTCCTTCATCATTTTCATGTTTCTTATTGTATTCTTTGCGTTTTTTCTTTTTCCTCTTCTTGAGAAAATCCTGAACTTGAAAATCATCTGCACTTGCTTTTTCTGTCATATTTTTTCTTACCTTAAATAAAAGAGATGAGTTTTACTCAAGTGCTATAATCTACGTACCGTTACGCAGTAAAAAAACAAAAACAGCCCAAGACATTAAAATACTATGGGACTACTCAATATTTATTATCTTAGAAACAGATGATAAAGATACTACTTACTTTTCAATCCAGCTAATTTTGCAAAGTGACTATGAAAAAGCGGCACCTTCTTAATCAAACAGATGTGCATCACAGCTGTATTGCCTTAAAATTGCCTCCCTATAACAACAAAGATACACTTTAATAACTATTAGTTTTAAGTCGATTTTTAATAACTAAGCAATGACAGACTGCTATATACAACTCTGCTTTCAGCACTGAAACAGCCACAAGCTAAAAATAATAAAGAAACACTAAACCAATCAGCACCAAAACCAAGTTCTCTAATTAGAAGCTTCTGACTGACTTTGCCTATGTTCAAAGAGGCCCAAGCTTAGCCGAGACCTGCACGAAGTATTTTTTAATACATTTTCTATGGTCAGCACACAAAAAACACTTACAAAACAAGATTCCATCATGTCTGAAATAAAAGACCTTGAATTTCACATCCCCAAAACACTTTCCAGTGCTGACAGGTACCAGATGTTACTTCCTCACTGCCGCTGGGAAGCGGCTGCCCTGAAACCCCTGGAGACACCAGACCCCACAAACCACCACACAGGTCTGGGCACCAAAGCCCACGCCGCCCTGGGGACGGGCGCCAAACCCGCACGGGTGTGGGGACGGGCGCCAAAGCCCGCACCACCACACAGCTCGCCCCTGCACCACGCTAAGAGAGCCAGGCCGCTGGCCACCAGGCGAGGCCCCGGCCAGGCCCAAGGGCGGGCGGTGGGACAGGCCCCGCAGCAGCCCCTGCCCGGAGGCACGTCCCACCCCCGGGCCGGCCCGCCGTTACCCCCCGCCTCCCTCCGGGACCACTGCGGGCGGCGCCCAGAGCACCCACAGGCCTTTCGGTGCCGGGAAAACCGCAGTGTCGTCAGGGACTCTGACGCCCTCCCCGCCAGCCTCTCCCCTACCCTGGCCGGGCCACCGCCTCCCACCGCCCCCGGGGGGGATAACCGTCCGGCCGGTGCCGCCCGCCGTACCTCCGGGCCGCGCACGCTCTCACAGCGTCCGTCCGCAACACCGGCCCCCCACACACACGCTGCTACCGGAACCTCCGTTCCGCTGTCCCGCCTCTCCCAGCGGAAGCGGTCCCTGCCGGGCCCATCCAAGCGACAGACCGGCGGCGGGGGTTGCTAGGAGACGGGGCACCGCCACACACACTGTCCATCGTCCCCACGCTCACGGGTGGGAGCTGCAGCTCCACCGAGAGACCCCCCTCCCCACCGGATAGCCCAACGCCGCCCGCCTCGGCCCCGGCTCCCCCCGGGGGGCGGCCACATGGCGGGCTGTCCCATGGCGGCCCCGCGGCAGCCACTGTCACTGGCCGAGGTGGAGCCGGGCAGCGAGAACGAGAGGCTCGGGGTGGCCCGGGACAGCATGCTGCGCAACCCGCTCATCCTCAAGGTAAGCCCCTGTCCCTCCCCTCCATCCCTGCTCCCGGCCCATCTAACGCCGGTAGCGGCCAACAGGGCCCCCGGGAGGGGCGGGGCGGTGTCACGGTCCCCATAGGCAGCCCCGGGCCACCACGGCCGCGTAGGGGAAAAGTTTCCTTTTAAAGCACCTGGAGGGCGACAACAGTTGAAAACAGGTTTTTTCCTCCCATTAATTTATATGACAAGGAGGGAAAAAATGTGTTTTCTTGGTGCTCCTTCGTGGTTTAGCACCGTTAACACCCGGCAGCCCCAGGATGGTGACCGGCAGCAGTGTGGGATGGGTTTTCTCTCCAAGGCTCGGGTGTTTTTTCGAGCAATAGCCCCAAGGTTTGAGGAGTGCTCAGGGACAGGGACTGACATGTCCCTGGGGCTGCTCTCTGCCACCTTCCGCAGCGGGGGAGCTCGGGCAGGACACAAACTCTAACTGCCTAAATTAGGATTTTTAGACCAGCTGTGGAAGTTACGGTCACTTCACAAACTCCCAACACTTCTTAACAGTTCACTTGTATCCTGTCCTGTGGATGGGCTGGGTGGGCTTTAGAAAGCTTCAGGCATCCCACTTGGGTTGTCTCCCCCTGATCATCACCCACAAGCACAGAAAATCAGGCTTTAACCTCCCGCCTCCCCCGCAGCCCCCCCCTCCCCGAGCCGCAGCCGCGGTACATACAGCTCTCCTCCCCTGGATGGCACTCGCCGAACGGCTTGACCAGCTGCACCTCTCCTCTTCCCCTGGTGAGGGCAGCCACTTCTGCTCAAAAGCGTGGGGTTTCCACCGCGCCCGGCGGTGACACCCACCGCGGCTGCTCAGCCTCCGCTGCGGTAGTTAAGGTCTTGAGTTCCCCCGGCACCGGCAGGCTTGGAAGTCGGCCATAGAATTGTGGAATTTGGAATATCAGAGAAAATTTGAGCCTTGCAACACTGAACATCTTCCTTTTTTTTTTTTTTCTTTCCCCCTTACGAAACTCTAAAATTTGGAAACTATATCAGGAAGGCAAAGAAAAAAAGAATAGGTTATGCGTCATAACTCAAAAGCAGCTTCACTTTTTCAAATTCAAAACTTCTACTTTCTTTTCTCTGGATCCTATAACTTTGATAGGGGTTGCTGGTCTCTGCTTAGAAGTGGAGTCAGGGGGAGATTTCGCACCCAGCTGCCCCCCAGCAAGAGCAGGGTTGGACAGACATAGGGATGGTGAACCTCGGGATGGAGGCAGCTGCAGTGCTGGGAGGGAAAGGAGGCAGGCTCACATTTTCCCCATCCCTCCAAACTGTTTCTGCCTTTCTTAGAAAAGTGTGCTAGTAAACACATTTTTAGGTGGTGCATGAACATGAATCCGAAGATTATGTAATGATATGGCATTTAAGGTACACTAAGGCATAATTGCAGGGGTTGGGTTGATCCTACTTATTTTCACGATGCATTTACATTCCTTAAATTGAAATAGGTACAAAGCACCCGTCAGCACCATAAATCCCAGGTCTATGAATATAACACTGGGGTAATCCTACGAATGGCAGCTCCTCTCCTGTAGCGTATATGTCACAAGTAGATTATATGGGGTCATTAAGATTATGTTGATTTATGTGGGAGTTTTGCCTGTCTGGGCAGGAGCATTTGGCTGAGTGCTGTCTGTCCCTAGAGCTCAGTTGTTGTCTTCTCCCCTCAGATCCAGCACTTTGCTCAGCCCCAGCTTTAGGGCTTGAGTTTTTTTCTCAGCGTAACTGTTGCAGAGCATCCTGGCAGTGGGATTTCTGAGCAGTTAAAAACCATGGGATGTTTTAATAAGACTTGATCTGGATTTCTGCTATCTGGCCAGGTGAAACTACAATTTGAGCAAGTAACTGGGCTTGCTCAAATGGGGATGTTTTTACTCTTGGAATCAGTGGCGATTACACCTCAGTAACTTACTTTGTAAAAATCTGTGCAGGAAACTGCTGACCCCTTACCAAGTACTTTCCCCACATTGCATCATGCCCCACTCAATGCTGAATTTACCAGGGTGTCTGCCGCAGCTGGGAGGTGACAGTGACGGGATGGCAGTTTACTGGATAAGCACTAGCAGTTGGCCAGTCCCGCGCACTGGCGCAGGCACCAGTAGTGGCATACTCACAGCGTCAGCCCTCTACCATGTCTCTGTGCTTCCAACTGCAGCCTGGGATCTCTTCCCCCTCCCAGGGAGCCCTGGGGACCAGGCATTTTGGAGAGAGCTGCCGAAGGAGATGGCTAGCAGGTCCCAACCCTCGTGCTGTGCAGTGACACCTGAAAACCAAGGACACAAAGATGGTTTAGAAGAAGGGGACAAAAGGTTTTGGGACAACTGCTGCTTGGACAAGTGCTTCTGGCAGCCTTGGGAGGGCACTGAGGAATGCACAGCTCCAACAGCTTTCTTTAACATTCACAGGACAGCAAATACGCAAGAACCTGCAGCCCAGCTGCGATGGATGGGACATTTACTGCCCAGTCTTCCTCCAACTAGCACTCAGTACCCAAAACCACAGTGCGAGTGTGAGGGACATCCTACTTTGCAGCAGCTAACAACAGGATCCCCTACTTTCTCTCCCAGTTCTCTCACGTTATCTTCTAAATGAGGCATCACGTATCGAAACGGAGACCACTGCACAGCCAACTGCCTTGTTTCTGGCTCACCCTCCTGCCTCAGCTCTGCCCAGCCCCATCCTCCCCCCAGGATGTGTCCACACACATTGGCTATCGCAGATTAAAAACATCATCTTTTCACACAAAGATTTCTAGGGATGAACGCTCTATTATTCTCCGGTATAATGTGTTTTAATTAATCAAGGAATTAATTTAGTTTATCAATATATATTTGCTTGCAGCATAAAACTGAGGAAAGTATTTCATCTACTGATGCCAGTAAAAATCTGAGCAAAGCATTTTTGGTTGGTTTGTTTTTACCAGTAAAAGCCTTAGCCAAGCATTTTTCTCAGTACAAACTTACTGAAAACTACTGTGTCACAAAAATAAGCCAGCTCTGGGCAGGAAACAAGACTTCACCACACTTAACCCCCAGCATGCCTGACACGCACTACAGAAAAAGTGACCCACACCCGTTTGGTTACACTTATATTAGCATCTTTCAGATAACATGCCATAATTAAGCTCAACATATCGCTGCCAAAGTCCAAAGCCGTTGTGTCACCAGCCTGACATTGCACATGTCCCTGGTGTAAATGGGAAATCACAGCTGCGAGACCCACATGCCAAAGCATCCTCTTACCACACAAAAAGCGGGGAACTGCTCTCCATGGAACGCCTTCAGAGCCGAGAGGCATCCAGCTCGCCCTCGGAGCCCCAGCCGCCGCGCTCAACGGTAAAAACTTGTTTCCGAATCAGCAGTTTGGAGGAGGATGGTGATGGTGCTGTGGAGGCTGGGAAAGGCTGACACCAAGTCGCAATCCCAGTCATTCAGGCTGCTGGAGAAACAGATTTAACAAACAGAAGTTTTCAGCACTGCTGGAATGCGCAATATTTGTTTTAAAAGCTTGTTATTTACATGACAACTGATGCCAGGCTCTTTTTATTGGTCTGAATGCCAGGCCATTTAGGGTTCTTCTCCTAAGCTTTTCTCTCCAGCCCTGAGGGCTGGAATTTTTTCTTTTTTTCCAAATAAAATTGAACAAAAGCTACAGGACTCGGGCAATAAAATTTCACCAGCTACAGTCTCCAGAGGAAAAACAGATGATAAAAAAAACCTGCAAATCCACAGGAATTGGCACATTGATAGCCTTGGTTTTGGCAATCCCAGCAGGGGAAGGATTAACTGGGCCAGGGAGGCTGAACTGCCCTTTTTAGTGGAGGAAGGGGACACATGGGAGAGCTGGCCCCACGTTCACCCTGGAGCCCGCCCCATGCCCAGGGAGAGCAAGTTGGTGCAGGTGATGGCAGGGCGCCAGCCGGGCGGCTGTGGGACTTCACTCACTACGTGGGTACCAAGTAAAGGCAGAAAATCACTCGGCACATTTTTCTTTTTCCTTTTGTGCCTATTGGACATTATCATGAAGAATTTCTGAGCCGTCTGACTTGTCACAGAGCAAGGCGCTGCTGAGAGTTGTTGCAAACTCGTTTTGGTTTCTGGAACAACCCATAGAAAGGACAGCTAGAAAAGAGAAACGGGCATTTTATCAAACTAAAATTGTGCCACATCATGAAAAAAAAAAACCCCTCTAATTATGCAAGAGGCAAACGTGGACAAATGCATGGTGTGAAAAAGGATATTAAAACTTTGAGTTGTAAACTGCATGTATCACAAACATCTCTTGCAGTATTAGTTACTGAAAGAGCAGGTTTTCCATTGTTCTGGAGTCAAAGTTTTTATTAATAGACCTGCACTGTAGCTGTACAGGGCTTTTACACTTGACTGTTGTGCTCAGTCTTTGAGCCTTTAACCCTCACCTTCCTGTTTGTTTTTTTTTAAGCCTTCTCTCCAAATCCACTCATCTTCTTTAGCTCTCTGGGTCCTGGGATAGCAAGGAGCCAAGGTGAACCTGGAATGATGATCCCATCTCACCAAGCCCTTTCTCAGGGCAGAGCTGGGAGGCACCGCTCATCTTTGTAATCCTCACCCATCTTTGTACAAGGACTGCTAACCCGCACAGGAAGGGAAGGTAATAAAATAAAGCCTTCCCTAAAAATATACCCATTGCTGGATGCTGAGGGAGCGGCTGTAGGAGCCATCAGAAAGCGTGCAGGTGTAGTGTCTGCGTTATGGCTGTGACTGACAGAGAGTAAAATCATTCCCTCTCTGCAGAGCACCTACACAGGGAGTGCGCAGAGGCAGCGCAGGTCCCCACGGTGTCCACGGCGTGCCTCTGCACTGTCTGAAGGATCTGGGGGTCACACAATGAGATCTCACAGCTCCTTCCATGTTGACCGAGAGCCCCAGGTGTGGCAAATGCTGCTGACAGCATCACAGCCCCACGACACAGTCCAGAGCGTTTGGATAACTTCCCTCAGGTGTTAGCTTTGTTGATTTAAATAACTCCTTCCCTCTCCTAATACCTGCTCTCAGCTGTTTGGAATCAATTAACCCATTGAAAACTTGGTTGGGGACCAGATTTTCGTTTGTCTGTCTGAGGTGAATAAGCCCTGTAACACAGAGCAGAGTAGTCACAAGTGCTGTGCGCCGTATTTGGAATAAGGTGGTCTTTTATTTGGTGTTAATTATACTATTTACCTCAAATCACTACATGTGCTGAGCATCCTGCCTTCTGTGCTTGCTGCTTAGGGACGCTGAGGATTAATTAGTGTTTATGCAGCATTTTGTGTGCTTATTACTATTATTATTATATCACTACTACTATTATATTTTTGCAATCTAAGGCCAGTGTTGTGCTTTTAAAAATGTATTCTGAAGTGTCTACACAGTACAGCTCAATAATTCATTAGAGAAATAAACTAATGAAGGGCTGGTTAGTCAAATAATCATTAGGTTTGGTTCTGAGCTTTGTCTTTCCAGTGCTCTGACTTCTAAGGGTTTTCTTCTCAGCATGAACTCATTTAAGATTTTAAATGAATTATTTGGTACACTAAAAATTAAACTCCTTATGAGCTTTAGTGCCCTCCCATATTTTGCACAGACATCACTGAAATAAATAAGGCATTTCCAAGAGGCAAGTAAACATTCTGCATGAATGGAAGTAGTGGGTTTTTCTCCTGGTTATTTGAAGACAGGACTTAGGCTGGAAGCTGCCAGCTGTGATTCGGTGGTCGGGGCATCCGCAGCACGGGGCATGCCTAGCTGCTCACCCCCAAGATCAGCACGCAGTATGTAAAAGCAAGCAAAAGGGCATTTTGATCCTTTATGTGAACAAAACAATGCAAATTGGTGAGACTAATAAGCCCAGAAACATTACAAGGTGAATGCCTTTTATGTTTGTGAAAATCTTCTATGTTTATTTGTCTAATACAATGGAAATAAAGCTTCAAAGGCCCTTTGATTTAAAGTGCATTATTGAAGTCAGCACAATAATAACCATTAGACCGAACTGTTGCATTATGACCCTAATAGGAGCATTGTCACAGCAGAGAACGTCTGTGCAGCCTCTTGCCTGACTTGTTGGTGATGTAAAAGCAGAAATTAAACCAAAGGAAGAGAGAATGTAGGCAGAATAGGAAAAAGAATAAAATGAAAAAAGTCACAAGTAGGTCCACGCACTCACAGTGCATTCAGAGCTGCAGCAGGCTATAAATTTTTATGATGAACCTAAACCTCAGGCTTTATTGTCTGAAAGATTTAAGAAACTTTAGGGGAGAGCCAACACCAGCAGTTTCTGGCATTGGCCCCAAACCACATTAAAACAAGAGATTATTTTCAGACTAATTCAAATCAAAGACACCACGCAGCAAGTCAGGGATATTCCCAATCCCGATAACGTGCCCTTACTCGCAAACCCTTCTCCAGAGACACGGAACCCAGCAGGCTGAGAGCAGCACCAGAGCCCCAGCTAAAACCTGTTGGAGCACATGAACATCTCTGCCCTGTTTCCTCTCCATCCTCAGCTTCCCACCCCAGCAACGATAAATACCTTGCCTTCTCTGGAAGAGGCACAGGAAAACGTCCCAAGTACAGAGGAAAAGCTGGCGGAGGCTCAGTAAGGACCGTCCTGGACAGGAGGGTGGGCAGCTGCCCAGAGAAAAGGCCAAAAGCTCTCCAGTTTTAAACCTTTGCCACAAACATTTCCCCTCTTTTTGAGTGCTGCCTAGCGGAATATAGAGCAAACGAAGTACATTCACGGCGATCACAGGGAGCAACGTTTTCAGTTCTGCATTTTTGCAAGTTTTTAGCCACACTTTCCCCAAGGGCAGATTGCTTTCCATGCAAATTCTTAGAGATGCTCTTACGCTTAATTATTGAATTTGAGAAGCCTTTGTCATCTTGCAAGGAATGTTTTGTTCTTGCTTGGCTGCTCACATTGTACAGATTAGACAGAACCTGCATTTTGAGGATATTTTCTTTTTTAACCATTTGTACTTTATAAAACACTGACTTTTCTACCCACATTTATTTGAACTAGTATAGCTAAATGAAAGTGGGACTCTATTAGTTTTTCAACAGCAGCCTTTAAGAAAACTTCAATATCAGAGGAATATCTCTAGTTTGATTTTTTTTTTAAGCAAACCAACATGCTTTTTTATGCCTGAAAATCTTACAAGTGAAACCTGATTAAAAATAATAGTGTAATTCCTAAGCTGGGGTGGTGGGGAGTCAGACAAGCAAACACAGAGAACCTTGTATTGCTTACTGAAGAGCAAACTAGCCTGAAAAATAAAGATAGTTTTAATCGCCAGCTTCAGGGCTGCTCGCCCAGGTAGAAGAGCCCCTTTGTTTGCAGCACAGCTTTTCAACTTCCCAACATCCCTTTACATTTCCCTCTCCATCACCCTCCTGCTCGCTGCCCGGCCCCTTCAGTGCTTCCCAGGAGATATCAATCAGCTGGGCAGAAGGCGACTGTAACTACACTAATTACCATGTATTACGGTGTGTTAAAGCTCTAATACACGCCAAAACGCAAGTTTCCCCGCACCGGCGCGGCAGCATCCGTCGCTGCGCGCTGCCCCTCTCCTCCCTCTCCGCAGTGCCCCGTCGAGGGGCTGCCGTGCTACCTCTGCCGCCATAATCAGGGAGCTAAAATTGTTATCAGATTAGCCCCAGCAATGAAAAGCACAGTCCCAGATCACACTCCCAGTTAGTTAGCATTTAGATAGGCTGGGACGGGGGTCTGTACAATAGGCATCAAAGCTGAACTCTTGGTGCAGCGAGAGGGATTAATTTCTTTAACCAACATGCCTGATCTGGCCTATCTCATTACCCTGCCTTGTCAGTGTCGATGTTAGATTTGATTGAAGATTATACCATTTAGGCTTTTCCCCTGTTTTCCACAGAAATCAGGCCTATTGAATTGCACATTCTTCCATGGGCCCCTGTCAATACTCAGTGGCCTGAGCCTCTAATTCTGCTTCATTTAAACTTCATCAACTTTTCCAATCAAGTGGAAGGATCTGAAATAGGCTCCGTAAGCAGAAAGGCCCTTTTTCCTTTTGTCAGATAATTTATTCTGTTTTCTCTTTCTCTCCCCCTCGCTTCCCCACCTCTTTCTCTTTTTCTTCTTTTCGCTCCCTTTCCCTGATGCTGAAAATGAGATTACAGTATTTAAATGACTATGATAATCAATCGGGGGACCTTGAGCTGAGATTGAGGTTAATTTTTCTTAGCAGAACAAAGAAGCGTGATGCCATCGGGGATTTGAAGGTGCAATCTGTGTTTCATGCTTGTATTCTTCCCCCCCCAACCCGAAACTGCAGTTTTAGGAGTCTTTTCTTGTTACTAACTAGGCAGTTGTTGTGATTTTTAACAGAGGCAAGCCCTAGGAGAGAAGAAATGTAATTTTGGGTTGATAAATAGCTAACAGCCTTCAATCAACAATTTTAATAGGAAAAAAAATTCACTTCCATGGTGTGACTACAGATGTAATGGAAGTGCTATCATTACCTTATTTGTTTTTAAATACAGTTGGAATAATTTTCAGCAGTGCTATAAGTACTCCTTCCAGGCTGCACAGCAGAGTTGTGAACTTTTAACTGAATACCCCTTTCATCCAGCCACTCTTTTTACTTAGTAGCTTTCTTGGTTGCCTGGAAAAAGTCGAGACTTTTGTCATGATTTTGCTAATCAGAAATGGAATCGCTTATGTTCATCTTAAAACCCACATTGAAATGACTTGTTAAGTCTTTAGATGATGTATTTTTGGTTGTAACACGCCAGCATTCGCTCGCCTGGATCTTTCCCCTACCCTTCTCAGGAAAAGAGAAAGAGAAAAATATGCATTTCTTTGCTTCCATCCTAGCTGTCTTGTCAGTGCTGTTTTACATGCTGCCACCCAATGTTATCTTTTATTTGTGTCAGGAGAGAGGATTTGACAAGTTCAGTATACAATGTTCATTTGGCAAGGCAAATTTTTCATACCAATTTTGAGTAGAAAATGAAACCATCTTTCAACACAACGAGCAACATCATTTTTGGACAGACTTATTATGAGAAGAAGAATTGCAAAACTTTATTTCCCTGCATGATCCAAAAAAAACCCTGGAAATGAGACATTTAAACAAAAAAATAAATACATGTATGAATGTTTGAGGCCATCAGTTTGTTTTAGAAATAAAAAATAACCACCAGCTGCTGTCAGGTAGCTGTGGCCTCCTTTTTGTTAATCAGATGCTGCTGAAATTGGTTGCATCATAATGTAGCTTTGTTTCAAATCTTTTAAGCTGTCAGAAGATTGGGAAAGGCAGACCGACTTCAGAAGTTTGTCAGCGTTCGCCAAGCAAAACACTCATTAGTCAACAGCGCGTAGGCTGGGGCTTGTAAAGATGCCCAGGGCCTGAGCGAGGGAGGGACCAGGGGCATTTCAAAGGGCTCTGTGTGCTTCCCCTCCCTCCAGAATCCCAAATGCAACTTCTGGCAGTACCAAATACCCTGAACAATCCAATTAATGGAAAAAATCTCGTTATAAATTCTGCTGTCCCATGTGTGTCATGAGTTACACAGGTACAGCAGGTTCCTTGGGAACGACTCTTGTTTTTGACAGCCCCCTAGAACAATAGGCTTCTGGTCCATGACAAGGACTTGCTGGCGCAACTGCATAGTGAAGACCCAGGACAGTTAAATAAATATTTTCTAAGGAAGACAATGCTTTGATAAAAGGCTGTCAAACCTTCACTGGGTGACAAGTTCATTTTAGCACCCAGGACCCCTGCAAGGCTGGGAGGTGCAGCCTGAGAACCGTGTAGGGCTGTACGTCCTCCGTGTTCTGCAAGTCAATGGGAAACCTCAGCCTGTGGTGGGAGTTGGGATGCTCTGTGATGCCCCAACTACGACCCTCTGTGAATTCTACCCCTAACAAAGAAGCACCAGCCCCAAGGTGCCTGTTGAGCCCCACAGACTTGGAAGTCGTGTGTCTCAGGCAGTGTTTTGCTCTAACAGTCTTCTCTCTTTAAGCAAATGTTGACTCACCATGGGGAAATTAAAACTCTATTAGACATTGCCACATTGTAGAGCAGACCCCATTACAGCGGGCGAGATGCAATTAATTGGTTTCCTCAGATATTACTTAATTCTGGGAAGGCACAGATAGATGGGAAGGACAAGGCCGATCTAAACAATAATTTCCAAAAATAACATAATCTAAATAAACTAATGAAGCGATTACATAATTATTAATCTAAATATAAAGAAGAGTCAAAAGAAAATATTGGGTATGTAACAATTCAGAAAAAACAGTAGAGTTAATACCATTCTGGTTCGACTCATCATGAGGCAATCAGCATTTGTGCTTAGGGACAGATGCTGGTTTAGCAGATTAATTATATTTCATGCAAATGCCTGCCATTTCAAAGTGTCCCATCTTCTGCTTTTGCTTGGTCTGCTGTCCATGCTACTTCACTTTTTGACACGCGGATGGAAGGGGCCACAGCCTACATGGCACTGCAGGTTTGGGGCTTGTTTTTTAACTAAGGTTGCTGTTGGATTAGGAAATATAGAGCAAAATAACGATAAAATGAAAATCCCTTGCATGTAGATGGGGTAATTAGTCATTTGAAAATATTCTGGCCCAGGGAGGGCCATCCACAGGCAGCCCCTCTGCAGAGAGGCAGCGGGGAGCTGCATGCTTGGGGCGCTCGCTGTGTCGGTGCCTTGGGCGCCACAGGGTTCCTAAGAGCCGTGCAGCGTCCCCCCAGCCTGCCGCGGGGCAGGGAGCAGGGCCAGCCGTCTCCCACGCAGCTCTTCTGTGCAAAGCTCATTCGCTTGCATTATCAGGGTGAGAAAGTATTTGGATTCAGGAGAATAAATAACTAGGCCTTATAAGTCATTAAAAATGCATTACAAGAGAAATACAGTGTGGCTATAAATAGAAAACAAAGCAACTCCTGTATAAACTTTTACAATGACTGTTACTCAGACTATTCGTCACTGTCTGGTTTTAAGCGAGCGTAGCACCCGTGATCTCTGGAGACTGCTGTCCCTTGAAGCTGCGGTTCTGCTCGGGCACCGGCAGCGTGCTGCCCTCCGTAAGCCTCCCCCGGTTTTGGTGATGAGCATTTAGTGACAGCAGCTCAGGTCTGTGACCTGCTCAGCCTGTCTGAGAGGAGAGGAGATGAGACCGGGGCAAAGGGGCTGCTCAGTCCCAAACCGGAACTTAGGTGTTTTTCCCCCCCCTTCTCTTTTTTTTTTTGTTTTAAGTGGAAATATTTCACTTATTTCTAATTCACTTACGTTCACAACAGTCTGACATGTAGCAGTTACTTCCATAAAAGATATCACCTCTCCCCGCAAACCTCCACAGGTACGGACCTTGACTTAATATCAAATGAACTTTACGTAGCAATACATTAATCATTTAGTGATACATCATTACTGTCTTCCTTTCTGTTATTACTTAAACAGTAGTTCATGTAGTTAAATTCAGGTATACCCAGTCATTTTTAAACCTTTCTTGAGGAACATGCACATTTTTTGAAGAAGCCGATATTATCTCCACATTCTGCTTAGTGCTCCAACTGAAGCCAGGGCGAGCTGGCTTTCAGGGGGACATGAACTGCACTTTGTGTTTTCAAACATCAGTGTTAGAAGTTTGTCCCTTTTGGTCTGATTTTCTCTTTGTCATGTCAAGCAGTAATGGAAAAATGAGGTGGCTAATATACCTTAATGCAACTTGGCACCCAGCAGCACAGACGACACCTCAAAGTTTCAGCTAACTTCAGCTGTGTGATGCTACAGCTTTGAAAAATCAAGTCCTGACTGTGGTCCCAAAATGAAAACTCCATGATAGAGTACTCGCAGTGCTTAAACTCCTGCGTGTAGCTAATAGGTTGCTCCAAGGGAAAGCCTGGGTTGCCTTGGCTGGACAGTGATGAACAATTAGAGATCGCAGCACCCAGGTGTACTGAAGCGTCCATAGTTACACATTCAGGTCAGGGAAAGTAGGCCACAGATCTAAATGGTGAATCCTAATAATCTGAGTTGTGGTTTCTTGGGAAGGAGGACATTTTGTGCAGCTTACGTCTTAAGAAATGTGGTGTTTTCATCACTATGCTACTGGAAGCAAAAGAGGGAGCTGCTGCAGTATGGTCCAGAACAAAAATGTTCTGTTCATTTGCAAGACTACAAAATAGCCAGGGGCTGGAGACAATGTTCAGATCTTTTCAAGTGTTGGGGTATTTCAGGCCTGGGGTCACACTCTCCTCTTTGTTTCCAATTAATGTGTCTCTGACTTAGGACCCTGCAAGAGGGTGAGAGATCTGGATTTGCGTTTAATTCCTGATTGAAATGTAATGACTCAAACTAGTTTCAAAATAAGCCTGTACGCTGCAGTGAGGGTCATTCGCGTGTTGTGTGGGTGTGAGGGAGAGCAAGTTTGCTCTTCTACATGGGCATTCACTCTGGACTGCACTCCAGGTATGCAAACTGCTGGCTGGAAACACTGGCTGAGGGTTTCTTAACAGAACAGACCCATTGGGCTCATTTCTGCAAAACCATGAAATTCAGCAAGCGATGATTGGAAAAAGCAATTTCCTTTTCATGAAATGTGGGCACTCGCTTTGTTTTCATCCTAAACTCACAAGAACCTCTTTCTAAAATGCTCCACCAGCCTCCCCCGGTTGGGGTCTCGTTGATCACCTCCCTCCCGCAAGGCTGTTAGCGTGTGGCAGTCCCTTTAATTTGGGAATTTAACAAATAATTCTAAATTGGGACGGTGGAAAACCTGTGATCCTATCTACCATGTCTATCCTATCAGATGTGGTTCTGTGCTTTCACTGCCTTGAAAACAAAGGGGAAGAAAGTTGAACACATGGTATCCTCAACTAGAAAGGGCTTTGCTGTAAGAGGATATTGAGTTGTTTTATAAAGCCCAATATTACGCTTGAATTATGCCTGAATAAGGAGAAAGGACATTGTTAAAGAGCCCTAAACATTGACCATAGTGGATCTGCTTTCTTCCAAACCCTTCAGTGGTGTTGTTTTTGGCTGTTAATGATTTGGTATTGTATTTATAAGCCAGCAGGGTAATCCAGGGAGCAGCAGGAGGGGCAGTTGCCTTAAATAAAGCTTTACAATGCTGCTAATTAAAATGATCCTTCCTCTCCCTGTGATGACTAATGAGACAGAAAGAAGAACCGGGGAGGGTTAATGAAAATGTTGCCATGAGATTCCCTATTTTTAATTGGTCTTTTTAATGTTTTAATCTTCTTTACGGTGTGGGGGTGGAGATGGAGAAATTTTCTTTCAAACTTTCTTGTACCGTGCCCAATAGGTTGTAATGCATGGCATTTGAAAAGTGCATTTCTAGCTATATATTAAGAGTCTGTAACCGAAAGTCTGAGGCAGAATGTAGCCTTGAGATGGAAGAAGCAATTTTGGACTTTAATTGGGAACAGAAACAAGAAATGTGAAACCTGTTTTTTAGCTCAAGCTTCCAAAACTCCAAGGGAGCGTTCATACCCTGAGGACCGAGGCTAAGATCTGTTGTGAAGAGTTGGCACTGATGCTTAATAGTATTTAGAGCTTTAGGTCATGATGCGCTGTTAAATGCAATATTTATCGCACGAGCATGTCACAGTTCACCTCAGATGTCAAGAATTCAATTAATATTCTATTTAATAGAATGCACCGTGACCTAACCTTTTAATACTCTTAGTGTGTCTGAGCCCTCCTTATTAGTGTCGCTCTCTCACTTTCCTTCTCAGCTGATACATCTAACAACAACTGGGATGGGGAAACTGGGAGCAAGGAGAGAAGGGAAGAGATTTAAATTACTTTTGGACCTCACTGTGAGGATTCAGCAGCTTTATCCCTTGTAAAACCTGGTTCGCAGGGGGTTAGCACACCCTACTTTTCCCATTTTTATGGGGTTGACATCTTGCAAGTTTCAGCTTTCTATCGATTCAAAACCACAAAAGGCACCGCCAAATTTTTCATGGTTTGAGCCAGTCCGGTTTTGCATTGAAACAGCATAGCCCCTGCCTCACGTCGCATTATCCAACTTCGGGCCAGGGGAAGCCATTCACATGAGTGACACCTGCAAGATGAAATCTTTGGCTTGAAATTTTATCTGTCTACTCTGATGGGGGGTTGTAAGTACTCAGAGATTTTGGAATCAGCACTGTAGAAATTTCCCTGCATTGCATCTGAGAATTGTCTCTGAAAGTGGGATCCCTTGAATGCGTCATTATTTTTCAGATCGGACTAGAAAATCACAGGACTCCTCCTGGCCTGAAGTCTAGGAGTAAGCAGGGCTGCCTCCTTTCCCCTGTGACCGGCAGCAGTGCCACAGCAGCCCAGCTTCGCCCGTTTGCTGCTGAAATCAGAGATGCAGAACCAGGCTTGGCCGTCCTTGGGTCACCTCTGATGGACTATTAGGAGAAAGCCATAAAAAAATGCAGTAAATTGTGTGTTTCGGATGATATGAAATACAAGATGGGCTTAGTAATCTGGTGGGGCTTATATCTAGCTTTTTTAAAGAATGCAATTAATTTTAAAAACTCCTAATTGGGATTTACCTCAGCCCACTATCTTTTCTGTGCGAGACCTGCGTAACGCATGAGAAGTGGAAAGACTGAAAGCGAGTAAGTGTTTTAAATTATTCTGTATCATGTAGCCGTTACATTTTGAGAAGTACTAAATAGCAAAGGCTTTTTTTAAGGCAGTTTTTCCCTGACTTTAGCCAGACGGGTAGGATGGGGTTAGCACAGCAGAGAACACCTGCCTGCAGCTGGGAGGGGGCCACGCTATTACCACACCTGTGATTTCAGTAAGATTTGTTGGGAAGATCAACCAATAAATACAGACTCTGTACCCACAGCTCCTTAGCGTGGGAGGAAGAACAGACATTGTGCCAGATATTTTCATGCAACTATATTCATTATTTATGCAGAAGAAGAGATATTTCAGGAAAACAGAGCTGAACCATGAGTGACAAGGTATCTTTCCAGAGCGTAGGGTGCAGGAAAATTGCACTGAGGTTGACAGCTTTTTAATGTAGAGTCTCTATTTCACTGAATTACTGCATGTTGGCATTTCAAAAGTACAAGATGACCTATTTATTAGCTGTGAATCAAACAGAAATTACATGCTAGAAAATAAAAGAGTTGTATGTTTCTTCCAGCTGGTAAGATGCTTATCCTACAGAAATAACATATACATAAAAGAAAACCTGCAAACAAAGGACCATCAATCACAAGGCACTAAATTTCATGTCATAGGACCTATATTCATCTTGTAATATTGCAATCATATGTGCTTGTTCCCTTACATGTGATGTAGTATTAAATGTATGTGTGTCATAATACTTTAAAATTTCACTATCCCTGCTCAGCTTAGGCTCCTACCATCCTCTTCCCTTTTGAAGGGGAAATACAGGCATGGAAACTTGGCTTCAACAGTAACATGTATCCTAGAACAACACAAAATGGCTCGCTCAGATCAAGCTCTCCGTATTCCTAGCTGACCTCTTCAGGCACGTCCCCTCTCCATGTACAGGCTGGGGACAGAGATGTCCCCAGTTTGGGGATGCCAGGCTGTCTCATCCTGCCTCTCAGTACATGCAGCACTTCTTTTAGCCCTCAAAAATCCTAGCCAAGCTTGAACGAGGGCTGCCCAACATCACCTGCAGGGCAGGAAACAGCAAGTTAGGAAGCGAGAATGTAATTGCTGTGACCAGCAGCAATGGACTATTTTATACAATATCCATCTTGCTATGCCACCGGATCTTCCAAATCCAGTCATCTTGGAAAACCCAGCCACAATTCTTTTAGATAGAGGGGTTCCTACAACACATGGAGGAGGGAGCTGAGTATCACCCATCTAATGTCTTTCAATTACACGTGGATATGCTTTTATTATCCATCTAATTGACGCAAAACCCTCTGGAAATACTACTGATCTTATTTTTCAGTGGATAATGATGCTGCATTTCATTATTTCCTTAGAGATGGCATCATCCAGTGGCTTTCAGGCCATACTTAGAGGTCAGCAATAGCTAGTGGATCTCAGAGTCTCGTTCTGCAGCCATCTTTCACGGTCCACTGTTAGAAAGGCAGCTGTTGCTCAGAGAAAAGCACGTGTTTACTGCTGCTTTAAAAATGTAACAGAGGCACAGCCAGCCCTGGGGCTTCTCTATGATGTTGTAGAAAGTAGGGATTTACTCACAGCTTCTGATACCAGGAAACCACGGGTTTCTTTTATGAAAAAGCTGAATATCAATATACAATGGAAACTAAGCACCACATATTAGGCGCCTGTCTGAGCCTGGAAGGAGGTGTCCTCTCCAGGCCTCTCTTTGCCTTCCTGCTTGTAAACGGGCAGTGCCAGAGCCTCGGGAGGAAGGTAAGAAGCTACAAACTGAGTGCTAGAAACTCCCAGGCCATGCAGATGGGGCATTTCCCTGGGGGAAAGGCAAAAGTGGGAGGAAAAGCTGCCAAAAGAGCCCAAGCAGTAGCCCTGCACATTGCCAGACGGGCAAATGCCACATCGGAAGGAAATACCCGTACGAAGCACAGCTCGTCATTTGGAGAGGGGAAATTCTGCTTTCCCTGTGAACTTTGATATCTAGGATCTGAACAAAGGCACCAGAAGGAAAATGCTAAAATTGTTGAATTTGGCAACTGACATTCAAATGAAGGTGGAACAAATTCGTGCCTTCTCTTCCCTCACGTTCTTACGTAAACAATTTAAGAGATAAGTTGCAGGAGCAAGTGTCCAAGCCCAAACCTGAAGCAGCGTTAAATAAAGTTTTATGTCTGTGTTTCATATACCTTTTCACTCAGAAAGTAAATAATTTTATTTACTTTCAATTTTTCACTCCAAGAACCACAACCATCAATATGAAGAGTAATCCCCCCACAAAAAAGAGGCCAACACATGGAATATGAAAGGGTGCAGAGAATCATTCAAGAGAGACACAGACACACACGGAGTTGCTACCAGCATGCAAGTGTGCAGGAGTAACAATGTGATGTACAGATTGATGCAGGCCAGCAGCGGTCTGGAAATACAAAAACGTGCAGTATCACAGCGAGTGGGTGGCCTCATTGCCTTCCTTCGTCAATCCCTCCTGTTCCCCCACCCTCAGTACCAAGAGCACAAAGTCTCGGTGTCTTCCCGCATGGCCTGGATGCTGTTTTCCCCCATCAGAGCAGCAGGCTTTGTGGGGAAGATGAAGTGATTGCTGACTCTTTTCTTCTCATTAAGTTTGTTTGCATTGTGGACCATTGAGGTTTCACTGGCTTTGTGTCTCATGTACTCTGCTTTGAGAATCCCCAGCATTCATAAAAGTGAAGCCAGCTAAACCTGCACAACTCTTCTATTACTTAGAAAAGTCCAGTGTGAACTTCTATCACATGACTCATTTTCCTTTATTTTTAAAAATGAAACTGAAAACTACAAATTGCCTGTGTAGAAAGAAGATTGCTGCTAGGTTTATCCGCAGACCTGGCAGTTATCATACCCAAACTCATTCTGGACCAGCAGCCTCCAGAATCAGGGCTCTGTTATATCGCAGTGACCATGGCCAAAAGCATTAAACTCATCCTGACTTTGTAATAACCTAACAGGCATTTGGCCTGTGTCCTGAAGAGGACAATGAG
This sequence comes from Larus michahellis, assembly GCF_964199755.1. Classification (NCBI taxonomy): domain Eukaryota; kingdom Metazoa; phylum Chordata; class Aves; order Charadriiformes; family Laridae; genus Larus; species Larus michahellis. The sequence goes on along the minus strand of NC_133910.1, from coordinate 13,348,632 downwards.
CAATAACCTCCCAATACAATTATCATTTCTGCTAATCCATCCATGCGTCAGGGGAGGGGAAGACAGCATGAAAAACTATTGGTCCAGACAACTACCGTGGAAGGAAATGAAGAGAAGGAAAAATATTACAAAATTCCTGTTGGCTTATCTGAAACCCATTAGCAGAGGCACGTGGTGAACCTTGTAACTGCACCTTTGGCTCTGCCACTTTGCCCTTCTGGGACTGCAGAGCAATGTCTTTCACCAACCTTAAATTCAAATCAGCTTTGCAATTCATCAGCACCACTTTTATATATGTATATATATATTCTATCAATATAATTTTCAGACTTATCAGTATAGTGTCTACTTCCTCACATTAGCTAGATAAAGCTTATTTTTAAATACATGCTGATCCAAGTATATTTGCAATAGAAGCAGGGCAGTTATTTCAGCATTGCACATTCATTCCAAGTTAACACTTAGGATCTTCAGGAAAAAAAGAAAAATCTATACATTAGAAATATTTAATTGACCACTTGATATTATTCCAATCCCTCTGTGTTGAATCCTGAACGGTAAAACTTAACGCGACTCTTTTTTGCTTGAATTATCCCCCTGCTCTTGCATATATACAAGCTATGTGCTGTAATGCAAGACTCATACATTCATCTTAGTAATTTATCTCATTTCCTTTGGAATGGTGTCCCTCAGTGGCTCAGAGAAAGTGGAGCGGTTGTTTTAATAGATTTGAGTTTTATCTGCCTCTCTATTTGCAGCAGGGCATAATAATAATAAATTATGATACTAATAAGTAGGTTGTGCAGAATGGACTACAGTGGTACCACTTCCCTCCCCCTCCAAAAAAGTAATTTATGGGTACATTCTTGTGACTTTAGGGGTGTAATAAATTATCAGGGTTCGTTTTTCCATCCAATTTGAGGCAGTGCAGCTGTGTTTTGCAAGCAATAAACTCTCTTGTTGTATTTCTTAGCTAAGCACTGAAAAACACAGTGTGATTTTTTTTCCCCTCCCTTCCCAATTATTGCTGCAACGCCTGGTAGCTTCTCTGTAGTTAAGGGTTTGCCAGTGCTTCTATTATAAACCTCAATTTTCAGGGGCCTATAACTTTGCTCTTTTAAATCATAGAGGGCTAGAACTTGGTGTACATCTCTGTCGATCTATATGCTTTTTTAACTGAGAGGAAAAGCAAATTTTCTTAAGGAGTCCAGAATTCCCAAATTGGAGCCGTGTGCGGAAGTCAGACACACATGGATGCAAGTAGTCAGTAATGCTTGGATACCTCTTCAGCTCCTGAAAAGCCTATGAGTGCCTCTTCTTTTGGACACATCTTGGGGTAATATTTGGACCTTAATTATATTTTTGACACAGTGGACAGGAAGGGTAGCACCGTCTGCCACTTTGCTGCTGGAGGTTTGGGGATCAAGTACAAGTCAGCCATCTGCAGAAGCTCCCTCCTTAAAGGTGATGCCCTGCCGCTGAGTGCTGGCCCAGCGGCTCAGCCTGCCGAAAACACAGAAGGTGTAAAGGAACCTGCAGCAGTTCACCGTTCCCAAGCACCGGGTTGCAGCCTTAGCCAACTGTATCGACTGAAATACTGTCACAAGCTCTCTGAATTCAAGGAGAGGTTAAGAGCCTTTGTGGACCTGGTCCCCATTCCTGATACCTGCCCCCTTGGATTCAGCCTGAAGCAAACAACGGTCAAAGAAGCAAGGAAGAAAATGAGAAGACATAATAACAACACTAGAGTTGCACAAACTCCCTACAGCAACCTTGGAGACCCCGGGCTGGGAAGTACAGTACGTGCTCAGCTCTGCCAAGAAACGGTGCATTCCTTCCCCTCTGCAAAATCATACTGAATGGGGAAAAAAGCCACCTGATTTTCTAATACCTCTTTGTACGGGTACAATTATGTCTTGCTTGTGGTGCACAGGCACTGCTCTGCAATGGGCACCAAATACCTTCCACTGCAAGGGAGTAAACCAGCAGTGGAGTAAAAACAGCTCTGGGTTTCCAGGGTGCTCTTCGGGGGAGCATCGTGGCAGGGAAGGAGCAGCTTGCGGCCCCTTTGTGCAGGCTGCTGCTCCAGCCGCTCTCGTATAAGGCCGTACAGCACTGCCAGACTAATGCTTCTGCTAAAGCAGCCTTCTACGTGATCGGCAATTAAGTTGTGAAGTCAGCCCCTTAATATTATGTTAACATAGTTCAGTATATTAAATGTAAAACAAGTCATAATTTTTAAAGGTACCTCGGCTTACTGAGTTTAAATGAAGGCAGCAGTAGGACTATCACAGCCATATGCAAATCACCTGCATTTTAAAGCCAACAATAGATTTTGCTTTATTGTTTTGGCATTTAACGAGTGGGAAAATAATAAATTAAGCCACATGGGGAATCCCTGGTGCTTTTACAAACTGAAGCAGTGCCCATTTGGAGAGAGAACATTCCCCATTTTTCTCCCTAGCTGCATTTCTCTTAACCCACCACCTTATTAAAGCTTATAGGGCAAAATTCTCTTCTCATATTCCTCTGGCAGCTCTTAGTCCACATTCAGCTCTCCCTGCCTTCCTGGCTGTCTTTCATCCTGCGAGCTCTCTCTGCAGACAGGGAACAGAAGAAGAGTAAAGGCTCACTGGGCCATAGGGAGTCAGAAGAAAGATGTTGTCGTAGTTTTAGAAGGGTTACAATAGATATTAGAGCACGGACAGCTTTTTCTGCCTGTTGTAATAGGGGATGGAGTCGGCAGCTACCAGTGCAAGGTCTGTGGAAGAGGCAGCTCTGGTCAGCAGTAAGCAGGATCCATGCAGTGAAAATAACAGGACTCTGCAGCTGCCTGGTGTGCCACCGTGCCAGGTACCAGCTACGACACCAGTGCCAGATTCGTGGCTCAGTGGAGCGGTGTTTGTTTGTGGCTGCGTAGCCAAAAGGAGGAAGGGGATGATGAACATCTTAGCATGACCTCTCTGTTTTGAAGTGTTTTTGAGTAGGGTGTTAGACTGCATCTCACAGGGTATGAGCAAAAAAATCCAAACAACAAAGCGGGTTTTTTTCATTTTAACTCACTCAGCTCTTGATCACAGCCCTGAGCTAAACGTCAGGCTCGGCTGTGAGGACGTTGGTCATCTCAGGCTGATTGAATGGGCAGGTGTTGGTCTTGCAAATGGCAGTGTTTAGCTCACACATTGCTAGTTATGAAATGTAGCTAAAAACGAATCACAGAATGGATGTTCGCTCCTGAACACCACGCTAGACATGTCCTCTCCAGGCAAGTCACCAAAAGGAAGATACACTGCTTCATTGCCCACGCTGCTCCTGCGTGCGAACAAGCACAGATGTCCCTTGTGCAGAGCCGGCACATGAGCACGTTCAACACATGCGTGCTTCCTGTGTTATCTGCAAGAAGTATCAATTATACATGCCCGTGAATATATCCCTGTACCTGCATTCCCCCAGGAACGCTGTTTTACCAACACCAAAGGATGCAACACAAATCAGGAACCACGGTAAACCAGCCAGCCTAAAGTTAACACGACGCTGCAGCATTAACTGGCAACAGAAAATTGCCAGGGAAAGTGGAAATTTAAACAAGACAAACAACAGGAATGTAGAGAAAATACTTTGAATGGAAACCTACAAACCTCAGACAAGTTTGGAACATGCCTAGGGATAATTCATCAGGTTCCATCTCATGGCTTTGTAGAATCTCTTAGAAAAGCCCCTGCAGTCTTGCCACACACGTCTGTTTTCCACCAAATGTGCTGTTTGTCCTATTTGATGCATTTCATCTGTTGTGTATAATGTTTGCACTTACATACGTGCCATGTGGGGAAAGTGTAGATAGAAGGTTTGTGCAGCCCTCTGAACATACCAAGTGCTGCACAAGGATTATGGTTACTTTCATAATAATTCTCCACCGCTGCCTATGTTTGAAGCCAGGGATGTCTGGTGGCTGAACCAGACAAGCAGAACACACGCAAAAGCCCAATTAGCTTCTTATCTCCAAAGCTCTTGCAAACACTAATGCATTAATCATTGTAAAAACTAAGAGATAAGCGTTGGTCTGTACTCCTGGCTCCGTTCAGTCGGGATGTAACTTGACTGACGCTGAGAATTACATGACAAATCTTGTTCATTCATCCCCACTGTGCAGGAGAGGAAACAGAAACAAAGGCAGAGCACCTCAGTGGCCACCCCGCTCTCAGCCCACAAAGTCCCTTTGTAAAACCTGACCAAGTCTCAGCTCAGGAACAAGCACATCCTAGGCTCAGGTCCCGCCGAGCATCAATCCTCCGTGTGATGCTTTCTCTTACCCTGTTAGAAAATCTAGATGCTGCTTAAAACATGGAAAGTCTAAAAATGACACGTGAATAGACAAGGAAGGGCTAAACAGCAAAATAAGTGTTTGGTTCTGAAAGAACTGCACAAGCACACAAAAGGAAGCTGGCTCTAGGAAGAGCTTTTCAGATTACTTGAATGTCTCTTTAAAAAATGGATTAAAATACAGATTCCCCCTATTATTTTTCAATAATAGAAGTGCAGCACAGAACAACTCACTAGTGCCACAAACTACTTTTTCATTTCTGTTTTTGTTTCATGCTTCAATATCTTCTTCCAGCTGCTCATGTCTCCTTTTCCTTCTCCTCACTTTGATCTATTAGTTCTCCCCAGAAATGGGGTTTATAAATCATTGTAATGCAGCCCTGGGAAAGACGGTGCTTAGTGCAGGGAGAAATACATTGCAGCTAACAGCCACGGCAGGGAGGAAAACTCTCACCTCGTAGTGGGGCTTTGGCGACAGGTTACTGATGGCGCTGGGTTATTTTATGTCTGCATTCGTGCCATCAGGGGCAGGGCCGCAGGGAGCGCTGCCTGTACCCCCTTTGCAATATTTCAAGCTTCCTTCTGCAGGCAAAAACAAACTGCTCAGGGGCTCGCAAGGGAAAGGGGGGAGGAAAAATTGCGGGAAGAAGGGGAGGGGAGGCGGGCAGGTGGGGACGGATCACTTGGCTCCTGCTTTTGCATAATTGCATCTTTTTAAAAAGAGACATTTGTCTCTAATGCACCCTGAAAAGATGTAAATGTCATGCAAGACCCATCTTTTGGCAGAGTGGCAACATCCAGCTCGCCCACGAACATTTCCACCCCTTTGTGCCGAAGCTTTTCTGTTCCCATTTTGCGCTCAGGAAACTTTGTTGCTGGAGGCCCATGGGCACGACTGACCCCAGCGTCGCTGCCCGGTGAAGTCAGGGGGTACCACAGGGGGGCCGCCTCCGGCACTGCCCCAGTTTGACTCCTGTAAGAGCAGACACAGATACACCTGCTTATGGCATTCAAAAATCTTTTTGTATTTGAAACTTAAGGGTTGGGCTTCATTTTCTAGTCAGGCTTCTGAAAGTTGCCTACAGCTATTAAAAAAATAATCTAAAATATGAAGCTGGGAGCAATGCACGGCTGTGCACCAGGTCACTGAGCAACCTCAAAACAGCCTTCCCAGGTCAAGTTGGAGGAAGGGCTGTTGTGGCACTTGTGGCACGACACTGTGGCCAGCCTGGGGTGAAGGTCTGAGCGTCCCCCCAGCAAAGGGAGTTCCCCTGAGCCCCCTGCCAGGAACGAGTGTTAGTCCTAAATGCAGAAAACCCAAGATCAGCTATGGCCAGAGACACAAACCTCTGCCAGCAGAGCTTTAGGTACTTATCTCCTGCCCTGGGGTGCAGCATGGATTAGGGGAACCTATTGCCAGCCCTATTTAATTAGGGAGGAAATCTTCATAACCTCCTAAGAGCAGCACAATCACACACAAGCTATAGGCTCTTTTAAGCACTTGCTGTGTTTTTAGGATCACCAGCTCCTAATAAGACCACCCCAGGCAGACACACCATCCTTTAGTTTCCAAAGCACACAAAAGAGACACCATGCTGGAATCTTACCTCTATCTTTAACAAAGCATTACCCCCTCCTCACCCTCTTCCCCATAATTGCCTTGTTATTGTCATTGGTGCCATTGTTCATTGGCTCGGCCCTAGAGAGGCCCGAGGGAGCAGTTCTGCCTTAGCTAAACCAATATCTCCTGCAATAACCCCCTGCAGTTTCCCCTTTGCTATCCCATGTTGAATAAATCCTCCATCTCTGTTTGCTGAATGATCATAAAGATATGATTGAAGTTTCAGATTTATGGTTTCCTTCGAATCGAGGAGCAACTCCAATAATGCCAGCGCCTGTTTGCTGACTGCTTTTGACAGGATACATGTAAAAGGAGATTTGTAAGAGCAGAAACAGGAATGCAAAGATTCGAGCGAGGTATTTTCTAGACAGGCAGTGCACACACATGCAGTCACGTATAGGGGTTGAATTCACACACACGCTTCCAGAGCATCCTCCGTGCAAGGCCCTGGCTGCAGTTCCCAAGCACCCTGCAAGGCAGAGTGTGTGCACAATATTTTACTCTAACAGTGAATCTGTCTCGAGTAACCACACAAGGGAGCCACAAGAACTGGTTGCCTAGTAAAGGAGGATCCTAACTAAAGATCTCACAGAACTGTACTGGAAACTACTCTAAAGTGGTTGCTGAAGGCTGGGAGAGGGCTGTATATTAAGGTGGTCCTTACTGTCAGCTTCGCTCTCCGTACCCCATGAGTGCCCTCTAGGCTGTGTTAATGCAATCCTCTGGGTGCCCGGGAGGCTCTTTGGGGAGCATGGAGAAACCCTCCCGCTCCTACGGGAGAACATCCCAGCCATTTCCTCTGATCAAAGCACCGACATCCATAAAAGCAACCAGAGGGGTGTTATGCTTTCAGGAAAAAGCAGCTGCCTCCCGAGGACACCCAGCACTGCACCTTCCCCATTGAGGCAACAGCCTCCCAAAGCAAACCCAGGGAATGTGGTGCACGATTGTGAACTTCAAGCTGGGGACGGTTATCACCTTCCCCGGTGCTGTTGTCTTGGCCTGGGTGCCAAAACCCTCCTTTCCCCAGCAGCATTTACTGAGCCAGCTCCATCATCCAGCTGTACTCTGGGAATCACACATCGTGGGGCACAGCACTACCCAGAGACAGGCCAATATCAGTCTTTATGAATCAACCACTGCAAAGCTGAGGTGAAATCAGTTTGTGACTTGGGTGCCAAAACCTGAACAGGGCATTCAAAATACATTCCCTCCAGCCCGGTGGCAGCAGCACATTTGCTTTTCCCTGATTCACAGCCATTTATGCTCATTCCCATTTCAACAAAAACCTATAAAACTCTTACAGCACGATGCAATCCTAAATTAAATGCACTTTAACATCCCTATGTAACAAGGGAGTCTTTGCTCTTTTAAATTAATGTGTATAGCTGAGAAGGGGACCTTTCCTGGAAAATTTATTCCACTTTATTTGGAGACAGAAAACCCCACCTCGTTCTACCTTCTCTGAGAGCAAAGATTATTTTGTGTGTTATAATGAGGAATTTGTAATAACGAGTGTTGTGTGTTAGACTAACTATGAAGCGAACAGAAAAGAAGACTTCTGTGAACAGCAGTGTTTGTGTGATGTATGGTAATATTTTTCCTCAGTGCATTACAAAAGAAAAAAGCAAGATAAAAATATCTTCCATTTTCTCCCTAATTTGTAGTTTTCTGGTGTTAGCAAGGCTTATAAGACACATGCTCCCAATTAGCTGCTCCTCTTAATTTAAATGCTTCATAAATTATCTCCTGCGCTTGTGGATTATCACTTCATAATGCGAGTTAGCATTTAAATAAATAGCTGCGATGTAGGAAATTAGAGAGGTTTACAGTCTGAGGCAGCAGCATAATGAAGGAAAATACCACAGCAGCTGAACAGGGGTTGGGAGAGATGTGATGAGACAGAGATTTTTTTCTCTTTACCTTTTAGCAGCCAGACTTGGACTGCAGCAGAGAAAATATGGGTCAGAACTCCAACAGAGCAGGAGCCTTTTGTAATGGCTGAGCACGAAGGGAACATAGAGAATTCTTAAGCGCGTAAAACATCTGATTTAGCAAATATGATGCAATTACGAAGTGACTTTTTGGAGCCAACTCTTGCTTGCCTCACAAAGTAGCCCCTTTGAAAGCAATTGGGCCACTTGTGTACGTCACCTGAGCAGTATCTGACCCCTTATATGTTCCAGCCTTTCAAAAAAAAAAAAAAAATAGGACTGGAGAGAAAAACAATAGAACAAAGCAGAGCTGAAACTGTATCGAGAAAATTTGGTGGGGAAAGCAATGAGGGAGTCAGATGTAGGATTATGGGGAATTTTAGAAATATATATATCTTGCAAAGATAACGAGCATTAATTTGTAAGACAGATAACTTTTGCCATGTTTTTAGCACCATTAATGAGATCAACCCATAGGCAACGATAGTTTTTAACCACTGGCAGCTACTTCCCAGTGCTATTTCAGCCCATTTGCAAAATTATTGTCATAAATGTAGAAAATTAGGAAAGCAGGGCAGGGAAAAACCTCACGACAACCCCTTGGGCAACTCAGACTCTCTCCAGTGCTTGCTGGTCTTACCTTTAGTGTCACTGCTGCTTTTTCTGCCACAGGAGAAAACTCTGGGCAAGATCCTGCCGGCAGTCAATGACATTTGACTGCCATTGACTTCCTGGGGAGCTGAAGACATAGAGGCACTTGTGGGTTCAGGGCCCTTTGGCGTCTCTTGCAGAGAGCCCAAGGTTGAGCACTGCAGCTCTCGGGGAAGTGCAGCTATTACAGCTCCCTGCCTGCTCGCACACAGAACTCCCAACGTGTCAAAATCATGGATATTTTTTCAAAAACACATGAAAATCATAGAAACCTTGACAGCCTTGACCAAAGTCCAGCCTTAGGCAGGGGTAAAGTTATTAGTTACCTTATTTCCCAGAGAAAGTCTGACACATTAGGATTTCACAGTAACTGGCTCTAAGTGTAATGGGCAGGGTGTGATTTTGCTCGCCAGGTTTTGCAGTTAAATTTCAGCATGTTGAATACATTTTGCTGTAGGACAGAGCAAATGATTTGGGAAGATTCTTGCATTAGCACAAGACCCTCTGTGCTTAATGGGAGTTCTGTCTAACTGACAGCACAATTTGGGTCTTCATTGTATTTAATATACTTCAAGAGCGGTGGTCAAATTGTCTCATCATTTACATCCATACAACCCTGCTAATCCCAGGAGAACTGCAGAGAGGAAGCTCAGGTCAACCTCTAACTGACTCAATTTTCTCTGCGTGGCACCTTCCAGCTAATTTTTCTAGCAATGTGCTCCAAAATGCTCTTGGTTACAATCCCAGTTCTTCCCAGGTTGATAGGACTGAACATGGCAACTGGACTGAAATCTGTTGGAAGGAGATTTCTGCCTGGATGCCTCAGGACACACTAATGGAGTCTGTAGCTGTTGCTTGGATAAGATGCAGTTCACCCTGCGGAGAGTTCAAGTCAGCACAGCAGGATCCCTGTTTCATCCTATAATTTTATATTCCCAGTGTTTAGAAAGTGAAAAAGGGTCTCATCCCACTCCAACCAACATCTGAAAGGTTACAGGAGCTCTTTGTCCCTCCAAGTTTCCAGGCAGTAAAAGGCTCTGTGGGCCAAAACTGTACCCATGCTCATGGCTCTGTCTGTCCTCGGTGGCATATTTGCCTCCCTGTTGCCATCACTGTGTCTTGTGCATCGAGCACCAAACAGCCACAAGTGCTACTGGCTTCTTCTGTGCTTAGAGCCTGAGAAGTCTCTATTTTGCTAGAATAGGAGGACACAGAAACCAGCTCTTCTACCCCAGCTACAAGGGCTCTTCGGGTCTAAGAAAAACCTAGCAGATGTGTTGGGTGCTGAACGGAGAAGGTAGGACTGGAAACCCTGGGACTGGATTCCTTCAGGGAGACGGTGCCACATTTTACAGAATCACCTTTTCCTCTGAAAGGGCATTTTAAATAATAAAATTGGAAGCTGCAGGATATATCTTTCTAACTGATCTACTAATCATATTTCTTCAAATTTTATATCCCTGACCCTTGTAAAGGGATTGCAAGGAAGGCGTTTTTTAAGCTGCATTTTAATAAGTCAATATGAAAGCTCAAAATTATTTAAAGCTTCTTAAATAGGATTATATTTGATTTCTTGTGGGAATAGTGGGGGATAGTCTAGTAAAGACGTTCTGTCCTGCTGAGGTTTTATTACATTAAAGAAACAGCATCCTTTTTTAACAGCAAAAACTTTTACCTATTCTCTAATGAAAATGGAGATTATTCTGTACATGAGGTGACTGAAGCTGGTAAGTTCCTGCATCTGTGATCGAAGATTAGAGTTTCTCCTTGAGTGAAAGCTGAGAGATTCCTGAACTAGGGGTTTGCCCAAATTTAACAAGTTGTCTGTTAGAGTGATATATTTGAATATTTTGTTCTAAAAAGTACCACAAGTGTATTGACTTCAGGCAAATTCTGCTGTGAAATAACAGGGAGCTCTCAAGGCAGCCAGTGTCTCATTCGCAGCCAGGGATTGCATCTGGCCCTAAGAATGAGAGGTCTGTGCCACTGGGGAAGTATTTTGCTATACTGGGACTGTGGCTATACTCGGTCTGCTTGGAAAGGCCCACAGTTGAATTCTCACTTGCATTCAACTCCTTTAATGTCATTGTGGCTTCTATGGATGCTATGCTGGCAGCATTTAGACTAATATCTTCTATAGCCCCAAAGAAATGCAGAAGGAGAAAATTAAAGCTACCTATATCGAGTTGAAGGAGCCAGCAGCAAATTACATGGTATAAACAGCAGCTTCACTAAGTTGAGTTGTGCTGGACATAATCTGAGATAACATCTGGCCTTGAGAACATAAGGGGATTTTTCTTGAAGTAGCAGATGGGGGAGGTTTATACAACAGATATTCCTAAGGATGAAGCGCAGAGAAAAGGTCATAACTGCTGAAAGGGGACAGAAACTTTTTTTCTTTTTTAAGATGTTGTCCCGTTCTTTAATATTTAAAGAATGTTCTCTCTCAGTCCTCAAATAACCCACACCCTGCTCTCAGCTAAACCTCAGTGCTCCTGCTGAACACAACAGACACAGCAAAAGCATTCCCAGACAGAATTTGACTTCAAGGTTTGCAACACAGCAGGTATCCCCAAGGCTGTGATTCTCTGGAAAGTGACAGTCCCACTATACCCCTTCCAGCCACTCTCTGGAAGCACCACATCCTTCTGGGGAGTCAAATTCAAAGTTGCTAAAATAGGTTTTTTTGGCCAAGTATTCTGCCCACATTCTCCCCAAAGCTCCCAGAACTGTTGCCACATTCAAGACAGAATTATTCCACTGATTTTCCCACCCTGACCTATTCATACACACCTCCTTTTTTCCCCTGAGGTTGCTTATAGGGAAAGCAAGGACTCAGGGAAGTGTCTCTCCATTCAGCTGCTCCAGGATCACCCCATGCTGTACCAAACCTTTCTGCCATTGTCCCTACGTGTCCTCAAATCTCCTAGGCTCACTCCCCCTTCGAGGCGAATAGTGGTTGTAGCTCAAGAAAGAACAGGTACTGGTAAGACCTCAGTCTGGCAGTAGCTGCAAACTGCACCCGTCTTTATCTAGCCCGAATAACCCATCCTTCCTGCCAGCAGCTTTGTCTTATGACTACAGACCACGCTGCTTCTCCAGGGCTTGCAGGCAAGCGGGGGCTGCTGTGAACTTCACAAGCTGTGACACCCACTACAGAAACGCATACGCTTCTTTGACCTTCAGCGCTGGCATGAAACCTTACACAGACACAAATTTATCTTAAAGTCAGGAGCAGATTTCATAGAGCAGGAGAAGATCGTTTTCAATATTTCCATCTCAATTATAGTCAAAAACCTCAGTGAGTTTCAGCCTTTGGGGCTGTACCTGGGCTGCCTGCTCCCAGCGCTGAGACTGTCGGCAGAATCAGCAGAAATAGCACAACTGGGCAAGGAGGTGGTGATTTATCAATGCTATCAAGTAATTCATACTGACACGGAGGCGCTGAGGAGGAGCTCAGGGTCCAGCAGGTGCCCCCAAAGACCCAAGAGTTACACGGTGCCACACGCCGAAAGCGGCAGACTTGAATCTGACTCCCTAGCAAAGAGCACCTTCTTTTTTTCCCCAAGACCACTTTCAAACAGCAGAAAGAAGCAGCCCTGTTACAGAGAAAGGCAATTTTAACAGCTGTGGTACCCTACTGCTAAAATTGTCCCTCTAACGGCACATTCTCTTCTCTTATTAAAGAGTGACTAGTATTCAATGTCTCGGAATTTTGAGGCAAACAGAATTTTTCAACAGAAAACTAGAAAGTGAATACAGCCACGAAGACAAATGAAAGTATTGTGTACGCAAGGACTTTCATATCTCTCTGGCCCTTTAAAACCAAAATGATAGAGTTCATTTGCATTTAGATCTCTTTGGCTCCCTCTTTTCATCTAAAGACAAATCCTCACAAAGGCTGCTTAATTAGACCAAATTAGATTTCCACCTAGTGGCTTGTCATTCATTAGAAAATGCTGTTCTTTTTTTCTGTTTTGGTAATTATAGGCTGGTCTCACAGTGTTCACTTCAGGCTCAAAGTATGACTTGCATTCATGATTTTGTGCAGATGAGAGGAAAATTATGCAGTCGCATCAAGTCTGCCCATTTTACAAGTTGGATAAAGATCATCGCTGGAGTCTTTTATGTAATGGGGTATACTCTTTCTTAAGTCTTTAATGATTAATTGTAATAGTGTATCTCATGGCAATTTTCAAGACTAAAAGCTAAGTACAAACAGTTTGCACGTGAAGCTGCTGTACCAGATAGCAGGCGGCTTTCCTTAGATATGGGTTTCTGTGTTGGGGACCCGGGTGTGTGGCCCTCAGTTATCGGCGTTACGGCTCCGCCATGAGCAGAGAAGATGGGAAGGCACACAGGTGCCTGGGGTTGGGTGGGTAAAACCCGGGGCTGGAAGTGCCATCTGCCTTATCTAACTGCCATATCTAACCCACGAGGGGGACCCCTGTGTCCCACCTGTCCGTGCAGTCCTCTGCTGCCAGCGTTATGCAAAACGTAGCTCCTAGAGGGCAAAAATCTTTCCAATAGACCTGACATTCAAAGGTTTCTAGCTGATAAGGCTACAGCTCCCCGTGCAGGTCAGCAAGGAGCAGAAGTTAGTGCGGAACGTGCGTGTAGACGTGCTTGGGGTTACTAGTCTCTCTAACCTATCTAGAGTCTTTGTAGTGAAAGGGCTTAAACTCACAGTAAGATCCTCGCGCTTTACTGTTACTAAGTCTGAGGGCAGCAGTCGGCCCAACCATCACCCATTCCTCTGGAAGACTCTCGCACTCCTGTGGGACACTGTAATAACTTGGTCTCCCACTCTGAACACTGAGCGGAACGGTCCACTTCTCTCCCCAGTCCAAACTCCATTCCCTTTGCTGTCCTGCATGGACACATTAATTCCCTGCCTCAGTTTCCCCACTGTTACAGCAGGATTAATGCTCAGTGGAATGTTCTGAAGCTTAATAAGCCAGGGTCAGATTTTGTGATCCTTCATCAAGCAAAGCTTCCTTTGATTTTGACCTTTAATGTTTATGAAAAGCTTCAAAGATAACTGCCAACTTATTATTAATAATCTTCTTGGAAGGGGAAGTTACAAGCAGTTAGCGGCAGGCAGCCCAGCAGCCACCAGCCCCTGCTAGGATTTCTTCTGCATTAACAAATCCAGATTTTCAGGTGTGTTTTTCTAAACAACATTCTTTTTTTTTTTGAGAGAGAGAGAGGGAAAGTAAGTTTTTCCCTCCACCTTTAAAGAAAAAAAATCTGATCAAATTTGCCTTTCTCAAAACACTGAACATTCCCTTTCTCATCTACCTAAACCTGATGTTGAGTTACTGTCCCCCAGAGGCTTTCAGTAGCTCAGTTCTGATGTATCCCTGCACTTTGTAGCTCACTGCCTTCTTAGAGTGTAATCAAACATCAAGCTAAGTAGCAAATAAATCTCCCGATCTCATAAGCTGCACAGCAAGATCATGTAAATGCAAATGAAGGGCTTGATTTCAAGCTGTCGCGGGGGGAAGGAGGGAAAAATGCTGGGCCTTGTCACCGCAATCACTTCACTCTGCAAGTGCAGTAAATCTGCAATAATAATAGTAATGGCAGCGTGACGGGAGGCTTTACTGTACGAGGGGGTGTAATGAAAAGGGGAACAGAAGGTAGGGAAGGAGGCAGGGCCTGGCGGGCTGAAAATGCACTGGCGTGGGGTTTGTAGGCGTTCACGGAGCAGGGCCATCGAGGAGGCGACCGGGCAGCCCCGGCTGAGTCAGAGCAGAGAGCGTTCATGGATTTGCCCAGCATCCCCTCCCAGCAAAGGGCTGCCTTAGATGCAGGGATTAAGAATCCATGCCTCCATCTCTCGCTGTACCTCTCGGCACAGACACGTCTCCTGCCCCTCTCGCAGTCTCAGTCATCTTTAGAAAATGGATGCAACGTGTGTCGATGGGCCATAAATACCAGGGGACGACACACAAATAAGTCTTGCAACAAAACCTGGAATCCTTAAAGGTTTTGTCCTTCCTTACACATTCGCAACACGCCCACCTCTTGCCAACAGACCCATTTCCGAGCCTCCTCCCTCCTTCACAGCAAGCATTTTCCAACACCGTTAGACACTAAAATACAAATCCAGGACTCAAACCTGGGACTGCACAAATCAGAAACTACCTGGCAAAGACTGGGGAGCTCAATACACCCAACACCGCTTGCTCTTCAGCCAACCAGGGTATCCCCGCTGATAAAACACCCCCACCACTGCGCTGTGGCCAGTCTGAGTGTGGCACCCTCCAAACCCAGTTCAGACACACCCAGTTCAACCACGAAAACTATCATGTCCAAGGGGAAAGAACGCATTAACTGAGTCCTTAAAGACAGTGTGAGAGAGTAAACAAAGCCTCAGCATACATCTCTCGCAGCCCTGGGAGGAGGCGATGATCTCTGCTGGATGCTCTGGGAATGCTTCAGGAAAAAGTCTAGAGTTGTCTTTTCCAAACAGGCTGGATAAACAGTATTTAAGATGCTGGATTTTCCTCACAGAGGTCGTAAAGGGAGAAAACTTGCAGAAGGTACCCAGAGAAAATTAGGACCGCCTGGGATGTAGAGAGAGACGGTTTTAATTAGAGCCAAGAGGTGGGAAATAAGGCAGAGAAATGACATCTTAATGAGGTTTAATGAAGTTGTCTGCTGATGGGCACAGCTGTCAGACAGATCTGTATTCCAGCCAAGCAGCTTCGTGACAGGCTAAACCTGAACGCAGGAAACGGTGCTGGAGCTGGGGAAGTAAAAAGGACCTTCTACATCAGCTTCGGCTCGCTCTCCCCACAGCTTTACAACACAGCACACCTACAGTGCCCCAGGACAAACAAATGGAACCAGCCCATGAGGCTGCAACAGCCTTTTGCTAATTTATGAATGAGAAAGGCTGTAGTCTTGGGTTACACTGAGCGAGATTCATTCCTGCTACCTCCTTCCCATTCTTTGTTTTTGCGGGTAGAAGTTGTTGGCAGGCAACCAGAGTCCTCTGAGCCCGCTGAGTTTCTTCAGGCACGGGTTCTCTCCATGTTCAACATATTGGACCAGGTTGGTTTTTGTTTGTTTTTTTTTTTTTTTTTTTAATTAATTATCCAGCACCTTCAGCTTTATTTATTCAGTGCAAAATGACTGTAAAATGCCACCCGATCATAAAAAGAAGCAGCACGCGCTCATTTTGTGATGGAGTAAATCCTCAACTGTGTTAACTTCAGGTGTTCTACAAAAGGGAATCTTTAAACCCTGGAATTTCTTCCATTCTACAGAGTTCTGCATTCAAAGGTCTGGAAGCAGCTTTGCCACGGGTTACAAACCTCTCTGCTTTCCCGCAGTTTCTCAGCAAATTTCTCCCGTCTGCCACACCTTTGCCATCACGGCACATTTCTGACCTCACTTAACTGAGCCAGTATCAGAACATGGTCCCTGGAAAAAGCCTTTTCTCGTGCATCTGGGGAATGTTACACCATTTCCCTTGTATAACAGCGACAACTAATCTAAAAATAGCTAGCGTACAAATGCCTGTAAATACAGGAGAAACAGATCAGCAATGAAAGATACTTTATCATCCCTGGCACCGGTTTATACACTTTGCGCGAGCTCCCTAACTCGCACACAGCATGCACATATGGTTTAGCGCTGCCGTGTGCTATTTCAGTTGCGGTAGCACTAAAAGCCCGCTCACTCCCATCGTGCCCAGCGCTGGACACATCTGCAAGGGACAGTCCCTTCCTCTGCTAGAGGTTCACAGGAGGCAGCTGGGGGAACGCAGCCATGTCATGCACAGGCGGTGTCAGGTAGCTGAATCGATTGCTTTCAAAAAGATCTGTTTGCAACAAAGGATCTGTAGCTTCACACAGGGCAAGGAGCCTGATGGGGTTTTCAAGCCTATCAAAGGATCTTAACAAGTCCAGAAAATTCATTTTCTGGTGAACTCGTGCACGTGAAAGCCGCAGGAATACCACACCTGCTTTATAACGTCACCAGTGCATGGATTTAACAGGACCGAGATGAAGCACTTCCCTCCCAGACCTGGGAAGCAAGACCTTGGATTTATTGTAAAGCAGCACTGTATGGGCTTGCAGACCCCATGATCCCAACGATCACAGACTGGCAAAGCTGACGGCCAGCTTGCCAGGATCTGCAAAGGAGCAAACCTGTTGTCACAACACGGACAAGTTGCTCAAGCAAGAGGGCACAATCCCACCCCGGGACACACTGCTGAGGAGCCCCGTGCCACAGCCACTGTGCCATTTTCAGTTTTTGTGTAGCTGCTTATAGAGACATAAGCTGAGAAACTCCAAACCGAATGCACAAAAAGAGGCAAAAAAGTTTGAGTAATTATGAGCAAATTCTAGAGACCTCAATGCAGAGCGCTCTGGAAAGGTGCCTATTTTGGGTGGGGGTTATTAACCCTCACTCTCCAGGTAAAACTGGCTCAGTGAGAGTTTTGCCCGAGCTGAGCCTGGTGCAGAACAGCTCAAGCTCCTCAGCAGCATCACTCACACTTGGTGAGTACCACCTAACAGCACATTGGAAAGGAGCCGTCAGGCTGGCAGCCTAAAGGAGAGCCATGGCTGCTCCAAGGCCCTGGCCAGGGTTTGCACAGAGCTGGCTGAGAGCAGAAGGTAAATTTGGGTTGGGACAATATTCCTAAACAAGCAGTTCCGGTGAGCAGTGTCGCTTATCGACTGCTGTACAGCCTCAGCCTGCCACAGTGGCATGTGGAGGTTGCTCGTTTTCAGTCGCACTTTCTTCACTCGAACCCTGTGCAAAGGGCTGCATTTGAATCAGCCTCTCCTGATCCAGAGAGCGTTCACTCTGGAGTGTAATAACAGTCATTTCAATGCCAATGTTCAACGATTCATTCACCCATGAGAAGCACTAGAGGCAGGATTTCAGCACTACCATCCTCCCAGCAAGACCTGCCAACACCTGCAACACCCCAGCTTCCCCGCTACCCTTCCCATGGAAAAAAACCTTTCCCAAAGCACCCACACCAGGCCTCGGGGTTCTGGGGTGCTTGTTGCCTGACCCTACTCCAGTGTCTCCTAGCAGGAGCGCACAGACCCAGGCTGCCAGGCTCTCGCCCCTTCCCTCCTCCACCACCTCCCTGTCAAGCAGCAATAAGGTTTCAAGACACACGCATCCTGCAGCGACTTCACCATGGAGATGGGAGGGTAGAGACAAAGGGGTGAGGGGAGGTCAGTTAATCCCACAGACACCACCAGGCTGGGACACGCATGGGCTGGGGAAGAGTTCATTTTAAAACTAAATAAAAATGAGGTTATTGAGCTCAAGTTCTCTTCTTTTCTGTGCTATAAAGCCCAGGCTCTGCTCCCCCTTCTCCATCCCCCTTATCCTCCCCCTGCAACATGCCTTGCGCCTTGATTATTCCCAGGCAGGAATGGTGACGTGATTGTGCCTGGGGAAGTTTGTGCCAGTTCTCTAGGAGGGTGCACAACTTGGAAATGAAATAACAAAGGAAAGCTAAGACTCGCTGCAGAGTCTCTCCAGCTGACAGCACGGCTGGGCATCCCAGCCAAAGGAGAAGTTAACCAAACAAGGCTTCAAGTCCGTATATATTGAGTCAGGATCCCTATTTCCAGCAAGGACAGGTGACTTTCTAACTCAGGTAAAACGTGTGAAATGCAGCACTCCCTAGCCTTCAGCTCTGGTGAAACCTCATGGCTGCGAGTTCCCCTTTGGCACCATCACACTCGCTTGTGTCCAGACGGTGGGATTCAAACCTGTGCCAAGTGGAGCCAAAGCCACTCCTGGTACTTGTGCCACGTTCTGTTACAATTTTTTATTTTCAAGGGCTTTAAATTATCAGGAAAGGTCCTTACACTTCTCCTTTAACTTCACTCTTTTGCAGGCAGAACTGGGGAAGCCCCAGAGAAACCGGTACACCCTGCCAGGCTTTGATTTTTCATATGGGCTGTACATCCAGAGGACAGATGGAGGAGTCCCTGAAGGTACAACACTACCACTAAGATATAAACCTGCAACAAAGTCCTAATGCTAATAGAGACTCTCTTCTCCTTCCCAGTTCTCTTTGATACTTCTCATCAAGCTGGAGGTGAAGAACTCCAACATTCACCCACTTTCATTAATAACACTCAAATTCCTTGGGGGCTAGTAAAGTTTCTGTATCGTAATAGAAACTTTTATAGGATGACACGGAGCCCAAGCAGTGGGTGGTATGGCATCTGCAAAGGGTAATACATGTGGCTACTTTCATAACTGTGTTAGAGCTCCTACTTCATGCTCTCAGGCCAATTTTCCTGTGAAATCAGACTTGCTGAGCAAGCCAGGGCAGAGGGTGAGAAGACATCCGACTCAAATGGGAGATGGGCCCATGTGAAATGCAGTGGGATAGGATACAAAGTCCACTCCCCAGTGAAACCACGGCAAAACGCATGCAAGCCATGCAAGACCCTTGTGCATGATTCACAAACGTCAGCCTGCCTTCACAAATGGGAGTTACCTGAGATGCCTGATCTTTTTCTCTTTGCCTCTCATGTTTCCTTCCATCTCCAGCAATAGGCCACTGGAATACGGTAAAGCCCAGGACTACTTCAGCTCAGAAGATGCCTCGAGACTTCATCACCATGAACCGTGGTGCTCTGAAGGCTGGTTATACCACAGCCCATGAATTTAATTTGTACTACAAGGCCAAGGACATTCGGCGCAAAGATGATGAACACAGTCGCTTCAAGAGAAGTCCTCCTAAAGTACCTGCAGACTTCACTTATGGCATCACATCGCGGTAAGGGGGAAGGCTTGGGGCCCTGCTCAGAATGAGATTATCCCTTCCTACCCCCACATCTCAGCTACCACAGTTCCCAAAACAGAAGTCTCCCGAACCTGGACATGCAACTGAGTCGCAGCACCACTTCCATGTCTGATTGCACCTGTGTGTCAGATAATCAACTACCTAAATCTAATCTACGTGCCACAACGCATCCCCATTACACCTCTGGCACTAAAGGCTTGGAACCTCTTAAAAGTTCGTTCAATGCCAATCCTTTAACTTAAACATGAAGAGTTGTAAGCCAGAATAATGGCTTCCCAGGGTCAGAAAATCAGAGCAACAGCATTTCTACCTGTTTGCACTGGTTGAAGTACTTTGGTGTAGTTAAGGATCAGTTCAAGTTCCTTATCCCACTCTCTCTCACTTGTTAGTTCATCTCCCTGCATTGGGCAGAAACTGGTAGTACGGCAGGATGGAGGCAAAGAAGGTTTTCACTGCTCTCTTCTGCTTTCTTGCGCTCCCGCCCAAGGGCTGGAGGGGAGCTGGTACCTGCTGCTTCCCCAGCAACCCCTCTAGAAGGGCATAAGTCTACCTGTTCGTTCCTTAAAACGCAACAGGATGTTTAAGGCTTCACACTGAGTTAGGTCTTTTGCATCGCAGCATCTTTCAGAAGATTTTTATAAAGCATCCAGCGTCTGCGAGGTTCAAACAGGTACAGTGTTTAGAAGTGACCCATTTAACGTCCCCCTCACATACCAGCTCCCAACTGCCTGCTGTGCTGATTTCTCATGGGGAACTGTGCGACAGGGAATCTGCAGGAGAGAACACCAGCACCTTGCTTAGACGGACTTCTAGGTCCTTCTGCTGCCTGTCCTCCACGGGAGCACGAGGGGGGCTGGAGGGCACGGCAGTGCGGAAGAGCCCCTGTGAGTCCAGCACAAACGAGTGCTCGAAGCCTCTGGAAGTGGCTCCGAAGCAGCTCTGATGCTGCTGCTGCAGCACGGAGGGTTTTCTCGCTCTGTGCAGGTCTGGACCAGACATTAGGCTTCATTTTAAGAGCTGGATAATAATCACTACCAGAAAAATAACAGCTACAAATTCTAAAGAAAAGACATGATGAACGGCACTGTGTATTTTACATGATAGTAAATGGGCTTTGCATATGCAAATTGAATGGATTTTAAAATGGTATTTAATGACAATTTTCGTAGCAGACATTAACATTAATTGCATCAAAATGAAAATGTAGCATTAGCTTGCTGTTAGCTGCAAATGCCCCAGCTATAAAGCTTTATCTTTATCAGTATCAGCCCTCACCGATGTGACAGGGCTGCTCTGCAAATTGCAGGCAAAAGGGCTTTTATGTTGCAAAAGTATCCCCCAATGTAGACAAAAATCAACATCAATTTTGCTTTATTTCTTCATAAACGGAGGTTAAATGGCTGCCTGTAAGTAGTCTAAGCACGTTTCAAAAGTTTTAAGGAAAATCTGCAGACCCCACAACAGCAGAAGTGGTGGGAAAGGGCTTTTAATTTAAAGTTATTATTGTACAACTTGCCTGCTCCTTAATAGCTACCTTTTATGCAGACTGATTGTATTTATCCCTTTACTTTAAAAGCATGTTATACACAAAATCAAATTACTGGGATTACCAAGGAGTTGTTACAGCAATTTCGGTAAAAGTGGGAATTTAACACACTTTTCCATGACTGGCAAGTTAAGGATAGCAGCTTTGGTGAGCACTCCCCAGCCCAAGCCTGTCCCAAATCACAGCTGACCAGGTTCAGCAAGACTTGCCCTATTAAAAATGACTCAGTTCTCAATGGATTTAAGTTGCTTCTGCTTTTGGACTCTAAATCCTGTACAATTGTGTCCTTAGTGCTGCTAATTGGGAAGGCACTCACAACTAAGATACGTGCGCGTCTGGGGACAGAAGAGAATGGTGGCATACGGTCTTTTGCCATGGCTCCACGCACTTGCTTGCCTTTAGAAATGTCCGCTTCGATGAACACCTCAGGTGCAGTGAAGTTTTTCAACAAGAGCAGAGCCTGCATGTCATTCTCTAGCCCAAGGCACAGCACAGACGGTACGGCTGAGAAGGCCGGGGAGCCAGGGTGCCTTCCCACAGCACTGGAAGTCGCAGCCACCCTGTCTGCTGATGGCAATGCTCTGGGACAGTCTCTGGAGTGCCAACGCAAACCCTGCCAGTCTGCACCCACAGCCCTGTTGCAGCTCTTCTGCACAGCTCGTGCCAGCACAGAGCCTTGGGGCCGGCTGCCGCCCTGGAAACCGCAGCACAGGGCGTTATGAGCCCGAGCAGCTCAGGACCTGTCACAGGAACATGTTTGTGGTCTTGCAGCTGCCAGTGGGGAACGCGCAGGGGGCTTCTCAAGCCCTGGCAACATATGTCCAGACCCTTCTCGGGCCCTGGGCTGCACTGCTAAAAGCTTCTCTCTCCTGAAGAGACCAAGGTCAGGAGTTCTCCCCAGGCTCACAAGTACGAACTCTCCTGGATCATCCCAAATAGAAATGAACACAAATGCTGTGGTTGCTATTAGTGCCTTATTAATCACGCCCTGGCCCTGCTGTTCCCTCCAGCACGGCAGACCGCTTATGCCTCTGCTTTCTGTTCACAGTGGACGTGTGCTGCATGGAGCATTTCACAAGGCAGCGTCAGACACTGGAGTGAGCTTTCTGAACCTTTGAGGACTCTTTCCTTTCCTGGGATATTTACCTTCAAAGGTCACCCGTACCCCTCTCTTCATTCCCCATGGGCATCTTCCAGGGGAGAGAAGCAGCTCTGGTTTTTTGCTGATTCCCCCTCGTTCTCTCCCTCCCTTTTCCCACAGAAATGTTTGCTACGAATCATGTGGCCAGCTCTGTTGTGAGAGCCATAAAAAGGACATTTTTCATCTCTCCTTTTTCCTGCTCTCGCTCCCTTCTCTCTCTCAGTATCAGACAGAGATTTATTCCCTCCCTGATGCCTCTGGCATTCGGAGCTGGGAGGGGTCAGGGGAGGCACTGATGGGACGATAATAGATAATACAGTGCTTCCCCAGGGTCTTGTCCAGCTCCGTAGCCGATCCATCAGCAGGCAGCGCTTGTGCCAAGGTCAGCGGTAACGAGGATGTGGCAGGGTCCCAGCCTCCCCCGTGGGGCATCCTCCAGTCAGGCTCCCCTGAGTCACCCTCCAGCTTCTGATCTCTACAAGAGCTTGCCTTGTGCAAGCCACAATTTGCGAGGGAGTACATCTGTGCTGAGCGCAGGCGCTGGGGTAACGACCACGTTACAGTGTATGCACGCTCAACTTCACCTGCCCCAGCCCTCAGCCCCACCACAAACAGGTCTACGGGTTTTCTTTCAAGGAAAATGCCCATCGTTGGCGATGCCTCCCCTTCCAGAGCTAAACCCATCCCATCCACCTGCTTTGTGCATGACATTACATAGCTGTAAGATGTGTGCGGATTAGGGTTTCTGTCCTCCTGGACACAAGTTCTACCTCCTTTCACTCAAAACAACCCCACAACACAGTGCTACTAGCAGGTGTATACAACTCCCATACCCTTTGTGTAATTACCTTGATTTACAAGAGGGAGGATGCAGGGCACTGAGTGGTCTGGGTTCTGGTGATACTCGAGATCTAAAGAGACACAGATTCTGTGAAGACCTCCAGGATCTTCACTAGGGTCAACCCAGCTTGCTATTGAAGGTGCATTTGCAAACCCCGATAGATGTCCAGACCCACATTTATCATCCTAACCACCTTTTCTCATTGAAGTTCACTGTGCACTGAAATTAGCAGACATTAACTGGTCGTTTTTGGAACTAGAAGTAAGCACAAAGATACAGATGCTGTCTACAGCTAGATTTTAGATTATATTGATTTGCACAAGGTCACAGAAGGAGTCTGAAGCCAAAACACGCAGTTGGTACCCCAAGCACAAGCTTTCTCGCCAGGAGGCAGCAGCACAGAGTGCATCCTCAGCAGGAACACAGCGTCCAGCCTTTCCAGGGCTGCTTTTAGAGAAGAGCTTTCATTTGCCTCTTAATAGTGCAAGTTTCCTAATTCTGCATACTATGTCCCAGAACATATTCCCGGACACAAGGACGTCACTGATGTGCCATTCTCTGCCATCCTACACCTGTACCTCCTTCAAAGCCTGCATGGCCATAACCCTGCCTCCGACGTGCTGCCATCCACTTGGCAGTTGGCCTGTAGGTTGGGCTGACCTTGGGTGTGCTGGCAGGATTTCCCTGGCACTCTGTCATACCCATGTCTCCTGCCGGGTCCCCCCTACCGTATGCCTTCACTTCAACTGTCCCTTTCCTGAATTTTACATCCCATTTTCCTTCTAACTTGATTTCCTCCTAACATTCCACCTCCCGTGCTCTAAAACTGGTCTTAATCCTTTGGCAGCTGCTTTCACCATGTTCCTGCAGCAAACTCATCTCTCTAAAGCACTTGGTCACTGCAGTCTCTCTTCATCGAATTGTTACAATTGGCCAAGGGCATCATTTATCCAGTACCTCCTTTTTTCTCTGTATCATTTGCGATTGTCCTAATGCTCCGTTGACAATTGTCTCACTGGCCTTTAGCAGCTCAGCTGTTGCCTCGGCTGTCCCTGCAGCTTCCTGGCTCGACTGACTGCTCTGTCCTTAGCTTTCACCTTCCCCGAGAAGGGGGGTTTCAATACTCCTGCTTTCCAAGTGGCCTTTCCACCCAAAGTGTCCGTGATGTTTACACGCAGCCAGAACAAAGTTCAGAAAGCTGCCCAAAAGGTGCTTCCAGCATCTCTTTGGCACAGAGAGTGCACCTGTAGGTTTCTTTTTGAGACACTTAAAGAACATTTCAGGTCATTAATATATGGCCCTGGAAAAAAGCTATTCTATCTATAAGACCCGCTGCAAAGATATGTCAAAGAAACAATATTGAAGAGCAGAGGGTGTTCCTGGAAAGAACCCACCAGGAAAAGCTGGACGGGCAAGAAAGGGCAATATTGCAGCAAGCCCACATCCGATCCACGATCACTGGAAGCCAAACAAATAACGAGAGCGCAAAGCCACAAAAATCCAAAAGACTGGGGCAAACAAAAGTTTTAGAAAAAAATATCTGAGCACTGACAAAACAAATTATGAAAAAGTAACACAGTGACTGAAACCACTGTCAGGCTGAAGGCGCCAGAAAAATGCAACCAAGCTAAAAAAATATAGGACTCCCATCAGTTCAGATAATTGCATATCCTACCCTGTTCCACTGCGAAAGGCACTTTGTGTCTCTGCCACCCTTCTCACATTGCTAAGATAAGAATTTCTATTTCAAGAATCATTTTCTTCTGCTGGAGACGTTCCAGGTGGGTATGTGCTCGCATCGCTGGTGTACATTAGCTGCTGCAGAGCTCCCAGCCGCAGCCGCCTGGGCCGTGCTGCCTTGTGCCCGGGTGGCTGCAGCATCTGGTTGGCCAAAGACCTGTTACCTCCCTCCAAAAGTCCGGAGTGCATCGTGAAGATGCTGGTTCTACTTCAGTGTAGCTATTTACTGCAGTTGTAACAGTTTCTGACTACTTCAGGCTTCTTCAGACTACTTCAGGATTAAGAGAAAATAAACAGCCAAGTCATGGTTTGGCATAACGTTCAGGTCCTGCACGTCAGCCACAGAGCTGGGGAAAAAAGATCTAAAGAAAGAGATTTAGATCCCTTATTACCAATTGCATTACACTGAATAGGAAAGTAATTTACTCTCTTACAGAGACTGACTGTTGTCTGTGGATTTATCTCCAGTTATTACATCTGGCTAAAAAATTTCTACCAAAAAGCTTTTGCCGTCTAAAACTACTTCTTGCCACAGACGGACTTTCTCCTTTGCAAAATTCTGCTTTTGCAGTCTGTGCAATGAAAACCTGGGTCAGAGGGAAACAGCCACAGAATCCTTTTTGTGAAAGCAAAGCTTTTCAGCCCTCATTGACACCTCTTCCTTTCAAACCAAGTAATGTTCCCACCCAGCCGGAGAGATTCAAGCATGGGATGGAGGTCAAGGGGAAGACCTTGCTCTTTGATTTGTTTTGCTCAGTGTTGTGGGGATTTTTTCTGGGTTTTTCACTCATCAGGATGTTTTGCATTCGTTGATGGCTGCAGACTGAGCGCTGTTCACTCTCAGCCATGGATTGAGACCTCCAGGCAGAATAGCTCTGCCCCGTAATCACATCCCACCTGAGTTTCTCACAGGGTAATGGCAGATTTCCAGTCACAGACAAATGTATTGAAGACAAATCTAAATAATCTTCAATTAAGTCAGACAAAGGGTATCTCCAAGCCAAAAATTCAATGCTAATGCACAAATTCCAGCTTGTGAAGCCAGGTATTTAATGGGTAAGAGCTGGCTTGGTATCTTCACTGCAAGACACGTGTTTCCACGTGTGCATTTAGGACCATTCCAAGTACACATCTCACTCCGGGCCTGGGAGGGAATAGTAAAGCAAATCGGTGCTCTTGTAACCATGTGTACTCCTAAGTACAGCTATGAGCATCTGATAAATCTTTTAAAGTGCGTGTTTACAATGGATTTTATTCTTTTTACTGTTCTATACATACGAGCCCTCTGAGCAAAATAACAGATCCTCTGACACTTAGAAGAAGCCACTGCCTCATTGGCTGCCCACAGTGAAATAATTTATATTGTTATTTCCTCATCCAAATTACAAGGATTGTAAAGAAGCTTCAGAAATTCAGAGTAATCAGTGCTTCGACAGGACGGATCCTGCAGTTGCCACAGGGGTGAAAGACCCACTATTTCAACCAAGAGTTTTTCCAGCCCAAAGACTGCAAAAAAAAATATTGGTCCCCGAGTGTTTTCTACCAATTTTTCCTCTTGTTATTTTCTTCAGTGGTTAATGGAAAGCGAGGACAAGTGGAGATCATTTAAAAATGATCTTTCAGGCCTCTTCATGGGTTTATTGCCAGGACCTATTTAGAGGACCATAAAGCTGTAAGGGGCCTATAACTTTACCGTATAGTCCACAAGCTGCTTAGGAAAATGAAGAGCCTTTACATTCATGCCCTGCTTGTTTTGCCATCTCTCCCTCTCCTTACAAACACACCGCACACATGTGTGCGGGGACTGCCAGCGCCGCTAATTGAATTCACTCTTGTGAAAGCGTTAACAAATTGTAAGTGACCTTTTATACAAATTTCAAAGTCAAGAATTCACCACTAACTGCACATCCCTCTTCTGCCATTCACTGTTATGCAAAACCCACAAACAATTAAAAGAAATAACGAAGAGCCCAGCGGCCCTCTTTCCTAATTAGCTGCAGGAGGCAATGCTTGGGAGTGTGGCTAAGTGCTTCAATTACCTCGGCCCTCCTCGCTGCCCTTGTTAGAAGAGGCAGGTCCACTGGCCAAAGGGGAACAATTAAGGGAAGGCAGAGCCAGGCAGTTTGCAGGGGATGCCGCGGCCGTGCCGGCTCTCGCACAAGGGCCAGAGCTGTAATCATGCCCCAGATTCCTGCTGGGCTACACAGAGACAAATTAATGGTAGATAGATTGCTAGCTCCAGCCCATCAGTAACGAGGGAGGCAGGGAGACAATATAGCAGTACAAGGGAGCTGTAATCAGAGTTTTCCTGTGCTATCAGCCCCCTTTCAGGGCAGAGGGACTGGAGCATTAACACCTTACTGCTGCCTGCATTGGCCCAAGGCCCCGAGCGGAATCACAGACCCCAGCTTGTGCTTTATTTGCTGAAGATAATCTGCGCTGTCTGCACCGAGGAGCCCCACACTCCAGAGATGCTGAGGACCAAACTGGTTCCCAATAAGAAACCAACCTGAGGTGGTAGGAGATGGCTTGGCTGTCCCAGCCACAGGCCGGGGGAAGATCTCTGTACGGACACTACTACCACAGGACAAGTCCTTCCCGTCACGAAGTACACAAGAAAGGGGTACAAAGGTGGTGCCCCCTGCAGCTGTCTCCCCCATGGAGTGAAGACCCCAAAGACAGATCCTGGCTGTGCAGTAAAAGCAAGTCATCTTACATGGAAGGACACCAGCAAGGACTTGGACTCAATCTTAAAGGTCTTTTCCAACCTAAATGATTCTATGATCAAACCCCCTTGAAGCCTCATTAACCTCTCGAGAGAGGGTTAAAGTTTCAGGATAGGCAGTGGTGTTGCAACACAGTTTTAATATCACAACTATGAAAAAAAATTCAATTCTATGATTTATGTGTTGCATAAGTGCCCATGCAGGGCCAGATCCTGCTGCCATTAAAATCAGAGCAGTGGTTTTGGCAGAGCCCAAACAGCTGCAGAGCTGCCGGGAGCTGATGCTCGTGGCACGTGTCCTCTGCTCCCCCGCTCCGGTCCCCACCAGAGCCCATCCTGACCAGCAGCGAGAAGAGGAGCCACCTGCACTGGCTGGAGAGCTACCTGGAAAATCCAGGGGCTGAAGTCAACGCTAAAATATTTACAAGCCCCTGTGCTTTTGAATTATACAAGAAAAAGGCAACCACAAGTCAAGTTTTTACCCTTTTACAACAGAACTTACCAATCAAATTGATTGTACCTTTTAAGCTGGTATAAACCCCCTTCCCGAGCAAAGCCCTTTGTATCCACTTTTGCCAAGTACCTTTTTTTCAGTTGCTATATAAACCTTTGAAAATAAGTTTGAGGGGAGACTGACAACCTTGAAACCCAAGAGCAGCATGGCATTGACGGGTGCCGCTCCCCGAGCCGAATATTATAGACAGATTTTAATTTCATTTTACAAAATAGCTGTCTCCAGTGGAAGAAGCATCAAGAGCTAAATGAGGACCCATCTTGAGCTGAATCACGTTGAACAGACCTTGGCACTGTCATTGATTTTCTGGGAAGAAAAAAAACGCCTCTGGCTACTAAACCAAATTAGTAGTCACTGATGACCAATTATTTTGCCCCACTGTGAACGGAGAGGCGTACTAAAATTCCAGTTTGTCAGACCCAAGGCTCTCTTCTCAAACACCTTTCAACAAGCGTGTACCAAAAGTCCCTCAGATGGTTCTGACGCCTTCCTGTTTTCGGCAACTTCTCCTTCTCCAAAGTTTTAATGAGCTGCTGCTCTGAGGACGGCCTGCCAGAAAGGGAGCCCTTCCCAGCTCGGTGGAACACTATTTGGCATGGCACAAATCACAGCTGTCAGAATTTATACACACATACACAAAAAAGTGTCAGCCTAATGTTTGCAAATTATAATTACCATTTCTCTTGCATGTCCCTGGTGCCTTCATTTTAGATAAATCCCAGCTCTGAGGTATCAGCTGCAAAGCACTGAAGGCTCATATTGAATAGAATAGATTTAACTAGTTTGTAGCTCATTTAAGGCCTACACTGTTTTATTTTAATATTGTTAATACTTTATTATACTTTTTAAGATTGTTTTCACAGTAAAATAGCCTATTAGGGGGCTGCAGTTTCTTTTCCAAGCAATTTCTGGCAGACTAGCATACCGCATTGTATAACCAAGTTAGCAGGCGCTTGTCATTTCAGTTGAAAATAGGTCTGTACCCTGACTCTTGAAAGTAAATTAGAGAGAGAGTCTATTAAAGAGACAGGAACTGTTTCAGGGATAATAGTTTTGAAAATGTGCACAGATAAATTTTAAAATATTTAGGAAATGTCAACATTAGAAGTGGCTCCAACTATTTGACTATAAAAGGAAGCAGCTGATTATTTTTTCCACAATTATAAATAATTTGTTACATCCTATCAAAACTTCTCTCCCTTTCCTTTCTGTGGCAGGGTGCTTGTGCCAAAACAAGGAGATCCGAGTTACTCTGAACGAGATGGATTTTAATCCACAATAAGCGTTTTCAGTGGATGCTTCCCCTGCTCTCCCCGCAGCATCCACAGCCGATAACAGCAAAATCCTCCCAGTTCAGAGGAGTGACATCTGGGCAGGGTGATAAAAGGAAACAGAACACACGAGCCGTTCATTCCTGTCCTTAAGTAACGCTAAGGTGAGAGGACATTTTCCCAAAGGCCAGCCGCAAGCGAGAAAAACTGTTGCATTGCTGAGTGGCACTGGTATTGGGGCCAAAATTCCTCATCCACTCCAGTGAGATCAGTGTTTGACCTACAAACAAAAAGCCGCCTTGCTGAAATTTCTCCAGTGCCCTTAGTCAAAGAAGCGTGTTACCTCATATCCCCTGCTCTTCCCCACTTTCTCAGTATTTCTCTCCAAGGAGGCAGAAAAGCCAGACAAAGCCTCACGTCCTACAGCCCCACCGGAGCTTACGTGTATAACTAAGCACACGAGTCATTCCCATCGATTTCAAAGAGGCAGTTCATGCGTGTATTATTCCAGGCATGATTCTATACTTTGCTGGATCAGGACTTAAATGCGATTAATCACACGGCAGGGAAGGATCTCTGAAGAGCATCAACCCAAATGTGTCCTTTCAAGCATTTACTTACAAGCCAGCTGTGGACTAATCAGTCACCAACTGGCTGGTCCACTGGAGATGGTAAAAGTCACCTCCACAGAGATGTGAAAACACATTCAGCTACCACAAAAATCAATAATCAAACACTACACACAAAGGCTCAATGTTTTTCTGCATCCCTCCCTGCTATTCCTGCACGCCAGGAAAGCTCCTGCCTTGGAGAGCAAAGGGAAAGGCCAAGGAAACAAGCCCATTTGCAAGGCTCACCATGTGCTTGTGCCAGGACTACCAAAGTTTACACCATGCCACGAGACTGGAGACCCACCCAGGCAATAAGACACTCCACCGCAGGTCTTTTATCCTTTGTAAATATTTTGCCTAGCTGTCATCAGTGTGAAATGCCAAACTGGAAGGGAAGGAGCGGGGAGAAGAGGGGAAGACAAAGGGTAAATGTCGGTGTCCCCTTTGGCATAGGGTGTCTCGAGATAACGGTCCGGAGCAGCACAGCTGATTTGTAAGCAAAGCCTTGAAAAGCCCTGCAGCATGTGATCTATGAAACAGGAGGTCTGCAGAAGGATGTCTCCTCTCATATGAATGCCCCCTTGGGATGTATATTGCTGGATCGCACATCTAGTATCATTAGAAAACACGACCATAGATTAGGCTGTTTTGAAGCATGTGGTGTGCAATAATTAAGTAATAAAAGTCACCACAGGGGTGAAGGAACAAGAAACAGAAGAGTTACTATTTGCATACGCGCTGCTGGTGCCCTCTGTGATCGTCAAAGATTCTCCAGACTGCTAAAAGCTGCCTGCTACTGATCTTGGACCCACTCCTGCCAAAAGCCTCGAAGCACCAGCTCACTTCATGGCACATGGGCTCTCTCTGCAGAAAATGACCCTCTGGTGGAGCTGGTGGCCCAGAAGTGGCCCAGCAGCTAGCCCAAGTCCCCAGTGTCTTGCAGTCGGTCCAAACAGGCAGGGAAAGCTCTGCCTTTCTGTTATGGGAGCTGCAGCTGAAGGCACTGCGGGCTACAGGTGGGAGCAGAGCTGGGGCTGATGGCTCCACACTGTCATTGGTTGCTGCCGAGGTGGAAAAATCCCTCCCCAGCAAAGCGTGCAAGGACAAGGACCAATAAAACTTCAGCTTGAGGTCCTCCATCACCTTTAAGTGTTTGCTTCTGGGGGAAAAATATAGCAGCACGACCACAGCAATAAGTGATACGCTGTCCTCAAGGCAAGAACCCTGCTGCTGCCCCTGCCAGTGGCTGATGAAGTTAAAGCATCCTCACTTGCAGGGAGCAAGGCTCAACAGTTTCAGGCTGCAGCTCTGCCACAAGCTGGTCAGGTTAATGCCAGCTCAGAGCACCTGAACAGGACACCGGCCAACAAGAAACTGCCTTTCATTTTTACTGTTTTTCTAGAATCATGGTCATCTGCAGCTCCTCTCTGCTGCTGTCTGCTCCTGGCCAGGATGCTCCATGGTACCCTCTTTCGAGGAGCAAATACACCTGGGTCTGTGCAGCTGAGGCGCTAGACCAGGGCTCAGCAGTTCAGATCCCCTCTCTGCTGCAGACACCTGACCATCTGCATTGAGGCCATTTTTATCCCTAGTCAGATGGCTTAGGACAGCACCTACTCCTCTCACCCAATCCGTCATCGCATCTGTTGGCGGCTTTTTGGTATACCACGGTATTGATATTTTAATAGCAAAAGCAGTGTTATTTTAGCAAGACGCTTTGCACCCAGTGGTTCTTCCCAAGCAGGTGCCATGGCTGTGTGGGGGCGGAGGGGACCCAGCAGGTCTGCCTTCAGCTGCTCGGAGCCAGAGCTGCTCCTCCAGGCTCCGGGGTGGCAATGCCAAGGCCCAGCTCTCTGCCTCTGCACATTGCCCCATTCAGTGCTCTCATTACCCACCATCGGGTACCGGCTGGAAATGCTCTCCTGGAGCCATAGCAGGGCCCAAGGATGAGCTGCAGCCCGTGGTGCTCCACGGTCCTTCCAGCACACCAGGGCTGGAATAGAGGTGCTGATACGGGCCCTATAAAAAGTTGTGCAAAGATAGAAACTGTGCCCATTCTGAGGAATCGCCTAGCACAGTCCTGCTACAGGTTAGCACAAGTGTGTGCAGGCTGTGGTGTAGCAACTGCAAATGAATGTGGGTTGGAGTCTTGCTTGAGGAAGAGAAAGCCTTTGCCAGTGTGAGGGTTTATTCATGTTCTCACCAGTCCACACTTTTCAGGAGCAGAGATATGAATCATCATGGGGAGGTAAAGAGAGATATTAACCCTGGAGATTATATTGTTGTCTTTTCAATGTTTTCCAGGCCTTGCACTCCCTTTTTTGACCTCCTCCAACACAAATACAAGGAGCTGTGGATGGAGCAGCAGAGAGCCCTGACAGCAGCCAAGCGAGTGGAAAAGAAAAAGGTGATAATGGTCCAGCAGTGCTTTCCCTTGCTGTGCACAGCACTGCTACCTGGCATAAGGCCCCACTGTCCCACCCCACGGTGGACAGACTTCTCACAGCCACGGGGAGGGCTCTCAGCTGGGAAAACCTCTTCCCAGCTCTACCAGAAAGCTGGTGAAGCCGAACGAAGATCAGCTGCTTCCCAGCCAAGATAGTCCTGGCCTCAGCCAGAGCACGTCCTGTGGGGTGATGCCGTGGGAGTGAGCACCAGATATGCAAATCACAATGTGTGTGCATGAAAGTGCTCTGGAGACAAAAGGGGAGGTGGGGTTTTTTAAGGTATTTTTGTATCTGAAGATATACACCGGAGCTGAGCAAGCTCTCCAGGGCAGTGGTGCTTTGGCCAAGGCCTTTCAAAGGCTTAGACACCTGTCCTGCAGAGACACCTTTCTAGCTATCATCCAGCATCTGTCTGCATCAGTGTGCCTCCAGTCACAGGTTGCCCAACGAAATTCCTGGTATCAATTAAAATAGAGGCTCTGGTTCTCTTTGCATCACCACAATAGTAAAACACCCTGCTGTAACAAAGAATTACGTTTCAAATTATCTTTGGTATTTATGTCATCCTCATGCCAGGAGCCCTGCAGACTGTCCTTCGGACAGCATCAGCGCTGCTCAGGTCACCTCTGACAGGGGACAAAACAACGGAACCGCCAACAAGTGTTCCAAGGACCAGCACCAGTCGTGATCCTGCCATGGTGTGGTTGATGCCAGCACCCGCAGCAGTTGTTAGAGTGCAACGCTGGGCTGTTAAACACAACAATATTATAATAACATTTAAAAGCAGCCAATGACTGTTTTATTAGTTAATGGCTCAAAGAAGAGTCGAGCTAATATGGTAATGACCAATTTCAACGGGCTTACTGCCATCACAAACTATGCTTTATAGTTGAAGTGCAAGAATACAGTGTTCTTAATTAGCAGCTACTTTATGAATACACAAGCCTAGGATGTTGGAAAGTGCATCCCTACCTTATCTATTAATGACTGATGCTTTTAATCACTAAGTTCCCTCCATCAAGTTCCCAAAGCCTGCAGCCACCGATTACTGAATTAAGCAACACAAACCTACATTCTAGACCACAGAGCAGACAGAGTCCCCAGGGTTTCACGCAGTGGGCAAAGCATTCACCAGGTACCTGCACTGGCTTGTACCTGCACATCAAGCTGCAATTAATCAGGAGAGTAACACACACCGGACAGCGAGGAAACACCCCCCATAGTGGGGGTGGTGGAAGTGACTCTTGCAGCTAGTGATGAGCCATTGCTCTAGCTCAGAGCACGGGGCTTCCTGCGGGCAGCAGTCGTCTCACTGGGATGCTGTATAAAACAGACACTCGGAGCTGGCAGCTGCTCTTGTTTTTCTCATCAGTATCTTTTAGATATCAGTATCAGCTGCATGGACATGAAAAGCTACCCGGATCAGGCACTTGTGATTGTCAGTCCAAAGTGACTCTTAGTCTCGTTCATCCCAGAGTCATTACATTGCATGACACCAATCTGATGACTACAGCTGTGCAGCCGTTTCAGCCCATTCTTGTTTACCTTTGGTTACAGAAGGACAAAGTGCGTGAAACTCGCACCACGTTTCTGCGAAAACACCCACTACCTGCAAAGGAGGAGTCCTTCTGGCACCTGCCCCGCTTGGAGAAGGTATGGAGCGCTTGATTGAACTCAGGGACATCTTCTAACCTTGCCCACATGCCCTGATAACACCCTTAGCACACAATGAAGGTACACACAAGGCTCTCACCTCAGAGTTCCCTGAGACCCAGACCATAAAATGCTCCCTCTCTAGATGTATCCAGACATCAGCCCCTTTTGGCCTTCAAGGTGGGATGTTTTTTGCAGCCATAAGCCCTGGAAGATAGGCAGCAGTAACCCGGGTAAGGGCTTAATGACTTATTTTCTAACTTCTTGTGTGCACTTGCATGAGCTTCATCAGATGAGAAGCATCTCTTATCTCCCTGTTAGTACTGGGTGGCCTTTGTTCTATCCTGGTAGTCCCACAACTGCCCTACACGAACAGGACAGTCAAACCAAAATGGCATTTTGGTAGCCTGCCATTTTGTCAGCTCTCACCATAACTAATTCAAACCACAACAGATGTTTCAAGAAGCATTTTCACCCCAAGAATTAGAACTTTCCAGAAAGCCTGCACTCTTGATACCTCCCTAAGCTACCTGATTGACAATATGCACCCCTAGACTGAGCAAAGAGTCTAGCCAGGTTACAGATGTGTGTGACACTTCCTTTAATTGATCCAAATAAGAGCCAAGGTGAAGATTTCTTGTTCTAGCAATGGGATCTAAACATCTCCCTGAATTCATCTGCTCATCCTGCTGTGCTCTGGGGTACTTGTTTGAATTCTGTTAGCTTTGTTTGTGGTGTAAATTACAGGGAAACTTCAAGTGAAGAGCTAGGGGGCATTTTAGGAAGGAAGGGAAAAGAGCTGGGCAAGGGGAATGGAAAGAAGACACCAGAAAGTCTGAAAGCACTGAAACCCTACAGGGAGCTTACATGGCCAAAATCATATCTGGCATTGATAGATACCACTGCAAAGAGCCTCTCAGCCCTCTGCCCCGGCCCTTGTTCTGATGGGGTTTGGTTTTTTTTGCCATACCGTTGATTTTGAACCGCAGTTTCAGTGACTTCCTGAAGCTAATTTACTTGTACAAGTTGGAGAGTTTCAACCAAGAGATGTGTTTTGCACCACCTTGATGTATTCCTCTTACGTCCTGTCTAAGACTGTCCGATTAGCATATGTCAGTAATCATTTATCCCCGCTGCCTGTCAGCACAGAGCTGCTGCTGCAGCTAGTGTCAGGGAAAGAACATGACCGATCGCTGTTAAACAGATTGTGTAAGTCACACGAGATACTGGGGCAAGCCTCCTCTTTAGAGCTCCTCTCACCCCAGACCTTTCCATCACTATTCATTTTTCAGCCTGTGTTCTTCTTCATGCTTTCCCTTTTGTTTCATCCATGACTGGGGCTGGGTTCCTCCCCCAGCCACAGCCCTCAGACCTCTGAGTCTTTTCTTCTCTCTGCCTTTCCCCTTCCTCTCCTCTTCCCTTCCTTTCCAGGAGCAGCATCCAGGGGAGGAGGGACGGCTCGTTTTGCAGAACCTCTGCAGATTTTCTGTATTCCTCCTTTCTCACCACATTAACCTGGCAGATTTGCCTTGCCCCAGCAGCAGATCTAACAGGCACAGCCAATGTTAGAACTTGGATCAGGAAATGTGTTGCTCGGTTGAGTTTCAGTGCAGGGTTTCCTCCGTGGAAAAATAAGTTCTCTTGAACATCCATAAGCATTTACCCAGTCAAAAGCAGTAACAACCCAGAGAAATTTGATGGTTCCCAAAGACACTTGGTAGCCTCCAAACTGTGCTTTAAGTGTCTCTGTAAAGTTGAGTTGTACATAGGTAGTGGTGGAATGGTCTTGAAAGACAAACTGGCCTAACCCTTCAACCAAACCCAGGGACTCAGGAGTCACTCTGTCAATCCCTCCTTTACAAAGATGACAACAGAGAGCAGTGCTCCAAAGTGATGAGGGAGATTGTTCTTGTGGTGCTTCTGTCCTCATGACCCTTTCTCAGGCTCTTCCATGGTGTTGGATAACTACTTTATGGCTTTTTTAAGACTCAGTGGCC
This sequence comes from Larus michahellis, assembly GCF_964199755.1. Lineage (NCBI taxonomy): Eukaryota > Metazoa > Chordata > Aves > Charadriiformes > Laridae > Larus > Larus michahellis. Next base: position 13,312,813 of record NC_133910.1, on the reverse strand, counting down.
TGTGGAGGCCAGCAGTTAGCACTGACCACTGTAGGCAGTTTACCAAAGCACTACGTCTTTAATCCATATAATGCCCCCATTCTACTGTGCAAAAAGCAGTAGGAAAAGCAACCACAAATATTATCACTTTACAGAAAGCTTGTTAGCAGACTCCCATCTGTGTATTATTTCAGCTTTCCATGACACTGTGCTGCTCTGGCCACTACAGAAGATGCTCGTGACCTGGGAACAACTTCAAACTCTGGGCAAGAATATTCGGAGACTCTATTGCCCCGACCACAGCCCGACTTTGGAGTATTTCTCCATGTGATATGAGGCTGGTGCAAGGTGCAGGGGCATGACTTTCTCAAGCCACTCATCCTTCTTGTCACTCAGTCACCCGCTGTTGTCTGGCATGATGCCTTTCAGTCTGGCCTACTCTGGGCCTGGGGGAGCAATGCAAGGCACCCAGCTACTGAGATGGTTGTGACCCAAAACAGGGGGCAGCAGGGAGATTTTGTTCCTTTAGACCCATAAAAATCAACAAGGAGGATTTTTCTGTTCCCATCCTGACCCCTTACAGAGAGCTGCAGAAATGGGGCGTGGATGTCACTACTGGCTCTTAAACTGGACCTTCCAGTCGGTCCCCATAAGACAATCTCCTGGCACCATGCTAGAGCATGTGAAGGGAGTGGAAGAGAAGAAAACAAAGGAGCTTTGCCCTCCCCGCTAACTGCCTCTGCTTGCTCCCTGCATTGCCAGGGCCGCATGACATTACGTAGTCATTCAGTCAGTAAAGTATAGACAAATTGACTATATTTTCATTTGGATTTAGGTTTCAGCCCCACTGCTTTAGAATAATGGTCCGCTCTATTAAGCTAACCGGGTGATTTGCAGGCTCTCCCACACCGGGTGATCGCTCCTGCTCTGCATCTCGCTCTGAAGGACTGACCTGGCGTGTGGTCTCCTGGGCCCTGGGCTGAGACAAACAGGTCGAAGGGAGACAGTCATGTCCTGACTGCAGTTGGGTTTCTTTGTTTGTGGTGGGGGTTTTTTTGTACAAAACCAAACAGAAGTTAACTCCTTACTCACCTCAGCAAGGTGCTTCTACTGCCCTCCTCTTCCTCAGTCACCCCTCAAGGCAAATGGCCTCTGCCTGCAGTGACATAATTCCTGGGCTCAGGTTTTGCCAACATGGCTGGAACTGTGCACCAAGACTTCACTTATTTGTAGATGTGAGACTACATTCCCTGGGGACTGTACCTCAGGCAGGTAGCATGGACATAAATAAATACTCCTGCCACCATGCTCATGGGAAGTGTCCTGTCCCCATGTCACTCAACGCTAGCATCATGCCGGTCCAGGCAGGACGGTGTCCCTGGTGTCAACCAAACTCTGGAAAGGATGTTGGTGCCGAAATACACCATCCCCACAGCCTTGCCTGTGCCAGCCCTGGGTGAGGCTCCAGCTACCTCCGGCTGAGTATTTGGTAGGCACAATCCAAACCAGCAAGTCAACACTTGCTACTCCACAACAGATTTCCAGGGCTCTGTCAAGGCAGTCCAGAAGGATTCTGGTAGCGACACCTCACGCAGCACTGGTGTAGGACGGAACTCACCCATGTGTCAAAACAGCTCCATGCACCACGTGCCACTGACACCCACCAGGGTTTTTCCTTTGCTCATTAGAGAATTCCAACCAGCAGAGACATTCAAGGTGGCTTTCCAGGGAGAATAGTCTTGTTTACTTGACCAAACAGGAGGAGGAAAGAAAATGCAGCAACTTTGGACAACACTTTTGTCAACATGCGCTGCCTTCCCGAGCAGATGAAACGAGCTGCGCTTGATGCGCGATATGAATAAGCGATAAGCAATTGACGAGCAAGTGTTCGGGTACCTTGGCAAAAGACTTAATTTGCAACCTGGCACAAAATCAAAGGCTCTGTCAACGGCTGAGCGGCTCTCCTGCGTATGCCTTGCGTTACCTGGGAAAGCTCTGTCAGGTAAATTTCCACTGAAAGTAATTAGAGGAGTCCCCACTGTATAAACTTTGCAGCAAAATTCTGGGCTCCAGAATTTGATTCTCACCAGGGATCCGATATCTGCTCACAGCCTGATCCTTCATCAGAATTAACAGTTGAGGTTTAACACATACACAAAAAAATGTTCCACATTTTTTTTTAATGCCTTACCTCTATTTTTGTCTAAAGAGCTGAACTGACAAGCACAGCTCATGTAATCTTGCAACTGTTGTCTTGTCAGAAAAGCCATAGATTCTGCTTAAATAACCTAGGCTCGATACGCGCGGCGCACGGCGGGCTGGCTTTTCAGATACAGCATTTATCCTCCCAGGTCTGGGGGCAGCAAAACTTCATGGAGTTGGAGTGTCATAAAACTTGTCTCCTGTAGTGCTTAAAGAATAAAGCAATGAGTTCAAGGGCTTTCTGTCACCATGGTCAAACCTCCCTTCAGCTGGGATTTTGGCTGACCAAATATAAAAAAAAAAAATCAGTGTCACCCGATGGCTGTTCAGTGGCCCAAGTGACATGAGTTGGTAGGTCCCAGCCCAGCAGCGACAACCAGCAGCCTTCAGTGCTGACCTGTCTACAACAGGAAACAATGCAAAAAAGAAAAAATAAAATACAATACCCTGCAGGGTACCAAATAGTCAGCAGAGACCCAGCTACCCGGGCATGATCCCTGCACACCTCCACTGGGACCACAGCAGAGATGTCACCTCCCACACCACAGCCATTCTGTGACTCCAGGCTCCAGACCCTAGTCACTATCACTACATTTTCTTGCAGATTCTTGCAGGTTTTCTTGTTTTGCCCAACAGCTGAAGCTTCCAGCAATGCAGTTGCTCAAATCACTGTGAAGCATTTCCTTGGTCCAACCTTTCCCAGTATCCCTTTGCATGTGACCTGGATGCTCAGCCTCTCCATCACAACCTTACTCTGTCCTCTGCCATGCTCAGCCCCTCCTCGTGTCTCCCTCAGACATAACCCACCATTCCTCTGCTGTTTTCACTGCTCTCCAACATCTCCAGGTTGATGCAAGAAACCACCACCCCTCCCTGTGCAGCCTTATAGCCTGGGCCATCTCCAGGGCAGGTCCCACCTACATCCAAGCCCTGGTGTCCAAAGGCAGCACAAGCCACTGTTGGCAACCAATGCCCATTCCTGTTATGGAGATATTCACCCGTGAAGGAACAAATATGGGGTGCTTGCAGCACAGTAATACCACACACGCTGTGTTGGGTTACAGGTGAGCCCCTGCTGTTACTTTCGGTGCTACCTACTTTTTCCTACACAAATCCACAGAAGTGCTTTTTAAGTGGACTTGAGTTTCATTCATGGACCTATTCTGCCTTCTGCAAAGATGCTATTTACCAACAGACAGCTCAGTTTGAAGTAAAATTCTTGCCTGGCATGAAAAGGGTCAAGATTCAAATCTCAAACACACGAGGACAGTGTGAAAGCTGCCAGCACTGGCCCGACCCCGGGACATCTGCCAAGGGGGCCACACGCTGGGCTACAGCTCCAGTGGGTTAGTTCTCCTTTACTCACGCTATTGCCCAGACCAAGTGACCAGTGAACCCCAGCAAACATCTGTGGCCCTTATTTTCAGGAGGAAAAAAAAACACAAAACACCTCCCAAATCTCCATGGGGCATTAAATACAGCAGCCAAAATTGCTGAGCACTTCTCAAAACCTTCCTGGGTTTGAAGCAAATAAAGACCATTTATCCCAGAATCTCTTGTCCTAAATTTCCCTACATTCTTGGAATTAGAAAGGTGGGGAGAGAAAAATCAATGCCATTCATTAAACTGGTTAAGCGCAGTGCCGCCAGGAAAAGCCACAGTATTTGTAACCCTAATAATCCAACACACACCTCCGAGCGCAGCTCATCTTGGACAGAATAACGTCTGTTTTAAAAATACCTGCCTCTCTCTAACTTGTCATGGCATTTGTTGACAACCCTATTGAAAGCCGCTCTCAGTGCAGCTGTGAAGGATCTTTCAGCACCTCTTTCTCTTTCCTAGACAGTTTTTGAAAGGGAGGGGAGAAAAAAAAAAGCCATCAATACAGGGGGAAAAAGGCATCAGCAGCCAACATCAGCTGATGAAGCGCCTCACCTGGGCCCCCAGCGCACCGCCTCCAATTAAATCAAAATGGTTTGTTTTTAATGGTCTTTTACACTGACAAGTGGGCTATCATTCCAGGCCTAGAGAGCTGTCAGGGAGGCGAGGCAAATCCTCCGTTGATAATGCCCAATGCTTCCAATTAGGAGCCGAGGCCGCTCCTGGCGCACTAACGATTCCCCAGCCTCCCCCAAGGCCCCTTCGGCGCTGGCTGTTTCGTCTTCCCTCTTCCTCCGCCGCAAATTACTGACACAAAACGGAGGCGCCCCGGTGCCTCCTCACCACGCCGGGCCCCGGCCCTGTTGGATTTAATGAGGCGATGGAAGTTTTTGCGGATCTTTCGCTAAATTCTTTTCTTGTTTGACAGCTGCTTGAGTGTTGACCTTATAAAAGATTTAGTGTTTCTCATTATTTTCTGTCAAGCTTTACAAGCGATAGCTTCACGGAAATCATTTGCATCTCGATGTGCGCGCGCGGTTTTTGCCTGTACGGGGATGCTCGGCGCGGTGTGCGTCTGTGTGTACACCCTGCCTCTCTCTGTATTGTGTATTTTATTCCCTCCTCCCTCCCCCCTGAAAAAATCTACAAACATGGCACTGTTGTTTTGGGGGGGGGGAAAAACCAAAACAGGAGAGGACTTAAAAGGCCCAGGATTTGTTAGACTCTTGTAAATGAGGGAGGTTTTTATAAAGGAATGGAGATTGGTTTCCTGTAAAGAGAGCTCAAGAAAGTGTTTTGTCACCCGCTAAAAGGATTCGATCAAATGGATGACGGAAAAACTAGGCTGAGTCTAGGGGCAGCTTTGTTGTTACAGTGAAAAATCGCAGAAGGCTGGGGAGCTGCTTTGCGCAGGCGGGCAGAGCCAGGCAGGTGCTGGGAGAGGCGCGGGGGCAGCCACATCTCCCTGCAGCCGAGCGGGGATCCTTCCAGGGCCAGAGAGCCTGGTGTTTGCTTCAGCCCTTTGCATGGGTTCCTTCTCAACACCTCCCACAAACCATTCAATCCAATTAAAACTTCCCCCCCTCCCAGGATGACTCATCTGCCCCCCCCAGGAGCTAACCTCACTGACCCCCCGAGGGTGCTCACAGTGCCCAGCAGCTACAGCACCCACACCCCAGCACCCACCTCAACAGCAACAAGCTCAACAGCACCCACAAAGCCCCGGTCGGTCTCTGGGGTGTGTGCTCTGCTGCTGTCAGAGGAGCTCTGCCGACCTGTATCGGCTCAGCCCTGCCTTCCCGGTACCAGCCCAGCCTTTCTGCCTCTCACATGCCGTTTATTAGCCTTCCATTAACACACCTGCTTCTGCTTCCAACATGCACGTGGCTGTATCAATGCTTGACAAGTGATCATTTACGGCCTTCCAACTTAAAATGTTATCGTAACTGAGAAACCCAAACAAAAATAACCCTCAAATACATATTTAAGTTTTAGGAGGGATAAGGGTTTTTTTTTTATTGCCCCTCTAATTCTTTGAAGCAAGCACTGACATTACAACATCCCAGCTGCAAGTGTCCTGCAGGTTTTAAGTTGTCAATAACAAGTGCAAAAAACAATAGCAAAACACTGCTTCTAATCAGCAGCTGAAAACCATTGCGGTTCCATCACCCTGCAAGGAAAACCACCAAGCTTGTGCCTACAAACTATACCCCTGTCCTGCTACAGCCAGTGCTCCAAACCCATGATACAGACTAAATCCTGGCATAACAGCCCGTAACCACATCAGAGTAATGGCAAAGATCATCAGCTGTCTCTAGAGGAAGTACCTTTGGGTTCATCATTTAAAATATGAATTAGAAGAATCAGAGATGCCAGAGAATCAGAGATTCATCACTGGCATTGACTTCTCAACACCAGTCTCTGTCATAATAAGACCTTTGGCCCGAGGACACCCTTATCTTGACTCTAATTACTGGCCTGGGACTAATCCGTACTTCTCAACTGTCCCTCATTATAAGAGGGTTTCTCATTTTTTAAAATAGCACTTGTCCCCTGTCCTACACCTGGTGCTTCCCACTCATGCTGAGGGCAGAAGCTGGCATCCCTCACAACTTTGTCAAGGGCTCTGCTAATTTTAATTACTCCCAGTTGTGGCTCAGTGTGACACTTCTCACCCGGGAGCTGTACCAAGACTGGAGTGAATAAACTGCCGTTTCCTCCCCTCTGGCTTCAACCCAGTCCCAGGCAGAAATTTCCCCCTGCCCAGTTCCCAGCACTGGTGGGCAGGGAGCACGCTGGGGAGGGCAGAGGCACACTCGAGAGAAGCAGCTCAGCTGTCCTTATCTGCAAGGGACTGGATTTTTCTAACAATCCCAGCTTTGAGGGAAGAAACTCCTGCATCTTTAATGGGAGACTGGAGTTGGCCCAGCTGGGGATTGTCCCTGACAGCTCCCGGGGGCTGCCCACCTACTTCAGCAGCCCATGGTTGTGCCTCCCCTGCCTTTCCCTCCCGGAGAGGGGTTATGTCACTGCTGCTGCTTGTGAGAAAGCAAAAACATCCAGAAACAACTGTCTGAAGTTAGGCACTCAAATGCATATTTAAGTACCTGAACGCCTTCCTCCAGAGAGGGGGAATAGCTAAATACGCTTTGTTTGTCTTGATTAATGAGATCACTAGCTAGCTTTTCAGGGCAAAGACTGCTGTGTATTTTTACATACGCAAAACCTGACGCCCAGCCAGCCTGAGCAGGGTGGGGGAAGCGGGAGGCAGCTCGGCACATCCACACGAGGCAGATGAATGGCACCAGGAATTGTGTCAGGGCAGGTAAAGCCCGTGGGCCCCCGCGGTGATCCCACTCTGTGCATGAAGGCACTCCCGCATCCCAGTAACTCCGCACCTACTCTATCGGTTTGCCGCATGTGGCTCTGCGTAAACCCACCGCTCACCCCAAAGGGCCCCTGGACCTTCCTCCCCAGGTGACTTCCCCTTTGTCTATTTGTCAGGGGCATTTTTTCACCCCCTCCCACCTCAAAGGCGATTCCTGGGGAGAGGCTGCTCGTGTGTTTGTTGGGCAGGTCATGCGCGAGTCCCTGACCCCAGTGGGGGCTTCCCCGGGAGCTCTGAGCCCATCCCAGCCCCTCAGTGCAGCACACACGTCCTGTGCTGTAGAAAATAAGTCATTTATTTCAGGGTCCATCTTAAGGCATGCCAGTATTTGAAAATGTCAGACAACCGACGCACCATAGTAGGACTACAGGATCTTGTTGCTAGAGCAGAATAAATATCCTGAAGTCAATCAGAAAAGTAGTTCTCATTTTAAACAGGTTAATTTTTTAACTTCAGCTGGAGCAACGTCTCCCAGACAGGCAAAACCCCTTGCGCTAATCTGCAGTCTCTTCCCTGTTTGTGCTACAACCTATTTTCTTTGGCCGGCTGTAACCAATCGTCTGTCTGCTCCTTTCCTTATAGGTTGGGCCTCATCTCAGTACTTTTCCAGACCGTGATGCTCGTAAAAAGGCATTCAGTGCCTCCCATTGAGAAGTGCCTGCGAGACACAGTGGGACCGCAGCACCGTGCTGGGCATCACAGCCCTTCGACCCTGCAATAGCCATAGGCAATAGGATTTCTCTCTTGTTTTAAAAAGTTACATTAATGCAGATATAGCCAAATGCATCATAAATATGAGGGGAATGATTCTGTCTCAGCCTGTTCATTGCTTCACGTCAGATGCACACCACCTTACCCTGTCTGATCACCACGATTCTCACTGTGCTCAAGGTAACAACTCTCACACCGGGAACAGGGCCGTGTTCGCACCAGTACAGCCCCACAGGGAAAGCAGGACAGTTGCCTTCACTGTCTGTTCTGAACAAATATATTAAACACAATCATAGCCCACTCAATATCAAGTCTATAATATCTCATAATCCATTAGTCCTTCTCATTGCGTTGCCAAACAAGCTTCCCATCACTGCCTGATTCAGCAAAGCCCTTGCCTGTGTGAAGGCATCCAAACACCTGCTTCAAGCGCTCTGCCAAACAAAGGCCTCACCGCAGAGCGACACCTTCGCTTGAAGACAGCCCCAGCCGGTTCCACACTCGCCCTCAAACAGCTGCTGGTGCCTGGTGTCCCTCAGGGCTGAACCTCTCCAAGGAGCTGCCAAACAAGCTCAAACTCCACCAACACCAACTCAACATCACAGCACCCAAACCCCAGCCTGGTCACCAACAGGTGACAACAGAGGCTCAGACAGGTGCCAACACGTTAAAATCCATCTCCTCCCAACAGGGTATTTCATCTTAAGAAAATACCACTGAGTAATAACTGTGATTGCTTTAGTTATATAATATTTAATTACTTCTAAGTAGTCTGATTCTCACATCTACTGTTAAATCTCAGATTGCACCAGATAATCCTTAAGTCCAATGTTAGCTTTCAGTCTTCGTATTCCTCATCCCATTGGCACTCAGAGAGCTCAGGTGTGCACGCCAGGGCCATGCTCCAAGGGGGTGACATCTGCATCCTGGGCAGCCCCACTGTATCCCCAGCTCAGGAAGGAGCCGGTAACAAGCACCGCAGAGGGGTGGATGTGCCCAGCATGACTTTGCCCCACACGCCTCGGCACTGGGGCTAGCCCAGCCCTCCTATGCAGACCCACCAGCAACCAAGGGGCACAAATAAGCCACGCCGAGCCTGGGGCCTGTCCCCCACCTGACTTCCAGCCAAACTTTTAAACCCGAACCTCAAAGATCAGAGCGTTTCATAACATTAAGCTCCATCGCTCAAGACACAAGAACAAAGTGAACTGCAGGGGCAGCTTTTCCTACCTCTCCCAGGACAAGGAAGACTCTGCACCAGCTGCTCTGGTATTTCCAGCACTCCCTCCTTAGGGGAAACTTGTGCCTCAACCTGCCCTTTATATAAGGAAGCAGCTGTAGCAAACTCCACCCTGCCCACACCTGAGCTGAGGGAGGAAAGAAATCACCTGCTCCACACCAGGGAAACCCTTGTATTTAGTTCTCTCTTTTTAGTAAAGGCCTCTAAATAAAACCCATCTAAAATAACTAGGAGGGTAACAGTAGGGTTTGCCATGCTGGCAGAAGTGCACTATAACAAGAGACTTTTCCCACCTCCCTACGGGGGAAGAAAGCCGGCCCTTAAATGACTTGTCTTGCTAAAAATGACAGTGTGTACAAGTGTGTGAGAAACCCAGGCAAAGGTTTGCCCTACTGCCTGGGGGGAGCCATGTGCAGCTCTTGCTCCAGCCACAGCATCTGTGCCCACCTGCAGCAACTGCTCAGGTCCCCGGGGCGTGCAGAGGGAAGGAAGCATCTCCAGCGAGTCCTGCATCCCCGGAAAAGGGCTGGCAAACAAACACAGTGTGAACCAAGCCCACGCAGACCTGCTGATCTGGGACAATCCAAGAAGCCACCAAAGAGACCAGAAAGCCAGAAAACAACAGCCGAGTCAAACACAGTGTGTTCAGGAGGAGACACCGCTGCGTGGGGCTTGTAGCCAACAGACCTGCCCCACTGCGCCCCGAAATCCTGGGCAGACCCGCGCCCCAAACGCCCCGAGTCCCACGGTGCCACCTCGGACTCGTCCCCATCGCGGCGCCGCTCCCCGCCGCCCCCAGCCCGTGGCCAGGCTCGCTGTGGGGCACAACCGAGCCGCAAACCGGGCATCCCCCTCCGCTCCCCACTGCCCCGGCCGTGCCGGCAGAGCCCGGTGCCGGGGTCCCGACCCGCCGCGCGGCGCCGGACGCTCCTTGTCCTGCAGTGACACCCACTGGTAAAGGGGGTTTTAACGCTGCTGCAGGTTCCCCGCCGCCGGGCCCTGCTCCTCCCCGTCGCTGAGACCCGCCGGCTGACTATCGCCCCCTCTTTCTGCCGTTTTCCCCCACCCCGAGCCGCCCTACCCTTCTCCCTCTCATGAAGATCCATTCATTTCGCTACCGGCGCATCCCGCTGAAGCCTGACGCTGCTGAGCATCCCTCTCTGCGCCTGCCTGGGCATGGCCTTTCCGAGCGCTCAGCTTGGGTTCAGAGAGAAATTCAGTACAACAGCCTCCGGGGATTTTCCTCCCTAAGCCAGACCCCTTCAGGATACCAGTCGATGCGCCCCCAGCAGATAATTCTAAACTAGCTCTTGCTACAGCCCCCCACTGCAGACCATGCCCTTCGTCCCCTGGCCCAGACATGGAGGCCAGTCCCTGACGTCCCCCAGCCCCGTCAGGACTCTCCCCACACCCCAACCCTCCAGGAACACCCTGCCCCATGGCCTCATGGCCAAACCCGCACTGGCCACTGGTGCCAGAAGTGCCTGACCCTGTCTGTCGGCAAGATGGGATGCACAGCAGCTCCCGAAGCTGTCAGAGTCCTAGAGCCAACCCTGGGGTGCGACTGGGACTTGTGAGGAGGTGAGTGGAAAAGCAACTGGCATCAGGGTTCTCCTCTTTTCTTGTCCCTGCCTGTTGTTTGTGAACAGAAACAGACTACAGACTAAGAAATGGGTTTTAAAGGCAGATGTGCACAAGGAAGGCAGCGGACGCTGGCTGGTTGTCTGCACACAGGATTTCCTACCCGTGCTGAGAGCCACGGAAAAATCATTTGGAAGCCACTTCTCCAGGGTCCAGTGATGTACGGGGGGGACACCACATATGGGCAGAATGGGGCACGTTTCTGCCTTGGGGAGTCTAGTTCTGAAACGACATAATAATAATAATAATAATAATAATAATAATAATAATAATAATAATAATAATAATAATAATAATAATAATAATAATAATAATTCTTCATTTTTATATATGTCAGCCACACCAACATTAGAACATGAGTAGCAAGTGCATCTGTAGCTGCTGGGAGCTCCAACTGTGGCCTGGGAGTGACCGTCTGTCCCCAGGGCCTTGGCTGGGGATAGCAAAATATATCGTCTGCTTAGGAACAAGGATTGGACCCCATACACATACGCCCCCAAAATCTTGCACAGCATCAGTGAGTGCATCTAATCTGGAAACTTCCTTGTGGTTGTTTGAAGGCAGGTGCTTTATTCAAGAGAAGGAAATACAGCAGTAGACTCACCAACTGAAACCTGTGCCTGCATGGCTGATCCAAATCCCGATTCTAAACCCACTCCTGATGCCAGCCCCGCTCCCTCTTCCGATCCCATTCTTGGTCCCAAACACAACCTCAGCCCTGGTCCTAGTCTCAGTGCCAATCTCCATCCCAAATGGGGTAGGACAGCAAGGCTGCCAGACCCATGAGCCAACACAGTCACACTGCAAAGAGCTGGGAAACCCCATCGGGATCTCTGCCCCATTTCGTACCGGGACCAGTTCCTGCACTTCTGTAGCTCTGGGACAGCCCAAAGCGGAGCTTGGGCCAACCCTGCCTGGGGAGGCAGACGATGCAAAATGGACCCCCAGCAGACCAGGACCCATCAGCCTGTCCCCAGGTTCCTGGCACCGGGGCAGCACCTTCGTGCTGGGAGGGAGACGGGGCTGAGCGGCAGCAGGGGTCCTTCACAAGGGACAGGGAGGACAAGCAGACCCCTGTGCCCAGTGTGTTGCACGACAGGGTGGGGGCAGGCTGGGACCGGGGCTGATGCTGATTTTGTCCCTGGTCTTATCCTCCTGTAAAGATCTTTTGTTCTCTGCCCCGATCCCAGCCGGCCCCGAGCCTGCAGGGCCGAGGGCAGGAGGTGCTGGGGGCCCTGCCTGCGCCGCTGCCCGACAGCTGGCAGCCGGGCTTCCCGGGGGGGGAGCCCTTCTCGATCGCCTCCAAGCTGCCGGCCAAGGGCGGCTTTGGAAGAGGGACAAGGTGCAGCTGCCTGTCCGGGAAGGGGGAGAAGAGAGGAAATCGAGTATTTGAGAAATAACCAGAGACATCTCTCCAAAGTGGCGCAGCTTCGCGCACCCGGGTGTGGACATTTTCCTCATCTCCGCGGCGAAGGGTCTACCCCCAGGAAAAGCCCCTAAATAAACCCCCGAGGAGGCAGGAGTCCCTCTGACCGGGAGGAAGGTGGGAGCCATTTCCGGAGATCAACAGCAGCAAAATCCCCCGACGGGGCGGGAGGGAGGAAACTTGGTGTCTCCGAGAGAAACGGGCAGGGAGCGGGCAGGGCTGTCCGCCCGGTCTGGAGCTATTGGGGTTTTATTTAAAACGGTGTTGACGGCAGGAAAAATCCGCCCTGTGCGCGGTCCCTTCCCAGTTGCACCAGTAGGTACGGCCGCTGGGCGCTGGGAGAGCGGGAAGAGCGGCCCCGGCTCCGCCGCGGCGGGCGGGGGCGATGCCCGGTCCCCGCCGTGCCGGCAGCGCTGGCTGCCCGCTGCCCCGCGTCCGCCGGCGCTAAAGGACCTGTCCGCTCGTTCACAACCGATTTCGAGGGGATTCAACGAAATTCGCAGCTCCCAGGCTCATCTCGGGCTCAGAGCAGCCGCCTCTGTGCTGGGGCTTTGGGGAAGGTTTCGGTGCTTTTCCTTTTCTTTTTCTATCCTTTTTTTTTTTTTTTTTTTTTTTTTTAAATTCTAACACCCAGCAAAACTTTCCCTGCTTGGGAGGGACCGGCAGATCGGCTAATTGCGGGGGGAGGCGAGCAGAAAGCAGCAACCCCTCGGCAACCCCCTCCCCGCCTCCCCTCCTTGCCCCCCCCCGCTGCTAATCACCCCATTACGAGCCCCATCAGCGGGATAATGACAGCAAAAGAGGGCGGAAACCGCCCGGAAAGCGCGGGGATCCGGGCGGCAATTAATTCCCGTTAATCAAGCTGCAAGGTGTCGCCGCCGGGGGAGTGACATCCCCCAAAACACCTCGCGGCCAATGGGCGCGTTCACACCGGGGGGGGTGGAGAGGTGGCGGGGAGGGCGCCTGGTTCCCCGAGCCGGAGTGGCACAAGTTCATTTTTTTCCCCCCATTTTCCCTATTTCCCCCCGTTCCCCCCCCGCGGAGGGCGCGGCACTCTTGCCGCTGTCCGAGGTGCTGAAGGCTCCGGAGTGACTCCGGCGCCGGGCTCTGTCCGACGTGCTGAAGGCGCCGCCGGCTCCGGAGCGACTCCCGTTCCCCTCCCGGGGCTGTCCGAGGTGTTGGCGGGGAAGGCGGGGGGGCGCCGCGGCGGCCCGACGGCTGGCCACCCCCTCCGCCCTCCCCTCGCCCTTCCCCATTGATTTCTGGATCATTAAGTGGTTAAGGCTCTGCGAAGCACCACTATCGATCGCTGCCTCCCCACCTCCGGCTGGGAGACCCCGGGCTGCCCCCCAGCCCCGCGCCGCCGCGGCTCCGGGCAAGGGTGGGGTGGCCGGGTAAGGGGCCGGGACCCCGGGTGAGGTTGGGGTCCGTCCGCCCACCCCACCCCCTTCGCGGCCAAAGTTTGACTCTGCCTCCCTCTCCCCCCCTCTTCTGTCTGTCTGTCTGTGAGTGCAGCTGGGCGCGATGCTGAAGACGGAGCAGCCCTGGATCTAACGCGCGTCGCCTCGGAGAGCCTTGCAGCAATTGTTGCCCGGATCGCAGGCTGAACTTTGCTCTTTTAATATATTTTTTTAATTTTACTTTTTTTTTTTTCCTTGTTTTCTTTTGCCTTTTTTCGCCCCCTCCTGTTATTGTTAATTATCATTATCAAACCGCTTCCGCCGCGCCCTCCCCGCCAATGCCCGTGTGAGCGCCGGCACCTCGCGGGGGCCATGGAGGGCTCCACTGGGTTTGGGATCGACTCCATCCTCTCCCACCGAGCCGGCAGTCCGGCCGTGCCCAAGGGGGACTCGCTGGTGGGCGACGGCCGGTCCCCGCTGGAGCTGAGCCCCCGCTCGGAGGGCAGCAGCGGGTGCCCCTCGCCCCGCTCGCCGGGCCGCGAGTGCCTGGAGGCGGCGGGGCCGCGGCCGGGCCTGGATGCGCACCTCCAGCCGGGACAGGTCTCGGCTCCCTCCCAGTCCCGGACCGTCACCTCCTCCTTCCTCATCAGAGACATCCTGGCCGACTGCAAGCCCCTGGCTGCCTGCGCGCCTTACTCCAGCACCAATGGACCTCAGGAGCCAGCGGGCAGGATCCCCACCAAGCCCGGCGAGGACTTTAGGGAGAAAATGGAAAAAAGCACCAGCAGCTCCTCCTCGGACTCGGAGTACAAAGGTAAGAGCCGCGCACCCCGCTGGGCTTTGCAGGGCGGGCAGGGCGGCCCGGACCCATAGCCTCCGGCGGCCCCGAAGCCTCCCGGTGCGCCGGGAGCTCGCTGCGGAGACGGCTCCATTGATGGGGGGGTCGCGGCACCGGTCGCCCCCGAAATGACAGCGGCATCGGCACCAACTTGGGAAAACTTGGGGGTTCGGGGCTCCGTGAGGCTCGTTCCGGTGGAAGGGATTGGGGCGATCGGTGCTTCGCCAAAAGCGCCCGGGGAATCCGCCGGGCTGGTTTCCGCGGAGAAGACCCGTCGGTTTCGTTCCTACCCGCAGGGAAAGGGGAGAGGAGAACCGGGGCCGCATTTCTGCCCAGAAAAAAAAAGAAAAAAAGAAAAAAAAAAAAAGACAAAATAATCACGGAATTGCCGGGTATTTCCCCTGCTCCGGTGAGAAACGAACAAGAAAGTCGGCGGGGTTTGATTCGATTTGTATTATTTGTATTTTTATTTCTGAGATGGTTTAAAAACGAGCACGGCAGCCAGGGAGCCCCGGGCGTCCATGGCGCCGGAGGGGAGAGGGGCTGGATGCGGCGGCTGCTCGCCCCGGGCCGGGGGCTTGGTAGCCCCTTCCCTTCCTGCGGCAGCGGGGGCGGAGGGAGGCACAGGAACAGCACAGGGAGGGGGGGGGAATGGGGTCGGTCCTGGCCCTCCGGAGCAGTTTATCCCAGGTGCCTTCGCCCATCCCGCCCCCATCACCCCTGCAAAAACTTTCACCTGGGGAAATTCTTTGCCGGGTGTTTGCGAAGGGAAGGCAAGGCGACCCGGCTCGGGGGGAGAAAAGGGATGCGATGGCACCTTACAGGGCCGCTGAATCTGGGGGAGCTGGCACGAAAAGGGGGGACGGGCCGAGCCCCGGCCCGGCTGCAAATACATCCTCGGCCCGCCCGGAGCTGCCGCGCTGAAGCCCGATTAATGGGGATAAAAATATTCGCCCAAAAGAGCCTCCAAAGGCGGCGGGAGCCGCCGGGCACCGCGGGGGAATTTTCGCTCTGAACGAAGGACGGAGCCCCGGGCGGGTGCCGGGGCTGGAAGCGACCCGCGAGAAAGGCTGGGATCGGCTCCGCCGGTTTCCAGGGCCGGGATTGAAAACAGCCGCGATTCCCACCTTGGCGTTTTGTTTTCGCCTCCTACATCCCCCTCCCCGAATTCCTTCAGCTTTTCTCCCCTTTCCTCAAATCGCCGAGACGCGACAGAAGCGAGGGAGGCGGAGAAGAAACACGAGTTCCCCGCATCCCCCTAAGCCGGCCGAGCCCGGGCTGGGGGGGCCGGGTTTGGGTGGGGGCCGCTACCGCAGCCGCGCTCGGCTCCTCGCCAGCCCCTGCCATGGGGCAGACACAGCCACAGCCACGGTAAAAAAGCGCTTAAATGGGAGGAAAAACAACCCTTAATTAGGGAGTGGAACGCGGCTTAAATCGGGGAAAAAAACACTGTTTAAAAGGGGTAAAAAACATAGTTTAAATGGGCGGGAAACCAGACCTTAAATAGGGAGGAAACCACATGTTAAACGAGGGTAAAAACAGCGCGTAGATGAGGGTAAAAACACCACTTCAATGGGGTAGTGGGTGAACGACCCCGCTCCCAACGCGATCCTTTTTTTCTGCTTTGGAAGTAGCCTTTCCTGGGCCAAAACGCCCCTGATTTACCCCGCAAAGTGGCTGCGGAGCCAGGCCTAACCCGCAGTGGCGCGGCAGGATTTGGCCCATGCCAAAATGCCAAAAACCCCGTAATATTTATATATATGTATATTTATTTTTTTTAAGCTAGGAATAGCCAGGGGAGAGAGACGGAGCCGGTCGGGAAAGCCGCCGCGGCCACCGAGCGCAGCCCTTTGGCGAGCAGGAACTTTTTAGGAGCCGAGGACCATGCGGGGGGCCGGGGGGGGATTTTCCTTCCCCGGGGCGCTGGAGGCCGGACGCGGCTTTTCTCCTCGGAAAACTCCGCACAAACTTTCGGGCCTTTCCCGGGAGCGGGCGGAGCCGGGACCCCCCGCCCTGCCCGGTCCGGATCCGGCCCCTTCCCGGGCGGTGCCGGGGCTGCCGCTTTCCCCGGGAACCGGAGACGGGTCTCCGCGGTCGAAGGCTCGTCGCCGGCTCGGGCTCTGCCTGCTTGGCCAGAGCCGGGATTTCTGGTTGAAGGATTTCGCTCCCCGGTGGCTCAATTAACCGGATTATTGTCTTCCTACAGAGAGAAATCAGCTCGCGTTCGGCTACAGCCCTGTCCCTGCTAACCCCCGCCGCCAGTAAATTTAACATAAACCCCCGTAAAAAAAAAACAAAAAAAAACAAAAAAAAGCAAAAACAAAAAAACCAAACGCCGCCGAATTGTATAAACTGAGCCTTTTTGCTACATAATCTCCTCCAGGAGGATGAGGGAGGCGAGCACTAACAGGGATTTATTTTTCCTTTTTTTTTTTTTTCCTGCTCCTATGTTTCCCATCACTTACTAATGTAAATTCCCGCGTCGCTCCGCCGGTGCGTATGTACCGGCCGCGCGAATGAACCGCCGCCAGCCCGTCTCATTCGGAATTTTTTAAGCTAAATAACAGGACGGACACGGGCTTGAGAAGCCCCTTCCCCAGTATTTCGTTGTGCGCCCTGGAGAGGGAGGTTTGATCCGTGCCCCGGCAGCATTCCCGGGAGGATGGAGGCTTCTCCGAGGAGAGAGAAGCAGCGTCACCCCGGCGATTTTCCCCTCCAAAAATATGGGCGTAAAATTTTCATTTTGGGTTGGTTTTGGTTTGGGTTTAAAAAAGAAAAAAAAAAAAAGGAGAGAAAAAGGAAAGAAAAAAAACTATCCAAGCATCGAGAAAGCCGTTGGGTTTTGGGGAACAAACCCAGAGCAGGGTCCTGCCCCGTGAGAAACGCGGGGCGAGGGACGTGCGGGGTTTTTCTGAGCAGGAGCGCGGCGGGGCCGGGCCGGGGCTCCCCGCAGCACAGCCCGGCGCTCCGGCCCCTCTCCCAGGCCCCTGGGACGGGAAAAGTCCAGGCCCGGCTCGGGAACCCCGGGAGTCCCCCGTGGGCAGCTGAGGTTAAAATTTATGGGGTTGTAAAGCAAATGCGCCGTGAGCCCGACTCGGTGCTTGAGCCCTTCTCCTCCGGTTCATGGCTGCAGTGCGTTACCCCACTCTTTTGAGGGTATTTCCCCTTCCCTTCCTGCCCTGACCTGGCCTCTCTTCCTCCCTCTCGGCCCAGTGAAAGAAGAAGGGGACCGAGAGATCTCCAGCTCCCGGGACAGCCCCCCGGTGCGGCTGAAAAAGCCGCGCAAAGCCCGCACCGCCTTCACCGACCATCAGCTGGCCCAGCTGGAGCGCAGCTTCGAGAGGCAAAAATACCTGAGCGTGCAGGACAGGATGGAGCTGGCCGCCTCTCTCAACCTCACCGACACGCAGGTGAAAACGTGGTACCAGAACAGAAGGTAAAAAATGCACCGTTCCCTCCTGCCCACAGCGCCCGGGTCCCGTCCTGCCCCTCTCCCCGGCCCCGCACCCCCAAACCGGACAGGGCTTTTGCACCCCACAGCCACCCCGTCCCTCCTGGCAGCAGGAAAGATGCGGGTCCCCTCCCGCCCCGGGGGCCTTTTATCCCAAAGCTGGGGGGAGAAAAGTGATGCCGGGGCAGGGCAGGTTTGGGGCGGGAGTGGGGGGGACAATCCGTGCCCCCAGCCCCAGAAAGCCGGGGAGGCAGGACGGGGCTTCTAGCTAAACACAACAGCATAACACATCGGCCCATTAATAATAGATACCAATTACTGCTTTGGGCATCAATAATTAACACCCCTTACAGTAATTACACAATTATTATTATGATGAATAATTTACTGGTGGAAATAGGTTTAGCGCTTCAGCGACAAATCTGTAAAAGGGCTGGAGACGTGATGGCTTCAGTGGATTTACCCGGGCGTCCCCGCCGGCGCTTCCCCAGCGCCGACCATTGCCACCGCCACCAAACGAGGGACCCCCGGCCGCAGCCCCCACCCCGTCCCCTCGCTGCCCCCAGGTTTTAACCCCTCCTCTCCCTCATTACCAACGCTGTCTGCAAAGATCCGCGACTTATCAACACGTCGGGGGTTTGGGGGAGTTTAGGGGCGGCGTGGGCTGTGCGCTCACCCCCCACCCCCTCCCCAAATCTCTTCCGCAAGGACACGCCGGAGCCGGGCCGCTGCCCCCAGCCCCTTCCCCTTCCCCAGCCCGGCTCCACGGCCAGCCCGGCCCGACGTGGGCCCGTTCCCGGGGCCGGGGCTTCTCCATGAGATCCCGCACATACACATATATATCACGCATACTTATACGTACGTATATATGCATATATATTAAATAAATAAATAAATATGTAAATATCTATATTAAAAAATATATAAATATGCATATATATATATATATATGCCGCAAACGAAAGCCCGGGACGCTGCCCTACACCCGCAGCCGCCCCGGCCCGGGGAGGGGTCCCGGAGCCCCGGGCGGCGGAGCGGGGCCGCGGCGGCCCCGGGCCGGAGCATCGCGGCGGCAGCAGCATCCCTGCCCAGCGGCGGGGCTGCCGGGCGGAGGATCCCCCGGTGTCACACACGAGATGTCAATTCTTAATCTGCTGTTAATCTGCAATCTGGAATTCACACCCCGGGGAGGGACTGAAATGTTTGTCGCGATTTATATCGCAGGGATTTACGCCCCGCCAGCGGATCCCGGCCGGGCTGTGGCTCCGGTGCCTCCGGGGAAGCTCCGTGGGCGCTCACACCGGGCTGCCGCGGCGGGGACGACAGGGAGAGAAGTTCCCTCGCCCCGTTAATGGGGTCTACGACCCCCTGCACTGGGCTGGTCCCCCCCATCCCGTCCCTGCCGTGCAGGGGGGACCGGCCCCGGGAGCCAGCGACGGGGAGAAGGGATGCACAAGGAGGCAGAGCCCGGGGAATGGGGTTGTGCAACGGGTAAAAAGAGCCCGAGGCGGCTTTTGGAGCATCCCTCCCTCCTTGACACCCTCTCTCGGCTTGTCGTCCCCCAGGACCAAGTGGAAAAGGCAGACGGCGGTGGGCCTGGAGCTGCTGGCCGAGGCTGGCAATTATTCAGCCCTCCAGAGGATGTTCCCCTCGCCCTACTTCTACCCGCAGAGTTTGGTCTCCAACCTGGACCCCGGCGCCGCTCTCTACCTGTACCGCGGACCCAGCGCGCCCCCCCCAGCCCTACAGAGACCCTTGGTGCCCCGCATCCTCATCCACGGACTGCAGGGCGGCAGCGAGCCCCCGCCGCCCCTGCCCCCGCTGCCCGGCGTCCTGCCCCGGGCCGCGCAGCCCCGGTGAGCCCCGGCCGCCCGGGCAGCCCCACCGGCACCCCACCGGGCCGGGGTGGGGGGCTGAAGGGGGCCACCCCACCTCTGGGGCCGCGAGCAAGCGACAGACTCCCGCTCATCCCCAAATATATATATATATATATATAAATGAGACCTCCCCCCCTCCTTTTTTAAAATATATATAAAGAATGCAAAAAGCAAGGGCAGGTTCGGCAGGACGGAGAGCCGGCAGAGCTGCGCCCCCCCCGCGGGGCACTCGCCGCCTTTACCCCCTTGTGCCCCCGCGGGGCAGCGGGGCCGCTGCGGTGCCCTCCCCTCCGCCGGGGACTGAGCCGGGAGCACGGGCAGGGGCCGGCTGCTGCGGGGGGCCTTTGCCTCTCCGCCCCCTCCCCAGGAACTGCCGGGGGGGGTCCGAGCCCCCCCCCTGCCACGGGCGACTTCGGGGAGCCCCCCCTCCGCCTTCCCCCGGCTCACAGACCCCGGGGCACCGGCCCCGGCGACGGGAAGGGCCGGGGGACGGGGGGCAGGTTGGCGGCCCCCGCCCGCCGCAGTGAGAGTTTGGGACGTCCGTAACTTAAAGAAAAAAAAAAAAAAAAAAAAGAAAAAGCGGCGAAATGTAAATACGGTGCGCAAAATGTATATGAATTATTTATTTGTGAACCCTGAGGGCGTATTTGTGTAAGTGATTCTTGTCAGTCTGTATCCCGGGGCCGGCCCGGCCGGGGCGGGGGGCGCGGGGAGGGGGGCTCGGGGCGCCGCGGCCGCTCCCGCTCCCGTTCCCCTCCCCTTCCCCCCCCTTTTTTAAATGTGGAAATAAAACTTCTTTACAAACAAACGGGTCTCGCCTCCGCCGGCCCTTTCTTCCCCTCCTGCTTGTTTGCTCTGCCGGCTCAGCCGCCGCCGAGGGAAAGGGAAAAGCAAAGAGCAGTTTTCCCACCTCCCGTCGCAGGGACCCCCCCCCATCCGGGGCTCGGCTCCCCCCGGGCCGGCCCCAGTGCCGGCATGCGGGGCCGGCCGCTCCGCCGCGGGGCTGGGGGCGGCGGGGAGGGGGACGGGACCGGGGCGATGCTGGCCGGCGCGGTGGTAGCCGCGGCGCTGGTGAATTATTAACGCTAATCTTAAGTGTATAATTGCCTAAGTGCTTTAAATGATCGCTTTGGAAAATGGATTGTTTCCACCCTTTAAAAGT
Source organism: Larus michahellis (assembly GCF_964199755.1). Taxonomy (NCBI): domain Eukaryota; kingdom Metazoa; phylum Chordata; class Aves; order Charadriiformes; family Laridae; genus Larus; species Larus michahellis. The sequence goes on along the minus strand of NC_133910.1, from coordinate 13,292,118 downwards.
GTCGCTCATCTGGCCGCGGCCAGCGAGCCCGGCAGCTGGTCCCCGGGACAGCCGGGCAGCGGCTCGCCGTCTCGGGGAGCCGACAGATGGGCTGCGGGCTCAGCCCGCCCGGCTCCCCGCTCCCCCCGGCCCTCCGCCGCTCCCCCCGGCCCTCCGCAGCCGGCGGGCCCGGCTGGCTGCAGAGCCGCCCCCCCGCCCCGACACCCACCGGCCCTACAGCGTCCCCTCCCCGCGGCCGGGTCCCAGCCCCATGCCCCCGGCCCGGCTCCGTCCCGGGAGCTTTGGCCCCGGCACCCCCGAGCCCCGCCGGGGGGGGGTTATTGTCGGCTCGGCCAAATGCACAGCCACGCCTGGAGGCGAGAGCCCCCCGGCCTTTGTGGAGGGGGCTTGTTCCTTTGCATGTGAATGGGGGAGTTTGGTAAATCCCCGGGCCTCGGCTGGGGCGAGGAGGAGGAGGAGGAAGGGGGGGGGGTCGCTCCCAGCTCGGGGTTAATGAAGTGGGAAAGGAGTCTTTCAGAGAGGCCTGCAAACAACCCCCCTCCCCGGGCAACAAACCCCCGTCCCAAATCCTACATGGATTGACTTAAACCCAGGGGATAAGTGCTTTAAATTAATCTCATTGAATAAGAATGAGGCCAAACAAAACTCTTTAAAATCATATTAAAAATCTATCAAAGGACAACTTGCAGTGGGTGTGCTTTTCATTTTGTGAGCGCAAAGGCAAGGAGCATACAGCAACCTTCCTTCCATTTACACAGCAGGAATGTGAATCAAAGACATTCTCTAATATTTAATTGTCCTTGTAGCCGTAGCAGGTTCCTCCTCTTACATTAATGAAGTACAAGCCTTCGTTACACGTTTGTAATTGCAATATTTAAATTTGCCATTTTACATCTGGAAGAAGCTGGAAACTCTTCTGCAACAGCGGGGCTGAGCCAGCGCTGTCACACAGTGACGGGGTCCGGTTTGGGTCACAAGGACGGTAGGAGAGAGCGGGGCAGAGCCCCGAGGAAACCTCTGCCCTGGGAAGGGGGAACGGCTGTGCTGGGTCTGGCCGGGAAGGAAACAGAGCAGGGGGGAAGCGAGGGCTGGAGCCATCTCCTCCAGGGAGATCTCAAGCACGGCAAGCTTCAAAATAAATCAGTTTAGGGAAGACACCACACGCTGTGGGCTCTCGTCAGAGCGCACCGCGCTTGCCACAAGAACAGCATCTTGTGCGGGAGGATCTCAGCAGCCTCAAAAGCTGCCGTAGGACCAGCCTCGCCTCCAGCTCGTCTGTGGGGACTGAGGCGGCACCCCGCCGCCCAACAGCAGAACCCACCAGCACCGGTCCCGCACCTACAGCAGACCCAGACCAGGCTGGAAACTCTACTCATTTCCAGAGGCTGGTACCAGGCAGGCATGGTCCTGGTGGGTCCTCAGGGCTGGGACAAGCTGTGCTGGGGTGAAATTTGACGAAGCAGTAAAAACGGTGCAGTTGAGAAGGAGCACCAGTTCTGTTGAGGAAACCTTTGCTATATTGCACTGGTTCTGCTCCACCAATTTCTCCCGGGATACAGAGACTCCAACAGACAGGCTGCTGGTGGTTGGTTTCTATCAGCTCCAGGCTCTGGATCCAAGACACAAACCAGTTAGTGCGGTGGGTTTGCCAGGACCAAACACAGTCCTGGCTCTCAAGCACCTTCTGGGCTTTCACCCAGCTTGAGGGCCATCTTCCTCCTCTCCCAACACAGCTTTAACCAGGAACACCACCCTGGGAGCAGACAAAGAACGAAAGCTGCTCCTCTGAACATGCCAGCACACGGAAATTCAATGAAATCAGCAGAATTGTTTCTAGCTGAGATATTTTATGGTTTCATCTGAACACCAAAATTATGCCAGAATGAAAAGCCCAGAACAATCGGTGCTTTTCCTGTCCTCTCCCTAGGCTTACAGAGAAAATAAATTGTGGTAAACAGGGAAGTTCTGTTGCTTTCTACCCTGCTTATTTACCGGGTGCTTCTCAGTGGTGGGCTGCCACTGCTAAGGTGTCTTGTGTTTGACCTAGACACCCAAAGTGGGTGTTCAACTGTGACTCTGGTACCCAGGTGACCTCCTCACTTCTTCCTATCCCGAAGCCTCGGAGTGTAAACTCAAGATGTTCCAGCTGCAGAGGAGGGGAGGATGGGGGCTCCTATCACCACGAAAGGACACAGAGATGGAAGAGAGCTGAGAGAAGGCACAGGAGCCCCCCTGGGGAGAGGCAGGACCCCAGGCACGAGAGCAGGGAGCGGAGGAGCAGCAAGGAAGGCAAACCCAAACTGACTCCAGGTCTGACCCACAGGAAGCTTTATATAAAAGCTCCATAGTGACATTATTTGCAGACCAAATGCAGAAACCTCAGGCTGCAGGGCAGCAAGGCCCCTACAGTTCACCACAACTAAGGTAAGGAAGCAAACCTGACCAACGCCAACGCCGGTGCAGTCAAACGAAGTTGCTCTTTCACCAACCACTGCCAAGAGCCGATCTCCGCGCCATCACGAGCTGCGGGGGCAGATCCCACCCAGCCAGGCCCCCCGCACCACACGGCACGTACCTCAGAGCAAGAGGGGACAAATTCAGGAGCAGTTCAGGGTGACGTCCGCCAGCTCCACACCAGAGCTGTGCCAGGGGAAGCCACTGTGACCCCCAGCAGCTCCGCCAGCATTCGGGTGCTCGGGGGACCCGGGAGCCTCGGCACCCACAACATCCCTCCTCCGCGGCAGGTACCACACCCTGCCCTGATGAAGAGACGCTTTGAGGCAAGTAAAATTAACTCCAAACCTACGAGGTTCTTCCCGAGTTGAGTGATGCACGAGGATAAAGCCAGCTCAGAGCAGATCCAGAGCTGCTGAACTGTAAATAAGGGCACAATTTGGTTCCTGCTGACCCAGCTACAATTCAAACACATTTTGCACATTGGCCTTCGAGTTTATTAAGAGCAAACTTGGCTTAGCTTCAGGTGCGAGGGCATTTCTTTTACCACTTTCTCTTTCTTGTTTAACAATCTCCTTTTCCCTAATCACACAAGTAATCCAGAGCTATCTGCTAAAAGATGGTGAAGCTGAAAGAACATGGCATTCTAGCTTTTTTTTTTTTAAAAACCCATTATTCATAATTGTTTGCAACACTACATGCCCAGTTAATAGAGACAGCAATGAGATTTCCCAGCGTCTCACTGATGCGCTGTTGGCCTTTATTCCTATTATTATGAATTTGCCAATAGCCCCTATTAATTCATACGTGACAGTCAGCCAGGAAAAGGTCATATATTTTCCCCTCATGCACAAGATCAGCTCTTCCCAAACTTACACTCTCCGCATCACTCTCTCTGAGTCATTTTCATCCTCAGGGGTTTCTTTTCTGCTTAAGTTGACATTTGCCTTAAACCTGATTGCTCTTCCAAACAGTAATCACAACTAAATCAGGTGGGCTTTGTTGTTATTTTATCTTAATCTAATAAATGTTTGCACCTTCATTCTCTCCGCAAAACCACAGTTAATTTTATACTTGAGCCTTTTAAACATCTTTCTTAAGAGTTCAAAAAAGCACTGCAGTAAAATCAGCATGTTTGGTAATTGCCTGTGAGGGGAAAAAAAATCATTTTAGTTCTCAAAAGTTACATTCACTTCAGAAACCAAACACTTTTGGGCTGATTGTTTCCCTCCTACAGCCCTTAGTATGACTCACTACAGCCCGAAGTAGGTGCCCTCAATTCTGTATTCACAAAGTGGGTATAATTTTCACCTGGTTATGCTGCTTTTTCAGTACTTTTTCCCTCCCAGCACCTGAAATTGCCATTGGATTTGGGCGCTTTCTTGGGTCATGGGTGGGCTGCTCCTCCTCATCTCTTGCCTTGAGGAAGGCAGAGAAAAGCTGTGTTTTGGCAAGGTTCTGCGCGGTTGTCCCACACGTACCGCTTGGCCTTAGTGCTACGGGAGCTGCTGGGAGCAGCACAGTCAGGGGCACGGGCAGAGGGAGGCGGGTGCTCACCTGTCGGTCCTGCGGGGGTTTGTCAGTCTCCCACGGGCCTCGGGGAGCACCGCTCTGCCCCCCGCAGCCCCCCCGCCTCGCCAACTCAAAGCGGGCGTTTGTCACGGACCTCACTAGAGCTCGGCTTCCATTTCACACACGCTGGACAACGGGGAATGAGTGCTCAGCCCATCCGGGGCCACACCGCACCCCTTTTTCTCAGCAGTCCCAATTCTGTGCCGATAAACAAGTAAAAAGGCACATGGGAAAAGCAAGAAGTGAAATCCATTAGCTTGGGCCGTACCACAACAGGCCCAGCCAGAGCAGGGAGAACCCCGAAAGCAGGTTACTGCTGGCAAGCGTTAGCAAGAGCCTGCAAAGGCTTTAATGTTCAGAGAGGTGAGACATTTCATACATACTCTGCGTCTTATAATTAGGTATGACAATACGCTGCAGGCAAGGAGAAGTTTGGCGACTGCTGGATTCCACGCTGGCTCCTTCCCACCGTGACAACGTTTGTTCCCAAACTTAGGAGTTTTGACATGAAGTTTTGTGCCCATGAGCTCTGCCCCAAAGGGACCATGTGTCATTACACTGAAGAGCTCTCCACAATCCTACCACTTGCACTGCACTCGGGGAGATTCCTTCCTTCCAGGTGGCAATATCTGATTAACAGTCAGTGTCCAGGGACAGACTCTGCCCCGGCGCACAAAGGACAGGAGGGAAGGTGGCAGCAACGTGGCTGCGTGACCTGAGACAGGAGCAGAAGTGTCCCTGCGTATAAATGACAGGGGAAAGGGCAGCCTTCTCTCCTCTCCTAAGTGTGCTCCTGGAACACCTCCTCTGCCACTACTGCTTATCTGATTAAAAAAAAGCCAGCAAACAGATCGTGGAGTGTTTCTACAGGTCTTTTAAACAGGAAAGCATCTCCTGTCTGAGTACACTTGTCTCACTTTCGTGTTACAAAGACATCACATTTCTCTGAAAACCATATTCAACCTTTTTTATTTTTCTTGCAAAAACCACCTTAGAAACACGGTGCATCTTCAGGAAGCCACGTTTAATTGCAGCAGTGCAACAGGACACGCCTGGATTTGATTCCATTTGGACCTATGGAATGAGGGGGAGGAGGCCAAGATCCCCAAGATCCCTCCCATGTTTGCCTGAGAAACTGAAACGCTCCTCAGTTGATTTGGCAGGTCACTCCGACCCCCGGCTGAGGCGCTCAAGCAGGTTTTGCAGCCAATGACTGGAAGGTCCTGGCTTATGTTGGAATCTGCTGGTTGCCAGGTTTTCTCTGTTTTTTCTTCTTCTTGACCTTGGATACACCAGTGTCCATCCCACTGGAATATTCGGATCGCAAGATCTCAGCGAGGCGATGTTTGCCGTGGGTCTTCTTGCGAAGGTCAGACCTGGGCAGAGGGAAGAGAAGAGGAATTACATTTCCTTCTCTCTGAAATGCTGCTAGGTGGGTTACTTATTTTACAGCTGTGGAAAGTGACATTTGCGCATTAGCAGAAGAACAGCTTCCCTTTCTTGAGGCTTGATTTGAAATTCTGTCTCATGCAAAATTAGATATTGTTGTGACAGGTTTTCACAAAGGTGGCAAAATATCATGCCGTTTTTAAAAGCAAGCCTTTGTTCTGTACAAATGCTCTTGCAGGGGTGGCGGGGAGAAGGAGGGAAGGTTGTGCGCTGAAGGTTGATGAATTAGGTGACACAGCAGTTTGAAAATTATAATAATAATAAAAAACCCTAACAGCCTTAAACATTGAACAATGGAAACATTTTATAAGCAGAGCTTAAATCCAGAGCTTGAAAACAGAAAAACCCCAAACAAACAAGCAAAAAAAAATACGTCAGGAGTCTAAACCCAACAGGCTCTTTTCTCGCAGTGTCCTGCAGACATCACATGCACCTTACAGCCTCCCTCTCCAGAGAGCAGCTTCTGCAAAGGTAGCTGCGTTCCGCCCAGCCACTAAACTCCAACATGGATCTCCCTGCAGCCCTAAACTGCCAGCTATAAATATAAAAACCCACTCAGCGTTTTTCCACCACAAGTTCTGCCACTGTCCTGCTCTGTGACCTTGGGCAAATGTCATCCTCAGTGCTGCTATCACCCTCACTTATCTGCTTTAACTGCAACCTCTTCAGTGCAGGACCAAAGAACTTCGGTGCAGTTCCTTACCATGTTCCCTTGGTCCTGGGCACAATGTCCTCACGTCCCACTCTCCTCGTCATTATAAAGACCAGTGGCAGATCTCAAAATTTACCAGAGAAGTGAACAGAAACGTATCTGTCTCTAAATATGACAAGTGAATTGAACAGAAGCCCCACATCCATGCCAGCGTGCTTTTATGACAATACACGGACCTCAGCACTCCTAAAGGTTGCAGCCCCCTGGCATCGCCCCTCATAGCTCCTTCAGGTGCCCAGAAGCATGTTGGGGATGACAGGAGAAGGAAGCAACAGATCAATCCATTCATCAGGCCAAACACACAAAGAAGGGAAGGGAAGCAAACTCTTGGCCGTTTGAGGTATTTGCTTGCCCCCTTTTCCACAGCTCATTCTCCACCCCTGTGTAGGCTCCACGGCTACAGTGGGTTTGGAAGGATGGATCAGAATCATAAGAAGGCTGGTGTGATGATTACCAATGAAAGACAGTTTGCCCTAGAAGAGAAAGCCTGGAAGACATAGGCAAGAAGACTTTGCTGCCTTCAGTGTAGTCTCCATTCTCGCACTAACTGAACAGTCAAGCTCTGCGTTGGCAGAAAGGCTAGAGACTGGACATACCAGAGAAATAAGATGCACAGCCACCCTCCGGTTTGAACCCACAGAAACTATGGGAAAAAGACTGAATCAACTCAGAAGCGACTGTGCAGCTAACAAAGCCAACGCGCTGTTGGTAAAGCCGTACCTGCAGTACCTCCACAGCAGACGTGCCTTGTCAAACTGCCTTCCTGAATGCACAAGCCGCGGCAGCACGGAGGGGTGCTCGTGGGTGCACACACAGCGCCAAGCCAAGGTGTGCCCTCAACCAGCCCGGCTCCGCTGCCAAAACTTTGTAGTGCGGCTGTATCCTCTGCTCAGCCCCCTCCATCCCCTGATAAAGTTTCTATTTGACACCTTCACTGTGTCTCCAAGCATTTACTACAGTAATTTGAGGGTTACCAAGCAACAGATCAGTTTACTTAACAACAGAGAACTATCTGCTGCAAAAGGATAAGGAATCCACCAGTAGCTGCCAGACTGAGCTTCATCTCAGCAGGGAGGTTGTCCAACACTTTATTACCGATCAGGTGAAATCATTGCCCAATTAGTAAATCAATACCCCCTGCTGTGGTGATCCGCTGCACAGAGAAAAGCAAGGATGCAGGGAAAAGGGAGGTTTCTCCCCCTAACCAGGGCCACAAAAATCAATGGAGCTGTGCTGTGGAACCTGTGCTCGTCACCAAGAGAAGCAAAGCAGCTGTCAAGGCCCTGTTTAACCACGAGATGGAAGAGCCACAGGCAACAGTCTGCAGTGACAGCACACCAGGAGAAGTGCACCAGGTCAGAATCCCTGGCCGGATCCTGATTCCTGTTGTAAACCTGTAAATTCCCTTCTCTGCTCAACTGGTAAAAGTCTCTGGAGCTCTGCCAGAGCGGGCACGATAACATCGCAGGGAAAGGCGCTCTGTGGTTATGAGACAAAGCCCAGGAGAACAGAGCAAGACCTTGACACTCACCCTCTGAGCATCCTTGGGCAAGGTATTTAATCTCTTTGGCCTTCATGTCCATTCTCCCACCTCATAACCCAGGATGACTGCATTTTCCCTGTCGCCGAAGGCTGGCGTGATGTTAATTTAAGAGAGCTGTGTGGCGATACTGTGGCAAAAAGCTCCACAGAAAGGCTGTAAATGTAAGATGCATTTGCAACACAGACAGAACCCATGTTCCCATCACTGGATAAACACATGGATTGTCAGCATCTCTTTCTGTGATCTCACGTCTAGATATCACACTATATTGAGCCCTAATGAGAACACATCATGTCGATAACGGGCAGAGAAATCCCCAGCCCTTTAAATCCCTCCCTCCAAACGCAACAGTCAGTCTTTAGGCAGGGAACTATAAAACCAGTGCAGCTAAGGGGAACTTGCAGGGAAAAAAAAAGATTCACCGACGACTGACCCATCCCAATGTGCTACAGTGCCAAGATTTCGGCAGGGCTTAAAGGAGACAGGAATGTTCAAACGGATGAGAAAATAGCCACTTTTAGTAGCTGGGGGAAAATGAGACAGGAATAGAGAAGTCATAACTCGGAAAATGAAACAGCCCCAACACCCGAGTGAGGAAGAACCTGTCCCTGAACAGAAGCTATTTGACTTCTCTGTGCTACTGTCCAGCACAGCGGGTGTTGAGTGCCGTCACATATTGGATGCCGCGCAGAAGCACCACTGGACGACTACCCTTTTACGCTAGATATAGGGTTCCAGGACTCCCATAAAAGACAGCTGGGAATTGATAAGTAGTCAGAGGAGCCAGCACCACCTTCTAACTTCAAGTTGGGGACACATCATCCCTTCATTTGCAAGGCTGAACCCTAGACCCAACCACTGCTTTGGGCTTTATGTTCCAGGTATAGGGCTAAAACCGTATCACCCCAACCTCTATCTAATCACCTCGTTATCAAGGGGAGAGAAAGGTGCTTTGCACAGTGAGGAAGGGAAGGCAGAGAGCCTAGTAATTGCTTGGTACGGTCTGAGAAAGGCCCCCTCCTCCTCATGGAGGCATAGCAAGGAATAAAAGACCCAGGTTTACAGCTGCCTGTGCACATCTGTAATTAAGCTGCAACCTCACAAAAGCTGGTACCAAGAGCCTCACCAGAGACAATAAGGAAACAGAGGAACTGTCCCCAGATGACTTTTTTACAGCCTGAAAGGCCAGGAAAGACCAGGCCAGACACAAACTTTTAAAGACAAAAAAAGCTCTGCCCTCCTCCAGAAAACTGGAATGGTTTTATTTACTCTTTAAACACAAGAAACTTGTGAATCTTGCTAAATACATCACTGAATGATGAAAAGGCAGGAGAGGAACACCTGGAAGAAACAAGAGACAAGAAGTGTCCAGCCAAGGAAAGAGAATAAAATCCTCTTTCCTCTGCTTCAGTCTCCTCCTACCTCCATCTGCAGAGCTGCTCCCGTTCCCCAGCCCACTCGGGAGCTGCAGTGTCCGCAGGGTGCCGGTGCCACCCAACCCTCCACCTCAGAGGAAATCTGAATGATTTGGACCTGTCTCTTTTCTGCTCCCTTGACTCTCAACTCTGCTCTGCTCAAGAGTATCAGAAAGGATTCAAGGCAAATCTTTTTTCACATCATGAAAAAAAAACCCCAAACCCAAACAGGTGAATGCAGTGTAGGGGATCTGCCCAAAACCCTCTCTGTTGTTTCCAGCTCTGTCTTCTGCTCTTCTACATGACACTAACGCACCACGGAAGTCCCACCTAGCTTACATGCAACACACCTTCAACACACTCAGTTTGTGACTTCCACACATCTTGGGCGATAGGTGGCTTTGTGAGCTCTGAAGACACCATCTGCTGAATCCCACAATCACTAGCAACAAGATGGTAGAGTAACAGAGACTATACTACAGCAAAAAACCCCAAGACAAGTATATTGAACTACGCTTTGAGGATGTTCAATGTAGCTGAGATCCTGTGGACAACTCCAAGGCACAAAGAGAAGAGGAAGAAAAGCATACTCAAACTGTTCTGTTCCTATATAACATCCCATTTGTCTCTCAGGCATTACTGATAAGATCGTAAGAATGATCAAGCTTCACCAGCCGATCCTGTCAGATTGAATTTGTTACAACACACAAACCAGGATCCTGGATGTGGAGACTCTCAAACAGGTGTAAAAGTACCAAGTGACAACAGTAAGAAAAGGAATGAGTACCGACACCATTTTTCATTTCAAAATTCCAATACGTATGTTTCATTGACACATCTGCTTCGTTAGAGAACTGAATCACAAGCTGATGTCCAAGCCAAACACTCCTACGTGCCAGAGTGGTGGTACATACACACATGCATGGCTTCTTGGACACCATTTGATGGCTCAGCCAGTCTTTTTATCTAAATAGTGAGCGAGCTTGTTCTTAGAGATGTCTCCTTCAACTTGGTTGGCCCTGCTGTCTGTTCCTTTGTCTTGAGCTGTGTGAAATGCTGGTGCAATGCAGCGCGGCAAGTGCAGTGACCTTTAACCAACGCACAGCATCTGCGGCAACCAAAGGCTCCCAAATTGCTCCAGCTGAGGAAGAAGGAGTATAAAGTTCTGACGCACAGTCCCAGAACTCATGGTGTGTCTTTGGAGGAGACAGGAGTAGGCTGTTTCATTTATCAGAAAATATTTCAACATGGATCACGCTATCAATCTGCCTGACAGCATCTCCAACAGCTCTCTGAAATTGTGCCAGCAACAGAGCTGGGTTACCTCTGGGCCAAGGCTGCTGCAACACCTGCTTTTTCTACTTACAGTGTTGGATGAACCATCTGCAGCCAACGCAACCCTGTTTGGGTTGGGTTTTGTATTGTTGTTTTTTGCGGAGTAGGGGCAAGAAATTCATCAGCAATCCTACACCGCTCTCGACAAGTCAACAGATGGCCTAGGTACTCTGTTATCAGCCGATGCGAACACGAGCTTGAGAAGATCAAGGAAAATTATTACCCAGTCAGACTGAGCATCAAGCGCTGCTCAGTGGAGCTGGAGCAGAGCAGTCTTCATGCAGAGACATGCTAAACAGCAAAGCCCACCTTACACCTATTGAAGTCAACTGTATTTCAGCTACACAGAAAGAGACAAAAGCCCATAGCTTCACCTTCACTACCATCCCTTGGTCTTCAGCCTAGGCACCACTGGGGTGTGAGAACCTCCCAGGATTCTAGTTTCTGTCAGGCTCTTTCCCAGCCTAAGAAGAGAATGTATTTCAATCAGAGAGAGCTGATCATTTTTTTGGTGCGTACCAAACAGCACAGAGGTTTTCCAGCTCCACGTACAAGCTCACTCAAAGATGCAGCAAAGGCTCTGTGCTGCGGCTGTGGTGGAACAGGACAGCAATAAAGGGCATTGCTGTATGCAGATAACAATCAGATGGATTTCACAATTATAAAACTTTAATTTTATAACAGGACTTTTTTATAACATCATGGCATAGTAAGCAGGACTCATCTGTGTCCCTGAACTGCCTTTATGAAGAGTGATGGCAATGTTTCTTTTCACAGCAGCCGTGTCTCTTACCCTCATTTTTGGATCCGTTCGCACTCCAGTGCATGAATCCATGCTCTTACCTGAGCTGCAGTCTGGCTTTCTAGAGCAGACTGCTCAAAACTAGTGAAATTCCTAGTGGGCAGAATTCCAAACTTGCATTTTGACTAATTAAGTGATATTAGGAAAGCTGTAAATGGCACGCAAAAACTGGCAGGCAAACTGCTTCTAATGATTAGACAATTGCTGTGCAGAGACACCCAGCTGCAGCCGTGATTCGCAAGCCCTGTCAATAGAAGCATTAGTCTTTCCAAAATTGTCAATGCCAAGACGTTCAAAAGTGGAATCAAGGATACGAGGTAGGATAGAAGGTAAAAGGCTACTAGCTTTCATCCAAAGGAGACTGCTGCTCTCTCCGTACACAGGAGAACACACAGGGCTACAAGGTGTATTCCCCAACAGGAGTCTAATTCTGTCTGACCACTAAATGCTGAAGAATGAATTCATACAATAATTTTGCAGCTAAAACCTTAAGGGCATGATGATATCCATATTCAGAGCAACGGCAGTGTAATAATGATGTAAATCAATCCCCTCAAACAACAGCACCCTGGATACCTTTTCTTGATCCCATTTTAGTTAAGAGTTAGACTTAAATTCTGAAGCATGAGGGGATTTTCACCTTAATTTTTATACTCATTTTTTGCACATGCTGTAGCAGCTATGAATATACATATACGCCTATGTAAAGTCAATCTTTCTGAGCATTTCTGGCATCAGAGACATCCTGTAGCAATGAGTTCCACAGAAACTACTGAACTTAAGGATTTATCTCTTTCTTTGTAATGGCATGAATTCATAAACCAGGCAAATTAAGTTGCAACTCCTCACTACAGTGAAACCCTTTGAGGACATACAACAGTCTTCCAGAGTGCAAAAGGAGAAAACGGACCATCCGTCGCCACAGAATCCCATAAAACCACACTGATCCAAAATGCAAAAGATTGATCGGCACAGGGATGCTTGGTGGAACGGCAATAGGTCTTCGTCAACTGCATTGTGAAGGAACCAAAAGACACGTCTATCTGGCATGTCAGCTACTTCCTGCTCATGCTGCTTCTCTGCGGTGAACGAAAGACAGTTAATCCCTCAATGGAAGAGGGATCAGCTTCCTTGCATCTACCCTCAGTAAAAGCACGAGCCCAGACACTTACTAAGCTGATGTACTGTAACTTAATACACAGTATCTGGTTCATGTGCTCATCTCTTACCTAAATACAGCATTTCAACTTTCCAAAAAATCACGAGCAATTATTTTTTACTTTTCAGACTGGGTTTTGCAGGAACCACTACAGCTAAGGGGACAGTTGGTTTGCACAAAGAGGTTTAAAAAAATACATGAAAGTTTTACACGTGCACCCAGGAGGAGAGGGCTGCTTCCACATTTCAGCACTGAACCGTCGCACACCTGGCTGCTGCGTCCTCTTCTCTCACTTTCCCCAAGCAGGCTCTCTAAGGAGGTGCTAAGCACAAAAGGAGACTTCAAAAGAAATGAAAAGTTTTCTTTGTCCTCTTAAGGAAACGTTTAATGATTGCCTTTACCCCACTTTCAACCTGGACTGCCTGTTCTTTATTCTCTGGGCAGGTGCTGAGAGATGAGGCTTTAGTGAGCAGACTGACTAAAAACAAGTATCGGATGTTTGGAGACAATGTGTAATTCGACAACCAACACTCACGGTATCATGTGAGAAATATAATTAAAAAGATTGCTCTGTGACTATGCTGTTATCATTTCAAGCCTTGCGTTTTACAATTAAAAACCCTCTGTCTTCCAAATGGCAGGCTAAATTCTGCTTTCTGCTTTGTCAGTGTCAAATCAAAAGCACTATCTTGAATTCATGCTAGTGGAGACTGAATTTAAATCTACTTTCACTCTTTCTTGAAACTATCCTATAAATACTAATATATCTGCTCTTTGGGGTTTTTTTGTTTTGTTGGTTGCTGGTTTTTTTTTTTTTTTTTTTTTTTTTTAAGCACCCACAGAGAAAGTTGATTAGAAAGTAGTTTCGCAGGCAAGAACAATTGTTGCATGTCACAACTTTGGCTATTTCTGCAGGGTCTTAACTTTCCAGATGCTCCCAAATTTGAAATCTGGAGCTTGAGCCGTGACAAACCCGTGCAAAGTCTGCCCACTTTCCCTGAGCTGCAATTATACGATCCACGTGCAAATGAGCTTTCGAATCACTCTCAGACCGTTTGTTCTAACACCTCCACATCCCCAACCCCACGCGTCCTGTGCGTAAACTACCTACTGGATCTTGAGCTTGCCTGTACTATAATAGGATGAAGACTTGGGGAGGAGGAACGCCATCTAAGAGGTGCGTAACAAGAAAAAAAGTAGCTCTAACAGAGTAGCAACATCATAGGAACAGAGAGAGGCATTGTTGCAGGCCAAGTAATCCTGTGACACGCTACTGTCAGTCATAGCTTGACACCCTGCTGGGCCAGCAAGACATCAAAGCCCACCCCATACCATCTTACATGCTCTTTATCAGCTAATCAGGCTATTCTTCCCAAAATAAAGCTCTGTTAAATCCCCTGCTCACAGGGGCATTCCCATCCTGTTGCCCATCTGCTGGTGAGGGTCAGCTGAAGCAGGAGGCAGATCAGTGGCCCGTCCCTGGTGGCTTCTCAAAGCAGGACAATGCTGTCTCCAACTTTTTATTTTAAAATCTCTTCCCCTTGCATTTTTTTTTCTTCCAAGATATGTACATGTGCAAGAGATGCCACTAGCCCAGGAACAATTATGTGGATTAGTGCTTTAATTGCACAGCTAAGGTTTGTTAATGGAGTCTGCAGCAACAATTACATGGGAAGAGTCAGAACTGATACCAATAAAAGAAAAAAGACTTCGCTTCTTTGAATTATTGCAGTGATTTTCCAGGCAAGCCAGAAGTTGGTATTCTGCTGTTGAGCTAGGGAGGACAGCGAGACCTTAACATTGCTATCTCAAACGGGAGAATTATCTATCCTGTGGAAGGAACTCCAGGGAGCCAGGATGGGACACACTGAACACCTTCAGCTCCATTTCAAGCAGAGGAGAGGATTTGGGGCTCTGCACCTCCAGGAGCATCAGGGAGCCTCAGATTCCTCACACAGTACCCAGGAACAGCCCTGTCCACACACCAGACGGGACAGAGCTGTAACTCCAAGTTTGCTCCCAGACTTTTCTGGGAGAAATCCCACACAGAAATGCTTTTGCCAGAACTACTGAAGTCTACAGGCAGCAGAGCACAAGTTTGTTCATTCCTACCAATAGACCTGCCTTTTGATTTGGGCTTGGACTTACACAACTATAGTTGATCATTTAATTAATAACTTCGAAAATACACTGCAGTCCTCCCCCTTCCTTCAGGTACTAAGCTCATGTCTTAGGGAGAAGAAGTAGTCCAAGCTGCAGCTGACCGTTCTAACAGGATGGACACAATTTGTCCCATGGCAAATCCAACAGCCAGGAAACTGCTGGTGCAACTGCAGGAGAAGGCCTACAAAAGACTGTCTGTCTAGTGTAGAAAGGGTGGAAAAAAGGTCAGGTCAAAAAGGGTCTTTATAGACAGTAAGACACATACTTTGCTCCCGATGCAGTCATACGAGCAAAGAGAGGGTGATGCGGTCAAAAAAGACAAGGCAGGAAGATTCTGAGATTATTTCTGTGCAGCAGATCGGAACAGGTGCAAGAAAGAAGAACTGGTATTTCTCAAGGCCAGGGAGGAAGAGACTATCTTGTGAGGTAAACAGGCACTCAGTCAGTCAACTTCAAATTGGAGAAGCAAAAATGTTAATTTCTCTGCTATTTCCTCGACGCTTTTAGGGCAAAGAGTTGCTACTGCAGCTGATCCTGGGCCAGGGATCACAGCTCTCTGTAGGATCATGCAACTGGACGTGGGGATGAGAATGGAAGAAGTCTGGCAGCTTCTACTATGGAGGTGCTTGGCCACAACAACAGGACTGCTGCTGGAGCTCTAGCAACCAAGACCTGTGCAAGAAAGAGAACCACTCCAAAATACGTGGAGACTCCTGCTTTGCTCTGAACACTGCCTTATCCTTCAAGCTAGCTCTGGAATGAAGCCTAAATAAATAAAAATCAGGCTGCTTCTGTTCATAAGACTCACTGGAGCTGGTGTTTTCAAGTGCTTAGAAAATGAAAAAGCTACAGCAAAACCCAGGCTGGCCTACGTAGGTGCATCCCCACACTTGGCAGCTTCCTTCAAAAAAAGAGTATCTTTATCAGAAGTAAAACTACAAAGTGAGCTGCTTGTTTGGTTTTGCTTTGTTTTTCTTAAATTGAGTTCCCACTCAAACGTTCCACCAAGTTGACTTAATAAGTGTAATTTTTAGGCTCTCTAAAGCCATTGGAAAAAGGGGAATGAAACGGCTCAGAGAGCAATGCAACCTAAGCCAATGGCTCAACATGATTTAGCCTCTCAGGAACAATCACACGTGACCTGCCCATGGCAGGGGGGTTCAACTAGATGATCTCTGAGGTCCCTTCCAACCCATTCTATGATTCATGGAGAACAAGAACCTTGGGGAGCAAAGCACACCATAGATTGTCATGTGGCATTCCTCGGCTCGAGAGCATCAAGTTGGCCTACCTTTTTGGTCTTGGTTTGGTTTTCTTCTTTGAGCCAGCAGTTGGAAGAGCGGTCAGGTTCTGGGGGGCATCTCTTAGGCCAAAGCTCTTGGCCACATGACCCAGGTGGAGAGATTTGATGTGGAAGATGTGCTTCAGGTTCCTGGGATACGTGGTATAGGCACAAAGGAAAGACTGCAGTGCTGAGGGGAGGAAAAAAAAAAAAAGAAAAGAGAAAAAAGAAAAGAGTGAATTCTGTTTGCTACTGCATTTTTTTTATATATACACATGCTTAAAGATTCAGCTGTTCCAGCTGAAAGGACACTGGGCTCGTCCTTTGGGACACCTTCTGGTCAGCAGCTGGTAGAAAAGGTTGGTATGTTAGAACTCTGTGAAGGTTGTGTAGTACTAGTACAATCCCAAGAGGAGAAGGTAGGTGGTGGAGAAGTGTTAGGGACCAAAATAAAGCTACATGAAGTTGCACTAGGTTTGCCTCTTGCAAGGATGCCCCTTCTGCCGGAAAGGGTGATGTTTGTAGCACGTCTCACAAGAAGAATCATTGACACCAAATGGCAGCAGACAGGGGGAGGGAGGGAGGGAGGGAATAGAGACACAGGGACGAAGAGAGGGAAAGAGAAGCATGGAGGTGGCATAGGAAGACTCCTCTGATATTACAGTCCCAGTAGTCCACGCATTTTTTTTCACCAGTTACTCGCTAGTCCCTTATAAATATCCAAGAGCCAGATGGATTTCCTGACTCATCATCACACTGAGAAGAGAGCTCACTTTCTCAAAAGGGAAAAATAATAGAATTGCGTGCAAATTTCCCTTCACATCTTTATATTCCTGTAATGCCCTTCCCTCAGGGATCATTGCTCTAAAGACAATCATCCACTAATACGAACACTACCACTGTTCCTCCACGTACCCAGAACGTTAACTACACCCAGGCTGTCCTCGCTGCTATGGGGAATAGAGGGACTCTTAGTAAGGAAACTCCACAGCTCAGAAAACGCCTCCCTTCAGTCCCCTGCTGCTCCTCTGCTTGCTAAACCTCCTGGGCCTCCCCAGCCCTGACTCCAACCACCACCTACATCCTTCTCTCCCCCTCAGCCCCCGACAGCAGCAAGCTCTAAACTCTAACCTCTCCTGCCCTTGCCTGTTGAGCCACCGGACCAGCAAGTTTGCCCACAGCTTATGTCTAATCTCTTGGCAGCAGCCGGAGATTGGAGTTTATGAACAGTAATAAAAATGTCATTTTAGCAGATCAGCTCCTGGAAGGACCCAGGGAATCCATCAAAGCTCTGTTTACTGAGTAAAGCGAACTCCTTTTCCCAATCGATGAGAAGAAAAGATTGAGTTTTTTGCACCTTCTTCCCAATTTCACAACGCTACTCTTTAGAAGCATCTCAGCATCAAGAGACCTGTGTTTTCCCAAAAAGAGAATGCTAAATTCCAAATACCCCATCTCGGTGTCTCATCTGAAGGCCAACCCTCTGAGGGCTTATAAACCACCTCAAATGCTCTCAAAAACCCTATTCTGCTGCTTTTTTTTTTTTCCATAAAGTTATCAGTCAAATTCACCTGCTATGAGAAGGTGTAACTCTTCAAAAGGAACAATACGCACTTGCTCCCGCTAAGAATTTGGTCCCGTTGGAGCTAATATAGCTGTCTTTCCCACAAGGTTTGAAATGGTTGATACTAAAGATCTGTTATTATGAAGGCTGAGCTCACCTTCCACAGTTCTTCAGATAGGAAAGGCTGCTGGTACCAACTCCCCAGATCAGAGTTAGAGAATCAAAGTGTCAAAGGCCTCCCTCTTCCCAAAGTCCTGACAGACAACCACCAGATCCAGTCTTGACTCGGAGCGTGCAAAACCAGGGAGAGCTGTAAGATTCTAACCCAAAGCTGAACTAACAGCCCTGCCGCACCAGCAGGTCGAAACCTCCGCTCATGAAACTGTCTTACCTCCCAGGAGCTCAGAGCTGCCAATGTTCGTTACAGCACCCATGAGACTTAAATTAAGACCTTTGTGGGTGAGATTCATTTTTTTTAAATCTTTACTATCAGGTCTTTAGACCCGTCAGCGTTGCCAGGGTCTTGTTTTCCGGCTTTTATGTGCAATTATGGTGGCGAAATATTAAAAGCTTTTTTTTTTCTTTTAAGTTCAAATTCTTTTATAATTTTGTGATCAAAGAGATAGAGCTTTACAAAAACACAAGGAGACTGGTAATAGTGTTGGTCAGGCCATAATTCACATAAAGGGCACCTCATCTTAACGCCACAGGAGCAAACTGCCCGAGCTGTTACAGTTTTTGCCACACCAACATGAGTCTAAGGCAACACTTACTGGCCTGGGGGGCGAATTCAGCCTCGCACTTGTGTAAGAGAGGGGATTTAGACGGGGCCTTTGCACCTGCGCATCCCCACTTTTCTATAGCAAGTGTAAGTGTGGAAAGTCAAGGGTGAAAAAAAGAATAGAGCTACATATGACAGAGGTTAGATAGGTTGGTTTGCTGGTTTTTTAAACAGGGGATAAGAGGGCAACGAGGTATGAAAGTGAGACAGGTGCCATAACCTGTTCACCATGCTCTCAGCTGGCAGACAGTTCCCAGCGCTTGCCCCTGAGCGCAACCTCAGCCACACGGCAGGATAAACCGGTGGAGGCATTTTGCCAGCGTATAGAGCATGTGGGAACGGGAAGGAAGAACGCACCAAAACCACCATGGATCCAAGCATCACGCCACAGCAGTGGGCTCCTGTAACTCTGCTGTCCCTCTCGACACACGGGTGGGTGCTGAGGACAGAAAGGATGAGGCAAAACGCTCAATTATAAAAGGGAGTAGATTCGGATTATATATTAGGAAGAAATTCTTTGCTGTGAGGGTGGTGAGCCCCTGGACCAGGTTGCCCAGAGAAGCTGTGGCTGCCCCATCCCTGGAGGGGTTCAAGGCCAGGTTGGACGGGGCTTGGAGCAACCTGGGCTGGTGGGAGGTGTCCCTGCCCAGGGCAGGGGGTGGCACTGGATGAGATCTTTAAGGTCCCTTCCAACCTGAACCATTCCATGATTCTATGATAAAATGGTGAAACACAGAGAAAAGCAGTTTGCTTCCTTCCCCTCTCTGTACCCGAGTGGCATGAAGGATCAGAGTCTCCTGAGCTCTACCTGTCCTCACAGCTCCAAAAGGGAGTACCTATCACCACACAACCCGCTGGATGAGAGTCCTCCATTTCCCAGAAGGGGCTCCACACTTCATGAGGATCTGTCCTTCAGGTAGCAGGGCCCAGCCGTACCCCTCCTCCCAGCCAGCTCACCGCTGATCAGTCAATCAAGTTTGAAGGGCAGCACCTTCACTGACCCATTTGATTTGAGTTTGGAAAACACGGGACCGAGAGGCAGAAGGGGTGAGTGGGCAGGGAGCCACTCGCCTTTTGAAAGCGGGCTGCAGTCAAAACACTGCTTATTAACATTGACTAGGTCAGAAAATGGGGAAAAAGAGAAAAAGAGAGAGAAACAAATGCATCTCTGGCACAGTTTCCAATTGATTGTCTGCCATGAAAGCAAAAGCCAGCTGCCGTGTTAATTATTCATGATGCCTGGCGCAGAGGGGAGGAAGAGGGGGCTTATGGAAGCCACTCATCAGTGGCACATTTGCATATGTAGATAGTGGAGTAGGAGAAAGAGGTAGAGTGCTCCTGTACAAGATAAATGGGATGCACAACATTTCAGCATTTTCTGTCCTCCTTGTCTGTGGATAAAGAAGTTATTAGTGCTGAGGGCAGCAACAAGTGTGTGTGGTGTGTATGTGTGCGCGCAGTGACATACGCTGTAGAGAGAGACCACAGAGGTTTTCTAAGTGTGACCAGAGCCATTCAGTTGTTCTCCCTGTCACAGTCATTTTAGGTTAGAAGTTCACATGGGGTATAAGGAATCCCAGGGGAGCAACAAGAAGCTCATCCATGCAGAATCAAGGATTTGATCAATTAGTCACATGCTTTGAGACTGTGGACTTAAAAGTGCAGCTATAAAAGTAATTACACCAGTCAAGCAGCACAACACACCTGAAAATGGGCGCAAGCAAGCTGCGTGTGTAGCGAGCCTCTAACACCGCCACTATAGAGGAAAGGCATTTTGAAACCCCGAGGAAAAAAATCAGCACTGCAACTGTCAGGGGTGTGCGTGAGAATCGGTACAGTGACATGCAGTGGTGGGGAGCAGAGCAAAGAGTGAAACAGCAGGATTTCAAATACCTCGCCCATCAGTATGGCCGTGCGTCATTAAACGCACGCAGAGTAATCTGGGGTAAGCAGGCAGTTATAGTATGAGCTCTAGTCGTTCCGCTATGTCATCAACTAACACGTTAGTACACGGTACACACCCATTCAGAAAAAAACAGCACCTCTGACCTCTTGAACAATCACTTCTCATGATTCCAAACAATTTTAATGCTGAACTTAACTTCCATCTTGAGAACAGCCTCCCCTTACCCAGTTTCTGTGATGACATTGTACAGCTCAAAGGCAAATTTCCCCATTTGGTTTTGGGCCCCTCAGTATGTGATTTACGTAGTTTAGGACGGCAGGTGTATATATAATGGTAAACAGAAATGACATAGATCATTAAAACTCATCTCAAGACCCCTCTCATCCAAACCTAACTGGAAACATTGCAGAACTGAAATCAGCAGGACTTCTACGCAAGCTTAGACAGCAGGATTTGACTCGGAGCAAAGTGACAAATGAGGTGAAAAAGAAAACGATCCGGAAGGGAGATATGTGGGAAGAGGAGACAAAAAAAAAGGGGAAAGGCTCTAGTCCTATATATTGTAAGCAAGAGCGATTTAGTCTCTTGCATAAAGAGCTTGCATTTTGTGGACTCGTCTCAATATTTAATAACCAAATTCCAAGTAATTGTCAAGGACCTGTGGAGCCTGACTTCCCACATTGCCCTTACAACAGCCATTCAGTTTTCAGGTGCACCCAGATCAGCCTTATTGGACATCAGAACTGTAGGTAGAAGAGTGATGCCTACGTTGCACCACCTTTCTGGCTCCTCTCAGGAGACTGTTTAGTGTTTTTCATCCCTGGCAAGTTCTTAAACTTTCCTCCAAATCCACCTTCCTTTGGATTTTCCAAACTGAGAAGCAGAAGCAAAGAGCTTCTTGTACTGCTCAGGGACAACTGCTGCGCATCCTGCTTGGCAAAGATGGGAGACCAAATCCCAGATTTGCACCTAGCTACACTTATTATTAAATCCATCCCAGTTTTTCTTATTCCTGCCTTTTTGAGTAGTTGCCCTCTCTCTCATTTTTCTCCCATCCCAAGCAACAACCTCCAGTCTAAGATCCTTGCCTGTTAACAGTTGCTCCCAAGGCATCCCGTCCTGGTACACCCCTCATCCCTGGTGTAAACTGAAAGCATCTAACGGGTATTGCACCAGGATGCGGGTAGGCAGGTCACCCATGACCTTCCCAGCAGAACACACATCAGCTATTCGCTCATGCGATTCGGTCAGAGCCCTTGGATGTAAATCCTATCAAAAGCCAAGATTAAACCTCATTTGCACGTAATATGGGAATGCAAGAAATTAACATTTAATATCATCACAAAGCCTTCTGGGCCCACCTCAACCCCCTACAGAGCCCAATGGCCCCAAAATGTTTCTTCCAGGCCTTTTCCTGAAGCTCTCCGCCAGAAGAAAACCTTGGCAGCTTCTGTGAGTCCTTCTGGAATAAGCTGAAAAGAAACACACTGACCTTTCTTTGCCCACCGGACAGTGCCCTCATTGGAGTGAACGTAATTTTCAAATTTCGTCTGCAAGATCGTGGCCCGCTCCCGGACTTCCTGAGGGTCTGTGCCACAGGATTTCTGCAAGGGCGGTGGGAGGATTAGAGGAAAGAGAGAATTTGAGTCAGGAATAATGAAGCAGTTTACAATAGATTTAATAACAGTAAAATCACACAGTAACCACCCAGGGGCCAACAAAGGTAATCCTCTCAATATTACTAGAGAAAAAAAAAATATAGATAAAGATGTTAAAGTCAAAGCAGCCAGTGAGCGCTGTGTGGTGAGGAGAGCAAATCAGTTTTAATTTTGTGTTTTCTAACATCTATCATGTATCTTCCCCCCCCACCCCCCCCGCTTTTTTTTCTCTTTCCCCAGATTCAACAGCTCAGATACCCCTGCTTATTTCTACTGGAGTTATCTGGGATAATTCCCCCCAGACTCTACACGAACAGTTTTAGACTGATGTTGCAAGTTCCCTTGTGCAGGTCACCAAAACACCTGGTCTGTTCTAGGCACGTGTGGGGCAGGAGAGCTACATTCATCCCCAAGCTCCAGAGAATGGACCAAATTCAGCACCTGTGAACAAAGCCAACTAAATGAACTTCTCACTATTGATGCCTACATGAAGTTCTCCCGCTGTCAACGAGTCGTACTTAACTGTAACTGCCATCACGCGGTTCCTCCAGAATAACACAAGTCCCTTCCATCAAAGACATGGCAGAAGAAACTTTCTTAGACCAAAAGGGCAATTTTGCATGTGCTCAAGCTTTCTCAGGATGCAGTTAAGGAAGTGTAAAGCAAACGCTCCTGGGAGCAAGCTGTAACTGGGAGGAGAAAAGAGGCTGTCTCTCTCTCTCTGAAGTACCCAGGCAGAGAAAGGAAATGTGGACCAGAAAACAAGAGAATTTTTGATGGAAAGTTGACAGCAAAGCGCAAAGCCAAGAATCCATGGATGTGAACCTCTCCCAAGAAAGGACCACTGTTCTCAAAAGCTACTCGGACAGGAACCAGCATCCAAGCCTGAAAGTGCCAGATCCAAGGCAGTAACTTGATACTGATCAACCCCCTTATCGGACCAGGGCTGACTGAAAACAAACATCCAGCTCCCAGGACTCTGTACTAGGCCTGTGCCAAGGCAACAATCCTGTTGTTCCTCCCTGGTAGATTTGCATGCTAATGCCGTAGGAGCCTCCTTCCCTTGCAGCTACGAGCATCACCTCTGCGCTGCTGCCAGTCCAGGGGAACGGTATCGCACTGACACCGCGAACCCCAGCCATGGTGGAAGCCAGGCAATGCTGCTGGCACCCTACACAAAATGTGCTGTTGACCCAGATCTGCCACTCCACAGCCTAACAGCAAATCTGCCCAGAGACGGACCCCAAACGCAGTCTAAATTTCCTGCACAGTGCCCTCTTTTGAACTCAGGATCCCACAGCTTCCAGCCATTGGGTTATTCTTCAGCAAAGCAGATACAGGGACTAGAGCTCCTGCTCGCTCACCACCTGGAATCACTGTCCATCTGCATCTCCAGCAAAGACAACGGTGGGTATTTTAAGGCTAGGTGAAGAGTCTCCCAGATTTCTGCTCTCTGCTATCTGTCTCCCAGTCCACTCAAGAAAGACAGCACAGCCCGTTTCACAGCCGCCTTTTCGTTTGACTTAACGTGCACCTATTGATCAGCTGAGACAGTCTCCAGTCGAGGGGCCTCTGTAAAGGTTTAACACACTACAAGTGGAGCTGCCTCCCCGAAGTGGACACTCGTCGCTGGGACTAACAAGTTTCCATTGACGTGAAACATAAAACTTTCTCCCCCCGCCTGCTCCTCCTCGCCCCCATCACTTTTCTTTTGTTAAGCCTCCTGGCAGCACAAAGTGTCACCTTCCCAGCGTTTTTTAATATGAATGTGAAATTAGTGAGGTTTGCCCTTTCCCCTGGCGGACAGAATCCTCTGTTATTAAAAAGTAAAGCACTTTAATAATGAAAACTTTTTCTCTTTTTCCTGTGTTTTAACTGTTTAAAATTAATGAGAAGGGCATAACGGTTGTCAAAGCGATATTGAAAGCCGGGTAGCCAGGACCGAATAAGCACGAAAATCCCTCCAGAGTGTTAAATAAACAGTGCTTCAGCCCCCTCTGAATCCCTCTGTTGGTTATTGTATACATTCTGTAACAGCACTCAGAATAGATCTGAGCACCGGGGAGGCAGAAAGGTTTCAGAATTCCAATAAAGGCCTCAAATTAAAGACAGCCTGGTGCGAATTCCAGGAGAAAATTAAAGAGACCTCAAGCTTAAGTGACAGGTGACTTGCTTCTGTGTCACAACTGTCAGGGGATTTAGTGATAATATGGCAATATATTACAAAGGACTTTTCTTATTCCCCCCTTTAGGTTTCAAAATGAGGCATCTCTTCTTCCTGGTGCTGGGGGAAAAAAAAAAAAGTAAGACAAAAATGAGGGATAAAAAACTAGGTGCATAATTTCCAAAGTGTGAGGTCAGTCCAAGAGAAATAAATGAAAAAAAGCAAATGGCAGGAAATATAATGTACTCGGAAAACAGCTTCTCCCCTCCTCCCACCTCCACCTTGTCTTTTATCCGCTTCAGCCCCTTGAGACAGATCTCATTTTAAAATTGCCCCCTAATGGGCATGAAAAAAAAAATATCTGTGTTTGATTCCTGCCTTCCAGAGAGGTTCATCTTAAAAAGAAAAATAAATAAAAAATAATTAAAGAAATCTAAATTTAAAACTGACTCAGAGCCAAACTGTGAAAATAAAACCTGCACATCATGTGAGTGCCTGGACAGATCAAATAAAGCAGTGCCACTGGAAGCGCACTGGAAGCCATCCTGTACGCACTAGTCACACAAGCAAGCTTTAATCTTGCTCGTATCCCGGTTCGGATGAACAGGACAATTAATTTGAGACCTTACAGATTTTTCCAAGACCCAAAAGATAAAAGCCTACCCCAGAGGTTTGCCTGATCTACTCTCCACCTGGATGAATGTGTTACATGTGTTAAGTAAGAAGCATTATTGCCATTATGGAGAAATAGTGGGACAGGGGAACTTTTTCTACCTTGTGTTTGCTTAGAGTTAGAGCCTGTTCTGGCAGATCCCTAACCACGAGCATAACGACCGTGATCAGGAACAACATCTATAGGCTAAAAGAAGAAATGGCCCTAGTTACAGTGTTATTTAACCGGTTTCAAGACATCAGGGGGACTCCTCCAACCACCAACTACACACGGAAAAGATGTTCAGAAGAAAGAAACTTTTGATTATAAAGACTGCAGCTTTTAGGTTTGAGAGGATGGGATAAGCCCTGAAAGCCTCTGATTTCATTAAGAGAATATGTTAATGGGAGAAGGGATTGAAACACAATAAAACTAGACTGAGGCACAAAAGTTCTTTCTTAAAACAGTACCAAAAAAAAAAAAGGAAGGAAAAAAAAAGACACCAAAAACCCAGGCTGTAACATGTCCTGCTTCCATTATACTTCAAAACAAAATGAAGGATTTTGTTTTAATAACAACTTTTTACTAACCTCCACACACCTTCTCTAGAACTCACCAAGTCCCCCTGCCCCCCTCCATAAAAGTTGAAAGATCAAATTTATTCTCTTTGTAGGCAGGTGAACATTCACACACCCAGACATAGCCACATATATATTTTATACACCTAAATATAAAATATACATTTTACAGGCTCTTCAGCTTGCTCCCTGGCTGCACACAGAAGCCCAAAAAATACATGTTCCAACGTGGTACTTATAATGGACTTCAGCTGAGGCATTGAGAACCGAAGAGCTTTATAATGAGGTTGCTGTGTGCACGACTGTAATATATACGTGCCTCGATGCATGCAGAGCTGGTAAGCAAAGCTCACGCTCTCTCGAATGGCAACATCACAAACGGACCAGGTTCAGCCCCTCATAACAAGTCCTCAAGCACTCCCTGTCCTCTGCAACGTCCCATAGCATTCCCAGCTTATTGTACCATCTTTACGGCCAACTTAAAGAATTTAACAGAGATTAACCCTCCTCAAAAGTTGGAAACATGCCCCTGCAGCTTCTGAGAACTCAGTGCAGACCACTTCTAGAGCCTCTGATGGCAATAAAATACAAAGCTAACAAACAGAATGAATCCTTGATTGCATTTAAGGTATTTTTCAATTCCTGAAGAAGCCTATTTGATACTGACAGGACTATTCCATCCCCATTAAATGGTATAGAATTTTTTCCATGAAGAGAAACTCTAATTCTCAGTCCCAGTCCTTTCAGATTCTGAGTCATACAAAAATAGGTTATTCTGTATTTATAAGTCCCTGCAGCAGATTCAGACCATCCTACGGCCAGAGTAGATATATCTCAGCCCCAGTGAAGTCAACAGCAAAATCCCGTTCACTTTGATGGCAGAGGGAAGAGAGGGAAGAGAGGAATTCAATCCCACCTTTGACTGCAAGAGAAAGGGACCAGCTCCTTCTGTACACGTACTCACGTACAGCGCCTGGCACGTTCGGGCAGCGCTGCTGAGCGGAAAACAGAGGAACAGCTACCTTCAAATACGGTTGGAGTTTTTATTTTTTGGAAGGAAAGGGACAAAGGAGGAGCATTTAGAATATTCTGTGCTTAAATGTGTAGAGTGTTTTACAATTTGAAAGCACAGTAGAAATACCAATTTGATCAGTTCTGGCAGCAAACAGGCCTGTTAGCTTTCTGTTGCTGTTCCAAAGGCAAGGATACAAAGGCACGGAGATGTTTAGGTGAGAATTTTCAAAATGTATCAACGATTTTGAACCTCTGCAAGTACTGGGCTCTGACAGTCAACAACATTCAGCAGGCATTTTCTCCTCCCACTTTTCAAAAGTCCAATCATAATTTCGTAGAAAAAACATGCTCTCTTTTTTGCCCACTTTCCGTGAAGTAACATTTGTCCTCAAGCCCAGAATAGATAATATTCAATCCCACATCGGCAACCAATGCAAAGTGCAATTTCTGCATAAATGTAATTGTTGAAAAACTCTCCAAAGGAAACCCGAAGTTACCTGCCTGTAAGTACATTCGGGAGAAAAGGAAAGTATTTATACACAGAAGAACTATTTAAAATAAATTCTGCATTAACAAAGCGCAACTAAAGTTACACATTTTTGCTGAACAAGTTAAGAGGTCGTATCCTAGGCACGCTCCAGACATTTAAAATAGAGGCATTGCAGGCTGATTGCAGTGAAAAACCGTGCAGCGGTGGGAAAGAGCTTTAAATAGAGCTGTATCTCAGATGAGCCACAGATCTGGCTTCCTGTGAAATATAGGGCACGTAGGAAAACTGAACATCTTTCAAAAGCATGTTTACCAAGAACACCACAGTTCGTAGCAGTCATTCACAGGAAGCGAGAAGGCTCATACATGTATAACAGAAAGAACGAGCAGGCAAAACAGCAACAAGAGAGGAAAAAAAAAAAAGCATGCTGCATCACGCTTGACACATTCTTAACTTCCATTCAAAATGAGCTTTCTTGGAGGATTTAATTCACCAGAATGCAGAAACACTCGAGACATCAATTGGAAATGACTGAATTCTGTGAATTAGCAACTTGAAGGCAGACCCGAAGCTTGCCAGAGTCAATGAAAAGGTGCCTGTCAACCCAGTGAGCTTTGGTTTGGGCTCCAAGTAAATACAGATGATAAAAGAAAAAGCCCTAAGTAACACATCACCAAATACATTCTCCTTATTTCTTCAGAGAAGTTTTGTGTCGTTTGTGATCACCAGCAGTATTTAGTGCAGAAAAGCCAAGGAGAACAGAAACATTGTTGGGGGAAAAAACACAAAGTTTTTGAAGCCAGAAACCTTTACTGTCTGTTACAAAAATATTTGCTGAAGATTTAGAAGTGACTGCTTTTTGGGGACAAGAGTTTAAAGATTGGACAATTGTGATATAAGGCAGTTCTATAATTACTTGCACTGCCTGACATCAGGTATATACCAACCCTCGTATTGTAAAGACAGAAGCTAAGGGAGGAATACTTACGATGTTTAGCTGGTAAATGAAAATTGGAGCAATTCCACATCAGCAGAATAACTCACCTTGCTTCTTGGTCTGTGCAATTTGAAGCGATCATCTTTCATCAGGCTGGATAACACCTTCTCCATCTTTATCTCTGAAACGCTGAAGCAACAAACACAAAAAATTACCCATTTTTCCTACTTTTCAAATATAGAGTGTAACAAGCCTCAGGCTGATAACAGATAGCAAAAAGATTGAGATTTACACATTCAACTTAAGAATTTATCCCTGAAATACATGAGGCCTTATCCCAGACGCTCACTCAGCAACCCTAGAAGTGTAACTACGGTAAAATCTCAACCCCAGCTGAACTGGTGCTTTCACTGGTAGAGACACAATTTTATCCACAATCTTGTCGCCGTTACAAGTCACCACCACACACTCCAACTCTAACACAGCATCAAAATAACTGAGGGTCGGCTTTCATTTCACTGAAAGTCTCCTCGGTTCTCAACCAGAGTACCTGATTAAAGAAAAATGTTAGGCTTTTAATTATATTTCTGTTGTTTTCATAATTTTTCTTTCCTTGCATTGAAAAGCACCAAGACAACTGGGAAGCATTTCGTTATGTTTTCCAGCAAGAGAGACTCAAAACAGAGTTGATGCAGCTCGTAACATTAATGCTTCTTGTAGAGCTTAACAACTACAAACAACAGCATCTGTAACCTCCACTTTGAACCCACAGGGCGCCAAACATTTTATTGTACGTTAGGTGCCACGGGCAAGGAGCAGAAGGCGTCTGCCTTCCTTTGCTTGTGCAAGCGTGAGCAAGAGACTGACTGAGACACACACACACAGGCTGGAAAGATGTGCTCTTCTTTTGCTGCTTCTACCCCTTGTCTCTCACCACAATTTAACACAATTTAACTCTGGAATCAGAGACACTGCTCAACCCTCGTTCAAAGGAACTAATTGCCTTGACGTTTATACACATTTTTTCCACCCAACTATGCTCCCCAAACTAAAGAGCTAAAACTAAAGCTGTGTAAAGACACAGCTCCTTCCTCTCACAGTGACTCGGCTTCAGAGGGTAACAACAGGATCCCAAGGAACTTTTCCTGTCAAGCGAACTCTCCCGCAGCTTCCTTCCCTCTGGACACATCGCTGCTCTTTCCCACAAGATCTTACATCATTCCAACTTCTTGCTAAGTTTCTTGGGTCAAAGCTCAGAGAGATGCTTCCTGACGGATACACTCACCCTTCAATTCATTTATAGCTTCAAAAGCCACCTCTGTCACCAAATACACGGCTTGATTCCCTTCCCCATTCTGAGAACTCACCTTCCCTCTCATTTGAAGTGTAACACCAAAGCCCGGCCCATTAGGGACCCCATAGCATTTTTTTTTTAATACAGGAGACTCAGTCAGCTGTCCTAGCCAGGCTTCACACTGGGCATTTATTTTCATTCTGTCAACTCACGTTCCTCCTGTAGATTCAACCAGATGATTTATTCTCCTGTCCTGCTTGCGAGACACTGCTGGGCCCAGATCCTGGAAACGCTTACCAACCTGCTTCATTTTAAAGCGAGCGGTCCTACTTAGAGGTGCATTTACAGAAGGCTACAAATTCTCCTCCTCTTTAACACTGTCTTGCAGGGCACATGCACGCCAGGTGACACAATACAGGAACAGCTGGGCAGCTCCAGGCCATTAATATTACAGCTGCATCCAAACTGGGTCCTATGTCCAAGGGAATTACTCAGACGATAAAAGCTGAAGTTTGTGGGCCCAAATTTTCAGCAATGGGCAAAGGTCATCTCTAAAAAAGAGATTATTTTCCTTTTTATACCAGAATAAATCATAAATACTGCATGGAAGCCAAGGAGTTCATTTGGGGTTATATCAGTCTAAGGCAGAGAGAAATCTAGGCGGTCCAACAGCTCTCAGGCTCCTGAATCTCAGATGGTCAGAAAGAGGTATGCGGTTTCCGAAGGAAGCGCTGCTGATATTCTTTTAGTGTAGAAAGAAATTATAATAAGGACACTCCTTTTCTCTTCACTCAAAGACCTCTAAATGCAAATGCCTGGCTGGAGGAACAGATGAGTCTTTGCCATACCGTGTAACAGGATACCGTGATCCTCGCCCCTTCCCCAGTCCTTCCCAGTTAAAGCAAGAAATACCTTCACTTTTGCAACCTGCCTTTTCAACCTCGGCCAGCTCACCACCGCAACATAAGGAAAGGAAAAGAGACGGTCCAGAGAAACAGCCATCCAGCTGGGAAGGTACAGGCCAGCGTGGCCATACGATGTCCTATATGGGAGACAACCCCATCGCT
This sequence comes from Larus michahellis, assembly GCF_964199755.1. Lineage (NCBI taxonomy): Eukaryota > Metazoa > Chordata > Aves > Charadriiformes > Laridae > Larus > Larus michahellis. The sequence continues at coordinate 13,262,127 of NC_133910.1, read as the reverse complement.
GTGCAGCTGGGACTCCCGCTGTAGCGGATTCCTCCACAGAGGACGCAGAGAGAGACAGGCGGGGGGGTGACGGGGGAGAAAGGGAAACGGAGCATAAAAAGACAACTGAGGGTTCCTCTGTTTGTTTTTGAAAAGTCTAACAGTAAATTAAAACATAAATGGCAACCACTTAAACGAGAGAAAAGTATACCACCCCATCTCCCCCCCCGCCAAAGGTTGCTTTGACACCGCTATGAATGAAAACGTCAAACCTTTGACATTGATTTGTCTGAGATGTCACCCCCTCTCCCATCCTCCTCCCGCCTGGCGCGCCGCCAGCCCGCAGCCTAACAGATACATGAACCTGGTTCCCAGCGGGGAGCATCGTGTGAGGGGAGCAGGGGAGGGGGGGCAAGCACAAGCGGGGAGAAGGGAGAGAAATGACTCGTGCCTTCACGCTGATGCGTTTTCCTTTATAAATTAGTTAGGCCGCCGTTAGGAGATAAAGAAATTATCTGATAGCTGTCGAGGCAGGTGCTGCTAGATTGCAGTTGAAGGCACTAAAAGAGACATAAGGAGGAAAAAAAAAAAGTGAACCTCACTGACTTTCTTCTGCTTCTTGCCTCCTCTCTTTGAAGGAAAATCTGTTAGTTACGCTTAGAGCTGAGACAGAACATTTTCGAATCTAACATTAAAAAGAAAAAAACAAAAAAGAAAGAGGAAGTGTACAGAAAACATGAGCGTGCGTGTGCACACACACACACATTTACAGTTCGGTAGAAAAACCACAACTTCAAGCCAAATAAAGACCGAAAAGTAAGTTGCAGAGAGGTGTGCAGCTTCCTTGAGCCCCAACGGGAATTACTGATCTCAGCAGAGCCAAAGTGAGATCGTTTTGGCAAAGGCTAACGCTGCCTTTCCACACTGGAAGCCAAGGAGAGGCTTCAGGTACCGGTGAAAATTAATTGCGAGCGATTTCCAATTTCAAAGGCAGTCATCCCTAATTCCGAAGTGAATTTTCATCCAGGAACAAAGCCACGTCTGCTCTCATTACTTCCGACGCTCAACATTTCTGGACTTACTCCCACGCATGCTGGGGTGGGTGGAGGGGCTTAAGAAAAACTCTGGGTCGGATCCTCATCTACTGTACAATCAACATGGCACCGCGCATTTACACCAGCTGAAGACTGCGGGGACCCGTCTCATGCTTTGTCTTCTTAGAAATACATATTTTATGAAGTATTTACATTTCAATAAACCCAGCGGGAATTTCATTTTAAAAAGAAAAAAAAATTAAAAAAAAATTCACAACACACACTCATCCCCAACAAAAAGCAAGAGATTTAAAAATTAAGCAAAGAATAAAAAAATGCAAACTCCAGTAACTTGTGCGGTCCAAGGCAAAAGCTACAAAGACGTAGGATAAAGAAACAAAAATTATCCGTGCTTAAGAGGATCGGTGACAGTCCAACACATGCTGTCTTTCGCCCTCACACTGAATTAAATTGTCAGGATTATCACCATAATGCTCTGTTTATGAAGGGTAACGGCAATTTGTGCTGATGGCACTTGCTGCCTTTAGCTTCAAGCTGCCTTCCTGCATCTTCTCTGTAATTCATCAGCTCTCTCTTCTATCCCGTTGCCCCTTCTCACACCATGCGCTCCTATGTAGGAAGAGCGGAGGACACATGACTGCAAACGGGCCGAATCGCCCACCCATGCCAATTAGACACTCATTTTCTTCCATCTGAAGACAGGGATCAAGGACGGCAGATTACACTCCTTTTTTGGCAAGTCCCTTATCTGCAGGGCAGCCCGTTTCATGAAGAACATAAAACAAACAAACAAGAAAAGACAATCCCCAGAGTTGTTTGGCTCTACTCATTTGAGAAGTGGAGAAAAAAAAAATAATAATTCACATAAACCTCCCTCTGCTCATTCAGCAGAGTCTTCTACAGGCTCCTGAAGAACAGTGGCCAGCCCAACAACAGGTCTCCTTAGCAGATCTAATTAGCAGCGTGAGTGATACTGCTCCTTAAACTTGCTAAAAAACAACAGAATCGGATAAGAACATTAACATTTAAAATAAAAAAAAAAAGGGGGAAATTTCCCTCTCCTTCCTCCAACACTTCCAAAAATATTATAAAATAGAAAAATAGAACTTTCCACTTGGAGTTAAAAATTCACAATTATGTGGGATTTCACCTTTAAATGTCAGTGCTGTTTGTTACATGAAAAAAACCCCTGTCAGCTTAGCCCTCCATGTCTTGCTGGTGTCTGCTTAATAGATAGTTACCTGGGATGATGGATGGCTCTTTGTTAGACCACTAAATGGCTCACAGCCTAGAATAAGCCTGTATTTACTGCCAACATTTGTTTGTTTCAAGGATGCAAAAACCAAATTCGACTCCAAGTAGCTCCACCCGACATAAACACAAGAAATAAAAGAGAACTAATTTGTGCCTGAGTTTACAGGGCTCCATCAACACTAGTACAACACGAAAGGGACTCTACTCGGCTGCTGTTCTGAAGCACCGGGAGGCAGCAGTGCAGGGAGCAAGGGGAGGCACAGAGATCCAGCTGACTGCTGAGGAGGCTGGAGACCCGAGAGCGCTCCTGACTAGCAATGCTGAGCAGCGAGTTGTGTTTTTATCCACAAAAGGACTGTTGTGCAAGCAGAACCGGAGTAAATTCTCATCATGTGTCAGCCATCAGGTAGCCGACTGCACGTTGGGCTGCTCCTTACCCAGCCTGGCTCGCTCTCCTCACCGTCTACTCCCAAGTCCAAGCTAGAGGCGGTGTAAGAGAAGCCTTCTCAGCTAGCTTGGAAGCACACCCCACTTTTGGTCTGCAGAGTCCACCCCCCCCTTATTGCCTTCCAGGACCATACCGGGCACCCACCACCTGCAAAAGCCTCTACTATTCCTGTCACAAGCCACTTACACAACACATCGCGGCCAATTACCTGCCAGATACGACCCACGGCTCCCTAGCTATTTCTCTGCCGGATCTCTCCTGAAGAGAAAGCACAATCTCTGACAATATGGTGCTATGCAGGCAGATGGCCAGTTAGCATCTGACAGGCTTGTTTGACTTGTGATCTCCACATAGCCACAATTTGAACCCAGGGCCGGAGAGATAACAACGGAGTGCAAAGGATCTCCGACTATTGTCTCCTCTCTGCCCCTCACCACACACACTCACTCAAGCACAATCTGTCACGTTGATGATTTTCACACACTTTCCTTCTCTCCTTTTGCTAGTCTGGGGCCGGTCCTGGATCACAAGAATTAATAAATTCTTATTAAAACCTGCACGAGACACAGTCCCGCTGAAAGTGCCATAGAAGGTTAATTAGCAAGGATGAGCTGAAACTTTTGTTCGCGTTTCTGACTCACTTAATCTTGTGAGAAGCCAGCAAGCTGACATATTCTGCCTCCGAAGGCGCCAGGACAAGCAGGCTGTTCCCGTGACAGCCAATGCGAGCCGTCCTCCCGATCCGGTGGATGTATTCCGCAGGTGAAGCTGGAGCGTTATACTTCAAAAAGGGAACACGAGAAGGGAAAGGAGGAATTAACAGAACACAGCATGTTAATTATAAACGAGACACTCAGCCCGCTCATCTGAAACAAAAGGGATCTTAGCGAAACCCACATGCTGTACCTCCCTCGGAACTGGCCTGTTTATAAAGAGCCCATCGGGCTCATCCCTGTAACCATCACTCAGCCTCCTCAGCCACAGCAGCTTTTTTGACATGTGAATGTGACACATTGGCCAACTTTCAGATAATAGGACAGTTTCCCCATCTCAGTGTCTCTCTTCGCCTTTTACATTTTATTTCTATACAGGCATGTCAGGAAGCTGTTTGCTTCCCTTAAAATAATAAAAATAAAAATCATCTCACAAAGACCTCAAATCAAACAACCCCCGGGACTGCCCATACAGAGCAGGAAGCTGCCTGCTCTGCGTTTGGGAGAAAAGCCGTAAAATAAAAGACAAGAGATTCAAATTTGGATGTGGGCTAAATTGCTTTGTTTTGATTAAAGGAAGTAATAGTGGTTACTGGATAGAAGAAATCTAAGAGAGAGGAGGGAGTAAGTGCTTTCGGCAGCATATGACAGAGGTAGCAATTGTCTTCCCATGTACAACTATCAGGCACTATGAAAATGTTGCTTAAAGCCCCCCCTAATATAGCGGTGCTTCTCATTTACTTCACTGGGAATGAAAACTGCCCAGCCATTTGCAAGATCTGGTAAAGGGTGACATATTTCCCCCCCTTTAACCTCCCCCTATTCTCCCCCCCCCAGCGTTTTCCTGGAAAAATGAACATGCACAGAGATACTGCTCAGAAATGAGCCCTCAGCAGTTTAACTGGAAAAAACCCAACAACCAAAGCCCACTCTAGTGTTTATACCTGTGCCCTCTGGCAAAGTTTCTACTGGCTAGAGGTGTGAGTGAGATGCTGTGAGCAATCTAATTGCTCCCTGCAGGTCCTTGCTCTTGGACACAGCTCTCAGGACAGCTGAGATTTCGCCTTCTGGACACGCAGAAGTCTCCCAGGGCTTTAGGTAATTTGCACTGCATTCTAACACTGGCAACTATATCTTTGGTTAAATTATATTAATATACAGATCTGGGAATTAAAGACTTCACTTCCCCAGCCTTCTCCAACTAGCTAGCTGCCTACACAATCTTTTTTAAAAAACACAAAATTAAAATCAAATTTGTTACCTGAAGCAATGAGGTAGAAATGAAGAGGCTTGGTTAAGGCTCTGTGACCTGTTCGTTTTACCCAGGTGTCACTCGATACACAAGAATCTCTGGATCAGTTTTTCCTCCATTCAACTAATGTTTTTTTAATTATAAATCTTTTATAAGAATGAAACCTGCCTCATGCCCCCAGCTTCCTCTTTGAAATGACAGGCTGCTATTTTTAATGTTCAATCCATCTCCCTTAGTTTCTGTTTGTTTTTTTTTCCAAAGACAATATTTCTGTCAACAGCAATGCAGCAGCGTTGCATGGGGTTTGGTTTTTTTTTCCAGGGGAAATGTGAACTATGCAGTTCTACTGAAAGCCGAACGCTTACAGCTGCCCAGCCCAGCAAAGCCTCACTTGAAACAGGCAGGTCATTGCACAGACGCTATTGGGCTACTCAGTGTTTAACATTAGCATCGCACTTAAATTCCTCATGGAACTGCCTCCCCAGCAAGCTCAGAAAATTAGAAACACAGAACTGCAAGAGAGATGGCCAGTACTTCACAAGATTTGGCTTCCTGTGGGGGGAAACGGAGGGTGTTTCCTCCCAGCCATTACACAGCTGATAACACTGGAGTTATTGAAGAGGAAAACAGACTGTCAAAACCAAACGTATGACAGCAATGCTGTATCCTAGCAAAACCCTGAGCCCCAGTCCTGCAGCCAGGAACACGCGGGTCTCCCACACCTGTAGGCATCAGCACAAAGCAAACTGCAGAAAGAGGGTCTGGACTGGAAAGGGATTTCAGCTGAGCAAGACTGCACTTAACACACAGACACACACACAGCAAACCTACCTGCACGATCCATGTAACTTGAGGCAGGTCTAGGCCACGTGCTGCAACATCCTTTAACATTAGTAAAGAAATTACTTTAGTAAAAACGCTCGGAAGATATCAGCAAAGTAAGCCCTCTTCTGGGATGGCAATTATACCAGGAAACAACTGCCTATGCAGGCAGGAATTTTTTGTTCCTAGTCTGGGGAGACATGGACTGAAGGTCAGAGATAATGTTGAGGGTTTAAAACACAAGGAATATTGTTAACAGACTAATACAATAAAAAATTATCTACTACTATGGCCCAAAGCCTGGAGGATATAAAAACACCTATTTCAGGAGAGTGGTGTTGAATTATAGAAGTCTGCTACAGTCCCTTTACATTCTATCCGAGAGAATCAACCGCCCTAATGACAGTGATACCTTTGGTTCTTCAGCTTGTTTCATTGATGACAACAGATCTGCTCACAGGCACCTACTGCCCAAACAGTGAGAGAGGCACAACGAAACCTCTGGAGGGCAACACCACTTCTGAGCACACCTTTCTCCACAGCAAGGGTAAGAACTAAAACCAGGCTGCTAATGAGGGAGAGGAAAACAGCCATAAAGCAAACGGTCAAGGATTCTAGGCCTTGAGCAGAATGTCCAAAGATGCACTGATCTCTACCTACAAGTAATTAGTTGTTTCCTAGGTGATGGTCTGAAGCTGAGGAGCAGATGACTTGCAGGTCGCCTGGCCCTATGATAAAAGGCCAACAAACAATTTATCAGAATCTGCAGGAAGCTGGAGTACAGCTCGAGGAGAGGGGACTACAGGAGAGCTCTCCCTTAGATTTTCACCACTCTGGCTTTGATTTGGAGAAATAAAACTCAGCCCCAAAGAAAAGGGTCTGAAGCTGCTGTCAGGAGTGTCATTTGATGTGCCAGCTGGTGAGAAAACCCATCAACTTGGAGAAGGACTTGAACGAGACCCCTCAGTTATCTACAGCCAGAATAGCTTAAAAAACATACCCTTTCAAAGTGAAAAGAGAGTTTAAATACTGTTCAAAATGGAGAGGGAGAGCACAAATACGTTTCAATCTCCCTTCTTGATTTTCTGTTCATTAGCAATGTCCTCACATACTCCTTGGATTTTACATTCACCACGCGCAATAACAGAGCAGGTGTGCAGATTTAACTCTGTTAGGAAATGTTTTGGAACACATGTATCTTTTAGCTAGTTGCAAAATAGAATATATTAAGAACGTAAGCAGGAGCTTAATGTACTAAAAATGTGTCAGCCACCCACTGAAGTGTTTTCATGCAACTCCCACACACGTTAAAAGACTAGGAAGCTGATGTTTTGGCAGCAAAGGCCTCCCCATAAGCACTAGCCAGGTTGCTTTGTGGCTCCAACTGCAGTAAAAGAGGAGACACTTTCCACAGCGCCCACTCTGAAGTCATATGCACTTTTGCTCCAACACGCTCATTAAGAAACGACTTGTTCCCGGAGTCAGAGTGAACAGATGTACAAAAAGCCATTTAAGGGAGGTTGGAGAAAATAAATCAAGAGAAGTCAGGGAACGTGTACAGCAGTTACCAGGATAACAAGATTATAAACTCTACAGCATGATCAGACAGGAGTGCTGACGTCTGATCCTGATCTGGCTGGGTCTGTTAGATACTTCCATGCTGACAAGTCTTTGGTCTTTTCCTATACTGTGCTCCTCACCTCCAGTATTCTGGGAAAGGCTGTGTTTGACGAGAGGGCTCTGACCTTGGGACAGGGTCAGTTCCTCAAAAACAAACAGATAGCCAAGCCGTCCCTGTGTCAGGAGTAAGCACCTCCAACGTGGGGAGAGGCAGACGGCAGGGGCAGGAGCCACCCCTCTCACCCATCAGGAGTTTTTCCCTCCTCTTTTAAGACACCTTTTCTCTACCCCTCTGGCTGGGAAACTACTGCCGCAGACAGTATTGTTCTCATGTGCGTTTGCCAAAGCAAGCGGGGAAAGCTGAAAAGGTTAACAGAAAGCCTAATAAATAGCCAGGGACAACAACATTTTAGGCGGTGGTGCTCTCCCATCATCAGCCTTGTATTCACTATTGTTTTCACAATGCCACCAACTCCACTCAGCTGCTACTGACACATATCAGCAGCTATTCTCCTGGGGTTTAGCTTGGCTTTCTTTCAGAAGTGTCTTGGGATTTACTGGTAATTGGAGTGTTTTGCAAACTCTCAAAGATTCCTCACTATCAGTCCACCTGCGTCTCCTGTAGCTCCTTTTCCTCAAAGACCATCATGGAGATCAGCAAGGTAGAACTAGGATAAAAAGTTTGAGTTGATTTGCCTTCCTCTGCTGGCAGAGCCCATGAGCTTCTTGCTTCTCAGATCTTTAGCAAATACTTGTGGGTCACTTTGCCAGGAAAGGGAATACAACTCCAGCGACAATTATGCTTTTATACTTGCACTACATTTATTCCAGCAGCAGTAATCTGCTGCTGGTGCACTTTGAAGAGGCTCAACAGATTTCCAATGTACAATGGACCACCCTCCCTTCTTTTCCACTGCCCCAGACGGCATTCCCCTTTCCATGCATGACCTCACACCACCATTCCTTAGTAACAAGGAAATCAAGAATATGACACCGCAGCAGGTCACTGCTGATTCCCTGCAATGGGCAATGGAAGGAGAATTAAGTGACCACCTCACAGGAGCAAGGAGAAATAATCTACACCAGCGTAATTTTAAAGAAAACCCAAATGCCAAGCAAACACGATGATGTGAAGCCTTAATCGTGTTCCTGCCCTGACTCCAACGGCAAGCCACAGAATGGCACAGTATCGAGGTACAATCCACCCGAGGGCCCCCAGAAATGATGAAATTTCTGCTCCTAACAATTCATGTTACCAGCCTGTGCTCCTCGTGGTGGGGTACGGAGGGGTGGGTGCAGGGGAAAGGAGGGCAGAAAGGCCACACCAAAAGCGAGGTATATCACTGCAGAAGATCAGAACCAACGCTGCCACAAAAGTTTTTGCAAGGGCCTTGGTTTGCTCAGTCCCTCTCACACAATTTAATTAGGGCAAAGGAAATTGCTAAAGTTGCTTTTGAAAGACACTCAATGGTGAGGTCTTGAAGGCCCTGAGCTTGACAATTGGCTGCCTACATGAGGCCTAGAAGTACAGATGGAAGGCAGCTTGCTCAGGTGCCAGGCTGTCAGTTGGATTAAAATGACTCATTTATTTACCAAAGAACCTCACAAAGTGCTTTAGCTAACAGGCAGAGAGGGCCTAACGGCTCTCCAAGCTGGGGAAGAAGCTCTCGCGCCTTCCCGGCCTGCCAAAAGTCATTACTGCCGAGTGTGGAAAGCCATCAGCAGGGTAGAGACCCCCGTCGGCAGGGTGACAGATTGGGCTGCGTAATCAGAGGAGGAAGGAGAGAGCACAGAAGCTGTCAGAGGCGAAAGCTCTTGGCTGGGGCCGCCAGAAAACTGGCAAGATGAGTTAGCGTGACTGAGTAAACAGCAAACAATCTCCAAATGATCTTTCCTCTCTCCCTGGAAGAGATGAACTTGTTTAAAAGGCACATCCCAAAGGAAGCCGCAAAGAACTTCAGTGAAGGAGAGAGAAATAGATCTGGATGAGACCCTCTGAGATACACGGCCCTTCTTTATTTTCTTGTCTGCCAGCTTATATTGTCTGGCAAAAATATTTTATGGAATATATTAATATACATATGACACAGAGCAAATTAATAAAAGGAACAGCAGGTCCCATTGCTTACTAGAGCGGAAAGATGGGTGGAGAACATGGCATAAGGGACAAGGGAAGGACGGTAACGTTATTGGTGTTGCTCTTTTGTGAGCCAGGTTTCAAAATTTTGTGGGCACAAAAGGCGATTTTGCAGTGAAAAGAACAGAACCACCTTTCTGCAAAACATTTTTGCTGATATGAAGAAAAGTGTCAGAAAAAGCAATGCCCTCAGAGGCAGAAGGTGGTCACAGTGCCTGGCTGCCCTTTGGACATCTGCGTTGGGGAGGCACCTGTAATGTGGGACTAGCGCAAAGTGTATCTCTATATTAAGGTGTCCATATGGTCCCCATTACTGTGGTAACAGGCCACCTCCTGGTTTCAATGCATTTGTCCTCCCAACATCTCTGTAAGATAGAGCAGTGCTACTATCCCCATTTTACAGATGGAGAGATGAAGCACGGAGAGATTTTGGACTCAGACACGCAACTTACTGTGCTTAACGTGCTAACCATGTGCCAGCTGAGCCATAGTAACCATAACTGCCAGGATTTGCATCCCTGCCTTGCAGTAAATGCAAAGTAGCTTAGATCAAAATGAAGGAGGGTTACGATAAATGCATTACCTTACAGTACCTTCATGGCAACCTAGGTTAATTCATGTTACCTCCTCTTTATGACAGGTCAGGAGCAAACACACAACTATCGCTGCTCAGCTGACATGCGGCTACTTGCCTTGTCGTCACAATTCCGCATCCACTTGTACGGAGCCTGTAGCATGGCAGGAAATCAAACCACATCTCCAGTGTCTCAAGAGGGGGATCCCATCCACTGGGATTTCTTCATCCAACTTATTTTCCTTCCTACCTTGTCAACAACTCTACATTTCCTGGCAGATTTTTCCTGCCACAGGCTGCATTTCCCCTTCAAACGGTCTCACCCAGGAACCGATATCCCAGTGATTCCGTTTTCTCTTTGTCCGAAATCGAGCATTTACTGTCTTTCCAAACTCATTAAACTGAAATTTGAGTAACAGGACACGTCCCTGAAATTTCTCGGTTATAGACAGCATGTGCATGAAGGATAACAAAGTTTAGCTATTTATTATTTAGAATTTGCCCAGCACTTTTTATGTTCAAAACACTTAACCTACACCACTGAATGATTAAGCTTTGCTATCCTCCTCAGTTGAGATACTTAAGTATTACCTCTGTATACAGGGAAATCAAGTTATAGTTGTTACACTTATGCATTGCAATGATGCATTTTGACCTTGATCCAATCACTGAAGGGTTGCACACACAAGCGGGACCAAGACTACCATGTAACAAGTACAGCTTTACAGGTGATAAAATACATAATTTGGCAGTGCAAAATCAAACATTCCTATATACACGGCAGTCCTATTTTGATAAAATTCAGCCCCCACTCTCTGAAAAAAATTGCAACTAGTTTCCTTTAAGAATAATGTGCTGCAAGAACAGGAGTCATTTCAGAGCTGGAGAGGGTTTCTCAGCTCTAATTACTCCCGATCGCTGTAATTTACAAGTTTGCGGTGGGTAGAAATCGCCAAGATTCACACATTTTCAGATCAACAGCTGCCACTATTAGAGAGCAAATCGTGCAGCCTTCTGCACCACTGCAGCAGGCTAGCTGTGGCACCGACAGGTCAGAAACGAGAAGTGGAAGGTGCCACCACAACACAAGGGTGCCAGCAAACTTCAGTAGAGGACAACAATTTCTCCCTCAGCACCCTTGAAGGAAGCTTGAAGGGCAAAGCATGGAGAGCAGCAGAGCATGTGCATTTCTAATGACACCATTCTCTGGTTGGGCTTCCCTTCCATCCCTGCAGGTTTTTGTTTTTAACCTTGGGGTAGTCATTAAGATGGGAAATATCACATTACATCCAATTTACCTGGCAGTTATGGGGCACACTACAAATTAGGACTGCGTTCTATTGACTGCATGTAGAGGGCAAGGTTCCAGATTCAAATGAACGGATTTTTCCAGGCGTTAAGACCACGCAAAATACTAAGAGGCCTCTTGTATAAGACATACACTTTTTCTGTATACAGTACCTTGCAGCAAAACATCATGTAACAGTTTGCAAAGAAGGCACCAGGCCTTATTTAACATGTGAGATGCAGAGAAAGAAGATGACTTTCCTCAAGGTCAGACAGTGAGCTTGAATTAGAGCTCAGTGCCAAATCCCCTGTTCTACCATTAGATATCAGACAGGCCCGTTAGCATGGAGCTGCAAAGGAACTCTAAGTTACTTACAGTGCAAAGCAAGATGCCGGTCTTGGATTTTAGGAACTCCTGGAAGACCTCCGTTCTTTCCTAGAGGATTGAAACAGAAAAATGAAAAGAGTGCTTATGCACATTACAATCAAACCTAAAGCAAATCAGCTAACGTAAGAATTTAACAACTACGCCTCATTCACTCTAACATGCACAGCTTCAAAAGCAGAGGAACTGACTTCACGAGTTCCAGTCAGACTCTTTCTGCAAATGGAAAAAAAAAAAATCTATGGCATATAGGTGTGGTCCCAGGCAGGAAGGCACAGCATCTGAATGTGGCAAGCCTGAAGGCATTTGGTCAAATCAAAGGAGCCAAGACCTCCATGGTTTGCACAGAAGCACGGCCTGTGTATGTCAAAAAGGAATAACTGTTTTATGCGGAGAGAGGATCCACAAAGGATTAGGCAGCAGCAACAGAATAAACTATTTCAGATGGAAGGGGCCTACCATGAAGCACTGGCATACTTTATGGGCAACAGAGGCTTTTGTGAATGCAAGAAAAAGCTGGACATCTTAACTGCTGTCTGTCCAGTCACACGATGGGCAGGATAAGCCCATTTTGTTGACACAGCGATATAGTCACATCACAAGAAATCAGCCTCATCACGTGCCCAATGGGGCGGGCAGACAGTCACTGGACTGACTGTGCAATTAATAAGTATCGGGGATGCTCAGCTGCACAGTTGCTCACGTGAACTGTTGTGGGATAAGTCTTCAAAGTAACAGGGCAGGAGAGATGAGACCTTGGCCAGAAACTCCTGCCCAAGGGGGCAACGAGACAGGACTCCTGGGCCCTGCAGGCAGCTGCCACAGAGCTCCCAGGGCACCCTCCCATGGCCTTCCCACAAGAAAACGCCTTGTCCTGGTGAGGGCCACCGAGGCTGCTGAGACAGGGATGGAGGTCCTCCCTTCCCACAAGCATTGAGGCAGGTGCTTCCCAGTCTTGCCCTCGCTGCTGGTCTGCACCAGCAGGCTTCCCACAGCCCCCACTTCTAACACAAGCTCGACCTGCATTGTCGGTCCCAAAACCTTCCTAAGCACACTACAGTTAGTTAAACTAACTACTTTGGGGTGCGGGTTTTTTATCTCAATAAAAGCAACATAAACTGATTCTCCAGCCCACACTACTACTATGGTTACAATCTCTGAGCATCAGTAACCAAAGGCCTCAGTAGCATCTGGGCTTCCCTTGCCAGTACCACCTAATCCACCTACACTCCCTGTCCGTAGCTGTGAGAAACAACCGCACGCTCACACTCCCTTGATCCGATTCCATTTACTCTTTTCCTTGTCAGAGCTCAGGCTGCCTCCGGCCTCAGAAACACCATACCCGCTTCCTTCCTGTTCCATTTGCTTCCTCCTTCCAAAATATCCTTGTTTCCATGTTTCAAGCCTTTTTCCTCAGAGTTCTAGCTGGGGATGAAGTCAATGTCCTGCTACGTTGATGATACAGAAGCAGCCTTCTGTACTTGACTCCCAGCTAGGGGTACTGCTCTAGGAAAGAAGGGAAACTTGGGCCTTGCCGACACACTGAACCCTCTGCTGACAAAAATTAAAGAAGAGAGCACGCTGTATCTTGTTGACAATGACAGCAGCCGTGCTCAGCAGTACCATATGGGATCCACAATTTAGCTCCATTAATGCTCTTAATTTGAAGACATCAAGCACTAATTACACACTGGGTACTAAAAAGGCAAAACCCTTCCCCTGGTGCCAGCTACTTAGTGGTGTTCTGTTGGCTTAACAGCTGGTCAGGGTAGAGTTGGGCCAGACCAGGCCTGCTCACTCGCTCAGGCAGGCAGGTTGAGGAAAGGCCAGACTGCAGGGACAGCAAAGCACATGTTTCTGGTCTCCACAGGATGGGAATGAGTGAGAAAAAACAATGGCTCTTCACCTCTTGCTTCCTCAGAAGAGCTCTATTCATTTACTATCTCTGCTGCACAGCTCAGAGTAGAGCGGTAACTCTCTCCATCACAGAACAAGGGAAGGAGCAGGGGTTGAACTTTCAAGGGAGGTCCCTCAGCTATTGAGAGGAACGCTGCAGTGACAGGTCATTTGACACTCTTTTGGCCTCTCAGCCCTCTGTAGCAAGCTCCAATCTCATCATCCAGGTCTATTCAGCTAAAACCTAGACCTATTTTGGGGTAATTACTGTTATATTGCTATTATTCCATCTCAGGGAAAAGAGCAGTCTGCCAAGACACTGTTCTTCAAAATCAAAGCCCAACTCCTCCATCCTTATCTAATGGGGGCAAGTTTTGAGGCTTGGATGAGGTTTTCCTTTGGCATTAAAAGCTTGTCTTGACTGCACGAGAGAGAATCATGGATATATAAACGGTTTAAGCACACCCACTGGGAATACTGAACGGCTGCCTCAGCCTGCTGAAATAACACCTCTCGCCTCTTCAGCTGTGTTTTTCAGATATAGCTACCAAGGTACTTTCCAGAAGTGGGACAATATTCTTATTCTCATTAGCAGATGGAAGACTGAGGCCCCTAGAGGTGAAATGACTCTCTGTCCTCTCTTCTGCCCTCCTCCCCAAAATAACCACACAATAAATCATAGGGAATAAGGAATAAAACTGCGTATCCTGACATTTTGAGAATGCTTACTTCCTGTTCCATGTTGCCGTGCAGTCGTAGAAAGTGTAAGCATGCAGAGGAGACAGATGAACGTTCAGGCTGTTCTGACTCTAGCCCTCCTGAAAGGACCTTCAGAAGCAGCTCATAGTAGAATTCCACTTGTTCACAGCTGGAGAAAAAGATGATCATCTTGTGGTGTTTTTCAAACTGCAAGATAAACAAGAGAATTGCACATGACCATTTCCACAGGCCTCTCCCAATTCCCTGATTATTATAAGATCTAGATGGCTTCCACTTCTAGAGATATGATTATCCAGGAAAGGATTACAGAGTTTGACACCAACTACTGAGCCCACAAAAGAAGCACAAGCACATGCTGCAGAGGTATCTCAGTGCCAGCACGCGAGACACACCTCAGCTCTCTTGTGGCTCCCTGTACACTAGATGCACTTCAAAGCCCTAGATCTAATCCATGCTACCCTTGACAGAGTAACAGATAAAGGAGGTGGAAAGGACAAAGGGCTACTTCGTAATATAAATGCAAACAGAGTCTCACCTTGCATTTCTCAAGGATAAAAGCTGCTAGCGTGACAAGCCTCAATTTGCTGGGGACCATCATGACATACTGCTTGAGCTTCTCCGGAACAGCAAAGTTTTCCTGGCCCATGCAGTTTGATGAATTATTGGGTTCTGTATCCATTTGTGATGCTGGTTTGATCCCCTTCTGGATTTCATCTGCTATGGAAATGCTGACAGGATCATTCAAACTGATATCAGCCAGCCGTGTTACTCCTGAATCACAGAAAATGAAAAATACGTGAAGACCAGTCTGGGGTGCTGATGGGGAGGGTGGTGATATATTCAAATAAAAAACCCCAACTAACACAATTCCAGTGAAAAACCGTAAAGGGCAAGGAACTGATGAGCCATGCCTCAGACACGACCGAAGACCTCCACAAACTTTGGTTTAGGGCTTAGCTGCTGCAGACTCCACCAAAAGCATCACAAGATGCTGCTTCAGCCAACTGTGTTATTTTACATTATATAAATGTCTTGACCAGATAGAGAACATTTGGCAGTCCTGTGTTTTAACCACGTATGCAGAAACCCCCCCCAGATCTTCACTCTATCAAGAGTGCAAGAGTCGTGCGGCCTGGCTCAATTCTTGCCTTAGCAACTGACTTCTTGTATGATACTGAGCAGATCTATAACCTACCTTCTGTGAGGGTGGCTGAGAGCAGGACATTCTGACGTCTCTCTCTCTCAGTGTTTAAAGCGTTGAGTATCACCGCTACGTCCTTCTCAAAGCCCAGGTCCAAGATCCTACAAAAACAGCAAAGGTGATGAAAGGTGTTGTAGGAATGAATGAGGAGAAAGTCTTAAGGCTACATGAGCCAATTAGGAGTAGGAGAAGTGCTAGAGCTGATCAGATCTTGGGCCCATTTAGCTTCATGTTCCATCTTCAACTTTTGCCAGGGTCAGACACGTCAGAAGACACTGAGAGAATCTCTGCAATTAATAATTGTACAATAATCTGTCCGAAGGGGACATTTCTTCCTAATCCCAATAATCTGGTGCTTGGCTGAGGCCACTGAGCATGAATTGTTTATGATCATGTGCACACGCGCTCTCTCACACTTTTAAAAAAAATATTTAGTGAGGTATCAAATACAGAGGCAGAGGGTATCATAATTATTTTCCATAACTAAACACTCAGAAGTTTACCTGTCTGCTTCATCAATAATCAGCCACTGAGTGCGACGGAAGTGAATACATTCTGTGGACTTGATGTGATCAACCAGGCGACCAGGAGTTGAAATGAGGATATTTATCCCTTTACGTAATCTGTTTAGATTAAAAAAAATAATAATCCACAAACATCCAAACCAACAAAAAAACCCCAAACCCCTAAAACGTACAGATCAGCAGTAACTCTGGAATAGGAACTCAGAGCGAGGAACTGGAATGTACAGAGGAAAAATTCTTGGCCACAGTAAAATTAGCAGGGACAGTATTTTCCCACTGATTGCAACAGAAATTTCTTGCACAGCTAAATTTTATCCTTGATCATCACTGACAGGTGTTGAAAGGCATACTCAGTGATAAAGGCTTGGTGGAAAGAAATATTAATAATATTAAAAAAATTGAAGCCACCGAAGCTAGTTTTCCTTTTCTAATTGAGTACTTTTTTTTTTTTTTACTGTCAAGCGTAAACTTCTTTTTGTGTATGCTTATACACTGAGAAATGAAAATTCCATTTTGGATTACCAGCTTACAATTCAATTCTTGAAAAGGGAAAAGAAAGAGACTTTTAACACCAGGAAATCTCTTCTCCAGAAAGCAATTTCCCCCATAACAAATACTGTAGACAGCACTCGGTGGTAAGCAAGTACAGGTGTTTGTCAGAAGAGGGGGAAAAAAATACTGACACAAGAGATCATCTTCTCAGAAGGCTCATCAACATTTTAGAATAGATGCAACTGGGGGAAGTGAATACTTCCTGCTGACCCAGTCACTGTGTCTGTGTAAGATCCAGGGGGATCACAGCTTGATCCAAACTCACAATCCTCCCACTAAGAAAAGCACTCTAAGGAAGAGTAACAGATAAAAAGGCTGGAGAGCAGAAGGACCCAAAATACAATTTAAGAAGTTGGCTTCCTACCTGGCTTTTTCCGATTTTCTCTTTTCTCCTCCCATTAGCACACCAGGCACAATCCAGGCAAATGGCTACAGAAGGAAAAACCCAAGACCAATATAGATTCTTCTTAATAAAGAGACAAAGCCTAATCCAAAAATTATGTTTCCTGACAAAAAGAGAAAAGACTGGAGCTGCCAGCAGCGTGCATCTGATTTGATCTAACAGATACAGTCTCCGTGCACTCTCTCACCCACAGCTACATATCAATGGCACCTTTAGTTCTAACCACGTAACTTGCTTCCCACATCGTCTAGGAAGATAGAAATGCAATCATTTTTGCACCACTTCCAATCACATAATAATAATAATTCTTTTCCTTCTCCCCATGTAGCCTAAATGTTCAAAGACAAGCTACAATGCTATTTCTTCATCTTGCCTTTAAGCAATATCTTCCTGCGGCCAAGGAAAATTTAAGAGAAGCACAGGACCTATAAAGTTTATATATGTAGGTACACAGACCTCCACGCACAGCAGTCACCGTGTCTGTGAACATTAAATGTCAGTCTCATTGATATTGGCAGGAGTTTTTGCCACTTACTTTAATGAGGTCCAACCCTTCATTGAATCCAATATTGCCCAGTATTTACAGGGGAGGTAATCAAAGCACAGTACTGCCATTGCCTCACTCGAGAGGACACGCAGGACAGACGCAGCGCACAGCTTGTATGGATTGCACAAATGCGTGACTGGTAAATAGGCTTAAGTTTGCACGGGTCACTGCTTGCCAGAAATGCTCCAACAAAATAGTTTCTACAAAAGAGTTCCTTTTTAAGGTTTAAAATAAGGAAGGCGTCTAAGCAAGATCCATACAATATCAACTCAGCAGCTGGCATTAGAGTACTTGCATCAAGAGCAGCTCACCTAGCCTTTTTCTCTCAGTAATGACACAATCGTATCACACCCTTCAGTTGTTCAGCCCTTCCAAGGTTCAGACAATCTAAATCTCCTGCTTTGGGTCACAATGACAAGTTTACACTGGACTTGATGGTTACTACACATTACACGTAACAAAGAAAAATTAAAGGGTGGGGGGGTGTCAATTCAGACTTCATCCTTTGAAGGATATCAAAAGTCCACTCATAATAACTTCTAATTACTATGGAAGAAGACTGAAGTACTTCAAACCTCAGCATGACACAACAAAATCTTCCTTGGTAATTCCAGCACTAAAAAAAGACTTGGAAAGTGCTTTATTATTTCAAAGAAAAAACAGAAGAGGGAGTGGGACTAGGGATCAGATAAATGATTTAGATACCTTCTAGCCCCACCGTAAGATACTCTGCCTCAATTAAAAGGAAAGCACTATCATTTAACGATTTTAAAAGCCTTCTAATTTCTCCAGCCATTCAATTGGCAAAGCAGTTCACCAGGTTCTACTCCCCGTCTGAAACCCATCTGTCCAGTATTAGTTTCAGTAAAACGGTACTTGTCATTGTGAGAGTTTCCATTCATAACTCAGACTGAAACAATGGTAGGCACTTCTGAAAACAAAACGCTGTGAAAATCAACTATGCTTGTTTATGAAAACACGGGCAACTAAGGTGCCATAATTAATCACTTAGTTGTTCATTTAATAGCTTAAAACATGCTACAGGGAAATCACACTTAAACGCACTTAAAGACAAACAGATTTATCTTTAAGTACCATGTATCTTGCCAGATGCTGGATTTCCTTAAACATCCAGTTGAATTCACGTGAATGAATTGTTTAGCATCCTACAGCAAGAGGCTCAAGGAATAAAAAGACAGAGCACTGAATTCTTACCTTAAGTAGTTTCTGCATTGTATCAAAACTCTGGAGTGCAAGCTATGGAAATCAACAGAAGAAAGTGAGCTCTGAAGAAATCCCGGGACTACAAAAACAGACTATAAGCCCCTTTGGCTCAAAAAGTAATATAATCTAGTTACGTATATTATCAGAATTCTAAATATGTCCTTAATTTTTCTTTGAGAAGCTGTGTATTATTTTATTCTCTTGCGTAATCCTTCTTTTATCATCTTTGGACCTGTTCAAAAACCTCTCTACTGGCTCAGCTCCACAAGCCAGCTCCCAGGACAGTACAGAACTTCTGCTGGCTTCTGTGAACGCCCCAGGCAGAAAACAAGCTGAAGCCACAGAAAATTTTGCTCCACTTGAAGGGTAAAAGGGAAAATGGCACAATTTCTGGAAGAAAACTACTATGAAAAGGAAATGCAGCCCAGAGGTTAGTTATCTTCTGGTGGTCAGGGCAGACCACTTTATTCCTTCACCTGACCCACGCAGTGATCATAGCACTAGATCTAAGTCTCCATTTCCCAGTCAGCAGAACAGAGGCGGGATGTACAAACCTTGTAAACCTGAATGTCTGGTCAGTAGCACGCATTTAGCTGTTGAGTTTCATGGCAACGAAGACAACCGAGAAACACAATGGTGCTCCCCTGATTCATTCATGGAATGAGTATGTGAGCAGGGCTTAGTTATGGGAGTAAAACTATTTTAAATGCTCTGACTACACATGCTACATGCTATTATTTGCCAGGCTCTCAAGAAAGGCCATTGCTTTCAATACAAGGTAAAAGTAATACCAACTGTGATTACAAATTATCTTCATAAGTAGTCTCAGTGGCAGCCCTTTAAGCAAGCTTACAAACACTTTCTTACGTGCTTAGTGTTCATACAGCATCCTAGAGGGGCAGTAAGTTTGCTGCTGTAAAAATTTAAACAGCTTCAGAGCTTTCTCCTTTCACGAAACTGAGCTGAGATACTGCACCGCAGGTTGTATAAAATATTGTGCCCCAAACTAGATACCTGCAATCAGTTCTCCATATGGAAGTTATTATCTTTTGACATAGGAAAAAGAAAAGAAAAAAAAAAAAAGGTTGATACCATCCTCTGAAATTGCCTTTGCAATTGCAAGTAATATAAATCAAATAAGAAGGGAGTTCAGTGGAGAAACCAACTCTCGGTAGCCTCATCTTCAGCATTCACTTACGGACTTGAAAATAGGGCTTTGAAAATGAAACGTATAAACCTACACATTCACAAAGCTGATTTTGTCGGTTTTACTCAATGCCCTGTGTGAGCTAGGCAAGCTTCTCTCTTCCATGCACTGAGCTAGAGAGTTTCTCCAGTCTTCCCAATTATTTCCCATTGCATGAGGAAAACTTAGAGCTTCCTTCTCACTTACTTTGGTATGTCACTGAACAGAAATGACAACAGGCATCCAGAGAGCAAACACTCTTTCTGTGAGGGCAAGATCCGAGTAAAAGGACAGACCACACTTTCAAAGACAGTCCCTGGTGGACACACATCTACACACTAAAAATCAGTGTTCATAAACACCCAGATTCAGACAGAATCAGAGAGAAAAAACGTCACCTACCTCTCTTGTTGGGACTAATATGAGTGCATAAGGCCCATCACTGCGCTGCAAACAGAGAAGACGAGGTCCACTAAGAAGAATGTCGCACTGATCCACAGAGCAATTCCACTTCTAACTGTTATTAGGGGACCAAGTGAATTCTGAAGGGTTTTGTACACAACAGTTTGGGGTATTCCCCTCCCAGCTTTTTTTAAAAAAAACATCAACAGTCTTTCAAATATCAATACTGCATTGCCTTCTCTTTCCTGCTTGGAGACCTACTCACAGTCCTACCCAACATTTTATTCCATACACATATTGTTTAACTCTTGTACTTCTGAGTTGCAGAAACACTCTCATGTTTGATGCACAGCAACAACCTGTAGGTAGCAGCTGCAGAAAGTAACAGTCCAGGATGGGCTGGAAACATTTCAACCCATAAGGAAAGTCAGGATAATCTCTTTCCAAAAAACACACACGAGATAGCAGATCTGCAGCAGTACTTTTTGGTCAAACAGACCATCCAAACTGGGAGCTATTATCAAATCTCCCTCCATGTCAGAGATTAGAAACTTATTACTCCTAAAGACACGGCAGTAGCCTTTGTTTTCAGTTCTCCCAGCTTCCAAGCCATTGCCTCTTTTCTGATCTACCTTCTCCAAACTTGACAATTTAGCCTGTTTAGCCGCTGCATGAAGCAATGGGGAATTCATAACATTGTTCCTGCATCATCCGTATCTCAGCAGTACAAGGGGATCACATAAGCCACATGCACAAATAAGAAGAGAGAACTGTTTAACCTTTGTGTCAAGAAGAGACAGTGATGACTACGCGATAAGAGCTGAATTTCATTTTTATTAATCTTAATATCAAAAGCAGATACATTTAATTCTAATGCGCCTACCTGTATTTTGGATTCCATTCCTTGCAAAGACTGTACAAGTGGAATCCCATAGGCAAGAGTTTTACCTTTTTAAAAGAGAGAAAATTGTAAGACTTTCCATCAAAAAAAAGTGGCAATTACAACACTCCAGTAAATTAAAAACCATTCATCCTTCCATTCTTAAACTGAGGTCAGAGTCTGGAAAAGTTTTAATTACCTAGAAAGTTTCCAGAACGGAAGATTGACAGGCAATTCACCAAAGGGTTAAATTAAAATACTGAGGCAGTGGTATCCCACTAAGATCTATCTAAATAAATACCCTCAGCCCCCCAAGGAAACGAGACATCCAGACAGTTTGCTGTAGAGCAAGTACGTAAGTTTGGATGGTGAGAGCGTGTGCTGCTCAGCTCTGCAGCCCTCCTGGATCAGCATCCCCAGCACGAGCCTCGGAATCGGCACACGTGCAACGGCTGGCAGCTGCACACCAACACTCAGCCCCACCACTGCATCCTTACAGAAGCGTGCACAGCATCTGTCTGTGTCACGGCAGTCCCATGCCAGGCTTCCCAGCCTGTCACTTCCACGAGCTTTACTGGTAACGTGAGGTTTTGGTTCTGTATTTGGGATCCAGCTGAATACACCCCAGGAAAGGAGACTGACAATTAAACACTGACCTGAGCCAGTCTGAGATCTCACTAGAGCATCTTTGCCTTGCAGGAGCACAGGAATTGTTTGCTTCTGAACGCTGTGTAACAAACAAAACAGGTTAGGAAAAATGAATGCAACACAGGATACAATCCTAAGGTTTTAGCCTACAATGACTGTTTCAAAGCTGTTTACCCCAAATTCCACGCATTTGTCTCTGCTGTGTAGCTCCATCAGCAGAGGTGATTTTGAAGGGAAGTCTCTAGATAGGCATCAGATGTGATAAATTGAAAACAGCTAGTTTTGACTCAAGTACCAAATTAGAAGGCAGGACTACATGGTTCCATCTACAGCTGTGAAAGCTGACTTACTGTCACAGTAAGTAATAACTAACAAGTTATTTCTCATCCCAAATTTTGAAAGCAACAAACCCTAGGGCGATTGGAACAGCTTACTGGGTACTGTGGTCGTCACAAACCAATTACAAGTAATGAAACAATCATAGATGATTGGCTTTAAGGGGGAGTGAAGGGTGAAGTTTTTATATGAATTTGCTTACCTGGTCATGCTACTTATCTTCAGGACATTGTTTATTGTGGAGATCTAGAGAGATAATAAAGAGCAGTAAACAGGTTTCGTTGTCAACTGTTCCTTTTGTTACTTTCTGCAGTACAAGACAGAGCAAAAACCAGAAGACTGATACTTATTCTCTACATTACTGGACTGGGGCAACTGGATGTAAAAGTTCCCATGTCCTCAAAATACTTCTTAATTAATCAGAATTACACCATTGCTGGTACATCATGCAATATCGGACTTGTTAAAATACTGCACTCCCAAATAGTTCTCTGTGGTTTTTTGGTATTACAACTGCAAACAGTGAAGGGTGCTGGGACAGCGTGTTTGGGGACAGGTCAGGACACTGGCCAACACGTCGAGCTAAGAGACTACAACAACATCAGGCAAAATACCGGCACGCCTGCCCAAGTCACCAGGAATAACGGTGCATCTCTCAGCTCTCTAACCTGCTCCCCACCCAGAAAAGAATGCTTCAAGGCGCACAGCTTTCCTGCCACTCACCAGATGCGGATGGAGGTCCAACTGGCTAAAGCAATCTGTAGTGAAAACATTTTCTTGCACCTGCTGCACTGCTTTTCTGAATTAGGGGAAACAAACCAAACAAAACACATGCTGTGGTTAAAAATTATACAGTATTCTATGTAAACAGCAATGAAAGTACTTATACCAAGCAACTACTTTGCCCAAGCAAGGGCAAGAATTCAAGACACTGAATTTCAAGGCATCGAAAGGGGTTTTTTTCCTCCCGCTTATCTAAAATACCTGTGAATTTCTGGGATATCGGGGTTGTTTCTAAACAGGCTGGATGTCTTAACGAAAGGTTTGGTTTTCTGGCTTTCATTTCGGTTGTCAGTCAACTGCTTCTTAGGAAGAGATTTTTGTGATGAACTTCCCTTCTCCCTGATGTCAGCTTCCGGAGCACATTTCTTGAAGGTGTTTATTGACGGCTTACGTTTACGTTTCAAAGGTGGGTTTCCATGTGGTGACTGGAGCTTTCTTTTCAGAGCACTAGACTGCTTTAATGTTAACAAACAAACCAGATAGCAAGAATTCATTGATGACTGAGAATTAACAACATGATATCACGTTCAACACAAACATCAGCCCACAGATATATCCCTTATTTTCAGAATGCCCTACCCCACGACTAAAGAAATTAAGTTTGATTTTTGCAGCTTCTTACTCTTAACAGATTCACCGCCATGCCTGAGACCTCTGAACACTACTGAAATGCAAAGAGAAATCTAAAGTCATCTCTAAAGGATTTCATCTGGCTTCTCCAGTAACTGAGCAGAACATGCTTTAAAAATCTCTCTCAAAAGCTCTGCAAATCTCCTGATTACATTAAAGCCATCCCGGTAGGCTTCTTTCTTTCTTGGGCAGGAGGCATGGCCTGTACTTCACTCCAACTTATGCTTCTGCCAACTTCCAGCATTTCTGAGCTCTTTATTTCTTCTTCCGTAGCAATCAGTTTATTTTACTGATCTTCCAATCATCTTAAGAGAAACTTTTGCTCTACCTGTATCTCTCCAGGAACAGTGAAGAAGAAAATTAAATTTACCTTCCTTTGGTCCCCAAAGCCCTTCAATGTCCCTCAGCCCTTTTTCCCTAAACTTGCTTTTCCCAACACGATTGCAAAAGTCCTGAAACGTGTGAAACGCCAGCACAATCTTGCTCCACTTTTTTCTCTCTCTTCTCCACTCCTAGTTGCACGCACTGATTTTCTCTGTCCTCCTAGGAACCATATTGTTCTCAAACTCTATTACTTTTTTCACTTCTTTCTTCACATTTTTGGCAACCAACCAACCAAAAAATCAACCTCCTACCACCAACATTCACGATCAGAAAAATGATGGTGGCGCTGCCCTACCTCAAAGTACCCATTATAACCTGGGCAAGCCCTGCCAAAGACTTAACTCTCACACATCTTTGCACAATGTTTTAAGAATGATTTAAAAACGTGCGAATAATAATTGAAACAACCCGGAACTACTGCAACAACAACTCTGATATTGAAAGCGTCTATTTAACCCATTCTTGTTCGCCTTTCCTTATGAGAGTAAGGCAGTTATTCCTGCAGCTCATGACAAGCCCACAATTAGAAGTTTACTCTAAAATACAGGGCTTCCCCTCCCCGGCAGCATTTCAAACATCCCCAAAGAGGCAGAGGCCTGTCAGAGCGTTGCCCGCAGCCCCAGCAGCCAGCCCCCGACAACGCAAACCAGTCAAACAAGGGCTGGCGAGCTCAGAGCGACCCCACAGCAGCCCACTGAGAGGGACCAGCCCAGCTCGCCCCCGCCGCGGCTCCCCCTCCTCAGCGGCCCCCCGGGGCGGCCGGGCCCGTCTCCCTGCCGAGCCACCCGCGCAGCCATCAGCCCCGTTTGAGGGGGGGGGGGAGCCAAAAGCTCCATTTAATAACTTTTCTGACCCTGTCCCCCCGCCGACCGCGTCTCCCCGGGCCAGCCCCCAGCCGGTGCCTCCCCCGGTCCAGTCAGGGCAAGCACCAGGACCTGAGGCCGAGCCCTCAGCCTGTCCCGGCCGCACCTACCCGGCTGGGGGCGCCGGGCCCGCGGCCCCGCGGCGCCGAGCTGAGGTTGAGGAGCAGCGTCCCTGCCGCCGCCATGGCCCGCCGCCTCCCGCAGGGCCCCGGGGCCGCCCCTGGGGCCGGGCCCAACCCGCGAGGGCGGAGGGGAGACGGACACGGGGGGGTCCCCCATGGGAAAACGGCCGCTCGCCCGGCACCTCCAGCCACAGCCGCCCCCGCTGCGGGGGCTCGGCGGGGCCCGGCCCAGCCCGGCCCTCCCGCCCGGGCCCCGTGGGGCGGCGCAGGCAGCGGCGGGGGCAGCCCAAGCCGGGGCGGCCGGGGGCTTCAGCGGCGGCGGCGGCGCATGCGCGCTGCGGGCCCGGGCGGCCCGTGAGGCGGCGGTAAGATGGCGGCGGCGGCGGAGCGCGGGGGCAGCCCCTCACTGTCGGCGGGGGAGGAGGAGCCGCCGCTGGGGCTCGACTCGCTGGTGGAGGAGGCGGCGGCGGCAGCAAGCGCCGGGTTCCGGCTGACGGCCGTGCGGCGGGAGCCGGCGGTGCGGCTGCAGCACGGTGTCAGCGGGCTGGAGCCGCTGGCCTGGTCGGAGGATCACCGGGTGTCGGTGAGCACGGCCCGCAGCATCGCCGTGCTGGAGCAGCTCAGCGACGTCCACAGCGGCGGGCAGGAGATGGTGATCCACCGCACGGCCGTGCCCGCGCCCTCCGCCGCCTGTCTCCTCAAGGTGAGGCGGGCAGCGGCCGCCGGGCCCGGGGCCGCCGCGCCAGGTCCCCCCGGGACCCCCCTGGAGCTGCCTTCCCCCCCCGCCCGCTCCTGCCCCGCACGCCGCACTTGATGCGTTTCAAAGCACGGGGGGGGGGAACATAAATAGCCCAGTAATGCCAGGGTGCAACGTGATCCAGTATCAAGTGGATTTCAGGGATTCTAAAGTTTAGCGGTTTTTCTAAGAATTACTTGAGCTCCAGTACTTTGATGACAATTACTTCATTACAATTTTAAGTAGAAATCTTTCTTGGTTTGCTACCTAAGCTGGAAGGTTTTTGCAACAGGGACTGTTTGGGGCTTCAGGGGGGCTTCTGGCTTTTACACTCCTTAGCACAGAGAGGTGGCAAGTTTGGGTCATTATCTTATGAAATAACAACTCTCTTGTTGCGGATCTGAATGTGTTTTCCAGAACAGTGCTGACAATATGTAATAACTTCAGTTGAAATACTGAGTGCTTTACAGTTTGAACGTTACGCCAAGTACCTTTAAGTACACAGTTGAGAAACAGAAGTATGAAAACAGGCTCTCTGATTCAGCAGATAGAGATTCAATAGCTGAGAGTCAAAACTATACAAATTCAGGCCAACAGTGAAGTTTATGTCTTATTTAAGAGTGAGGTTAATTAGCCATTGGAACAGTGTAGCATCAGTTGTGATAGGAGTTTCAAGTGGGAATTAATTCTGGGAAAGTCTTCCTAAAAGTTCTACAAGTGTTTTAAAAGTTCTTTTTGTTATCTTTTAGGTTGGTCCAAAAAAAGAGGTAGCAGAATGTAAGGAAAAATTCGCAAGTTCAGTGGATCCAACGGTTAGCCAAACTTTCATGCTAGATCGAGTATTCAACCCCGAAGGAAAGTCCTTGCCACCAATGCGAGGATTCAAGTATTCCAGCTGGTCACCACTGGGCTGTGACGCCAATGGAAGGTGCCTCCTCGCAGCTTTAACCATGGACAATCGGTTGACCATCCACGCAAACCTCAACAGACTACAGTGGGTGCAGCTGGTGGACCTGACAGAAATCTATGGGGAGCGTTTGTACGAAGCCAGTTACAAACTTTCTAAGGCTGACGCTCCCAGGGGAGAACTAGGAGACTTCTCGGAATTTCAGCGGCGGCACAGCATGCAGACGCCAGTGCGCATGGAGTGGTCGGGCATCTGCACCACTCAGCAGGTTAAACACAATAACGAATGCCGGGATGTCGGCAGCGTGCTCTTAGCAGTACTCTTTGAAAACAGTAACATTGCAGTTTGGCAATTTCAGCTTCCATTTCTGGGTAAGGAATCAATTACTTCTTGCAATACCATAGAGTCTGGAATAAATTCCCCAAGCGTGTTGTCTTGGTGGGAATATGAACATAACAACCGAAAGATGAGTGGACTTATTGTAGGGAGTGCTTTTGGACCGGTTAAGATCCTTCCTGTCAATCTAAAAGCAGTCAAAGGCTACTTTACGCTGAGACAACCCGTAGTCTTATGGCAAGAAATGGACCAGTTACCAGTGCATAGTATCAAATGCATTCCTCTTTACCACCCCTACCAGAAATGTAGCTGTAGCTTAGTGGTGGCCGCAAGAGGAGCTTACGTGTTTTGGTGTCTCCTGTTGATATCCAAAGCAGGTCTGAACGTCCATAATTCCCACGTGACAGGGCTTCATTCTTTGCCAATCGTATCTATGACTGCAGACAAACAGAACGGCACGGTGTATACGTGCTCCAGCGATGGAAAGGTAAGGCAGCTGATTCCTATATTCACAGACGTTGCCTTAAAGTTTGAGCACCAGCTGATTAAGCTCTCGGAAGTGTTTGGCTCTGTCAGGACTCACGGAATAGCTGTTAGCCCGTGCGGTGCGTACTTAGCAGTTATTACGACAGAGGGCATGACTAACGGTCTGCACCCGGTTAACAAAAACTACCAAGTTCAATTTGTAACCCTTAAGACTTTTGAGGAGGCAGCTGCACAGCTCTTGGAATCCTCTGTTCAGAACCTTTTCCGGCAAGTGGACTTGACAGACCTTGTACGCTGGAAAATTTTGAAGGATAAGCATATTCCTCAATTCTTACAGGAAGCACTGGATAAAAAGATTGAGAGCTGTGGTTCTACTTACTTCTGGCGGTTTAAGCTATTTCTCCTGAGGATTTTGTACCAGTCAATGCAGAAAGCTCCCTCAGAGGTCATGTGGAGACCTTCACACGAGGATGCAAAAATCTTGATATCGGATTCCCCTGGGATGGGCAGCACTGAAGATGATCAAGAGGAAGGAACTTCTAAACAAGCCAGCAAGCAGGGCCTACGTGACACAGGCAAAGGTATGGACATAGATGACACTGCAGAGGATTCACTTCCTCAGTCAAGTGACATAGGAGGCCGCGAGCCAATGGAAGAAAAGCTTCTTGAAGTACAGGCACAAATTGAGGCAGTAGAAATGCACTTGACACGAGAACACATGAAACGGGTGTTGGGAGAAGTTTATCTACACACATGGATTACAGAAAACACCAGTATTCCCACCAGAGGAGTCTGTGACTTCTTAATGTCCGATGATGGCTATGATGACAGAACAGCACGAGTAAGTGCACCTCTATGCTCTGGGGATTCGGTGTGACAAGTGACTTCTTTCTCCCCCCTCCATATCTGTCATGACAATACAACTTTGGGATGGGAAAGAGAACTGTAATCATGTCATCCTTGCCAGGCAGCGTCTATAGAACAGACAGCTTAAGTTGTCCTTCCTTGAAATTGTGGAGTAGGAGGGAATGTAAATACAGATGTTGAAATTTGGATGAGGTACAATAAAGAATAAGCATGCCTGAGATTTTGCAGAACAAGGGAGAGGACCACGGTTATTCCGCTGCTGTTCGTGGGTTTAGAACTTGTACTGATTGAGAGGGATGTTTGTTTTCATGGCTAAGTTTATTCAATCTATCCTCTCTACAAAACTAAACTTAGGTATTTGCCGTAGTCAGTTACGCCTGTAGTTCTAATTTTAAGAGTTGCAGTATCACTTCTTAAAGTATTTATAATTGGAAGTGCTGTGACTGTTCGGGTGGTACATCAGGTCTTGTCATTGCCCCTTGAGCCTCCAGTGGAAAGATCAGTTACAGAGTTTCAGAAAGTGATTGTGTTTTATGAGTTAAATCCAGTGATTCAGAACTTTATGCAGGATTTTCAATTAACCAAGCTGACTGAATGTCTTCGTTATAACATACATGACTTGAACCTTCGGGCACGCTTGCATTTATTTAACTATAATAAATAAGCATAACTGAATGCTTGGCTGGGCCAGGAACTCTTCCCAAAGTTGCAATACTCCCTACCAACAATAAAAGCATAACTACAAGGACAGTATCCTGACTATTGCAATGTGTAGAGTAAGCATCAGTGTCAGGAAATAAGTGATCATGAACCTTGCACTGAGCAGTGAAGTTTTCTCTGTATAGACATCAGACAAAGGGAGCTTCAGTGGGAACACTCTGCCATCAGCCTCCTGGCCCTTAAGACTTGATGACAGGAATGTCTCAGATATCTCTGTACCTCTTTGTATGAGCAGGGAACAGTTCTTTGCAGTACCCAAGCCCTTGAATCGCTTGAACTCTAAAAATGAACCCTTGCATTGCATCCAGAAAGACAGAGGAAGGAAGCACGTTCCCGTTACTGAGGTAGTGTGGCGTTCTCTCTGCTGGACTTACAGCCAAGCAGGCCACACAGCACGCCCGTCAGTAACTCACTAGGAGGGTATTCTGGCAGAACTGCTGTGTTTTTCTAGCATCCAATTACTATGAATTGAAGGTTTGAGAGGTTGCTTTTCTTATCTTGTAACAAGATTCTTGTTTTTATAGTGATTAAAAGCTGACTTCCAAATTCTATTTTATCTGTTCAGTTTGCTGTCACATTTTAAAGGTCCTTGGAATGTGTTTTATATCTATTGAAATGTCAAAGACAAATTTGATCACATAAATGTTCTACTATAAACATTATGTATACTTTAAGATGACTGCTGAAGACGTGCATCCAGGTAATTTCTGAACAGGATTTTTTTTAGCGCATCCATTGTGATAGGCATGTGAACGTGAAAGCATTTCTATAATGGTCAGTGGCATCCTCTGAAGTGGTGTGATACCAGTTTCTTCAGTACTTTTAAAATTTGCAAGTAGCTTAACATAACACTATTGCTCTTAAGTTCTGTGTCCCTTTACTGTAGGACAGAAACCTTTAGATGATCATAAAATGAGGCTAAATTAATACTTATCGATGTATTCTGTATCTTCTGCTTTTATTTCTTCAAATTCAGTGAAGAGCATAGATCTTGAATCCTGTATCATATTCTGAGATCCCAGTATCCTGAGGGAAGTTTCCACCTTTCAGTAGGCAGCTGTCTTGCTGTAAACAACGCTGACTGCTCTGTGTTCCCAGGTGCTGATTGGGCATATCTTAAAGAAAATGAACAAACAGACTTTTCCAGAGCACTGCAGCTTGTGTAAAGAGATCCTGCCATTCACTGATCGCAAACAGGCAGTCTGCTCCAACGGACATATTTGGCTCAGGTAATTGCTTCTTAAAAGAGTTTTTGCTCTCCTCTGGATAATTTAAACATACTTAAATAGCTAACATAACACACTTCCTAGTGTTGGAGTAAAAAGACATGAAGTATGTTATCCATGCTGCAGGTAAATGCAATTTTTGCTGGCTGTTATCTGCCCTCTTGCACGAGAGAGCAGGCATTGTAGATTGGATTTGGTTCTTTTACCAGTACGCTGTTTTTTAAAAGAAAATGCTTTTGATCATCTTTTTTCTTCAAGCAGGGGGGGAGCAGGGGGGAAGGGAGAAAGTAGGTGAGAGAAAAAATCAAGCACAAGTCATCCTTTGGAACAGCACATGGAGGAGGAGGGTTTGGTCTAGCTACTGCAGCATTTGAAAGCAAAGTAATTTAACAAGAAATGATTGGAAACAGCCACATTGAGAAGTCAGACAAGTTCTGGAACATCTAGAAAAGGAAGTCTTCCAGTATCACTGTATCAGATACATGGTGATTGTCCCTGGAGACTTGGCAAGTCAGTAATCTGTCACAAACGAAAACCTTTGCCTAGCGGATACAACGTGCTAGTTTGGCTAAATAGTCATTGCCTTACAGACACCGTGCTTCTTCCCCACTGCAGTAACCCTCAAGCCTTTCACCTCTTCTACTCTATGCTAAAACTTTTTGGCCAATGATGAAACTTTTTTCGATGGTATATTGATTTTTTGGCCTTTTTCATTTTTGTGACCATATATAATTGGGTAGACTTGTGAAATTTCATTTACCTGAATTAATAAATTATTAATTTTCATGTTTAATGTGTCTCATTACTGCCCTTGCTCTCAGCAAGGAAGGTCTGTTGGGAACAGAACTCAGCCTCCAGTCAGGGCGTAGGATCAGGTCACAAAACAACAGGACAGAACCCCAAGCCTCCTGATAAAACTACTTGTCCTTTCACAGGTGCTTTCTAACCTACCAGTCCTGTCAGAGTTTGGTGTACAGGAGGTGTTTGCTTCATGACAGCATTGCACGGCATCCAACCCCAGAAGGTAAACTGTTCCTGTGGCCAAAAGGGGCAGGATTATGTATTATTAAGATTTATTTGCAAAATGACTTGAATCCGTTTCACCGACTTCTCTCTTTCAGACAGTTACCATGTGAAGTACTAGTACTCTGCATGTCAGAGTCCTGTTGTTGTCCATGCATTAGTGGCATACGTTAATTACAAAACAGTGACTGCAGAAATTAATTTATAAATATGACATTTTAATGAGAGCTGGGTAAACACATAATCTGTGCTGGAGTGCTACAACCGTTAGTTTATATTCAAGATGAATATATTAGCATCCAGTTCTGCAAGAGCTGAGGGTCATTGAGATTCTATTTCAGTGCAAGCTGTATTGATCCAGCACAGATTAAGGAATAGTTGTCACCTTGCTGGCTTAGGTCCCAAACCTGCCAAAAGTAAGTACATCGTTCAGAGACAATAATGGCAGGCTGTGGGGGCCAGTCAACCTTTTGGCTTTGCATTTTTAGAGTTTGAGGAAGGACAAGCTGTGCAGGAAAATTGTTTTCTTCCCAACTGGTACACTTAAAAAAAATAATCATGGAATACTCTAACAGTTTGTCTTAAAGTGTAGGTGATACTTTTCCGTTTCCCATAATATGTGGGTATTCCAGTCAGCGCTAAGGATCAACTACAGAACTTAAACCTCTGTGGAGAGAGGCCGTAAACTTACTTTCCTTAATATTGGAGAGGGACAAAGAAAGAGGAACCAAGGACTGTGAAGGATCTTATATGAAGGATCTAATTTCAGTTAAGAAAATGAGAACGATGCATTTGTAGCATAGTGATCCTTTAAATTTTTTTTCCTATATAGCTATTTAGATGAGTATGTAATATAGCGTGGACTGTTTCACCTTAATTTTGTCCCCTACTGAAGGGGGTTTTAAACTGGCATTACTTAAAATGTCAAGACAGAAATGGAGGTGGATTCCTCTGAACTCTCAGTTAATCCTGCATGGTGAATATATACAAACTGTTTCAGGATTACTATTTAGTTTGTCCATCTCAGTCGTCATTCCTGTGTTCATCTCTACCTGCAGCTTTAAACAACTTGTTTTCTTATTTGCAGATCCCGAGTGGATCAAGAGGTTATTGCAAGGACCTTGCACGTTCTGTGATTCTCCTGTGTTTTAGAGAAAAGCTATGTAAAGATTGAAAGTATTTTCTCTATTGCATAAGCTCCCTTCAGTCTCGAAGGATACAGAGCAGAGGAGTACAGACTTTACTGGAGGGGGAAGACGTTGTCCGCAGCCCTGTAAATAGAACATCGGAGGTTCTAGAAACTCCTTAAGTCCAGAGCCCATTCCATGCTCCAGAAACAGGAGTACATCTGGAAAAGCGAGTTTATACAGCGGTTTGGAAATGCACCCCATTGAAGCAGCAGCAGCTGGACACGCTTCCTTTTACTGGAAGGGAACTAAAGTCTTAAGCACGCAGTGTGGACTGTCCTTTCTGCCCGACAACCGTGCGATTCCCCAAAAGCTAGGACGGGAACAGCGGAGCTGCCTTTGAATGGTCTTGGTGGGTAGAGAAGGCTTCAGCTTGTAGTGCTCTCTCTTGCTTTTTAACAAGCACCGGCACTTGGTGCAGAATATTAAATTATCCAAATAATTTGTGGTTCTAATTTCTTGCAGAGTGAAGCATATGCCAGTTACAGCCATATGAAAGAAATTGGCCATTATATTAATTTCACTTAAATCTAGAAGAATAACTGCCTCTTAGCTGTTGTAACAGTATTGCAGTCAGAAGGGTAATATTGGCTGCCTGGTCAAATACGGATCAGTAAGAATAATTTTAAAATGTAATCATTATTAAACTAATAGCAATTAGATTAAGCACTAATATATATATTACTTTCCAATGCTCTTAAGTCTCTTGCCCCACTTTCTTTTTCTGAACTAAGTTCTAATCAGTTCCTAGCTTTTGCCAATGCGTATGCCTTTTGTTTCACTTAACCCTCTACCAACAGGAATCATGTTTTCCAGTGTAACTCAGTTACCAAAAACATTACCCGTTTACCTTATTTTCAATTGAATTGTATGGCAAGCTTCTGTAAAACTCAATTACTGTATGAAGGAGACTCTCAAGTAATCACTCCCAGCTGACATTTTCTTTTTTCATAATAATGCAGTAAAAAAACCCAAACAGAACACCACAAGGCCCACCATGGCAAACATGTCATAGGTAAAGTTTCCACAGGTGGTCATGGAGTCTGGTGAAACCATTCTTGTATAATCCTGACTTTCTCATCAAGAGATTCCTAAATACGCCAACGATGTAGCATGGCTGAGCCCAGAAATTTATTCTGCCTTTTAACTGTCCTATCAGAAAAAAAACACCTTTCTCTCTTTGGCATCCAGTTCCTATGGGGAGCAGGAGAATCCTTTTCAACTTCCTATGCAGTGTTAGAGGAATATTACCTCCAAAATGTGTATAGTTATTTGGTACAGTTTGTCTTGTTAACTTAAATCCATGTCGTCCATTCAAAGTTTCTGTATTTACATTCTTCAGAGAACCAATCTGGACACTGGGATGTGTTGCCCGGTTCGTGATTCATGACACTTCTAATTGTGTGTGAAGTCCTCTTTAGCTATTTGAGAAATCAAGGAATTGTCCTGACGGTATCAGTCTCCAATGATGCATGTGTGGATTGGTGCTTAAGTTTCCTTGATTCAATGACTATGCATATTTTCTTAACGTTCCTTCACCTTTAATAGGAGCAATTTTTTTCAGCTAACATTAAAACGAGTCAGCTGTCCTTACTATTCGGTGTTTCATGCATTAAGCATGATAGTGCTTGGAGAATAATATTAATATAGTAGACTAGAATGGCAGAAGCACATTCATCTGTAAAATAATTAGCCTTGTTTGTAAATATCCTTGGAAGTGATACCATAATTGTATTAAAGAAATGTTTAGTTTTTTATTGCTGTTCATTGAAAATCGAAATTGCTTTAGTGTGTCTGCAAAGAATGAAAATGTAGATTGTGATAGCATCTAGTAAAACAAAGAGTAACCTCGACACCTAACGTGTGCATAGTTTGGGGCCAGGTTCTGTACCTGGGGCAGCATTTATCTTCTCCTTCCCATGGGGATGGGGTTTGGGAGGGACAGAACATCCATTTCCAATATAAGCGGAACAGAAGGTTTATTCATGGTGGCAGAGAAAATGTTTCAAGTGGAAGCTGCACGTCCTTGTCCAGGCAGCCCTGACCAGTTCATCAGTAAGTATTCGATTCAGAAATTCACCTGACTATGGAAGAGGTGAGAGCTCTCCGGACCCACGTGTAAGTGCTTTTCAAAAAAAGTCAGAGAACATTTCTTTGATACTGGCTTAGAAACCATAGTAATATCCTGATCTGCTGAAACGTTTAAGTCTGGCTGACCGAAGGGTTCAGCGTGATACCATTACGTTAACTCCTGCTGATTACGTCTAGCCGTTACCTTGAATTTCCCTGGATTGAGTTGTAATGCTTTAGCCACATAGAAGCTGTAGTACACCTAGCATTAATGTTTATTTTCCTTGTCTTTCAAGGCAGTAGATACTCAGTATACCATTGCCAGTTTATTTAACCTGATTTATGACTGCTGGGAGAATGGAATTTTAAAGCCAATGATGTCGGCTTTGTCTGCATGCCAGTGGAGATCCTTTAGCACAAAGCTTTCACTTCTCACCCTGACCCATTCACAACAGGTAAAGAGGTATTGTGATTTACTTTCTTTTTTTACAAAAAAACAACATTACTGGTTCCTAAGTGTATTTTTAACTAGCGTAGGCTTGCGTAGCACTGCACACCTCAGACCAGTAACGTTTAACCTCTGATGCTGATCTTACTGGATTTTTCTGCCCAGCTAACAGCCGAGACTTCCTTCAAGAAACCTTCTATCTGTCTTGGACTCGTGACTCGCAGTTTGGGAATGTGGAGGTTAGTCCCACCCCTGTTGGGGTACTGTAACAACCTGCAGGGCTGCAGCAGCGCCTCGATGCCTCCTCCCTCACGTTGTCCTAATCAAACCCCTTGCTTTCGGCCCACACAGGGAGGGCGAGCGGGTGAGGAAGGTACGAGCACCTGCTGCCAGATGCTCATGCCGTTCTGCCGTTAACAGAGCTGCCTTCTCGAACTAATACGTAGTCGAGCTATCCAATATTAAGGCCCAGTCTGTTTTGAGAAACGAAGTATTCAAGGAACACATCCCACAAAATCAGTTTTTTCTCACTAAGCTTTTGCCCTGAGTTTTGTGAGATGTCTTAAACAAGTGAATAGTTAAAGGCACTCGTCAACCGCTTCGCCATTTGGTGGTAAACACTGTGGCTGTTGATGGTGCCTCGTCTCCAGAGGAAGACTAACACCCCAGCAGAGACACTAAGCGGTTCTTCATGCACTGCTTTTTTTTTTTTTTAAAGGGTTGTGGTATTTGCTGTTGCATCTGAGAATTAATAGCCAGAGATGCTCTGTTCTGTGTCAGAAGCCAATCTGTCATTGTCCCTGACAAGTGGCTTCTGATAGCATTTAAGATTTGCTGCTCATGACGAGGACAGGAGTTTATCCCTCCTCCACTGGGACGAAGAAATCCAGGCTAATCCAGGTTCGATGGATAAGCAGAACAGCTCTGGACTGGGCAGCTGCTTAGTGCCTTGGTGCTAGATGCCGTTGTTGGAACCAAGGTGAAAGTCTGGGGTCATGAGGACTCTGTCCTGGGTCTCCACACTACACTCCTGCTCTGGAACTGGTGACAGTGGAACTCATTGCGGCCTTTTACCCCGTTCAGCTGTGGCTTGGGGACTTCATCATTCAATCGTCCTTTCCTTTTGTATGTTCCCCCATCCCGTTAATCCTATTGTATATTTCTAGAGAGGAAATACTATGGTTGCTAATGCAGACATACAGGCAATAAATATTTCCCTGATTTTCTTGAAACTTACCAGGTTTTCTACTGGCTAGTGTATCATCAGTGATTATGGGCAGCATAACACCGTTTATTCTATCCTCATCAAGGGTTCCTCGATGTAAAAGAAACGAATGCAAACATTTAGAGTCTAAGCTAAAGGCTGACAAGTCACACTTGTCCTGTTACGCCCTAAACTAACATTTACAGGAGACTTGTTTGTAAAGCTTAGTTTCTCAAAGCCAGAGCCCTTCCTTTATGAGTTGCCCAGTCTGTGAAGCAGTGGCCAGCCCTGCAGGCGGCTCAGTTGCCACCTACAGCTCCGGCATCAGAGAGAGGAGGAAGGGAGCCCATCCCCGCTCCTCAGAGCCCCACCGCGGAGCAGCTCGGGGTTAATCACTGAAGCTATTGCTCTTTTGACAACACCTGACCTTTGTGGGCGAGACAGAGGTGCAAGGCCAGTTAGATGGGGCTGTCGAGAGAGTATCTTCAAGGGGGCAGGACGGGGGCTGCAGGAAGAAAAAGGTACCTCTTCATTCTCTCTACTCTGCCTTCCTGCGCGAGTGGAGCTGGGGATGGCAGCGAGAGACCACCATGTGCCCGCTTGCTGCTGGCAGGCGTCATCAAGTGCTTGTTGGCATTTTACAACCTAGTTCATGCTGTTTATTGAATCCTTTCTGGCAGTCACCTTCTAAGGGTGTAGTTAGTAGCAGTCCAATACTTAACAATGTAATAAACTTCAGAATCTGTTACTGCAGAGCACTAGTTCATATTTTTGCAGCTGGATGTAAGGGCAATAGCAGTCTTAGCCTCAAAGCGTTGGTAGTCATGGCAAAAGTTGGATTTACAGTAAGCGTCTAAATTAACTGGAAGAAGGTGTTTATGGGCTCTCAGTACATAAAGGCAAAATGCTCAAAGCAGTTACCAGTACTACGTCTGTCCTCATCCCCCTCTTGTATTCCCTTTTGAAGCTTTCTGTATCGGGTCTGTAAACGCACAAATGACGCTGGTTGTCCTCCAGGCTCACGTCGTGGGGGGGGTTTACTCTTTAACCAGAACTGGTGCAAATGCCTGTGTGGAGATGGCTGATAGCTTACAGCTCTGCTGGCAAATACCAGGTTGGAAAACTGCTTTTTTTCCCCTCCGTGTGGGTAAACAAGGACAACTTGAGCCTGGCCCTTCATCTGGTGTCCTGTCCTGCCTGTCGAAGGAGGGGGAATCTTAACACAATGGAGCTGAGCCTTCTCTTGGAAGTCTCGATGCGGGATAGCTTTTCACAACGTGCAGAGGGTAGGAAGTGTGCACAGCGATGCCCACAGAGCTTTAGTTTTCATTTCCAACCGAGAAGGGCCTCGTATACATACTCTCACTGAAATGTCTGTCTGTGCTCATCTTTGGCTGTACTCGGTTCTCACTCCTACTTTACACTGGAGATGTTCCCAGACCCTTCAC
The DNA here is from genome assembly GCF_964199755.1 of Larus michahellis. Lineage (NCBI taxonomy): Eukaryota > Metazoa > Chordata > Aves > Charadriiformes > Laridae > Larus > Larus michahellis. The sequence continues at coordinate 13,224,642 of NC_133910.1, read as the reverse complement.
GTCAGTGGGAATGTTCCTATTCCATCACTATTTTTTAACGTGAACTCAGTTGTTAGTACTTTTCCCCCTGAAGACCTGGAACTCCTGCTGCTCTGTCCTGATGCGGGCGGTGACCTCAGGAGTGTCACAGCTGCCTGTGGATATTGGTTTCGTTGTTGCAATGCAGTGGGTACACAGGGCGCTAATTATCATTAATTACACTACAGTCAGGGGCAGAAAGTGGAGTGGCTCCCTGTGCTGTCCTAGGCTGTAGCTGAATGAACCCAAATGTGAATGTTTGGAGCCCCTTCATCACAGGAGGACTCGTGCACTACTGAGAGCCTACAGCAGGCGGCACAGGGCAGTGCCAGCCCCGCGCCATTCTTATTTAACACAAAACTAGGAGGCTGGCCCCAAAAAGGGAAAACCCAAGAGCCATCCAAATGGAACTGTTCGGAGGAGAGTTTAATTGCTCGCTAATCTAGTCGATCTCGTCGTGCTGCTTTAATTCCGTTCTGGGGTGTGAGTGTTGTAGCTGTCCGACCGCACGGTCACCAGGCTGAATGAACAGCAAAGTTGAGTTTTAATCTTCAGTTTGGGGATTTTTTCCTTTGAGACTTAGTTCATGGGAGGGTCTGACAAAGTTGCTGTGAATACTGATGCTGTGTATATGGCACATTTTGTAAATGTGAAGCAAACCTGGATGAATGCTTTCTATACTGCGACAGTAGCATTGTAATCCTGCTCCTTTTTTATTCTAAATAAATAAATAAAGTACTTGTTTGTAATGTCTGTATTTTAAGGGACTGAATTCCTGGGAGGGACCTGGGGTGCCAAGAGCTGAGACTGGCAAAAGACAGCAGTGTAGTTAAAGCACTCAGACCTTCAGCAAAAAACTTCACATTTAAAAAGAAAAAAAAGCTTAATAATAAAAATCTCACTGTGGCCAGTGTCAGAGAACACCGGTGGTAAAGCCTGGGAGGGGACCCGGCGTCTGATAGTGCCCTTCAGCCACACAACCATTCCCTTCTCGCCAGCGGAGGTTCTTTTCCCTGGCCTCCTGAACTCCAGCGCCAGAAAACAATTACGCTAAAGAACCAACGTTCTTTGATGAAAGGGGCCTGACATCACCTTTTCTTTTCTTCCGTAGAATCAAACAGTTCTTGTTGCAGGAAGAGGAGGATAACCCAGGAGAGCCTGCTTGTCGAGGGGAATAGACAATTTTCTGTGCCATGTATGACAAGGCAAGAGTCACCTTTCAGGTTCAGTTTTGGCAACTGCGACACAGATGGGCAGTTACAGGTTTGTAACCAGAGTTTGCTCCTACTTCAGATCAACTGGGCTCCAGCTGCCCCTCCGGGGAGCAGAACTGAGGCACGGGAACCCACCGGGCCTGTCTTTGCTCTAAAGCAAACCTTAAGGACCTGTACGAACGCCTTGCTGGCCCTTCCTGCATTACAGTCCCACGGCTTCTGCAGCACCTTCTGAGTGCGTGGTGCCAAAGCCACCGACATTTAAGGTTTTTCTGCTGGCGTCATCACCCAAGCAGCACCCAAGCCTTACAGGGAAAGGTGAGAAACCAAAGGAGTCGGCAGGGGGAATCTTTCAAGAGCTACAGGGGGTCCTTGCAGAGACGGTGCTGGGGGATTGGGTCTCCTGCCTCCGTTCAAGCATCCTTCCACCACAGGGCACTGAAGGATCTAGTGTTTGGAGCTGGTGGATACAGAAGTTTGTGGAAGAGCTGGACATACTCATCCTGTTGCTGAACTACGTAATTAACAGCATAATATATAGGGTGTAGCACAACCTCCAAGCAGCCCTCTCTGCAAAGCATCTTCGGAAAGCAGAGAGATAAAAGACGTCCATTTCAGAACCGGGCAAGCTCTGCAATAAGTAACGTCTGGTCCCTGCTGCGTTCTTACCACCTCCTCTTCACCTTGTTTTTCTCATTGCTCAACATTTGTTTTGCCAGAATAAGATGCTAATAAAATCAAGCGCAGTTACCAAATTGCTTTTCAAGTGTTGCATTCCAATTATAAAAGCCTAATTCCTCCTTCCACCCACTGAACCTTTTTGGTATTAACAGGCTTTACTATGCAAAGTGATGCAGGGGCTGTTTCGTTTACAGTAATTAAATGAATGTCAATTGTTTTAGTTGTTTCCGAGGGAGAGTTCTACATGAGTATTAGCATGTTCTGCTAACCCTTACGTTCTGCACTTCAGGCCTGCTGCAAACCCTTGGGGGTTGACCATTGACCTGAGACTCCGTACCCAGACATGCCAAGCGCATCTCAATGAGAGGAGCTCTTTTTCTCAGTTTCTATGGAACCAGCAGAGCGGAACTAATATAGCGTCCGCATATAGATGAAAGAATGAAGAGGAAAAAGGGCTTTACAGCTAAATTAATTAAGCAGATGTACCTGTCTAATTAAAGATGCACTGTCCCTTTTGTACCCTAGCTGCAGTACAAACAGTATTTAAATACACTCTCTATCCATTTCATCTATCAAAATATTTAGTAGGAACACTGAGATGAAGGTGATATTAGCAAGATGAGCTTCCCATGTATTATTAATAGAAGGGCTCCCAATTATGCATGAATGCTACAGCATATCTTTATAGCGATAGCATAAAAACCAGCTGCCCAAGTAGGTTACCAAACAGCACATTTGTAACAGGTCGGACTGTTAGAAATGCCCTTGCCCGGCTTTGCAGGAGGGCTGGGGCTGGGCCCTGTGCCGGGGGAGCAGCCGCTGCCTCAGCCTGGCGCTACGAGCCGGGATTTCTCAGCACAAGAGGCACGGAGGACTCAGCTGGCGTTGCTGGTGCCAGAGGATTTGGCTTTCTTAGATTTCAAAGATATTTATTCTGAGATTTTTTAAAGCTGCCCTCAAGGCTGGAAAGTCCAACTCCCATTCACTAAACCACCTAAAGGTAGTGAAAATTCTGACCTTAAACTCTCCCAAAATATCCTCATAGCCATCTGGATAACCAGGGTATTCCCACCTGAATTTACTCTGCAGGTGTGAGAAGAGAGCTCGGCATGCATACCCCACAGCACCTCACATAGACCTAGACACACACGATCAAAGACAGCAACAAAGACCCAAACTTATTTACAGCAATAGGATCAGAGAAATCTAAAACCAAAAGGCTCCTGGAGGCCTGTCCTCTCTGAAAGGAGAAGGCACGTGCCTCCTGCATCTTCTCAGACACAGAGGCTTCTAGGAGAAAGACGAAGCTCCTCCCCATGCCCAGGCCAAAGGGAATTCACACTCATACCCAAGGGAGAAATAGAAGGAGACATAACAGAGGCATCAAACTCAGGGCTCCTCTGAATCACAACAAATCACGCCCCTTTCTTAGAAGCATTAAGGATGTGCCCGTCCATAGCCAGAGTCTGAGCTGGTTAACAGTGCTGTGCTGTTCATCATGGATTTTCCAATTAAGAAAGACTTACCTGAGCATTTCCTGCAGCCAGGTCCAGCCAGAGCAAAAAAAACCCAGGCACCAACCTGCCCAGCCGCAGCTCGGTCAGGGCAGCCACAGGCCGAGGGCCTTACTCCCCGAGGAAAACAGGATTTAGTAACCTATCTGCTCCTGCAGCTCGTTATGTCCTTAATTGGGTTCTGAAAGAGATGAACCTGCAACCAGTTTTATATGGCTCTGGGTATTTTTTCCAGTTGATCTGAGTCTTCCAGCCTGGCTGCGGGTTTGGAGTGCAGAACAGGGTGACTGTTTTGTCAGAACTTGTTGAACAACCTGAGTTAACAAAGGAGTGCAAACCTCCTTACCCTGGCCTCAAAGCACTGCAGTTGCCTGGGGGGAGCGCTGCAAGCTTCCTTTTTCTATTTGCTTCCGTGTTTGCCCGCAGCAGAGTGTGCCAGTGAGGTAGGTGGGTGGTGCCCGTGCAGTTTTGGTGGAAAGCACTGAGTGAATAAGGCACAAACACATCAAACAGCTTTAATATCGCAAATTGGCTTCGTGGGTATTACACGGTTAAGGCAAAACAACTATTCACTGAACCAGAGAATCAGAAAAAAGATACTTGACTTAAACACAGGAACTTCCCTAGCCACAGTGCTTCATACCTTGGACCACAACATAAGAGCCAAAACAATTTCCCATAAAATACAGGTTTTTTTACTCTCTGCTTTGATCAACCTTGGTGAGCTTCGAATTTAACGCAGCTTGGCTGACTGCCTGTTCACTTGTGACAACTGCCACTTCAGTGACTGGACTGCAAACATAGGGAAAAGTTCAAAATCAACTGTGCCGTAAATAATCCTTATTAATTATAAGCTTTTTAATTTTTTGCATGGAAGAGGCTTAATGATACAGCTTTCTATAAACTCAAAGACAACATGAGGGTCTTGGTCAGCATTGACATAAAAAGCGTCTTCATAAAAATCCTCCAGTTCCTTGACATTCCTGTAATAGGTTTCCAACTGCTTCTCAATATTTTCTTCCTTGTCTCTAGGGTGCTGCCTGAGACGGGCTTGGATCTCCGGTGTGGGTGCTGGTCTGAATGTAGTGTGGTATCTGGAGATGAGACACAAATGCCACCGCTTCAGCTCAAGGTGAGGACACAGTGGCTATTTCCTAAGATTCAGAGCAAGTAATCTGTCATCCCTGCTCTCAAGAACGCTGGATGCTCAAAAGGCAAGAGTTTCTCTTGAGGTGACCCAGAGAGAGTGCTGCTGGTGTTCATACACTTCACACAAGGTGTGGAGAAATCCCCATCACGCGCCAAGCGCTCCAGGTTCAGAAGCATTTCCAGATCTGTTCCAGATCCAATCCCAAGGTATCCTGTTTTACTTGTAATCTTTGATTTCTATCTTAAAAAAAAGCATCCAAAAAAGCCCAACCTTAATCCTTAGCACCTGTTACAAATCTTTGCTGTGCTTTACTGTTATGCTGATGCGGGACATTAGTCAGGAAAAAACTGCCAAACTTTGCGTGCTTTCTTTGCATCGAATCAGAGCCCAAACCCAGCCCTGTGCCCAGCATGAAGGACCTGAAGGACCCGTAACTTAAAATGTGTTTTAGGCTCTCAGACTTTGGAGACTTCCCTGCCCAGATTCAGAAGTGCAGCAACACGGCGGGGATCACCAGTATTAAATTTTGCAAGTATTTCCTAGCAGCGGGCATGCGGCTGAGCTCCCAGCACACGGCAGAAGGGCAGCGGAAGCACAGCCCTTCCTCCACACGGTCTCCAAATCACCACAAGCTCGAGCTTGAAAGATTCTTCCTCTTGATAAGCCACTACGAGCAGGGTTAATACTGTTAGTGCTAAAGATCACTGGAAGAAGTTAAGAAGACACAAATATTCTACTTTGGTCTCTATTTCTGGGCAGATATCTGGTAGAATGTAATTGCTAACATCTTTATATAGTAGCTGAAGATAAAGAGAGGTTAGTTCACTCTGAGGTAGGTTTTGGCTATTTCTAATTTTCTGATTTCCAAAATGCCAGAATTTGGCTTCCCTGAATTCGCAGCTGTAGGTTCACCCAACTACTCAGGAGGCTTCAGCGAGACCGAGGGGTTTCATCCCCAGAGCATCGTCCTGTAGCAGTGCCGCAGCCCGGCTCCGCCTGCCCAGAGAGCTGACGCCAAGAAGAATTCTGACCATGTTTCTGCGTTGCCAAAGGCTCCCAACAATCGCCAAAAGCTCTTTTGCAAACACGTATTTAACTGTCCTGCCACGGTAATTCTACTTCTGAGTAAACGTCTCTTCTGCTCTAACACAAAACCAGTTTATCCCTCTTCCCGTACAGCCAAATTCCCCGCAACTGTTGGGATAGAAGCAAAACCGAGGAGAGAAGCGGAGTCTCTGTGTCTCTGCACAAACTGCATTACAGCTCGCGCCGGGACACTGATGTGGACACAGAGTTTGTCCCACATTAGGATTATGTAGAGCACAGCTGAAGGCCACCCTCTTCACAGCACTGTAGCCAGTGGTGCAGCTTTAATCTTTAGGATTAGATACAGCATCTAAAACAATTCAATTCACAATGAATTTGGGAGGAATAAAACCCAGCGTTTGGAAGAAGGAAGCGTGTTAACTGGAGCAGATACTGAAAAGGCTAATCCTAATGATAAGAAATGCAAAGATGTGTGAATGATTTGCTTCATACTGTTCACTTCTTCTGAACAACCGCATCACTTATTACGAAAACAAAGAGAACGGTTACAGCAAATCACGGTTGCTGTCACAAGTTAATGTGGCACCTCGAGTGAGACGTCTGAATAATCGTGTATCACTTTGGGACAAATCCAGTATTTATGGCCTTAATCTTTGAGGGTTCAGTATTTGTCTTTGATTCAATAGGATGCATTTAACCATTAGAAGTAAAATAGCGGTTTAAAATTTAAGTGTGGGGAATCATAAAAACAGAGCATAAGTGAAGTTGCAAATCCTCACCAACTCCAGCAGGTATTTGGGGAGATATTTCATTGTTACTTGTTCCCCAAAAAACAGGGGTGGAGCAGACAGTAAACCTGAAGGTCGCTGCTGAAACCAGGTGAGGTGACTGCCAGTGAGATGAACTGCCACGTCTGAGAACCTCAAACGACTTTGCTCTACTAAGCAGGAATTATATTAATACCTCACAGCAGACAGAACCATCACAGGGGCTGGGGGAAGTAAAACGCAGCAAGTTTTTCATTTTCCCCAGCTGGGAAGCCTTCAGAATTCCCATGGGAATGTCTGAAAACCATCTGCATTTAGGCGAGGTTTCAGACGTCTTCCCTCAGCATTATTTTACCAACCAATTTAGTTATCATTAAAATCTCAGACCTGAGCTACTTGCTACTGTAGATTTCGGGCTCCACAATTTTAAAATGCCCTATTCTGAGAACGGGAGAAGCAGGTAGGTGGGTTGGTACTCGAGTAGCTATGAACGTTTTAACTTTTCTTTTAAGGAATCCCTAAGCAAGAGTACAATATTCCCGAGTTTCCTTAGATTTCCATGAAGTCTATCTGGTGCTTTCATCTCGCTGGCAGTCTTGAAAAACGTTAAACATCAAGACACGAGTGCTAACCTTTCCCCGGTGACGGGATCAATCCTCCGTTGAGACAACCGTTCCATGATGGATTCATACGGGAGGTTAAAGAAAAATACCCTGTGGAGAACATAACAATTAAGTGCATTAACACCCTGAGAACATCACTTGTGACCTTCAGAGTAAGTTAATCCTTACCCAAATGAACAGCACACACAAATGTGGAAGTGACAGTGCCACTCAAAACTGTAGCACCAGAAAACATTAGTATATGGACAGGACCTCTTTCCTCTGGTTCTTCTCCTCACGTGGTGTTTAGTCTCCAAGCTTCTCAAGGCAGAAGCTCTTTGACACATGGTACGTGTGGTGCTGCGTCACTGATGGGGCTCAGTGGACAAAAGAGTGTGGACACCAGTGACCGAATTACAGCTGGGTCTGTCGTAGCTCCCTCACAATCCAGCAGCTGCCGCTGAACTTACGCTGGATTCAGCTTCTCAACCCAACTAGCAAACACAATGTAAATTACAAAGGTAAATAAAAAATTTCTACTGTGTCTGTCAAGGACAGAAAAAGAGCTTGTCTGCCAGTATTATGCATTCTTCCCTAATAACAGCACCGCGCAACTCAGTGCCCATGAAAGGGGTTTCCCTCTTGCTGTTATAGTGCTCTGCCACTTCTTTTGCCCTTGCCCCCCGCCCACCCCCGCAGTGTAAGTCCTCCTGTCTCCCACCTGCCTCCTGCATCCTTAAAAGCAGAATGAGTAATAAGACTTAGAATCATAGAATCACAGAATGGTTAGGGTTGGAAGGGACCTTAAAGATCATCTAGTTCCAACCCCCTGCCATGGGCAGGGACACCTCCCACCAGATCAGGTTGCTCAGAGCCCCCTCCAGCCTGGCCTTAAAAACTTCCAGGGATGGGGCTTCCACCACCTCTCTGGGCAACCTGGTCCAGTGTCTCATGGTGAAGAACTTCTTCCTAACGTCCAGTCTGAATCGACCCATCTCTAGTTTTAATCCATTCCCTCTAGTCCTACCGTTACCTGACATCCTAAAAAGTCCCTCCCCAGCTTTCTCGTCGGCCCCCTTAAGATACTGGTAGGCCACTATGAGGTCTCCTCGGAGCCTTCTTTTCTCCAGACTGAACAACCCCAACTCTCTCAGTCTGTCCTCATAGAAGAGGTGCTCCAGCCCTCTGATCATCCTCGCGGCTCTTCTCTGGACACGTTCCAGCACGTCCATATCTCTTTTGTAGTAGGGGCTCCAGAATTGGACTCAGTACTCCAGGTGGGGTCTCACGAGAGTGGAGTAGAGGGGCAGAATCACGTCCCTCGACCTGCTAGCCACGCTTCTCCTGATGCAGCCCAGGATACGATTGGCTTTCTGGATGGCTAGTGCACACTGATAGTTCAAGGTGAGCCTCTCGTCTACCAGCACCCCCAAGTCCTTTTCTTCAGGGCTGCTCTCAAGCCAGTCGCTGCCCAGCCTATATCGGTGCTTGGGATCGCCCTGACCCAGACGGAGGACCTTGCACTTGGTCTTGTTGAACTTCATGAGGTTGGCATGGGCCCACCTCTCCAGCCTGTCAAGGTCCCTCTGGATGGCATCCCTTCCCTCCAGCGTGTCAGCAGCCCCACACAGCTTGGTGTCGTCGGCAAACTTGCTGAGGGTGCACTCAATGCCACTGTCCATGTCGCTGACGAAGACGTTAAACAAGACCGGTCCCAGTACTGATCCTTGAGGGATTCCACCCGTCACTGGCCTCCACTTGGACATGGACCCATTGACAGCCACTCTTTGGGTGCTGCCGTCAAACCAGTTCTTTATCCACTGAATTGTCAGTCCATCAAACCCATATTTTATCAGCTTGGAGACCAGGATGTCATGCGGGACAGTGTCAAAGGCTTTGCTCAGGTCCAGGTAAATGACGTCAGTTGCTCTCCCCTTGTCTATTGATGTTGTGACTTAATACGTGCCACATTATGATGCTGACAATTCCCTGTCCCTTTCGTTAGCACTGACCTGCAGAGAACAGTGCCGGGGCACGGAGGCAGCTCAGTACGGCAGAACCTACTCAACAAGCCTCACTGTTGAGACTGCTAAAGAGGAAATATAAATGCTTGATTTTAAGATCAAAATCTGCAATTCCCATTGAGTCTGAACAAGACATAGTTGCTCAGCATCTTAAAAAGTCAGGCCCTCAGTGTGGGTCCCGTGCTATGAACAACTTTTCACCAGAGGATGGGATGGGACTTGCCAACTTATTTCATCCAGTTACAGAAAAGCCTTGATTTGAATCAAGACAACAGAACCAGAACACACCGTACACCCCTACTGACCCCAGTCACATTACACTGTTGCATATAAAATGTTGTGCCCGTCTCACATTGACTCCTCCTTGGCACTATGGTTCATTATAGCAGCCCTGTTAATTTTATATTCTAGTTCAAAAGCTTTTCAGCAGAAATTTCTCAACAAGCTGCTGAGAATGAGCAGAGATGTGAGTCCCATGTCCCCCAGCTATTGGAAGAGGCCACCGCAATAGGAGCCTAAAGCAGATCTGGACAAAGATCCCGTTCAAGGACTAATTCAGAATGAAATAAAAAGTAAGGCTTCCTTTGAAAACTTATGCAAAAAAACTTTTACCAACTGAGCACAGCCCTAAGGCTGTAAACACATCTTTCTTTATAATACACCTTCTCCTGCTGTTGCCTTCAAGGCCAGGCTTCCTATTTTCGTTTTTGTCTGCCTCTCACAAAAGATACTGTTTGCTTTAGACATTCACCAAAGGAACATTTTACACTGACTGGGTGGGATCAGACCAGATGAAAGGCTGAGCTTTACCTTGGCATGCACATAGCAGATTACTAGAATCCTTTGTAGGATTTAAAGTTATGAAAATCATCTCTCTTTTCAAATGTTTACAGATAATGACTTCTACTCACACTGTGGTAACAAAATAACAGCCGGGAATAAAACATTCAAGATCTCAGAGATTCCAAAGACAGGAAAAGAACAACAGTTTCAACACTCTTTTATCCCTTACACTCTTAACATTTTGTTTTTCTTTGTTTCTGTTGCCCAACAATGGCACAAAAACGTGATTGTCAGAACAGGTAACATCTGATGATATGTCTCAAGATGAATATTCTAGTAGAGAGGAACAACATTTATACAGTCATAATAATTGATATGGCTTCCTATTATATTCTGAAATAAACAAAACCACTAAAGGATTATAACCTGGCATATCAAGAAAGCTTGTCGTAATTCATAGTTACTAACTCAAAAAGTATTATGGTATTTGAAACAGAAGAGCCTAAAAAACTCCACTTAAAAAGCTGCCAACAAAATGAACTCTGAAAGCCTTGTCTGAGATTCCCTTCTTTTTTACACAAGATGCTTCTTATTATCCAGCCTGGTGTCACCATTAAAGAAGAGTGTAGGGGGAAGATGTGGGAGAGTATAGACATCCCTGCTAATATGGATTTTTTTTCCCCCACGTGCATTGTATAATGGCACACACAGAATATACTATACAACAGCACAAACTCCTAATCCAATGGTCCTTCCAGCGGAAGGTGGGATGCCTTACCCTGCCACGCCGTACATCTGTAGATAAGAGAAAACTTCACTCCCCAGGGCTGTCAGTTTAAAATCCTTCAGAAGCAGGAAAAAAAGATGAAGGGGAAAAATACTGACAGAACCACCGTCTAGACTTAAAATACTTCCAATTAGAAAGCTTTATTATCATTTTGAAGGAGACACATACCACACACAGTCTATTATGCAGCCCCAGGAGGCTTACTCACATGAGTAAAGCCGATTTACACGTATGCACTCTCTGCGAAGTGTTAGCCTTGGGTATACGACACGTCTCCTTCAGCTCCTCAAGGCACGTCTGAGCAACGTTTCACCCACATCCCCCTCTCGGGCTGCTGTGACTCAGGCCACATAAGGAACTTGACCCTCCAACAGTCCAGGTAACCTGTTTGATGGATTTCTCTTGGAAATCCTCGTAAGATAGAGGGCTGCATCCATGACCTCGATCCAGCGTTTAGAGCAGTAATTGGAACAACTCCCTATAAGTACTGGATTTGCCTCCAAGGAGAGCTTGGCCCCTTTCACGTACCCAGTGTAATTTTTTTCCACATAAATGCATCCTCTGTAAAGCTCGCTTTAGGAATCAGCCAGGCTTTGTATGTTGTAATGTGTCACAACTTCTATCAAGGGGAAATATGAAACAGATGTCATCAGAATTGGTAGACAGGGAGGCGAGGAAACACAGCCTCATATCAAAGTATACTACATTATACTGCTAGATTAGCATCTAGCGCAGCTTCTCTTTCAGAGTTGGCAAGCTGTTAGCTCAGCTCCGCAACAGGTGAATAACGTCAATCAGCAGCAGTGTGAGGTGCGCGCCGGGGAGGGCTGGGCCGAGATGCACCAAGAATCCGCACTCCTGCATCACCTACCCAGCGGCAACCAAAGCTCACTGGCATCCGGTTACAAACTGGTGCTCGGTGGGGTATAACTCGGTGGAGCCTCTCAGCCCAGGTCTCTGAGGACGAATGTCCCCCTAACTACCACCAAACGGCAACATCGCTGCCAGACGCAGGACCGAAGCCAAGTGATTCGTAAGCAAAGCTCCGTCCTCTCTCCTTTGTTCTCCCTCCCCGGAGAAGGATGTGAAAGAAGGTCCAGTCCCATCAGCCAGCTTTCACAGATAATAAAACCATGAACACAAATATTAAAGGGAAAAAAAAAATCTTGTGTCAGAATCCTGCCTGTCCCTCACTGTACTCGACATCACTTATCTAATCTATTATAGCTTTCAGATACATTAGAGAGATTAAAATCCAACAAATTAATAATGTTGATGGCACCTTCGCTGTGTACCTAGTCAAATGAGAACTAGTCGCCTTTGGACGACGTGAAATATATAAGGCCCCTAACAGCTGGAATATACTGCTGTTTTCCTACCAGCCATCTGGCATTCCAAAAGGGTATTCCAGTCGCTTCTGGCTTCTGACTATTCAGACAGCGTCGTCTACGATCTTAGAGGTCACCAGGGCATCCTGATGGCTTCCCTTCGCAAACGGAGAGAGGAGAAGGTAAAAGGATGGGTGGTAGAAGTTTTATTTCATGCCTAATCATGACACAGCCTTTTTGGAAAAATGTGTCCTGACCATACAATAAGTGAAGGAAGGTTTTTTGACGTACTCAACAGCATTCATCTAATCTGCATTTGTTCCAGATGGCAACCAGCCTAGTAAATCCAAGTTGTTAACAATTGACAGTGCTCAGAGTTGTCCTCAGGAGAATATTTTTGGTGGTGGTTTTCCTGTTTTGTGGATATAATGTCACTGAGTCAAAGCACCTATTATGGAAAAACTATGAGTATTGCCATTAGAAAAGCAAATGCTGTGTGCCTGAATTGTGATATCACTGAGCTAGGGATTAAAGCACGCTCCTCCTGTGTCACCTCCCAGGATGGCTCCGCTGCCTCGCCAGCTGCCTTCACAGCTCAAGAGAACTAAAGCTCTCCCTGTAAGCCACGGCATTCCACTGGTTTAGGTCCTGTAATTTAAACACAGCTGTTTTATGAGGCTGACCTAGATGGATCCAGATGTTGATTGTTCTAGACCGGAGCTATTTGCTTAGGTCAGATTCTCATCCTTGGCATTTCCCATTACCTGGAGTTGCTCTGGATTGACTTTGGTGGAGGGGAGCCCAAAGTCTTTTTTTGTACAAAAAGGAAAATTATTGTCTGTGAAATTTGACCTATACCATTAAATCTAATTGAATTCATACCTTGTTTTCATTTAAGGATGACAAGTGATGCAACACGATATCTGAGACAGAATCCTGACTCCCTAGCTGGCTTTTAAAAACAGAGACTACTGACATGCCTGTGGCTATACCGGGGCTAGATCAAGCCTTGAATAGACTTAGGATGCTTTAATTAAAAAAAAAAAATAAATACACCACCAAACAACACTGGGACACTTTTAATGTAGCATTTAAACTTTTGGGTTGAAACTACAACTTTAAAAATAGCAAGCTATTAATCTTTCCCTTATTTTCTTGACTCCTATATATCTTCTCCCTCGTAGGCAGGTACCAGCTGCCATATTCCCATTCTTCACGCTCTGCACTCTGCAAAAAAAAAGAGGCCCCTGCTGGCCAATTCTTGTTTAAAATTGTGCATAATTGATAGTGGCAAATCTACCCCAGCTGTGTCTAAAACCTCTCCAGGGGCAAGAAAAACACTCTCTGTGACTGTCATTAACTACTAAATTAGCAAGTGCTCCTGGCAGTTTACAACGTAGCACATCAGTCTGCTTTAAAAAAAAAAAAGAACGTGAAGATCAGATGCCTGTGTGATCTCAAAGTTACAGCAAACTTTGCTGGCAGAACTTTGACAGAGCCCTAGCTAAATCAGAGGAAAAGAGAATACAAAAGAGAGAACGAAAGAAAGAGAGAAAAAGGAGTGAAGGAGGGAAAGAAGGGAAAGGACAGGAACACGAAGTTGCCCTATTTTCCAGGCAGACAAATAGAAAATGTCAAATTCAAGGCTATAAAATTGAGCCTTTCATAAGGCTCAAAACACCTTACTCAATATGGAGATATCAATACAGTCTTATCTGATGCTATGGCACAATTCCCCATGGAAAATAACTCTCCTGGAGGATTAGTTCTGGCAATGCAATGGTTACAACTTTTGTAATTGAGATACAAAGCTGTAAAGGAGATGAGCTGCTGAAGTGTACGGATGCAGTAGCTCTCTGAAAGGCTACCACAGGTAAAATCCTTCTGTGATCATTGGCACAAACGCAAGCTCCTCCCTTTGGTTCATAAAACAGAGCCAAAGCAGGCGGAGAAGGAAATAACACAGCTCTCGCAAAAGGATGGAAAAGCCGTGGGGGGCATTATGGACTGAACTGGCAGAGAGACAAGTACCATCTCCAGCAACTGTCCTGAATTCGGCTAAACTGTAAGACCCATTGTTAAAACTGACCACACTTTTTGGTTTTAAAATTTCCAAAAATGCATAAAACTGTACAAACTTCTGGATCATACAGGGACCACAAGCCAGAGAGGGATGGGATGGCAGGCTTGACCAAGGTACAACACAAATCTGCATTGCAAAAAGGTCTTTTTCTTGGGTAGCACCATTGAATTATCACAATAAATCAAGTTAGTGGTTCAAGCTGACAGGTACAAGGAAGTTCAGATTTGAATCCAAGTGACTAATCCCAGGTAAAACCCAGGTTATCTTGTCTTTATTGATTTTCTAGCCAGAGATACCTGACTTGGATCAATCAGTTCCCCGCAAGAATGCTCCCTTTCCTGTAGCATAAAGACACCTTGAACCTGAAACCTTGGCTAATCCTCTTCTTAAGAACTAGGGGCCTAGCCACAGGATCCTGAGCACATTATATTTCCATAATTACATTCTGCATCCCCAAATCCCCTCTTAAAAATTAAACTGGTTACATAGATCTACGTTTTGCCCAATCTTGTTCAGGTTTCTCTCAATGCAGATATAAACCAGATATTTTGCCCATGGGTAACCAGACCGCAAATGATCTTCTGAGGCTGCACTACTGACCGGACACGGATCTTAGTTTAGTTTCTACCCTAAATACTGCTTCTGCATGTCTCTGCAATGGATGAAATGATCCTTATCTCTTATTTATGGAAGGAGCTGTTGGGAGGTTTTATTCACTGATGTCTTTCAAATTCTGGGATATCTTCTGATGAAAGATGCTTGATTTTATTTTGGGAAGTAATTTCACCCTCTAGGTTTTGACCATAAGGGAAAATTCATTGCATAAATGCTAAACCACAGGTTAATCGGCACAAGCGTTTTGCTCATTGAGCTCCTATAATGATTCATGTGATGACAAGCTGTTTCCAGACACTGGATCTTTCTTTTCAAATGGATGCTTTTCTGTCGAATAACTACAAAAGGCAGCTAAGTGGGGCACTATTCCCAGGACATGGCTTCTGGCCAGGGGAGCGAGATGAACAACATCCTCCATAGCTGCAGATGTTCCTGCCCTCCACCAGCAGCGCAGAGTAATGACTCTGTTAGATGTTTTCCACCCACCGGTTAGATGTGTTCAGCCTCCAACAGCCCAGGCAGCGGAGGTGGCAGGGTCCCTCCCGCATCCCACCCCACCAGCCTGGTATCTCAGCAGCATCTCAGCGGGCGCCACGCCGGCTTACGCAGGGGGAAAGGCGCAGCCCTGCGGTAGCACTGTCTGTCTGTTTTACAGAACAATGGGCTGGATCTCGAGCTGGGATCAAGCAAAGTAGCTCCACTGGCGTCACACAGATTTACACCAGCGAAGAACCCCAGGCCTTTTGGCAGCGAGAGCCATTCCACGCGACAGTGGCCTGAAGAGCTACCGGCTGTATAAACGTTACATAGGCACAGCGGAAGGCGCACACGTACAGCGCAAATGTTTTCATACTAGGGGCTTCAACACATTTTTAAAGCATCTTTTGAGAAGGCAATATTAACTCTTCCCATAAAATAAGTGGCTTGGATGCATTAGTACCTCCATTCAGAACTGCTTTACATTTCTCCCCTCATTTTTATTCTTTGCCTCCTTCTTACTCTCAGCTGTTATTCTAGCATCTTTGCATTCCCCCTGGAGTTCATTCCAGTGGTGCTTTATGAATCACAGAGTAAGATGGCAGCCAGCACTGCTTTAGAGTAATGTGGCTGGCACGGTTTCCACCACCCGCAAGGTTAATCAAACTCAGTCTCAGATAATCGAAAGCCTCTGCAGCCCCAGAGGCCCGAGGTCAGGAACCTGAACCCGCTTCCCCAAATGCAGTCATGTTTCCTCAGATGCTTGCAACCCTCCCCTGCAATAATTAGACTCTGCAAAGCAAATCTTGAGTGGAGCAAGAACTCCAGGGTTAAGCACTAGCAAACTCATATCAGAACTGATGCCTTTGCTACCCGTCTGCAGCTTTTCTCTAGTACCTCCTGCTCCTAACAAGGAAACCTATACTCTTCTTCCTTATTAAATAAATGGAATCAAATTTATAGTAAATGACGTTTAATCTTAAGTGTTCCTATAAAATGCTACATTAAGTTCCCCCCACTCCCATCATTTAAACGCTAACTTTTGTTGTTGGTAGGATATTTGGTATATAAAATAAAATAAAGAACTGACACCAAAAAAGTGTATGATTTGGGGGCAAGGGGAGGGAAGAAAAGAATGGATTATAATGTGTCATTTTATATATGTGTCAAAGGAAACCAATTTCATAATAGGGAATAAAAATTCCCTGTTTAAATACTGTCAAATAAATCCTCAAATGTAATAGGGTTCACTTCTGGGGAAAAGAAAACTAAATCCGATTAAATATTAATGTGGCGTAGTATTAATTAAGAGAGAAAAAAGTCCATCAAGAGAACCCCAATATGTTTACTGTGTCCCCAGGAAGCTGGAAAATTTCACAATCAAGTGTGTAAATGTTCTAAAAAAGGGTCCTGAATATTTTATGAATATTTGTCATAAAACAGAAATAATAACCACTGTGCAGAGCTATTAGAATTAATATTTATGCTGCCCGCCATGAAATATTCATGGGGACAGAGAAAGGGGGGCCCGTAAGACAAGAATTAATTTACATTGGGCTTGGTTTACCCGCTGGCTTGATGTTTAAAGACGGGTTGACAAGGCTCCGTATGAATCCGTCAGTCACTTGCAGCAGTAGGTGGGGTGAAGGCAGGGGGAGGCGGGGGAAACGGGTCCAAGCTGCTGACAGCTCACAGATTGAGTTTCTGACAGCCCTTAAAAAACCTAAACGGCCCCCCACCTTTTTTTCCTTCTTCCATTGCCCAAGGCGCTCTGTACTGCCACCGTTCATCCGATCTCCCCTTCCATCTGCTGAAATTAAGGAATTAATGAGCGCTATACACTTTACAGCGGGCCCCAGGAATGTTTACTGGTGATTAAATTATAATGCAGCCAAGCTGTATAATTCATGAACCAATTAAAGGAAGTGTTAGTTGATTTGATGGGATGAGGACGTACAAAAAGCATTTAACTAATAGGGAACCGTGGGCTGCCGGTCGCTTTGGCTTTCTCGGATTACGCGGCTAATTGCTCTGCTTTATAGGGCTGTCACAGATAGCCATACATATTTCATTGTTCTCAAATACTTCAATTGTTTGCTTTCGTGTTGCTGCTGTAATATGTAGGAGCCCAGCCAAACTTCAGTGTAGTTAAAGCACTACTCTGCAAAGGCAGGTTGCTCCGGGAGGAGGGAGGAACGAGAGGGGCAGAAGGAGAAGGCTGGCTGACAAAGGAGTAACTTAAAGCCTCAGAGTTAAATGTCACTCAGCAATTACATGATTAAAAGGTGCAACATATGATAGTCTTTTGTTTTACAACTTTTTGGACACTAATATTCTATGCTGACTTCACCACAGAGAAAATATTGGTACACTAAGCTGCATTTTTTTTAATACTGAGGAGCAAAAGAAGAAGGTGGAGAGGGAAGTATATTTAAAAAAAAAACCAGCAGGGAGGGGCTAGATTGCTGTGGTTATCAAGAATAATAATACATCGTGTTTTAACTTACATGGTTCGATATTCTAAAATACATGAGAGATGAAGGAGGTTGATTTCCCATCTGGGAGAACGCTCAGTGTCTAATTCAGAGAGCCGCTGAGTCGTGCTAGCTAGTCATACCAACAACTTCAGTTTATTACTCAAGGAATGGGGGAATTTACCACTTTCTGCTGTTTACAAAGCACTCCCCCCTCAGCTGACAGGCCACAGGATTTGATGAATCGGATTCTCTCTATATCAGTCAAGTTACTCCTGTCCTCAGTCAAAAACAAGCACGTTCTTCTAGCAAAGAAAGCCCCAACCCACATATAGAAGTACACGTATTGCTGAAGAAATTAGGTACTATCAGATAAATACCACAAACACGTGCACTGATTTGTGGTTAGACCCTGAAATCTATTGAATAAAAAAAAAGTTGGGTAAATATGCTATCTCCGTACCTCAGTAACGAAGACTGTGAACTTCTATGGGTCCCTATTGAGGTATATTGTCACCCACCTGAGGAACACTGTGGTAATCCTGACCTCCTGTCTAATTTAGAGCTTTACATCTCAAAGTGTTGTACAAACACCAACTCAATGACTTTCAAGATATCCTGTTGTGTAAAGCTCATAATCTGGTTCATCCCTTTCCTCGCACCCGTTCCGTCCAGGATTTGGCTTTGGAAAGCAGTCCCTGCGGAGTGCCCTCACTGACACCATGGTTTGTCCCTCTCCTCCTCACGTACTCCAGCCTACGGCGCAGAGCACAAGATCCCCCCTCCAAACCTGCCCGCTCCAGAGAAAGCAGAGTGTGCTGGTCTGCCAGAAGCAAAACTCTGTGCAAAACCACACCGGTTTCAAGAAAGGTTTCATTAGGTAGGGACAGCCAACAGCTGGTGCTCAGGATAACTCTTCAAAATGGGCCAGCTTCACTTTGACTTTCTAGTTGTGAAGCATCTCCCAGCCAAGTGCCACAACACCAAACTAAGAAAATCCATCTTAGCGCTCCTGTTGGAATTCTTCTGTTTTGTATGAAGAATTACATCAAATCACAAAAGCAGAATACCTTTGCAGTCCAATGCAGGTGTTCACCAGGGAGGCAAGAGACTTACATTCAGTGAATACTTACTTTTTTCTAAAAAGCAGGGCAAGCCTGAGGAGACCCAGCACGAACCATAGAATCGCCTAGGTTGGAAGGGACCTTTCAGATTATCTAGTCCAACCACCAAGCTAACCCATTTCCCAGGACAGCACTCAGGTATAGCAGGCTAGGGGTTGTCCAGGTGGAGAAACAGGTGAGAAAAAAAATCTTGGGATACTAAAGAAAAAAGATTTCTCATATAGCTTGACCCTGATGTTAAAAAGGTAGTATGCCAAAAAAAAAAAGAATTATTTTAAATAATTTCCTTTATTCAGAACTACTATATATAGTTTGTCCCTAACTCCTGGGTTAAGTAATGCAAAACTTTGGCTTAGGACATGAGTTTAATAGGTGGTCTCCAAAATAAGGGATAATGTCACCGGTTACACGGCAGGAAAACTGGCCATTAACCCACTGCCTGGTTGAGTAAAATGGAAATTGGACTGCCTGCTCCAGAAAATAGAAAGGTTATATTGCCTGGGAGATGAAGTTGATCTTAAATTCACCTGAGTGGGCAGTGCCTCGCATCTGGAATCTGACTGCCCAGATAATCACCTGGACAGTTATACACACAGCTGGGCGCCAACACGGGGTCTTGGCAGGCTTTGAATTAGACCATTGTTGGATTAAACACTCTGCAGTTTGGTAAAATCCACTAAATACATTCATGACACTCAGCACCTGGGATCACAACAAAGTGTGTGTGTGTGCCCATGTGTGTGTGCCCACAAACTAAATGACCTCACGCGCTGGTCCCAGAAACAGCGAGCTGCATCAGCGCGGGCCTCACATGGGGAAAAAGCAGAGGGGAGAGCAAGCCCAGGAATCGCTTTCTGCCAACGACTGCTAACAGGAAACGTCAGAACTTGGCAATGTCAAGAAATCAGAAGCACTGCAGAAAGTATTTTCTTTGTTGCTTTTGAAGTGCCCTGGATACAATCAATCATACCAAAAAAACTCCTATATTTTGGTTCAATGTGGAAAGGGCTATTTGCATTTCAATATGTTCAACTTATCCTGCCAATAAAAACATGGAATCATGAAGAAGAGATCAGGCCACTGGAGTGAAAAACAAGAGATGACATCCTGCAGACCTTTCAGATAAAACAGCTCCTTGCTTGTAACATTTCTGTTGACGTCCCAATATTTCTGAATGATTGGGTTTTCAAATGAGATCAGTCAGCATGCAAATGAGGAAACAGGATCAAGACATCTCCCGTATCTGATTGGATAGAGAAATTATCAAAAGACCCTTTTTTCATATCAAATTTCCATCACAAAAGGTCAAACTTTCAACTCCCATTACTTTTGCTAACTGCATTTCACTGTGCCTGCCAGCTCATTGCTGCTGCTGTTTTCAGAGGAAAAAAGAGAAGTAACAAACGATTACATCTTCTCCCACATCTGTCATACAGGATGGACAAACATTTTCTAATCTTATTCTATTTTTCTCTACAGCCCTCAAAATCCTTGCAGCCAAAACATCACTTCCAACCCGATTAGCTATTCCCAGGTCGGTTTTACTTTTCTTACTGTTTCTCTTCTTATTTTCTAGCCTACAGACTGACAAGAGCACCGGCTGCATCGCCAGAATGTTTTGTTCTACAATTTGGCCATTCAAAATACTTTTTGATGCGTGCTTTTCTGAAATTTATTTCCTTGTGTTGTCTGGCTGGACAGACGCCTAAATACTCAAGTAATGGATGTTCCAGAAAAACAAAAGACAGAGAGCGAGCATCATTTCCCCTCAAAGCCTCACATAGCCGTATTTTCCCTTGCAGTCCACCCCTGACAACGCCTGGCCTTCTGGAGATTTTGATCCATTCCTCTAGTGGACATCTGATCACGGCCCGAGACCCCAAGTCTTTGCCAGAAGATTTACACCCTTGTGTCCAGAGGAGCAGCTCAGCACCCCCAGGTCTCATCCACGGCTCTTCTAGCTTTAAAGCTGAATTTTGGAGCAGCAGAGACAGCAAGTGGGGCAAGCACAAGGAGGTGAAGACATTAGTAAAAAGTGCAGGACTCAATGTATTTGTTGCTACTGGTCCCATAACAATTCTCTCTCAACATTATTATCATTGCAACATATATAACCCATCCGATTATTACCTAGAGATTTCTGCTCTTCTGATTTTCTCTGTTCTTCTTATTACTCAACAACTAAATGTTTCACAAAGCCATTTCCTACAGAAATATTTATGTTCCCAAATGTTTATTGGCCCCTCTATCATGATCAAGCTTTTACGAGCACTCTGTACAGAACTCTGAATTAAATACATAATTCCTGATCTATCAGATCTTGGCTTGATACTGGGTTTGTCTATTTTATACAGCAAGGCACTGTAGTGAACTACAGAACACCTTACGGAAAAACTAATTTATACAGTAAAGATATTTCTATCCAACACTGACTGTGTGGGTTAGTGATTATAGAAAGCTAATGAGGACCAGGAGGATGTAGGGTTTAAATTCCAACAAAGGCACTTATTCATTGTGTTAGGTTTCCTGAACAACCTTTTTAGGTAATTTCTACGCAAGTACAGACATTAGGTCCTGTGCCACCACGTGCTGGAAGGAGATGGAAGATGCTCCTTGTAAATGTTACACAAACGCTTCTCCCTCACTCGCTCCACATCACGCAGGTGCTCACAGCCCCACAGAGCAATTCGCCCTCCATCGCTGGTAACTGGTTGGACTCTATTCTTGCTGGCAGCCATGGGTCAGAACCAGTAAAGAGAGCAGACAGCTAGCTGGCTCCAGGAGCTGTCCTCCCAGAGTGCTTCCTTCGTCTTTGACTTTTCATTTTTCTTCTCTTCTTCTTCTGACCAAAAGTGCCAGGGGTGATTTGTGAATATCTGCATGTATCTAGTAAACGAAAATTTTGGCGTCTTTACCACATCAGATCAAGACAATGTTCTCAGCCCCTCTGTACCCAACAAATGCCAGTCGCAGCATGCAGGGAGACTTTGTGCATGTAAGTTTTCCAACATCAAAATAACGGTGATTGTATTTTATCTATAGGTCTCTGCTCTTCACAAATCTATTACTATCGAAACACAAATCACCAGGCCACCTAAATGGATAAAAGGTAATTCTCCAAAAGGTTAAAATTAGTAATGTTCTCTTTTTTCCTGGCACAAGTCTGGTCAAAGGTTGTTCCAGGGTATCTTAGCCACTAGGTAAGGTCTGGAGTTCACATGATTTAATAATGGTCTTTTCAATATAGCTAAAAACATCTGCTGACTGGAAGCTATATTTGACATTCAGATACAGTCAGAACTCAGGTGTGGGTTCTAACGATGAGTAACCGCGGAGCGAGTTCCTCAATCTTGGATTGATCGCACAGGCAACTTTTAAACAGTGATTTTTTTCATCTAAAAGATACTACAGTTCAAACAAGACTCTCTCTGAATCTGTTGTGAATTACAATGTGTTTGGAATTAACCAGACAGAACCCGACGTTTAATCAAAAAGAAAAAGACGGATTTTTATTCTTGGAACTGTTTTAAATAAAAAAAGATTTCTGTTCCTGAAAAGGCCTAACAACTTTGCATAACTTTGTACCTAGAAATAAATTGAAGGTAAGGGCACTCACCTTCACTTGCAGTTTGTACATACCAGGAAAATGTGAAAAGCCGAATGTTTATAGTTATTTTCTCCCTAATATAACACAGAATCCCGCCTAACACCATAATGAAAAAAACCCTTTTACAAAATCAAATCATCTGGCTCTTTCAAGGGCAAAACTCCGCAATTATATAACAATTAAGGATTTTCAAAATACACAAATTCACTGGCACAGCCGTACTTCATGCACCATGTAAGAATTAGGAACATTTAGAAAGATCAGACATTCACAGCACATTTTTGCAAGGGCAGGGAGGAACCCAGAACAGGTTTTTGTGTAGGCTCCCGGTAAGGAGCTTACACTGCCATTACCATAAATCACCCCAGAATATCAGCAGTGATACAGCATCTTTCATTAAAAAAAATACTGCGGCTTCTTTCAGAAGGACTGCCACTTGCCATTTCTTTTAGGTAATCAGATAGCCGTTAATTAATAAACCTGTCAGGTGAATCATCCTGCTCCGGTCATCATTATCCATTCTGTAACAGAATCCTGCTATCATCACCGCTATCCACCCCATAGCTTCCAGCTCAATTAACTTAATGCTATGCAAATGAGAGGCTCTCCTCATCATTAGCTTATAGCCCACAAATGTTAATAACATAATTGGGCCTTCAACAGGGTAATTAGACACGATTTCTTCCATTAGTCTTACAAGGCTAATTATTGTTGATAGGAGAGAGGGGATGAGTCCCAGTGCTGCATGCAAAGAGGGGCATCTGGTTAAAGCAAATATAGACAAAACATCAACAAGGTAAAACAACAGTTCAGATCTATAGCAGGGTCAGGTAGGGGTGGGGGGAAGGAGGACAGCAGGAGCAGAAACTTAGGAACTGCTGGAGAAATTCTCTACCAGGCAGGAACTAAAAACAAATATTCAGCCTGAATATGGAGCTCTCCTATACTTAGCAGTAAAACAACATGACGCTTAATAAATCAGAGGAAGCTACTCTCCAGTTTTTGCAGATGGGACAATTTGGAAGCTGTACTGATCAAACTTCCTATGTTTGCAATGCAAATACACAGCCAAAGAAGGACACAGAAGAGACTTTAAGAAATTAATCTGTTCCTAGTTCTCCCATGTCATTATGTCTGAGCTTCTCTCCCACCGTCGTTGGTTTTACTGTGTTTTATTGGATAATTTTTCTGAGGAACAGCTACTTACCGTAAGAATTACAGAATCGGAATACAAGGATTCTTTAATAATCACTGAGCAAAACGCATTTCAGGTATTAATGGAAAGTTAATAAAAATCCGGATTCAGTATAATGGACTGGCATTTTAAACAAAAAAATGGCAGCAAGTTTTCAAGCTGAGATATATTTTGAATGGTGGAATGGAAGCCAAGGGCTTGCTCCTACACCAGTTAATTCTACGCAGTCTCATCCATGGAGGGTAGAAATGTACAACTGGAGTCAGAATTCTGTGAGGAAACAGTACTTTTAAAAGGAGAAAGTAAGCTTTACGAAAATACGGCAAATTTACCATACCAAACACTTAGCTTTGGCAGTTCAGTGTTTTACTGCAAATACTGCTAAGGAAAATATATGCCAATCTGAAGAGTCCAAAGAACTCAAGGGGTTGAAAACCCACGTGATTTCTTTATTTTGTTTCTGTTTTCTTTAACTTTGGGGCACATTCATGGCCAATACAAATCCTTCAATTCCACCGCAAGTATGTCAGGAGGAACTCTTCCTATATACTTGGCCTGAAAATCTGCTTAAATTGCGTTCACAAAAGTAGCAGCACTTTCTAGAAGGTTAAATAAAATAACTGGTTTTTAACCTGCTGCACCCTTGACCTTTGGTCAGTTATAGCAAAAGAACAGACTGTCCTCTGGATCACTCACTCAACGTATACCAGTGGGATATCAATCAGCATTCATATCAGAACAATATTAGACTACATTTTTTAAAAAAAAAATCATTTTTATCATGTGCAAAGCATGATAGCAGTCTTACTGAGCGCAGAAATGCAGCACATGCTCAAAAAGGATAACATTTAAAAGCCTCTGTGGGACAGATAAAAGCCTTACTCAAAATGTATTTCAAGCCTTACAAAGGACAGAGTTCTGTAATACAGAATTTTGTAAACGTAATGTATTTAGGGACGGAAAACATGATCCTTATGCAGCACAAAACCACTGGGTCACCACTTGCACCTGAGCCAAAGGAAGCCAACTCAAGTGATGGTGATGAACACATTTACGTGACTGCAGGTGATCCAGACCAATAGAATTAGATCCAGTGCATCTGTCAGACACGAGGGATCAGTCCCACATCCTTCCTGCAGAATAAGCTACGACAGTATTCAGCTCCGCTCTCTTAAATTGCCCTGCACTGGCTGAATTTACTTACTAGAAAATTCTGAGCAAATATCTTGTCCGAAGGCAAACAGCAGTAAATCCACTGACGTTTTAATGAAGGTTACACTTTCTAATCCTCATGGTAATGACAAACCAGTCCCCATTCAATATGCAATAGTACTTGACAGTTTTAATCACCCAAGCCGTATTATATTTGCTACAGACTGATGCACTTGTCTTCCCAGATCTTCAGCTTGGAGAACCTAAGCAAGAGCAGCGTAATGCCTGTTCTGGCTGTGGTTTCCAGTATGGGCCCGTTTTGCCAGCCACACCAGCTCTGAGCGATGGGTCACTCTGGGATTAGTCTCAAAACCAAGGAGGCTAGTAAATCAGAACACAGCTGGCACAATCTCGTCCTAAGTTTTTACTCCAGAACCCCTGAATTCTGGTAATCGTGGAGTTCAAAGGTAATGCACAGTTGTAATGTAGTTCCTCTAAAAGTACTGCCCCTGTGCTCTCAGTATCAGACAGCAAATGCAGTGACAGGCTTTCATAAACTCAGTTTTAACCTGTACAGATGTCAGGGTGACCTTTCTACATTTACTCAGAATAACGTTCAGCCAACTTTTGCTACTACACTGCTGAAGTAAATGGCAAGAGATCAACACAATTTGAGCTACCTGACAACACTGGTCAGCTCTCCTTTTCCTGTTGCGCTTTCTCAGACGCTGTCTCCATCCACAGTTCTCACACATGCAAAACTCTCATTAGTTTTATCTATATGCGTTCTTTTACCCAGTGCAAATTAAAATGCTACCACACCATTGTATTTTAGGTTTTCCTCCCTCAGTTACTTTTCAATTTTTTTTTCTGGTTCCAATCAGATCTTGAAACCAGTATCTTCCTTACAAAAAGCTCCAAAATCCTATAAAATCAGACTTGTGTGTATATGGTTCTTATTTTTGTGTGAACCACTGAGGAAATTAAGGTAAAATTGTGAAAATGGCTGCTTTAGTCCCTGAAGAACTCTTCAGAATCGACAAAGCACATCACGTTTTACCCTGCTGAGATCAATCAGTGTTACATTCCATGAAACGCACTGACGGCGCAGGACTGCGTGCAGCTACATCTTTCCTGCATACCAGTCTTAGCAGAAGTGTTCGTTAAAAGTGACTCTATACCAGACAGCCCCAGAGAAGAGCTGCAGGACGGCCCCCAGGTTCAGTGCTACAGCACTCAAACGGCACCTTGAATACTGCTGGAGCCCAACCCAGAGAGTCAGTCACAGAGCACAAGATGAACAGGGCGCAAACTGGGAGACCCGAAGGAACCCGGCTCTGCGAGTTCCGTGAGCTCTCAGGGATGCTCGTAGGTTTTTATTCACACATTTTCATCACCAAAGCAAAAAGACTTCAGAGGGGAAAAGCACAGGTTAGATCACTTGACTACTATTTAAATGGTAACACTTTGATTTCCCATGACTGTTTTGTTTCATTCCTTAAACAAAAGTTGTGTCTCAGGTGAATGCCCTGAACAGAGATTAGTACCATGAAGTTGTCATTGTGAATTAGGATGTTACAACCCTGGTTCTTCTTGCAGGCAGTTCTCAGATCTCCTCTCAGAACAACATATTTTCCCCTGACAAGAGGGAAATGTGCAACTTCCCCACACTGACCACAGATACCCTTCATCTCAGCTTCCTGAGAAATACGGGAAAGGTTTTCACTACAAATGTGTGAGAGCTTGGCTAGTTGGTTCAGTAAAAACCTTCGGTTTCTTCTACAAACTACAGACAATGTCAAATAATAATACCCATAGTAAACGGTTTTTCTCTGTAGGGATGCAAGCCAGTCCTTTGCCCTGAAGTGGCTGACACCACGTAAGGGCACAGGACTCTTGTGCAGCCGACCGAATCAGGCCTTTGGGATCTTGACTCTTTCTGCAATGTTGCCTGATGTAGCTAGCTCCTTCCAAACTGCAGAGTCGAGTATTCAAACAGAAAGTTTCCTGTAATGTTGAATTTGACATCGTTCAAAGTTCTTTGACTCTTCAAGATTCAAATACTACCCAATGCCACCTACCCAAAGTCACCTCGTTCAAATTGCTGCTGCCACACAGGCATCTAATTTTGGCAGCCAAAGGAGGAGCTAGGAGCTCTACCTTGCAAGTGTGGATACTTCATGGCACTTCGTGAAGAAGCACCGAAAGCATTAAGGCCAAAGCTTTCACAGTTTGACTGTATCTGTTCCCATGTGGAGAAAGCAGAGACGTTGCCGGTTTGGTTTGCCTTGTCTAAACCTTGCTGCCGTTGCCAAAGACCTGAAAAGTAGCCCAGACTCCACTGCCTTCAGAGTTCTCTCTCTCTCCATTTAGGTATTGAGTTCAGAAAGGCAACCTTGTAACCGGTGGCATCTTCCGAGAAAAATGGTTTCAACATAAGGGCAATCAGGATAGAAAACCTTCAGGTTTCCTAACATCTCATTATTTGTGAAAGGTTGCTACTGCAGAAAAATATCCCTCCTTTCAGCAGCAAAAAGAACTAAATGACATGGTTTTGGGTCCTTAAAAAATAAAAATATTGACTTAGAAGTAGAAGCTTTTCTTCTCTCTCTTCCTGGAGACTTAGGAAGCTTGCTGAGATCAGAGATCTCCTTAATTGCTGTATCCACGACTTCACCAAACAAACTCCAGCCATCAAAAGGAGCTTCTATGAGGTAACTTCTAAAAATAATACCTGCCTCCCACAACTGAAGCCAAATATACCTCCTATTCTTGTTGAAGCAGAATAAGAAACAAGACACGATGCTTGTGACAGCAAATGCAACATCCTACAGAAAGCCCATGGACGGATTTTAAATCTGCATTTGATGTTTTGCTGTTGTTGCCTCAAGATGCACATTAACGCCTTTCCCCAGGATAGAAAGGCTCTTTTGGTACCAATATAGGTCAGGCAGAATGTGCAGAGAAGTGACAATCTTTTTATTGTAATCATCCAATTTTCTATCTATTGGATTATTTAATAGCAATAGCTTCTATTTGGATTAGTGTTATGTTATGTGGGAAGAGAGAGCACAATGTACTAAGGACAAGAGGGAGAATGGAGAATAAGGATTTCCCACCTACGGCCAAACCTCAGAAACTGGGTAAGGAGCTGCTTCCATCAGATTTGTGTGGGGCAAAAGACTGCATGTGTGTGGCTTTTTGCACTCCACGTGGAGAATTCATTGTCACTGTTAAGTAGCCCATGGATGTGACTGCTTAGTGGAGCCTTCATGCCAGAGCAATGTATACGCTTTTACGCACAGCTGTTACACATACAGTAGTGGGAGCTTCCCAGATATATTCTGCCCATTATAGAGTGCTCAGCGATGCCTCTTGCAATAGAGGCAATTCAAGAAACAAAGGTAAATGACTTAATTAAAATCTTGTCAATGAATGGGGTAAGTCTCAAAACACTTGCATCAAGAAATAACACAATGACTGAATTACTGTAGCTTGGAAAAAGGGGTAGCAACTGTGGATTAAACTGATCCCACTCGCCCAGCGAAGCAGAGTCCAGGTGAGAGAAAGAGTTGTTAATTTTGCCCAGTAAGCAAAATCTGTAGCGGGTTTTCTTTGGGAAAAAAACTTGTAATTTTTATCACTTGGCCAGGGTGTTCTGCTGCTTCAGAGCGTGGCTACGTGTGTACTCGATGTACAGTCAGCATAGCTGAGAGGGTGAGCGCCGCCACTGGGGCGGGGAAGAAAAATAATTATTCATCACCTAAAACACACTTTCCAAAATACATTTCTATTTCATAAGCATACCATTGACCTCAAGAAGATCCGGCGCCTTTAGCTCCCACTGTCTTGCCCCTTGGTTTTTACTGAACTGGTCAGTCCGTTTGACTTTGAAGATGTGAGGGAGGAGGATGAGACTAGCTGAGACGGGAGCACTGATGTGCAAAGTGATAATAAAAAGGAAACCAATTAGCATTAGTGAAGACAACAGTCAGTAAACCAGCAGCCATATAATGGCTCTGGTAAGAGCGAGCTGCTTTCTAATCAGAAGAGACAAAAAATGAGAATAATTGAAACATAGAATTGGTCTGCCTATTATTTTTACTACTTTCTTTATAAATTAAGCTAAATCCTACATAGGTCACTTGGACTTTTCCTGCTGTTTGTCCCTCTCCCTGGTGCAAGCAAATTTTACTGTACTGATTTAGTACCTTGATTACCACATCATTTTTCTGTTTTTTTTTTTTTTCCCCTGAAAATGAGGAGAAAATAAGTAGATATAATTATAACATTTCTTCTTTGTTACTCATCAGATTTTTGTATGCCATCAATTAAAAACACATCTATTATAAATACACAATATCCATCATTTAAATTAGGCCAAAGTTTTAAAAACGCCCTGTAAGATTTTTCCATGTCAGAATAATTCAATCACTATTATGTTTCCTTGACGCAACTATTTTGGGACTTAGCTTGTTCCTTGATAGGATTTTAATTAAGTCATTTACATTTAATTTCCAAATATGTAGCTGTTACAGAAGGCATCAAGGCAATGAAAAGACAAAAAGAAACCTGACGACAGCCAATGTTTAACAAAAATATTTCCGATATAAAAATGGATCTGAGGAATACATATTCAGTGATAAGTATTCCAGTCCATGCCTGGTAAACTCTCAGATAATGGCAGCATGGTAGGGTCACTGGGGTTCTATTAGCTCAATTAATGAGGAGTAAGATAAGGCTAACACCTAGCTCTTCAAACGGCTAAAAAATAGAGCTGATAGTAATGGAGTTATTAACCTTCGCCAGCCATTGAATTTTGCTGCTGATTCAAACTCCATTTCCTAGTTCAGGCCTCCATTAATAGGCTGTTTATTATCCCTAATCCACACTGGGATCAGCTGCAGAAATAGGAAAGCCCCATGTAAAGACCAAATAGTTAAAAAAAATATATAATCTTTTTTTTCCATTCTGATTTTTCCCTTTTCAACATATTCAGATTCTACCTTAGACATTAGGAACTTCATTATCCTAAACTGTTTGAATATAGGTTCTTAGCAGTGTGATGAAAAAGAAGCTTTAAATATATTATGTAAAAAGATGACATAATTGGGGATACAGCTACATCGTTTTGAAGGCCAATAAAGCACTCCTGGAAAACTTGCATTTGAGAAGAAAGTGCTGTTTATTTTCTCTATTGGGAAATAAAAAAACTTTAATATTGGAAAAATGGGTATTTGAAATATGTTATATATGTATTGTTAGGTCAATCCTCAGGTTCATCCCTCCCCTGCCCAGCTTTGTCTTTCCACTCGTATTGTTTGTAGATGCTGCTTTAATGTAATTAATCAATACTGAAATGTAAAACAATCGACCCCGGATTCAGATCAGATGGAAAAAAAACCCAAAGGAAATGATGGAATAGAGGAACTGGAAATCCCAGGACACACTTTGCAGTAGAGCCCATTGGCACAGATGGAAGGGCTTGCTTCATCGGCTCGGGAACTCTAACACAAACCCGGCTACAACTGGAACTACGGAGGTCTTGAGTTCGAGGGTCTTTAGGCTCCTTGCTGAGGTTGCACATGCTCAATTGAGATTTGTGACACTTTGTCATTTTTCAGTATATTTTCAATGAAAGACACCCTGTATAGTTACCATAGTTTACACACACAAGACATTCTTCCAAAATCTATCACAATGACATTTAACAGCATAACAGCAATGACGAGTAACGGAGTTAAGATCAAAATAAAAAAATGTTTCTGGCAATATCACACAGCGCTATCCTCAAAACCGAATGCAGTTCTGGTTGTCCCACCTTACAAAAGAAACAGATAGAATAACTAGAGAAGGTAGAGAACAGGGGTCAGGATGATCAGAAGAGTGAAATGACTTTGGGGAAAGGGAAGGATAACCAGATCAAGGTTCTTTGCCTGGGAAAGAGATGACTGAACAGGCATATACAAGAGGCTTATAAAATCGGGAACGTTAGGAAAGCGTGAACAGAGAAGGTTTATAATTGAGTTTCATAGAAGAAAGAAGCCTGCAAAAATCACTGTGAAGTATTCTCATACAACATCCAGTGAAAAAGTAAAACCCGTTTCCATACAATTTGGTGGAGGCCAGAAGTACAGCGTGTTGAAATAGAGACTATGAAGTCAAGGAAAATGGGCTATTAGACAGTTGTCCAGATAACCCTCTGGCTCAGGGAATCCTTAAACTGCTGATTGCCTTAAGCTGGCCTGCAACCAGCAGACAGCTGGTCATGAACCAGCTGAAGCTAACGACAAGAGATATGTAACAGATGACACTGTTGCTGCTGAATCTTATTTTAACTGTAAGTTTGAGAGAGAGCAGAAGAGGATAAGAAAGATTTTGCTAGATATTAGAGTTTTCTGTGTACTATCCATGACTATACCGTATATTTCCTGTTGTTGCTCAAGCATTAACAATACAAAAGGCTAAAATACCTATTTGTACTCATTTGGATGAGAAACTGAATTCAGCCCTTTGCCTTAGTAGTTCTGAGCTTCAGACGCCAACCTGTAATCGTGTTTGGATTCCCACTTACCGTAAGCACTACGTGGTTAATGGCGTTCTTTTACTAGATAGCTGAGAGACCACTAATAGATTCAGGTTCTTATTTGCCCTAAAGGCTGCCACAGTTCAATAGGATTAGGATCCTGTCCACTTAAGCAGTAACCGCTTCATGAGGAGGAACACAGAAAGCAATACACGTCTTCTCCGAGTACAGAAAGAGCAGTTCTTTGGTAGACAGGTTTTGTCTGATACAGAAAGATTTTCATGTACCAGTCTGTAGGAAAGCCTTTGCTCTACTGCAAATTCCAATTTAAAGAAAACCCTGTACCTTACTTTTTCAGTGGAAAATGAATTATTTTCTTTTTTGTTCCAGGGCAGTTCTTTGGATGCAGTGGCTGATGCTGTATGAGTTTTTTTATTATTACATTTTAACAAACTTTATAGCCCATTTTGTTTGTTTTCAAATAACTTTATTTTCCTTCTTTTCTACCATCAATTACTAGG
Organism: Larus michahellis; assembly: GCF_964199755.1. Lineage (NCBI taxonomy): Eukaryota > Metazoa > Chordata > Aves > Charadriiformes > Laridae > Larus > Larus michahellis. Next base: position 13,192,953 of record NC_133910.1, on the reverse strand, counting down.
TTTGTTTTTCTTTTCATAAGATGGAGGAGTCGGGAGACTGATCCTGCTCAATGCTGTATAATTTAGTATTATGTGTACTAGCTTTATGAGGTGGGAGTCAGATAAAACATAGTATTTGAACACTAACCATTTTATTAGCTCTAAGGAATAGATTTATGACTTGACAAGCAGACAATAACTCTGTGTTCTGATCAGCCAAAGAGGTCTACTTTGAGTTCAAAACACAGACTAACATACTCTTTCACAAATAATTTTGTTTACTGATGTGACTAGATTTTAATAATAAACTTGATATATATGTAAATTTATTTTAATCTAATTTCATCAACAGAGCCCTCCTAAAAATGAGACTTTGTAGATTGTTCTGTGTCTGATTTATAGATTTCTGCATCCTATTCCCAGACTGATTTCAAGGCTATAATTCTATCAGGTTTTTCTCCTGATGTCAGAAACACCACCTCTGCAGATAGTGTTTTATAACTAGCATCACAACCGAAACTGAATTACTGCCCTGCTATCCTATGCTGCAATATGTCCTTTTGTTTATAATCACCCTCTCTCCCTTGTACACCTACTACTTCAGTTTCATGGAAAATACCAGCTCCAAAATCAATCAGGTAGCGTGATGTCTGGTTTTGTCCCTTACTTCAACCCCTGTATAAAATAGGGGACAAATTCTTAACTCAGACACGAATGTGCAGAGCTCTTTAATGAAAACGGAAGCTGAGCAAATGGATCAGTGCCAAATTTCCACACGTACGATTTTATGATGAGTTGCTCTTCCCCACTTGATGAGGTCTTGATCTTCCTGTAAAGGAGCACGTGGCACACATTTGAGCATCCACACTGATCTCAGCTACTCGGATACATTTTTAGGGACTCAGGACCTACCTTCTAAATGCACATGAAGAATAATCCACGGGAACTGTTATTTAACTGAATCTAGCATGTTTCAAGATTCTTTGTCCATTTTTCCATTAAATGGATTCCTGTTTAAGATGTATCTTGTCTTACTTTTAGTAAACAAAGCTACTGCTATTTTCACATACTTTAATTTTTAAACCTTGATGGCATGACTGCTAGCTCCCCCCCTTTTCACTCTCCTCTTTTCTCTCTCCAACTCAGTCTTCCCCTTTTACATCTTTCCACTGTACGCTGTACGAGGAGCGGGGGATGGACTGACTCCCACCTCATACAGCAAGAGCAACTTTACCAACGTAAACACTTCTGTGGGTAATATACCTTTTCCATCACTAGTTTTTAGACAAGAAAAAGCTTCCTGGAAGCATAAAGACTACGAATTTCCAACACATGCCTCTGGAGTGGCCATGGTGTCAGCCAGTGGTATGGACCGAACCAGGAACCGCTGGAGGGGAATGGAGAAGCCTCTCAGCTTTGATGAGTACAACAGCATTTCAAATCCTCACCACCCTTGGATCAGCTGTAAAGAGTAACTCCATTTTATTTGCCTGGCATTCATAACAATTCTCTTTTGATGCTCCTTTCTCTTATATTACATTTCTGAACACTTCATTATAGCTCAAATAAAATATAATTCTCATGTTGTTTTTAATTATTTCACAAAACCCAAAAGTCTCATAATGAGCTCTTCTAAATACTAATATATTTCCATGATATTATGCCGATGCTAAAGAAAGAAGATGCAGATCCCCCCTCCTGCTGCAAATAAAATACACCTTCTGATATAATCCAAACTTTAATCCATTTCTTATGGTTTGCCTTTAGAGGCAACTCAAACAAATAACCAGAAGAACAAACCCCTCTCTCTCCCACAGTTTGGCCATCTGGAGGATTTGTAAGGCCAATGCTCTATTTCCTACACTCCAGGAGCAAGACCCCTTTTTACAGTTAAGGAAGGAGTAAATAAATAAGACGCAACAGCCTATGCAATGTCAATAAAGACCTGTATCTTTCCATAAACAAATTTTTCACATATGTAATGTCGTGATTGCTAAATTTATAGCTTACCTGTTTGGAATAATATGCGATTTCTGCAGCTGTTCTCCCTGCTCTACGTCTCTTGGGAAGCCATAAAGCACCCAACCGTTGGTCACGCAGTCTAGCGTGTTTAGGCGTTCTGCCAGGATCTTCATAACAAGGTTGTCTGGAACTGCAAAGGATTAAAAAGATGACATTTATTTTGTATGCTGAGTCCACAATTAGGGAGGATACAAACTACTTTTTCTGGTTGGACTGCTACAAGAAGTAAAACACAAAGAATTACTCCTGTTTATGATTGATAGATTTTGGAGAGAGGAGTTATTGTTGACTTTGCACATTTACTGTGCTATCATGAAACCCCCAAACTCACAAGGAACTGTGGGACTAAAGCAAAGTATTTGGTAAAAACTGACGCCTACATAATTTTGCAATGTCCTTTTTCTCTCAGCCATATTGGGCTGACGTCACGATGAAGTGTGACTTAATCTTACCAAAATGCAAAAAATAATGACCTGAGTTGTGTAAAAGAAATCCTTAAACAGGAAAGAAATTTCTGCAGCATTCTGTATTTAACTTAGCAGATTATAATGGTTCTGCCACAGCAGGCTAGATGCGATATTTCTGCTATTTGCCCAAAGGCTTGAAGCTTTTATAACCGAAAATAAATTTCCAAAATGTATTTCAACTACTGTAATTACTGCATTGATGACTCCCTAATTTCAGAGACAGAAGTTCTCTTTCCTCTATTATTATTATTTTTCTTTAAGTCAAGAGAGCATATCAGCAAGGTGCTGACTGGGATTCTTATTACAATGCAGCTTTTAAAATTCTATTTAATGGGACACAGTGGTAAGGAGGTCTCCTGCATATTTTCACTACAGCCTTCATAAAGTAAAATATTTCAATTGAGATACTTAAACTTGTGTATCTCGTATTTTTTTTCCCTTTTTACAGAAAAATTAAATGATTGGGTTCAGTAAGAGCGACTACAAATTTTGCAAGGACTCTCGCAACGCAGCGGGTTTAGTGTCAAATATGCACAAAGAAAGGTCAGCAAAACCACCTCAAGCTACTTCCCCAAAAAGCAGCCAAAACAATTTTCCAGAAGCAATGAGAGTCCCTTCTCGTTATTTGTACAGTATGTCTAATACACTGTTGCCTCTACTGGAAACAAGCAATAAAAAACGCTACATAAATCCACACCGTGGAATGTTGATGTTCTGATACTCACCCTGCCATTGCATCTGCATACAAAAATACAACAACAAGTGCTCGTAGGAGAGCGTATGCGTCAGGTTTCTAACAATGCGATTCGCTTTAGGAGTAGCTGACAGCAACGCGACCATATTTTAGTGAAGTATATTATTATCAGTGCACATTTATACCCCAGGTACAAGCAGGTTTTAAACTGCAATAATAGAATCTATTTGCTTCCTGAAATTTAGCGTTTCCTAAAGACTTACACCTCTGTCATGAAATTCATTGCTTCTCCTTTAAGTAATCAAATTACCGAGTTTACAGAATTGCACTCAGGATTCAATGTACCAGCAAAAAGGGAGGAAAACCGCAGGGAATTAATTAGAAAACAGATTAGTGTATTAATTGAGGATACCCACTTCACATTATAAAAAAACAAGTTAAGGAGAGTAATATTCTCCATCTGCTAAAAGAAAAATGGAATGGAATAAAACCAGACACTTCTCAGAGAGCAAAATAACAATGCAAAACCAGGCATTCTGTTAAAAATGGGATTCATAAAATTAACTATACAACAGTGCAGCAACAGCAGGCAGAAGTGTTATTAGACAGATGATACTTATCTAAGACCCGAGCTGCAGGCAGGCATAGAGGGGATAACGGGAGAATTTCCGTGCTCTTGCAGGGCACTTCTCCCTACTCTCCAGGTTACAAGAACTAATACAAAACCAAGACATCCTGGTCAGAAGAAAGAAAAAACCCAACATCCCACCTTCTCTTTCCCCAAACTATATTCCATACAAAGACCAGTGGAATTTGCCTGGTAGTCTTGTATTTCTGGCTGCAGCACTAAACTTTCTGTCTTGATGCGTGTTATTTTATCATGATTCCTACTGGAATCATTAACATGGATTTACAAAGCCAAATTGTATGGTTTTTTGACACATTTTCAGAATGCTTAAAGACAGCTTTGCAAGGGATTTGAATGAAACTTGAAAACGCGAGAGTAAAACTGCACTAAGGTAGGATTCTGCTGGAGCTGACGTCCCTGTGAGATGAACCAGGAATCAGGGCAGAGGCTGAAAGCCCCGAGAACGGCACAGAGAAATAAGTGGATATACAGCACTGTTGAGCTTCCAGCAGATCGTAGGAGATTCTCCAGTTCCGGGAGCCAAATTGTTTCCATCCTGCGTATGGGAAGGAGAAACACTACAGACTACAAGAAAATTAAAAAGCAATTGTGATGGGAACTGGGCAGCATCTCCTCGATCTGATCACTTCCCATAGGCCTTCCGTGAATCCTGATGATCAAAATCCTCCACTTCAGTCATTATTTTTGAACAAAACTGAAGCAATCACAAGAGGAAAAAAAATAAATCAAGATGCAGTGACAAATAATTAACAGTTTATCTAACGGCATGCCAGGTTTGGGGTATTTTGAGTAGTACCGGGGATATGTGGTAACCCTGGCACCTTGCTAATTTCAGGATGACTGACGAGAAGATATCAGCAATGCACTTTAAGTTGTTTCTACACTCGTATACACATATACATCACTGAATAATATAGATGCTTACACATTTTCTGTGCCTCCCTCTAAAGCTTGATGGTGAGAAATAAAACATAAACAAGTCAGACAGCAAGCTCTGCTCTCCTCTTGATTAGCAAACATACCTATCACTTCAACACAATAGGGGAACATAGCTTGTTGGCTGTTCAATGGCATTACAAAGTACATCAGCTGCCCTTGAACAGGAACAGTCACACTTAAAACAGCTGCATTAAAACTGTAAAACATCTTCCACAGACCAGAGGGGAAAAAAAAAAGACAGAGAGAAAAAAGGAAGAAAAAAATCAGTATTATTCTTATTTTGCTGCGGTACAGACAGAGTGGGTAATGAAGAACTCTGCAGTAGGGTATTCCTTTTCACTCATGTGGAACTGTCTCTTGAATGTAAGGCAAATTAATAACCTGTAATTGGAGGGGCACACAGTCTGTAAGTAACTAGCCAGAGGTCTCCTGGCCTTAAGCACATGACCCAATGGGCTATATAGCAAAATAAAATTTAGAGCTTTTCTGGTGAGACAGTCAATCTACATGTTTTAAGTAGATTATGAAGCACAAGAGCTTTGAATAATCAATTCCTTTTCAACATAAGCTTGTGTGAGCTTCCAACTCTGAAAGTTGGGGGAATGAGACTCTGGAGAGGTTTTACTTTATCATTAGAGAAGTCCAAAGATGAGTTTCTTGTAAAAATTACAATGTGCTACAAAGAGATATCCAGATTAGGTAATGTGGAAGCACATCTCTATTAAGGCAAAAAATCAAGGTACAGGAGTAAAATTCAGCCCTCAAGAGTAATGCTGCAGAGCTACAGTGATACCCTGTGCTGAGAGCACCACACAGAGCTGCGGACCAAGGTCGCGGTGAACCTCAGAGATGGCATATGTGACAGAATGAGCCCACAACCAGCTCCATATAGAAATGTAATTCATTCATGCGTACATTCTTGCCTAACATCAACACCACACACCGTATCTCCCTTATCTCCCAGCCTGTCTTGACCATGTTAATGCTCTGGACTATGCAGCTGAATTAGCAGCTGTGGACCTATGAAGTGATCGAATAAATTCAAGGGTATGATCAGGCAGGGTACAAGGAACAGAGGTTTAAAGTGCTGCTGTTGATGCTGGAACTGCTGCCTGGACACCTGGAGATTTTCTGTCTCCAGGGCTGTCAATCAGCACCTTCCAGCAGACCGTTTAAAAAATAAATTTACTTCCCAGAGCTTCAAAGGTTTTCACAAGCATAAGGTAGTTCTCATGGAAAAATACGTCCTCATGAAACTCATAGGAGTGTGGCCTATTAGCTCTTACCCAACCCATAGATCTGCAGGACTAATAGAAAACCCTATCAGGCAATCAGTTGACAAAATCATACCATCTCCTCAAGACAAAAGTAAGAGAACACTAAAGGCAGTCTGAAACGCAAAAACACTACTTGAGAGACTACGGGGCACTATTCTCCAATAGCTTCAATGTTGTCAGTGCTCCAAGCTATACAATTATCATATTTAAATTGATCCCTCCTCCATATATTTCCCTTTATAACAGGCTTTTGAAGGTTATTGACTCACTTCTCCAAACCTATAAAACCTCAATTCTAAGTACAGCATAACTGTCGACTTTGTGCTGTAAAAAGTTTCAGGTCCTTTTGACAATATTGTCCATTTACCCTTTATCCTTCTCTTGGAGGTTTGTTTTTTTTTTTAGCAAGGTCTGAAGACTTTCACAGCTAATTCAGATGCCTGAGGCTTGATCCCAGTACTTGACAGTTAACATCTTGCCCAGACTATTAGCTACCGCCAAAGGCTACTTTCCTGGATTGTCCTGTCAATCCTAAATTTAGCAAAGCATGAGATTTGCTTATTTTATTGCTCTATAAACTCTGGATTATTCACAATGGGCCATTTTATTTGGGTCTTTCAGAGAAGTATTCTATTCTCTTGCCCACCTTAAGGTCCTGAGAGACTGTATCAATTTGGCTTTAACGTGTTTGAGAATGATTTAACACGTAGGCTGATCGATATTTTAATTTAATCCTGCCAACACACGGGATTGGTGAGAACGCGCCAGTTTCCATTGCAGACAGACAATTTTGCTTACTGTAAATAATAAAAAATAACAATCCAAGTGCGTCTTCAAGGCAAACCGGGGGGAGGCGGCGGGAGGAAAAGGCCCATTTTTGCCCCGAAGGCAGGCGAAGGGCAGGGCTTCCCCCCGGGGGGCGTCTCGCCCCGCCGAGCCCCGGCCCCGCCGAGCCCCGGCCCCGCCGAGCCCCGGCCCCGCCGAGCCCCGGCCCCGCCGAGCCCCGGCCCCGCCGAGCCCCGGTTGGTTGTTCTCTAGCGCCACCTGGCGGGCGCGATGGGCAGCGCGGGGCGGCGGCGGCCGGTACCGGGGCGGCGGCGGGGCCTTCGCACCCCGACATCGCGGGGCCCCGCGGCAACGGAGAGCGCTCCGCCGGCGGCTCCGCTCCTCCCGCATCCCGGGCGCCGGCGGGCCGGCACGGCAAAGCTGCAAGCGGCGCCGATTCGCCGCGTTTTAAAGCTAATCGTGAAGCCGGCAAATAAAGAGGCGACGTCGCGAATAACGACATCGACGGGGCATTTGCACTTACTCGGCGATTTCTCCAAAGGGAAGATTTGCACGGAAGAAGTCACCACTCGCGCATTGTACCTGCACAGCACTGCGGGGAATGGCTTCCTGTGAGCACCGGAATAATTATTTTAATACAGTAAGATAAATAATATGATAAAGTATTTCATTTCCACATTTTAAAAATTTTTGTTTCTTCGAATATATTAGAACCTCTCTTTTTTTTTGAGCTTTTTAGTCACTTAAAATAGGAATTAGCTATATTAAAGAGGAAGTGATGACATTTTTTAAAGTGCGTACGATCCCAAATCATTGATGAAATGACACGTGATGAATGAAGACCTTCAGAAACACATGTTAAAGGAGTGCATCGTTCTTACGCACCATTACAAGCCAGAGATTCAGGAACCTACATCTGACCACGTTTAGTGACTAGGTAAGATTCCAGCCCCTTACACTGCTTTACCTCCTAGTGGCATCTTCAGATTTAGCAATGGAAATTCTGTCCAAATCAGGTATCCAGCATACAGACACAAAAAGCTCTTTTCCCCCCAAAATAGACTCTGCTGCCGTCAGTAGCTGTGTGTGTTTGCCTGGTGGCACCGGCTGTCGGTGAGTCCCAGGATGACCCAGTGGGTGACATCAAGGTCAAGATCCACATACCTGGGGTCCCATCCACACTCGCACACTGACTGCAGCACGGCACGACTTGAATTAGGTTTCCTGCCTCAGTTTACCCATCTGCAAGAAAAAAGCTACTCTGAATTACTTCACAGGGATGTTTCTCACCTGAAAGTTTCTAAAACTAGTAACAAAATGTGTATTTGCACTATTTCTTTTTATTCCTTCAGTTTCCGCAGAGAGAATACAGCCAGACACAGGACAGCAAGCTCAGTTCTGACCCAGCTAACACGGCATTTCCATTATCAACCAAGTTCCCTATTTCCTAATAATCTTGTTGAAAAACATCTTGTCCTCCTATACCAAATACTCATTTCCCATGTGGTGAGAAGAGAGGACAGTAAGGGGTCTGTTGTCCCTCACCAGTGATGCCTGCTGCCAGCACGCACTCCAGATCCCCAACAGCGGGATCGGCTGCCCAGTCCTGTGTCTCCTCTTGACGCTCCTCCTGACACCTGCCAGCCACGTAGAATCACGGAATGGTTCGGCTTGGAAGGGACATTCAAAAATGTAAAGCAGCACACAAGAGCTATGAAATGTTTTGCTTGTCATAAAAAAAGTCTGTTCCACACAGGAGCCTGATTCTGTATGTATGGGACCCAGCGAAATAGAGCCAAAGCCAGAATTTGATGTCAAACTCCAAAGACCATAAAAGGGGATGCTGCCAATATGCAACGTGCTTTTCCTTCCAGTTTTCTTATAAAAACTCATGTGATTTCCCCATCCCAAACTGCAAACAGAAAACCAAACAGAATTGAAGTCAGCAGCTCTTTGCAGAGGAGCTCGTGCTGCAAGAAGAATAGCAGGAAAGGAAACACCACAGTTCTAAGTTTTTAAGAATGACTGTCACCAATAAAGAATAAAATAAATATAAAAGATTAATACTTAGCATTTATATTGTACTTTGCTGTTTAAAAGTCCCTGACAACCACGAGGTCCTGTATGGCCAAGGGCTACAACCTCACTCAAATCCATGAGGATTTGTGGCACCACAAAGATGTCTGCTGACCAAAAATGGGAACTTTGGCCATCTGATAATGGTTTAACTTACAACCTGTTTTATTCCCTCCCTCGTGCAAACCCACAGACTCTAGCAGCACTACCCCTGTGAGTTATGATGCCTAATGTTATGTTGGATTATCGATACTCCAGTAATAATGGTGAATACTGCTACAAAACCAGGAGACTGTCGAAATTTAGACAGGCAGGACCATATCCACTAACTGACTGATCATAGTTCCTCTAGAAAACTACCGCACTAGACTCTTAAGTAAAATCACATTTATTTTGTCTGGTCTGGCATTCAGTGTTGGTTTTTGGGGGTAATTTTTTTGGGGGGGGGGGGGTGGGGGGGGGGGTGGTGTTCGTGGTTTGTTGTGTTTTTTTGAAATCTTAAGTGGGACGGCCTTTAAAAATGTCTTTGTAGACTGAGCGTCCCCAGAGTTACTTCAGCCCTGTATATCTGCCAGCCAGATAAATAAAGAAAAATATATCCTAGATATTCAAATAAAGGAAAAAAGGGATTGTAATGTATCATATTGTTGTTATTCAACACATAAAAAAGTAAAATTTAGGAAAGAAGATGACAACCTACTGCCTATATGCCTTCATGTAAAACTTTCTATTCTACAACCTTGCATCTTTTATTAAAATATGGACACCTAAAACAGAAAAAAAAATAATTTAAGTTTTATTTAGTTCTCTTGACCACCAATTTTCTCCTAGTAGGAAAAAGACTGCTACCTATTTTCCATAAAAAAACCTTTGTAGCAGTCCCAGAGGAAAAGTCAAAAGTTTGACTTGAAAAACGGAGCTACTTCAAAAGCATTGTCAAACAGAGGTGAAGGTTTCTTAAAAATGCATAAATTAAAGTGCGGTGTATTCATAAATATCTCTGTAACTTTACACGGTATATTTGTGATTGAGGTGCATATATAGGTGAACATATAGCATCGTTCTAAAACTAACTTAAATAAAGTAGAAAATCAATTTGTTTATTAGCTACTGTTTGGGCTCTGTGTCTGTGTGTGAGTGTGTGTGCATGTGTGTGAAAAATGAAAGAAAAATGGAGAGTTTTTTTCAATAATAAAAAGGGAGTTGCACTGCAGGGCCCCTAAAGCTTGTGAAAAATTAAACTCGACGGATTCAAACTGTCCTATTTCCACTTCAAAAGAGAAGAGGCACTGAGCTCTTCCCAACTTATCTTCAAACGCCCAGCACCCTAGAAAGTTTCTTTAAAAAAAATAAAGTCTCTAGTTCCCCCAAGCACTGTACCCGTTACTGTAGCTGCTGTCTCTCCCTCTTCTAATTATACCCATGTGAGTCTATTAATCAACTTGTAAATTATTTAGAGAGCCATGCGCTGTCTTCAGCTAGTACAAACACACTGCATGCAAAGACTTGCTGAAAACCAATGGAGCTCCCAAAGGGTCTCTCTCCAATGTTCAGACAGCTTGCGGCTCGCCAGTACAGCGCTGTTAAAAACAAGAAATAACACTCAGCTTACCTCCTCAGATATAAAGATTTACTCAGCCTTTCAACTCTGAAACTCTTTGCAAGTTTTTAACAAAGAGGAAGCCGCTCTATTGTCAAATCTTTACTTCACACTTAGTGATGAGAATATTAATTTGATGTCAAAAAAACCCACAACCCAAGTGCTTTCAGTGAGACTGTGATCACAATCACCAGGGGACCCCAACTTTCAGAGGCTGCACCAAAAAGCACCCCTTTAAAACCATTCCAATTTAAAATAAGGGTAAAAAAAATTGTACATTTGTACAGTAATAGTTTTTATTAGAAAATAGGAGAAATTAGGGAATTCCAGATTCTACCCCCCACATGCAGACTGCCATCGGGGACAGCTTCAGATATTACTACTTAAAAAATAGCAAAAGGAAGGGGAAAAAACAACACCGATTGTGTGTGTTCAGCCCTAACAGGCTGCAAACAGTGCGATGTTATCTGTCTTCCACGAATCAGCTCTCTTTACCACCTCAATCCTCATTTTGGTGGAAAAACCAATTACCCAAACTAATAGCAGTTCTCCCAGCTGAAATGCAGAATCTTACTGGTTTAGGAGTGGTTCTTGTTTTTTCCCCCTGCTCTTCATGCTGTTTTTCTGTCATTTCACTTTTCGTGGCTCCATTTATTGCAGCCTTTCAAACATCTATTAATTAGCACTGACCACTCCATGCTATTTCACCATGAAAACACAGAAAATCGAAGACACAAAATGGCACGCAAATTTCTTTTCAACCGAGTGCTGACCTTTCCTATTTTTTGTGATGCCCCCAATGCCAAAATGCTTCTGCTTCTACTTTCATTAAAAACATGCAAACATCTCAAGGGGAAAACACCAGGGACATTTAGGGGGGGGAAAAAAAGCAGAAATGCTTTCTGCAGGGCTTTTTTTTTTTTTTTCCCCTCACGGGGTATCAAATTCTGACAGACACCTTTAAAATGGTGAATGTCGATACTGCAGATGGAACTTAAAATGAATGCGTGCCCGTGTTTTCAGTGAGGCAGGTCCAGAACACAGGACACGAATTCTGCACAAAGGTTTTCATCAAGCCGGTGGGGGCTCTGAAGGGGCTATCTCCATACGCATCATTTGCCCATAGCCTGAATCACCAGAAGGGGAGGAGCAGCCTACGGAACAGTCTCTTCACAACATTTCAGAAGGAATCAAACTGAACGAATTAATTAAGGTGAGCTGCCTCGCTGTCTCGGTAAGGGTTCTGACCACTATGCTCACCACTTACCCCAAATGGAAGTCTTCCTGTGCTGCCCAAGCAAACGGCGTGTGCTAAATTTAGCATTACTGACTAAGATCTAAACTGAGTGGAGTTAGTGACCAGAAGACTGGTATCAAACTCTGATGCTGGTAAATTTTCTGCCCAGAGTATAGTTAGCAATAATTGCCTAGTTTCAGTGAAAACCCCAATATCCTAAAGGAAAACTCTGTGCATTTCAGTCTGGTTGTCCAAGGAACAAGTCCATGTTTATGACAGACAGAAAGCAGGCAGGTTGCTGAACTTTTCACTGAAAACGCATTTTTGAATACCTAGTGTGCACCAACTGTAGAGTAGAATGTCCTGGGAATTAAAAAATTAATGGGCTCAAAAATATCTATGCTACCTTCATCAAGCAAAATAAATCACCATATACAAAATTGAGAAGTTTGATAAAGCAAGAGACAAGGACCTTATGAGACAGCAAACACTAGAAAATACAGGAAATGGGAATGCGCTGAGTTGCCTTCTGGGGTGAATAATAGAATTGCCTGGGCTGTTCCTGAAACACATGTTGTATACATGAAGCAGCATTACAGGAAAAAACAATGCAAAGAATGTTTGTGAATCCTAAAACTAAGAAGAAATCTGAGTTAGTCAACCAGAACTAGAACAGAATAGACAGTGGACAGCCTCAATAACTCAACAGTAAGGAGTTATGACACCACAACATAGCCCCTTGGCACATCTTAAATGACTAATTGTATGCAATCAGTTGTGTCCACAAGAAGGGAAACCACACTGAGGTCACTCCCCAGGGCAAGTATTTTAAGAATAATGAGGCGTGCCCTCAAGATTTTACGGCACTTGTTTCATTTTGACTAGTAATGATTTGAGTGCAACATTTCACTTGGTCTGTCTTTGGTTCCAGGGTATTGTGTGACAGTATCACTTGCATGATTCCTTGCCCAAAGGAACAACTATGCTTACTTGGTATGTAACTAGAAATGCAATGGAAATTTTGAAGTTCTAACTGTTTTTCCAGTTATACCACTGTCTGCTATTGACTAAACTAACTCTATTCAAATGTGATTTTCTTGAAACTGAACGTAGTCCATAATAGCATGAGAATCTTTCCTTTGTATTAACCTGGTCGTAACTCTGCAGCAAGACAGTAAGAATCCTGAATTCTTTGCTCATCTTTCCTCTTCAGTACACTATGTTCTTTCATTTTCTCCAAGCCTCTTGTGAGGGCAGTAATGAATTCTTGTTAGTGTTTACTAATGTAAATTCATTCTTTGTTATCCCTGGGAGAGGAGGATTAGCAAAATGACAGAACTTATTATTTCTGGTATTGCTATATAATATTTACTTTTATTCAGCCCTTAATTTTGAAGTATGTCCCACCAAATAAAATGTAGGTGCATACAAGCAAAAACTAAGGGAGCATATTTTAGCACAATTCACAGAAATATAGTTATGATTCCCATTAACATTCAGCAGCATTGTACAGCTTTGTCCTTGCATGCTATATTAAAAAAATTAATCTAAATCTGAAATAAGTTCTAATTTGGAGAAAGAAAGGAATTACAACTTCAATTTCATTTCTCTGAAATGAAAGCAGCTCCCTTGGACTAAGGATGTACACATATTTTAGGACTGGATAAAAATTGCAATCTATGCAATTATTTTACTCTACTGGGAATGCTTTTGGTACCTCCTTTAAGGAACTTCAGTGGTTAAGATGAAGTTTATAAAATACACAAAGAGCATTTTAGTAAAGAAAGCTCTTAAAGGAGCTTTGAATAAATAGATCATACAAACTCACATCTCAGCCATAACTGAAATCTAGAGAGCAAGGTATTTACAGTGGCTGTCCTCTACTTCACAGAGATGAGAAGAAAGGGACATTATGGTATAAACATAAGACTCTGAAATTAACAGATACCATAAAAAAGGCACGGGCCCAGAGCTTAAAACGATCTCCACACGTGAGTTAGACTGCATACATAAGTAGCCACATTCAGGTCAGCCAGACTATACACATGAAGAAGTTGCTTCCATACCTAAAGATCTAGGCTACACTGCAATTAATATATGCTAAGATCTCTTGCCTTTGAGCTAAATGGCCGTTCTGATTAGCAGTATCTCGAAATCAGAAAATCCTCTCCTAGATCTCTGTGCCTGTGTTACAGAGGAGCCAGCGTCTCTCTTCCAGGCTGCAGAGATTGATGCTTTCCATTCCATGGTTCCCACATACGCGCCTCGTCCCAGCAATATGGTGGCTGCCACAGAAAATTAATGCGTTGAACTAGCTGAGTTGCTGTATTAAGAATAAATGCAATCCATTCACTAGAGATGAAGTTTAGAGTTAAAATGTATTACCTTGTGGCTTGATAAAGTGACTGACAGAGGGATAGAATACCCACAGCTGCAGGCTGCCAAAGGTCTTTTGAAATGCTTAGAAAAGTACTGAATCTCTTGGTATGGTATCAAGGGAACCTCAGTTAATTTTATGGGCTCATGTTTCAGATCTGTGTAATTCAGTCTCAGAATTAAGCTATTGTGCAAAAAAGGGGACTTTCAAGCTCTCCGCCTCACCAAATGGCTTTCCTCGCCAAAAATAAAAGACAATGAAGATTTCTCTTTGCTCGGGGGGTTTGCTCAAAATTCCATTAATACTGAAGCTTAACCGAGATTTCGCAATCTTCGGCAAGATTGTCTCCTTATATTTGTATCACTGGTAACCATTTGGCCTGTTGCCAGAAACGGGACTCAAAACTCCTCTTCCAGGCCATTGTAATTGGCTAAATAAACATTTTTCCACCCTACTGAAATACAACTTATCCTTTACAACTACAAATCTTTTCTGATTTTTAATAGCCACCACATACAGAGAGCTATCCTTGTGCAAGACAACGAACAAACAGGTAAGTTTAAGCTGCTGCCCTAAGGAGCTTACAGTATTTATGATTTATCTGAAATCACTGCGGAGCATTTCAAAAGCAAAGTATGCTTAGATATTCTTTGTGGTAGTCCCCTCCTACAACCAAAAGTGCTGATAAAAATGAAGTGCAAAGAAACTTTACTTTTAAGTTAAAAATATTTGCGTGAAAGTAGAGGAATCTACAGTAGCATTCTACAAGTCAAAATCGACATATAAAAGCAGAGTCTTTGTTACAGCCCACTTGAAATAAAGATGGAACATGATTTTGTGCTTTAAATAACAGTTTAAACATTTTGAAATTATACATCTCTTTCAGAATTCCGATTTTGATTTAGAGATAAAAACATGGAAATCAACTTTTGGAATGTGTACAAAAAGATCTGAATTTCACAGGAACAGTGAACTACTTGCTTTGAAGATATCGAAGAGCTTCAAAATCTAACTTCTGTTATGAAGTGCTACAAATCACACGTAATGAAAGGAATTCATCAACTTCCAGAGTACTCTGACGTAACTCGGATTAGAATCTGACCAAGAAAAATTCACTCACAATTTAATTTTTGCCAAAAATTTGTAACTAGAGTGTAATGAGACAACAACGTGCCCTACCTGGGTATCCACTGTCAATATAAGGCTTAACGAGTTCTCCAAGTTTTGTCTTGTCTGCAACAGCTTCCTTTAGCAGTTGCCCACAGCAAACTAACAGGAAGGAACAAAACAAAAGACACAAGGTTAAATTTTAAAAAGGAAGCAACAAAGAAAAGAAAAAAAACACCCCAGAAGCTGCATACTGGAATAAGGTCACTGAATAAAATAAAAGTTGTAGGTTTTCTGGGTTTGTTGTTAGGATATTATTTTTTTTTTTTGGCCAAGCAGAGCAAAAAGCAAAGATACTGAGCAGGGGAGAATATTGAATAAAAAAGAATACATTTGGCAAAGAACGTATTAAAAACAGAGACAGAGAGAAAGATATTAATCAAATAGGTTCCTGAAATAATAACTCAAGGGATTGCTAGCATTTTTCACTTTTCATAAACTTATAATTACTGAATAAAGTTACACCTGCTGAACAGCATCTGAACTGCACTGTTGGAGGTGCAGGATAATACGCAGTTCAAGGAATTGACTCCCTGGATCATTTAATGATCATGCAAGAATTATATTTAAAAACCTGCACTAATCCAATATTATCATTGACTTCAAATAGACAGAACACCAGGAGATGCGGATTTAAAGTTTTAGTCAGGACAGTTGTATATGAAATGCTGCTACTTCAGGTTTGGATAACACTTTCTGACCAAAGTTAATGAGTCTTATCGTCCCACGCGAGTCAGATCCAGCAGTCCTGAGCCTTATTTGACAGGGAGGGAAGTAAGGCATGGAGAGGTTACACAACATCACAACCAGTCCCAGTTTCGACTGAGTTTTGGTAAATATTAGATAACGGTCACTGTATGCATTACTGCATGACCTTTCAATTAATAATCGTAAGTTGGTTCCACGCTTCCTGAAATCAATAGCACCCACATCTGCAGCTGTACTGACTTCAATGGAAAAGAAGCCGTCCCTTTCATCTGCTTTACCGCTGTTAACCACACCCACCGTTTGGCAAACAAGAGTAAGAATACTCCAATATTTCTTGGACAAAGCTGATAAAGTTTAACCTTTAAGTGACATGGCCTGAACACAAATTTTAACAGTCACTAATTGTCCTGCAGAAACAAATTCATATTCACAACAAACAGTGTAAAAACAACAGAAACTCTGCACAGACCCCACCTTCAGACAACTAACATGCGTACACCTAAATTCAATCCAATTCAAGAGACTATTTAAACACAGGATTAAATTTTTAAGCCTGTGGTTCAATCCCAATGGCCTAATTGGAAATTAAGTATATGCTAAGTACTCTTCAAAAAAATGATGGTCTTCCAACTTTATTTTAAATACTTAATTCTTATAATATTTGGTTTAGAGTATATTTAAAATAAAATTCAACACAGGGTAAAGCAGTGGTAATGTATTTACTGAAAAGAGTTGCAACTCTCTTATATAGTAATTACTTAAAAAAAATGCAAATTTTGACCTAGATGAAAACACTATCAAACTTGCAGTTTTAGAAATAAAGTTCAGAAAAAATATTCAGAAACACAAGAACAATACTTTAACACAATCAGACACGTTTTATTTTTCATTAAGCCAATTACACAAGTATTAAAAATATAGCTTTGAATAAATCTACAAATATTTATTTTTAATATGAAATGACAAAACACAGCAATATTAAAATAACTGATAGCATAAACATTTTACCAATTTTATTTGTACTTATTAGTACTGCAATACTGATTTTAAAATAATTTACTTTTTTCAAGTTCACTGGATATCATTTTAATCATATTCATGTATTTTTTAAAACACTAAAATAATAATAAAGATCTAAAATACAAGAATACTAAATCTAGAACCCTAAACTGAGAGGTAGGCAGTTTCACAGCTGTTTCTACGCCTTTGCCAGAACTGCACAAACCTACGATCTAGCCATTAATTGGAATGATCATATGGAAAGCAGATGGCTTTTTCTGAAGTTTCAAGTTTGAACTTGAAAAAAATTTATTTCAGATCTACTAAAATGGTAATTGAAAACAATACGGCTCAGATCCTGAAGATATAACGCACATGTAAAGTCAAATCCAGGCCCAGTGAGACCTTTTGACTTCATCAGGACCTCAGGGAGGACACGAGCACATCGCTATGGACAACGCAGTGAGTTCCACTCATTTAAGAATCTCCTGAACACGAACACCCACTACCTACTTAATTCTGATTTTTCCATTTGGTGTACACTGGAAGAATACTAATGAAATTAACTTTCATTTTACTTAGAGGATATGACTAATCAGCAAATTTTACAGATATCAGATGTCTGATGAAAATAATTTATGGCTACTCCACTATTGAAGACATCATAGAACATGGACACATATTGCATTGATCCTATCATCAAGCTGTGGATTCACGTTATAGGAATTTTTAACATGAACATGCTAACTATGAACAAGCCTCATATACAATTTTCTGGGTCTCCATTACAAAAGAAAGAGAATCCACTTTTAAATAATTGCTTCCTTTTCTAATACATTACTTCAGACGCATTGAACCTGAGTCTTCATTAAAGTTCAGAGTAAATTCTATTGTAGAAATGCCCCAATTTTCGTCAGACAGTTGAAACTGCAAAGACATTACTCATGATCCACTCATCCACAGAAGAATTCAGAGCACTGCAGGAATCTAACACACAGAAAAATACTGATGTAAAGGGTATAAAAAATGGTGACTAAAAAAATGTTACAGCTGGTTTGTCACAGAATATATGCTTGACTGGTTTATATTTCTTCATTGAAATACTTTTCACTTCCCTCAAAAATTTGACATCCATACCAACGGACAAACAGAGAAATTTTATGAGCAAGTAAGAAAGACAGACAGCAAAAGATAAATGATCAAAAAGAGAGAAAGGGGGAGTTGAGCAAAGTGCATATTTACTGAGAACTTACTGTTGACAACACTGTATTTCTGAGCTATTAGTGCTGCCTGCAGGCTCTTCCCACTGCCTGGGGGTCCACAAAAGAGAATCCGTGGTGTAAAGGGGGCGGCTGATCGGTGTCGTGTTTGGACATAGGTAAGAACTAGAACATGAGAGAAAGGCAAGAAATACAGGTGTGGTTTTTTTTTTTAAATTAATATAAACATCGATTAACTTCTCTTTTTTTTCAAAGGTCATTTTGGTCATCATTTATCTTATCACTGAAACATCTAGATACTCCAACCAAAATCAGGACTCAGAAAAAACTGCCACATCAGCAACTTACACTGAGAGGCACTTGAGAAATCTTACTATCATTATGCTCCTATACTATCTTTCATCAGTAGATGTCAAACCGTTTTAAAGAGCAGATTGAATTAATAATTGCTCTTTTATCATGTTGTTTTTAGCAGAAGTAATTTTTGCTTGATAGGTACAATTTTACCATGCAAATTATAGAGGGATATAATTACATTTAATACTTTCTGCAGTTTCTGAACAAATATTTAAGTGTAAAAGCTCAGGATGTTAAATTAATATGACATTTATCTGTCTCTGTGTGTGTGATTAACAGACTCCTAATCACAATATTCTAGACTTGTAGCATAGGATGTCACGACACAATACGGCACTGACAACACATAACTGAGTATGATTTTATTCTTTTGTCCATCATTTTTGCATAACATGTAAAGGCGATTTGAGCTTCTCTGTCTGATTCCACTCTATTTGCTGGACATCATTCTTTTATGTTTTGTATTGCATATGAAATATTACATTCAGGTTAATCTACAGATTAGAAGAGCTTTGGAAAGATGACAGGACATAGAATCACCAGGGTTGGAAGGGACCTTTCAGATCATCTAGTCCAACCATCAACCACCTTGCTGTATTGTAGAGACCTGAACTTTGTTACAGTCTCAAAAGAGAACCTGATAGATCACCAAGAAGCTACAAGATGACACGGGCTGGCACCGAGGACAAATTAGGATTGTATTTGGGCACAGCCAAAGACTCTTCCTTCCCATGCCCCTTTTATGCCTAACGATACTAGTGAAGTGAGCAGCTCAAGCTCCAGCACGAGCTATGCAAACTTTCCAGGATCATAAATTCAAATGCCAAGGCTAAAGCTCGTGCCACAGCATCCCCATTGCCACTGTTACCCATGATTAAAGCAGCATGGGCACGCCGGCACGGGCTTTGACTTCCCCTGTAATTGCAATGGATACAATTGTTAGCCCAGACATCTTCAGTTCAAATAAAAGAGTCTCTAGACTAAAAAGTCCTTGTAATAAAATAGTATTTTAGTCTAACAAATAGGTTGGGCTTAGACATTAATGTTTGTATGAATCATAAGCCACATTAAAAAACAAAAAAACCACAAAAGGACTGATGGAGAACATCATGAGGATCAGTATTTTAACTACTGTTGTTAACACCTTGCTGTATACTAAGTAACATTTTTTTCTGAGGACCCTCTGCTAGACACTTCGGTATGGTTACAAAATCTTTTGTAATAAAGAAGCATCTCCATCAAACTCCAGCCCTGCTATTTCTAGATAGCGAACCTAAAGCACTGAGAAACTAACGCAAGCTGCAACCACATGGGATCGTATCCATCTCTTTCTGCAGGGCCACAAGCTGTGCTGGGATACGACACCGTACAGCTGAATTTGATGTCACATACACCAGTTAGTAGTAATTGTATTAAAGGTTAAGAGTTTATAAAATTTTATAATCGTATGAAACAATCCACAATAATACTAATACTGATGAGAGATCTCCTCTTTCTTTTTTAACTCTCTCTGTAACAATAAAAATACTCAACAAAAAACCTGGAAAATCATAACAGAAAAGAGTGTGTTTGCTGCATAACCTCCTAAAAAACAAGTATTAGCTACCCAAGCAGTGCTCTCGTTATTCTGAACGTTTTCCATAACCCAGTGTATTGAAAAGCACAAACACTACAGGCAAAGCACCCTGCTTACAAATGATGCTTAATTTGCAGTAAATAACCAAGTTAATTAGGAGTAATGATCCCCTAGACAGTCTCCACATCTAATTATTCTTTAAAAAAAATCTGCCTGCTTGATGCACTGCAGAAAAAAGATCTAGAGAGGATTTTTTCATTCCAGTTTTCAATTTATCTCACTACATTATTAATTAATAATAATTAATATTCAGGCACTCACATTTTTATTTACAATTCAAGGCATGAATTCTTTATGAATGATGATATGAACTTTTAAATTTAATTAAGTAATTTAGAGGTAATTAATGTGTAAATTCAGAATATAAACTTCCTACTTGTTTATCTCAAAAGTGCAGCACTTGTTATTAAAAAAAGACCTTTTTGAGATGCAAAATTACTGGGATATAACAGATCATCTACAGACTGACAGCTATGAAGTACATTATCAATTGGTCTTTCCCGCAGTTTCCTTATTCTCTTCTTGAAGAATCAACATTAAAAGTCAGATTGCATTACAGTCAAGCAAAGGCAACCAAGAATTGTTGAACAGAAGAGCTACCAGCACAAACAGCTTTTAAATAATGAAATGTTGCCAGCTTTGAACTACTCCTACTTCTTGTTATCAGACTTGTGGAAGGTACTGGCCCTTTGGGAATTAACAAGTGAGCCACAATGCAGCCTTTTAGAAGAGACTCTTGCAGAAGTAACCACGACATTTGCTCTACTGAGTCAGCTGTTCCTTGGCAGGCCTGTGGAGCTAAGACTTGCCAGTTATCCGCACTTATTCTAGTCCTGTAAAATAATTTTCAGGACCAGCCCAGGTGCTGTACTAGAGAGAACACAACTCAGCTGGAAGCCGGCTGTGTTGACTAATCCTAATCCTACAAACTGTCTCTAACAGCTAGGAACTACCTTTCAAATAAAAGTTTATTAAATATCAGATTTACCATGAAGGTACATATTTACCCCGTGCGAGGACATCCACAGAAGGCTGGTCTGCATTGATGGATCTCAAAACTTTTTGGTAGATCTGGAAAACTCCAGGGAAGTTTCTGTGATACTCCAGCAATTTCTTTGATATCTCCTGTTCAGATAGATCTTCTGGTTCCACCAAACGTTGCTGTACCAGCAGATCACTTGGCCAGTTAAAGGTCGTATGGTAGACCTCTAGAAGGTAGACACTAATTAGGAACTAAGACGATGATTTGATAGGTCTTGCTCAGCTCCAAAAGTTTTCCTAAACAAAAACCAAGGTCTTTTTTTAAGCTTTATATTGTGGCACAAGCAGTAACTTGTGCTCTTCCCTCGCTACCTGTACTGACAGTTGACTAATACTCTGCAGATGCACAGATAGGAAGTGGCCAAGGTAACTGCCCACCCATGTAGCCAAGACAGAATGACGAACAAGAACCAGAACTGAGGATAGCCCTTCAAATTCTTAGACTGAACCTTAAGCAAGACCTTTGATTAGGAAATTTCCCTTATAGCAAATAAAACCATTTCTTCAGTTAAGAACATCCCTCCTAATTCCACTCCTAAAACATCCAATGTGATTTTTTTTTAAATGAGCAACATCAGGATTTTATTTCGTGATGGATGATTGATAATGATACTTAACAGACGATACAGAGCTAAGTCTATCTGACAGTCATTTAATGGAAGATACCTAAAAGCATACCCGCATTTCAGAAAAAAAACCAGGATCTAGCAAAGATGTATAGCAAAATGTAAGCTCATTCGGACAGATCTAACATTAAATATTCTGTACTGGCATAGTCTACTGCTTGCAGGCTCCACACTGAGCTTTACATTTTCCCACATTTTACTGGCGCAGAAAATAATGCAATGTCAACAAATACTTTTTCCAAACAGTTTAAATTTATAATTATAAATTCCTACTATTTCTTAAAGGGAAAGCATTTAAATTTTAATCCCACTGCTATTGCAATGTTTCTGAGACCAAGCAACACTCGAGTTTCTAGTGGAGATCAGGAACAAACACATACTACACCTTCTGTGAAGGGATCAAGCCTTTTCCCGCTGTTCCTCTCAATCAGCACAGTGTCTGGAGCATAAAGCACAACTAGGCACAAACAAAAAAAGAGAAAAAGAAGAAAAAAAGGAAAAAAGCATAACTCTTGTTAGTTACTTGCTTTATTTCCTGTAGCTGTTAAGATGTACCCTAGTATTAAGGACGGATGAATGTATTTCAAGCACATTTGCCTCATTCTCCTTTCCCAGTATTCTATCTGCAAATACTTTACTTCACTTTTAATCAGAATTTTGCTCCACCTCCTAAACAGTAGAGTGGGATAAAAAATACATTAATCCAGTCCGGTACCCATGAGTACTAGCTGTCCCCGTCATCCATACTAATTAACAAGGTTCTCCATCAATTACATTGTATCTGGAGCCTAGGACAGAAGTACTCACAGATCACTCGAGACCAATTCTCTTCTACACCACAAACAATTACTTTTCACCCAGGTACCTTGGTAGTGAGACCAGTGAAACTTATTTTTGTTAACCTCACAGAAAAGTGTTCAAACTTGATTAGAAAGCATCAAAAGATGGAGAATCTGTCAGTCCCCTAGGCTGCTTTTGACCAATCATCCTCACAGTTAAACACTGTAATTTAATTACTATTTTCAGTGCATTTGATTACAGGTTTCAAACAAGTTCTTCTCATTACTTTCTTCTCTGTATCGAATAGCTCTTTCAGATGCTTTTCTCCCTATTAAGGTATTCATACACTGTAAATCTCATCTCCTCTCAATCTTCTTTTTGATTAACTAGACAGACTGAGCTTTAAGATTCTCATTCAGGTCTTGGTTGCACAGATATAATTGTGAGCAAAACTCAACTTCAGATGTTATTAGCTATATTAAAAATACATGCAAGTACTAGACATTAAACATTTTTGCCTAACTCTATTGCAGTGATTCTGAATTCTTCATTAACAGTCGAATCTCACCCAAATCAAATCCAAAGTGACAATTCATCAAGTTCGCTAACATTCTGTTCACTGGCAAGCTCTACATTTATCATTTTACACTGTATTCCACACAATCGTAATGATTTCTTAGAATATAAGAAGTAGGTCCTCTAACTGTATTTATTTGGGACAACTGGCTGCTTCTAGATGGCAACGGCAACTGTCAAGGTCTTGTCTATGAGCACTTTGCCAGTAAATAAATGTTCCCCTCAAATCAAGTCAGAATCCACCCACGCTCTGAAAGGTCAAGCTTAAAATCATGTTTCCACTTCACTTAGTGGAGGAAAGTTTGCTAAGTTTGTGTTCTCTAATTAAACAGAAGGATGAATTTCTATTTAGTACATGAGGAATTGTTTTGGTCTGAGGAAAAAGGCTGATTTCTAGAAATGTAAGTCACAGAAAAGTTAGACCCATTGCTAGAACGGAAGCGAAGCTACATGGAGCTGCTCAGAGACACTTGCTGGAGTGGTCCTGAATTTACAGAACTCTAACGTGTAAGAAGAAAAGGGTTCACATGTGAAAGACAGGGTTTAAAGTCTCACAGGTTACCCCAAGTTTTTGAGTGAATCTGAACCATACTGAAATATTCTGCTGTGACTCCAGTGTATTCATTCTCAGTATTGAGTTTATTAGGATTTTTGGGGAGAAACACTTCTATTTTTTCCTACTGGATGCAATCACACCTAAACCTCGTGCTGCTTACCAACATGCCTGGGAATGATGCCAGATGATTGCAGCATCCATGCCTGTTCCTGATTTTCAGGGAAGCCTTCCAAAATCCATCCCTATTGAACAAAAACATGAAACAGTTATTGATCCTGGAAGAGAAAAAACAAAAATTAGCACTAAATATGAGTTCTATCCGCACATAAATTACCTTATTCTGATCCCACAACAGCACAGTATTTGGTACGGATTCTTGTGAGAGAAGGCGGCAAACACGGAGCAGTGCTATTTTTGTGAAATGGCATGCACTAATACCACTGTCACGGAGCAATGGGAACTTATGGATTGTAGCAATGAATTTTTTTTTCATGCTTCAATCTTAAAAAAACCCCACTTCTATCTTGAATAAAAACAACCCCAAACAATTTCCACAGTTTTGAAATATTCAAAAGGATACCAGCCCACACTGTGTATAAAAAAGAGGCTAAACAAATCTAAAGACAGATTTAATGCCAAGAACGCTGAGGAAAATATGCACGCTTTCATTATTTTCTTAAATTATACAGGAAAACTCACAGTAATGGAACCAGCGTTCCCAAAGCTAATGAAGCAACAGAGCAAAAGAAAGAAAAAAGAAAAAAGAGCCTTTTGCTCCCTTAAGTCCTTGTTATAGCCAGCTAAGTGTTGGATTGAGCATCTTTAAAAAAACATTTACAGATCTATGAAATACCGTAGGAGAGCTGCAGCCTCGCTCAGCTTCTGTGTGATGCAGGATTTGAAATCTAAGCCACTTCCCCGTCTCAAGTCTGAATCTTCTAAACTTTCTCTAATTTATCTGTTAGTTGCTTAACCACACGTGTCCCTGTCACTATATCCTATACCGCAAAATAACTTTGTAATACTACAATAAATCTGGAAATCATCTTTGTATTGAAATAAAGAGGATATTTTAATATTGCATTAGCTAGCAATCATTATCATCTCCCACATAAATTTGGAGCTCTGTCAGTATGGGGTCCAAAGGTTTTAGAAGTATTTCAGGGAAACACATCTCCATGACTTCTGTAGGAGGAAACTGGGACATTCCAATTACACAAGAAAATAGACTAGACTATTTAAAATTCCTTAATTAGCTTGGTTTCAGGAACATGTCATCCTGCTGATATCTGTAGAAAATAAGAGAGTCAAGTAACTGCAAGCCATTTTTGCCACTCCCCGTGTTTGCTCTATCGAATTAGAATGAACCGCTGTCTAAGGTCACACAGGTGCTGAGAAATCCATTTATCCCTCGGGACTTGCAGGAGGCAAGGCTGCACAATGTTTTTAGTGGTATGCTAGGAACTTCAACACTAGTTTTGAATATATTGTGCTTGTACAACGTATATATAGGCCCAGATCCTCTTCTGGGGGGAAATGGCATCAGAGGTCTGAAGCTAATAAATCTATGCCAACTTACACAGACTACAAATCTGCCTCATTTTCTCCGCTCTACTTTTGGAAACTAAAATAAAATAAACAAAAAAACCCCACCCCACAAAACCATTGCTTCTGATGTCAATACAGCTTAATGCTCAAAATCACATACTGAGCAACAGACAGTAAACACACAATATTGTTTTTTTAACAATGTATAGCAAACTTCAAGAGGTTTATGTACAAATTTCAAAGGTCCTTAAAACAGGCAATAAGCAATTTTATAGCTAAAAGTTTTTGCAATGTAAGAAAACATAGCTCAATAAATAGCTTCCTGCAAGAAATACGTTTTAAGGCATTAAACAAATGCAAAATAAACACACACTACAAAAATAGTTAGCATTTTGGATCTCATTTCCAAAGGTCTCTGAGTTCCAGGGTATCAGTCAGTCCCTAATTAGAATACATTATCCATCTACTTGACACTTCAGTGAAATGTCTATTCCACCACAGAGCTGCAGCTTTGTTCAGAACAGGTTTATTGATATTCTGCTGCATTCCCTCTCCATACCCCCAGTGGCTTGGTTCTGTTTTATCACACATCAAAAAGGCCGTATGCTCAGGGCACCCCATGCACAGCTCAGAGCTGGAGGTCTGAACAGCTGCAAGTAGTATGGTATCACAGGAGGGACAAGCTCCAAGCAGATGTCACAGATTAAAAAAAAAAAAAAAAAAAAGAGTAAAAAGGGAGTGTAGCTTGGGAACGAAGCAAGAGGAAGCAAGACACAGCAGAGCAAGACCTGACTTAAAATATGCCTATCATGCTTTATGCAAACACTGGTCTTTTTTGCCCTCCTGACTATCATTAAAGTGTAATTAGTAACTTCACATGCCATCTATTTTTGTTCTTGATAGCAGTAACCTTACATCCATGCATGGATTGCACCTTATCACGTCAAGGGTGGAACAAAGGCTAAAAGTGAGTAATTCCACGGTGTCTTTATGCGGTGGTCACTGTTCCCTCCCTTTCAGCTGGAAACCTCAGTCCTTTCCCACCTGAAGACTGCTGTAAATACAGCATTTGGCTGTTGCCCTAATGCCAGGTGAAGTGCTCCTTGGAGACCCATGCCATGCTGAAAGTCAGCAACAAGGAAGTACTTTCAAAGCCATCACTTTCCTCTCCGGACTTAAGGAATCTGGAGAAAAGGAAATGCTCAAGGTCATTCCCAAACGTAAATCTCATTCCTTTGCTGGTGCTACTCTCAGCTATAATACCAAGCCTACACACTTTCACACTTTCCACCCCCATAACAATAGCTTAGGTATTCGGTTATCCCTTGCTATTTGACCTGCACAGTCTGATTTTTTTTTCTTTTTAATTACAGAATCCAAAATTGACACAGAATAATGAAAAGGGGTAGCGCAAAGAAATAATGCTGAATTACATGGCATGTCTGAAAGAAATCTCAGCCACAAGCATAAAGATCAAAGGTCATGAATACTGCTGCCTTTAGGAAAATAGCTCATCACAACAGTTTTTCCATATCACCATTCAGTATTTTTGAGAACATATTACATGCCTTTCACTCCCATCTGAAGAAGGGGGACAGACAATAACGCAAAAAAGGAATTTCAGTAATAGCTTTGCCAGTATGGATGTAAAATTTCTGAGATTTTCAGAAAACAGCAGACTGAAAAGTGCAGTAAAAATATTGTCTACCCAACTCCTGCAGTCCATCAACATTAGCAGCCTGGGTGATGCTGCTCCAACTTTACCAAATTTGCCATTAGAAAGAAACCTTTTATTCCCCACATTAGTTTTGTATGCTGTGTGAGCTGCAACGCTATTAATAAAAAAAAAGCCACATTCTTTTTGGAAAACAAAAAAAGATGGTGAATAGTCAGATTCTTTCCCCAGATAAATCTATGTAACATCACTGTCCTTGAATGGAGTTGCACAGAGACAACATGATGATCTTTATCTACCGAGGTAAAACCAGAAAGAACCAATAGCCATTGTTCTCTTTTCCTTCCCTTTAAAGGATAGCCACTGCCCTTCTAAATGGTTTAACACCAATCAAAAGTAATTCTGCCACTACTCATGTGAATCACTGGCCTAAGCTTAGTTTCTAAAGGGTCCTAAGACATGCGTAAGGCTGCTCAGCTCTCTCTCTCTCACAAATTCACCATGTAGCAATCACTTCACCAGCCTTCCCCAGTTCTATAAATTCCCTTACAACACCAGCAGTCAGAGGTGCCGTAGCCAACATGTACTAACCCTGTAAGATGAAAAGTCTTCATATCAGCTTCACAAGTCCCAGGTTCTAATATAATGCTTGCAATAAGTTTTCTGCGTGTGCTGGAAGACCTACCCGTCTGATCCCTCGCAGTCCTAACCACATTTGTATTAGGAGAACACACAACGCTGACTCTCAGCAGAGCTGTTGATCAATAAAAATGTTCTCCTTAGAGAATGCCTGTGACATCTATAAACCTGTGAGTGTCAAAACAATGGCACAAAAATTTCTGCATTCCTACTGTCAGTGGGATGAAAGCTGTACAATTAATGCCAAGCCAATGACACCACAAGGAGAAATAAAACAAACAGCTGGTGGTACTATGGTCCAACATATTGCTCCTAATCTATTAACATTCGCCAGAAAAACATGCTGACTCATGCTTTGAGAGAAATGGCGTAAATCAATGACGTACAAAATCCACAGCATTAATTCTATTTCCAATCACACAAGGAAAATACTGCAATTAAAATGCATAGGTCCCCCTCAAATGGAAAAGACATACACAATGTGAGGAAGTTTTAGTGACCATGAATTACTATTAATTAAAAGATTTTTAATAACCTTCACAACTTCAAAAAGTCAATTATGTGTTTCTCCTAAAAATAGCTGAAACCTTAACTAGATCAATAACATCCGCTCAATTCTTGCTGAATGTCAGGGAAGCTTTATAAAGGGTTTTTTTTCCCCTTAGTTCTGTAACACATCCAGCACTGATTCAGTGTTGCTGGTGATAACAACAGGAACATAAAAGGTAGGCAGGACACTACGCAGCTGTTGGCATTTTAACCATCTTGTCACCTTACTCACAGTTTACGTGACCTAACGCTCAAAATAACAATATCACTTTAACAATATCACAACACTGGAAAAGTTAGCTGTTGAAAACATACCTTCATTTAACCAGGCGAAGAGCCTTATGTGAAAGAATAAGCATGTTGGAGAGGTTTTAGAGCGACTGTTATAAAAGCCCTAAACTGAAGAGTTATTCACCTACTTGCTAGTTCACAGCAACTACTGCTGTCCCACGGCTCTCCTCCAGATAGCATTAGAGGACAGATTGCCCCAGCAACTACTACCTTTGAGATCACGTGAGAAAATAGTTAACCAAAACTACTGAAAATACCAGGGGTACCCTGGCATCTTCCCTACCCTACCTGCTAACTAGTCGTAGCACAACCAGAGAAGCTGACAGTGTTAAGCTGAGGGGGGCTGTGTCTGGGGACTGGAACCAGCCTCAAGCCTAGCAGTCAGCAGTCAGAAGAACAGTTTCTCTCTTGGCTTTATCATCTTTTTAACTTACTTTCATTTCTACAGGTTTAAAGATATTTTAAACGTACGCACTAGAGCAGAAGTTTAAGACAGATGTTCACATCTTGCGACAAGGACAAGGTAGTAAATCATACAATCACCTGACTTGCTGTATATCCATGATATCTCATTGCACTACTTACATAAAAAATGTTGACGTTCATAGTCTTTTTTTGCTGCTCATTTGCTGGTATATCGAGAGCTGACAATATTGGTTTCTCAAGTGTTCCACAGCTACACTCTTTAATTCAAAACGCCACAAAAATGAACAAGATGATACACCACATGCATGTTTTTAAAGAGGCTCTCCTGCAAATCGAAAGGCCTAAGTCCTGTGTGAATTTAGTACAGACAAAAAAATACATTAACTACTACCAGATATGTGATCTGGAGTGGTAAATAATACATAAATAAAATGGCTCGGCTAAAAAGACCTTGAAGAGAAACCTGACAGACCTATATAATTCAAGCACAGTGACTAGCAATGCAAAAGTTTGAGTCTACTTTGCAAATTCAAAATTAATAGATCGAGTATGGAATAAGGTGTACAGTATTTTATAGAGAAAAATTGATAAGCCTTAGGTTTTCTGCCAATCTCTTTAATCCCTTCTTTCTAAGGATCCAAAAATCATTGTTTCAATCTCCTAGATGATGAAGCACGGAGCAAGAAACACAGGAACCTAAAACCACAAAAAAAATGGTCCACTTAGAAAAGAAGGGGAGCGGGTCATGTCCTTATACATAATGAACTAGAAAATTCTTCCACAGTCTTCCCAGGCCTCATTTGTACCAGTGTAGGAAGGGAATTCAAAGAGAAACAACAACAAGGTTTAGGAATAAAATAAGAGCTTGTGTGCATTTTGCCTAAAACCTGTGTCATATCTGCACAGTGAAGTAGATTTTATTAGTTGACAATAAGTGGAAAGAAGGCAGGAGTGGGCATCAGAAAAGTCCACACTTAGCAGTTTAGAGTTCCCAGTACATTTTAAATCCTAACATCTAATTCCCTGTGAAAGCAAATACTGGTGTAGTTTAAAAGCAGAGGGTTCGGCTCATCACTTTGTTACTCCAAAGTTGCAAGAATTCAACCCCATGAATGTCAATGGGATTTATATTTGGTATAAATCTAGACTAATTTAGAGATGAGCTAGGTTTCTGTTCCATTAATTTCCCTTCATAAAAACACTTCTTGGAAGGACGAGGAGTCCTATACTGTCATTTGTATATATGTACGGAAGCTAATAATGCACCCCAGATTTTTGTTACAGTAAGTCTCTTGTTTAACCTGGATTTAGCTAAAAATGCAAGGAAATGTTCAAAAATCACCCACCTTAACTTATTTTTACTCCTTCAGATGTTTCTCTACTGATGCAAAAGGAAGGACTTTTACAGCAAGATATTTCCCTATGCTAATAAGGGCACTGCAATGCAAATAAGGGCTCTGCCATGCACTGTTCTATGATGTGGGAAAAGAACAAGATTAGCTGGGCACGGAAAGGTTTGGTTTAGCTTAATGACTTTTCTCGGTAACATTAAACACCAGCAGGTAGTATTCTAAATTAAATTCTCTTGCAACCACCGGATTAGATAATGGGATAGGTCAAAGTTTAGCTATTGCTAGTTCTAAGCTATTGCTTAAAGAGAGCAGTGTACTACCTATTTTGCTACAGCTATATGCTTGCAATAAAAATATGACTCAGACAGATGTCCTCTAGCAAACCTGTCAGGCAAGAACAATTTAAGAGATTACATCCCCAGCTATTCATTACCCTCCTGATCAAGTTATCCTTTCCACAGTTCATACGCTGTAATTGACCATCTGATCTAGCTTACACAAGGCGGCGCCATTGAAAGCCACTTCCATCAGTGGCTTGTCGTGGTTTTGGCCAAATCAGCCAAGGGCCGGCGACAGATGCTCCACCCCAGCCACTCGTGCACGGAGAGGAGGAGGAGAGATAAAGAGATTTATGAGTTTAGAAGAAAACTAAACTACTTTAATGAAATATTAATAATAAGATAAAAAGGAAAATAATGAAATAGATACAGTATATTCAAAACCGTATTAAGCTCCCAGGATGATGTCACCGGCAGCCGCTGGGGAAGTCCCAGGCTGGACTCAGCGACGGGTGGGAACTGGGTTCCACAGATGGAGTCAGGAACACATGGATCGGGATCAAAGGCAGATGAACAGACGGGGTCCTCTTCAGACATCAGCCATTGAGGGAAGAGAGTTGACCCTTTGATCCCTCAGGTTTTATACTGAGCATGGGGCAGATGGGATGGAATACCCTGTTGGTCAATTTTTGGTCACCTGTCCTGTCCGCTCCTCCCCACAGGTGGGACCCCTCGATGCGTTTCTGCTTCCGACCCTCCAACGGGTCAAATAACGAAATTAGCTGACCTTGGTTGTCATAGCAATAAGTATAGGTAAGAGCCTCACTGCGTACCATTCCTTGGCACTGTCTTACCACTCGGAATGAACCGTTCCAGACACAACATGCTGTTAATTTCAGAGAGTTAGAAGAGGCCCAGCTAAGAAATAAAATTACTGAACAGGAAGTTGGTTCCATTTTACCTCAAACCAGGACAGGCTTAAGCTAAGACAGTTGACTTCACACTGATGCACATGAAGACTTCTTTGGCAATCATTTACACTAGCTGAGTTTCAAAAGCAGAAACCTTCAATTGAGGCAGAAAACATTTTTTTTTATTATTCTTGCTAGTTTTGTTAATGTTTGTCTGTACCTATAGACACTTCTGCGCTACAGAATTACCATTTCAAAACCCACAACGCAATGGCCCAGCCCTCAAGACGATTTTACATGGATGGAAGGACCCAGTCTGCAGATCATTGCAGACCACATCAAAAATCATGGAGAAAGAGAAAGAAGTACAGGATATAAGGTTTTCAGCATTTTCAGTTTCTTTCAATGCCTAATGCTAAGAAGCTTTAGGAAGCAATTTTCACACTTCAATGAAATGTTAATTACCAGCCCTGCTTCTTTCAACCAAGAAGGCAGATGATTATGTTGAGAAGCAACAGTTTTACACAAAACTATGAGCCTTGCAGTATCTCTATGGGGTTAGGAAGTACTAGTTAGCCCCTGACTCAAAGGTGTGGGTGTGACAGAATAACTGTTTTGAAAACATGTACTATTTATCTGAAAAAAGTTGTTTAGTCCTCCATGAACATAACACCTACTTTGGACTATGGACTTTTTCATCTCAAGAAGTGATCAAATAATCTGCAGTCCGTATTGTGGCACTGTTTAGAAACAGTGTTTTATCCATCAGATTAACCTGTCTCGTACAAATAATCCCTTATAATGGGCCGATTATGGACTCAATAAACCATAAAAACATCTGAGATTTTAAAGGAAACACATAAAAGAGATTTTGCTTTCCTTGAGTCCAGACATTAATTTCAACCAATATTAATCTACTGAAGTTCTCCTTTGGTTCTATGTTAAAAGTCTCTACTTACATTAAGGGGGACCGGGGGAGAAAGGGAGAGGAAGCTACACATCTGTGAATACAACGAAACCTATTCAGTTGCCTATTTGTGTAAACTAACACTGAACATATTAATTATTACCTAGAAGAGAATATATTCAAATGCAGTTTTTCCTAACAGGAAGAAAAAAAGACACAATGAGAAATAAAGATAATTGATATGATTGATATGACTTTTTTTCCCCCTTTCCTCAGTAAGAGTTAAAATCTTAACTCAAAATATTGATTTTTGTATATTTTCTGTTTATCTGTTTTGTCCACTATAACTCTGCCAGTTGCCCCAGGCAATCAACAAAGCTCTGCTTGTTCAGCCTTTGATCATCTCTGTGCTAGAAGATTAGCATATGCATACTCTCATCCTCCCCTTTATCCTGTTAATAAAGCTCCAAACTCCCTCTGCTGATGTTCAAGAAAGCAATCCGCTCCAGAGCCCCCAATGATTTGCCCCCATTCCCTCCTCTGCTCAGGACTCGGAATGCTAACTACTATGCACGAGTTGTGTAAGTGCTTATCCACCGGGCCCTCTGAGGAGCAATTCTTACTTGTTTGATGCAGTCCACGTTTGACAGACGTTCCTGGATCAGATTGGCCCAAAGCGCGTTGGGAATTTTCTAAAGAAAGAACAAAAAAAGGCTGAATATTCACAATTGAGTTCAAAAGGAATTTTACCATGCAGGCCTATTCCGGTTAAAGGTGAACTGAGATGTCGTCTTAAAAATAAATAAATAAATAAATCTGTGCAAGTCCCAAGTCATTAACATAATATATCAGAGAGTTAATAAGGGCACGATAATCAGTGTTAAAGGTAAGCTGAACATAAAGCCTACACCTATGCTTTTTGCACACTAGCATGGAAGCGGTGCCAAGTTTTGCACACTAACACACACGTTGGGCATCAAACCTACAAAGGGATCCGTAAGAACATCACATCCAAAGGTAGTCCTTTTTACCACAAGCATCTGACCCACTACTGCTTCTTATGTCCGTGGACTCCCCATTAGTGATCTCAACAGCTACCCTGTGAGACAAGCTGAATCTCGAACACAGAGAAAATAACAGGAAAAGTCTGATTTTCAGGAGATTTATTTCATAGTATTAAGTAACTCGCACTCTTTCATCATCCAGAAAGCTTATTTAAAGCACATTTTAATGTTAAAGTTATTTTATTTTTAAACTCAAGACCATGAAATGGGATTGAAACTGCACGTGCCAAGATTTTCAGAAGTGCTGTTTCTTTCGGGGCTATTACTTTGCCCATATCTAGAGATGTTTTGTAAGACAGTTATTTGGTGACAGAACAACAAAGTTCCTCTACATATTTAGCATTCCCCCGCCCAGTACTTCTTCCATTATTATTAGATTTCCTGACAATAAATTAACAATACCCTTCTTTTGTTCTTGTAAGAATTTTCTTCACTATCTTGCTAATTTAGGCCTTCATTCTATGCTGAACCTGGTTGAACAAACTCTGTCAGTCAGTTAAACTTGGCCATGCCAGTCAGAGCAGCTGTTAATCATTTGACTAAATGCCTTGCCTAGATCTCATTCACTTCGTCATTATTGGTAAAATGAATACTCAGAAAAAATTCGGCACTCAGATTCTGTACTTCCCAAGTCAAAAAAATTCTTTCACTTAACAATGTGAGCTTGACTCTTTGTTCCATGCAGTTCCGTACATTGTGGTTTCCCAACTCTTTTTCTAACCAAACAGTCTGAAGGGCATAATCATGAAAAAAAGAATATTTCTGCAGGTTTACGCTATACTACAGAATATAGACAGATATAATGAAAATGTGACTATGTGGAAAGATTTAATAATCTTCTTCATTAGATCACAAAACAATTTCACCAGGAGTGGTGGAAACGCTACCACACAAGTCACTTTAAAGCGTAGCAGAGCAAGCGCTCCAGAATACACAGCAGAGATCAGTCCTCGGCTAGCTGTGGAACAGAGAAGGTGGCCCAGTCAGGCAGTGGGTTTTCTTATTTTGTTTATCTCTACTGTCCCCAGTTCTCAGTGCCTTTCCTACTATCAGCCATTCATAAGGCAACATTCAAGCAGGTAAAAAAGAAAAAGGGAAAGAAATTGCTGTGTTTCTTGAAAGTCAGCAGGTCCCACAGGGTGGTGCGTCAAAGCTTCCTGCAGCCTCTCGCTGCTGGAGCTGGGTCTGTGGCTTTCAGTCTGTCACCTTCCAAAGGTGCATCATGCTGCTATCAGAAACAGCTAGCGTCTTGCTTACTTCTTTGATGTGTCATGTCAAGACAGGCTAGCAACTGCCGGGGGTCCACTCTGTTAAGCCTCGCCAAACCAATTTAAACCAAAATTATACTAAGTCCTTTCAGTGCAGTGGTATTCTTAAGTCCTCTCTTTTAAGCGGGGCTTATTGCACAAAAATAATCAAGGACACACATGCGGGTATTTCAGTGTTTTTGTTCCTTCTGCTCTCTGTGGCCCAATTCCAGTCTCATTTCCTGGATGGTTTTCCTCCTACTGAGCAGTGGCCTACAAAATAATTTTCAATAGGTTGCTTGTAGAATGCCTAATTATTCAACTAGAAGTCATTAAATTTGATACATATCAGATAGCGCATTTATAATTTGTCTCTCATAAACACTCACATAAATATATCGTGAGCCTGGTAGAAGGGACTTCACCTCCCAGAAGTCTGCAGTAATGGACAACGACACACATACATTTGATAACTGCAAAACCGTGTCTTATTTAAGGCACTCTGAGCCTGTCCCAACCTCCAGTTTAGCTAACGGAAAGACCTGCTGCTTGAATTGTTAAACCTTCCAAAAGCCACGGTATTTTATGTTCAGACCACTTTTCTATACGCGCTGGTTTAATCACTATTTCCATACTCTGAAAAGCGGTACTCAATCCTGATTAATTTTAAACATTCCATGTTACTTCAGGAGCATCATATTTCATCTCACATGCCTGATCTACTCAGAGCTATGTTTTTGCAATCTTTTCATAAAACTGCTACGCTTTCTGTTGCTGGGGTGGGGGGAGCACTTTTCCTAGACATTTCCTTCGGAAGTTTTGGATATATTTGTCCTGAAAACAGGTATGGCTAAAAACTTCTGACTTCATTTGCTTTATAGTTTGTACCCCAGACAGAAAAGCAGTCAAGTTTGAAGAAAAGCAGGTTTAGTACTTTGAAAATCATGAATGTTTAGATTTAGCTTGTTCAGAAAATACAGGTGAAAGGCCATGGTTTTTTATGTATATATAAGACTGTATATACACTTAAGACTATTCCTTTGTAGTGACTTCCTGAAACAGATTAGAATGCTGAACATACATAGATAAGGACACCTTCAGTTTTCCTCTCTTCCATTATATTTCTTCTTAAAAAGCATGAGGATCTGATGCAACAGTAGTTTTAAGTCACTACATAGTATGCAAACACCTTAACTGTAATTTAATATAGCATTAAGAGCACACCCATCCCATAAGCCCACAATTACCACAGTTATTTCAACTTCTTATTTTATCCACTTAACAGGAAGAGTGAAACATGCCATAGCTCATCATTAGACTTCACTATAGGAAAAACCTGAAGGTGCTTCCTATTAACATTATAATAACTAGAGATGAGGGAATAATTTGCAATGATTTATCCAAAAATGTAGCCTCTTTTTCTGTTCATGGAATATTTATTGATAGCTCATGGTTCTTCAAATTTATTGAATATTCAAAAAATTTGACTTCTTTTTGGAATATTTTTACATGCAGAATGATCACATTTTGCTTTGAACAGTCAGTATTTAAAATTCACTACCTGAGCTGTGCTCATTAGTAAGTGGCCAGGTGTGTGTGAGCGAATGATTGCATGTCCAAGTTTAAAAATTGAGCTTCAGAGAATAATCACGTATTTTAAATATGCCTTCCATGAATTCTTGTGCCAGGAACACTCAAATGTTTTAATGTTCACTGGAAGCGAACACAAAAGAGATGAAAGCTTGGCTAAAGGTAAGCAAAATATGTGAACAAACATTTGCGGATCTTTTTGCAGCATTCGCCCAGATCTAGTAACATTGGCCTACTGACCTAAAAATGAATGACCTTTGGCACTGGGGTTAATTTAGCCACAGTAACCTTATATGCATGAAATGGTCCTCTAATAACATTAAATTGCGTTATATGATCTTCGCACCAGACTTTCAAAAACATAGTCTTGGTTCCTGCTTTTCCTCTTTCCATTTATTAAATTGCTTTGGCCAGGATGACAACTTTTTAATGCCCTGGTTGTATCAAAGACAGTATAAACAGCTATTGTTCTGTTCCTGAACAGACATTCAAACCCTATTAGTGCTGATGGATGTTATGTATGCTAAAGGAGTCAAGTTTACCACTTGCTTCAGCAGAACTTGGGGTCAGTTACGGCAACAGTTGATTTAGCCAGCAGACATCAATCAGTAAGGGAAAATATAGCTCAAGGTGACAGTTTGGCTACATTTTAAGTAATTGTAAAGCTTGCATTGATTTAGAGGGAGCAAGGAGTTCCCTCCTAGTTTTAGGAGTTACATTTGAAGAGTCAAGCTCATATAAAAGACCAAAAGAAATGATTTAGTGAAAATGTTCTTCTAGGATCTAACATCTCAAAAACAAAGGCAAACTGCACAGTACTAAGCCACCACCAGATTCTGCTCTTTGGGCACTCCTTACTACCTGATTAGCCTTGACATTTTTGACTTTCATCTTCCACACCATCCATCTTTTTAAATCAAATAAGCCCAAAAGGACACCCTTGAAAGTGCATCTGTATAGTCTGAAATATGTTAATAATTACAGTAATTAAACCAAAGGGAATTTTTGTTTTAAATTCTCCCCCTCCGAGTTGAAATTTATGAACCTAGCAAAACAATCTTTAATAATGAGAACAAAGATTTCAAAGTACATATTCTTGATAAGAATCATTTTATATCATCCCAGCCAAAAGCAAACCTTTTTGCCAGAAGTTCAGGGAGTTCAATGAACTCTTTCCTCTCAGATCTTTAAGTATATTACTTGAGCCATCTCCAAACTTCCTTCACTAACTCAGTGTAATAAACACTACCCTATTTTCAGCCTAATTTTCTAAGGAA
The DNA here is from genome assembly GCF_964199755.1 of Larus michahellis. Taxonomy (NCBI): domain Eukaryota; kingdom Metazoa; phylum Chordata; class Aves; order Charadriiformes; family Laridae; genus Larus; species Larus michahellis. Next base: position 13,155,430 of record NC_133910.1, on the reverse strand, counting down.
AAAAAAAAAAAAAATCTACGTATCACACCGTCTACCATTTCAGCAAATCATGAATTTGTTGGCCAATTGCAATCAAATTTAGCAGGGGTGTAAAATTCTCACAGATATGAAATTGCTTCATTTTTATGAAAATAGGTCACAAAGGATAAAAGATAAACTCAAATTAGTGGACTTATAAATATCTATGCTTATAAATATCTAAAGGGCAGGTATGAAGAGGATGGGGCCAGACTTTTCCGTGGTGCTCTGCAACAGGACAAGGGGCAACAGGCACAAACTGAAACACATGAAATTCTGTCTCAACATGAGGAAAATCTTCATTACTTTGAGGGCGACAGAGCACTGGAACAGGCTGCCCAGAAAGGTTGTGGAGTCTCCTTCCCTGGAGATACTCAAAACCTGCCTGGACACATTCCTGTCCAACCTGCTCTAGGTGAACCTGCTTTGGCAAGGGTGTTGGACTAGATGATCCCCAAAGGTCCCTTCCAACCCCTTACCATTCTGTGATTCTGTGACTTGCTAGAGATGGAGTCACAGAAAACCAGTCTTCTTCCATGCTATTACTCATGGAAGACCTTGACACAAATCATTCAGCTGAAAGGAATCAGCAAAAAGGGCAGGAATCAGAAGCAGAGATGATTCTGTGTATTAAGGATATTCTTTCAACATACTTTTCTGATCTACTTGTCACTAGCCTTTAATATCATTGCTGATCAACTACTCCTGTGAGTCATGACATCTGGAAAAAACATTCTTCCGACTAACTCCTTTGAATCATAGAATGGTTTGGGTTGGAAGGGACCTTAAAGATCATACAGTTCCAACCCCCCTGCCCTGGGCAGGGACACCTCCCGCTAGACCAGGTTGCTCAAAGCCCCATCCAACCTGGCCTTGAACACCTCCAGGGATGGGGCAGCCACAACTTTTCTGGGCAACCTCTTCCAGTGCCTCACCACCCTCATAGTAAAGATTTTCTTCCTAATATCTAATCTAAATCTAACCTCTTTCAGTTTAAAACCTTCATACCTCATCCTATCGCTACACTCCCTGATCAAGAGTCCCTCCCCAGCTTTCCTGGAGCCCCTCTTTTAAGTATTGGAAGGGGCTATAAAGTCGCCCTGGAGTCTTCTCTTCTACAGGCTGAACAGCCCCAACTCTCTCAGGCTGTCTTAGTAGGAGAGGTGCTCCAGCCCTCTGATCATCTTCTGGCCCTCCTCTGGACCCACTCCAACAGGTCCATGTCCTTCTTATGTTGGAGGCCCCAGAGCTGGAGGCAGCGCTGCAGGTGGGGTCTCACAAGAGCGGAGTAGAGAGGCAGAATCACCTTCCCCAACCTTATTTTGTTGCAGCTCAGGATGCGGTTGGCCTTCTGGGCTGCCAGCACACATTGCCAGCTCACGTTGAGCTTCTCGTCAACCAACACTCCCAAGTCCTTCTCCCCAGGGCTGCTCTCAATCCATTCTCTGCACAGTCTATATTTGTGCTTGAGATTACCCCAACCCACATGCAGGACCTGGCACTTGGCCTTGTTGAACTTCATGAGGTTCACAAGGGCCCACCTCTCAAACCTGTCAAGGTCCCTCTGGATACCATCCCTTCCCTCCAGCATGTCTACTGCTCCACACAGCTTGGTGTCGTCAGCAAACTTGCTGAGGGTGCACTCAATCCCACTGTCCATGTTGCCCACAAAGATGTTAAACAGCACCGGTCCTAATACCAGCCCCTGAGGAATGACATTCATTGCACATTAGTTAGGAGGCCCACAATGAAGCATGAATGGATTTTAAAACCTGTCTGGAGCAAACTGGGTACTCAGTTGGGTAGAGCGCATCAACTGAAGAACTGAACAGTCTCCTGAGTTGGCTGCTATTGCCTCAGCTTGAGAGCTTCTAGCGTTTACAGTAACTTAATCCTTTTGAGTCATACTCCTTTTCAGTTAATGCACCAAGTAAGTTATTTGTGTTGTGATACAGAAAAATCAAGCGTGCACAACTAAGTAGCACTATCAGATCAAAAAAAGTTATTTGGGTATATATTTTCCAGAGCATTTTATACCGAAGGAGACCTCAGAGATTAATGCTTATTTTATTGAGATTATCAGACATGGTGAAACAGAAGACACTTTGTTTAATGATACGATGAACCATTCTTTAAATTGCATTGTGCATACCTGGACTTCTCTCAATTCTATTGCTTATGTCTAAGGTTAATGTTTTCAAGACCTCCATTACTTCACGTCATCTTCCTCTCCTGCCCCTATTCTATGCCCTGACACATTTTCATCTTTGTTCCTATCTCCTTTTCTAGCAGAGGTTACCCTTCTTCTCTGAAAGACCCTGTACCTACATATACACAAACCAATGTACAAACCATAGATATAAGAATATTTACTCTGATTTGCTCAACTCATAGCAGTAGAAATCATGGGAATGCCATATAATTCCTCGTCTGTGACATGAGAACTACTATTATTATATCCTCTTACACACCTGTTTTCTTTCTTTACATGCCTTTGCTTCCTTTGTCAGCGCTAATATTTCCTTGAATAACAAAGTCTCCTGAGAGATACGTATGGCATCAAAATGTTTACAAAGCCACATCGCCTGAGGGAAGAAGAAAAAAAAAAATACAGGTCGAAATATTTGTAAAGAAAATGAAGCATTTTTTCAGAAGGCTGCAGAAAGACAGAGTTTTCCTAGCCTTCCACTTAAACATACAGACTATATGTGTAACTTTAAGCAGTTTCTTATAAAGATGTTCAAGAGTCTACAGCTTTGAATAAGGACTTTTTCATCTACTGCACTATAACACAGATTTTAAAAAAGAAAGCATTCTTCCTAGCACACACCACCACCATCTGCAGTTTCTGTGGTCACTTTTTCTGCAATTCAAAAACAACTTGGACATTTTCAATTAAGTGGTACCAGTGGACATGACAGACAACTGGCCATACAGATGAAGCAATCCACAATATGGGAATACCACAAACATGTAACTATGGTACTCCTCCCAGATTAATTAATCCTGCTAAAAAGCTGGGAAAACAAGGCAGGCAGAATTCTGTTGCATTACAGCAGTATCACTACCACTACCTGAGCAAGTTCTGGCAGAGCTCACTTGAACCTTTCTGTTTAACCTGTAGTGTAATACACAGGTGTATCCCTTAGGAATGCCACCCTTCAATTTGTCTTGTGCTCTTCTATCACTTAGATAATTCTGAAAATTATTTTCTCAGAATAAAATTGTCACAAGTGCTGAGCTCAGTAGAAAGTGAAAAGGTGAGCGGACAGTATTGTCACATTGAAGGTAGTATACTTACCACTGTAGTTTTCCCAGAAGCAGGGGGACCAAGTACACAGATTCTTGGAGCTACGAAACAAGAATACATGAATGTCAAGACGCAGAACAGCAAAAAATGCAACCAGTTTCCCACTATGGCATTGCATAATATAAATGTAATCACAACAAAATAATTGTTTCAGTTGGAAATCTGCCTGAATGGAGACTTCAGGATTGAGCTCCACTGAGGGGAAAAAAAGGGAGAACACTAAGTCAGTGCCAGCTGGGTCTTCCTTTAATCTCCACAGTCAATGAGATTAATATGCTGACTAAACATGCCACTTAGAGCGATATGTAAGGGATATATATATAGATATAGATATAGAGAGATATATATCTCAATCAATTTAAATACATGGTTAGTTTAGTGGGTGAACCAGAGCATAAGATGCGACCATTTCCTTATCTGGGCTTGACTTTTATTCCCAAAACATTGGTTTAGACCTAACACATTTTGTGATGAAAAAATATTTTAGCTTGTACATGCAGAACAGGACTATCTAAAAGTGACTATTATCGTAATCATAGAATGGTTGAGATTGGACGGGACTTCTTGAGATCGACTTATTCCCCTTACACAGTATGGTAGTAAAAATACTTTTTACTTCGGCAAAGTTTTTAGCTCTCATCACAAGAAATGCAATTTCACCTTTCAGTTTCATCTAAATAGGTTGTGTCAGGGTTCAGAGAAGATTTAGCTATTGCAAAATTAAGCACTCTCTCTACCCTTTTTGACAGCTACCTTCAATTTTTCTAGTCATGATTAAAAGTAATTTTCTTCATCTCTGTATCTTGTGTTTCTCTACTGCATGTCCCTCTCCTTTCCCTGAGGGGCAAGGTGGGAAAAATGCATCCCGGTTCTGAGGAATTCTTAATCTAATGCGTACAGACAACACAATAGGCATTACCATTGTAAGCTTCATTGGGAATGAGTTAGAGGCAAGGAAAACAAGGGGAAAAGGAGTAACTCTTAGGAAAGTATTTGAGACTTTTTTCACGAACACACCTTGGGCTGCAATCCCTTGAGCTGTCTTTTTATATTAACATCTTTGATGCTTTTTCCTCTATACCTCAGGGGAGAAAAACCAAAGCAAAATAGACTATACACAGAAGAGACTGATGACTATTTACTGCGAGTAACATAGGTCAAAACAAAGGAGGGATCTACTCACCCAAAAACCTCTTCAGCTCTTGATAACCAAGGGAGATACAGTGTCTGATGGCAGCAGACAGGGAAGGATGTGAAATGTATTTTTATGAGGCCTTCCATGCACTTAACAGTTATTGGGCAGGTGCAATTTTTAAACAGACATGAAATCCAAATTACAGATTCATCTTTACAAAGTTATCCGACTTAGAAGGTTTAAGAAAAACTCCCCCCTTATTGGTTCTTGCAAGTGCAACAGAACTAGTACACAATGTAGAAAAATACTTTAAAAGGATACATCAGCTGTTTTTATCACCTAATTTCTTTCAAATGTAATGTGATTAAATCCTAGGGTTTTTTTTTAATCTAACACCTTGAAACTCCAGCCCGGTACTTAGGAATTATTTATAAACAGCGTCATAAAAGAGTGCTCGGGTGCCAACACTAATCAACTTCTTCAAACCACTTCAAAGAAAATCAAAAAACCTTTCCATCCACAGATCCTTTTGAGGTTTAACTAGGAGCATGATTTAAAATTCACAAGAAAACCCTTAGGTATTGAAGCTTTAATACACAGCTTTCTTGGACAAACGTTTGATAAAAAACGAAACATACCATTATATACACCATATCATGCTTTAATATTGCCCAGGGCTACTGTAAATGCTCACTTTGTACTAAATCTGGTTTTCTCTCTGCTTAGTGGCTGGCAGCAGATGGGGCAGTGTAATTCACTGATTTACTCATTTGCACACTTGTAAGACTCCTGTAAAGCATTCTCCCTAAACATACGACACAAGGGCACAACCAGGACACCACTGTATGTAATGTTTAACCCCCTCCATTCAGCAAACAGTCAGTATTTAATACTGGAGATCTGAACCAGTAGCTAAACGAAGTCCGGAAAAATCTAGAAAATGCCTTTTTCTTCAGTAACAAATCATATTTCATTCTGCGTTTTGTCTTGATGAGATGTTACAGGATTTACTCTTCCAAGTAAAGTAAGTTTTAACATTCAACAATTATTTTAGTAATAACAAAATTAAACCTGGAATAATGCAAAAGAACAGCTGGACTCACTGAGTTGCATTTAAGTCCAAAAGGTTCTATGATTAATATTAACATGACAAAGTTTGCTTAACTTGTAAGAGAAATCCTTTGTCAAACAGGAAAAGCACATAGTACACGATGAACGTTCTTGCAGAACTTTTTTACGTCTCTTCAGAGGTTTGACTGTAAATTAAGAACTCACAGAAATGCCGCTTGGATCCCGAAAGCTTTTTTTTATGAGCAAAACCAAGATACAATGTAGAAAACTAGCGTCTTTGTATATGAAAGGATTATCAGTTTTCATATGGTTAAGGCTTTTAGAAGGATCACATGAAAGAACAATAGCACGAAGCCTTAAGCACAAACACTTAGCCACACATTCGACCTACAAAATTTTCAAGACAGTTGTAAGCTATAATCATCATTAGACTTGTTTATATTTTTAAGAGTACTTTAGATCCTATTATTAATTAAAAAGGTTTTCTAACTTCACACCTGGGATAGATGCAATGCTTCTTTTCCACACATCTCTGTTTGAAATTTCCTCTAGGGCTAAAACTGTCTAGCAAGGCAAGATCATGAAAATTCATCGCTTTACTGATGGCTCTAATAAGGTTTTTTTTCTTCTAAATAGTCAGCACCTTACGCCATGATCAAAAAGTAAAATCAACTCTGCTACAGATTTCTGTTACATTATTTTCTGTATAATTTATTCTTAAAACAACATTTATGCTTTAATTTTAATTGGAGTTCCTTCCCTTTCTTAATAGATTTTTCCAGACCAAAAGCAGACAGCATTTTTCCTTTGACAAACAACTGCTGTAGTTCTGTCTTTAGCCTCTAAATACTGAAGTAATGAAATGGAAACCTGCCTAATTTTGTTCAAATAATACTGTAGGGCTTAAGGACAAATGTTAGCTCAATGTGAAGAAATTTTATCAGCATTCTATCAAACCACAAGAAATTCTTCCACATATTTTCCATGGGTCTATAAAACAGACTGATTACTCATGCTGCCCACATCACAAAAGGCTGGACACAATTTGCAGAATTTGATTTTTTTTTTTAATATATATTTAGCAGCATTTCAATCAACATCCATCTGATCACCACCACTAAGAGCTCACAGCACCTCTAGCGATAATGATTTCATTGATGCTGCAGCAGAACTTTCATAATGGTTTACTATGGTTTTAAAGAAACATCAAAGCAACATGACACCAGCTATCCCTGACAGCTCATGCAGAACAAAAATTATAGTTCAGTTGCGCATATCCAAATATAATCTGCCTAAGGGTGAACAGTTTGTAAATCAAATAATTTGATTGAGTGTACATGCTTTTATTGTGCAGAATACAGACTTCCTATTCAATTTACCAGGTTTTGTTATACATACAAGTAGGCATGCTCACTGTTCCTTCACGTGAGATGCCACCGAGCAGTGGAACTCATTAACAGCAGATAGTAACTAACTAATCAAAAAAACCAGAGAAATCTGCCAGCCCAGGTAGAATAGGAAACCAAATTTACACCTGACAAAAGGAGTAATTAGCGAGCTTAAAGACAACAGGAAATATCAGATGGGGCACAGAACGCATTAATAATTGATACACTAGAACTCTTTGTTATTCCCTTAGAGGGTTTCATTGTTATAACTGTTAAAGTGCATTTTTTATTAGATTACCCACTAAAAAAAGAAATTAAAAGCATCTTACCCATAACTATTCCAAAATGCTCACCTTTTTCTTCCCCCCCCCCTCGCCAAGACACAGTCTGAAAAGTTTTATCCATCATTTGCCAACTGAAGCACAGCTTTCAAAGAGCTGTTTACAAATAAGGAACTGAACTATTTATGGTGTCTCAGTTTTCACTTACCATCATCATTGTTTTGCTTTAAATGGTTTATCATATACTGAATGGGATCATCTGGCTTATGAATTAATAGTTCTTCAAGCATGTTCTGAAAATAAATAGGACAAAGTCAGAGGAAAATTTAACATAGCTATGCAGTCATGATAAGACTGCATTTTTACGGCAATGTTACAATGAGGATCTTAAGAAAATGAATAAGCATTTATAAACTCTTTAAGCCCCCTTTCATAGACAAAATTGAGACTATGAAACCTATTTTAGAGGATGAAAAACTGAAGTAAATCATGGTCAGAAGATTGCCAACAAAAAGAATAAGCCATTTGCTTTAACTTATTTATGATAAATACAGACACCAGAAAGGTTTGGCTTGAGCAGTCTGGCGTCGATAACGGTTGAGTCAGCATTGACATAAAAATCATACAAGGAGTTTCAAAACTACAGTCAAGTTAAATTAGTATCTCTGCAGGGCAAGTTAAAGCTCCTTCTCAAGCACATTCCCACAAGCTTCCGACTAGGCTAGGGGACTGCAGAACCGACAAGAGCTGCAGAAAACACAAAACCAACAACCAGTCAAAGGCACAAAAGCAGCACATCTCACTTTCGTAACTGTACTAGTCCTCCTCCCACATGAAAAACAATGGGGGGAGGAAGGGGGAAAAAAAGGCTTAAAGCATTTCCTTGAATGTCCTCGAATTAAATGTTTGAGGTTATACAGGGCCTTGCTTCAGCTCCCACCGATAGCAGTGTGGATCTTACGCTGATTTCAGTGAGGTTTGTAGCTTTACGGGCAGAGAAAGGAATAACGGTAAGAAACACTAACTCCATAGACTTTCTCACAAGACATTTCAGCACAGCCAAGAATTCTGCAATTAAAAATAAACATCAAACAGCAGCTAACGTTTTGACTTAAATTACCTACTGAAATGCTCACACTGGAATAGGATGTCTTTTTCTAAAAAATCAGTCATAACACTTTAATATTTGCAAGTAAATTCCATAAAGTCTGTATATTCCATAAAATTTTATCCTCTAACCAACTGGTTGTCTTTTATTGGAGTGGTCTGTTTTCCTTTTCTGCTTCATCCACTTCATTAGAATAATTAAAACACTCAATTTTGTTTATAAACTGTTTAAGGTGCAAGTTCTGATGCTTCAAGGTCTGGGTAGCACATAGCACAATGCAGGAAATTTGTATTTTTATTGGAAGCTGATTTAAAAATTATTACTTTCCAGCAACGTTTATTTAAACTAAGAAATCTGAATTTGGGACTACAATTACCAGCAGCTTTAAAAATAAAATACCTAGAAAATCTGATCTTACTGCAGTTCAAAATTGTTCAGGCTGACAATGACTGATACTTTCACTATTTCGTGCCCAAGTCCTACCCCCACTTCCATGCATGCTTCATTTCATCCAGTGTAATTTTACACGAGCAGTTCTGTTAATCTCTGGGGGAGGTTCACGGTTTGGGTCTCGTGTTTTAGGTTTCACATTTTGGGGTTTGTAAATGTTTAAGTTTAGGACAATAATTTCAAGTCATATGTGTTTGTATTATTATGTTGCTACAACACAATTGAAGCATGAAAAGAGCAACAGTGAGTAAATCCCATAAGTGTTTTATGCAATATGAGGACCTACAGCTGCATTCAATGCCTCATAGCATGCAAAACACACCATTTCCATTAAAAAAACCACAAATATTATGCCACACTGGTCATACTAAATGGCCTTGAAGTTACATGAAAAAAAGAAGAGAGCAGAAATAAGAAAAGGAAAGAAAAATAAGCATTTGTGTGCTTTCCAGTGAGATTTGAAAAAGCAAAAAGGCCTTATACATATAAATCCAAGTTTTGAGTCGAGTTCGCACCAGCACGCAGGGGGAGTCGTCTCCAACAAGTTCTAACAGAACAGCGCCTGGATATTTAGTCGCTGGCACAAATCTCCCCATGCTCGACAAAAGGGCTTTTTCCACACTTCTAGAACAAAACGTACCTTTCTCTAAGGCAGGGAAACCAATCTTGCTATTTACTGAAATCGCGATGTTAGAAGCGTGCTTCTTTTTCTTTATTTTAGACACGCATCTCCACAGAAAGGCCACAACCGCAGCAGGAACACATGGAGAAACAATTTTAAACGCATAATGCGGATCAAGGGGCTGCAGTGTGTCACCTCAGCAGCCTCTGCCTCAGGAAGGGCAAACCCCTTCATCTCGGCTTTTCCCGCTCGATCTGTTACTGCCGCCGCCTCCCTGTCCTGCCAAGCCTGCCTTGCCTTTCACGGAGCCAACACCTTTCCCCCACAGCCTGACACTTTCTTCCGCAAAAAAAATAACATATACGAACCCCAGCAATCCACAGGGTATTATTAAAATAAGTTAATTAATTAGGAGAGCCCCCGGCCGGTGCACCTTCCCTCAGACGGCGTCACCCATCCGCCCCTTTCCACAGGAGCCCGGTGCCGGCCGCTGGGGGAAATGGCGGCGGCGCTGCCCCCCGGGCGAGCCGCCCCGGCCGCCAGCGGAGGCCGTGAGGAAACTGGGCCGCCCCCCGCAGGGCCAGGCCGGCGGTGGCCCCGCACTGCCTCCCCACGCCCCGGAGGGGATGGAGGGGGGGAAGCCCCGCGGTGCCCCCGGGGCGGGCGCGGCCCGTTCACCTGCAGGAGACGGAAGAGCTCCCGCTCCTCCGCGTAGGCGCCCACCGGCGGCGGCCACGGCCGGGCGGGGGCGTCCATAGCCGCCCCTAGCAACCAGACCCGCCGCGCCGCTGCGTTGCTAAGGAGCGCGTCATCTCCCCGCGCCGCCGGAAGGCCCCACCCCACTCACCGCCTCCCTAACAGCAACGGGGGTGACGTCATCACAGGGCGACGCGCAGCGCCTCCCCGGCGGCGCGGTTGCCAGGGAGACGGCGGCGCGGTTGCCGGGGCGGCCGGGAGAGCCCGGCTGGCCGCTGCCCGCACCGGCCCCTCTCGGCGGGGCTGCCGGTAGGGAGGGCGGGCGGGAGGACGGGGCCTGGGGCGCTGGCGGGTCTCCGGCCGGCAGGCGGGACGGCGGGGGGGCCGGCGGCAGGGCCGGGAAACGCCAGCCCCCTGGGCAGGCCCGGCCTGGGCGGGCAGGGACGGGGGTGAACGGCGCCCCGGGCCTCCCCAGCTCCGGCGCTGCCTGTGCCGCCTGCCCAGCCGGCTTCACTTCGTGTCGGAGTTTTGAAGCCGCTTGGGCAATAGTTTTACAGCGGTAAGAGAAGCCGTGTGTCCCTCCGGCCCTTTCGCAGCCCTGTGTTTGATGCATTGCCACATTATGTTTACAATAGACCCACTAGGGTTTATGGCATCTGATTGTCAGTGCTCCCCTCTGGGTTCTCTACCTCTTTTTGCAGCATCGTTACTACCTCATTGACTTACTGTTTGGGGCTCTGGGAGTGCAGAGCTTTGACACAATGTATCTTCTCTTTTTTTCTTCTTTTTCCTTTTTTTTTTTTTCCTAAAGTTTTCCACTAACCTACACAATTCCAACTCAAGTGACAGATAGAGTTACATGTATAGAAATGCATAATTTCTAAAAAGTAGCTTCCTTTCTCTCCTTCTTTCCCAAAATCCAGGAGGGAGAAAACATGAATGAGGCAAAGGAGGCTCTAAGAAACATAGAGCAGAACTACAAGCTCTTCCTGCAGCAGCAGTTTACGTTTATCGGAGCACTGCAGCACACCCGAGAGAATGCACATGACATGATCAGACCTGTGGCAAGCATCAGCCAGGTACAAAGTATACAGCAAAAAGTTCTCTGCCGACGAGACCAGGGACCAATGCAGTGCTGTCACGCACTTGGGTCCAGTTCAGGGATGAATAAATGTTTTTACTAAGGGAAGATGCACAAAAACTCTCTAGTAACATTTGTGTGTAACTCTGCAAACCAGTGGCAGAAAGATTAAGTAGGGGAGAGAAATACCTGTGTTAGGTCTTCTCATTTGCAGAGAAGAAATTTTATTGCTGAGCATCACTTTATGATTTAGTTTAACGCCATCATTTCGCTGCTGAGGCATAGCCAGAAATACAGGGTACAAGAAAACAATCAAACCAAGCGTCCTTCCCCAGCCACACATGGAATCTGTAATCCTTAACTTGTAGTAGCCAGCATACTTGCCTCTTCCCCCTGGTATTGGTGCTGCTGTAGCTTTCTATAGTGCTTATTAAAAATAATGGCTGTGTTACAGAGGTAGGATGATGGATTGAGGGCTGAAAGTCCCAAGAGTGCTAGGGGTTTTCTGGGCTAGTAAGTGAATTGTCTAGGAATTTTTATAACATGGGATGCTTTAAGTAGTGCAGAGAACTTAGACCACCGGCAGACAGAGGGGGAAGAAAAATCTAAATAAAATTAGAATTGTGGATGTGAGAGAGCAGAACCCAGGCACAAAACCCAGACGGATGCCAAAGCCAGAGTGCAAGCCAAGCTGTTGTTAGGATTAGGACGCAGAAGTGAGCTGGTTGTCTTTGCTACGGGCTGACTTTCTTTAATGTAAGGGCTTTGCTCGTAACATTGAAGAGGACTGAGACAGACATTACACTGAACCATTTTTTTCCAAAAATAGGCATTGAGATTTTGTATAACATTATGCTGTTTTTAAAAGTGACAATATTTCAGTGGTATCGAGCAAGCTTGGACTCTACTTCTTGGCAAGGGTGGAAGGCTTGCTTGTTGCGGGGGGAAGCTCGTAGGTGACTTCAGCAATTCCATTGATCCACGGCACCATTTGTGATAGAGTAACAGGTGACATATTGGTGGCAAACTGTACTGCGGGGATAGCCCTGAGGGTGCAGCCACGTTACTCCTGGGGGAGGACGGGAAAGGGAAAAGAACAAGTTACTGGTGAGAACAGGGAGCAACTGGTGCAGCACGTACTGGTGACGCATTGTGCAGGAATTGAACCACTACCAAAGAAAGCTCACTGGGGACAAAACCAGACATCCATTGTATTTCACTGCCATTCTCCTGAATCAGCCCAACCCTGTTTTTAATTTTGCATTGGAGGGCATAAGAATAAAAGCAACAAATGCAGAAATATGCGTGCTTTCGGCATACAGCTGGCTTGACTGCCAGCTTTCTTGGGGTGTAAACATGGAAACTACAGGGGAAAAAAATGCACGTAGATGGGAATATACTGCATTTCTAGCCCCTAAAAGCTGTACGTGGTACCCTTTTCAGTGTCGAGTGACGACATTTCTCAGAGAAAAGAGGAGAGCATAGTAAGGTGGAAAGGTCGAGGAGCACACCATGGTAAGAGAATGGCAACAGCTCCTGAAGTCTTCTGGATGGAGTAGGGTATAAAATCAAATCCCAAGTGGTTTTGTGAGATGAGCTCCTCAGCCATTGCTTCATCCAGAGGCTGAAATCACCCAGCGAGTCCCTGCCCTGCAGAGCCTGGCTGTGCTCATGACACCGGCCCTGCGCAGGGGCTGTCAGTGAACTCCTCCGGCTGCAGCTCAGCTGCTCATCAGCAGGTGGGTAGTGCAGAGCTGGAGCCCTTGCAAGCCGTTGTTCCTGAAGTCCTGGTCCCCATCCTGGTTATACACGTGCGTTAACACTCTCTTGTTGATGCGGACAGCAAGGAGTCCTGTTATCCCATTGGTGAACATCCAGGCTAAAACGCTATTCTCTTTAGGACTATTTCTGCTCACAGCAGCAATAAAAAAATCCTGCCACTCACATAGACACAACGCTCAGCAAACAGTGTGGAAGGAGGAATCTGTAGTGGAAATGGACCCTTAGGGGCCATTTTTTATTTTTCTTACAAACCTGCTGAGGATTTGCCCAAGCACAGAGCATGACTTTTCTGTATGCAGGAACTGTACCGATGGTGGAACAGCTACTTCATTCTTGTCTTGAAATCTTACAGAAAGCACTGGAGATGTTAGAGTCCAGCTGACTAGAGTCCAGCTGCTCAGTATTTTGTATTCTGACCACTCGTGTCTGAAGTGCCTGTAATTTCTTTGGAGAAGATACTTAATCTCTTGGCATAACGTTTCATCACGCAATGCCATTCACTCTGAGTAACAAAAATGCTCAAGGCGAATAGGGAGTATCATTGCTGCAATAGGTTAGTAAGGACAATTTAGGTTAAATGGGTTTAGTTTGCAGTCACATCTAATGATGCCAAATAAAGAACCACAAAGAACACGTGATGCAAACCATCACTCTAAACCATTCCCAGTTTGGCCGCTGCCCTCACCTCCCACCCCACTCTGCCTCGGCAGAGCCATGGCAGTGGCAGAGGGTGCCCTGCTCAGAGCAGACCGAAAACTCCCCTCACACACAACCTGTTTCTGCAGCGCTTGCAGCGGAGCTGTGGTTTTGGCTGTGGTACTCCTACACGTCTTCGAAGAGGGAGGAAGGCTCACTGGTGTGCTGATGAGCAGATCCATCACGCCAGCCTTCTTCAATCGTGATGAATGACAAGCAAACATCTCAGGCATGCTCTCGAAATCTCAATACCCGCCGCTGTATTTGTAGTTTCCGCAGTGGCTCACACCTGCAGAGCCACAAGACAAAGCAGCTTCTTGGCATTAACCTAAGCAACTTTGCAGCACAATGTAATTTAACGTGCATGACCCTGTCTTTCCCCATGTACAGGTACAGTCCTACATGGACCATCACTGTAACAATTCCACGGACAGGCGCATCCTCAGCATGTTCCTAAACATCTGTAACGATCTAAGCAAGCTCTGCCACAAGCTGGAAACTGTGCATTCTGGTAACAACATAACCAACGGCATTTTGGAGAGATGCAAGATGCTCCTTAGCCACAGCAACGATCTGAGCGCCATCCGAGCTAAGTAGGTCTCTCCATCAGCTTACGTGGAGGCAGGTGTCAATGCTGGGGGACTGTCACAAGAACGCATATTCCCACTTCATCAATTCTGTTACGGCACCTTTCTGGCTTTAGTGAGGGTACAAGGTGCTACCCAGGTTACTATTCCAGCTGTTGGGAAAACATCGCAAGCCTCCGTTCACAAAAAGGGAGTTTGTTTGTTTATTTGATCCTTTTATTGGTGCATGGAAGGGCACATACAGGCAGGTTAGTACGCTGAAGTCGCATGCAACGCTCAGGCAGTTTACCTTCTCCTATTCCTGCTCTGCACGCAGCTAATTTTTGTAAGGCAAGTGTCTACATGCTCTTGAACCCTTCCAGGTCTAGCCCAGCAGCCAGGATGGTGCGTTTGGCATGACTCGTTTAGCAGGACGTAATTCTATCCGTGCCTTTTTGTTTGGGGGGAACTGGCTGTCTGTGCATTTCTGCTCTCCCAGGGGCTCTCCGGGTGCCCCTGTGGGCTCACCAGGGTCGCGTTGCTGGGTCTGCTCTGCCAACTGTTTCCTTCTGTCCCACAGATACCCCCACGCTGTTGTGAATCACCTGAGCTGTGATGAAGCAAAGAATCACTATGGAGGCGTGGTGAGCCTCATCCCCATCGTTCTAGACTGCGTGAAGGAGTGGGTAGCCCACGCTGAGAAGCTGCCACGGCGCACGCTGTATAATGTGAGTGGTGGAAGTGCTGTCTCTGAGAAGAGGGCACCCCAGGATGCAGCAGCTAGGGCAGCCATTTCCCAAACACCACCTTCTGTGCACCTCGAGGCTCAGGTCTCAACTAGTAACAAAGATAACGTACAAGTGCAGGAGAGTGTGCATGTCCGGAAGAAGAACCTAAATGACACAGAAAATCACAGCGGGAAACTTAAAGGTCCCTGGAAACCCCCAGGTAGACACGCCTTTTAAAGGATCAAGGTTCACGCATCTTCTGCTTACCATCTTTAATCAGGTGCCCGATTCAAGACAGTGAAATGAATACTAGAGATTCTGCCTATCCGAGTGTTTCTGAGGAGTTAGCTCTGTAAGCCAGCCCTGACCAGACACATACTCTCCCTTGCTGATGTTTCCACTCTCCTACTTAAAGTCGTACCCCAACAGAAGTAGCTGTAACACTACAGCTGGTCCCTTTGACCAGCGCTGTGGTGAGAGCAGGGGACAGTCAGGAGCAATCAGGTTCTAATCGCTCAGATATGAATCTTAGGCAAGCTGCTTGAAATGGGATTTCACACGTTCTCATTTCTGAGGAGCACCCGCTCACTGGCTGAAGCCGGAGGTGTAAAGAACCTGCACGTCTGAAGGACAGGATGCAGAGCAGCAAAAGCCTCTCAGTATAGATTCAGATATTTGTTTGAGGTTCGGTCTTGTCCCTGAAGTTCCCTCACCCCCAGTGAAATTGCCTGGTTATTTGGATCAAAGAATCAAAGTCTACAGGACACTAATGATATCTCCCTTACATGCCACTGGCTACGGGAAAGGTCAGCGCGCTTTAGCTGCACCGACCGCGCTCTGCTGCATCCTCCTTGCAGGTTCTCACGCCATCGCCAGAACACACCTCTCAGAACATCTTCCCTTAAACGTTTGACTCCTCTGCTGCCAGAGCTAGAGATGCAAAGGAGGACAAACTTCACTTTGCTCTTAGTTTGGTGTACAGACAATATCCCAACTTGAATAA
Organism: Larus michahellis; assembly: GCF_964199755.1. Taxonomy (NCBI): domain Eukaryota; kingdom Metazoa; phylum Chordata; class Aves; order Charadriiformes; family Laridae; genus Larus; species Larus michahellis. The sequence goes on along the minus strand of NC_133910.1, from coordinate 13,139,495 downwards.
AACACCCCTGTCCTCCCCAGAGCTCTGCAAAGCCAACAAAGTCATTTCTCGTCGATGCGATTCATGGGAATCTGGCGGGAGCAGAGAGACTGAGAGAGCTGTGGCCATTTTCAGACCATTCCTTTTCAAGTTGCAAGTTAAAATGTCTGTGCTTTCCCTTTTTTGAGATGAGGACCTGGCTTGCCTGGCTTTCAAGGATGTTACGAGGCTTAGTTCATTAAAACTGCAAGGCGTTTGAAACAGTCTCATGCTGCTTTTATACCAGCACTTTGCGATTCCAGCACAGTGACTTTGGATCAGGGCTGAGAACAGCTTTACTTCCAGTTTGCTTAGGGAGGGTCAGCAGAGTCCCAGCTCTCCCCAGTCCCTGGAGCTGGTGTGCGTTTTTGGTGGTGCTTCTATTCAAGCACTGTTAGGTACAAACTTCAGATCTCAGTAATGCGGCGTCTTCCCTGTATCTGACTGCTCTTTTCCCCTCACACAGGCAAATTAGCTCCTGTTCTTTGCTTCTTGCTGGAAGACACTCCTGAATAAACAATTTCCCCTTGCGTAACTGGCTCAGTTTGCTAAAATTGTGAGATAGCTTTTGCCTTAAAATGAGCAGATTTTGGCAACAAGCAGCCAAAAAAGAAGGGAGAATTAATGCAGAGGAGGGAGCACAGGAAGGAACGTTAGCTCAGATGAAATGGGAAGTATTTTCAGGAGCATTTGTATTCCTCACATAACCCCACCTTCTTTGGCACTTTTTTCCCTTCCCCTATCCACGTGTGCTGCAATGCAAGACATCTGCCCACGCTGCAGCAGAAGCCTATTTTTAGGAGACATCATGACCTGACTGAATCGAACCTCGCTGAATTCAGAACGGTAACGACGTTTGCCAGGGTCACACAGAGACTCCCAGGCACTGCTGGGGCCACGGCCAGCAAAATGTGACTGTCGCCCTCTTGGGCTTTAGTTGAGCGCCCTGTTGCAGAGGCAGCTTCAGGCAGAGGCATCAAAGTTGCTCGCAGCCGCCCTGTTGTGTTTCACGCTGCAAAGACAAGTGTCCGATGACAGCTGCTGTCTCGGAAAGTTTTTCAGAACAAGTACACGCTCCGTGGGCACCGGGGGACACAAGAGACGCCATTCCCAGATCTTGTTTCCAACCTTCGTCACCCCATCATATAGTTTAAACTTGAACACGCAGGCTCTGATGAGACCAAAATTATCCTCCAGTTTGTAGTTCATTTTCAGCTTTCACAGCACAAATTGAGGGTCAGGACAGTCCCATCGAACCCTGCCTACCACCTCCCCACCCTGCTGCTCAAAATGCTGATGCAGTTGTCCATTTGCGCTTCATCGAGGTCGCGATACATGCAAGAAACACAATTCCCAAACCTTAATAATAATTTCTGCCCTGGCCTTATCCTTTCAATCAGTCTTAAGCAGACAAAAATTTAAGACACGAGCAGAAAAATGAGTGCATAAAACTTGCAATCTGAGGCTTGGTAATGACATGACCAGAATCTGTTGGAAGACTGCGAAGTTAAGTCTCACAAAAACATCTAGACAAATTACTTAATTTCCATACAAGTTCCCCTCTTCCAGAGTGGATGGACACTTCAAAAGACAAAAAGATACAGCAAGAATTGTTTTTCTCTATTACAAATCAAGCTGTTTGAAGAATTTACATAAACAGGATGTAAATGCCAAACACAGAAGTGCAATAAAGTTCTACTTTAGCCTCCGTGAGCATAAAATTCCAAGACACACAGTAAGAAACCAGGCAGGGCACCAAACTGACTCACCTAGGGATCTGCCAGGTGGCCCGGGAAATAAATGCTGCTTTTTCATTCAAAGACTGAAATAAAAACATGGGCTGGTAGTAGACGATCTCAACAGAACCCTGGTGTCTGCGGGCTATAAATTACCTCTGTGCTCCCCTGGATTCAGCGAAGGGTCAAGCCAGGCTTCTCTCAGCCTGTAGCGGGGCCAGGATGCCCTGTACGTTACGCACCTGGTCCCAGGTCCCCCAGGCCGAGCCGGGGGGGCTCAGCTCGGACCCCGCGGAGTGTGGGGTGCTGGTGGGCTCTGACGGGAACGGGGGGGGCGATTCAAGGGGGAGGGGAAACTCGGCATCCCCAAAAAATGTCATTAAAGCCGACGCGGAGCGAAGTGGCGGCGTCGTGGGGCCTCTAGTGGCCGCGGCCCGCAGGCGGCGGGGCGAGCTGGGGGGCGAGCGGGGCCAGGGCTGCCCCGGGCCGGGCTCCCCGCACCCTCCCGTTAGCGTGCAGCGGGCAAAGGCTCTCAAAAGCCATTTTTAACAAGTTCCGACAACCCGGCCCCGAATCGAGAGGGACTTCTGAGGTTTGCACAGGGGCTGCGGCCCCGGGAGACGGGGGCGGCTGCGGGACCACCCCCCCCGCGGCCGGGATTTGAGGAGCGCCGCGGGCTGTGCCCGTCCCCGTCCCCGTCCCCGTCCGTCAGGTCGCCGCATGCAGCGGGACGGCTCTGCTTTCCGAAGCCTGCTGGCCTCAGCGCGGGGCGCAGCACCGCTCCGAGCCGAGTAACGGGCCAAAGGCGAGCGGCGGCCGCTGAGGCGAGGCAGGGAGCGCCTGGAAGAATCCCGACACAGAGCCTGGCAGACGCTGAAGATCGGCCAGCGAGTCCCGCGCTACAGCCTGCGCTTGGACTGAAGAAGGGCTTCAAGGCCAAACCAAGCAGCGCTCGCAGACACCGAAATCACAAAGACCATCGGTCCAAATTATTTGGAATAAAGTTCTGTCTGAAAAGTAAAGCCTATGTGAACGTTAACTAAGCTTTACTCGTGAAGCCCCTGCACGGATGATATAGCTCAACTCCCGCTGATATTCTAAGCTATTTTGTAACCACTTGCTTTTGAAATCCACCATTGCACCAGCAGCTAGGTAGCTTCAATAAATTAAGATCAATGAGCAGATACTTTAAATTCAGGAAATAAAATTATTTCCTTCCCTCATGACTACTGCATGTTTACTGCTGGGTTATGAGCTACCAAACGTACTACCTCGCAGTAGTAAGGAAGGTACTCTGTTTGTACCCTGGTGCATATATTGCTGTGGGAGATATATATGTAAAGTTTTTTTGGTTTTTTTTTTTTTTTTTTTTTTTTTACACTGACACATGCAGCTTTTCCATGCTAAGCTTGTTCAGGGATATGCAAAATGCATTTAAAATAAAGTAACGGCAAGTCAAAGTCCCTTTCTGCTTTGTTTTCATTTTACTTACACCATGCTGTGGAACTCACCCCAATGCAGAAGGCCCAAAGACAACCCCAAGAAAACGTTTATGGTAACTTTTACATAAAGTTCTCCATAAGCACCAAAGCGTGTTCACAAACAGAGTGTATGTCGCTCCCGCCATCCCCCTGCACGTGTTGTTCAAATTTATGATTTACACTCAGTCCTCAACTGGAATGGCGAGGTTCATGGATGAACTTCTAAATTGCTTTGAGCAACCTTTCAAATATTCATTTATTTCAGAAAAAAAAAACAACCCAAAAAACAAACCAGTAAGGAAGTGCCAGGCTGGAAAAAAGAAAAAACCAAAATAAGAAAATCCCCTTAACCTACCGGGTTAAACTTACAGTAAAATGGCCCCAAAGTTCCTTCGGTTTGAGAGACTGTTCTCCTGCGTGTGCAGTGACTCTTGAGCAGGTACAGACGGGAAAAGCACGTTGACGGGACAGAGCGGGGCGGCCACATTCCGACAGTGTCCCCAGCTTTGCAAACAAGAGTCTCCGACATTTTCAGCTATTAATTTGTCTCATCACTGTGCAGTCTCGACTACACGAACAACGCCAGGCAGAGAGCTAAAACGCAGATTTGCAGTACTGGATTGTTTGCAGTTAATTTATGGATTATACCGGCATGTCGTGGTTGAGTTTGTTTTTCAACAGAAGAGAAACGGCTTTGGCTCCATGCAGAAAAGTGAGCTGCTAACAAAGAACCCTGTGCAAAAAGGGGCAGAACCACTTCTCTGCTCCGTACGATGCACATCCTGGAAGACGCTTCGCTACTGAACTTGTTTCTGCACGTTTTGTCTCAGCACGGCCCGGTCCCAAAGAGGTCGGCTTGCAGGGAATTTAACACAGAGTAGTGCAAAACAATACATTTTATTTGTTCACAGTTAAACACAAGCAACTGCCTTGACATTTTAGAACATTCTAATAAGGACAGCAAAACCTCCTTTTGGTTTAAGTTCTCTTTTAGCTTACGATTGTACCATTTCCTCGTATTTCATATTTATGGCATTTAATGTGGATTGTTTAACATGCTTACAAAGAGCGAGGCAGGGAACAGATTAACTTGACAAAGACAGCAATTTTAGATTTAACTAAAAGCAGTCAGTTAAAAAAATCTGTTTCCACTTCACTGATGGGACCCCTTCAAACAAACTGCAAGTTAACTACATACAGCAGATCCATGATTTTTTAGAGACTTACAAAAAAAATTGCAAAATTTGTTCCTCCATAATCTTTGTGGTCCATAAACAAACCTAAAGTGGTTTCCATTACTATCCCGGTGCTAAAATCCTTTTTAAAAGAAGAAAAAAAAAAAAGCCACCTTATCAATGAGCTTGCATTACCGCCAGGGCATTTTTGTAACCGACAACAAAAACCGCCTCTCCTCAGAACAAGTGAAGTCATCGCATACAGCAAGATACCTTTTTGGGCTCGGCAAAGCAGAAGGACGGGCTAACGAACACAACGGCATCCGACAGCTGAGCCGGCCCTTCACGGGCAACGAGCAAACCGTTCACTCCTGGGGCTGGGACCCGGTGGGGCAAGGGGCAGGAAACCTCCAAATCTTACCGAAACATACGCTACCACGTTTGCTACCACTAAGTCTTAGAAAGCCTATAGACATGTCGACAAAACCAGTCTGTCACTTACAACCAACTCTCTATTTTCTATTCCATGCAGATTCGAGCTTTGACAAAACCACTGAAGTTCACCTTTACTTTCAGAGTTAGGACTGACCAACCGCAAGGACACTGAGAATAATTCAGACAGGCAGAAATGTATTTAGACCCTCGCTGTTATGGAAGAAGCAGAAATGGGAGGAAAAGTAGTGTCAAGTGCAAGTTAGCATATTGCCAGCCGCTTTGACAGAGTCCTGTTCCTACTCAGGTTAAGAAGGCATGTGGACTACAAGTGCAAGTGTACTTGGACTCGATCCATATGTGAGACGACTCTTCAACAGCAGCTGCCACCCACAGAATGTTTAAGAAAAGAGGCCGCGTGTGACGCAGGGTAGCTGTGAAGCCTGATACGTCTAAGTACGCCCGGACCCAGACATATCTAACATTTAAAACAAGCACACTGCCTTCCTAACAGCGGGCTCTGTTCCGTCTTGAAGGAGATTGAGTCTGACCACTGACAAGCCCTGATCCCACAATCCTCCTTCACAGAAGGCTCATCATTGACTTAAAACATGATTAACGCAGAAAGGCTTCACGACAGAATTCTGATTCTCAGTTTGAGCAGGCTTCCTCCTCAGCCTTGTCTTCTAAGGAAAGAGGATGAGGGTGAAGGGGAGATACCCAGAGCCAAACTGACACTGCTGAGCTGAAAAATGTGCTGCAGTCTGAGCAGAACAGCTCTCAAAGGAAACCACAGTCCGTAAGTCAAGCCTGAAAACCTATTCCCAGGAAGAATTAAGCCAATTTCTTGGACTCAAAACACCGTGGTCTTGCTCAGACTGGGAACAAAGACCAGAACCATGAAGGAGGGTCAGGCGGCACAAGTATCTCCCTGATTAGAGAAACCAATGCTCTTCTGCAGATCTTCGTAAGCTTGCAATTCTACACACGTGTTCTGCACGCTCCCCCTACTTCAGTAAAGCTTCCTTTTCCCTCTTCTCCCACCCCAACTGCTTTCCCACACGAACCAGCCTGAGGTCAGGACCGGTCTGTCAGGCAAACACTTAAAATACCAAAAAGATCAGAAGCTAGTGTTTTAACAAATCTTCAGCACATACGGTCTTGTCTGCATTACAAGCTCCAGCTCCTTATTAAGTGTCTGTTCAAATGCAACTTTCCAGGAAATGTTAAGGACAATATAAACAATGATCATGAATTAGGGTGAATTAATCGTTTTGCAGAGGTACACTGTTCTTTAAACATTTAGGTATTCAATCAGAGTCCAACTTAGTGAAGACTGGGCTCTGAGGGATGTGGGACAGTGGACAGGCAAAACAGAGACCTTTAGATGAATGCACTAGAAATTCTAGTGCTGCTTCTCTCCAGGATGAAAGCAACCGAAGTCACCCGGACAGGCAGCACAATTAACTGCTCTAAATTGGAAGCTTGCAAGGAAATACAAAGCATTCAGAGTGGATTCACAAATGTTAATTTGGCCTCATATTGCACTCAAGTTCATAAACGCAGCCACTCAACTAGGGACAGGGAGAAAGGGAAAAAATACTTGCAAATGCTAACAGTTGTCCCTTCAAATTAGTACACGCTGCTAAGGCCTGAATTTGAGAAAGAAGCAGGAGTTAGGCTGGGCGTTTCACTTCCAGACCCAAAAATCCACTTTGCATTCGTTCAGCAGCCTTTTTCCGTTTCTGGACATCAATCCTATTCCGCTGCACGAGCTAGCTGCTCAGACCAAAGAAACAGAAAAGCTTTTAGTTAAACTTGCATTCACGCCTCCTGTTCTATGCCAAGAATATGAAAATAACACTGATTGACTATCTTCCTTTTTAACTGTGGTCATGATGAGTTTCATTGTAGTCCATGATATGAAGCTGTCCAACACTGCTTTCCTGGATCTTAGGCGAGAGGCTAAGGTTATCGGGGCTTGGAGGGGCCTTTGTCTCCATGTTCGGATCTTTACATAGTTCAGTCTTTAGAGCATCAGAAAGCCTGCTGATGGTTACACCCTCCTCATCACACTGGCTCTCACTCTTGTTGCGAAATAATTCTCGTGCCTTCATTCCGAGGAAGCTCTTGGAGCTGGGGAGTGAACCTACAGTCAGTGGGACAGTAGTCGAGGGCTCCAGCAACACGGATGTCTCCCAGCGGCTGCTGAATCTCTGATTCTGGGGTTTTTCTGGGGTGGAGAGCTCACTGCTGCTGCCACCCTTACTGCTACTGCTACCTCGAGTGCTGGGAGGTTTGGTCTCTCCATTTCTACCAATTGTTTCTTCACTGTATCCCGCCACAGTATCTTCGTTACCACAATCCAGCCTGTTTTGGGAAGAGAGAGGATTCAGTGCCAAGAAAACTGCAGCAACCGTGTACAACTGAAGGAGAAACGGTTGGGAAGGCAGGTTACTTCGATTACTTTCCATTTCTGCCACTGCAGAGGTACTTTAACAGTTTCCCTTTCACCGTTTTGTAGCAAAGCAGAAGTGACAGAGGATAACCAGAAAGGTAAGTGTCACACACACAGCTTTGCAACACCCAGCGTTTCAAGTCCCAAACTGACAATAATCCCAAAGCAGAACGGAACTGGATCCTGATCCGTTTAGGTAAAGGAGGATATCTATACAGCTTCCTTGGATCCTAGACCTTTCTTTTACCTAACCCAAGCCCAGGTGATCACCATAAATCTGCTGGCAGTGCAGGAAGTTCTCCTGATGCTGTAGCAGAATTTGGTGTAGGAAGAAAAGGTATGAACTGAGGGAAAGTAGAGCACTCCCAAGACACTACAGGTCGACCTATGTAAAACAGCTACTTAACAGAAGGGTAACAATTTGAATGTTAAAGAGAGCGGTCTATGAGACAAACCAGAGGTTTCTCTCAAACTTTGAGTAACGGTTCAGCTGTCTGAAAAGTACTTCATGAGCACTTCCAGTTTTGTCAACGACTCAGTAACCTGGGCAGAGTCTGTAAAAGGGGGAGTAACAGAAATATTTTGAGATGACGCATCCAAGTGCTGGGAATTCCACAAGGACATCAACTTCCAAGGAGCTGGTCATGAGTCCAGCATATTTTACATCATCACCCTTACCTTTCTTCTGCTGCTTCAGCTGCTTCTGCTCTTTCATCTTCAAGTTTTTTCAGTAGGCTGCTCTTCTCCAGCCGGCCAAACAGATCCAAGATCTCCAGCTCAAATGCCTGTGTGATTCTTTTCTGGGCCTTGTACCTACTTTCTACTGCTTGCAGCTGACCTCTGAACAGAAAAAGAAACCGAGAACCATCAGGTTCAGTGTTTCCAGATTCTGCACAACTATGACGGTGCATCTGTCAACGCACAGTTAAAATTTTACATAGGAAGCTCCTACCTTGCTTGGATTTTGACATCTTCTAGGTATTTCTTTTGCTCCAAGAAGAGGTGGTCCTTTTTAGCAAGCTGAGATTCCAGTTCAGCTATCCGTTTCTGGGAAGCATCAAGCCTTTGGCTTTGCTGTTGAACACACAATTTTGCCTTCTCCAGTTCTTTCCGAAAAGCAGCGTGCAACATTTCAACCTCCTCGAAGGAAAGAACACAATGTTAAAGTATAATTTGTGCATTATTTTCATTAATATTTAGACATGTTTCTGATGCTATAAATAGACACATTTTTAAGCAGGACGGAATAAAAGCAGCATTTCTAAAAACAGATACAGAAAACTGGATACTCTGAGGATGTACACTATTAAGTTACTGTGAAAATAACTATACATCACTGGAATTTATTAGCACATTAATGTTCCTTATGAAATGCCCTTTTCAGCAAAGCAAACTTGCCAGTTCTGCACCAGATTAGGATAAACAAAGTCAATTTTAAAACCATTTTTGCAACACGACCTTCATTAAATACCAGTGAAAGACTTTTTTTTTTTTGGCTTATTATCCACCTTCTTTAATTACTTGCTCTCACGCAGAAACAGTTATATTGTTGTGTAATTTACTTGCTTCTAATTAAAAAAGGTTTCTTTGAAGTCAGGAAGTAAAACCATATGAACCACAGAAGTTTTAGTAAAGTTAATACTAACTCTTAATAGGAAAATGACCGAGTAAGAAGACTACTTTTTTTCAAAACAGAAGATCACAAAACCTGGTAAAACCTTGGTTAAGATCTTTCTACAAATTCTAGCAACGCTACCCTGCGTTACACGCTTTCACAAATGTAAGAGCCCAATGTTACTTTACCAGCAACGGTCTGCTGCCAATCACCTTAAGAGCACAGTAAAGTCTTGGTCTTTGACAAGATAAAATTGCTAAGAATTTACATGAAGTGGCTAAAATTGACTTCAGGTGTACCCTAAGTCTTAGCTCTCAAGCACAGGGCACTCAAGAGATTCCATAACAACACGGTACCCAAAAATAGCTGAACAGATTAAATATGAAATCCAATCCCTGAAAATCATATTTCAAAGCCAAGTATCTGTTAAGTAATGAAGCATTTCCTTCATTCTGAACACAAGGCTGAGAACAGCCCGATGACGACCTCAAGTGATGTCTTCCCAAAAGGCCTCCTCTGGAATCATACCTTTGTAGTGTCTGTGTGCTTGTGCTGCAGCTGCTCCAGGTACAACTCATTGACCTCTCCAAGAACCAGAAGTTGCCTGTTCAAGAACTCCATCTGCTGTTGCACCGATTCACTGTTGGAAAGCTTTAAAGAGAAATTGAACAGAATCAAACATTGCAATGAATAGTCCAGCAGGAGAGCCATAGCTGATAGGCATTGTGTTCACAGGATATTTTTATAACAAAGGCAGACAAAAACAAGAATCCAATGCATCATAGGTAATAGGTGTTGAATAAATTAGCTTTCATAAAGCTGGTGACGGTCCATACAGAATGCCACCACATAGGCGTTGCTTCCCTTAAGACAACCATGTTTCCACTTACACGAGAAGTCCATTCAATTTCTGATATAAACAAGATCTCTAAGGCATCAAGATTTAGCAAAGCTTTAATACAAGTTCATATTGCTTAATCTGCAAATTTCTACTGTGCAAAAAGCAGACAAAATGAGACGTTTCATAAGCCTTTGAACTGAGTTCAAAGTTTCTTCACCAAAACAGGTTTCTCTCTGTTATTTTGGTGCAATTTATATCGGATTCTATGGAACTAAGGACAGGCTTCTTTCAGAACAAGCAAGAAAAAGCACCTGATAAAAATTATAAAAAAACCCCAACAAACCAGAAAGACACAAAGGGACAAAGGGACCCTGGGAACAGTAGCTATTCTTACCTTTTGAGAAACTTGGCTAAGAAGCAATTCAGTGTGACACACCTTGTTGTTAGCCTTCTTTAATTCTAACCTCAGATCTGCAATCATATTCCGGCAGTCTTCCAGCTTGGTCTGTTCAAATCAAAAAAACAACAACAACCCCACACAACCCTCAGTCAGGGTTCTGAAACTTTAGTAAGGACTAGCAATGGCATATGGCTGGAGGGCCATTAACCCCAGCACCATAAATCAAGTTATACTGAGTACTTGTGAAAGTCACAAAACCAGCTAAGAAACTGCATTTTTCTATTTCCAAACTGAAGACGGGACAAAACAGAACCATAAAAGGATGATGACTAAGTTAGGCATTTCCAATTATGCACTGTCTTACTCTGAATTATGGCAATACCTATTATAGAGATATATAAATTTCTCTCAGATATTTCATGCCATGTTATTAGGAAGGTTATTTTTAAAACCACAGTAAGTAGATAACATTATTTTGTTTGGTGCCACGCTTCATACCTGCAATTCCTGGCTCTGGTTGTAGAATTCCTCCCGGTCGTGTTGCAGCTGTCTGATCTGGCTGTGAAGCTGAGCCACTATATTTTCATGTTCCTCCTGAAACTGGTGGTACCTTGCCTGTTCTTTCTGCAGACTCAGTTTCAAGGCCTGGATTTCTTTTTCCTGTAGTTTCAGCTGATCTTTCTGTTAAGAACCCCATAGGAAGCATCAGACAAGACACCTGCTTTATCAGTTAGAACATCTGTCCTAAGTTGCTAGCTAATAGCATGCAGGCATAACACTTCTCTATTGATAGGACATTCTATCTAGAGCATGTTTTTACAGCTTTTGGGGTTTGGTTCAGTTTTTGGCTGAAAAATGGTGACAGAGTGGGCAGGCTGAAAACCCTGGTCACATCCAAAGGCATAACGAGCAACAGCAGATTATTCCACTGCAGCTCATGCTCTCAACAGGCACTTGGGCTTCATAGCTGAAGCAACAGTTCATCTTCCAACACCTATTTGGAGGTCTATTTTTGGATCTTCTACTGAATTATCAAAAGGTGAAACTGTTGATGGAATTAGCTATAATACGGTGACACAGAATGAAACATCCCTAAATCTGTAGTGAAACATCTTTCAACGCACTTAACTTGGAATTTTACCATAGTGAATAGCGCTGAAAAGGAACATTTGACTTTTCACAGTTTTTGCTATTACTCCTCAATTGAGGAGAGAAAGGACAATACCTCTTCAAATAATGCAATAAGGTGTCAACCTAGGCATTAAGTAACCACTCCACTAACTGTGAAGCCTTTAACATTATCCAAAGGTAAGTGCTGGCAGTGGTCAAGCATGCAGGCATCCATGATTCAGTTGCCTACAGTCAAACAGAAACTACTGGTTTTAATAATCACAGTGCACGTAACTCGTCCACAAATCATTCCACAAACACTGACTTTAATGAGGTGAGAAGTGAGGCTCCTTTTCTGACCAGTACTGAAAAATACTGGCCAAACCAATTAACATTTGTTCTATCATCGCTGTATTTAAATCACTGCTAGAATTGTATCCCTGCTCACCATGGCAGCATTATGTTCCTCCAGTGCTGTTGCTTTGATCACTTTTCGCAAGAGTCGACGGTTCCGAAGGGCATGTTGCTGTCTTTTGAAGCGCTCGTACAATAACTGGTTGTGCAGCAAAAGCAATTGGTTGCGCAGGGTGTGAATCTCATCTGAAGGGGGAGAACCTGGATTGGAGCGAGACGGCAGAAGATGTTACTGAACTGTACCGTCCCTCTTCCAGATATGGGAAGTATTTTTTTAAAATAGGCAAATTAGCGTTATTTGAAATTACAACTTAAAGATGTCTGCTCCATTTGATGCCCAATACAAAGTCTCAAAGATTTTTCCCAGAGCAACACGTACATGCTTCAAATACTCCTTCTACTGAGAAAAAAAGCCAAGCTCACCATCATCACAGAAGCCTAAGAGCACAGAACTATGACACACATGAAGCAGCAAGAAAAACAATCACAATTTTTAGATTCTAGTAGTATTTCAAAGGTGGAAGGGTCTGTTAGATGTTCAGAATCATTCTGAAGGCTAGCAGATCTTAAGTGGTCAAAAGCAGAAATATCTAGAACTGTGGGGAAGGCAGCTTTCACTTTTCAAAGATGAAAAAAAGCAGCTCATCTCACTGGAACACAGATGTCCATCTGCTAAGCAGATAATCCATGACTCAATGGAGGGCACCATTTTTTTTTTCCCTCAATAACGTGGCAGAAGAAGTATGCAGGTCATTGTTTAAGCAAGTCTAATAATAGAGGAACAGATTGCCAAAACACATGAGAAACTTCCTCACCTCCAAAGTGAGTCCAGTCAGCAGATTTACTTGGCAGAGACAATCTGAAAAATGAAGATGCAGCATGAAATAGTAAGTTTAAATATACAAACACTCTGCAAGTCACCTTAAAATGGAATGCCCACCTCAAAAGAGCTTACAGCCTAACAAAAGTGCAATTACACTCAGTCAGTCAGTATGAAGCGAATAAGGAGGGACCGTGCAAGCAGCAGGTTGCAAAGGCAGATGATGGAGGGCATCGTTTCTTGGAAGTTAGAAAAATTCTCTCAGGCATAGAAAACAGCATAAGGACAAAGCAGACTACAGGGTAAAAAGATGGAAAGAAGGAATACAGCAGATACACCTAAACTTTAAATCTGGTTCTCCAGTTTTTAGCTTCATATATATTAGAAAGAAGAAAATGTCGATCTCCCCTTGGCCTCAACATTTGCTTTAGACCATCTAGTGAGGGACTTAAACCTGATAACGTAAATAAATCTCACTAACAGTGGTACCAAACCCACACTTGTAGCACAGCCAACAGCCCTACTTCTTCATCCCAAGCTCTGCAGTGAAGCCAGTAAGAGTCCTAGTAAAAGTCACAGCCCCTTGTTTTTATATCAAAGCAACCACATTACCACTGCAAATATAAAAACCCTCCACCCAGAACCCCTAGCTCAGTAACAGTAACATTTCACAGAACACAGTTTCATTGTAGATTTCCAGACAGGCCTGCTTTTCAGGCACAGCTATTGGAGAAAAGACAACACAAAAAAGAAATAACAAGAAAGTATGCAAAGTAAGATCTTCAGTCACCTACTTGTTCAGCTCCTTAGTGTGTGCATCCGCTCCTTGCTGTATCAGTCTGTCCAGTACTTCCACAGGAGAAGTAGAGGACATGCAGTCGTCATCCTGGGTTCCCTTGGCTTTCTTTAGCAGCTCCTCAGTCTTCTTGCCAACAAAGAGGTAGGCAGTCTTTGGTAATGCAACCTCAAAAAGGTGCTCATATAGGGGAGGCTGCCCGCTCCCAAACACCACCCTTCTTTGTGCTGGTACTTTGCAAGGGCTGGGAGTGAGAATACTCGTCTCCCCAGAGGTTCCTTCTCTGTTACCAGCAGGGCTTTCACCAGAGCCTCCACAGGGCTTGTCTATGGGAGTAAATGTTTGTTTGGGTGTTTCCCGCGCACTCTCAGGCCCAGGCTTGTCCAGAGATGTTAAAGGCTCAGAGGTCTGACTGTGTCCCTGAACACTAGAGACTACTGAATGGGTCTTCTTTTGAGAGCCTGACAGACTTTCATTTGTGCGGTAAAACGGAGAGTCAAATCCTCCTCTAGGCACCATGTGTTCAGCATCGGTTGTGATCTCGGAGATCTCTTTAGATATTGCATCTGAGAAGGATGGGAGGGGGAAGCATAATTATGCACCTAGTATTTCGACATTATAAACATTTCCTTAGCTAAGGTTTATGTAAGGATGACAGAAATTACCTTCCTCTCTGTCCTTTTCAGCACTATCTTCAAAAGACAAACCACCTAAAAACTCTGGAAGATCACTTAGGGTTACTGAACTTTTACTACCGGGTGTGTCTGAAGAAAAGAAAAGAAAAAAGAAAAGTTAGTTGTAAAAATGCTGTTTTCTCCAGCCTTATCACAGCACAAACCAGAAGTCTTTTACTGCTGTAAGGTCCTTAGAATAAGGACCTTAGAATAAATGACTGCCTCTGTGAATAGGGATGTGCTGTTTGCAATTTAACCCATTAAATAAATTAAAAAAAAAAGAAAGAGGCGTAAGTGTAGAGTGACTACTATACTTCCACATCAGCATTAAACTCCCCTTTAGCTTCTCATCTGGCTACACAAGGACACCAACCGACGTAATACAAACTTGACAATATGAGACTACTGATCAAAACTCTGAGACAGCTGCCAGGGGGATACACACTAAGGCATGCAGGACAGAAACCTCATGCTCGCGGCTCAGTCACAGCTTAGGAACCCAGTGAAAAACCTAGCCTGTTCTTAACTTGTAATTCAGAAAGTTCAGATTCCAGTGTTGCTATAAAACCTCACCAAGAAAAACCAGTTTTAAATATCACTATCACCTCCACTTCGAGGATGGTAAAGATTCACAGTACAGAAGTCTCAATACAGTGCCAAAAACTTTTCTACAGCTGTCACAGATGTAGATGACAGAGAATGGAAAATGGAAGCTAGATTTACCTATTAGAAGCTGAGTTCCACAACCATCCACTGTTGATTTCAATATTCCACAGGACTTTAAAAAAAGGTTCAAGTACAGCAATAAAATTGTAGATAGAAAACAAAGTTTTTCCAAGCGCCTTTAAAAGGGAGCATCGTATCTATCCTTATGTGCAGCCTTACAGTTTAATCCAGATATGAGACATAAAACTTGTTAAAGACTTCATATATAACTTGCTGCTTCCAATAAAAAAATTCACCCTCAAAGAATCAGCTTTTTTAAAAAAAATATCCTTTTTCAACCTTCAGTGCTGATCTGCATATTTAAACATGCATAAGTATGCAAGAGGGCAAGTTAAAAAATTCTGCAAGCTATTTCTGAAGATGAATAAATAGAAACAAAACTAAAAGCATCACAAGAAGGTTTTAAGTTGAATCACAGGTTAAAGCAGGATCCTGGAACTACGAAGAACTCAGGAAAAAAAAAGAAAGAGAAAAACTTGTGGAAAAGTGTTTGGCAATTGGAACATCTGTCAATAAAACCAGGATTTGTTTACAACAGGTTATTGTAATGGGGAGAGGAAATGGAATTTACCCAATGATTTATCGCTGTTTGTGACATTTTGCTGTCGGTAGAGTAAAGGCCTCCCAGGATCTGGTTTGTCCTCCTGAAAAAAACAAACCAAAATAAATTCTTCACCTCAGGTATTTATTGGAAATTAACCTCTTGGACAGTTTCATAGAAAGGAAATTCCTGCAAATAGATGGCTTAAACAGCAAACCAGTATTAAAAGTCTTAAAATTGTGCAACTGGAAATGGCAATAGTTGTCTAAACTTAGAAGGAAAATGAGTTTTTTGCAATTAAATGCAACGTTTTTTGTCAATCAGTTACTCTAATTTTCCTTTCTTAGTTACGGTCACTGCATGTATGACAAGTCAATGAAAAAAAAATCAGATTTGTTTGGCAGAATTTTGTTATACCTTTTTAGGAGGCGTGGCAGCAGCTGAAGGGAGTGAAACATGCACAAAGTCATCTGAAGTGCAGGGTGGAGGAGGAGATGTGGCTGGCGTTCCCAAAGGTGTTCCTTTCCCCCCTGCTGAAAAGGAGGAGCAAGTTTTCTCAGCAAGGCTCCAACTTACTCGTTTCAGCTGAATATTGTATGTGAAGAATTATACGTTTATACACTATCTCAACCATTTACTTCTTAAATCTCTTTCAACTATTTACCAAGATAAATGCGCACAGTTTCTAAAAGGCCTGTTTCAGACTTTGACACTTAATTCACTGTAACTTATTTCTTATCTCAGTGTTTGCGCTCGTACTGCTCTGGATGACCAGGTACTCAGTTCACAGAAATAATGACTTAAGCCTATCAAATGGCATGGTGTGGCATTCCCATTTAAGAAGCAAAATTTACAGCCAGAGTTTCTATTACAACAAACCTTTTGAAGGTCTAATTCCAAAATGCAGCACGTACCAGATGTGCCAAAAGCTTTGCTGTAAGGTTGTGATGCAGACTGGGATGACTCTGATGGGACAACTCCAGGGGAGGTTGGTGGAGTGGTCATACCACAAACTGCAGATGGACTCCAGATGGTAACCTATGTAAAAGCAATAAGTACAAATCAGCGAAGCTCAGAAAAGGTGTATGTGAAACATCTGCATCCAGGTTCCGACACAGGAAATCAGATGGATATAAAATCTGAAACGCACACTGAGTTCTGAAGAATTCACTGTACTTCTCAGAAACGTCAATTTTTTAGACTGTCACAAGAAACTACGAACAAAGTGCAAAGAATTAAAAGCACGCTGGGCTTTATCTTCTGCTTTACCTGCTGTGGCTCAGTTGATGGCTGTATTGACTGTGGGCTCAAAATCTGAGGTAGCTGCCCTGGCATTTGTAATAGTGTTAGCCGAGGAGTGGAATATGGGGTAGAAGTCCCTGAAAGTTTAAAAAAAACAAAAACAAAAACAAACAAAACCAAACTTAAAAGTATCCTACACATCAAATACAAATCAACTATTCTTCTGGTTAATAATTAAAGACTTTTAAACGAAACACTTCAAATTCATTCAATATAGACAGTCACAGCTAGCAAACAAGAGACTTTTCTTCCAGCCCAAGAAAACAGCTATTGAATATTTTATTTTTTTGTTTGGTTCGTTGTTTTGGGGCAGGGAAGAGGTTGGGGAAAGGCAACTTTGCCAACATTCTGTATGTCTGCATGACCAGAGCATACATCTGTATACTTGGATTTTTTTTTAAATGATGGTTTGTTTTCTGGTGCCTAAGATTTAGACTTTAAGCGGGATAAGTTAGTAAGATGTCTTTTTCCAAAAGGCCAATTTTCCTCCAGGAATTGGGTATTTGTTAGCCGTCAGGCAGGTCTTACCATAGCTGCTCTGTGTGTCAATGTAATAGCTGGCACTGGGGTCAGTTTGATGATGTTTTAAGCTTGTGCAGAGTTTCCGAGACACAGAGTAATAGCCATCTTCATACGAGGCTTCTGCAGGGTCCAGGGAGATTTTGGCACATTCTATCACAACATCGTGAGTTTCTAGTCTTTTCCACCTGCAGACAGTTTTTGGATCCAAAAGAGTAAGTTAGTCAATTATTGTTACAAACAAAGAGTTCCTGGAGATATGAGGAATTGGATTGTTGGATGGCTCATTTGTTCCAGACAGCTTTGCATGCTCCCAGCCAAAACTGGAACAAGGCACCATATAGAAATTGCAACCAGATGACTTTTAAGAGGGGGTTTCAAAGAGGACACAAACAACTTTGACACAGAGATCCATAAAGGTCTGCCATGGAGCACTCTGGAAAGGAGGAACAGCATACGAAGACTTGGTTGGTCCTGAGCTTCAGCAACTGTAGAAATCAGCTCAACTAGACTCAGATGTTGGTAGTCAAAATTTAGACATGCCAGCAGCAAGGGAATCTTGTATTATTTAAGCAAACACCATCTGCAATGACAGTTTCAGGACTGTGTTTTCCCTCCCAACATTTAGGAATGTTTTTTGTTACTACTACCTCCTTCACTCTGAAAACTTTTTCTCACTAAACTAAGCAGCCAGATTAGATTTGCCCAATATTTCAGGGGATGGAAGTTCACTGTGAAGAAGAGAAAGCACATAAGGCTGCCTATTAAAGGCTGAGTTGCTTCTGAATGTAAGATATTATGTGCAATATACCAAATCAGAAGGCTTTGACTGGTAGTTTTGTGCCAATTGTACTCCTTAGTGCTGCCACCCTCCCCCCTGTCTGGGAGAAGTCTGCAAAATTGAGCATTGTGATATTCAATAGGTTCCCATTTAGTAGTGTTTTCCTAGTGGCTCTGAAAAGCAGGGCAAGAGCACTACTGTGCAGCAACAAGAGTCAATTTCTCCTCTTCAGTGGCTGGGCCTGTGGAGACAAGAGAAAAGCAGCAAGTGGTGCTGCTGCAGGCAAATGAGCCTATTTCTAAAGAAAACTAATACAGCTGATAATGTTAAGACATACCTGTTAAAAGAATTGATCTGTTAACTGAACCAATATCTAGGTACCAAAACAAGACACACTGAAGCCATTTTAAACACTTAAATCCCACCAAGTACTTCAACAAATGGAAAAAAAAATATGACCCAAACCTTAAGGCAATGAAGCAGGACAGTGGTAGTTTCTCTTTGTTCATTAAAAGCAAATTCTTTTAGAACTTTATGAGGACATTTGATTGTTAAACCATAAAATTAAGACAAAGTCAACTGTTAAGTAGAAGACAGATTCTATCCCAGACACAAAATTAATTTAGAACCCCAACATTGTTGTTAATGGCCTTTCACAACAGTTTTTGCTTATTCATCCAGCTGTAAGCTTGCATGAAGAAAGACTACATGTTTACCTGGTGTACCTAAGAATATGGGTGGCAAAGCACCACTGACACACACTGTTGCTGACAGAAAAGGCTTTGCCGTAAGCCTTCTGAAATAACCCAGCTAAAAGCTTCTCATTTATAGCCTTTCCTAATAGCAGAGTGAACATATATACCTTCGTGGGTCCAGTTCATGGTCCTTAGATCCAGTCACTAATTCTGGATGAATTCGCACATGTTCCATCATTGGCTGGATGAACAAGAAGTATGTATTATCAGTATAGCATCTTTTGATTGCACTAAACTATACAAAGCTGATGAGCAATCTACTGATCCCAACAGCACATATTGTTACATTTAACAGATAAAGCTAACACACATCATTACAGCTTCAAGAGATGATCTTGCTCCCAACCGATATTTCAGTCCTCCAATAGCCTGGTTTTATTCCATTTTGTTGAGCAGCCCTCAGTTAAATCCATGTAGTGTATTAAATTGGCAAATACCTGCATTTATACAGCTATGAATTCCTTGTCTCAGGTAATAGAGAGATAAGCAGCACTTTACCTTGACTACCTCTTCAAAGGTCTCCAAGTTTTCCTTCATACTGTAGTGAGAACGCAGAAAGGAGACAAAATTGCAAGGATACATTCCATAAAGACGATGAAAGAGAGCATAAACACTGGCATGAAGATGGACAAGATAAATCTCTGCCACGTGACCTGGAAAAAGTAGAATCTTTTTCATTACATCGGAGAAAAGAACAAGACTTTTAAGAATGCAAGCAAAACACTTTTAAGTTTAAAAGGTTAATTGGACAAGTCTTCTGAGATACAAAGAGCCCCTAGGAAAACCGTGAAGTCTTCTGAGAGAATAGGCAACACTTACTCACCAGCTCACAGCAAAACCAAAAATTATGATATGGACCATTAATTCCAACTGGTATCCTGTCATTCTCAAAGCACAGCATTTTTTATTCAAGTTAAAACCTGAAACTCCTCTAGATAGTGAGACAGAGTCCGCAAGACTGAATGATTAAAAATGACTAAGGTTTGCTCCACTTCAAAGGTAAAAACTAAAAGCTCGTACCCACAATAAGCAATCACAACAGACTTGAGTCTTACTAGCCATCTTCTAAGTTCCAGTCCTACTTGTGATGCAAAATGGCTCTCTAAATAGCATCTCTGTGTGCTTAACACAGCATTTGTTCATACAGCCATAAGACACATACACAGATAATGCCAGTGTTAGATATCAGACACCTTACAACAAAATCAGCAAAACCAATTCATCAGAACCAATGCTATAACTGAAAAGACGAGTTTGCCAACACTTTAATGACTATTGATAGTTGCATGTTAAAAGAAACTCTTAGATGTTGCTTCTTCCCTCTCCCCATTCGTACCTGGGAATCTCAAATTCCCAAATATCTGCCTCAAATGTCAGCATTTTCCCTCCTCTATCCATTAAGATCCATCTCTGCTTTTCGCTGACATCAGGGCAGCATTTCAGTCCAGTGAAACTTCACGTAGTAGCAGCACACAAGGAAGAATCTAAGAGACTTCTATGTTTTGAGCAAAGAAGCGCTCCTAAATGCTATCAAAGAACAGAATAGCTTGTCGGCTTAATACATTGTTTTCTGCATTTAAATAATCTCAGATCATTAAGAGTCTGAAGAACGTGCTCACCAACTGCATAAGAGTCACAAGGATACTACTAAACCATAACTGCATGCAACAAAGTTGAAATCTCACCTGGATTCGGCAAGCACCAGGCTGAGAGACGCCCAAAGATACCAAAGAAATCATGAAGGTACTGTTTGCCAGACTGGGGAATCATTGGCAACATGGTTATTAGCACTAGGACACCTGTGGTGAGTACTACTACATCTGTGTCAGTCTGCAAGAAGGGAAAAAACCTGCATTAGTCAGTTAAAAGTGTTGAACTTAAATTTTCCAAGGATGAAGCGAACACTGAATCATCATCATGGAAAAAGTTCTCTACTTTGAACCAGTCCCTCCAAAACCTAACATAACTTAATGAACCAAGATTATTGTCACTTTCATCCAGAATAACTCTTAAGAAAAAATATTTGGGATTCTTGCTCTTGGTCCTATTCTGCCACTGCTTTTCTGTACAAAGACTTGACTTAGTTAAAAAGGGAACATCACCAAAGTTCCACAACTGGGTAGAAAAAAAATTACTGGTATTTGAAGCATCTTATGTACTGCCTCCCTTCTTTCCCAGAGCTAAGAACACACAGCATTCAGAGCCCAAGAAACTGCAAATCTGATCATGGTATTCAAGGATGTTGGACAATTAACCGACGCAAGGGTCAAAAGCTTTCCTAGTAAACCTGGTTGATGACTCCGTCTGTGGAGTATTTCATAAAGCAGTAATTCAGACAATAACTAGAATCCCATGGCTTACACCAAGAGAAAGGGATGTGGCAGTAAAAATCTTTAGCTAGACGAAACAGTAATAGAGAATCAGATTTTAGGACAGGACGCAGAAAACATTCAAATGCTTTCCCAGTTGGGTCCCTATTTTCTTCCCCAGCTTAATGAGCATTTTCCTTGCTAGTACCTCTGCCTTGTCAGGATAGGGGTGTAAACAGCACAGGCATGCCTGTGGCCAGATGCCACTGAGCTGTTCTTGCTGTCTCCCAAGAGCCACTCGGCCTGACTGGACATACTCAGTGTTACGGATTTTTCTTCCTCTGTGTATTCTATGGCCTCTCTTCTCCCTGTCAGACATAACCTTCCGCAGCACATTTCACGTCCATCGCTATCGCTCTGTACACAACCCTAGCACTTCCACGTCTCTGTTCTACTCCCACCAGCTTTCTGACACACTTCGCTCCTCTCACAATCAGCCAACACTCCCATTGAAAAGGATAACAGAACTCGTCAATCACATTAGGAGTTCCAGTAACAGCACTTGCAGCTTCGTCTTTGGCAGTCACAAATTTTTTGTGGTTTTGTTTTGAAGAGCACTGGGCACTTGACTACATCATGCATTTAAATGTGACTTAAATAACTAACATGAATTCTTCACTATGCTATTAAATGATATTACTGACAATGCATTCCAGGTCTCAAAACACTTCTCATTCTTTATTCACTGTTGCAAAACTGTCCAGTATTGTAACTGATAAATTTGCAGATACGAAAAAAACAATCAAACAAAAAAACCCAAAGCATGGTGAAACAGCTACCTCCTTGTAATCCGGCATGTCTGTAGCTAAGAAGGGAAAGACTGCTAAAAGGTAATTTCACCATGGAATACTCCATTGCACGGCCCATCTACACGGCAAGTACAGTATATTACTTAACATGCACAAATTTCAGGATGCACTAATGGGAAGTTATTCTATTTCTCATTAAGTTCACATTCAAGATATCCACCAATTTCACCTATGGCCCTCTGTCTTTAACTTACTTTCAGAAAAGTTTTAGTAAACTTTCCTAACTCAAAGTTATACAGTGACAGCGCAGTAAATAATAGGATCAGCACAGAGTCTTTAGTTGATGCAATTCCACTGTGGCCCAGTATTTTAATCAACATTTTATCTCTTCTCACAGCTTAACTAAATGACATCAAAAAAGAAAACAAATGCCTTGCATTACAAGTACGTATGTTTACATCAGGTGTACAAGTGTTTTATGGACAACACTGACAGTTCTTACCTTGAGACATTTAAGCAATGAAAGTAGGAGAGGTGCTTGAGAAAGCTTATGTTTCCAAGATGGTTGTCGTCTTATCACGTGTCCCAGCAGAGAGAGAGTGGGTAAACGGGTAGCAGCTTTGCCCATGTATTCATTAATTTTGTCCAGTAGATGCTGATAGAGGATTTTGCAGCGTGGTAGAAAAAGGTATTTATATTTAACTGGTTTATATTCTTTTTTTACCAATCTATATTCAGCAGTTTGCCATTGCCAATTACGGAAACTATGGGCATTTTACAAACATACAGGATACAAGAGCAAATAAAACCCAGCAATAAGTTTAAGTCTGCTGGTAGTGAAACACAAACTATTCAATCCAGAATCAGTCACTGCACTTCAAAACATTTATCATAAATAAATAATAGAAAAATTCTGGTCAGCAGAAGTAAAACAAATTTTAGTGCCATTCTCTCAATCTATTTAAAAATCCTTACTTGCTCTCAAAATACCCAACTTGTTTTAGGCTAACACATCCAGCATTGAACAAGCAGCAGCAGCATTGCCAAGAGACAACATTAGTCCTCAGAACACTTTTATTTATAGGGGTTCTTTGCTTAATTGGATCAGTTTAAGCAACCCAAGAAACAGAGACTTTTGAAGATTTTTTTTTTTTAAAAAACTTTACAGAGATACTACACCTCTACAACAGTGTAATTCTACACCAGAATGGAAAAACAGAGTACTAACCGATGCTATTAAAAGGCTGCTTCAATACCAGGCTAAAATCTACTTAATAACAAGATTTTTTTTACCTTGTCATGGGGCTCTTGCAGTGTGGACAGTATATGCAGTGCCTGCTGAGAATTGGTTTCCAAGTAATAGTCCACCAGGTTGTTCACAAGCATAGGTCCACGGTCTATCAGTTTGTGTACAGCAAGAACAAAAAAAAAAAACATACGTTCTCAATACACTAAAAAGGAGGCGTTTGTTACAGGGACATTAGACAACTTTTTAACAACTATTACACAATTTATAACACAAACCAGTACTTAGTGTTTACCAGACCTGTAGGGAAATGAGACCTCTCAACTACATTTTCTAGTTCCTAACCATTCAAGCAACTACATTCGGCTCAAGAAGAGTAACTAGTTTTTTTAAAAACAATTACTGTCTAAACTTAAAAACCTAGAGGCACCTGAACTGCAAGAGTGTTTTACCCAGTATAGATGAAAAGTTCAGGAATAACTTTATATTCTCTCCCTTCAGCAGGTAAAGGAGAACAAATTCAAGGACAAGGACACTGACGATGCTCTCATTCTCTGAAAAGGCTCCATCAACATAAGGAATGCCTTAATAGCAGCGATCATTTTTTCACAAAAGTCTGGGTCTGCTGTTTGCGGGTTTTTCGTTGGTTTTTTGTTATTTGAATTAACAAAATCCCAATAGTTCCCATAATGTGAATAACACCTAATTTTTTCTAGATACACTTTACAAAGAAAGTTTCATCAGCTCACAACTTGAGGTTATGCCCCAGGAAAAGCCATTCATTTTATAATAGCCTTTGAACAATTATGTAACATACCTTCCAAGAGACATGCCATTAAACAAAACGGACTGAAGAGAAGCCTCAATCCTTAAAGCAATTTCAAACCCAAGTATCAAGAGTTTCTTTCAAGTTGCATTTTCAAAGACTGTGTTTGATAGAAAAAAACCCACCATGTTATTCCACCTCTATTGGTGTAAAAGCAAAAAACCCTTCCTTGAATTACGTAAAAAGGATACATACCGCAAATGAGATTATCTTTGAATGCAGCTGTTATATCTTCCAGGACACCCAGAATTGGAGAATCCAGCATTGAGAGGAGCTCACCAACACTTCCCTGCTGTGCCATGATGCACGTACTGACATGAATGTGGAGGTTAAAATTTCAGAAGTTCCTCATTGGTGCCTCTCTACCAGACTAGGAAAGAAGAGAGAGTAGATAAATGAGCTTTCCTTTTTCCCTTTCCATCTTAAATCTTACATCATTTCCCTATTTCTTTTCTGCAGTATTGCCCATTTAACAAGTTGTACACTAAAAGGATTGCTACAGTTTACACACCTGCAATAAAGGCTGTAAGAGAAAAGTTTACAAAGAGGCCAATGAGTCATAAGCAGGGTTTTCTTCACCTTTTTTAAAAAAGACATTAATGTGTTTCGCAGAAGCCCTCAGCTAGCACATACAGACTGTCACAGCACTCTGTTACGGTATTTTTTTAATTTGCTCTCCAGGTCAGTCAACCAAGACTAAAGTTTTGAATGAAATGCATATAGGTCCCTGGAATCAATTCATTCTCGCTTTCTTACAGCGATTCCTCCTCAACCAACCTTTCAAGTCCTTTGCATAGTGGTCTACACTGGAGAAAATATGCATCTCAAGATCGTTCTCCACTCCTGTGGCTAGATTAGAAATTCACTGCCCTCGGCTTTGTGTTATTGCATACCAATAGATTTCTGCTTTAATACTTGCAATGTGGCCAAGTTGCAGCCATTAGGAAACTCAGTAACTACAGCTGCTGATCCTCAGCCACCTTGTGCATACTAAATCAAAAGCTTAGCAGCACGACACACCTTGTTTTCACATGTATAACTTGTGCATTATATATTAAAAACCCCGCAGTGCATAAACTTCAGAGATTATTAAATGCAACAGTGTGCAGATAACATGATGGTCAGCTTCACAGTACTAAGCAGGAGTAAGCCTAAGCCATTTCAGGCTTTTAAGATGCCTTCCTCCCATGTACTAGCAAGGGAGGGATTCAGGTATCACATCTATTTATCCATCACAAAATGAATCAAGTTTTTCTTCATCCATAAGAATCCTATGCTGAACCTTTCCCAGTGGCAGAAAGAATATGGCTTTACATCACACCTAATTTTATTAGCAAAGGTTTCTTCTTTCCTCCTACTTCCAGCTAGTGTGCATTTTTCACTTCCTCCAAGGAAGGCAAGACTGACATGTATGAAGTTCACACACAAGATTTTTTTACTTCAATTGTGTATACAGCACCTGTTCTGTGGACAAGTTGAGCTTCTGTCTGCAATGCTGTCAGCCACACACCTTTCATGATCACTAATAAAGAAAAAGCATGAAGAGGTTAACAAAAGGCATAATTTACTTCTTCCTTATCAAACCTTGTATATTCAGAACAGCATTGAATTCTTTACTAAGAATAGCAGAGTTGTGTACCTCCTGCAGGAGGAAAGGGAGGAAAGTCAGCCCTTCGTCTGAAAAACACCCCAAGGTGTTGCACAGTTGCCCTTTCCAGAATTGTCCACAGGTTAAGCCGTGCAATTGCCTCCAACTAGACGGCTTTCACAAGATTGTTGTCTTGTACTGTGAACCCTCAAATGCTACTAAAGAGTTTTATTTATGGTAGGTAAAATATTACACACAAAGAAATCTTCTCTTATCCTACCAAATTCTGAACGTAGAATAACTACTGTAATTGTTTAAGTCTTTAGATTTCAGGCAAAACATTGTTAGACAGTAGCCAAGAACCAAATATCAGTGCTCTATTTTAAATCATAACTTTGTAATTACTTACAGATATATTACTTTCTCAGAAAGTTATGTTTAACAATGTTACTGAACAGCAGGAGTTAACCTGTCTACCAGTAAACTTTGTCATTTGCAACATACCACTCTGTAGTTGCAGAACTGCCCAAGGTCACTTTTATTAGGGCCACAAGACATCAGCTTACTTAATCTGGCACTGATTGCAAATTCAAAGGTGATAATACAGCACCACATTCGCAACAGTCATTTCATTAGCAACAAACTTTCTTGAACTGTTCCAGAATTACAGCTCCAGAAGACAAACCCCCCCCTTCAGTTTTCAGTGATCATAGCTGCATAGCTGAACAGTCCAAATAAAACTGCAGTTCATCGACAAGCAGCTAGCAGAGTCTGCTAACTGAAGGGTTTCAGATTTAAATGCTATTTCTTTTCACAATCCATGCTGGCAAGACCTTAAAAACTGCAGACTTAAAACTGGCTGGTAGCGTAAGCAAGACTTTCAACTAAGGATAATAAAATAGAAACTTGGGGTGGGGGAAAAGAGCTGCTTTTTACTCAAACACAGACTGGATCTCTCCAAAAAGATTAGAACTGGGATTTGTTGTGCTTTGGGCATGCGTTTTTGGGGTTTGGTTTTTTGTTTGTTTGGGTTTTTTTAACTCTACATTGTGCAGACTTCCAAGCTTCAACTTCTTCCTCAAAGAGCTTGCTGTTTAGAAGGCAAGGAATGTTCAAAGAGTGACACCATCCTTTCAGAAAGTTTAAATCCACGCATCCATGCAACCTAAGGAGTCAACCTTCCACTTTGTTACTCATTTTCAGGAGTCAACTGCTTTTTTAGTTTCTAGTAACTGCTGTAATATTTAATTTACTAAATTACAGTTATACTGGGATACCCAGAATGCATGCAGAACTATATAAGGGGAAACAGTTTACTACAAGTAATCTATTCCTTTATTTCTGAGAACACTTTCTTTTACACCGTAAAGAGCTTGCTAACATAGGTACCTCAATTTCTATCAGGATACAGTCTCAGCTATGGTTAAGCAATAGATTCACCAGCTTCCTAAGCAATATGAATTAGTTGTTTAAAGTCTTGTTAACAAAAGAGATGCATGACCACACCCCCAAACCAGCTGCAAGCAAAACCTGTTTTGAGAATTAAAGCAGCATAAACGCTAGTCTCTCCTTTTTTTTACCCCATAAAGACCGTGTCAACTCTCTTTTCTTTGATTCCCCGCCCCCCACCAGAGTGAAAAGAATGCTTTTATTTCTTATTTTCCTCTAGTAATACTATTATACTTGGACTGGATCTTCATCACACCAGTGAAAACCTCAACGGCAGGTTTCGCTAATTCTGATACTGCCAGAGGAAGAACTATAGCATGGCAAAGTCAAGAAACATGCATGTTTCTGGAAGTCAGGTTCAACAATACACTTGCAGACAGATGGGAAAAACACCGGTTTAAGTGTTCAGTAGGTAAAAGGATTTCAAACTTTATGCTATTGGCCTGATGGCACGCACAAACACTACAATCAGATAAAAGCAAGTTTGATAACGCAAGCTTAGCTGCCAATAACTATACACTTAGGTAACTAGTAATTTCCCAAGCTCCCTAAACTAATTAAAACAGATGGCTCAAGTGACCTTGTGGCAACAAATCCAGCATAGTTTAAATGAACTTGTCAATCAGTCGATCATGCACTGAAGTACTTTATGTAAAGTGGAACAATCTCCAGACCAAATGCCAGTATTCAAAATATTAAAAGTACTCCAAACCACGTCTAAAAATGGGACGATATTACACATAGGTACTCCACTAGGTGGAAAGTTTAACTGCTGAAGTCGTATAAACACCAATATAATGCTGTCACCCTGATATACACAAATAGTAACACTTTTAAAAAAACAAATCACAGCTTTCTCATAGCAGGATCTCTTGTAAAGTCATTTGTGACTAAGACTGAGATTCTCTAATCATACTGAGTCCGTGATGCCAAACACAAATGAACAAATCAGGAAATTCCAGCAGAAGTCTTAAATTGTGTCACACTTTTCTTAAGCAAAGACAGCTGAACAACTCGTTTACAGGCAACAGGCTTTTAACTTCAACCAGAAAACACTGTGTTCTGTACAGTTCCCAGGGCTCGTGGTGTCAGTGTGATTTATGACCAGTCCCACCAGTAACCTGTCATGCAATTTTCAAATCTTGTAGATAAGGAACCTGGGACAGACCAGGTTAAGGAACTTCCATTACCTTGTAAAGACAGATTTTAGTAAAGAGTATTAATTTTAAGTACCAATACAACTTTGGAGCCAGCTTACAGGAGAAAAAAGGAGAAGACAACAAGCCAAGAACCAATTTGTTTTAAAATTTTTTTTCAGTACCTGACTTAACTACAACACAATACAGTTGAGCTACAAACTCAAGACAAAGGAAAATACCGTAAAAATACTAATTGGAAAAGGCTAAATAGAGAAACAGATAGCAGTGTATTTCAAAAGATTATGACTTCTCTAAGTATTTCTGTCAAGAGACGTTCTTCTGTTCAGTGTATTTTTATCTCAAGCCAAATGAAAAAGCAGCTGGTAGTGCCAGTTATGCTTCTCTGAGGGGTGGGGAGGAGGGGGACACACTCAACACAAACGCACACTCCTCCCAGAACGTCCTCAGCATTTGCTGTAACAGTGTAGAAATTCAGACACCAGAAGCACTTATTCTGGAGGGTGACATGTCGGGGTTCAACATCAACATTTCATCCCTTTTCATTAATTGGAAGTTAAATTTGGGACATGCCAGTAAACGGTTATTCCTCTCCTGCCCCAAGAGAAATGGGCGATTTCAACAACACAAGACCACTGCTGACAGCAATGAAGTGAAGCCAGACCTCAAGGCTTACACTTTTCCATCTGATTTCTACTGCAGGCCTCAGACACTGCTTTGGCAGAGGCCGTGAATGAGGACAGAAGTATTTTACAGAAATCCTTGTTTTCAAAGAAAAATTCAGATTGACAACAAAGTAGGCCTTCTCCCTCAAATCTTTGAAATGTTTGTCATGAAAGGATAAGTCTCACCCTCCCCCCCCATCTGATATACAAAACTGCAGGCCTGTTTTATGTTTCCTAACAATACCCAATTTGTGTTTTCTTCACAGGTAAACTAAACATTACCATTAGAGAAGTGACATACGCAATGAATGAAAAGTGACAGTAGAGAGAAAAACCACTGGTGGCAAAAGGAAAGTAAGCAGCTGATCATTCTCTTTTTTACCATCCAGAAATAATAACTCTAAGCAATTTAAATCTCTGTTCAAACTGATCATTACAATTGGCAGTATAATTAATTTAATTTATTTATTCATATTTAAAGAATGAAGGTGTCTGGCTTCTTCTAGCAGTCCATGTTTTTCTGGATTTTAAGATCAGATTTTAATATCTGATACGATTCCTGAACTTGATAATTATTTATAATTATAACTCGATATTATATACATTCTCCCGTACTTTGCTACAACTGCTTAACTAATGCAGGAACAGGAAGATCACAAAAACCCAATAACCCTAAACAAAGAGAGAGAATCGTATTCAGCAGTTTTTAAAATTCTTTTGAAACTATGCTGTGCTAATACACTATGCTAATTGCTACCCATCAAATTTCTGTCAGAGGGAAAATTGTTTAAAAGCAATGCATGCCGAAAAAAGCCCAAACATGGTAGGGCTGAAACTTAACCCTTTGGTAGAAACCATGCTAACAAGCCAGTTACTAACATGAAAAGGAATCATTTCAATTCCTTACACACAACTGCATATATTAATAGCAAATAAATAAATAAGAACAAGCACTGGTTTTCTATGCCAATTCAGTTAACAGTACACAAGGAAAATAAGTTCAACTAAGGAATCTTTTTAAAACTATGAACAGGTAAACAGAGAGCTCTAGACTTTGCAGTAACACAAGGAGTGAGACCTCCTAAAACTCTGTAGCAGTTTTTTTTGCCACCAAGAGAAACCTTTAAACATATTCAAAGAGTTAGCCTGTAACTCAGTACATCTCGAAAGCACTGCAAACTACCTCGTGTACTCAGTCGAAGCATTTTAACTACTCCAAGAATTAAAGTAGGCATTACACAGAACAATAGCAAATGATGCATAACTTTTTAATCAAAAACAAAAAAGAAAAATACCCAGGCAAGGGACAGCAGTTCACCACTGCAAGAAGTTTGTTCTGTATCTTTACCTGCTACCCAAAGAAATGCTTATGCTAACAAAGGAAGTATTATTTGTCCTCATTATGTTTATTAAACTATATGAAAATACAGCAGCAACATACCAGACCAAGATCCCAAGCTGTAATATTCTTTCATAAAATAGACACCTGCCTGCAACATGGCATAAAATCTGGTACCTTTCCCCTGCCTCCACCATAAAAATGTGCTTTGATTATTTGATTTGCTTATTACAGAAGGTATCTTTTCCAAAGATACATATATATATATATGTACATTTGTGCATGCATTTGTGTTATAAGATATTCAGTTCTCATAGAGACTGACTTTGGTAATCACATCACCAGCTCCTATAAGGTGTTTGGCAGTTGCAAGAATTTCAGGGATCAGTACAAGTCAATATCCCAGCAGTCCAGCTCTAAACAGGGCCAGCATCCATTTTAAACTACAAATCCTTACTAAAGTCAAATGTTTGTTCATACACCAAAACATCTGCAATTGGACACTATATGTCACATGGGAACCCTTTAATAATGCCACTTTTTATGAGTCACCATAAAAGCAAATTTGCAAGTAACTAAGAGTTAAGGAGCCAGGATTAAACACTGCCAAAGATAAAACCATTTTAATTAAAGATTATCTCATGACACATTAGATATTCTGATTATATTTTTATCTGAGTAAGTCCGTGCAATTCCTCATAAAGGCAATTTAGTACGGGGTTGACTAGGCTGTTAATAAATTAAAAAAAAAAAAAAAAAAACAGAAGAAGTGAACAAGTAAAAAGACCCCTAAAGGAGTGTCTTACTGAGTAAAGGATTTTAAGCCCATGATTTTAACTGTGGCGTAGCTGTTCCTGATAAGCAGAGTACCTGACTGATGCTTAGCAAAGCCAAGTCAACTGCAGACACAAGTATGTATTCCCAATGCTTGCACTAATTATTAAAACTTCCTGAGTTTCCAAAGATTCGGTTTCTAGTTGATCATACATTTAAATTGAAGAGGAATTTTTCCACCTAATGGGATCATTTCAGTAATGCTTCAATTATGATGGATTTCTAACAACTTTCCACAGAAGTTAACCTCAGGAAACTACAGGATCAGACCAGACAAAGACCGCAAACCTTCTGTATTAGCATCCACTGGAAGGTTCTCTGGAAACAGCAGTTCTGGAAAAAGTTCCACACACAAAACCTGATCCCAGTTTCGGTGTTATTTCTATGGGGTTTGAATCATATACTCCTTTAAGGCATGTTCTTTCTTTCACTCATTGCCTTGTAAAAGACTCATCAAAAAACAACCAAAAAAAAACAAACCCAAAAAAACGAGGAGAGAAGTACTAACTGAACTGATAAAACAATGATAGAAGCTGCATCCATAGCAAACAAAGGGTGAAAACTTCAGAGCTGCAGCCATCCAAGTTCTTTGTGATAACAGGAAGTAAACTGTTTTCTTGTAGAAGTAAACAACATCCTGACTTCACATTACCTACCCACGAGCAAGGAAATAAGAAAAGCCTTCCTCAACAAGGGGACAGACTTTTAAC
This sequence comes from Larus michahellis, assembly GCF_964199755.1. Lineage (NCBI taxonomy): Eukaryota > Metazoa > Chordata > Aves > Charadriiformes > Laridae > Larus > Larus michahellis. Next base: position 13,107,969 of record NC_133910.1, on the reverse strand, counting down.
AACTGCTTCAATGCCTCACCCCGGATGAGGGAACCTCCTCAGCAAGTGACCGAGGCAGGGGAAGTCTGGAAATCGCTACCCAGTGTCTGAAACGGAGATGCTGAACCTTTTTCCATAAACCCCACAAAATTAAAGAGGCGCGCTGGCTGCTGGGGGGGTGGAAGAGGGGGGTAGAAGGGGGGGGGCAGCGCCCCCAGCCCCCCTCCCCCAGGCAGTCGCGGTGGCGACCAAGGCCAAGTTTGGCTGTGGGGAAGGAAAGGGGCCGGGGCGGGGGAAGAACATAGCCCCCACCCCACCACCAGGCTTTACCCTCGCCTTCCCCATCCCCCCGGCCCCTTCCCTCTCTCCTGCCGCCTCCCCCCCTCTCCGTTCTCTGTCTCCTTCTCCCCGTCCCTCCCGTCTGCCTCCGCTCTCGTCCCGCTGGGGGAGGAAGGAGGAGGCCTAGCGCACTCACCTCTTCTCCTCCTCCCCTCAGCTGTTTACCACTCAGGGCTCCTCTAGCCCACAGGGCGCCGCCATCTTGGCCCTGCCTCCCCCTCCCATTCACAGGTCGCTTCTCCCCTCGAATCCCTCCGCCTCGCAAACTAGTCCCACCCCACCGATTCACTCCCCCCTCTCCCGACGCCGCGCCGGTCCCTCACCGCCCCGCTCGTCTCTTCCCCCTCAAGGGCCCTTCTCCCCCGAGGGGAGCAGGGGTGGGGTGACGGCCGTCGCGCCCACCCTGTCCCCCGCGGCGGAGGTATCCTCGGCGCGGGAGCGATGCGTCCGCGAGGAGGTCGCGTGATGCGGGACGGGGGGGCGGTGCCGCGCGGAGCCCTGGGCGGCGGGCACGTCACGGGGGCGGGGCCGGGCGGCGGCCGGTAAACAAGGCCCGGCCTGAGGGGACGGTGATGGCCCGGATTTGGTTTTCGGTGTCCGCCATAACGGCCTTGTGCGGTCCCTGTTTCTCCTCAGAGCCGGCCGTGGCGCCTGGGGCCCCGGGTGCTTGCGGGCCTCGGCTGGGCCGCCGTCGGGACAGGCCTGCTGAGGCAGCCGTGGGCTGGGCCGGGAAGCCGGTTCCAGGCTCCTGCCTGAAAGCGGTTTTTTAAAGCGTGTGAATGTGGTGAAAGGGAATAAAAAAGGTCTCGGCAGCAGCTGTGTGCGTGTGGAGTGACGTTAACGGGGGAGAGGTGCTGGAAGGAAACTCCAGGGCAGGCACCCAGAAGTCGATTGCTTTCTGCTTGATGAATATGCAAAGTTTGTTTAATAATTCCCATTTTGGACCCCATAACGCTTCATGCAAGCCATGGACAAGGATTATTTTCTTTTTTTGCTGGAGTGCAACAACTATGTGACATAAAACATTGCATCCTTCCTTCTAGATGAGGTTTATTTTTCCTGGTGGAAAATCCAGAGTTCAGGAGAGAAGAATGAAAATGACCTCAGGGCAGGTTCTCCAGCCTTCGTTTTTTTGCCACACCAACAGGTTTTCAACTCAACTTAGTCCCCAGGCTGGCGGGGTCTTGGCATTTTTCATTCTCCAAGCAGAGGCAGTTTGAAAGCTGCTGATCGAACTCTTCAGTCCATACGAATTGTCCTCAGATGCCAGTAGGAATCACGGATGTTAAATTTGCAAGGTAGAAACTAGGTATAAGAAAATAAAAGCAGATTAGTACCCCATCTGAGAAGTATCGGTTGATTTTTAACTTCTGCAGCATTAGTTGTGGTGTTTCACAGCTCTCATCCCTGCAAGGCTGAGATAGTTCCTTCACGCCCCACCTGCAATGGGTCATCCCGCTTCTGGATGAGATAGAGTTGCTTGGAGCCAGCGTGTTTTTAATCGTGCATGGCAATTAATATTTAGTGCTGTCTGGACTGAGTGATGGCATTTTTTTCCTGCTGTGCAGAAGACGTGTTTATTTAATCTGCCACAGAAAAGAGTGGAAATTAGGATGAGCTTCAGAAAAGAGCTGGAAGCAATTAGTTGTGTTATTTTACTGTGACTTAATTACCGTAACATTCAAATTGACAAAGAAAACATGGATGCTACAGGGGGGGTTTGCTGCTAGATTAGAAAGGGAGGACAACTGCATTAGAATGTACATGATGTGCTATAATTAACCTGTTTATTATTACTGAGTTAAACATTTAATAATCTATTTACTTAGGATGCACTGGAGCATATGCCATGGTAAGAACTCGCAGCAATACACAAAATTAAACTGTCGTCGGAGGGAAGCAGAACTCGCTGTACATCCACCGTGGCCCGTGTGGGTGAGGGTCAGTTCGAGCCTATATGAGCCCAGATAAGCCCTCTGTGGCTTTCCCTTCTCTGCTGACCCTGAAATGAGAAGATAGAACAGGGAAAATTGTATCACCAGGAAGAGCATAAAATAAGAATGACCACACGGGGTCAGCTCAAAGGTCCCTTTAGCCCAAAATGTGTCTCAAGCACTCTGGGGTTTTTTTCAGCTTGTGTAAAACCTTTTGCTGGTGATTTCAATGGAGAGAAGAGGTGACAAGTTTAACAGAAGCCAGAAACAGAAATCTAGGGAAGAGTAAGAACACAGCAAGCCAAGGCAATAGCTGACTGTGCTCCCATCCTGCAACTGTTTGCTCCATAGGAACTCCTGAAATAAAACAAAAGGAGAAGGGGTGAGTGAGAGCTGAAGCAGGCACAGCAGTGTCCCCGTCTCTCTTCAGGCATTCTGGTGCGGCAATAATAGTGATACTCATAAAAGAGAGTATCTGTGCCCATTATCTCAGGGATCAGTTTGTATGCAGTTACATCTGGGCTTTGCGAGAGGATGGCTTCTTCTTGGGGAAGCAGAACAGGTGATCCAGATGTTTTATTTGCAGCTGCTCTACGCATAGGTTACTGACACAGGGAGATACAGTCGTCCTCCTCCTGCAAAGGCCTGTGCCCAGTGCTCTTTGTAGCACCTCTCAAATCAGCGAGCTGGTGAGGTTTTGAACATGCTATTAGATTTTTTGCATAACTTGTTTCTCATAGTTTTTTGTGTGCCTTATTATTTTTTACTGTCTCTAGTTTGAGAGCCACATTCTGCAGCCATTTGCACTCTATGTCAATGGGAAGCCTGTGCTCAGGGGTGCTGGCAGAAGCTGGCTCCAATGTTTCATAAAATAACATCTCAGTCCTTTCAGCAGCTTGTCATTTTCCTGATTTGTTTAATTCCTGTAACTGTCTTCATATGAAACCCTGAAGCTGCAATGTACATTTTGGTTTTCTGTTACAATGCTTGTTTTTGTAGCGGGAAAAATAATCCTTCAAATGCCCGTGTTTAAGAGGATGCAAATCAGCTTGCTAGCACAATGCCTTGGGAACGTTTCTTTCATGCAAAACCCAGCTAGATAAATAAGGAGGGGAGGAGGGAGAAGGAAAGGGGATTGTTTGCTTCTGTAAACAACAAGAATTAATTACGTTCAGTAAATGACAGATGGGTTAAGATCAAAATCTGAATCTTTCTCAATGTGGGTGAAATCTACACTTCTGTCTCCAAGTTGCATCAAACCCGTGGCCTGCCCGGTGCCATGGGGCAATGACAGGGTGCGATCACAAGAGCTGTGACTTGTGGCTGTCCAGGGAGAGAGCGCTGGGACCAGCACGCCTGGCACCGCCACGTGCCACGGCGAGATACAAAATACCTCCGCTATGAATCTGAAGGGTTTGTGGACCACACTTGTTCCATCAGGGCAGCGTCACCCACCGCCCACCCCGTTGCAGGGCACAAAGAAGGTTATTTGTTCCTGGTGCTCTTCCTACACTGAGCCGCAGTGGGAAAAGGGGCCAAACCGAGTCCTGGTTTAGTGCAACCAACTGTAGAAAAGAGTGAAATGCATTTGAAAGCTCACAGTGAGGAGAAAAAACCCAGGATACAAATGCATTTCTTTGGTGGCGGTGTCCCAGTGCTTGGCACTCGAGGGCTGGGTGCATGCTTATTTTTATCTTAAATTATACACTCCTGGGAAGGCACCTTTGCTTCCCACTTCCAGCCATGCACAGAGTGTGCTCTAAGTGCAGGAGGGAATAACCAAGGGCACATACAGCTCGTGCCACTGTGCACTTGCACAGTCAGGAAGATTATGAAAATCAGAGAATAGGTGAAATCAAGGAGTTATTCCCCACTCCTACCATTTGGGGAGATCAGCTCTCCGTGTTTGTCCCCACGTCTCATCCAAGGATTCTCAAAAGAAAATCACTGCTCTCCAGCTCCTGCTCCCACCTCTGCTACACAACAACTGGGTGATCTGAGAAAAGTCACTTGGCTTCATTCTCCCTCCTTCCACCCTGCCGCTACAGGGGGGGTTGGCACTCAATTATTTCACATTTGCAAACCCATTTTCAAACCTTTTTTGAAAGCAAGCGATAGAAGTGCAAATTCTTATTATTGCTCTTGAAGAGCTTTTTGCAAGGATGCTTGTTAATGAGCTTGCTTAATGAGCTTTCTTAAATCTATATTTATATCCTATATACAGCTGTATATAGATAGGGCAATGCCTAAAATACGTGTGGATTGCACACACATATGCCTAGGAAAATGAAGGCTGATTAACACACATCTTTTTCAGTTATTACTGTGCAAGTATTTATTCCTTTTTCCTTGGAAATTGGAGAGATAAAAGATCCATTCTGGAGTAATTTTGTGCATATGTGCTAGATGGTTTTGTTTATGAGACTGAAGTGTGTGAGTGTGTGTATGTGAGACAGATGGTGTGTCTGTTTGTGAAAGATACGATGCGTGGATGAATGTGTGTAAAAATACAGGTTTCTTAAGAGCTTTTTTTAAAAAAAAAAAAAAAGACAAGGCAAAATAACAAATGCTGGCTTGGTACATTATTTCCCTGTGTCATGCTCTTTGTCAATATGACAGAGGAGTATTCCTGCAGAAGGCGAAGCTGCCCCAGAAAGCGAAGGGTGCTGCCCCTAGGGTTTCGAGCTGGGCATCGTGAATTCTCTTCAAGTTTTCAAAGTCCTGGAAAGTTTTGATAAGCAAATACTTTCTGGGCTCTGCTTCCCTATTGGCTGTTTCTTCACCGCCAGATTTTGACACAAATAATCTGATTGAAAAATCAGGGAGGGGAACAGGGGCAAAAAAACAGAGAGAAAAAAGGAGAAGTATCTATTTCAGCAGACTGCGACTCAGTGAAAAAGTGGAAGAGGAGTCCAGAGAGAAGACGACGACTCGTTTGTCTGGGGAGATTTCCAGGCGAATCCAGTAAAGCAAAGTCCCCCAAACAGGTGATTGATTTATTCTTTTAAAGACTTTTAATTTCATTGTTTTTCTCATTTCTCTGATGTGTTTTTCTAAGCTTTCTCTTCTTCTTTGCTTGTGGTTGCAAATACATAACATTCCACTGCGTAAGTCACTTGTCCTGGGGATTCCTTTATGATAATGATTCACTTAATTCAAATGAGTCAAACCTTTTAAATTTATATACCATATACTTACTTCACTCTCACATGTGAAAATGGTAATAGTAGAACAAAATATAAAAGATGTGACAATGGTCTGGGATGCCTGCGTCCCAGCAAGCTCCGTGCAGCAGGAGCAGTTTCCAGATGTAGACTTTGTACTTGGGCACTGAGGAGAGGGGGTACTGTATTTTCATTTAATTGCTCTTTTACAGGGCCAGACCTTTAAATTCAGAAAACGGCACACCTCAGCTGACTTAAATTGATCAATTTTGCTAGATGAGAAGTCTGTCCAGGGTTTTTGCTTCAAACCTATCTTTTATTTTATTATTTTCCCGTCCTTTCTAAGTATATGCTGATTAGCGTAACAATTTTTAGCATATGGAATTAGCTATTTATAGACGCTTCTCATATACCACCAGATTGATTCAATACATTTAGCAGGAAAAGAAATGATTTGCAAGTTCACACAGTAAGTGCATGTATATATTAAGGGGACATGGAATTTGTTAGATTGCACTATATAAATCTATTTATCCATGGAAGCCTAAGGCAAAGTTTGCTAAAGCCAGTGGCATTCCCAACATCACTAGGAGCTAAATGAGCTTTCTAAAGAAGAAACGCTGCAATTATAAACATTTTTGCTAGATACTACAGATGTACAAGCATTTCCCTTCCACTTCTTGGACAAGATTTCCACCATAATTTTAAATCCCTGCCATAATGTCCATTTGTCCAGTTTTACTGCAAGAATGAAAAATGTTCTGCTCATTTTTCCACTAAAAAAGCCGCATTCAAATTACTTGCCCCAAGTACATTATATTTGCAAGGGTGGACTAGTGAAGACACGATTAATTTTGTTGTAAAGAACTGAAATTCATTTTGAATATGATTCTATATTTAAAGAGCCAGGAGTCCATAAAACCTCTTGTTTCATTTGGGCTCTTAAAGGTTGTGTTCTGTTTTGTGCTTTTCTTTTTTCTTCAAAAATGTGGTTTTCTGAAAAACAAACTATTCTTTATTTTTGGAAGCTTCACTTTTGCTGGAAAGCAATATTAAGATTTAAATACAAATTAAGCAATGGGGAGGAAATAAGCCTCTTTAGCCTAACATTTTGGACACTCATCAACTTATATGAAGACATATATCAATTTTAAGTTCAAATTAAGTATTTCACTGAGTATAGTGGGAAAAAGGGTTTCACCTCTTCAATTAACCTTCTAAATTTGAAAACAGGATTACTTGAATTTAGAGGAAAATGAAAGTCAGCTTTAGAATGGAACTTACGCTGAAAAATTGGGTTCTTGATTCAGCGTGGCACAACCCTGCAAACACCTGTCCTAACTATGGTGGTTTGTGTTCTGAATCGTCTCTGAAGGAACCAGAGAGAACACCTCCATAATCGCGTTCATCAAGAATACAGTTTTCTTCGAAACTGTATCAAAGGACCCAATCCTGTATTTTTGGGTACTGTGGGCTGCCGTGCAGTGAAGTGGGAGTTGGGGCTTCACGAGGAACATAAGATCAAGTGAAATTAGGATCCTAAAGTCATAAACCACCCTGTAAAAACAAAAACCCTTTTAATTTGGTTCTTGCACTATCTCCAGTGTTCCGGTATTACATTCCAGTTTTACGTGTGATACACTGCACAATCACCAGGGAGCATCACCAAGGATGAAGGAACTTTGAGTCTGAACGTAGGAGGGGAACCCACGAATGCTGGGTCTGCTTTCAGATCTGACGGGGGAATTTATGGCTGGTAAAAGAAGCCCTTCCAGGGTGCTTCAAGTTAGGTACACAAAATAGCGAAGCAGGTTTTTTTTCCCTTGGGTCCTTTTGGCTGTCTTTTCCTCAGGGCAGATTACTACATTATTGTGCAGCTACATGAGTGGCAAACAAATAAGAATGTCAATTCTAGCCGGTTACTGATTTTATATTCAGTATTGAATCCAAAAAGCGCCACGACACTTGCATTTTGAGTAGGCACTCCTGCCCAAGCAATGAACTCCCTTGTGCACTTGCCACTCGAGGTAGAAACCACTGCCACAGGTGCTGGCAAGAACAGATGCCATAAAAATGAATTTTAATTTTTAGCAAAAGGTTGAAGCTAAATTCTGTCGGAAGCTTCAACGACTTTAAGACGTAGTGGAGTCTGTTGTCTGTAGCGCTACTTTCCCTGTGAAATATAGTTAGCCATTAGTAGCATCTGATCACTCGCTATTGATAATCTTAAGTTTTAAGGAGAGATAGTATTTTCTCTCTCACAATCTGTGCTTCCAGCTTTCCTCGAACCTGGTTGTGTGAATCACAAAGACAGTTCAATGCAGTTGTTAATTAACTATGCTTTGGGCTCCCAGTTCCTGTTTTCTCTGTAAAATGGGGTGGGGGAAGGTAACTTCCTTTTGTAACGTTCAGTAGTGCTTTAAAGATCGTTGGGCTCAGTAGAGGCTCTTATCAGCAGGCAAGATACTGGACCAAATTTGACTTTTACATAGGCTGAGGCAAACACATCCAGAAAAATCCCATTGATTCACGTGCCTCTACTTTCACCCGCCATCAGAAAAGAGGGGCTGTAGGCGGTGGGTTCATGTACTTAGTGTGTGGGTACTACCATAAAACACTTCAAGATTGCTTATGCCACCCATCTCCAGTCCTCTAACTGGCCTTGGAAGCTGTCGGGCGAATGCCATGGGGTTCTCTAGGCGGTGGGCAGAGGGACTCTTCCAGCAGGCACTGCTGGGTGCGGGCTTTTGCCCTGCATTCAGAGTTACCTGCTGACGGAGCCTCTTCCTCCGCGGTGGAAGAAGCCCAGGGAAACTAACTGGTTAATTCAGGCAGAGAAATCAGATGTCTAAAGCTTGCTGGTATGAATACCCTCCATTGTGGGCACAGTCCTGCCCCACCACATGGGAAAATCCCTTTGACATGAGTGGAAATTCCATGTCTAAAGAGCTTGTGGCAGGACTTTAACTTGGGGCATGTCTATATTGCAGAGTGCGGCTCCACGCACAGATACTCCATCCGGGACTGACCAAGATCAGGGGGACCCTCTGAGCTGAGCACTTCTGCTAGGATGTGAGGTGCACGGGCTGAGCAGAGCACACTGCTAGAAGGATTCTGCCCATCGCAGAACACTCCCGTGTTCGTACCGAGCTGGAGGTATTTCTGTGCCCACAGCCTTTTCCCACGCAGAGAGACACTTTACAATACTTAGGAAGAACCTCATTAGAGAGTTACAGAAGAGTAACTACAGCAATGTACTTCAGCGTCCCTTCCCTCAAGGGCATACTTATGGTTCATTCTCAGTATAGTTTTGTCCTCTTTCTAAAATTAAATTAACAAATCTACTCTTAGCCACTGTTTTCTCTTACTCATCTCAAGTTACACGCAAATTTCTTGGAAAAAGATGAAGAAAAACAGGTGAGTCATTTCAAAAGAAAAAATGGCTAGAGACACCAAGAGTTATTCCTGAAGTCATAGAAGAGGCAGTGGGCATCCTGGATCAGATTAAGAAAAGCAGCTATAACTGCACTTCCAAAGGCAGCTGGGCTGGGGAGCAAGAGCGGGTGGGCAATCCACCTGTCCACAGCACACCTCGCTGTGCGAATCCCACCGTACACGTACCTGCAGCCCCAGGCACCACTGTAAACGTGGCCCTCGGACCTTTAAACAAAGCACCAGTGGGCTATGTAACTGCATTTAGCATAGGGGGTGCTGCAGGCACTTCTGGACCTTAAGGAGCAGTCCTTTTCCATCCCTGGCTGTTTGGGATTCCAGGAGCCCACACTGCTCTGTCCTGACTTACACAGACGTTTCAGGTCATTCCTACTTTACAGGAGCAAACTTTGTTGTTTTTCAGTAAATAAAGAGGCTACACTTAACTGCTCTCAGGAAAAAAAAGGGCTTAATAACGCACTTTCCCATCAACAGAGAGCCAGGATTTACTGCTGACTTTTCATATGAAATATAGCAAGATTTGTTTTTAGTGCTACTATCCTGAACAATTACAAGGGAAAATGCAAACACATATGCAAATAAGGCGCCAGCTGATATTGCTGTAGACAGCATCGAGCCTGTTGTCATACTGCCTACATGAGGACAGTTACTAGCCATGGGGAGTGGGCACAGGGCGGGCTGGCTTCTGGGTAGTAAAGATAACAGATGCATTGCAAGAGAATTTGGTGTGATTAAATTTCATCATTTTATGTTTGTTCCTAACCCGTCATTTCAACGGTCTGTGATATTTGAGACGGATCCAAAAGGTAACCCAGCACTTCTGCTCTGCCTCTGCTCGACTGTTTGTAAGCCAGAACACAAAATACCAAGCCATGGCCAACAAGAAGGAAACCCACCACACATCATGGCTACAGGGATTTTCCACTGCATCCCTCCTATTATTGGTGTTATTTCTATAATTATTATTTGTGTAGCAGTTTCAGAGAGGAGCCCGTGTCATGGCTTAGGACTATGCTCTTCTAGGCGTGGTACAAACACTAAGACAGACCCTTTCTCCAAGGGGTGATCTCCAACCTGCAGTCCCCACTGCGTCCTCTCAGGGAGGGTAAGGTGGGAGATGCACCATGTCCTGTAGCCAGGACAGAGAGCTGCGAGAGAGAGATTCTGGGTTCTGATGGATCGTTGCCACAGAAGGAGTTTTGGTCTGTAACACAGCACTCGATTTAAGCATGCCTCTATTTCTCCACCTACAATATGAAGACAGCAGGATTCCTTTGCCTCAACCTAGGGGTAGGTTATGAAGTGGAATTCTTATGGGGTGTACTGTAACCTGCAATCTCATCTTCAAACTGCATTCCCATCTCTATACTCAGTGGCAGAGACTATCTGGCAGTAAGTTATTTTGCTTAGCCCCCTCCACAGCTACGTATTTTCCCCAGAGTTGAGATCCATGAAGCACCTACACTCAAGCAAGCATTCCCTGCCCGTCAGCTGGGTGGAGGGACCTTTGAGATGAACTCTGTCTCCACAGTAGAAGGGTTTTAATTCTCATCACTGTTGCATACAGAGCTGATGTACTGCGGGAACAAATGAGAAATTACCCCATAAATCACAGAGATTTACCTGCCGTTATTCTGTGTTTCTGCCCAGGCAGTGAATGGAAAATGCCACGTTCCTTTTTGGTGAAAAGCAAAAAGGCTCATAGCTATCATCAACACCGCTTTGTGGAAGATGACCTGCCATTACTCACGTGGGATCCAATAACCTCTCCCTTCACTGGTGAGTCAATTCATCCACTGGCCTTGTAAGAATACACCAAGGCAAATCAATAATTGAGTAGGCAAGCTAAGGGAGTAGGATGAGTGAGCTAAGACCAACTACGGCCTTCCCCACAGGGATGTCAGTCTGAGGACAAACTGATCCCCTACTGTGTGCGCTCTTTCTCTAGGCCAAATCTACACTCTCACTGAAACCAAATTTAGATCCTCCTTTTGTTTCCTTGCTGGGCAGATTTGAGATATAAGATTGCTGTGTGGAGTTGGTCGCTTTTGGGCAACTTCAGGCAACTGACAGTTGGGAAAAGAGCTTGCATTTGGTTGTCAGCCTTCTACACACTCACAGCTCTCCCCCCCCACAATCTCCATGTTTACTGTCCAGTTGTGAAGTTCACTGTCCACATTCTCTCTGGACCTACATCTTCCCTACCTCAGTGTGTTACCATCTCCTCCCAGTGCGAGGGAAGAAGGTTACAGCTAGAGTGAGAAGATACTAGTGATACCCTAACACTGACTGTGAAAGGAGTCCTCCACACTCACAGGTGAAGGGCTGGCTGCTACGTTCTATATTGACACAAACCAACACTGCTTCTCTGTGCTTGCTGTCCTCCCTCAGCTCCTGTTCTTGCTCTCCCACAGCCATTCATGCAGCAGCGGGGCCGGGGCAATTATCTTCTTCCTTCAGGCACCATTCAAATTTTCTTTATTCAAATCTAGGATCAACTTACCCTTTGTTCTAGCCTTGGCTATCAAACTGGAGTCCAGCCCTATGATAAGTTTGATAAAAAAGAAGGAAGGGGACATTTTCATTTAAATTCCTGCCATCTTCCTTTGGCCATTTGTTGCGTCTCTCTGGCACACAAGAAGGTTTGGACGACAGATGAATACTGTCCTTCAGCAGCTCAGTCCCATCTCCAGCAGAAAGGAGGCACATGTATTGAACCTCTGTCCATTTTAAATTCTTACTATAAAGTCTACTTAAAATAAGTGCTGGCTGGTCTCTTTAAGGGCTGGGACAAACATGGAGAAATGGGAGTGTGGGCAGGAGGAGACGAGGCTTTGTGGTCACCTTTGCAACTGCATAAGAAGTTACCTCCCCTCTCTGCTTCCCTACTTGGCTGTCCATAAATTCAGGTTAACAATACTGAACTCTCTTAGGAGAGGGGTGGGGAGGTTAATAAGTTAGTGATTGTTAGTTACGCACGCAAATTAAAATGGGTTTAAATAGGGAAATAATTCTTACAGACATATGGCCTTCTAGGGTTAATTTTAGCTAACTATATATGGTATCAAGTGTCCCATCATTTCTTCCTGCCCCCTTCTACCTTGTCTGTCCCATCCTGCTTGGAATTTCCCTTTGTCAGCAATGGACAGACCTTGATTGCCGTGCTGATTGCGCCACTCTGCACTCCTTCAGGCAATTGAGCACGGGCTCATATATCCAAGCATGAGTTCATACATAAGTGCAAACCCATCTCAATAGACTCTTCTCTTAACAGCCAGAATAAACTAACTGTGACTCTACTGTGTCATTACAGCCATAGGAGACAAGAAACCGGAGGACATCACGAAACAGGACCTAGAATGCGTGGTTCCAAAACAAGAAAAGGACCCATCTCAACTGAAAGAAGAAAGCGTCCCTGTCCAGTACTTGAGCAGGATGCTGCCAGGCCCTTCAGCTCAAGGTCTGCTATCCAAATCCACAATTGCAAAAGACATCAGGGCTGGGCTGGCTTATGGAGCCCCTACAACTGGGTTCAGATTTTCAGTAAATGGCAGCTCTTATTTTGACATCAGTGGTCAAACTTGTCCCAGGCAGAGCTCATCAAGAGCCTTCTGTATTTCCCTTTACAATTCTGGTCTAGATCAGCATCTTCCAGGAGGATGATCCTATGATTCCCAACGAGTGAGCCTCCAGATCTCAAGGACTAATGCAATTCCGTGCTCCATGGGTCAAGGCGGGTGGCCCATGATACTTGTTCAAACACCACATGAAGGAGGGCTAGTAGGGTGGTTAACATTCTCTTAGCATCCCCTCTCCCGTAAAATTTCCTCAGACTGAAGTCAAAGTCATAATAGGAACTTTGTATGGGGATCAGAGGAGGAGTTAACAACTGCAACTCCTAAGGTCAGGCAGGACATTTAATGGGGGAATGGTACCTGGGGAGCTTTTTTACTGGGGCCGAGCTGCAGGCAATGGCATGACACTCACTTCTCCCTCTTCTTTGCACACTCAGAGATGGCCATCCCAGGTCTGCAGATCAAAGACTGCACTAACACAACAAGCACCCCTACCTTCTACAAAACCGGCTTTTCTTGGGATGCTTTCCCTTTGCCATACAGCTACCGGCAGATGTCTTCCACCATGCAGTCAGCCCTCTTGGAGCATCCAGTTAGCCTGTACGGAAGCCACCTCCTGCCAAGCACTGAGCCCCCTCTGGATTACAGCATGCATTACTCCTCGGACATGGAGACCTACCACTGTGTGAAGTGCAACAAGGTGTGTGTCAGACAAGAACCTCAGGGATGGGGAGGGCCTGGAGTGATTTTCATTGCACATGTCAGTGTTTCACTGGGTCGTGACAAAGTGCAATGCATGCAGCTTAAAATGTCTACCTGTTTGTTCTCCTGACTGGGGACAAGGGCGCTAGGAATGATGCAGTTCACATGACCAATGAAAGGGAAGAATCAAATAAAAAGAAGGAATTGAAAACCGAGGTGGAGACACAGCTGCCTCATGTCAAAAAAATCACTGGCATTTTGTTTTGCAGGTATTCTCCACTCCCCATGGGCTGGAGGTCCACGTCCGAAGGTCTCACAGTGGGACCCGGCCCTTTGCTTGTGAAGTATGTGGCAAAACCTTTGGACACGCTGTAAGCCTGGAGCAGCACACCAATATTCACTCCCAGGTGGGTGGCATGTTTCCAGAGAACCAGCTCTCCAGTGCTTGGACCTTAGCTGTTGCTTACTCCATTACAAGGGAAGTGACAGTTTCTAGGTTACAAACGTGATGGTTTTCCTGTAGCACCCAGTAACAATGACATGGTCTTCTGAGCTCCTAGATCTTGGTCTCAAGTCTCAGACTGCCCTTGAGAATTCCTTGGGTAGGAGGGGAGGATCTTGCTACTGGTTCTTCTGTGCCTCGCCTCCTCGTAAAGGGCCCAGGAGTTTAGATCACAAGATGTAACCCATTTCCATAAGTAACCCTCCCCACATTCTCTTTGTACTGCACCTAGCATACCAGTCCATGAGCTGAGGAGATTTGCTTATCAAATCTACTATTCTCAACACTCTTCAAGCTCTGTCATATGTCTTGCAGCCACAGACATCCCATGATTTTCTTCCCCTAACAGGAAAGAAGTTTTGAGTGCAAGATGTGTGGGAAGACATTCAAGCGTTCCTCCACCCTCTCCACTCATCTCCTGATCCATTCAGACACACGGCCCTATCCCTGCCAATACTGTGGCAAGCGGTTCCACCAGAAGTCAGATATGAAGAAACACACTTACATCCACACTGGTAAGAAACAAAATATTCCCAATACAAAAATGCAAATTAGAGTCCATCATGTTGATGCACACACAGTCCCCAGACACAGACATATTGGACTAGGGATAAGACAGCACGTCCTCCTCTGTGCAACAAAGAGGTGGTTATCGACCAGCCTCCAGTGCGTGTCATGGCAGTACCCAGCCCTGCATGCAGACAGGGCATAGGTCACGCAGCTGGAGAGGACTGAGTCTGGTTCTTCTCACCCTCATATCGCAGATGCATTAACAGGACAGCTGGACTGGCAGCACGCTGATGCCAGTCAGGTCTGAGTCTGCCAAAGGGCATTTCTACCTCCCTTCCCTGGTCTGTTAAAGTGTTTCTTACCATTTTCTCTGCCCTGCAGGGGAGAAGCCCCACAAATGCCAGGTATGCGGCAAAGCCTTCAGCCAGAGCTCCAACCTCATCACCCACAGCCGCAAGCACACCGGCTTCAAGCCCTTCAGCTGTGAGCTCTGTGCCAAGGGCTTCCAGCGCAAGGTGGATCTACGGAGGCACAGAGAGACCCAACACAGTCTCAAGTGAGGGATGGCTCCAGGTCTTTGCAGGACCCCCCACTGCCAGTGCATGCTCCAGGGAAGAAGCCTCTCCCCAGCATCTCCATCCACCATGGGGCTGCCCACCTCATAAAGCCCCTCTAGTGTCCTATCTTCTGAGGACTGGCAAAGTCACATCATTGACTTTAGTGTTCTGGCACCCCAGAGCCTTGCACATCCCAGTAGGTGACAAAGAAACCTGTGGGAACTCTTACTCTTCAATTACAACAAGTACCAGCCCAGATCTGACAGCAGCTGCTCAAGTGCAAATCCAGAGGAATTCCTCCAAGGTCACTATTGCTCTGGATTTACACCATGTGCAGACTCCGGTTTATCAGACTGACCAGCAGTGAGGTGGGAACTCCTGGGCTAGCGGCAGCAGCAATCTGTGCCAAGCTAGTGCCGTAACCACGTTCTGCTTTGATGGTTAGGAAGATAAGACTAGGGCATGCAAATAAATTGTATTCAGTGAGTTGTGTTCAACCTGGACAGCGCTTCTGCAGAGACTTGTCCAGGTCATAAGTTCTGGCAACAGGCACCCAAAGTAATTTTCTTTCAGCAAAGCATTTACTGTGATCAAATGACAAGTTAACTGTGCTGTATTTTTAGCTTGGAGTGGGAGGAAAACACTGAAAAAACAGCTCCTATCCCTAACTGATAACAGGGGTCTCTAAATGTATTCCTCATATGCACCGTGCTGCAGAGATCCCTGGGTTAGTGGCAACCAAGCAAGCTCCAGGAAGAGCCACGCCACAGCACTAGGCATAAGCTAGTAAAGCCCATGCCTCAGTAGCAAGCCAGAGAGACCAGCTGCTCTTGGAATCCGAGTTGGTATGTCCCACAATATTTCACTGCATGCTGGACATACTGACTTAGAACTGTGCTGGGCAATCCTGTGTCACTGTATGGTCAGGAATGGCCCTTGGATATCAATGTCAAGGTCCAGAGTTCTGCTTTCCAGCCACTCTCTTAAAGGAGGAAGCGACCGAGCCTGTACACATTGGCATAGTGTGCAAGTACCTTACAAATATTGTACAAACAGAGCAGTGGTATTTCCTCCTTCTTCCAGGTCTAGGGGTTGAAGCAAAGCACTGGAACAAGTGAAGAGCCAGTTCCCCTCCAAGCTCTGCTACGTTCTCACTGTGTAACCTCTGGCAAATCACTGCGCTGGGCTTTTATTTCTCCACCCCTCCTGGGGATGTGAAATCATTCACTCAGGTTTGTAGAGTCCCCGGAGTTCTTGAGAGGAAGGACAAAGTATTATTATAGCATTAAAAAGATAAGGGCTTTCAGTTAAGTGGGGCATGGCAGCAGAAAACAGCCCACTCCATAGCTACATCCCTGAACACGTGGCCTTGGCCAGTGACACCAGTGGGCAGTAGCCTGGAGAACGGGCTGTGGCACTATCCAAATGCTTATGAAGGAAGGCTGCCATCGCAGGCAAAGAGGAAACAGTCCAAGTGGAGAATTCATTTACTGCCAGGGGAGAAGAGCTCTGTCCTGCCCTCAGTTACACTGCTGTAAATCCAAAGTTATTCTCCTAAGACCTAAAATGTACTTGCCCCTCTTTTATGCTGTGCCTCAGTTGTTAGTCATTAATATGCATTCTGGAAGCTCAAAACAGAGTCTGTACTCCTGGCTTTACTTGTACACTGTAAATATGTATTTATACTTATTCTAATGTATATTTTTATTGCACTATACCAGACAGTGACAACATGTACAGGCCTGCTGGAATTTATCCGATAAATCTGTTCCCTCTCAGTAACCGGGCTAACACAGTGTATTTCATGTTAAAAACATCCATTTCAAGAAAGGCTCATACTTGTCTCTGGAGACGCAGGCAGTGGGGATGGAGGGGAAAAGGAGAAGGGAAAGAAACAACAGTGTAGCCCCAATAAAGTTAGTTCCTATGTTGGGGTTCCAGCACACACAAGTGGAAAACAAAATGGGAGTTCACGTGCAGAACGGGGCTCCCATCAGGAACATGGGTGCCAAACTTTGAAGTGAGAGAAGAAAAGTTTGGGGAGCTGGGGCCTGTTGGCTACAGAACAGCTGTGAACAACGCTCAAAGCCTGGGATCAGGGGACATTCATCTTCAGGGACAGGCTAGTGCAGAGCCCCACACAGGAGCAAGAGGGCTGTGCAGGTACAACCACATCAGATGATACGGTGTTACCAAACCCCCCATTAAAACTCTGCTGTCCTTTCCTGGTTCATGCCAGAACCCAGTCAGGGCAGGGACTCCAGGGGAGGTGCATAACCCGTGACAGAACTGGCCTTAGGGAACTGGTCCCCAGGTCCTGACCGTGACACCAGGTTCACACACACATGTGAACACACTCACGCATGTACAAGCCTTACTCAAAGTCATTTCAGATTATTAAAACTGCTGCCAAAAATGCAAACTGTGATTGTTACCCCCCTCGTCCTCCACATATCTGTGAACAGAAATATTTAAAGAGCATGTCAGCATCTAAGCTGCTTGGGAGCGAATACCCTCCAGCCCCAAAACACATGGGCACACCAGCACAGACTTCCCCATCTGTGTCCTGGGGATGGCAGGTGTGTCTGACTCATCTGAAGTGCCCCAATTTTGGCCATTCTGGAGGGAAGTGCTGGCACACACTGATCGGCACCGTGGCAAGACTGCCTGTAAAACCACTCATAAAAACAAATCAGACAGCTGGTTCTCCTGAGCCTGCTGAACAAGGGCTGCTGTATCCATTAGATTTCCATTCCTATCTTGGATTTCCATGGGATGGAGGAGGTATAACCCTCAACGGGCGGCTGGGGTCTTCTGCCCTAAGGCTGCGCTCCTCCAGCCTGCTCCTCCCTCCTGACAAAGCACAGATCACCCCAGGCCTGTCTTTGGTTTCCCCAGGACTCTAGGCCAGGCAGCTGCTTTCACCCCTATTGGGGTGAGCCCAGAGGCTACTGAAGAGCAGTCACACCAGAGGAGACAGTGTCAGCCTTACCCTTACATTTGCAAGGAGCCCGGTGAGCACATCCCCGGGAGATACAAGGACTGCTTTAGCTGGATGGGTAGCGAGTAGAGAAACACACTGGGATGTCCTTAGGCAGTGTGCTGCTGCAGAGCCGCGCTCAGGAAAACATGTCTGTGGCCAAAGCAGCGCGGGGGGGCCAGGCTGACCCGCTCCCACAGGCGCTGGGAGCATATCTCCAGAAACACAGGCTGTGGATGGAGGCCAGCTGGCAAAGGCGCCAACGAGACAGCATGGCCAGACTCAGGAGGTGACCTGAGAAGGGAGGGAGGAGAGGGAATTTACTTGCAGAGTTTTCCCCTGAGGCACTAGTTTCTTCCCCTAGAGTAACAAGGTGCCGCTTTCAGACCAAGGGGTAACGCTGCTTGAGCACTGTCCTTCCTTCAGGACTGTGACGTCAGCAGCCCAAGGAAAATCCATGCAGAGCCCCACAGCCCCATGTTCCCTGCAATCCCCGATGAGGGACAGCTATCTCTTGAGGAAGAGGATGGAAGGACCCAGCTTGGCTCTGCTCCAGAGCAGACAGCAGCACGCTGCACAGTTCCCTGGGCTCTCATCTGCACCCCCTGAAGCTCTGGAAATGCAGGGGAAGGAGCAGGGAAGGAAGCAGACCTGGCATTATCCAAACCTCACCACACCAGGCCGAGGGAGAGCCTTCCACTGCCAACACGGCACCAGCCATGGGCAGCCTGGCCGCATGGAGCGGCCAAAGGGCTGCCCTCATCCTTGGAGCCACTGAATCCACACAACAGGTACCCAAAGATGCTCAGCACCTGTCAGGATCAGGCCGTGGCTGGCACCAACTCCAAACACACCTGGCCTTGCTCTCCAAACATGCAAATCCTCCCCAGTTCTGACCACTCTGAAAACAACCCCTTTCCCACCATTGCCCCTTGCATCAAAAAAACATTCTGGCCAGTCAATCAAGGAAACAGATAACAAAAAGCAAAATCTCAACTAATCTTTGTGGCTGAAGAAAGAGCTGATTGTTTCTGCTTCTCTCCAAGCCCGCCCCATATCCTGCACTTCCCAGTCCTCTTCACACCTTCTTCCCTTTATTGCCAGGGAAAGAAAATCCTGGTCTTTGGGCTGTTTTGTTTAGCAAATGAGGGACATGCAAAGCAATAACCCCAGGCATCTATCAGAATGAGAGAGGTGCCTCTGTGTCTTCTAGACAGCCTTCAGGCACTGAGAGCAGCAGCCCAGAAATACTATGATCAAGGGTGGATTTAAATTTGGACACGGGATGCATCTTTCTCTTCCTAATGAAGACAGAGGCACAGGACACCTGCAGGAAGCAGAGGCGTGCTCCCAGCTAGCACAGCATTACGCTGGAGCTTATCCTCAGGTTGTATTAACCTCCATGGAGTGGAATCCTAGAGAAGGCAAACCCCTTCACGTTGTGTTGGCAGTAGTTAGGGAAGGGCTAAAAGGAAGTATAAGGACAGGGAAGAATTAGGCTCCAGTTGGGTATGGGTTGTATTGGGGGAAAAAAAAAAAAAATTGCTGAATCCAGTTGCTTCCCACCCTAGACTTCACGAGAAAATGTTTTCGGTGAAAATAAGATAAGAGCAGAGTCACTTGTCCTTGCAGCAGGTCATTCCCCCAGGACCACGCAGTCGCAGGAGATGGGGTCACACCAGCAGGTTAGTTCTAACCCATCAGCCCAGCACACGAGGGGAAACCTGAAGGCTTTAGAGAATCTCCTAGCCAGAGCTGCATACACATGTTTTCTTGCAAACATTCCTGCCTGCTGTTAAGGGCCTAACCTGGGGACAGATGGGGAGTTTGACCTGTGAAGCTGCTACAGAATAAAAAAAGATACTATAAGCAATTTTTTAATCACTTATTCTGCTCAAAAGCAGAGATGTTTTTCCACTTTTGCCCTGGAATAGCACATGCGCACAGAGGAGACAACCAGAACAGACACACCAAAATTAACAAGGATAATTAAATCAGTCGGTTGCCCCTGTGCTGGATGAGGCCTAAGAAAGTGCAGATCCCTGCAGAGTTCCTGACCCACCATCTTTCAACTAACAGTCACACGGACGCACGCTGATCTTAAGGCTGCAACCCCAAACTGAGACTTGAGATCTGCCATGCGTTTCCAGCATGACCTTGGGCAAGACGTGAGCGCTGGATTTCTGAAGTTGTTTAGCGCACTACAAAGCTCACAGAAAGCTTCACTCCATCTGCGAGAGGAGGATAATAATTCCCTCTCTTTCCTTCATTTCACTTGTTTATTTCAACAGTAAGATAGTCAGGAGTGGGACTGCCCCTCCTTATCTTCTACATACAGCACCACGCACAATGGAGTCTTGATCTCAGCTGGAACGCCTAAGTGCTACTGCAATACTAATAATGAGTGACAGAAACTTAATTCAGCAAAGCAACCTAATTCTGGAACTGGCTTAGAAAGCAATCCTCCAAATGTACACAGCAAGACCCCTACATTAAAACCACTAAATTGCCAAACAATAGGAGAAACAGGGCGAGCAGAAACACACAGAGGGGATAAACCAGACATGAGCAATGTTTCCACTGGTGAATAATATTCCAGGGAGAGAGACAGAGCTGGGTATGGAGGCTACGAACATCCCACTTGACACCCTCATTTTAAAGGTGTGGCTTCAAGGCAAGCACTTTTCAATCTGGTCCTTGGGTTGATTTTGACCTGTTGGCCCCAGGGTGATCTGTGTTCACCGTACCAGACGGCAAGGCGGGCAGAGAGCAAAGAGTCCCCAGGAATGGGGAAATCTGAGGCTGGGGACAAGTTGAGCGCGTACTGGGCTCAGCTTTGGTCTGATAAGTTTATCAAGCGCTGCCGGCTGCTAACTGTCAGCCGGCGAAGCAAGCCTGTTAGGGAGGAGGAACAGCTCCCAGGGCAAGATAGGACAGCCCATGCCTTATCGGAGTGCCTGAGCCAAAGAGGGAACTGGAGAGTGAGCACTTTCCAACCACTTCATCTGAACAACAGACAGATTGGCAGGAAAGGCCTGTCAGCCCTTCGCTCTGCCACCCAGGCATCAACAGGGAGCCCCCATCCATGCAAACAACCCTGGTAAGTGCAGCATGAGAGCTGCAAATGTGAACGCAGGGGCCTGAGGGAAGGTACGGGGCAGGTTTTCTTAGGAACATTGCCCAGCAGGGAGTCAGATTTACAGCAAACAATTCAGGTGCTTGCGGAGCAAGCTGCTCCTGTTCAGTGCCCTGAGCAGCAGCTCTCCCCCATGCTGCCTTCCCTAGCTTCTGGAGGGGGAGGAGAATCTAGCATTTCGAAGTAACACTAGCCACTAAGTTTTGGCATACAGATATTCACTTTGTTTTCCCTTTACTGTTTCTGAAAAATAGTTTAAAAAACCCCTAAGTGAACAGAAGAGGGAAAATGTAACTGTCGCATCTGGGCTGCAAAAGTATGGGCCAGCAAATACCCCTTTGCACCGACTACTGGGGCAGCAATAACCCAATCAATACATCTGAAGATCGTAGCAGAGAGACTCTCCCATGTTTATATGGCCTCCCTGGACAAGTACAGCCTGTGCAAGCTCCCCATCTGCGTACCTCAGCCATGACAAGGAGGGCGATACAAGATTCCCACATGGCACACCCTCCGCTTGGTTTTCCTGCTGAGGATGTGCCATGCAGGACAGAACCAGTGTAATATCAGCAACTTCAACACATTGTGTTTCTTCAGTCTGTCAAACCGAGCTGTTAGCGGGTCGCTGCTCATCCAGACCACATGGACAGCTGTCATCCTGCATCCCGCCCACCTTTGGGTCTGTGGTTGTGTTCAAGCTGCCTATATCAGGGGATTTTACCGAGAGCTGACCTCAGTGCAAGCCCTGACCCTGTGCTGGGAGGACACGTTCACTCTTGGCTGCCTGGGTGCAAGGGCTGTCCCAAGGCCTCCAAGGGATATGAGGCAGGAAGCCTTCTGCAGCCGCTCATGTATCTCCAATGTGAGCTAGTCACTCAAAGGCTTCCTTTCTGGTAAGTAACATATCTGGGGAGTTATTCAGCTCTTCCTAAAGCACATATCTAAAATACAACAGAAGTCATGCCTTCAATGCACCTACTTCTCTCACTGAAGAGAATGGGAGCCTAGTATCTATAGACATCTAGAGTTACATGAGATGAGTCACACCCCTGTGGTTTCTGCACCACTCTCAGGCCAAGTTTCTCACAGCTGTTTCTGCTCCAACCCATAATCTCCTCCTCCCCAGGCCATGAGCAACCTCTAAGCTGTTTAATTCCTCTATGCTTCAAGGGTTTGTAAGCAAGTTCCAAGTACAACAGCCACATTCAGCACTGGCAACACAACTCTGAGGTTCAAGGCTTCCTCGTGAAGAATGAGGAGTTAAAAAAACCCTACCCCATTGATTCTGCCTTCCTCTCGAATAATTTTAAGGCAATGGGACTTTATCTTACATCCCAGGCCCTTCTATATTAGAAGCTTTGGTGGGATTTTTGGCAGTGGTCAAGTCCGCTGGTTTCTTCTCTTTATAAAATAGAAGTTATCTCTTGTCTCAGTTGGGGAAGGGGAAGTCAGAGATGATGGAGCATTCTTGTTCTTGAAAGGGGCCCATCCTGAGTGTGGACATGGTGAACCAGCATGTCAGTCAGACATCCCTGCCCCAGCTCCTTATTTAGATCCAGCCTCTAGTAGCCTGACTGTAAATCAGTCAGGCTCAGTGAACACTGGGGTGTGACACCACCTGGAAAAGGAAGGCCAGGAGCTGCAGATGCATTTTCTGACATCATAGCATCATGGACAACGCTAAATACGAGACTCAAAGAAGAAGGATTGTATTCCTGGCTTTGCCATTGCCAGCTGATCTGAGCCAGTCATTCTCCCTCTCTATCTCAGGTTTCCCATCTGCAAAGTGGGAATAACAGAGGCATGTTCTGAGATCTACAGTAATAGAAAAGTAGAATTGCTTCACATGCACAGTCATCTTATACTGGAACAGCAGATATCATTGTGAAAAATCCCACAGAAAATGCACAAAGCATCAAAGCAAAGTCTCTGCATTGTGATCTGCCAACCTGATTATGCGTTTTCCCACTTTAAGATATTAGCCCAAATTTGAGTAGGACAACTAGAAATGGAACTCAGGTCACCTGGACTTCCGGTCTTGCTTCTTAACCAACTTTCTATCTTACCTCCTTGAAGTAGAACTCAGCAGAATATCACACATTAAAACTGTGTTCTTAGGAAGAGTATCATGTACTATTGGTGAGATTTTATTTCTAAGTTCTGGAAGATACTTACAAAAATATACAGAAAACTGATTTTCTAGGGCTTTACGTAAGGGGCAGAACTGACAGAGCAGGAGAAGGACTTTGGTTTCAGCTTAGGTTTGCTGTCTCAACTGGAATTTAAGAAAACTATTAGCTAGAAAGTCAGAGAGCCATATCTGTGTGCCTGCTGCATAGTGTCACAACAGTGGTGTTGGAGGACTCAGAAATACCAGTGATACTTTGCATTTAAATAGCCCATTCCGCCTAAAGATTTCAAGATGTTCCACAAAGATGGAAGCATCTTATCCCTGTTTAACTGCAAGGAAACCAAAAGCCAGGGAGAGAGGAAGTAACTCAAGGTCATACAGAGAGGGAGTGAAAGACCTAAGAAGTGAACCAAGGCATTTTAGCTCCCAGCTCTTATTTCGATCATTAGGCAATTTGATCACTGGGCAAAATCCAGACCCGTTGTGATGAAAACAGCTGCATAATTTGTACCAGTGGAATTCGGTGTATCCTCTCCAAATAAATAGGCACGAGTGCCTTGGAGCCCTGGCATGTCCTTGCTCACACTACACCTTCCCACTGCACATCCGGAAGCAGCCACTACACACCATCACCTATTTCAAGCCAAACCCCTATTTTCTTAATTACATGTTCCCACTGAAGTGGGCACAATGTTGGCAGGATGTAGCCCCCGGCCTGCAAGTCCTCTTACAGCATCATTATGAATTTTGCAGGAGATCCAACACAAACCTTGCGGTTGTCAGAATCAATAATTTCTATTTTCGGTGCACCACCTCCTCAGCCCCACTTCCACAATCCCAAAGTCCCCAGCAATCTTAGCTCGGAAGGGAATGTGACTCAGGCCTTCAACTGAAGCGCTGTCATCTGCAAACCCTGAAGACTGGATGTGGCCATGGTTTTATCACTGGCCACCAGCTGCCTCTAGAGCTCTTGCCTCCTCCCCAATGATTCAGCAAATCTTCTTTGAGGAGAAAAACAAGCGCACAAGTGAACAAATCACAATGTCAGATTACCAAAATGAGCGGGGAAAACCTGCAGCGCAAAGGAGGGAGATAAAAGCTGGTGAAGTCGCACGATCCAAGGACTGAAAGGCCTGGCAAAGACTTGTTTTTGGAGAAGAGGCAATAATAATGTGAAAAATAAGACTGTAATTTGGAGTCTTTACCCCACGAAACATTGCTAACAATAAAAGAGAACACAACGTGGAAGGAAATGAAGCATATTCTGCCCTCCGGTATCTGGGTATTGCACAGGGCTGATAGGGATTTTTTACGGGTGTAGCTGAGAGCTGAATAGTCCATTCTGGTTTACACTGGAACAAAGTTCCCTCAAGCAAACTACTTCCAGAAGGAGTTTCTGCTCTTCATAACCAAGACTTTCAATAGTTTGAACTATTTTGAACATTCTGTGTCATTTGGTATTTAAGACATAGCACAGGGCAGTTAGAAACAACGTTTTAACTGCTACAGTTTTGGCCACTGTATCATCTTTATATAATATAACCTTTTTCCGTAAAAATTTTGTTTCCTGCTGTTAACTGCTCCTGAGGTGGAACACAGTAACAGCTTAGCAGCTCACGGTACACAGCCTATAGAATAGAAAGTAAAGGAGAAGCTTTGGCCAAACCTTAGCGAGGAGGTGTAGCGTTTCCCCTAATGGCATTGAGCCCAGACACACCGGTCAGAGCCCAGCCTTGCAAGAATGCCATGAAAGCCTAATGAAAATAAGAGTGCTTGCAATTCATGGAGAGCTCACGTCATGCTTGTGGAGCCTCTCAGCCCAGTGGGTCTCTGATATCTGTGAGAAAGAGATACAGCCTTCCACTAGATCAAACACAACACAAAAAATAAGCGCAAAAAGAAGAGGAGCTCAGGAACTGTCTATTGTGGATGGATAAACTGAAGCTGACTTTAATCTCAT
The DNA here is from genome assembly GCF_964199755.1 of Larus michahellis. Taxonomy (NCBI): domain Eukaryota; kingdom Metazoa; phylum Chordata; class Aves; order Charadriiformes; family Laridae; genus Larus; species Larus michahellis. The sequence continues at coordinate 13,083,047 of NC_133910.1, read as the reverse complement.
ATTGCTTTTATACTTTTCCTGATTTACGTCACTAACCAGCACAGAGATCAATGACTTGACACTAAAGTACAGTAAGCAGGACTGACTTACCCTACTATAGGTCTGTACATTCTCCATGAATATTTATGTATTCACCCCACCAACAACTTACAGCTCACAAAACCTCCTTGCTCCTTCTCCAAGGGAACAGGGTCTTCGTGTACATACCTACAGCGCCTACTGCTCTTCCCCAGGAAACATGAAGGAGGCAACCACAGCACAAGCCAGAAGACCTCTCAAGCTCACCCAGGGAGCTAACACCATCTAAACCATGCATGAATGATTCTGGGGATGTCTCCTTTTAAAGCCTTTCCCTCTGTAGTGCTGCCACCTGCTCTCACAGGTTTGGGGGTTTCTCTCCTCTAACAATAATCAGGTGTGCTCTTAGACCTGGAGTGGCAGAGCCAAGGGAATTACGGTTTTTAAAATAAAAACGTGGTACTACTGCACCCTACAGGCTGAAAACAGCGAATATATAATTATATATTTTTTTAAATCACAATTTCTAAGCCAGTTTCATCACTTTGAGGAGGGAGACTGGCTCCCAGGTATTTGGGGCTGGGGCTTTCGCTTCTGCCCCATCGCGGATCTCTCACAGAACGAACACACCCATTGCCCACCCTGTGGGATGAGCAGGGGCAACAGCAGCAGCTGTAACATCAACACAGGAACATGCACACCCCCCACACACCAGAACCCCTGACTGAGGTGGGGGGCTGTCCCAGACACACTGGCGGCTGTGGCAGGGCACCCACAGGAAAGGCGGAGCTCAGGGACTGAGCAGAAGTGGTTGGGGGGAGAAGGTGGGATGGAGACCTTCACCAGTTTAAGCTGCCGCCCTGTTCTGTTCTGTCCCTCTTGGTTTGGCACAACAGAGGCGGGCACACTTGAGAAACTGCCTGGCAGCAGAAACCTCGGCAAAAGTCCACTTGAGGCCTTGCCAGGTGAGGGGACCTGGAGATGTGGTGAAGATGACTGCCTCCCCCAGCACAGCATGTGCAGCGTGGGGTGCAGTGAGCCCGGCTCTCTGCCTGCTGCCAGTGGGCTGGAACGTGCAGGAGTCAATGCCATATGCTCCTGTGACCACGTTCATGGGACCTGTTCCCTCCTGGCCCACGGCTGGTTTTGCCGGAACAATCTGTGAGATCTCCCACAAGAAACATCTTTCATTTTCTCACTGTAGTCCTTCATCGGCACTTTACAAGAAAAAAAAATTAATCTAAACTGCATTTCCATCTTGGCTTGTCCCTGGACCCTACTGAGCTGCAGTAATTACAGTAGAGGAAATGCAGAGGGTGAAGCCTTTTGTGCTGCAAACGCATTTCTTACAAACCAGTAGCCGATTGCCTGAGGGTTTTCTGTCGGATAGTACAGGGGACCTCTGTCATTGTGCAACTGGATGTAGCTTTGCTGGGGTTTCTTCAAATTTAAATTTTCTTGCCTCAGTGATGTCACAGGAGTCTTTTACGGTACCAGGATGTGATTCCAAAATCCATAGGGAGGTGTGGCCAAAGATAAACCAACCCATTGCTCACATGGCTGAGTCCCTTCTCTTCCAAAATCTGGGGCACAAACTTCCATTTTCGCATGTTCCCGTGAAGGCCCCGAATCCATGTGTGCCACAGGCAGAAAGCAAACCCGATCCTTTCCCCCTTTCTTAGGGAGGGATACAACAATCCCCAGGTGTCTGGTGAGAACCTGATTGGCCTCAGCAGGGCCCGTCGCCCGCACAACGCTATCTTTGTGAACTTTGATGATGAAGAAATCCCAACTAAACCCCTGGATGCTGCTGTACAGACCTGGAAGAAAGTGTGCACCAACCCTGTGGACAAAAAGGCGGAGGAAGAGCTGAGAAAGGTACGTGCCATAGTCCTGCCTTGAGCACGGTACTGTGGCATGCAGACCTTGCTGAAAATTGTTGTGGTTGTAACTAGTCTTGGCTTCTCTGAACGTTTTGTGTTTACGTTTCCTGTTTAACCTTGTTAACAAGTGAGATATGGGCCTGTGTAATTAGGCCAGGAACCTGAATCCAGGCCTTTGGGTTCCACTCCAGTGGGATATCAGCTGTCCTTTGCCCTTAGCAAAACACGCATTTGCTTTTTCTGCTCTCTAATCTATCAAACGAGAAGGGCTCTACTGGCATATTCTGCCAGGGATACAGGAATTTTTGGTGTCCTGAACAGCTGCGGCTCCCCTTGAAATGATGGATGGGATAAGACTTTGTCAAGGCATGACAATGTCACGTCAGCAAAGTGAGTGAGTGGCATGTACCTGAAATGCCACTGAGGGCTGTGAAATTTTCTACCGTAGAGTTGTCCGTGTTCTGAAAACGAATTATGCGATGTGCCTTCTGCAGGGCTCTCCAGCCCTTTTGGAGAATAGTCTGGCTGCTGGGTGGACATTGTCTGTTTTTCTGAGGATAACAATGGGCAAATGCAAAGTCTGACTGATATAACAAGTCTCAGTAGACACTACTGGGACGGCTGTATTCAGTTCCACCGTTGTTTCTATAATATTTTAGCTCTTTGAAGTCCCTCCTGTCTGGTCTCAGAATGCAGTAAAAGCCAATATCAGCGTTCACCTCGCCAAGCTGGAACTTCTGTTGCCGTATTTGGCCTATTACATGGTGAGTCTGTACATCTGCCCCTGTGCCTGTCTGGGGCTGCTCGGAGGCAGAGCAAGGGAGCGTCACCTGGGTGTTCCTGGTTCTCTTCATCTTGTGCAGGACGCTTGGTCTCAGACTTTGGGACAGAGGATTCCCCTGCTCTGATTTTGCAGAGAGTAAGGCGAGGGAAAGGACTTTCTGAGGTCATCTAATAAATCCGTGACAGAGCTGGCATCCAGTCATTAAGAGCAGATCACATCTCCCTCTTTCCAGGTTAAAGGGTTTGGTTGCTGTGACAGCTCTCCTCTCCCCACCTTGCTCAAGTCAGCATAGCCCAAAGACCACCCTGCCTCTCACACACCAGTCCAGCACCTCTGTTTCTGAGCCAGGGATATTGTGCAGGGTGCTTGCCCTCCGTTCATTGTTGGTTTTCTTTTTTCACCTCTAGGATACACTCCTAATGTAGTGTAGATTGTCCTCACTAGCTGCTGCACTTCTCAATTCCATTTTGACTTCCCCAGTAGTTAGCAAGGACAGAAGGAAGCAGGCAATGGGGCAGAGCTTCAGGCCCACAGAGGTTGGCCACTCATTAGTCTGCCATTGCTGTCTGGATTGTTACCACCCCATCACAGAGATTAAGGATCTGCTGGCATTTTCTAAACCTTGTGTATTCCCCAGTGTGTTACGAGTGCAAGGTTTCTCGTTAGTGGCTGATAATACGCTCTAACGCATGGTTCAGTCTGATTTCAGCCTCCTGCTCTTGTGAGACGCTTCTCAAGGCTTCAGCATTTTTTAACGTTTGCTGGAGTTTTGTTAGACTGAGATATTTCCTTGGGTTTGGCCTCCAGCCCACAAAGGCAACATCTGCAGGGCTCTCACACAGTGACGCCAGTCTACCTCAGCCATGGTTTGGCCTCAGCCTACTGAAGGACAAGCGTGTAGAGGCTCCACTGGTTTACCTTAGACCCAATTCTGGGTCGTGGCATTGACACACAGCGTCACTCGTAGCTATATATACGTAAGTCTCCACCTGGGGACTAGCTCCTGAGGAGTGCAGTCACCATGGCTCGCTGGGAGATCCTGTGCTTTGCCTTGTGCTGCTACCTCGGGGTAGCACGGGCTGCAACCGTAAGTACAACAGCACTTCTTAAGGCTTTGCAAGACATTTTGTCTGTTCCTCTCTGAAGACGCAAACTCCTGCTACGTCTGGTCTGGAGCCCATGAAAGAGGGCCTGCAGACCGTGACAGCCGAGGCAGGGTGTTCTCCTGCCCTAAACACGGCCAAGTCTCTCACCAACATTTTTCCAAAAGTCCCTGCACAGTTCTGTGTCAGGTCTGGCCTGGTTTACATCTTAAGACTGAAGGTCTTCTACCATTTATCTTTGGGAGTGCAGGAGAATTGCTGCTGCCTGTCTGCTTGAAAGGGCAGCTTGCAGGACATCCGCATGGGCACATCTCCAGTGGCAGACACATGTGGGCTTTCCACAAGGGTCCAAAGGGACGGCTGGGGAAGGCAGACTGTGAGTGGGTCCATCTGGGGAACTGGGCAGGGCAAAGTGTGTGTGCTGGCAACAGGGGAAGCCAGAGGTGTGAAGGACTGTGCAATGGATTTTTCTCTTCTCAATGGTACCACGTGTAGCTGGGTGTGGTGTACACCGAGGGCGGTTTTGTGGAAGGCGAGAGTAAAAAACTGGGACTCTTTGGGAGTTACATCGACATCTTCAGAGGGATCCCCTTTGCTGCCCCTCCAAAGACTCTGGAAGACCCCCGACCTCATCCTGGCTGGGATGGTAAGATCCAACTTTTGAATGCCTTTGGTTTGGGGTTTTATTTTCACTTCTCTCTCTTTAGTCCATTCTTGACAAGCAAAGATGTTGTTGCCTGCTTTCATCTACTAAGCAGTGCCAAGAAAAAGTTCTTAGTCTCATGGTGGGTGTGAGAGTCTTTGTCTAAGTGTTCCCAAGCAATGCAAGTAACCACATGAAGTAACAAACCCAAAGCATGGCACCTGCATCTCCCCTCCCCATGCCACTGCTGCCCAGAGCTAGTTCACACGGGAAGGGATCCCTCTTTGTCCGGTCACAGACCGGCCACAGTGGCTGGGGAAGCGTTGCTGCCTCTGCACTGGACTCACAGAGGAGAGAATGGATGGACAGACAGCTTGCAACCAAAGGATGGAGTCGATACCTCTAACTAGAACCTGCCGTCTTGCCTCTCTCCTCTCAGGGACGTTGCAGGCAAAAGAATTCAAAAATCGCTGCATGCAGATGACGCTCACACAATCTGACGTCCGCGGGAAGGAGGACTGTCTCTATCTGAACATCTGGATCCCTCAAGGGAAGAGACAGGGTACGTGCTTGACAGAGATCTGGGGAGGAGATTTCCAGTTGCCTTTTGTAGACACAATGCTCTGGAGCATCTCTCAGCGGCTACGCTGCCATAGTGGGCAACTGCCGGAGCGCTGATTTTGAGAGGGAAAGGTAGGAGCCATGTCAACCAATGTCCCTCAGCTGCAGCCTGTTGGGAGTTTCAGCCTCTTCTACAGAGCGTGGACTTTCTTGGCCACAGGCTATTGCAAAGCATGTCTGTTCATGCCCAGGTGGAGCGATGCTCAGCGAGTGGGTGTGGGGATGGATGGGCAGCGCCTTCTAGCTATGTAGTGGCTCACACTGCTTTTTCTCCTCGTCTCCCAGTCTCTACCAACTTGCCGGTGATGGTCTGGATCTACGGCGGCGGCTTCCTTGTAGGAGGGAGCCAGGGAGCCAACTTCCTCAGTAACTACCTCTATGATGGTGAGGAGATCGCTGTGCGGGGCAACGTGATCGTGGTGACCGTCAACTATCGCCTGGGGCCCCTGGGCTTCCTGAGCACTGGAGATGAAAACTTGCCAGGTACTGTAGCTTCTCCCTCTTCAGGGGACCCTGTCATGGGTCCCCAGTTTATCAGCTTTGCTGTGCCCTTGCTCAATGGTGGGTGCTCTCTATTACTCAGGGAACTATGGGCTGAAGGACCAGCACATGGCTATTGCCTGGGTGAAGAGAAATATCAAGGCCTTTGGCGGTGACCCGGAAAACATCACCATCTTCGGGGAATCAGCCGGTGCCGCCAGTGTCTCCCTGCAGGTGTGTTGTTCTTGTCAGAGCCTACCAGAGCCACTTCTCTTCTCTGTAAATGGGAGAGGTGGTCCCCTTGGCACTCTGCCTCTTTCCTCCACACACGCTTCCCCATTAACATCCTCTCTGCCTGGGGACAGCAATGCTCAACCTCTCTGCTTTGTAGCTGCTCCTCCTTCTTCAGTTCAATCAGTCTCACCACTGCAGGCATGTGTCCTCACTTTTGGGACCTCTGGTGAAATAGCATTTACTTGCCACGTCCCCCTGCTCTGCTCCTCTTCTCACCCTGTCACCTTTTAACTTTAACTGCTGAGACTGTTCAGTAGCACGAGAGCTGGTGGCTTCCCTGGGCCTTGTGCCGAAGGTGTGAGGCGATCGGCCGGGTCTGGCAGGCAATGGGGTCTTCAGGAGTTTGTACCTGAAACTCTCTTATATCTGTTTTGCTCCACAGACGTTGAGCCCAAAGAACAAGGGTCTGTTCAAGAGAGCCATCAGCCAGAGCGGTGTCGGTCTCTGCAGCTGGGCCATCCAGAGGGACCCACTCGCCTGGGCTAAAAAGGTAACGTGCAAGTCTTGCTTGAGAGAATGGAAAACAAAAAAAGGGATTCCCTAGAGAACAGCATTACTAGCAAGGGATTCGTCAGGAGTCATGCTGCCAAACATAGAGCTTTGGAAAGACGCTGCTTTGAGATAAAACCAGCCTCTGCCCCCGTGAAGCTGGTAACGAAGCCTGGCTTCAGAGGGTAGTGCTGGGAGGTTTCTCTCTCTCCTCCTGCAGCTTGGACAAAAAGTCGGCTGCCCCCTTGACAACACCACCGTTTTGGCTGACTGCCTGCGCACCTCCGACCCCAAAACTCTGACGCTGGCCTACCACCTGCAGCTGATCAACCTGCCCGGTAAGTCCCTCAGCCTGTGCTGTGGTCCCCTACCCACCCAGGGCTCACCATGCCTTTGATGGGACACTGGGGCGACTGTCAGGAGTTAGAAGCCATGCTTTTGCCCTTCAGAAAGGGGACAATAATGACAGATCTTGCAGTTGCCCTTCCGCAGGCAGGTGCACGTTGCGCTGAATGAATGTTGTTCGTCGTGCAACGGCAGCGGTGGCAGAGGAATTAGCCAAGGGCCATGCCTCAGCTCCAAACAGCTCTTTGGGCTTTCTCTTCTGTGAAAGCAGCAAGAGCAATTCCGGAACACAGCTTACAAAAAAGATAATTGACCGCAACCCTGCTATTTTCATTTGAGTCGCTGGGTGGAGTGTAGGACTTCTCACAGCAGGTAGGGAATGCTTCTGCTTTTGCTGCCTGTGAGAACTTTCCCAACAAGACTCTCCTCCGCTTGCTCTCCTCCTGCCCCGAGTAAATAGCCCCAGTATTTAGCCTTGCTCAGGACAGAGAGTGGCCAAGCAACTCCTGTGCAGCTGCACTGGCCTGAGCGGGTTGTCCGTAGCCAGCGGGGATGGGGAATTCTGCTCTGCCCCGGCTTTTTGGGAACAGGCTGCAGGAAGGAGGAGAGACGTTGTTACCTGCCGGTACTTGGCTGGCAGATCTCTCGTTCTTCTCCCTCACCTACAGGCATGAGGTTTACCAAACGTGGTCCTGTGGTCATGCTGAAGGCACCACCCAAGCTCTCATTCACCTCAGCCTATTCCTTCCACAGTTCCTCGAGCCATGGGATACGCCAGGCTACACATCTGCCTTTTCTCAGCTCCTAACAGACTCTGGTTTTGTCTCCTGCTGCAGTTCCACTGGTTCACACACTCGCCATCACTCCTGTCGTCGACGGAGACTTCCTTCCAGACATGCCAGAGAACCTCTTTGCCAACGCTGCTGACATTGACTACATTGCTGGGGTCAATGACATGGATGGGCACATCTTTGCTGGCATTGATTTACCTGCTATCAACCGCCCATTTGTGAAAGTCACTGCGTAAGTGAAGGATGCTCTTAAAACTCTTAACAGGAGGAACCTTATCTTTAACGTAGTCCCCAAACTCCAAGGACTTAGTCCTGAGTGGACAGGGCACTACCTTCAAAACAGGATGTCACTCTAAGCCAGGGTGCCCAGGGCATATGTTGCCAAATCCAGAGCCTTCAAGAGAAAGGACCAGCTCGTGGCGAAGCTTCCCCGTATACCTTTAAGGTGCTCCTGAACTCAGCACCAGTGATAGGCTTGGCAGCCCTGATGCTCTCTGGCCAGAGCCGGTACGTGCCAAACATGCTGGATACCCATCCACAAGAGTCCTTTCTGCGGACAAAAGGAGCTTATGGCCAATTCAGCCCTAAGCTGTTCTACCGAGAAAGCTGGGAAGCACATGCCCTCCATCTAAGACTAGGGATGAAATCACTGGCTTTTACTCCACCAAACCATTGCTAACCACAGGGTTGGATGTGAACGTCAACAGGAGCTGGGATCCGTTTCCATGAGGCCTGACCCCCTTGAAGCTGCAGATCTGCAATTCATTGATACTATTTGTCTTTCCAGGGATGAGGTCTATAATTTGATCAAAGGACTTACTGTGGACAGAGGCGAGCGCGGAGCCAACGCGACATACGATCTCTATACGCAACCATGGGGTGACAACCCGAGCCAGGAGCTCATAAAGAAGACAGTGGTGGACCTGATTACTGACTACATCTTCCTGGTTCCCACACAGTGGGCACTGAACCTGCACCTGCAGAATGCCCGGTGAGGAGCTTTTTGGTACTGAGTACACGCTTACACAGCGCTCATACAAACACTGTTTCTCTAATGCTGCAAAGGGAGTCGTGCTAGGAATTTGTTTTAAATTCCCATTCAAACAGGTGTTTGCTTCCTAAAAACTTCAGACTTCATCCTAGCAATGTTTGATGCCACGAGACATGGCAGTTGGATGATACCACGGTTAGGGTGAAAATCACAAATGGAAGTTAAAAATTATCAGGTAGAAGGATGTTGTCGTGGTTTGCGCTGGACTGGCCACTGAAACGAACGACAGATGCTCTCTCCCACCTCTCTCTCTCTCTCTCTCAAGGATGGTCCTGAGACCACCTCTTAGATGCATGTGAGCATCTTCCAAGGCTGAATCTCTGCCTCTGCTGGTATTTCTAGCATAGTTATGAATCTGCACCCCTTTCTGTGCTCTCTGCTCACAGCTGCTTAGCCAGTCTCTTTTATTTCCCCAGGAATGCCAAGACGTACAGCTACCTGTTCTCCCAGCCATCCCGAATGCCCGTCTACCCAAGCTGGGTAGGGGCAGACCATGCTGATGACCTGCAGTACGTGTTTGGGAAACCCTTTGCCACCCCCCTGGGCTACCTGCCCAAGCACAGGACTGTCTCAGGTGCCATGATTGCTTACTGGACCAACTTTGCCAGGACAGGGTGAGTGATTCCAGTTCTGTATTTCAGGCTTGCTGCAGCACTTCAACCTGCTGCTTTTGCCTATTAACTTCTCAGGAGCAATTCCCAAAGCGGGGTGTCCTCTGCCTGTACTTCTGCTGTGAGTCTCGTTCTTCGTCTCCCAGGGGTGGCGTTTGCTCTGGGTCCTCCTCATCCAGGGAACACCTGGGGACAGCAGAAGCATTTCCAGAACTTGTGAACTCTGCTTAAACTTAATCATGATATTTGTTTCTGAATCCTGACATTCAGACAGGAGTTAAGCCCCTGTCTGCAGCTAGGGACGATGGTAGCGGGGACCAAGGGAGGAGACTGCAGGTCAGCAAGTCACTCCTAGCAGGCAGAAGTGCTATTGCTTGACTCTCTCTGGCAATGTCAGACTCTCTCTTTGCACTCGCTTAAAGCCTCACGTGAGCAGATGCGGGCCCTGCCAAACTCCTCGAACCTTGCTGTGTCCACAAGTTTCCCTGATAAAACTGAACTTCTATTTCTCATTTTTTCCCCAGTGATCCCAACAAAGGGAACTCAAAGGTGCCCGTTAACTGGCCGCCCTACACCAATGAGGCCAGTAACTACCTGGAAATCAACAACAAGTTGAGCCAGAACTCTGTGAAGCAGAATCTGAAAAGCCAGTATGTGACCTTCTGGAACACGGTCTATCAGAGTCTGCCACAGGTTGCCAACATCTCCCTGGCTAATGAACTGCTGTGGAACTAAGAAAAAACACCTTTTAAATATTGGCCCAATTCATTAAAGGCTTGCTTGTTACTGAGAGATTCCAGGTTCTCTGTGTCTTTGCCGTGACAGGATTTTCTCCCTAACATTATGGTTGGCCCCAGAGCTGGAGGCAGCGCTGCAGGGGGCTCTCCCCCGAGCGGAGCAGAGGGGCAGAATCCCCCCCTCACCCTGCTGCCCACGCTGCTGGGGATGCAGCCCCTGGTGGGGGGGGTTCTGTGCTGCCAGTGCACGTTACCGGCTCACGTTGGGCTTTTCGTCCACCAACACTGCCAAGTCCTTCTCCTCAGGGCTGCTCTCCAGCCATTCTCTGCCCAGCCTGGGTTTGTGCTTGGGGTTACATCCACTCTAATAACAAACAGCTCTAAGGTAATTACAGTTGTAATATATGCACGCAAACCAACTGGTGAACTGTTGCCATACAGTTGCACCTCAGAAACTCAAAGAGGGGAAAATAAACCCAAGGGGGAAAGGGTATTATTCCACACTGATTTATGGGCACAAGTCCCCGCTTGGCAGAGGAATATTTGTGCCGTGTCCGGGAGGGACCAGGGCGGGGGAGCGATGGCGGCGGGGAGGCGGTGGGGGGAGCGGGGCTCGGCCGTGCTGGAGCTGCCCCGCACGCCGCGGATGGTGTGCGTGGAGTACCCGGGGCTGGTGCGCGACGTCGGGGCCATGCTGCTGACCCTGGGAGGAGAGCAGGGGGTGTCGCGGGTGAGGGGGGCCCGAAGGGCTCAGGGGGGCCCGGGGGGCTGAGGGGGAGGCCGGGGGATGGAGGAGGGTTTCCAGGGTGAGGGGTTGGGGCCCTGAGGAGGGGGCTGGAGGCGGGGGTTGTCGGCGCCAGGGAGCCCCCCCTGCTGTGGGACCCCTGTGTCCGAGCCACAGGGGCCCAGCAGGCCCCACACAGGCCCCACGCGTGGGTTCGGGGTGACACAGCTCACCTGGGCCGCTGCCGTCCGTGGGCGATGGGGCAGGAGGTGTCGGGCGGGATGGCAGCGGCTGTGTGTCCTCATGATGTGCTGCCCGTGTTGGCGGAGCGGGGGTTGATATCCCTGAGGCAGCGTGGGAGGAAACGGCTGATGCCCACCGCTGAGGGTGTGGGGCCGGTGGCCTGGTGCCAAAGGGAGTCCAGGGGAGACAGGCTGCGCGGGTGCAAAGCTAACAGGGACGGTGCCTACCTTTGCCGACAGATCTACGCGGACCCTGCCAAAAGGCTGGAGCTGTATTTCCGCCCCAAGGATCCTTACTGCCACCCGGTATGTGCCAATCGCTTCCCCACCTCCACCATGCTGCTCAAGGTGAAGAGGAGGACCAAGAAGAAGAAGCAGTTGGACACTGAAGAACAAATCCAGCCAGAAGTCCAGTTTGAAATGGAAATTCTTGGGACTGTCACCACCGTTTACAAATTCCAAGGTAGTACTTGGATTTGTGTCCACGTAGCTTAAAGACAGCTATGTCTGATGGGAAAGGGAAGTGCTTCCCTCTAAGAATTTAGGACTGGAAGGACAATCAAGTCTCCTTGCTGTATAAAGCGCTGCATAAAAGTATCGGACTCCTGCTCCTGAATGTTGAGTGTTGTAAGAGATGTTGTGGTATTCACAACCAACTTCACAATGTTTTAACCTTTGTTTCTCTCAGGAATGTCTGATTTCCAGTACCTGGCAATGCACTCTGGTCCCGATGGCAAGCAAACCTCCATGTATGACAAAGTCCTAATGCTCAAACCTGAGAAGGAAGAATTTTTCAATAGAGAATTACCTCTCTACATCCCGCCACCCATTTTCTCACGTCTGGACACTCCTGTTGACTATTTTTATCGGCCAGATATACAACACCGGTTAGTGCCTTTTCTCATAATGTAGTAAATAGTTGTGTTGGTTCTGGAATGGACAGGCAGTGAAACATTCTGCTGGTTTGATATACACTTGTAAGAGACAAGTCTCCAAGTTAAGATTTCCTTTTTCATCGCTTGAAGATGCATCAAATCCATTCTGACTTCGGTGTTGTTACAGGATTTGTGCTCTTGAAGCATCACAGGAGCACTAACTACATCATTCATGTGTTTTACCTCTTTAAGCTGCCGCCCTGTTCTGTTCTGTCCCTCTTGGTTTGGCACAACAGAGGCGGGCACACTTGAGAAACTGCCTGGCAGCAGAAACCTCAGCAAAAGTCCACTTGAGGCCTTGCCAGGTGAGGGGACCTGGAGATGTGGTGAAGATGACTGCCTCCCCCAGCACAGCATGTGCAGCGTGGGGTGCAGTGAGCCCGGCTCTCTGCCTGCTGCCAGTGGGCTGGAACGTGCAGGAGTCAATGCCATATGCTCCTGTGACCACGTTCATGGGACCTGTTCCCTCCTGGCCCACGGCTGGTTTTGCCGGAACAATCTGTGAGATCTCCCACAAGAAACATCTTTCATTTTCTCACTGTAGTCCTTCATCGGCACTTTACAAGAAAAAAAAATTAATCTAAACTGCATTTCCATCTTGGCTTGTCCCTGGACCCTACTGAGCTGCAGTAATTACAGTAGAGGAAATGCAGAGGGTGAAGCCTTTTGTGCTGCAAACGCATTTCTTACAAACCAGTAGCCGATTGCCTGAGGGTTTTCTGTCGGATAGTACAGGGGACCTCTGTCATTGTGCAACTGGATGTAGCTTTGCTGGGGTTTCTTCAAATTTAAATTTTCTTGCCTCAGTGATGTCACAGGAGTCTTTTACGGTACCAGGATGTGATTCCAAAATCCATAGGGAGGTGTGGCCAAAGATAAACCAACCCATTGCTCACATGGCTGAGTCCCTTCTCTTCCAAAATCTGGGGCACAAACTTCCATTTTCGCATGTTCCCGTGAAGGCCCCGAATCCATGTGTGCCACAGGCAGAAAGCAAACCCGATCCTTTCCCCCTTTCTTAGGGAGGGATACAACAATCCCCAGGTGTCTGGTGAGAACCTGATTGGCCTCAGCAGGGCCCGTCGCCCGCACAACGCTATCTTTGTGAACTTTGATGATGAAGAAATCCCAACTAAACCCCTGGATGCTGCTGTACAGACCTGGAAGAAAGTGTGCACCAACCCTGTGGACAAAAAGGCGGAGGAAGAGCTGAGAAAGGTACGTGCCATAGTCCTGCCTTGAGCACGGTACTGTGGCATGCAGACCTTGCTGAAAATTGTTGTGGTTGTAACTAGTCTTGGCTTCTCTGAACGTTTTGTGTTTACGTTTCCTGTTTAACCTTGTTAACAAGTGAGATATGGGCCTGTGTAATTAGGCCAGGAACCTGAATCCAGGCCTTTGGGTTCCACTCCAGTGGGATATCAGCTGTCCTTTGCCCTTAGCAAAACACGCATTTGCTTTTTCTGCTCTCTAATCTATCAAACGAGAAGGGCTCTACTGGCATATTCTGCCAGGGATACAGGAATTTTTGGTGTCCTGAACAGCTGCGGCTCCCCTTGAAATGATGGATGGGATAAGACTTTGTCAAGGCATGACAATGTCACGTCAGCAAAGTGAGTGAGTGGCATGTACCTGAAATGCCACTGAGGGCTGTGAAATTTTCTACCGTAGAGTTGTCCGTGTTCTGAAAACGAATTATGCGATGTGCCTTCTGCAGGGCTCTCCAGCCCTTTTGGAGAATAGTCTGGCTGCTGGGTGGACATTGTCTGTTTTTCTGAGGATAACAATGGGCAAATGCAAAGTCTGACTGATATAACAAGTCTCAGTAGACACTACTGGGACGGCTGTATTCAGTTCCACCGTTGTTTCTATAATATTTTAGCTCTTTGAAGTCCCTCCTGTCTGGTCTCAGAATGCAGTAAAAGCCAATATCAGCGTTCACCTCGCCAAGCTGGAACTTCTGTTGCCGTATTTGGCCTATTACATGGTGAGTCTGTACATCTGCCCCTGTGCCTGTCTGGGGCTGCTCGGAGGCAGAGCAAGGGAGCGTCACCTGGGTGTTCCTGGTTCTCTTCATCTTGTGCAGGACGCTTGGTCTCAGACTTTGGGACAGAGGATTCCCCTGCTCTGATTTTGCAGAGAGTAAGGCGAGGGAAAGGACTTTCTGAGGTCATCTAATAAATCCGTGACAGAGCTGGCATCCAGTCATTAAGAGCAGATCACATCTCCCTCTTTCCAGGTTAAAGGGTTTGGTTGCTGTGACAGCTCTCCTCTCCCCACCTTGCTCAAGTCAGCATAGCCCAAAGACCACCCTGCCTCTCACACACCAGTCCAGCACCTCTGTTTCTGAGCCAGGGATATTGTGCAGGGTGCTTGCCCTCCGTTCATTGTTGGTTTTCTTTTTTCACCTCTAGGATACACTCCTAATGTAGTGTAGATTGTCCTCACTAGCTGCTGCACTTCTCAATTCCATTTTGACTTCCCCAGTAGTTAGCAAGGACAGAAGGAAGCAGGCAATGGGGCAGAGCTTCAGGCCCACAGAGGTTGGCCACTCATTAGTCTGCCATTGCTGTCTGGATTGTTACCACCCCATCACAGAGATTAAGGATCTGCTGGCATTTTCTAAACCTTGTGTATTCCCCAGTGTGTTACGAGTGCAAGGTTTCTCGTTAGTGGCTGATAATACGCTCTAACGCATGGTTCAGTCTGATTTCAGCCTCCTGCTCTTGTGAGACGCTTCTCAAGGCTTCAGCATTTTTTAACGTTTGCTGGAGTTTTGTTAGACTGAGATATTTCCTTGGGTTTGGCCTCCAGCCCACAAAGGCAACATCTGCAGGGCTCTCACACAGTGACGCCAGTCTACCTCAGCCATGGTTTGGCCTCAGCCTACTGAAGGACAAGCGTGTAGAGGCTCCACTGGTTTACCTTAGACCCAATTCTGGGTCGTGGCATTGACACACAGCGTCACTCGTAGCTATATATACGTAAGTCTCCACCTGGGGACTAGCTCCTGAGGAGTGCAGTCACCATGGCTCGCTGGGAGATCCTGTGCTTTGCCTTGTGCTGCTACCTCGGGGTAGCACGGGCTGCAACCGTAAGTACAACAGCACTTCTTAAGGCTTTGCAAGACATTTTGTCTGTTCCTCTCTGAAGACGCAAACTCCTGCTACGTCTGGTCTGGAGCCCATGAAAGAGGGCCTGCAGACCGTGACAGCCAAGGCAGGGTGTTCTCCTGCCCTAAACACGGCCAAGTCTCTCACCAACATTTTTCCAAAAGTCCCTGCACAGTTCTGTGTCAGGTCTGGCCTGGTTTACATCTTAAGACTGAAGGTCTTCTACCATTTATCTTTGGGAGTGCAGGAGAATTGCTGCTGCCTGTCTGCTTGAAAGGGCAGCTTGCAGGACATCCGCATGGGCACATCTCCAGTGGCAGACACATGTGGGCTTTCCACAAGGGTCCAAAGGGACGGCTGGGGAAGGCAGACTGTGAGTGGGTCCATCTGGGGAACTGGGCAGGGCAAAGTGTGTGTGCTGGCAACAGGGTAAGCCAGAGGCGTGAAGGACTGTGCAATGGATTTTTCTCTTCTCAATGGTACCACGTGTAGCTGGGTGTGGTGCACACCGAGGGCGGTTTTGTGGAAGGCGAGAGTAAAAAACTGGGACTCTTTGGGAGTTACATCGACATCTTCAGAGGGATCCCCTTTGCTGCCCCTCCAAAGACTCTGGAAGACCCCCAACCTCATCCTGGCTGGGATGGTAAGATCCAACTTTTGAATGCCTTTGGTTTGGGGTTTTATTTTCACTTCTCTCTCTTTAGTCCATTCTTGACAAGCAAAGATGTTGTTGCCTGCTTTCATCTACTAGGCAGTGCCAAGAAAAAGTTCTTAGTCTCATGGTGGGTGTGAGAGTCTTTGTCTAAGTGTTCCCAAGCAATGCAAGTAACCACATGAAGTAACAAACCCAAAGCATGGCACCTGCATCTCCCCTCCCCATGCCACTGCTGCCCAGAGCTAGTTCACACGGGAAGGGATCCCTCTTTGTCCGGTCACAGACCGGCCACAGTGGCTGGGGAAGCGTTGCTGCCTCTGCACTGGACTCACAGAGGAGAGAATGGATGGACAGACAGCTTGCAACCAAAGGATGGAGTCGATACCTCTAACTAGGACCTGCCGTCTTGCCTCTCTCCTCTCAGGGACGTTGCAGGCAAAAGAATTCAAAAATCGCTGCATGCAGATGACGCTCACACAATCTGACGTCCGCGGGAAGGAGGACTGTCTCTATCTGAACATCTGGATCCCTCAAGGGAAGAGACAGGGTACGTGCTTGTCAGAGATCCGGGGAGGAGATTTCCAGTTGCCTTTTGTAGACACAATGCTCTGGAGCATCTCTCAGCGGCTACGCTGCCATAGTGGGCAACTGCCGGAGCGCTGATTTTGAGAGGGAAAGGTAGGAGCCATGTCAACCAATGTCCCTCAGCTGCAGCCTGTTGGGAGTTTCAGCCTCTTCTACAGAGCGTGGACTTTCTTGGCCACAGGCTATTGCAAAGCATGTCTGTTCATGCCCAGGTGGAGCGATGCTCAGCGAGTGGGTGTGGGGATGGATGGGCAGCGCCTTCTAGCTATGTAGTGGCTCACACTGCTTTTTCTCCTCGTCTCCCAGTCTCTACCAACTTGCCGGTGATGGTCTGGATCTACGGCGGCGGCTTCCTTGTAGGAGGGAGCCAGGGAGCCAACTTCCTCAGTAACTACCTCTATGATGGTGAGGAGATCGCTGTGCGGGGCAACGTGATCGTGGTGACCGTCAACTATCGCCTGGGGCCCCTGGGCTTCCTGAGCACTGGAGATGAAAACTTGCCAGGTACTGTAGCTTCTCCCTCTTCAGGGGACCCTGTCATGGGTCCCCAGTTTATCAGCTTTGCTGTGCCCTTGCTCAATGGTGGGTGCTCTCTATTACTCAGGGAACTATGGGCTGAAGGACCAGCACATGGCTATTGCCTGGGTGAAGAGAAATATCAAGGCCTTTGGCGGTGACCCGGAAAACATCACCATCTTCGGGGAATCAGCCGGTGCCGCCAGTGTCTCCCTGCAGGTGTGTTGTTCTTGTCAGAGCCTACCAGAGCCACTTCTCTTCTCTGTAAATGGGAGAGGTGGTCCCCTTGGCACTCTGCCTCTTTCCTCCACACACGCTTCCCCATTAACATCCTCTCTGCCTGGGGACAGCAATGCTCAACCTCTCTGCTTTGTAGCTGCTCCTCCTTCTTCAGTTCAATCAGTCTCACCACTGCAGGCATGTGTCCTCACTTTTGGGACCTCTGGTGAAATAGCATTTACTTGCCACGTCCCCCTGCTCTGCTCCTCTTCTCACCCTGTCACCTTTTAACTTTAACTGCTGAGACTGTTCAGTAGCACGAGAGCTGGTGGCTTCCCTGGGCCTTGTGCCGAAGGTGTGAGGCGATCGGCCGGGTCTGGCAGGCAATGGGGTCTTCAGGAGTTTGTACCTGAAACTCTCTTATATCTGTTTTGCTCCACAGACGTTGAGCCCAAAGAACAAGGGTCTGTTCAAGAGAGCCATCAGCCAGAGCGGTGTCGGTCTCTGCAGCTGGGCCATCCAGAGGGACCCACTCGCCTGGGCTAAAAAGGTAACGTGCAAGTCTTGCTTGAGAGAATGGAAAACAAAAAAAGGGATTCCCTAGAGAACAGCATTACTAGCAAGGGATTCGTCAGGAGTCATGCTGCCAAACATAGAGCTTTGGAAAGACGCTGCTTTGAGATAAAACCAGCCTCTGCCCCCGTGAAGCTGGTAACGAAGCCTGGCTTCAGAGGGTAGTGCTGGGAGGTTTCTCTCTCTCCTCCTGCAGCTTGGACAAAAAGTCGGCTGCCCCCTTGACAACACCACCGTTTTGGCTGACTGCCTGCGCACCTCCGACCCCAAAACTCTGACGCTGGCCTACCACCTGCAGCTGATCAACCTGCCCGGTAAGTCCCTCAGCCTGTGCTGTGGTCCCCTACCCACCCAGGGCTCACCATGCCTTTGATGGGACACTGGGGCGACTGTCAGGAGTTAGAAGCCATGCTTTTGCCCTTCAGAAAGGGGACAATAATGACAGATCTTGCAGTTGCCCTTCCGCAGGCAGGTGCACGTTGCGCTGAATGAATGTTGTTCGTCGTGCAACGGCAGCGGTGGCAGAGGAATTAGCCAAGGGCCATGCCTCAGCTCCAAACAGCTCTTTGGGCTTTCTCTTCTGTGAAAGCAGCAAGAGCAATTCCGGAACACAGCTTACAAAAAAGATAATTGACCCCAACCCTGCTATTTTCATTTGAGTCGCTGGGTGGAGTGTAGGACTTCTCACAGCAGGTAGGGAATGCTTCCGCTTTTGCTGCCTGTGAGAACTTCTTTCCCAACAAGACTCTCCTCCGCTTGCCCTCCTCCTGCCCCTAGTAAATAGCCCCAGTATTTAGCCTTGCTCAGGACAGAGAGTGGCCAAGCAACTCCTGTGCAGCTGCACTGGCCTGAGCGGGTTGTCCGTAGCCAGCGGGGATGGGGAATTCTGCTCTGCCCTGGCTTTTTGGGAACAGGCTGCAGGAAGGAGGAGAGACATTGTTGTTACCTGCCGGTACTTGGCTGGCAGATCTCTCGTTCTTCTCCCTCACCCACAGGCATGAGGTTTACCAAACGTGGTCCTGTGGTCATGCTGAAGGCACCACCCAAGCTCTCATTCACCTCAGCCTATTCCTTCCACAGTTCCTCGAGCCATGGGATACGCCAGGCTACACATCTGCCTTTTCTCAGCTCCTAACAGACTCTGGTTTTGTCTCCTGCTGCAGTTCCACTGGTTCACACACTCGCCATCACTCCTGTTGTCGACGGAGACTTCCTTCCAGACATGCCAGAGAACCTCTTTGCCAACGCTGCTGACATTGACTACATTGCTGGGGTCAATGACATGGATGGGCACATCTTTGCTGGCATTGATTTACCTGCTATCAACCGCCCATTTGTGAAAGTCACTGCGTAAGTGAAGGATGCTCTTAAAACTCTTAACAGGAGGAACCTTATCTTTAACGTAGTCCCCAAACTCCAAGGACTTAGTCCTGAGTGGACAGGGCACTACCTTCAAAACAGGATGTCACTCTAAGCCAGGGTGCCCAGGGCATATGTTGCCAAATCCAGAGCCTTCAAGAGAAAGGACCAGCTCGTGGCGAAGCTTCCCCGTATACCTTTAAGGTGCTCCTGAACTCAGCACCAGTGATAGGCTTGGCAGCCCTGATGCTCTCTGGCCAGAGCCGGTACGTGCCAAACATGCTGGATACCCATCCACAAGACTCCTTTCTGCGGACAAAAGGAGCTTATGGCCAATTCAGCCCTAAGCTGTTCTACCGAGAAAGCTGGGAAGCACATGCCCTCCATCTAAGACTAGGGATGAAATCACTGGCTTTTACTCCACCAAACCATTGCTAACCACAGGGTTGGATGTGAACGTCAACAGGAGCTGGGATCCGCTTCCATGAGGCCTGACCCCCTTGAAGCTGCAGATCTGCAATTCATTGATACTACTTGTCTTTCCAGGGATGAGGTCTATAATTTGATCAAAGGACTTACTGTGGACAGAGGCGAGCGCGGAGCCAACGCGACATACAATATCTATACGCAACCATGGGGTGACAACCCGAGCCAGGAGCTCATAAAGAAGACAGTGGTGGACCTGATTACTGACTACATCTTCCTGGTTCCCACACAGTGGGCACTGAACCTGCACCTGCAGAATGCCCGGTGAGGAGCTTTTTGGTACTGAGTACACGCTTACACAGCGCTCATACAAACACTGTTTCTCTAATGCTGCAAAGGGAGTCGTGCTAGGAATTTGTTTTAAATTCCCATTCAAACAGGTGTTTGCTTCCTAAAAACTTCAGACTTCATCCTAGCAATGTTTGATGCCACGAGACATGGCAGTTGGATGATACCACGGTTAGGGTGAAAATCACAAATGGAAGTTAAAAATTATCAGGTAGAAGGATGTTGTCGTGGTTTGCGCTGGACTGGCCACTGAAACGAACGACAGATGCTCTCTCCCACCTCTCTCTCTCTCTCTCTCAAGGATGGTCCTGAGACCACCTCTTAGATGCATGTGAGCATCTTCCAAGGCTGAATCTCTGCCTCTGCTGGTATTTCTAGCATAGTTATGAATCTGCACCCCTTTCTGTGCTCTCTGCTCACAGCTGCTTAGCCAGTCTCTTTTATTTCCCCAGGAATGCCAAGACGTACAGCTACCTGTTCTCCCAGCCATCCCGAATGCCCGTCTACCCAAGCTGGGTAGGGGCAGACCATGCTGATGACCTGCAGTACGTGTTTGGGAAACCCTTTGCCACCCCCCTGGGCTACCTGCCCAAGCACAGGACTGTCTCAGGTGCCATGATTGCTTACTGGACCAACTTTGCCAGGACAGGGTGAGTGATTCCGGTTCTGTATTTCAGGCTTGCTGCAGCACTTCAACCTGCTGCTTTTGCCTATTAACTTCTCAGGAGCAATTCCCAAAGCGGGGTGTCCTCTGCCTGTACTTCTGCTGTGAGTCTCGTTCTTCGTCTCCCAGGGGTGGCGTTTGCTCTGGGTCCTCCTCATCCAGGGAACACCTGGGGACAGCAGAAGCATTTCCAGAACTTGTGAACTCTGCTTAAACTTAATCATGATATTTGTTTCTGAATCCTGACATTCAGACAGGAGTTAAGCCCCTGTCTGCAGCTAGGGACGATGGTAGCGGGGACCAAGGGAGGAGACTGCAGGTCAGCAAGTCACTCCTAGCAGGCAGAATTGCTATTGCTTGACTCTCTCTGGCAATGTCAGACTCTCTCTTTGCACTCGCTTAAAGCCTCACGTGAGCAGATGCGGGCCCTGCCAAACTCCTCGAACCTTGCTGTGTCCACAAGTTTCCCTGATAAAACTGAACTTCTATTTCTCATTTTTTCCCCAGTGATCCCAACAAAGGGAACTCAAAGGTGCCCGTTAACTGGCCGCCCTACACCAATGAGGCCAGTAACTACCTGGAAATCAACAACAAGTTGAGCCAGAACTCTGTGAAGCAGAATCTGAAAAGCCAGTATGTGACCTTCTGGAACACGGTCTATCAGAGTCTGCCACAGGTTGCCAACATCTCCCTGGCTAATGAACTGCTGTGGAACTAAGAAAAAACACCTTTTAAATATTGGCCCAATTCATTAAAGGCTTGCTTGTTACTGAGAGATTCCAGGTTCTCTGTGTCTTTGCCGTGACAGGATTTTCTCCCTAACATTATGGTTGGCCCCAGGGCTGGAGGCAGCGCTGCAGGGGGCTCTCCCCCGAGCGGAGCAGAGGGGCAGAATCCCCCCCTCACCCTGCTGCCCACGCTGCTGGGGATGCAGCCCCTGGTGGGGGGGTTTCTGTGCTGCCAGTGCACGTTACCGGCTCACGTTGGGCTTTTCGTCCACCAACACTGCCAAGTCCTTCTCCTCAGGGCTGCTCTCCAGCCATTCTCTGCCCAGCCTGGGTTTGTGCTTGGGGTTACATCCACTCTAATAACAAACAGCTCTAAGGTAATTACGGTTGTAATATATGCACGCAAACCAACTGGTGAACTGTTACCATACAGTTGCACCTCAGAAACTCAAAGAGGGGAAAATAAACCCAAGGGGGAAAGGGTATTATTCCACACTGATTTATGGGCACAAGTCCCCGCTTGGCAGAGGAATATTTGTGCCGTGTCCGGGAGGGACCAGGGCGGGGGAGCGATGGCGGCGGGGAGGCGGTGGGGGGAGCGGGGCTCGGCCGTGCTGGAGCTGCCCCGCACGCTGCGGATGGTGTGCGTGGAGTACCCGGGGCTGGTGCGCGACGTCGGGGCCATGCTGCTGACCCTGGGAGGAGAGCAGGGGGTGTCGCGGGTGAGGGGGGCCCAAAGGGCTCAGGGGGGCCCGGGGCGCTGAGGGGGAGGCCGGGGGATGGAGGAGGGTTTCCAGGGCGAGGGGTTGGGGCCCTGAGGAGGGGGCTGGAGGCGGGGGTTGTCGGCGCCAGGGAGCCCCCCCTGCTGTGGGACCCCTCTGTCCGAGCCACAGGGGCCCAGCAGGCCCCACACAGGCCCCACGCGTGGGTTCGGGGTGACACAGCTCACCTGGGCCGCTGCCGTCCGTGGGCGATGGGGCAGGAGGTGTCGGGCGGGATGGCAGCGGCTGTGTGTCCTCATGATGTGCTGCCCGTGTTGGCGGAGCGGGGGTTGATATCCCTGAGGCAGCGTGGGAGGAAACGGCTGATGCCCACCGCTGAGGGTGTGGGGCCGGTGGCCTGGTGCCAAAGGGAGTCCAGGGGAGACAGGCTGCGCGGGTGCAAAGCTAACAGGGACGGTGCCTACCTTTGCCGACAGATCTACGCGGACCCTGCCAAAAGGCTGGAGCTGTATTTCCGCCCCAAGGATCCTTACTGCCACCCGGTATGTGCCAATCGCTTCCCCACCTCCACCATGCTGCTCAAGGTGAAGAGGAGGACCAAGAAGAAGAAGCAGTTGGACACTGAAGAACAAATCCAGCCAGAAGTCCAGTTTGAAATGGAAATTCTTGGGACTGTCACCACCGTTTACAAATTCCAAGGTAGTACTTGGATTTGTGTCCACGTAGCTTAAAGACAGCTATGTCTGATGGGAAAGGGAAGTGCTTCCCTCTAAGAATTTAGGACTGGAAGGACAATCAAGTCTCCTTGCTGTATAAAGCGCTGCATAAAAGTATCGGACTCCTGCTCCTGAATGTTGAGTGTTGTAAGAGATGTTGTGGTATTCACAACCAACTTCACAATGTTTTAACCTTTGTTTCTCTCAGGAATGTCTGATTTCCAGTACCTGGCAATGCACTCTGGTCCCGATGGCAAGCAAACCTCCATGTATGACAAAGTCCTAATGCTCAAACCTGAGAAGGAAGAATTTTTCAATAGAGAATTACCTCTCTACATCCCGCCACCCATTTTCTCACGTCTGGACACTCCTGTTGACTATTTTTATCGGCCAGATATACAACACCGGTTAGTGCCTTTTCTCATAATGTAGTAAATAGTTGTGTTGGTTCTGGAATGGACAGGCAGTGAAACATTCTGCTGGTTTGATATACACTTGTAAGAGACAAGTCTCCAAGTTAAGATTTCCTTTTTCATCGCTTGAAGATGCATCAAATCCATTCTGACTTCGGTGTTGTTACAGGATTTGTGCTCTTGAAGCATCACAGGAGCACTAACTACATCATTCATGTGTTTTACCTCTTTAAGCTGCCGCCCTGTTCTGTTCTGTCCCTCTTGGTTTGGCACAACAGAGGCGGGCACACTTGAGAAACTGCCTGGCAGCAGAAACCTCAGCAAAAGTCCACTTGAGGCCTTGCCAGGTGAGGGGACCTGGAGATGTGGTGAAGATGACTGCCTCCCCCAGCACAGCATGTGCAGCGTGGGGTGCAGTGAGCCCGGCTCTCTGCCTGCTGCCAGTGGGCTGGAACGTGCAGGAGTCAATGCCATATGCTCCTGTGACCACGTTCATGGGACCTGTTCCCTCCTGGCCCACGGCTGGTTTTGCCGGAACAATCTGTGAGATCTCCCACAAGAAACATCTTTCATTTTCTCACTGTAGTCCTTCATCGGCACTTTACAAGAAAAAAAAATTAATCTAAACTGCATTTCCATCTTGGCTTGTCCCTGGACCCTACTGAGCTGCAGTAATTACAGTAGAGGAAATGCAGAGGGTGAAGCCTTTTGTGCTGCAAACGCATTTCATACAAACCAGTAGCCGATTGCCTGAGGGTTTTCTGTCGGATAGTACAGGGGACCTCTGTCATTGTGCAACTGGATGTAGCTTTGCTGGGGTTTCTTCAAATTTAAATTTTCTTGCCTCAGTGATGTCACAGGAGTCTTTTACGGTACCAGGATGTGATTCCAAAATCCATAGGGAGGTGTGGCCAAAGATAAACCAACCCATTGCTCACATGGCTGAGTCCCTTCTCTTCCAAAATCTGGGGCACAAACTTCCATTTTCGCATGTTCCCGTGAAGGCCCCGAATCCATGTGTGCCACAGGCAGAAAGCAAACCCGATCCTTTCCCCCTTTCTTAGGGAGGGATACAACAATCCCCAGGTGTCTGGTGAGAACCTGATTGGCCTCAGCAGGGCCCGTCGCCCGCACAACGCTATCTTTGTGAACTTTGATGATGAAGAAATCCCAACTAAACCCCTGGATGCTGCTGTACAGACCTGGAAGAAAGTGTGCACCAACCCTGTGGACAAAAAGGCGGAGGAAGAGCTGAGAAAGGTACGTGCCATAGTCCTGCCTTGAGCACGGTACTGTGGCATGCAGACCTTGCTGAAAATTGTTGTGGTTGTAACTAGTCTTGGCTTCTCTGAACGTTTTGTGTTTACGTTTCCTGTTTAACCTTGTTAACAAGTGAGATATGGGCCTGTGTAATTAGGCCAGGAACCTGAATCCAGGCCTTTGGGTTCCACTCCAGTGGGATATCAGCTGTCCTTTGCCCTTAGCAAAACACGCATTTGCTTTTTCTGCTCTCTAATCTATCAAACGAGAAGGGCTCTACTGGCATATTCTGCCAGGGATACAGGAATTTTTGGTGTCCTGAACAGCTGCGGCTCCCCTTGAAATGATGGATGGGATAAGACTTTGTCAAGGCATGACAATGTCACGTCAGCAAAGTGAGTGAGTGGCATGTACCTGAAATGCCACTGAGGGCTGTGAAATTTTCTACCGTAGAGTTGTCCGTGTTCTGAAAACGAATTATGCGATGTGCCTTCTGCAGGGCTCTCCAGCCCTTTTGGAGAATAGTCTGGCTGCTGGGTGGACATTGTCTGTTTTTCTGAGGATAACAATGGGCAAATGCAAAGTCTGACTGATATAGCAAGTCTCAGTAGACACTACTGGGACGGCTGTATTCAGTTCCACCGTTGTTTCTATAATATTTTAGCTCTTTGAAGTCCCTCCTGTCTGGTCTCAGAATGCAGTAAAAGCCAATATCAGCGTTCACCTCGCCAAGCTGGAACTTCTGTTGCCGTATTTGGCCTATTACATGGTGAGTCTGTACATCTGCCCCTGTGCCTGTCTGGGGCTGCTCGGAGGCAGAGCAAGGGAGCGTCACCTGGGTGTTCCTGGTTCTCTTCATCTTGTGCAGGACGCTTGGTCTCAGACTTTGGGACAGAGGATTCCCCTGCTCTGATTTTGCAGAGAGTAAGGCGAGGGAAAGGACTTTCTGAGGTCATCTAATAAATCCGTGACAGAGCTGGCATCCAGTCATTAAGAGCAGATCACATCTCCCTCTTTCCAGGTTAAAGGGTTTGGTTGCTGTGACAGCTCTCCTCTCCCCACCTTGCTCAAGTCAGCATAGCCCAAAGACCACCCTGCCTCTCACACACCAGTCCAGCACCTCTGTTTCTGAGCCAGGGATATTGTGCAGGGTGCTTGCCCTCCGTTCATTGTTGGTTTTCTTTTTTCACCTCTAGGATACACTCCTAATGTAGTGTAGATTGTCCTCACTAGCTGCTGCACTTCTCAATTCCATTTTGACTTCCCCAGTAGTTAGCAAGGACAGAAGGAAGCAGGCAATGGGGCAGAGCTTCAGGCCCACAGAGGTTGGCCACTCATTAGTCTGCCATTGCTGTCTGGATTGTTACCACCCCATCACAGAGATTAAGGATCTGCTGGCATTTTCTAAACCTTGTGTATTCCCCAGTGTGTTACGAGTGCAAGGTTTCTCGTTAGTGGCTGATAATACGCTCTAACGCATGGTTCAGTCTGATTTCAGCCTCCTGCTCTTGTGAGACGCTTCTCAAGGCTTCAGCATTTTTTAACGTTTGCTGGAGTTTTGTTAGACTGAGATATTTCCTTGGGTTTGGCCTCCAGCCCACAAAGGCAACATCTGCAGGGCTCTCACACAGTGACGCCAGTCTACCTCAGCCATGGTTTGGCCTCAGCCTACTGAAGGACAAGCGTGTAGAGGCTCCACTGGTTTACCTTAGACCCAATTCTGGGTCGTGGCATTGACACACAGCGTCACTCGTAGCTATATATACGTAAGTCTCCACCTGGGGACTAGCTCCTGAGGAGTGCAGTCACCATGGCTCGCTGGGAGATCCTGTGCTTTGCCTTGTGCTGCTACCTCGGGGTAGCACGGGCTGCAACCGTAAGTACAACAGCACTTCTTAAGGCTTTGCAAGACATTTTGTCTGTTCCTCTCTGAAGACGCAAACTCCTGCTACGTCTGGTCTGGAGCCCATGAAAGAGGGCCTGCAGACCGTGACAGCCAAGGCAGGGTGTTCTCCTGCCCTAAACACGGCCAAGTCTCTCACCAACATTTTTCCAAAAGTCCCTGCACAGTTCTGTGTCAGGTCTGGCCTGGTTTACATCTTAAGACTGAAGGTCTTCTACCATTTATCTTTGGGAGTGCAGGAGAATTGCTGCTGCCTGTCTGCTTGAAAGGGCAGCTTGCAGGACATCCGCATGGGCACATCTCCAGTGGCAGACACATGTGGGCTTTCCACAAGGGTCCAAAGGGACGGCTGGGGAAGGCAGACTGTGAGTGGGTCCATCTGGGGAACTGGGCAGGGCAAAGTGTGTGTGCTGGCAACAGGGGAAGCCAGAGGCGTGAAGAACTGTGCAATGGATTTTTCTCTTCTCAATGGTACCACGTGTAGCTGGGTGTGGTGCACACCGAGGGCGGTTTTGTGGAAGGCGAGAGTAAAAAACTGGGACTCTTTGGGAGTTACATCGACATCTTCAGAGGGATCCCCTTTGCTGCCCCTCCAAAGACTCTGGAAGACCCCCAACCTCATCCTGGCTGGGATGGTAAGATCCAACTTTTGAATGCCTTTGGTTTGGGGTTTTATTTTCACTTCTCTCTCTTTAGTCCATTCTTGACAAGCAAAGATGTTGTTGCCTGCTTTCATCTACTAGGCAGTGCCAAGAAAAAGTTCTTAGTCTCATGGTGGGTGTGAGAGTCTTTGTCTAAGTGTTCCCAAGCAATGCAAGTAACCACATGAAGTAACAAACCCAAAGCATGGCACCTGCATCTCCCCTCCCCATGCCACTGCTGCCCAGAGCTAGTTCACACGGGAAGGGATCCCTCTTTGTCCGGTCACAGACCGGTCACAGTGGCTGGGGAAGCGTTGCTGCCTCTGCACTGGACTCACAGAGGAGAGAATGGATGGACAGACAGCTTGCAACCAAAGGATGGAGTCGATACCTCTAACTAGGACCTGCCGTCTTGCCTCTCTCCTCTCAGGGACGTTGCAGGCAAAAGAATTCAAAAATCGCTGCATGCAGATGACGCTCACACAATCTGACGTCCGCGGGAAGGAGGACTGTCTCTATCTGAACATCTGGATCCCTCAAGGGAAGAGACAGGGTACGTGCTTGACAGAGATCCGGGGAGGAGATTTCCAGTTGCCTTTTGTAGACACAATGCTCTGGAGCATCTCTCAGCGGCTACGCTGCCATAGTGGGCAACTGCCGGAGCGCTGATTTTGAGAGGGAAAGGTAGGAGCCATGTCAACCAATGTCCCTCAGCTGCAGCCTGTTGGGAGTTTCAGCCTCTTCTACAGAGCGTGGACTTTCTTGGCCACAGGCTATTGCAAAGCATGTCTGTTCATGCCCAGGTGGAGCGATGCTCAGCAAGTGGGTGTGGGGATGGATGGGCAGCGCCTTCTAGCTATGTAGTGGCTCACACTGCTTTTTCTCCTCGTCTCCCAGTCTCTACCAACTTGCCGGTGATGGTCTGGATCTACGGCGGCGGCTTCCTTGTAGGAGGGAGCCAGGGAGCCAACTTCCTCAGTAACTACCTCTATGATGGTGAGGAGATCGCTGTGCGGGGCAACGTGATCGTGGTGACCGTCAACTATCGCCTGGGGCCCCTGGGCTTCCTGAGCACTGGAGATGAAAACTTGCCAGGTACTGTAGCTTCTCCCTCTTCAGGGGACCCTGTCATGGGTCCCCAGTTTATCAGCTTTGCTGTGCCCTTGCTCAATGGTGGGTGCTCTCTATTACTCAGGGAACTATGGGCTGAAGGACCAGCACATGGCTATTGCCTGGGTGAAGAGAAATATCAAGGCCTTTGGCGGTGACCCGGAAAACATCACCATCTTCGGGGAATCAGCCGGTGCCGCCAGTGTCTCCCTGCAGGTGTGTTGTTCTTGTCAGAGCCTACCAGAGCCACTTCTCTTCTCTGTAAATGGGAGAGGTGGTCCCCTTGGCACTCTGCCTCTTTCCTCCACACACGCTTCCCCATTAACATCCTCTCTGCCTGGGGACAGCAATGCTCAACCTCTCTGCTTTGTAGCTGCTCCTCCTTCTTCAGTTCAATCAGTCTCACCACTGCAGGCATGTGTCCTCACTTTTGGGACCTCTGGTGAAATAGCATTTACTTGCCACGTCCCCCTGCTCTGCTCCTCTTCTCACCCTGTCACCTTTTAACTTTAACTGCTGAGACTGTTCAGTAGCACGAGAGCTGGTGGCTTCCCTGGGCCTTGTGCCGAAGGTGTGAGGCGATCGGCCGGGTCTGGCAGGCAATGGGGTCTTCAGGAGTTTGTACCTGAAACTCTCTTATATCTGTTTTGCTCCACAGACGTTGAGCCCAAAGAACAAGGGTCTGTTCAAGAGAGCCATCAGCCAGAGCGGTGTCGGTCTCTGCAGCTGGGCCATCCAGAGGGACCCACTCACCTGGGCTAAAAAGGTAACGTGCAAGTCTTGCTTGAGAGAATGGAAAACAAAAAAAGGGATTCCCTAGAGAACAGCATTACTAGCAAGGGATTCGTCAGGAGTCATGCTGCCAAACATAGAGCTTTGGAAAGACGCTGCTTTGAGATAAAACCAGCCTCTGCCCCCGTGAAGCTGGTAACGAAGCCTGGCTTCAGAGGGTAGTGCTGGGAGGTTTCTCTCTCTCCTCCTGCAGCTTGGACAAAAAGTCGGCTGCCCCCTTGACAACACCACCGTTTTGGCTGACTGCCTGCGCACCTCCGACCCCAAAACTCTGACGCTGGCCTACCACCTGCAGCTGATCAACCTGCCCGGTAAGTCCCTCAGCCTGTGCTGTGGTCCCCTACCCACCCAGGGCTCACCATGCCTTTGATGGGACACTGGGGCGACTGTCAGGAGTTAGAAGCCATGCTTTTGCCCTTCAGAAAGGGGACAATAATGACAGATCTTGCAGTTGCCCTTCCGCAGGCAGGTGCACGTTGCGCTGAATGAATGTTGTTCGTCGTGCAACGGCAG
This sequence comes from Larus michahellis, assembly GCF_964199755.1. Taxonomy (NCBI): domain Eukaryota; kingdom Metazoa; phylum Chordata; class Aves; order Charadriiformes; family Laridae; genus Larus; species Larus michahellis. The sequence goes on along the minus strand of NC_133910.1, from coordinate 13,054,040 downwards.
CGGTGGCAGAGGAATTAGCCAAGGGCCATGCCTCAGCTCCAAACAGCTCTTTGGGCTTTCTGTTCTGTGAAAGCAGCAAGAGCAATTCCGGAACACAGCTTACAAAAAAGATAATTGACCCCAACCCTGCTATTTTCATTTGAGTCGCTGGGTGGAGTGTAGGACTTCTCACAGCAGGTAGGGAATGCTTCCGCTTTTGCTGCCTGTGAGAACTTCTTTCCCAACAAGACTCTCCTCCGCTTGCCCTCCTCCTGCCCCTAGTAAATAGCCCCAGTATTTAGCCTTGCTCAGGACAGAGAGTGGCCAAGCAACTCCTGTGCAGCTGCACTGGCCTGAGCGGGTTGTCCGTAGCCAGCGGGGATGGGGAATTCTGCTCTGCCCCGGCTTTTTGGGAACAGGCTGCAGGAAGGAGGAGAGACATTGTTGTTACCTGCCGGTACTTGGCTGGCAGATCTCTCGTTCTTCTCCCTCACCCACAGGCATGAGGTTTACCAAACGTGGTCCTGTGGTCATGCTGAAGGCACCACCCAAGCTCTCATTCACCTCAGCCTATTCCTTCCACAGTTCCTCGAGCCATGGGATACGCCAGGCTACACATCTGCCTTTTCTCAGCTCCTAACAGACTCTGGTTTTGTCTCCTGCTGCAGTTCCACTGGTTCACACACTCGCCATCACTCCTGTCGTCGACGGAGACTTCCTTCCAGACATGCCAGAGAACCTCTTTGCCAACGCTGCTGACATTGACTACATTGCTGGGGTCAATGACATGGATGGGCACATCTTTGCTGGCATTGATTTACCTGCTATCAACCGCCCATTTGTGAAAGTCACTGCGTAAGTGAAGGATGCTCTTAAAACTCTTAACAGGAGGAACCTTATCTTTAACGTAGTCCCCAAACTCCAAGGACTTAGTCCTGAGTGGACAGGGCACTACCTTCAAAACAGGATGTCACTCTAAGCCAGGGTGCCCAGGGCATATGTTGCCAAATCCAGAGCCTTCAAGAGAAAGGACCAGCTCGTGGGGAAGCTTCCCCGTATACCTTTAAGGTGCTCCTGAACTCAGCACCAGTGATAGGCTTGGCAGCCCTGATGCTCTCTGGCCAGAGCCGGTACGTGCCAAACATGCTGGATACCCACCCACAAGACTCCTTTCTGCGGACAAAAGGAGCTTATGGCCAATTCAGCCCTAAGCTGTTCTACCGAGAAAGCTGGGAAGCACATGCCCTCCATCTAAGACTAGGGATGAAATCACTGGCTTTTACTCCACCAAACCATTGCTAACCACAGGGTTGGATGTGAACGTCAACAGGAGCTGGGATCCGCTTCCATGAGGCCTGACCCCCTTGAAGCTGCAGATCTGCAATTCATTGATACTACTTGTCTTTCCAGGGATGAGGTCTATAATTTGATCAAAGGACTTACTGTGGACAGAGGCGAGCGCGGAGCCAACGCGACATACAATATCTATACGCAACCATGGGGTGACAACCCGAGCCAGGAGCTCATAAAGAAGACAGTGGTGGACCTGATTACTGACTACATCTTCCTGGTTCCCACACAGTGGGCACTGAACCTGCACCTGCAGAATGCCCGGTGAGGAGCTTTTTGGTACTGAGTACACGCTTACACAGGGCTCATACAAACACTGTTTCTCTAATGCTGCAAAGGGAGTCGTGCTAGGAATTTGTTTTAAATTCCCATTCAAACAGGTGTTTGCTTCCTAAAAACTTCAGACTTCATCCTAGCAATGTTTGATGCCACGAGACATGGCAGTTGGATGATACCACGGTTAGGGTGAAAATCACAAATGGAAGTTAAAAATTATCAGGTAGAAGGATGTTGTCGTGGTTTGCGCTGGACTGGCCACTGAAACGAACGACAGATGCTCTCTCCCACCTCTCTCTCTCTCTCTCTCAAGGATGGTCCTGAGACCACCTCTTAGATGCATGTGAGCATCTTCCAAGGCTGAATCTCTGCCTCTGCTGGTATTTCTAGCATAGTTATGAATCTGCACCCCTTTCTGTGCTCTCTGCTCGCAGCTGCTTAGCCAGTCTCTTTTATTTCCCCAGGAATGCCAAGACGTACAGCTACCTGTTCTCCCAGCCATCCCGAATGCCCGTCTACCCAAGCTGGGTAGGGGCAGACCATGCTGATGACCTGCAGTACGTGTTTGGGAAACCCTTTGCCACCCCCCTGGGCTACCTGCCCAAGCACAGGACTGTCTCAGGTGCCATGATTGCTTACTGGACCAACTTTGCCAGGACAGGGTGAGTGATTCCGGTTCTGTATTTCAGGCTTGCTGCAGCACTTCAACCTGCTGCTTTTGCCTATTAACTTCTCAGGAGCAATTCCCAAAGCGGGGTGTCCTCTGCCTGTACTTCTGCTGTGAGTCTCGTTCTTCGTCTCCCAGGGGTGGCGTTTGCTCTGGGTCCTCCTCATCCAGGGAACACCTGGGGACAGCAGAAGCATTTCCAGAACTTGTGAACTCTGCTTAAACTTAATCATGATATTTGTTTCTGAATCCTGACATTCAGACAGGAGTTAAGCCCCTGTCTGCAGCTAGGGACGATGGTAGCAGGGACCAAGGGAGGAGACTGCAGGTCAGCAAGTCACTCCTAGCAGGCAGAATTGCTATTGCTTGACTCTCTCTGGCAATGTCAGACTCTCTCTTTGCACTCGCTTAAAGCCTCACGTGAGCAGATGCGGGCCCTGCCAAACTCCTCGAACCTTGCTGTGTCCACAAGTTTCCCTGATAAAACTGAACTTCTATTTCTCATTTTTTCCCCAGTGATCCCAACAAAGGGAACTCAAAGGTGCCCGTTAACTGGCCGCCCTACACCAATGAGGCCAGTAACTACCTGGAAATCAACAACAAGTTGAGCCAGAACTCTGTGAAGCAGAATCTGAAAAGCCGGTTTGTGACCTTCTGGAACACGGTCTATCAGAGTCTGCCACAGGTTGCCAACATCTCCCTGGCTGATGAACTGCTGTGGAACTAAGAAAAAACACCTTTTAAATATTGGCCCAATTCATTAAAGGCTTGCTTGTTACTGAGAGATTCCAGGTTCTCTGTGTCTTTGCCGTGACAGGATTTTCTCCCTAACATTATGGTTGGCCCCAGGGCTGGAGGCAGCGCTGCAGGGGGCTCTCCCCCGAGCGGAGCAGAGGGGCAGAATCCCCCCCTCACCCTGCTGCCCACGCTGCTGGGGATGCAGCCCCTGGTGGGGGGGGTTCTGTGCTGCCAGTGCACGTTACCGGCTCACGTTGGGCTTTTCGTCCACCAACACTGCCAAGTCCTTCTCCTCAGGGCTGCTCTCCAGCCATTCTCTGCCCAGCCTGGGTTTGTGCTTGGGGTTACATCCACTCTAATAACAAACAGCTCTAAGGTAATTACAGTTGTAATATATGCACGCAAACCAACTGGTGAACTGTTGCCATACAGTTGCACCTCAGAAACTCAAAGAGGGGAAAATAAACCCAAGGGGGAAAGGGTATTATTCCACACTGATTTATGGGCACAAGTCCCCGCTTGGCAGAGGCTGGGCTGGGCTAGGGAGCTCCAGCTCCGAGCCCGAGCTGGCAGAGGAGCACGACGGCCCGCTGGCCTCCACCTCCACCTTCTCCTCCATCTCGACCCACCCGAGACCCCGCGCGGCCCGGATGGCCTGTCGCCGCCGCAGTAGGAACCTTTCTGCGGCGGAACCTTTGTGCCGCGGCCGGGACGGACCGGGCAGGGGCGCTACCGGGAGGGACCGGAGCAGGGGAGCGATGGCGGCGGGGAGGCGGTGGGGGGAGCGGGGCTCGGCCGTGCTGGAGCTGCCCCGCACGCCGCGGATGGTGTGCGTGGAGTACCCGGGGCTGGTGCGCGACGTCGGGGCCATGCTGCTGACCCTGGGAGGAGAGCAGGGGGTGTCGCGGGTGAGGGGGGCCCGAAGGGCTCACGGGGGCCCGGGGGGCTGAGGGGGAGGCCGGGGGATGGAGGAGGGTTTCCAGGGTGAGGGGTTGGGGCCCTGAGGAGGGGGCTGGAGGCGGGGGTTGTCGGCGCCAGGGAGCCCCCCCTGCTGTGGGACCCCTCTGTCCGAGCCACAGGGGCCCAGCAGGCCCCACATAGGCCCCACGCGTGGGTTCGGGGTGACACAGCTCACCTGGGCCGCTGCCGTCCGTGGGCGATGGGGCAGGAGGTGTCGGGCGGGATGGCAGCGGCTGTGTGTCCTCATGATGTGCTGCCCGTGTTGGCGGAGCGGGGGTTGATATCCCTGAGGCAGCGTGGGAGGAAACGGCTGATGCCCACCGCTGAGGGTGTGGGGCTGGTGGCCTGGTGCCAAAGGGAGTCCAGGGGAGACAGGCTGCGCGGGTGCAAAGCTAACAGGGACGGTGCCTACCTTTGCCGACAGATCTACGCGGACCCTGCCAAAAGGCTGGAGCTGTATTTCCGCCCCAAGGATCCTTACTGCCACCCGGTATGTGCCAATCGCTTCCCCACCTCCACCATGCTGCTCAAGGTGAAGAGGAGGACCAAGAAGAAGAAGCAGTTGGACACTGAAGAACAAATCCAGCCAGAAGTCCAGTTTGAAATGGAAATTCTTGGGACTGTCACCACCGTTTACAAATTCCAAGGTAGTACTTGGATTTGTGTCCACGTAGCTTAAAGACAGCTATATCTGATGGGAAAGGGAAGTGCTTCCCTCTAAGAATTTAGGACTGGAAGGACAATCAAGTCTCCTTGCTGTATAAAGCGCTGCATAAAAGTATCGGACTCCTGCTCCTGAATGTTGAGTGTTGTAAGAGATGTTGTGGTATTCACAACCAACTTCACAATGTTTTAACCTTTGTTTCTCTCAGGAATGTCTGATTTCCAGTACCTGGCAATGCACTCTGGTCCCGATGGCAAGCAAACCTCCATGTATGACAAAGTCCTAATGCTCAAACCTGAGAAGGAAGAATTTTTCAATAGAGAATTACCTCTCTACATCCCGCCACCCATTTTCTCACGTCTGGACACTCCTGTTGACTATTTTTATCGGCCAGATATACAACACCGGTTAGTGCCTTTTCTCATAATGTAGTAAATAGTTGTGTTGGTTCTGGAATGGACAGGCAGTGAAACATTCTGCTGGTTTGATATACACTTGTAAGAGACAAGTCTCCAAGTTAAGATTTCCTTTTTCATCGCTTGAAGATGCATCAAATCCATTCTGACTTCGGTGTTGTTACAGGATTTGTGCTCTTGAAGCATCACAGGAGCACTAACTACATCATTCATGTGTTTTACCTCTTTAAGCTGCCGCCCTGTTCTGTTCTGTCCCTCTTGGTTTGGCACAACAGAGGCGGGCACACTTGAGAAACTGCCTGGCAGCAGAAACCTCAGCAAAAGTCCACTTGAGGCCTTGCCAGGTGAGGGGACCTGGAGATGTGGTGAAGATGACTGCCTCCCCCAGCACAGCATGTGCAGCGTGGGGTGCAGTGAGCCCGGCTCTCTGCCTGCTGCCAGTGGGCTGGAACGTGCAGGAGTCAATGCCATATGCTCCTGTGACCACGTTCATGGGACCTGTTCCCTCCTGGCCCACGGCTGGTTTTGCCGGAACAATCTGTGAGATCTCCCACAAGAAACATCTTTCATTTTCTCACTGTAGTCCTTCATCGGCACTTTACAAGAAAAAAAAATTAATCTAAACTGCATTTCCATCTTGGCTTGTCCCTGGACCCTACTGAGCTGCAGTAATTACAGTAGAGGAAATGCAGAGGGTGAAGCCTTTTGTGCTGCAAACGCATTTCTTACAAACCAGTAGCCGATTGCCTGAGGGTTTTCTGTCGGATAGTACAGGGGACCTCTGTCATTGTGCAACTGGATGTAGCTTTGCTGGGGTTTCTTCAAATTTAAATTTTCTTGCCTCAGTGATGTCACAGGAGTCTTTTACGGTACCAGGATGTGATTCCAAAATCCATAGGGAGGTGTGGCCAAAGATACACCAACCCATTGCTCACATGGCTGAGTCCCTTCTCTTCCAAAATCTGGGGCACAAACTTCCATTTTCGCATGTTCCCGTGAAGGCCCCGAATCCATGTGTGCCACAGGCAGAAAGCAAACCCGATCCTTTCCCCCTTTCTTAGGGAGGGATACAACAATCCCCAGGTGTCTGGTGAGAACCTGATTGGCCTCAGCAGGGCCCGTCGCCCGCACAACGCTATCTTTGTGAACTTTGATGATGAAGAAATCCCAACTAAACCCCTGGATGCTGCTGTACAGACCTGGAAGAAAGTGTGCACCAACCCTGTGGATAAAAAGGCAGAGGAAGAGCTGAGAAAGGTACGTGCCATAGTTCTGCCTTGAGCACGGTACTGTCACATGCTGTGCAGGAAAAAACTGCTCGCAGACATTTTCTCTGAGTTCCCCAGAAATTCTTGCTGACTGCAACTGAATGATAGAGCAAGTATCAGTAGACATCACCGAGACTGCTGTGTTAAGCTCGGTTATGCAAGTCAAGATTTGAATCTGCCTTTGCAGCCAACACAAGTTACATTCCTTTTTGTGCCACTAGTTCTTATGTTACCGTTCTGGTAGCTCATTCTAAGGGCAAAAGGCCCTGATACAAAAGAAAGTCTACTTGCAGAGCTGAACTGCCATTAGTGTAACCCACTTCCCACCATTTCCATGATTGTTTCTGTATTATTTTAGCTCTTTGAAGTCCGTCCTGTCTGGTCTCGGAATGCAGTAAAAGCCAATATCAGCGTTCACCCAGACAAGCTGAAACTTCTGTTGCCGTATTTGGCCTATTACATGGTGAGTCTGTACATCTGCCCCTGTGCCTGTCTGGGGCTGCTCGGAGGCAGAGCAAGGGAGCGTCACCTGGGTGTTCCTGGTTCGTCGCAGTTTCTGAGGTCCCACCACTAAGTACCTGAGCTTCGCGTTATGTTGAAAGAAAGATGAAAAACTCTGCTTTTTAACAGAAGTTAAAACCATGGAGGATTCAGTAACTGTTCGCTCCGTTGGTTCGATTTGGTTTTGCACTTCAGTCAGACACTCAAATTGACTGTCCATCTGGGAATGATAGCAGAATTTTTCCAAACTTTATTAATGTGACCTTGCAAGTTAGTTTGTAAAAGCATGCAAATATTTGGGCTTTGATGCACTGATTGCCCAGGTTTCAGTTGTAAATACTGGTGTGGCAAGTGAGGAAGAAGCTGGTAAAAAAACCAGTTTTGGGGCAATGAGGGGAAATACAAGAATTTTCTAAGAAACTGCAACACTGTACTGAAGAAACTTTGCAACACTGTACTGTTTTGTGTAACCATCTCCCCCATGTGTGTTTATGCAGTTAACAGGTCCTTGGAGAAGCTTATGGGTTAGGTTTGGGTATGACCCCAGAAAACACCCTGAAGCAAAGATTTATCAAGTACTGGACTTCCGAATTCGCTGTGGAATGAAATATGGTAAAAGGGCCCAAACCACAGAAACGCTCCCTCTGCTTTCTGGTTAATCCTGGTAGTACTTTTCTTTTTACTTGTTTTTCAAACTCTTTTGCCATATTTCTGCTCTGTTGAAGATGACATCTTTTGAGTTCATTGCTTACAGTATTTCTTCCTTAAACTCCTTTAATACTTTATTTCACAGTATGCAGTATGTCTTACCTCATGTGGCACATTCCAAACCCAGTGGACAGCTTGATGACTTTCCTCCTCCATGTGTTCAAAGCTGAAGTGGATGCAGATGACCATCTTCCCTCTCGCTCAGGGGAGGCAGTGAGCAGTAGATTCTGATGCTTATGTAGTAGCGTTCCCTCAAGGACCTTGTGCAGGATCTTGTGCAGGACGCTTGGTCTCAGACTTTGGGACAGAGGATTCCCCTGCTCTGATTTTGCAGAGAATAAGGCAAGGGAAAGGACTTTCTGAGGTCATCTAATAAATCCGTGACAGAGCTGGCATCCAGTCATTAAGAGCAGATCACATCTCCCTCTTTCCAGGTTAAAGGGTTTGGTTGCTGTGACAGCTCTCCTCTCCCCACCTTGCTCAAGTCAGCATAGCCCAAAGACCACCCTGCCTCTCACACACCAGTCCAGCACCTCTGTTTCTGAGCCAGGGATATTGTGCAGGGTGCTTGCCCTCCGTTCATTGTTGGTTTTCTTTTTTCACCTCTAGGTTACGCCCCTAACGATATGCCTGTGAAGGCGAAACGCAGCACGTATAACTACAGTCTGCCCATCACTGTCAAGAAGCCAGGTATGCTGTGCCAGCAGAAGGGCTGTCTGGCTCTTCTGTTTCTTTGTTTACCCCAGCCTAGTAATAGGTAACGAAGGGTCTTCCTGTGTTCCAGCTGAGACAAAATTGGAGCTTAATTTCTCATTATAATATGGTGCTGCTGTTAAAGCCTGAAGAAGAATTTTCTGCTGGGAAATGTGGGAGTCCTGGATGCATGTCTGGCTGAGCCACAGTATGTGTTAGCAGACAGAAGGGAGGTCTGCAAGCAGTGCTGTGGGAATTCAGCATTCACTTCTGTTTGGTGATGGTGCAGAGTAAGGGGAGAGCTGTTCCTTTTTCTTTGTCAAGGGAGAGTAGAAACGGTTAAAATTATGAACAAATGCACTGCGGAAAAAGCCGCCAAACTCACCACCTTTCCTGTGACTGTCCACTAATGTCTCTGAAGAATGAGCAACACATGCTCAGCTGCTGGGTTGGTCTGTTTTTTGCTGACCAGCGAAGTGGTATTAACATGGAGAAGTGACAGTACAACACCACGGAGTGAAAGATGTCCCTAATAAGGACTCTTTTTTTGTGTGTGTCTTTCAGTAAGCCACACAGTCAGTGTACACGATCTGAAACAGGGGCTTGGTACGTCTGGTGCATCCGGTGCAAAAAAGCCTGCCTCCAGCAGGTATAAACTGAAGGTAAGAATTACTGTCTTTTACCAGAATCTTGAAATAGCTGAGTGAAAAAGGTGTGTTTCCTGTTTTGTCAGTCATTAAGGCGACAGTTGTGAGTGAGTTGATGTCCTCAGGTGTACCTGGGAAGCTGCTAGTTGTACATGTCACTACAGAACTTCACCTGCTGTGCGCTGAATGTATTCTTACGTGCTGCAAGATGGGATTGGTACTCTCAGCACTCATCTTATATGTTATGAGCATTTTGTTTCAATTGATAAAATTGGAATTTTACTGGCAGTGAAGTGCAAAAAATCACCATGTGTTTATCAGGCCATCCTGAAAAATCCAGCAGGGCAAAATAAATATATAAACAGGAGTCTTTTGTTCTTCCCTTTTTGCTAGAATGAAACCTGTGATCCACTGTTACACGGTAACAGGCTGCAGACAGAGCCACAGTTTGACGAGAGGAAGCGTGTCCTCTGCACAACTGCTGTTGTGACTGACTGTAGTGAAATTTTGCTGCATTCAGCTTTATCTTTTGCCATATGCAGACTTATGCCTTGGAACTGATTTGTGTTGGAATTGCCTTGTTCTTGAATCAGCCCATCGGAAGTACTTCTCAGTTAAGCCAGAGTTGTCCTGTTACACCACAAAATGCACGTTAATCCTTTCCTTCTTTCCTCCTCTTAGGAATCCATCTACGTTTTCCGAGAAGGAGCCTTACCCCCTTATCGGCAGATGTTCTACCAGCTCTGTGACTTGAATGTGGAAAGGTATTGCACGCTGTCATCTGAGTTTTCTGTTAGAGCTATAACATTTCTCATAGGACAATTACGTGAATAACCAAATATGCTATTCCAACTCAGTAAAGTAAAATGGAAGTAAGCCATAGTCTGTCTCATTTGAAGCCTGCATCTGAATGTAGAAGGCTAGCGTTTCCTTCCCTTTTGCTCCTTTTTAGCCTTCAGAAAATCATACATCGGAATGATGGCACAGAGTCAGAATGCACAGAGCGGGATGGGTGGTGCCTTCCAAAGACTAGTGATGACCTGCGAGATAGCATGTCTCTGATGATAAAGCAGATAATCAGATCCACAAGACCCGGTAAGGATGCCTCTAAATCGCAAAGTGTATTGCTACCTTCCTGATGGTGTTGAGACGACATGGGCTGAATAAGGATGTTGCAGTCAGCACTGGGGCAGTAGCATTCCTGTATTTGCCTCCTCCTTTGTGCTGCATCTGGTGTTCTTTGTGCTGTAGCTCATTGCAGTGCGTGAGCTGAGGCTGTTGTCCTGCAGCATGAGCGTGGGTTGAGATTAGTAATGGCTGGGAGTAAAGGTTTTCTCTTTCATCTTTCCAGTATCACAGCCTTCAGGTTTTAAATGTCTTTGCATAGTGATAACTAAGATCTTATTCTTACTGCTGTATCTGTTGGTGGCATTTTACTTTTTACTGATGTTATTAATTGTCCAAGAAGTGAGGAAATAATTTTTGCACGATGCTGGGCCAAAGCGGTATCCCAGTGAATTAGGGGAGAATCAGCTAGGAGAGGAGGCACAGCACTGCAGATCCGCTGCTGTTCTGCAGGTGTTCTGGGAGTATGAAAACAGATTGCTTTAGGCTTGTTCACATTCTATTAAGATGTGCAACATCAGCTGTGGCCCTCTGGCGTCTGCCTTCCTCTCACGCGTTTTATGAACTCTACTGCAAATGCCCACAGGTTTCACTGAGAGAGGCATCACAGTGTGTTTCTTTCATTCTTCCCAATTAAGCTCTTTTTTCAAACACAACAAACAGTGAAGATGGCAAAGAGCAGCTGGCATATGAGTCTGGAGAGGATGAGGATGATGAAGAGGAGGAGGAAGAGGAATTCAAGCCTTCTGATGGGAGTGAAAATGAAATGGAGACAGAAATTCTGGACTATGTGTGAACTCAGTGAGCAGTCTGGCTGCTGTTGGAACAGAATCGTCTCTGCTCTTGTTCCTTAAGTGCTGAGGATTCAGCCACCATGCCTGGGATGTGGGAAAGAAGAACTTGCACTAAGATGCCGATGACCTGTCTGCACTGGCTGTGGTGCCTGCTGAGGGGCGTCATTCCAAATGTTAGGGAGCCAGTGTCTACGCTTTCATAATTGCTGGCTAATAAGCCCTCAGGCAAGCTCAACAAACTCCCAAGAAAGATCCCTGAATCCAAACCAGCTGGTAATACACCAGAAAAGAGGAGAAGTTGCATTCCTGGATCTCTCCATGTGTGGGAAGTTCACCTTGGCTGGGTTGGTGGCCGTGTGGAAAACAGAAAAGGTGCCTGCAGAGTGCTGGGGCAGCAGTCTAGTGCCACTGGAGGCCCTAAGGCGGGTGCTGCCCTTTTGCTCACCTAAGGGGAATGAAATACTGTGCCATGACGTCAGCATCGAGCCTTGCTCGTGATCTCAGAAATAAAGCCAGCAGGAAAAAATGTTTTCTGTCAGAGAATAATTCCTTCTGCGGGATGTAGTGTAGATTGTCCTCACTAGCTGCTGCACTTCTCAATTCCATTTTGACTTCCCCAGCAGTTAGCAAGGACAGAAGGAAGCAGGCAATGGGGCAGAGCTTCAGGCCCACAGAGGTTGGCCACTCATTAGTCTGCCATTGCTGTCTGGATTGTTACCACCCCATCACAGAGATTAAGGATCTGCTGGCATTTTCTAAACCTTGTGTATTCCCCAGTGTGTTACGAGTGCAAGGTTTCTCGTTAGTGGCTGATAATACGCTCTAACGCATGGTTCAGTCTGATTTCAGCCTCCTGCTCTTGTGAGACGCTTCTCAAGGCTTCAGCATTTTTTAACGTTTGCTGGAGTTTTGTTAGACTGAGATATTTCCTTGGGTTTGGCCTCCAGCCCACAAAGGCAACATCTGCAGGGCTGTCATACGGTAACACATCCCGTGCTCCTGGATACGTGTGTACATACACAGAAGCTGCACTTGTGGACTGGCTCCTGAGGTGTGCAGTCACCATGGCTCGCTGGGAGATCCTGCGCATTGCCTTGTACCTCAGGGTACCACGGGCTGCAACCGTAAGTACAAAGCCATTTCTTACGGCCTCAAGTCTTCATGAGGGAGGCTGGGCATCCATGGGTCTGTCTGGGGACGCCTCCCCCCAGGGTAAGGTGTAGGTCCTGGCAACGTGGGAATCCAGAGGCATGAGGGGCTCTGCCACAGACTTACCCTTCTCAGTGAAATGCAACAATCAACTAAGAAAAAAGGAGAGATGCAGTGGACAGTGGTATGTATGCGCTCAGGTATTAGCAGGCACCAAGAATAAATACTCTTAGAAATGTTACGAAAAACACCTGAAGCAAAGTTTTCTATTAACAGGAGGCCCAAGGCCAAAGCAGCCAGAAATCATTTGTGCCAGAGTTCATTTACTTCCCAACTGTTTTCAAAATTCCTCTGTCTGGGAAGACTGCAATAACTTGGATGTTTAATTCGGCCTGTGCAGGTAACGGCATTACCAGCCCTGTCTGTACAACGCACCCTTTCATTTCCAATAGCCCAGGCTTTAAACTAATCTACGTAGCCAAAGGCACAGAGAAATTCTGGATAGTGCAGCTGCATCTTTAATAGCCACACTCAGAATCGCCACACCATCTGAGTAATCTCCACTAATGTCTGTGCAATTATAACATAGAAAATAAACACGCTGGCCGTGTGAGAAAACGAGCCCTTGAGCACCAAAGCAACGATGCCTCAAACCAAGGCAGACTGCCGTATCCACACCATAAGGAACAGCCGTTGCATTTGCTCTTAAAACCATTGCTTATACCAAAAGTAGTAAAACCAGTAAATTGGATGTCACATTTATGCAACTGGAAAATGTGACAGTCCCAATAACTCGCAGGTTCAAATGAACAGGGTTCATTTGAAAATCAGGTACCGGTCCCTCAAAACAAAAAGCCTCTATCTTAATTCAAGCACAAAACAAAGCTCAACTCCGCAGTTTACATAAGGTACGAAATGCCACCTCCTGCAGTCAGGTCCACTCCTCTTTCTCCAGGAACGTGCCGGCATTTTGGGAAAGGAGGACAGGACAACCCCTGCCTTGGGGCAGACACATTTGAGCATCAGTATTTTATTGCAAAGACTAATTACATTGCTGTGTACAAGTCACACCAGGCAGTGTGCTCCTTCATTGAAGTGGTACAAAATACATATGGTACAGCCAGTCCCTGGGTGACGCTGGGCTGCTGGGGACACTGGTGGGAGGGGAACGGGGGGGAAACAGCGTGGCCCCGGGGTGGGCAGGAGCTGGCAGGCATGAAGCAGAGGGAGGACCCTGGGGTGCTGATGCCCGAGGGCAGGAGCCAGGCTCCAGGCAGGGTGGGAGGCAGGAGGCTGCCCCTGCGTCAGGGAGCCAGGGGCTCCCATCATGTGCAGCGATGGGCGACGCCACCCGAGGGGACACGGGGCTGGGAGAGCTCAGTGCCAGCCATGCTCGCACCCAAGCAGCCTCTCCCCGCCCAGAGCCCGCAGCCCAGCTCCTGCCACCAGCCCCCCAAGTGTGGCCGTGCAGCATTGCTGCATCCCCCAGGCCCCTCTCCTGGAGCCGGGGAAGGTGTTGCACCCGCCCGGCAGCGCCGACAGACGGGAAAGAGAAAAGATGTGCTGGGAGGAAGCGCTTAAAAAAAAAAAAAGAGATGGAGCCAGGAGCAAAAAAAAGTCCCCCTTCGGTTAGTGTTTCCTACAATGATTAAAACAAGCATCTCTGCCCCTGCTCGAGCGACTTAGTGGTAGAGAAAGAAGGGAGGGGGGGGCCGGCGGGTCTGCGCCCCACGAGCACAGCAGAGCAACGCTGCTGCTGCCACATCCCTCCCAGGAGGCTTAAATAGCAGGGTGGGGAGAGGAGAGGGACTGGGCTGCAGGGTCGGGGGAGGCTGGATTAGTAAAATGTACAAGTTCGTCTCTTCTATTTACAACCAATAAATATTGCCAAAAAAAAAAAAAAAAGAAAAAATCAGTAAACTTTTGTTTTATACAAAAAAAGTCTCATTGCTGCTTCTCCCATGGTCAGTGTTTGAAAAAGTCCGGTTAAAGCCCAAGGTGAGTGGCACTTTCTGCAGGTCAGGCGGTGGCAGCCAGGGCACCCGGAGCACCCCAAGCTCTCCAGCTCCTCGCCCGCCTGCGCAGACCCAAGGTCTCTATTTACACAAGTTCAGACAGAAATTCGCTCTCCTCCTCCTCGTTAGGCTGGCAGCGCTGGGGGCACAGCGCAAAGCTTCCCCCACCGGCAGAAGAGACACTGGCGTTTGATCTTTGGTGCAAGTTTGAACGCGGGCCGTCGAAGCCCAGCTGGAGGACACGCTGGATCGGGGAGAGGAGCGAGACCACGCAGGCTTCCAGTTGTCAAGAGCATGAGGCCCCCGCTCCATTGCAGCGCGGACACAGCCCTCCTCCACGGGGCTCCGAGGGCAGAGCGGGGCTGCATCCCTTCCAGCTCGCCTCCCAGCCTGGGGCGTCCGCGGCTCCTCCCACGGGAAGGACAGGCAGAGATGCGCAGCGGTGGCGATGCCCGTTATCCCGGGGAGGAAGGACGTGGCGGTAAAACAACGCCAGGAAAGCGGGGAAGGAGAGCACCCCGCCACGTGGGAGGCTTTGCAGCCCCGGGGTGATGGCTCGTGCTCTGCTCCTTGCAAACGGCCCCTCTGCGAGTCACCGCTCCCCGGCTCGCTCGGACACAAGGCACCTACGGCAGAGGCGGGCTCCAGCTCTGGGCTGGCCGGCGGCTGGACTAGTGTCGCACCGTGGAACGTAAAAAAAAAAAAAGAGAAAAATAAAACGGAGATATCCCCCCTCGCTGCCTTCCTGTGTAGAAAAAAAGACCTGATTGAAACGGGAGCTTGTGCAGAGAGAGGCGGAGGCCGACACCGGCTGCCAAAGCGCCCCAGCTCTCGGTGCGGGAGGGAGGTGCACGGCCGTCCCCCGCGGGCGAGGGTCGCTCCTCTCGCCGTGCCAGGCGGCACAAGGACCGGCCGCAGCCGAGCTCGGAGCAGCCTGCCCCCAAGGCCCCGTCGGTGATGGGTGGCAGTGGGGCTGAGGCTAGAAGATGCCTTTGGCGATCTTCAGGCCTTTCTGCTTCATCCTGGGCAGGGTGGAGCTGGAGCCGTGCTTGATCTTCACCCCCTTGGAGAAGCCCCGCTTCTTCAGCACGAAGTCGTAGTTGGCGGCAGAGTTCATGGCGTAGAAGACGTTGGCGTTGTCGGGGATCTTCAGCTCTGGAAATAACCAAGGAAGGGGGTGAGTCAGGCACCCTTTCTCTGAAAGACCCCTCTGCTGTCACCTCCCAGCCCAGCTCTGACCCGCTGCTGCCCAGACTGCAGGGCTGCGTGGCCGGCTGGGGACAGAGCCCCCAGGAAAGCCCTCCGCTCCCCAGCACACACCTCTCTCCTCTGAGATGATCTGAACGAGCTCATAGTCCTCAGGCCGGTCCCCGTCCAAGTTGTGTTTGGCCATGGCCTTGCGAATAACGACTGGGGTCTTATCCTGGCTCGTCACCTGTGAACGCAGAGTGTTATTAGCCCAGGGGGTATGAAACACTGCAAAGCCTCCCACCACCGTCGCCTCCCACAATGGGCCACGCCTGCATCCCAGCAGGGCAAGCCGCCCCTCCACCCATCACCGTGGGTGCCCCGTACTGACCAGGATGCTCTTGTACATGTTGCCGTTGTCCACAGCCAGGCTGACGCGGATGATGCAGCAGTCGTCGACCTGCTGGTTGTAGAGGGGCAGCGAGAGGGATGAGTAGCTGGAGATGCCGGAGACGGAGCGCTTGTGGGTGCGTGAGGCAGTCACCGGTGTGGAGGAGACGGAAGAGGACGAGGCACTGCTGGAGCCTGAGCCGATGCCCGATGTGTCCAGGGAGGAGAGGGAGGTGGATTCCCAGAACTGGAGGGCAGGGAGGAGAGGGGATGCGGAGGACACAGTGGTTTTAGCTTCTCCATCGGCCACAGACGGGGCGTACCAGCGCTGGGGGAGGGAGGCCAGAGGAATCTCACTGACCTGTGACAATGGGGGACCGACACGACTACAGCCGCCGGAGGCACGAGAGCCCTGCCACGCTGCCGGAGCAGCAAAGGGCAGGGGCCTCCTTAGCCCCGGCGGGTGAGAAACAGCTCCCGGGACCCCCACCCACTCCCCCCAGCCCCAGTGCCAGGGCAGAGGTGGGCAATCCCTGCGCGATGGCCGCACCTGCCTCCGGAGGCCCGGACCCCACGAGCTGCCCCGTACCTTCTTCTCCTGGCAGTCGGGAGACTCGGGGATGAAGCTGATGTTGATCTCCTCCACGTCGGAGCTGCTGGAGCCAGCAGAGGTGACACTCACGGAGTCGGTGGCGTCCCCGCTGCACAGGTACTGCCCGCATTTGAGCTGGTCGAAGGATTTCGAGTGGGAGCTGCCGCTGGCGCAGGGCTCGGTGCTCGGCGGCTGCCGGCTGCCAGGAGAGACGCGGGGCAGGTGAGAATCGCGCAGAGCAAGGACAGCGGCCACCCACGCCTCGTCCCCTGCAATCCTCAGCCGCAGTTGCCCCACACTGGCCCCCACCTCCACCCCGCACCCACCAGGGACGAGCAGACTCACTCGCTCCACCGCTTGATGATGCCCGTGTTTTTCTTCGCCTTCAATGTGTTGCTGGCTGACTCCGACAGCGGCTCGATCTCACACGACAGCCCATAGCTGGGAGGGGAGAGATGAGGGTCTGAGCTCTCTGTGCTGCCGCGGTGAGCACCGTGCCGGCAGGGCAGGGAGCGGAGCTCGGGGCAGCTGCTCAGCAGCTGGAGATGAGCGGTGGGAGCTCCCGATGCACCAGCGGCAGCACGGCCCCAGACCCCGCTCACACTCACCTCTCGGCCTCGCTGAGCCGCTCCAGGCTGTGGAACCAGTCCACAAACTGGTCCTCCTGCGTGAAGCTGTAGTTGTTGCAGGCCGACTGAAGCAGCTTGATCTGGGCGATGACTTCAAACTCCTACAGTGAACAGAAGCCATGAGACCAGATCTGTCTGCCAGCCCCAGCCTCCTCCATGAACTGCCCAGCCCCATACACAGAGACAGATATGAAGTCATGCCAGGGAGGTTTCGGATGGATATTAGGAAAAATTTCTTCAACAAAAGGGTTATCAAACATTGGAACAGGCTGCCCAGGGAAGCAGTTGGGTCACCATCCCTGGAGGGATTTAAAACACAGGTAGACGTGGTGCTTAGCGACATGGTTTAGTGGTGGTTTTGGCAGTATTAGGTTAATGGTTGGACTCAACGATCCCTTCCAACCTAGACAATTCTATGATGGACCAGAATCCTCCCCAAAAATGAAGAACATGACAGCAAAAAAGGAGAAGGATCAACCCCGAAGCAACTGGCACAGCCTGGGCTTGCACCAAGTCACCGTCCTCCCTCCACCCCGCTGTGCTGCTGCCAGGGCAGAGCTCTCACCTTCCTTCTCTTCTCAAAGTTGATCAGCCCGCCCTGGAAAACAAGGAGCCGAACGTCAGCGTGCAGCAGGCAGAAAAATATTGCTCCCATGCCTCCCTGCCCCCCCGCTCGCTGCCACTGCAGTGCGGGTGTCCCGGCCAAGGGGCAGAGCCAGAGCACCCCATTTCCATGGGCTGACAGAGGTGGGTGCGCAGGGTGCAGTGTCGGATGCAGGGTGCAGTGTCGGATACAGGGTGCAGTGTCGGATACAGGGTACGCAGGGTGCAGTGTCGGATACAGCGTGCAGTGTCGGATACAGCGTGCGCAGGGTGCAGTGTCGGATACAGGGTGCAGTGTCGGATACAGCGTGTGCAGGGTGCAGTGTCGGATACAGCGCGCAGTGTCGGATACAGCGTGTGCAGGGTGCAGTGTCGGATACAGGGTGCGCAGGGTGCAGTGTCGGATACAGGGTGCAGTGTCGGATACAGGGTGCGCAGGGTGCAGTGTCGGATACAGGGTGCAGTGTCAGATACAGGGTGCGCAGGGTGCAGTGTCGGATACAGGGTGCAGTGTCAGATACAGGGTGCAGTGTCGGATACAGCGTGCGCAGGGTGCAGTGTCGGATACAGCGTGTGCAGCGTGCAGTGTCGGATACAGGGTGCGCAGGGTGCAGTGTCGGATACAGGGTGCGCAGGGTGCAGTGTCGGATACAGCGTGCGCAGGGTGCAGTGTCGGATACAGGGTGCGCAGGGTGCAGTGTCGGACACAGCGTGCGCAGGGTGCAGTGTCGGACACAGCGTGCGCAGGGTGCAGTGTCGGATACAGGGTGCAGCGTCGGATACAGGGTGCGCAGGGTGCAGTGTCGGATACAGGGTGCAGTGTCGGATACAGGGTGCGCAGGGTGCAGTGTCAGATACAGCGTGCAGTGTCGGATACAGGGTGCGCAGGGTGCAGTGTCGGATACAGCGTGCGCAGGGTGCAGTGTCGGATACAGCGTGCGCAGGGTGCAGTGTCGGATACAGCGTGCAGTGTCGGATACAGCGTGCGCAGGGTGCAGTGTCGGATACAGGGTGCAGTGTCGGATACAGGGTGCGCAGGGTGCAGTGTCGGATACAGGGTGCAGTGTCGGATACAGGGTGCGCAGGGTGCAGTGTCGGATACAGGGTGCAGTGTCGGATACAGGGTGCGCAGGGTGCAGTGTCGGATACAGCGTGCGCAGGGTGCAGTGTCGGATACAGCGTGCAGTGTCGGATACAGCGTGCGCAGGGTGCAGTGTCGGATACAGCGTGCGCAGGGTGCAGTGTCGGATACAGGGTGCGCAGGGTGCAGTGTCGGATACAGCGTGCGCAGGGTGCAGTGTCGGATACAGGGTGCAGCGTCGGATACAGGGTGCGCAGGGTGCAGTGTCGGATACAGGGTGCGCAGGGTGCAGTGTCGGATACAGCGTGCGCAGGGTGCAGTGTCGGATACAGCGTGCGCAGGGTGCAGTGTCGGATACAGCGTATGCAGGGTGCAGTGTCGGATACAGGGTGCAGCGTCGGATACAGGGTGCGCAGGGTGCAGTGTCGGATACAGGGTGCAGTGTCGGATACAGGGTGCGCAGGGTGCAGTGTCGGATACAGGGTGCGCAGGGTGCAGTGTCGGATACAGCGTGCGCAGGGTGCAGTGTCGGATACAGCGTGCGCAGGGTGCAGTGTCGGATACAGCGTATGCAGGGTGCAGTGTCGGATACAGGGTGCAGCGTCGGATACAGGGTGCGCAGGGTGCAGTGTCGGATACAGCGTGCAGTGTCGGATACAGGGTGCGCAGGGTGCAGTGTCGGATACAGGGTGCAGTGTCGGATACAGCGTGCGCAGGGTGCAGTGTCGGATACAGCGTGCGCAGGGTGCAGTGTCGGATACAGGGTGCAGTGTCGGATACAGCGTGCGCAGGGTGCAGTGTCGGATACAGGGTGTGCAGGGTGCAGTGTCGGATACAGGGTGCAGTGTTGATACAGCGTGCAGTGTCGGATACAGCGTGTGCAGGGTGCAGTGTCCAATGTAGGACGCGTGGGGGACCAGCCCTCCACTTGTCAGCCTGGGCTCCGGGGCGGCTGTGCGGAGGAAGGAGAGGAAGGGGAGGGTAGAGATGGAGGTACATACGTCCAGAAAATCCTTCATAGCGGTGTCGAGCATCACCAGGTCCGTGAGGAAGGTGCCAAGGTAGGGAATGGTGCCCTGCATCACGCCCTGTGGGGACAGCAAGGGACAGCGGGGTCAGCAGAGCGCCGGGACCAGCCCGGGCAGCCGCCGGGAGGGGGCACGGGGGCGGCTGTGCCAGACTCACCATCTCTCGCTGCTGCTGCTGCCGCTTCTGAGCCCTCTTTGGGTTGATCTCCAAGGTGGCAAATTTGGATGTGCCCTCCTGGATGGTGGGGAGAGGCGGGGATCAGTGTGGGTGGGAAACTGCACTAATAGAGGAGCTAAAATTCACCCCTGTTTTTATCGGTACAACTTTCCTTGTAGAGGGAAAGAGGGATGAGGGGACGAGGAGGAAATCACAGCTGAGCTGCGGCCCACAGGGAGGAGAGGCTTAGTGAATAGGAACTGCTGCTCCCATTTCCAGCTCTGTATAAATGGCTCCTCAATGGGATGTTTTGTTCCCTTTTGCATTTTGTGTCCTCTCAGCCCTCAAACGGGAGCTAGGCTGGGAAGCCACGGAGAGGTTCCACTGGGAGGAAGGACGTTTTTCCTGCAGCCTTTCATGAACCCTAAAACCCCACCTGAAATCAAGAGGACTTTGCACTGAGCTGTTAAAATGCAGCTGCCTCTGGGGAGAAGCCGTCACCTGGTGCACTGGATCCTATCCCCCTGCTTATCTCTGCTTGCTGAATTGCTCTGCAAGCTTCAGGCAATGACGACATCTGGGCGGAGAAGCAGAAAGCCCAGCCTGACGCGAAATCCCTGCCTGCTCCCCAAACTCAGCAGGCCCTGCCTGCACCCACACCAGCAACCCCGGCGGCGCTGCCAGGGCTGGGGCAGAAACTGCTGCCAGCATCAGCCCGAGCTCCCTACCGGGGACAGGGCGACCCGGGTGCCGCTTCCCCATACCTTAATGAGAAGCTCCCGGCTCAGCGAGTGGTTGTTCTCGTCAGAGAAGATCTCGGAGAGCTCGTGGAAAGTGCGGAAACTCTCCCTGCTCAGGGAGAAACACGGGGATAAGTCAGCAATGGTGCCACCCTGGGGTCTCCTCCTTGGGCTCTCTTCTGCTCACCCAAAGGACCCCCGCCATGCTCACAGCTCCAGCAGGGCCTTGCTTTTGGGGTCTATTCTAGGGTGTTTCGCACGGAAAGGAGGAGGAGATCGTGGTGCTTCTATTTCCTCACCCTCCTTAGGTCCCTGACCCCTTATGTTGGTCCCTGGGTTTTGGGCACACTCCAAGAGGCAACGGTGGAGCCAAGATGATCCCATCTACACGTTCAAGGGCCACACCACAACCTCCCCCTTGAAACTTCCCCATGGCTACAGAAGCCCAGCAGGCACTGCTTACCGTAGGACCTCGTCCCAGGTCTTCTTCAGCCGGTGAACGGCGTTGCACTGCAGAGCTGAGAGGATAGCTCGGAGGGAGGAGAAGTTCTTCAGGATGCGGCACTCCTGGGGGGAGACAAGGGGAAGACAAGACTCAGCATCAAAAAAAGCCCAAGGATCTGCTGGGATTCACACAACACAAACCCTCGGCCCTTGGGCCGGGGTGGGAGGGGAGCAGGATGGTGGGCTGTCCTACCCGAGCCACTTCGATCCACCGCTCCACCACTTTAGCCCTCTGCTGCGGCTTCAGGGACCGGTCTCCGAGACACGTGGCGATGACACAGTTGGCCACACTATTGAACTGCGAGACTGTGGCACGGATGGTGGGCGCCAGGTGCTCTTTGCCTTTCTTGTCTCGCTGGGACCAGATGCAGCCCAGGCAGTGGTAAGGCACCACTTTCTTAAACAGCTCCTGGAAGATAAAGGGATGGAGATGGGTCTCTTTGGGGCCCTGGGAAGGGAACGGGCCAGGAGGAAAAGGTGGAAGGGAAGAGACAGCCTGTGCCCAGAGCGGTAGGTAGCAGACGGGCAGAGCACCATCGACCCGGCTGTCGAATGAATACTCACAGCATCCATCAGCGTGAACTGTTCTGCCACCATCTCTGGGGAGAAGGAGAGGAAATCCGGCTTCCCGTCCCCAACCCCGTTCTCCTCCACCAGCTGGAAGGTGCAGCCGCCGTGGTCCACAGCTATGAGAGACGGCGCAAAGCTGAGCCCCGCATCGCTGCCGCCAGCCGGGGCCCACCCTGACCCACGCCAGCCCCCTGCCGACACCACATCCCACCTCCCAGGCTCTTAATTCCCATCTGGCTTCACGCCTCGAGAAACGAGGCTCAGATAAAAGGACGGTCATTTTAAACCTGGGCACAAGTGTCTGCAGAGGATTAAAGGCAGATTAGCTAATCCATTTAGAGATCCCACTTCTGGTGCAGTTGGATTAGCTTCCCAGTATACCTCCATGTAAACGCGGGCAGGGTTTATGAGGGTCGGCCCCACGGCGAGACCCAAGGTTTTGGAGACCCTCGATGCCAACCAGTTGCACTCCCTCCCCCTGCAGCCCCAAACAACCCCCATAAGCAGGGAAAGGACCCCACCTTCCGCCTCCGACTCGCTCTGCTCTTGCTGCTGGAACTGGGCCAGTAGGATGCGGGCTCGGCGCTCCAGGTCCGAGCCGGGGATGTTGTGGCGCACGTAGGAGATGAGCTGCTTGAGGCAAGCGAAGTCCGGGGGCTTGCGGAAGTCCTCTGAGTACTGGTCCAGCCAGGCGCCCAGGATGGAGGAGATGGTGCTGTGGGAAGGGGGGAAACTCAGGCAAGCCTGCAGGAGAATTGGGTGCCAGGAGAAACCCGCGTGCACCTGGAGCCCCAGGCATCAGAAGCACCCCTGGGACAGCACATGCCTTTGTACGAGAACCAAAGAGCTACCATCAGAGCCACCCATCTTGTTCAGCCACAGACTTACTTCTTCAGCTCCATCCTCTCGTCCACAGCGTGCCTGGCATGGTCCCCATTTGCCTGCACGTGGAGTTTGCCGTACCTGGTGGGGCACAAAGAGGAGGCAGTGAGCATCCTGGACTCAGCTGTGTCTCAGAGCTCCCTCCACATCACCCTCCGCTCTACCAGGGGGTCAGGATGAACGTCTCCTGTACTGTCCTGCTCCCCTGGTCTGCCACGGCCCCTGTGTTAGCGGAAGAGGGAAGCAGCCAGCACTGGCCACCTTGCAGCGGGGCACCAACTGGAAGCGCTCCAGCTCACTGGGAAGTTGTGTCCTCCCTGCCCTACCCCAAAACCTTCATGCTGATGGGGTCGGAGAAGCCCACCAGCCCTCCAAGGCATGGCAGCAGAAGATGCTGGGACTCTCCTGGTCAAAGGGGCTCAGACAGCGGCCACCCCCAGCTGCATTTCGGGGCTCAGGGCAGCCTCACCTGTTAAGCAGCAGGTCCAGCACTTGCTTGGTGGTGGCGAAGGCCCGGTAAGTGCACAGGAAGATGGTGACGTAGGTGGAGTCATTGCCCTTGAAGGCTGAGACCAGGTACTCCACCAGCTTCTCCAAGGTCCCAGCTTTTATCGTCCGCACCTTACACGTCTCATAGAGGTTTAAGGCCGACTCGTTCTCAAACTGCCGGGACAAGAGCAGAAGTCAGGGGGCTGGATGAAGACAGGCACGTTCAAGCGCAATGCAGTCCCACCAGCTTTGCAAGCTGCTTTTGGGTCTAGGCTGGGACCACAGAGACCCCCTACAGTGCCTGGGCCTGGGGAAGGGGAAGCTGGGTCTCCTCTGACACCAAATACCAGTAACGCAGCTGAGAAGACTTGAGCATTTGGGAAATCCCAGGAAAGGTCTCAAGGTTGCCAAAAATCTAGATGTAAATCAGGGTTACCCTATTTTGCAAAATGGGGCTTCAGCTCATTTCCCCCGTGCCCTTTCCCATGGGGCAGAGGCCAGCAGGTGCTCCCAAATAAATACATGATTCCCAGATAAGGCGTGGAGGGACCCCCCAGGACAGGAGCGTACGGGGCAGTGAGAAGAGGGCAGTACATGGGCTGGGATCAACCCTGCCAAGCCCTGGCATCAGGTCACCACACCTCTGGCAGGGTGTATCTGAGAACGCCCCGTGGCAGCAGGCTGGTGGAGTGCCCAGCTTACCCCCAGCCACCGCTGCCCTTTGTTGGCCGTGTGATGGAGCTGCACTTTCCGGAGCGATATGCTGTAGATCACACCATCCTCCAGCTCTTCTCCGATCTCCTGTGTGGAGCTCTGCATGGGAGGACAAGATACACCATGAGATAAGGAGGGTGAAGTGTGGCAGAGGTGCTCTTGCGGCTCATACGAGGCATCTCAGCAAGCCAAAGGCAACAGCTGGCAGGCAGCGAGAGTCTCCCTTGCCTGCTCAGAAATGCAAACCAGGCGACACCAGTCCTCCCGGCCAGATTAACCCTGGGCCCACCTGAGCCTGCACACAGGCAGAGCCAAGGCTTCGGGAAGCCGCTCTCAGTCTGCTCCGTGTCCCCTGCCTCTGCGTCTCAGCCCTTCTGCAAACCGCCGCAGCGCCAGGCGCCGAGCAGAGCAGGGACCCCTTGCCAGGCAGCGAGGGGGCGGGTGGCACCCCCACACCCAGCCCTGGCTGCTTCCCCCTCCCCAAGCCTTTGCCTTTCCCATAAGGTGACATTGCCGCCCGGTCTGACCATAATCTCGGTAATCTGCCCCTGCGGGAACTGAGCACCTCAGTGCACCTTCGGTAATAAATACTAACCATGAAACCGAGCCGCCCATGAGCTTTGGCCACGCGCACAAGGCAGAAATCCAAGGGAGGAGCTCAACACTGGGGGGAAACCTCAGGGAGCGGCACTGGGGTGGGCTCGGGCACAGCCGGGACAGGACCCTGCACCCTTGGGGACAGGCACCTCCGGGTCACAGCCCGAGCTACGAGTCTCACGTTTCTGCTCTAGGGAGATGGAGACAATCTAAAATTCGGTGAGGAAAGAGGGGATGCTTCTTGTGCTCCGCGTGCCAGCGTGGGGCTTGGTGGCTGCTCCAGCCCCACAAGGATAATTCGGTTCTCTCCTCCTCCCTCCTCCTCCTCCTCTCTCACCACGCTCTGCTGAGTCAGCGCCTCTCTTAAGAGGATTTATTCAGATCCTTTTAAACACCGCGGGGATCTCCCCCACCCTCCATCCCCCACGCCAAATGGTGGGACGCAGTGGAACATGCGGCAAAACCCACTGCTCAGCAGATGGGGAAAATGCCCGAAAGCAGTAAGCCGGTTAGCGGGGGGAGGTGATGATGCACTGGGGCGCAGGGGCTCGGGGACAAGTCCCCCCGCGTAACATGCTGCTCGCCAGGGGCCAGAGCCAGCCCGCAGCTCTACCTGCAACCTGCCTCTCAGGAGCACAAAACCCCCGAGCAACGGCACCAACATAGGGCTTGCCGGGGAAGAAGCTGCCATGGGGTGACGCAGGATGGAGCCCCAGGAGCGCCGCTGCTCCCTGCAAAAAATCCTCCTCCCAAACTGCTCCCCACGAACATGGGAATGGCCGTACCCAGGGCCCCGGCTTCAGACAACGCTGCACATCTCGAGAGACACTGAGCAGACAACGCTGAACATGACCCTGAGCTGATGTGCACCTAACACACTCTTTAACCATCCTTTATCGTCACCATCACAGCAGCGGTCACCGGGCTGTTATCATACCCTGCTCAAGTCAAGTGATATGAGCAAGGAATTAAGGCAGGGAACCGCAGCCAGCTCAAAGAGTGAGGGGAAAGCTTTAAAAAGCCTCTCATTCATGGCTGTAATGCATGAGGACAGAGAATGCCCCTGGGCAGGGTTACTGGGCTTCTTCCTCGCTCTCTGCTGAACCTGCTCCTCTCACTTCGTGCCAGGCTACCGAGAGGTTTGGTTTGCTGAAGCTCGAGGGGGTGTGAAGCTCCTAACTCCAGCTGTGCTGTGAACATCGGAAGTCCTTCCCGGGCTGCGCTGCCTTCCGGACCAACCCTGACAGCACCCGTGCAGGGTGGTGGACAGACAGACATCCTTCTGGACGTCTGCATCAGCCCCCTCTTGTTCTTTGCCCTGGGATAAATTATAGCATTTTTGTTCATAGATTTATGTTCAAGTATAGACAGATCTGAACTTCAAGAATGGAAAAGGCACCCAGCAGCACGGCACGCCCTGTGCCTTCATAGACACCGTGACATGAAAATACATCTCCCTCCTGCCTGGATAAGCCCCCCGGCCTGACGATGCTGGCTGCTGGGGCTAGTGCAGATCTGAGGCTAGTTTCCCCCA
This sequence comes from Larus michahellis, assembly GCF_964199755.1. Lineage (NCBI taxonomy): Eukaryota > Metazoa > Chordata > Aves > Charadriiformes > Laridae > Larus > Larus michahellis. The sequence goes on along the minus strand of NC_133910.1, from coordinate 13,028,392 downwards.
GCTCAGCTGGCCCAGGCGCAGAGGGGCTGGCAGCCCTGAGCCCCCATGGTTGGCACCACCCGGCCCAAACACCAACAGTGGCACGAACAAACCTCTGAGCCCACCCCGCTCCCCACTCCTCTGCAGCCCCACGTCACGTCCACGCTGGGAGCACCCCCAGAGCGGCCGCCCATGGCCGCAGGGAAGACGAAGCCATTTAAACACACGAGCGAGGGGAAGGTGAGCTTGGTGTGCAGCTAAAGGCACCAGGAGCCAAGAGAGCTGGGCTTCTCCCCCATCACCTCTCAATCTCTCCACCAAAATTCATAGGAACGAGGTGCTCCTGAGACAGGTGAGTCACCCCCGACCCCACAAGCAGAGACACCTCAGCTGGGAATCAAGGGCCTGGCACGGCCTCGGGAGAGCTGCCGGCACTGGCAACACCTCGCGTCCGTCTGGATCAGCCACCTACAGTGATGGTACCTAACTTGAGCCCAAGTCAGTCAAGTTGTCTTTCTTCCAGCTAGAGGTGCCGTTTCCAACAAAAAGAAAGAAAAGCTGTGGGAACTCTTCCCAGTTTCTCCTGAGAGACCCCCAGACGCTGGTGCCCACAGCTATGTGCTGCCCTCCAGAAGTGACAGCAGTAGATGCCTCTTGAGCGCGCGAGCCCAAGGGGCGGTGACAGAGAAGGGGGATCGCTACCAACGGTGCTTCACATCAGCCCTCCCGTGCTCTCTCCCAGGCTTTACTGCCCAACCTGCCGAGCAGCCCTACCCTGCGGATCTTCCCGTTAGGCTGACCTTGGGCTGGAGGAAAGCTCTGGGTCCAGCGGGACCAGACCCCCGTGCAGCCTAACTCAGAAAAGAGATTTAGCCGGGCAGTTGTAAACCCCAGGCACAAATACCAGGAAAAATCTGATGTTGGGGGAGATGCAATTAAATTAATAAAGAAATCAAATCATACGGGAGGACAAAATGTCCCAGGATCAACCCATGAATCATTGGCAGCTGCTGTGCAACTACAGTGGAAAGTATTGCCGTAACCGTGCAGGGGTTTTCACTCTGTATTTCGTGTCACGTGCAGCGGATACACCCAATTTTGATGTGCGTAGACGCAAATTTTGTTTCCTTCCCATATTCAAAACTGTCAGATTCATTCATTTTTTGTCTTGCTGACTTGTGCGATATCCCCCAAAGTTCCCCCTTTGCAAACCACACACGAAGTACGCGGCTTCCCAGCAGTCTTCAGCCAGGCTCATGCCAAGAGCCAGGCGAGCTGCTACACTGGTACATTTTAAAATTTGGCTATTTATATTCTGCGTGAGCTTCCTCTTTCCTACCGCTGCTTCTCCAAGACGCTGATTGTGCATTCCGCACATGTTGGTTAAAAACCAACGAAGCAAAAAGCAGCAGCAGGAGGACGGAGCCAGTGAAGTCCCACTCCAACACCTGCCCCAAACGCACGTTTCTGCCTTCGCAGACGAGGAGACACGGGGTGGGAGCAGGGCAGGGAGAGACACAGAACCTCGGCCTGTGACTTACGTACGTGCTGGCCACCAAGGACCCTGCGATCCTAAGTCTGGCACGCACACAAGGGTTTCCAGCAAGTCAACCAAAGACGAATGTCTTCAAAATAGTCTCTAAAGAGCTCTGACAGACAAGTGTGGGTAAATATTACCACTACAGCTCCCCGTTGCCTGCCCTACACATCTGCTAGAGTTTTCTGCCCCTCACAACAGAAGGGAAAGCGAGTCGGGCCTCAGCCAGCACCACCACAGCCCAGCACCCGCGTGCAAATCCTCCTCCATCAGTGGTTCAACCTGAATAACTGAGCACCGCACCACGGCAGAGATACAGCTGAACGTCCCTTCTGCTTGCTGCATCGCGGTGGTAGGAGAGATGCGTCCAGCAGCCCCTGACAGCGCTTTAAATGGCTGCAACAAGATCCAGTAAAGCTTTTCTGTGAAAGCACTAACTTTGAGCACGTCGACGGTTACGGCATTGACACCTTCCACCAAACTCATACAGAACAGACTCCGCACCCCGGAAAGTGAGATCCAACGCACTCCAAGATGGGCAGCACAAAAGGGATGACATAGAAAATGAACATTTGACCATGATTTCTCCAGCTCAGTGTGCAATCCTGCTCCTCTCCATACAGCAGGAAAAGGCCTCTCGATGGAGGGGCACAAGGAGAAACCACATGTTTAACTTAGGGGTATGAGACGCCCAATTCTGCAGAGTCGGAGGCTTTTGCAAAAGCAGCCGTAAGTGAACTCTGCGGGAGTTCATCCCCTGAAATATGAAACTGGAGGTCTGCACCAGATGGCTCGCCTGGTTTTAGAGAGGGCCTCTTCCAAGTGCAGATAGCCCCGGGCTGCGTGAGCGAGCTCCCCACGGAGAGTTCAAAGCATTGGTGACTACACCGGGGAGGAATTCCTGCTCCGTGCAATAAACTCCTCTACTCTCTGGTGAATGTTCTAGTACACGGCGTGGTGCCGAACCCCACGTCTTCACATGGAGCTTTAATAACGAGCTCTAAGACGTAGCCAAGGTTTGCGAGCCTGGAGGAAGGGCTGCGGTGCGAGGGACCCTCGCAGGAGCCAGGCAGAGAGCAGCAGGGAATCGGCCTTCGTCTCTTCTCGCCGGCTGAAGGGAGGGGAAAACGCGAAAGCCAAGCAGCAAAGCAAAATATTGGCTAGGGATCTGCATTTTAGAAAGTGTTTGAGATCAGTCACAAAGGTGGTTTTAGTAAGACAGGAGCAAAGTACGGGATTAAGTGTGAGCATGACAGCATCCCTGCACGTTACACACAGACAATTATCCAACAATTACCAGGACTTAAGCGCTCTGGTCCCACGTGCCCTGGGTTAGCACATTGGCCTCCAAAGACACAAAATAATGAACTGTGATTGGAAAAAGGTATTAATTTCAGCACACGTGGAAGAGGCAAAACTGCTTAAAGTGCTTTTACTGATGCTCCCTGGACAACAGCTGGTTTAAAGATCAAGATGTTCGTGTTGCTCTGTTCCCTTTCGGCTGGGCTACACAAAACGCCTGTTCTACAGACAGGTACAACACGGCACCCACAGCATCTCTGCACTGTGATTTCAAGGGCTGTTGCTACCAGCCACGAGAGAGAAGCAGACGCTAACCCTGCCCATGGGAAGCTGGGAACCGGCGTCACTTGGGAATTAACACTCTCGCTGGCTAATGAGACAAGAAAAGGCAGAGCGGAGCCTCAGGGACATCACCAGGAGTTTCGCATTGAAGCTCCGTGTTTGCACAAGTTTGAAAGGACTTGAAGGAAGCTGGTAAAGCCAGAAACAGAAAGTGGGGTTTGGTCTTTGCAATCCCCAGTCCCTTCTCAGAACAACCCCTTCCCACCGGTAACGGGAAACGGGCCTTTCCAGAAATGAAAGGAACCGGCTCCACCAAGGACCACGTCCTCCACAGTTGACACAAACCCCGAATTAACTTTCGTTTCACTCCTGGGAGAAAATCCCGAACCCATGCAACGAACTGCAGCCGCTTTGGGGCCTCTTATGTCAACCGAAGCGTAGGGCTTTATGTAAAAGGAAACAGGAAAAAAGCCACCCCCATCTAGTGAAAGGAAAACAACTGCAGTTCCGTGAAGCAAAGATAAAGACCGCAAAAGCAGAAGTACCGTCTGTCCTACGCATCCAAAATAAGTGCACGCAGCACAACACCCTTCCTCACGGGGACTTCCAGGCAAAAAGCCCCACAGTGGATGCTCCCTCACGGCTCCGCCGGTCACGATCGTCCCGTCCACTCCGCACACTCTTCAGCAGTTTCCTTCCCCAGGCTGCGCTCAGGAAGGTGACAGAGACTACCCAAGGCCAGTGAGGAAGCTGCCGAATACCCGCTGTGTTCAGGGGAATGAAAGGTGCCCCGTGCTGGCGCTCGCCTACCCCGGTGACCCACGGCACGTGCTTTGGACTAGCAGCCCCATGGAGGGCAGGAGCACTCTTGCTCCCCAACACCATCCCAGCAATGGCCGTGGTGGCACTGGGGTACGATGGTTCTCTCCAGCCAACGCTGGCCTCGGGCAAGTTGACGTCCCGCTGTCTCCATTCCCACCGAGCCGCGTTCCTGTTGCTGCCCACAGAGCTCGAGTCCCCCGCGGCAGCTCGGCTGCCCCCTGCCCTGGGCACTGCTCCCTGTGCAGGGCTGTTCGGCAGATGGACGTGGTTCCTTTGGCTTTTCAGCACTCTCCGCCTTCCTGCCTGCCTGCCCAGAGCCGCCTCAAACCAGGACCGATTCCAACAGCCCATTAAAACACAGCGACAAAGGGGGGAAACAGGAAAAGAACAGAAAAAGGGCCAGAAGCTAAACTTAAACCCGCTATGAAAAGGGGGTGTTTTTGCCAGGACACCAAGACAGCGGCGACAGCTGAGAGCCTGTTCTCGCCCCATCAGCTGCTGGGCTCTGCACCCGCGCTTTCCTGACACCCTGAGCTCCGCTTTCTCTCTGCTTCAGGTGTTTCAGCCATGGAAAGCTGCACCCAGCACCCGCGGGGAACAGCCCCGGGGCCGTGCATCACCCAACGGGACGGGGCAGAGGGAGGGGACACGTCACCCCTCTTGTGGGGATTTTACACCTCCCCCCTCGGGGTCTGAGGCTGCCCGAGGTTGGCAGCAGGTCTGATCCTGGGTCCGTAACCCAGAGGGGTTAGAGACAATATTAAAAGGCAGCCTCCTCCACCCTCGCAGCTTAGGAATAAGAGAAAGCAGCGGCTGGCGGATCGGTTACAAAGGCATCTTGTGACTCGCACGCAGTGAGTCAGTGGCTGGAGCGAGGATTAGGAGCTCAGCGCTCGGGTCCAGAAAAGAGACAGAGCAGATACACAGGATTCCTCCCCCGTTTGCTTTTGTTTTGCTTTTAAAGAAAACTAAGAGCCTTCTCACACATAGAGACTTTTTTGCTCTTTTTATGGTCTGGAAACCAAGAGTCGAAGATCTGCAAAGTCGCTCCGTGTCCACTCCACGCCTCCCGGCCCCCAAGGGGCAGGATCAGGCCCCCTGACGCAGGGGCTAATGCTGGCGCTGGGGGATCGGCCTTGCTGCAGAGACTCCCCAGGGAAAAACAAACTTAATCTGCAACTGACAGTGCCACAGATGCCAGAGATGACTGTTTAATTCCAAACCCTGTGTTTCCTACACCCGGGAGTAGAAAAGACCACCAGCACCTCTAGACATTCGCATCCTATGTGAGAACACCACCGGCGCAGGACTTCCCTCGTGTTTCCTAGCAGGGGATGTGCTGGGATGGGCTCCCTTTGCAGGCTGCTGAAGGTTAGAAGAAAACTGAGTGCAGCAGGTTTTGCTTCCTCTCTAAGTTGATGGAAAAAAGATCCCGCCGACACAGCAGTTCTAGCTCTTGCTCCACAGTCCTTAGCTTTGTGTTCGTGAGCGCTTCGGCGTGCGTTTCGGCAGCATCCATGCTCAGCGCCAACGCCTACACAGCGTCAGGCTTGCCTACGAGGGACGCAGCTGGCCTTCGCTTACAGAGCAATTGCTCCGCTACAAACTCGCCTAGAGCCCGGAGCGTAATTACTGGAAGTGAAACCATAACGACATGACTGGTGAAAACTGGCGTATAAAAAATTAATACATATTGCTTTGTAAGGTTAAATAAAGATAGAGTGGTTCATAGTAAGTCATTTCAGCTCAGAACAAAGGTCTGTATTTTACCAAGATGGAACAGAAAAATCTGCAAAAAGCATAATGGAAACAAGTTCAAAAATGGATTGTGTGTGTGTGTGTACAGTACCACCCGTAAGTCACATGCAACACGACGGCTCTACAGTGCCCTGTTCAAATGCAAAGAAAAGCAGGTGCGTGTCCCAAAGGGGTACGGTTCAAGCCCTCCTGATCTAGTGTTACCCTATTGATTCCACTGCTGAATCTGGGCCCTTTTACCCCAGGCGTGTTATTTCTGCGGCACGAAATACTGCTGTATGTATCTGGAAAGGGATGGCGATGAGGTTGGCGTTCAGAGCTGACGTACCTTGAAACCAACTGGTACGCTCGCTCCTGAAATGCCAGCTATGTCTTTACACGTGCTAACCAGAACTCACAGGCTTGGCCGTTGTTGCAACTCCAGGGCAGTGCTTGTCCCTCGCACGTATCAGCACCTGCAAGCTAGTGAGTTCATCTACCCCAAAAGTCCAGTCTTCACATTCTCAGAGACGCAAAGCCTTGAATAAATCTTCTCCTGCTCTCAGCTCGTAGCCCACGTGCCAGTCCAGCCAGCCAAAAAATTAATTGTAAGAAGTATCTGCCGCTCTAAACCCACCTTCTTTTGTCAAACCTCCCCCGTAGCACGTACCTGACCCGCATGTACGAAGCTCACACCTGGGCACACACCTGCGGCACCAGCAAGGCCTGTGGAATATGCAGAAACAGCAGCACAACAACCACGGCTCCAGCAAATGCCAGGCGTAAAACATCAGCCCAAAACATCAGGAGGCGGCTTTCAGCTCCTTGTGCTGGGCTGAACCATCCCGCCAGCCCCACGCCAGCATTCCCAGGGACCTTCACCACACACCATTCCCGAGCAGGCTGGATAAGCTGTAAACGACTGCCTAGGCACTAACTCACCTGCTGTAGCTTACAGAGGGAAGAGAAAGCAGAGCCCTGTCTTTCTGCCGTTTTGACGGTGCACAGATTGGGATGGACACCCTGGAGGCTGCCCAAAAGCCACGGCCCTGTCTGGCTGCAGTCTGGCTTACGGTAACTGTGCCGTCACCCTGCGTTTCAATTTGAACAAGGTTAATTTCGATTTAGCTCAGACACATCCTCTAGATAAGCTGAACCAAAATAAGCCCTCGAGAAATAAATGTGTCCACCCATGTGTTTACACTGCCTTACGTCAACTCGCATTCCCTCTGTTTAAAGCTGGTGCGATGGAAGCGTGGGCAAAGCCGACAAGCCCAGACCTCTCGGGTCCCTCTCCCGAAAATCCCGTCTCCCCAGTCTCTGCAGAGGAGGATGCCGGGGGGGCTCCGGATGCCCCCGGCCCAGCCTGACCCCGGGGCAGAGGCTCGGGCTCTCTCCCAGCCCGGTTCAATGGCACCACTGTGCTCCGGGGCCGGAGAGGGGCTCGTGGTGCCGGTGGCAGAGGCACAGCCTCGCCGGATGGCTCGCTCTTTGTGTGCGTGTCTGCATCAGGGTGACCCAGTAAACAGCTGAAGCAGAGAAAATGCAGGAACAATCCAGCGCGGGGAGGCAGCGAGGGGCTGCCGGTGAAAGGACGGGAGCAATAAATGCCAGCCTTTGTTCTGCGGCCGTGTCCCTCGCGCCCGACTCCCACCCCGGCCGGGATGACGTAGGAGCCCTCCATTTGCTGCCGGTGTGTTCCCGGGCTGCCCCGCGCCGAGCTCAGCCCGGCTGATCCCAGCCTTCTCCTGACACCCACCACCCCAGCGTGTCCCACCGCATCCCAGCTGCGGGTCTCAGGGCATCCCCTTCGCTCCGGGGAAGGGCTGGGAGAGATTCTCCTCTTGCATGGACCCCCTACTTGTTCCCCTCCCCGGGGCGCCTGTGGGAAGCTGGATGGGGGAAGAGCAAGCACTTTTGCTTTGTAATCAAGAAAATCTCACCTTCAGAGCATTACTCAAATAGGTGTACACGAGGCAGGAGGTGCTACACAAGCAGGTACAGGGGCAGGAGTCGACAAGCCGACACCTGGGGGGCCTGCAATCAGGATGCTCAGTCAACTAAGTCTGATTTCCACAGCTAAAGCAACTGAGAGCTTAAGTTTAATTGGCACCTTTGGGGAGAAAACAACTGAAAAAAAAATTTAAAAAAAATCCAGCTGTTGTCAAGTGCCTGAACATGCACACCGGGAACCCAAGCAGTGAGATTTGGACCCAAGCCCTGCCCTGAGAGCTGGGTGTGCCGGATCCTGCACATCCAGAGGGTGGAGAGCGGCTGTGGTACGAGGAACGTGGGTCCAGGCAGGGCGCGGGCAGCCAGGGTGGTGGGATGAGTTCCCACCTCGCACCCTCAGCCCTGCACTTGCAGGTGAGGGTCCTGCCGTGGACCACGTCCAAGCATCAGCCAGAGTGGGACCTGCAGGCAGCTGGACCCCGGGGGTGGCAGGGAGGGAGCAAGCAGCTGCCCGCAGGGCTGTTCCGCCTTCCCACCGACCCTGATTCAGCACAGACTTGTGGGACCATGTTTTCTCCCGAAGACACAGCCCTTCTCCAGCAATGGCTGATGACGAGACATACCAGCATCCGCAGCAGCGCACCTGCATCTGCTCGGGCACATCGGGCATTGGGATTTCAGCCCATCACTGGGTCACTGCAGGCGTCTGCAGGCAAGCGTTCCCTCATGCTCTTTCATGGCAGGTGAAACACCACCCGAGGAAGCCTGATCCCCCTGGCCATGGCACTTTGGCGAGCCAGCACAGGCACGCTCCCACCCCGACTCGTCTGTTCCTGCCACCCTGCCCCGTTCATCCTCCGGGATCACCAGCCGCAGCTGAGCATCCCTGCAGCTCGCCCTCCCATTTAAAATGCTTTGGGGGCACGATGATGTGCACAATGACCATGGGGCAACAACAGTGTGAAGGGGGCAGAGGTGCCCACCTTCCTTCCCGGCTCCTTTCCTTTGACGTTGCCTGGACTAAGACAGGCCAAGCCTCAAACAGCCCCATCCTCTCACAGCCGAGTTTTGCTGAGGAACATGCTGAAATCCATAGGAATGAGGACCGGGAGAGATGGAGTTTGTGGGACACCCCCCCCTCCCCAAGAAGCACCTCAGGGAATACGTGTTTGTTATGACACTGGCGTGAGCCATAGCTACGCTCTGAGTCACCCCCAGCGTGCTGCGAGGGAGGGACCAGCCTGGCCCGTCTTAATGCCAGTTCCCACTGTCGCAACTGGGACTGAATCTAGTAAACGGCATCATCTAGAAACCCAGTAATCCCAGTGACAGTCACCAGCAACGGGCACCGCCGCCGCATTGCTCAGCGCGGGGATCCGGCCAAGGGGTCCCGACCAGCAGAACTGCAGCTGGGACCAAATATCCATTAAAAAAAGAGAACCAAAAGCAAACAAATAGCAACGTTTGGAGAAAAGCTGGGCTGCTTTAAGGTGATAAACCAAACCAAGCATTGGCCTTGCTCTGAAAAGCCTGCAGTTATCACTGGGGTTGCAGCATTGGAGGAATGGGGGTGACACCATCGGCCCCAGTTAACACCCCCCACATCCTCCAGTGCCCGCAGATCACTGTCTCTGCTGCTGCTCTGATGCACAGGGCCAGACCTAGCCAGCAGCAGGCCACCCGCTGAGCCTTTTAGGCAAGTGTCTTTGAACAAAATCCCTGGGGTTTTGCCCTAAACTGGAAGGTGAGGTTTGGGACTCGAACCCCGCTACCACGCGAAGGTGCGCGCTTCAGCATCCTCGTTCACTTCCCGCAGCTGAGTTTTGACCCTGCCAGTCTCGGGCAACGTGCTTCGCTTTGCCCAGCGTGGCCAAACGATGGTTTCCTGAAATTACTTCCAACTCTAAGAAGCCAACCCAAACCAAACACATCATTTCACAAACGAGGACGCTGGAGGCCGGAGTGGGGAGCCTCGCACAGCTCTCGGCTTGCGAGTCTCCATGGAGACCCGACCACTGCAAAGAGCAGGGAAAGGCCGCGTGGTTTTGCTCCATCGCATGAAAAGAAGTTCTGGTAAGACGGGTAGCAAAACCCTTTGAAAAGCAGGTTTCCACACAGGCCCTCAGCTCAGCTGCTGTTTGTTAAAGTGTGGTTAGCCGACAGAAAAGCCGCTCTAAAAATAATGCCTCAGCATTCCAGATGAAGTTGCCTCCGATGAGTTTCCTCTCCAATCTGCTCTGTTTGCAAGTTAAAGCAAGTTTTTTCCTCCCCTGTCAGCTCGGAGGACTCGGGTGGTGCCTGGCAGCTGGAGCCACCTCCATCCTGCCTCTGCCGACCCCGGGGCTCGGCTCGCCAGGCAGCCGTGGCCACCGGCCCCGCTCCACGGGCACCCAGCACCCCACGCGCGGAGCGGGCAGATGCCCTGCCCCATCCCAGCGTGTTTCTGACAGCAGGGCTCATCGAAATACCAACCGTGCAATGAAAACAAACCCACTGCTGTCAAGCTATGCAAGTGAAATGGGCCACGCATGTGCCTCTGCACGCGCTTAATCTCCACTGACATTTAGCTGTCACATAACTCCTGACCCTCAGGTATGCTGGAGAGAAACTCTCGGCGGTTACCTAATGCAAAAGCGCTGCCCTGTAAGAACCTGTACCAACGCAGCCCCAGGTACATAACCAAAGACTTTAGAGTTTATTTGCATAACACCATAAAAACAAAACAAACAAAATCAGCTGAGGAGGGACAGAGGTTTTAGGTGCTGCAGAGTTGTCACTTCACCGTAACCAAAAGAGACCGCTGTTTGCTCGCCACAGCCCACGCGGCGGCATGGCCCACGCAGAGGTTTAGGAAAGGACTCCTCACCTCTGGGAGAGCTGTTCCCAGGTGTGAAAAGAACAAAAGGCCCATCCACAAAAGCCCTTCTGCAAACACCAGATTACACCGAGCAAAGCCACCCCTGTGGCAGCCCCGGCGTGGGCTCAGGGCAGGCTCGCGGTGCAGCTCCCTCGCGCCTCTGCCCCTGCTCCCGTCCCCTCCCCTGTCTCCATCCAGAAGGCCAGCCTGGGAGGCAGAGTCCCCGGGGAGCGGCCGGGATTACTCCGTGCCGGAGCTCAGCGCTCTCTTTGCCTAACGACTCCGGAGCAAAGTCCAAATGCATCTTTAGGGAAGCTCTGCGAGCCAGGCGGGCTGGGGCTGCCGTGGTGTGCGGGTGAGTCCCCACACGGGGACAGGAGCGAGACAAACCGACAACTGAAGTAGCCAAACAGCTCGGTTCTTCCCCTGCTGCCAGAGGCTGCAATACAGTTTCCGTGTGATGTTCAGCAGGTTTCCCTGGGCACCAAGTCCCTCCTCGTAAGAGCCCTCATGCCAGCTTCATCCTTCAGCCTACAGATGCTTCCCGCTGCAGAATGAAGGCCCCAAAGACCCCCGCAGCAAACGACACGCGTTTTGGACAGGCCAAGGATGCTGCTGCCGGGTCTAACCCAGCACCGCATGCGGGACAAACAAATTAATCTACGGAGGGTATGAGCCCCACAACTCAGCTCTTTCTCCCCAAACCCAAGCGATGCTCCAAATCCGGACCCACCCCCATCCAAGACCCCGCAGGTGCCGTCCCACCGAAGGGATGCACAAACTCTGACCCGCCACGAGCTGCGCAGGAGCCCCCCGGGCCCCCTGCCAGCAGCTCGGCCAGCTTTGTATCCAAATCCCGCTCCTTAGCAACGGCATTTTTTTCCCCCCTCTTGCTGGGTCCGTGGGAGATGAGGAAATATTTGAGAACTAAAACAGCCCTGCCGCAAGTAGATATTTAAATAAAAGGAACACAGCCGCTTGAAAACAAGCCACTAGGCAGCTCTGGAGATAACGGCGTTAGAGAAAGTACAAGCAGGGGATGCCCAGCCTTTAAATGTGGTCTAGGGTGACCTAAATGAGCCCCCTGCTCCTTCAATCACACATGCCTCAGGGGACAGAGCGGCTGGCGACTAGAGAGCCGGGAAGGGTGATGGAGGAGCCGCTAGTGGTGAAGTCCCTTCCACGGCCGGACCAACTCAGGTGGCCCTAAAAACAGACAGTGCTCTGGCCCCCATTGTGGTGTGGTCACAGCCAACCCCCCCAGCTCCGAAACAGCAGCGCCAGCGGAGTGAGACCCGTCCCCGCAGGCGTAGCCGGCCTGACGCTCTTTCTGCTTGCCGCACCCCAAATCCAGGCAATTTTCCCCTGGAAATCCTCAGAGATTGCACTTGGTTGCCCCTGCCCCATAATCCCACCCCGACGGCTAGGAAACAGATGGCTGTAGATGAGGAATAGTGTGATCGGGGGGGGCTGGAACACCCCAAACTGCAGAGCACGGGACCTCCTGCCTCCCCCGTTGCAGGGAACCCCAGGAGTGAAGCCGGGGCGTGGGGGTGGCCTGGGGCGGGGGGTTGTTGACCATCTGGTCTCTGGATAAACAAAGATTTCAGTTTCCAGGGTTGCCAGTCTGGTACTGAATCCACTAAAACCTCAGCGAGATCCCAATGCTGGAGGTTTCCCACCCCTATGGAAACCTGGCACGGCAGCCTCCAAGTAAGAGGATCCTTAGGCAAACACATTTAGAAACGTCTCTCCAGCTTCTCTCCAACCATATCAAATAATAATTAAAAAATCCTTCCCACCTCTGCTATTCCCATCCTGCAGCAGCCACCAACAATCAGCATCTCAGCCTGCTCCCGGCCTCACTGCCGGCTCCAAACCCTTCTGGAAGGGAGCCAGAAGGTAGGTCCCCATCCAAGAAATACCAACAGATGATGTTCATCTGGCAAATTGCAAGGGCCATATCAGGTTGTGCCTGGGGGAGGAGAACAGGCTGGGAGAAAACGATCTTCTTCCAAAGGCACCATAGGAAGCTAAAAGAAAATGGCCTTTAAGAAATATCTTTGCCCCTCCCTTGCCTCCTTCCCGGCTGTAAAGAACAAGCACTGACCTCCAAAGCATCTGGGCTGAGCAATTCAAGTTTTCGAGGATGCATTTAGCAACTGAAAATCTCCTAATTGTTCAGAAAACAAATGGAGCCAGAATAGCAAGGACGTAAGCTTTTTTGGATCTGTCATCCCAGGCGCTTATCTAGAGGTTCGGCAATATCAGCCTCGTGAAAGCTTCAGTCTGTGCCATCTGCAGGGGGGTCCATGGCCTGCTCATCCAGCAAGGACCAGGAGGTCCAGGAGGAGGACCACCAAATTCACTTTGCAGCTGCCACTGGACAGGAAGGACGGACACTCGCTGCTGATTTGGGATGGATTGGAACTGGAAAGGTCAAAGCAAAAGGTCTGCAAAGCTGGTCCATCGCTTGAGACAGTCAGCTTAAGTTTTCCGTTCCCCATGGTTAAAATCAGGGCGAGAGCACTTGGCAACACGTGGCCATGAGACCTCGAGCAGGACCTCAAAGCGATGCCTGGGAGATCGATACCGTTGCTGTGGGATACAGGCAAAGGTCTGCCCTGCTGACATCCGCAGGGGCTCAGCCCGAGGAGTGGAAGACGAGATCCACATTCCCTGCAACCTGCCCAGCAGCTTTCCAGGGATCCTCTATTCCCTGTGGGACCTGACCATCCACCCCATAAGCTGGCCCAGTTCCACTGAAACCAGCTCTGTCCCAGGGACCAGCGGCAGCGCTGCGGGGTTATTAACGGGGCTTAGCAAAACACTGATGGTCTCTGGGGGGGTTTCTTATTCAAATAATCTCCCTTCTTCTCCTAGCGCGCATCTTGCAGAGTAACTCTACCCAAGCATTATAACCACGCCAGGCTGCTGCCAGGACAGTTGTCACAACACTGACACTCTTTTATTTTTTTTTCCTTTCCCCAGTCGTGCACTGCAATGCCGGCAAGCGCAACCCATCCAGGGGGGACTTAGAGAGCAACGGGGAGCCCTTTGCACGAGAACACACTAGAGCTTAGCGGCTCTCCGAGCATCTCAAAGCTGCTCAGGAGACAGCAGGTCACCATACCCAGCTCTGGGATGCACCTTTTCCTGCAAATGGATGGTGCAGAGAAAGGAGGAATTTGTCTGCAAGTCGTTCAGGGCTGGGAGGAAAGCCCAAGCGGTCAGATGCTGGGACTGTGCTCTGGCCATTACGCAGCACAGACCCACAGACAGAGCAGAAATGTGGGCAAAGACGACTTCAGAGGAGGTCTGTCAGGCAGCCGTCTCTCTCTGCCATGCTCAGGTGAGCGGGGGCTTGCTCAGCGCCGGCGGGGGCCACACAAAGCCACCCTCAGCACCTCACTTTTCCTTTGCAGCCCACATCACCCAAGATGCTGCCAAACCTTTCCTGAGCTCCGGAGCCTCCTCCGGCCGGGGTGCACGGGTGGGCTCATGCGTGTCAAGCTTCTCGCCTAGGGTGAGAGGAGCAGCGCGCTGCATCGCGCTGCATCACCCCCTCTTTTCCTCCCCACTCCTCTCTCTCTCCCTGCCAAAAGCGCGGCCCCCTCGGCCTCCCGGAGTGCGGCGGCCGGAGAGGCTGGACTTCCTGCCAGGCATAACACGAACCAGATGATGTACTCCAAACAATGTCAGAACGCCCACCCCCAGGAGAGAGAAGCAGGGAGGGGAAAGGGGGGAAAAATAAGCTGGATGGAGTTTTCATGAACTCTCGGCAGAGCTGACGAGCCCCTGCCACCAGGCCAGAGGTGAACCGATACAGCCGGAGCCTGAGATAATCCCTTCCCGTCCCTGGCTGACCAAGACTTTCCATCGCAGGTTATGGGGTAGATTGTTTAGCACCGGGACAAGGAGCCATCGCCCCCTGAAATGCTGGCTGCCCTCCCCGGATATCTGCAGAGTAACTCAAAAGGGTTTAGCGGTGTTTCCCCCCGCCTCCAGCGGGAAGCATCCAGAGCAGAGAAGCACATCTGCAGCTGGCTCTAAATCCCAGCAAAGCCAGACTGGCTGACCCTTGCTGATATTAACCCCTGCACCACCAGCCCGCAGGGCTCAGACCCTGCCGTTAAAGCACCACCGCTGAACACCAAAACCTTCCTCCAGCCAGGCTTCTCCTAACACACCATTTGCTCAGAATCAATGACATTCCTGGCACGCCAAAGATGATCATCCATTACTAAGAAAAAAGGCACAGCTCTGACTCAGATTCCTTCGGGTGCCGCACGCCACTGCCATCAACAAACCGCTCAGGCTGAGACCTCCAGGGGACCAGTCCGACTCTGAACCACCCGAGGTTGAATCCAAAGAAGCACAAATATTTTGCATCCTCCAGCAAAGTCCTCCCAGTGCTCGTAACCTTCCCAGAGGATGCTTTTGTGGTTTGGACAAGCCTGAAGCCTTTACAAGCAGCTCAGATTTGAGCAGACTCCTGCCTCCAGCAGCCAGAGTCTCAAATAAAATATTAAAATCCCCCGGTTTTAGCAATTGGCCCCCTTCCCCGGTTGCCTTGAGGGAGAGCGTCTCTTTGGTTTCTCCCAGCAGAGAGCCTGGCAGCCTGCCTGCCAGTCAATGGCACAGGGACACGGAGCAAAAAGACTGAGCAGGGGCCACCCATTTATTAAAACGAAAGAGTGCTGCGTGTCGCAGATTACCCACAGCCATCCCCTTACCAAACATCAGGCCTGCTGTAGCCAGCCCGCCAGCGAGGCGGAGAACGCCAAAACAGAGAGGGGCGACGCTCCGGGGCCCGCTGTGCAGCGGGCTGAGCCCCCCAAACTCCTCGCAGCAGTGATGCCCCCCAACCACCCCCCTCCCCGGCACTCACCTCCAGCGGCGGCAGGTCGGGGTCGAGCTGGGTGAAGCTGTGCAGCACCACGGGGCTGCTCTCCCCGGCCACCTCCAGCCTCACGCCGCCCCAGAGGCTCCGCGCCCGCCGGCAGCCCTCGAACATCCTCTCGGGGGCGGCCGCGGCGGCGACATGGTGCGGCGGGGACCGCCGGCGGCTCACCATGGGCAGCACCGCCGCATCCCCCGCGCCGCGCTCCGCCAGCGCCCCCGGGATGCACCGGGGAGGAGCACCGGGGGGATGCCCGGGACGGGAGGGAGGGACGGACGGATGGATGGATGGATTCCCGGGAATCGGGAGCCGGCCGCGCAGGGGGAAGGGTTCGGCGGGGTCGGGAGGCGGCAGCGCCCGCAGCAGCGGGGCAGGCGCCGGGAGCCCGCAGCCGCCCCCGCCGCCCAGCAGCCTGATGTCACCGCGGGGCCGGGACGGAGCCGGCCAGGCTGCAAAACCAGGCACTGGATTTCCTCCTCCCGCCGCCTCCGCCCGCCCGGGGGCCGGCCCGGCTCGGCTCTGCCCCCGCCGGAGCGCGGGGGGGCGGACACGGAGCCGCGGGAGGCGGCCGAGCTGGGAAAAACCCCACAAAGACGCGGGCGGGAGCGGCGGGGACGGGGAGCTGCCGGGAGGAGTGAGGCTTCGGGGGGGCACCGGGATGGGGAAAGGGGGGGCAACGCTCGCTGGAGAGCCAGCTGGAGGGGCGAGGGCCGGGGTTTTAGCTCGGGGCAGGGGGGAGCAAAGCCACACAGGTGACAGCGGCTCTGGAAGAGGCACCTTGTCTCACCAGCTGTTCAGACAGCACCTCGGTCTGGGGGTCACACACCACCACCCGAAGAAAAAGTATTAAATTCAAGTGCGTGAATATTAACAGCACGTGTTTTTGTCTGAACAGACAAGTTTTATCTTATGACATGAGCTCAGCCCCCACCAACAGTGCCGCAGTGTTCAGAGAACTGCCCATCCCTTCGCACTCCACAGCTGGGGACTCCAGGGGGTGACACGGTCACGGTCAGCGTGGGGGCAGCAGCCAGCGTCCCCCAGGGAGATGAAGGGACATGACCGAAGCCCCGCAGCGAGTCAGTGCCGGGAGCAGGGTCTGACCCCTTCCCTGTGCCAGGACCCCGATGCGCAGCAAAGGGGCGGCAGGGACCAGGGCAGCTGCATTCAGCCCCGCAGGGGCTCAGGGAGCGAGATGAGCCTGGGGGACAGGGGGGCTGCAGATCCCGCTTTAAAGAGGCCCTGAGCCTCTGAGGTGATGCTGAAGCCCCTCAACATAATTTTGTTTCCAGAGGCAAAGAGAAACAGGCAAAACTTTGTCATTCATCATCCCCCCGCACAGAGCACAGCGTGCTCTCACCCTCCCCTGGCTCTTCCCTTCCCCTCCTCACACGCTGCCGATAAACTGTATCACAAGGTCCAGGCAGTTGCTGCTGACAACACCAAAACCCAGACTTTTACGCCTCAGCTCCCCGAGCAGCTGAAATAACATCACCCTCCCGGGGCCTTCCAGCCCCGCGGCTTTATTTCCAATGAGAACACGGAGCCGAGGCTCACACATCCAGCTCTGCCGAGGGCACCAGCAGCTCCTGCCCGGGCAGGAAAGGATTAACAAAGCTGCCAGGGATGAGATATGCTTCAAACTTGAAAGTTTACCAGGCAGGAAGATGAGCGGGGACAATGTGGGCTATTCTCCTGCTTATCTGGAGCGGCAGAGGGTCAAGGGAACTTCCCGGGACACCCTGGGAAAGGGGACCCAGCCCTGCACCAGGGCCTTGTGCTGCCCGAGGCAGCCCCGCGCCTTCAGGATGCTCTCTTGGAGGCGATGCAGGTTTTGACACTGCCCGGGCACCGAGCCGTGTCCCTGATCCCTGCCCAGGTTTCCCCACAGTGCCAGTCAGGTCACCGGAGCTGCCTCCGCTGCAGCAAGGATGTGACGATGCTCCGCACAGAGCTGTCCTTAGACTCACCGGCGCGCCATGCAGCAACCGCGTGACAGTGCAAGAAGTGCTATGACATGAGATCGGTTGCACGCACTGTTTCACTCGGTACATACAGAAGTGGGAGGCAGCGCCCGGTTCTCTGGCAGAAATCGGTGTTACCTCTCTGGGCTGTAGGGATGGACTTTGGGAGGGAGACCACACTTTTCTTCGGTGTTTATCTCTTAGGGCAGTGAAATTATGGCCCATCACTGGAACTGCTTGGCACTGGCTGAGTACACGTAATAAATAAAAGCACTACTCATTTTCAGTTGGCAAAGCCCTTGAAAATCCTCCAGCTTCGTCTGACCTCTACAGAAAGATGCAGCTCTCTTTGATGGGCAATTTTCACTGGTCCCTTGGTTGACCACTAAAGATGGTTTCAGGGGAGAAACACTTCTGATAATGGATAATAAATAATATAAGGCAGGAAGGCAACTGTGAGGGTTTAAAAATAGCCCGCCAGTTTCCTTTCTCCTCTCCTGGGAACCTTCTGGGTCTGAAAAGCAAAACCCTCAAAGCGGGGTCAGGAGCCCAAGCTCAGGATGTTTGCTCAGCGCAGCTAACCCCAAACACTCAGCCGTCAGGGGCCAGGCCCTTGAAAATCGTGAGATTCAAAACAAATAATTTATTTACCTCTAAGCACAGAGCCAAAAGGGAACATGCAGATCATACCCTCAAGGTTTCTCTCCTGTACCCCTGAAGGACTAGAAATTGTTGGAAAAATGCAATTATTTTATATGCACGTGACTCCAGAAGCAAGGGATTTAAGAAAACAACCAACAATTGAGTGACTTGTTAAAAAAATAGTATCGTTAATTTACACTTGGCAAACTCTGCGAGAGCTTTTCACAACATACAACACACTGAGCATTTTGCATTGATGTCAGCTATAAACGTCCCATCGACTTCAGCAGGCGCAGGAGCAGAGGTGGGCGCAGGAACTGGGTGCTGCAGGAAACCCCTTACTCCATCTCTTTTCACCACTCTGCAATCGGCACTTGGCTGAATAAATACAAACCCGCACCGCCAACAGCGGAGCCTCTACAGATCACAGACCCACGCTGCTCTGCCGCAGCCCCCAGCCCGCAGGCTTCCCCGCGCGGTAAGTGATGCAGAGCAGGTAACACAGAGGGGCTTTTGCAAACTCTCAGCTGGTTTCCCGATTCAGTCCATTTGGGCCAGCACCCGCAGATTCAGACCTTAGTTTGTTTCTTAACAACAGGGCTCAGCGCGGACCTCGAGTCGTCTCTCCCCAGCACGTACAAGCTCGTACACGCAGCCTTTGAGCATCCCCCTCAGCTCCATCCTCCAGCCCTCCCAGCAACTGCCCTCCTTCGCTTTCATCTCACTGCTCCACTCCCGAGAAGGGCTTTCCAGCATATTTCCTATAGGACAAAACTCACGGTGACCCAGTTCCCGTGCTCTATATTGCTGGGGCTCCCCCCCGCCCCCCCCTCCATCAGGCCACGGGCTGAGGGAGCCAGGCTGCCCGCCCCAAAGCACCACTCAGAAACGCTTTCACAGGGGCTGCCACCTCCTGCACGGCGTCGGGTTGCCTGCAAACACCCTCAGTGCTCCTGCCACCACCCCGAGGGCACACACCGGCACCACGCGTCCCGAACACGTGTTTCCTTTGAGCCTCGGTGAACCTCCAGCGGGAGAGATGCCAGAGCAGAGAACTGAAAAAAGCTGATCTCAGCCCCGACCACAGAAGACCCCAAGAATCAGCCCCCCCGGCCTCTAGCTGAGCCCCTCTGGGAGCATCGCGCACCACCAGCTTTCGCTGTTCCACAAGCGAGTGAACCGGGACCCAAACCCCAGCCTCCGATGGGAACCGGGCTGGTTTATGTGGGAGTTGCGACATTACCCGGCCTCTGGCCCAAGCTCTGGCACCAACTCACACGGCGCGTCGGGTAAATCCCCGCAGAGCTCTGTGTCAGGCCGCTCGCTATAAAATGGAGACGATAACACTTCCTTCTATTGTAGGGGCTGGGGAAGCCCTTTTCGTCACTGTTTGTAAGGTACTTTGGAGGAAAAGCGCTATGGATAGAAAAGAATTATTAACTAAAAGTCAGGCTGTTCATTATACTTGCACTGACATCAAAACTTTTTGGGCATTCAGATTTTAGTTTGAAAGACTTTCATTTCCACTGCTCAGGCTCAACTGGAAGATTATTTTATAACAATAATAAATTAGTACTATCTCTTCCGCTTCAGGACCAGGAAAAAAACCTCCAAGCTTGTGCAAGAAGGGAAAATGATGCCAACGCTCCGTTCAGTACAATCTGTATAGAGATGTCAGATTAGACCCGTTGCTCCAAAAATTTGGGGACCAAGAGATCACAGCCAGCCCTCAGTCCCTCACAGACCCAATTCTCACTTGCAAACACGATCAATGCCCCTATTTAACCAGATTTTAGGGGTGAGCCACACACCACTTGCCACAGCTTACAGGAAGAATGGATTTTAGAAAATTCTCTGCCAAGTGTTTTGGATCCAGGGCAGTTGGATCACTCGCTCTGCCTCCAGGTTTTGGGTGTTTCTTGGAGCCGTTTCCCTGCGGTGAGGCACCGCGAACTCTTTGTGCTGGCAGGAGGAAGGCTGACTCAGGCTCTGCTGCACTTTGTGCCCCTTCTGCTGCTGGCACCTGTTTTCCAGCTGCAACCCCCCCCCTGCCCCCCAACAGCCCCCCATGGGCAGCTACCGATTAAGTGCCGGGTTAATTCAGGAACGCAGCTCTCCCCGAGCCTCTCTGAAACACGCCAAATGTCTAACACAGCAAGGCAAGCTCCTAATTATTGTCAGTTCCTAGCAAAGGAAGCACACCAAATCCCCAGGCAATTAGGATCTAAAAGTCTCCATCCAGCTATTCTGTGTTTCATTTCCTGCAGCCCCTGTGCACAGCTGGGCTACGGCATCTCCTGCCGAGACTGCCGGCTCCTGAAGCTCAGCGACGGCGATGCAATTATGCCACAAGCCTTGAAGTCTCAAGAGCCTGCAGGAATACTCCTCCTGGATCCTACTTCTCATGCCATCCATTTGGGTGTACTATTTGAGCATCTTGCATCGGGGCAGCAAGTAACAACACAAAGCTCTGGTTTTCGAGCTTGCTGACCTCTAAAAAACTCCGCAGAACAAGGCCAACGTGGGGGGGCTGGGGGAATCAAGACACTTTCTAAGAAACAACAGCCCACAGCACGCTTCGCGTGGGCGTTTCTGGGGTGAGGTGCCTTGACTCCTTCGCAGCAAAGTGCTGCACAGCCATTTACAGTGACAATAATCAGAAAAAATAAGAGGCAAAATATAACTACTAACAAAATACGCTCAAAAAGTCCAAAACAACAAGGTCCATCTTCTGAAAAGCACGAAGAGACCTTACAGCATTTTGCAGGGCACTGGTGGCAGGGGGATGCAGCAAAAGAAACACAAAAGCTTGCCCAGAGCTCGCTGTTCTGAGAGGACCGTAAAATACCCAGCGAGTTTTGTTACAGACCATCCCTGCATCGAGGGGGAGTTGCAGCCGCGGCTCCGGGTCGCAGCGTTCTCCTTCTCCACGTGCTTCTCGGCCGCGGCGCTCCCCCGAGTGCCGAGTTCAGCAGGCATTAAGCTGCTGAAGCCTGACATGCCGTAGACACGCCAGAGCTCCTCTGGTAAAGACTATTATTTCTTGAGCTGTTTGTCTTTAAAGGCAGCTTTTATCTCCCTATCACCTTTCTGCCAGAACGTTTCAGTCAGCTCTTTTAACAAATACCACCTAAGGTGCTTGTAACCGGAAGAAAAACAGGAAAAACATTTTTCTGTGTTGCTTAGCGATCAGCGTACGACAAGTTCAAGTCTCCCCGGCGCTCAGAGTTACTCTAATTTCCATCCTTGCTTGTATGGGTCCCCTGCACAACAGCTGGGGAAAGAAAAATCACCGGTAGAGAAGAGGAGAAAGGTTATGAAGCCACAAAAATTGGCAGGGAAAGATGGGAATGGGTGTAGCCCCTGAAGATAGAGGAAACTCCTTTCTGAAATCAAAACAGCCCTTCTTATCTACCAAAAAAATGAAATGACATAGTGAGATTTCATTATATATTGGAAACACGTATCTTATTGCTGATGTTGGGCAAGGTCCAGCGGTGGCGGTTTCATTGGCAAAGCAGCCCGAGCCTCGCAGGGTCCCTCAACAAGTCCCCAACAGCTGCAGTCGCTTCCCTGCCGTCAGCGCAGCACCCCGAGCCCCTCGCTTCCCGGGGGGCACCCCGAGCCCTGCCAGCCCCTGTCCCACCGTGCTCAGACACAGAGCGGCTGGCGACTGTGCAGATGCACAAAGCAAAGCCCACCTGCCTCCCAGCTGCATCGCTTCCCAAAAGAAACTCAACCTATCAAGGAATTTACCGGGCATAACATTCCCCTCACTACAGCCTTCGGCGAGGGAGGTTATGTGCTGGATTTTCTGTGCGCTAGCTCAGTCCAAAACACCACTCTGATAAATACGCAGAGTACGTACTGCAACACCCAGCTGGTGACTGCCTATGGAACAGGGAGCAGCATCACCCGCCGTTATGGCTTTGGGATGCTCGTGTCTTTGCTTTGCGTAGGGCTGAGCAGCCCCATCCCTCCCCAAACCCCCTTTCACCCCAGTGCAAATCCCCCGGGGAGCAGCGAGTGCCCTCCCTGGCCAGGCTCCTGAGCCGGGGTGGGAAAGAAACACAACGAAGCTCTGGCTCTGCTCACCTTTCAAAAATACATTCAAGGGCAGGCAGTACATTTTTCCACCAACGATAACCAGCCAAAATGACACGTTCAGCTGAATCGTGTAAAAGGAGACTCTCAGAAACAAGAGGCCCTGGCAACCGATCGATACAGGAATCCCAGCGGATAACCAAGAAACTTTGCTCACAGAGTGCCCATCATCATCTTCAGCTCCTATGCCAGCACGTTCTCGAGCCCTGCTCTCACTCACCAAGGCAGACGGGCTGCGCTGCTGCAGCCACAAAGCAACACGAGCAGCTGCATCCCTGCACCAGGCGACAGACAGACGGGGAACACGGACCGGCCTTGGGTCCCACTCTCCAGCCAGGGGAGCGGGAGGGCAGCTTTGGTCTGGCTGTCACCCCTCTGGCTCTCCTCCTGGGCTAGAGAAGGTGGAGAGAGGCTCACCCCCGGCCGTCTGCCCGGGCCATAGCTCCCACCAGCACGTATGGGGCATCGCTGAGCGCCTGCACTGTGCTATAGCTGGGGACGTCCTCTGACCCCACGCTGCTTGTTCTCCCTGGGGACAGGGATGCAGGTTTGCCATCTGTGTGACTACCACAACTTATGGAAACGTTGCCCCACCACGCTCAGGCTCAGCTCCCTGAACCCGATCAGCACCATACCCTATCGCTGGAATGACGCCTCTGAACACACGTAGGGGAGGGAACGGTGCCACAAAGCTGCTAAGAAGTCCAAGAGAAAGGCGATGCCATAGCACAAGCACAGGGAAGCAGCACATAGAGTTGATACACTGCACGAGATTAAATTATGTCCAAAAACCAGCTTAAACATGGGAGCCAAACAGGCTGCAAGATGCTGGGCTGCAGCGCTACAGGTAGCGGAACAGAACAGAACAGATTCACATGCAGCCTATGTTGAGCACAGAGAGTTAGCCCAGTGTAGGAATACGGTGGAACAGATTTAAATGCCAGATCCTGAAAATAAGTGAAGCAACAGTACAGTGTACCACACACATAAGGTTAATAACACAAGTAAATAGCTGAGGTTACTTAAAATAATAAATCCAGTTAAACAGGAACAAGGCCCCTTAATGGGGGATATGGAAAAGGATGTTCCAACAATGGTCCTGTATCTCCTTCGGCTGCACAAACGTCAGGGAAAGCATACATCAAAACCCAGACGCGTCGGAAAGCCGCCGTGAAAGCCGCAGGAAAGCTGATTTGATTTGAAGTGAGGAGTGAAACCTTGGAGCCAGGCTCCGGCGGAGCGAAGAGCTGATGTGATTGAAAGCGAGCGGCCGAGAGAGGAGCCAGAGGGCCTGGAGCAGACACGGGGACGCGGGAGAGGAGCTGCAGGAGCGGAGCTGCAGGAGCGCGGTGGGAGAGACATCCAGCAGCTGAACCAGCAGTCGCCGACGCTGTGCGGCCCCTGCCAAGTCATTTGGGCCAAATTCACCTCAGTTTGGGCTGGGACGCAGTGAGTGGACATGAAAATGTTCTGCTTTAACATCCCGAGTACATGCTTACTGGTGTCGGCCACGTGAGAGTCAGGAAAAGGGGCTGGCAAGAGCTGGAAAGGGAAAGTTTCATCGCCCAGCCCTGAGCCGGGTACTGCAGAGATGAAACAAACAGTCACATGGCTGAAAAGTCAATTAAGAATTGTAAAAGTCTTTTAGTATTCCCAGGTATTGTTAGACCCTCAGACAAAGGATGTTTAAAAAAAATAATTTTCCCTTCGGTAATTACCACTTTAAAAGGTTTCCGCTCCACATTGTTTTAGCGGGGAAGTTATTCCAGCGCCTCTCTCAATGGCCAGCAAAACTCTTTTTGTTGTGGGTTTTTGGCACGGAGGAGCAGTGTTCTTCCAAACAATACTGTACCCCGGTGGCCAAGGGCCAGATTTATCTCTCTGTTACAGTGGCACAAATATCAACAAACTCGGCAAGTGCCGCTGAGTCACATCATGTCGCTGAGTCCGGCCACGGCACTGATGACCCTCCCAACTTTTTGCCTTCAGTTCCATGATTTATGCTGTTTTTCCTTCAAGTCTTGGCTCCGGGGATCACGTTGAGTGCCGAAGAATTTTAGTTTTCATTAAAATAAAAAGGTCATCCCGTGAGCACTGAAACGACTTGTGTTGTTTCCTACGGTTTTGTGTCTCGAGACAGTCTTTGGTGCCTAAAAATGTATGAACTGAGAATGAAACTGGTTTTGTGGTTAAAGTGTTTGTAAGAAGCATCTCCCATGTGGATTTTCTGGTGTCTAATAATACATGAACTCATGCTACAGATGTTTTGGGGCATTTACAAGATTCTTTTCCTCCTCTCAGCCATCTTGTTTAATCATATTTGCACAGACTTAATTATTTGCGAGCCCTCGGCCAAATTTGCATGAAGCAGGCCAGCAGGTTCAGGAGTCATTTGGGGAGAGAGGACCCAGGCAGACAGACACCATGACAGCATTAGCCTCATTTTGGTGGGAAATTAGATTTTAAGAATTTTCTGCCCCTCTAATTGCAGGGGGAAAAAGGCTAGAAACCACCACCCGAGCATCGGGAGGAGGGTCAGGGACCAGACAGCGAGTGAAACAAGCTGCTCCCTCAGGGTCTCATCCAGCTTCAGCAAGACTTTCTGCAGCAGCGAGGCAGGTTCTCCCATCTTCAGCTCTCATGGCACAGAAAGGATGGGCCGATTAATCCGTTCCTGAACAGCGATCATCATTGCAGGTCAATTTTTTTTTTAATCTCAGCAGTGAACATCACATATGTATCACTGTTTAATTACCCGTTGCTATTTGCAATGCGCTGGTAAGGAGCGGTGTCAGTGTTTCCATCACACGTGGGTGCGTAACCTGGTGGCACGCAGGTGCAACGCCAGCCGGGACACGCACTGAGTCACCATTTTGCAAAAGCCAAACCCCCGGAGAGCTTCCCTTTCCCCCCTTTCTTGCCCCGGGCCCTGGCGGAGATTCACCGCCCTTTACAAAGATCTTTTCCGGAGCGGGCTGGTGGCGAGAGGGCCGGGGCAGTGGGTACGTTTAGCAATCGAGGGCCTCTGGAAATTGAGGTTTGTTCTAGGTCTCGAATGGAGTCTGGTGCCACGATGCAACCGGCTGGACTGTCAGCAGCAGCCAGGGCTCCGGTGCTTGGACACAGGGCCCCGCCTTGTGCTGACTCCAAAATCACTGGGGATGGATGGGCAGGGCCAGTACCCCCAGGGCCAAGGGCTGTGGGTGCAGAGGCATCAAGCGCTGTGCAGTGGGAAAAGGTGGAGCTGTGCCCCGTAGCTTGTCTGCCCCCTCCCTTGTGTTTCCCCCCATCCCTCCACCAAATGAAAAGGGAAATCTGGGATTTTCAGCTGCTTTTGATTCCGTCTTGCTCTGCACACAGCAGGGCGGGAAGGGATTAGTCTCCATTTCCCGGCTCCAGCCAGCTCAAAGCGCTGCCCAGGCGGGACCCCCGGGCAGGGGCTCCCCGACCCACGACCGCGACGCTGCTGGACCCCTCATCGCTGCAACAGCTGTCTCCATCCTGCCTCCCCCCGGCCGCGGCGCATCTCCCCAGAGCCCCCCGACGTGCCTCCCAGCTGCTCTGGTCGGTCAGCCCCGGGTCTGGCACCACAAACCACCTCCTTCCTCACTGGGTTGCAGTTTCTAACTTGTACTTAGCTTCCAGCATGGGAAGTAGAAGTGCTGGGGAGGGTACTATGATGAAAGAAAGGAAAACCCCAGACTCACAGAGCAAGGCACATCGTAGCCTAAAGGGAGAAGAAAAGGATGAGCAGAAACGGGCTATTTTTAAGGTGTGTTTTTGGGTGCTGTTTCCTGGCAGGCAGGAGGGCAAGCCCCCCACCAGCACTACTGGGGGTGTTGCCCTGCATTTGTTTCCCTGTCACCAACACCACAGGCGGGCACTGCCGAGACTGTCACACTGCTCATCCCAAACAGCTCCTTGACATCTCCGAGTCAAGGGTCTGGATCCTGCTGGCTGTTCTCTGGAGCTCGCAGCACCCAGCACCAAATGAAAAAGGCAGATGTCTGCTGTCAGCAGGAGGGGATCGGGGATTCCCCACTCCCACGGGAGCAAAGACCCGAGGTGCCCAGCTGCTGAGCGCTGCCACAGCCCCGGCACACCCAGATGCAGCCCCAGCACAAGCCCAGAGAAGCAGGAAAGGAGCAAGGACACAGGGCAGAGGAGATGCCTGCATGAGTCCGCACATCAGATGACAGAAGAGAAATCAATAAATCAGCCTTTGGATGTAAACAGCCTTTGGGGTTCATCGCATCAAGACTTCACTTTAAGACAGAGGACGTTTCTTACCATAGAGGCACAGAGGCGGACGAGCACCTGAGACACTGCTCACGACCAGCATTTGCGTGGAGGTAATGCCTGAAAGCCTCAGCCATGGGCGATACCAGGGTGCCCGCTGCCGCGCCAGCAACGCGCTCCCCTCTCCAGACACCATGCGTGATGCCACGCACGTGACTCTAGGAGCCGGGAGTTAAAAAACCCAACTATCACAAAGTTCTGCCCAAACCAAACCACCAGCCCGCCTGGCCCATCACGTTACAGACTGTCATATGACAGAGCGAACAGCTCGCCAGGCAGGAGGACCTGGTGAGAGCCATCTCCTTGGGGCGAGATGGAGCCAATCCTTTCAGTGATATTAATACTAAAACAACGCAATTAAAGCAGTCGAGGTTCACACTAGACAGAGCCAACACCAAGCTGCATCTGGCTGTCCTCCCTTACTGTAGTGTTTTACCACCTCACAAGCATGTTGCAGTGAAACCAAAGATGCAATTTGCATTAAAAGGGCACCCAATAGCCAGCACAGTGGCCAAATAAAGCTGTTTCAGGGCAGGGCTCCTGGCAGGGTAGTTCTTTAGCATTATTTGAAGCTCACACAGCTGAGTTCAGCCCTATCTGAATACAACAGCAGCACCCACCTGTGCTTGGAGATGATTAAATAAAACAAAACTGCTGTTTTACGCATAGGGACAGTGAGGGCACAGCGAGGGTCAGTGGATCCGCTGGAGCCACGCATTGGCTTTGGAGAGGTGCTGAAAGCCCCAAGGCATGTCAGTGCTGGCCAAGGAGCAGCCATGCACCACCTGTTTGCTGACCTGAGGACACTTCAGCAGCACCACGGACCGCAGGAGCGGAGCTTATGTCAGCAAGGAGCGGTGCCACCCGCGTCTGCGGCAGCAGCCACATCTGAAGGCAGGCAGGGTCCAGCTCAAGGCATTTAACTGCGCGTCAAGCGCAGACAGGGCACACCTCTGCTTCAGTAGTGCCACTCCTGGCTGTCTCAGCTGCAGCACGGCCCCAGGGCTCACCGTTTGCTGCTGAAATAGGGCCAGCTCTGATGGAGCCCCTGGATGGGAGATACCCAGGGCTACATCCATGCTCTACTGCCACATTTGTGGCTGTGAATGGGGCAAAACTTCCATTTCCCCTGTGTTTGCAGCTGGCATACTCCAAATCAAGTGGCTGTATTGATGACAGCCTCATCCCCGGGCCAGCCCTGCTGCAGGACGCTGCATGGAAGCTGGGCAGAGGAGGGATGGGGCCGCGCTGGGAGGCAGGAGACACCCACACCCACCGACCCATGACCTCTGCTTAGGGAGGGCAGGATAGCCAGGGCCACAGTGCCCCGTGCTCTTGAAAAGACCCTGCGAGGGCATCGCAACCCGCCTTTGATTGCCTGTAACGTGCCAAACCGGTCAGTAAACCGGACTTGCCTTATTTGAGCACACGTGGGCACTGAGCAGCACTGGCAGCCCTCGCAGCACGCTCCCGCAACAGCTGCTTCTGCAGGCGCTGCTCTGAGCCCCAAGTGACAGATGACAGCAAATTGTATTGACGGGCCCTTATTGAATCAAACCGTCAGGAGGCAGCTGCTCTGCAGCCCGCTGCCGATCTGCCGTCCATCGGGATGCCCAGCCCCCGGGTGCAGGGATGGAGCCAACGACAGCCACACGTGGGCACCGGGACCCGACCGTGCATCTGCCTCAGCGGCGCCTGGAGCCACGAAAAACGCTCTGCCGAGTTCGAGGGTCCCCATGGTATCATCAGGATGAAAAATGAGAGCAGAGAGTGAGAAAGCCTAAAGCACAGAGAAGGGATCCCATTTCACTTGAGAAAGGGAAAACGCAAGGGGCAGAGGCTGTACCTCTTGGAGATACGTGTCTACAGAGGAAAAGCTGCAAGAGGAGCAAGCTCTTGCTCGCCCTCAGATTTCAGCTGGTGCTGAAGGATGGGGAGGAAGAGCAAAGCAACAGAGAAACACTCTAGGATGTCACCTCGAACATCAGTTCACATCCTTAGCTGGAGATAGGTGGTAACACCACCAAAATTGGTGGGTTTGCCTTGATTTACACCAGTAGAGGATAGAGCACACAGTATTTTACCTAATTTTCTTTGCAGTTTCTGACACGCAGCTAGTGCTAGCAAGCACAGATCCAGCCAGGCCACTTATAAAGATATACTGAAAACAGATCAATCGAACAATTACTGGAAACGTCAGCTCCTTCTGCACTTGCAATAGATGGAGAATTAGCGTTGCTTTAATTGCACCGATCACTCCATCAGTGTGGTAGCAAGAGTTGGTTGGGCGATTCCTGCCCCTGCAGCCACGGAGCGCTGGCGAGCACCCAGCGCGGCAGCACACGCAAGGCAGCTGCCTGGAGACAGAATCACAGAATCATCTAGGTTTAAAGGGACCTTTAAGATCATCGAGTCCAACCATTAACCTAACACTGACAGAACCACCACTAAACCATGTTCCTCAGCACGTCTACTCATCTTGTAAATCCCCCCAGGGATGGTGACTCAATGCCTTCCCTGGGCAGCCTGTTCCAACATTTGATAACCATTTCGCCCTAATACACATCCCTAAACTTCCCCTGGTGCAACTTGAGGCCATTTCCTCTTGTCCTATCGCTTGTTACTTGGGAGAAGAGACTGACCTCCCCCCTCACTACACCCTCCTTTCAGGTAGTTGTAGAGCGTGATAAGGTCTCCCCTCAGCCTCCTTTTCTCCAGACTAAACAACCCCAGATGCCACTGGCTTGACAAGCCCAACCTGCCAGCTACATGTGGGCCAAGCACGGATGCTTGGTGACCACCAGACATCTCAAAATCTGCAACTGGGACTTGCCAGAGGCGATCGTATTTGGGCTGTAATGACAAAGCCTTGGGCAGGCTGTACCCCAGGGAGCTGTGTCAGACACCGGTCGAGGCTCCAGAGGTCTGGGTTTTCATTTCGCTTTGGCAACCCTCGTCTGCCTGGCTGCACCAACACAGCCCTGCTAACTGCTTATTTAAAGTGTAACCCTGATATTACTGGCCTGGCACTCCCATGGCTGTATTTCACTTGTTTATTCGGTTGGTGAACATATGCACAAGCAGAAGTGAAGACTCTGGACGCTTCAGTACCAGTGAACCAAACGTAGCAGCAGTCAGTGACCCTTTTCCCCATCCCTTTAAGCCAGTGTAAATGCTCAGCTTATCACACCAACCGTTCCCCCTCCACAGCCTCACCAAGGGCTGGAAGTGGGGACTACAACCACCCCGAAAGTTCCTGGGACAGCCACTCGCAGACACTGCCCGTGCCACCGGCCAGCCAAAGCTGCATCCAAGAGCACTCATCACCTCGCACACTCACATTTGCAGCTCTTGGGGTTTAGCGAGCTCCTGGGGCACTGGTTCGATACCCTCCCCCAGGACTGATAAAACCAGCACGGAGGTACGGACGTGGCAGAAGGGTTACGCAGGCTGCCGTGGGCGGCTGTGGCAGCACCTCACAGCACTAATGAGGGAGCCATGAACAGGCTCGAAGCTGCCCTGTACATGCACACGAGGTGTCGGATGGGCTCAGTCCTCAGCCTTGCTGGGGCAGTTCCCAGAAATCCCAAGACTTTACAGCACGCTCCTGAATTTCTGCCCTTACAGATGAGAATTCAACCTGGGTGACACTTCCCATAGTTTCTAGTTTTCTCCAAAGAAACCAAGTGACCATTTGCCCCAAGGAAAAGGAGAGCTTGGCCAAGAGCAGGGATGGAGGGATTTGTTGGTTTTGACTGTAATTGTGGTCAGGAAACAGTCCCAGCGCTCATTTTCAGCTCCTTCCTCTCGATAACATCTACCATACGCAGGCAGTGGAAAAGAAACAGCCTTTGATATAAACACAACAGAGTTTGATTCATTGCAGGGCTGTTTGCAGCTTCACCCCAACGCTTGGTGCGTGGCTTCAACCTGCGATCGACGCAAGCACCAACTCCCCGGCTCCGCTTGGCTCTCGGTGAAGCCTTTCCACCCCCACCGCACACAGGCTGGCAGAGCCGCACCGAGGGAGCGGAGGGATGCTGTCGGGGCAGCAGGAGATGTCAAGCGTCTTGGCCCCGGCAGAGCTCAGCTGCCAGCAAGCGTTTAACAGCGGGACAAGAAGATTTCACACCGAGCAACCCACCCCGCTCACCAACTCACCCCATCACCCGAAGGCACCCGCTGCGTCCGTGCCCCACGTGCATCCCCCGGGAGGAAGCTGAGCCCCACTGACCCAGCACGGGGGAAGTGTCTGCCTCCCGGTCCTGGGGATTCAGCCTTCCAAGCCTGGCGAGGAAGGTGCATTTCCAGTCCCTTTTCAGTGCCATCAACAGGGCAGCCGTCATCCCCGCTGTGGGACACGACCATCGAATGCCGGACTGAAGCCCAAGGCTGGCTCTGGTGCCCATTGCCTGAGCAGGTCCCTTCACCCCTTGGTGCGTGGGAAGTAACACCCTTCCCACCCACTCCCAGGAGGATTAATTAGTTGCCATTTACGCAGGACTCCAAGGTGATACCTGTGCTGCAGACAGGAACAACAAAGCTGGAAATTAGTAGCTCGTTACTGCTGATCGGAAGTTTTTCTTCTACGTGCCAGAGGACAACATTTCACCCAAGATGCCCAGGTTGCAGTCAGCTAAAACACTTAAAGCTCAACTGAATGAGATCTCGAATGCGGCAGGGAATAAGCCTGTGCTACAGCAAACCTGGGAAATAATCGTTTGTTCCCATCTCCAGCTCCTCTGAGCCTGGCTCTAAGGTCAAACTAAGCTTTTATCTTCTCTCCTGTATTCTGGTACACTGGGAAAAAAATAATATTAGAGGAATAAATTAGCATGTGAAATGTAATTTAACTAATTAGCCCACTGGAGTGGAAAATATTTGCTAACCACTTTGAAGTCAAACCTACTGCACTTACTAGGACGTCAGAGAGGAGAAAGGAAGGAGGCAAAGGGGGGCAGATCTCCAGGACGGGCTCCGGAGGATGCAAGTGCCTAAGCAGGACACTGAGAATTTCACCTGATCGTTTCTCTTTCCTTCTCACTCTGTAGAGCTGCATTAAGTGACCAGCTCAGACACGGCTGGGCTGGAGCAGACCAAAGGCTGCGCTGCGTTCCCCTCTGACTTGCCATTTACTGGACATTGCGACAAGAGGGTACTTCCCAGTGATTTTTCCCATGACGCAGGGCTGGGTCAGCTGCGCAGTACTAGCCTGGGATGCCCTGGGACGCACGACCGACCCGCTGGGCAGGAAGGATGCACCAGGACTGTGCGAAATGGGCCCGGGCAGCAGCACCCACCACCGCGGGACATCAGCTCACTGTCCCTCCCAGCCCTACGGCTCCCACTCGCAGGGAGCGGAAATTGCCAATTAAGCTGGTAAAACAGCGTGCCATCAAGCTCCATCACATTAGGGAGCTGCCCGAGATGCCACAAAAAGCCGTTATATCACTTGCAACAGTCCGTTCATTGATTTCCTCATTTCCCAGATATAGAAATTGTTGCTCTTTTATTAGCAAAGCTTTGGAAATCCCTACCCATAATAGCAAGAAAGGTACCCTGGGAAATTTTGCAACTGCTGTGGCTGAGTTATGAAAGAGAGGGATTGACAGCCCCATCGAAAGCTAGCAAGGGAGTCAGAAACGAGAGCCTCCTCTGCCCCACACGAACCACCATGCTGTGGGTAGCCTTGTGGGGGTTGTTCCCTTTCCAGCTGACCACCCAGTGAACACAGGGACAAGCAGCCCACATCTCTCCATCACCTCCAACGGTCTGCTGCCGGCTGGTGAAACACTCCCCAAAGGTGTCCCGCTCCATGCTGGGGCAGGGCAGTTTTCCTAAAAACCAGGAGTATGAGATGTTGACCCAACAGAGTTGCTGTCCTGGGAGAACAGGCTTGAGCTGGGGTCTCATGTCCCCGCTCTAGGCTTTGCCTGGCTCCCTTGCTCTTTTTCGAGGCTAAAGCCCTGCTCCCCTGGGAGCCCAGCCTGGAATGGATCTGCAGCACGAAGAAAGCCCATTTTTCAAGCCAGACCTTCCCACAGCTACGGTCCAACTGGTGATGGAGACTGACAGACAGGATCCTGCAGAAGAGCTCCGCTGAGGTTATTTCCATACCGTGACTTGCAGGCACGGGAGATCCAGGCCAGAGAGATGGCAGGATTTGTCTCCTGGGGAAGGCAGAGACCTGACAGCAACCCAGGCATGTCAGGTCTCAGCAGGAGCACATGCAAGGGTGCCCAGATGTGGCCACATCAAAGCAGGTGCCAATGGGAATCAGGGATGCAGCAGAGCACAGCTCCGCTTCCACAGCTTTCAGCTTTGCTCTGCACATCCTGTCCCGCTGCGCCCTCCTCCTCCCGCTGCAACACCTCCATTCCACCTCTCCTTCTGCCACCCTGTCCCTTCGCTGCCACAGGAGCCTGCAAGGCAACTCCCACTCGGGGAGATGCAAAATACTTATCCGAATCCTCACCCACAAAACCAAGCAGGGTCCTGACTGGAGGAAGGTTTCTGAGTGATCGGGAAGCACAGCTGGCTCTGACGTAGAGCATGGCACGCAAGCACATGGCAGCACATGGCACAGCTCCTCTGGTAGTGGTACCAGCCACGGGGAGAGGAGGGCAGGGAGGGCTCACCACAAGGGCTGCAGGGTGTTTTGGAAAGATGGGGCTCCTTTTGCAAAGGGCAGAAAGGGGCTGAGCAGGTTGCAAAGTGCCAACTCAACTGCAGAGGAACACCCGCCACCCCAGAGCACCTTTGCAAAGGGCAGCGGGACTCGGGGCAGGGGTTGATGCAGCCAAGACCCATGGTGCTGGGAAAACCTCTGACTCCATTCCTGTGAAGCTGATTTGTTTTACCCTCTCTCTCTCTCTTCCCTGCCTCCCGCAGACCTGCTCGAGCACTCCCGTACTTGCAATGGGTCAGGAAGGCAGCACCGGGCTGAGGCCGGCCCAGTGTGGCGCAGGCAGGGTTCCCTGGCTGAATCAATTTCTGGACCCTCATGTCTTATTAGAGCTTCCTTTGGGTGCAAGCACCCAAAGGTCCTCATGTAACACAGCTCCTAAACTTTTCCCAACCTGCTGTGCCATCTCCAAGAAGAAAGACAATTCGCGAGCCTGAAAGTCCTGATACAGAGGGGGAAATGCCAACACGGCTCCCTCCACCATGCCCACGCAGACTGGCAGAAGCAACGGCGGGGAGATGAGCAGGTACCGGCATGCGGGTAGGCGTGAGACACCAAACCCTGCCTGGCTGGGGGAACCTTTCATCTGAGAAAGAGGAGTTTCCCCAATGCTCCAGACAGAAATGCTACTCGGGACTTCCCCGGTGGCATTATCCCGCTGGTCCATGCTTTGCAGTAGAGGGAGGTGCCAGCTCTGCGGGGGTGCGTGAGATGCTACGCCCCCACCTTCCAGGAGAGGAGAATGGGGCGAGCATCCTCAGCCTGGTAGCGGCAGCACCTGAGCATGGAGAGGCGGAGCAGTCCCTAATCCACCTCCTGCTCACGGGTGCTGCCAGCCAATGCTCGCCCCGGGGGTCCCATCCTGCTCTGCCCAGTGCAGGAGAGGGCAGGGTATGAAAGCACCAGCGGAGCCCCGGGCTGGGGTAGGTGACCATGGCTGGGAAACACACACAGAGCACACGCGGAGCCTCAGTTTAAGTGGAAATGTGGATGCTGGAGACCATACTCCCAGCCTGGCCCCATGGCAGTTCAAGTTTCCACAGGAAAGCTCTAACCCTTTCCGTCCTGCACAATGGAGCTAACGCCCCAGCGATGGCCCGAGGGCTGGGGACACCCCAATGTGCCAGATTACTGACCAGTGCCTCACCACGACACAGGTCCCGGGACTGGCCGTGACCCAGCAGCTGCCAAGGGGTTAGTGGGACTCATTGAAAACCCATCCAACCAAACAAAACAAAAAAAACCCCACCTCTGATGCAGTGTACATCCCCCTTAAAAATCATTTTTCTTTTCTGCAATCAAACCAGGAATAAGATTGGCAAATGGAGATCACTCCCAAGCAACCCAGGCCAGGGCATCATCCCCCGTGGCCAGTGGCAGACGCTGCCCGGGTGAGCACAGGTCTCCAGCTCTGGCTTCCCCCTCTGCAGGCAGGGAAGCCTCCAAGCCTCCACCTGTGTCGGGCAAACCCTGAGGATCCCCCGCGCCGCACCACGGGCCGCAGGGAAATCCAGCGCCAGATTGCACTGCTGAGCAGGAATGGGTATCACACAGCGTAAGCCTTGAGAAATCTGCTGCTTGAAAAGCAAGCTAAATGAGAATAAAGCATCCAGCCGCTGGTTCACCCGCTTCATCCCATGCTCCAGCCGCCTCCCAGCACCCGCCTGCCCCCTCTCCTTCCCACGCATGCTGCAGGAGGCTCCCGCGCTTTCGGGGAGCATCTCCCACCCCCGGCACACCCCACCAGCTCTGCAGTGTCCATCAGAGGTATCCTCATTAGTGCAGCAACACAGCAGATCCCGGCAAAGCCCTGAGGTGTTTCTAAATATAGGAGGCTCCCTGCAAGTCCCCTGTCCCTGCAGAGACACTTACGGCTGCTGAGCCGGGGCTGGGGCTTCCCGCCCCTGCCGAGATCCAATACATCACCCTGCAGGAAAGTCCTCCTTCTTTCAAGGGAAGAAAGCTCATTTCTGTACCATCGTTTCACCTCTTTAAACACGCACAACGTAGAAGACAAGATAACATTAACCATGACATATTAATCGTTTGCCGTCAAGAAAATTCAGATTTAAGGCTCCTGCAGTGACAGTACAAATACTGAGTACACACAGCAAGAACATGGGCTTTCCCTGCTCCAAAATCAAAGGAAGTTTTGCCTCAAATTTTAACAGCACCTGGATCACATTCAAAACCCTTGCACAGGCAGGACACCAACCACTCACCACCCACCACCTCGGGAACGCATTGCCCCTATTTCTGGTTCTCTAAAAGCTTTATCTCAGGGTCCCTTCTTGCACCATCAGATTGGTGGTGTATTTCTGCGAGGGGCAGAGTTAAGGTGACAAGGGCAGCCCTCACCAGGAATCCCCTGACCCGAGCACATCAGGAAACCTCCGCCTCAGTGCTGCAACCAACACCAATTTTTGCATCATAGACCAAACCCTGCACCTCGTTGCAGCTGCAGCGCAGCAGCAGAGCGAGAGGGCAGGATCGATGCCCACACGGACGGCAGGACCGGGGCAGGGCAGCCACCAAGGTGTGTGAAGGCAGAGTTGAGCTCCGCAGCCCATCGCTGCCTCCTGGGTTTTCACACCCATCAGCCACCCCAGCGCGGCAGAGCCAGGACACACACAGCAAACACTCCCTTTTGCACCGAGAAACAACACAAGTCTTGTTCCATATAGGAAGGCTTCCCCTCCCTCCCAAACTCCTCCTTTCATTTTGGTACCCTGGATTTGGCAGGTGCAAGACATGGTCTGCCTCAAAATACAACGCTTCAGAGAGGAAACAGTCACATCTGGAGGCGGTGCCAGCTCTTGGCATCTTTAACTTTGCCAGAAGTTCACCACCCCCGGATAGCGCCGGGGTGGGGTCACGGCACCTCGCTGCCCCTTGCACACCCACCCCGTCCCTGGAGCCGAAAACGGGCTGGCTGCTCGCTTGCCTTCTACTTACATCATCGTCCTGCACGCTCAGGGGGATATCCAACATGCACATCTGCACAGGCTGCACCAGAGCCTTCTGCACGTTGAACAAAGGTTTTGCCTCCATCTTCCCGGGGATGGAGGGGCTGCTCATTCTCCTCTCTCTCCTCTGCCGCTCCTCTTCCAAGAGCAAGTCCAGCCCAGGCAGCGAAACAGATTGGAGACCTCTCCCTGCTCAATTTTGTCAGCACATCTTGCCAACAGCTGCTGCCTCTGCTGCTCTAAGAGGTCTTATTTCCTTCCTTGCAAATCAAAGAGCTGCGAGGAGCTGCACCAAGAGGCTGTGTGTGCGCGTGTGTGAGCAAGTGCGCCTGTCTGTGTGTGTGCGCGTGTGTGTGTAGCCGGCGATGCTCCTGAGGTCGGTGAAACAGCCCTCTGCGAGCATGCCACGGCACGCTGCCTTCCCCCTGCCTCTCCTTTCTTTCAGGGAAATCTCGGTGCTGGCTCCAGCTGCTGCTTTGCACTGGCGTGAGGTTTTCAGCCTCATCTACATGCATGGCACTCGCAAACCCCGTGCATTGTCTCAGAGACACAACAGGTCCTGCCTGCTGTGGATTTCTGATTATGATCAAACTGTGTCTGCAGCAGCTACAGCATTTCCCTCTGGCTGTTGTGGCCGACAAACAAGCAGAGCTGGAAGGATGAGAGGGTGTGAGACAGAGAGCATGAATGATCGGAGCTAGAGCCTCCCCTTTTCTTTCCTTCTCCTCTCCCATCCCCGCGTTCCATCATCGGAGGCAGTTTCAGCTCAGTGCCTTCCTGTACTCCAAGGACCACAGTAGGGCTTAAATAATTCACATCCAGAGAGTGCTTGGGAACCTTATGGCACTAAAAATACAGCGTGGCACTAAAAGGCAGTGAATATTGGTGATTCTTTTGTTTGCCGATCAGTTCTGCGTGGAAAGTTTTGCCCAGGTGAGCATGGCACCAGCTGCCTTTTCCACCAGAGAGAGCCTGCAGCTCTGAAACGGAGTTTTGCTAAAGGAAGTATGGCACAAAATGGAGTGGTTTTGCTACAAAAAGCATCTTTCTGCAGAATTTGCACCAGCAGTAGGATGAGAGTTGACATGGAGCAACATGTGCATCACCTGCACACGCACATCGCACAGACTTTATTGCTCTCACTAACAAGAATAAACCCGGGGCCAAGTCCATGGGCCATTTTCTCACCCTCATCAGCTCCAGAGATCAGGCTTAATAACTGGGAGAAGCACCCCAGGTGTCTCTCTACAGGGGGGGCGGCAGCAGAGGAGAGAAGCAGTTTGGTGGGTTCATCAAGCTGCACCCAGCGAGGTGAGTCACTGGGGCCACCTAAATACCCAACAGAGGGGCCACACAAAATGCCAAGGCCAAGTCAACAAGAACTCCTCATTGCCCCCAAACAGACAGGAGCTTACACCCTTACAGCTGCCCTTCTTGCTGGGCTCAGCAGGGATGGCATAAATGGGGTGGAACAGCCCCCACTCGAGGCATTTCTGGGTGGTTTCCCACGTCTGCAGGCAGCAGTGGGTCCCGCTCTGGGGCTGCCCATTGCTGCACGCAGGGCAAAGCTCCGGGACGGTGCAGCCCTGTCCCGGCTTTCCCAAACCCAGCCGCTGCCCGAGGCCACAAGCCCAGCTCATGGCATGCCTGGGTTTCAGAGCAGCGCCGAGGAGCCCTGCTGAGCCGGGCATTCCTGCGGCATTAGGTAAGCTGGGCTTGGCGAGCCCTGCTCAGCGCCCAGCCAGCACCAGCCCCGCATCCTCCTGGCCTCCCCGTCTGGGCTGAGTCATTCGCACAGGAGCCAGAGCCGGCCGAGACGCTGGGGTCACACAGGTCTCGCACACACATGGACCCTTCGTGCCGCTCGCAGTCAGAGCTGGGCACCTGCCCAGCACGCTGGGGCAGAGCGTGGGACTGCAGCGGGGTCTAGCCCATCGTTCCCAGGAGAAATGCAAGGGTGAGAAAACCAGTGCTTATATGCTGCAGGAATGGGAACTAGTGGACAAGCCTAGAACGTGACCAGGTAGGGATAAACCCACCATAAATAATTTTTAACTGGAAATTAGACAGAAGTTCCAAGCACCACGTGGTCAAGGCGAGCAGCAGCACAGGATGCAGAGGGCAGCACTGCAGCAGCCCTGGGAACGGCCTCGCAGCAGAGGAGTGAAAGGAGGTCGCAATTACAGCACGTCCATAGACAAAGCACTATTTCCAGGTCCATCTCCCAGCTTCTGGCTGACAGCATTTTGGCGACTGTCTGGCTCTTTTCATGGCAGAGAGGTAGTGCCACAGCCCAGGAAACACCCTGGCATCCCCAGTCACTGCCCCTCCACGTAAATGATGTCTTAGTGAGTCAATACAATCTGCACTCCCATGGAGGGCAGTCCCACATTTCAAATTACCATCACCAGCAATGAAATTTGCCCCCAGCACGGGCAGCACCCATGGCTCTGGTTCCACAGAAGGTGATTCAAACCCGTGCTTCAGCCCCAGCTCAGGTTACTCACCTCCCCACAACAACAGGTCGGCAGAGCACAGATTTCCAATAACAACTTTCCAGTAAGAAGCTGGCCAGCTGGGATTGCACCAACACCCTGAGAAGGACACAGATGAAATCTGTGGCACTCTGTGCCAGAATCTCCAAGGGCCACCATCCCCAGGAACCCACTTATCATCCTGTTCGGCAGCTAATCTTTCCCACAGGAACAGGAGAGTCTGCAAAGGTGGTGTGGAGGTATAGGAGCCCCATCATCTGCTGGTGCCTGGGTCTGCAGGGCTCCCCCAGACCTCACGGTAACAGCAAGGGATAGAGGGCAGAGGTACCCCAAAGTACACACTTCTGTCAGGGGCTCAGTCTGCCCTGCTGGTCCCCAGAGCCCAGCGATCTCCCACCAGGCAGCCGTAAAGATGCCAAGGGGATCACCCTTCTGGAAAAGTCACAAGCCA
This sequence comes from Larus michahellis, assembly GCF_964199755.1. Classification (NCBI taxonomy): domain Eukaryota; kingdom Metazoa; phylum Chordata; class Aves; order Charadriiformes; family Laridae; genus Larus; species Larus michahellis. The sequence continues at coordinate 12,989,414 of NC_133910.1, read as the reverse complement.
CACAGGCAGACCGTGCAGGAAAGCAAAACAAGTGCAGAGTCCCAGGAGAGGTGCCAGGCAGAGCAGCAGCAAGAGGCTGGATGAAAGAAGAGCAGCTCCAGAGAACCATCTCAAACCAACAGCAGCGGGACACGCGGGGGCTGACGGGACGCGAGAGTTGCTGTGTGTGGAAGGCTTCAGCCAGAGGTAACCAGCCAGATGTTGTGGGCATTCGCACAGTCCCAGGGACAGCATGAAACCTTCCCCTCCTCACCAGGGGCCAGCTCGTGCACGTCCACCCACCAGTCTCCCCAGACACCTGCATAAGTCCCTAGGGAACGTAACGGTCCTTCAACAGAAAGCAGCAAAGTGGTTTTGAAAAATTTCCCATTGGGAGATTTTCAGCAGAAGTACAAGGTGAAGATTCCCCCAGCAAGCCAGCCCAGACAGGCCGATCCTACGCAGATATTTGAACGACAGCCTCATCCTACTCCTCCTCCAGTCTGGCTGGCACGAGTGGAAACCGTGCTACGATCCCAGATCCTCCAGCAACAGCAGCCGAGCACCTTAAACATACCGCCGCATGGGTAACAGAAGAGCCATGCCCCCAAGCACAGGACTAACACTGCTGGAGCCCAACGGCAGCAGGCGCCAGCCCAAGGAGCGGGGAAGCCCTGCGAGGGGTGGAGGAGAAGTCTCCCCCTGGTATCACCTTACCCCAGCGGCCACTTCTGGCAGACAGGGGAGCCCCAGCACAGCCACCGATTCTTCCCCATTTCATTTTGCACTGGAGGTTTATTGTTTCCTGCAGATACAGCTGAGCAGATAAAGCCCATCATGAGACCTCACTGCTTAGCAACCATTACTGGAAAAACACTGTTTTCCAGTAACAGTCTTGGCAGGAACAGAGCAACTGCAGGGCAAAGAAATTGCAATCCCTGGGCCGGGTGCATCCAACTCCAAACTGCTCCACTGCCGCCCAGGGAGATACCAACTCCTGCACTGGGAAGTGCAACCGTTCCTTAAGGTCCGAAGAGCCTCCGCTACCCTGCAAGCACGTAATTTTGGGCACACTGTGACGGACCACAGCTGAGCCTCTGCACAGGTGGATGCAGGCTTCAGGGACAGACTCACGCACTGGAGGATCTCAGTACCCAGCCTAGCTGCTACAGCGTAAACATTCAGAGCGCTCCGAGAACTGGTGACCAACCTCTCTCACCACGTTGGCCATTCCTTACACCAAGTGACTCGCAAGGACAAAGGCCCACCTAAGGAAGGCTGACTCCAATGCTTGATGCAGTCAAGCATCAAAGACTTTCACAAAATTAAAGAAATTCCACAGAAATAACAATGGCGAGTTTGTTTTTCAAAGGAAATTGCAACTCCATGTGTTGTCCGCAAGCCCAAACATCGCTGCATCCTGTACATGCACAAGAATGCTGTACTTGAAGAGAAACGACTCAAAACTGACTGGTTTATTTTCACTGCGTGAGGCTGACAGAAAGGCAAAGAGGAAACAAAGCACGAGTGAAAGGCAAATGGAAAATCCCAACAGCTCTTCCCCTTTGATAGTTATCAGTAATAGAAAGAGGAAATCTGCTTTTGAAAACACAGAAATCCCAACCTGATGGCATCCCTCTGAAGGAATCTGGCACTTAAAAAAAGCCTACGGGTAGATTTAGAGAGCCAGAAACAGGCGCGGACGTGAAGGTGGATGCCTGGTGGGACTTCCAGGAGACCATGAGCAGGTAGGACACCTATTTCCCTGTGAAAATCAAAGGCACCTTGGTATCTAAGCTCATGGGTGCTTCTGTATATCCCATTCGAAATCTGTCTGTCTTGTCACAAATGAGCGATGAGAACAAACCCCATTGATTTGTAACTGCACCCTTGTTTTTAGGCATTAATTTGAAGAAGCTGCCCTCGTTCCCTCAAAGTTACTCCCAATAATGGCCACAGCCTGTGCTGCACCTCATGTCTCTGGAAAGCCCGACTGGCATTCAGCATCGTGAGACGAATAAATTCCCATGCTCCCCAGAATAGATATGTATGCAAAATTAATTTGCAATCAAGCCCGCGCGAAGCATGAGACAGCCTTTTAATAGGTGCAGAGCAGCAATTACCAATGCAAAGTGAAAACCAACAAGCATTAAAGGGGGAGTTGGGGGAAAACCAATTAGTTTTCTTGGGATTCCTCCACACATTTGCCACTGGAGGTATTTCAATTTTCACGCTCCCCTGGGGGCCGAGAGCGCACCCTGGGAGCCATCACGTCCCCATGGGGTGGGGACGCTTCCCCACCGCTTCCCCCTCTGTGGTCCCATGATGCGGCTGTGCTGGACTGGTCTCCATGGAGACGGTCACTGCAGCAACGGAGACCAGAGGTGCAGCTGATGGGGCTGCGAGAGGATGCAAATGAGACCGAGGACCACCTCTCCACCACAGGAGAGGGACCGTGAGGTACCCACACGCCTCCTTTCTGCTTCTGAGACTGTTTCCCTGCATCGCCAGGATAAAAGGGCTCTGCCGCTTGTGATCCAGCTGCCTCATCCCATGCTGAAAGCGCTTTATCCTGTTGAAATCAGTCCCACAGGAGCTGGTAACATCGAGCTGTCACGGTGGGTACGGCATCGGGAGGGAGCTGAGCTCAAGGCTGTCATGGCAACAGTTTATTGAGTTTCCATAACCGCCCTCCCACCGGAGGTGGGGACAGAGCCCAGGCCGGGGGCACTAATGCAGCAGCCCCAGCTGCACAGGGCTGGGGAGTCCAGGGTGGGCAGAGCTGCCCAAGGAGGGGTGCCCGCCACTCCAACCACTGCGCTACTGCCCGTGCACCAGGTGGAGGAAGGACCCCATCCCTGGGCAGACATCCCGGAGCAGCTCCCCAACCCCTCTTGCCCCAAGTGGCACCAGCACCCTGTACCACGACGCTGCTGGAGGACAAGCAGGACAGCCACCATGTAACTCCTGCAGTTCACAGCTGCCCCCACCATCCACACCACAAAAATAATCTTGGTTTCCTGCTAGACTGAGGCCATTTAACATCCCCTTAGCCTCCCCATCCCACACGCACCCACTCTGTGCTGCCAGAAGGACCTGGGCACAGCGCTCAGGCAGGGAAATCCCTGGCACAAGGCCTGCACCTTTTTTTTTTTTTTTTTTTTCTTTTTTCTTTGTGTGTATTTTGTTGGGATGACTGCGTTCATGCACGGGTGCCCAGCTCCTCAGGCCGGGCATACATGGCAGGCTTAGGAGCTGAGGGCTGCAGAGGTACCGGCGTGGCAAGATGCCACAAACTGCCACGTGCCCTTTACAGCTGTTCCCTGCCAGCTCCAAACATGAGGAAAAGCCCCATCATCTCCCAAAATACCTGCCCGTCAGGAGGCCACAGCACTCCAGCACAAACAGATTTTAAGAGAGAACAGGGCCAAGAATAAGCTCCCAAAGACCAGCACACCGTGCCTCCTCTAGGGCCAGCTCCGGACCATGCCCTGGCAGTGCAGCCAGCCATCGCACTGGGACCTGGGCAGGCACAGTGCAGGGCACATTAGAGCTCAGCTGTCCCCGCACTGGACTGGCAGCATGGCTAGGCACTTCCCACCGCAAACAAACTCTTTGCTGGAGAGGAGAAAAGTGCTGGGGGAAACAGAGCTGAGGGTACCGGCAAGCCGTGACAATCCCCGCCGTTAACAATTATAATCTCTCTGCAAGGGTTTATTCCACCTGCCAACCAGACCACAGCAGCAGCCGTCTGCGGTGAGAGACCAGGCTGGCAGCAAGGCCGGGGCACCTCTCCAGGCATATGTCTGCATGCATCCAGCCCCGCATGCAAAGAGAGGGCACACGGATGTGTTGTACAGCACAACACACTACCTGGGGCATTTACCAGAGACAAGAGCATCCACTAATTCACGCACCTGGCTGAGCCTCCTGCACTGGGCAGGGTTGTTCCCTTCAGCGTATTTTCCAGAGTGTAGCTGAAGCTTAAACAAACCCGAAGGAGGAGGTTCTTGTGCCCTCATCCCTGGAGCCTGCTCTCGTCTACAGGACGCCGTGCCATGGGGTCTAAAACGCTCTCAGCTCCTCATGCATACTTTAGCCTACATAACACATGACCAAGAGGTTATCTGCAGATCCACATCACTGCTCGGTGTCACTCGGCAGACAACGAACCGCAGGCTGAGAGAGATAAGAGACACGCCTGTGGCAGCTCGGAGGTCTCCAGCCCTATGCACTAAGCCGAAGACTCTCACGATCCTCCCCCTTCATGCTTGCTTTGCAGGGTTTAAAGAAGTTTCCACCATGTGCTGTCCCCTCTCCACTAGCTTGTGTTAGCCAGGGGGATGGGAAACACTTGTTGCATGGACAGATTCCTGAAGCAGGTTGACTTTCCTGGAAGTTTCCTTCAGGATTCCCATTCGGCAGCTCCCCATCCTCCTGTTATGACAGTGAATGGTTCGACATTGCTTCCTCGGCTGCAAGGGCAGCCAATGCCTTTGGCCCACCTCTCCCAAGAGGCATGGCCCCGGGTCAGAGCAGGAGAGGCATTTCAGCCTGGATCCCGCCTCGCGGGAGGGTGAGGGGGGCAAGGACACGGCAGGGCGGGACTGACCAAACCCGAAGGCTGTCAGCTTTGGTGGACACAGTCCAGAGCGTGCAGAGGCCCTTCCCTGACCTCCCCGAGGGCTGCAGTCGGAGCTCAGCTTTCCCAGGCCTGGCCCCCGCACAGCACAGACGTGCAGCCTGCCATGCAGGGGGCTGCACCCCCCCGGCCCCATCCCCTGCCAGCTCTGCAGCCCCTGGGGGCTGGGAGCCTGCTGCATTTTGGGGACAGCGAGCTCTGAGCTCACTTCGCATTGCACAGATTAATGAGCCATCCTACCAACCTGCTGTCTCCAGATGCTTTCTTACAGCAGAGAGGAGAGAGAAGCCCCCTCAGGCGTTGCAGAGCAGTGCCTGCTCTCAGCTTTTAGGCCAAGCCACCATTTTTGGCTGCAGAAAGGGAAAACGCTTGGGTCTCCCGCACCAGCCCAGCAGCGGACGTGGAAGCTGGGAAACACCGTCCAGCGCTTTGGGACGTGCGGCCCGCACTGCCGGGCTGCGTTAGCATCCTGACCACCCGTGTGGTCCCAGACCCTTTGCAGCAGGAGAAACACGTGGCTGGCACCGGCAGACCGAGAGCATCCTCTGCATTTGCAGCAGGCCCCAGCAGAGCAGCACACCGCACAGGAGGTAGGACCAGTCTTGCCGCACACCCAGCACAGCCATCTAGTGACTGCGCTGCAAATCGGATGAAACTCAGCCCTGGAGGCCCACCATTGATTTCCGTTGCCTAACGACAGGAAAGCTTTATAATCCTATTAACTAAACACCCTTTCAAGCAGCCCTGGGAACAGCACAAAGGGGAGTTGTATAAGCAGTTAGAGCCACCCAGTGCAGCGCCTGGCTCCGGTAGGTGCTGGGCGAATTCCCCAAAAGCGGGGCTGCGACACCTGCAGCGGCAGGCGCAGTGTCGGTGGTGGCCCCCGCAAAGACACTTTGGATCCTGCCAAGAAACACGTGCTTCGGCTGCAGGTCACTGGCCAGAGCGCGAAGGAGCTAGGAGGCCTTGCACAGGAAAATGGTGCCCACACATGAAAACTTACAAGACTTGGCCCCCGAAATATTGACAGGTATCATTGCATTTCGATCTCTTCTAATTATTACCACCCTGGTCATACTTACAGATGTTGCCCAGCAAAAGATACACTGCTTTGGCCAAAATATATAAACATTTCACAGAAGAATGTGAATTTCACTCTGACTTCCTAGGGAGAAAGGATTATTTCAGAATACTTCTATTTACAAAATGTTTCAAGATTGTACCCGTCTCCCCTAGTTTGAAAAAACAGCCAGTGTGAAAAGAAATAAATAAATCAAGCTCGTAGAGGACGTACAATCCCAGTTTCCCACCCAGCCCCCGGTACCCCAGAACTCCACTGCATTTCCGTACGAGAAGCCTCCGTGTTCCGGTGAGCCCCACGAAAACGTCGCTGAGCCACACGCAGGGACGGAGACCGGAGCAGCCGTGGGCCCTGCGGCCAGCCCTCCCTCCAAGTGCCACAGGAAGGACTGTGCCACTGTGCAAGACGCAGACCCCTGGCTGATGCCTCATCTGACTAAAAGCCCTTCGGGCCCAGATCTCCTCCAAACGGCACGGTCAGGATATCTGCAGCGGTTAGCCTGAGGAGGAGGTTCTGTGCTGTGGAAGGAGGGAGATAAATGCCTTTCCACCAGCGGAAATGCACCTTCCCCGGATCGTGGAAGCATTAATCAGTCATCTTCCCTTCCCATTAATTAGTTATTCACACAGCATTGCAAGTTTCCAGGCCTAATATTTTCCACAGCGGGTTATGAATGCAGAGGCACAGGCTGAGCTCTTTGTCAGGGGACATGACGCTGCAGGCTTCCCCATCGGTGCCACGCGCAGTGACGGAGCAGGAGGCCAGGCACAGCTCTCCTAAACAAAACCCTTCCTCCTCTCAGTGCATATCCCAAAACAGAACTGCGCTCCATGAGCACTGGGGAAGGAGTGTATCCCAATACTGGGACAAGGCTGTGGGGCCACAGGCTCCGGCTTGCACACCAAGGCACAGCGCTTGTACCAGCCTCGTTATTTTGGTGCCACTGAGGACAGCACAGCCACCAGAAGCGCCTGCCTGTCACCATGGAAATGCTGAACGGGAGGGTTTGAAGCCTGCTGGGACTTTCAACCTCTGCCAAGCAAAACAGGGCCCTTAAACAACCGCAAGCCCTCAGCATTTGTATGAGGAGGAGACTTGTGCTCCCCTTGGCCTGCTGAGCACGGGGCAGCTAACGCGGGACTTTTCCCAAGAAAAAAGCCGCCCAGAGAAAGGACACCCCCTGCTCCTCCAGCCTCCACACAGACCAGCTGCCCTCTCCCAGTGTGCACCCACCAGATCTGCCCCGCAGACACCCCACAGCTCAGGCAGCAATGGTTTTCCAGGTCTGCACAGGTTTTCCAGGTCCAGCCAATGCCTTCGCATTTGCTGTGAGAGACTCCTCCATCCCCTCCCGGCAGACCTGATCACTGGCCCTCCCGCTGGGGCTGCCGAGCCTCTTTGGAGAGGGACTAGAAAGCAGCCAAGGGCACACTATTTTCCTGTTTCCTGTAACTTGGAGCAGGACACGCAGCAGCAGCCACCCTGACCAGGGTGTTTCCTCCTGCCCTGGACCTTGCCACGCCACCCATTGCCGTTTTTCACGCCATTGCTGTCTCCTCCAGGGAGGCGAAGAGCCATGACCGCATGGGACACGGCACCGAGCAGGATGGGCAGGAAACACATGGTGAGAAATCCGCTGTGAGAGGGAGATAGCGGGGCCAAAAGACCAGGGCAGGGCGTCTGCCAAAGATTTCAAAGGGGCCTACGGGCTGCCCTGTGAAGTGACCCTGACCTCCCCATCCCGTGCCGATGGCCCGCACGGAGCCAGGCGGGCTCCTTTTGTGCTGACCGTGGCCTTTGCAGTGTTTGCTTCCTGCCTTCAGGCCGGGCAGGGAGTTTATAGCAAGGGAGTGGGAAACAGATTGGGGCAATATGGAGGAGGAAAGATGAAAAGGAACAGCGGATGTCCTGAGAAACCCACAAGGGTGCAAGCCAGACACAGTTTTCAGGGTAATATCAGCCAGCACGTGCCTTCGGGGAGGCTGCAAACAGGTTCACATGGCCACATCATGAATCCCGGGCACCGCACTGCCTTTAGGCTGTGCCAGCGACCTGTCCCCCAGCCGCACATCCCCTGCTCTGGTAACACCAGGAGTGCTTCTCCAGCCACACAAGTGATCCCTCCCAACAGCACCAGTCAGCCTGCAGCAGTCAATATCTACACCACACCTCGCCCATTGTCTCTCCCCCCTCCTCCCTTTCTTTTCTAGACCCTACAGGGAGCTGTGGAGCCTTATCTGGGATGCCCTGACATCCCAGAGCTCTGGCGCCACATCTAAAGCCTCGCTGATTTTCTCCAGATCCTACACAGCAGCATGACAGACCAAGGGAAGGCTTCTCCACCCTCTCTGAGCTGCAGCAGGCGAGCAACCCATCAGGGCACTGCTGTGCCCCTTCCTTCACCCCATCCCCCTCGCCTTGCTTCTTTCCTTCCTTCCCCCCATCTTTGAAATTTCTCTCCACAGAGCGGTGAAGGACATTGTATTGTAGCTACAGCTACTCCAGGGACCATGCAATGTTCACTAGCCCCAAGCGCAGGAGGGCAGGAGCCTGCAGGGTCATGCCAGAGCACAGCTCAGTGAACCCAGGGGCTGTAAATCTTTGCAGAGGATGAACTCCCGCTGCGTTCCCGGGCCTCGAGGGAGCAGAAACTCTGTCCTGGAAGCCTGTGATGCCCCAGCACGCCACCACCAAGCTGCCTTTGACGTCAGCTCATGTCTACAAACATTGTCTTTGACCCACGGCCAAAACTTGCAATGCAGGGGAAAATCGGTGGAGAAAGCGAATATCCGCAGAGATACCCCGCAGAGAGCCTGCTCCAAGAGCGCTGGGTGGCGAGGGGCAGCGGGCCAAGGGCAAATGCGCAGGCGCAGCCGGGGTGACTTGGGAGCCAAAAGGGCCCCAAGAAATCAAGCCATCTGAAATGCAAATCCCCAAGGAAAACGGATGGGTGAACCCTCACTACAGGTCACGCAGGCTGGACTCGGGCAGTCCCAGCAGGGAAACCTGCTAACATCTGGAGGCTCTGCCGCTGCCAGCGGATCCCGCAGCAGCCAGGGGCTGGCCCCAGGCAGAGCACACTGGACATCTGGGAGACGTGGGGCAGCTCAGCACCCAAACAGCTGCCTGCCAGCGGCTGCCATGGCGACTCCAGCCACAGGGCCATCAACAGAGCATGTTCAACCACACTGCCCCACGCACGTATTTAAATACTACTATACCAACACAAAGAGCACAGATGTGGCAGCCTGGAAAGCAGCAAAGGCACTTCTCCCAACCACTACTGATGGAAAGGTCACGGGTTTGCCTGTTGTTTACTGAGCACTAGGGAAAGCTGGGGGATGGGTTGGCTGGTGACAGTGGGAACAAGCACAAAAGGGATCAGGGTTTTCTTTTTATAGGAGGGACACAGTGATTGACATGGTCTTGCTGAGGTCTAACAGCAGGCCCACGGTGGCCTTGGGATCGGACCTCAGGTCACCAAGGATGGAGCTGGCTCATATTAGTCATCACCAAGGAGTCAAACACAGCTCCTCCTCGGTCAGCAAGACGCAAACACCAAGCTCCGCTGAGCAGATCTGCTCCCGCAGTGGAGCCCAGATTGGCGAGCGCTGCTTTCCAAGAGAGCCGGGCGCCTGCCATGCCCCGGCTCCCATCACCACTGACCCTTCTGAGCACTGATGAAGGCAAAACCCAATCGCTCATAGGGAAAACAACAGTGCCATCTGCTGCACAGCCCCGCTCGGCCCCGAGCAGCCGGACAGGCCATGGCCTGCCCACACAAGGCATTCGCACAGGCTTATACCGCTCACAACAGTATGCGAAACGCATCCCCGACCAGCACCAAGACAGGCACGGAGGCAGCAGCAAGCATCACTGGAGTGGGAAGGCAACCCTGCAGCAGTCCTGATGGCTACCCGCAGCTGAATGACTGGGGACAGCCTCTGGTTTGCACAGAAGAGCTAAGGACAGCAGGATGGGGAGGCGGAGCAGAACAAGAGAGTGCCCCAGAGCCCATTTAGTGACCACAATCCGTGAAGGAGATGGAAGAAGAGGCAAGCTCACTTGGCAAAAGCAGGCAAACAACCCCTTTCCTCCATCAGCACCCTGCAGGTGAAGCACACCTTCCAGCCTCTCTACAGGCGAGGGGAGGAAGAAAAAGGCAAACTTCCCTAACACCCACCAAGCCTTGGCGAGACAGCTGACACCATGCCAAGCTTCTCCTTTGGAGAGAAATCCCAGATTCTGGCATTAGATACCACATGTACTTTGTCACCATGATATCCCAGGGAAACTCCAGGTAGTGGGGCCACCTGGGAGAGCAGGGTCAGCCCGAGGGAGCTAATAGCAGCTTCTCTGCACCTCCAGCCCCAGCAGCTGTGGGTAGTTGCCAATTAGCCACCCCAGCTCCACAAGTGATCGCGGTTTGGTGGCAGGTGAAGCAGTTTCTCTGCATACACCGCCTGGAAAGAGTGCTGGCATCCTCCGTGAGACATGTGTTGCTATAGCAATGGGAAAGGTATCAGAAGCAAAACGAGCGTTGATGGATAGCGCAGATTGCTTTTAAGATTGCCACGCAAGATCAGGACTCCTGCTTCTCGAAGTCCAGTAGCCAGGCACCATGTAGGGAATGCCACAGTGAAAACACTGCAAGGAACTGAAAAACACAACTCCAAAGATGCTCGGAATAAACAAACTCCTGAAAGGCCCCGGCTTTCTTCACATAAAGAGCCACCTCAAAGCAAACTGACCCCAAAGATAAATTGCACTGAGCTACAGGATGTCAAATCATTACAGTATCCCAGAGATTTATTCTGGAGCCCACAGCAGTCGCTGCATCCTCTGTTCACGTCTGATCAGCCCTATTTGCGGGCACATACACACTTGCATGAGTGGGAGCTCCAGATGGAGCAGCTGAACCACGCTGAGGAGGGACTTTGCATCTCTCCACCCGCTTCCTCCCAGACCCTACTGCCAGCTGGACTCTCGCTTGCTGTCACTTGTTGCCAACTTGCCCTCCTACTCGTGGCAAAGCACCACCGAGAGTTAACTCCTGGCCATTGGAGTCACTTCAGACACAGGTCCCTTCTCTGCCTCAGAGCAGATGACAGAGACAGAAACAAATTCAGGTCCAGCCCTGCTTGCCTCGGGCTCTCAGCATCCTGCCCTCAGCCAGCCCCAAGACTGCTTGTCCACCATCTGCTCCCTTCTCCAGCCCAAACGGCCAGCAAGGGGGAGAGGGGACAGTCTGGGAGTGTGGTTCAGGATGGAAGCCACCTTTTGACTCAGCTCACGTGCAGGTTTCAGTTTTAAAGGCTGAAATTCAGCCTTGCACATGAACCTTTGCTTTCACATGTCATGACACCCTGAACAACACACCTGCAGCAATTAGATCAGAGATGAAAAAAAATCTCCTTGTTTGCTCAGCTTATTTACTTTGCAGCAACTCAGTTTTCCCAGTTGTTTGTGTGGGTCTTTCCCTTAGCAACCAGGGAGAGACACATTTATGAGGCATGAAAAATGTAGCTGTACAGCCATAAGAACTGGCAGGGTGCGGCTGCGGGTGCAGCTGGAAATTCCTCTTAACTGGTAGTCACAAACGATGGGACTTCAATGAATTGCACCCCTTAAACAGCACCGTGGCTCCTCCTCTTCGAGCAAGACAAGTAGGCAGATCAGGACTTCTAACTAACCTATGCTCTCCACCTTACTACCAACCACGCAGGATCCTAGCCTTGTAACAAATACCTCTACGTGCCTCAGTTTACCCATACGTAAAATGAGGGTAAGTATAAAAAGCAACAGGAAGGCTAAATTTGAGACCTTAATACAAAGCGCTCCATAGGAATTGCAACGTGCATTCCCCAACAAGGAAGGGAAACTGAGGTCTGGACATTTTTTCTACACAGCTTTACACCTATAATTTTCTGGATCTCCCAGCAAAATTATTCACCCCAGTCCACAGCCATGGTGACAGAGTACTCTTGTTCTTGACCCTCGGCAGGGTCAGGATCCAAACCCCAGTATTTTGGTTGCCAACCCCCTTTCTCAAAGAGACATGCTACAGCCCAGCATGCACGCACGCTGTCACTAGCTGCTGCCACACACACTCACCCCCAATAGAGCTAATTTAGCTTTTTTTTTTAATAGGGCTGGATCAAGGCAAATGAGACTCAGACCAAATGGACCCACTGGGTGCAGGAGGCGGCTCTGGCATGCGTTTTCCAATCCAAAAATGGATCCCAGCCTATTTTTCCATCACAGCATCAGCCCTTCCCTGTATTCATTCTTGGGCCCACAGGAGCCATCGCTGCCCATTTACCTTCCCACCGCCCCCACAAGGGCAGCAGCACAGACCCCCCCTTCCCTTCCCAGGGTTGGGGTCAGGAAGGGAACACAAGAAGGGGAACAGAAAGTATAAAGTCAGATGAGCATCAGGACCAGAGAGCCACATTCTGATGAGACCCCCAAATTTCACGCCTTTGCTTCATCCTCCTCTGCCTCAAAAGCACCAGTGGGTTTATGGGTAGGATTTTTGTCCACCTCAGCTCAATTTAGCTTCATTTAGCCTCATAAACACACCAGGCAGAGACAAGGGACCTCCTGGTGCCACTTGGCCTAAGCGCTGCGGCCCTGGCTCGCTGGCACCGCACACAGCAGCTTCGCAGCCTGCCAGCAGCCACACAGCTCAGTAACGGCTGCAGCATCGCAGCGGCAGCTAGACCCTGTCCCAAACTGTCTTGCTTTCGTTCTCAATCCTTCAGCCCCACTTCTACATTACGCAGACAGAAAGCAAAAAAAAAATTTAAAATTTCTCCCCCCCTCCGCAAAGTCTGCTGTTTCTCCTTTGCCAAATCTCACGCTGCAGACCAGGGGTCAGGATCGCTGGCACGTACAATGTCCCCCTACGCCAGCAGGCAGCAAGGGACCGGCACCTGCGGCTACAGACCCCCAGGAAATCGCCGACAGAGCCCACCCGCCCCCTGGCACCGCGCACGCATTAGTCCCCCGTCGCGGGCACGCGTGGGCCGCCGTGAGCCCCTTCCCGCCGGGGCGCTGAAGGGGACCGAGCCCGAGCCGCGCACCGGAGCTCAGGGGGGACACCGTGAAAGTGCTCCGGGGAGACAAAGCCGACGGGCGAAACGCGCAACTCACCTGAGTGTCGATCATCATCATGCCCCGCGCATAGCCTCCGCCGGCCGCGCAGGGAGAGCCGCTGGCCGCCGCCGCCGCGGGGCTCCGCGGGGCCGGGCTCACCGCCCCTCCGCGCTGCCCGGCGGCCGGGGCCGCACCGCGCCGGCCATGGGGCCCCGCCGCCACCGGGGAGCCGCCGCCAGCGCGGAGCGCGGCCGGGAGAGCCGATGGCGGGGCGGCACCGTGCGGGGCGGGGGCGGGCGCGCCGCTACCGGGAGGGCGGGGGCCCTGCCCGGCTCCGCCCGGCCTGGCCGCCCGCATCCCCCGCTGAGAGCCCGCAGGTGGGTGCGCGGCTGCAGCCGTGGGCGCACGCACGGGCACCGGCACCCCTCCAGACGCGCACCCCACCTCTGGGTGGGTGCCCCCTCTCTCCCCCCAGAGGGGGTGCTGGGGGGTGCTGCGGGTGCCGCCGGGGGAGCAGGACCCGTGGGAAAGCACCTTGCAGGCCTCGCCGGGGAGCGGGGAGCGGTTCGGAGGGTTTTTATAGCTGTGCAAGCTATAAATAGGAGAAGAGCTTCAGGACAGAGAAAGGGGTCATTTGCTGGGCGAGATCCCTCTGCGCGCACCGCTACCGAGCTCTCCCCAGCAAGACACCTCTAACCAGGCGAGCCCAGCACCCTGCCGCATGGGGACTGGGACACCACTGCGCAAACATCCACCCCCGGCTGCCCCTTCTCTGCTCAACCCAACACTCAAAACAGGGGCACGCAGGGAGCCGGGGAAAAAGCTGCTGGAGATTTCGGTGCACAGTCGGTGTGCCGGAGCGTGAGCTGGTGAGACAGCGCAGGCTGAGCGAGCAGGGTTGCCCTGGAAACAGAGAGGCTGCATGTGAACGGCTCCGGTACCCACAGTTTATATTTATGAGGCCGATGACATGTGCCATTGCAGAGTGATGTCAGGAGAAGCAGGAGCTGAGAGAAGGCTGCGTCACTCTCCATGGCCGAGTGCACCCAACCGGTGCAATGCTCCCGGCTCAGGGGTGCAGCGCCGGCCACCGCAGTCCTGGGGACCAACACACACACCCGGCACCCACACCAGTGCCACCGTGTCTAACAGCCCCCCGCCCCAGCAGCCACCGAGCGGGAAGAACCAACTCTGCCAGGGTCGCGATGGGAATTAGTGACAAGGCACAGTCCATCACATCTGGCCGTCCCGCTCCGCCGTGGCTCCAGGCCAGCACAACCAGCAGCTCTGGACGGGGAGCGTAGCCAGGAAAGGAAAAGGTGCTGTCAGGCCTCTCCCTCTGGCACTAGATGCTGCTACAGAGCAACATCATTCTAATTATAGTAATGGTGTCAGTGCTGAACGGTGGGAAAAATACATACTTCAAAAGGTCTATAACTATGTAATTTGCTGCTGGCAAAACTCACTAAAAAAAAAAAAAAAAACAACCCAGAATGAAGCACTTTTAAAAAGTAATTTGTACTCATCTGACTTGCTTTAAATAAGCTAAAGGTTCAGCTAGGGGAGCAGGGGTGATGAGGTGGGCATACGAGCAGCAGAGATTTCTGGTTAGAACTGCCTTTCTATTCATATGGCTTTATACTAGTTTTACATGAAACAGTGACATTTGGTGAATCTATGTTTAATCTAAATATAGCCCAAGAAAAGTCAAGTCAGTACAGCATTACTCTTAGAGAAAGGAGGGAGTCGGGTGGGTAGGCAGACATTTAAAAGTCACTTCTTCGATGTGTTTTGCTAGCAATGCTTTCCTAAATTATTTGATTGTGTGGACCTACGTGTGGAGCAGAACTGCAGGATTGGGGATTTAGTGTGAGTAAAGCGCAACCCACTCCTGCAAATTCCTTCTGCAGTTCCTGCTGTTCCTGAAAGCACCCGTCACTGTCATTGTCACTCCGCCTGGAGAGTTGCTCTCTGCATGTTTCACCCCTGGGGATCCCACGGGGACTCGCTGTGGCGGTGAGGTGAAGCAGAGCAGCGGGTGGAGAAAATAGTAACCCTGGTGCTTAGAGCTGCCCTTTGAGACCAGAGCAAACCCCTGCTCAGGAGGAAACTCATTCTGTGTATCTCACATTCACTAGTGAGCAACCACGACTAGTCCCCGTGCGGACAGAGAACAAGGGACAGTCCCTTCCTTGGAAAGCCACAGGCTAAACAGGTAAGACAAGGGTGGGAGACTAAAACCAGCCGTTCCGGCAGGGAGCTCACAGCCTTCCAGCTCCTTCCCACCACCGTGCTGCTTTTGCGGCGTTAAACCAGCCAGATGCACACAGCTATTCCCCAGGCTGGTTTTGTGCAGGGGAATAGCTGATGTTCTTATCCTTCCTCATCTGTGCCTGCTCAAAGACCATCTCATTTCCGTGCCCCCCAGCCACAGATCTCACCCAGAGAAGGTTTGACTGGGCCAGTCCTTTCCTAACTATTGCTGTGCACCAAAGTGGTTCAAAATGACATTTCTGGTCAATAATGTCAGGCAGCAGCACCTGTGGGAGGGTTAAGGGAAATCCAAACAGGAGTGAAAAAGGCTGCAAGTCTGGCTTTGTGGAAATGATTCTTGTTCTATCAGCGGGGAAACGCGAGGATCATGGTCTGTCCCCACCTAGGATCATATTCGGTGCTGGAAGTTTCTGTATCTTGCCCCCCAGAGAAGTTTTCCCTTTGGGGAAAGGAAAGTCACCAGCTGGGACAAGGAAAGAAAAAGCCTGTCAGATGGGTTCTTAAATTAGATGGACAATGAATGATGAGTCTGTTCCAGCCGAGCAGAAAGGGACGGATGGAACAAGGGGCCCTTGGGAAGGCAACAAGCTACTGATCTGAGGCTTGGTTAAGGACAAACAGGGCTTGAGTCAGAAATACCTCGAAAGCACGATCAGATCCTCAGGCAGTGTAAATCGGCCGATGATTTATTTACATGTGGTGATTCCCTTTTCATGCAGTACTATGTGCGTGTTTCCAAGTACAAATTCCCTTTGCACGGGGACACATGAGATGGCATTGACCCCCTGTAGCAAATGGAGGAAGACCCCAGATGCAATAGTGCCAATTTGCTCCCTTGCTAATTGTCTGCCTCAGTTTCCCCACTGAGCAATGGATGCTGGTGGGGAATTCAGATCAGAAAGTAGGTCCTTGTGAAGCTGCCACACTGCCCACAAGTCTCAGGCTGCACAATCCAAATGAGAGAAGGAAAGCTTGCCGCTGGTGTTGGGGGAAGGGGATTAATCAGCAGGGGATGACAACAGAAGTCCAGGCTTTCATTAATTAGAGGAGGGCATGAGCTGATTCAGGGAGCATCTCCCACACTGCACTGGGGAGTGTGTTTCTGCAGTCACATTCTGCTGCTCCCTGGAGACATAGGGAGTTTCTCGGTACTGCCTCAAATCACAGCCCTGTCGAGCAGAACTGTGTCAGGTAACGTGACATAAGACCTTCCCCCGGGGAGAAGCTGCAGGCCTGCCAGGAGAATAAACATGTTTGGCACTGCACAAATCAGGCCATTATCACGTCAATCACACGGTCTTGGATTCAGCCAAAAGGTGTCGGAAGCAGAGCTGGAGACCAAGCCTTTCACAAAAGTTTTTCAGAACAGGTACCCCAGAAATATAGCCCACTCTCTATCACACAACATTTGTGCTGGAGAACTTCCTCTCATGGTGGATTTAGTATAGGCTATGGACACCTGCACAGGAATTCAAGTCATTTAGTATGGCAGAATGAAGCCCAACGGCTGCGAATACAGGCTGCAAACACAGACCAATTTAGAGCAGAATTAAGGCATAAGGGGAATTAGCCATTGGCACAGCTGATCTGTGGACTTGTGGCTGCTACATCACTTCACGTTTTTAATGGGTCTGAAGGCTTTTCTAAGCTAGCACAGCCCAGCCATATATTGTGAGCTTGATACTGACATTGGGAGATAATTTTATCTGGCTTGTCCTGTGCAGGAGATCAGACTAGACAGTTCCTTCTGGCTTGTAAAAGAATCCATATACGTGTATATATATATATATAGCAACTGGCATAATGAGACCCTGGTTTCGGTCATGGCCTTCAGACACAACTGTTTTACGAGTAAGAAATATACAGTATTAATCCTGGCTTCAGTCAGAATATATCTTTTCGGAAATATTTGGATAAAGATCTTTCTTCACCCTTTTGGCTTAACTGAGTTGCCTGGTTACCAAACGCAGACATCTTCACGGGAGATTCAGTTCTGGTTTAGTTATGAAGCAGGGTATCTTCCTCCAGCAGCACGGCACTAAGAACAGTCTGGAGAAAATATAATAGGGCAGACCCTTTGCGGGATAAAGCAGACCCATCTGCCACTGGGGGTTTGGGGCTGGAGATATTTTGTGTACCTTATCTATATTATGGATACCGTGAAAGCTTTTCTAATTAGTCGTCTGGAAGATGAAATGCCTACAATGACACTGGCAAGTGCCATTTTCAGCCTGCTCACACAGGAATGAAATGGCTCGTTAAGTTCATCTGCAATCAGTGGTGAGGCCCTAAAGCTTTGAATACTTGATACACTGCCATACAGCAATTTTCTCATGTGAGGAGAAGCAAGAACAGTCAGGCACCTCTTCCCCATTTTCTCTCTCTGACAAATGAGCCTTTTTTTTTTTTTTTTTAAAACTGTTCCCTTAGAAACAGTCTGCTTAGCCCTTTCACCCCCGCTTCTCCTCTCCGTGCCGTACAGCATGGCAGCAGCGCTCAGCATGGCCATTCCCCACTGCTCCTTGTGCTCTCTCTCCCTGCTGACATTAAAAGAGCATGGCACAGACTCGCACAGCCCTTTGGTAGCACGCCTCGGGAGATAACAGAGGAGATGTTTATGGCAGCCGTGCTGCGGCAAGGGAGGTGGCACATGAACCTCCATGCTGTGACCTCAGTTGACAATTATACAGTCGTCACTGGCAAGCCGTGGCTGTTCCCCTGTGTCTGGACCCCCCTCGCCTGTTCACGCGAGTGAGCTGTCAGGCTTTAAAGGCTGCAAAACGCCCGGTTCAGCTTCTCATCGCATTCACACAAAGAAAATGTTAACCCCAGCTTACTTCCAGCTCTAGACTGAACTCACAGTTTCACTAGAGCATTTCATTATAAAATGAAATCATCCCGTTTGCTGGAAACGCATCAGCTCTTACTGTCGGTTCCAGCAGCTTCTAGCCAATTTACTTCACGGAGCTTAGAAAAGTTGGGAAGGACTGAAGCAATGAATAGGAACATGAACCTCTCAATCCCAGATTTTCTGTGTTGGAAAAGATTACATGATCTACAGAGACACGTGAACCAGGGAAAAGGTTCAGAGCACATCTGTGATCGAAATAAACCCAAAGAATTTCAGTCTGGGTCTGAGCTGTGCCAGTTCTGTCTAAACGCAGGTTTCCATAACACAGATTGGAATTTGGAAGATAATTGCTATAAGAATTCACACTATTTGTCCTGTCAGACCAGGGTTCTTACTGGTAATGGCTGGCACCAGCTCTCAGCTCTCTTCTGAGAAGGTCCAAGAAATTCTGCTATAAACTAATCAGGGATAACTTGCTCTGAGTGCAAGTTTCCTCCTGATCCTGATAAAGGGTGTGATTTTAAATCACACTGCATGAAAATTCACTGCCCTGCCAAATTCATATTTTTTTTTAAGTGAAAAGGTCTTTACTAAAACTCTAGGTCTTCTCCTTCTCCACAGGAATGTCAAATACCGTTTTGATCTTCGTAAGTTTTTGCTAGGCCTCAAGAAAACACGCCGCAGCCTTGCTATAAGGACAGCCTTGCATTTGATAATGGGCCTTTGGGGTGCCTTTCTGTGTGCTGCAGCCTGAAGTGGGATGCTTATATTTCCAAAGATTAGGAACCTGGAAACTTTTTCATTCTCACCTCCACTTTGGCTGCTGCTTCTGAAATGCATTAAGACTCCTGTTCTCCAGAGAAACTATCCACATGTTCCTTTCTCAGTTTGTTCACACTGGGAACAAAACTTCATGGTGGGGCATATTCTGTGGGAGCTAATATTCAGTGGGTTTGGTTGTGTGGAGAACATCTCTTCAGGGATCAAGTGGTCAGTCTCTTATCTCTTTGTAGTTCTTATCCACTTTGGAGAAACGTATGAGGTGAATTTCAGGGGGCTTTGGCTTCCTGTCATCCCATAAATACTCTGGAGAAAGAACCTTGGAGGGTTTGTGGGAGAGGAAGTGCCTGTTGAGATGGCTTTCTTCCTGCCAGGCTGCCATGATCTCATTGGCTTTGTCTGTCAGGATGGTCATGTGGCAAGTCCTGGTGAACTCATAAACTTTCTTGACCAGCCCTCCAAACACGGCTCCTCCGTAGTAGAAGTCCCCTTCTCCATCAGGGATGTAGGCTGCTGAAGAGCTCCTCCTCTCATAAGGGAACTGGCTTCGAGGGACATTGAAATAGCCAGGGTGTATGGCTGCTACTATATCACCCAGGGTCTCAGGCCCCCAGGAATTGTAGAACACCATGTCAATGTCCAGGCAGAAGAGGTAGTCCACCTCCTGATGGCTCGTCTCCGCTATGTGCTTGTTTATGGCCTCCATCCTGCGCATGGAGATCGCTTGCCAGCTAGGGTATTTCTTGATGGGGACAATGACAAACCTTCGTCCAGGCTGCAGCTGGACATTGGGAATTGTCTCAGGGTTGTCAGTGAAGATATAATAGTTCACTCGATAGCCTTTCATGAAATGTTTCTCTGCTGACTCCAAGAAGCGGCCCACAAACCTTGTATATCTGTGCAGACACAACATGTGAATAGCCCAGCATAGACAAAGGGACGCATGGTGGATCATGAAGGGTGCTTTAATGAATGGAAGATGACAAGGGATGAAGACTATTGACTACCTATTGCTGCAAGGATGCAAACGCTATACATGCAACAGGTAAAGTACAGAGGAAGACAAGGAACAAGTGGATTATCTCTGCTTTGAGCAACCAACTACCTATCTACAGCTCTAATTCCCAAGACACATGCTAGTTCCTCAAAAATACTGACCATGCTTCAGGTACCTTGGGTGCCAAGTCTATTATCTTATAGGCCTGTATGATTATGGACACGACACACGAGCATAAAAGTTTACTACAGATTGGGACAGATTTCAGCTCTGCTGAAGACAACAAAAGCCAAAATGGTCTTTCCACAGAGGAAGTACACCAACCCAAGAACTGGGCCCACTGAGTAGTTCACTTACTTTCCAATGGCGAAGGCTGTCACCCCTATGGTGAGATTCAGCGGCCTGTAGGCACCGTCTAGGATCTCAGAATTGAAGGTTCCTTCCCAGATGATGGGGGCCAGCCATGGCGTGATTGTCAGCACATCCTGACGCCTGAAGGAAAAGAAAGGGAATGTTAATGAAACGTAACTGTTCCTTTTGGTTTCAAGGCCAGTAAACGGGAAAGAAACACTAAAAAGGCAGCTAGAAGAAGAGTGTGAGTATGAGCATTAACTCATTACGGATGGTATTCTCTTCAGATCTTTTTCCCTGCCCTCTTATTTAAGGTTACCAAGCATGGACATTTCAGTTCCTGGGATGAAATTAAGCACTGTTAAATGAATTGGCAAAACCCGAGGATCTACTAAAATCTCATTTAAGCTCACGGGGCTTTTCTGCTGAGGGGAGTTTAATGACCACTGAACTCACAGAATGAGAAGCTACGTGTGCTTGCTATCAGTCTGATGCATATTGCTACATACAGATTAAAACACAAGTAATAATATGAAAATTACTATAAAAATATACCCCATTACTGTGTTATTGAAACACAGCTTGTGGCATGAAAGTTTCTTTTTCCAGTATTTATATATAGCTTTAACACATTCAGATATAATTTAAAATTCTGTACGTGAGGCAGCATTCAAATGTGTAACAAAGCTATAGAAAATCCTTAATCTGCTGTGTGGGTAGCGGAAATACTGAATATCCATGCAGCAGAGTCTGATTATGCCCTATTACAGCTATGCAATGCTATTTCAACTTTCTGCTTTGTTTTCAGGTTTTCTTTCTTACCCTTTTGATTTTAAAACAAGATGTCATTTATGATGTGTAATTTACTCTAGCCCGCTCACATTCGCCCCAGACCGTGATCTGTAGCACTCTGCTAATGAAATTTGTCATGCATGGCACAGGGGCACACTTGGAGACTGAAGCAGTTTCCCCTCTGACATGGTCCCAAGGCAATAACAGCATAAAAACCAAACCCAGGGACCTGTGGGGAGCTGAGGCAGCAGTACACTTTCAACCCAGATTTAATACTTTCAGTCTGAATGCATACGAGAATAAAAATTTCACTCCCTCCTATAGTAATCCATATGATTAAAAGATTAAATTATACAGGAAAAAGAATTTGGTTTGTAGAAAATGTACTAACTGAACTGTTCTCTTTCTGGGTTAATTATCTGGTTTTGGAGGAGGGGAGAGAGAGAAGGAAAACTGCAAGTTTGTTTCTCTAAGCAGGGCTTTTTTAAATTTCATTTTACAGGGCTGCACTGGGTTTTCCAATGACTCATTCCCATGGTATGCATCCTCTCAGTGCGTGCTAGTGAACTCACTTCAGAAGACACAGAGCACTAAAAGCTACATGATTCTCTCCTCATTTAGTCCAGCATATACTAGCTGATTTCTCACATTAATTCATTGCAATACGGAAGAGAGAAATATTCAGCATGTCCTGTTGAAAACAGCAGGATACGCACTAACAGGGTGTGTTTACTAACATGCAAAAGAATGGTGGCTGTTGAAGGTGAACTGCTAGAAATAAGAGTCAGGTCATAGAAGCTGGACCAACAGAGACCACTAACAAACTCGAGCTGCCAAGGAGTGTTGGCCTAAGTCACTTCTTAACTGCCTGAAACCTTCCGTGTCTGTTTAAACTCACTGGTTTGACTGCTTCTCATAGAGACTTGTCTGTCTGAGTGCTTGCAACTTGTTCCAGCATATGATCCAGCAGGTTAGCCGAAACCATTGCTGAAGGTCATACAAGGCACCTGCTTGATTTTGCCCTGAAATGTATTCAAAGCTCTCCCACAGCTGGTAACAATTACGACACAGTTCCAGAAGGTATTTCTCACTGTCTTCCAGCTATTGTATCTCTCCCATGCCAAGAGGCGGCCCTGGCAGCAACCACGTAGACAGGGCTCTGTGTGTACTAATGTTTTAATTGGGAATTTACAGTAGGTGTGTTAGCAGTATACAGTGACTAAACTTCACCTTATAGCAGCATAGACAGCTGTAGAATACCCATACGGTTACGCTTCTCTTGGAACAAGGTACTGTTCAGTGTGTACCAGGACTTTGAAACTGTGAGTGCCACAGAGCACCCAAATCAAAAAGTCCGCAGAAACAAACAACAAAGTTCAAACAAAGAAACTTACTCTGGAGCCAGCACTCTTGGCTGCTGATAAAATAATCTGTAAAAAGGAAGAAATATCCACTGAATAATACACGAATATGCCCAGAAGAGAGGAACAACAGTTGAAAGGTCAGGACATAAAAAGCCAGTACTTACTGGGGAAAAAGCTGGACTGGCTTCTCTTCTGTATATTGGAGTTTCATGGAGCTGCATGATGAGGTAGGAAAAGAAAGGGATTGTAATACTTTTCCAAAAACAAGAACCTGGTTCAGTTTCAGGACCTGCTGGTGTACCGACAGCTGTCCGAGTTCTCGCTCCAGCTGCTGCGGACGCTACTCTGCCTGGTACAGAGAGACGCTGCCTGTACGCCCCTTCAAGGGCTGTCAGGCGAGTAACACTTTGGAAACAGCACACAACAGAACAGGGACAGAGAGAAACTGGCAGCTCTCCACGTCTAGGCAAGTCAAGTCAGAGTTTAGGGGTGAAAATCAAGGGAAGCACATGCTTGCTGGGGACTGCCACTTCTGGTCACATACGTGCTGCATTCCCTGCATACCTGTTCCTGTTCACCCGGAGGGCTGAACTACCTGAAATATATCACACTTTAAACAGCATTCACAGAAATAAGCATCTTACTAGACACAATGTTTTTTAATGACTTGAAATAATCAGAATGCTTCTGTAAGAGATCACCTTTCCTATTTGCATCTTTTTGTTTTGTTTTTACAAGATTAGTAGGTCATGACAAAGGATGGGAAAAGCCGTGGCTTGTCATGTTACAGTTATGGTCGGATATGGCAGTGAAGTCACTTAGGCCATATAACCTGTTCCTCCACAGTGTAAATTCTCTTTTATGCAGTTTTGAGGCAGATTTTAGGACCAATGCTAAGTCAGCTATCCGTACATTAGCTTGCGTGATGCAATGAAGCTGACCCCTTAAACTGTAAGATTTCTGGGGAAGCATCTTCCCTTTCTTTTTGTTCAAAATAGGCTTCTGGTCCATGACTCAAGTGCTGCCACAACGCAAATACATTCATAAAGCAAGTGAAAAGCACAGATCATAGAGTGAAGAAGATGAACACGATTAGGAGACTGGGGGATTATTTCTAACTCTGACAGAACTCCTTATAGGATCGTTCATGTCACCTCTCTGACCTGTGTTTCTCCATCTTGTGAGCTGGGATACTTGATCCACGTCTCAAAGCACAGTGAGATCCTGTGTGTACACGTGCACGTGTGTAATTACACCCTGATAACAAAGCCAATGTTAACCTGTTAGTCACGGCCTCTGTGATCCGCAATAGACAAGGCCTCACTCACGCTGTACAAATACAGAGCTGTCCTGAAGGGCAAGCAGACAAGTTTGCGTTAGAGCCATGTAGTTTTAAGAGACTGACTAATTACAGATTCATCATTGCATAAAATAAAGAACAAGTGACTACTTGTTAATAACTACTTATACTGTCAGTGAAGTACAGCTCCTGTAACAACGATCTGTGTTATTAATTACATACAAAATGGGACACTTACAAGATTTCCGGGCAAGGAAGGTAATATGGGAGGTAGCGTACTTTTCCATTCCCGACTGTAATCCTGGGATAGCAAAGAAACATTTTAAGATCAGTAATGTTGAAAGATATCTTCCTAGGATTTTGCAAGATCTCAGAATCTGGCACCGATTTTGAGAAGTAACTCTAGCTAACTGATTGTCTACTTTACTAATTAGCGTAGGAGCCAGTGTGTTCACATTTTGATGTAATATATTGCTGCTAAGGCATAAATGGGAAGCTCAGGACAAAACGAGTGGAATTAAGACTATTTTAACAATTAATAATGAATAATTTAATAGTTAATAGAAATGTTTGATCTCAGACTCCTTTCAAACAATGTTTGAATTTGCTCAAGAGAATCTGTAAGGCATACTCAGTATTTAGCATGCTCGAAGCTACAAACATTCTCAGGGTCTGAAAGCAACAACGTTTGATAGCTACAAAGCAATCCCTAGTTACACTGGAGTAAGCTTGGACTGTTTGAAGAGACAGGTAATCATCTCTTAAGGCCTGAACTGAAACGTAACTGGAATATTCTGTACCTGAACATTTGTTTGTGAGTCAGATACAGTGTTAGCACTGTAATTTAGACACAACTGGTCTTTTTTTCTCTCTCCCTTCAGAGGCTTCTCCCTCTACTAGTGTTACTTTGCGTATTGTACGAATTACTGTTCTTTCTTACAGCTCTAACGGGGACTTTCCATAAAATGCACTGCTCATATTTTTCTGCTGCTGTGGTTTTTACCACAGCATAGACATAGGCAGGATGTTTTAAATATGACCAAGCTTGCCAGCAAATGCTTACCAGATAAACACAGTAACAACAGACAGACAGAGAAGAGACCCTAACACTCTCCTGGAAATCATGTCTTCTAGAATAGAAGAAGGAAGGGCAACCACTTACTCCCAGCAGCTTTCAATCTGCAAAGAACAAAAAAGCAAGGGAAATTGGCTATAAATATCTCACTATAAGAGAAAAGGATTATTTTATTATAGAAGCATGAGGTTCCCCAAGCAGTTTCATTTTAATTCAGTCTTTCTGAAATCAGGAACGCCAAAGGAACCAGACTGTAAAAGCCAGGCCAGTTACCACTGAGACAGTTCCTGTAAACCGTTTGAGAAACCTCTCCATTTCAGTAAGATCTAATCACAGTTATAAGTGCATGGGGAGCCTTTTTGATTTGATTCTAGTTTCTGTATATTCCACTTATTCGTCTAAAGCACACACCCTTTGCAATTTAATAAACTCACCAAAACAAATCAGATCAGGTGATATGTAGAGCTAATACAATTACCATTTTAGCTGATAAACCCCATCTTTCACAGAAGTAACTGCCAGAGACAGCTCCCTCCAAAGGTGCATGTAGAAGAAAGGTAAACTGAGGTCCGATACAAGCAAAGAAACATTACATGACAATAATAATGCATATTTGGTAACAGTATTTCTCTGTAAGTCAAAGAAATTACTCCCTTTTCAACAGCCATAAAAATCAACTTCCCCTAGCTCAGCTGTCTCACCTTAAAGCTCAAATTAATCCCTTTTCTGTTCACAGAGAAGTAAAGGTTCCCAGAGCATGAACCACGGGCCCTGTGACAAACGCACAAAGCCTTTGCATGTGGCCTCCAAAGGGGCTTGTTACAAGCACATTGTTACAGGCTACGTTCATTATTACCTTTAGTGAACACAGGGCTGTGGTGCTGCAGATGAGTCTCTCGTGTGCAAGCTCACTTCCGTCTCCGCAGCATCCTCTGTGTCCACGTAAAGGGCTCTTCTGCAAAGCAGGCCCTTCCAGGCTGCTGCTGTGGGGACTGTAATGCAGTCTCGAGTTAGAGGAAAGCACTTTCTAGCATGTGACTGGAGCCTGGGGGAAAAAAAAAGTAAGGCTGTTTGTCAAAGTCCTATTTATAGACAGTCAGTAGCACTGATGTTGGTGGGAGGAACCGGTACAGGGTGCTTCTTTAGGGGAGGCCGAAGTAAGCATCACAGAGATCTTTTCTGCCCTAGCCCTTGGTAAGGCACACAACAGTGACAATGGATCTGAAAAGTCAGTGGTGATTTTCCCACTTCAATTTCTTTGGTTATTAAAACACATGTAGCAACATGTTCTTTAATTTGCTTTATCATGCCATATAGAAATCTGCTCTGGTGCTTCTTCCTCACTTTCCTGTCAACCAATCTAATCAGCTTTCACCAAGAAGCACCACAAAACCCCACTTTTAAAAAAAAAAAAGACAGAAAAAAACTTAAAAAAAATGATCTCAAGGCCTTCTACCATTTAAAGCCTTCATGGATTCATGCTGAGCAGTTCTGGATTCTTGCCTAAAAATGCTGCAGATCCACAAATGTAGAAGGATTTGCAACCAGCTTTTCCCCTCCAGCTGTTATCCTATGCTTTCACTAGTTTTATCTAATTCCTGTGCTAATTCTGTAATAAGAGCTGTGACACCAAGGCCAGGATTTTCCAGTGCCACATATCTGACCTTGTGCTTGATGCCTTTGGCAAACGCAAAATGGACAAGTGTGCAGAGGGGGGTTCAAACAGTTGCTTTTCAATCGTTC
The DNA here is from genome assembly GCF_964199755.1 of Larus michahellis. Classification (NCBI taxonomy): domain Eukaryota; kingdom Metazoa; phylum Chordata; class Aves; order Charadriiformes; family Laridae; genus Larus; species Larus michahellis. The sequence goes on along the minus strand of NC_133910.1, from coordinate 12,963,087 downwards.
TTTGAGAGATGGCTAGAGATAGGGTGGGTAGGCAACCTATGCCAATGCTTTACTGTCCTTCACATCACGAGGCTTCCTCATTTCCAACCAGGATCTCACTCGCTGCAGTTTAGGTCTGTGCCTTTTCATGGCAGTGTTCATGCACCTGGAGGTTCCCTTTACGCACCTGAAGTTTTATGATGTTTCCTTCCCTATTCGATTCTGTGAGCTCAACCACCACAACTCCTTCAATTTTTCTTTATAGATTGTTAACTTCAAGACACGTGATTGATTATTTCTGTCAGTTGTTTGATCTCTAATCAGTCCATTCTCATGAAATGTGGTGCCAAACCCAAACCAAGTACTTCTGCTGAGCCCTCAGCAGTATTGAGTAAAGCAGGATTACCCCACAAAACTGAAGTGCCGTGACAGTTCATACATTCCCGTATGACACTTGCCTACTTTGCAAGAACACAGCACGGTGATGACATTCAGTTGGTGGCCAAATGTAATCCACACATCTTTCCTACGGAACCTCTCCTAGCCAGGTCTATGACATATAAAACCTTGTACTTGACTTTATGGAACCGTACTCCATTTTCAGGGTATTTGTTTTTCTAAAACATCAAGCTTTGACTGAATTCTATTTTCTGTGGTGCTTGAGCCCCTCCCAGCTTGATACCACTCTTCAATTTCATAAACATCCTCTGAAAATTTTCTCCCAAAGCATAAATGAAAACATAAGACAGTACCACTTTGCAGATAGTCTCCTGGGGATTCTCATTTCCTGCACCTGACCATCCTCATGCGCTTATCGCCATGGCGTACTGAGAGAGAGAGCATAGCACTTGGGTGATGGGGAAGGACAGAGGATAAGGAACAGATAGAAGAAAGGAGAATAAAAGTTATCCTCAAATTTAATAGTACAGTTAACACAAAAAAAAAGAAAACATGGGCGTTCTGATTATTTTAGTGCAGTTTCAGCTATTTTAATAGGCATAGTGTTCTTCCATGTGTCTTTACAGAGTAAACATCTAATCCCTCAGGAAAAGTAATACACATATTTTGAAATATTGCATCATTAGGAGCACAGCTGATGCATTCCCCCCTTGCTTCAATCTCTCTGTTACAAATCTGCAAGAACACTGGAGCCAGATGAGTCTGGAACATCTCCTTGCATCTAAAACTATCTCTTTGACTTTTACCGTATTTGTCCTCAACTGATTTACAACTCTAGGGCTCACAACAAATGCAAACAAAAATGAAATAGATGTGGTTGCAGTTAGTGACAGAATCTCCTAACAAACGGAAAAACAGCTAAAGCAGTTTTAATAGTTATCAGGTTCCTTGAATTTGTTCAGAGAGTTTTTTAAAAGCAAATGGTTGAAAGTAACTATATTACTCCCAAATGAACTCGCTTGACCTCCCAGAACAAAGCAGTACTTTATTTTCAAGCCCTGCCTTGGAAAGCATTCTGGATTGCAGATAAATACCTCACTTGTAGACCATTCTGTGGAAAATATTCTTTGCAGATCAACTATTTTGGATTTCTAAACCTGTTTTTCATATTTCTAAAACTGAAGTAGTGAGCTGCGAGTACAGTGTTGTTCACAATGTGAAGAAAGAGAGGATATCCGTGGGAAGGGCTTCATCTGCACTGAAGAAAAAGTTTCCTTGCTGGACTCCATTATTAAACAGGCTGCATTTAACCGTTATAACTGTGCCACGACACAGGCACACTCAATCATGCCCGACTCTAGAACGTGAACTTCCGTACAAATCCACTGCTTGGGCTTCCAGCTTTCCAGATTCTCCTATTCCAGCCAGAACCATAATGAGTTAATTTTACTCTGGCTGAGATCCAACTAGGAAGCACTGCACAGAGTTTACATTTCATTTACAGCACATTCATCAGATTTTTTATTTCAGGAGGCAAAAAATAGCTCCTTTCACCATTGCACTTGTTCAGTGCAACAGAAATTTAAAAAACAAAAAATAGACAATCCTGTTGGACTAAATCACTGACATTAGTACAAACTTGTCAGTTTACACCAACAATGATCAGAAGGACATCAGCAAGATTTGATTGTTGATTGAGCTCATGTATACAGTTGCTTAATCTTCTGGATGGATTGTTTCCACCATTCTTCCCAATGCTGGATTGCCAGCAGCTGAGCTGTACTTTCTTCCTTGATCTGGGCAAACTGCTGCTCAAGTTTACATTTGTATTTCTGTATAAACAACAACAACAAAGGGTAAAATTGGTAGTGATGAAGTATAATTTTATTTTGTCTAAATCCAGGTCCTGATCCACTGTATCAGAAGATTGCATACAGGCCACTTATTTTCTGCCTTTGACAACAGAACTATATGGACAATGAATTATTCACTGCCTTCCTTCTGTGTTCCTTTTAAAGAATTCTGAAACTAAATTATCTGCAATATTTAAATTTTGTTAAAAATGCAAGATCTTCATCTGACTTCCATTAGCTCCTAAGATTAAAGAGCTGCCTCCTCTAGAGAAGAGAGAGGAGAGCATGCATCTCAAACACAGAAGTTCCAGCAAGAGGCAGAGTGCATTCTAAGTCACAAGTATGAACTGAACTATTACAAAGCTGCTAAAAAGGTATTTCACCTAAACAGAAACTTGTAGACTACTATGAAAATTTCAAGGCACCTTAATTGAAGAGTCCATGCTCCAAAACATAAAATACTGTATTTTTAATGCAACATACATTCAGAAAATATTTCTGTGGCATGCATTTGCTGTATCACACCCTGCTGACAAACTACGTTCACTTCAAAACTGTACTGTAACCAGTGCTTAGGTACCATAACTAGATACATAAAACACTCATGCAAATTTATAGTTTTGATGGCATTTGCCATTGTTGACAGTGTATTTTATATTTCCCAATAAAAATATATATTTGAAAAATTAATTCAGTTCACTGGCAGGCAGTACAATTATTTCCAGGACGAGATGCATAAATTCTGACCATTTATTTCCAAATTATTTACTGTAAGAATATTCTCCTAAGTTCTGAACACTACTGTTTCACAAGCTATTGTCAGTGCCAGGCAGAGTCTCAGACCTGTCTGGAATGTGCTCATTCTGCTAGCAGACTTAGTGAAGAAAGAGTGATCATTTTTATGGTGGAAACAATGATCTGTGATGGTTCAGGATGTAAGTATCTTACAGAGCTTCACCTTTTATGGAAAAATCAGCCTTTGTGATCTAAGGCTAGACCTGCAGGCTTTAGAAAGAAAGGTGAGTGAAAGCAAGCAGTATTGAAACGGCATTGTGGCAGCAGCTACTTTTTGTATTGTGATGCTGCTGAAATGCATGAAGTGTTCTGTTTCTGACACCATCCGTGCTTCTCTGCTGAAACAATTCCCCATTGTAATGTATCTGAGTGAGAGGGCTCCCTGAGAAACCAACTGTCTGCTTTTGACAACATCACAAAGAAACGGACATGAGAGAGGATTTCTGCACATGGTTAATACGGCTTTAAGATCTGAAAACACTGTGTATACTAAAAACTTATACATAGCTATACTTTTCTTAACAAAGCAAATCCACAACAGTAGCAGCCCCACTCACAATCCTTTTCCACAGACCAACCTTATACGCCGCATCTCTTGCTTCTACTGCTGCTACGTGGCCCAGCGTAGTCTTCGCTGTTGTAACTGACGCAGTTTCTCTGCAAAGGATATAGTCTGAATTGTCTGTAAGAGCAGTCATGGGTATTCCTGGCCAAGTCCTTTAAAAAAAAACAAAACAAAACAAAAAAAAAAACACGTGAGAAAGTTAGATACAAGAGCAGACTATACTAATTCATGTTACTTGCACTTAAAGTACAAAAGATTAAATGTGTTTTTTTAATCTCCACAAAAGGATTACCCAATTAGTGTACAACAAACTTTTTAGTACAACAAACTATTGAGTACAACAAACTATTCTTTTAGAACTTCAGGATCCTTGCACAGTAAATATAATTCATATCTTCTGAGTGAAAATAAACAGTATATTCATAGATTTGAAAGCGTTGAAATGAAAAATACTGGCTAACAAAGTAGCATAGCAATAATACTGAAATTGTATTGCTTTACAATATAATAGATAATTCACTTTTATTTATTTGGATACATTGCTATTCTCTCTTTAAGATCATTTACCCACCCAAGCTGCCCCACAGCTGGTTAAAGGACATCACTAATGATGAACATAGTGTTCAGCAGTTTCAACAAGGCAGCAAGAAACTATGAGGACAGTTTCTGATACCAGTTTAAAGAAGAGAAATGACATAGAACAGTGTTCAGTATCTTCAAATATTACCTGCTCCCACGGTCAATTAACTGCTTAACTTCACAGATTTCTAGAGGAAGTCCTGCTTGTTTACGACGAATTAAAGTGGATGTCTTCTCTCTTGGTATATCAATTTCTGGGAGATAATAGAAGATAGACTCAGCAGCAACAAAACAGTGGCAGTAATAGCATTGCTTTGAAGTAACTGTAAGCAGCTAGATGCTCTTCACTTTCAAGAAATAGCTCTGCATGCTTGATTGTGCAAATCTTTCAATTTAAATTACCATAGCACATAAAAGTCTCCTCTTCCTAGGGATAGTCTGCTGCAATCTTTGAGAAGGAACTGGAGGCCTGAACAAGCAATCTCTTCTTTACTTACTTGCTACTTGTACATCGTTAACCGTGATACTTTCATCTAATTCCAGAAGCAGCTTTTCGGTGAAGGCAGCTAGTGCAGAAACAAAGCTCTGAGCACACTCAGCAACACAGTCCTGTTGGGATATTGGAGACAAGTGAGAGAAATTCCTGTGATAATTCGATCTCCTCTCCGTTTAGTTTATCTCCGAAAGAACTACGCAAGTATCCAACCTTGACATTTTGCAACAGCTGCAGATAACAGACATAAGGTCTAAGTTGCACATAAAGTGCCTCTCTGTAGTATTCTCAACACTACCCGATACCTAAGGTAAAATACAAAAAGCTTTAGAGTTCCCTGCATAGTTCCCAGTAGCTGTATATTTGTGTTAAGCATCTAAACCTGACGAATGCACCTGTAAATGCATCCTTTCGCCCAAAGCAAAGGCCATTTTGGAATATGGGTACTTTGGGTGGAAGTGCTTTGACCAGGTATTATTCTAAAACAGGGTATGTGGGCTTTTGTGTGTGTATGCAGAGCTAAGAGGAGAAGAAAATATTACCTCAGAATTAAAAATATATATGCTCTGCAGACAGTATAGAATTTTGATTAAGTGGCATGAGAGAAGTAAAAAAAGAGCTTTAATACTGGGGAACTGACCTTCAATAACCCTAGAGGATGGAGAGGAAAAAGAGTTTTGATTCCTGAATCTCTCCTGTAAAATTATGCTTATTCCAGTTTTTAATCTTGTGTAGAAAAATGTCAATTATTTGCACTAATGAAACGCAGATAGAAGGAACCTTTCCAGGCATCTGTTGTTGGCAAAGTAATGTAACTAACCAGAGGATGTCACTGTTGCTCGCAATTTAGACTTACATCCAATAGTTCTACCATTAAGATATGTCATCTCTTCCTCAGCGTGTTCTATGAATGATACAAAAGATTAGCTAGTTCCACAATAAATCTATGCATGTGTGTATGTATTTATTGGTCTAATGCTGATAATGCATGACTTAAAGTTAAAAGATATATGAACGGGATTGCCTAAAACTGAAAACATTTTCCAGTTTACTTTTGATGGGGAGGAAAAATGTATCCAAGATCTACTCTCCTTTCCAAATGCAACATCCAAGTTCATATTGTGGAATGGCTTTCCAGTTACCTGCAGCATCTGTGTGTTGAGACGAATACCATCAGCTTGCTCTTTTTGCCTTTTTATTTCCGCTTGGCACAAAGCGTCCAGGTGAGGTAAGTTGTCTGGATGTCCCAGAGAGGGATGTAATCGATTCTTGTGCACAGCCTTTAAGTAAATACATAACAAAGAAATGCCTTCTGTAAAGAATGTGCAATTGAATCATAGTAAGAAAGAAGTATAAAAATACTCAGAAAGACAACTTAGTGTATTCCGTGGCTGTCTACAGATAAACCTGGCAGTGCAATAAATATATACCAAATTGCCTTTCTGCTGGAGAACAGGGCCTCTATCTCATCTTGGGTTTTGTTTACAACAAATAATCTCTCCTACCAACTGGTATACAAGATATTTTTGATATCTTTATATGCGTATTTTGTCCTGATTTTAACTTAATACTCAGATCTCAAGATACTACTCTGTAACATTTTCTGCATAATCTCCATTATGATTCTATTATTAGTTCTGATATTAATGGACAAAATACACTTCTTTTTTGAAAGACAGTAAATAATATTTCATTATCCGTATGTCATAGTACCTACAAACGAGTGCACCCATACAGTATGAGCTGTATAGCCATACCACAATGTCACAGCCCTTAAAGTGTTTACAGTCCAGGTGTAAGATGACCGGTGGAGCCGTACAAGACTATAAAGAGGCAGCCCAATGCTGGAAGCAGTGAGAGAAGGGACTGAGTTTCTAGAAATACAAAGCTTCCAGTAAGAACTACACAGACTAACTGCAAACACAGAAACTAAACTGTGGCTAGCTCAGCAGCGAGTCATTAAGTAAATAGATTAATAAAAAGAAAATTTTATAATTCTGGTGCATTTAGCATTGCTTACACCGGAAGCATTCCAGTATGTCCATGATACATACCCTTACATTCTCCCAGCCTTCCAGCTGTTTACTGAAGAGATGCTGAATCTGACCAGTGGAATAGCTGAGCTTCTGCTCGTGTTCTTTTAAAAGACTATCGATTGCCAACTGGGAGACATAAGGGAGCTCCTTCTCAAACATCTTCAGCTGATCCTGAAATTCTTTTGGAAAAGACAAGGTGTTTATGTGACACAGAAACATTCATTGCAAGGAAAAAAGCCAAACACTCAGCAGAGTTGAACGTACACTGCAAGGGTGAAACAACCTGGAGATTCTGTCCCTGACTGAGAAACATACACTTGCTAAAAGATGTGACCCTGTGCAGGTCTTTCAGTTTACTCAAGGACCCTTCTGCTACGCTTTTTGTAGCTGGTAATATATAAAAAAGAATATTGGTCCAATTTCCAGTAAAATCAACAGATTTTCCACTGAGTGTGATGGATTAAGAAAGCTACATAATTCTCGATCACTTCAATTTTCAGTTTACATAACTGAAAAATTATATACACAAGAAATTAAAAGTCTTAACTGTATGAATTTACCTATAAGACAGGAATTGTAGTAATCATCTGTCTGACTTTGGTATGACAACAGATTCTGTTTGAACACTTCTGCACAATGGTCAAATGTCTCTGGGAGATCTTCAAGCATTGCGATTTGAGGATTCTCTTTTTGGTAGAACTCCTTCGGGAGGTAAAGATAAAACAGAGAAGTGGTTGATAACATAGTCAAACAAATCACTTCTAGGCATATAACAGCAGCAGAGATACATAAGGCTATCAACCATCCTCGTATTTGAGACCAGTTTTCTTCCTCTGATTCTGAAATGCCTAGTTTATATTTATAAAGAAATCTGTGATTAAAAATATGCTGTGCCAAATACTACACAACAGATGCATTGGTGAAGACAGGAAAATTTTTGGATGGCCATCCAAACATTGCAAAGAACCAAATTATTTAGCTGACACAGAAGTAGACCTACGAAAGCAAAAGTGACTGAAGAACACTGGGTTCTCTTACCTCGGCAAGACAGAGCAAGCTGTCATTACCCGTCCAAAGAATATTCATCATAATCCCCTTAAAAGTGCTGAAAACAAACAATAATAAAAAAAAAAGACAACCACATTGTAAAATGATCACATTGGCAATATTTACTGTTTTTCAAATATTCTGTTCAGGCTTATTATAATACATTTTTACACAAACAAATATTCAGAATGTCTAAGAACCACCACTCCCATTAGAACAGCTTCTCTTCAGAAGAAGCAAGGACTCTGAGACATTGTAAATGCTTACAAGAGAATACCTCCACATCACTGGGAAAAAAAAGCAATCTTAGCCAACTTCCTGTGCTGAAAACTTACCTTAAGAGCTTACTATGTATTTTAGATAAACCAAAAATATTTGAAGGTAGGTCTGGACTTTACTGGAATTATTTTTAAATACAATGTGGAACAAAATTCCCACTTAAACATCTTGGGCATCTTAGGCATTAATTTTAATAGTTTTGCTATCATAGTTTTCATATTCAATGTAATATTGAGCACAAGAATGTAAGTATAAAATTTATTGATCTTCTTAGAGGTGAAAATAACTGAACGGCAGGCTGTTTTATATTTTCCAACCCATTTTTTGTAAATGTACAAAATGGACTCCAATGATGCCACCCATTCCATTTCAGACATTAAACAGAATAAAATGCATGACTTTTCCATTCACTATTATTATGCTGCAAAAAGGAACTTCCTGTAACCACTTTGACCCATAAACATCACGGTTAAATACCTCAAAACTTAATGGTGAGCCTCTGTACTTCACAATGATAAATAAATAGATAAAAAGATACACAGGTAGGGTTTTTTTGCAGATTAACTTATATTTATGCAAATACACATGACTTACTCAGACTCTGGAGGCTTCTCTCCAAATATCTGGAATCTCTTGTCACTGAGGACTGGTCTGGTGTTTTTCTGTACCCTAGGGAGGCAAAACACGAATTTGAAACTATCATCTACAAGCATTTCCCTTCTCTGACTATTTGAGCTAGTCAGTCATATGACAGTGTCCTGGTTTCAGTTGGGATAGAATTAATTTTCTTCCTAGCAGCCACTGTGTTTTGGATTTAGTATGAGTATAACGTTGATAATAAATATTGTTTTAGTGGTTGTTAAATAATGTTTATATTAAGTCAAGGACTTTTTCAGCTTCCCACAGAAGCTGGGAGAGAGCATAGGCAGAAGCTGGCCAAAGGAATATTCCATACCACAGACACCACGCTCAGTATATAAATGGGGGTTGGCCAGGTGGGAATCCACAATCACTGCTCGGGACAGGCTGGGCAATCCATCATCGGGTGGTGAGTGCAATCAATACTGCATCCCTTTATTTTGTATTTTTTTAAATCATTGTTATTACTCTCTTCCATTACTGCTCTATTAAACTCAACCCATGAGGCTTTTTTCTCCTTTTTCTCCCTCTGCTCCCCACCCTACTGAAGAAGAGGAGTGTGAAGGAGCGAACGGCTGCGTGGTCCTAGTTGCTGGCTGGGTTTAAACCACGACAGACGAACATGACACTGAAGGAAAACTGGGAAAAATGTAGCTCTAAAACTAGTATTATGTTTATGTTCATATTAGTGTATGAAAATATTTTTTTTGATGGAAAAAAATTCTCAGGATTCTCTCCTCAAAAGCTCTTCAAATCTTTTCTGTTGTTTTCACTATTACAGTAGCTCGTTTCATTTATCTATGGCCTAAGTTGAAGACATACTATTTAGACACCAGACCTGAAAATTAAGCCATATTGATCTGAGTGTGGGGTTAGTCTATATTTCAACAAGTTCACTGTACAAAACAACAGCAGATGAAAGAAAAAAGAAGAGTGTTTGTCCAGCCAAAATCTGGAAAAAAATGCAGTGCTGATCATGAGGACATAAACAGCAAAGGGATCCCAAAGGTAGACACAGATGGAAAGAAGGCCAATACAAAAAAGCATTAAGAATTTTTCAAGGAACAGGCAGTGGACAGAGTTTAGGTAAATTTCTGCACAGGAATATCGTAAGTGGAATTTCTCCTTTCAGAGTTCTTACCTTCCTCTTGGCATCTTTTTCATAAAAGATGACTTCTTGGTGATCTGAGCTGCAGAGTTCCGAGGACCTTAATCAGATACATTTAAGTGAGAATTCTTCTTTGATATGAGAAGAATTGCTTTATATTTAACAAAGAAAGGTGAAGAACACTGTAAAAATGACACCTGAAGTCTTTTTTGTATAGTTATATAGTTTGTGTTCTCATTTCCATAATGTTTCCTTACAACATTAAGGGGACAAGTGCAGGAACAATCATTTCTGGCAGACAGAACTGAAGTAACTCATTAGCGGCAACAGCAACAAAGGTTGTGCATTGGGGCATGAGTAATGGGAATGTCATAGAAAATCCATGGTAGGTGGGAGGAGATTTAAAACAACTCAAAGGCGGGGAATAAGAAGGAGAATGAACGGGCTCCATTCATAGTCTCGGTTGTGATGGGGACTTACGAATGTGGAAGAGAGAGGGGAATATCCTTGGAAGTGACTGGAGGAGTCAAGCTCCGGAGAAGAGAGATGAGGAACTGGGAACACTAGGGAGAAGTTGGGGCCACCTCTGCACTCACCTTTGAGTGAATGATAATACACTGAGAAGGATCCCCGATCCCCTACATATTTTCATTACTTCACTTCTAATTCCTTTCTCCACCCCTTTTCTCTTTTGCTATCACAAATGTGGGTATTCTTTACAGAATTATTATCTCATTCTGCAGCTTTCATTGGTTAAGAGCCAAAAATCCTCTTACTGCAAAGTAAAGACATCCAAGAAGAACAGCTGGGACCCACAGCTCTCTCAGACCTAGCACGTAAGCCCCTGGCCTGGAGCATGCTAGACCTGCTCAGTGAAATGCTAGGAACCACAGTTTAGATTAAAGCAATATATTAAAAGAAATGCTGACACACCTGGTCCTAATGAATGTGAACGATCTTTTCTCTCCCGATTTAGGCCTGAAGATTTTCTGTATGGCTGAATTCTGAAACAAAGAAAGCGGCTACTGAATACCCTGCCATTTGATGTTAAACATTAGACTATATGGAGAATTATGTAAGTTCTCTATCCCTACCATGTGCTAAGTGAAGTTAAATTTCTGCGATAATACTTAACGGATAGGATAACTTTTACAACTGACAGTGCAAATATGAGTACCTTGATGGGAGTAACTAATTGTTTAACTGGAATTTCAGAATTTCTACAAGCAAAACCGCATTAAAATATTTATTTGCAAGTCATATGCTTGTCATACTGTTCATTTCACACTGTTTATGTTCATTCAACTATGCAGCATGTAATCACCTTCTAACTAAAATAATACTATAGCAGACATAAATTTAATATGTAAAATTTATCATAATGCTATTAACTAGATGTCACATTACTCGCAATGGGGTGTTTTTGACTATTAGAAATCGTGCTTTTAAAAAGAACGTAGTCTCAGCTAGACTGATTTTAAACCTAGACTGATCAGAAAGCATTTACTAGTATTACCTATGAAAAATACATTCAATTGTTCTGTATAGGCAAAGGTAAACCACAAAATATGAATTCAGGAAAACCTTGATATGCTTCTGGAATATAAATTTTAAAAAATACTGTAGTGAAGCCCTTTGTAGTGTTATCATGAGGCTCATGAATAGAAGAGATGTATATATAGCAAAGAAAATAAAGACAATGACAGAAAAATACCTTTAGATAAACAACTACTTACTCAAGTAAATTTTTGATAATGCTTATTGATAAATCATCAACTGCAGACTTTCCCATTCTGCTTGGATTTAACAAAGGATATTTGACAGGATCCAGCCCCATCACCATCGCTTTGTTCTCATCTCTGACACGCTCTGTTCGAATGGCAACAGCAATTGGACCTTGTAATGTAACATCCATTGCAGGAGGGGTAAAGTCCTCCTGAAATGGGAAGAAAAATGAAACCCTGTTGACCGTAGCAGGAAAGTAGTGAAAGCATTACAGGTAGTTACTGATAACAAAAGCAGATCTCCCAAACATACATTATTTTTCTTCACAGGCTGAAAGAAAGTTTTTTATAATTCTAGTAGTAATGTTGTTAGAGCTATACAACTCTGAAACACTTAAAAGTAGTTACGAGTGGATTCTCATAATTATTATAAGCAGTATTTAAGTATATACCCTTAAAAAAAAGATGCACAAAATAAAGACAGACTTTCCAGACAAGGAAGGAAAAAAAACAACAACAAAACAACAACACTTGAAAAAAATAAATCTCCTCAGGACACATTTGTTTGGGTTTTTTTAAATTATTTAAAGAAACCCAAGAAATATGTACCTATGAATAGTGCTGCACCTTGAAAATCAACTCTTGCAAAGGACTGAGCATCACAACTCATTGCGATCCTGCGCATCTTTAACATTTAGTAAACTCAGTGCTGACTGATTTACTCAGCCTCTTGAAAAAGCTGACCTACTGTTACAATGTCTTGGACAGCTTGGCATAATGCAGCATCTTTATTCAAAAATTCAAAGCACAGATTCTGAAAAAAACTTTAAAAAACATATACACATAAATAAAATACAGAGAATTTAAGTGCTATCTTACATTATCGTGAGGCCTCATTGCTTTTACTAGCAAGCAGTCAAGATACTGGCTCCTCTTTTTCAGTTCTTTCAACACTTCTTTGGCAAAATCATACCACTCTTCAGATGTCAAAGCCTGAAAGATATGATAATGTAGATGGTATTTACTAAGCTAGCTATTTCAGACTTTTCAAATATGCTGACTATTGCATACAACATCACTTGATTCTGTTCTGTCACCATTTTATTTACACGGATGTATAGAGGCTGAGGTTTTTCTTTGGCAAACAGGAAAACAGCTACAGGACCTTCCTGAGCAAAAATTCTGTGGCAGGGTACTTCTTTCCGCCCACTCCCCAGATATGTATAAACATAAGTCTGCCTGAAAATTACTAGTTTATACATTACACAAACACGCACAGTGAGTCAAATAAATACCAAGTCAAATTAAATACTACTTTGTGTTGATTAGAACTTACTTCTTTAACCGCAGTAGGATGAGCACAAGCATCTATCTTCTGATGGAGCTTCTCCAGATAAGAGTTTAATGTCCCTGCCTGCAAATTGGATTTTGCTACCTAAATCAAAAGCAGATATTGGTGAAGTGAAATCTCAATCAAGGAATTTTCAGAGGCTCCACTTTGAAACCACTAGACTTGCTGGTAAAAGCACTCAATCACTGGTACTCAAAGAAGCTGAAAACAATAATTCACAAAAGCAACACCTCATGTCCTTTACTGCACCACACAAAAATGCTGGTATATTCAGGTGTATGTACTCAACATGCTGCAAGACCACAGTGTTCCAGCATAGCTGCAGCAGTAGTAAAAACATAGTTTTAAGCTGATAATGACAGAAAGCAGGTTTTGAATGAATATAAAAAGTCACTTAACGTTTATCCACTCCAAATTCAGACAAAAATCTCTTCAATTGAATAAAAGAGAAATTATTATAATTCATTTAAACAAAGTTCTGATGTTTCTGTTTGTACCTCTGATTTGATTTGCACTTGTAGGTTTGTCAAAAATCGTCGGACCTTCTCCATAAAGACTCGATTCATGAAGAGATAACCGAACTTTGCTTCAGACTGGTTGATAAGTTCAGTAGCCTTTAAGAATGCCAGAAACAAGAAACAGTACTAATTGATTTTCACTTTTTAAAACTTAAATAATAGAACTCACCATTTCTACTTATTTTTTCCATCATGTAATTGCCATACAGAACAGCCTTACAGTCACAATCTGGGAGCAGGTTGATTGTAAACGACACCAAGTATGCCAATATAATACATAATTTGAAAGAATAAAACTCTGCACACCTGCTCCAAGCAGCTTGATTCCATTTTCTCCAAATCTGTCTTGATTAAACTCTCAAAAGAGTCAATACGCTTACTTTCTTCCTGAAGACACTTGCTGAAAGACTTTACCTCCTCAGGAGAAAAGTTACCTCCCTCCAAAAATAATCTGAAATCAACAAACAAAGTAAAAGCAATTGGCTATGAGTCTTCCTTTTCTCAAAGACTGTTTTAGCTAAGCAGCTCTAAAACATAGATATCAACACAAATGTGATGAAAACAATTTAATAATTGTGGCTTAAGAATTTATTTTTTTTTTAAATAGCAAACTAGATGAACAACAAAATAAACTTTAATTTTACCGTTCTGCCTATGCAACAAACACTGAAGCCCAGAAACAGTTAACTATTTATAGACAGCCCTCCAATGAAATCTCTATACCTGCAAGCTCTGAGAAAATCCACGTTTGAATCCCTTAATTTTCCTAAAGCTTCCTCCAAATAGTTCCGGTAACTCCTCAGGGAAACATGGATCATTTCCAGATGATTATGTAGCTCTGAGTGCAGATTGCTGCTGAAAGAAACTAACCTAACAGCAAACAATAAAAAGATTGGGAAAACATATAGGAAGAAGCACATATGTTACGATTCAGAGACTGATGGCTGTAAAGACATGAACGAAATCTGAGAACTCGAGAGTATTTTAGTGTTCTGAAAGCAACTGACTGAACTGCGACTGTTGGGATGAATGCTCAGAAGATATCAGCCATCAGTTGAAGCTATTGAAGAGGATCTTTCAAAACCAGTTAGTCAATTGCTATTACTGTGCAGGTTCAGTAAACTGGATAAAATCTAAACAGACGAAACATCTTTTCTACTTTAAGACTGCCAGCACTTTGAAAATATATTAAGATTATCATCCATTCAGTAGTGATTTTAATTTCTTCAGGGAAAGATAAAGGAAACAAAAATTCTTTACATTTTTTAAGTTTCATGAAGCAGTCATCATTGAATAGTAATGACATAAACCAGATTCAGAATCCAATCCACAGACAGAGAGCAATCAGCAGTATTTAACTATGGGAATTCGCAGCCAGCAACACCTGTAGCACACTTACTTCTCAGTCATAGGAGCACTGAGGAAGACAGATTCCATGTCACATATTCGTGAATGTAAGTTTTTGATGATGTTATTTTGCCCATCACAAAATTTGAGAAAATCAGCTCTCTCCTTTTTCAGAGCTTCCACCACCCCAGCGCAGTGGCACTCTAGACGCTCTTTGTGAAGCAACAGTTCCGCTGATAAGAAAAGAAATTTTACCATATGGTCATTATTCCCTGTTGACTGTAGACTATCATGACCACCAGCCAACCTATTATCAGAAGCAGTGGTAAAACAAACCAAGCCAGATCTCAGAGTGGCTAAAACATTAGAAAAAAAAAAAAATCTGGTTCTGTTTCTTTGACTTTTCTCCTGTGTTTGACATATATCCCTGGTAGCTCCTAATCCACTCATGTCACAGATGTCTGTTGTTTGCTCTAAGCCCTCTTTTTCCTTTATTTTTGGTCACTGATGACGCCTCTATTATCTCCCTGTTCTTAGTCTTGTAAGAAAAGCAAAGGTAAAGGAGGTTTTTTTAAATGGAAAATACACTTCTCCCTATTTTTGTGGAAAAAAAAATGATATAATTTTTGGTCTCCCTTCTGGAATGATAGCTGGATAAATCAAGAACTAGCCAATCAACCTCAAGAAAATTGCCAGAAAAGGCACTTGCCCTCTTTGCAGGAAAAGGTGGAATTGAAAAATTATTTTCCTGTTCTCCCAAAAGAGAATTTTTTCGTTTATATGTTAAAGACCAACAAACCTGTCTTAAATAATTTTTTTCCACCAGAAAAACCTGTCATTTCTCATACAAAAAAAAAAGAGTTCTGATTAGTGGCCAATCTGTATCTGCTCCATAATATTTCATACAGCTAAATCCTTCCTCTCCTGTATTCAGAAGCCAAGCCCTTGCATTTTGTCTCTTCCAACACTTGCTAATTCTTTTTCTGCAACACTTTAAAAATTATGTTTTGTACATTGCAAACTCTTGTTAAATAATTTCAAGCTGAATGAGCATTCACAAATATTTGCAGTGGAAAGTGAATGTTCTATATCTTTTACAGTCAAGTCACCGATCAAGGCACTGCTGGATATTTTCCTAACATAACAACACAGAAACCAGTATGAGCTATAGAAAACAAACATCTTTTTAAAATATATGCGTAATGTATTATACTAGGAATTAGTAGAGTCTCAACTGCTTCTTATTGTCCTCTACTACTGAGACAACTAATGCTGAAACAGATTTTGGTCCACTTATGATCATCTCTAAATGAAGATGTGTAACGCTCAGAGTAAAAAAAAAAGTCGGTACCAGCTCTAACGTTGTAGATCTTTATCTCTATGTCCTCCTGCCTTTGTTGATGCAAGTGGAGACGCAGCTGAAGTTCTGAATTCAGCTCTTCTTTCTTGGCAGCTACAATGGCACAGGAGTTGGATAAGGACTCTGGAAACCATTTCTCCAAGTGCTCAAAAAAGCAGAGGCGAATTCTATGATTAAAAAATTAATATTACATTGAGGAACAGTAAGTAATAAATTTGAATTTATTAAATATATTAATTCTAAGAATTTAACTTAGGACTATAGGAAGATACAATTTCATTACCATTTGCACAATACTAGTAGAATTTTTAAGCTGGCTGCATACTACTGAATACCAGGCATTTTACCTTCACGGTTCTGCAGAGAATTTGGGCACATTACTTGCCTTTCTGTAACATGTTTTGTCACTAAATAATTATCTGTAAAATATAAATGTTCTGTAAGAGGTAAATGCTTGTGTGGTACTTTGAGAGCCATGGATGAAAAGCAATATAAAAATATTCTCTTATTTTTATCATTTTAAAAGGAAGAATAACATCAAAATAATTAGATAATTTTTGCATCTTTAGTCTAATATTTCTTCCAAACAGCTGAAATTTGACTATTACCTAAAGGGAAATGAAGAACGTAAACTGTTTTCTACTAACCGTTTCTTCAGCTCTACAAACACGTTTTCTTTGATAAATACATATTTCAGGTACATAGGAAGCGATTCCTTTTTTTCATATTTTGTAAAATAAGTCTCCTGGATGTCAGTCTTTTCTGTCTCTTTAACTCCAAGAACTGTGTAAGTGTTTCCACTAGAAGTGGAGAAGGTCTCAACATCAATTTCAGGGCTTTCTGCCTTGCTGCTGTCAAACACAGCCTAGGAAACAACTGGAAATCATCATCTGTTATCTTTAAAGCTATAAGCATAGAATCAACAGTGCACAAGCTACTGTAGGAACCCTAATGATATTAAGAATAGTGTTCTGGTTCTCAATTTGAACAACATCCATACAGAGAACACGCTTGCAACTCTCAATAGGCAGAGTCATTAAAGTTTTAAGAAGTTTTTTGTATGGTAATAAATTCATGTAACTAAAGACCTGAAAAACTAATACTTAGATAAAAATACAGCTTAAATCATTCACCATGGGTTAAGAACGCTATGATGAATGAAAGAAAGAAAGAAAGGTATTTAAAAAAAAAATATATGGAAAATGTTTTTACAAGGGCAAAATCAGTGCATAAGGAATTGTTCTAAACTGTTTTATACACTCCATTTCCCCATAAAAAGGATTTAAAGCTCTAATAGTCCAGAAATAAATGAAAACAATAGATTCCTGCATACTTTGTGTACAAACTAAATCTAATGTACTTTAAGGAATTTAGACTTAACCTCAGCAAAAAGAAGATCTCCTACGCATCATTATTTTGTGCAAGAATTCTTTCACCTTCCAATTTATTGTCTTGTTCACTTACCTGTGTAAAGCTTACCCCCTGTCCTGGTTGCTCAGTTCCTTCCCTTTCATGAGGAATACTCTCCCGATATTTTTTTTCCTCTGTTTCTTCAGCTTCCTGAGCAAAGATCTCCTCATTCTCAGCTGTGTTTGTTTCTTCATTTTCTTGTTGATGACTATCCATCTTTTGCTTTCCTTCATTTTCTTGCACAATGCTCTCAGCTTGCTGCTCCACCAGATGTTCAGCTTCTGAAGCCTTAACTAGTTCTTTCCAGTTAAAGCAGAGTTTTACTGGTCACAATCCAAAGAAATACAGATTGAAAAACAAAACAAGCAAAAATACCTGTTTGTACCATTGAGGTATTACCTTGATCTTGAAATGTGAATTCTATCTCTCCTTGCAAGTTCTAGAAGAAAAAGAACAACCAAAAACCACATACAATTTGAAAATAAGGATTTGCTTGCTTAGAATAAATTAATATTCCTTCTCAAAATATATGTTTCAATAAGATACGATAGTCTTGAATGGATCACTTTCTAAAGGAGCTATAACACTCAAATTGATTAATGTAATTTTGTTACTTTGCATTTTTCTGTTTAAAAGGCATGGGAATTTGCTGAAATGCTGTTTGTAACAAGGACAGAGTTAAAACTGTGGGACAGAGAAAGGTTTTGTGTTTCCTCCTCTCTATTTCTACCAAAAGTACTTCAGTCCTATGGCTAAAATAATGCTTTAGTTTATATAATCTAAATTCTAAAGCTAATGTAAATTTTCCCAAAAATGAAAAATTAATACACCATTTTAAACCAGAAGTTGTTTGTTCTCTTTATACCTGTTTGAAGATTTCCTTTACGTTAAAATATTGGCTGATGGATATACTATAGGAAATCAATTTCTGCAAAATAGCTTCTGGGTAAGCCATAAGTTTATCCATTAGAACTTGGTTGAATGTCTCATACCTGTCAAATTTAAGGTCACTGTTTAAGAGACTCAAATATATATAGAAATAAAATCAAATATGACTACAGTGTCTTTAAATCCAAATTTAGCTTTTTGACCAATCTCATAAAACCTTTAGGCTAAACATTGCACTATATCTGTTTAGCCTGAATACAATCACATCCTGGCTTGTTAGTAGAGATTAGATCATTACAAATACATAAATGCACAGAAGTTAAGAAATATTCACAATTAAGTATTTCAGATCTTTCATGCTTTCAGTATTTTCACTCACATAAAAGGTGCATTACCTTTGTGTTTTCTTTTAAATCTCTCCTAATGACTATAAAGGCTACTGAATCAATAGCTCTAAACACAGTTACAGCACGAGGTGTGTGCCTCTGACTCTCAGGTCAACACCACTCTTCCACTGTCCCTCCAATCAGACAGACAGAAAAGACCTGCTGGGTGTGAAAATATAACTGCTTCCTCTCTCACTATTTAATCCTCAAACCTTCTGCTACAATCTTCAGCTGAGAGTGGTATGTGCCAATTTTGATGTCATTTTTAAAGATGCAAATGCTTGATCATGGGAAACGCAATAGAAAGATTACCAAAATATAATCTTTGGCTATCTCAAAGTTATTAGTAACTTCTAGTCCTTGCAACTTTGAAAGGGATCAAATCTGGGAGCACAGGTGGTGTGCTTTCTGATTCCTGAGATTCAAGAATCTGAACTACTACTTTTTCCTTCTGAAAATAATTATACTATTGGCATGGGTGACATGTTATACTACATAATAATACTTATCTGGTATCTTTTTAAAATGATACCAGTATTCCTTGGTCTTCCTTAGTTCTACTTCTAAAATGTGTGTATTTTATATATATATATATTTATATATATATATGCTCAATATGGAAATTTTATTTTACTTTCTTACATAAAGTATCAAGCAGTGTTTTTCCACACCTTTACACTACAGCATAAACAAGACCTAAGTAGTACAAGCAACATTCAAATATGCTTTACTTGCTAATTTTGCAGTACAAATCTCATACCTAGCTCTAATGTCATCTAAAGAACAAAGTGCATTCTCCAAATATTTATTCAGCTTTTCTTCAGAGCTCGCTGTTCTCATTTCATCCAAAATTTTAGCCAGATTGTCTTCCATCACCTAAGGCCATATAAAGAGAAACCAGTAAAAATGATTTAGTAATTAATAAAATGCTCCATAACTATTTAGAAAACAAATGATTTAACTATGTACATATATTCTACATCAAAAAAGGAAGCTACCTTACCAAAACTTGTCTATTATGAAGATCTTTCATAGATAATTAACAACATCTTTGACATTGACACCCCAAGTTGCATGATAGATCCATAATATGAGAACTTGACATACAAACAAGATTCTATACCTGCACGGTATCTTATGAGTAATAAAAACTTGCAGACACTTAATACAGAAAATATAATCTTTATCACCATTGCCATATCAAGAATAAGATATGAATGCTCATTAAGTGTCAATCAAGCAGTTCGCAAAAAATGCACCTGACAGGATGAAACTACCCTGTAGAAATTCCAGTATGAATGCCAAAGAATACATTTAAATTTTATACCAGGTTATTTCGAATTCCAGAGTGTTCTCTCCATTAAGAAGCCCTTTCTTTACATCACACCACATCCTAAATTTTATGTTTATACCTGTATTAAATTATGCTGTTTCCATCTGCATTCATCTAATTTCTTCTGAAGTTCACCTTCCTGCTGGGACAGTTTGAGTTGATGGACATCCCAGAGACCCATCACCTCCAGAAAATAGCTGCCCAAGTCTTCACAATTCTGCTCATTGTGTTTAGCCAGCTCCTCAAAGTCTCTCTAAAGAAATACATATAAGTGAAACAGTTATTAATAAACCGTTTGCTGGAAGGTGAAATGAACGCGTAAGGGGACATATGACATGATAAAAGGCTGTCTGGAAGTACAATATCAGTATTCAACACACTCTCTTATATTTAGAGAGGAAAAAATAGTCCAAGTAAGCTGGATAAGAATGCGGATTTTTATTCTAGAAGCTGAGATATAAAAACTTTCATTTATTCTTCTGGTACTGTGAAGCACAGAATTACTACGTTCTGCATCTGCCCTGAATTATGGCGATCTATCGTTTTAGGAACAACTGACCAGTCATTTTCATGTATGGAATCATAAAAGATAGGATTGAAAGAAATTTGGGAGATCATTTAAATCTATCCCTCTGCCTCCAGACAGGATGAGCTATACCTAATTCATCCCTGACAACCTATTATAAATATAAACCAAACAATTAGGAACTGTTACTCCTTGTTACTCCAAACAATTACTCCTTGAATCACACCAAACTTCTTTCATTTGTGGGGAATTTGTCCAGTCACACTATGGACCTCTTTCTAACATGACACCAATAGCCTAAGATGCATATGGCATCTCAGGGAGTATGCAGGAAGAACACACTACTCCCACGAGTAATACAACCAGATGTAATAAACGTACATCCATATGCTCCAGTTCTTCTTCAAACTGACTTTTTAGTTTCTCAGTCAACTGAAGTAACTCAGAACTCACAATTTCTTCAGCTTCTTTTTTTGTGCAAAAGTTCAACAGGTTATTCTAAATGAGAAGAATGCAAAGTTATTGACAGGAACATAACATAACATAAATCGCTGTGTGGCTTTTAGAGAGTATAGCTAAACTTAGGGTTTCTTCTTTTCTTGTGAACGGATAGAGAAAAATTCAGCCTCCTAGATCTCACATTCTGTGAGTAAGCAATACAATTCTATTTGGACACAAAGGAAGAAACTGAAGCAGGGAGGTGGAATTTCTTTCCCAAAATAAGACAGATTCATCACAAAGGCTGAGGGTTCTGACCCCGAGTTGTCTACCTAAATGTGGGACAGTACTCCTTTCATTACTGGTATTTCTTACTGCTTTTACACATTTCAGGTACAAATACCACACCCTACTATGAAGCAAAATGGACAATAAGTTTTCTAACAGAATAAGACAAAGGTTAAAAAGTAATTTCATTCCTTATCTCAATGTTTGGTGGATCCTCAAACCCATATTACTGTGACAACACATTCTATACAGTTACCGACAATCCTTCCAAGATTTCGCAAAGCTGTGATACTAACCATGCATAACTGCATTTCTGCCAAACATTTTTCCAGGCCCCTCTCATACTGGGTGTGTATTTTGATCATGCACTGCACATTGTGGGTATCTGAAGGATATGGAAGAACAGGCCGTTGTAAGCGCAGTGTGAAATGGAAACACGACAGAGGACCTCTGTCTCAGCACATGCATGAGTCTCAGCACAGATGATACCTCCCAGTAGTGTCTTCACACTACCAACCAATAAAATAAGATGTTTTAATACAAATCCTTTTATCATTATGCTTACAAGTAGTGACTTACTTACAATTGCTAGCAACTACCTTGATACTATACAGGCTGCTAACATTAAGAGAGGATGTGCTCTGGAGAAACAGAAGATAGACACACAGGGGGAAGGCACACTACAGGACTCAGAGAAAGGAAGCATCTGAAATACTTCCCCTCTCGTTCTCCAAGAGATAAAAAGGAGTATTTTTGTATGATTGAGAAATGATCTGATTTAAAGTTAACCTTCTATTTTCCCCAGATGAATTCTAACCAAGTCACCTCCTGACTTATCTCACCATGCAAAAATGCTTGCGCTGGCAAAAGGGAGGTGATGCAATAGACAGCTTATTTTGATTGTATCGGTGCTCAAAGCGACTTAGAAGGTACATGGAAACACATGGAACACAGAATACAGCAAACATACACTTTCAAAGCAACCCTCTGGCTCATTACTGCACGGAAAAAAAAAGGAAGAAAGAATTGCTTGAATTCCAGATTGTTTTTCTGATTTCCCATCTTACCTATACTTTTGTTTAAATTCACCAAAGATCTGTACCATTCATTTATGTCAGCTTTCGTGTGTGTTGGAGGCAACAAATCACTACCAAAATAGGAAACAAGAGTCAGATATCTTCAAATATAATGCAGTCACTTCTTAAAGGATAAAATTATGAATCAAAGTAACCATACTACTGTGCTTTATTTTATTTACAGTCATGTCGGCAATGAAAATAAAACAAGATGACTGCTGTTTTTCAAGGCCGCTGTTTACTGACAAGGAACTAGCTGTAATTTATCTTGTTGATACATAGATGGTAAAAGAAAAACTGTAAATATCATAATGCATTGCACACAAACCATCGTCTTGTTGTCAGGATGGACATTCAAACATAGCAGTGTTAGATTTCTAACAAGACTCCTTTCTTAATTTACTATACAAATTAAACTCCCACACAGAAATGATCCCTTGACCAGATCACTAATTTTTACTTACCTACCCATCCTTGTCTGCCCCTTCCTACCACGTTTCAAATGTTAGTATGATTCACTGTTCTGTTCCTGCATTTCTAGCCCTTGATCACCCCCTGTTTAGTGTAATGGTGCGTTGAAAACCAAGAATGCATCTTTTCCATTAAAAGAAGTTTAGGCCCTACCTTATTGCTACATTGTACAATCGCACACTGAAAGGGAGCAAAGTGTATTTTGTAGTCAAGTCCCTCTTAACTCTAGAAAGAATTCTGTTTTCCTTTGTTCTTGTTCTCTCTTTTGTCATACCCAAGGTGCTGCAGAAACTCCAGTCTCCTTTCACTAAGTAAAATCTGTTCTGTTATCATATTTTCCATTTCTGTTTTCACAGTTGGGGGATTCTGTATTTCTTCATTTGCCATAAATTCTCTGTAGGATGGAAGAATACACTGAAATAAATATATGTTTGGGAAAATTTCATATTTGAAATACAAATACAAACTACATTTTATACATACCAGGTAAAAAATGAATGCTAAGTTCTTTTAGCATTTTTGGTTTCATAACAGAAAAATTATGAAATATTACTGCTTATAGAAAACACAAGTGAACACTAGTCACTTTGTGTTATTCATACTCCAAATTATAATTGTAAAATTTCTGACCTGAAAGCGTGAACTAAAGAGTTCTTATGTATGAGCTTCCAGTCCTTGACTCTATCTTGCCATCTCAATCGATGTGATAATTCCCTCTTCATCTCTGATTTCATTAGATTAAAGAACAGCTTGGCAATTGCCCTCTGATTAGCCAACAGTGCTCTGTTAATCAGCTGCATATTAAAAAAAAATAAAACCAGGAATAAAAGCAGCATATAACATGCAAAAAAAATAATTGTCTGTTCTATGTAAAACAAGAGAAAAGGAATACAAGTGATAAATAACACTCTGCAAAACAGAAAACTCTCCTATATTGCAGTGATTGATAGGTAGAAATAATGAATTACATTTGGAAAAAAAGACATTCTGGGAATATTCAGATTGCGATCTTCTCACAGGTAAAACAGACTCTCAAAATAAAAGATTTACCATGGCCTCATCATTCATGAGCCTGTAAACGTCAGCTGACAAGAAGAAGGAAATTCCCTCCAGTTTCACAGTATACTTCCTCAGTACATCTGTTATCTGTGCAATAAAAGAATACAGAAAAAAAATAAATCTGTATAACTCAAACGCCAGTTTCCCAAGTTAAGCAACGATATGAAGAAGACAATTTTTTTCCATTACAATAAATTCAACTGGCTGATAGACAGATTGAGAAATTAATTTTAAAATACCTATCTTAAATACTGAATTTTTAATCATTCATAAAAATAGTAACTAAAATATTCCGTTTGGTTACTACTCGACTGATTTCTCTTTAATGATAATAGAGGGCTCCTCAGGCTGCAATCTGAATTTAAAAATCAAAACAATTTCCTTTCAGATATCTGCAGTGAATCCACCAGTGGTTGTTTTAAGCAGACACAAAATTTAAGCAAGTGTGTTCATCTCTGGTGTATTCATAACTAATCAAAGGGAGAAGTTACTGGTGATGCTGTTGGACGTTACAAAGAGAGGACAAACTGACACAGGTATAACAGACAGCTTCAGCTTTTGTTTGCCTACAAGGACAAAGCAGCAAGGACTTTCTTACGGACTATCCATTTATTCACCCAAACATTTACTGTGATGTCCAATGACTTTTACAGGTCAGGCTGAACCCTACATAACTGCAGCATCTCTGCTATGGATACGCAGCCTAGCCAAACTAAAATTAGCTAAGGCACATCTGTGCACGTTCTCAGCTGCAGAATAGGTATGTCCCAACAAAATAACACTAGATCTGTTGACAGTTTGACCTAAATAACCCTGCAGGAGAATAAAAGCAGATCACATATTCTTTGTGTCTTTATTATAGGTAATTATGGAAGAAACAAACACCTTGTAACTGGAAAAGACAGTAATCACCTACACAACAGAAATCCTGGCAGACCTCTTTGACTCCTGTGGAAACTAGCCTCTCTTTGCTCTGCATCCAGCATTACGAGCAAATAATAATCTTATGCTTAATTAACACCTATTAAAACTGCAGCTCACTTTATCAGCTCGACTCCATTCAACCTTTTTTAAGGATTCATCCATTTCCCTAATCCAGTTCCTTCTGGTCAAGGATTCCTGATGGATGACGTTCCACAGTTCTTTCAAATCCTGCAAGAAGGATTTACTCTCAATCTCACTGAAAAGTAATGTCAAAAAGACCCACAAACAAACAAAAAAAACCCCACCCCAAAACCAAATAAGCATTTATATCTTAAAACTACAGCAAGACATCAGAAGCTATGTTATGCAGGCCAGGTACAAATAACTGAAGATGAGACAATGGCATGGGCTGCCTTACTTCAATCAAGAAACCTTCCAGAGTAGCATCGAACTCAATCTTTTTAAATAGAAGTTCAATTTTTCTATCAGATTCCATCAGTTTTGTCAGAAGGAATTTTCCAGGCTCCAAAACAAAGGGCTCCAGCTCCTAAAAAGGTACAGAGGTCAGTCTGATCTTTTGAGTATTAGGCCCTGACCTTAATATAGCACTCTAGGCTACCTGGATTACAAAATCCAGCCTTACCCTGGCAATGCAGGCAAGCTCACGATACATTGTGGTTAGTGCTTCATCGTGACGGCCTCGCCGGTGTTCTGACAGGCATTCCAAGATATTACTGCTTGTTTCCTCAGGAACTGCCACGAAAGAAATGAGGATGATGTAGCTTGGAACTGTTGCTGCAGAATACATAACGCATGCACAATGAATCACTAAATCCACACTCTGACCCCTGCAGTTTGTGCGGTTATTACAGTGCACGACAGCTTTCCTGGGGAAAGGAAACCTATGCAAATGTAGGTTAAAAATAGTAAAGCATATTTTAAAATTTCCTTTGATTTTAGTAATTTGTGATTTTCAGAAGGATAAAAGCTTGGAAGCTATGAATTAAGTTCAAGTATGATGCAAAAAATTGCAACTTCCAAGAATGAGATCTGCTTACATCGTAACTGGAATTTACCATCTAAACACGAACTGTGATTGATTGCCAATTTTACAACCATTTTTTCTATGCGTAGACTCTTCAACTTCAAAATTACCTACAAATCATCAAAAATGTGTCAGGTCACTTCTGCGCTTGATCTCATACCTTGGTCAGCTAAAACCA
Organism: Larus michahellis; assembly: GCF_964199755.1. NCBI lineage: Eukaryota > Metazoa > Chordata > Aves > Charadriiformes > Laridae > Larus > Larus michahellis. The sequence continues at coordinate 12,936,993 of NC_133910.1, read as the reverse complement.
TTATAAGAATGGTGGCTCCTAAGAATGCAAATTAAAATATTGGACATTAAAGGAAATAATTTTTACCAACAAAATCAGGTAGGGCTCTGACTTCCTCAGCTGCATTTACATCTACACCTTTCCAAGCCTTTTGAAATGTTGTGGCTTCTCTGAAACCCAAAGAGAATAAAGCTTTGATTTGTACTAAATAGGAAAGAGGAGAGACTTGCAATGGATATGATATTCAATTTAATTAACAAAACGTAACATTTAAGTGAACATAAGGATCATTCTAACTTCAAAGAATATGATTCAAAGAATCAATGTTGCTACTTCTGAAACGAATTGAACTGAGTAATTATCTAGCCTGGGTTGATCACAACCTCAAATCTGTTATGATGGCACAAAAGAAATAAATGCTAGATTAAATACATGTAAACTACAAAGACACACATATTATCTCTAAAAGGTATAAAACTCTATGAAGTGTTAAATCAGAACTAGCAAGAAATGCGGAGTTCACCTCTATCTGCCCGCTGCTCTTCCCATCTGCTGGGCACTGTGTTTCTACTTGGGAGAAGCGAGAATAATGGTGTTGTCATCCAGCAGAAGTGTTAGAGTGAAAAGGATGGACACACTAATTTCTTTTCTTGCTCATTACATAATCGTTACTGTATCACCATGTAAACCATTAACATAGTTTAAAATATAGGTCAAAAACATGTATCGGAATGGGCTTATATCTAGATTGCGTTGAATAAAAAAAGACATAAAAAGAAAAGCCATACAATATGCATGCCATTGCAAATATTGGCTTGTTAATCTGCACTTTAACAGGCCGCACCTCATTATGCTCAATTTACATCTGGCAAGGAGACGGTCTATTACAAATCAGTGCTCTGACCAAGAATTCAGGAGTGTCTAGCTCCCAGTTCAAATCTTACAACTTCATAGCTATAGTCATGAACATATAATTGAGGTTTTACGCTTCTGTTCTCTACCTGTACAGTGGTGGCTTTTCTGTGGAGTCACTGTAGGGAGTTCTTTCAACCCGCCTCTGCTGGTAACATGGTAGTAGCTCGGCATCAGTAGAAATTTCTGAATCCCTAACCAAAGCGAGCCTTTCACTCTTTGTAGAAAACCTAGTCTTGTTCCTTACTTCATCCAAAGAGCGCACTAAACGAACCTTCAAAGAACCGTAATCAAAATGGTTAGAATTGTTTCCAACATACTGAACAGAGAATAATAAGAAAATAATTGAGAGAAACTGCTGGGGAAAGGCGGCAGAAGAGAAAGATAAAATAACGAACACTGCTTGGCAAGTGCATAACAATTTTCATCCAAGGCTGTTTTCAAAGTGAGAAAAAAAAAATCCCTTTCCTCAGAAAGGAAAATTGAAGAGAACAGGACTTTGTGCCTTGCTTATGGTTACAAGGAAAGTCAACAGCAGAGGGAGAAATGCCTGAATCTGGCTTATTACGCCTAAGTTATTTTCTACTACTGGGTTGTAATTATAATCATTCTGCTTTCAGTTAATATATCCCGATACACAATAAAGACACAGGAACACCCACAGATGTATTGGAAAGCATATGCTGAAGATCACACAATTATTTTCTAGTAAAACAAACAAAAACCAGAAAGGTTGCAACTGACCTCTGGTTTCAGGTCACCACTTTAACAACCAGCAAACAGCTGACCAACAAAATTAACTCATTTGGCTTTTACTCGTTGTTTTTTTGTGTTTTTTTTTTTTCTTTTACCTCATCCTCAGAGATCTGTTTGTAGACTTTCCCTCTGGGAAGGAGGCGCACAGCCCCCGCCCGCCGCATGCCGCCCAGGCCCGGTCCCAGCAGAACTGCAGTTTACGAGCCGGGGGCCAAGGGGAGACGAAACGTTTCAGTTCGGCAAAGTTCTCCTCCCGGAGGGCGACACTGCGCGCCTACCGCGTGGCTCCCACTCTCCGCTAACGCTACCGCAGGCGAAGCGTTCGGGTAATTTAAAAAATAGGTACGTGACGATTTACCGGCGCCCCCGCGTCCCCTCAGGGCAGCCGAGGTGGGCCCGGGCCGCGCTCACCTCAGCCGCGCGCCCGCCGCGCAGCAACCGACGAGGGGGTGTGACGTCGCCATGGCAGCGCGGGGGGGCGGGGCCTAGGTGCGCCACGCCCCCCCCCCCCCCCCCCCCCCCCCCGGCTGCAGCCTTTGCAGCGCAACGGCGGGGATTGCGCCCCTCTGGGGAGCGCCCCCTGCAGCGCTGCCTCCAGCCCCGGGGCACCAACAGCAGAGGGACACGGAGCTGTTGGAGCGGGGCCAGGGGAGGCCCCAGAGATGCTGGGAGGGCTGGAGCCCCTCTGCTGTGGGTTCAGCCTGGAGAAGAGAAGGCTCCGGGGAGACCTTCCAGTCCCTAAAGGGGCTCCAGGAAAGCTGGGGAAGGACTCTGGATCAGGGAGCGTAATGCTAGGACGAGTGGTAATGGTTCTAAACAAAAAGAGGGGAGATTCAGGCTAGATCTAAGGAAGAAATGTATCACAATGAGGGCGGTGAGCCCCTGGCCCAGGGTGCCCAGAGAAGCTGTGGCTGCCCCATCCCTGGAGGGGTTCAAGGCCAGGTTGGACGGGGCTTGGAGCAACCTGGGCTGGTGGGAGGTGTCCCTGCCCAGGGCAGGGGGTTGCAACTAGATGCTCTTTAAGGTCCCTTCCCACCCAAACCATTCTGTGATTCTATAAAATAATAATTATTACAATAAATCAACCAGAAGGTTTTTCTTTGGGATGGGAAATTTAATTAACAAACATACAGCAGGCTTTTTGTTGTTATAAGTTGGGAGGCCGCAGCAGTTACTGCCCCGCAGGTGGGCTTCCTCAGGTGCTGCCTCCGCCCCGGCAGCACTAGCCCAGATGCTCCCACAGCTCCCCACGGATCCCCCCCAGGCAGAACCCGCAGGGACCAGCTGTGTTGCTTTCACTTTAAACCAGCTTTTTTCAAGTCCTCTGGCAGAACCCGGCCTTTCTTCCGGGCCCTGGCTTTCTTCTTCTCTATCCTGTCCTTCTTCTTCTTCTGAATGTTCTTGCGACGCTTTTCCTGACGCTGTTGCATCTTTTCCACCACTCTTTCTGTACGCTTCTCCCACTGCCTTTGGCGTTGAGCTTTACGCTTCTCCTTACGCTTCAGAGCTTCTTTCAGACGCTCCTCATCATCACGAATCTTCACACCTTCTGCCTTATAGAGAACATTTGTCCATTTCATCTTGTTCTCCAGCTCCTCGGCTTTCTTCTGGTCCTTATCCTTGAGCTCCTCCAGCTTATTCTTCCTGGTCTCCAGCCTGCTCAGCAGCTGCTTGTAGTTTTTGCCCGTCAGGGGAGTGATATTGCCTTTCACCGCTTTCCTCTTCTCTTTCTTCTTCTGGATCTTGTTTAACTCATTCTCTTCATGGACTTCAACCCTGTTAAAGACAACCTCAGCTGTGCTCTGCTCCTTTTTGCTTTCTGGCTCTACTGGTACCTCCTCAGTTTCTTTCTTCTCCATTTTCACCTTCATCTTCAACTCCTTCCTTCGGCGCTTCTTTCTCTCTCTCTCATACTTCCTTCGCTGCCTCTTCTCTAGGACTGCAGGCGACAATTCTTTGGCATCATCCTAAAAAGGAGGGGGGACATGAGTCAGGAGCCTTAAAGGGATAAAGCAGAATTAAAAGTGGGATGTCCTCAAGTTCCTGATTTGAAACTTCTCCTAGGAAACACACTACTTAAGAAGCCACAGGCTCAGTTTTTAGAGATACTAAACACAGCAAAGGCATTTCAAACCCTTTCCTCTCTCTCAACACCCCGCACCTATGTTCTCTTCCAGGCTCTTAGTGCTATTCTCTTTCCTACGCCCCCCCAGAGCCACGCTCTCCTCCAGGCCAAGCCCTACCTCTTCTCACACATTTTTCCAGACCACCGAACATACACAGGTCTCCCAGCAATACCTACAGACACTTCCTTAGGAGGTGGAATTAGCTCAGACCCTGAGCCTTGTCAGATCATAGTCGTGTCCTCACATCCCCTGGGAGGCTAGGGAGAACTTATATTGCATAAACACACACGGTAAGCATTAGGAGTTCTCGTACTTGTCCAGATGCTTTTTTAATCTTCTCATGTAGTCTCTGACGCAAGAGATTAATTGCAGAAAAAGAAGGGGAACCCAGCTCACTTTTGTTCCCTGAAAACAAGAAGAAGAAAATAAAGACACTGAAAAGAGAGCACTAGGTAAACAGAACTTTCTACGGCTACAGAAAAAGCTCTGAGAACTCTTTAGATGCTGTGAATAGAAGAGCCATTCTAAAGAAACCAAGAGTTTCTATTTCATTGGTTTCTTTAAAATTCCCCCTTTTCTATCCATATTATCATTCAACACTGCCAGCCAGAGTAGCCTGGCACGCCCTGTGGCTGCCTAACAAGCCTGAAGACAAGTACCAAGCTTGTGGGACGACAAGGACATCTCTTCTTTGTGATCAGGCTTTTCAGATTCACAATGGAAAGCCGGCCTGGCATGACAGAGATTGCATCCACACAACAATTCCCAGAAGTTACCCAGATAAAGTGATGTGATTCAGTGATGTGATAAAGTCTGTGATTCAGGCTAAGTGCTATTTCCAGAGAGCCACCCAGTGGTGGCGTTACAAATGTATGTACATATGAAAAAGCTTTTAGGGCACACAGAATAAGCAAAGATATTTTCAATGCAGTTGGACTTCTTAAAGGTTTTCCAGACTATACACATGTGAAGAAAGTGAAGAGCAGCCACCTCAGCTCAGGGCGCTTTAACCAGACCACGGCAACACTGGTATTCTTACCTGTAACCAAACTCTCATTGCTGCTCTGTGCAACACCCTGTGGAGATGATTTGCTGGCTTGAGGCGCTGCTTTCTGTCCTGGAGTAGGTTTATTGGTGTTAGAGACCACCTGTTTGACTGAAGAAGCATTTATCTTCTCAGCTTGCTTCCTGGGTTTCTTCCTCTTCTTTTTCTTGGGTGGCCCACCGGCATCCTCAGACTGGCCTGGTTTAGACACTAGAAGACAAAAGACAAATTACACAAACAACTCTCTCTACAACTCCCTGAAAGGAGGTTGTAGTGAGGTGGGGGGGTCAGTCCCTTCTCCCAGGTAACAAGCAATTGGACAAGAAATGGCCTCAAGTTGCACCAGGGGACGTTTAGATTGGATATTAGGAAAAGTTTCTTCGCCAAAAGGGTTATTAAACATTGGAACAGGCTGCCCAGGGAAGTGGTTGAATCACCATCCCTGGAGGAGTTTAAGACACAGGTAGACGTGGCACTGAGAGATGTGGTTTAGCGGTGGTTTTGTCAGTGTTAGGTTGATAGTTGGACTCAAGGATCTCAAAGGTCCCTTTCAACCTAGGTGATTCTATTCTATGACAAAACAGGACAACACTACATCCCCACTTCACAACACTCAGTTACCACTGAAGGCTTAAGTTCCAGCATTGCAACGCCACATCTCAGTCTTCAGAAATTCCACAGTTCTCCCACGTCCAATCACCACGTGTACAGAAGTGCTCAGAAGCCCCGCATTTCAGAAGAAATTATTTTTTCTTAAAAAGCGGCACATCGCATTGCTCCAGGCCAAGCACCCCGCGGTAGGCCTGTCCCCAGCCCACACCCCCACGCACCGGGAGAGACAGAAGCCGAAACTCCGCATCTCCATTACCAAATTTCCTCTTCCGCGACTCCGGGGAGTGCTGCACGCCGACCTTCCTCGCCAAGGCCTGCAGGTAGGAGTCCTGGGCGGCCAGGCTGGCCATCCTCGGCGGGCCCGGCTCCCTCAGCGCCGGCAGGCCGCGGAGCCCCGGCCCGGCACCGGCATGGAGTGCCGACAGGAAGTGGCCTCAGCGCGCCGGGCAGGAAGTGACGCCATCCGCCGCCGCCGCCATGCCCCGGCAGGCAGCCCTGCGGTAGTTCCCCCGCCCCGCGAAGCTCGGGTCTGGAGGCCAGAAGCCCTTACGGGCGATGAGGGGGCCGGAGGAGAGAGACCCGCCCCGGTTCCGCCTGCCGGCCCGCAGCCGCCAACACGGCCGGTTGAACTACCGGTAACGGTGGTGTCCGGGGCACCGGGAGGGCGGCAGCCAAGGAGCGGGGGTGTCTTTAAAACCCGTGGGGGGACACTCGGCCTAGCGCACGCTCAATATTGTCGTATTTTCACAAAACCTCGCGGCTGAAAACACACGCTTTAAAAATTATACAAACGAGTTAGTTTTATTAAACCACCTAATTACAAAAAAATAAATGGAATGGAAGAAAAATAAAACAAAAAATTACACCGAAATTCACATCTGAAGAAGCGAGACATTACAGCAGGAGGCTGGGGGAGCTCGGCTTGCCCGCGATGCCGACAGCAAGCTGCCCGGACCCTGCTCCCTGCTCGGGTTGGGGCGAGGCAGAACCCCTGGAGCCGCCACACAGACCCACCACGCAGGAGAAGGGCCGGAGCCGCACCAAGCTGCCAACAGCTGCAGACAAAGCACCAAATACATTTCTCGGGAAGGGAACTGAGAGTAACTGAGCGTCCCTCACTGCTCCGTACACCCCAGTCACCTCGAGATTGTTAGACAAAACTATTAGCCAACATCAATGCTGGCTTCACGTTAGCACAGGCTGTGTTAACACTGGAAAGGGAACCAGACTAAAAGGTGTCGCTGCTTCTCTCTGCAGCCTTCGGCAAGCGGCACCAATACCTCAGTCCGATTCCTCAGTTTGCCCTTTTCTCCTCAAACAGGAAAATACCACTCATCCATAAGGGTCTCCTAAGAGCCTCCTCCCAAACGACTGCGAGTAAACGTTCAAGTTTGTGAAGCACTCTGACAGTGAAGACTGCTGTGTAACAAATACTACAAGATTCTTACTCTAATTAAGTAGAACAGAGGTTGTCAGATGCCATCCTGAGAGAGCTTCAAAGCAGCCAGAATGTCAATAACCTTGGGAAGCAGGGTAAAAACCCCAACACCATCACTGCCCCCACATTTGTCTCAAGTTTATCCCAAAGGAATTCAACTCCCAACGCTCCAGCGTGTACTTACTGAGATACACATGGAAACAAACTGGATTTCTAATGAACTCTACATGTAACAATCATGTAAAAGCAAACCTAACTCTAACTTGTTAGATCAACTTTGTATTTACTTATCACGTTCTCTTAAGGGAGAGTAACACTCATGGCAACGTCCCGGGGGCGGAGAAAGCACTGTGGCCATCCAGTGAGCAGAAACCTACAAATACAGCTCCAGTGCTTTCTCCTGACAGCGGGAGACGCTTGCTCAGTACAGCAGGTGGAAGACTTCCAGCAGCGCAGTGCCGCTGGGAGAAAGAGGTTCGGCAGGAGAGGATCCTCTTCAGGAGTGCTCCGTGGGGCCTGCCCCGTGCCCGTTCACGTGAGGGTGCGATGGTGTCGAGCTCTGGGAGGTAGCAACGCTCTGCTCTGCTGTGGCAGCTGTCAGAGGCATGGAGAGGCTTTCAGGGGAGAGCGTGGCAAAGTCTTGTCTCCAGTAGGCTTCACACAGTGGAAGATCATTGCTGTCACACAGACTGTAGCTTTCCAGAACAAACAACCCCAGTGAGGAGAGACAGCGGGTGCAATAAGAGAGGAAGGGAGTTAGGGGAAGGGTAGGGGGAGCAAGACAGAAGCAAAGCATTAAGAAAATGGCAAAAAGACGTTCATGGATGTAAGGTCTGTGTTCAGAAATTCATCACACGTCTTGTGACACTGGCCTTCCCTAAGACACCCCTTAAGGACTGGTCTTGAACCTCAAGGGCCTGGTGAGGATCACAGGAATTTCAGAGTCAAAACTGTTGCTACAAATTCAAACAGAGGCTCAGTTCTAATCCAGACGCTCCTAGTCCCTGGGAAGATCTGGGCCGAAGTCCTGGCACCCCAAAGATGGGAGTTATACTGAGTGAGGCAAGGACCTCATCCATAATTATTTTACTTGGAATTAGATCACATCCTATGTGAGGAAAAAAAATGTAAATCCTGCTCTAAATTTCAGTTCAGCAAAAAAGCTATCACAATTGTTTTAGGGCCTGTCCCTGTCATGATAAAGAAGAAACCTATTTGCACCTTTGCCCTTTCAAAAAAGTGCTTCACAGAAGGTCTGAGTCTTCTATTGGAAGCCCCCCAGCCTGACTACAAAGTACCGATGGCTCCTAACGGTTTCAGCAGAAGCTGAGTTAACAGTTCTTCTAAAAGCAGCTTGCTGGATTTGACCACCGTAGACTACAGAGCTGGATGAACCAGTGGGAAAGTAGTGTTTTTAAATAACTGTCTAATTCTCGCCTGTTCTCTGAGGAAAACACAACATGGAAGGGCCAAAACTAAAAAGAAAAATTATGGAAGAAACTGGAACAAAACCAAAACAAATTCCAAAGAGAAGAAGGAGCTGCACACACAAGAGACACCCAAGACAAAGAGCGCTGAAGCAGAAAGCAGCTTGCATTCAGATAAAAACAAACCCAATGGGTCAAGTGATTTTGTTGTTGCAGCTTTATTTACATTTTTAATGTATGGACTTGAATAGATGCTTTGGAAAATATTTTAAGTGTATAAATATGAGACACTTCAAATTGCACAAACATGAAACATGTTGAGATCTAACCCCACACTCAAGACAGCTCCTGTGATCTCAGAGGAGGGAGCAATGGAACATAAACGCAAGTTTGGGGTTTAGGATGAGAGAAGGCAAGCTGGACTTGGAGTTACCACTTTGGGGAGTAAGCGCACAAAGCACTAGTTGCAAGCATCTATGTTTGAGCTCTTTTCTGGCAACATCACCCAGCTGGTTTTGCAGTAGAAGTAAGAAGGCAGTGGATACAGGTTTTATATTTGGGGCCTTTGTAAAATCCCTTGGAACATCACCCTTCCGTACAGTCCCAAACACACAGTGAAGCTGGGTTCAATTAGCAAAGACCTTGAGGATTGAACCAGAACTACGACTCCTTTTCTGTCAGTCTTAGACCTCAGGCCATGGTTTCCAAGGAGAACCTGGCCACAGCATCCACCACATCTTGGCAGGTGAGCTACTAAGAAAATTTCAGCTGCGTCAGAAGCATAACTGCTTCTCTTGCTGCCCCAGTTAGAACAGTCCCAAAAGCCTACGCTTTGCTTCTCATGTACCACTCCTCAAAAGTCAGGGCGAATGAGCAGCTACTACACAGCCCACAAAAAGCACTGGCCAGCCTGCTACTCTGTCCTTTGACGGAAGGTTCCTTCACTATCGCCCTGAGGGCATACAGTGCAGTCCACGTGCAGAGGAACAGCTCTAGAAAACTACCTGAACACAGGGACTGAAAGCAAAGATTCCTTCAGAACTATCTACTCAGCTTTAGTTTCAGGGACCTGCTTTCAGGTCTCTTCAAAACCCCCACACACCCATAAAAATCCTAGCAATGAAAGCCAACCCTACACCTGAGGCACATCCAATTAGTTACTCACTATGGGCAAGGGGCTGTCTAAGCCCCTTTAACACAACGGCAGTGACAAACGTTGGGCAGGAGACAGTCCCTGCCACTGGCTTTTCACAGCAGCTGGGAGCAGTGCACAGGAGCCAAACAAGCTACGCAGCAGCAGCTCTCAGCTCTGCAGCTATGCTGTGCCAGGGAGTTCACTTTTCTACAGCCTTCCCTGGAGGGACAACCTAAAATAAACTAACCAGTGAACTTCAGGGAAACTGGAGCGTGGGAGAGCCATTTGGAATCCACGTCCTGGCCTCAGAGGACTGCACACCTCTTTAGAAATCCTGTGGGATCAAGCCCCATGAGAAAGTAACAGATGGTGCAGAGAGGCAACCCCAGCTGGGCTCCCAGGAAAGCACAGAATGCCCATTTGTGGGCAAACCAGATATCACATTTACAGCCATTTAAACATGATTATCGCTCAAGACATAACAAAAACCCTTTTTCCCAGATGAGACAATAAGGTTTTGTTAAAAATATTTTAGCGCTCTAATTATAAAAGGATTCTGATGAAATCACTGTTTCTATATTTACACACACACAATTTCTTTGGTGTAGAAAAAGACAGGAAAGAGCACAGGAAGGCAGTAAGTGCTAAAAGCAAATGACTAAGTGCTACATGATAACAGGTTTCAGCGGAGGGATCATAGCTCTGTAGAGCTGCCAAGATTCCTACCTTGTGACCACTCATAAGAAAGAGCATGAAGGCAAATCCTTTTGGTGTATGCCTACGTTTGTGCTTAGATGTTCTGTTACAAAGGGTTGCTTTACAAGGCATCTGGTGCCAGGCAGGTGAACAGACCACGGTCAGAGCACCTTAGTCCAAAAGTTAAAGCTCCTGACCCACAGTGGTGGCAGCCTGGTGACAGTGTGGCACGCATGAGGCACTGTGATCGCACACAGCATTGTTTTGGATACAGCTCACTGCCACGCTGTATGCAGCCTAGGTAGTGGATGCACCTTGACCTCTCAGGGCCTGGACTGGTGCTTGGGTTTGCGACCATCCCTTTTCCAATTCTGAGATACTTCTAGGATCCCTTGCCACCCCCCAAAAACCTCTTAAAGTTTGAAAAGCAACTGTAAACTTTTACCTCAAGTTTTCTTCCAATGTCATTGCAGTTCCTAAACTACGTAATATCAGTATCTTTTTACTCTTAAAATACATATATTATCCATAAATAATGGCCTAACTTCCAAAGATATTGAGCATTTAAGGTTTTAGTTGACTTAGCTGGCGTTACAGACATTCAGCATTTTTAGAAAGAAGGGAAAGGCAAAAATAGAAAAGCTGGTCACTGAAATTTTAAATAAATTTTGTAAAGTTAAGTTTCTGTTTAGAAGTCATAGCATTATTGCACTGACTTCACTTAGCTTGGATAGTGCAGCCAAAATAATCACAGAATGGTTTGGGTTGGAAAGGACCTTAAAGATCATCTAGTTCCAACCCCCAATCAGGTTCTCATTTGTTTTCTCCTGCTTTCATTTACTGCATCATCAACTATAAGTGCTGGAGTGCATGACAGAAAATAAAATTAAAAAAATAAAGTGTCTGAATTCTCAAAAGTCTGTTTTCTAAGAGTCTTTTAAAAATATTAAAAATCCCAGAAATCACTATTAGGTCTTCCTTAGAAAATCCTATCACAATACTTCATAATTCAATGAAATGGAGCATGTCTTTTTTGCTCATTTCAAATGTTCACCCCAACAGGACTCCAGGCAGCTGGGGCAGCCGACTACAAGGGAAAAGGCACATGGTGAAACCAAGTCACTTGTGGAAGAACTCACCATGAAGACATGGTGATCTCATCTAAGATCAGGACCCAGCTCAGCAAGCTAGTCTCTCTAGGGAGAGAGAGAGGGGCTCCTCCAGAGGGATACTCAGACAGAAGCCTATACCCACAAGGAAATTCACCTCCTTTTACAATGATTCACTTCCTTTTACAAGGAAGCCTAAGCAAATTATCTGTCAAATCTACCCAACTAAAGCAAGCACCTAGAGCTGGATGCTGTGAGTACCTCCTCACCATGACACTTATACCCTGTAGGATATCTACAAGGAAAAGGCAGTTGCTTTAGTTGCAGAAAAAGATTCTGACCTAATTAAAAACAGGAGTGAAATTTTGTTGGGAACATTCTGAAGACCTATACTCTATGAACTACTTGTTTGTCTAGATTAACTACCCCAAAAGGGCTGGAGTCATAAGGCAGAAGTCCACTGCCCTATTTGTACCTGGAAGAGTAATATTCTTCTTCTAGCTCGTACAGGTCAATGGAGATCTCATCCCGTAGCGCAATCAACTTCTTGTCACATTCCTCCTGCAAGCTTCTCAGCTGCTGGTTGCGCTGGTTGATAGCTTCATTCACAGAGGGGAAATCATTGAGGATCAAGAACTGCTTCAGGTCAGACACAAGTTTCATCAGGGACTCACCAGCTCGGACCTTGCAGCAAAGAGAAAAATCACATAACACATAGTATATCAAAACAGCGCTTTGCTCCAATTCTAAAACAAGATCTCCCAAGCTGCTCCTTCAGCCCAAGCCTTGAATAAAGTAGAAACTCCCACATTAGGTGAGCATTCTGACAGAAGCCTGTAGCTGACAAGCCAGGCTACCCAGCTTTCCCCCTAGAGAAGGAAATCGCCCAACAGCCACTCCAATTATCAGATTACTCTTCCAGCTGCAGCCCTAGTGAGTGTTATAAAGGCTGCCCTAGATGCAATAATGAACCCAACGGTATCTGAAGGATGTGCTGCCACCAATTTGAACAGCAGGGTGCTACTCACAATGTTTGCAGCTCTGACATGCATCTCATAGTTATCTTGTTCACCCTGGGTTGCTCGAGAGACTTGGGTTTCATCCTCAATCTAAAGAAAAAAGTATATGTATCCACCTTTACATACTAAAATCATGGTATGTGATTACTACACTATAAGGCTTCTCATTTCAGTTCAATCCACACCTGGAATCCCCGGAGCGGCCTCTGCATTTTACAGGCACCCGCAGATCGTCTTTGCTACCCTCCCTGCTTGCTTCTGCGGTTCTCCCGCGTTCAGCAGCACCGCTTGGCTGCCCGAAGCGCAGAGGCAGAGAGGCCAAGGCAGCAGCAGCTGAGAGCTGACAGCCACCTGCCCTGGGGAAGGAAGGAACCCTCTTCCCTCACGGCCGCCCTCAGCAGAACCGGGAGAAAGGTCCCCCTGCCGCCTCCCACCCTCCCCTCAGGGGCTCGACCTCCCCCCGGGGCTGTCCCCTCTCCCCTCGGGGGCCTTGCTCCCCCCTCACGGCCATCCCTTCTCCCCTCAGGAACCCTCGTCCCTCCTCAAAGCTACCCCCGGGGAAAATCCGCCCCTCTCCCCTCAGGAGCCCGGCCGCTCCGGCGGGCGCGGCCCTCTCCCCTCGGGGCTCGGCTACGGCCCAGGCCCAGGCCCAGGCCCACCTTGGCCGTCTTGATGATTTCGGTGAAGTTGTCCATGATGGACTTGATGTCATCCTTGAGGCGCTTGTTGTAGGACTGCAGCAGGGTCTCCTTGCTCTGCGGCAGCACCCGCTGCTGCGCCATGGCGCCCCGTCGCCCTCCCGCCCCTCTCGACCCGCCCCCCCGGGCCCCGCCCCGCCGCGCGCGACGCCGCCGTCCTCTCGCGAGACCTCGCGCCGCGTAGATATTTCCCAGCATGCGCCGCTCCGCCTTTCTCTTCCTCAGTCCAAGATGGTGAGTGGCGGCGGGCGCGGGGCGGGGGCCGGGCCCATCCGCCGCCATCCGCCTCCATCGCTGGGCCGCGGCCCGGCGGGGAGCGCCGCGCGGGTGCTCGGTGGCCCCGGGGGGGCGGTGGAGGAGCGTTTCGTGCCCGGTTTGCGGGGTCCGGGGCTGGTCCCGGGGAGGTTGGGTCTGGGCCTACCCGGCTGCGCGGCGCCGCCCGGCTCTTCAGTGCGGGGAGCGGGGCGGCTCGGGCAGGCCGCAGCGTTTTTCCCCGTGGATGGCGGATCCCGGGCCGGGCTCGGTGGCCGGTAACCTGCGGTGGGAGTGTCGCGGGGCTGCGGGGCGCCAGCCGCTCGTTGGACGATTGCTGCCGGGCCGAGGCGAGAACGTGCGGTTTTAAACGGCCTCGCTTTCTAGGAGGCTCATAAACCTTATAAAGTTAAAGCAAAGGATTTGCTTTCCGCGGAAAAGCGAGGCAAGGCTGGGAGGCTGCCAGGCTGGGGAGATGCGTTTTCAAGCTGGACTGAAATCTCTGTTAAGTACACGAGTATTGGAGGCAAAAGAAGGAAGAGTGTGTTTCTTACTTGCAGCCGAAAGGAAAGAAGGCCAAGGGCAAGAAGGTGGCACCGGCCCCTGCTGTAGTCAAGAAGCAGGAGGCCAAGAAGGTTGTCAACCCCCTCTTTGAGAAGAGGCCCAAGAACTTTGGCATTGGTGAGTAACTGGATATTGGGCTGCTCGCTCAACACTTTTTTTTGTTTTATAGGCAGATGTCTAAATTGTAAACAGAAGGGTATTTTAATAAAGTTATGGAGTGGAGAGAGTGATGGAGGCAGTTGACTTGCAGTTAAGTGCTGTCCTTTGTTATGTATATGAAGGTGGCTATGGACAATCTGTTGAATTTCCCATATTCTGAAGATTCCTTATATAATTCTATTGTGATTAACCTTGCTGTTTTGCGTGTGGTAAATCAATTCGGATTTCTCTAGTGCTATTTTTATACAGTGTGCAGATGATGTGAAAGAATATTTGCTATCTGAGTGATAGTGCTGACATACAACCACCAAGATCACTGATGCACCTGTGCCTGTTCCATGCTGTTGCTCTGTGGGTTTGGAACAGCTTTGAGTTAAAAGTCTGTATTTTTAGGACAGGATATCCAGCCGAAGCGTGATCTCACCCGTTTTGTGAAATGGCCACGCTACATCAGGCTGCAGCGCCAGAGGTCCATTCTTTACAAACGCTTGAAGGTGCCTCCTGCCATTAACCAGTTCACGCAGGCTTTGGACCGCCAGACAGGTAAGGATGTGCCCCACAAAATTAATGGAATATGCCTCAAAAGAGGAAAGAAACCAAAATAAAGACTTAAGGGAAGGTGTCTTTGGAAGCATTTTAGGGAGGCTTTAATAGTCTCAGTTTGCTGACTTATGTCTTGATAGCTGTTATGTACTTTGCAAAGTGGTTTAGAAAATGCCAGAGCTCCCACTTAATGAACCAAACCAGAGTTATCTTAACTGTATGTTTCCATTGTAAAACACAAAGGGTTTTTCTAGCTGTGTAAACAGATAGTTTGAGAAATCTGTGTGAGTGCAGGCTTTGGGGGGAAAGCCAGCATCCTGCAGGCTGACATTGAAGTGGGGGAAGAAGAAACTTCAGGGTCTTCTGTGAACAAGTAAATAGTATTTTTCAGGTGACAGTGTCTGTGCAAGAAACTTTCAACCTATGTAGAATAACTCCCTTGTAGATGTTGCCAAACAAGTTGCTTGCTTTAAAGGAGAAGGTGCATCACCTTTAAGGATAACTGCTGTGGGGGTCCACAGGCATTTCCTCATCCAAACAGTGAAGGAGCTCTCATTGCCAGCAGAGGTAAATGTGGGCTCTGGAGGTGCTCCGCTAGCTCTGCTCTTGCACTGTGCAAATGATGCTGACTTTTTGCCATCTAACTACACTTGATGACAACCACCAAGATCGCTGATGCACTTCAGTATTTTAAAAAGTAATGTTTAGATGTTCAGGCCATGCAACTAACTAACTAGTAGATGTTCTCTTCCAGCTACACAGCTCCTGAAGCTGGCGCACAAATATAGGCCAGAAAATAAGCAAGAGAAGAAGCAGAGGCTACTGGCTCGTGCTGAGCAGAAAGCTGCAGGAAAGGGAGATACTCCAACTAAGCGGCCGCCAGTCCTCCGAGCAGGTAGTTTTGTACATGGACTTGTCTGCTGGCGTATGTGGGAGTGTGGTGCTTTGTTAGAGAGAAAACTGATGAGAAGAGTTGGTGCTTTGCTCCAGCCAAACAGGATTGGACGAGCTATTGCAATGATGTATGAATTTCTTCACCTGAGCTCAAAGTGAAGAGCAAAATAGACGAGCTTTTTAACCCTGAGCTTTAGCAAATTGTCCATGTAATACCTTCTCTGTGTTACTGAACGGATGTGAGAAGTTTTCATAACGAAGCTGTGCTGTGGAGTCTGAGCTGGCTGTATGAGGCTTATATGAAAGCTCTGGAAATAGACTGACCGGAATCAAAGCTTTTCTATTACTTGTTTTTTAGGTATTAACACTGTCACAACTCTGGTAGAGAACAAGAAAGCTCAGCTTGTGGTGATTGCCCATGATGTAGACCCCATTGAGGTAAGTGTTCTTGCTGGTACCTGGTACAGGCTACCTGTGTGACCTAAGCTGAGGTCAGAACTGGGCATGGGGTGAAAATGCATTTTAGGACAATTTTATTGCATGAAAAGAGAATGCATAAAAAGACTTACTTAGCTATGTATGTTCGTAGTTGTCCTGGCATTACAGTGAGGCTTGGCCCTTGCAATGATGTATGAATTTCTTCACCTGAATCAACAGTGAAGAGCAAAACGAGCTTTTTAACACTGAGCAATTGCC
Organism: Larus michahellis; assembly: GCF_964199755.1. Classification (NCBI taxonomy): domain Eukaryota; kingdom Metazoa; phylum Chordata; class Aves; order Charadriiformes; family Laridae; genus Larus; species Larus michahellis. The sequence continues at coordinate 12,920,933 of NC_133910.1, read as the reverse complement.
ACAGCCCAGACTGATTCAAAGAATAAAAAGGTGCTCTCCCTCAATTACACGGCGTGCTCCCTTTCTTTTCAGCTGGTGGTCTTCTTGCCAGCTCTGTGCCGCAAGATGGGAGTGCCATACTGCGTCATCAAGGGCAAAGCCAGACTGGGGCGACTGGTCCACAGGAAAACTTGTACCTGTGTCGCTTTCACCCAGGTTAACCCGTAAGTGTTCTGTGTGCCGACTGGATTCGCTGTAGCGGAGAACGCAAACTGCCTGTCAGCACAGACTGTAGGTCAGACGGAGAGCAAACTTGGGGGTCTCTAGTTTGAAGCAGTAAAACTAAAATACTGTCTCTATATAGATGTTCTTTTGTATGAAGAGCTCTATTGGTCCTGAAAATACAGATTACTTTGGTTTACCAAAAAGCATAGTTACTCTAAAATACGTAGATGAAACTATTAACCTTGATCTGAGCAATGGCAGTGCAAGTTCCTAAAGCACTGGTGGTTGGAATGATTAACCCTTTGCAATATGCTTAACCAGAAAAATCACATTGCCACTATGAGCTCTTAAATCCTGAGGCAAAAGGTTTATGGAAAAAGTTAAATTGAGGCTCTAAAGGAATTCAAACTGTCACCAACAGGGAGGATAAGGGAGCCCTTGCAAAGCTGGTGGAGGCTGTCAAAACCAACTACAATGACAGATATGATGAGGTAAGATTCTCTCTGCTGCTAGCCTTGTCTTTAGTTTGTACTGTAAACATCCCTGAAAGCTTGCCAATGAAATGCCATTTCAGACATAGTGACATCATGACATCACCTTTAAGCGAGTTGGTTGTGTTGTACGTAGATTTGCTTACAGTTTATACAGATTATTTAACTGAGGATGGGGTAAAATGTGAATGCTGTCACAAGTTACGAGTAAACAGAGCTATCGCAGGGCTAAGATTGTAGAGAGGGCAACACCTTCTGCGAGGCTCAACTGTTTACCCCATGTGTCGCGTCTGAATCCAGCACTATTCATGCGGAAAGACTTTAAACTCCTGTATCTCTCTGCTGCCCTGAAACGTAGTTCGCTGCTTGAAATATGTAGGACTTGCACATTGAGGGAGCTCTTTCCCTTGTGCAGAAAGGAGTGTCATGAAGCAAGTTGTATGAATGATGTATTAAGAGATTGTATGAGGCATCTAACCTGTTGTTACTTCTTTGCAGATCCGTCGTCACTGGGGTGGTAACGTCTTGGGTCCAAAATCGGTGGCTCGCATCGCTAAGCTTGAAAAAGCAAAGGCTAAAGAACTGGCTACTAAGCTGGGCTAAAGATGTACTGGATTGCTACCGTGTTTTCTGTACATAAAAAGAATAAACCCCCAGATTAAGTTTCAGTGGTCTCTATTAATGGGAGTGTTCCAGGCAGTGGTTAGCAGATTAGCATGGCTTTCCAGCAAATGATTGCATGCAGGTTGTTACTTGGAATGACTGCCCTTAATTAGTCCTGTGTAGTAATTCCTCTCCTTCGAACACACAGCCCATCAGCAGCAGCTCAGCAGCACGTGGTGTGTGATCATCAAGTTGGATGGGCTGGGCTGGCTCTGCCTTTAAGCCTAGCTTGCTTACGCAAGTACCTCTCATCATCCATGGGTTTTAGAGGGTATTACAGCATTTACCAGGCTAACCAGGTAGGGACCTGTGAGGAAGTCTGTAATGCCTCTTCTCCAGGCTGAAGGGTAGGGGAAGAATCTAGATCTTCTTGTCCTTCTGTTCTTTCCTGATTTGTGACTGGATCTTGTGGTGGTGTGGGAGGTTACAAAGCTTGATATGGCTCCATTGGAGGTAGCTCCTGCTTGGGTTTGGTAGCCCTTACGCTCTCATGAAGCCACAGGCTACCTTACCCAGCTAGACTTGAGTATCCACAGTAACCTTTAATGCAGGTGTGTGGCTGTTAAGATGTAAGATGTGCAATACAAGGCATGCATCTCTAAGCCCTCTTTATTTATTCTGATGCAACTGCTGTGAACCACTCCTGACCTCAGGAATGACTACGCAGTGCAAAGAAACTTGGATTCACAAAATCCCTCACCAGCTTTTGGAAAATACAGCAGTGGAGAAGTTAAAGTGGTGTAGGTTAAAACCAATGACAATAGAAAAATATATCCTTGAGATTACTGCATAAATGTGCCTCACTAGAAGTCTCAACAGCCATGTACAATTTTGAAGTTTAATACTTCCAAGCTGCAGCCAGAATCGCACCGGTAGGAGCTCAGAGTCTGTTTGCAGCTTGAGAGCTGCATGCATTGACTGAACATGTTGCTCTGAAACTGTGTGCTTCAGATAGATAGTTCAGGACTGATCAGAGTGCTGTCTTCTATAAAAGTCTGCTCTTGACCGCAGTACAGAAGAGAAGTCGTCAGCCCTTCCCCTCACAGAGGTATTTTTTGTATAAATTTTCTGTACCACAAGAATGAAGTTGCAGCACATAAGCCATACCTATGAAAGAAAACAAAACCACATGTTTAAACCTTCATTTCAAGATGGACTGAACCTCCCTAAGTCAGCTGTGGTGCAATAAAACACAACTATTTCAAATCACTGTGTAAATGTTACTTAAAACTAGGCTCTTGTAGCTTAAAAGCTCATCCAGCCTCACTGATGCAGGAGCAAGAATGCCGGGCAAAACTTTACATTCAGAAGAAACACGCGGAAGGTCAGTCACGCTGTCTGGGTAACTCACCAGGTGATGATGTACTGCATGTGCTCGTTCCTCAGGCTCACTCTTGTCTGGCCTCCAATGGGTCCCCCCGGGACCGTGCTTCCTATAGGCACAACACAGCACACAAGTTAGATCTCCAGTCCGCACTGCGAAGAGCTGCCCTTGCCGTGAGAAACGGGATGAAGGTGGTCAGTCATATGAATGCTCTGCTCCTCTTCCTCAGGAAACCTGCCCCACATCCGTGGGGCAGGTGGCCCTATGGCAAGTGGCTGGTTGTGCTCGAGGCAGCGAACACCACCTGCACCTCCGAGCATCCTACCGTTTCCCAGGGCTGGCTGCCCACCACCTCCAAAATAGTAAACCTAGCAGAGTACACAAAGGTAAGAGAAAGATGCAATATCTTGCTGGACTTGATCTGAAAGGTCTTTTTCCACCTAAACGATTCTATGATTCTACCTTTACAAATGCCATGGGGAAATAACTAACTGAATGGAAAGGCGGGGAGAGCGATGTAAATTGGAGGTGGAGTTGGGTTCCTCTGCGACTTACTGAAATCCGCATCGATAAAGATGGGCTCGGCGCCGGTCACCTTTGCCATAGCCTCCAGGTCACGGTAGTGCCAGCGGTTTTTCTCAATGTTATTTTCAGGCACAAAAGGTTTCCGGGTTTCTGATAACCTCACCACCCCGGTGAGATCAATTTCATCTTCAATCTGAAAAGAAGCGCAGAAGAGAAAAAAGGAATTTTTCAAGACTCATTACATACTCTGGCATACCACGTCCTGGTAGAAAAATACAGCACTTTGTGGGGTCTGATCATAAATCTACTGGTTGTGCCCTGCAGTGGGGCAGGGCTGTAACACAGCAGGGAAAAAGGCAGATCAAGAACAGCTCCTTGTTTGAAAAACATCGTTTACCTAACAAAAAGGTGGGAAGAAAAGGTTTGCCACCTTTGACAAGTGCAATGACTATATAAGTAGCCTCCCATGATGCTGAACACGCCTACCGCCTTTCTTGGTTTGTCAGCAGTGCCTCTGGGTAATCACAGGGCAGAAAGTAATACGCAATATTTCCTGTATCCCCCCTTACCTGTCCCTTCAGCCTGGTCTCCGGTTTCAATTTCTTTTTGGGCACAAATCCTCGGTTGACTAAAATCGTGACCCTGGAGTTACATAAAGAAGTATGGCTCATGAGTGAAAGGAAATTTATTCTTGCCGCTGCCGAGAACTAGGTACCAAAGAAAGAAGCAACCCGTATGTTTGGTGGCACGGTTTTTGTCATCTGAGTGCACATTATAAGGGAATTTAAATACAATTTTGAATCAAGCCTCAGTGACATAACAGACTGCGAGAGATGCCTTTTAAGGTAGAGAATGACTTATATAAACCCAACCACCATGATTCAGCTTTTCAAAACAAGTGAGCTGCTCACATGCTCGACTTTCAGTACCTTACCCTAGCTCTGTGCAATAGAAAGGAGTAATGACATTCGCTCCGTTTTCCGGGTGGGATGTCAGACGCCCGGCTTCTCTGGCTTCTCGCTCAGGGTCCACAAGTGACCGTGGCAAAATATAGAGCTCCTTGGAGTGGTCAAAATGCCCTCGGACCTTTACAGGTCTGTACTCCAGTTCCTTCAGTTCCATGGGGCTGCATGGAACAAGAGGAAAACAAAATGGTGTCTGTGATAGGCAAATCAAACTAGGGGATTTTATGTTAGGATTCTCCTTCTCCCTAATGCTTCACTCTAGAGCCAGTTGCAAACAGAAACAGAACACAAACACTTCATGGAATAAGCAGCTGGCTTAATATTTTGTTACTATCACAATGATAGTATCACAGTCTCAGTTTCCTTACTCTAATGTCAGAGGGATGGGCTCTGATGTAATTCTTGATGCCAGTTGTGCAATCAAGTCTAACTTCCACTTTCGTCGCTGAACCTGAAAGCACACAAACACGAAAGCAATTGCTTATGGTAGAACAGAGCAATGTAATAACCCCAGCAAGCCTTAAAATCATCATAAGTTTCTCCTCAGACTTGGCCTAACTGGGACAGGGTAATTGGAGATACAGAAATGGCTACTGACTTTATTTTGAGGAAATACTTAAACTGAAATAAAAGTGTAAAAAATAAGACTCTCTCCTTTAAAGACTTACAAATGTACACCTGGAAAACAGAAAGGTAAAATAAGAGCAAATCTTTACCCTGTATGTGATTTGAACTAGATTAAACAGCCAGAGATGGAAAAATCTGATAGCCCTCAAGTGCTCATCTCTTCAAAAAATGAAATATTTGTTTGTACCTGCCAAGTGCCGAGACAGAACGTGGTCAGAGGGACCAGGAAAAGGCCCCATTTGAGTACGATGTCCTCTCCAGATGTGCCAGCAGCTGTTGTAGAAGTTCGTGGTCTGCAAAACCTCAAACAAATATCTAGAGAAAAACAGAACAAGGAACAGGATTTGTACAGGAGAGGAGATGCCAAATTCCTGCAGAGAATGTCAACTCTTGGTATAAAGTTGAAACAGGGCAGAAATCCAAATATTTTCTTACCTTTAGTCTTCTGGACCAGACCAGAATCTGCTTTAGTTAAGGGATACCCAAAAAATGTTCTTCTGATCAAGCAATGTGACACCTATGTGAAATAAGAAACATCCTTTGTAGCATCTCTGCTTTGTAAAATGTATATCTAAATGATATGAGTTGTCTCAACGAGACATATCAATGGGTAAACCAAATTTCATGCAATCATCTTCATCTGAGCAACCACTGGTGAAACACTACAGGTTAGGTTATAATTAAAAAAAAATAAAATCACATTCGAGTTACAGAGCTGACGATAGCCCAGGAAATGATCTTTCCCTTTCCATGCACGCTATCAGCCAATGTACAACCATCTTAATTTGGTCTTGAAACAAGTGCCAGCCAAGCCCCTGCCCTCCCGCTTCCTCCCCTTCCTGCCATGCTGGAGCCGCACAGGGACACATTTACAGAGGAAGGGGGGAGCCCGGCGGGTGCAGGTACAGCGCCGAGCACCGCGGGGGGACGGGCTCCGGACAGGATCAGGATCGGGACCTCGACCGGGCCGGCCCCGCTCCCCTCGGCCCGGCCCGGGTCCAGCCCGATCCCGTTCCCCTCGCCCGGCCCTGTCCCCTCAGCCCGGCCCCGCTCCCCTCGACCCTCACCCGGCCCCACTCCCCTGGGTCCGGCCCCGGCCTCGGTCACGGCCCCGCTCCCCTCAGCCCTCACCCGCCCCGGCCCAGCCCCGTTCCCCTCGGCCTTCACCGGCCCCGCTCCCCTCGGTCCTCACCCGGCCCCGGCCCCGCTCCCCTCGGCCCTCACCCGGCCCCGACCCGGCTCCCCTCGGCCCTCACCCGGCCCCGACCCGGCTCCCCTCGACCCTCACCCAGCCCCGGCCCCGCTCCCCTCGACCCTCACCCAGCCCCGGCCCCGCTCCCCTCGGCCCTCACCCGGCCCCGCTCCCCTCGGTCCTCACCCGGCCCCGGCCCCGCTCCCCTCGGCCCTCACCCGGCCCCGACCCGGCTCCCCTCGGCCCTCACCCGGCCCCGACCCGGCTCCCCTCGGCCCTCACCCGGCCCCAGCCCCGCTCCCCTCGACCCTCACCCAGCCCCGGCGCTCCCGCAGCAGCCGCGGCCCCGCGTGCAGCAGCAGCCTCCCCGCCGCCATGGCAACGCCGCCACCGTTCCCCGCGCGCCTCCGGCCCAGACAGCCCCGGCGCGGGTGGGCGGGCAGGCCCCTCTCTAGCCGCCCCTCTCTATGGTGCCGGCTGCTACCCGGCGGGGCCGGCACCGGAAGTGGAGGCGAGCTCCTCTCTGGCCGCGCCTCTCTATGGCGGGGCCCGGGCAGGCCGGCGGCGTGGCCATGGCTGAGGTGCCCGAGGAGGAGCGGCTCTTCCTGCGGCAGCACCCGCTCCTCAGCCTCGCGGAGCCGGGCAAGGTGCGGCTGGGGCGGGGCCATGAGGGGCTGAGGGGTTCGTGAGGGGGTGCCGGGGCCGCGTCCTCGGGGGGGGCCGCGAGGGGACAGGGGCCGCCTCCCTGAGGGGTTCGTGAGGGGATGCCGGGGCCGCGTCCCCTGAGGGGGCCGTCAGGGGAGGCGAGGTGGTTGGTAGCAGGCCGGGGAGGGTACTCCGGCAGATGGGCTCGGCCCCGGGGAGCTCCCTGGCCCGGAGGCTTTTCTCCCGCCGTGGCAGTCAGAGGAGGGCCGGGGGGGGGGACGCTGGCGGGCTCTTGAGGTCCCTCTTGCCCTCCCCTGCGCTGGGGTAATCCCCTGAACTTCCCTGACCAGAGATCGTTTTTCTTCAGGTGAGATGCAGGCTGACAGGCCACGAGATGCCGTGTCGGCTGTCGGAGCTGCAGGCTTATACTAATGGCAAGAGGTATCAGCGGCTGATAAAGACAGCCAGGGAGTTTGACTATGGCAAGTTTGAGCCCCATATAGTGCCCAGCACAAAGAACCTGTACGTATTTTTCCTCTTTGTGTGTTATGCTTCACACTTGTTCAATCTCAGACATAAAGTGGTTGAGCTTTCTTGAGTGTTTATGGGTTTTGGGAGACTGGGAAAGCCTTTATAAAGTATTTATCAACTTTGAGCACAGTGCTTATAAGTGAAAAGTTATTAAATAATAAAATACTTAAACTTTGTTGCTGGTTCTTTCTTTCTTATTTTCTTTCTTTCTTTCTTTCTTTCTGCGTCTGTCAGACATCAGCTGTTTTGCAAACTGACTCTCAGACACATCAACAAGTTTCCAGAGCACGTGCTGCGTCATGTCCAAGGGAAGCGCTATCAGAAGGCCCTAAAAACATGTAAGTGGCTTTTCTGAAGATACAACCAGTTGAGTTTTTCCCTCAGCTGTTGAGATTCCAGTAGCTCTACATGAAGGAAGGGAATCCATTTTCTCTACATTGACAGTAATGTACTCTTGTTGCTGTGTGTGGTAGGAATGAGGATCCCAGGTATAGGGAGCAGTCGGCCTCTAGCAAATACTTTGGAACATCCTTACTTGAGAAGAGTGGTTTTAGAGCTTCCCCAGAGAGGGTGGTTCACGCAACCAGCACAGTCTCTGTGTTAACATCTTTCCCGTCCTTTGTGGCCCATAGTATCGTGACAGATTACATGAATGTGTGTTAGAGTTGGTGCTCGACATACTTTTGAGTTGCATTTAATATAAGCCAGAGCTGGAAATTAAAAGGAGTAAGGTGACCGGGTGGCCTTGCTAAGTGCTGCCCGATCGCACTATTAGATGAGGAGTGCCAGAAGGCAGGAGTGGAGTACGTCCCTGCCTGCCTGCGACAGAAGAAGCAGCGGACGCAGCATCCTGATGACCAAATGAACGGGAGCAGGCAGCCTTACAGAAAAGAGGAATTCTGGGAGCCAAAGTCCAGCGATGAGGATGGCGAGGAGACGGACGACAGCATGAGTGACCTGTACCCACGTGAGTAAGAACATTGGTATTATCTACAACCTGAAAGGAGTTTGTTGGCTCATGTTCTCCTGGCTCTTTTATACTGCTCCCTGCTGCTCATGTGCCGCAGGCGTGTGACTTCCATCCGGGTGGGGGTTCTTGGGTTCGGAAAAGCTTACCACCACCAAGTAAGAAATAGCAGTTATCTCTAAGAAATAACCAGAGTTGGATCACATGAGGTGTGAGAGGAGGGATATCACAGGGATTTGCTGCTTTAGGTATCTACTTTCTTCATTTCTCAGCAAGTCCTTGAGTCTGACAGAAGTAGGTCAGACCATTGTGCCGACTTACACCTGGAGGCGCTGCCTTGCTGCAGGAAGAGCAGAGGTGTAACACCACAGCACCGCCTGTGCTGAACGGTTCCCAGAACGGGGCACACTTCTAATAAAACACCAGTGTGTTTATTTCCCAGGTATTTCAGCAGTGACACGTATATGCTCAGAGGCTGGAAATAGCTTGGCAAATCACCTTTAAGATGCCCTCAAAGCATAGTTAGGGGGAGGCAGAGCCTGTCTGCACAGGGAACTGATCCTGAGCTAAATCTTTGTATTTTAGCTGCACTCTTCCCAGAAAAAAGCCCAGCAGCTCCACAAACGACAAAGGGCAGCGATGACTTTGCAACAGACAGTGAGGATGACGGGACCAAGCAGAATGGTGACATGAACGGAGAGGCTGGTGGAAGAATGGATGTCAGCAGAGCAGTTGGCAACAAACGGGGAAAGGTGGGAGTCACATGCTGTGTGCGGCAGCAGGGGAGCGTGGGACCGGGATCCCATCCTGTAGGCGTTTGTCTGATCTGTTCCTGCCTGAGAACCAGCAGAAGGTGCAAAGCTGTTCAGGAGAACAGACGTTCCCCATGTGCCAGCCACTGACTTGCATCCTGTGAGGTGTGAATTACTGCCAGTAAACATTTATCCTGTCTGGCAGCCAGGGATGTTCCTGCCTGTATAAACAGCTCATCTTTGGTGTGATCCCCTTTAACAGGGTTCTATGATCTTCCTCCCCATACACGCACGAGTTAAACCCTTTTGAAGTCACAGGGTCCTTCTAGATCCTTTTGAGAAGCTGGCCAGGTCCTGCCTTACAGGACGTACCCCGATCCTTCTCAGTTTGGGAAGCAGGCAGATGTTACGGACATAAAGATGGATAAACCTTTAACTCTCTAAGGCAGCACCTGAGGGAGGGGCCGGATCATTTATAACCAGATCAAACTGGAAACTGAAGAGTGGTTGAAGTTTAGGTTTGTTTCTATGAGGGGGCCGTCACTGTATCTAATGGAAGCACCTGCCTGTCAGAGAAAGGGCTGCTCGCTTGCAGGACAGAGCAAGGAGAGATCCTGGCTGGCTCTGCGACCAGGGCTGTGCTCCTTCTGTCGCTGTTGGGAGACCACACTCAGTTTCTCTTTAAGCTACCTTGGGCAAGGCTGGATTTGGGGTTTTAGAAAAAGCTGATTAACTTTTTTTCTCTACAGAAACAGTCAGGCCCTTTAAAGAAGAAATTCAAGTGTCATCATCGAAAACCCAAGAACTTCAAGAAAGTGACCAATGGCAAATAACCAACAGCAAATAAATTTTATGATAAATATATGGCCTGAAGCCTGTTGTATAATAATTCTAGAGGGTGCACAAGGCTGGCTGAAGTGTTTACCCTTTCCATTAACAGTTACAGCTGAGAAGGGGAATAGGCGGGTGGAATTAAGTTGTATTCTAACAGCCTTGTGCTACCCCCCACCACCACGGGAAGGATGATGACCACAGTCAAGAACAGGCAGCCCAGGGCTCAGACCTTTCTGGGAAGATGACTTTCAGTAGGTGGGAGAGAAAGCACCCAAGACCACTAACCAGCATTTCCAGGTAGCCCATCTGGAGCGTCATCGGTCACACACGCCAAGTGGATACAAAGATGCCATTGTTTTATTTTGATTGTTTCCAAAAATCAAAACATTTTTCAAACACAACTAAGGTACAAAATACAGCATAAAATGAGAATTTATACTTATTTCTTTTTCCACATAGAAAGCAAAAATATATTCAGAATGAATTCCAGAACACTTTGCAGAGCCAATTGACAGCTGACATCCTGCTTGTGGGAGCTTCTCAGCCACAGGGAGCGGTCACTGTATTTTTTGGAGATGCATGAATACAGCAGTGTATGTAGGAAACCAAAAGTCTTCTGCATCAGGACTCACAGTTAGTAAGCCTGCACATTGCGCTGCCTAGAAATATCTTAAAATGCCCTCCACCTAACTGGGCCCCTTTAGTACCAAAGTATTTCTGCTGCAAGGGACAGTATCAGTTCCTTTTCTGGGGTCTTTTGTTGGGAAGGGGACTCGATTTTCACAGAGGAAACCAGTCAATATTTCATCACCCAGCTCCATAGTTAGACAGGACACGAAGTTGAGAAAAATCAACTTAAAGGCTACTTACAGGAGTTGTTTCTGTCATTCCGTTTATAAACACTGTGAACATCAACAGCAGTTGGGATATCTGAGAGTGGCTGCCTTGATGTAGCCTAAAACCGTTCTAGGATCTGCAGTGAAACTGAGCAAAAGCATCCTGGGCTGCGCATCCGTAACAGAAAGGACCAGTTTGTTTTGCTATGAAGAGACAGGCACAGTGAACACTTGAAGCGAAAACTTCTCTTGCAAAACCTATTTAAACAGGAAGCCTTCTATGTGACCTGAACTGAAATGCTGGCATCCCCTCCCACCTACCCCCACATACGAATTTATTTCCTTCAGCAGCAGCACGTCTTGCTATGACATAGGCTATTTTCCCCTTAAGATGATGAAATCACTGGTTTAACATTCAACAGTGCTCTTCTATTTGTCATCAGTTCTTTCAGCCTAGTTTTCTCTCCTAAAATGCAACCGTTAAGCTGAACTGTCCAGGTTAGTGTCCTTACCAGGAGACCCTGGTAAATAGCTCCTGCTGGAGGTGTTCAGCTGAAAAACTCCTTGAACAAACGGTTGAGCAGCTTTCTCAAGGGAGACAACAGTGCAAGGAATCAATGTAATGTTAGCAAGTTGGTAGGGCTCATGCTTTCTAGAATTCTCTCATAATCTAGCGAAACAGGTTCACCTAGTTGACTAGCAGAGGACAAAACACCTCCTCTGAGCAGCACTAAGCATGTTCATGGCACAGAGGTCGTGGCACTGAGGTGAGAACAGGGCCTTCCTCTCTCCTCACCACTACACTGAGGAGTTCCTCCCTCTGAACACGCAAGTTACATCCCTGGCTACTTATTCACTGCACAGACTTCGCACTTGCATTCTTCAGCTATAACCGTTTGCATATGGAGTTGAGAACTGGGGCTGTGGCAGCACAGAGCTGACTTCCACGTCCCCTCCCTACGCAGCCCAGGTGTAGTCTGCGACAGCAGAGAGAAGGGGCTGCACTCGAGAGCGCTGCACCCCAGCTCTTCCGCTGTTCAGTCACCTGGGACTTTTACAGCTGAGAGGCCGACGGAAGTGAACCTAAGCAAAGACTACAGATTAGAAGGTTGACTGCTCTCATCTTGCATCTGAGTGCAGGGAAAAAGGGGAATTTCTGCAATTCTGAAAACACTTTCACCAATAACCTGCAATTCAGATATGAATTTGGGGCATACATGGATGGAAGCTGGTTAATAGCAGAAAGGAGCTTTTATTATGGAACCTGCAGCACAACTTGGCTCCCTTCTTGGGAATTCAGGAGGGGCAACGTTGGGGAAAGAATGCTGAAATAAAGAGTTCTTTTGGCACAGAATTTTAACAGAATCTAACATTCTGTCTCTTCAGGAGTATCTCCCCCCTTCCTTCTTGAAATCTGACTAGCCATACAGGATTCCCAATTAGCAATATAGGATTCTCCCTTGTTCCCCTCAAGAGCAGAACTGGGACATGTTAGAAAACCCTCGCCCTTTTCTTACCTCGAGGAGGGTTCAATTACTTTCCGGTTTTCTTTTTGCCTTTTATTTGGGGGCAGGAAAGACCTCATCTCTTGTTAAACAAAAATGGAATTACAGGCCTCTGAGCAGCAAAATAAGAAGTGATATATTTTTTTGATGCTGCTTTCCACCTTGATAAGCAATGCTATAACCAGCAATGGAACTCCTTATGCACAAGACAGTTTTGATGAGGGTGAGAAAGGGGATCCACTTTTTTTAGTTATAGCTAGAACCCAACAGCACACTGAATGATACAGCTGTATCTGCTCACAGTATTTCAAATTTTAAAACATTGCTGACATTAAAGACAGCAACTGTTCTACTGCAACTCACTGAAGCATCAGCAAAATGCAGGTTCCTTGGGTTAGTTCCAAATCTAGGAAGTTAGAATAAGCCTAGGCAACATTCCTTGAAGAAATAGGGTTTTATCTATTATATTACCAGTGCCACTGTAAATCAAATTCAAAACATCTGTGCCTTTAACTGGAAGGGGGCATGTACGTGTAAAATGCTGGCAGTTTTTGTTGAATCCATAGAGAATCAGTTCCGGACTTAATACATTATGTCCCAAGAAGTGTTGCTATTCCTGTTACCACTCTTTTTTCTTCTCATCCATGGAGACTCCACCAGGGCCCAGTGCAACCACGAGGAGGAGCCCTCCAATTACAGACATGGTCTGGAAGAAATCGTATTTGAGGAAGTCGTGCATGGGCTTGTAGGCTGGGACGGTCCAGAAGGCATTGAAGTAGATGTTGATGCCAAACAGCCAGATGACTAGAGTCAAGGCAGCCAGCTTAGTCTTGAAGCCAATTGCCACCAAGATAATCAGAGCTGTGCCCACAATGTTCTGCAGAATCTGCAAGGAAAAAACCCCACAAGCTTACATCTGCGTCTTAAATAGATGCACAAACATCAGAACAGAGCATGGATAAGTTTGTCAGAACAAGCTGTCATGGCACAGATTATTTAATAGCTTTTCCTAAATATTAATTCTACTAAAAAGTAGACTTTAATGATAAGCATTGAGTAGGTCCCGCAGGCAATCTGGGAGCTGCCACTATATTTTAGTTCCTTAACTCATACTTTTATATTTGGATACTTACAGAAAAGAAGTTCATATCAAAATGTAGCAGTGTCATGAACATGAGGACCAGCAGCACACGCCCCCCCAGCTGCATGTACTGCTTAGGAGAGCTTTCCCGCATGGTGGGGACACCAGCAAACATGCTCTTCCCCTCCGAGCGCGACTCAGCCAAAAGCAGCAGTAAGCCTCCCCCAAGGGCAAGGTTCCTACAGGAAGACAGAAATGGCGAAAAAACTCCAGTTTATTACAGTTTGCACTGATCTATAGATTTAAAGTCTTATCTGACAATTTCAACTCAGTAAGAATCTGCATGCTAGTGAGGAGTGACCTACTCTGCACCTTGCAATGCGTGTCTGCATTAGACCTCACAGCTGGAACAGCAGCATTGTCCACAATGATTTACACAAGCTTGTGTAGACATGTACAGCCTGCCAGAGAAGTCCAGCACCCACAGCTCAGGCACGGTAGCTTAGCATCTGTTACAGCATGAATTTAGTCGTGCTGAAGTTACTCTGTACCTCAGGTTTAGCCACACATGCCAAAGTAGTTCAGAGGTTGCTTTGAGAAAACAGAACAGCAGCACTGCTAGAAGTTACACATTTACAGGGTTGTAGTAAGCCCAGAGTACAGTTCCTGTGCTGCCCCTGCCCTCCCCTCAGAGGAGAGGGGTGAAGAGGTAACAACAACCAGCCATCACTCAGGATTTGACAAGAAAGCTCACATTTAAAAACCCTGTCTTTGCTTAGAGAGAAGGTGTTAGGCATTTAAAATCCCAGAAACCACTCTAATATCTATGTGCTTTAGTTTTCTTGGAAAATGGCTTCAGTCATGCATAAGCACAGCTCCTACTTTAGCCATTTAGGAAATAATAGCAGCTCGCTGATCCAGTCTAGACAATTTTTGTGAGCTCTCAACAAGGAGGTTAGTACCTGAAGCACTTAGATCCTGGTGGGTTAGGATCAGTCTTTCCTTTCTGCAGCACTGAGCCTGCTGTCTGCATTTTAACTGTGTGGATATTATTTTTAAGTGCTGTCATTTCTTGTTTAATGTAAGTGCATCATCTATAACATCTTTCTAGTAAATACTATGTACAAAGATCATTTCCTGTCAGAGATTGGCAGTGACAGACAAGTTTTTATTCCATTTTCTACTTCCATTTCTACTTTAAGAAGTAGACATACCTCATCAAGAACTTCAGGTCCCATAGAATGCTGTATGCAATAGTCTAGGCAAAGAAGAAAACAGATTAAAACACCACACAAGTTACAGGGAAGTTCTGAATTTGTCCTATGATCTCAAGCCTGTACTATCCATAGCAGAAGTCAATTAGAAGTACACTATACTGAAGGAAATAAGGTGGGTTACATCACTGTGGTCCGACGAGTCAATGTAAAACAGGGAAGGGAAGCCAGAATTTGACTTGTGCATTAGCGCCCACAAAAATTCATCAGTTTTGAACAGGAAGGATGCTATTAGCTAGGATCCTCCGTGATGGGGACAGTCCTTTATAGAAGCTGTGTGCTGAAGGCCAAAGCAACTACAAGTTCCACATTTGGCACATTACTGACATACAGTTAAAAACTGCAAGCTACTTCTGCTAAATTGGTCAAGGGCAAGTATTAAATCAAATCTCCCAATCAAAGCTACCTAATTGCAATTACAGCCAAGTATCTATTGGGCACACAGAAGATCAGAAGCAGTTCAATGCCATTGAAGGCTGGCACTAGGCCAGGGTGGAGAAAAATTCCAGGGTTGCATGTTGTATTTACATATGTTGGTAGTACTGGGGCTAAGAGAGAAGACTTGAAAGATATGATTTAGAAGGACTGAAGACTTAAGCCTCCTACCTGTAATGCTATAATTCCAAACAGTCCAAAGCAGGCATATTGCACAAAGTTCCTACTCAGCACCAGGATACAGCCGCCTGAGTTGGGGAAATTGAACACAGTTACACTTCTGGCTTGCGCAGGAAGAGATGCTGCAGGAATGCTAACTTGTTTTGAACTTAGCAGACTCCAATTTTTTTCAACTGTGCCACAGAGAACATCAGGCAGGAAATTTTAATGGCACATTGTCACAAATCAGTTTGAGAACCAAAAAGTTTTAGTGCATTTTGAAGTGTTTTCTAATTCCAGAAGTATCTTTTATTTTACAAAGGGTAAGCACATGCTGAATGCAGTCCCCAACACATAGCAGTGTACAGCAGCTATTAGTGTTAAAGCATTAAAAGGTGTTAAAAAGAAACTCAACTCATTGTGGATTTTCTTTTTTATTTTTAAATGAGGTAACTGTTAGGGCAAACATGCTGCACTCCTTTTCCTTGAAAGTTTTTGCTTTATATCCTTCCTCAAGTCTTCTGTCACAAAGCACTGACAGCCTTTGCCACTTTGACATGAGGACTGGTAACTACATTAAATTCGAAAATATGAGGGTAAAAAAAAACCAACCGTAAACACAAGACAAGAAGTTGGCAGAGTAATCAAGAACTCAGAATCAAGATCAGGCATATAACATAAACCAAAAGGAATTTTACTTCTTTCCATTTCTGATACCCTAATTCCGCCTAGCACAAATAGAGAAGCTCTGCTTCTGGGATTACTTTGATTCCTGGGCTTTGAAGGTCTGACACAAGCACCTCTCTCAGGCTTAAGCGTACCAGCTGCAGGATAAGACTTTGCCATTGAGACTAATACCCATAAAACCAGCAGGCTGAGAAAGTCTTAACACTGCCCAGTTTAAGAAAATATGAGTATTTAATTTAGAGAATTCAGGGTGTGTAGTATGTGTTTATAGATCCATGTACAGAATTGAAACAGATTGTCCTAATGGACTCTTGGCATCTCTGACTCAGAGGTAGTGTGTCACAAGAAATTCTCCAGGACTATTTCCAGGAAAGGCTGAAGCAGGTGAATTAAGAGTTCCTTTCATTCAGCCCATGTAGTACTATCAGTTCTAATCTGTCAATGGCTATTAAGAAATCGGTGAGGCATCCCGTGCTTACATGATTCACAGGGCTCAAACAAGCCACAGTGGCTGACACACTGGAGTGCTCTGGCATCCACCTTAACAGCATTAAAGCCACTTACTCAGCTGTCCGAAGAGATTTATGAACACAAAGATGGAGGCCAGGAAATAGCCACAGTTCCACGTGCCATCAATATAATCCCTCTGTTCGCTCCACTGGAACCACATGCGGATGCCATCCTCCAGGAAGGTGCTGATCAGGCAGAGGCGGGCCACGTGTGGGAGATACTGCTTCGTCACCCTCAGGAACTGCATGGGCAGACAGCATCGTTAGCAGGGAAAGAAGGCAAGTAGAATCTCAAGGCATAATAGATCCACGCACTCTGCAGACTGAGGTCAGCAGTTCTCAGGCACACAGGGTCATCAACATCTAGAGAGAAACACGCATTTGGGATTTCGATTTAACAAAATTCTTCTCCAGTTTAAGAACACTTGGGAGCAGTGGGGGAAACCTGTTGTCATGCTCCACCCAAAGAACATTTTGGACAAGGACTTGGAGAAAAGCAGAATCCAGCCAGCACCTTTCTACATAACAGGAACGGTGTTTTGAGGGAGATCTTTCTAACTGAAGGCTGACCTTGGTTTTAGTTTGTCTATCTCAGGGTTTCATGTTACAGCTCAACTATCAGATAGCCAGGAGCCGAAAGGGCAATCCTACTCCCACCCACAAGCTCAGGCACTTAACACCCTGTAGCAAACTGATTCATGGAGTCGGGCTGACAGAAGACTAATTCCATACAAATTAGAACACATTAATAAACTTTCTGCCAAGCTATTTCCCTCAACAGCTCAGAAAAGCAATGGTGCAAGGCACATGTACTTGTGTAGCAGCAGCTGTTAGATCAGTGTAGACATTGCATGAAATTGCACCCTCTATCCTCTATGCAAGTGTACAGTTTCTATTTCCATTAAAAATAGCATCTTCTGCAGAAAGAAAATAGGCATTTATGTATACAATTCAGTATAGTAGTTAAGAGAAAATTATATCATCATGCAACAGATGCTGAGCCTTAGTTCTTGGGAATGCAAGATGTATCTGGTCCCACATACCCCTTCATCCTGCAAGCCCATCGGTTAGTTTGCTCTACAATTACAATAACTATAAAGGAACAAATACAGAATTGCCAAACAGGGCCTAGACCAGCATGCTCTTTCAGACTGCGAGGTGCACAGGAAAGCTTCCTGCCTCTGGATTATGATAAATTCTTAACCGTCACCCAGTTTGCTAAACAGCACTGGTTATTACTTAATGGAGACTTCCATCAGGCTCTGCACTGTCACTCTTGAATGCAAGCTGGCACCTGGCTGGCCTGTTTCACACACAGGTTTGGCTTCAGCAGATCACCAGAAGGACACGCTTGCAGTCAGTGTATGCTACTGTTTGAGTAAGTGCAATCTAGTAGGAAACAAACCTAAGTTTAATCTAAAACTATCCACAAGATTATCCAGCAGGTTTCCACCTCCAGCTGACAGGCACAGTTTGGGCAGGCTGACACTTGTAGCAAGCCCTCATGCAGAGCTGCCAGACTCCACAGCGATCCCTGCGTTAGAACTAGGAGGAGCCATTGCACAAAACCCCATGATCCCACACAAAGTTCAATGTGTTGTAAGGCACATTGATTCATGCAGTTTATGCAATATCACAATACTTCAAGCCTGAAAAGGTGTGGGGGACATGTGTATAGGTGTCTTCCAGACAGCACTGAACTGTATTATATAAAATAAAATGGACAGAAGAGCCACACAAACCTTTTATTTCATAATTCAGTATTAACATTGATTTCAGGTTAAACAATACAGCTGATTTGTTTCTTTCTGGGCAGAATTTTTTTTTTTTTAAAGTTTTGGCAGCTTTGCATGCTTTTAGCATATATGGGAGTGCTAAAGGAGACTAAAGCCATCCCTGAAAGTTTATTCTTGTCACAGTAATTAGTAAATACTAAAGGCTGTTCCAAATCCTATGCAAATGAAAAGCCTTGCTTACTGTGTAACAGAATATTATAACATGGAAAAGAACACAGCAAACATGCTTAATAGTTAATTGAACAGTTAATATCAGAATACACTACACTAGCTGTACTGCATGCATCTAGAGTCTAAGGGTCAAGATCCAAGCTAATCAAGTGCATTTTAAGTGCAGCTGTACTCTGACTCAGGGCTGCCACCTCAGGCTTTTTTTAAGCCATGTCAACAGTTGAATGAATGAGTCAGAGGAGAATTTGTGATCTTTGTCACTGAACGAGACACACATCTTGGTTTAAAGCTTTCTTCTCTCCTAGATTTCACTGTGCATTTGGGCAAACTTGCTGAGGAATACCAAGGATAAAGTTATTTTGGAAACAGTGCAAAACCAAGACTGGTTTGTAAACTAAGTCTGCCTTGACAAGATGCAGGACAGGCAACTTTGGTCTAGAAGGAAATTAAAGAGAAGTGTTGGGCATCTGTAGGAAAAGGGAAAACACACTGCTGTGGAAGAGCTGAAAAAAAGAAGCAAACATTAGAGAGGGTATCTGCCTCCAGGCCTCCTCTTTGCTGCTTCTGAAGTGGGTCACGTGAGCTGATCTCATCTTCCCCTTCCCTGAAACCACATAACTGCCAACAGTCCAGGCAGAGAAGACATTTAACATTTACCTGTTCTAGTGGCATATAGAGGGAATTTAATACTATCTATTAAACATGAGTGTGCACATCCAATGAGCTTAAGACAAGTCAGAAAGACCAAAGCCTGAAGCAGCTGCAGTGCTAAGCAACCTTATCATGACACACATCATCTTCGGACATCCGTAACTCATGCATCTGCATTTACTGAGCTGCACACAAGCTGAAACCCCTGGACACAGCAAGCTTAAAGTAAGCAAGCTTCAAAAAAAGACTGTATGAACAAAAATCCAAGCCAAAAGAACTAGCTATGGAGATTCAGAGAGAAAAAGAGAACAATTACATGATAACAACGTGAGAGCATAACAAACATCAAGCAATTTTACAATTAGAGAATTCAGGTATAAATCACCAAAGTAATTTAACTAAGGACTGAGTGACTTTAAGAACAGGAGATCTCTAGAAGTGTGACTAAACTAATAGTACCAGACACCCTGTTTTTGTCCCTACACATCACTAGCAACATGTGGCTCCCTCACTGCACCCTGAGACCACTTCCTTTATGATTCACACAGATAAAAGCGGCACATACAGGAAACTTGGTAGCTGCAGTTAAGAAACATGTCCAGCTAAGACATGGGACTTGAAACTCAGACTCCACTAAGCACAATTACATGTAAGCCAAAACAAAACTGTTGAGATTGAGGGAAACAGCAGTGCTAAACTCATGACATGAAGTAACGGAAGGGCTTATTCTGCTATGGGCTTTGCATCAACTGTTCTTAGCACATACTGCCTCTTTGCAAGAGGCAAAGCATCTTCAGAAAAGACAACTGAATGCTATAGGGAAACTATTTTAAAGAAGAACAGCTGGTTCTGTGTTGGCAGCCAAGTCACTAACATACACCAGAGGGACTTTGTGTTGGCACTTCCCCTTCTAACAGGATTATAAACACAAAGATAAATTTAAATGCTTCTCTCAGTTTAACGAGCAAAGATACACAGGAGGATCCAGCGATCCCTAAAAATCAAATCTCTGCTCAGAACCTATTTTTCAAAAGGAAGCTTGAAATAGTCAAATCCATAGAGGCCTGCCCAAAGTGAAGTGATTCTGTTTTGACTCTTATCATGCTTTCTAAACTACATCCCACCTCTAACTGCCTCAAATTTGTTAAAAATCCAGTCCTTTTGTTTGAAAAGTATATATACCCTAGCATAATTACAGGTATTTTAGGACCAAAACACAGCCAGGAGTTGGGAATTTTTGCTGTCACCTAGGGATATTCTGTCCAAACACAGAAGACTTTTCTGTGTGCGTACACACATATGTTCTTGGATCAGAGAAGTTATGATCATGGTGATGAGCAGCAGTCTGCTAATCTACACAGAAAGCCCTCTTGTGGGCTGCACAGCTTTATTAGTCTAGAGCTTTTGATAAAGGCATATCTCAAGTATCTAGCTTGTATTCACTTAAGGGATTGCTGTGTTCTGGGAGGACAGAGACCTCTAGCAGCCTGGGACACCAGTGATCTTTTCCACAGTACAATGCTCAATCCTCTGGCAGAGAGAAAAATCACTTCCTTTCACCAATGTATCCATTTAAAGAGATACCACCAGAAAAAAAATTAACAAAAAAAAATCACGAGGACAGTAGCATCCATCACATTGGGCTAATCAATGTCTACAAGTTATTTGTGAAAACTGGGAACAGAAGCTTTCCCACTTATTTCAAAAGGCAGGAAGAGAGCTCTGACCCACCAGAACATTGCCAGTGGTCTTAAGCAGGTTTTTAATTGCAGGACAATTTCTCATGGCAATGCTTCTCACTCCTAAAGTGTGCTTTATACCAGTCTCCTCTCCCAAAAGGCTATTTATTAATCAAGTATTTAAAATGGGATTTATTAGTCATGTATTGCATTTTGCTATCTCTCTTCATTGGAAGATTCCCCACCTAACCAGAATAGGCTATTTGGCTTATAATGATAAAGGATCAGTGCACTGACATAGCTACATTATCAAGGGAGTTCCCAAATTCGTGTTTTTTTTAACACAAAAAATTTCAGACTAACAATGAAATGTTTTCCTCTTCCTTCTATTTTCTGCAAAATAGGATACAGAGATGTCAGAACTAGCTGAACAACATGCATCAGCATTTATGTTGGAAAATCAAATAAAACCCCCAGAGTCTGGATCTCCCTTACAGCCCTTTCACTGCAGTACAATGACTCAATAGTTTCCTTGCATTTTTGTCCATAATTTTTTTCAGAGTGGCAGAAATACCAGGCACCCACATTCCTAAAGATTACTAGAGACACCAGAACGTGAGATCTGCTCCCTCTTATGGGGATTACGGAAGAGAGAGAACCAGTGCTATAATCATAAACAATCAATACAGACTCCAGATACAGCTATTTTCAGTACAATAATGTCAGCAATACATGACTGCAATGAAAGGCTTAGCATTTTAACAAGAATCACTAAAAAAGGGCTTAACTTCTGAGTATGTAAATTATTTAATTAATAACATTGGGCTAGTATTATGGGGCTTAAAAGCAAACCACCCTGCAAAACCTGTAGCTGGGCATCATTCTGAACCAATATCCTGATTTCCTTGGACTACAAATCACCTAGATTTTGAGAACCCTTAGTAGCTTTTCCCACCTTCCCCAATATTTAGTAAGTTGCCTTCTCTGAAAGCAATAGGACCACCCCCCAGCATCTACCGAGTAGCTGACTCCTCCACTGCAGTCCCTTGAAACTGCCAACAACGCAGAGAGCAGAACAGCTCGCCAGCCGTACTAGACACCTGCAGGCTACAAACTCCTGCTACAGCCAAGCTAAACTAATAGCTAGTTCTCATCACAAGTGGTTCCACCACCAGCATTGGTGCTCACTTGACCTAAACAATGAGATAATTGAACTAACAGAAAAAATAAACTCAATTTTTTCTCCCCTACCAGTTGAGCTCTCCAGTCCTGTGACAGAAAAGCTCTAGTGTGAGAGAAAGGGGAACAAAGCCTTGGAAGAAGTAAGACAACCCCTTTCACTGACAGTTAGCTGTCAGGCAAGCTTAGCTGCCTTGTAAAACCATGTCTTCAGTGCACTAGTTCTCCTCTGGATTAAGAGCCACTTGTTACTACTGAGAGTCTTGGCATCTAAGGCACAATCTACTAATTCAAAGGGAAGTTGTAGTATTCAAGAAAAATTAAGCTTTAGTGTTTGAGTTTAAGGAACAGTTTATTCTTACTTTTTGTAAGAGACATTCAGTACTTACTGATAAACCGGGGAAGTAGTGTGACACTTTCCCACAGGGCTTTTATGCTACAGAAATTAAGACTCATTAGGTCTTGAGCACTAGTACAGGGAGTGGAGAAAGCAAGGTTACAATGGGAACACATTCAGCTTCCAGGACAGCCATTGCCCAGCTTCACTTCCTCCGCCTCCATCAAGGGGAATTTCAACATAATTTCAGTTCAAATGTTCCAAGTTTGGGGTTTTTTTAAATCCAAGATGAACTAACAGTTTCCTTAATGCCAAGTGTTCGCAATATATACCAAAGGTTAGTGTTCAGTAAATCTCCCCACTCCTACACTGGTGTGATACTGAGTTTTAGCCACCTATACAGTACTGAAAGTATCTGATTGAGCTATAAGGCAGCTATTTGGAGGGAGATTTATCAAAGGAGTTAGTTACTTGGAAAGTTGTAAAAATTGTTTTGCAATCTGATGGGTAAGTGCTTGCAAACACCCCAAATTCCACAGCTAAAGGAAAGACTAGTCTTTAAATAGAATGTGGCTAAGCACAAATAAAGTTGTACCATTTAAAACTCATTTCAGGAGGAAGCAAACCGCACTCTAGCTAGACAAAAGAGCTTTCAGTACGATGAAAAAAGGGGTGTTAAAGACATCTAGAAATAGTCACACAGGAATAAATAGAGAAGTGTTATAAAGAGGTCAGGACAAGTGTTGTAAATTTTGGCAAGTGATTTGAACACTGTAGTGATAGTTTAACTTCTCCTCTAAAAGGAGTGAGAGGAGAAGGTAAACAGAGGATGACAAAGATGATCCAGACACCCCTTAAAATTGAGTACTACCACACACCATAAGAAGTTCTGTCTCTAAAACAGGTCTTCCATCTGGGGCTGGGGAGGAAGTGCAGAACAGGTTTTCCCAGTGAAACTCAGTTAAAGACACAGAGGTAGCACAGCCCCCTCAGAGCTGTGACGTGTTATGGTGCACCACACAACTCACACTGCTTCAATAGTCAGAGTTGTAAGCCAGGCAGAATCAGATTTTCCAGAAAACTTGCTAAACGTGATTAGATGCTGCCTCTTATTTTCAATTAGATGAATCACCATGACAGTGAAGATCGTTCCAACACCATCACCATCAGATCTACTTACTTACACTCAAAATATTCCTGCTCTCACCTATAATAAGAAATCACAAACTTGTATTTAAAAGAAAAGTCTGTAAGGACTTCCACTGAAATAAATCTAAAAAGAGAATTACAAGACAACATCAGCTTGCTTGCTCTCCTTCTGCCCCAGTTCTAAGCACAGCACTATGGTGCTGGCAAGTCTCTTCCAGAGATGGCTCAGGATTTAGATTGTAGCTTCCCTGCCGCCTCCCCCCCACCCCACCCCGGGTCCCCACTCCCCTTTATGCCCCAATTACCAACCTGGACGGTTTGCAAGAAGACAAGAGCAGCTCGGCCTCCTGCCCTCCTTCCGTTTACTCGCTCCCCAGGAAAAGCCCAGTCCCCGAGAACCCGCCTGCTCGGCTGTACGACTGACCCCAGAGCTCGGCCGAGGGCAACCACCCCCGCAGAGACCCAGCTGGGAGCCGGAGCCCCAAGGGTCCCCCCCTCAGGGGCGTCGCGGCTAATAGAGCCCACAGCCCCACCACAGGGACAAGCCAACCCCACACCAGGCCGCCGCCGCCATCCCAGCCTGCCCTAGCTCTAGGCCCCTCAGGGCGGCGGCCCAGCGGCCTAACACCCCCCTCAGCTTGGGGCCCGCCGCGGCGCCCCCTCACAGCCGGCCCCAGAGCCTGAGGGAGCGGCCCGGCACACAAAGGCCCCTCGGGCGGGCGCCTACCTGGTCCGCGAAGTCCTCAGCAGTGCTCATGATGTCGTTCTGGCCCATGGCGGCGGCAGGAGGAGGGTACTACCGGCTGCTGCTGCGCGCCCGGGGCCCGGCCTGGCTCTGGCAGACAGCGGCGGGAAGGGCGGGCGGAGGGAAGGAGCACCGGGCCGGGCCGCGCCGCCGCTCGGCTGCTGCTGCCACGTAGGCCAGCCCTTAAAGGCGCCGCGCGGGCGGCAGCGCCGGCGCAGGCGGGGCGGGGCGGTGGCACCGGGGAGGGCGGGGCGGACACGCCCCTCCCACGCCGCGCACTGAAAGCGCCCGCCCGCCCCCTTTTCGTCTCTACGGTGAAGGGACGCGAGGCGGGTGTGGGGTGGCCGTTTCATCCCCCGTTCTGTCCCTGCCCCAGGGGCTTGTAACGGCGGTTTTTTGGTCTGAAAGTGTAAGAAAGGGGAAACGCCCCTTCTCTGCCCTACGCCTGCTGCTGATGGCTGAGGGGCTGCTCTCGCCCCTGCCCTAGGGGTCCCTCCAGGCATCAGCGGGAGGCTAGGCCCTGTCCCATCATGGAGAAATACGAGGTGCTGCTAGAAGGGCCAGGCCCTTCCCGGTGCTGTAGGGTGGTGTGGGTGGTGCTGGGTGTGTGTGTGTGGTATATGGCTCTGGGGAGGGGTCTGTGGCCTAGGGGAGGGGGCGTAGGTACCCCCGGGGGTAGTACACGACCATTGGGAGGGGGTGTAGGTACCCCTGGGGGGGCGCATAGGCCTGGAGTGCGGGCAGGTGGCCCTGAGGAGGGAATGTGTGGCCTTGGTGAGGGTGTAAGCTGCTCTGAGAAAGGGGCCTACAAGGCCCTAGGGAGGGAACTGCTGGGTTGTGGATGGCCCTGGGGAGATGAGGGTTTTGTGGTCAGCAGGGGGGAAGTGAGGGGAAATGTCCTGGAGGGGAAGGCCTGTGTGTCTCTGGAGTTGGGGTGCAGATGGGGGTGCCTGTGATCCTGCTGCTGGACTGGAGGTGTGTGCTGTGTGGAGGGTGTCTGTGGGAAAGTGGTTTGAAGGGATTTTCTGCCTTGGTTGTTCCACTTCTTAAAGATGAGTGTCTCTCCTTTGCTTTGCAGGTGCTGGAGCAGCTCCAGCCTGGAGCGCTGGGCACTATGCTGGTAGTTGAATTGAAAACGGAAAAGGGTGCGGAGAATAAATATATAATAAAGCAGGTGAGAGAGTGGTTGCTAGGAAAACAAGAGTCCATTAGCACGTTTGTCATCTGTATGGGCCATTCTGACAGAAACAGATACAAACATGTTAGGCAGCTTGGCCACTGGGTAAGAGTAGGCTTACATCTTACTGTGCTGCTGTTTGGAAATAAGAAGATTCAGATCAGTTTATCAGAGTATTGAGGTTAGAAATGGGGAAAGAGGAGCGGCTTATTTAGGGCCATCCAGTGTGTTTTCATCTTAGCTTACTGCTACTTTGACCATGCAGGAGAAAGACTGGCTAGCTGTTGCGGGCTCATTTAAAGCCCTGTTTCTGGCCATCTCCCAACAGCAAGACAGCTCCAAACATTAGACATTGGAGCTATCATTGAAAATTTATGCTAGTTCACACACAATTTGCAGTTCCAGTCATTTTGGCAAGATTGTTCTGGCTTAAAGTTTGGCTGTATCTATATTACAATCTCATCCTTGTATTTTGTTTGGTGCAGGTTGAATGCATTGAAGAAAACCAAGCAAATGAGGCCTTGAAGGAGGTATCAGTGCAGTTTTTCTTTACTACCTTGCTTACAAAGACCAAAGTCTTAACAGAACAAAGTCTTTTATCTACAAGGATTAACTAAGTAAATAGTCAAGATGTAAATCAGGTAGGACTGAGGGGTGTTCTCCCTGCCTTCTGCTTGAGCTCAGGCCAGGATTTTGTATTAATTGTTCCTGTATTTGATTATGTATATTCAAATGGATAGCTCTTATCAGAGGATAGCCCTTTTTCAGGGTTTGTATTTGTTTTGTGATGAAGACAAAGAGCAAAGCTCATCCTTTTGGCCTTTAAGCTGAAGGAGAACCTTAGTCTCTTTATAGTTTATTATTAATAACTCGATTTCTAGTTAACATATTTCATTATGTATTAATTTCTTAGAGATGGACATTTTTTGATGTGAATTATTTGACTAGTTTTCTGCCTTTACAATTTTGTGCAAACTTGTTTCAATACCTCAGGTAACATGCAACATCAGAAATACTATTAAAATAGCACAATTTGCTTCCACAAAATATGTGGAGTAACACCTGATGGATTAGTCTCACCGTTTCCAGTATGCATGACGTCTGCAGTTGAAAATCAATGAGAATACATGTCTGTACAGGTGCTTCATCCTACTCAGGAGAGGTGACCTCTTTAGGCACTGAGACTGGCTTTACTGATAGAGTTTGATTCAGTTTTTCTGTTGATGTACATATCTATTGAAATAAATGCAGTTGTGCCAGCTGGGAGTGTGGCTCTTCTTAGTTTTTCTCTGGTGTCTGCACAACCACAAACACAACTATAGGAGGGTGAGTTGAATTCCTTTTACCTTTCACATCATCAGCAAATTTGTTAAAGTAATTGTTAGAGCCCCGTACGGAAACCAGTGTCAAGGAGATAAGCATCTCACTAATGTCATCATATTTTCTGCGGTTCGAGCTTGCATAGGGATTACTGGAAATAACGTCTACACTAGAAAAATCATCTTGTCTTTCATATTCTAAGATGTGTTTTCAGGTTTGGATGTTAGGAACTGATGAAGAGGGTTGTTTACGTATCATCTCCCTAAGGATCAGTTATATCCTTCAATCTTACAAGGCTGTTCTGGCATTACATTTAGTAGAGTCTTGCTGAAATATTTTCCTTAACTTGACACTTGTACATGCAAATATATAACAGAGCTTGCACATTGAAAGGATTTGATCAAACATGCAACATGAACAAGTCAGAACTGGCTTAGGATATTATTTAAGGTCCTGTTCAGTGGGAAGGACTGTATAGCTATTTCGAAAGCTCTCTCTGTTTATTTTTTTTTTTAAACCTATGCAGGCAATGGATTTGCTAAAACTTCATCATTCAAACATCTGTGCTTACCAGGAATTGTTTGTGACTTGGGATAATGAGGTGAGATTTGAAACAAACCTGCTTTTTTAACTCCTGAATAAACATGCTGAAAAGCTGTGAAGATACATGGATTGGAGTCCATCACATGGCAGTATTGCACCCTGACTCACGGATTCTGATGTGAATGAGTGTGCAATACTGATTTTCATGTTCGCATGAAAACCCTTTTATAGGGAGACTATAGGAAGCTGAAAGCCCTGACTTACTTATTTGCAGGTTTTATTCAGTGCTCAAGCAAAATTTGTGTTGATTTTACGGATGTATATTTGACTTGAATTGTCCCATATGGCTTCGGATAAGATGCTTGATAATGTTTTGTGTTTCTTTTAAAAAACAACAAACATGCTGTATTTTTAATAAAAAAAAAAAGTAATTATTGTCTCCTCTGGGAGAGATTAATCATCTTGGAACACCTTGGTATTGGTGAACATCACACCCATCGGTTTGGCCAAGTGCTCGGTTTTATCTCTCTTACTGGATATGTTATTACCTGCGAACAATTAGACAATTTTGATGTAATGTTTTATTACAGATATCATCTCTGTTCCTCTGTCTGGTAATGCAGCACTCGGGCCAAGGAGATCTTTCATCTGTAATCAAGGAAAAAAGGCAGAAGTCAGAAAAAATAACAGACGTGGTAAAAAGTACAGAAGAGGCATCTGACTGAACTGACAGTCTCTCACTGCTTTTATATTTTTTCCCTTGTATTCCCTCTTTCTCAAAGTCCTCCCCAAAATATTGGAAGCACAGTGTTTTAGTGAAGGGTGGTTTTAGAAGCTATCTTCCAAAAGATATTTGGAAGTTATTCTGTTTGTTAGACTTTCATGTATATTTCCTTCAACAGGTGATTCTGAAGTTCCTGGGACAGATGGTGGATGCTTTGTTTTATATACACAAACAAAATATTTTCCACAGGTGAGTGGAAATCTTGTTCTCTTTGTCTGATAGGTCATTGTTCGTTGCAGTGACTGTTGGTTCAGCACAGCTGCTTGGAGGCAGGGAATTTTACAGTTCCAAAAGGGCGAGTAGGAGGTAGAAATTCCAGACTTCGTATATAGATTCATTTTCTGTGACTTCTGAGATCATCTGTTTCTTGAGTTTTTTCTAGGATTATCCATTTGAGCAAGGTGTTCTCTCTGTTTGTTTTTTGTTGTTTGTGCTAAAAATCTAATACTAATTTTAATATTAGGATACTGACCGTATCTGTAAATGCATACATTTTGGTGGCTGTGATGGACAAGGTATACTTGGTGTATCTAAAGTAAGAGACAGCCATTGCATTCCATATTCGGATAAATTTGTGTCACAATCACAAATTTTAAAGCATTTCACAGTAATAGAAGAAAATAATTGTATTGCACTTGATTATCACTTCTATATAAAAAAAAAATAATCAAAAACCACAAACAAAAAAAAACCCAGACCCCTCACCACCACTCCATCTACTCTCCCCCCAAAATACCCCAAACCTTCTGATGTGTGAGGAGGCTGGGAACCTGTAGTTATGTAGCATTAGACTCTGATTTCACAGGCTGACAGAAAATATTTGTGTTGCAGAAATCTCAAGCCGTCAAACATTCTTGTGACTGGTGAAGCATCCTTCATGCTTAGCGACTTCAGTACAGAAACACTTATGACAGATGAGATGAAATGGAAAATAAGAGTGGAAGAAAGTAGATACTTGTTTTACTTTTTTTTTTTTACTTTATGTTTAAAAGATTCACTTATGGTTAATATTTTTAGTTCTCAGAGTAAAATCAGCCAAAGAGGAAAAAAATTATCTTCCCTGCCCTTTCTCTGCGTTGTACTATTTGTCTACTGAAGTATGAATGGTACATTCATAGGCAGTTGACTGCAGCATTAACTGTGTTCACAATTGAAAACTATAGATAGAATCATAGAATCATAGAATTGTTGAGGTTGGAAGGGACCTTTAAGATCATCGAGTCCAACCTTTAGCCTACCCTGACAAGAGCCACTTCTAAACCATGTCCCTCAGTGCCCCATCTACCCTTTTTTTAAACACCTCCAGAGATGGTGAATCCACCACCTCCCTGGGCAGCCTATTCCAATGTTTAATAACCCTTTCAGTGAAAAAATGTCTCCTAATATCTAATCTAAACCTCCCCTGACGTAACTTGAACCCATTTCCCCTTGTCCTATCACTTGTCACCAGGGAGAAGAGGTCAGCCCCCATCTCTCTACAACCTCCTTTCAGGTAGTTGTAGAGGGTGATAAGGTCTCCCCTCAGCCTCCTCTTCTCCAGGCTAAACAACCCCAGCTCCCTCAGTCGTTCCTCATAAGGTTTGTCCTCCAGGCCCCTCACCAGCTTTGTAGCCCTTCTCTGGACACGCTCCAACTACCTCAATGTCCCTCCTGTAGCGAGGGGCCCAAAACTGAACGCAGTACTCGAGGTGGGGCCTCACCAGTGCTGAGTACAGGGGGATGATGTGTCTGTGAGTCTCGGAACTCTGCAACAGATACAGCTGGAATCCTTTTAGCTTGATACATATGCCGTAACAACTTAGAAAATTGTTCATTAGTTAGAGCATGTTTCTTAGTCTTTTGTGGCATATCACCAGTAAAAATTGTCTGATCTCTGCAGAATATCTCTAAATTATTTTTAGATGTAAAATGATTGCCTGCAGTTCATGCATGTGCAAGCAAAAACTGTATAGTACAGTGTCAGCAATGTTACCATATGATTCTTATTTCAACAGATAGCAAGTCTTGGATGGCTCCAGAAACATTTGGTTTTTCTTTTACTGAGAAATCTGACATCTGGTCTCTAGGCTGTATTCTACTGGACATGATGACCTGCTTTGTTCTGAATGTATGTAATAATGTTTTATTATAGATTTAAAATGTCATTTGCCCACCAGGATATCTCTAAACAAGCGTGTGAAAGCTCTACTGTTACTTACTCTTTACAGGCAGAAGAGATAACTTCATTACTGCAGAACATCAGACAGGATACCAGCCGCCTTGAGGGAGTTCTGGCACTAACACAAAATGGAGATAACAGCTCTTTGCCTTTATTTCCAATTCTACTTATGATGCTACAGATTGAGCCCAGCATGAGACCCACAACAGAGTGAGCTCTGGATGCTTTCCCTTTATTTTTTGTCCTAAACCTCACCTACCGTCACAAAGATGGGAGTGTTAGCTACTCTTTAAAAGAGATTGAGTTAAGATTGCTGATATACTGCCTTGACAAATTGAGTTATTAAGAAAGTCAAAGATTTGGTGTTCATTCAGAAGTGGCATTCTGATACGTGTAGATGTCCTTTTTTGAAGATTATAAATTCATATTGTACACAATTTTATAAGCCATTAACTTGAAGCCTAAGCATGGCTTCTCCACTGTAAGTTATTTCATTAGCCGTTTTGAAGTAAATTGCTTAAGTTCTGTCAAAAATAACCCAGTCTTCAAAGAAGTATTACTAGCTTTTTATATCAAAATGAAACAAAGCCTGTAGAAATTTTTTTTTCTAACTTACCAGTTCTAACTCATTGGTGCTGCTTTTCTCTCTTGTAATTCTAGGGATCTGACTGATGTTCCATTTATTAGGGAATGCCTGACTGTTGCTCGTGCCTCTTCAGTAAAACTGAAAAAGTCTTTGTCTCCTAGAATAATAGATACACTCCTTGAGGGAGGAATCGAAAGTGTTCTAGGTAATAAGGAAAGTAAGATTAATATTATGGTGATTTTCGTAGGAAATAAACTCATATGTTTTCCAGTCAGCATATATTCTACTTGAAAATGAATTGTTGGGCATTCATTTTACTTGAAATAAAATGGGATGCTATTTGGAGGAAGGATCACTCTGCATCCTTTTCTATAACTGGTAATCTTACCAGCCATACCGACTGCAGAAGTGAAATGGAGTCAGAAATCATTCTTAGAAAATCAGGGAGCCCCACTTTGTTGGCCTTCTAACATGTTTGCCAGCTTATGCCAACAAAGGACCTGTTCCGTTATTTTCCTTCTGAGTAAGGAAGATATTCTTTTCATCTGGAAAGGCTATTGGAATAATGCATTTAAATTTAATCCATTTAATGCATAGCCCTGCCCTGATTTAATATTCCATCAGGTCTCCAAAATATATAATACCAAAAACTTAGATTATAGAGGTGAATCATAATATTTTGTAATATTAAAATATTTGATGCATTAGGGGAGAAGTTTTTCTCTTTTCAACAATCACAAATTATATTATTTTAATTTATATGAATTCACATCTTGCACAAAACAGAAAATTTTAGTGCTTTTTCTAAGTGTTTGTATCAAACAGAAGAATTTTCTTGGTTTATGTAGAATTCATGCAGGCTTTCTGGGATATAGAAGCAGCACAGGATAAAGCCATTCAGCTCCTTGCCAGCTTTGTAAGAGATAAAAGTGGTAAGGCACTAATTTATTTATGTATTTATTCTGCTCTTTTCTTACATCTTGAGATGATAGGAAGAGGAAAAAAATTCTTATGAAAATAAATAAGAATGAAATTGTTCTCATGCTATTTCTCATTTTTGTAACGTACTGGAATAGACCATTAGTTGATGTGACTGTGTTGATGCTTGTTTTGTAAATGCTTATGTTGAACAGCAGCTGTTTTGCTGGGTAAGAAAAACGGGCACTGGAAAAAAAATTTACTGATATTTTAATTGGAACCAAGGTGAATTGGCAAACTGACATTTGAAGAAGGTAATTCATATCAGTGTTTGGGCAACTTGCAGGCAATGCCTAGGGCTATAAAACTGATAGAGCAAAAGGAAGCTACGTGTGTCTGTGTTCTGTGTGTCCAGTAAAGCTGCGTGAGTGAAGACTGTGTATTTTTTCCCAGCATCTGCACATTTTTCAGACTACTCTTTCAGATCAAGATTAGTATTTTCAAAGCACCGTGTTAACTCAGTTATAAAACGCACTACCATTTGGTAGTGGTAGCATTTTAATGCTGGCATTGGCTTAGATGTTAAAACACAGGGGTGCTCATAACTGTAATTGATAAGGAAAAAGAATAATTTGGTTTTTTCCTTAGAGTTACCTGTATCTTCAGATCTGTTCATGAAGAAGTCTTTACTCAGTAATACAGTGGGCTTTGATTTATCAATAACAAAATCAACGTGTCTTTGTCATTTCTCATTCCAAACCTATTGACAGTGATACAAGGCCATGAACACATCTGACTTGATTAGCGCTTCTGCACCATGGCTTGCTGTGACTGATGCGCAGATCTTTGAAGGTGCTCAAAATGGATCCCTAAAAAACATTTTTTTTTTCTCAACATTTTACCGTGTATTTGTGGTTACACTGAATAGCTGTATTAGCTATTGCAAAAACTCACAGTCTTCTTAGAACTAAGAGATCTGGTGAAATACTTCCCCCCACAGGTTCTGAAAAGCGTGGTTTTGGACTCATGCACAATGTTCTACCCCCCCAACTTGCTTCATGCCCAGTGAACAATGCCGGTGTGACTTAATGAGGAAGCTGCTGGCTGCACTTAGCTTGCATAGCTTTTTTTTGTCTTTAATAAGAGACATTTCCCATAGAGACTACAAAATTCACTCTGTATTGTTCCATCTGTACTTCCATTTTGTTCTCTTTGATTCAGGAATGTTGTTCTGCTGTATCACGTTACCCATAGGGACTCAAATTTATTTGAAACTGGAACTCCTGTGTTTTGGAGTATAGATAACCACTGAGCATTCTAAGCTGTGTAACTGAATGTTATCTCAAATCTTCTTTTTTCCCTGCAGCATTGCCCTACTTGCTAACGTTCACGGAATTGATCACTTTTGCCATGAAGACTCACGCAGATTCTCTCAAGATACAAGTAGATGGTTGCAGTTTATTGCTTGAAATCCTTAGTCAAGGTACAGTCATAAGACTTCCAACTTACGCTGGGTAGTACATTCTATTTCTTGTGAAGTTAGACGTAGTAGATAAGGTTTGAAATAGGTTCAGTGGTGATTTTAGGAAACAAATTTAAAGCAGTAGAGGAATTTAAACAGCTTTAATAAGAGTCTGAATTCTCATGGACTTTCTTCAGGACTGGCATATGTGAATTTGGTGTTAATTTTAAATACAGGCCGCTTGTCTTAGGCTACCAAGTTTGTTTTCATGTTATGTAGAGCGTTGCTAGAATGTATAAATAAGAGACTCTCAGTGTTCTGGTATTTGATTTTCAAACCATAAAAGTGTTTTTTGGTCTCTTGTGTGGTCCTTGCTGTCATTTTCTTGGCAATTTACCCCAGTAACACCTGATAATGATAACAGCTTGAAAATAGCAAGAATTGTGTTTCAGAAAAAGAAAACTGAAAGTAACTTTTGGATATGTTATGTGAAGAAATGCTGTTAATTGAATGTTTTATATGTGCTGACATCAGGGGGTTCAGACTTCATTCAAAGCCACTGAAATCTGTGTTCTGTTCAAATGTTTACTTTTGACAGCTCTAGAACAGGATGTGGTGGTGGCCCTGGATGAGAATGTGACCAGCTCTCTGTTAGAGACAGTGAGACAACACTCTGAAAATGAAGAGTTACTTTCGTTAGTCTGCACGTTATTGATGATGATTTCAGCCAGTGGTGGGTCGCCTTGTTCATTTTAGGGGAACATTCCTACATTTCTACTTTTATAATCTAATCCAAGATATAATGCAGAACTCATGTCTTCACTGAGAGATGTGGATGTCTGTAGGTATTAGTGTAACAGTGGTAATATTGGTAAGATTGACTAGATACTGGCAAGATAACACTCCTGAAAGTATAAGACATACTGCAGAGGCTTCAGGTGCTTACAAAAATATATCTATTAGAGTGGTCCTGTATTTAATTTTGTTTTGGAAGCAAGCACAAACTGTGCAAATAGTAGCCCTTGGGAAAATGAGGGCATAGAACCTGGATTCTATTTCTGTCTGTGCCATGGTGAATTGAAACCATTCTACCTAATTTTGCTACTTTGTTTTTTTTCTCCTGAGATTGTAATTGCCAAATATTTATAGTAATTTTTACTTGTTTTCAGTGTCAGTTCAGCAGTCATCAGAAGATTGTTTTTATAAATGGTCACAGAAGTATTTAGCAGCAAGGGGATAATCTTAAAAAAAAAAAAGTACCAAGTTTCATGTACAGATAAACTTACCATCTAAGACCAAACTATTTTTAAACAGCGTTCCCTAATTCTGAAGCTGAGGTAACTTGAATTGCTAAACTGCAAACATTTGAAAAATAGTACTGTATACCCTTTCAGTTCCTTTTCTGCCCTAAATCTCAGGGCTGTAATGAAAAAGGGTGGGTAAACATCCATTTGAAAGGGTCGCTTGTGCCAAACACTATGCTCAGGTGCATTTTGTTAAAGAATTTAGTCTGTTCTCTTACTTTCTTTTGTCCAGCTGATGGTATCATGTTACTGGTTTGTAATCACTGTTTAAATATGGTTAGTAGTGCTGTCCGTTGCGAGAACAGCGAGTGGGACAAAAATAGCAGATTGTATAGAATTTCTTTTTCTGTGTTTTTCAGGAGTTGCTGCAGAGAATCTAAGGAAAGTTGGAGTAATTCCAGACCTTCTGTCAATTTTAAGAAATTTTCTTCGTAATGAACAGATCTGCCTCTCTTGCTGTGGAGTTCTCTGGAGCTTGGCTGCGAGTGGTAAGTTAAACACAGCAAGTATTGTGCCTGGGTTCATGTGACTGAAAGGCAGCAGGTATTGTGCCTAATTGAGTTCACACATTCCTGTTGCTGGGAGTGGTTTGTTCTTCTTTCTCCCGTTCTGGAGAGCTGTCTCCAGAGCACTACTAGAATAACTTTTAAGTGATCCAGAGTTAAGTGAGATAAAACTAAAAACTAATCTAGACTTTTTAGCAACCCTTTTTGTGATAAGGTGTCAAAGTCAAATCTTTAGTGTTTAGGCCAAGATATGTCTTATGAAGGCTGTCAGAAACAAAAGGGTACAGGCACGTTTCTGCTTTGTCAGTCGCGTAGTTTTGCTCCGCGCTTAGCAGAGCAAGTGCAGTGCAAGCAGCATATTAGATTAGGTATCAGAACAGCATTTGGAATGAATAGCATCTTATTTCTTTGCATCACACTTCTCTTGGCAGCACTGGGCTAAATCTTGAGTTGGACATCTCCTAGAGAATCGCTTTTCCAAAAGAATTGTGATTGACAAGGTGGCAAGTGTGCTCTTCCCATTGCCTTAGAACTAAACCAGCATCATCCCCACAGTGTTGGAGAGCCATGGGTGGTTGCTTGAGATGACCCCTTCTCATGAGACCACACTGGGAGTTTTTTAGGGGATTTGTTTCTCTGACATGTTCTTGTGTAAGTGTATGGTGTTCTAATCATCAAGGAAGGCTGAAAGCACAAAATGTGCACGATTGCACTTTGTGTGTTTTATTCCTTCTGCGCAACAAACCACCCACTTGATTTATGTGACCAGCTAAATAGCCATCCTGCAGACCGTATTCTGTCAGAAAGGTGGCTACTTTTGGAGGTTTCTTGCTGTGATCTCCATGTACAATTTGAATGGCAGAGAAAACTAGTTCTTGGAGAAGTTCAGCTTTCTGCAATAAACGATACTCTTTATTAGTCCTGTAAAATGCGATTTGTTTTTGTACATATTAGGTTCATTCCCTCTGCTGTTGTCCGTACTAAAATAATGTTGCATTACTCCAATGCCATCATGCATTAAGGTTTTACTGATACAGTTTGACATCCAATGTGCTTATGATAGTATTAATTGATCAAGTAATTCTGCTTGATGCCTTTCCTTTTCATTATGGTAATTCAGAGAATAACGTGGACCAAGCAGTGATGAAAAGTGCTGTCCCTGTTACCTCTGCGGTCCTTCAGGAGCACCTCCGGAATGGAACAGTTACGGAGTCTGCTTGCTCGGCTCTATGGGCGTTGTCACTCCAAGGTGTGTTTTCCCAGTCCCCTTGTCCCTTGTGCACGGAGAAGGCTCGTATGCCAAACACGTCTGTCTGTCAGTGGTGATCCCTGAAATCCAGGCTGCTTGGCCTTAGCAGGCTCTGCAGATGGCAGCAGAGTTAGGAACTTGCATCCCTCTTAACCAGTCTTCCCTACACTTGCTCGCTGACACTCCCTAATGAAGCTATTTTTGACGAGCCGTAGCAATTATATAACTAGATGCTGCTGATGGGCGCTGTAACAATGGGCGGCTACAAGAACCTTGTTGTGCAGAGCATTATCTCTGGCTTATCTCTTAAGACCAAGAAATCCCATTTGTGTTACTCCAATGAACACAGCATTAGTGTTGTGCAGCGCGGCCTGGGAGGTTTGTTTTTATGCTGTTTGCTTTGCAAATTTGGAACAGTATTTCAGATTAAAAAATAAAACGCAAATCTCTATCGTGTGCACTAAGGAATGTATCCTCGCAGTACTACTCTGTCCTATTTCTTCCTCATGCAAGAATATGTTTATCTATTGCCCTGCGCTTCTGCCATCGCTCCAGTGGGAAGAGCAGAGTAAAACACCCCAAGCAATTTCATTTCTAGTACCCACCAGCAGAATAGGTTGAGTATTCAGGACTCTCCCTTCCTTTTGGCTTGGAGAACAAAAGGGAATCCTGACATAGAAGATGTGTGGGAAGTTTCTCCTAGACCCCTGGATCAACTCATGATAAGACTTTATTTGGCATTTTTTTACTGCAATGCAGGTTTTCACATGCTTTCTTTGTAATTTTATCACATAATTTAAAAGTTGTTCCAGAAACAGGGGGCAGAAGTTGAAAAGCTGATGAGTATTTTAAAGGTTTTTCAGTATATTGAAGTTTTGAGATTTTTGTTGTGTGGGTGTTTTTTTTTTTTTTTTGCTTTTTTTTCTTTTCTTAAAGGTTGCTTGAGCGAAAATGACTATGAGCCCACAACAGCACTTTTACTGGATGCGCTCAGGATGAACCCAGAAAGACCAGTGCTGGTGAAGAACGCCTGCCTGGCATTAGCAAGCCTTCTAAGGCTATCTGGTAACATTCAGCAATTCTTTTTTTTTTTATTAATTGCAAATGAGCTCAGAAGTGGATGTTTCTATGTAGTTCAAGAGTTCATAATGGGATTGGGATTGACACCTGCTCTCCTAAATTAATCTTTTCTTGCAGGACTGGAAAAGGAATTAGTAAAATTGGAGGTGTGAATTTTTTTCTTCCCATGGACCCACCGTGCATGTATGAGAAGTACTAGATCAGCATAATCTGATCTATTAATAACTTGAGAGTGTGTTTTGGTACTTATTTTATGATGAAGTTGTTTCAACTGTGTAAAAGGGAAATGCACAATCAATGTGAAAACAATAAACATTAAAATATCATTTCTGCTGTGCATGAGGGTGTCAGCTGAGTATATGGTCTTCTAGTTATTGCCCAGATATGCTTTAGAATAGCTTTTAGGAAGACTGAAAATAATGGGTAGTGCTAGCTGGAGCAGGGGATTGGAAAGCAGATAATTCAGTCTGCAGCTACCACTTAGCTTAGCAGTGTTTGTCTCCCTTTCAGAAATATCAGCTTTGAGATTTATAATGGATCCAAAAGGCAGTGGAATAAACCTGATCAAATATGCCTACCACCTTCACTTCGATGATCCAGAAGTGGTGGAATATATCTGTATGCTGATTAACGAGATGGTTCAGTATGGTGAGATGATGGTGGTGTTTGTCAAGTCTCTTCCTCTCCCCCAGCCCCAAAAGATAGTAAAGAAAACCATAACAGCAGCTGCTCAGGGATGTGTTAGTTGCTCTCAGGAGACTTACTGTGTACCTGAGAAAGGAGGATAAATCGGAACTAAGAGTTTATCCCACTTGTTCTTGAATAATTATAAATGCCTCCCGGACGTTATAATGTTGTAACTTCATCTCATCTGGCCTTCTCTTTGTGTAGATCTGTCCCCTCCCTGCTCCACTTTAGCTCCTGCCGAAACCATTTCAGCAATTATTCTGTTCATTTGCATTACAGATGACATTGTGCCGAATATGCTGTCCCAGAAAATGGAAGAACTGCTGTCTGAAATAAAAAGCTCTTTTCCATCTAGCATGGTATGTAGAAGTCACTGTGATAACAAAGGGTGGATGCTTAGTACGTTATTTCTGGTTATGGACTTCATCACTCTCAAATATCTGGAATTACATAGTGCAAAAATTTACAGAATTATATGTATATGGGGTGAAGAGTGAGTTTTTAAGAATATTTCTAACTACTGGAAACAAGTAGTTGGAAGGTTTTTTCCTTCACGCTTTATGCTGTAATTTAAAAAAAACCCACAACCCTATGTTCTGGTCTCTTGTGACACTGCATTGCATTAATTTACTACATTCTTCATACTAAAACAGGGTAAAGTTTACAGGAATAAACTGTTGAAACACCAGAAACAGTAAAGTTATTCAAGCTATTTAATGTGTTACCCTAGTATTTCCTTTGCAATGACTTGCTGTCAAGAAACCAGTAATTACAAGTGTTCTCATCAAATCAATGAAAGTGGTTTGTCTTATAACTTTGCTTTTTTTAGTTACGCAGTTAGCCTGCTTACCTAATTTGCCTCAAAGACAGCTGCATGTAAACTTGTTCCTCCGTGTCTCCTGCAGGCATTGCCTGCACCACTTTAATGGACATGCAGCTATAAGGTAGTGCAGAAAAAAATGACAAAAGAGAAGAAAGCTCCCTCTTCTGTTGTGAATGTAATTTGTTGTTCCCTGTCCCCTGTTGAGACAGCAGAGACGAGACCAGAACGCTGCTCTTCTGCCAGTACAGTGTGTGATGTGCAACTGCTAAATCTCTGAAACCCATTCCTTGTTACCTTCCAGTAACTATTTAGATTATTTAAATCACAGCATTAATATTCAATCTAGTAATTACAGTTGCTTTGGATTTTGAGGAATGAGACTCCACATATGTTTAAAACACCACTCACTTTAAAGGCCTATATTAAACACAACATTTTTATTAATAAAGGAATATAAAAATAAGTGAAGCAACAAGGTAAACTTGTATTTGACAATTCTCCCATTTCTCTCCAGGAGATAACGACCCTTGTGGATTCAGCACTTTTGAAACTGCAGGAGTAAAAGAACAACTTTTTGTATAAGAACAAGACTTGTTCACTTCTGGTTCAGATATGAAAGTCTGGATCCTCCAGAAATACTTTAAAAGATTTTTCTCACCAGAAAGATTAAAGTTGGGCCATTAATAATACATAAACAGTTACATATTCTGTTGATTTAGATACCACAACTGTGAGACTAACAGCAATAATTAAGAAGTCGCCTTACTTTGTAGACATTAAAATATTTGAAATAAAGATTTTAGTCTTGGGAATTTCAGCAAAGCAATGACAGTTTCTTCCTTCATCTATCTTAATTAAAAACCACTTTTTAAAACTTATTCAGTGTGTATATCCGTTGCAGAAATCGAACTGATGAAGTACTTCACAAATGCAGGTGTGCGTTACAGGTATTGTTTAAACACAGTAGTGGGCATTAGGCTTAGGTATCATCCAGAAAGGGGATATTACCAGGATTCTTGTCAGCAGCATTCACGTACCAGGTTAGGAAGTACTGTCTTTTGATTGATTTTACAAAGTAGCTGCTGTCAGTTCAGAGTTACCTCTACATTTGCCCTGGAATGTGACATGAAACCAGCAAACGCTGCAGATAAAAAAACCATTCAAGTTTTACAATTTTTGTTGTTAGGTTTGTTCTTAACAGCAGCTTCCCATTTCTTTTTCTCTAAGGTATACAGTCTCATAGCTGCTTGTGCATCCTGAATCTAAAAGAACAGAACAGGAGGGTTAATGAAACATAGCTGACGTGGCTTTAGAACATTCTTGTTAAGAAGCAGCTAAATCTTCTATCATTTTAATGCATCCTTTTAATTAACATTTCATAATCTCTTTCTAGCTTTAGGTTCTGTGCCTAGTGGAAGGGGATGAATATGCATTCAGAATGCATGGGCCACCACCAGGCTATGCACTTCCCTTTCTGATCGTGACTTGGAAAGCCATCATGAAAAAATACTCTTGATACAGCATCTTGGGGATACCCTCATAATTCCCCCTGTTTCTTCAGTCAATTCCCCTGTTATATCCCCCTGTCCACCAAAAGAACGGAACTAACTGCTGCGATTCAGTAGTTGGCTCTCACGCTATTTTATCCCACCTGCTGTAGTACAACAGTGCAGAATGCTGCTTTTAAGGTAAGCAGTTGATACTTTATAATTACTTTTTTTCCCCTGGGGATCTTAAAATAACAAGAATTAATATTTAAACAGAATAGAGTTGACTTGTGCAAAAGTTTATGAAAATAAGGATAAAATCCAAGCGGCATGAGACACGTAACAGTAAGTAAGCTTAGATGGCATCCTGCTGCGTGCTGGTGTCCAAGCAGAGCCTGCTAACTTTCATTGCGAGATTCGAATGAAGCCACAGCATTCTGAATTGAGCCCAGATCCTGGAGCTAATGTGTCGTACCTTACTGACCTACCCAAACATGTATGTTCTGATGAGATACGTACCGAGCAGTGCTCTGATGTCTGCACTTGAACATTTAGCAGTTTCTCACAGAGCAGTTTCAATGATGGCCGTGCAGACTAGAAATAGAAAAGATAGAATCATGCTGTCTTGCACTACTTGATAAATATATGTGTGTGTATATATATTTTTTTTTAAAAAAATATTAGCTTAGGTGTATTCTTTAATAAAGTATAGCACATCTCAGCTTCTGCTGGTGAACTGGCAAGAATACCTCATGAATTATGAGATCTATGCATGCACTGCTGAGAGGATTTTATGTGTATTACCACAACCCTAAGATTTCTGTTTGGGGTGCTTTGTTGTGAAAAAGAAAACCTGACTATATAGTTACGAAACTTAAAATATCTCCCTATAATCCGAACCTTTACTCCACCAGTCTAAGCAGAAACTTGAAGCCATCTGTTTTTATATCACTACGGAAAAGATACCATTAAGATGATAAGCCTTACTGTAAGTGGAACTCTAATGTTTTATTTTGCTGTCCAGAAAAGCGTTATGAAGACCATGCAAGTGATAAAGAATGGGAGAGCCACTGAATTTTGTGCACAGGTATTACTGGTAATGTTTGTACTGAACTAAGTAACTTACAGATGTATTTCAAACACTAAGTAAGCATTCAAGTCGACTAGTATTTTCAAAGAACAAAAAGCAGGCGTCCCTGTTTCAGGTAGGAAAGAAGGAACAGGGTCAGAGAGAAGCAAGTGTAGGAGGAGAGAGCTAGCAGCTGGGACTCGGTTAATTGAGGTGCACCTTCCCAACCGTTTCTTACCTTGACCCTCTGTTTGAAGGGCTTGTATCTTTGCGTGTCACGTATTTTCTTCTTAGGATGATCAAGAAATAGGACCTAGAAGAGATCACAGTTCCAGTCCAGAGTGTACTGTTGCATAAAACTTCATACAGCTGAATGTACAACTTCCTGCTGTTTCCTTCCGTCCATTATAAGAGATAGTTCAAAACCATGAATGGACAAGACCAAGATCATCCAGACAATGGCTGGATTCAAGAAACACAGTTCTACTTTGCATAAGAAATAGAAATGAATCTGGAGGCACCACCTGCAGAGACTACCTGCAGTGCTGGTACAGCATGACATGATGCCTGTCTCTTGTAACGATGACCAGACTGCCGAGCTTTGGGCGCTAAGCAAAGCATGCAAACAGCAGAGTTTTTCATCGTTCTGTTTCTTTCCTGGCTCTTCAGTAGGAGATCAGTGCTATTAGCAGCACAGGTTAGAAGTGGAATAACTTCAGTGGGCAAGTGACTAGGGCTATACTTGGTGCAGCATGAAATGACAAGAAACTGAGGGAAGAGCGATAAAGCTGTAGTTTCTAGGAGTTCAGGTGTGTTCATCTGATCCAGAAAGATGTATTAGAAATTTAATCAATCTTAAATTTTTGGAGCCTTGTCTTCAAAATAACAAATCTGCAGCCGTGTACCTTTAGATCATTGCGTAAAGCATGTCCAACTAAAATCCTTCCATGCAAGATGTCAGCGACCTCCTTCTGAACGGTTTGAAAATCTTCACCTAAAAATACCAAAGGAAACACTTTGCATTAGACACATCAGACTACTAAGCAAGCTACAATTATAACACTGCATTTTTTGGTGAAAGCAATTGTATCCTTGGGCCTGCGGTTACATGAATTTGTACAGTACACTAAACCCTCTGCTTGTTACAAGAGGACAGCACTAAAAGGAAATGTACTTACCATTATTCCCATACCATAATCCATGACTTAATTTCTTCTAGGGCATTAGCGACCACTCTCTAAAGACGACTACTTCTCACAATTTTTCTTAGCATTCAGATTTCATTTTGTTTTTCATTAAGTCTAAGGCTTATCCAGGCTCAGATGATGAGGCTTCTGTGATAGCCTGTTAAATTCTCCCTCCTTAAAGAACATTTTTGCAGAAAAAAAACCAAACCCCAGCTCCTACCTGTATTTATATTCTCAGGGCGTATGCCACTAACAGCTGTTCTGTAATCAGTCACCTCTTCTGTAGGCTTGACGTACTTGTCATAAATGCACTTTCCAAATTGGTTCACAAGGGACACGCGAGCCACAATACTGTCTTCCCCCTTGGGTCCCACTCCCACCATCTCACAGTCCATGGCTACAGCCTGCGTCAGCCTGAAAGAGAAAGGAC
The DNA here is from genome assembly GCF_964199755.1 of Larus michahellis. Classification (NCBI taxonomy): domain Eukaryota; kingdom Metazoa; phylum Chordata; class Aves; order Charadriiformes; family Laridae; genus Larus; species Larus michahellis. Next base: position 12,878,250 of record NC_133910.1, on the reverse strand, counting down.
AGCTTGGTGACACCTCTGGCACAGGGACCACACAGTGGAATTCACCAGGTTCACGCGTTGATACAAACGGGAAAAACTCAGCAGTTTGTCTGTCAGCAGACCCAGGGAGATGTCAGCTTACGTTGTGTACCTGCAAATCACAGTTACTAGGAGATAATCTCAATGCCTCTGCTGTATTCCTTCCCGCTGGAATGCCACTCACCCTTCAGAAGCCTTTTCTTTAACCAGCACCTGCTCCACAGACTCTTTGGATTGCCCTGGTTCAAGTCCAAGATTTCTTCTGGCAATTTTTGCTGCTTCAGGTCCTATTGCTGCTTCGATATCTTTTGGATCGACGTCATCAAACCAGATTTCAGCCCTAGTAAGTACAGATTTAATTACATTTAACGGTCTTAAAGCTGCCTTGAATCTTTATAGTGTAGGAAAAGCTTATTTATTTTTTAAATTAAGAAATCAGCTCTGTGAAAATTAGTCTAGTACTGTCACTTAGGCAAGTTTGTTTCTGTATCTGAGGAGCAGTGGCAGCACGCATCTTACTTCTCCCAAAATTTAGTTTGGAAGAGTGCAGCTGTTTTGAATGTACTGGTTGGTGCTCCTGAGGTACACTTCCGAAAGGAAATACTCAGGTGTTCGATGCGTGAAGTACTCACTCTTTGGGTTGCTGCTCCGCTTGCTCTTCAGCTTTCCTCCTCTTATGTTTTATATCACCTTTCTCCTTTAAAATATTGCCGTTTTTCTTTTTTTCTTCGCAGCCTTTTCCACTGCTTTTGGTGCCATTTAAATTCTTATCTGTTGCAACCCTCTTGGCTTTCGGCTTTGCCGAAGGAGGATTGTCTTTCGCAGAACCATTGTCCGTTTTACTTGTGGATTTGGCCTTCTCCCCATTCCCCTTCCCATTGATGGCTGGGACTTCTTGGCTATTGCCCGCCTTGAGTGGGTGCTTCTTTTTGCTGTTTGTTTGACGCGTAGAGAGAGACTTGTTGGAGCTGTCTGCCTTTTGTTTCAGTAGCTAAAGAGACAAAAAACAAAAGGAAAGAAGGATTATTTCCCTCTGTTTTTGGAGGTCCTGAGGGCTCCTGGCATTCTGTCTCAGTGCTAAATGGCCCTGGACTCTCTATCTGGCTTTAGGGGAATAACCTGCAACGGGACATCCCAGATCCCTGCCCGCACGACTTTACTTATTGGCGTAAAGGTTATTATTTTTAAAAAAATCACCACCTACACCACGGGACGGCACGCAGAGAGGGGCAGCATGGCCGCGGCCGCCCCGGGCCCCTTCCCCGGCCCAATGCCCCTGGGGGCAGATGGCTCCGGCTGTCCCCAGGCGCATCCCGACGCCCCCCTCACCTCCTGCAGCGCCTTCCAGTTGGAGGAGAACTCCCGGGGGCTGCGGGGGGGAGCCGCCGCCGCCGCCATGTCGGGGCCTTTCGGCGCGGCCGCCGCTTCCCCGCTCCCGACCTTCCTCCTCCTTCTCCTCCTCCTCCTCCCGCCCTTCCCGCCGGCCGCGGGGCTCTGCTTCGCCATGCGGCACGACCCCGGGGCAAACGCGGCTCAACCGGGCCGGGGCTGCCGCTCCCCAGCCACGCCGGGACCGGGACCGCGCAGCGCCGCACCGGCCCGGCGGGGAACGGCGACCCCGCGCTCGGGTTCCGGGGCCGCGGGGGCCCCGTCGCCCCGGTGCGGGCCGGGCGGCCGGTGGGGGTTTACCCCGCCGCCATGGCGGGGTTGTGGGGCCTGTCAGGGCACGGGCCGAAGGTCACGGAGCCCTTTTTCCCCCCCGCCGATCGCCCCACGTGTGTTTGGCTGCTGAGACTGGCTCAGAGCTCGTTATTGCCGGCGCTCTTTGGCTGCAGTAAAGTTGCAAACATTGCGCAAAGCCTCCCTTCCTTCCAGCTGTTCCTGTGTTCTTCACAGGCCGTTCCCCCCCCGGCTGCCCCTCTCTGCAGAGGATCAGCTCCCCTGTTTGTTTAAACCCTGCACCCTTTTCCCTTCCGCTCCACGTGATGCCGTGGGCCAAACATCGCCTTCATCACCCCTGGGCCGGCGCTGGGCGAGACTCCTCCAGCATGATCGTCGTCAGCTTGACGATCCGGGCGCTCGTGATGCTCCCCTTGGGGTTCTGCTGGCCGTCAGCTTTCCAAGAGGTGAGTCTGACCTCCAGAAAACTCAGTTTCCAGGAAGCCTTTTGTATTTCTAGGAAAAAAAAAAAAAAAGAAAAGAGACAACACAGTGTGTTCTAAGCCAAAATCCATCAAACCTCACTAATCAAGAAGATAAAGCTGTTTCCTCTGGGTGGCTGTTGCGCAGCCCATGCTTAGCGCAAAATAAAGCCATGAGAACTTGGCATCGGTACTTGTTGTTTGCTGGCGTTCCTTCCAGGTTAGGTTCAGTTAAGCGATAGTCTTGTATCCATTTGTTTTTCCTAAAAAACCGTAAAGCTATTCTTCTTCTTCTTGCAGAAATTTCTCAGCGCTTTGGATGCAGAAGATGTTTTCTCTTATTTTGGAACCAGCTCAGTGTCTGATGGTATGCAGGGCTCCTTCCTTGATTTTGGAACGCATCTGTCAGTTTATTTCTAATCCTGTACATTTGATAATGCTAAGAACATTTATTAATGAACCCAGATCTGACAAGCATTTAGCATTTCTGAGTCACATTACTCAGGGAGGCAATCCATGTTTCGGCGTGAAAGCAGTTGAAGAACTGGGTCAGTATTTAAAGTCTGCCACGGAGGTATGATAAATCTTTTTGCACATTTCTCCTGCGGTCCTCGTTCTCTGTATTGGTATTTTTCTATGAGATTAACATATTCAGGTCTGCTGAGGGGGTAGCTTTAGACTAAGAATAGCTTTAAGTGCACTTGATAATTTTTTTTTTTTTAAATAAACACATGGAAAGACTAATATTCTGGGTCTGGGTTGATGGTAGTTCAGAATAAAGATGCATTTTAAATTCTCAAATCCTGAAAGCAAGAATGTTGTCTACTTGTGTGTTCACCAAGTGCTCATCCCAGTGTCTCTGTGTGGATTATGATAATTCTCACTCAGTAATACTTAACGTCTGAGGAAGTAAAACTGTCTCAGCCTTTGTTAAGTGAACTGTTCTCCTTATCGAGAGAGGAAAAGCGCCAATAAATCAGGAGCCAGTTTCAAAGCTGTTATCCGTTCCCAAGCAGATTACCCTCGTTTTGGAATACATGAAAGCATAGAAGTTCTTTGTTGACCTGATCGATGTTGATGATGATCCTGAAAGGCCACAGTTGTCATTTGGAGAGTATTTTTTCCTGGGGAGATAGATCATTACATTTGTTTTCTGTGTATCATTGTTTCTCATAACTGTTCCCCTTGTTCTGGTCTTGCTTCATTTCTTTCAGTGCCTGAGTTTGTTTTTGCTGAGCCAACTTGTCCTTGTAAAGAAGAACAGATTGGGCTGATGTCCTGTCGGATTCAACATTGCTCCCTTGAGGCCTGGGGGGAACTCTATGCCTTTGAATTTCGAGAGGACCATGCCCTCCTTTCCTCTTCTTTTGTGAGCAGTCAAGTGGTGAACTCTTCCTTTAGCTTACTGAAGCGCTTCTCAGGCAGCTGCTTTGCAGGTGGAGACTCACTGCAACCTCCCGGGGCCAAGTGTAGAGTCACTTACTGTGAAGGGCAGTTGGTGAGTATGGACTAAACTTATTCTTACAAGCGTGCATAACCTTTGTAGGTTTGCAGCTTGATGCACTAAACATGTGTGAACCATGCGTTTAATAAATCTGAGCATTGCAAAGGAGAAACAGGAAGGATATGGCACACAATTGTCCATTGATAGCAAATGTCTTTGGAATAACTCAGAGATGGAATTTCATCTCCTTTAGCAAGGAGTCGTTGTTGCAGATGAGGAAAAGATTCATATCAGGCCTGTCAGAAGCAAACATATGGCCCTGCTGAAGGACCTCAGCTTCTCCAGACCCCACGTTGTCTTCAGAAGTGCGGCAAGAGAGACAAATGCAGCAAGAGGTAATGTACGTGGAGAGGAATCCCGGCTTGTTCTGCTTGGAAAAGCTATCTCCTGGTAATGGGGTTGCTTGCATGGGCTCAAAGGAAAAATTTGTATCTGCAAATATATGAGTATACTTAAATATGTTTCTCTCCTCACTGAGGTGTAACTGGTGTGTTTTCATTTAGGTATTTGCTATTTTGGTATCATAGGTGTGTTATTAAGGATGCTGGCAGGCAAAAGAAACCAAGAGTGGTGGGAAACCTGAGCAAGCAACTGGAGGAGCTGTCTTCCAGCTGGATTATTCCAGTCTTTCAGGAAAAGGGAGTGGATCTGTAGGACCCTTTATGTTGTCTTGCATTTTAAACTCTGTGTCCCTTTGTGCTGTTCAGCAGGGCGGTTTCCGTCTCGCCTGCAGAAGAGGGCTGAGGGAGCTGTCAAACATCTGGAGCTGATGGTCGTAGCAGGTCCAGATGTTTACTTGTACCACAAAGAGGACACAGAGCGATATATTCTCACCAACTTGAACATTGTGAGTAGCTTTCTGTTTGGGTTGCTGTCCCAGTGTGAGAGCTCACAGGCTGTGTCACGGGCAGACGGGCCTCTCTGCCCTTTCAGAGGTGTTTGTGGTTCCCTGCTGCTAGTACCAAGCGCTGCTTATGTGCAGGGTGTTCCCCTCTGGCACTGCCTGGCAGGCTTTCCCTTGTACAAAGAGCTGCACGAGGTAAAGTGGTTGTTAGAAGCTTTGGGGTTGTAGCCTTAAAGCCCATGTAGAAAACGTAGCTCTTTGTTGCATTACTAATATTCTTACATGCCAGATCCAGCAGCAAGAGTTTTATCACCAGAGCCTTCCTTGATCCAGTCCCTGTACCTTTTCAGATCCACTGAATTAATCTTACGTTTTACATGTCAATGTTTTATTTCTGTCACAGAATTTCTCTGTCTCCCTTTGCTATTATTAAGAATTTGTTTATGCATTCTCTGTGTGTGTGTATTGCAAAAAAGTCTTTAGCATACACTCTCCTACTCTATGAAACTGTTTTCCATGCAGATTTTTCTCTCCGCTTCAGTGTATCTGACAAGTGTATCAACAGTTCTCATCTGTTGACAGATTTATTTACATTTGTAGTGCATACTTTAATGTTGTACTTGCCAGTGATTTTACAGTTGCCCCTTGTGGTTACCAGGTGTGTCACCTTTGGCGTGAATGTAGCCCTGTTATTGCAAACAGGTAGTGGGGGTCACCGAGGTGCCTTCTTTATTGAATCCTTTCTGTCTCTTAACAGGGGGCAGAGCTGCTGAGAGATGCCTCACTGGGTGCTCATTTCAGGGTTCATCTGATGCAAATGCTTGTTTTGAGAGAACCAGAGGTGAGCAGGGAGGCCTCTGTTCAAGTGTTGTCTAAGGGGTTGCTAAAAGCTGGATGAAATGTGCAAACATGTGCCTTCATTCTAGGCAGAGGTAAACATCACAACAAATGTCACCTCCTCGCTGATCAGTGTTTGTGAGTGGAGCAAGAAGGTCAACCCCCAGAATGACTCTGACCCCCAGCACGCTGACATTGTCCTCTACGTCACCAGGTACCGAAGCTGCCCTGCCCTGGGAGGGGACCGGAGACAGGGCTGATGGTGTCCAGCTGTTAGCGCAGTGACAATGATTTGTACTGGGTCTTCCAGCAGTTGGGCATCACAGAGTCTTTGGAAATGGGTTGATTCTCCTGTTTGGGGTTCATTCTCCTGTCCTTAGTGTAACGCAGTTAGTCAGAGGTGCGGTTTCTTCAGTTTCGGAAGGAACAGGACTATTCCCCAAGCTCTGACCAGCCAGACTTGAGCGGACGTTGTGTGCTTCCAGAGCAGCACAGCCAAACCCACTGCAGCTTTTTGTGGGCAGAGAAGTCGAACAGTAACTGGAAGTGAAAACCCATTGGTATTTTCTATGGAAGATTCTAATGCTACTCTGACTCAGACATTTTGTCTGACTTGCAGGCTCCTTGCTTTAAATTGCCTTGGCTAAATTTATCGAAGGCAAACTTTTATGAGTGTAATGGCTTTGTTTTGATGCTCTTTCTTCAAAGAGATGATGATACTGCTCTGTCTTTTGCAAATAGGATTAGGTCATTTTATTCCATTCTGCTTGTCTGGGTGATGGGGATTTTTTAATGTAGAATCACCACAAATTTTGAATAGTGGGCACTCATGGGACCCTACTGCTACAGTCTTGCCCCAGGGAGCTCCGTGTGGCAAAAGACATGTTAGGTAGCTGGCAAAGTTAGATCAGGAAAGTGCAGATAAATTCAGTTGAACGTCTGGACCTGACTTTATTAGCTGCAGTGGTTCTTTGTGTTTTCTTCTGTTATCTGTCTCACTTATGTTAGGTTTGACTTGGAGTTACCTGATGGGAACAAGGAGCTACGTGGAGTGACTCAGTTAGGTGGAGTCTGCTCCTCCTTCTGGAGCTGTGTTATTACCCAGGACACTGGCTTTGACCTTGGAGTCACCATAGCCCATGAGATTGGGCACAGGTCAGTAAGAAAGCCCCAGAGCAGCCCATTATGTTTTACTCGGGTAAAAACACTCCCCAGTTTAAAGGATCTCGTGACATAACAGGGGGCTTCCCATAGATTATGCAAAACTTTTGGAAAGAGTTCCTTGCATTTCTTGCATTCTTGCATGCTCTATGACAATTAGAAACTGCAAAGAGGAGAGAAAACCTTTGTGACAATGGTAGAAGGCAAGGCTGCAGAAGGGGCTCAGCCCTTGCTTAGAGAAAAGAGGCTCTGAGGGACCCCGGCCTCTGGGTTTCTTCTCAGGGCACTGTGCTGCTTCTGTTGCAGTCTTGGAATTCCCCACGATGGCGAGGGGAATGGGTGCAGCAGCAGCGGTTACATCATGGGTTCAGCAGGAAACCACAACAGCATCGACCTCTCCTGGTCACAGTGCAGCCGAGAAGAGTTCCTGGCCTTTGTCAGGTAGGGGAATGGTCCAGTTCTGTGCGCCCCTGTGGGAGAGGTTCCCTGTGCTGGGGGCTTAGGAGAGAGGAGGGAAAGGCAATAAAATAGGACAGTCTTGGAAAATGAGGAACTGTGAAAAACTTGGGGTTTGTTTATTTCTTATCACTTGTGTCTGTTGCTGAGGTTAAACTCAGTTTTTGCTTCAAGTAACTGGAAATCACAGAGTAACATGCCTGTGCTGTGTTGGACTTCTCAGACACTAGCTCAGCCTGGAAATTTTATTTAAAATGTCAGAGCATCTAGGTTTAAACACGCATTGCGGGCTGTGAGCTGGCTGGGTGAGGAACAGGCATGAGTTTCTGTTTTAACTTCAGCAGCAGGGAACTGTGAGCATCTCCAGGCAGCTGCTGCAGCTAAATCCATCACAGCCCACAGTAAGCATGTGTTGTCTGGGAAAGCAACAGCCAACTCCCAGAATGAAACTCAGCACAAGTTTGCAAACATGTCATTGTCCTTACTGCCCACAGCTGGGAAAGTGATATTTCTTATGTTTCTATCAGCACAGGCCAAACAAACTGCTTAAATGACCTGCCGGACACGGACAGCAGCATCCCTGGATGGAAGCCTGGCTTGTACTATGGAGCAGATGAGCAATGTAAAATAGCCTTTGGGAGTGTTGCCACAGCATGCACCTTTGCTGACAGCAATGTTGTAGGTAGAAAGTTGGTCTGTCTTGCTAGGGGCAGCAGGGAAATGTTCTGGAACTGAGATTCAGGAAGAGGGAGCTGGGAATGTTTTTACTGTAAAGGGATGGAAGGTGCTTTCCTGACACAGATTTCTTGGCAAAAAACAAACCTTTGAAAGGATTTTAAAATGCTTCCCTCTCTCCATCAACTCCTTTGTCCACATAAGTCTCCTTTAAGGTTTGCACAGTGCCCAGAGCCTTCTGTCCGAACAGGGGCCTGGTGGCACTAGTGCTGGGTACACCGACTCAGGGCCCTGTCTTAGGGAGCTTTTGTTCATGGAATTCCTTCAGCTTCCCTGCCACTGCCCAAGTCCCCATGTCTGAGCAATGCAGCATGGCTAATAGCTGCCATCTGGACATGTTTTGTTAATGAGGAAGCACTAAGGTGGGTGAAAATTTAATTGCTTCAGTTGATCATCTCCTAGTATTACAGCTGGCAGTGATGGTCTTTTGACATGCCCACAACTTTCGCCCAATAGCAGGAGAAATGGAGGAACTTGCTTGCATTGTTGGGTAGCTGTGGGAAACCAAACATCTGGGACAGGCACCATTTAAACGGAGCAGCTTTTGGGACTGCTGTGTTGATGAGCCTGAGTGACTCCCCGAACTCCCTGATTTTCTTGTCGCACCAGGACATATGTGAAGTTCTCTCATGCCATGTACAACCAGGAGACAAATCCAGCTGTACTCGGCTTCTTGTCCCCCTCTTGGATGGTACTGAGTGTGGAATCAATAAGGTAAGGAGGCTGCTGATCTGATGGTCAGAAGTGGGTGTGGGTGCTGTGGAGCTCATTAGAGAGCAAGACATTGGTGGTGGCTGGAAGGTACGTGGCACTCCCTGCCTTGGCCAGGGAGCTAAGGCCGGGCACTCCGGTCACAAACTAGTACCGGCCGATCTTGCTGTTTCCACCTTGTCTGTATCTCTGGAGTTACTTTGCGGGTCTATAGCCTCACATCTGAGCTCTCCTCCAGGGCTTTGCTTTCTACTTGAAATGGCCTCTCAGGTCGTTGTTTTAATCCCAGCCTCACGTTAGACTGTAATTAGGAAGGAGACTCTTCTAGCCTTTTGAGAGAAGGTGCCTCATTCATCTTGCGATTCTGTTAACAGCAACTGCAAAAAGATGGGGAGTTGTGCCACCCTTGTGGATCCCAGCCAGCCCTGCTGGCTTCACTGTGGTGCTGCTGCCGATTTTGTATATTCTTGGTCTTAGTGGTGCTCCAAGGGACAGTGCAGCTCTCTGGAAGAACTGAACCCAATGGCTGTAGTCCATGGGCAGTGGTCTGGCTGGAGCCCCTTCTCCTCCTGCTCTCGCAGCTGCGGAGGTGGAGTCGTGATAAGGCAGCGGTTCTGTAACAACCCCAGGTACGAGGCGGGGAGCTGGGCGTTTGCAGTGCCTCTTGGCCGACTCAGGGCCACGGGGTCTGAGTCTTGCTCTTTGCTTCGCACAAAACCCGCCTCTATTGAGGAGTACTTTTCTTGTCATTTCCAGGCCTGCTTTTGGGGGACAGGAATGCCGTGGCACCAGCATCCAAGTGGAGATGTGCAATACTCAGGTAATGGAGCTGATTGCATCTTCTAGGCTTTTTTCTTAATGCCATTTAACCCTTTGAGAGCTGTATGGTTTTGGGACTTACTTCTCACAGCTGATTGCTGTGGGAAGGAGGACTAAAGATTTGTATTACAGCCGCCAGCTGTCTGACAACAGGAGGGATATTTGTTCCACTGTGTCTGAAGACAGCAGTATTATTTAATGGCATTGTTCACATGTAATCAAGCGTTTTTTCTATGCCTTCATAGCAGGAGAGACACTGAGAAAACAGTGACTCACTTAATGATAGTTTTCTTCAGAGGGACATTCTTATATTGTTCCTGTTTTTCTTATCCGTTTATTTTGTATAAATAGCAAAGATATCAGCTTCCAAACACAATTCTCTGCATATCCCGCAGCCTCCCTTTGAAGAGGTTTTCTTTATTTGCAGTTGTTTTGGTGTTTTACTTACCAGCTCTCTGCCCTTAGCTAGTGGGTAAAATGCTGTTTGGGATTCTGTGCTCAGTCACTTCCTTTCGTTACCCATACGATTCTCTCGGGGATGTAGGCCTGTTTGATGACCCAGCAGGACTTCATGGATGAACAATGTGCAGCAACAAATCTAAAGCCACTGTATCTCACTGTAGAAGCACCATCCTTTTATACCTGGACTTCTGCTGTTGGCTTTGCCAAAGGTAAGGAAAGACTGAGAAACTGTGGTTTCTTTGTGAAGGGGAGCGCTCACGGACCTGTCCGTACTGTGAAGTCAAAAGGGCATTTCGTTGATTGTTTTAGTTTTCCCGTGGAACCTGGATACCCTTTCCGTTACTTGATGGTCAGCCACGTGCCTTTGTGGAAGAGTGACTCCTTTCTTCTGTCTGCCTCCTCTAGGGGACATGCTGTGCAAGCACATGTGCAGGGCCCTTGGAAACGAATTCATGGTAAGCCGCGAAGACAGTTTCGTAGATGGAACCAGATGCGAGCAGGATGACTCTGAGCACCGTGGGGCTTTCAGTCTGTGTGTAATGGGAAGCTGCAGAGTAAGTGACTGGGGAATCCCCGTGAACCTCTGAGGTGTAATCTGCACCAAAGGGGTCAGTTTACTAGGAGCAGGGGAAAAAACCCCAGTGTCCCAAACAACAGATCGAGCTCTTCTCAAATGAAGAGAGTTTTGTTCTTAGCTTATTGGATGGACTCTAACAATCTACTCTTCTATCTGTGCATCCAATGCCCTCTAGATAAGGCATTCTGCTAATTATGCAGTAAGTACGTAAGGCTATTCATCTTTAATCCCAGAAGCAATTGGTTTGTGCAGTGGTTGAGGATACTTCATTAGCTGTTCAGTTTGCATGGTATAAATAACCCTATAAAATGCCGACCCTGTTGGAGAAAAGTTACATGATTTGAACATACAGGTCAGTGGCAAAATGAGGAGTAAAACCTGGGAATCGTAAGTCAACAAATTGATTGTTGAGGTATCGCTAATCAAAACTGAAGTTAACTTTTTTCCCCCTCTGGATTGGACATGAGAAAGGCATTCTTTCATGATGAACTTGAATATAACTCCCCCGCGCTGTCTGCATTTTAGTAACTGCTCGATGCTGCCCTGGTTGTATGTTTTCTGTTGTTTCTTTACATTCCCAGAATACACTTTTAACGTTTTATGTTTTTCTCATTATCCTCGTGTTCACAATGTTTCGTAATGCGTTTCCACCTAATGAACAGCAGAGGGTGTAGGCATAATCTATTCTGATTTCTGCTGTTCTATTGGCGACAGTGATAAATATGTATGTTACGGCAGCATCCAAAGCTTGGGATCCGTTCCTCTAGCATAAATTCAGCAGTTGCACGTGTTCTGCTGCTAAGCCTGCTGAGATCCTCCTGTAGCTTTGTGTAAATTAGTCTTGTTCATGGGAATGAGGGTAGAATCTCTTTTCTGAGCTCCGTGGGATTGAAGGCCAGGCTGGAGGATGTGAGCTAGATTTGGGTTTGCGGGTTGGGGAGCTAATGATTCCTTTAGAACCTGCCATTCATGTTTACAGTTCTCCTGGGCTTTTTTCCCCCCCCTGCACCTCCAGAAAGAGTTCATAGAAGAGAGGGAGTGCAGAGCCTTTGTTTTAGGCCACAGGAGAAATCTTTCTGGGCTACTTCATATGGGAAAGAAAATGTCACACAATTAATGAAACTTGTGCTCTCAGCTAAGACTTTCCAATCCCTGGCCTTGCATACTGCTGTACAGCGGTAGATCTAGGCACAAATGAATCTCTGTCCGTGTTGGCTTCTTAAACTCGAATTACAAATGAAAAAGGCAGTTTCAGGAATTCAGGCAATGTTGCTTTCATTCACTTATTTTCTTCTCAGAATAGGCAAATCTTGACAAACTCTCCCCTTTGCTCAGGCTTTCGGGTGTGATGGCCAGATGGACTCCAAGAAAATAATGGACTCTTGCAAGGTCTGTGGGGGTGATAATACCACTTGCACCAAAGTGAGTGGATCTTACACAGAAGGAAAAGCTAAAGGTGTGTAGCCCTTACCCTCAGGCACAACGTCATGGTGCTGTTTGTAGGATACATACTTGTATTAATGTTCAGTGTTCATAATCTTCTGTATGTGACTTCTTGTTTCTGGTTCTGCTTGATTTTATTTTATGGAGGATATGGTGGTGGAGTTTGGGGAGTCAACAGAGAAGACAGCTAAGATCTGCAGCAGGGAGGTAGCTGTTGTGTAGGCAGAGGGACTTTTTTGGTCATAGTTCTTCTCTGGACATGGACCAGAAATGTGGCCGTCTGGGAAATCCAGCAAATTACTGGGAGCTGGAAGCTGTATCAGATGCTTCATGAGATGTTAAACATCCATTTGGTAACTGATCTGGCTCTTGCAGTAACACATACAGATATTAGCAGAGAACGTAAAAAGAACAAAAGAAAAATGAGAACGGGACGCAGAATTCAGTTCAGTTTTGTTTGCTGTGTTCACCATCCCTGTGTTCAAGCCAAGCTGATAGAGCTAAGGTGAGTGTGAATTTCGCCTGCTGGCCATCGCTGTTGTATCCTTATTTTTTTTACATTAGTTATATAACCCCTGTCTGCAATTAAACCAGTGCTGCCTGCAAGGCTTGTCCTCCAATGGATGGCATGCTAGTAAGGTAAAGAGGGGTTGATCGGTAATCCCCAGCCTTTTTAACAGAGGTACAGTAATGGAAGGCAACCATATCTTCTTTCTTTCCATCCTTCCAGAGTACGTTACATTTCTCTCCCTGCCTTATAATACCACCTTGGTCCATGTTACCAATCGGAGACCGCTCTTCACGCATTTGGGTGAGTTGGATGAAAAGGAGAGGAGGGACTTACAGGCAGGGCTGAAAAAAACCTGTAAAAACACAAAAATGGAATTCAGGAGGAAAGTTCTCGATGACGCAGCTTGTTTCTTCTCAGTCACTTGTTTCTTCTCAACTTGTCACTTCTCAGTGAGAAGTGGTAGAAGCCATGCTCTTTGGGAAGCCCGACTTAGATCAAACTGGTTTTTAGCAAATGGGCAGTCTGTAGTTGCCAGCACAAGGCGATCCTTAACCTCACTGTTACTTTTGCTCCTCTAGCTGTGAAGGTTAAAGGAGTATATGTGGTTGCTGGAAAAGGAAAAATATCGCTGAATGTCACCTATCCGTCAGTTCTGGAGGACAGCCAGATCAAATACAAAGTGTTTCTCACCAAGGACAACCTGCCAAGCCTGGAGGAAGTCCATGTGGATGGGCCAACACAAGAAGAAATTGAAATACAGGTAAATTAGAATAGCAGAGTTGGAAAGGGGTCAGTCAGAACTGGCCGGGCTGAGTTTGTGTAGCTCTGCTGCGGTGCAGAATCGAGGTGTAGTACGCGTCATGTCCAAGGCCAGCGGAGGTGGTGCTAACTAAGAGTGATGGCGTTGCTCTTCTTGGGAAAGGTTGAGGATTGGCTGCCTGTAGGCTTTCTGCAGGTCTGGCGGATGGTTGTGTGGGGAGAAGCAGGCCGAGTTAAACCTTTTACTTGGCCTGCTCTTTTTTTCAGTGTCCCGTCCACAGAATTCACAGAGTGAGTGCCCTGACTGCATCTGGCAAGAACTGAGAGTCATAGTATTGAGGCTCAGGATTGGATGGAAAAGGGGGACTACTTTCTCCTGTCTCCATTCTGAGAAGTAAGTCTGAGTTGATTGGTGCATTGACCACAACTTTTTCTTTCACCAGGTCTATCGAACGTATGCAAAAGAATATGGCAATGCCACCAACCCAGACATCACCTTCAGCTATTTTGTCCCCAAAGAGAATCTGACTTATATGTGGATTCCTCAGCAGGGGCCATGTTCAGTGACCTGTGGGGAAGGTGAGACAGCAGTACTCAATCTTTACTTTTTACGGAGTAAAAGTAGGGCAGACTTCTAGTTTGGCTGGCTGGTAGTCACCTAGATCTTACTCCATCCATGGGCTCTCGTGGAGAGAGCCGTTTCTTTCTTCCCGACTGAAAGAAAAGTGACATCAGTGATAGACACTTCGTTAGAACTTATTAAACAACTGAACTGAACTTAAAAGCAAATTGCAGAAAGTGAGCTGCAGTTGCCAGTGTTAAACTGAACCAAAGAAGAGAGTGGTACAGCTTTTGAATTGAATTAGCAAGTCAGCAAATGAGACGAATCATCAAAATGATAGTGAAAATGTTTGATTGTGAAGAGGATTTTTAAATAGGTTTTAACCAAACTTTTGGTTTTAAGACTAAATAATTTTCTCAGATCTTTCGAAGTTATTGAAGACTGTAATTTGAAGTTGGCTAAACATCAAAAGTCTAAGACCAGAGTGGTATCTAGTGTCTGACTAAAGCCTCAGAGCTAATTATGAAACTTCCCTCTTAGAATTCTATTCCTGTGCCGTGGCTAATCCTTTCTGTCTCCCTGAAGAAATCATAATGCAGATTGTAACAGATCACTCTGGTAGACAGTCTGACATCTTGTTTACCAGACAATACAGATGACACTGGCAAGCCTTGCAAGATTTTTGTGACAAGGATTTAGAAAATGCATTAATGAATACTTACGGAAGTCAATCTATAGGACTGGTTATGTCTGGAGAGCTTTTCTCCAGCAGGTTCCCCAGGTGAACTGATGGCTGAAACCCTGAAGTAAGGAGCTCAAAATGCTCTAGGGCTTCCCAGCTAATGCGGTCACAAACAAGAAAATGAAAGCTGGGACTTAAAATAACAGAAAGTTGAGGATCCAAGTTGAAATGGCATCTTGAGAGCTGAAAGTGATGCTCAGGCCCTCCTTACCAATGGACGTTATTCGAAACCAAGGAGGGTAGTGAAAAGATAACGTTGCTGATTGATTCTTGACATGTGCTTCTCAGGGTCACGCTCTTTGAGATTCAGGAATGCCTGTCTCTCTGTGTGGGTAGCTCAGTCACTGCGACTCTTTACGGCTTTACTTGTAACTTTTTAGAGTTTGGATTTTTACCTACTTAACCTGTTAAGTTCAGTATTGTTAAAAATCTTGTTTATAGCTGTAGTTTATGAATATTTCATTTTTTGCATGCCACAGGCGATGCAAGCCTGCAGTTTCTCTCCCAGTACCTCTAGTCTAGTTCTGGAAGTTGGTGATCACTTTGAGGACGTGGGCACGGTGCTGTCTGGGTACAAAGGCTCCGTGATGTTATTACATGATTAGTTCTACTGAATGTCATTTGAAAATGGCTGGCTGCTAGAGCTTATTTTCAGCAACCTGTCCCTCATCAGTCAGACATCAAGATCATTAGAAGTAATTTGGACCAAATTATGATTGATATGCTTGTTCTAGCAAATGGCCAGTTTAGAGCAGTCTTTCCATTTTGGCAGTGGATTATCCATCAAACTTCTCATCTTCTGGGGTGTTCATCTTGGAAAGTCACTTTAAAACTCTTGAGGAAAAGTTATACCAGAGAGAAGGTGCTTCTGTGTTTATAGAAAGTCTGTATTCCCAAATACGCCGTTTTCCTAGACAGGTGATTTGAGTAAAGCGATATTACTGCATCGGCCTAGCATAACAGAGGTGAGCTGTTCGCTTTGTTGATGACTTCCTTTCCTTTTCCTTTTGTATCCCAGGGACACAACCAGTGAATCATGTGTGCTTTGACCAGACAAAGAATGAAACAACAGAAGATGAATGGTGTCTGGGGCTCCCACAGCCCCTTTCGGGGCACAAGCCCTGTGCCATGGAGCCATGCCTGTACAGGTTGGTGTTCCTGGAAGCTCAGCTGAATTCTTGCTTCGCGTGTCCTTTCTCTGGCAGCTAACCCCGTCTCTGCAGTCTCATTTGCACTGCGCAAGGTGAAAAAAAAGGAGAGGTATGACGTAGTTTCTTCCTAATTATAATGGCTTAGTGGATCCCAAGCCATGTTCTGTCTTTCCTGGTCGCATGAGGTAATTGAGATGTCAGCTGAACGAACGGGAGATAGTCCTTCCAATATTTTACAGTAGTCTGCTGAATGAAGATACTTTGAGGGCATGGCCAGAAGATGTCTGCTCACATTCTTTCCAAGATTGCGCCATCAAAGATTTGATCTTACTCTGGAGGAGACCCTTGTGTTAATTAGTCTGGAAAGAGAACCAAGAGCCAAACCTGCCCAGGCATTGATCTCATAGACATTTTAGTGTTTAATAAAAAGTGATTACACTGTAAATTATAGCTCCTTAGCTTTTAGCCCGAGAGAGCTGTCATTGCAAGGACTTACATTTCCAGCAGTTGTCCTCTCAATCACATCCAGACAAGGCTCTTGAAGTGGAGAAGCTGAATACTCTGTATGACCCAATTCTGTGATCAGTGGCATGAGTAATAAACCTCCATGATCCAGATGAGAAATAGGGTGATACAATTACTTCCTGTTTAGGTGGAAGGTGTCTCAGGTAGATGAATGCTCTGCTGTCTGTGGAACTGGAGTTGCCCAGCAGAATCTGACCTGTGTTCAGTTTCGTGATGGATTGGAGACTGCTGTGGATGACAGCTTGTGTCCAGCAGAAGAAAAACCTCTCTCCGTTGTGCCGTGTGTGGTTAACATCTGCCCTTTGGGCTGGGACAAAGTGAGTTTATTGGCTTGGCTTATTTCGGAAGTCTCACTGGGAGCTTTCCATTTGTGATCCACAGGAGGCTACCAGTAGGAAGAACCACCTTATTACTGGAGTCTGGGAGGGCGGTTTACACCAAGGATGTCTGCTCAGTTAAAGGTTCTTCCTGTCATTTTAGACAGCTATTTCCCTCTTAATTTATGCTGCTGGATTCATCAATTCATAGTGGTGGTTTGTGTAGGGCAGCTGTTGACTATGTTTCTTCATTTCTCCTCGCAAAGTCCAACAAAACCAGAAACAGAAATAACCCCTGGTCTACTGGGAGATGCCTCACTGGCAAACAGAGAGGTTCTGACATGGTGGGGAGGATTGCTAGCAGGGAAAAGGGCTTCTCAGCTCAGGATCACTGGTGCAATTCCGTACTGGGGAGCCACTGCCAGGTTTACATTTAGAGGTGGGGAAGATACTGCTTTAGGCATCTCCAGTCTCAGGTATCTCTCTTCAGGTAGTGTGAATTAGACAGGGTTTGGCTGTTGGATGTCCTTAGCTATTCGTGGTACTTATATGTTCTGCAAAAATGGAGAAAGTGCTTAAATGTGCCTCTGTCTTCAGTGACAGCAAATATCTTGTAGGCTTGATCTGGAAGTATCCTCTGCCTTCATTAGATCGGGACCAGTGTGGAAAGCAGGTGCCAATGTCAGTCTGGGTCTTTTTGCTCTGTTCTGAGGAGGAAGATGCACACTTACTTCAGACTTCGGAGTCACTTGGGCATATCCAACTGGAAAATCAGACCGTGTATGTCTGGACCCCTGTAGCTGGAGAGTGTTCCGTCTCCTGTGGTAGAGGTGAGATCTTGCAGTGCTGCAGGGAAATGTTACTTGGCTGTAGGTGTGAGCTCAGTGCCTAGGAACCTCAGGAACCTGGTCTCTTCCCCCCTACAGTTCTAAGTGCATGTGTAGCTGTGCCCACAATTCTTTTGAGTCTGGAAGCGGCAAGGGAGTTTGTCTCAGAGAGGGAATAGTTTAGGGAGCTGGCTGGCTGCTGCTTTGTTTCAGAGTTGGGGGGATGAGTGCAATAAGTGTGCCTGAGGCTTGGGCAAAGTTGGCTTGTTTTGTGCACGCAGATGTGACTGACACTCCTTGGCTTATTTTCAAGCCTTGCGTGCACGCCATGCAGTAAGATCACTTTGCTTTCTAGGTAAGACTCAGCTACAGTATGTGTGTGTGGCTTTTGACACCAAAGAAGAAACCCAAGAAGAAAACTGTCATCCAGTGCCAAAGCCGGAGAGCAGGATGGAAGTCTGTGATCTCAGTCCCTGCCCACCAAGGTAAAGCAGTTACCAGGAGACAATGAGCCAGTGAGAGGTCTTCCCTTCCTCTCTCTATCTCCAGGGACATGGCAAAGTAAGGGTCAGGCTACTCTGAGGATGTTATCTTCCTCTCCCCTGCTTGGAAAGCACAGACAGCTGCAAAAACAGTAACACTGATCCATACTCAGCAAATTAATTGAGAGTCTTTCCTGGGCTGGTATATTCTTAGGCAGAAGTAAGTGAAGTCTTTGGAGTTTGAGTCCAAGGAAAAACTGAAAACCTCTTGATCCCATATTGCCCCAAATCCATAACTGCAAAAGATGGTGACACATTTGCCTTGTTGTCTGTGAACATGTATGGTGTGATCTAGGATATGGCTCAGGGTTGATAAATTTGCTGTGGGACTGGGAAGCCACTGGCATCTGAACGTTTTTTGTGTGCTACAGGATGCCATTCCCAGGGTGAAATACCCTGGGTCGGTTTCTGATCGGACTGTTCAGTGGTGTGTGTTTTGGAGGGAGATAAGATTGTTTTTGCAGTTAAGCCTGTGTATGTCACCCTGGGGAAGACTGTAATGGACGCAGAGTAAGAATCAATGTATTTTTGGAGTCTGTGGGCTTACGCAAAATGTGAGTGCCCTCTGTTTGTGTCCAACTCCAAAGCTGCTCCAGCCTTGTTTCAAAGGCTGCCTTGTAAGTGCCATAGGCAGCAAAGCGTGTGAGTCGGAGGGGTGAAGAAAGCTGCTGAGAAGCAGAAGGGGGAAGGATGCAGTGCATTTTCTACAGTGAGAGATAGTAGAGGGTGGGGATTCATCACTAACTTAATTTTTCTCCTCCATGTCCTCTGTCAGATGGAAGGTAACTCCATCTGGCCCCTGCTCCTCCAGCTGTGGGCTTGGCTTAGCCGTTCAGCTGGTCACCTGCGTGCAGATTCACCAAGGCAAGGAGATTCTGCTGGAGGAGCGTTTGTGTCCTGTGGCAGAGAAGCCCCTTACCAGCGTCCCCTGTGTCATCCGAATGTGCTCTTATGAATGGAGCTTCAGTGAGTGGACAGAGGTATCTGCTCCTGTTCAGATGCAGCATTTGGTGTCTAGTGCAGCGGGCTCATAGCCGTCCACTTGCCTAAAGCGCGCGGTGAAGAAATACCACTTCTGCCTTGTGTATTTACTTCCCACAGAAATGCTAAACTGTTTCTAGGGATGTTTTCCACCCTTTCCACTGCCCTGTGTTTAGAAGCCATAGGTTTGCTTCCCATGTTTCTCGGGTTTTGGCTGCAGTTTAAAAATGGTCTTTGGCATGTTTTCTTCTGGAATGCCTATCTTTGTAATTTTTGGGAAGTGGTTCTGCAATTCAGAGATATAGTTTGGAAGATCCCATGGGAGGTGGGCCATCTTACAGCCGATGAAACCAGACCACTGAAAGGGCAAGTGATAGGACACCATCGGTGAACAAAAGATCAGCCCCTCAGATCATGCCTGAGCCAATAAGTGTATTTATTTCTAAATACCAACTGAAACACATGTATAAAGGCCTGTGGGTTTCTTCCTCTGCAGTGTTCAACTTCGTGTGGGAATGGCATTCAGACCCGGCAGGATTTCTGCCTCAACCCGCTAACCCGTAAGCACGTGAACCCCATCTTCTGCAGGCACTTCCCCAAGGCCATTGTGGTACGTGGCTGCTCGGCAGGGCCCTGTCCCGAGCAGGCACTGGGGACCGGGTCCCATGGAGCAGAACTGCAGACAGTGACACCAGCCGCACATCTGACGGCAGCTGCAGCCGCCAAAGAGGCGAGATACAAGGACCTGGATCTCCCACTGTCTGCTGTGCCAGCTGTGACTCAGGAACAGGCAAAGGAGACCAGTGGAGGTGAGGAGGACACTACCAAAAGGTAGAGATGGGTGCTTACTGCATGCGGCTGGATTGTGGTGACCCTCCTGCCATTCAGGGACAGGAGCGTGGGAGGGAATACTTCTGGTTAGGGGGGACAACATGCTGCTGCTTCCAGCATGCCATGAGCTGTCCGTGTTCTCTGAGCTAGGAATAATGACTCCTTTCCCTGGGCGTCCCAAAGCTCTTCTGACTTGGGACCCCTTGGGACAGCAGCTGACTCTTCCTGTGCTTTACCTGGAAGGTGGGCACGCTGTTGGCATTTGTCTGTTCACGGTGCCAGTAGGGAAATGGGAACTGTGTTTCAGCAACTCTACTTCCTTCTGGATGTGCTTCTCATCCGTCTCTTGTTGTACAGGTGTCTGTGGAAACCTCTTTCTTAATGCCACTGGGGTCATCAACATGACAGGTGTAGAGAGCAGCGACTGCACTGTGGCCATCGGACGTCCTCTCGGGGAGGAGATCACAGTCAGCGTCCTGCAGAGCTCCCTCAACTGCAGCGCAGGTACTGCCCAGGGATTTCCTTTTGGGAAACCTGCAGCTCATTTGCCGTGTGCTTTTGGTGCCCTGAATGGTTCTCGCTGCTTTGAAGCCTGTGTAATCTCTGAAACCATTTTACAAGATTTTCTGTCCCAGCAAGTCTTTGCCAGACAGGACTAAATGAAGGTGATGCCTTTCCTCCCCCTGTATAATGGTTTCTACCTGTTTTGTTGATAGATATTGGATGAAAGGAGTTTATGGGTTTAAAGAAGCTGATTGCTTTGGCCTGTTATAAACTCTCTCTGTAATATACCCTCTTGCTGGAATCGGTACAGTTAGATTAGTTAACTGGGCTGTTTTCATGACGGATTTTGATAAGATAGGGACAAGATGCAGAAATTACTTGATTCCAGACCTATGTAAAATAGGTTCCAGCCTTTTACTTAAAGTAAAAGTGTTTCTAGTCCCGGTGCTCATCCATTCCAGGTGAGGTAGTGCTGTTTTCCGGGCGAATGATGTGGCGGACAGGCTGCAGGAAGCTCCCTTTGTCACTGATAAATTCCAGAACGAATACACTGATTGTGAAACAGCGCGTTTTGGTGCCAGGAAATGGAGTCATTCTTCAGTACAACAGCAGAACTGCAACTAAAAAATATTACCAAGGTACCCTACTGAAAGCTTTGCTATTGCTTTAGATTAAGGCGCTCATGACAATGCCCGCAGAATTCCACGGATCATGGCTGCCTGTGGAAATCTATGGAAACCTTGACTCATCCTTAGCATCTAAAAAGCCCCTTCTTGAGGACTGTTGGAATTACTTGTGGATTACCCCTCTGTTTTAAAGGCAAGCCCTCTGCAGGTGTTTGCTGATGCTTGGAGGTTCCCAGATGAAAATCCTTAGAGAAACTTTTCTGCCTGTGTTTAATTTAAGTGATTTCTTTCTTGGAGATGCTGATTCTCTAAATCATTCTCTTTTCTGCTCCCTTTCCTCCTCTCAGACTGTGACAAGCAGCTGTTTGGTCCCCAAGGTGAAATAGAGAATCCTGTACAATTGCCCGATCAAAGGGAAGAAGTAGTGTGTCGGACCTTCATCAACGTGGCCCCGCGGCATCGCATAGCTATCCGCGCCCTATCTATTGACCTGGGCAATGAGAGCAACCACACGCATTTTAATTACGTCCTGGTGAGTCAGAAACCTAAAGGGGTTAGTTTCCATGGGTATGAACCCATCTCCTCCTTAGACGTTTCCATCCAGATGCAAAGTTCAGTCACAAATCCTGGAGGGTCAGACTCTGATCTCTGTTTTGTAAATGTAGACGTGAACGAGCGCTACTGATGTCTGCTGTATTTATTCTGACCTTTGTGTAGGGCAGCTTTTCCCCGAGTGACTGATTTGCCAGCCCCCAGTATTTTGTGGGTACTTAACTTGCAGGCTGCTAGGATGTAATGGTTTGATCTTGCCTTATGCAGGTCCGTGATGTAAGCACCATGAAGACAATGGTGTTCCGTGGGAAACAACAATTCTTCTGGCAATCAACAGGAAGCCAAGCTGAAATTGAATTTCATGAAAACGTTAAGGACCGCCGAAACAGTTTCTGGGCTGAATATCATGCTGTTGAGCCCAAATAAAAGGGTCCAGGGCCACTGCGCTGAGAAGGGCCCTGAGCCAGTTAGTCACTGGTGTCTGTTCGAGTCATTTAATCTTTTTGCAACTGCCTCCCCATCTATTGAGTAAGAACAATAATACCTACTGATTCCTTTGGGATCTCAGTTAATAGCTATAAAGGTTACGCAAAAGACATGTAACTACGAAATATTTAGCAAATGGTCCTCATACGGATTTTCTGTCTGCGTTGATTGGTATTAATGCAGTTTACATGTCTGCAGTTAGTGACTTGGGTGCTGAAGTCTCAGGGTCCTGCTTCTGTCGTACTCTGTGACCTTTTAGGATAGTAATTTGATTTCCGAGTGGCTCAGTGCTCCATCACAAACCTCTGTACACCTCTGGTGACAGCTGGTTTTGTATGGGAGGACTAAGTGACATCCGGAGGTCCCTCCCCAGCTACCCCTTCTGTGGTTCTACTATCATATAAGTGTCAGTGATACCAGTACTACTTTTCTATGGGAAAATAAAATAATTCTGTCTCTTACGTCTTGGCACCAAACCCGTCATTATTTACTTAGATGAGAACAGTAGCTGTGCTATTAATCGGCTTGTATCTTCATCTCACAGGAACTGTGCACTGAGAGATTGTCGAAACTGCATAATACAAGTTGTAGCGGGAAGAAATATTTTACAGTGGTCGCAAATATTCACTCAAGTTTGATTTAAATACGTTTAAAAGTTGTTTTTATTTAATAACTTGAACACTGGACCATGCTTTGGTCCAAATCTGTCATCCTCCTCAAAATCACAATGTACTGCTTTAGGGGCTATTCCGCACCTGGAGCCGGGCTGGACGCGCCTGCCCTCGCTCGTCACGCTGGATGCAGTAAGTGGTTCTGCCTGGGCAGTTTTAACCTTGCTTCTGCTTTCTTTCATTTGAATTCTCTGACATCTTTTAACAACCGCAAAAATCTTATTTTCTTCTGTCTTCTTAATGGTTGTTTTGTGCTGGTTAAGCCTGGAGTTTTTTGCTTGCCAGCCTCCAGATTTACGTTCCATTCCTGGGAAAGCTAGAAAGTAGATTCTTGAAGCGAGATCCTTGAGGAGCTGGATATGTCGGCTATCCCGCTGCAGTGCGTGGGTGATGCAGGCACTGGGCCTTCATTTCCTGTCGAACAGGAGATGTTAATGAAAAGACATCCTTTTCTTAATCCTTTTTTGTAACCTTTTAGCAGATGGGATCTGTCTTCCCACTCTGCTCTGGATCCCAAGTCTCACTGCTATTTATTTATTGTTCCAGATCAGCTATGCAGAGTCCCTGGTCTGCAGAGATGGGCTCTGCTTACTGACTGTATGCTCCATGTTAATGTGCAAAAAATGCAGCTGTTGTCTTTGTAATTTAAGAGAATTAAGGCTGTTTTCCTGGACCATTTGTTTGGATACCAACAGGCTGCCAACTGGGACATCTCTAACTTGCAAAGTTCTACTCCCATTTTCTAGGGAGAAAACCCGTTTACGTTCAGATTTAAGGGGAGTGTTTCCCTCTTATCTCAAGGGCAGAATTTTGTAACACTGTGAAATTCTCGTTAATGCAAAAATTCACGTTTCCTTTTCTTCTGAGCACACGCCGGCTGCCTGGATAACAGCATCTTAGCCAGGGGAAGCGGGACCCTGAGCTCCGGTGCCCCCCAGACCCTGGCGTGGAGTTCATTCCTGCGCGCCTGCTTATGAATATGTACACGACGGGCTCTGCCCACCGGCCTTTTAATGAGAGTGACATCAAAGCCCGGCCTGCTGGAGGAGGGGACCCACAATGCAATACGCAGGCAGACGTGGAGGCAGCTCCCACGGCCGCTGGCATCGCTGCTGCAGGCAGAGACCCTCCATTGTCAGCCCTGGGGGGGCCGCCGGGGGCCAGGCCCTGCATGGGGGTGCGGGGAGAGGCCCGGCAGCGGCGGGGCTGGGTTTAGGGGCTGTCCCCTGGGCTGGCCGGAGGGGAACACCGGGAGGGGTGTCACCGGGGGGGTGGCATCCTGCGCTGCTGGGGCTCAGGTGGGGAGCGGGGTGCTGCCCCCTGACCCCCCAGGAGCAGGGGTGCGATGAGCTCTCAGGATGAGCAGTTCCAAGCAGGAGCCCCTGACCCAGCGGCTTCCTCCGCCGATGATGGCATGACCTGGTGGTACAGGTGGCTCTGCAGGATTGCCGGGGTCATCGGGGGCCTGTGTAAGTATCCCCTTCCCTTGCAGCCAAAGGTGCCCCCTCGGCGCCGCTCGTGCATGCGGGAGCGCGGGTCAGGGGTCCTGCCTGCCCCGTGTTGGGGTCATGTCTGTGCCGCGGGGGCTGTGCCATGAAACCATCGTTTGGGGTTATGGGAGTCGCGTCTGCTCTAGACATTAGTTTGCCGCGTTGCGGGCAGGAGGAAGAGCCGTGGACGTGCCTGAAGCGGGACGGTTTTAGCTGGCACACGAGGCATGTGCTTTGTGCTCACCGAACTTGGGCACCTGGGAGAAGGGATGTCACGGGGGGATCCGCAAATCCTCGAGTTCCTGCTGGGATATAGAACGCTCGCTGGCAGTGGGGGGAGCAGCAGCCGGCCCCGCTCCTGCGGGAGGGCTGTGGGCACAGAAACCAGACGATGCTGTTACTGCGAGCGCCGAGCTCGGGGCGCTCAGCGGGGTCAGGTTCAGGGCTTGGAGAGGGGCCACGGGATTTGGTTCATCCTATTTCACTGTCAGGTGTTCGTACGTTCCTGCAACTTATTTTCTTTCCCCGTCCTGAATGTCGGAGCATGTTTCCCGTTACTCCTGTTGTTGATTGCAGAGGGCCTGGCTGTGTTGTTTTTTGAAGGCAAATAACGGAATTGGTTTTGTTGTGTGTTTTTAAGAGGTTTAGTCTTGGACAGACAGAAGAAGAGAGCCGGCGTACAGCGAAGCGAGTTGGCTGCGCTCGGAATTACCTGCTGCTGAAAAAAATTTTCCCAGGGAAAGAGTCTTTGCAACTTTGCCAGAAATCAGCCTGTCCCGTAGTGCTGTTTTGCTACATTCTATGGAGAGATTAATAGCTCTTAAAAGCAGGAGGGACTGTTATGACCGTTTAGTCTGATCTCCTGCAGAGCACAGGATGGAGAATTTCTCCTGCTTCGGGTCCACGACTTCTAGTAAAACAAGAGTGTTTCTCAGCCAGTGCAGTCAGCCCTGATTTATTCCCTCGGCTGTAGCCTTTCGTCCCATCCCCTCTCTCCCTGCCTGTCTCTTGCCTCGGCATTGACTGCACAGGCCCACGGCGTTTTTGCAGCTGACCTTGCAAGGTGGTGTCGCTGGTCAGGCTCGGAACAGCCCTCTTTGGCTGGGCTGGTCAAACACAAGCTGCTCTTGCTTTACGTCTTAGGTGCTGAAATTCTGGAGGTGTGAAAGGATTTGGTAGGACTGCTCTCACAGGGCAAAACGTACTGTCCTCGCCATGCTCTGATGGAGGCCCCAGCGCTTCTGGTCCCGGCAGACGGCCAAGAGACCAGCTGGGACGTGTCTTCAGCGCAGGTCCCAGGTGGGGGTTTGGGTAGCGGCGCCTTTCCCATGGGCTGGGGCTGTAGCTGGAGCCTTGGTGCCTTTTACGTGGCTTTGGCCCATGCAGAGCTCGGGGGGATGCGGATGGAGGGTGAGGAGCTGGAGAAGGGTGGCTGCTGGGTGACATTGGTGGCATTGCCCACCTCGTGCTGGAGCAGCTCATGAGTGGCTTAAAAGTGCAAGTCTTTAAAGACATTTTTTTATCCGTCTTCACGTTTCAGAGCAGTTGAATTATACTTGGATTATTTTCCCAACCTTTTGTCCGCAGCTCTGAGAACTCATGGCTTGTTTTTAAAGGAAAGCTGAGAGTTTTACGTATTTGGGTGAGTCTGGGAGAAGAAGCTTTTGGAAGAAGAGGATCTTAATAGGATCGCTGATGATTTGGGGAGTCGGACAGCTTGGTCTGTAGCCCTGACAGAATCCCTTCATGAGGTTCATCAGGCGGAGAATGGGGCAGCGAGAGACACAGGCTCCTCTCACAAGCAGGGAAATGGGGAACCGTGGAAAGAGACAACCCTCCAGTGCCCCGTGCTGGTGGCAGCCCTCTTCAAAACACCCCTTGTTCAGCATCGCCTCGTTGAAGGTGGCCAGTTTGGAGAAGGGGGTGACTAATAACACAGCAAGGCTGCTATTTTCAGAGCTT
The DNA here is from genome assembly GCF_964199755.1 of Larus michahellis. Taxonomy (NCBI): domain Eukaryota; kingdom Metazoa; phylum Chordata; class Aves; order Charadriiformes; family Laridae; genus Larus; species Larus michahellis. Next base: position 12,852,503 of record NC_133910.1, on the reverse strand, counting down.
GCTATGAAAGAACAGAAATAGTTTATAAGGATTTTGAGCAACTGGATTGTGGTCCTGCTACGGGGCTGGATTATTTCTTACAGAAGGAAAAATTCCCAGTAAAAAGGAAGAGAAACTTTGTCAGCGGAGGTGAGACCGGCAGACATCATCTACCACATGCAAACACCTGCAGCCCACAACTGGCTGAAGCCAGAAAGGTCCAGGGGCCGGAGCAGGAACAAGACGAACAAGGTTCAGGTTGTGTTTGCGGCTCTTGCGCAGGCTGGCTGGGTGACCTCGGCCAAGTCCCTTCTCTCCCTTGTGTTCCTGTTTGTAACAGGACGAGGAGAGTCTGTCGTTTTTGTAAAATGCTCTGGGAGCAAAAATAGGCTTGTGTTGAGGAGAGTGAGTGACCAGCTGCTTGAAATGAATAGAGCCTCTGTGGGGGGTGGTGTTCTACCCCCCCATTTTAGCTCCCGGTTGTTTGTGCTTCCTCAGGGATTCGAGATGGGACAGCAGTTAAACAAATGTCAGAACTGTCTGTCTTCCATAGCTTACGTGCCATTGAGCATTATCTGCATTTTAAACCTATTGCGAGGCCTCTGTTTTGCAAAAAGAAGTCTCTGGCGTGGCAGCTCCAGCCCCTTTTGGCTATTGCGGCGGGAGCCGGTCCCGTCCCGGTGGGACAAGGCTGTACCAGGCTGCTGTGGGATGTGCTGCTCTGCAAAGGAGACTGAAGGTCACCGAATCGTTATCTCTGTGGCTGTTGGCAGTCGCCACCGAGTGCAGTGTTCCTGCCATTATAAACCTTTGACTCCTTTCCTGCTGGCTGGCGCTCGTGCTGACGTAGGGCCTTGCTCAGCTCAGGCTCGCTGGGTCATTAGTCCATTGGCAACCAGGGCGGTTGCTTAGCTGAGACTTAGTGCTCGGGGGTTGTTTTGGTGCATTTGCAATCAAAACCAAACCAGAACCCTGACAAAACTATCCCTGGTTGGCTAGATGCAAAAAAAGACTAGGGCCAAAAACCTGCTTGAAAAAAAAAATATTCATAGAATCATAGAATCCTGCCTCCCCGGGTTTGTTGTGTGGCCGAGGTGAGCTTGTAGCCCTGTGAAGCTCTTGGACTGCTCTGCTCCCCGTGCTGTTAAACAAGGCAGGGCTCTGCCCCAGCCCCGGCTGCGTTTTGAGGGTAGTCGAGATGCAGCTCATTTCTGCTAAAGCGCCTGAAAGTCACTTAATACGATAGTGAGAAGGTGAGAGCAAGTGTCACAAGCCGGCGGTGCTTCCCCTGAGCTCCTCTCCCACCAGCATCCAAGGGTTTGTTGGTCAGAGAAGAATTAGAAACCTCCATGTTGCGCCCCCCTCTCCGAGCTGCCCGCTGCTCCCAGCAATCCTGTTTGCCATTGCTTTTCCAGCTCTCCAGTTGTTTTCATGCGTGACCCCGAGCGGGTCATCCCACCCCAGTGTCCCAGTTTCCCCTGCAGCGTGGGGACACTGACACTGGTGCCTTTGCATTGGGAAGATGAGAGGTGCCCTTGGAGCATGGTCGGCAACATGTCCTCTGGCATTTCTCCTCTCTTGGCTGGTCTTGTTCGTGCAGGATGCTCCGAAATGTTTTGGGTCCTGTGGACTAGTCCTGGGAAGCCATTAAAAACCACCTTGTTTGGTTGTTTCCTGAAACCAGGGAGTCGCTTGCTCGTGGGATGACTTTAGATCGGTCTTATGTGGGCCTGCAGCTGTGTTTCCCAATCCGGTAAATAAGGGTAACTATCCTTAAGGGAACTTCGAGGATTCAGCAGTGATTGCTTTGAAGAAACCTTGAAACGTGTGCCAGCCTTTTGAAGGTCAGGACTGCTCGCGGCAGCGCTGCTCGGGGATCCCCTTAGCAAAACGCGAGCAGAGACCTCAAATACCCAAACCCAGGCTGGTCTCATTCTCCAGAGGTGGACTCTGCTGCTCTACGTTACGCTGCTAAACATCCCCAAGACAGCCTTTAAGGGCTATATAATTTTAGCTGGAGTTCTGTGGGGCGGTGTTGGTTACTGTGGCCTCAGCCCGGGTCTCGCTGCCCTCCCTGCCGGGCTCGGATTCCCGTCCGAGTCGTGGCAGCCCGCTGGTATCGGCGGAGGAAAAGGGCCGTATCAAGGGCGTATCAACTTGCTCTGCAAGTTTAATGAGGCAGGAGGGAGGTGTGTGCCACCTCGGCTCAGGTGCCGCTGCCTGGTTCCTCTCCTTGCGTTACAGAGTCAGGAGTGCTGGGCTATTTTGGGCTCTGCTTTATCCACTTCCATTTGTATTAGCGGAGACCCAAACTTGGCTCTTTTCTGCCCATCTCTAGCGCAGAACCAGCAGCGTGTGGCAGAGACCGGGTTCGCCTCTGCTTTATTTGTTGTTTGCCTGTGTGCCTTGGTGCTGCGAGTCATGTTTTTGCTGAACGTTCCCTGTGCTGCTCCGAGTCGGGGGCCTGCTGGGACCTCTCTGCTCATGCCGGGACAAAGCAGTAATTCCTTAGCGAATAAAAACTAGGGTGCCGTGTACATGACTCCACGTTAAAAGCAAATGGTCTGTTGTGAAATAGTTGTGCGAGTGCCACGCTGAGACCCCAAACGTTCATAGAAAAAGGATACCCGGCCGGAGGAGCTGGGAAGAAGCCCTCTGCCCTGCACCCCCGGCTCTTCTTCTGGCCACCAGCCCTTTCCACCCACCCTCCTCTGATGGTCTGGAGAGGCTGCTCTGCAGTGCCAAGAGGTGCCGGCCAAGGCAAGGGCTCTTCTGGGCAGCCCTTGCTCTGCAAAACAGCCCAAAATACGGGAGATGGAAATCGTGCTGGTGTGGCTGCAAGGTCTAGCTCCGGGGCAGAGCCGGGAGGAGCAGCCACCCCTCCGTGGGACCACTGGGTTATTCTTCACCGTCACTGAAAGCCTCTTTGCTTTCCAGCCTGTGCCTTCGCTGGTCTCTGGAACTGTGTCACCATCAACCCCCTAAATATCGCGGCCGGCGTGTGGATGATGTGAGCAGAGTTTCTTTTCTTTTTCCTGCCAGGAGGGAGGTTTGGTTAATTAGACACCACTGGGCAAGGGGCAGAGCTGCCCCCCTTGGGCAGTGGACACGAGTGAAACGTCCGTCAGGCTCTGTCAATTGCCAGATTTTGTTCCATCGGGTGGATTGAGATGCTGGGTTTATTCTATTTGTATTCTTTCTTTACCCTATCATAGAATCATAGAATGATTAGAGTTGGAAGGGACCTTAAAGATCACCCGGTCCCAACGCCCCTGCCCTGGGCAGGGACACCTCCCACTAGACCAGGTTGCAGTAAATACTTACCCAAAATAAGTCTGGGGCACCGGGGTTTGGGAATTATCAAGAAGCGGGGAGGGAGCACAGGGGGGTCCAGCCCCGCCATTCCCTTCTGCCTGAGTTTGGCCATGGGGGGCGGCTGGTCTCTGGGGGGCCGAGGTCACTGTGGGCAGGATTAACTCTGGTTTTCTCTGTCTGGAGGCTCAACGCCTTCGTGCTGTTCCTGTGCGAAGCCCCCTTCTGCTGCCAGTTCATCGAGTTTGCAAACGCCGTCTCTGCGAGGGCGGACAAGCTGCGGCCCTGGCAGAAAGCCGCTTTCTACTGCGGGTGAGGATGCTGCTGGGGGCGGCGTGGTGGGTGGTGAAGCCATCCCAGGAATCACCTTGGGGTGCCCGTGGGCGTGCTGCGATGGACGAGCAGCCCGCATCCCCTGGGGAGCGGAGCCTGGCTTTGAGGGCTGCCTCTGTCTTCCAGGATGGCCGTGTTCCCTGTCGTGCTCAGCCTGACGCTCACCACGCTCTTTGGGAATGCCATTGCGTTTGCCACCGGGGTGCTTTATGGCATGTCCGCGCTCGGCAAAAAGTAAGAGAGACCTGTCTGCTTGTGGAGGGGGAGGGAAGGGGAAGGTGGACCTCCAGCCCTCACCCCCATCTTCCCCCCTGAGGCTACGCTTTCCTCTTGTACTAACCGTGCTTTCAGGTGCGAATGCTGCTGGAGAACATCTCCCTGCCACCATCTCAAAGCCCTGGGAGGGAAGGTGCTAGGGTTGGCTGAAGCTCTGAGCTTTTCCTTGGGAGCTCAATCTAGGTTGCCCTGTGGGTCATAGAATCACAGAATGGTTCGGGTTGGAAGGGACCTGAAAGATCTTCTAGTTCCACCCCCCTGCCCTGGGCAGGGACACCTCCCACCAGCCCAGGCTGCTCAGAGCCCCGTCCAGCCTGGTGGGTCCCAGCTCTCTTTCTGGAGCCGTAGGATGGGGGGGCCCGGCTCTGGTGGCGGTGAGCACCTTTGGTGGGCTTGGACAGGGGCCAGCAAGTCTCATTTCATTCCTGGCATCCCTCGGTGCGGAGAGTCTTGGGCCCCGGTTGGGACACCTTTGTGCCAGGCACTCACCCACCATGATGGGTGCCCAGAGCTCACGTCCCCACGCTGTCCCTTCTCTCTGCAGGGGAGACGCCATTTCCTATGCCCGGATCCACCAGCAGCAGAAGCAAATGGATGAAGAGAAGCTCACGGGGGCGCTGGAAGGACAGGCTCTCTGAAGCACGAAAGCTCGGGGTAACTTCTTCTGGACACTGAGATGGTGAAGATATGGAAATCCACTCCGCCCTTCCCTCTGCCCGCTCCCCTCTCCATTACGCCATGATTTCCCCGGACACTGCAGCAGCTGGAAATCTCAGGGGCTGGGGCAGGCTGTGCCCTCTTCTCACACCAGCAGCCAGACCTCAGCGCGTTGGCCTCCCTCCTCCTCGACCCTCAACCAAATATCTCAGTCCCTCTATTTTTTAATTTATTTTTTTTTTCTGCTGCAGAGGTGCTGGCTCTTTGTGTGCTGCTTTACAAGCCCGACTAGGTAGACTTTCTTTGGAGTGACGCCTGATAACGAGCCGAGGATGCGGTGCTCATTTGGGATCTGCTCTCCGGATGGGGTGAGGAGGGACAGAGCTGCCGTGCCAGCTCCGTGCCTGCGCCGGTCTCCTGGGAGTCAGGGAGCCGCTGGCCTCGTGCCTGGGGATAACCTGCCATTGCACATTAGGTGTTTTTAGTAACTTCTCTGGCGTGGCCCTTCCCAGGTCTAATACACTAATCCAGGGTTTAACAATACATGGTGATGCCTGAGCTTGGTCGTCTTCTTCCATTGAGTATGTTTTACTGTGGGTCCAGTTAGGCCAGGTGTCAGGGGCATCGCTGCAGGGGAAAGGGCTTCCAGCAAAAGACGCGAATAAAGACAGTAACCGCCTCCGCACAGGAGCTGCCGGAGGCGCTGGGGCGGATCCTGGTACCCACGAAGCACAGTCCCCTCTTCCTCTGGGTGCAGCTGCGGGCAGTTACTGCAATTTACTTGAATTCTAAGAATTAATTTGTCTTAATAAGGGTACTTTTCTTAAGCTTCACTCTTTTAACTGGGGAAGAAGGGAAAGAAGGATTGCTTTACCTCAGCAAAAAAATTGTGCTATTGCTTGAGCCAAGCGGGACTTTTTACTGGTGTAAGCGTTACTGATGTGCAAGAGCATCCTTCGCTCTGAGCCCGGGCCTCTGCTCTGTTCTCTCTCACTCCCCGCATCTGCTCCCGTGACCCATCCCTCTGCGCAAGGGACCTGCTCTCGCTTCTGCCTGGCACGGCCTTTCTCTTTGGGCTCATGTTCTTTTTGCGCCGGTCCTGGGCTGGTTCTGCGTGGGAAGGTGGCATATCCTTCCTTTGCAAACCCAGAGAAGTCCGCACCGTTTCAGCGGGGACAGCTGGGGCGTCTCGCGCCTCCATCCCAGGCTCCATCAGTGGCTCTCGCATTGTATTTTCTGTTTGCTTTGTACCGTGCAGAACAAAACCGCTAAGTCCAGATCCCCCTCTTCTTGTCATGCCTTCTTCTGGGTTTGATTTATTTGATTTTACATTATTGCTTTTTATTTTGATTAGGAAAAAGGGGAATAATTTATTTCTAGCTATTTAAGCATTTTCATGGGACTTCTTTTCTCCGGACACAGGAGAAAGGAGTGCTCTGTTCCCTGTCCTTCAAAGGACCACCTCCTTTCATTGCGGGGGGTCTCCGGACCCAGGGAGAGCCCTGGCTGCGGTAACTGGGATGCTATAACTGGGATACTGTAAAATCCTATTTCAGCCTTGGGAGCATTTCTCAAACTTTAGAAAGTGCGTTGACAAAGTGTATTGACGAAGTTTGTTTCCCCCCCTCTTCTGGGACCGAGAAGGGAGGAAAACCGGGCTGTAACTGCTGGGCTGGAGGTTTGTGCTCGGCTCAGCAGCCACGGCAGGCAGCGGCTCTGGGGAGCCGTGACAGCGGGGAGCGCGGCCTGTTCTTGCTCCCCTGCCCTGGGAGCTGAGCTCCCGCTGCCACCAACGTTTTGTGGTCCCAGTTGAATCACGGGGGTACCAGAGAGGTGGTGCTGTGGCCTGAGAAATGCTGCTGGAGGCTGAGCGCCGTCTGTCAGAAGGGTCCGTCCTCCAGCCACTCTGCGGCTTCTGAGCAGCGTTGTCTTGGAAAATATCTATATAATCCTTTCTTTAGGCACGGTGCATATTCGCGTTAGCAGAACGACACCAGCAGCTCCCTGGCAGAGCCCGGGATGGAGCCGCTGCTGGAGGGGGTGGCAGGGTAGGGATGCAGCAGGAGCAGAGTGGTCCCTGGAGACGGGGGGCTAAGCTGCCGGCCCGCGTTAGCTGCTGTTTCTTCCTTGGAGCCCAGGGAGGTGTGAGGATTTACACCAGTCAGGAACGCGGCTTGGGTTTGTTTAAACACGCAGGCCCGTGCAGCTGGATGCTGCGTAGCCATGTTGTGCTAAGCCCCTTCCCGCCAGGCCTCTGGCCCGTGATTGCTCTGACACCGGCCTGTCGGGGACACAGAACAGGCACCGCAGCCCAGGTGCAGCTGGTTTCAATAAAGACTGAGCCATTTCAGAGCCCCCAGCTCCGGGCTGATCCCCCCAATGCATGGGGCACTGGCCTTTTGTGTGTGTGTGTATGCGGGGACCGCAGGCTCCTGCGTGGGTCACGCTGCCTGCGGTGATGGGGTGCTGCAGGAGGAACATACCGCAGCCCGCGGCATCTTCAGGGTGAAAAGAGCCCGTGCCCCTGCGCTGTACCTTTACCGGGTGGTTCACGTGCAGAGTCCTGCCTGGCACACAGGACACCTGCTTTGATTTCAGGGGGGTTTGGGGCGTTAAGTAGCGTGTAGTAGAGGAACGTCGCAGGCCGATGCACGTAGCTACGAGCATGTCTTTGGTAGTGGCTGCTTTGCTCTGTGAGTAGTTCCACGGTAGCTTTAGGGACAGGAGGCGCAAGGCAAAGCGGAGGCGACAGAGGAGCGCCCGCAGGCTGAGCTACGCCCGCGGGGATGAACCGCGGACCTGGTAGGACCCTAAAAGGTTGTGGCCCTGGTGCTGCTGGTCTATGGCATTAGGACAGTCCCTGGGGGTGGCACAGGCAGACGCTGCTCCAGGTCACCTGGAGGGCTCATCGGCATGGATGGATCCCCTCTGGTCCCTCGGCAGAAGTCCCTTGGACGCCAGCAGTGCTGTCACGCTGTGTTTTGTGGCAGCTGGGTCTGGCACTGGGGCCAAGGCAAGCGAACAATCCGCACCAGCTCTGCCGCCCTTGGCGGGTTGCAAAGCTCAGCTCTGAGCTCGACGCTTTTGTTGAAAATCGGCCTCAGGGTCGCTTCTGCGAGAGCTGAGCTGGAGCCTTTGGCCACAACGCTTGAAGACGGCGGGACTGTTCAGTGTCTCTGTGCCTGCCGCAACAGGAGGTGTCTCAGATCCGTGCTCCAAGAGTGCCGACTCCTACAGATGCGTGTCTGGAGTGGGAGCTCTTGGGAATTGCGGCTGTCTCTGGTGCAGCTGAAACCAAGCCAGAAGCTGCCATCATGGCAGACGTGGCCTGGTGACAGCACCTATGGCTTTGTAGAGTTGTAGTGACAGTTAGCGGATGGTCTCACCTCCGTGTGGGCCAGGCACTGGTTTTGTGGAGATAGAAAGGACCTTTAGAGTAGTAGCATCACAGTAGTTAATGTGCCCGTTCACAGTGCATGGTGGTTATTAATTGTGTTTAGAGGCACCATCAGGGTGCTTGGAGCTGTGTAAGGATAAATGATTTAAAAGCCCTGCTCTAGAGAGTTTGCAGGCTGAACCCAATCCCCACTGACGGCATCCAGGCTGGATGGCTAATCCATGGGGTCTCTATGGAAGAGGTTCTGCTTGCCAGGTCTTGGGAAGGCCCCTTGGGAGACGATGGGACAGAAGTTTTGTTACATGGGAACTCAAGAGGGGGTGATGCAGTGACTGCAGCGAGTTGTTGGTGAGTGTGGAAAGACACCTGGGTACTGGCAGTGTGTGTGCACTTGGCGATGGACTGTTACACCACGCACCGCCCGAGCCGTGCGCTCCTTACCCACGGGCATTTATACAGCGTGCGGCTCCTCCCTGTCCCATTCAGCCGTGAAGCTGACAGCACTTGTGCACGTCCCCTGGGGGTGTCCGTTGGGCGTGAAGAGAAGAGCAGAAGCTCCACTTTCTGCTGCGTACCCAGACCTCGCGGCTCTGGGCAGGAGCTGATTTTGTAACACCGACTGATTCTCTGTGTGTGCAGTGAATAAAAAGACCATTCTACCTCTGGAAAGAGCCACTGTGGTTTCTCGGACTCTAAATGTTGTAGCAAAAACGCTCAGACTTTCTATATTGAAGAAAGGATGTCACTCCGACAGTACTTCTCCAATGAGGTTCTCACAGAGTCCAGCCTCATTTCATATTTGGGCATTTCCTCCTCAGGCCAAGCCCTGGGAAGCTCAATTTATCTCTGTCATTTTTTTTGTCTTCAGGGAAGGGTTTCACTGAAGTGAAGATATCAAGACTTGGTCCATAGCCATGTGAGAAAGCGAATGCTCTAGCACAGGGCTGCCAGAGATCCTGATCTTCAGAAGGTCAGTGGAAACCAGAGGCTCTTGAGACCTCTTGTAATCAGGCCATGCTTAGAAATAGTCATATTCCAGCCAGAGCTGAACATCTTTCTGGAAATGGGTCTCAGCTGCAAAGGTTAGGTCTAATTCTGAGTTTTGTCTGTCGTTTTGATTTTTGGCCCATCTCTCCTCCTCTGTCCCAGGCTGCTTTAAATTAATCTTCTGATAAAGCACATCTTCTCAGGTGATTTCTCTCATCTGCTCCTGCAGGGGATCTGAGTAGTAGCTGGCATATCTTGAGATCTAGGTCAAATATGCTATGTTACCCCATGCTTCCTTGTCACAGCAGGCTGAAGGTTCCAGGGACGGGAGGACACAGGCACCACCACCAGCCCTCGGGCTGCCAAGTGCGTTTCAGGAGCTTGGGCAAACCATCTCCCAGCTCAGCCTTTGTGCTGCCCTTTTGGGAGGAGTTAGGTTGGACGTGATACTCAGCAAGACCATTTGTTCCTTGCAGCCATAGCCACCTCCTGCAGCTGTGTTTTACTTAAGGTTAGGCTCTAAAAAATTTTTTTAAAAGTCCTTAGTCTTGCAGGACACGCAGGAAAGGGGTAAGAGCAATTTGCTACTAACTATGCAGCTGAAATCTCGGAGTGATGGAGGTGGAGGCTCCACGCACAGCTGTGACGGAGGCGCTTCCACCTTCCTTGTTGTGGATGAGTAAAACCCTGGGGTGGGAAGGACCCATCCCAGTACAAAGTATTGGCAGTACCCACTGTGTCTTTCCTACAGCGAATCACTTGCACTACAGCTGAATGTTTGTCTGTTCCTGTTCTTTGTTTTGTCCTGGATTTTCTTTGTGAACTGTATTTGGTCTTGTTCATTAGGCTTCTAGTGTAATGTGTGTTTTTAGAGCAATAAAATGTGGCAGCTTTTTATACAAAATATCCGGCTCTGCCTCTTTCCAAGTCCTCAAGTACCTGAGACTCATCGGGGAAGCTGGAGGCTGCTGTGGTCCCCTTGTCACAGTCCTGGTCTGCCTCTCCCAGCCCACCCGCCTGCAGCTCCCTTCTCTGCGAATAAAGGCAACACCTTGCAGCTGGGAGGCAAAAGTGTTTTATTCTCGCAACTACATGAGGGACTTTTGCCAAAATGGCTACAGCTGTTAACTCTGTTCCAGCCGAACCCTCGGGCTCTCAGGCTGCTTTGGTGGCTGCTGAGCGAAGGACACGCGTGGTCTCTTGCCCACAGCCACGTGTTCTGTTTCCCAGGACATCTTTGTCCCCAGGCTGGCGCTGGTTGCCTGGTCCTATACCTTGGGTTGACATGTGGCCCAGAGAGCAACAGGTAGTGTTGAATGATGGGAGGAGAAGGTAAAGTTCCAGTTGGCAACTTCAGCATCCAAAGCAAGATGGTCATTGCTGCCCATTCCTCTCCTATGGCCTTTGGAGAGAGCTCCAGCCTCCACCTCCAGCAGCACAACCCTTTTCGTTTTTGTCCATTGTCCTGGTTTGAGATGCACGTGGACTGGTGGCCCAGTGCAGCTGGCAGATGGAAGCTCCTACCTCATGAAGGACCTCCGGCCAGTCCTGAAGAAGGCCTCAATCTGTTCCAGGGACCTGCCTTTGGTTTCTGGAACACAGCAGCCTGTGAATAAGACGTTCGCGGCGCAGATGATAGTGAAGAATAGGAAGGGCACCTCGAGGCCAAAGGCTTCCTGGGAAGCAGGACAGAAAGAAGACATGAGCTGGTGCAGGGAGGGTCTGAGGAGGGACTGACGGACACCTTCCTGGGGCAGTACCCACCACGACCAGGAGGAAGAACCGGGTCAGGGTGAAGGCTGTCAGCCAGCTCACAACAACGCAGAGGCCCGAGGCCACCCCGCGGGCTTTCAGAGGCAGGATCTCCGACATCAGCAACCAAGTGATGGGTCCCCAGCCCATGGCATAACCTGCAGGGAGGGAGGGGTAAGGTGAGACTGTTGAGGCCTCGAAGCCAACAGAAGAGCCCTGTGCAATCTTGCCCTGCTCCCCTGTCAATCATTATTCCCCTATTCATGCTGTCATTCCTCAAAGTGACTTCAGATGCCATCTTTCTTAGCCTTCCAGGGACAACTGCCTGCCTTCCAACTCCAACCCCAAATCTCCTTGCTCCGTATCACCCTGCCTCAGGTAAGAAACATCCCCCCAGGCTGGCACCCAGCCCTGTGCTGTGGGTCCTGGACTCCCGTTCTCTGCACCTACCCATTATGAAGAACATGGTTGCCAGGAGTGGGATGAGGGTGATGTAGTGGGTCGGCTCAGCAGGAAGGTTGGCAAAGCTCACCAGTGTCTTGTTGGCAATGGTGCCATTCTGAGAAGCTGGCACGAAGTGGATGTAGAGCCCCATGGTCAGGTTGGAGATCAACATGACACCAGCTGTGGAGATATGCAACAGCATAGTGGGATCGATGGGTGAGTGATCCCATCTGTGCCAAGCACTGAGCTCCTGGGAACGCCTCTGCTCAGGAGCTGAGCCACCACCAAAGGAAAGAGACCTCCCCTACTCCCTGCCCAAGTCCCATATGGCTGAAGTTTCCACTCCTGCACATTCGCAGAGCTCCTGGAAATCCTTAAATAAGAGCTTCCCTTGCACAACAGTGGGAGAGAGACATACCTGATACAAAAAGAAGAATCTTCCTCCCAGCTTTATCCATCGACACAGCAGCGATCACCACCGAGAACAGACGGACCAAGCCAACAAGAGCTGCATCGTACTCTGGCTTCTGCAATGGCAAAAGCAGTGGGGACGCTGAGATGGGAGAGCCAGGGACAGGGCAGGTTCCTACCTGCGTTGCCTTGACTCTGGCTGATGACTTTGTCAAAGCTATCCGCCCATAGCAAGAGACGGGAGAAGAGCCTGAAGCTCAGAGGATGAGAGCGGGGAGACAGTAGGGCCAGTCCTGCTCCCCGTCCTCATGCAGCCTTTTGCAGGGCAAGTGCTTGGCAATTGCTGACAACCAGGTGCTTTAAAAAAGGCTTCAAAGTTGGGGTCTTAGAGCTGCAGGGGATTTGGAGCATTGGGCAGCCATCACTGAAGACAGAGCCATCCGACCGTGGGCTGGAACCCAGGGCTCACCAGGATGACAGATGTTTTCTTGAATATTGACTGCAGGTACACAAGGACACAGGTGACACCAGAGAGTTGCTGCAGGAACCTCATCCCCACCGCAATCAGGAGGGGCTTGTAAATGAAGGGGTCCTTGATCTCGGCACAGGAAACCCGCCGGTTCTGGAGGGGACAAAGCCAGAAAGCTGAGGCGTTACCACCTCTGGGCACCACCACAGCACCCAAAAGATGGCTCAGGAGTTGCACAAAGGAGCCTGGATTTTGCAGTTTTCACGTTACATCTGCCCCGTGCTGGAGGTGAGCCCCGTCCCCTCCTCACCTGCTTCCTCACGCTGTCCTTGATCTGCTCATACTCCCGGGCGTAGTCCGTGTCCCTGCCCCGCAGCCAGCACAGTGACCTCAGGGCCTCGTCATCCTTCCCCTGGGAGAGCAGGAACCGGGGCGAGTTGGGCATGAAGCAGAGCAGGACAATCATGGCGAGCACGGGCACCTCCCCTGCGACGGCCAGCCAGCGCCACTCCAGGACCAGCCCTGCCGGAGCAGCACGGTTAGGAGAGGAGTCCTGGCCTTGCCTCCACGTGGGCGCCCCAGCAGTGGAGATTTAATAAATCCACGGGGGAAAATTCCCAAAAACTAGAGACAGATTTTTCTGTGTTTTTCTCCCAGCAAAGAAGCATTTTCAGCTGTTGTTCAACACGGGTAAATCCCAGCGAGCTCCCCCAAATCTTAGAGGATCCAGCAAGACCCTGCAGCGACCAGGGCACATGCTGGCAGGAGACGCGCACGCAGTCCATCGCGTGCTGCCCTTCAGACCTGACGAAACCTTGGCAGGACCCGGTTCTGCAGGCGTGGTGATGGCCACGGGTCCGTGCAGGTTACGGATTTACCCCTCTAAGGGTGGGTTATGCACAGGTGATCCTGTCCAGACCCCCTTTGCACACCCATGGTGGTGGTTGTGAGCTAGCCGCAAGGGGACGGAATCCATCAACTTGCTGAGAAGGTTGTTTAAAATAAACTCCCCTAAGGCCTTGCTGAGGGTTTCCTGCCCTCCGAACACCGAGATACTTGCCCAGCGCGTACAGGACGAGGGAGCCCAGCACTGCCATGATCTGAGGACAGGCGCCCAGCATGCCTCTGACCCCGGGGTGGGAGATCTCTGAGATGTAGACCTGGAGCGGGACAACACACGCTTAACCGAGCTGCAATATACAGCTGTCACCACCCAAACCTGTCCTCTGTCACCTCGCAGTCATCCACTGCAGCCAGGGGAACCCCGAACTGCTGAGAAACTTCCTCTCGGGGTGGAAACCTGGCCAGTCCAGCAGCGTGAGCTGGTCCTGGTGGGAGGAGAGGACAACCTTGCAGGCACCACTGCTTCCCTCCCTCACCCCAGTGTGGGAGAAGTGCTCCAGCGGCACGGTCAGCCTCCCATTACTGGAAAGACATGCCCCGGGGTTACTCAATTGCTGCCTTCCCCTCTGCGTGCAACGTGCGGTCCGCATTCGGTAAACGTGGGAGGAAATAACTGTGGGGTGGAACAGGGCAGGGATCGAGGACCTGTCTTCCCTTTTCTGCAGGCAAGAAAGTCCAGCACCACGGGGGCAGCTCGGGCTGGCTGTGCCAGGGCCGTTAACCCAGTGCATCCTCCCCATTCCCAACCACGACCAGCCCTGGAGCTCTGCTGGTGCCTCCAAAAAGCAGCGGGATGCCCCAGGCTCAACTACAGAACCACCCCGTCTCCCGCCCTGCAAATCCCTGGCAAACTCCTTCCCAGGGCACGTTACCGGGATGGAGGCGGACGTCACGCCGCCGGCGTAGCCCGTCAGCACGCGTCCCAGCAGCAGCATCCCGATCCCCTGGGCGCCGGCCATCAGCGCATATCCCACGACGGAGGGCAGCGCCGAGAACATGATGCTCAGCTTGCGTCCCAGGCGGTCATTGAGGAGCATGGCGCTGAGCCCCCCCGCCGCCGCTCCCAGCGTGAACACTGACTGTGGGGAGACGCGGAGAGGGGCCTCGGTGGGTCCGGGCTCCCCCCGTCCACCCTCTGTCCCCGGCCCCCGGCAGGGACAACCCCGCTCCTTACCCCGAACCAGGATGCTGTGTACTGGTCCAGCCTCAGCGCAGGGCTGGGGTGAGCCTCCAGGGCGGGGATGACGGGCGAGGGGTAAACCAGGGCGAAGCCGAAACTGAAATTCCCCAGGACAGCGGCAAACACAGCCAGGTAGAGCCGCTTGTTGTGGAGGCTCCTGAAGGAGGGAGCAACCAAGAAGGACGTGTTGGGTGCTCTTATCGCACCCGCCAGAAACGTTAACTCTATCTCGTGGCTTCCCCCAGCCTTCACCAAGGCTCTCGTGACACCCACGGGGCGGGGGGGGGGATTTTCCCCGGGAACGGCCCTGCAGAGCCCCCGGCTGCTGGGATTTCTCCCAGCAGAGCAGCAGCCGCTCCTGCCCTGTGGTGGGGGGCGAGAGCCTGCCCCCCGCCCCGGGCACCGCCGATGTTTCCTCTGCGCCGGGCGGTTTTCAGCAGGTTGAACAAACCGAGAAAAGCAGAAGCCGGAGCTGGGCGGCACCACGGACCCAGCCGGCAGCTGGCTCGTCTCAGCGGAGCAGGGAGGGGGCTCCATTCAAGACCCCCGTGCCCCCAGCAGGATCTTATGCTCCCACAAGAGTTGGATGCCCAAACGCGCGTGCACCCACAGCTCTGCCAGGCGGGCTCGTCCAGCACCGCGCGCCCTGGGCAGGATGAGACCCCGTCTCAAGGCAACTCGGGACTGACAGCAGCGTGAAGCCGCTCTCCCGCCAGTCCCCCCAGCCCAGCGCTCCCGGGATGGGGGGCACAGCCCACCCCGCAGCCAGTCCCAGCCCGGCCCTTACCGCAGGTACTCCTTGTCGAGCCTCTGGACAGCCCTCTCGGGGAAGGTCTGATATGAGAAGCTCGTCTTCCTCACGAGGGGCTCCCGGGCGCTCGGCTCCATGGCCATGCCGTGGCCGGTGCCCGTCCGCTGCTGCGCCTGGGTGCGGATGCTGGGGGCTGCCTCGGGGACGGGGAGGAAGAAGCAGCTGAAAGCGAAAGGGGAGAGGCTGCCCCGGCGTTGCCTAATCAGAGAAATCTGTGCCTCGTGGGCTTGCGCCCAGCCGGCCTCTGGGGAGGAAACTGGTGGGGCCAGAAAACCAGCAGACAAACAGCCACGGGGAAACGACGGTGCCCTTCGCCCCGCGCCTGCCCAGGTCTTGTCCCTCCCTGACCCCATCGACACCAAAACCCATCTCTGCAGCGGCACTTACAGGGATGATCCTTGCAGAAACTGTTCCCACTGGCAGAAACGTCCCCTTGCCAAGGCCGCGTCTCTCCCCTCAAGGCACTGGTTCCCGTTGGAATGGCTAAACGCTGCTTCTTTCTACAAGGGTAAATTGCGTCTGCGTGAGCCTCCACAGCCACCCTGGGGAAGGGTTTTCAACACAGACCAGAGCCGAGGAAGAGGAAGGAGAGGAAACAAGAGGGAGGTGAACATGGAGGGGGCACAGGGAGCAGGTGAGGGGGTTGGAGAGTGCTGATGAGGATGGAAAAGGGGAGGGTGGCATCCCTGCTTCATTGGGTGCAGCTGCTGGAGACCCCGGGCTGCCTATGGGTGCCTTTGTCCTCTCACTCTGACCCTTCCAACCCCACGGGGCTCAGGGGGCAGCGTTGTGCCGGGCCATCTGCAGGTCCTGGGGGGCTGCAAGGGACAAACTCACCCTGTAGGAAAGCGAGGGGAGATATACCTCCTGGCTTTGTACTTGGATTTAATTAGCAAAAGATGTCTTTCCTTAAACTATTGTAGTGCTGCTCTTGTTTCCATCATTCACCTTAGTCCCTGGGGCTTTTGTGACCACCCGGGTGGTTTCTGCACCCCCAAGCCTGCCTGGGGGCCCACGTGACGCTTTGGTGTCAGCCAGGAGCTGTTATGTTCTTCCCTCCGTGCAATCTGGTTCCCCTTCTGCAACCACCAAGCGCCGCATTTAGTGTCTGATCAATGCTGGGGATTTACAGCTGACTCAGGCACTCGGGGCTGTGATTGCGGGAAGAAAGGTCACGGAGCAAGGGGACGCCGGGGTGGGTGTCAGGCCAGCCCACCCAAAAAAAAATAAATAATTCCAGTGCTACGTTGGTCCCCCTGGAGCTGGTCCCTGCACCCTGGGCACCCCCTCCATCAGCAAATACCACCGGTCACCTCCCTCGTGTGCGTTTTGCTCCGTGCCTCCGGGCTGGCAGTGCCTGTTCGGTCCCACGGTGGCAACGCTCCATGCAAGGTCATGGTCCTGCATGGGGCAGCAGGGGCTGGGGAGCATCGCTGCCGTTTGCACCTTGCAGACCAAGGAAAACCTACAAATGAGCGGCCTTAGGGAATTTGAAGAGGAAGGATGCTGCAAATTCACGCAGGGAATTTGCAGCATCCTTCCTCTTCAAATTCCCTAAGGCTGCTCATTGAGAAAGTTATTCTTTATCCCCCCTGCCCTTCCCAAGCCTCAGCTTTCCCCCCTCCCCCCTCAAACCAGGTATACTGACTCTCTACAATACAATATTTGCCACATTCCACCCCAAAGCAGCTGCCTTTCAGCACTATGAGTTAAAAAAAAGGACCCCCAGAACAGCGATGCTGTAGTGGAGGGAGGGCAGGCTGGGGGTGGAGGGCTTTAGGGTGATGCTGGTGGGGCTGGTCCAGGTGAAAAGTGGCTGCAGGTGCTGAGCAGGATGGGACTCACTGGGGAATGTGGCTGCAAGGTCTTCAGGGGTTGAGGCTTCTGCAAGGTAAGAGCTTGCCTTTTCTCTTTTTCCTCCGTGGTTCTTGTTTTTGCGATAAATATCTCGAGCGAGGAAGAAGCTGTGGGCTTGCCGGTTGGTTATCTCTGGCTCGTTCCATCATGGAGCTGCTTGGCTGCTGGTTCTTTTTGGGACGGTGGTGGGGCTGAGGGTGCTGCCCTGTGCAGGGTCACACTAGCTCTCTGCTTGTGTCTCTTGGAGGGGTTTGCGTGCTGGGTGTGGGTCCCTGCTGAGAGCCAAGGTGTGAACCCTGGGCTGTCGTGTGCCTGGGGGCGAGGGGGAGAAAGGCTTCTGTGCCTGTTGGTGGGTCTGCTGTCTGGGCATCCTTTGGATGGTCGCATCCTTCAAAGATGAGGGCTGGGAGCTTCCCATTTGCAGAGGCCAACGCAGAAGCAGGGAGAAACGTTGTGCCCTGGCAGGGTGTGGGGAATGGGTGGCAGCGCTGGGCGCTGACCTGGCTGCGTGGTTTGGTGGCTTGGAGAGGGAGAAGGTGACTCGGAGCTGGCTGCCACGCGAAGTGGCCGTCTGTGCGCTGCAACGTCTCTCGCTAATTCATCTCCCCCCTTTCGTTTGTATTTGGAGACCAATGCACCCTGTAGTGAGGGGCTGCAGAAAGCAGGATCTGCATCTCTCCTTTCTCCAGGGCTTTGTGCTCTCTCAGGAGCCGGGGTGCCGAGCCCCAGGCCCTGGCAGCTCCTTGGGGCTGGGCTGTGCTTGGGGGCACAGGCTGGGGGCTGGGTGGCTGGGGACAGCCTGCTGTAGCCCCTGGGACCTGGGACCTTCTCTGCTGCTTCAGTGGGGTGAGCCCGGCCGTGCTGGTGCAGCCAGCATGGGGGTACACCGGGCTGGAGCCCCGAGTGCCACCTCCTGCCCCGAAGGAGGTCTACTTTAATTCTCATGCCTCTGGCTAAAAAGCAGCTATTAACTGAAGAGTCATCAAGCCCCTAACTGTGCAGTAGCTGGTTTTGCTGTATATATGTGATAATTTAATGACGCAGGTTTTTCCTCAAATAGCCCGGTTTGCGGGAGGCTTGCGGGAGGGAGCAGGGCGATGCAGCGAGGGCTGGCAGCGGCCGCTGCGTTTCCTGGGCTGGGAGCGGCGTGAGGATGGGGCCGGGGCTGGGAACCCGCTGCGGGCTGGGGCACCTCCTGGGCACGTGGCCACTGCGTGTGCTTGCCACAGACCTCGCAGAAGGACACGGTGTCTCTCCTAAACCTGAAACCACTTGGACATGGGACAGAGAGGGGTGTTCAACCCAACCTCCCTCCCCTTACACTTTTGTGGAAAAAAAAGTCCATTGTAGGGGAGCTGTGAGCCGCAGCCGTCGGATCTCCCTGAGACGCGAAGGGTTATCCAGTTTCTGTGCAGATTTGTCAACTGCTTCAAACAGGAAATTACTTCGTGTCTTGAAAAACCTCCAAGCACCTGTAACGCCGGGGAGTGCGGGGGAGCCGGCGCCCGCGCTGCTCTCGGCTCGGGGAGCCGGGGCTGAGCCCCTGGGCAAGTCTGTCCCTTGGTGACAGGGGGACGGTGTCCCCCGGAGGGAAGGGGGTCCCTCAGCCATGGTGTAACAGGTCCCCGCGCTCGCTTTGGCTGAGCACCACATCCTCGCTCTGCCCTCCATGGTTTCTTTCTAAGCGTGCAGTCTTGGTAAGGAATAAAGCACCCACCACCCCGTCCCCGCTCCGCATCTCCGTGGGGACTCTCCTGACTTGCTGTAGGTCCTACCAAAACACGCAAGGGGAGGAGAAGGTGGAAGAAAATGGTATCAGCGGTGTCTCCGGTGGGCTGTGCTTGGCCATCGGCACGGGGAAGGGGCTTCTGTCCCCCTCCCCGCCTCTGCGGCAAGTAAGGGCGCTCCAGGCCCTCGAGGGTGAACTGGGGAGGAAGGAGGCGCCCGCTTTGGGAAAGCGGCAGACCAACCCGTGGCCGATAAAAGGGCAATCTGGTTTTGCTGAGAGCTGTTGGCTGCCTCTGCCAGAGTGATGCATTTCTCCGGCTCAATAGGACCTTCCTCCCCCTCTGACAGCTGTGCAATAGATCATGAACATATGCAAAAAAATAAACTGCATCAAAGCCACTTGGCAACTTAACTAACCCAATTCATAAATTAATTTCTATTCCTCTTGTAAGGGAGAAATCAGTCACTCCTCAAGGCTATTCGTCTCTATTGCTCATCTGGCCACATCCTTTCATAAATCTTCCCCGTAAGCCTGCCCTGGTGATTGCTGGGTCAGGATGCCGCGATGCTCAGGGGCAGCCCCGGGGCTGGTTTGCCCTGCGCTGGGGCAGGGTTGCTTCTCTCTGCGTCGCCCGCGTCCCGTAAGGCTGTAGCAGAGCTGGTGCTTTGCAGCAGGGTGCTGCTCTGTGGGTGATTCCTGGGGAGCGCGTGGTCCCCGTCGGGGTGGTGCAGAGGTGTGATGGTGAACCAGCTCCTCACAAAACGCTGGCAAACAGCGTGTGCTGGGTTTCCAGAGCCGCTCAGGGCGCAGATGGTGGCTGCAGGGTGCTGGGGGCACGCGGAGGGAAGGTGGGTGCCCGGTGGGGGTTGGTACTGGGGTGGGTGCACCCCTGTGGCGTGGAGCTTGTAGACCTGGGGGAGCCTGAGCCCAGGAGGCAGCTACGGCTGCTCCCCCTGCAGCTTTCCAGGACCCCACGGCTTTGCAAAGCGCTGCCTTGCACCCCCGGCTCCAGACGGGCATCGTTGCCGGAGCCCAGATTAACTTTTCCAACCAGGCAGACAGAATTCAGCTCTTCCCGGCTGCATCCCTTGCCCCGGCTCCCCCCTCACAGAAAAAAATCACCACCTTTTCAGGCTGCCATCTGTTTATTTTGTTGGACTCGGAACTTGCTGAAATGTCTTTCGATGGATGAAGCAACGCAGAGTAGAAGAACAGAGCCTGGCAGGCTGCATGGTGAGTGGAAAATAGTTTTTTGGGACTTTCTGGAGTTTGAAGGCCCGATGATGGATGTGCATGCGAGGGATGGTAATGGCTTTGTAAGTATCAAAACACAGAGCAAAAGAATAACTCTGCCGAATAGACTGAGAAACGTTCGTCGGACGGGATCCGCTCCGCCACGGGCGAGGGCAGCGGCGCTGGATGGTGGAGTGCTGTGGGGCGCGGGAGCAGAGGCTTGTATTGGTTTAATGTATTGCAAAAAAAGGTACAAGTCTTGAAAAAAATATTAGATACTCGCTCTGAATGTGTTGGAAAAGGCTGTGTCTTGCCTCAAAATGAATCTCAAGGAGAGCCGTGGTGTTTGCAGGCATCCGTCCGAGGGCCTCGCAGCCGCCCGTGGGTCTGACCCGCTGGGCAGAGCTGCCGGTCCCTGTGCCCCCTGGCTCCCCTCTCGCTGCCTTCTCCCTCTGCTTCTGCCGTCCAGACCTACTGACAAAAGTGATGGCTTTATGTGGAAATTTTGTGGGGATAAATATTTGCCTGTCAGCAACGCTAGGTCAGAGCGTGATTTCTCATGTGCAGTTTGGAAATAACATTTCCAAACAAAATTAGAATTTCCCATTGAGGTTTGTTGTTGTTGTTTTTAAGTTGAAAAAGGGTTGAATTTGGGGGGGGGGGAATGTTCCTGGTTGCCACGCAGATGGGAGACTTGTTCATCCCCCCATGCTTAGAGCAAGGGGTTTTGGTGTCCCGTTTCTGACCTGGCTAATGCAGGAGCTGGGATGAGCTGCAAGACATGTGTGTGATCTTCAGCTGGGCAGGGGATTTACCAAAAGCGGTATGGTTTTTCCTGCTTGTGGGGCTTTTTTTTCAAGTCACGTGAAATCTTGCGACCCACAACTTCCAGTGCCTGCAGGTGTAAGTGCAACAGCGTCAGTGGATGAACGGGGGATGTGGGGGCGGATCCAGTCCTTCCCATGCGATGTGGTGGCTTTGTCACTCGCTGTATCTTCTGCCGCAGCTTCTGGGTGGCCGCTGGCCTGGGCCGGTGTGTGTGAGCGGTGTCAAGGCAGCGCAGAGCCACGCTCTTCTGGAGCCCAAATTTCCCCAGGGCTGTGGTGGCCCCCAAGAGAGGGAGGGATGCGGCCAGCGGTGCTCAGAGCTGGTCCCCCGCGGTCCTTGCACCCCATAGATCTGTGTCTTGCCTTGCTGGGATGATGCGGTCGATCTTGATGCACACCTGTGCAGCGATGCTGCGTGAAAGCAGGGGCTGAGTATCCCCAAGGGTGCTGTGCTTTCGGATGGGCCAGCCTTGGAAACAGCTCGGGTTTTCCACAAATCCCAGCGGTGGGTAGGACAAGCTGGGATGCGGCTGCCTCCAGGTGGGACAAGCCCCAGTGGCTCTCGGTGCTTTTGTGCTGAGCCACAAGAGGACACTGGCTGCTGGTGGTGATGGGGGAAAACTCGGTGAGTGAGGGGTGAAAACGGGCTGCACCGCAGCGACTGCGCCAGCCGGGGTGGAAATGCAGCCGAGCTCTGCCGGGCTGTGGGGACGTCTCGGGGGCAGGCATTAGGGGCTGGATGTTGTCCCTCCGGAGACCTGATGGCTTAGGTGCCCTGCAGCCTTGGGAGGACGGTTCTGCCATCACCCGGCTCCGCTCACAACCAGAACGTAGCCACAGGGGCTAAAAATCAAATGTAAAGAACAAGCACAAGGAAGTTTCCTTTCTGAAATACCCTGTACGTCGGGAGCCACATTAAGGTACCAGCAAGGTTTTTGACACCCTGTGTTGGTTGAGAGGTGGCAAGGTAAATGAAAGCACTTCCAAGAAGAATTTTTTTAAGAAATTTTTTTTTTTTAGTGTGTCCAGTTGAACTCCATGAGCTGCTGGGACAGGCTTTGAAGTGGCGCCTGTTGCGGTGCCATAACCTGGGTTTTTTTGGGTCCCCCTTCCCTTGCCCATGGGCATTTCTGCTGGGTATTTTTGGAGTGAAGCTGCTTCTGCTTTGATGGCAAGGACTGGATTTCTTTATGCATGGGACACAAATCTCCCCCCGGATTCCTGAGAGCTGCTGCCTGCTCCTTCCTTGGCTCTGTGTGGGTTTTTCCTGTTTAATATGATTTAAAAAAAAAAAAGGGGGGGGGGGGCAAAACAAAACATATCATTTCCTTGATTTAATGTGAGCCAATTATGGCTCACAGGCTGTTAACTTCATCACCGCTTCTTCCAAGAAAGACCTTGGTAAAATAAACCACCACGCCAGCGGAGCAGAGCAGAGCTGGCAGCCGTGCTGCTGCGCCGGGACCTGCTGTCGGGCTCCGCGTGCGACCGGCAAAGCCTCGGCTCGAGCCACGGTGTTTTATCCCCCCCTCTCAGCTGGAAAAAAAACCCTAATGGCCCTGTCACACACATGCCCACTAAAATATCCGACCACTTGTTGTACATCTGCTGACGGATACCAACTGGAAAGGAGATTAGGGCTCAGACTCCCGCGCTGGGCTGTCTGCCCCTCCTAATGAGGAACAGATTGGAGCCCTCGCCGGCGCTCGAGCGCGGCACGCTGCCTCCAGCGCCCGGCAAATGGCAAAATCAGGAGGGCTGGGGCGGCCGGCGGATACCAGGGTACGGGCCAGTGTTATTAGACTGCGCTGGCAGCCAGGCACAGCCGAGGCTGGGGCTTGGGGGGACGCTGTGTGGGGCGCTGGGGGTCTGCGGTGGGGCGCTGGGGGTCTGCGATGAGGCGGTGGGACGCCGGGAGGTGGGGGGCACGCGAGTTGATGCAGGTTTGCAGGAAGGGCTGGCAGCGGGTGCTGGGGATGCTCTGTGGGATGCCGTGCTCCCCCCAAGGGGGAGCTTGTCACCGTGTTGTCCCTCCTGTGACCCCCAAATGGCAGCGACTCGCGCATCTGGAGGCAGGATCTGAGCCCTCCAACCTGGGCAGCGCTGGCTCGGGGACCTGGAGCCTGATGGTGTCCAGCCACGGTGAAATCCCA
This sequence comes from Larus michahellis, assembly GCF_964199755.1. Taxonomy (NCBI): domain Eukaryota; kingdom Metazoa; phylum Chordata; class Aves; order Charadriiformes; family Laridae; genus Larus; species Larus michahellis. The sequence continues at coordinate 12,829,793 of NC_133910.1, read as the reverse complement.
CACAGTATGGGTCACCTTTTGCATGGCGTTTCCCAGCCGCTTTGCCTTGGGTAGAAAAGCGCTGGTGGCATTTAAAAGCACCTCGGGGCCGCCCCCGGGAGCGGGCAGCGCGGCCCAAGCTCTTCCCACCCTCGGCCACAGCCGTTTCCCCGGAGTTTTGCGCGCCGGCTGCGGCACCGGGACGCGCAGACCATGCGTGTGTTGGGCAGTGACTGCATCGCCGTCTCCTGAATTGCTCCAGCCCCTGGCCGGGGGCCAGTGCAGGAATGTTAACGTTTTTCTGCAGCTAATTCGGGGCTGTGGGCAGGCCCAGCGCTGCCTGCTCCCTCCCTCCCTCCCCACCGCTGGCGCTTGTTTTATTTCATGTTTCTTTTCAGTAGCAGTTGAACTGAAAATTAAGATGTGCTGGGGCCTAATTCCAAATAAAAATGCCAGTGTGTTCCCTGCGGGACCCTTGGTTTAACCTCTGAGGTGGGCAGCCCCGCCTGCGGCTCGGCCGTGGGGACACATCCCCATCCCGGGGCTGGGAGCGAGGGCAGAGGGAAACCCGGATCCTTCCCTTTGGCAAAGCGTTTTCCACCAGTGGTGGGGTGGGGGTCGCTCATGAATGACTTGTCTCACTGGGAGTTTGGGGATGGCAGCCTGCGGGATGCCCTCGCTGAGGAGGAGGATGCTCTCTCAGGTCCCATGGGATTTTCGTGCTGTCCACAATCTGCCAAGCGCCTGCCGCCGCCCGCACCCTGCGGGATAAGGGACGAGGACATGGCTGTGTCCTGTCAGGGGCTGTGACACCACGGTGTCCAGCTGCCACCGATACCTGGCCGCTGGCAGAGAAGCGCAGGAGAGGAGCAGGATTGCTGCGGTGGCCTATAAAAAGGCGAAGATGGGCTGGGATTCCCATACAAGGGGGGGACAGGAGGCAGCTGCGTCCTCGAAGCAGGAGAATAAGGAGCTTTTTATAAGCCCATTTTTGCAGGCACCTTTTAACCCGTTTATCCTGCCGACAGAAAATCTCGTGGATGAAATTTGGAGTGAAAGCAGAGACCTGAAAGCACATTTCTGCTCTGCTGGCGATCTGTTAACGGGATAATCTTGTTACAGCCACCTGTTAGTCCTGGAGTGAATCTCGAGTATTCCTGGGCAGATATTAATTTGTTTTATTGGCATAACAGTACTCTGCCCCGTGATCCTGGGGTGTCCTCCAACACCCCGGCCCTCGATTGCTTTCCTATTGAAAGTGGCACTAAATACTTTCAATTGCTCTTAAGCGAAAGGAGCTTTGAGGTTTTTTGAAGATCAGGATGCAGCAGATGGACCAGGATTTTATTCAGGGGCCATTGGCCTAAGCCCTACATGCATTAAAAAAATATCTTTACGCATCTCCACGGCCTTGAGTTTCTCTGAGTTTTGTGAAAATCTGTGGCTGGATAGAGGAGAAAAAACCCAAATACGTGTCCCTGCCATGGGGGGAGACTGTTATAGCCGGCCTGTGCCCACGTTGAGAGCCGTCTGGCCGCTGCCGTGGCTCCTTTCCCTTCCCACCAGCTTTGCTGCAGCTCCTCTGGGGTTTTTTCATTGCACATTTAAACCCAACGTGGCGTGTGTGTCCCCCCCCCCAGCCCCTGAACTCTCCCTCACCCGCCCACAGCAGGTAGGGGCAGCCCTGACCCCTCGCTCCCAAAATTCATTTCCCCTGGGAAAGCCTCCTAAGCCGGTGACACATCCCGCTGCCCCCTGGGTACCTGACGGGCGAGCCAGACCTCGCAGGAGGATGAGATGGGAAAATTTGGGAGCGAGACGAGCAGGGTTTATACGGGAGAGCGATGGGAGGTGCCATCCCTCCTCAATCCCCGATTCCTCCCAGGGGCTCCCTGGCTTTCAGGGAGCACTTTCCTGGGTGTCCGGAGCCCCTGGGGCTCTGCCCGTGTCTGGAGGAGCTCACGTGAAACCCATTAAAGGCGTAAGGAAAGGGAGCACGACGGTTGGGAATCATTTTGTTTGGGTTTCTAAAACGTGCGCATGAAAACACTGTGTGGTTTTCTGACAAATTTGAAACAGCGCTGCTCAATTCTCTCCAGCGCTGCTACTGTTGATCTAGCAGACTGTAAAGCATTTATTGGAGTTGCTTGAGGCGAACTTAAGCATCTGTGGAATAACAAGTCCAGGAAGTAATTGCATCCACAAGGAAAATATTTTTATGTATAATTCAGTGACCCATTTTATAAACATTGCGGTTCCACCTTGGACTTTTTTTTTCTTTTTTTTTCTTTTTTTTTTTTTTTTTTACATCCGCAGCCTTCCCTGTCCAAGCGTCTGAGGTTAGTGAAATATGCAGGGTTGTGTTTGGTGGCTCCGTGTTGGGTAAGGCACGGCGCTGGGCGGGAGGTACGGAGGAAAGCCCCGGAGCTGCCAGGGGAGGTGGGGGTCCGGCTCTGGAGGTGGCACCACGGCGGGGGGACGCCGGCGCTGGGCACTCCGGAGGAGCAGAGAGACAGCGTGGATTGCTCCTGCCGAGCTTGGCAGGCGCGGAGGAATTGTTTCAGGGCAAAGGCTTTTCTTTCTTCCTTAGCAAACCAGCTTTACGAGAAGATGAGTCATTTACAGCCTGGGTGGCATCACACTCGGTGCAGGGCTGTGGAGCCCGGGGGGCTCTGTGTCCAGTTTGGGGGGTTTTTTGGGGGGGTTTAATTTCCATGCAGCACAAATGCACCCCCCTGCCCCACCTTTCTCACCCGTTCGCTCTCGCGGCACAGCGCAGGTGGGAGCTGGAAGGAGCCACGGCACAAAGACGCTCTGGAGGGGACTGGAGGGTCCCCAGTGTGGCAGCCTGGGCACGGCTGGTTTGGGGACCAGCACAGACACCGGCGTTTAAATAGGCGATAGCGTAAGAACATAGACGTGCTCTAACAGGACAAAGTATTGAACAGATAAAGCTGCAAAGCACCGCATTAAAATCGCGCTTAATTGTTGGGGGGTTAATCTCGTGGGGGTTTTGTAGGTGCGCTGGCACCTTAGCCAGGGTAGAGCGTCCCCTCCTGGGGCAGGGGGTGGGATTGATGGCACGGGACCTCGCTCCCCCGGGTCTTGCTTTGTGTGCCATGGATTTGTTGGTGTCGTTATTCCTGGGGGGGAATAGGCTGACCCAGTCTGGATGGCGAACGGCACGTGGGTGCTGTGCCATGAAACCAGCTGGCATCTTGTGGATCCCCCACCCTCCCTGCGGCACCCGGGTGCCTGTGCTATGGGGGGGGACCCGTGGCCCCCCAGCAGGCAGCGAAGCTCCGGCTCCTGCCCCGCTGGCTCTCCCTGCGCACAAGGCATGGCTCCGCGCCAGGCAGCGCTGAAAACTGGAGGGCAAACCTCAAGTCGGAGGTGCCAGGCGGAGCCTGCCCTGCTGCTTCCCCTTGTTCCCGTCGCCCCCAAAGCGCCGTGCCCCGGGCGCAGCCTCCCCCCAGCCCACGGAGCGGCGATGCCGAGGGCAGCCACAGCCCCAGGGCCGGGCCCCCCTCCAGGAGGGAGAAGAAAACAAAACAAAACAGGCCTGGGAGTAAATATTATCTGAATATAAAGGAACGCGATGTTTCTTCGTATGGGTCTAGAATTTCTGCCTTTTAACAGCTAACCTTGACTCAGCCAATATCCACAACATGCAGCCCTGGCCAAAATATGCTGGGCCTTAAAGTACCACAACAGCTGTTTTTCTTGCTAAAATATGACATTAAATTTTTTGGACGGCTGGATGCTTCCTTGATGAAAATGGAATAAGGGGCTATTTTTCCTCTTTTTCTCTCTCTCTTCCCCCTTTCCTCCCATCTTTCCTCCTCCTTCTGCGCAAGGCGGTAAAGCCCGAGCCTTTGCAGACATCCCGTGCGGGCAACCGGCCGATGCGCCCGCGGGGCCGGAGCCCCGGCTGCAACCTGAGCGAGGGGGGCTGCTGCTCGCTGAACCCCCCCCTTGTTATTCCTGGATCCCTCCCACGCCCCGGCAGAATCGGTGCCAGCAGCAGTTACAGCCCTGACATCTTGTTTTGCTGATGGTTTGTAGTATGTCAAAAATGTTCAGCCCTTAAGACGAGGGCACCGGCGGTGGGGCTGGTGGGTCCCCCAGTGGGTTTTGCACTTTGGACCCCCCATCCTCGCAAGAGAGACAGTTTGGGGCTTTTCAAGAGCTCCAGCTGCAGCCAGTGGTGCGGGGCAGGAGCCCAGTGGCCACATCTGGCCCCATGAGCTGGTGCTGGTCCCTGTCCCCAAACCAACCTGAATTTGGAGAAATCTCCGGTGGCGTGAGCTGGTGCTGGCCAGGATTTGGCCCTCTTTCCCCCGCCATGGCAGGGAGGGTTTGCAGCCAGGCAGGCACCGGGGTGGGGCAGACAACGCTGCGGTGGCTTTTGGTTTGGCAGTGCCACCTGGGTGTCACCTGGCATGACGGGTGGCTTTCCAGACAGTGTGTTTGTCCACGGGTGCTTTTGTTGGAGGAGCTGCGTTCCCCAGTCACTGGGATGGGGATTTGCAGTGAAGTCACTGCCCTGGGTCTTAAAACATGGGAATGGCCGCGGTGGGAGCAGGGATGCGTGGCGGGATGCGCCCTGGCTGGTGCTGGCGAGGTGGCTCTGCTTGGCAGCGCTGCAGATACCCATGACGGCATTGCCCGGTGGCACCGGGGCGTGGGGCAGCTCAAGGCACCCTGGTACGCCTGAAACCCACGCACGGGTGAAGTGGGCAGCATCAGGATGGAGTGTCCGCTCCCCTCACCCCTATCCCCACCTCTCTGGTTCTTGCCCGGCTCCCCATGCGCTGCTGAGAACAAAGTCCCTTCCCTCCACGCCTCGCCCTCCCCTTCTTTTTCCTTTTTTAAATGACCAGTGGGATTTTCAATGGGAGACAGACGAATTCTTAAAAGGAGGGAGGTGGGAACCAAAGCAGGATGGGGGTTTCACCGTCCAGAGCCTCCCAGGCTCTTTTATTTTGACTGGGGTCTGACATATCACGGGGTGATGAACCGGGAGCATCGGGGAGGTGCTGCACGGGCAGCGTGGCATCACGGCCATGGGGTCGGGCTCGGGGGCTCCATCCCTGACTTGAGGTTACTCACTGCTCTTCCTATTTATCAACAATTTTGCTGCAGTACCTTAATTATACCTAACACCGGATCCCTCGCACTTGCTGTGTGTGTATTTATTCACGGAGACCCGTGAGTACTCAGGGGGATGGGGATGCAGCCAGGGGGTGCGCGAGGCGCCGGGCAGGGTCCCCGCCGGTACCCGTGTGTGTGTGTAGAAGGTACGTGTTCCCCTCTCCCCGGCCGGCGAGCATGTGGTTGGAATTAGCGGCGCGGCTGCAGGGGGAGCGGGCAGCTGGGTTTCTCCGGAGCGTTTCAGTGCTTAATCTCTGAAGAATGCAGAATGTCTGTCTGGACGCCCCGGCCAAGATCAACTCCACGGCACGGGGAGGCCAATATAAACGTTCATGTTTTGTGTCACCGAGATTTCATTAGATGTTTTTTATGTAATTGCATAAGTCGAACTACCGTGATGAAAATGCCACAGCGAACAAACGAGATGAATTGTGAAACCTCTCCTTCTAGGAGACGCTGGCCTCCTCCGGACTGCGGGGATCCAGCTCCAGCCTCTTCCAAGGCGCTTGTGACCTTTTTGGATAAATAAGAGGCTGTTTGCCTGTGTCTCCCCCCGCTTCACCCCTCACCCTGACGTCAGGGCGAGCGCTGGCCTTGGCCGGGCAGCAGGTCTCCCCGTGGCCGGCGGAGGGGCTGGCTGACCCCGCGATCCCGTGGGCTCCCAGCCCTCCTCCGAAACCCCGGGGGAGGCGGTGGGGCAGGGGGAGAGGAAGAAAAATCTCTCCCGTTTCTTGGCCGCCCGATGTCCGAGCGCTCTGCCGTATCTGAGTGATATCACCGGCCTCTCGGTTTCTCGCTTTAAACCCCTGGTAGAGGCGGGGAGGGCGAGCTGCAGGGCTCGGCTGGCATTTGCAGCCATGCTGTGCCCCGTCCCTGTCCTCTGACCCTCTCCACTAATGATAACGACTTAGTTAACCTGTCCCTTAAGGGCCTGGAGTGTTTCCCTGATGATATACATTAATTAGGCCTTAATCAGTGCCTGCTCGGTTCAAACACAGACACAGTCCCTGATCCCAGGCTGCTGAGCGCCAGGACAGGATGGTACCGCTCCTCCCTGGGATGCAGGGGCTCAGAGGGGCGGCATCTCAGCACCCGCCACCTTCCCCGGCCGTTCCCCCATCCCGATTCTCCTTGGTGGCCCGGCAGCATGGACACCAACATGGGACGAGCAGCCGGGCCCAGCAGGACGGCAGCCTGGCACAAAGCCGGGGGTTTTGGTCCCAGGGGAGGTTTTTCTGCAGATGCCCAGTGGGGATGGGGCCAGCGGCCGGCGGCACGGGAGCCCCCGGGTGCTGTGCCCCTGCAGCAGCTTCTGCGAGACGGGCTGGAACGGTCGCCCTCGCCGCAGACACATCTGCTGGGCGGGAGGGCTTGGAATTTGGGATATTGTTTTTCTGGCGGGGAGCGGTGGGTGCCAAAAGCCTGATAAATTAATCACCTCTGACATGGGTCAGTCCAGCTTCTGGCGTGCGCGGGCTGGGCCCCCCGAGCCGCCGAGCAGAGACGGTGCTGCTGCAACACGAAAGTTCATGACGCAGCGGGGCTGGGAGCAGCTGCCCTGGGAAGGAGCAGGTTTTGGTGGGGCTGGGAGGGGGCAGACATTGCCGGAGCGGGGCTCGGCCATCGTGCTCCCCGGGGATGGCCGGCTGCGGGAGATGCGGCGGCACGACTCCTGCCAAATGTGTGTGCCTGCCGATGCCGCCACCTGACAGTGCTCATCGCCTGATTTGGAGCAGGATGCTGCACACTGCTGGCCCTTGGGAGATGGGGACGTATTTAGGATTTGTACAGCTCCTGGCACAGCGAGGTCAGGGGTTGCTGCAGTCCTACTGCCAGGGGGCACGCAGGGCCTGGGGGAGGCTGCGTGGGACGGGGATGTGCGGCGTGCAGGAGATGTGCAGGGCGTAGCAGCTGCTGCAGGTGACAGGCAGCATACTGCAGTCCCTCCCCGCAGGCAGGTCTTTGCTCCTGGGAGCTCAGGGCTGGGTGTCCCACCTGGGAACTGGGCCTGTGGGGTGATGCTGGTACAGCCCAGCGCACGGTCCATGGTGGGAACTGTGCTTACCCCCTCCCATGATGAGCGGCATCGTGGACCCGCCGCGGTGGGGCTTTGCTTTGTGGAGATCCCAGCAATCTGGTCCCTTTGCTGGTTGCTGAGGCTCAGGCTGAGCCTGCCCCTCACCACGCTCCTCCTGCCCTTGGGGAGGGGATGGGGGCTCATGGGGCTGTGCCGGTATAGGGTGTCCATCCCTGGGGGTGGCAGTCCCCGACCCTGGAAGAGTCCCCACTGCTCACGGTCATCTCCAGTGAGGTGACGGGCTTTGCTCGCCCACTCCTGGGGTCTCTGCGCTGCTGGGAAACCAAGGGGATTTTTCTGGTTTTAATGATTCCCCTTACCATCCGCCTCCTCCACATTTTACTCTCCTCTCTCGTTTGCTGCTTCCTTTCCCAGTAACCACCAGCATCTCTCCCCCTGCCAGCAGCAGAATTTGCTTTATGTTCCCCAGTCTTTCTTGGGACCATTTCTGCTCAGGAAAGGAGAAAGAGGGAAGCGGAGCGAGGAGCAAAGCTGGGAGGAAAGGGTCCCACTGGGGTCTTTGAGAGCGTTATGGGCTGCGTTTGTCCTTCTCATTCACCAAGGCGTTTACAGGCACTGCGCAGGGCAGGACTGCGCTGCTCTGGGTGGCAGGAGCCCCTCAGGGCAGGAGTGTTAAGACACACGGCATGTGCTGCCGTCTGTGTTTGGGATGGGAGCAGGTCTCATCAGGACGATGCAGAAGCCTCCCTCCATCCCTCCTTTCTTCTCAGCTTGCTCTCCTTCTCTCTTCCCCCCTCTTCTTTTTTTTTTTTTTTTTTTTTTTTTTTTTTTTTTTTTTGTCCAGACATAATTAATGTAAACCAAATGCTTTGTGCACAGCTGCTGGCATCCTGAAACCGTTTTGTGTGTGGTCTTTCCTTTAGCCTGGACAGAGATGGAGCAAAACTCTGAGCGCTATCCCAGACCTGCTTGGGTAAAGAGCTGCATCTATTGCACAAGAGGCACCTTGAGTTCCCCTCCTGGGATGAGCTTATGCGATGGCTGGTTGAACTGGTTTAAATAAAACCATGGAGCTGCCCAAAAACTTCATCTCCCAAATCCAGCCAAACCCAAGCTCAACTTTTCTTGCTGGTTGGAGGAAATTTTCTTAACTGAAACCCCAAATGTCTGTCTCATTTTCGTGGCTGCCTCTCTCTGTCTTGGTTCCCCAGGGCTGGATGTTAAAGTACCAAAGCTGCCGCAGGAAGGATGTCCTCGTGCTGCGTCTGGCACCTTCGGACCCGGGGAGCAGCAAGATCTTGTGATTTATTTTTTTCCAGCCAAAGGGACAAGTTCTGGTCACTGCTATCACTCGATACTGCCACTGGAACTTTAGGACATGAGGTGTGGGGGAAAGAAAATATCTGGCCCTACCTGTTAGGCTCCCCAAAGCCCAGGCAGCGGCGGAGCATCTTGCATCCCGAGTTGCTCCCAACCACCCGCAACCCCTGGATTCCCTGTAGCTCTGGTGCCAGGGCTGAGGGGCTCCGCATCCCACGCTCCGCTGCCAGCCGGGCCCCTGCGGCCGCCCCTTCCCACTCCCTTGCAGACGGCGCTTTTCTCCTCCATTGCTCCGATCGCTCCCTTAAAACCCCAGCGTGGCATCTGGGATCATCAGCCACAAATAGCAGCTTGCACGTCCCATGTCCTGCTTGCTCACCGGTAGCACTCTGGGTGTGCTGGGACAGGTGCAAAGTACCAAGGGATGTTCGACTTTGGAAAAATTCCTTTTTTTTTTTTTTTTTTTTTTTAGCGGACACGATCCTGCCGCGGTGCAGCGAGGGCAGCCGAGCGTCTCCGGCGTGCCAGCTCGTCCCGGGCCCTGCAGTGAGTCAGTGGCTGAGCATTTTGCGAACGTTTAAGCTAAATGGGAAGCATCTGAGGGCCCTGCCGTGGACGTGCTTTGGATTCCAGGGTGATTAGGATGCTGCAGATGCCTGGGCGAGAAGGTGGGCCGGGTGGTGTTTCTGGGAGAGACCGCTCTCACGTTTCTGCTCAAAAACTCTCCCCGTGTTGTGGCTGGGAGCTGGGGGGACTGGAGGGGGTGACACCTCTTGAGTGCATCCTCCCCATGGAGACCGGGGCACGTCTTGCGGTGGCTTCTTCTGGGGCGGCTCTGAGCAAAGAGCTGCGCAGAAAACCCTTGTGCGATGGAGCAGTCGCAGGCTGGGGCGATATTCGCAATTTACTTTTCCCTTCCTCAAACAAAGGCGTCAGTCTGTAGAGGGTGTGCATGCGTCCACACAATATTTTAGGAAAAAAAAAAAAAAATAAAAAAAATCTGACTTTCTGTGGAAGACTAGTTTCCGTGGAAAACTTTCAGGCAGCCCATGGTGGGGGGCCTGGAGAGGTTCGCGTATCCAGAAGGGGCGATTTCTGCTCTTGGCGCTTGGTCGGGTGATGCTCACAGGAGAGGGGAAGGGTCCTGACTTGCAGGGAAATGGTCCCCCCCACCAGCCCCGCATCCCCACACCCAGCCCCGCTCCGGGATGCTCCGGGACCGTGGGGCTGGTGAGCACCAGAAAAGGAATTGTCTGCACCAAGTGCCCCGCAGCGCCCCGGCGATGACAATTTTAAATGAGTGAGATGTTGAAAAATAGCGAGTGAGATTTTTTAAAAGGTCACCTTGGCCAAGGAGGCAAAAATTCTTCCTTGCGCGAGTGAGATGCTTTAGGAACTGCCTTAAAATTAATCCAAAACATGAGCCCAGCTCCAAATGAGTGGGACTTGGCAAGACGGCTGGACACATTATCTTTAAATATAGGCAGGCATCCCGGAGGGTTTCTGGTGGTTTTCCTGGTCACTTCTTATTCCTCCCTCTCCCCCTCCGCTCCCCCCTCCTTGCATAATTCTCTCTATTTTAATGCCTCTTTCCACATTTTGGGTAGTCGTTTGTTTATTGGTATGAAGTCTCCCTGAACCAGGCAGGGTTGCGACACTGCAAGAGCTTTTGTGCTGGGATATTTTGCTGGCACCATCCCTTTTCCTTGGGAGGGCATTGCCCGGGCGGCCCCCGGCCTCTGCCCAGAGGAGGCTGCGGCTCTCAAGGGATGACAAAGGTTTTCCAAAGGTGGAAATGCCTCTGGTTTTTGGGTTGGGGCTCTGATGGACCCCAATCTGTGCAAAATTAGGGTGAGACCTTGCGTGCTTCTGACCCTCTGTGCAGCGACCCCAGAGGGTCCTCATGGGCCCCAAAACTCCTGTGCCGGGGGCAGCGGTGCCTGCGTTACAGGGACGGGCTCTGCGGGGCTTTCCTGAGCTATTCGGCTCCCTTTATCCTCTTCCCACCCCAAACCCCAGGCTGGGGGCATACAGAAAGCGAAGGGGACTGGCTTTAGGCTGGGCGGGAGAAGCAAGCCCCTTACCACCGAAGCAGGGAGGCTCCGGACCCGCGCGGGCTTTGAGGAGGGCTGTTGGACATGTCTGGACGTACAAAGACACATCTGTCTTTAATCCTTCCCTCTGTAAGCGAGACCGGGTCCGGGCAGAGCCACAGCAAACCCTCGCCGCCTGCTGCAGGTATGTGTGCGACTGCGTTTGGAGGGCCTTGGCAACGCGGCGGTGCTAGACCGTTTTTAGAGCCACATGTTCTCGCTAAACGCAGCTTCCTATTGACTTGTTAAACATTTGCTATTTATCAGATTTTGCTTTTAAACTGTCTGTAACAGTCTGGGAGAACTTGTGTCAAAATCCCTTCCAGATGTGAAGGTGCTACCCGATACTTTGGTTATAACCTGGGCCCTTGCTCCTGCTCCGTTCAGATTAGCTCAACTACTGTGAAAACGAAAATGCAAATAAAGACACAGAAAGAGAGGAGAGACGCGTGTAAAACTTCCCCCAAACCTTCCCTTTTACAGGCAAAACAGATCCTGCCTTTATAAGGAGATTGTGAGTTTTATCAGCGAACATTTGCTTTGCTGGAAAACCACAGGTAAGCAGGGGAGAACAGCCACCCTTCCCCGTCTGCCCACGCGGGTGTTTTATGAAGCATTATTGACTTTTTTTTCCCCCCTGTTGAAATAATGTTTCTTAGGGTCTGGGGCTTCCAGACAGATCAGTTCGTTTTATGAGCATCAGATGATGTGTGCAGTTGGAAACCCGAGCGGTTCCCTTGCATTCGGAGCACACGGATCAGATAACGACGGTTCGTTAAAGGCGGTTGTTAAGGTTGGGAACTTTTCTTAGCGGCACCCGCTCTGCGGATGCGCTGCCCAGTCTGTCTCCAGAAGAAGCTTTGGGGCCACAAGATATTCCCAGATTAAAACAACTTCTCTCGCTCCATGGTGTCTGTCAGATCGTATACGGCCCGAGCCAGCTCCCATCGTAGCGAGGGAGGGTTTTTCCACTGACTTTAAGAGGCGCTGGACCGGGGCCATCCTCTGTGTAATGCGGATCCGGGAGTGTGCGTGATGCACTGCATGATGACAGAATTTCTGGGAGATTGGCCTAAACCAAAAACCTTGGACCGCCGTTCCCTGGGACCGCTCCGCCGGAGGAGCAGGGAGGCTGGAGACACCCAACCTGGACCCGGAGCGAGTTTTTGCAGCTGCGAAAGCATCCCCGCAAGAGCTGAGCGAGCCCGGCTGCTTCGCATCTCCCCTGCCCCGGCTCGGGGACTCGGCGCTCGGGTTTGTTCGCTTGGGTCGAGTCCACCATCCGCATCCGTCTCCGGCGCTGCCGGGGGGGAGCGGACACCTGCGAGTGTGCGAGGGGCTCCCTGGCCGACCCCCCGGGAGCCGAGCGGCTCAGCCCATCTGCGGCGCTGCAGCCGAGCTCCCCCCTGCCCCCAAAATACCTCGTCGCTGCTGGAGGCTGCCGAGCTGCTCCGGGATGGGGCTGCCCTGCCCGTGCCAACCAGGCTGGAAAGTTTGGTTGGAAGTCTTGCTGAAGGGCTGAGAGGAAAGAAGAAGAGAAGAAAAATCTCCCAGGATGTTTGTATGGCGTTGTTTTAAGCAAAATCCCGATGAGTTGATGTTTTTTTTCTCTTGCTGGTGCTGGGTTGGGCAGCTCTGCACCCACGCAGGAGGTACCGCTGTACTGACCCCCCGGCTGCATCTGCTCTAACTCCATACTGCGCCGCTGCAGAAAGGTGTTGTTTCTGCAGAGCAGCACCAGCCATGGCAAATCCCACCCGGCAATTCTTGGCTGCCCCCCGACTCCTCTGAAGTGCAGGAGATTTTCTTTGTGCACCCCGAAAAAGATATGCGTTGGGGTTGGGGCAGCTGGAGCGAAGCTGAGAGATACCGAGTGGCCCCAGATAGGTGCTTCCGTTGCTCCATCTCCCCTTTTTTCCAGGCTGATGGATGGGGCTGGTTTCTCATAGTGCATCTGTACCATGTCCCAGGGCTCCACAATGTCTGTGTAGGACATCGGTGGGGAGTCCCTTTCACCCCTGCATCCCTGTTACAGGACAGACATCTCCTGCACATCACAACTGGAGGGTGATGGAGGAACCCAGGTCAAGACCTCTCCCTTGGGCTCCCCACAGAGCTCCTGCCTCTACCTGCACAAAAAAAATCACCGGTTTTGAATTTCCAGGGAAATCGGGTTTCTTTGGTGCTCCCTGGGGGGAGGCAGGACTTCACTGGTAGTCCTGGTGGATGCATCTCCTTGGGTTGTCCATCTCTGCTTCCCATGAGCTACATCTGCCTTAAGCTGAAGCAACGGCACTTTCTGAAGCAGGGTAGCATCAGCACGGCATAAAGGGCATAAAAATGGTTAGAAGGAAAGCCATGGTCTGTGAGTTCACCTGGGAGGGCTGGCCAGGCTGTCTCGCAACTTGAGTGTGCATGGAGGAACGGCGGAATGAGGGTGAGGAGGGAAGAGCAGCGCGTGGAAAATAACCCGAAGCGGTCTTTCAAAATCACGGGGTGATAAGGCATTTTCTGGAGTGCCCCATACAGCTGGCAGCAGAAACCAGGCTTTTATGTTTTGGTCTGGCTAGTTTTTCACTTTCTGCAGCCAAAGGGATCTGGATAAAGTTTGCCTGGAAGATTAGCTGGCACCGAGCCCGACTAGACATCTCTGGAAGCCTCCCCTGGAGAAGGAGTAGGTCCTAATTCCCCTCTCATCCTGGCCCTGCTGCAGGCAAGGATGGGGGAACATGTGTCCCCTAGAGGGGACGGTTCCACCCCATCATTGCGCGCTGGCCCCTGCGCCTGCTGCGAGATCCCAGTGGGGCCAGCCCTCTCCCGCTCAGCAGGCCAGGTCCCCGTTCCTCCAGCCGTGGGAATGCCGGGGAGCACGCAGAGGGGAGCCAGGTCCTGCGAGACCCCTCCAAGCCCAGTCCCTGCGTGTGGCGGAGGCGATGCCCCGCAGCCCGAGGGGTGGGATGGGAGCACGAAGCCTCGGCACCGGCGCCCGGCTCTTGTGGCTTTGCATCAGCCCTGGCCTGGGGACACGCATCCTTCATGTGGTCTGTCCTGACGCTGAAACCCAGGGGGCAAATGGGGTGTGCGGGAGCCCCCCCGAGCAGGGCTGGCGTCCCCCAGTGCCAGCACCGGGTCCGGCACCGGCTGCAGGGCCCGACCACATCTGAGCGGCTGGCTGCGGGGCAGAGCCGGCAGGGGATGGAGGCCGTGCGATGCCGTCCCTCCGGGGCCAGCGGGCACCCCACGCTGTCACTGCGGCCCAGACACGAAGCAAATGGGCTTTTGTGCTTGGGGAGACATGGTGGAGCAGGGGGGAGGCTGGCAGGCTCCTGCCTGCCCTTCTTGCCGCTCTCTGCCGCTGCGCTGGTAGCAGATGCCGATGCCTCCGGAGCAGAAAGCCCCGTCCCTCCTCTCTCATTCCTTTTTTCCTTTTTTCTTTCTTTTTTTCTTCCCCTCCCCCCCCCCCCAGGATGATCTTAAAAAAAGCCTGGGCGGTTTGGGCTTCGCAAAACCCAAATGCCTTTTGCAGCATCAAGCCCGGATCCCATAAGTAATATCCCAGCGTTCGAGAATAAGACAGTATATGAAGTAGACGGGGAGCTATAAAGGCGCTTTAAAAGGGGCAATAAAAGTTTTGGGTTTCATATCGTCTTACCAAAGAAGAGAATAACAGAGAAGCAGGAAATTTCAGTAGCAGACATGACAAAGGTCACAGCACTCAGACTGCACCTTAGACGAAAACACCTACTCTTATGAAAACAGCAAGAATTTTTGGCAGGGGCTCAAGAGCTCTTACAGGCAAAGCTCTCGGCAGCGCTAAAAGGTTACAAGAGACTGTTTTGTCTACGTTGCTGTAAATGTTTATAATATTCCCCCCCCCCCCCCCCCGTTTGTATTGCAGGGGATATCCTGCCCCTGCGATAGCGAATTCAGCCCCGTCCACCTTCCTCCCGGGTGCTGGGGTGCCCGGTGCTGCCGCGGCGGGGGCTGATCGGGCAGGGACCCCGCGGACGTGCCCGGTTGTGATTCGGCCCCGAGGATGTGCGCTGGTCCCACAGCGGGTGCAAAGGGACGGATGGTTTGCATGGAGCGGTGCCCTGGGGCATCAGAGGGGAGAGGGAAAAAAGCAAACCTTGCCTGGGATTTTGTTGTATGCAATACACTTTTTTTGATTTTTTTTTTTTTTTTTTTTTTTGGCGTCACACCTGAATGCATGGCAGGTAGGAGCAGGAGCTTTCATTTACTCAGCTGGGCCTTAGCGAACGCGCCCTCCTTGTTTGCAAGGGGTTTGCCAACCTGTTTTCCCTCCCGCTCAGCTGCAGTAAGGCATCGCGGTCACCCCCTGCCTCTCCTCCCAGCGCTTCATCCGCTGGGCTCCCCCCGTGCCCACGCCGCCCACCAGCTGCCGGGGTTTGCTGCAGGGTCAGGCACGTTGGAGGGACCAAATAGCCACCAAATGAGTCGGGGGGGTCAGGGTGCCTCTGATCAGCCGCTGCAGCAAGTAGCAGAGGGTGTGTGGAGGGATGGAGGCTGCTGGCGGTGCTGGTCAGGCTGCTGGGGGGGGGGTCAGTGTTGAGATCTGCACGTGGGGTAATGCACACCGTGGGGTAATGCACACTGAGAGATGTGCTGAGAGACGACTCAGTGAGAGCCAGCGAGGTCCTGGCCATGGGACGCCCATGTGGGTGACCCTTTGGGAAGCATCTGCGCACCCTCGGAGCCGCCTCTTGCATATAGCGCCAAGGTGCTTCTTGCATTCAGCTCTGAATTAGGAATCAAAGCACTTGGGACTGCTTTTTGGGGATGCCCTGAGCAGTCCTTGTGTGGCAAAGTACCCCAGTATTGTGCAAGCAATGGGGGAAGTGTTGCACACAAACCCTCAGAGCATCTTGCAGAACGTCCTGGGGGCTGGATGCTGGACAAGCCCCGGTGCGCTGTGTTGGTTTAGGTGCTGGGGAACCCTTTGAAAACTCTTTGCTAGCGCTGCCTCTGCGTGCAGCTGCGGCGGCTGTGCCACCCCTAGCCAGTGACTCTTGGATGCTCGGGGGTTCATAATTCATTTATATTTTTGTTGGAAGCTCATTCAGTTTTGGTTGTTGCCCCGTCGCAGGAAGTTTCTCTGATGAATGACCGGGGTGGATTTCTCTTCCAGAGGAACCCAGGCTTAATGTGGGCTTTCTGTGGACATCACTGTATATCAATACTGCTCTAATTGTCCATGACATATAGTCTTGGCGTTTTTCCCAGACAGTCTAAATAAATCATACACTTCTGCTATAGTAAATAGTCTGTTAGAGGAGATGTTATAGGCTTACAGCCCTCCCCCCTCCCTCCAGGAGCTTCTTTTCTCTGCCTTTAATTTTCCATGTACTTTCCATACTAAGGAGGCTCTCCGCAAGCGCACCTGCTGCCGGCACTGCCCGGGCAGGTCTGCAAGGACAAAGTGCCCGCTGTTGAAGGTCCCGCCAGGCCGGGGATGGCTGCGGGCAGGGGAAGGGGTGGCCGTGCTCCGAGCTCCACTTTGGGGCTGGCATCTGCCCTCGACCGAGCGGGACCCGAGCTGGGAAGTTTCTTGCACCGCGCAGGAGGCACTGGCACAGCACACTTGCAAAGTCTTTGTTAGTATATATTATTTACATCGAGAGAATGCATAAATAAAATAGTGAACATCTCACAAAAAATAACAGGTTCTGTTAATCGGGCATGAAAAATGAAGCCCTGTGTGCTCAGGCTGGGAGAATCTGCACAGGGGGGACAACTCACGTCCTCCGGGGACAGTGCAGGGGACAGCCCAGGTGGTGACATGGCCCGAGAGCGAAGTGTCTCCTGAGGGTTGCAGCCCAGAGAAGCGCTTCTCCAGAGAGAAGCAGAGATAAATGGCAAACTGCAAGCGCAACCTCTGCTAGGGCTGATGGCGGAAAGGGAAGAAAAGCCCAGGGTGTGCACGGAGCTGGTGGGAATTGATGCCGGTGTCCCAGAGGAAAACACAACGGGCTGGCATTTTGCTTTTGCTTGCGCCCTTCCATCACCCTAGGAGCGGAAAAACAAGTGCCTCCCTCGCCCGGGTGGCTCAGACGCAGCAGCAGAGCGTGGAGCAGTCCAGCCTGGCGGGCGTCCCGGCGCTCCCGGCCTTCTTGTTCTCCTTGGGCAGCAGCAGCACGAAGGCCATGGCCAAGGCGCAGTGGTAGAAGCTGTGCACGTAGGTGTAATCCCATTCCTGCAAGCGGGGAGAGCGTTAGTGAGACCTGCTGGGGCCGCGGGAGCAGCGGTGCCCGGGGAGGCGTCTGCGTTAGGTGCAAAACATTAAGTTTCTGCACATAGTCAAAAGGAAAGGAATAAAAAAAAAATAAAAAAAATTCCTGAGCATTCTGCCTCTTTTTGCTGTCAAAGAAGAAAGGATTTCCAGCCTTAAAAAAAAAAAAAAAAAAAAGTCAAAGTGGATTTAACACATTCCAATTTGCACATTTCCCAATTCTTGAATGAAGTGTTTCATTACCCCGCAAAGGACGCGGCGGCGAGGCCGGGACGCGGGGGGAGGCGGTTTCTGCTAAGTGACATTTTTATGTTCTGCTAGAATTTGCAATTACTAAATGCTTTGAAAAATAATCCTTGGGGATGACTGTGAGGTTGTATCTAGCAGCTCCCAAGGCACAGAGCAGCCATAACGGCAGGGCTGAGCGCAGGCGCGACCGGCAGCGCTGCCGGGGGCGGTCGCCAGCCCCGCGCGGGACAGACGGACGCTTTTGCGCAGGACGGGCGGACTGGCCAAAGTGGAGAGAGCAAAAGGTTATAAACAAGGGATCGAGTGCCCCTGGGAGCCAACGGAGAGTCTTTTCTCTGGCGTGAGCCAGCTTTGGATCCGGCCATGCCTGAGTCACATCCAGTCCCTGCTGTGGCTCTGCGGGGTGTCCTTAAGTCACCCACGCCCGGTTTCCAAAAAAACCCCGCTCGCATTTGACAAAGCCATTTTGAGGACCACGTGCGGCTGAAGAAAGCGTGGCCTCTGTCCTTGTGACTCACTTAACGGGGGAGAAAGAGGGCAAGCGTCACCCTGCGCGTCACTCGCAGTTAACGGGCCAGGGGCTGGGATGGGGACAAGCCCTTGTCCCTGCCACCAGACCCCGGCAAGCCAAGCCCAGAGACCCGCCTCTGAGCTGGGTTTTTGTCCGAGGCTGGATGCAGCCCGGCGGTGCGAAGGCGGAGGTCTCCTGTCTTGGTAACGTCCTTTACACCTTGTAAAGTCAGAGGGATTGCGTGCGCAAACGGGTACCTCAAAGAAGAACCGCAGCATCAGCGCTAACGCCCCGAAGCAGAAGCCAGGACCGATCTGCTGGGTGTAGACGCTCTTGTCTGGATAGAGCCCTTTCTTCTCTTTCATCTTCTGTAGCTGGAAGGAAAAGAGAGAGCACCCCAAGTGTATTCACCTGGATTTAGCCGGTTGCTCCGCATACAAAAGATCCCATAAATGCTGAAATAAAAGCCCGCAAAGCCCGCAGACCCGCCCCCCCAGGCTGTGGGGCCTGCCCGCACGTGGGAAGCACCTCTGCCTGCCTCCTGCCAGGGCTCCTCCTGCTTCGTTCCCGTTTTCTTAATATTCAGCCCCAAACCCAGCTCAGGGAGCGTGTGCCCTCGCAATCCCAGTCTCTGGGAGAGCGGATCCCAGCACAGCATCCTCAGGCTGGGGGATGCAGGGTGGTCCCCTGCCTTGGTCCCCTCCTTGCCCATCCCCTCTCTGTCATGGCCACTTGCTTTTAGCTACCGGCCAGGTGGTAGACGGGGCTTAGGGACAGTCCGTAGCCAGGACTTGCATCGCTGCATTTCCATGATGCTCATCAGCATCTTCCTGCAATTTTTGCCCCATTACTTCTCTTTTCCCTTTTATTGCCATGCCCATTCCTGCCCATGGCTCTGCCACCCGTGCTCCCACCCGGGTCACAGCATCTGCTGCGCGTGGGGCACACGCTGTGGCACGGTGCCCCACTGTCCCAGGAGCTGCCAGCCACATTCAGGCAGACTACAGGCAGATTCCTTCCCACCTTATCACGGTGTTTTATCCCCGTCTTCCACCGGCTCCGGGGCAGTTGAGCAGACCCCTCTGCCTCTGAGTAGCTGTAAAAACTCCATAAATACGTTCCTCCTGATTAGAAACGCAGGGACAGATGTGGTAGATTGCTCAGACCGATCGAATCTGGCGTTTATCACAAAGGCTGCTTGCTGTCTGCCTGCTTTCTGCTCGGGCTGAAGGAGAAGTGATGGCCTGTGCTGCGAGAGCTGGACCTCGAGGAGGAAACCTCTGGTGGATGTCGGAGCCCTCTGTGCAGGGCTCAGCCCCTTCCCCACCACGAGCATCCTGCAAAGCCCCGGCACAGTGCCCTTCCCTACGTACCCATTTCACGGTTATCACCAGGACGGCCGTCCCGATGGGTCCCGAGTAGACGCCGTATCCCCAGCGGTCGTGGTAGATCCTCACGGCGATGGTGAGGACGCCGAACATGACGAAGGTCGATCTCTTCGGCTCGTCAAACTCTGCCAGGGCTGCACGGCACCGAGCACAGGGAGCATCAGCTCACCCACCCCCTTCCTCGCCTGCTCCCCTAAAGCCTTTCTGGGGCTGTCTGGGTGCCCTGGGGACACTCAGCATTGCATCCAGGTCCCGTTTGCCCTTCTTATGCCTCACAGCTGGGGAAACTGAGGCACACAGGGGTGAAGAGTGCCGAGGAATCGGAGTGGCGGGACTAGGAGCTGATTTTAGAGGTCTTACACTCAGTGTTGCGTGTGGAAGTTAAAGGAGATGTCCCACCCATATTCCCCTTTCTGCCTTGACCAAGAAGTCGGAGGTGATTGCAAAGACTTGCACCCGCCGTTGGCTCTTGGGTTCGTCCTACACCTCCAACCCTCCCAAACATTCCGGCTCACCCCGATGCTGCCTCCATCACCCCGCTCTGGTGGGACCGCGCTCGCCGGTGCGACGGGGAGCGGGCTGCCCGGCCGAGCCGGCACCTGCCTGAGGTTTGCAAGCTGGAAGTCGCCAGTGCGAGTAAATTATTAGAGGCTTTTGTTTAGCACAGAATGGGGTAATAACTGATAAAAGTTATGGATCCCAGTGGGCTCCATGCTTTTCCAGCTCGCACAGCTGTGTTATGGCTGTCCTGGATTTGCATTCCGGGAAGCGTGCCCGAGGGTCTGCGTCCGCACATGTGCGCTCGGGCTTTACAAGCCACGGCGAGAGGCTTCCCTGGGCTTCAGTCACCACACCTTCCATGTCCTTGGATCGTGGTTTTATAGGGAGTTTGGCTAAGGGATAATGTCCGTATTTTAATCTCTGTTGTTTCCCCGCGGGTCAATATTTTAAACATCGTAGTCCAGGATTTGTATTTTTTTGCAAGGTTTTTGAATGCAGTAATGAAGCAATCAAGTTGAATTTTGCTGCAAGGAGCCAAAGTGTCTGGATCAGCTCTGACCTACCCTGACACTGCCGTTATCCACTGAAAGCGCCCTTCGGAGGGGATTTGCCTCATTGCCTTTTCTAGCCGAGCAGAGGGAACACCGAAGTGCCGTGGGCAGTGTGGGAGCCCACCATGGGACTCGCGCCTTGGGGGAGCAGAGCCATTTTTAAAGTTAATATTTCCCCCACTCATTTTTTCCCTGAATGCAAGATTTATGCGGTCGCATGCCCTGGAAGGGGATGCTGCTGTCTGCGCTCCTTGGCAGAGAACGGAGGAGGGACAGACCCGTGCCTGGGACAGCATCCCCTTCTTTACTTCTGCCATATTTTTTTTCACCTCTCTTATACCTTGTCTCAGTGGCAAGTGAGGAACAAACTGAGAAAAAAAGCAAGCGAAGAGAATGTGGGAAAAGGAAAACCGAGTAATAGGGAAAGCGTCAAGATTTTTAATAAAAAGGAAGTGAAATATATTTCTGCTTTTTCCGAGCAGATCTAATATTTCCCGTCAGCCCAGACTAGGCTTTTGATAAACTAGGAAGATATATTTGTTTTGACTAAAGCACTTTGGTTTGCATGCTACCGAGGGAAGTGGCAGGTTCTGCATTTCTTAATGCCCCCGAGCCCGGACAGGACGAGCTGATGGGCTCAGTGTGGGGAAAACAAGGAGGAACAGGAGATCCCCTGATATATGAGGTTTATGACTGAGTTATCTCATAGTGCTGTCCTGCCTTGAACTAAAGCACAAGGCTGCACGTGTTACTTGCCAATTTGAAATAAATAGTTCTGCTGTTGTAAGGACACGCGTAAGCGCTGGTGAAGGCAGAGGAACACCCGACTGACACAAACACCCGGCGCCAGAGCTCTGTTTGTCTCCAAGAGCAAAACCCCAGCCATCACTCAGGACAGTTTTCACGTGTGTTCTGGGCCCCACCGAGTGCAATGGCTTCCCAAGGCATGAGCGAGACAAAAATGGATTCACCCGTAGCACAGGCTGGCTTCCATAAAGGACTGTCTCAGAGCTAAAAGTCTTGCAGACGGGAGCTCAAAGACAACAGCATTCCTGGGGACTGTACCCACTAACCGTCCCGGCAGCGATGCCGAGAGATCCTGCCCGACCTGCAAACGTCGGTGCCCGGTAGGAACGCCGAGAGAGCGGTGCTTACCCATCAGGGACACCCAGATGGAGAGAGCAGTTCCATAGATGCTGAAGTACTCCAGGATATCGTAGCGCATGAAGCACAGCACTGATAAGCCGGGGCCATCACATACATGGTAAAACTATTTTAAAAAAGAAAAAAAAAAGAGAAAAAAGCATTAGAAAACTAGTTCCTTACACACAAGGCCAGGCTGGATGGGGCTTTGGGTGACCTGGTCTGGTGGGAGGTGTCCCTGCCCGTGGCAGGGGGTCGGAACTAGATGATCTTTAAGATCCCTTCTAACCCGAACCATTCTGTGATTCTGTGCTTCTAAGGTAAAGGCTCTTATCAACTGGCCTGAGACAGCCTTTGCGTGGCTGTGGAGAGGATGGCCAGCCAGAACAGAACAGCCTCCAATACGCCAGGGTCACCGATAGGCGGTAATGAATGTATTTGAGAGATAATGTCACCGTTCCCGATTGCAAATTGCCTGAGAATCAGCATTCTTCTCTCTTAGTAGAATTATTTGTGGACGAGCTGTAGTTTGCCTCTTGGTCTGTGCCAGAATTTGCAATCTGATGGCCAAGCTGCTTCAAGCCAAGCCGCGGGCGGCGCAGGGACGTCCTCTCCAGCAGGAGGAGGACTCTGGGGTTACGGGTCTAATTGCGAAAGATTCTTGTAAAACAATTCAAAATGAGTGTCCTGATGAAATGTGCCTGGGTGCCAGGTCACTGTCCAGGCTAAAAAGGGTTTATATGGCCAGACTGAATACTGGGGAATTCACTCATTAGTGCACCCCCTTAAAAGCCGCTGCTTTCTGCCCATTAGCTCATTGATTAGGTTATTTGCAAAAAAAACCTCCATTGTCATGCAACACAAATGCAGACCAAGCCAAGAGAAATTTTCCAGTGCGATCAGAGGAATGCTCCCAGTGTTTGCCTGGCGCTCGCCTTTTCCTCCGAGCACTCAGCCCGGCGACTTCTCCAGTGGTAGCACCACCGTCCTTCGCCGTTTCTGAAGAAGTCCCTTTGCCGCTTGGCAGGACGCCCTTGGAACAATCCTGGCTGTCACGGCCCAGCGGGGATGCTGATATTATTTATAATGGGAATTGCTGCGAGTCCTTTGGCTCGCTGCGGTTTCTCGAAAAGATTGCACCACGGCCGTAATTCTTTTCTCTGCTTGAGATTGGGTTCGGGGAGTCCAGAGACGGGGCCAGGGGGTGGAGGGAGGGAAGAAAGGGTGGAAGACAAAGAGCGTGTTTCTGGCTGGCGTCGCAGCACTTGTCTGCGATGGACATATGCTTTCACTGCTCTGATGAGGTCTCCTGGGGGAGCAGGAGTGGGATGCTACAAGAAAGGCAACAGCAGCAGCTGCTGCCCGTCCGACACCCCCCGGCCATGCTGGCAGCTGCCTTCCCTTCCCCTCCCCACGCACAGACATTTTGCCTCTTCAACCTCTTCGGCGAGGACCTGTTCCACCTTCCGTCAAAACACGTGCCAATTTTCCTATTGGCTTCTCGGGGCGGTGGAGCAGACACAAAACTGGTGCAAAATGAAACCCTAGATGTCTGGCTTCCCTGGGGTGCTGGGGGGGGCGCTCAGCTGGGATGTTTTTAATAACTAGTTTTATGGAACTGGCAGAATTCCCCCCCCTCATTGTGTTTTAATTGGAGGTCTGAGTGGTGGATCCTTAGGAAGAAGAGCCTGCCCTGGTTCAGAGCCCTCCTTTACCCAACCTGCTGCCGCGGATGAGCTTTTCACACCGGGAAGGTGCTTTATCCTGCCTCAGTTTCTCTGACTCCGTACAAGGGACACGACAACCCTCATGAGATGCCTTGAGATGGGTGGGGAGAAGAGGTAAATGCAATATCTGTTGGGTTGCTGGGCTATTTCCTTCGTATCCTTTAGCAGAGCATTGCCATGGCGTTAAATAGGAGACTTTCCAGTGCAGATGCTGCTTTAGGTCCCCAGCCCGTGTGTGTGCAGAGGCACTCAGCAGCGACGTGACGTACAGAGCACATACTGCTGGGAGAAGGAATATGAATTATTTTGTATAAGTACGGACAACTGACTTTCTCCACCCGTTATTCCCACAGGAGGGAAGGCAGGGTGATTCTGAGCCTGGTGAAAGACACGTTTTCAAACCGCTCTGCCAGGGTGGAGGCTTAATCGTTATTTTTCTTGATAACTCAGCAGCATGTTTCAGTCTTTCCTTTCCCAGTGCAGACGCTCCCCTGACTCCAGCATTGCTCCCATCACCAGTTAGCAATTGCAAAATCAATAATTTGACTACGTGCTTTTGGCTAAAACAACAGAAGCATAGCAAGAGGCTCTGGATACAATTTAAACCCCAAATTCAGCGTGGCCACTCACCAGCTGTAAAACAAAGAGGAAAACCGGCTCCAAAACATTGCACATCAATCAAGTGGCTTTGCACCCAAACCTTCTCCCCAGCCTCACAACCATAAAAGACCATTAAATCTCTGTAAGGCCACCCCTTAGGACATCCTAAACTGAAGAATCAGCTACTCAGCACTGCAACATAGTGGGGAAATAACTGAAAATGGACATTCTGGGGGTCGTGCTCACTGCTGTTGGGTGAGGTCCAGCTGCCCTTCCCGGTGGAGACCCGGCTCAGCGGGTATTCGGGGGGGAAGGAAACATGCAGGGGGGGTAGGGGGACACCTTACCGCCACGAAGAACATGGTGAAGAAGTAAACCATGGCTTCCATGTGGAAGCGCCGCTTGGCCGCGATGCTGATGGTGGGGAGGAAGACCAAGGTGCTGATGGTGGGCAGAAGGAGCTTGGCCACCAGTGAACCCATGGGTGCCTCGCGGGCCGGCGGCTCCCGGGGACAGGGTCTCTGCGAACTGGATGAGGACAGTGGAGAAAACAGCCGTGGCAAGTGTGCTTTAAAATTTAAATGCCCTATGTGGGCAGGGAACAGCTGCCGCTGCCGCAGCCGCCCCCTTCGCTCCTGTCTCTCACCAACAGCAAAATTCTTGACGCAGCCGGCGGCTCCCGGCAGCAGATGCTCCGTGCCCCCGAAATCGCCCCGGGTGTTTCTAAAGGAGCGAAGGGGAGTGTCGTCCTTGCACGCCTTGTGCTGGGTGTCGGACCAGGGTGTGCGGAGGGTGAGGACTGGGGGTTTGCTTGCTCCCCACGGGGACACCCCACCTCTGCATCCCGCTGCCCCCGCGGGTCAGTGCTGCTGGAGCAGCCCGGCAGGGAAAAACCATCTGCTGCTCCGTGCTGGCACAGAGTAGGGAAGAACTGGTATGTGGCAGGTACCAGAGGGTTTTAAAGTAGGGGGACGTATCCTGCTACCTTTGCTGCACCTGAGAAATACACACCAAGCTCCGAATCTGCCTTTTATTTCCCCCGCGAGGGCAGACGCGGAGCACGGGCGTCGGGGCGCTGGGCTGAGGCAGTGTCGGACGCCCGCCACGCGTGCCTGCCTGCCCTCCCGTGCGCTCACACCGAGCTCAGTTTCTCAACCATGCCCTCAGGCTTCTCTGCGTGGACGCGTCCAGGAGATCTCCCTGAAATTCAGGAGCCGAGCATCGGTGGGGTGGAGGAGTTTGAGCAGATCACTGTGCGGCACAGAAAAGCTGGAGGAAAGGAGATCAAATCCAAGCAGCGCTCGGGCTGCTAATCTACTCAGTGGCTTCTCTCTTTTATTATGACTTTTTATTATATCGCTGCTGCTCCCCTCCTGAGTTAATTTCTTTTCCTTGGAGCCTCGCAGGGATTCTCGGCATCTTTTCGGTACAGCTGTTCCCGGGACGCAGGGAAGCAGGAATGTTACACTTGAGCAACCGGCTTTGTGGCTGCGGGTTCGGGGAGGAGGCTGTGAGCCGCGGTAGGAGCCACCGACTATTTCTGAGCCCCATCGGATGGGCTCGGCTGTCCCCCTGGGAGGGGGGAGGGGGGGTCCGGTGGAAAGGCAGGCATGTACGGAATCAAAAATGCTCCTTAAACCACTCTGGCGAAGTTGGAAAGGGCTCCGGGAATGGGAGCGCAGGGGCGTTGTGTGTGCAGTGAGAATGGCACGAGAGCGTTAAAGCGCTGACCCGAGAGGGCTGTGCCGAGAGCCTTCCCCGGGCACAGCTGCGATGAGCTGCGCAGGGCTGCCGTTTTCAGCTGATATTGCAGGAACCATCCACGTTCCTTGGCCGGCTGCAGGCAGCGTCGCTCCGGGGGACGCTGCCCACACCACGTCTCCAGCCGCCCTCCTGCCTGGGCAAGCCGTAAACTAACCACAAACCCCTGCAAAACTGAATGTCTACCAACAAATAGTGAAAAACTCTGGTGCCCCTAATAACCATGAAAATTAATCCCTCCAAGCCAGCACATAAATACCCTGCTTCTCCCCGCGCCTCCAGCCCTGAGCGGGAAGCGGAGCCGAGTGCCAGCCCGCCCCGGAGTACCCTGTTCCTTTGCTGTGCCATATCCTCAGAGGTATCCGTTATTCCGCGTTATTCTTGCAGGAGCTGCTTGGACCAAGGAAGATGCTCAGGGCCGGTGCGTGCTGCACGGCGGGGCTTGTCCCCGGGAGGGTTTTGAGTGGGGCTGGTGTCAGCTGGTGGCACAATCCGCTCCGGATTCCTGGCTAAGCCATCCGCATCCACCCTGCTTTTGTGGCCACGAGGTCGGTGTCAGAGAGGTGAAGGCGCAGCTCAAAGTGAGTTGGCGAGGACAAACTTCCGCCTCTGGGTACAAAGCAGCCCCCCTCGCCCTCCTGGGACCACTTGCAAGGAGGTGGCAGTTGTGCCACAAGCCACCGTTCGCGAGGATGCACGAGGCTGGTGCTCGTGCCAAATGGCATCAGTTGGAAAGTACGATCGAGCAGTTGTTAAATGCTTCCCCCTCGCCCCCATCCTTTCCCCAAAACCTAGCTGGAGCCCACTGGAAAGGAAACCCCGTTGGCTGCCGGATGCAGCAAGTGCCAGCCATGGCAAGCGCTGCCCCGAGCAGGGAAGTGTTGGAGCTCTCAGGAGCGAGAAAACATTCCACAGGTTGTCGGGTCGGGGCTGGTTGTTGTTTTTTTTTTTTCTCTCCCAGCTGCACACCCTGGGCTGGCGTTTGGTTTGCTGCCAGCGCTGTAGGCATAGAGGGGAAAAAAAAAAAAACAAACCACCAACCCCACACCGGTTTGCACACGTGTTCCAGCTATTATTGAAAAAAAGAGAGCCCGAAGTAAGCCGCGAGGCGAGGGGCAGGCAGGTGGCGAGCTCCTGTCGGGAGCTGCTGCTTAAAAGGTCTTTGTTCAGGCTGCGAACAAACCGCAGCGTCAGACATGGGCTTCGCAAACCTCCCCGGGAAGGAACCTGAATAACAAAGGGCCGGGGCTTTGTTCCTTCTCTCCTAAACAGGTAGGAAATGTAGAAAGAGCAAATTTTAGCTCCTGCAGTTAAGTACTTCTGGCAAGCGGATTCGAAATCCACATTCCACAGGGCTAATTTTGTGTGGACCGGAGCGCACGCAGGAACGGTGATATATATGGCTGAAAACCGGTTCCCAGACGCCAAAACCAGGTCCTGGTATGCCGTCCTGGATCCTTCCAGGGTAACATTAACCATGACTTTCTGTAAGAGCTTCTACCCTTTCAACTCAGACACTGCAGGGAAGGAGAGAGACGTAGATAGATTTGTTTTATTTTTAATATGGGGGTGATAGTTTGAAAGTAGTATATATTGGAACCGAGGATGGGGGACCCGTGCCAGTTGAGAGCACTGAGAGTATATTCTCCTTGGATAGGCATAGGATGATCTTTCACCCGTGTGCGGTGTAGCCTGTGTCGGAATTGAAACCTGCTCCATTGTGTGTCCCCGGCTACCGCCAGGTTTGAAATAATGGTGATAATGACACTAAAGTGGAGATTTAAGGTTGCGGCTTCTAGGCGGGTTTGCCATTTGCGGTGCCAAAACACAAGCGTCGGTGTGAGCGGGTGCGCCCGGAGGGCTGCGCCAGTTCAGCGCTCACCGCAAAGTGTTAATTACCATTTCTGTTCATTCGGAGTCGAGTTTTTCATCTCCGTAACACTTTGACTCGCACGCTCTGGACTGAGGGATAACGGTGAAAAGCTGGATGTTGCCCGGTTTCAGCAGGATGATGTGCTCTGGCTCAGCCCCGAAGGAGCCCCGAGCCGTTTGGCGAGCACGGCACCGTCCAGCTTGCAAAGATTTCTTGCCGTCTTGCCGCTCTGCCTCGGGAATTTGCGCAAGAAACCTCCTGGTGTGAAAGGGCCTGGTGCAAGCGTGGAGCAGCCCGTGGGCAGGAGCCCTTCCCTGCCCAGCTGGAGAAGGGACGGCTGTAGCGTCTGGATAAAATACCTCTCGTCGCCTACCGCAGCCGTTTGCAGGAGGCGCCGGGGCAGACGGTGCTTTCTGGAGAGCTGAAATCCTCACCCGGGCCCTGGCACGAGGGAACGGGAGCCCCATAAAGGCAGAGCCACCGGCTGTGCCGGAGCCCCTTGCGCGGCCGGCGCTGCAGACCCGGCTCTCATCCACCCCGCTCCCATCCCCAGCCCTGCCAAAGCACCTGCATCCTTCTCTTTTTTTATTAGTGGAATAAATTGCCACTTAAAATATCCATTCTCTGAAAGGCCTGGCCCCATTTTAGGCAGCTTTAGCTGAATACTTGCCCTTAAAAAAATTCCCCCCTTCCCGTCTCCCTCTTGAATAAACCTATTATGCATATTCCTCATCGGTATCCTCACTTCTTTTTTCCTTAAGGGTTTTTTTTTTTTTCACTCTTCCCTTCTCCTCTACACTCTTGTGGCCCATTACAAGTACCGTTAATGGTGGGGACACGTCTTTTCTTGTCACCAGTTTTCCATTGCTCATACCCTTCGGGGTGTCCCGGCTGCTCGGGGCGGCCATCCTGCTGCCAAATTTGGGGGGGGGGGGGGCAGGCAATGCAGGGGTTTATTGCATGTTTCATGGTGTTTAATGGGGTTTTTTTTACAGTCCTGACTCCTGGAGCCCGGTAACGATGTGAGGGTCTCAGCTCTCACCCCGTTGGTCAAAAATGTCATTTTCTGAAGAGAAAAGCTTGAAGCTGTGGTGCTTCAAGGCTGAAAATCCAGAAGGGAATGAAACCAGTCTTAGGGTTTTGGGGAGTCTGACTCATGGTTTTTGAATGCCTGTGGTTGGCAGTGCTGCAGAGCTGATGGCCCTCAGCACAATACTGCACAACTTCCATGCGAGACTCATTCCATTAAAAGAAAAAGCTTTCCTTTTTTTAATCTTTGCGTAGCTAAAATTTTGAACTGTGCGACTTGTCCAGAAGCTCCGGGGACGTTTACTCTTTGGGGACAGGCAAAATTAAAGTGAAAGAAATCTCCAGGAAAAAAAAGAGGGTTTTAAAGTTGTTGAAACTCTGGCCATGACCGTACCTGGGGTCACTGTGGTCGCTTGTGGCTTTCAAACTGCCCAGAGATATTTTTTAATAGGAATCTGATGGCGAGAGCAGCGTGGGGTCTTTTGCTTGTTCAGTTTGACTCAACATTTTGCAAACCTCCATGGATGAAACCCTCACGCCAACATGGTATAAATCATCGTCATCCACGTACATGGAGTCACGCAGGCATGAAGTGCCTTGCCCAACACTGCACCGTAGGTCACTCTGCAAGGGACCGGGACTGTCTCTAAAGGACCCTTTTTTTGGACTCCTCTTGCTTGTTTTAGTTACCCAGTGGCAGGCCATACCCACAACTCTTGAGAAGAAGGTAGGGCTGGCTGCCAGGGCCTTTTTTGGGGGTTTTGCCACATTTTGATGCCCCTGGCAATGTCCCGGCCATGCAGGGACCTCACCCACTTCGTGGCTGGCTCCATGCGCCAGGCTCGACTGGAAGTAACGTTGAACAAATGGGTCACTTCTGTAGGCAGTCTTAAAAAAGAAAAAAATCAGTTACTCGTCTTGCCCCCGAGCAAAGACAAAGCTGCTGGGGGGTCCCAGGCCAACAGACTCCAGACTACACTCCTGCTCCTCCTCGAGCCTGGCTCTCCTGGACCTGAGCAGGTGTTTTGGTGGGGCTGACTATGGTAGAGCTGTCCCATCTGCCATGCTGGCGTGGGGGCTGAGCCAGAAAAGGGCTAATTTTGCTGGGAAAGCAGTGCTGGAAACCTACAGCCCATGGCTGGGGCATGGCTCTGGCTGACCAAGAGCAGGTCCTGTGGTACGTTGTTCATGGAGGACCTGCTCTAGGGATATGCGTGGGGCTCAGTGGGTCCAAGGGATGGTGGTTGGGTTGGGATGGGAAGGTGTCCCGTGCTGGGGACCACAGCGAGACGGCCGGTGGCTTGTGCCTGGATCAGAACTTACCGTCACTCTCTGCTGCAGGTCAAGGATGGAGGTCCCCCTCCGCAGCAAAGGCTGCCCTGGCAAACGGACCCCCCAACCCCTCCCCAGATGAGAGGGCCTGATCCTGCAAAACGCAGAGTGCCTCCGCTCGGCTGAGCAGCCCTGGCTCCCGCTGAGCAGAGCCAGTGCCCAGCCCAGCACTTTGCTGAACTCGTTTCAGCCAAGGAAACTCCTTTCCTCTGCAGGCACTTCTCCGGCCAAACCAGCAGCCAGTCGCCGGCGTCTCTCCCCCGGCTGGAAGAGGTTATTTTGGAGTGTCTGTCGCTCCTTTTATTTGCACGGCACCGGTTTGGGATGGAAAGCCTGGCAGCTGCCTGCCCCGCAGCTGCCGTGTGTCCCTCGGGGAGGTTGTCAGGGTAAGAGCCCACCGACCCCACGCCGTCGCAGGGACAGGCATTGCTCCGGTGGCTCTGAGCAGTGCCGGGAGGGGAATGCTCAGCACTGGGACCTCCAGAATGCTTTGCCAAAGAGTGCAGGATGCAGGGCTGGCTCAGGGACCCTCGCCCGAATCCTGAATTTCCCTGGGAAAGTCCAATATGAGCCCTCAGCGACCGTCCCTGGGTGGGAAAGCCTCTCACTGTCCATGCAGGTGCATCTTGTCTCAATTTACTCCAAGCCCAAAAGCAGTAAATAACATCTGCAAATCATTTCTAACGCTTATGCCAAAAACTGGGAGATAAAAAATGCTGTCGTCTGAGCCCGGCCGTCGGTGATTAATGCCGTACCTGCCGGCAGCCTCGGCGGCGGCAGCAGCACCCGCAGCCCCGCGATTTTGGGGGCAGCGCTGGCCCCAGGGGTTTTGGGGTGGTGGGAACGGGGGCTGGGCCAGCCCCACGTTGGAGCCGTGGGGGTTTGGCCGATGTGAAGCTGGATGGAGGCTCGTGTTTTGGATCTGCTCTCCGGTGCGTTTTGTTTTCGGGGCTGTTTTTGCTCCCACCGAGGCGATGGCATCGCTCCTGCTGATTTCACGAGGCCGGGCCGGGGCTGCGTAAGCCGCGCTGCTGCGGCCAGGGATAACACTGCGTGATTTATGGGAGCAATCAGTTGCCACTAGGAGCCGGTTAGGAATTTTCCGATGAAACGGGGATTGCGTCAGAAACCGCTGAGTCATCTCAACTGTTTCATAAAAAAAAAAAAAAAAAAAAAAAAATCCTTTGGCTTTGATGAACTTTTGGTGAAGCACAGGGACCAAACGCGTCTCGCCTGCTGCCGGCTCCCCCAGCGCTTGCCTCGGGGACAGCCTTCCCCCACCAGCCCGCTTTCCTCCCCCCGGTGCTCCCCAATCCCGGGGTGTCCCTGTGGCAGAAGGGGGTGTGGGGTCACCCGGGGATGGGCTCTCCTGGGGTGCAACCTCCTGCCAAATGCCAAACCCCAGGGCTGGCAGGAGCGCACCGGGGCAGGGGGGGACGCAGGGGCTCACACGGACCCGGGCAGCTCTGGCGTTTTCAATGTGAAATATTTTGATGCTTTTAAAACCTCTCGTGTTCAGACTTTTCCCTCCTGGTTGTTCCAAAACGGAAAGGGTTTTCTCCTGCGTGTCTCGGGCTGGGATATTTTGAAATGCAGAAGTTGGGTGAACTCAAGTGCTAAATTTTCCCAGTGTCCTGGTCACAGCCAACCGATGGAAAATTGAAAGTTGCAAATCAACCTAGCTGGGTAAATTAAAACAGGCTGGCAGACATTTAGCCAAACAGAAAAGGAGACTTCATTTCCCATGTAAATTTTTTGGGACAGATTCTCCACTCAGCTTCACACAGCCATCCCTGGGAGGACTGAGTCCCAATTAACACCACCAGGGACCCGCAGCGATTCCCGCAGGGTGCTGGGAGCTGTGCAGGGATCCGTGCCCCACGGCGGGGTCAGAGCATACCCTGAGGCCCCGCAGATGGGAGCTCCTGGCCCACCGAAGATGGCGAGGGGGCTGAACGTTGCCACCAAGGGCCAGGAGCAGCCTCTGGCGATAACCGCGACAAACTACAGTGATCGCCCTGGGTGCAGAGCCAGTGCCGGGGGGCAGTGCCCCGCTGGGAGCACTGGTTTTGCCCTGTGTGGGGCAGGTCTAGAGGGGAAGGAGGAAAGGCTTGAGCTGAAGCATCTCTGGTGCGACGAAGGAAATGGTTCAGGTGGGCTGCCCAAAGCTGCTGGGATGTGACCACCGCGTGGGCAGGGGGGATGTGCGGAGGAATGTATAGCAACGTGTGTCACCACGTAGGCGAGGTGTCTCGGCAACCACATTTTACATGTAAAGACCACAGAGAACAGACCGCATATGCCGCAAGTAGGTTACATACACAGTATAACTGTGTCCTTCTTTATGCCATGGGCTTTTCTCTCTGACACACACATAGATGTCACATACTATACGTGCATGGCTGTCACTGAGCCAGGGGGACTGTTCTCACCCCAAAATGGCTCTTCACATGCACCAAGCCCATTTTCTGACCGCCGCCGTTCTCCTGCGTGGCAGAAAACTGTTTCAAGCAGCACGACTTGACGCCGAGCCTTGCCAAGTGACACCAAAAGCAGAGGATCACGGGGATTTGCTTTATTTTTCAGCAGAAAGGGCAATTAAAAACCTGGCAGACCGTACCCTGCCAGCCCTCCCTGCACTTCCAGAGGCAGGATGCGGCCGCACGGTCCCTGCTGAGGTACCGGGACTATTTTGGGCCACCTCACTTTGTGCTGGCGATGCGGGGGGAGGGGTGTGGGGGATGGAGGGGTGGGGGGCAGCGGGTACCGGGGGTCGGAGGGGGCGCAGCATCTTCCCGGGGTGGGGGAGTTCAGCATCTTCCCGGGGATGGGAGCTCAGCATCTCCCCGGGGGATGCCCGGGGGCGGGGGGGGGGGGCCCGGCGCTGCGTGTGCCGGGCGGGCGGCGGCGGGGACGCATGCGTGCGGGCTCCCCCCCCGCCTGTGCCCCCCCGGCCTCGCCGCAGGAAACCGGCTGGCGGCCGCGGGCCGGCGCCGGGGGAGGCGAGGGGTTAACCGGGGTGGGGGCATCCCGGGCCGAGAGGTGTGAATTCCGCCCGCTCCCCCCCCCCGCTTCTCCATCCCTCCATCCCTCCACACCCCCCCCTACACCCCCCCCGCCGCTATAAGAGCGGCCGGCGCGGGCTGGGGGGAGCCACTGCGGCGGCTCCTCCTCGCTGGAAGCCCCGGCGCTTTTGGCTGCCCTTTGAAGTCGGAGAGGGAGAAGGAGGGAGGGAGCGTCTGGGGCCGCCGCCGCTCCGCGCCGCCGCCGCTACCGCCCGGCCCCGGGAGCATCGTCCCCCCCCGGCCCCGCCGCATCCAGGTACGGCCCCGGCCCGGCCCCGCGGGGGTCCGGCCCCGTCCCCGCTCCCCCGAGCCCCGGCAGCGCTGCCCGGCGCCGCTCTCCGCCCTCCGGCATCGCCCGCCCGCCGCCGGCAGGTCCAGGGGCTCCCTCCGGTACCGCGATGCTCGTCGGCGACATCCCTCCCCCGCTTCTTTAATTTTTTCTTCTATTTAAACATGCAGCTCTGAGCGACTCTAGGATAAACCCTGAGCGAGCTCGGTTATTGGCTTTGAGTCAGAAGTGTCTGGAAGCCTTAATGAAAACCAAGTGTAAGGCAAGTCTCAGCCACCTGTCCCCGGGATCCCCAGCCAAGCGCTCTGGGCTTCCATTAATCAATGGATCTGCCTCTTGGAAAGTGTCTTTTGCATGTTGGACCTCTACCCTGGGGCGATCGCAAAGCGGAGTTGGGGACCTGGAAGCCCTCTGGTAATTTCTCTAAGCCAGATACCAAAGCCGTGCTGGCACTGCTGGCGGTTCTGCATTTCCAAAACTGCCACAAAAACCCTTGCAAGAAGGAAAGAGGAAAAAAAAAAAAAGGGGTAGGAAAGAAGCTCTTTATGTTGCAGGTCTGCAGTCCTGCCCCCTCTCCCCAGGAGCAGCCCCTCTCCCTCCTCCCTACTTCCCAAAGACACTGTCTAGTTACTTTTCAAGGGAAATTAGCTTAGGGGAGAATATTTTTATTTTTTTTCTTTTTCTTACAGACATGAGCTGCTTTGATTGCCTGGAAGCATGATTTCCTGAAACCTGCTCCTTTCTGGCTCTTGCAGTGAGGTTCACAATAAAACGTATTGTGGTTTTGAGCTGGGTTTTATTTAAGAAAATGCCATTCTGGGTTGCTCTCTTTCATGAGGCAGATGGAGAGAGAGATGAAAGGCTGACACTTGGGATACTTCATTTCTGCTCTTTAATTGTGGGTGGTTTCTTTTCTATAAGAACAGGCTTCTTCCCTGGGAATCGGTGGGAATTAGAGTGGAACAAATGAAAAAGGGAAAAATAATGGCTGTTAATTGCATTTTTTTGTCTATGAAGCCTTTCACCTCATTCTTCCAGGAGCAGTTCTGTAAACGAGGATATTTAAATGCGCTGCTTTTATAGATCCAGGGACGCTTCTTGTTACTCGCTGCCTCCTGTGCAACGCTTGCTTTGGTGTGAGCCACGTTCTCTTCCAAGGCAGGCTGGGAGCCTCGGCTCGCACTGGTGGTATCAAGCGCAGCCACTGGGAACCAGTGCAAAGTTGTGGTTTGGAGGATAGCAACCGAGACGGGATGCGAACCTGTACCGTGTTAATGCTGCCATTAATTAAATATAACTTCAGGATGGAGCCCTTGCAGTCACTGGTGGTTGGTGTCACTTAGCTGACCGGGAATGCCGAAGAAGACACGTGCTGTGTAACCCAGGCTGCGAAACGGCCCCTGCTCTCGCCGGGTGGTGGGGCTGGATGGGAGTTTTGCTTAGTGTGGGGTCTGGTTGCTTTCCAGGATGAAGATATCTAAGTGGAGGTGGAGCAGCATCTCCATCAGTGCGCGGTCCCAGCTGAAAGGCACCCTGGCCCTTCTTCTCGTGGGCAACGTTGCCTTTGTGATCGCTCAGGTAAGCCCATCGCCTTGCTGGGACATCCCTGGGCTTTAAAATGGTGTGGGGTCTGGGATGGGTAACTCCTGGGACTTGCAGGACTGGTCTGCGCGTGAGTTGGCTCTCCAGCAAATGTGAGGATGTGTGACTTGGCCCAGCTCTTTAGTCTGGGCTTAACTCAAGTTGTACCATCCATGGCTAAGAGGGGGCGCAGATCACTTCCAGGGCTCTGTAAGGCCGTGCCCTGTTCTGGAGCAAGCACCGCTTCCCTGGTCCCTGCAGTGGTTGGAACTTTCATGTACTTTGCCTGGAATATTATTATCCCTTTCCCAGTAAATACAGAATTAATAGAGCTCCCCTAACCAGCTGGTGATTCTGGATGGAAAAAGACATCCCTACCCCGTAATGAGCAATAGCTGGGACCCCCCCAGGAGGTTCTGCGCCCCTTGTGAAGGGATGCAAATGCCTTACTGAGCCCAGGCATGTGGTGGTGACACTGCTGGTGGAGCAGCTCCTTTGCCCTCTGATGCATGGTCACGCTGCTGCCTGAGATGGGGGTGTCAGGGACCCTCCTTGACCCTCAAGTGACAAACCTGTACTTGCAAAGAGAGCACATGGCCTCCTCCCGCCTGCTAGCGTCCCCCGGCATGGTCTCCCACTGCAGAGTGGATTTGCAAGGGTTTACTCAAGCTTTCAGTGAAGCTCTTGGCTGCAACAAGCTCTTCAGCTCCCTGAATTCATGGTGGAGCAAGAATCAGAGAGCACCAAAAGACTTGGAGAGTTTGGGGTTGTTTGGGAGCTCTGTTTTGCCAACTGAGAGAAACAATGAACATTTCCTTTCCCGAGGAATCCCAAATATTGCCATTTCATTCCAATTTGTAATGAAAACACAATTGGAAAAATCCAGGGTTTCTTGCGAGATGGCAATCTCGGGCTTGACCTCAGATGGAGAAGGAGATGCGCCGTTCGCTTGGGGCAGGTTGGGCGAGGGATGCCCTCAGCCCCCCCGCGCAGGCTCTGAGGTGCGGCTGCTGACTGCTGCTTCTCTCCCTGACCCACCTGGTGCCTCAAGCAGGACCTGGCGCAGACCTCCAACAGCCTGGAGGAAGGGGCAGACGTCACCGCGTACTGGTGGGGCGAGTGGACCAAGTGGACGGCGTGCACCAGGACGTGCGGGGGAGGCGTCAAGTCCCAGGAGCGGCACTGCCTGCGGCAGAGGTACGGCGCCCGCCCGCCAGGGTGCGGGGAGCTCCAGCTTGCTGGAGGTAGACTTGATCCAGAAGGTCATCGCTCAGTAGATAAGCACTTGGTGAGAAGGTGTTGTCTGTCAAACGCTGCTTGTGGAGAAGGTAAGTATGTCCCTGAGCGTGCTGCCATGAGGATGCTGTGCCCGGAGGACCAGCCAAGCTATTCCTGTGCTGGCCCTGAGGTGTCTCCTGCGGGGATCGGTGCAGATGGGCAGCAGACATGGTGTAAGCCCGTTCTCAAGGCTTCTGGGCACAGGGGCCAGGACACTGTGGTGCAGGGTTGGTTGGGGACCCGCTGATCCCGGCTGTTCTGTGCATGGCTCTGCCTTCTCCGGGCGCTGTGGTTGCCAGAAGGCACCTTGCAAATCTTGTCCCCAGGGCCTTGTCCCCATGATACCTCCTAGGGAGCTGTAATAAGAATAATTGTTGCTGCGGGTAGCCAGAGAGACCTTTGCTCTCAGCTCCAGTGAGACTGCCCTAGATGTCTGTGTGGCTCTGCTACATGGAGGCCGAGCTTACAGAAGCAGGGGACAAATATATTTAAAAAAGGGAAAAGAAGGCTTTCTGACCCCTGTCTAACCATCGTTTCTTTATTCAGAAGAAAGTCAGTGAGTGGGCTGGCTAATAAAACTTGCACTGGAACATCCAAAAGATACCAGCTCTGCAAAGTACAAGTAAGGATATCCTTTTTCTCATCAGGAACACCCGATATAAACCGTGGAAAATCATGCTCGCTTCCTGCGATGGCATTTCTGGGCCCCTTGGAGAGGTGACACCATTTCTCCTGTAGCTGTCACCCTGTTGTTCCTCCAAGCCAACAGGAGTTCCCTCCTTTGGTGCCCATCACCATCGTGTCGGGGCTTTGGGCCTTTTGCCTGCGCTGGGGGCCATAAAACCCAGCGGGTAGTTCTTGCACCATCTCCCGGGGGGGTTTCTCCTGGCTGTCCCTGCGGCGGGAGGAGGAGGATGTGGCTCTGGATGGGGCAGGCGGTGGAAACGCTCCTTGCAGCCGGTCGAGATGTGCCAGAAACCTTTCCCGCGTTTTGTTTTCATCAGGATATTAATGTATCCCATTCTAGGAGTGTCCTGCGAACGGAAGGAGCTTCCGAGAAGAGCAGTGTTCATCATTTAACTCCCATGTGTATAACGGCAAAACGTATCAATGGAAACCTTTATATCCTGGTAACAAGACATTCTTTGTGTGTTTCATAATGCTTAGCCAAAATATTTTGATAGTGATGATGCTATAGCCTGCGGGAAGGCTCCTCCTCTCCTGTTTTAAAGTGATTTTTCAGAGACACAATCAGCTGCCTCCCAAGTTCAAAGGCACGTTTTTGCAGCTGCAGGGTAGCTTAAAAATGAAATAACAACACGAATTCCTGGCTGTAGCTTGTGTTGGTCACAGCTCCCGAGCACCAGAGAGCTGGAAGGCTGGAGGAGGATGCGGGAGCACGGGGTGATGGGCTGCGCTGGCAGGGAGAGGCCGGCTCACCCCAACAAGTGTCCTTTGAGCTGGGGCCATCGCTGGCTGCGCTGCATTTCGGTGACATTTGCTCCCTCCCACACCCTTCACGGGCTCTGTCAAATGTCACCGAGATGCAGCCAGTGGGTTGGTCAGCCGGGGGGAGCGGTGCAGAACAGCAGGAGTAACGTGGGAGTCCGAGACTGAGATTTTTATGTTATTCCTAGGCACCTCACTCCCATTGAAATCAAGCATTAAACAAAAATCATGGCCAATTTTTAGAGCTATTGGGAATTCGGGACCTTTCTCCTGAGGAGGAGGCTCCTGAGCGCTGGTTCCTCAGATCCACGGTGCCATTTGGGTTTGGAAATAAAGACGGGGTCCAATGCAACTTTCTTGCTTTAGGGGTCTCTGTACATGCCTAAGAACAGCTACGCTTCATGAAATTACTTGTTGCCTCCTTTTATGTGAAGCGAGCCCCTGCCTCGCCAGCCTTCTGGGCAGGGTCAGCGTGGTAGAACTTGGCCCGTGGCAGGCTGGGTTGACTATAGCTCCTCGGCTGCTTTTGTCCCTTCCCTATGCCAAGGGGACAATTTCTTTAAAAGTATTTGCTCTTCAAGATGGTTCACCAGAATAGTTACAGTGAATTGTTTTGTTTTTTAGCAGGCGTTCACGTGGCTCCTGGGGGATTTGCAGAATAATGTTTTGACATTGATGCTGCCTTGCTTGGGCACGCGGGCCAGTGGGTATATGACCGCTCGCTAGTTGGCAGAGCTCCGCACTTAGCGTTGGGTTTCTGATGAAATATGAATCTGTCATTTGCTTCCTGCGGGTATTACAAAGCGCGGGACTGCCGTGTCAGTGGGTGCAGCCAGCCAGCTGCCTGCAGAAAGCAAAGGGTGAATGGAGTCCGACTTGAGTGAATGTTTATGGAAAAGTTCTTGTGTTTTAAGCTGCTATGGTTTTGAATATAGTCTTAATTATATGTATGCTTGTATCAGTATATCTATATTAATTTAAGTCATGTATTAAAAGTTGATATGTGAGCATGCATATGTTTTTGTGTAATGTGTACGGGTATCACTACTGCGAGTCCTTGCACAGAGTGGTGGCTCCTCCCGCTTCGGTGCCTGCCCTGGGCTGATGCTGGCGACGCGCTGGCATCCCGAGGTGCGCCCGTCCCTGGCAGCGGGGAGGACGGCCTGGCTGTGCGAGGGCTTGCAGCAGTGGGCTGGCACGCTCTCAGAAGTGCCATCTCCTGTCCGGCCTGAAGCACAAGAGATGGGAACTTCTGAGCTGCCGGCTGCTCTGCAATTGTGCTGTTGCTGCTGTTGTTTAGCTTGGCAGAGATTCGTTGACATTGGTAGGATGAAAAGTTATTGTGTTTCTGCTGTTTTGAATATATCTTTATATCCTTTCCCCTTAGATGACTATGTTCACATTTCTAGCAAGCCCTGTGACCTCCATTGC
This sequence comes from Larus michahellis, assembly GCF_964199755.1. NCBI lineage: Eukaryota > Metazoa > Chordata > Aves > Charadriiformes > Laridae > Larus > Larus michahellis. The sequence continues at coordinate 12,791,201 of NC_133910.1, read as the reverse complement.
ACCACTGTGGATGGTCAGAGACAGTTAATGGTTCAGGCTCGGGATGGAACATCCTGCAAATACACTGATTTCCGAGGGGTTTGCGTGTCTGGAAAATGTGAGGTTGTTAAACATTATAGCAAAAATATTGTTAGTAGCATTCAGAAAATTACAATGGGTGCGACATTTGCCTGACCCTCAATACTCTATTTGTGCATTATTTTTTGTTTTTAGCCGATTGGATGCGATGGCATTCTCTTTTCCACCCACACCTTGGATAAATGTGGAGTTTGCCAAGGAGATGGGAGCAGCTGCACTCATGTGACCGGCAGTTACCGGAAAGGAAATTCTCATCTTGGTAAGGCTTTTGGGGATCTTCTACTTTATTTGTATGAGAGGTTTTTTTAATTTTTTTAAAATGTATTTATTTTCTGATAAACTGCTTTCAGCTCTTACCAACTGCCCTGCTCCAGTTTTTCCCACGTGTTCTGCGCGTGTGTCAATGCCACTTGTAAATTTGGGCAGGGAAAGCCACCTTTAAAGAAAAACAGTAACTTTGCATGACTCGTGTCAGAAGCCTGAGGTCTGTGACGCTGAATGCTGCGAAAGGGTTATGCAAGAGGCTGGCGTCTATTTTAGTCTTATTTCAGTCTTATTTCTCATGACCCAGTAAGACTAGAAATAAATGGTTTGTAATAACAGGAAGCTGGGGTGTTCTGAAAGACCAGGATTTCCAAAATTAGTGTGAAGTAAAGCAACAGAACCTACTTGCCCTAAGTATAGCGACCTAACTCGGGAATAGTGATTAACGCTCCCTGAGGATCAGTGTGAGACGGAGCACGCTGCGGGGACTTCGGTGGCCTGGGGAGGACTCGTCCCATCACTTAGTGCCAAGCAAAGGGGGAACCGAGCTGGAATCTCTTGCTGGGGCTTCGGGAAGACCGGCTGGCGCAGGGTTCAATACTGAGCCCCAGGGCAGCTTCTCTAGCTGACAAAGCAGTTTTCAGAGATCTTTTCTTATACCAGTTTACCTAAATCTGTTATTTGTGCGTGTAAAGATTGCATTCTTTTTCCCCTTGGCTGTGTTTTTCCACCATAAACCAGGATTTTATCTTCTATTATCAATAAGGTCCTGTTTGCAGCCTAACAGCTGTCGACATTAGGGTTTTTTTTAATCCCTAACTCCTTATAAATAATTTTGGATCGAGGCCAGCCTGCTTGATATATTGCAATACTGACTACCAAGTGTTTCATTCAGATTATTCGTTACAAAGTTCCTTTCGTTAATCTGTAGTTTCCCATAGGCTATTCTCTGGTAACGCACATTCCTGCCGGAGCAAGGGATATCCAGATAGTAGAACGGAAAAAATCTGCAGATGTTCTGGGTGTGTATAACCTCTTGGTACTTCCCTACAATGCATGCCTATACTTGCTAATGCTTTTTCCAATGCGAAGATGAATGTAGTTTTATTGCAGACATGAGCTAAATCCATAGTCAACGTAAATCACCACCACGTTGTCTAAGCCAGCGCGTTTCTCCTCGCTGCAGTGGGAGCAGCCGGGCTGCACATAGCAACGTTTTGATTGCTTTAACGCAGACGCTGTTGGTCAATACTGTTGCCACTTCAGCGTGTTATGACAAACCCGCCTGGTGCCAGGTCACAGATGGCAGGGTGACTTCACCTCTCTTGTGATCCCCTTGACCTTGTTGCGCTTGGGGAATGTGCAATGGCCACGTGGCAGCAGCGCCAAGGAGATGGGACCTACACGTTGCCTCGCTGAAGTGTTGGTGGCCACGCCATCTGTCTTGTGATGGAGGTGGCAGAGCTGCTCAGGAGGGGGGTGGAAAAATCTGGGCTTGCCCAGAAGAAGCGCATTTGCTACTGTCATGCTGCCGTCATGGTCTGGTGCTGCCTCAGAGGCCCGTGGCCATGGGCAGGAAGGCTTGAATGAAAAAGGCTTGGTTTAGTGCAGCTCCTCAGTAGCTCTGGCTGACCTGTCTTGGGCCACGGCTGGGTCAGGTGGCAGCAGCTCAGTGCTCCCAAGGAGGCAAGTCCTGCCATCGGCCATCCGACGGTCTGCTTATTGCCTGCGGAGCTGGGATTATTAAATGCTCATGCTGTGCTAGTGCCAGAAGGGGGAGAGGAGCCGTGGGCTAGCATAAGCCATAAGCCAGGAGCTTGCGATGTAGAGGGACGCATGGCCCAGAACTCTGGGCATGTAATCGCATGACATGTGTTGGAAGTAGGCGATAAATGCATTGTAATGGAGGAGAAACACTTGTTTTATTACTGTGACACCCTAATAATTTTATCCCCGAATGCACAAGTGGCAATATTCCATACCTCCGCTCTTACATGCGATGGCACTGATTTTTTTCTCTTGTTTGAAGCTGTGGCTGATGAAGCCGGGTACTACTTCTTCAATGGGAACTACAAAGTTGACAGTCCGAAGAACTTCAACATTGCAGGCACGGTGTTCAAGTACCGCAGGCCCATGGATGTTTATGAGACCGGCATAGAGTATATTGTCGCCCAAGGACCAACAAACCAAGGGCTGAATATAATGGTGAGCTTTGACTTTTCAAGTTTGCAAGGCTGAGGGTGATGGAGAAGGGAAAATCTGCGTTGGATCGAGGAAAAGGTGGGCGTGGGAGCAGAGTTCTGCTGTGGTTTCCCAGCTTTCCTGGGCAGCTTGGGGAGCGGAGTGGGAGCAGTGACTGTGCCCGATTCCTTGCACGAACCTATTTTATTTGCGTCAGTGCTCTCGAGTGCAGGCAGGGCTGTGAATAATGAACGTGGGCTTGGTGACCCCTCGCTCTGCAGGGAGAAGATGCCTCAGGCATTGTGGGGGCACTTCTCTTCTACTCCTCGGCATTTTTATCCATGTTACCTGGCAGGAAAAGTAAAAATAAGAAACTGGGACAGACAGCTTAGAGAAGTGCACAGAACTTAAACCCCAACCCTTTCTTGAAAGCAAACCATCTAACACCAGGCATGTGAAGAAAAGTAATTTAATTTTTCTTCTGGGCAGCCAGCCAGAGGCCCAACTCCTGCCATCTTCCATGCAGCCCCGGGCTCCTCCGGACGGGGAAGGGATGGTTGCTTGGGTCCTTCTAAAGCGTGAGACCAGGGAGGGGTTGTAGCGCGTCAGCTGTGAGTGCCCATCCCCAGCAGGGATGTAGTCGCTGAAGGGGTGTGTGCACATTCCTCATAAAGCCACAAAACATGGGTTTGCAAGTGATGGTGGGTAACTTCTGAAGTGGCTCTCTCAAGTCTCTGGTGGCTCAGTGGCAGAGGGACCGTGACCTGTGGCTCCCAGTCCCTGAGCTGGGGCTAATCACCAGGGCGGTGCTGCCAAATAACCCTCGGAAAATTGTGCTGGGCTCCAGTTGTAAGAAGCTGGCCATACGACAGAAAGCAGATTGGAAATAGCAAAGCAGACGCTCACCAACTGTCAAGTCCACAATGAATCACAAATTTTGCATGCTGTATATTCACTGCATCCGCTAATAATTTAATTTGTTTGCTAGGTCTGGAATCAAAATGGCAAGAATCCATCCATCACGTTTGAATACATCCTCCTGAGGAAGCCACACTCAAAAAATCTGCAGCCCATCTACTACACCTTCTCTGAGTCAGATAGCGAAGAAAGCAGAGAGTTCGATGGAGACGTGCCATTGGGTTTTATCCAGCACAATGCAACCTATTTTGGGAAAATCTCCAGGGAAAGGATAGACTTGGAGAACCAGGTGTTTGGAAGGCAGGACACGGAGGAAGATTTAAACTTGAGCAAAGGTCAGGAAACCAATGAGGTCTATGAAAGAGCAGAAACAATTGACTGTGAGCCAAAACTGAAGGGCAAACAACCCCAAGGTAAGGAGACTTGGGCCTCACCGTTCTGCTTCTCAGAGCTCTTGTTGAGAAATGCTCTGTTTCTACCTCTGGTGATTCTGCTGGTTTGTGTTTTGGAAACCTTGGAAAGTTTTTTTTTTTTTTTTTTAAAATGTCTCTGCTCATAAATCCTCTTTGCCCTTCAGGTTCTGGTTTCTGGCGGGTGGGGGGGGTGGCCATGGGTAAGGTCTCCTCGCTGGTGCCCTGCCTTGCTTTGCCTCATGCCAAGGACAGGAGGGAGCCCTGGGTGCACAGAGATCCCCGTCACAACATCTTCCATCACCTCCCACCTCTGCCCAGCCCCCAGCAACCTCCTTCCCATTCCAGTCCCTTGGGCATCCCGCCACCAAAGTGCCTCGGGTGCTTTCCCAGCATGGCTGCATGGGCTCTGGGGCCAGGAGGGCATCTTCCTTTCTGACCTCTGCTATTGCTTGGGGCAGTGCTGGCAGGTGCTGAGCTCTCTTCTGGCCATGTGATAGCAGGATGAGACCCACAGAGCTTCACACTCTTCCCAAACGGATACAACCCCATGAGATTCCCTCTCCCCAACCCATCTCCTGCCTCTACCCTCCCGGCTGGCTGCTCAGGCTCCGGCGTGCCCCCACTGCTCCAGGCTGCTTTCGCCTGCCAGCCTGAATGCATTTTGTGGTTGTCACTGTTGTTTCCCCCTGTTGGCTCCAATCTAGATTCAAACGTAACCAGGTCTACTTACCAGACAGACCATGACGACAGAGACCTTGACCCCAGGTTCACCTCCAGGGAATTCCTTTCGGAGAACGCCATCACAGACAAGCTGCTGGACAAGACCTCGGACTCCAAGGAGCTGGTGCTCAACATGACCATGAACAGCATCTTTGCCCAGGGAGACCCAATCAACTCTGTGGGGTCACACATTGACAGTCTCTATGTTGATTATGAGGACGCTGATGGTGTTGTGACCTACACCATTAATGGCACCTACATGGAGCTGAGCAATGGCAAAGCCATCAACACGTCTGCCGAGACACCGTTTTCAAATGCCACTGTCACCATGACCAGCCCTCAAGGGAACAGAACCCACAAAGCAAGGTAGGAGACATGTCTTTATAGTCAATCCTAGTTATTGCTGTTTTTGACTCGTAATAGCCCTGTGCTCAATGTAGGCCCCATGGCATGGTTTCTATCTGCTTTGGAAGTCAGCAGGTAAGTGGTGGTAGGATGCTGTATGTGAAAGTTTTCTGTTGGGGGTTGATTTGGAAGGAAGGGCCAGAGGTTTGGGAGCAGAAAGTCAAGAGAGCATTTAAGCAAGAGGAAAACTCACTGCCCTGGTTGTTGGGGATGCTGGCAAGGCCATGCTGATGGCTGTCAGCTTGTGCATTGCTCTGCCTGTCATAGCTCATTATCAGAGCCATGGCCATAAAGAAGCCTCTTCCTTTTGTCTTCTCTTGATGCCCTGCTCTGATTCCCCAGGCCCCTTCCTCAGAGTTCTGATGCAGCAGAAGTTGGTCCTGGCCCCTTTTTACCCACCCTGTTGACTGCCACCCACCATCCTCCTCACTTGTGTTGGCGGGAACGTGCTTCCAGCAGCTCCCAGGCATGGCCCTGCCTGCTTAACTACTGCTGGAGAGGCAGAGCAGGACGACAGGAGCTCTTCTTAGGGCCTGCAGAAATAGCCTGGGTTTGATATCTTGATGGATGGATGCTCAAGCAGTGCAATTAGTCACTGCTTTGACAAGGATATCAAAAGCTCTCCAGTGACAGCTCATTGATTGATATTAGGGCTGTCACTTCAGGATTCCTTGAATGGCTGGTTTGGGGTGGTAGTGCTATAAAATGTAGTGGGAAGGTAAAAAAAGGCTTAATCTATCTTTGGCAGCAGAATTCATCCAGGCAAGGATGGGCTGGGGGAAAGGGAGCGTCAGGATAGTGGTTGTCCACGAGCCTGTCTAGGGTCTTTTGGGGTGCCCCGGGTCTCTCTGGGGAGCAGCCACAAATCAAAGCAACCTGCAGGTAGCTGGCGCTGAAACTGGGGTCTTGGGAGCGATCCGTGTCCCAGACCCACAGCTGTGCATCTGGGTCCTGCCATGCACTGCCATGGCTTGTTTGGGGCCCACGGCACCTAAACCTCCCATGTGGGTCTCCTCCTGGCTCTGCTGCTTTGACTCTTTTGTCTCCCAGTCTTCACCACGAGTAAAACAGGAGTTATGTTGCTGAGTTTCAGAAGATGTGAAGCACTGAGCAGCTGCTCGCTGGTTATAGTTAGCTGTATTTACCCAGAACTTAGACTAGCTTATGCTAAAGAAAATGTCCATGCAGCCAAACGTACCAACAAACTTCTTAATGATAAGAACATTAAAACAGTGCCAAGGGCTTGAGTCTATCACCTCTTCTCGTGGCTTGGCTTGGAGACTCTGCCTCCAGCTGCCAAAGCAAGCATTTCATTAGCACTCTGACAGGCGAGGGCAGCGCCGGCAGCTCCCCTGCCTTCCCTTCCGTGGGGGGGAGGAAGGGGGCTGCCCCCCCTTGGGCCTCCTCTGGTCCCCCCCACGCTCCCTGGGTGGCCTCGGCTGGCACCCCGTGCGCACGCGGCTCTCCCAGGAGCTGTTAAAGGGGTCTCGTGCTTTCCTGCCTCCTGGGAATACAGGGACCTTCACATGCTCTAAACTCCGGAGCAGTTTGGCTGTTACAGATCAAGCACAAAAGACGGTCAGTGGCTCCAGTGCCGATTTTTGTGGTGCTAAAAAGCTCCTTGCACTATCGCTGGCTCCTCTGCTGAAGACACAGGGCAGGGATTTAAATGCCTTCAGGAAGGAGACCCAGCACTGCCATTTTTTTTTCTCTGCTCTTCCCTTGGTTTTGTTCTACAGTGTTTCTCCTTCTTCCACACACTGTCTCTAGGATAAAACATGAACTTTTCAGACCTAAACGTCGCTATCCAAAAAAGTTTTGTGCTTGCCAAAAGGCTGCATCCAGGCCCAGCTGGGGCTCTAGCCTGAGCTGAGGGATGCTCAGCTCCGTGCTGGCTCCGTCCCTTGCTGTGAAGCCCTGGGGGGTGGCTGAAAGGCCAGTGGAGGCAGATGTGGGGCAGCTGGGCTGCAGGAACCATGCTCTATGGAGGCATGTCATTTTATTAAAAAAAAATGAAATAAAATGGGGGGGGCAACAAGCAACCTCATGTCAAGAGGCTTCACCCACTACATGGAGGCATTGCCCAGTTCAGAAAGTCCCGTAATGTCATCGGTGATTAGAGCATCTGCATGTGTGGGACCTGGTGGAGCAGGGACGTGACTGCCATCACCACAGGGATGGGCGATCCTCCCTTCCAGGGGACAGGGCAGGAGGGACCATGTCGGGACAGCCAGCTTCTGCCCATGCCTCTGCTGCTTCCTCCAACTTCTTATTTGTTACGTTAAGCCCAGTTGCAATCCTAACACCAATCTGTATCTCCTGGGTGGGAATGACGGATGAGGAGCCCCAGCTCTGATCACTGGGGCCAGGTTAAAGCTCCTGCTGGCACCCAAGACAGCAGGACGAAGCCTGTGCTGAGAGCGGGATGGAGTTGTGGGTTTGGCGTGTCGTGGGCAGGGTGCTGGAGCAGGAGGCCCGTGAAGAGCATGGGGCATTGGACGTGTTCCTCCAGGAGGAAGGATGATGGAAGGGGCAGCCAGAAGCTGCGCTGAAGGAAATGGCAATGGGGTACAAGGGGAAAACCTCTTGCCCTGGGCGTGGGGCAGGGTGGGGGATCTCCAGCCTCGGAGATCGACAAAACTGGACTGTGCAAGGCCCTGTGGGACCCAGACTCTTACTGGGGTCAGCCTAGTTCTGGGCAGGAGCTTGGACCTGAGACCTCCCCAATCCTTCCCAGGCTGAGTTTGGGATGGACGGTGGGTTTTTGCTCACTTTCATTCCCTGTCGATGAACAAGCACAGGGGGGTCATCTCTTTGCAGCCTGTAAGCAGCCATCTGCGCAGGCGGGACAGCCTTGGTTGGAGGTGGGGCAGTTTATTTCTTTCTAAACTCTTGCAGCTCTTGGTGTGGATGGAGTTACCCAGCTATAGGAGCACCTTCCACCAGCGGGGCATTCCCGCTCTGGGACCGAGCTCTGCTGGCACGGGAATGGGTGGGGGGCTCTTGTGCCGTAGTAGGCATCCAGTGCTCTTTTCCTCTCCCGGAGCAGTTAAAGTCTTTCTTCTGGGGCATGCCAGGGCAGATCCAGGCACCCTCCATCCTTCTTCCCATACCCATGCTGTCTCGTGTAGCCAGGGCTGATCCTGCAACAGGAGCCATGACTTTTCCCCCTTCGCTTAAAAATAAAAACTGAAATAAATGAGAGAAATGTGAGCCCGGGGACTACGGACTTTGATCCGTGGTGTTTGTGTGCACTTGTTAAGATTATTCTTCTGCTATGGGGACTGTTTTGGGAAGACGGGCAGCCCACACCTGGGCTGGGAGCGAGGGACTGGTGGTAACTTGTGGTGCAGTTGCTTGCTTGAAAAGCAGGAGCAAAATGCAGGCAGGGGAGAAAATACTTCACTTTATTATAAAGTTCATAATAAAGAGGAAAAAATAAAAGAGGAAAACCCCGCCAGCTTTGTAGCACAACGTGCTGCTGTTTGCATTTAGAGGAGAACAAAATGACAGTTTTGTCTTTGCTTGAAATGGCCAGAGCTAAACGCTGCCCTAGGACCAAATGTCTGATTTATGTGGAAAGAATTGTCCCTGCAACCTCATTACGTGTAGAAGAAGCTCTTTATTTAGGATCACATACATTAAAGGGGCACTGTTGAAAGATTTTCTGTCCTCAGATGTAGTATAAAATTTATTTTGAAGCTTATTTTCTCCTTTCGAGGGAGCGGAGTCCCGGTCACAGAATAACTTGCTGGGTTTTTCGGTGCCTCTGAGAGCAGGGTGTAGACCAGAGGATCTGGGTAATACCCTGTTTTCCAGGCAAATTGAAGCCCCAAACCCAGATGTTGACTCTTTTAATCGATCTTACTGGAAACTGTCATCTTGTGAGCCCTCTCCTGGCTGGGTGGCAGCGGGCAGCACGCCGCCGGGACGGGGGGCTGACGCGGGTCCCCAGGCAGAGCTGTTCTGGCAAGATAAAGCACTATTTATAGTGAGCCGAGGTTGTTATTTTTCCACAAAAAAATAGTGACGTTCCATTTCAAACGCAGGAAGCGACCATTTGCCAAACTGACAGAGCAAAATCAACAGGGGAAAAATGAGATTGTTGTTGTTTTTAATCCTTCTGGAGGCTCAGTGCTGGCGGTGGAAGGAGGGTGGGTCCAAAAGGAAACGGCTGGATTCTCAACAGTGTCCTTTTAAAGGTTGATTTGATAGACTGGACCTCAACTTTTTCTTATGAACTAAATAAGGCAATTTCAGAGCTTCTGCTGCCTAGAAATCATACACGCTGCATATCTCGCCAGGCCAGAGACAACTGGATGTCAGGATACAACCTTGTACGCTATTTCAGTGTAGCCGTTTCAAGGGTTTGAACAAAGGTATGAGAACAGAATTGAAGCCTTTTGTTGTAAAGGTGCAGTATCCCTGGCCTGTTACAACCTTACAGCATGTAGGATGCACTGAACTGGGAGAAGCTGTTATTCTTGCTTTGACAAATGCTTTTTCGTACACCAGGCTGACTCCGTTACTCCTTTCCTGATGGCATTACGTGTTTGAGCACAGCGTGGATACGAGAGATGCAAATTACCTCTCTAAAATAAACCAAACCAAAACAAGAGTGGCAAAAGCAGCGGGTAGGCAAATGGCATGCCTCGGTGTTTAAAAGCAACGTGTGCTTTGAGAAGCGAGCTCATAAACTCCCGTGCCACGTGTAGGCTTGCGGAAGGAGTGAGCTGCTGAGATTTGAGCAGCCGAAAGCTCTGCCGCGTCGAGCAGCACGAGTCGGCGTGCCCGGCCCCGGAGACGCAGGGGAGGAGATACTGCACCTTTAGTCGCTGTATGCTGAGGGCCAGGTGTATTTGAGCAGAAAATGCAAACTTTGTTAAATTCTGAACTGTTTCTACTTGTGGGTATTTTTATCCCATTCTCTCTATTTCTAGACAGTGGAAGCTCTGCCTCTAACCGGGCTGGGGATTCTACTTGGGGCTCAGGACAGGTATGTTGTGAAACAAACCAAACCGATTAAAACAAACAAACAAACCCCAAAAAAATCAGAAAAACCAAACCCAACCGCCAAACAAAGCAAATCCCCTCCCAAACCCGAACCCAACCGAACTGCAGCCTGCTGGCAGATGTGTGTGTCTGACGTGGCCTATCACCGCTCGCCTTGTAAATGCCTTTTTTTTTTGTTTTGTTTTGTTTGTTTTTTTTGTTTTTGTTTGCTTATCGCTAGAAACAGATTGAAGTTGTTAAGAAAGGGCCAAGGTGTGAGTGCTGCTGACATGTACAGGTGGAAGCTTTCCTCCCATGAACCCTGCAGCTCTACATGTACCACAGGTAGTTATAAGAAGCGGCCAAATTCTTCACAACCGCTGAAATCACCGGGTGTGTGAGTCACTTTTATGTCTGTTAGGGATGGGAAGGACGTGGTGATGTGTAGGGGAACTCGTGATCTCTGGAGCTGGTTTAGCACGACCCCTGAATCTGCTCCGCCTGGGCGCGAATGTGGGGAGAGGAGCCGGGGGCCGAGAGCGTTCAAAGCCCACAAACCTCGCGGGTGCGTCGAGGACCAAGATTTAGTGCCCAGCGTGTCCATCATCCTCCAAAACAGCATTCCAGGGGGGAGCTCTGAACGCCTCCTTCGCCTCCCAGCCCAGCAGCGACGTGCTGGGGCTCGGCAGGATCCCCAAACCTGTGCTGAGTCGCAGCATATTGCCTCCTTTTTTTTTTTTTTTTTTTTCCCCTCCCTTTTTTGACTGTTCAGAAGGGTTTGAAAAGCTCAGCTGCTTCCCCGCGGAGTGAAATTTTGAAGATTGTTCAGCTCTGGCAGGAAACAAAACAGCATTTGGCTTTTTGATTTTTGTTTTGTTTCTCCCACTCCTTCTACCCTGGAGCCTGATCTGGGCTGCGAGGGTGTAAATCTGGAACAGTGACATAGATGCCAGGGGTATCAAAACCAAGCCTGTATTCTTTTTGCATAAATTCCCCCTTTTTGACCCTCCGAAAACCTTCGCGCCACCTGGTCTCTCAGGCCTGTGGGTCGTGCGCTCGCCTGCGCCGCTCCCCCGTCCGTGAAATAATCCAGATCCTGCGGTGCTTCTGGAATTAGAAAGAAGGAAAAAAGAGGGGGGAGAGAGCTGCAATCTAAAAGACATCTCTTAAACGAGCAAATGCAAGGATTTTATTTTTTGAGGTGTGCCAGAGCATTTGTTCTTGTCCTGCCCACAGCGGGAGCTTCGCAAGCCCTCCCTTTCCCGGGATCCCATCAGCCACATGTTCCGGGACATTTTTGACTTCTTTCATTCCCTCTGAACAAATTTCCCCCTTGACCAGGCCAGGCTGCTCTGCCTCGGTTTGCAGCTAGCAGAGAGAGGTTTTACTTAAATTTCTCCCTTCTCATTGCCTTTTCTTGATGACATAGCGCAGAGAAGCCATACCATGTCAAGAGCTGTAGATCTTTTTTTAGTTTCATGTAAACCATATGCTCCCCAGAGCTGCAATTCCTGTTACCTGTAGCCAGAGCAGCCTCCTGGTCCCCAGCCAGGTCCCGGAATGGACTTCACAACATTTACTCTGGCACGGCGGGCTGCGGGGGAAAAGGTCTCGCTCTGACGACACTGGCTGCCTCTGCGGGCGGCGGGGGAGCAGGAGGGGCAGGTGCCTCCTTGCAAAGCCCCTGGGAGCCCTTCCTTGGCCCCGAGGGCTGGGGGCCACCTGGGTGAAAATGGGGTGTAAAGCAGAGAGAGAGAGAGGGGGGATGGAGCGGGTCGGGGACCGTTTTCTGTCGCCTCCACCCACGAGCTCGAGAGGGTGGGAGCTGGTGGCTGCGAGGCGGAGGGAGCAGCCGAGCAGACTCATTGCCCCAAGCGTTTCCTATAAAAACGCGTTAGTCACATATGGATCTTGGTGGCAAGCCCTGGCAGGGGTGGCCGTGCCCGCTTTCGGAGCCGGCCAGACTCAACCGCGCTGCCCATGTTGGCTGGGTGGCCGCTGCGGTCCTCCCCTCCCGGCAGCATCCATCCCGCGGGCCAGAAAGTCCGGCTTGCTGCTTTCCATAGGGAGGAAGTTTTGGAAAATGCAGCTCGAAAAAGAAAAAGAAAAGAAAAAAGAGTTTGGATGTCAAAGTCACCAAGCGTCCTCTGTTGTGTGTGTGTATTCTCTTTGAAACTAGGAGTGATGTCCACGTATGCTATGTGTGTTCGCTATGATGGGATCGAAGTGGACGATACGTACTGTGATGCCATGACCCGTCCCGAGCCCGTCCATGAGTTCTGTGCTGGGAGAGAGTGCCAGCCAAGGTACCGCCTCCACAGGGCGCTCCCGGGGGGCTCCGCGCTTTCTCCGGCATGGTTGTATTTGCGGGAGGGGGTCAGTGTGGATTTAGGGGGGGGGGGGGGGGCAACAGGGATGGCCCGTAGGACCCCTGTCCCTCCTCCCCCAGTTGCATCTGCCCAAGCTGTGCTGGGACTCAGCGAGACTCTTCTGAGTGGTTTAGCTCATGCTGCCAGGTGAAAACTTCCATAAATCCTGGCAGAGTTTGCCCCTGGGACTCCCATCGAGTCCAACCTCTACCAGTACAGGCAGTATCTGTCCCGGCCAGCGCATGGAGGAACGTGTGTGTGAATTGGGTGGTGGGGATGGGTTTGCAAACTGTGCCACAGATCTGGCCCTCTGGTCCCTTGGGCATCCTGAACATAGAATCATGGAATGGTTTGGGTGGGAAGGGACCTTAAAGCCCATCCAGTGCCACCCCTGCCCTGGGCAGGGACACCTCCCACCAGCCCAGGTTGCTCCAAGCCCCGTCCAACCTGGCCTTGAACCCCTCCAGGGATGGGGCAGCCACAGCTTCTCTGGGCAACCTGGGCCAGGGGCTCACCACCCTCACAGCAAACAATTTCTTCCTAATGTCCAATCTAAACCTCCCCTCTTTCAGTTTAAAACCACTCCCCCTTGTCCTATGGCTCCCCTCCCTGCTCCAAAGTCCCTCCCCAGCTTTCCTGGAGCCCCTTTAGGGACTGGCAGGGGCTGGAAGGTCTCCGCGAAGCCTTCTCTTCTCCAGGCTGACCCCCCCCAGCTCTCCCAGCCTGTCCTCATAGAAGTGCTCCAGCCCTCAGAGCATCTCGGTGGCCTCCTCTGGCCCCACTCCAGCAGGTCCATATCTTTCCTGTGCTGAAGTCTTGTATCAGGGAAGGAGCTGGTGCAGCGAGCAACCCGTGCTGGAAGTTCTTCAGAAGGTTTCTCTTCTGCTGCGGCTCTTTATCTGAAAAGCCTGACCAGTCCAGAGCCAGGCTGTCCGGCCCGGGGCACCTCGCTGCGGGTTTGTAACCCGGGGAATGCGTGTTGGAGGGTTTGCAAGTAACAGGGCGGGACAGAGCGGTGTCCGTCAAAGGCAGGAGGACTGTGGTGGTGTCAGACTATGGACAGGGCAAAGGGAGAAGTAAAGGTCTCTGGTGCATGCCCTGGCATGGCGTCACCTGTCAACAGTGCAAAGCCAGACTGGAGGGATGCCAGGGACCAGGTATGTGAGGCCCAGCTGGAGAGTGCTTGCTTTCACCTCGGTAATTGTGGTGGAGGACGGGGGAGGAAAGCGTGTCCCCTTTGCCGTGTAAGATCTCGTTGAACCTTGCACGTTAAGGCTGAAAGCCAGGGCAGGCTGCAATGGAGGCAAGAAAAGTGTGGGGAGGCAGATGGTGCGACTGCTGGGAACATACCTGCCCTGTAGACGCCATGGAGGTTTTAATCTCTATTTGCATGAACTTTGTAATTTTTTAGCACAAGCATCAGGGCTCTTTTCATGCTTAGGTTATCCCACTGGTCTTTTATAAAGCTGCCCCTCCTTGTAGCCGTGCTGTTCCAGCTCCGTGGGCTTGCGCTGCAAGAGAGGAGAGCTGCTCTGCCATTTACCGCCGGTGGCAGCTCGGCGGTGGGGAAACCAAGGAGCTGCCGGCAACTCGAGCGGGGCAGCTGGGCACGTTCGCTAGCACTTGGGCAGACGGGATGCCGCTGGGGCTGGCAACACTTTTCCAACAGAAAGCGCTAAGAGAATTTTGTGTGATCTAGACGGGAGAGACCTTGGTTTCATTTCCCTTCTGAATTTAGGCGGCACCTCTAAACGTGTGACATCTCCCTGCGGCTGCGCCTTGTGCCTGGAGCCCCATGTGGGACACGAGGCCGGCGTGCAGCCAGGGGACGTGGCTCTCCCGCTCGGAGAGACGGCCCCGGGGGATGCACGAGGTAGCCCTGCGTCCAGAGGAGCTGTGAATTCTGGTCCATTTAGATTTTTACATTTGTAGCTTATTCTTTAATTCAGAATTGCTATAATGTTACTGTACTATAAGAAAATCTTGACTTTTTATGTCTTTTCCCTTGGTTTACAAGCTGCTCTCCTCTTGTAACGTCAGGACAGTAGTGCCAGGGGACAGTAAGGGGCAGGCAGTGTCTCGGAGCAGATCCCAGCTCTTCCAGCCCATCGCACGAGGTTGGCAGAGTTAGACTGACGGTGGTACGTGAATGTCTGTCCCACCAGCGCTCAGACAGCTTTGTGTGACGTTATTGCTGGGATTTGCAGGGTGATGGGTGGTTGCGTCCTCTCTGTCCTTTAGCTGGAGAGGCAAAAAGAGGGGTCAAATATGGGCCAAAAGCAGGGCAGAGAAATGTGCTGGCACACGTGGGGTCGCAGCTGGGGAGCAGCGTGTGCAGCCTGCGGGTGACAAACCGCTCCGTGCCTCGCCGTGCCGGCTCCCTTTCCTCTTGGCAAACTGGTTTTAGCATCCACCGCCATGGCCATGAGCTCAGGTCTGCTGGGTGAAACCACCACACGTCAATACATCCCATCCCTTGGGAAAACCTCTCACACGCTGGCAGCCTGACAACAGCTCGTTCCTATTGCAGCCGTCTCCCTCCAGCCGAGAGCAGGCAGGGGTTTCCATGGGATGCTCCAGCCCCGGTCCAGCCATGCCTGGTGTGATGCCTTCTCTTGCCTCCGCAGGTGGGAGACGAGCAGCTGGAGCGAGTGCTCCCGCACCTGTGGGGAGGGCTACCAGTTCCGCATCGTCCGCTGCTGGAAGATGATCTCGCCCGGATTCGACAGCTCCGTCTACAGCGACCTCTGCGAGTCCGCCGACATCACCCGGCCGGACGAGCGCAAGGTCTGCAAGAACCCGGCCTGCGGCCCCCAGTGGGAGATGTCGGAGTGGTCCGAGGTAAGTCCCAGGGGGCTGCGCTTCTCTGTTCCTTCTCTGTTCCTTTTCCGATTTAAACTCATCCGTAGCCATCAGAGATTCTGCCTTTTAAGCCGCTGGCTGCAGTCATTGCATGTGGGCCAACGTGCATCAGTAATTCTTTTCCCAAAAATGAAGCCCTGGGTCCTCTCCAGGATGGGGAGGCCACCACCATCGGTCACTCGTGGTCTTTAACCGCACGCAAGGCGCTGGCATTGCCCGCAGGGATAGGACAGGAGCCCGCGGCACAGATCCTCCCACCACTGGGGGTGATGTGTGACGTGCCACGGAGGAGGTTCCCCCTCACACATCAATTACGTTCCCATAAACTTCCCTTCCTCACCTCCAATTTCACTGCACCACGTGGAGGATTAAACCCTTTCCTGGCCGTGCCTTAAGAAGATCCCCAGAGCGGTTGGAAGAGGGTTTTCGGCAGCGCTCTTCCCGTAGCTCCTTGGTTTGCCCAGGCAAACCCGTGAAAGGATTTGTGCCCCTGAATTTATTTCTGGGCACAGCCAGCGCTCCAGCACATCGCTTGCAAATGGAAATCCATGGACACAACGAAACCGTTGCCGCTTCCTTGGGGAACTGGGGTCTCGGAGCTCAGATGGCTTGGGAGCCAGTCTCCTGGCTGCCACCGGCGTTGCGCTGGGCTGACACCCGTGGGGCAGGGAGGGGACCCGGCACGGCTGGCAGCCAACATATAAACACACGGGGGGTGTAATGCCCCCATGCGTGGCCAGGGAGCAGCCCTGCCTCTTCAGTGGTGTTTGTAAGCAGACATATATGGAGAGAGTGAGATTTTGGGTCTGTGTCCATCTCCGAGCTCGCCTGGGGTGCCCCCGCCAGCCCCCATGATGGTGACGGCTGCGCACAGAGGGTGGCGTTTGTGCCCTGGAGCCAGCACGCACGCCGACTCTCCGCAAAGGGGCGAATGTCGTTCCTGCTCCAAATGGAGCCCAGGCGCCTCTAAGCAAGAGCAGACTGAGCTCCGAGCCGAGCCGCCCGCGGGGGCGAACCTGCCCCAGGGTTCCCACCACGAGGGATCGGACTCTTCCTCCTGGGAGGCGCCCCAAAACCTTCTTGGTCAGGATTTTAATGTCTCTTTTCCTCTCCAAACTGGGGTGAGCCGTTTCCCTGGAGCCGACGGAGGGGCTGGTGCATTCCCGGGTGTTGCAGGATGTTTTGACTTTCCCAGCTGGGTAGAGAGGAGCTCCCTGCGCACGTGCTGGCGCGTTATTTTGACTGGCGTAGCAAACCAGAATGGCTTATTTTACAGAAACCCGTATTCTCCTCCAGCATGTGTCAGGGACAGATTGCTTGAGACAGTCCTGGAGTAGTTCGTTCTTAGCCAGCAGCAAAGCTAATCTCATTTGGATCCCATCTGAAGCAGGGTGCCAAGTTGGCTGGGGAAATAGGCATTAAAAAAAAAAAAAAAAAGCACATTTCAGGAATCTGAGGATTAAGGTATCAGCGTGGTGTGGCTGAGCGCTGTGCTGTTGACACTTTCCCTGCTTTACGTTATGCATGGAGCAAATGTGCGTATGTGAGACTGTAGTAACTCAAATCCAGTTCTAAATAATGTCACGGGGCTGCGCGGTGCCAAATTTATCCACAGCATAAAAATCTCAGTTGTGCGGTTTGGGGAAAACATTCTCCAAAGAGGCGGAAAGGAGCTGGCTGTTCCTGGGAAGGAGGTGAGGAAGATCTCACCCCGTCTCCAAGTGACAGCTAAAACTTCGCAGCTCTGATCGGGCCCTTTTGGTGCCTTGGGTTTTCGCCCGCTGGCATCACCCGGCGGAGAGTTTGCACAGCACCCGGGCAGGATACAGCCCTCCTGCACCTTATCCCGGCTGCTGAAGCTGTTGAGGGCTTTGCTACGGGTTGTTTTACAGACAGACACCTATGCCTTGTCAGTGTGTTTTTAGAATTTCAGGTTAAAAAAGTAAAAAAGCCGGAAAGCAGGTCCCGGTTCCCGCCACAGCGGGAGCCCCTGCTGACGCCGTCCCCTCCCGCAGTGCTCAGCCCGGTGCGGAGAGCGGAGCGTGGTGACACGGGACATCCGCTGCTCGGAGGACGAGAAGCTGTGCGACGCCAGCGCCCGGCCCCTGGCCGAGAAGAACTGCACAGGACCGCCCTGCGACCGGCAGTGGACCGTCTCCGACTGGGGACCGGTGAGACCCTGTGGTGGCCAGCCACGTGGCCATCGTGACCCATTGCAGCAGGGTGGCTTGCAGGCTTGCTTGTGTCTCCGGTGCTGGGAGTTTTGGGGTCGGACTCATCCTCCCCAGCAGCTCCCAGCTCCGATACCTGCATGCAGCCCACAGCTGGAGCCGACCTCCGAACGATTCAGCCGCTTTGGCTCTCCTGGTCCCCGTGCCACCTCCCATCTCTGTCTCATCACCAGGACCTGCCTACCAGCGCCGTCACCCTGGGCCACCCTGACCGACCCCCCCGGCTCTGTGCCCGGGGCAGCACCCGGGTCTGGTGGTGTTTGTGAGCGCTGAGCACTCCTCTTCACGGGGCTCCTCCTTGCGCGGGGCAGGGATGAGCTGCCGGATGTGCTCCGGCACTCGGGCGATCCAGCATCCCAGTGGGTCCCACGGCTTGTCCCTGGGGCTTCTCCCTCATGGGGGACAGAGCACAGGAGGGGCTAAACCCTGAGAGCCCCCTCAGCTCCTGCTGCCATCATCTGCCAGAGAGCCTTAGCAGGCGTCAAAATCATCCCGTCTGTCTGCTGCACGGTGTACCTTAACAATGCTGATGCTCTGTGCCCAGAAAATTAACATTTCCCCCTTTCTTTTCCCCTTCTCCCCTTTTTTCTTTTCCCCTTTTCCTCCCTTTCCCCCCCTTTTCCCCCCTTTTTCTTTTCCCCTTTTCCCCTTCCTGCACAATTCTGCTACAGAGAACCCCTCCATCCCAAGCTATTTTTACCCAGGTTTTGATACATTAGCATCAGCTAAAAATAAGTAGTTTCCATGGCAGCAGCGGCGCTGTGAAACACCCTGCGTCTCTGCAAGAGCGACTGCAGACGAGCCGGGGAGCCCTCGCTGCCTCCACCGGCGTTCGGGGCAGTGCCTGCCGGGCCCTTTGCATTTTGGGGGGGAAATATTTGTACCCACTTGCTCGGTCTCTTTGAGAGCCACCCCGGGGGTCCCGGCTCACGGTGCTTCCCTTCCTGCCTGGCCCAAGAGATGCTGAGTTTTGCTGGGCGCCAGCGCGAAGGGACCATGGGATGGGTTGGATGTGGCAGGGCTGCCCAGGGAAGGATGCGCTGGGCATCCCTGCAGCTATTTAAACTGACCCTCAAGGATTGCTCCATGATTTGGGGAAGGTGGGGTTGGGGAGGCGGCTGAGCCCCATGGAGGCATCTTGGACCCTGTCCTGGGGATGCTGCGGGGATGGGGATGGAGCCGTGCTTCGTTCCCCGCTGCTGACCGCCTGCCGTGCCCCGTGCGGTTTCAGTGCAGCGGCGGCTGCGGGCAGGGCAGGATGATCCGGCACGTGTACTGCAAAACCAGCGACGGGCGGGTGGTGCCGGAGTCGCAGTGCAACCTGGAGACGAAGCCGCTGGCCATCCATCCCTGCGGGGACAAGAACTGCCCCTCGCACTGGCTGGCGCAGGACTGGGAGCGGGTAAGTGCAACTCCCCTGGGCTGGGGGGGTGCTTGGGGCGGGGGGTTTGGTTTTGGGGGGCGATGGAGGAGGGGGACGATGCGGTGGGGATGGACGGGGGCGCATGGCTCTCAGCTGGCCCCGCTTGCGCCCCTGCAGTGTAACACCACGTGCGGCCGGGGCGTGAAGAAGAGGATCGTGCTCTGCCTGGAGATCGTCAACGGGAAGATCAAGACCCGCAACCCCGCCGACTGCGACGTCGCCAAGAAGCCCGTGGAGGAGACGACGTGCTTCGAGCGGCCGTGCTTCAAGTGGTACACGACCCCCTGGTCGGAGGTGAGCAGGGAGAGAGCTGAGGGCAGCTTGGGGGGTCTGTGGGAGGGAGATAGGGGTGGAAAATACCCTTCCTTCGAGATGTGCTTGCCCTGGGCCTGCGGTGCTCTCGTACGAAGGGCCACATCACCTGAGAAATAGCCCAAGGAGATGGGTGAAGCTCTGGAGGACGCAGCCCATGAGGGAGCACCCGGCGGGACCCTTTCACTGCACTGGCAGCTCAGGGCATAGAGCCTGCCCTGCCGCGGTGCACTCCGGACTGGCTGTGCTCCAAACAGGAATGAGAGGAGGTGTCTGGGGTCAGCTTTGGCTTTTCTTTTTTCTTTTTTTCTTTTTTTTTTTTTTTTTTGTTTTCCTACTTCCCCCACCCCGACCCTTACCCTGCAGCTGCTGGTGGGGTGTGCATGGGACCCCATGGGATGCAGGGGTTGGGGATGCGGAGGTTGGGGATGCGGAGGTTGGGATGTGGTTTGTCCCAGCATCGTCTGGTCCACGAAGGCAGCCCGGGCTTGGTGGCTGTCAGGACAAGCCCGGCGAGCATGGGCGAGGGGCTGTGAAGGGCTGCGGCCGGCTCCCCGCAAGCCCTCCCCGTCGCAGCCCTCCTCATCCATGCTCCAGGCACCTCCTTTTGTTTAGTCTTGCAAACCCGCGTGGCAGCCTATAATTAGCCAAAGCGGCCCTGCTGTAATCCCAGCCTGACGAGGCATCCAAAGGGCAGCCGGCAGCGAGTACCGGGCCCAGCAGCGGCTCTGCAAACCCACAGTGCGATGCACAGGGACGCCGGCTCCACAGCCCCACACCTGGGGTGCTGGTGGGGGGGGTCCCGTGGCCTCGGGGGGGGGGCTGCAGCCACCCTGATACCCCAGAGCAGCATATGGACAGGGTCAGCTCGTCCGTAGACCTTTGCAAAGGGCGGCAGGAGGAGGGAGGATCGCAGCCGCAGGGAATGGGAGCGTGTCCACGTATCCCCGGGCAGAGGCTGCTGCAGGCAGCTGATGTTGCTGGCAGCAAAGACGGAGCAAGAGGCCAGCAGCGCAGGGCTGAGGCACGACATTCAGCCAGGGGAAGTGTTTCACCTCCCTGCCCTGACATTTCCAGCGAACACATTATTTTTTGGCTGGTCCTGGCTTAGCACAGACCCCCGCGATGGCAGGGTCTCACCTCACCCCCTCCCCTCTCTCTGTTCCCCAGTGCACCAAAACCTGCGGCATCGGTGTGAGGATGCGGGATGTGAAGTGCTACCAAGGGAAGGACATCGTCCGGGGCTGCGACCCGCTGGTGAAGCCGGTGGGCAAACAGACCTGCGACCTGCAGCCCTGCCCCACGGAGCCCCCAGGTGAGCCCTGCCGCCCCCAGCACCCCCGGCGTTCATTTTCCACTGACCCCCCCCTGCAAAGAGCACTGCCCAGCATCTTAGCTTCCGCCAACCCCCCATTTGATAACCCCAGGGAGAACATAAAGGGGACGACGCTCTTTCTGTGCCCAAACGATGGGGCTCTTGCACTGGCTATTTCTGGAGGTAACCCCATTAAATTAAGGGGAGAGTTCAGAAGCAGCGTGCTCTGACCTTAGGATAAAAGGGAGCTTCGGAGAGCTGACTCGGGTGCCGCTTCTGTGTGATTCCAGATAACGTCTAGGAAGTTTCGTCTCTGCCATTATTTTAATGATTTCTGGTCTCCAGATGTCCTGCGGGATTTGTAACTATCTCGTTATCTGACTCGTCTGCTGGCTCAAAGCCCCTGTGATCTTTAGTGAACACACAGTTCTAATTCTTTAATAGGATTTGGGAATAAGGATGGTGTGGGAGAAAAGCAGGAAAACGGGAGGCAGATTTGGGGCCAGCTCCTGGCTCAGCTCCGGACCCGCTGGGTGCCCTTGGCTGGTCTCTCTCGCAGGGTCTGGGATGTGGCGCGGTGCTCATGAGGTGCCCCCTGGCCCCCTCGTAGCAAGCTGCCTGCCCTAGGACCAGCCTGGCTTCATGTATCCTGTGGATTTTAAGACAAATATATATATATATATATTATTGTAATCCTGTGAGTCTGAAGAAAAATATTGCTTTGAAGGGAGCTGGGAGAGTGTTGAAGCCGTCTTCTGGCCTCCTCCCTCTCTCCAGCAGCTCACCTGCCCCTAGCTCCCGCTGCAACACTGCTGGATTCCCATTCCCTTTCTCAAACGGCCTCTTTTGGGCAGAAATTGTGACTTATGTTGGGGTCACCCCGTTCCATACCAGGGGAGGCCCTTGGCTTGGGGGCAGCTCAGTGCGGGGCTCCCTCGGCGGCTCCAGCGATCCCTGGGCAGCTCATTTTCGCAGGAACGAGCTCGAGGTTTGGGGCTGGGACCAAACGAGACTCAGGCGTGACGAAACGAGTCAACCGTCTCGTGCCTGTGCTCAGGTTGCCGATGGTATTTATGGAGAAGCTCCACGGCGTTTTCCAGGGGATGCTCTGCCAGACGTCAGGGAGCTGGCAGTCGCTGGGGTGTTTAGGGCCGGCTGCGCGTGGGGAAAAACGATCTCATGAGCTCGCAATGGTTTATTGTTTCCTTTTTCTTTTCCGTATCGGTGCCTTTTGCCTTCTCTTCCCCCAGACGACAGCTGCCAGGACCAGGCAGGAACCAACTGCGCTTTGGCCATCAAAGTCAACCTGTGCAGCCACTGGTACTACAGCAAAGCCTGCTGCCGCTCCTGCCGCGCGCCCCACTCCTAGTGCCCGGCAGCACCCAGCGCCCGCGGCACACGCCGGGCCGGCACCCCGGGGTGCCTCCCTTCGCACGGGCTCCCTCTACCATTTAGTAAGCGCTACGCATCCCCCAGGCCGGCGTTAAGGATGCTTTTGGGTTGGTTTTGCTGTTTTGTTTTTTGTTTCTTCCCACCGATGCAGAACTACTATCCTTGTCCCTCTCCCGTGTAGAGGAGCGGTGCCGGCACGGCTCGACGCAGAGCCGTTACTGCCGCACATCGGGAGCCCTCCTTACCAGAGCTGTACATAGTCGTGTATATTTGATTTCCCCCGAACTAGCAGACACGTGCACGCGTTTCACAAGGTCTTGTCCTTCGGTTTCTTCCCTCGCTGCAAGTCTGGGGTTGACGACGGGAAGGCGTGAACCCCGCGGAGCGCAAGTTTCCCTTCGCAAAGGGGGTTGGCGCCTCTCTCCTCATTTACCCCCCCCTCCCCACCTGCGCTCTCTCGTTAGCTGCATTTAATGCGGTGGGAAGCTGATTTTCGTTTGCTAAATGAACTCAAGCCCATTTTTTTTGTAATATGTAGGTGTATACTTTTTCAGAGAACTTTATCTTATAATCAAATGTTAGTTCCATAGTCCTTACAACCCCCCCGTAATGCTGACATATTGTATATAATATGGAAACATAACTGCACTTTATATCACAAAAAAGACGTGCTCTTTTTTAATATATTTGTTTACAGACAGTGAACTTTATCCATATAATCATTAATTTGTACTCATATGTATATTTTAATAAAGTTGTCATATTTATGGTGGTATCTGGTTTTATTCTCCAGTTTGTAGCGGGTGTTTGCCGCGGGTGCTGGGAACACAGGAGGGGGGCTATGCTCCTGCTGGTGATCTCGGCTATGATCTTGGGGGGAGCAGAGCAGCTCCGAGTCGGGGAATTGCGGCTGCTCGGACAGTGATGCCAGGAAAAGTCCCAGGAGGGGGGAAATGGGGGATTTTTGGGACGGTTGCTCTGGGTTAGGGGCTTTTTGGGGCTTCGTGTGAAGCTTCTTGGGAGCTTGTGAGCAAAGAGGCTTGGTGCCAGGGAGAAAAGGGCCTTTCCACGCTCCCAAGGGGAATTATTGCTCTGTGTTTCTGCGGGCATGACTCACCGAGACCGGGCCAAAGGCTCTTTGTCATCCCCGTATTGGCGTGTGCACCCCAGTTACCGCTTCATCGCTCCCCGCAGCAGCAGGGCAATCCCCGCACCCCGCTGAGGGCTGGGCAAACAACGCCCCGTGTTTGAAGATGCAGGGACAAAAAAAGGTCAGCCTCAAAAACCCATGTCAAAGTATTTTATTTCTTTTTAATTATTATTTCTTTTGTTGGTTCCCCCCCACCGCTCCCCCGTGTTTCCCAAAGCCCTGTACAACAGATCACCAGGTGAAGGTTAGTGAACGCCGATCGGTTGCTTAGTTCCCAAGCTACATGGGAAGGAAAAAAGAAAGAAAAAGGAAAAAAAAAAAAAGGGAGAGAGGAAGGCTGGGGGGAGACGTATGGTCACGAAAGATGCAAAGAAGAGGAAGGCTCGATGCGTGGAACCAAACCCCGGTGAGAACTGTACAAGGAGCGCGGCCGCGGCGGCTGCCGTCCCCCCCACCCCCAGAGCAGAGGCGTCATGCTCCCGGGACACGGCGCCGCAGGGACCAAGCCCAGACTATTAAACATGTACGAAACTAAACCCAGCCCCCACTCCCATCCCACCACCCCCAACAGAACCCCCCCGAGAAAGTCAAAGATACTCATTTGCAAAGACGGACTTGTACTTCAAAAGATTTCCTGCGGAATTAAAAGCCCTCGCAGTTAAAAGTAAAATATCTGGCTGGGCTGCAAACAGTGTTCGGGAGCCCACGGGGCGGAAGCCACGGCTTTTTTCTTCCTGTCGCATCTTTAAAAAGAAAAGCTGAGCCGGAGCACAGCGCTGAGGCCATTAGAGTCTCTTTGCAGCCAGTCCACCCTCCGCCGGCCGTCCCCGAGTCCAGCGCGATGCTTTTAACCTGAATAACGCAGAATCCGGGAGAAAGAGGGTGTTTTGTCAGACAGACTGGGGAGTATTGTAGGGTTGGAGGGGAGGAATCGAGACGGTCGGGAGAAAGCAAAGCACGAGTCCACGCAGAGGCAGCGCTGCAACGCGGGATTCCTCCTCCCAAAGCACGGAATTAACCAAACGGCTCCTGTGCCGGACATTTAGCGCAGAGGGACTTGCTCGGTGGCCGGCTCTGCGCAGCCCTGGCCCGACCCAGGGTGGCCAATGGAGCCGGGGCCGAGCCAGGGCCGCAGCCCTGGCCACGGGAAACTGCACGATGGAAAACGCAAAAGAGCTGGCTTTGCCTAAATCTAAAGTGTTTTGACACATTCCTGAATGGGGAGAGTGTCCCATGGCTTTTTTTTCCCCCCCCCCTCCTAAAAAAAAACCACAACCCCAAACACAAATGTGAGGATGTGCATGCAGGAGCCGGGGGGGGCATGTACATGGTCTTGGTCTTGCTCGCCCAGCCCTCAATCAGCAGTCAGGTATGGCATTGTTTGGAGCGGGGAGGCTGATTATTCGGAGGGGGCGGTTAGGGGCGCATTCCTCCCTCCAAAATTGCGCCGTGTGTTATTTCCATAGCCAGGCAATGCAATGGGTTTGCAAAACCCCCCAGCCCAGCTTCACTGGGGGGGCCGTAGAGCGGCTCTGGGGGCTCCAAGGACAAGGACAGGCTGTGTGCCCACCAGCCATCCTAACCCCGAGGGGATCGCGCCTGTCACCCGGCAATGAATGACCAACTTGAGGAGTGCGACAGCCTGGGAGCGGGGCAGGGCTGTGCACACACACACAGGCGCAGGAGGGGGTGGCAGAGGGGTGGGCAACAGCAGTCCTGCTTTGCTATGGGACCATGGAGGGATGGGGGGGGTGGGGGGTATGGGAGGGGGTGTCAGCCAACCCTGTGCCCCATCACTTGCTTGTCACCACTCAGCGCTCCAGCCCAATGGTGAGGAGGGGCGTTTGCTCTGTATAAAAGGATGCGCAATATCAAAATCCTCTTTATAAAAACAAACAAACAAAAAAAATGCAACGCAGCACTAGGAAACCTTGTGTCCTCCGCTGTACTCCCCTTCTGGGTTTGTGCTCTTCCTACCCCTTTATATTGCCATTTCGCACGTCTCTGCCTACAGAACGTAGAAATACATTCTTTTTTTTTTTTTTCTCTTTTTTTTTTTTCTTTTTCAAAACTCTTCCACAAATTTCAAAAAGTTCTCCCCGCTGTTAAAAGCCCCCTTGGCTGTGGGGAGGTGGGACGCGATGTTCTGGGCTGGGCGGGCAGCCAGCGCCTCACACGTCGGTGCTTATGCTGCGGCTGCGGGAGAAGGCTTCCCGCATGGCCGACAGCCGGTTGGGGTTGAGCGCCTGCAGGTTGGCCACGCTCACCGGCAGATCGAGATCCTCCTGGCTCACCGTCTTGTAGCTCACCCGGTCGCCCCCATTGTGCAGGTCCTCAGGGGGCTCCTGCAGGAAGAAGGTGGGGGGCTCGTAGGGCACGCAGCCGGGGCAGCTGGGCCGGCTCGGTGTTGGCTTCTTGCCGAAGGGTGAGGAGGAGTAGAGGGACGGGCCGTTGGTCAGCACTACGTTGCGGTTGCAGTGGAGCGGCGGGATGTGGGAGTGCACGGCGAAGTCGGGCTCCTCCTCATCCTCTTCGGACTCATCCTTCTTGCAGCAGTAGTACTGAAACGGGATGGCCCCGTGGGGCCAGGGCTCAGCCGGCATCCCAAACCGCCCACCCTGCCACCGAGGGGCTGCTCCGTGCACGCCAGCCCCTGGGGACCGGCAGGGAGGGGACACCGGGCTGCTCATGGGCTCCTCTCCCCATCGCAGCACCCTTTGGGGCCACATCCCCCCGGCCTTACCTGGAGCCTACAGTAGCAGAGGACGGCGATGATACAAAGCAAAATGACAGTCGCTAATATTCCACCTGTGATGACCACGGTCCCGGCTGTCATCCGCCCTCTTCTCCATTAACAGCCTGCAAAAGCGAGTGCACGGGGTGACGGGGGGCGGTGGGGGACAGGGAGCGGCTGGTGCTGGGCGATGCACCGGGCTGCAGGTCCCCAAACCCTCAGCCCACCCCCGTTTGGCTTCTAACCAGGAGACCTCTGTGGGAGGTGATGGGCAGGATCAGGCCAGATCCTGGCACTGGGCACCCGTGAAAGCCATCGGGAAGTCCCTGTCCCCCGCTAAATGCCACCTTGCAGGTGCAGGGGGATAAAAAGCTTCACGCAGTGGGTGAGACTTAGTGCGCAGCAGCTCTGGGGTCACATCGGGCTCTTCTGCATGCAGGAGGGGGGGGCCCAAGGGAAATAAAACCTTCTGCCCAGTGCCTCTGGCACCCAGGGCAACCCCCCGGCTCCTGCCTGGTGGCAGAGAGCTTCAGTGATGGGAGAAGGAGCTTTGCAGTAAGGATTTCTGAGCTGTACACATTTTTCTCTGAGCCTATAATCCATTTTCCCCATGAAAACAATGTGGTATTTTAATTTGGAATAACGGGAGCTGCTAAGTGAGCCTCTAATGACTGCGGGGACCGGCGCTCTCCCCTCCCTGAGCAGCGAGCTGAGGTAGGGGATGTGTCTGCAAGGAGGCACCAAGCTCCTCGCCTCTCCATGGCCAAGCCACAGTGTTGGAGGGGCTGGCGGGGGGGGCACCCCAGGATGATGACTCTGACCACTTCGGGCGAGCTGTTCATTCCCGTCGCGGCAAATGCTGCGGCTGGGACACAGTGTCCCGGACATCCCAGAGACGCCGTGGCTCAGCTTGGCCCCACGCTTGCGTTTTGCGGCACCACCAGCACCCTTCTCTCCCCGGAGTGCCCCTTAGAGGAACCTGGGTGCTGACACAGACCTGGTAGCGGTGGAAGGTCCCTGCTCTGGCCCTGCTGGGCTCACCCAGAAGGCAGACGCTGTGCATCACACGAGCCCCGCAATGCCAGCACGGGTCTTGCTCTGGGCATCCCTGAGCTCGCAGGACGGCTTCGCAGGACCCCTCCATCCCACGCAGAATAAGACCAAGCTCTTTGCCACAGGAAGGATGCTGGGGAGACGCGTACCTGCCTGCAGACACCTGCTCGCAGCTATGCAGACGGCGGCACTAACACCAGCATCGCTCTGCAGCTAAAGCTCCAGCAGCCCTTTAGTGCCGCAAGATTCGGGCTGACAACAGCAGAAGTGACATAAATCAAGAGAGAAATCGTATGCTGACCACCTACTCTACGAGCGCTTTAACAAAGCTGGCCTCCAGCTCACGCTATCAGGTTAAAACAAAAAAACAACCACCCCAGCCCCAAATTACTTCAGCACCCGAGGAAAAGCAACCCTATCTGTCAGGGATTTAACCCGCTTCCAAAGAAAATAAATCTGTGGCATATTTTCAGGCGCTTAATGTCCTGCTAAAGTTGGGTAAGTGCTGAATGGATAAAGCAGTATCACATTTTATGTTGCTGCTGAGCGGCGCTGTAGGAGGGAAGGTAATTTATAACGATGTCTGAACGCCTCCTAGCACCGCACGGCCATGGGGCAAGCGCCGGGCCAAATCCTGCCCGGATGCCTTGGTCAAAATGCTCTGAGGAGACGCAGGGAGAGGAACACGGTCAGGGGGAGGGTTTGCTAAAAAAAAAAAAAAAAGTGCATTAGTGATTTAGAAACTTTGATTCCTGTTTAAAGAGGGATGGAGGCACACGGCGGCACCGGGTGCTGTGGGCACAGGCACCGGCCCGGCAGAACGGGCTGGAAATGCCCATCTGTGGCTCCTTTGCTGCTCCCGTTTGCAATCACGGCGCCAGCACGAATCTCAGGGCAGGGGCAGGCGCAGGACCCGGCTCTGGAGTGACTGGACTCAGCCCTGCAGCATCTCGGGGACGGGCGCTGCACCCATCAGAGAGGATCAGCATCTTCGCCAGCTCCTTGCCAGCCCCAGATGCCAGGCGGCAGGCAGGGCTCGGGCAGGGAGGGCTCCTCGGCTTCCTCGCCGCTTAATTAAACGGCTGCCTTCCCCGGGGGTACAAGCCAGGGTCACACAGAGCCCGTTTTCAGGGTTTCTTTCCAGGCCCAGTCAGCCAAACGTGGCATCGCAGCCACTGCTCCCTCCAGAGCAGGACCGTTTGCATTTCCTTCTTTTTTTTTTCCTCCCATAACATACTTGTCTGATTAAAGCTGCGTACCTGGAAGCATTAAAATCTCCAGCGTGCAAAGGGGGAGGAAAGCAGAGCATTCGGAGGCCCATAAGCAGAACAATTCCTGTCTAGACCTCCTTTTTACATTTGTTCCTAATTTCACGCTCCACAGGCTCCCAGATTCATATATTTAGTAATAAATATCCTGGTAAAAGGAAGTGCTTTGCAGCTCCACTGTGGTCTTGGAGAAAGTATTAGGAACGCAGGTACCGAGAGACGCGGTCCCAGCAGACGGTCGCTTCGGTAACATTAGGAGCCCTCCAGCTACCGAGGATGCCGGACCCCCCCAGCCCCTCTGCCCCGTCCAACTCCAGCACGTCCTCCATCGCTGCCAGACAGCCGGGAAGGGGCGGCGGGGGGACGGTAACTCCACACAGGCTGTTTGCCCCCGGCCCAGGAGCTCTTTTCTGTAGGAAAGAGGTCCCCAGTGCCGTGGGGTGACTGGGAATGGTGCCTCTTGGGGGTTACTGGGAACCACCATGCTGGTGTGGGCGCACGGGAGCTTGGGGGCAATGCATCCCCCTTCCCCGACACCCTGCTTTACTTTCCCAGCGTGCAAAGGACACGTCGTGCCGCAACAAACCGAAGACACGTCACTGCAGGGTTGCTACAGGCTGCTCCTGGATGAGCTGTTCGGTTTTGGGCACGACCCGCTGCCGCTTGCCTGGTTTCACCAGGGCAGCTACTGCTGCGCCTGCAGCGGCGCCATCCCCGCAGCCTTGCGGCGGCTGGGCACTCCCGGGGTGTGAGAAAATGCCCTTTTCTACTCCTTGCAGCTGCAGAAGACACAAGCAGAACTCCCATCGGCTCCAGTCCCGGTTCGGTGACCCCCTTCCTCGCTGACAGCCCCTGCCGTGGCTGAGGACGTGGGCTTTGAGGTTCGCAGCTCACTAGGAGCCAGGTCCGCATCAGCCCCTGCCCCGCACGTCGCGTGGGCACTGCCACGAGGCACTGACGGACCTTCCCGACGTGCTGCAGCCTGGCCCAGGGGCTGGAGGGGGCTCGGGGGAACCTTCCCACAAGCAACAGAGAATGGGACAGCCCAGAATTGCACTTGACAATGCAGAAAGGAGAAGGGGGGGGGGTGAGAAATCACCCCAAGTCACCCCACCCCAGCATCCTGAACGTGGCCCCTGGACGGCCCAGGGTGCCCGGTGCGGGGAAAGGCTGCTCACGGCTGCGCCTCGCGGTGGGGGCCACGCTGGGAGCGAGACAGGGCAGGCGGCTCTGCAGCCAGCGCCCCTCGGGACCTGCGTGGGAGGAAGGCTTCGGAGCAGCCGGGGGGGGCTGAGCTCAGCCCATCCGAGGGCCCCAGCGAACACCCGGCTAACCGCGGCTCCGCAGCACTGAGCTCCAGGTGCTGGAGCACTCCAGCCACAGCCGGCTCCCGCGGACTGGCCTGACCCTGCCTGTGGAAGCTGTGGGAGAAGGAGACCTGGGGACTGCTAAGGAGACCACTCCAAGGTTTCTTTAAGAGACCCTCAAGTGCCTAGTTAAGCCAACTCCTAGAATTTGCAGGTGTTATGATCAATCCTCAGGCCAGACCTTTAAATGAATGGGGCCTCCATCCATCCCATCCCATCCCATCCCATCCCATCCCATCCCATCCCATCCCATCCCATCCCATCCCATCCCATCCCATCCCATCCCATCCCCAGGGCAACAGAGTCGCCCCCTAAAGCCTTTTGCACCAGCTGAAAGGGCTGTCATGGCAAGCACCAAAAAAACAGGAACGATAGTCCAACTGAGACTGTGCCTGCACAAGGAGACCATGTCTTACCTGCCAAGAGCTGGGGTCCCCGGCTTGTGGCACTGCCTGCGTCCCCCCAGCAGCCCTCGGACCTCCTTCCTCTGCAGCCAGGAGCAGCACAGCCTTCTATTTAATAAGGAAGTTGGGATTTCCCATATTCACCTGACTCCAGAAGCTGGAGATTTAAACAAACCAGCCAAACTAGGTATGAAACAACAACTGGCAGCACAGACGTGATTGCTCAGGCCTGGTACCTCAGCACTGGAGCAGGCAGGAGCCTGGACCCCACCATAATAAACACACAGGAATAAACACACAGCCACAACCACCCCACACCGGGCTCAAACCTTCTGCGTGAGACCTCTGGCCCTCGTCCTAGCCCTTCTGCTGATCACAGCGGTGGTCTGACATGTGCAGAGGGTAGCGGGGATCAGCTCTGCCCTGCCCTTCCAAATGGCCAAGATGGAAAAAGGAGAGAAAAAAGGAAAAAAAAAAACCCCACCCCACCCTTCCCAGGGAGCGGAGGAGGCCAGCGCCGTGTCCTGAAGTAACACCATCCTGCCTTGTCTTGGCTCTGCTCTGCGCTAGCACATCCCTGGCCGAGCTGTGTGCTTGGCTGAGCCCTGCCGCCGAGCGTGGGTGTCCTCCCGCACCCGGGAAGGGCCTCCGAGGGGGGAGCCACCTTGCAGGCTAGCACGGCCCCCCCGGGCAGGGTCCCCATGCTGCCGGCGCTGACCCTCCCTCGAGCACCACGAGCGATGGCTGGTGGTGGGTCAGGTTATTTGGGTTGCTCTGGGGAGAAGACCCAAGGGAGGGACCTCAACGGGGTGAATGTTCAGGTTGGGAAGATTAAGTCCTACGTGGAAACTGGGGGTTGAGCAGCTGTGTACGGGGGAGAATGAGTCTGACCCTCTGTGGTGGAGGGTCACGAGCTCCATGGGTCTTGTCCTGGGTGGGCGACACTGCCATTTCCCATCTCATCCAATTTCCCAGCCCATCCATGCACAACAAACCCTGACACCGATGCTTCTGCCCGAGCCACACTTCAGAGGAAAGGACAAGAGGTCAGCAAGAGGCCGGGGAAACGGGAGAGCACGTGAGCGATGTCCGACATGCCGCTTCCCCGAGCTGCTGGGTCTTGCTGCCGCTTTCCTGGGTGCAGACAGCATTCGGGACCCAGGAGGAGGGTAACAAGATGACACTATAAGAAACTGGCCAGGGCAGAGCGGACTGGATCTGAGCCCTTGGTGCTGCAAAGTTTCAGGGGGAGCCTGGCTTACGCTCACCTATTGCCCCCCCGGCGCCACGCAAAGGGTAAACCCCAGAGGGTGGGTGCGAGGGAAAGCCACCGCCCAGCCAGCAGCCACCAGCCTGGGAGGTGGGAAAGCAGCAAATAAGTTAGAAGCCAAAAACAGTTTGGTGGCAAATACAGCCTTATTTCTGCATTTCCCCCTGTTCCTGTAATCCTACCCAGTCAATGAATAAGAGCCGGGCTGCTAGGAACAGCCGGGCAGCGTGCCAGCAGAAGACTTTGCATTTACGGAGCCAGCGGACAGGGCAGCTGCCAGAAACACAGGCGGAGAACGTGGCTTTCCATACGAAAAACACTTTAAGCAGAAGACCTGCATCACTTTTGTTTGCTTTCTCTCTCTTCACCCCGCGACGGCAGCGCTCCTGGCCTGGGGGCTGATGCTCTGCGTATACAGCGGGGATTTAAACAGCCAGGCCTGGCCGCGGGTGGGCTGGGGAAGGGGCGCACGGGGGCTCGGTGCCTGCAGACCCATCGCTTCAACAAGACCATCTGAGCGCTCCTCGACACCAGGACAAGACGAGACGCGTCTCATCAATCAATGCTTCATCAATCAATGCTTCCCCATCTCAGCACTAATACTTCCCATGCGGGGACCCCCCCTCCCCCCGTACCTCCAGGCACCAAGTTTCTTTTGAACTTTTTATGAGCCGACGGCACTTAACTCCCTGCTGTCCCCTCTTTGGAGGATGCTACTCACAATTTCCCAGGCTGATCCACAGCAGATGGGTCCTCCTGGGTGCTGTGGATGGCTCAGGGATCCCAGCAGCCCCATCCTCCCATCTGCACCCACTGGGACCACACTCGCCCCCATCTCTGCTCAGACACTGGCCCTTTGCAGAGCGGCTCCTGCGCTTGGGAGGTGCTTCCCCTACCAAGAAAATGGGGGTTTACAACACTATTGATAGTCCCTGGAATAAGAAGGAGTTTTGGAAGTGAGTCGATGGCACATAGGAGAGGGCTCCCACCGCCTGGGAGCTCCAGCCAGGTCTGGGCCGTTGCTGTCAGGCTGCTGTGGGCTTTTAAACAATAAATCAGGACAGGGAACAAAACACTTCACACCCACCTGGAACTGCATGGCCCTTTCTGGCGGCCTTAGAGCCGTTACCTGGTTTGAAGCCAATTGCAGAGGTCACCGATGCTCTTACTGAGGTAACTCACAGCTACGCCTGCAGTGACCCCTCCTGCCCTCTGCGACAGACCCCGATACTTCAGCTCCCGCTGATGTCTGGACCAGAAACAACACATTCCAAAGGCAATTTATACACAGTGCCTGATAAATTATTCAGCAGATAGGACATTGCTGGAATAGTGCTGAGCTCTGCAGAACAGGATCCCAGCCACCTCCAGTGGCGTACGGCACGGCTTGGGCAGGGCTGGGACGGCAGCTCGGGGCAGGCTGTGCTGGGGACCGGGGCTCACCGGGTGCCTGGGGGGCCGAGGGCAGGAGGACAACACTATGGCCAGAAGAGGTGACAAGAGCTGGGGTGTGAGAGAGCCCTCGCCACCTGCAGGTGTGTTCTTGCCCTGGTTTTAGTGCCCTGGCAGTGAGAGTTAAGCCTGGAGGTACATCAGGCTAATGCAAGGTGAGCGTCGGGCTGATACCAGGATGCACCCCCTGTATTTCATAGAATCACAAAATGGTTTGGGTGGGAAGGGACCTTAAAGATCATCCCGTGCCACCCCCTGCCCTGGGCAGGGACACCTCCCACCAGCCCAAGCTGCTCCAAGCCCCGTCCAACCTGGCCTTGAACCCCTCCAGGGATGGGGCAGCCACAGCTTCTCTGGGCACCCTGGGCCAGGGGCTCACCACCCTCACAGCAAACAATTTCTTACTAATATCCAAACTAAATCTCCCCTCTTTCAGTTTGAAACGGTTCCCCCTCATCCTATCATTACACTCCCTGATCAAGAGTCCCTCCCCATCCTTCCTGCAGGCCCCCTTTAGGGACTGGAAGGCTGCTATAAGGTCTCCCCGGAGCCGTCTCTTCTCCAGGCTGACCCCCCCCAGCTCTCCCAGCCTGTCCCACAGCAGAGGGGCTCCAGCCCTCTGCTCTGTCAATCATAACCCACGATAAGCTCCTCCCGGGGACTGGAGGGGCTGGGGACTGTCCTCCTCTCTGCCCGTTCTCAGCTCAGCCCTTCACAGCCAGAAACTGTCCCCGAGCCGTGCCGATGGTTGGGCTCAGATGGGGAACGGGGACAGTCAAATATCACAGTGATCCGCTCCTTCTGTCTGCTCTTATTATCGTCCGATATGACGCTATATAATAACAATATTATATATCATTAAAAACCAGACTCTTAAAATCCAAAGCGTTATAACCCAAAGTGCACGGCAGCCAAAAGACTTGTAGAAAAGCCACTGCTTTTCTGATAAGTTGTGTAAGTTTTTTCCATATGCTGAGAACACGCTGTCTTCGTGTCCCTGCAGGTGTCCCTGCGGGCAGTGGCACCGCCGGAGCGGCCAGGCTGTCCTGCGCGAGAGCAGCTCATCAGCTCGGAAACCCAGCAAAGGGGGCTCGGGTTATTCGGGAGATACATCACAAAGCAACTCCACATTTCGGGTTTTCCAGAAGCTTAAAAAAACGCCAAAGTTCACAGGACAATTAGGGATCCCCTCCCGCCGGTTACCATCGTTAGTTTTTAAAACAGAGACTGGCACTTAGTGAGGCATCTGAATTTTCAGCACGCTTAAGCAGGCTGCCTTCAAAGTGCATCGATTTAGGGGATGCCTGCCCCAGCAGCGCGCGAGAGGGAATATGTGCTCTGCAATAATGAGGCAATAATGTCATTTAATACAACCAAATCACGCCTAATGAAAAATAATATTTGCACAGCTCATCAAAGCGGCATTGAGGCTTACTAAGCACAGCTCCAGGCATGAATTTAAATGACTGCAAACGCTAAACGGAGCGCGGCGGTGCCGCTGGGGAAGGACGGGGCAAAGCGCTGAATCACCTGGACGGTGTGTGCTGCCCTTGGGAACGTCCCCTTCCAGCGCCCCTGGGGCCGTCCCAAAGGTGCTGCTCTCTCCGTCCCAAAGGGACTAGGGAAGGTGTCTGCGGACACCTCGGCATCGCCTGGAATAAAGCAGGGTATGTTCACCCTTCTCTGCCTTTCTGGCTGTAAAACTGTACAGCCGCATCCTAAAAGGCATCAGTAGGGATGCCACTGGTATCGATGGGGATGCTACTGGGATCGATAGGGATGCTACTGGTATAGACAAGGATGCTACTGGTATTGATAGGGATGCTACTGGTATCGATAGGGATGCTACTGGTATAGACAGGGATGCTACTGGTATTGATAGGGATGCTACTGGTATTGATAGGGATGCTACTGGTATAGACAGGGATGCTAGCGACTCGGTGCCGCCCAGCAGTGCATCCCTGCACACCAGCCCTACGCTGGCATCAGTCCAGGAGAGGTAAACCCAAAAACCACGTCCAAGGAAGGAACTGGCACAGACGCCAAGGAAGGAACCAGTACAGACGTGATGGACTCGCCTCGGGGTCCGCGCAGAGCGCTGCCGCAGCAGGGGCTCCCAGCCAGCCCGTCTCTGTCAGGATTTGAGAGCTGCTGTCAAAGCACAGCAGAGTGTGTGCAGGGTTTAACCCTCCCCAATCCCACCTTTCACTGCCCAAACAAGCACACTCTGCTAAAGTACCAGGAATTATTTCCTTACATCAACTGGAGAGACGGGCCATAATCCCAAACACACATAAGCTGCCTAAACTCCTTCAAAAAAAAAAAAAAAAAAAGAAAGAAAAAGGAAAGAAAGACAGGCTGTCTTTCCACCCTGCATCATTTAATCGCCTCTTGAATTATAGTTTAGTCAGCCTGAGATATTAGCAACAGAGAGAGCAGGTTTTGGTATTAGCAGCTTGAGATAAGCTACCGCAATCACTGCTGAGCGGGGAATAAGTCAGAGAGTGGGGGGCACCCACCCAACCCTGGGCACTTCTCCTCGCAGGGCAGTTTTGCAGGCTGGAAACGTCCCCTGGCCAACCTGAAAAGCTAGGGTTACCTTACTGAGAGCTAACGATAAATCTTACTCCTGATCAGTACTTTTTCCTGCCCAATTCACTGAGCAGGCATTGCTCCCCCTCCATCACCGGCCCGCGGGAGAGCTCACCGCAGCCCCCCAGCGAGGCACAGTCTGCTGCAGTGCCGGTGGAAAGGTGAAAAAACCCTAATTGTCAGAAAACGCTGCTGAAATGATGCGCCAAAGGTGGAAAAAAAGGGAATCTATCCTTCTGAAAGCAATTCTGGAAAGAATTGCTCCATTCACCCGGATTTTGCAAGCTCCTCAGGCTGTAAACCAGCCGCTGCTGCCCCGAGAGCCCGACGCAGCCAGGGGAGCCCATGGGACCCGGTGCCGTACATCAATAGCTCCCCCCAGCTTTCCTCACTGTCGCATCTCCCTGCAAACGCCTGGGGAGCAGGGTTTTGTTGCTCAGACGGGACTGCTGGGGCATGCGGATGGGGAGAGACTCACGCAGAGCTGCCGGCTGAGCTCTCGGCGGATTACGACCCTGGCCGGGGGCTGGAGCCGCCTCCTGGCCCCAGGAGCTGGAATGGATCCAGTGCTCCCATCCATGGTGGTCCTGGGGAGAAGGCTCTTACGGGCCAGGGGCACCGCGCAGAGGGAGAGGAAGGTCTGGGTACCCCCTGATGGCCGTGCAAAGCAACAGGAGCAGCAGCTCCCATGGTGGCCCTCCCAACAGCGGCTGCTTTAGCGCCGGGGGGATTGTTGGCTCTGGCTGTGCAGTGGTGTCCGCATGGAGCTTCGTTCTTATGGGAAGACATTGCAGCAACTGGCCTGGGGGAGACGGACTGAGTCAGCCCTGCCGGGATTCAGCCTTGTGCTATTAGGAACACCACATGCTTCAAAGCTTGGGTTTGCGCCT
This sequence comes from Larus michahellis, assembly GCF_964199755.1. Classification (NCBI taxonomy): domain Eukaryota; kingdom Metazoa; phylum Chordata; class Aves; order Charadriiformes; family Laridae; genus Larus; species Larus michahellis. Next base: position 12,755,146 of record NC_133910.1, on the reverse strand, counting down.
TTCAGCTTTTGCCTTAGTCAACCAGAGAGCCAGGCAGAGCCCATGCAGCCAGCAGCCGGCCCCAGCCGCGCGTTCAGCCTTTGTGCAACATCCGAGCTGAAGCCCTGGTTCAGCCCACGGCTACTGGCCCCGGCTCCTCTCTGCCTCTGGCAAACGAAGCAGCGCGGTGCCCGAGAGGGAAAGCATTGCTCTGCCAACACCCATTTTACAGACAGGGAAACTGAGCCCTGGGCTGGTTAAGGCTCTGCTTTTGAAGCTAGTTTGCTTGAAATCTATCCACTATCCAATATCTATCCATTTCCAGGCTAAGGCGGCTTCCACCAGGACAGGCTCTGGGTAAGCAGCGAGCTGGGATCAGCCCCGCTCTCCTTCCACCCCCTACACCGGTGGCTGGGAAGGGTGAGTCCCCACCCCTGACCTGGTGGCCCCTGCAGATGTCCTGAGACGCAGATGAGCCATCGATCCTGAGATGCCGATGAGCCGTCGATCAGGGGCTGGGGAAGGAAAAGGACACGTACCGCGTACATTTCCAGTAAGCAGTAAATCCAACAGCTTTGCACTTCCAAGAAGTATGAACGCAGCTCCGTGGGACGGGAAGATCCCCAGCAGATTAAAGCCTTTGCGAGCTGCGCAACTCGCTCTCGTTTGCTCGGGATTCAGGGACCCAAACGGGCTGGGGTGGAGGCAGCAGGGAGCACCATGTCCTTGGTGCTCATTAAATGCAGCAACCTGAGAGCTCCAGGGACCACCCTGGCAGGGGAGGGACCAGCACCCCTCTGTCCTTGCCCCCCCAGCTGTGGGTGGGTGGCTGGTGGCCGGTGACACCTCCAGCAGCCCCACGCTGTCCCCACAGCACCCTGCTGTCACACACTGGTTCCTGAGCCGCCCTGGGCTCTGGCTCTCCGTGCGAGCCGCTTATTCCTCATCAGTCCCCGCTCCTCTGCCCTTGTGACACGAACTCCCTGCAGCGTGACCTGGGTCTGCGCTGCTGCGTGGCACCCGGTGACTCCGCAGGTGCTGGCTGCGACCACCCAGCACCTCCCAGGGACGAGCCCTCGGGGCTGCCTGAACAATCCCGCGGGCACCAGCAGCCTCACCCGGGATCTCCACAGAGGTATAGGTTGCTGCCTTAAAAAAAAAAAAAAAAAAAAAAAAAAAAATATCACACAAAAGGGTAGGGAGTTTCCATAGCTACAGCTTTACATTGCTCTGGCAAAGGCGCAGGTTCAGCCCGTGTATCGAGAAGCAAGCAGAGTGTTTTTCCCACCCCAGCCCAGCAAGGCAGCATGGCGCGTGAATAAAGAAGTGAAGAGGGCAGCGAGAGCCCAGCGATTCTGGAAGTAACACATAAATGATAAGGACTGGCAGCAACACACGAACGATAAGGACTGCCATGTGAGGCTGCCTCTAGCTCTGCGCCCCCTGCCCTGCCCGACCCATCGCTTGTGTGGGGCACGAGTTGCATTTGCGGGTGGGGAGGGAAGGAGCCCTCACAGCCCCCCTGTCATCGGCACCGCGAGCGTGACATCCACCTCCACACCGCTCGGTGTAGTCAGAAACCGCTTCATTTGAGTTATTGTCTGCGTGCTGCTCCCAGGGCTGGACTTCCAGAGACGGGGAGAGAGCACAAGGAGTGAACCCGCAGGGATTTACTGCTGCTGCCAATGCAGAGCCACTGCCCACAGGACCTGGGGACGTGGGACTTGCCTCGCTTCCTATCCGTGCCTTCCACAACGCAACGTCCTGCACTTCGGGCTGGTGGCAGCACCACGGCTCACGGGGAAGGACACGGACGTTTGCAAACCGCTCTGGTCATGAACAAGAAGGCGATGGGCTTCCTCATTGCTTGCGACCAGGCGCTTTCCTACAGGCAGTAGAATCTCCTTCTGTTATCCTTTTTAATAAGGATTTATCATTGCTGCATCAGGGGAATTAATACAGACCCGTCTGAGAGGGTAATTTCAGATTCTTGGCAACTTACGCTGAATCTGTTCCAGTAAATTTTCCTTTTTTCCTCACCTTAATTCTGTTACAGCTTTTCCTGGGAGATGAGAGAGGGAAAGATTTAACTCAGAGGAAAAAAACCAAACCCTCAACAACAAAATCATGAGCAAAAAAGCAGAAAAGATAAGGTAATTCATACAGCTCAGCTGAAAACCATCATTAGGCAAATAAAGAAACAGAAAAAAAACCTTCGCACAAATCGCTCCACTCGAACCATGTGGGCTTCACAGAGCTGCTGGGATCAAATGTTTGAAATATCGACTGTTCCCAGGGACAGCATCTTTCAGAAATCAAAACACATGTGATGGATCTTTTTGCCTAGCGTCAGCATTGGGGCGACGCAACCCTGCCTTTGAAATGACTCCTGGATGCTCAAGAGGCCCTTGAGAGCGATGCGGCGGCTCGTGCTCCCCCCACACGCACCCCACCGTCCTCTCGCCATCCCCGGGAGCGAAGCAAAGCCACCGCCGGTACCCAACGGCAGGGGAAACTGAGGCAGGCGAGGCTGGTGGGGCAGGGCTCTCCCACTGCTTCTGCCGGCCTTTGGTACCTGCAGGGATCGGGCTCCACGCACCCCGGCCCCTCGTGTTTGCAGCACATCGGTGCTGGCATCTTCCCCAGCAGGCTGCAGTTGCTGCCTTCCTCGCTTAAATGACGCCTGACTCGCGGCACCTCGAAGGACTAGAAAATGCCAAGGAGCTTCTCCTTGAAAGCCGAGCCTTAGACCCGCGCCCTGGGTCACCCCTGGGCGTTTGAGCCCTTCCTTGGCCTCGCCGAAGGGCGGATGGGCCAGGGCACCAACAGCAGCTTCCCGCAGCCCTGGGCGGGGGGGGCGGTCAGATCACGTAACCCCCCGGGGATGAGCACACAGAAATGCCTCCATCCGTCCTGGAAAGCTGGAGGAGACCCACACGCCAGCGCCGCCCCACTCCACCCTTCAAATCCCAGCTGAATTTCACCTTTCTTCACTTGCGCAGTGAGCTCACTCGGCTCGAACGCGTTTGCTTGAACTCCTTGGGTCGTAGGTGCGTTACGCTGTTATAAATAACACTTTCTGCCCCAGAGCTAAGCGTGCCGATGAACTGGGAACACACCACCAAGAGAGCAAAGCCTTTCACTGAACTCGGCTGATTGTCTGAGCTCTCTAGACATCACCCTGCCCACGCCAACGCTGTAGGACCACAACGAGCACTTCATTAACAGCCCCCCTCAACGGTAAACCACACAGAAACCCGCTTAACTGATAAGTTTAAGTCTTACAAAACCCAGACCTGCAAACGTGAGCGTCTCCACGGCCCTGTGCCTGGTTAGCAGAACAGAGCCCACCGAAACGCAGGCGCCCGACTCGCGACGGAGCTCTGCCTGCAGGAGATGCCCCTCGCGAGGATAAACAGACCACAGGTCTCCTCTGGGAACCGGGAATACATTCATTCAAGCCACGGGCCGGTTTAACAAAGCAGCCTGCAACCTTCCTGCTCCTGGGCTTGACAGCGGCGAGCTTGGGAGCCCAGGAATTTCTGCCGTGATCCCAGGATGCCTGAGTTCTGCTGCGGGTCGGCTGAAGTAGGATATCACGAAATAGCACAAGACTGTGGCCCTCGGGTTACACGGCGATGCTAGCATTCCTATCAAACAAAGCACTATTTCTTTGCGGGTTCCTGCAAACGTTCTCATCTGTATGCATTTTTGGAAATCGTCTCTTTTTGAGCAGAACCCAAGCGCTGGCTACAGCACCAGGGTGCCAGTGTTACGCGTTTCTGAGGCTGGGCGACTCTAATCCTCTGCAGGCAACAGTCCCGCCATAACCCAGCAATATTCAGGCTTTATATTTACTACCAATGAAGCCAGACAACATTTTAACGACCTGCCCTTTGCCTGTCGATCCTAACATACAACAATATAACATAATATTTACACAGATATCCCAGAAAGCAAGTAAGATCAGCGCTTGGTTTCTCAGAAACCAGTATCGCAATCTTGTGTTTTCTATAACCTATGTTGTTTTATTTAAAAATACAACAAAAACAAAGATGTGATGCCAGAAACACAAGGGAAAATATGTGCGACCAAGAAAACCCGACTTTCTGTGGGCTGAATCTGCTCCCACGAGCTACCGTGAGAATCGGGAATAACTCTTGAGAAGTCAGTAATGTTAAACTGTTGCAAATCAGAAAAAGCAAGCTGGAACTGTCTAATATTAATTGTATAAATATTGTGATTGTCTTTACCTCAGGGGGATGTGCCTGCCCACAGGATGTCGCATCCGGGCTGGCCGGGGGGATACCCGCAGGCCTCCTCTGCAAAGCGCAGCCGGGATTGTCCTGGACGTGAACCCACGTCGAAACAGCCGCGAATAATCACAGAATCATTATGGTTAGAAGAGACCTTTCAGATCATCGAGTCCAACCGCTAACCCAGCGCTGCCAAGTTACCACGAACCCACGTCCCTCAGCACCACGTCTACCCGTCTTTTACACGCCTCCAGGGATGGCGACTCCACCACTTCCCCGGGCAGCCTGGTCCAATGCTGGATGACCCCTTCCCTGAAGAAATTTTTTCCTAATATCCATCCTACTTGAGGCTGTTTCCCGGCTGCGGCTCAGCCTGCCCCGCTCCTCTGCTCCGCGACACCCTGCACAGCGGGCACCCCCGGCACTTCTTACAACTTAACACTTCTTACACCCTGAAAAAATCAGGGTTTGTGGCCTCGAGGTGCCAAACGCCCTGGGAGCTTCTGCCGGAGCTGGGACGAGCTCAGGGGCACCAGCACCCAGACTGGAGCTGCCCTTCCGCGGGTACGTCTTTGGCTCCGGTGCAATCGGTAAGAAAACGGCTTTGGTGACAGCTGGGTCACCTGGAGGGGCTTGAGAAACACCTTTTGAGCGCTTTAACGTATTTGGATTGGGAAGGGGGGGCCGCCAAACCACGCAGCTTTTTGCCCTATCCCTGTTTGCACAGGGAAAGGCATCTCAAAGGAAAGCCACGGGACAGACGTAAGTTTGAACGATGCCCCCAGCCTCTCCTTTGTGTAACGCAACAATAAAACCACAAAATTCACCTAACAGCAAGCCCAAATCAACGCTTATTATCCTTCCCCTCCCAGCTCCACTCCCACTCTCGCAGCAAAGCTATTTTTCCCCCAGATCCCACCACTAATCTTCCCAGGGCTTAGCTACCCAGCAGGCGACACCAATCAAACCAAGACACCTCCTTTGCCTTCCACGTGAGAGCCTTATAAAAAATTGCATCCCTGGAAATCCCCGCTCGCCGAGGGAGACGGGGAGAGATCCCCAGCAGCGGGGCCATGCATTTCCTAGCCGCGGCACCACAGCACTTGCTCAAAACCGAGCCTCTGGCAGCCTCGATACTCTATTTTTCTCCCCAGGAAGGGAGTTTAGCTTGGATTGCCACAAAAGGCACCATGCCTCGCTACGTGACTCACGTATATTGTGTTAACTAAAGAGTGTCAACGTGCACGCTGCTGTTCTGCAGATGCAAGGGTGGGAAGGCAGGAGGGAGAAGGAGCGTCGCTGCCTGCAGGGACAATGCACCGGCGAGGGAGAGCTGCCCGCGCCGCACAGCCGGTCGTCTGGAGATGAAGCTGGCAACAAAGGAGAGAGCTAATGGTTTGCCAAAGCTCAGGCAGGAGGAACCCACGACTGGTCTTAAACCAAATCCCCACTCAGAGCAAAGGGAATCCAGATGCAAACCGTGCGGCAAAGCCCAAGCAACACCCTCGGCTTCAACGGGGAAGGAAACGGCGGGTTTCAGAAAAAGAGCTCTGTACTGGGATTGCACCGTCCCTGCTGGTCGCGGCGGAAAATACTGTATTATTTCCTAGGGAAAAAAAAAAAAACAACCAACCAACCCAGAGGAGCAAAGGTGGAATATTGGGAATAAAAATGAGCAATGCTATTTATAGGTGGGTTATTTTTCTCACGGGAAACGGTGCCTGTAAGGGGATGTTTTAGCAGAGCTGCGATGTGCAGGCTGTAACGCTGCCGCTTTGGGGTCCTCTGGCACTCGCCTGTGAAGTCCCTCTGTCTCCAGGCAGGCTCCCGCATCATCACAGCAAATGCCAGCTGCGATGGAGCCTGGCTATCATCTTTTACAACAAAGCCCAAGACATCGCGCTGCTGTGATCAGTGCTGCTGTGATGAGTCTTTCAATCTCGAGACATTTTGACCCCCTTCGGTTGAAATGACCCGAGCTGGGGAGAGGTCGGGGGAGACAACGACTTCTGAATCCTTCATAAGGCTGTGGCCCGTCCCCAGAGAGTTTTCAAAGCAGCCACATCACCCAGCAATCTGGGTATTTATCTACGCCCAGGCAGCCAGTTCCCTTTCATTAATGCCGATGTGTTTTCCCCTTTAAACTCAAACAGACCGAAACTCTCTGTGAGCAAAGAGCCAACCTGGCCTCTGCTGATGCCAGCTCTGCAGGTCCCCGAGGAGCAGGCAGTGCTACAAGAGGCCACCTTTGTCCATGATGGTCCAGCCTAGATTTTTTCAGGCAGCTGAGGAACAAGGGATCGCTCTGCACAGCAAAAAATGAAGCCACAAAGGACTTTTCCTCACAGTTTCCCCTCCAGCAGAAAGGAAGGAAATCCCAGCCGTGTGGCGCGCCCACCGCTTGCAATTCCCCCAATGTAATGAGCTTATGAGCTTCTGCGGCTCAGACCCCCGTGACGAACGTGTACCTAGAGAAAAGCCATAGCGTGGCCTCAAAGCCATACCTAAAGCTGGCAGTGCGGAGGGCTTCGTCCCCCGCCGGGCGAGAAGATCATCTCCTTTATCCCCTGCCCAAGAGAGGCCAACCAGTGCAGCCTTCAAGAGCCTAAGCTGGAGTTTAGTGGCAATTTAAAATAAAATAAAAAAAAAAAACCTAAAAGCTTTTCCACCAAAGCCTATTTTTCAGGCTGGCAGCTTCTGATGGTTATCTCACCACCTAAGTTGTCTGTAATTGGTACCTCGGACAGGAAGGGAGACGAGGATGGGGCTGGAGAGCAGGAGCAGCGAGTGGCCGGCGGGAGGGCAGGGCTGATGAGGAGGAGGAAGGCAGCGGATAGGGAATAGGGAGAGGCAGGCTGGGGTGTGTGGGCTCTGAACAGCTCGGAATGGCTCGGAATGGCTCTGAACAGCTCAGAACAGCTCTCGACGCTCCTCTGCAGCGTTGACACAGCCTCACGGCAGCACCAGATGAGGAGAAAGAGGGCTGGAGCCAGCGCCCGGGACGGGATGGTCCCGCTGTGGGCAGAGCGCTCCGGTCGGCTCCAGGACTCCACGGGCACCCCCCGATCACGCTCCCCCCATCCTCCCCTCAGAGAAAATCAGCGGCAAAACAAGAAAGAAAGATGTGGGAGACCACGACGTGATTTCCTCCCCATCACGGCTCTCCGAGGGGCATGAAATTAATGGTGACAATTAATTCTGTTTGCCCTGGGGACAAGGTAAGAAGCCAGAGGTTATTTCTGGCAGGAGCGCCTGCAGGTGCAAGGCTGGTGTGAGTGACAGCAAAGCCACGTCTCTTCCCTCCTGCCACATGCGGGCAGCGTCCTTGTCACCTGGGCGAGGGAAGGGGATGATGGCTGGCACTTGGCTTCTGCCAAAAATTCACTCCCCCTTCTTTTTCTTTTTCTTTTTCTTTTTCTTTTTCTTTTTCTTTTTCTTTTTCTTTTTCTTTTTCTTTTTCTTTTTCTTTTTCTTTTTCTTTTTCTTTTTCTTTTTCTTTTTCTTTTTCTTTCTTTTTCTCCATCAGGAGGCTATTAACTGAGCGGGGACACGATGAATAAAGATGTGGGCTGCAGAGCATCTCCTCCGGCGGCCTCATCGAGCCCTCCAAGTGCTGGCAGACCCTGCCAGCCCCCCCGCTCCCTGCAGAGCCTCCCACCCTCCTCTCAGGTGCTCACAGCCGGTTGCTTTATCCGCTGCTAATGACATTTATTTTCTTTTCAGAGGCTTGGGGAAGACTCTTTCTCTCGCCCTCCCTGCTGATGAGAACCCTGCTGCCCTATTATGCTGCTCTGAGACCTTTTTTTACTGTTGAACTGCTGGTGGTCTCCCCTGCATCCCCCATCTGCGCCCCCCAGCCTGCTCCTCCCACAGCCAGACACACGCTTCCCCAGCCTGATTCAACCAGCATTGAAATAAAGAGAAAAACTCACGTTTTTCAGGTTGGATCAGGTCCCCCTGGCCTGGCGAGGACGGGACTTGCTTTTGGGTTTTTGGTAACTCACCTCTAAAATGTCCTTCAGAAAAAAGGCAATTATCACAGTGCCATTAAGGCTTTCCCCATCGCACGGCCAGATAACTCGCTGGGAGTCTTTTGAAATAACCTTTAAACAATAGATCCTGCCTTGTTTACTGAATGTTTTTGAACTCAACAGTAATGCATCCAGATGTCACCCGTGTCTACTGTAGGCCTGACTATTTCTGGAAACACACCAAGGGCAAATTGCTTGGATAATGTCAGATATGGTTGCAGAGAGAATGTGACAAGTTTCCATCTCTTTGATAAAAGCTGCGGAGCAGAGAGATGTTTCCCAGGGCGGCAGAGCCGTGTCCACCTTCAGCTCAGCCCCACGCGGGAGCCGCAGCCCTCCCCGGGGCTCCTGGGCAGGTACGGGCGGCACTCGCTTTCCAGCTGGGGAGAAAATCAGTGTTACTGTCAAGCAAAGCCTGGCAAAGCTCACGAACCGCCATGGTGGGTGGTGTGTCGCTGCGGGTGGCTTTTGTCCCGGAGGTAAGGGATGGGGAGAGAAGCATTGGAGGCAGCGAGGAGGGGCTGAGCTGCGCTGGTGGCCAGGCAACCTTGGGGAAGATGTCTCAGCCCGTCCTGTGCCATTATTCTGGATGAAGCCGAACACCAGCTCTGACCCATCACAGGTACTTGCTTCAACAAGTGAGATAAAACTCTGTCTGCAGTGAGAGGGTAAACAAAAGTCCCCCAGCCCCTGATTCATTTGTCTTCACTCCATGGCCTGCCAAGAGGAGCACCAGCACACGCTGAGGGAGATGCCACCATCTCCCAACAGTGTCCAAGGCTGCAGCGTACACTGCTGCCCTCCCAACTCCAGTGAGAAATCCGTACTCCCAGTCATGTAGGATGGGGAAAAATCATAGGCTTTGTGATTTTGGCCTAAATCGGTTCCGTTCCTATTCCCTCTCCACACTGCCTCAGCACAGGCACCTTGAGAACTGCACAGTCGACAGGAGCCAGGTCCTTTCTGGGGTGCCCTGAACTCTTATTAATGGGTCATGGCTGTTATTAAGCTTTCCAGGGTCCAAGGATGTTTCAAAATGTTATTATGACTTTTAATTTTGTTCCCCAGCCTTTCCAGCTGACCTCTGCCCTGGGCTGTTCTTGAAGGGATCGCAGGGCTCGCAGGTTCCTGAGGTCCCAGCCTGGTCTGGGTTGGCCTGGAAGGTCCGAAGAGGGGCAGAGTCCACCACCCAACCAATTTGTCATCCCTTTGCCAATCTATCTGTGGTGCTGGGATATATGCTTTTTTCTCAGGCACAGGGTGAACCAATCCTGCCTGCTGTGATAGATTAGATCATGAGGAGAGAAGGACATAACAGGCGACGACACGGGAAGAAGTGTAAATTAGAATGGGAACGAGTTGCAAGTTCAACCCCAACACCTGCCACCTCTCCTCCACCCCTTCCCTGCTCTTCTTCAATGGCGTACGTTGCCTGACAAGCCGTGGGTGCGGGGCCCTGCCAGCAACAAGCACCTCTTCACTGGCCATGTCCTTATCCATATCCATGACAACACGACAGCCAGGTACCAGAACACGACGAGCGAGAAGGTGCCAAGTTATCCCCATTTCTTACACCAGCACTAACACAGCTAAGCACTGCGCAGCCAAATGAAAAGCTCCGAGGTACATAAATAAATATCTTACAGCTTGGCCAGTGGCAAAACCCCTCGCTGACCCCCACGCTGGGCACCGAGGACATACCCTGATGTGCCCAAACGTCAGTGGCACGGACTTCTTCAGCCTGCGAGGGTGCCGCTAAGCTCTCTGGGCTGCACATAAATGCCCAAGGGCATTAAGCACCTTTACGTCTTTGTATCTGTCCCCCAGCAAAACTTTTAAAGGAGCCTAAAAGGGGTGCTTAGGTATGGCTGCGGGGTCAGCAGGCGTTCTGAGGCTTTAGACACGGGACTACCTTAAAAAAAATTGGATTAATACACCACCGGCAGTGAGCAGGTCCTCTGTCACTTCTGAACATGTTCTTAGATTGTGAAGCCCGCGAGAACAAACCTTCAGGTTTGGCTCTTGTGTCACCTACACAAGGTTTTGGGGACTGCTGCAGCTGCAATGGAAAAGGATCAGGAGGAGACATGACAGCCAGACCAATCTTCTCTTTGCTGGAAAGCGAAGAGAAGCACAGCAGAGATACAGCCAGTAACCCCAGTGCTGGTAACGTTCTGCAACTCTTCTGTGCTCGGGAAGGCACGGGTATTTAAGAACTGCCTGTATTCGTAGTCTGTATTCACTGACAAGAAAACAGAGAGGAGCAAATGCTGTTTCCTTCCTTTCCCCTCACATCCCTGCATCTTTCATAAGTGAGAACCAATGTACCGAGGGGTGACAAATCAACATCAGTCACTTTGCGGGGGATTTTGTTGAAGTTCTTTATATCTACTGAGCACCAGCACCGTTCCCCAAGAGGTCCTGTCATCGTTCTGCACGGAAATCCTGACACGCAGAGGAAGGAGGTTACACTTCTAATTACAGCTGCACGGTCTTTAAGGTGTTTGAAATCTCGTTTCATCCGCTGACAGCCGTAATGCATCTTTCTGCTCGTTTCAGACGAGATGAAAACCAACCATAAAAGGCTGCAAACAACCTTCCATTATTCACGCACCATCGCAACAGGGCAAGTGCCTAAATCCAGGTGTGCGGATAGTTCAGGCGCTTACATGTAAAATTGACATAAACTATTTCCCCTTAACAGCATTATAATTTAGTTGCTTTCTCAGTGAAGACAAGATGCAATGACTAAAAAAACCCCATCACTCTGGGTACTTTTGCTCCAACGAGGTCACTCAGGAGCACTGTCTGCACTCTAAACATCGGGATATCTGCCAGCTTTCCTAAAATGACAGGCATCCATCACGAAAGACTGAAGCGCGTGATTTTACCATCTAGGTTTTATGCTGATTTCACTGCTCATTTTAGGCTAGAAGACAATCTGTTGAACCTCAAAGTGCAGTTTTCTCTTACCTTTAATTTATTCTGTCAGAAAACTGTCTACCTTAATGAGTATGAGCACACCCCCACTACCTTCCTAGTTTGGTGATCTGTTATGTCAAATATAAATAATCCTGTCTGAAACCAGTCGATATGGGGAAATGAAAAGCCATCTTCCCTTGGGGGATTTCTCTCTCCCTCCCACAGCCCCCCCGAGCCTGCAGACTACCTTTAACATACCGAGCAACGTCCATGTGCTTCTGAGAGCACAGACCTAGACAGCTGTTGTGTTAACTAAATAGTGACAAAAACAACCCACAGATAATTATGCTTCCCCCTTCCTTGCATTCACCTCTGGATTCCTCCCCGTCACCATCGCTTTGTGGTGTGTGAGCTGGTTTGCTGCCTAACCTGGGGTGATCGCTACAAGCTCACCTGGATGCAGTGGGGGGTTCCTACATCCTCCGGGGCCAGGACATGAGATAGATAGGAACAAACCCTTGTGCTAGACACATGGCTCCGGGTGAGAAGCCCAGACAGGCGACCAAGAGAGGCCAGTTTCAGCCCCATGCCAAGCGTGCAAAGGAGGATGAGTTGTCCCCGGGGCAGAGAAGGACATGACCCACACACCCAGCTAGGGCATGGGATGGGGGCAGCTTTGCCACTCCACCCCTGAGAGATGCTTTCGTGACCTCCTTCACAGGCATGGCTTTGAAACTAAAGGCACTGCAGGACGAGAGAAAATCAAGCCTGGAGCATCCCGGTATTTTTCAGCCTGGTCTAAGGTGGTGGGGCTTGGCCAGTCCCCCTGAGACAGGCTATCGGGGAGCAGATGCTGTGCGATTCTCCGTGTCCCTGTTTGCTCTGCCTCCCCTCTCCGAACCCCTTCCCAGCTCCAACTCTGGCAGCCGGGGCTACTCCTCTGCCTGCTCTCCTTCCAGGCATTCCCCCGGGACCGGGGGTTAGCTGCCGGTTCCCCCACCGCTGCTGAAAGGCAGGTTAGGATGCTCCGGGAGGAGGACGAGGGAGGGGGGAGAGAAGTAAACAGGAGGAAAAGCACCGCAAAAGACCCCACCGTTGGGAAGGACGGCGAGAAGGAGCCCAGGCAGAGCCGGGGGAGGTCGGTCCGCCGGCGGCGGAGCCTCCGCGCCGCTGCCCGCTCCGCGCTGCCCTCCCCGCTTACCTTCAACCGGGGGAATTGTGGCTGGATCGCTCAGGTGGGGACGGCGTCTCCCGAAGTCTCGGAGAGCATCAACGCGAAAACAAACCAATTAAAAATAATAATTTTTAAAAAATAATAATAATAATAATAATAATAATAAATATTAAAAAAATAAGGATAGGAAGGCGGACGCCAGCTCAGGGTGCCGAGCAGGCGAGCCGGCAGCAGACACCCTCTCGGCACATGGCCGGGCCCGGCAGCGGCGGCTCTGCGGGGGAGCGCTCCCTCCCCGCCCCGCGCCCCAGCGCCGCCGGTGCCGCCAATGACGGCGGCGCGGAGCCGAGCGGCGCCCCCCCGAGCCCCGCACCGGGGCCGCACGGGCAGCGGCGCGTGCTGCCGGCACCCCCCCTCCCGCACACACACACACACACACACACACACACAGACAGAGACCCCTCGGACCCCCCCCCCCCCAACCCGGGCCGCGGCGCGGCGGGGGGCGGCCGAACGGTGTCGTCCCGTCCCGTCCCGTCCCCCCCCCCCGCACCGGGATGCGGGGCTGTCCTGGCCATCAGGGCCGGGCCGCCGCTGCCGCGCCGGGGGGAGAGGGGGGATGGTCCCGTGGAGCCGCATCACCCCCCACGGAGCCGCATCACCCCCTCATAGAGCCAGGCCACACTGTCACGGAGCTGTGTCACCCCATCACAGAGCCATGTCACACCCCCCGGAGCCACATCACCCCCTCATAGAGCCACATCACTCCCTCACAGAGCCATGTCACCCCCCACGGAGCCACATCACCCCCTCATAGAGCCAGGTCACCCCTTCACAGACCCAAGTTACCCCCTCGTAGAGCTGTGTCACCCCATCACAGAGCTGGGCCACCCCTTCACAGAGCCACATCACCCCCCCCACGGAGCCACATCACCCCCTCACAGAGCTGGGGGATGCCCCAGTTTGGCCGAGGGAGCCTTCACCCCCAGTCCTGGCGCAGGGAAATCATCCCAACCCCCCCCCAGGGAGAAAATGAAGGCAAATCCTGCAGCGTCCCTCATTTAGCCCCCCAAAAGCGTCCCGGGGTATTTTACATATGACGTGACTTTGTCCTATGCATCGTTCATCAGGAGCTGTGCTGAGGTTTTTGGGTGACAGCCACCCCTGGGGCAGGGAGCGTCTCTTCCCAAATCCATGCCCATTCCAGCACAACCAGCACTACTTTAGAAGTCCTTGTCCACGGCTTTCTCCACAGAAGCCGACGCTGTACGGGGCACATTCGGCACTAGCAATGGTGATCCATGAGACTTAGTTAGTGTCGGGGTGGCGATCACGTTCCAGAGCTGAAAAGAGCAGTGTTTGGTAATAGCCGAACTTGGGACAAAACCTGGCAATTTGAGTCGCCGCTACCCCTCTAGCCAGTGGGCAACCTGCAGAGGCACTGGCACGGAATGGACTGTCACAACCATGCACGGAGGTTGTCCCCTCTCCCCAAGATGGTGTGACAGGGAAGAAAAACTGCCTCAACTCTCCTGCTGTATCCCCTGGGCTTGTCCACTGCTTTCCCCGGGCTCTCTGCAGAGCAGCGCAGCATCTTCGCCCCCCCCGGGCACGGAGGACGCTCGGCATCTCTCGGGAGGCCCTGCCAGCCCTGCCTAATTGCACCCCCTGCCATCAGCCTCGGCTGCTGTCACCCACGTCGTCTGCAAGCTGTCAAACTCCTCGGGTGGCAGGGACCCTTCTGCAGGCCACTGCCTCTTCCAGCCCCCCAGTAACGAGCCTGGGAAGACGCGCTCATTCAGCCCGGAGTCCCTCTGTCTGTCAGGACGTGACTTTTGTCCCGCAGTGTTCATTTCCCAGGCCTGACTTGCGTTTGCAGTCCCAAAGTTATTCCCAAGAGCTAACTTAATTTTTGTCTTCGGCAGTTTTAGCCCATCGATACTTGTTCTGTCCTTGTTGACTGATGAGAATAATTAGCGTCTGGTCCTTTTATAGCACATCTGCTCTTTTTAAGATGGTATCGCTTATAGCACTCTTTTAATCTATAGAGAGGGAAACAGTTGCATTTAATTAATTGCTCCCTAAATAAACTAATTACTGCCAGTAATTTCAGAACACTTTGCACGCAGTTCAAACGCCCGTGCAGGGATCTGAAAGGCAGCCGCTCAGTCTAATGCCAAGAAATGAAAGCAAGGGGGCAAAATACAGTTTATCTTCAGAGAGTCTACTTAAGACTATTAATCTTTAATTATTATAGACTGTATCGGTTAGTACTGAACTGACTATGTCACGGTTCCTGTTCGGTTTTGCTTCAAGGTTGCTTGGACTACGTGCAAAAGATATTGAAAAGCTATGCCAGGAAAAAAACAGTTTTAGCTTTTTATTACTTTTCTGGGTCAAAGGTCATTGCCTAGCAATTCATCATTGTATCTTTGCACAGAAATACGAACGATGGAGGTCCTTTGCTCGGGCCATTCATTTCGGTTTCGATGCCTGGACTCCCGTACTGCAATAACCATCCTCCTCGCTGCCCGCTGCGTACGTCAAAGCAATTCTCCACTAATCTGAGCCCAGGACAGAATCAAGGAAAAACAATGTTATGACAAGGACTTCGCAAATACTTGGGCTGCTTTGAGCAAATACAGACTTTGTTTTTCCAGACTGACACGAGGTCCGCTTACTCCAAGAGCAATTATCCGAAGATCAGTTACCTGTGAAGGAGACAAAGGGGTTTATAATACATTTCTGCATCGCAGCGATGGGCAAGACCTCTGTGGTGAGCACGGTCTCGTCATGGTACGGGCTGCACAAACCCAGAGCGCAAAGAGCCCTGATCCCGCAGACTTTGCAACATACACTTTTACAGAAGGAAAGTGCTAATTAGTATCCGCAGTTTGGGAGCCCGTCCATGGCCTGTGGAGCTGGCAGCTGGCCACCCCCAACTTTTATCAACCCTTCTTGCCATTTGGGAAGCGTCCGGTGCCTGCCAGGTTTGTGGGATAAACACACCAGCAGCAGCCAGGAGCCAAATCATTTGTAGGTTTTAAATACAGCGTTCGGGTTATAATCACCTGTTCCCTCCACCACCACCAATGGGTTATGCCCAGCATAAATCCTTCGGTGAGTTCACGCATTCACACTCCTGTGCCCGAAAAGTCTTGGTTTCCTCACACATGCCTCAGGACTTGGGATCAAACCGCCCAGAAATATTGTATGATCTTCCCTTCGCTCAGCATCTACGGCCACTCTCCAGTTTTTTTTCCACCCATCTCCAGCTGGTTCCATCCCTAGGGAACAACTAGCAACGTGCTGCCCTCAGGAAGGGCAGGTTCCCACCTGGTTGTCATGACCCTGGAGACACTTTCCCTCTGAGACTCCCTTCGCCTAGGGGTTATGTGACCACAACCCCCGACCAAACCTGGGCATTGCTGGGAGCGACGGGCTGCTGAAAGGCTTGCCCAGCTTTCTGCCTGTATTCCCAGTGCTCCGCCAGCCTGGGGGACGGTGGTGCCATTTCTCGATCCCAGCCTCTCTCAGCGACTGCCGTTGGCGGACGCGACACAGCCCAGGTGCGTGGCCTGCCGGGGATGCAGTAGAACACACGTACCTCTGAAATAGGGCTAACGTGTAGCGGAGGGCAATTAATATCGCTAAAGGATGACACTGCTTCTGCCAGTGCTTTGCTCCAACGCAGGAACCCAGCGTTAGGGCTCTAATAAACCACCCCCGCGTGTTTTGCAGACACACACCAGGCACCTTCTGCCTGTCGCAGACCCTGGGAGCGGGTTTGGCTACAGCAGCCAGGTACAGTGACAGCACGACCTTGTCATCACCTGCCGAATACTGTCCTTTTCCATTCCTAAGGGCAGGGCCTTTTCCTTTGCTGCTCTGTGGCATATTTTTTTTTTCCTTTTGCTTTAAGCCCCCCAGCAGTAAATAGGAGGCTGTGTGTGCTCTTTGCAGGAGGAGGCTTACCTCCTCGCGGTGACCACTGCTCTCCGGTCCCAATGGAAGTGCCGAGCACTCTGCTCTGCCTCTTCTCCGCGATTACGGAGGTGCCTTCTCTCGGCCAGTCTCCAAGCTGATCCCAAGTATTCACAACAACAGCCTGGAAGGGTTCCGCTGCATCATCATCATCCTCCTCCTCCTCCTCCCCCTCCTCTCCCTGGGACGTGAGTACCTGCTCACCACACCTCAGTGACCTTTGCTGGGTTTAAATGCAAACTTTTTCGTTTAGGTGAGAACAGCAGCCTGACCCCCAGGTGTGTGCTCTTCCATAGCACCCTTTCTCCCCCCTGCTTTAATCACCCACGATGCAGGAACCACCCGGCTCATAAACACAGCCCTACCAGCTGCCCCCGACCGGGACCTTGCTTGGTGTCCCCCTTGCACCTACTGCGGCATCGTAATACCCCGCTGCTTCAAGTGGGCGCGGAGATCATGATGCCCTGGGGCCCTGCCGTAGGGCACTCTGAGAGGTTTCTGTCCTTGAAGGTGACAACCTCAGAGTGCTGAAGGATGCATCTGCTTAAAAGAGTTAACAAACCAACAACAGAGAGAAACTCCTTCTTAAATAAGTGGTTGTAACCCGAGCAGATGAATTACCCAGTGCCGTGAGCCGGCGTGCTCCGCACTCCCTGTGTTAAGCATCCCCAGCCCGCGCCCGACAGCACGCCACGGCTCGGGGTAACGTCGGCCTCAGCCAGAGCAAGGCGGGTCAGGTCAGAGATGCTCTGAGGGAACATGTGCTTAAAAGCGGCTCCGTGGCAGGGCTTGCCCGGCACATCGTGTGGTATCGCAGCCATCAGCTCGTGCCTCTGCACCCGGGGAGACGTGCCAGACCCGCTGGAACGTGATCCTGGGCAGCCGCTGCTTCGGCTGGAAGCGCCAACAACAGGCAGGGCTTAGAGAGGGGAAGGGGGAAATTCAAGGATGCTCCCCACGGATTCCCTCATCTCTCCTTACACAGGGCGGTCCTCGGCCCAGAGGCATGAATATCGGGGGGGCTGCTGGCTTGAAGGGCCACGTGAGCAGCTGGGGGAATAATCCTTCCATGGGCCGTGGTGGGAACAGTGCAGAGCCTTCTGTCACAGCCTTGGGAAGCCAAAGAGACCTTATCTCCTGGAAACACCTTCCCCTTCAAGCTTATTGACCCCTTTAAGGTTGTCAAGAGGTTTGTAGGGCAAGCACTCCCTGTACAGAAGCCATGTTGAGTTTTCTGAAGGAAATAATATTTTTTCACTATTTCTACCGTTCATTAGATCTTTGGCTAACATGTCTGTCACAAACCTCAAGCGTGCAGGGCCTGCAGCCTCTGTCATTCAATGCGCCAACCCTTTTGCTAAGCTGATAAAGCTCCATCTTCAAACTCCTCAGGCTCTTTTGGCCCCACGTCCTCTCCTGGATCGGCTCCTCTTGATGCTGATCCTGGCTTGCTGTGTAATCTTCAGGAAGCAGCTTAGTGCCAGAAAGCGATGGCTGGAGGAAAAGCAACAAGAAAGGCTGGCATCAAAGAGCAGAGCCCAACGCAGAAGGGCTCAGCACCAACCCACCCCCCTGAGAACTCACATGGCAGACAGCCCTTCCCTTGGACTCACGCCCACGGAAGATCCCAGCTCCCTCTGCTGTTCTTTCCTACCAAATCAGAGAAGAACTCTTCCTCACCGCTCCGGAGATGCGAGACGTCACTTCATGAAAATTAAGATGGGTCCTGCAAAATCAGGGATGGAAGGTAATGCGGAAAGGTAATGCAGGGTGTCCTACAGCACGAAGAGCAAAAGCTGGATTTGGTGTGTTTTTACACGATAAAGCAGATCTTTCCTGACCGAGTTTGGTATTCTCCACCACACGTCAGATAATGAAGCATGGCAAGATGTCTGCTTGCACTCACAGGGAGAGCCACAGGAGAGAAAACAAGCGGATGAATGGTCGTCCCACAGTGACGGGGATCTGGAAGGCCAGAAGGGAGCGGAAACAGCCGTGGCCTGGGGACGTCACCCACTGGCGAGTGTGGAGGATGGAAGAGGAAGCCACTGATGGAGACTGGGAGCCTGGGGAAAGCACCTGCTGGGAAGAGAGGAGCCATCCCCATGGTAGGACTGGAGCAAGCTTGTCACGCCTCTCTTGGAGAAGGAGCTTAGAGCAGGGTTTATCCTGCTTGGAGCTTCTTTTGCAGGGACACGTGAATCTGTGCTACAATGCGTGGAGATGGTTATTGCAAAGCCACTTTATTTATGGTGGTTTTATTGGCAGGGGAGTGGGAGTGCAATACAATTTTAGCCCCTCTGATGTCTCCATCTCCCTTACATCCCACCTCCATTTCTAGAGCAGGTTTTTTTTTTTTTTCCTTCAAATTACATGAACTGTGCGAGGGACTTTCTGTACCTGAGATGGTACAAGATTAGCCGGATGGTCTTGCTGAGCAGGGTGAGGTGTGGGCAGTTCGGGGAGAGCTGATGACCGTACGCCTCCGCCACCATCACCAGTCCTGGCCCCGCCAGCTGCAGGCAGCAGGATCTCCTTGTATATGGCAGAAATTGGGTAGGACCAAGATCTGCGTGAAGCTCAGCTGGGATGAACTTGAGCGTGAAGAACGATGTGCTTCACACCGTGACCTGCAGGGATCCCAACTCTTGGGCATGAGCTGGGTCGGTGAGCGGCCCAGCCAGCAGCACTTCTTAGGATAATTTTAGAAAGATCCTGTTGAAGATCGGAGGGAGTCTCCAGAGCTACCAAGTCTGAGACCACTGCTGGGTCATGCTCCACTTCTCAAAGGGAACACAAAGCTCTCCCACCTCCCGCTGGCACCATCCACTGGATCACACAACCCTTTATAAACAAACCCAGCGAACGCTTTTGTCTCTTCCTGTCCTTTTCAGATATTTTGGGTGTTTGTGGCAATCTCTCCTGTTTATATAACAAAGCCACAGCCCAATGTTTGTGGCACCATATCCATGGTAACCCTAATATAGCATCCACAGGCGACTAGATTTCATTAGGTGGCTCGGCTGCGGCAGCACTGGGGAGGGAATCTCTCTTACGGATGCGGGGCTCCGTAAGCACCCGGGTGGGAAGGGGCCTGGCTGCCCACCCGGCCTCGAGCGCCTGGCAAGGCAGCACGTCCCAGAGAGCAAGCGATGCTCTCCTTTCTCTGACTTTGGCCCTTCTCCTGCTCTCCCATCACCACGGCACAGCCCATCCACCTGCCTTTCACTCCGCAGAAGAGCCGCGGGTGCACGGCTGGACCAGGAGGACAGGCAGAAGAGATGGGATCTGCTCAGCCTCCCCCATGCGTGGCAGTCCTCGCCGGAGCAGGAGCAGTGGGAATGAGCCATAAAAAGCAGCTGAGGTCCAATTCTGTCTCCAATTCAGGGAAACACCTCTGGTGGCGGTGGGGAGGTCCAACTGCACGGTTGGGGCTGGATCCCCTTCGGATGCGGTCCTCACGGGGGGATGAGGCAGGGGCATTACTTGGTTTAAGAGGGAGAAAATTTGGTCCTGAATTTGGTCCTGAGGAAGGCAAAAAAGAGAAACAGGTTAGGAAAAAGCAGGAAGGTGGAACGAGCAAGGGGGATGTTACAGCACTTGTTGCTCACGTGCTGTAAGGCACAAACTCACGTGCAAGGAGTAGGGAACGCTATTCCCACCCACCGCTGTGGGTCACGGTCTCCCCCGAGTGTCTTGTCTCAGTTGGCACCCAGCCTGTCCGCGGGTTAAACAGCAACTGCTGCAGCCACGTGCGGAGATTCCCATGCAAAACAATGGAGCTCAGAAACAACCACCCCGAACCATTCACACCCTTGGCCCAGCAAGGCCCAGGTGACATTGAGATATTAAATAATTGCCTGTGCCTCCACTGGGCAACTGCAGACTCAGATTTTCAGCCCCAGCACCCTCTCGGTGCACGACGAAGCCAAGCAGCAGCCTGCAGATCCCTTCCGATCCGTTATGGGAACTGGACTGAGCAAAGCGATCCTTTTACAAGGATGATGAACAATTCCCCCCATCCCTGGATGTGTATTGAACAGGTCCTGTGAGCCGCGAGGCCGGTCCGTGCTCTCCGGCTGTGGTACGAAGGGTGAGAGGTGGCTCTGGGCAGTGGAATGGCACAGAGCATCCAGCAGGGCTGGGGTCCCTGGGACCCTGCGCGATTGCCCGTCCACGTGAGCATCTCCCCTACGTGCCAGCCCTCTCTTCCCCCTTCTCATGCCGCGTCGGGTCCAGCCTGAGTCAGACACTGCCTAACCTCGTCAGCACCGAGGCAAATTCGATCCTGGCGCTGGCTGGCCGCGGACGGAGGGGGGCTGCGAATGGCAGAGCCCCCGGGGCACGGAGAGCTGCACGGGAGCAGACAACGAGCTTCCCTCCCCTCCCTGCCCTTGCCCAAATTGAATTTCCATTTATGTTAGCAAGGCAATGGATTATAGCTTGGGGGGGATGCTGCCTGCTTCAGTCCCTAATTCGGTGCATCAATTGTGTTTAAACCTACTTACCTGTAAGTCAGCCTTTGTTCCAGGCAGGCAGCCCTCGCCTCCTGCCGATGGAGGCAGCTGCTTCCCTGAGCTCCCTGCCACAAATATCAGGCACTGCCGCTTCCAGGGCTCTGGAAACCACAGCTTAGCTGCCTTTAGGGACTGGCTTTGCATCCGGGGTCGTCAGTGGCAATGCAAGGCCATGGCAGTTTTAGCACGTCGACAGGAGGGTTTGGACACGTGGCATCCAGCACAGCCAAGCTGGGGCCTGGGGGACCCATCTGAGCACGAGCCATTAAAAATTGCCCTTCTCTGGGGCTCACAGCATGCTCCAGGTATTCCCTGTGCGTTACTGCGCCCTTAGCTCCTTTCTGCCAGGGGGATCGTCCGGCTCTGCCTGGAGCGGGGTGTGCGGGGACACCTGAGCCTTGTCTCCAGCCAGGATGCTCCATGATAGCACCAGCGCAATCGTGCCGGCATCAGCTCCGGCAAGAGCTCCCAGATGGGCAGAAAGGCACTGCTGCTGCTCTGCCTTCAAGGAAAAGAGCTGAACCCACAGCTCCCGTCCCGTGGCCCTCCTGGTGCTCCTCCCGGCAGCCGGCCCACGGGAAGCCACTCTGCGGCAGCCCCGAGCGGTCGGAGTTTCAGAGTCAGGAAACTGGTATTTCTACATCTCATTGAAGTCTTAAAATAAACACCCGGAGCAATGCGTGGAAAGCTGGATCCTCGCTCCTCGCCTGGATTTATGAGCAACGACTGGGGAGAAACTGAAGGGGGGAGAGAGAGATATACATAATTTTTTTCTCTTTAAATAAATTCTCACCGCTTATCTGCAAAGTTCAGCTGTTTTCAAGCTGACCTGCCCATGTTATGCTGTTCCACTGCAAATTCCTTCTGTAGAGGAAAGCTCTGGAGCTCCACTTGCACATGCCAGCAACCTGGGGTTTCAGCTCTAATAGATGGAGGCAGAACTCGTTAGCTAAGGACCCCCTCCCGCCCCCTGGTGAGGATCATTTGCCTTCCTGCCATGCTGGCAGCTCGGCTTCTTTCCCCTTACAATGAGGACACAAAGCCAGGAGAGGAGGAGAAGTGGGTGAATCTGTACTCAGAGGAGGTTAGAAATGGGGCAAGGCAAAAAAAAAATCTGTTCTCCGGGGCTTTTGTAACGCAGCCAGACGTCTACCCATGGAGGCAGGGCTGGAGGACAAGGGACATCCATCTGACGCCTTCAGACAAGGATCTCGGAGCACAGTGCGTCCAGGAACCAGCCCAGGAGCCTCAGGCAAAGAGGGGGATGCTGCCTCCTCCTTCGGGAAGATGAGCGGAGCCGAAGACCAGTTGAGCCGTGGAGGCGCAGACCCAGCCCGGGGCACCGCAGGTGTTCGGTTGGCACCTCCAGCGAGGGTGGCCCCAAGAGCTGTCACCGTGGGAGCCTTCCCAGATGGCTCTAATGGCCTCCCACACATTAAACTATCCGGACATGTGCTTCTAAAGCTGCCAGCAGCGGCGGGAGGGCTGGCGTGGGGCCGGGCTGTGCTCCGGAGTCACTGCTCCCACAGGGCACGGGATGGGGACGAGGGATGCGCTTGTCCGGGAGAGCTCAGCTCTCCGGCTTTCTCTCCGCTTTGGCCTTTTGCCCGACAAAGCTGAATGAGAGAGCAAAACCTCTAACCAGCAGGTCACCCGACAAGGAGAGACGCTCCGGATCAATTGCCGCGTTCCTGGGTAATGGTTGTGTTTTAGGACAGAGAAACCTCATCGAATTTAGCGTAGGGATGCACACATTGATGATTCATTAAAACACCCGGGCACTGAGCTGAATCTATTTCCTCGCATTACGCAGGGCTGGGAAACGTGGATCTGCCCCCATGACATTGCTGCAAGGACCACGAGTGAAACCCAAGACCCAGCGGGGACCGGAGGGGACTCCGCACAGAAGACATCTGAGAGCATCGCTTGTCACGTGAGCCGGCATTAATAAAACAAGACCACAAACTCCGAGATAAAGCAAGGCACTGTGTATGTACCAAAGAGCTTGAGGCGGTTCATTATAATTCCAATTAACGTTGAAAAGTTAATAACCTAAAGAGAATGCATCAGACTTTAAACAAATGAGAAGGGGGAGGGGGAAAGACAATAGGTATCTTTAAACTGGATCCAAAGTCCCAGCTGCTACAAAAGCAAAGAAATAACAAATATTTAACATCTCCGAAGGTCCAGGCAGGCAGGACCTTCGACGGGAGACAAAGTGGTGTGGGAGAGGAGCTGGGCTTCACGTGGGGATCCTTATCTTTGCTTAAATGCTGGGTTTGGGTGGGCCAGAAATAAATCATGAGGAGAGGAGAGGAGAGGAGAGGAGAGGAGAGGAGAGGGAAGAGAAGAGAAAAGAGAAGAGAAGAGAAAAGAGAAGAGAAGAGAAAAGAGAAGAGAAGAGAAAAGAGAAGAGAAGAGAAAAGAGAAGAGAAGAGAAGAGAAGAGAGAAGAGAAGAGAAGAGAAGAGAAGAGAAGAGAAGAGAAGAGAAGAGAAGAGAAGAGAAGAGAAGAGAAGAGAAGAGAAGAGAAGAGAAGAGAAGAGAAGAGAAGAGAAGAGAAGAGAAGAGTTGAATTTAATTTCTGGCTGTTTGGGGGAAATCATCATTTTCTCTGGCATGCAGCTTTGCAGGAAAAATATTTCAAACACTGTCAATATTACTTAATGCCCAGGAGCTCAGACAAGGTCCTGCTCACGATCAGGGATCCTTTGTGCTAATTGCATCATTAGAAAGCAGAAGAGCAAATCTCAAAGCCCGCAGCATCTACCATTTGCCATCCTATTCCCGAAATACTCAACCTCATGGGATAATTACCTAAATAATCAGTACAGCACAGATATTCTCTCCTTGTCCCACCCCAGAGCAATCCCATCTGAAAGGAGAAGCACCTCCCAGGTGCCGGACACCCGATGTTGAACTCTATACCGCACCGATGAGAAATTCGCAGGAGGAAAACGCAAGCTGATGGGGACATTCACTGGGCTCTTGTTTCTCCTGGGTGCTCTCAGGGGTGAAATCCGGGGAACGCCAGCACCACAAAGCCCCCGGGGCCGCCAGGGTGAGGGAGCCATTCCCTGGCACTGCTGGATGGGGGAGAAGAGCAGCCTGGAGCTGCCAGGGCAGGAGGCTGAGAAGGGCTGAATTCAGTTCCTGTGACAGTTATTAAGCAAAAATGTAAAATTTCCACCTGGAAAAGTAAATTGAGCCCCTGAGGTGCCCTCCACAGGCAATACATCCCTATGGCATATTTTGGAGGAGGATGGGAGAGGGAGTTTGCCCTCCCCTCGCTGCAGTCCCCGCCAGCTGCCCCCTCCAGCCGCTGCAGCTGAGTCCATTCATGCTCCCCGTGTCCCCCGAGGCGCTCCCATGAAGAATACGGCATGCTGTTCATAACCTGGCACTCATTCTACGTTACTTCCCTGATTTCTCTGAGCATTAACAAGCTGGGGTGATTCTGCTCTGGTTTGTACCCTTTCTGTCCCCGCCTGCTGGGAGCCTGCGGGGCCGTCTCCAACGCTGGGGGGTGCAGGAAAGGCCCCATGAGATGCCAGGACCCCAGCTCAGCACTGCCAGGCCAGCCCTACTCTGCTAAAATAAACTCTTGCAGCATTTTCCTGGAGGTGTGATCACGATTACATGTAAAACTATTATTAACAGGTTAAAAAACGGACGGAGGCTGAGATGGGAGGAGAACAGCCATCTCCCACGCTGTCTGCAGCTGAGCTATTGGGCTGGAAAAAGCACCGTTGCCACCACCCAAAACACGGGAAGGACATTTCCTCTCCTGGGACCCTTCTTCTGGACCTGCTCTGTCACCCATGAGAGCTCCAGCAAACGACACTGCCGTCGGCTTGGAGGGGTTCATTTTAAACCCAGCAGCAACTAAAGGACTGCGGGGCTACGGGTCCCTTGACTCGGCTCCGCTTTCGGCAGCATCTCGCCCAAAGGTGTCCCCAGGGAGGACAGCCTCCACAAACAAAGCAGCACAGAAACGGCTCCATGGGCTTCGTGCCATTGGCGGGGTCCCTGGGAGGGAACGTGCAGCCGGACGGGTCCCCGCGGTGCAGCCGGAGCTCGGCACAGCCTGAGCAGCACACGACACGACAGGGCTGGGGCGGGCCCAGGGGTCTCCTGGGTGTGCTTGGGCCAGCTTATCTGCAAGCCACCGGTCTGCGTGGTTACTCAGAGGAGCAAAAAGAAAAGGGGGATGCAGACAGTGGTACCCTGCCCGGCACCCAGCAGAGCGTGGGCAGGGAGAGGGACTGAGATGCCCCATCCACCTGGCAGCTGACCCTGGGATTTGATCCCTCCCAGGTTGGCCACCTTGCTGGTGATAAGTGATCCCAGGCTGGGGATGTGGGGATCTGTGGCTGGGATTGCTCCTGGGGCTATCCCGGAGCTTTCGCCTCATGGAGCACAGGCAGGGACGGCTGCAGAGCTGGGTGAGAGGCAATGCAAGCAGGGCAGAGCGTGTCCAGGCAGGGCTCAGCAGGAGCAGCTTGCGAGTAAAGAGCCCTTTCCAGCCACTAAGGAAGATTTAAGAGTGAATAACATCAGCCCAGTCGAATTAAATTAC
The DNA here is from genome assembly GCF_964199755.1 of Larus michahellis. Lineage (NCBI taxonomy): Eukaryota > Metazoa > Chordata > Aves > Charadriiformes > Laridae > Larus > Larus michahellis. The sequence goes on along the minus strand of NC_133910.1, from coordinate 12,729,705 downwards.
TATTGATAATGTCCATGTGCAATTAGACCCAATTAAGGGGAGGCAGTGAATGACGAGTGTTTGGCCAGGAGGTGGGGGGGTCAATACACCAATCCAATTTCCCAACAACCAAATGCAATTAAAGAGAATCGCTTACCCGGTTCGCCCAGGAGGGCCAGCACATAAATGGGCAAAGCCCGGCGCACGGGTGCCGTCCTCCCCAGGATGCAGAGCTCCGGCAGCAAGCCCTGCCCCTGCCCCAGCTTCAAGCTGCGGGAAGTGGCATCCATGTACTTCACCATGATCGCGGTGTTCCTGGTCATCTTGGTGGTGGCCCTGCAGGGCTCGGCACCCCGTGGGAGCGATTTTCCCTACAAGGTGCCCCTCGATCCCCAGGGGCTGCTCGAGCTCTCCTGGAACGTCAGCTATCCCGAGCAAGTGGTGCATTTCCAGCTCCTCGTCAGGGACCTGCGGTTCGGGCTCCTCTTCGGGATGTCGGACAGGGGCGAGTTCGAGAACGCCGACCTGGCCGTGCTCTGGAGCGACGGGCACAATTCCTATTTTGGGGTGAGTCGCTCGTGCCTTTGCACGGCTGCTTTTTTGGGGTCGCCTCCCCGCGGGTGAATCTGGCTCGTGGTTTGAAAGAGCGGCGCTGGTCCAGGGCACGGCACACTCTGGACCGTTCCCGCTGCCCGGGTGGACAGGGTCCAAAAAGGGCTTTGGGGGTTTCTATTTCAGAGGGACCCACAGATCAGGTCTACACTATGCGTTTTGCACAAGATCTTCAACCCAAAAAGAAAAGAATAAATAGAGCAAGGCTGAGTGGACCCAAAACCTGGATGTTTCTGCTGTACTTAGCTACCCAGAGCTCTACAGCTGATCCTACAGACCAGCTCACGCTCCCACTCCCACTCGCACACACACGCAGGATGCATCAACACCTTGGTTCGCCTGTGCGCTGCTCTCAGTCACGTTAAAAATTAACCACAGCTCCCATTAATGACTTTGAGAAAAGTGCAAAAGTTATCAGCCAGAAAAGCCTGCTCCTGCCAGCACCAAGAACCCGACTGCGGGTCGCCCTCCCCGCTATCGCAGCGATCCACAGGACACAGGGAAACCCAGCCTGCCAGCAGCGCGGCGTTATCAGAAATTAAGCATGCAAATGTATTTGGGTGGTGCGTAAATGCCTGGTGGTAGAAGACTGGGGAGGGGGAAACTCATTTTCATCTTGGAGAAGGCTCCGGGGAGACCTTCCAGCCCCTTCCAGTCCCTAAAGGGGCTCCAGGAAAGCTGGGGACGGACTCTGGAGCAGGGAGTGTAATGACAGGACGAGGGGTGACGGTTTCAAATTGGAAGAGGGAGATTTAGATTAGATATTAGGAAGAAATTGTTGGCTGTGAGGGCGGTGAGCCCCTGGCCCAGGGTGCCCAGAGAAGCTGTGGCTGCCCCATCCCTGGAGGGGTTCGAGGCCAGGTTGGACGGGGCTTGGAGCAACCTGGGCTGGTGGGAGGTGTCCCTGCCCAGGGCAGGGGGTGCCACTGGGTGGGCTTTGGGGTCCCTTCCCACCCAAACCATTCTGTGATTCTGTGATTTCTAATTTTGCTGATTGATTTTGCTACTGCAAATCGCTCTCCTTCCTTACACGGACCGTTTGTCCAGGTTCTTGTTTGGTTTGTCTTTCCGCCGGGGCAGCAGTTGCAGTAACTACCCCCGTGCTCCCCGGAGGGTACCTATCCCCAGACCACCACGTCAGGCTCATCGCAATTGCGCTTGGCTGCAGAAAGCAATTCACATTTTTCCCCATGTGAGGCTTTCCAGTAAGTTAAATTTTACCTCTCTGCTTACTTCAAATTAACCATAAAATACATTCTCTCACAATCAGCTGCAATGTGATCTGCAGCGTAATGAAAGGCTGAAAAGGAGAGCTTATTATCTGTACTGTTTTCCTGCTAATTACCAGCCATTCAGGATGCGTGGTGGCCCAAATGCTACAGTATTTCACAGCATCATGTTAAAAAAACATAAAGGATCATTTCTAATCTGCCTTCATGTGCTCGCTGAAAGACAAACGGCACTGAATCAAACACGGGGCAGAATGTGGGCTTTCTCTTTCAGTTGGTGCTGAACAGCATCCTGCAAGGAGATTTCTGTAAGTCTCTCCAGCCCTGGTTTTCTCTCTCCCAGCAACCTTTCTTCTGGATAAGTATGTCAGCTGTTAGAAAGATCCAAATTTGCTTAACCCCCCATGTACTACGAGATTCATTTGCACACCATACTCCTATAAAAACAAATGTCATGCTAGCTTCATGTAGCTGATTTTACTCTCCCCCTCTAAGGACAATATGTTCTCGAAATACCACTCCATACTTCTGGCTGAAATGGTGCCAGAATGCTTTATTCTTTTTCTGCTGCTTTTTCCCCCAAGATAAGAGAACCGATGCCCCTTGTGTGCATACAGCGAGGTACTTCTTAGATGCCTTTTCTCAGTAAACAAAAGATATCAATGGGAGTTGCAAAAGATCAAGACAACACCGCTGTTCAAATCCAAATTATTGCAGGATTTTACACTCCAAACCTTCAAATCCTTAAGCACAGGAGTGACCTACTGCTTTGCTTCTCGGCGTGGCTTTGTCACCATCGTCAGCACTGAGCAGTTTTTGGGAGGCCTTGCTGGGGCTGCCGGAACAATCTGGCCACAAGAAACTAAGGATTTTGAAGAGGGGTAGTGATTTCTAGGGCTGACCTAAGGCCCAGCAAGGGCGCGATCTTAAATTGTGAGCAGCTGGTTTGTGGCAAGGGTCTTGGAGAGCACGTCACCCCCCCCTCAGAAGGTCCCTCAGCCAAATACACCCAACACACAGCACAGACCGATGCTACACCTTCGCGTGTCCCTGCGGCTTTCCTCCCCCCGCATCCTTTCCTCCAGTCGCATCTCAACTTGTAAAGGTCTTTCTGCAGGATATTAATGCTGGGTCACCTGTTTCACAGGTCTCCCTGTGCTCTTCCATGTGCCACCACCAAGGGTCTCGTGGCAGGGGCCGTGCCAGCACGGTGGTGCCCAGGGGCTGCTGGAGGGGGACATGGGGCAACCAAAACACAGGCTCCCTCCACCTCCAGGACATGGAGGATGAACCTACCAGAGGGTGGACAGAAGGAGGACCTCAGGACTCATGGTACTGCTGGAGGTCACCGCCGTGGGCTCCTCGGGCTGAGCGGGGCTGATGGAGCCTCCTGGCTCAGCAGGATACTCTTCTTCCCGCAGGATGCCTGGAGCGATGCTCAGGGGCAGCTCCACATGGACTCGCAGCAGGACTACCAGCTCCTTGGGGCTCGGAGGGCTCCTGAGGGGCTCTACCTCCTCTTCAGAAGAGCCTTCAGCACCTGCGACCCCAAGGACTACCTTATAGAGGTACGGCTTCGCCCTCACCCCGCTACAACACTCCCCAGCCCCATCCCAGCCCTGGGGGACCAAGCTGGGCTGCAAACCCCAACCTGCGTGGTTGTACCTCACCGGTGTTTTGTCTTGGGGACAGCATCAGGCGTTTGCGCTGTCTAGGGCAGAAAGGAAGCATGCTACAGATGTCAGCCCTGGGACATGAGTAATGTTTGGCACAATCTATTTACAACCTCTTATAAACCTCTATGAAGTGTAGATTTTAGCTCGTTTGCATCATCAGCTCCTGTTAAGCGTGTGTTAGGTCTATATAAATACCCTCCTGCATCACTCCGGCTTGCAGTCTGGAGCCAACTGTTTGGAGTGTTACAAGGAGATGTTGATGTTGTTCAACAGGAGGCAAAGAGGAGGGGTTTGGCAGGAGCCAGAGCAAAGGGACGGCAAACAGAGTCACTGCAGTGTGCTTGTCTGTGCTTCGGTCAAGTCTCTCCTCCACAAGAGGCGATTTGGGGGAAACCTTCCCACCAGTGGGGATGTTGAAGAGCTTCAGGGTCTCAAGCCTTGGACCCCAGGTGCGGGCACGGATCGGCACAAGGCTCATTTCAGATGAAAGCCTTTGCTGGGCAGGATATTTTAAAGCCAACGTGGGCACAGAACATCCTTGAGTTTTTGTTGCTCGTTTTCAAAAGCTTGTCTTGCGGAGAGAAATGTCTACTGTCTGCCAAAACACAGAGAGCCCTGGAGGAAAAAAAAGAAAATCTGTGTGTGAACCGGGAAAAGACTTGCAGGTCTCTATTCCCTGATCCTTAAAGAGAAAATTATTCTCTTTTCCTTTCTTCCTTATCTCCTGTCCAGAGCTCGCTGGGTTCAGCAGCACCTTCCTTGCTTGCAGCAGACTTTCAGCAGAGCCTCTCTCCGTATCCCCCAACAGAGGCTGGCAGAAAGGGAGGATTTCAAGGAGAAGGTTTTTTCTGCTGTTCCCCCCAGGCTGCTGCCCACAGCCATTGCTGGGGCTGGGCTGCGGGTTGGGATGAGCTCTGAACCAATGCGGCCATCCCAGGCTGGAGCTCAGGAGGGACGAGGGGCTCTGACAGAGCAGAGAGGAGACGTGACCCTTACAGAACCGACGCCATCTAGGGAAAACTTTTCAGACTCTCCCAACTGGTAGGGAACCCGCTGTGATTACGTCAGCCAAAGAAATGCCCCTACATCTACAGTCTTTCTGGGACAGATGAGCAAAGGGAGCTACTCATGAAGTCAGAGTGGTTTCCCATCTGGGGAGGGGTCCAGGCCCACTCCTGGATTCATGCCACCGATATTGGTGCTAATAGTCCATGCAGTTCACATTCCTGCATGAAAAACCACCCAATATACTTTGCTCTCGCTTCAGGATGGCACCGTGCACCTTATCTATGGGATCCTGGAGAAACCGGTTCATTCCCTCCAAGCCATCAACGTCTCTGCCCTCCACAGGGGACTGCAGAGGGTGCAGCTGCTAAAGCCCAACATCACTGTCCCTGAATTGCCCAGCGACATGAAGACCATGGAGATAACGGCCCCCAACGTTGTCATTCCCAGCCAGGAGACAACCTACTGGTGTTACATGACAGAGCTCCCATACGACTTCCCCAAACATCACATTATCATGGTAAGAGGCAGCAGAGGGTTGCCTTCCCTAGTGCAGATCAGCAATCACATTCACGTTCAGCCATTCTGCAAAGTCCACCTCTTCCCTGCCCTTTCACAGGGGGGTTTCCAGACCCACACGTCTTCTCCAGCATGGTACCAAAACATCTCCCAGAGCCATCCCCCCAGCCAGTAGCATCCTCATGTCTCCTAGAGAACCCGAAATCAGAAGTTTCTCAGCAGGAGGTGGCAGGGTGATGACTTTCCACCTGGCACAACGAGCAAGTACCAGGGCAAGCTCAGAGCAGCTCCCTCACAGAGCTGTGCCCCGCAGAAGGCAGAGTTGTAGCCATCAAGGACAGACCCGTGGCAGGATTATGGCACGCAACGAGCCACGAGGAATACCATCCCTGGAGGTATTTAAAAGACGGGTAGACATAGTGCTTAGAGTTATGGTTTAGTGACGGTTTTTGTCAGAGTTAGGTTGACGGTTGGACTGGATGATCTGAAAGGTCCCTTCCAACCTGGACAATTCTATGGTTCTATGAATACATAAAGATGGGAAACAAAGGAACAGGGCTGGCAAGAGCAGAGCCGAGTGAGCCAGGATATGAACTGGATTCTAAAAGATCAGGCATACTCCAAAAAAGAAAAAAAAAAAAAAGGGTTAGAGACATAAATGCAACTTGTGTGCATTGCCCAGATGTGTGGCACGTGCTTGGGTCACCTCCTTCCGAGGAGAGGCAGAAACCTGCAGGCGGCCTAGTGCTGGGAAAGGCAGGCGTAACACCAGTCTGACTGCCTGTCACGAGCTGGTGGGAGAGCATTGCCCCATCAGGCGTGGAGGTGGCTCGGCAGATGACCTGGCACACCCAGAGTCAAAACCACACAACGGGGAGAGGGAAAACCTGACACACGAGGCGAGTGCTTAGTGATTTATAGGGGAGAGACGGCGTTGCAAAGGAGAACTCAGAAGGAGGATTTTCTCTCCAACAGATGGTGTGAAATGAATCATCCCTGTGTAAGTAAAAAGTGCGTAACTCCCGATACCTTCCCGCTGCTGCAGATCGTTTCTACAGCTGGCACTTTTAGCCAGAGCCGGTCCTCAGGCTTATTTGAAGTCACTCTTTCTACCCCAAATCCCCCTCCCCGTGCCCCGAGCAGCTGTTGGATAGAAACAACGCCCAATAGCTGCAGGCAGAGCTACCACAACATGGCCAGGACCCTCTTCAGGAAAAAGTCCCCAGGGTCACTTACACCTGCAAAACTAGCAAAGGACTCAGTCATCACAAAGCAGACCAAGGTCTTCTCCTGATCAGGTGCATCTGGCGCTTGAGAAGGGACAAGATGTTTCTCTATGAGCTTTGGTAGACTCTGGGTTGGTCCCAAAGACAACCAAGAGCTCTTGGCCCTTAGTGCCTCATGCTCAGAACAGCCTTCCCTCCCCATCACACAGCAGAAACCATCTCCCATTCAGTAACGGAGAGCAGACACACCTACCCTGGGCTCCCTGTGGAGCCTGCACAGGCAGCAGCCCCCGGGGACGGCCTCAACAAACGGTCTTAATGTGTCCTCCTTCTTGGATGCTGCTTTGCAGTACGAGCCAGTGATCACAGCAGGCAATGAAGCCCTGGTCCACCACATGGAAGTCTTCCAGTGCACTGCTGAGTTCGACAGCTTCCCCCATTACAACGGACCCTGCGACTCCAAGATGAAGCCAGACCGGCTCAACTACTGCAGGCACGTGCTTGCAGCGTGGGCCATGGGAGCGCAGGTGGGTGCGAAACGGAACCCACCACCCTGGGTGAAAGCTTTGCTCCTGGGTGCTTTCCTGCTGCTTCCCAACCTTTCCCCATCCTATCTTGGGATTTTCCCATGAGGGCTACCCCAACTCCGGTATCTGCTGGGATTGTGTCCAGCCCTGTCTGAGCTCCTCCCAGGCGTGTCTGAGTTTCCACCTCACCCCAGCCCATCTCCTCGGTGCCGTAAATGGGTGTGATGCCCCTGCTCAGTGGTTATGCCATTGCATGTGCATGCCGGCATGCGAGAAGCCTTTGGAAGCAAGACGAGCTCACCAACCACAACCAAGAGCACAAGTCCCGTCCCTCAGCCCACGGTGGGCGTCAGGATTATGCCCAGTCATTCCTCTTACCCTTTTCGTCCTTGACCCCAGGAAAGCCACCCCACTGCTCCCCTAACATCCTTGCTCTGCCTCCAGGCTTTCTACTACCCCAAAGAAGCAGGTCTTGCCTTCGGTGGCCCAGGCTCCTCCAGATATTTGCGCCTTGAGATCCATTACCACAACCCCCTGGTGTTCAAAGGTGAGTGGGTGCGTGGCGATGCCCGGTGCCTCCCCAGCGAGGTGCTGGCAGGAGAGCTGGGTAACACCAGGGACTGCCACCCTGCTAGGGAGGGCTTCCTGCAGAAGAAAACTTGGCCAAAATCATAGCCCTGTTTGCAACTTTCTGGAGACCTCATGGTCCAGATCTGCACTACGGGGAGGAATGCTTTAAATCCTCACCATGTTGATGCCTTTCTGGTCTCAGCAAAGTCATCCTCACCAGAGGCTGGACCCCATCCTCGCGCATGCCCGGTGGTGGGGAGGGATGCTCAGGGACGGGAGCCTGGCTGAGCCCGCAGCCCCCTGGGCAGAAAGCTGCCCCTGCACATGATTCCTGCTGGGCAATGGTCCAAGGCAACACTGTTCTTTAGCTGGGCTGTCACAGGTTGTCCCCCCCGATTTCTGTGCAAAGTGGTGTGGGGGGGTCTGAGCTCCGAGCCAAGAGCCACAGTGGCGCCAAAGTCACCAGAGAGCCAGCACCAGCCTGGCTGGGGATGGGGGAATTTAGATGTTGTTTTACTGGTACTCCTGCTTCGATAACATTGTCAGGAGACACACTTAAAAAAAAAAAAAGGATGGCAAACAACCCAGTTTCTTCATTAACATAAAAACAAGTAGCTTCTTGACTACCCAAGTATATTTTTAGGAGGCCAGAGCATATGTACTGTAGATCAATCATAGCACATTCGGCAACTTGAGAAGAAACACGTCTATAAATAAGGAGCTCATGTCTTTCATAATTTATTTGCTTTTGCGTGTTAACCAATAGTGTCTCCCCCGTTATTCTTGCCTCTGGGCGGGCTCCAGCCCGGAGACAGGGAGTTCAAAGCCACCCTGAAGCCCTCCTGACCTACTGAACCTGCCCCTTCCCTTTGCTTGCAGGGCTGGGTGGCAAACGGGAGCCAGAGCTCGGCTCTGCATCTCAGCAGAGCTCGCTGCCCCGTGCCCAGCACCTGCCAGGGGCACACCCTGGGCACAGGGGCTTCTCCAGCTCCCACCAGCTCCCGGGGGGAAGTTAAATGGAGCAATCATCTCAAATGTAAGAGAGACCAGAAGCTTTCCAAATGCAAGGAGTACTTGCTCCATAGGCATTTCTCCTCCTGCCAGGCCCCCAGTAACAGCATGGCCCTTAGTTGTTTGGATGCAGCAGTTACAAATGCGATGAGCCATAACTCTGAGGGGCTTCTCCAAAGCACCCCGTGATCTGTCCTGCTTTGGGCTCTCCAAAGGCACTACTTACCTCTCCTGGGAGCAATTCAACCTCAGGCCGGCGGCCTCTCTAGGGGACCAGGAATGTGTTTGGGGCCACTCGGCAAAGGCTTGGATGAAAATATCTAGGATTTCAAGACATTAAGAACTGCACACATGAAGAAAGCTGCGAGTGAGAGGCTGGAGCAACCTCTCCCCTCACCCACTGCAGCACAGTGTCGTTTTTCACGCCTGACCTTGTCCCAGCAGCCGTCACTTCTCCCACGGTGACTTGCAGCCTCGTCCTCTTGCCTGCCAGGTCGCCACGACTCCTCGGGAATCCGCCTCTACTACACAGCCACCCTGCGACGCTACGACGCTGGCATCATGGAGCTGGGCTTGGTCTACACGCCGGTGATGGCCATTCCCCCAGGCGAGGACGCTTTCATCCTCAGAGGGTATTGCACCGACAAATGCACCCAGCTGGTGAGTCCCCATCCCCTCCGCCCCGGCTTCACCTCTGAGAAGAGAGGTTGCAAGTGGTTTTTCCCAGGTCCCAGGCAGCAGTGATACGGCACCAAGCTCCGGGCTCCCAATTCCCAGTTTTAAACTCCCCGAATCCCTTACCACGAGGCTGTGCTGGAAAGAAAAAAAATCTGCCGCGTACAACAAACAGCGAGCAGCTGGTTGGGATGCGCTGAATCCCCCTCGAAGCAGCTCTCCTGGGGTGCCATCTGCTCCGGCTCCCCAGGGTACCATTCCCATAAATCTTACTGCCGAGCTGGCTGTGTCCCGGCGGTGCTTTCCCCCATGGAGATGGGAAAATTGGCCTCTGCTTCCAAGGAGCTTGCCAAGAGCTCTCTCAAGTACGGTTTCAAAATGCCCACCTTGTTCTCAAGGAAGTTTTAGTGGATGTTTTTGTAGGGCCTACCCAAAAGGAATCATTTGTGCCACCACTAATGAATGCGGGGAGGCAAGCAGCCTCTGGCTCAGCTGCTCCTGCTGGCTTAGGGCACGGCAGCACATAAATTGGTTTTGGCAGCAGACCGAGTCTCTGTCCCTCTGCAGGGAGCTCGCTTCTACGCTGCTCCAAGGGCACAGCCATCCCCAAAGCCCCGTGTGGGGGTCAGGGGTGGCCGGTCCTGAGCACGCAGCACGGGGATGCACGGGAGGGGAGAGGGATGGGGATGGTCAAGGGGCTTGAGCCGTCCTTCCCCCAGGCTCTGCCCGCTGCCGGCATCCGCATCTTCGCCTCCCAGCTCCACACTCACCTGGCAGGACGAAAAGTGGTGACTGTGCTGTCCCGGGACGGGAGAGAGCGGCAGGTCGTGAACGCCGACGGTCACTACAGCCCTCACTTCCAGGTACAGGGGCCTGCGGGGGCAGCGGGGGTCCCGGCCAGACGTCACCCATGGGGCTGCCCCGGGCACAGAGCCACGGCATTGCTCCGACACGGCCCCTTTCCTTCCTTCCCAGGAGATCCGCATGCTGAAGGAGATGGTTGCCGTTTTTCCGGTGAGTAGCTCCAAAAACCGTGGTGGCTTCCAAATAGTGCAAGACCTTCACCAGACCCCTGCAGCCCTGTGACCCCCTGACTCCTTTACACCACCTCATCCCCGCCCGCGCCGGCAGCCCCTGCCCACGCACAGGCACCCACTGCCATCTGGGACCTGCCGGGGGGGCTACGGGAGGACACGCTCCCCGTGGTCCCCGGGTCATCGCTGCCACCTCCGCGCAGGTGCCTTGGGGACACTGGAACTCATCTCATATGGCACAAAACGGGTGTGTGGGCAACCGAACCATGCCGGGAGCTAAATTAAGCATCTAATTGAGCTGGGCTTCCTCTAGCAGAGGGAGGCTCCTGGGGGGGTGAGGGCGAACCGTGCGCACACTGGAGGTGCCCCCTCCCTGCTGGCTCGATGGAAGGAGAGGAAGAGATTTGGCAGCGAATGCGGTGGGCGTGGGCGGTAAAGCAGAGGCTGAGCGTGCCCCAGGGCCGTACGGGTGAGGAAGGACCCGGCTGCAAAGCAGAGGGCACCTCTGGGAGCCATCGCGTCCCAAGAGGCTGCTCAAAAGCCTCGGCACCCATTGAAACCATCCCCAGGCAGGGCTGTGCTCTGGGGTGTCCCCACGGGCCCCGGCACCGACAGCGGAGCAGGGGGTTAGTTGCGCCATCAAGTTGGGTGGAGGTTTGTCAATGCAAATCGTTGCCCAAGCGGACTTTTTTTAGGTGCTTCAGCCCTGCAGAAATTCTTAGAAAGTGAGGAAAGCGGGAAACACCGTCCCTGGGATACGGCCCAAGGGAATCTCCCCAGGGGATGCAAGTTTAGCAAGTGCTCCTGTGGCACTGCGGCCGGTGCTGGTGGGGAGAGGGGCTGCCCCCGGGCTGGCACCGCCACAGGGTGCATCTGCTACGGAACACACTCCCCAATCCCAAATTTGCCGATCGGAAAGGGGAAACTCTGCACTCTCACACCTACACGCGTCTGTGTTCGACCTCCCCCAGGGTGATGAGCTCGTCACGACCTGCACATACAACACGGAGGACCGGAGCCGAGCCACCGTGGTGAGTGCGGGGGCGAGTTCACTGCCCGCCTGGGGCACCCCAGGGCTGGGGGCACCCACAGAGGGGGGGGGAACTGCATGAACCCTGATGAATCGCAACCAGAAACAAGAGGGAAAGCGTCAAAAGAAGGGAGCCCACAAGGCTCCGCTGCCTGCAGCGGGGACGCTAAGGTGCTAATTGAGAAGTAGCGTGTGTCACTCTAATTCCCATCACAAACTGTTCCACCGGGGATTAATTGTAATTAAAGAGAAGTGGCATTTTTTTGACAGTGCATGTTATTTTCTTACATAGGCAGCAAAAAAAAAAGAGCCTGTCAGAGGTACCATCAACAGGGACAAAGCTAAATATAGCAGAGGGATTATAGGAAATCTGCATTTTAATGTAAACCACACCATCTAGCCTGAAAGTCTGTCCTTGCATAAAGGGCGGATGAGCAGACTGTGGCCCATCCCATCCACCTGAGGGGGGTGTATATATGTGTGTGTGTGTGTGTGTGCGCGGGGGGGTGAGCTTCGTGCCTTTGCAGCCCCCCTGCCCTCCCTGGCAGGGCAGAGCCGGACCCCGCTGGCAGCAGGTGTGTGTCTGTGCCGCAGGGCGGGTTTGGCATCCTGGAGGAGATGTGCGTGAACTACGTGCACTACTACCCCCAGACGCAGCTGGAGCTGTGCAAAAGCGCCGTGGATCCCGGCTACCTGCACCGCTACTTCAACCTCGTCAACAGGTACAGAGCCCCCGCACGGCGGTGCTGAGGGAAGAGGGACCATGGCAGAGCCCTTTGGTAGTAACGCCGGGAAAAAGTTTAAAAAGTGGGGTTTGGGACCCTGGCTGGGCAGTGGGTGCGCGGGGGCGCGCAGGCAGTGCGGGTTTCGGGAGCCGTGGCTGCCCGCTGGAGCGCAGTCCTGCCCTCCCCTGCCCCCAGAGCCGGCAGCCAAACGCGGGGCTTTGGAGTCCTCGGCACAAGAAGGACATGGAGCTGTTGGAGCGGGGCCAGGGGAGGCCATGAAGATGCTCCAAGGGCTGGAGCACTTCTATGGGGACAGGCTGAGAGAGCTGGGGGGGTTCAGCCTGGAGAAGAGACGGCTCCGGGGAGACCTTGGAGCCCCTTCCAGTCCCTAAAGGGGCTCCAGGAAAGCTGGGGAGGGACTCTGGAGCAGGGGGTATAATGCTAGGATGAGGGGTAACAGTTTCAAACTGAAAGAGGGGAGGTTTAGATTGGACATTAGGGAGAAATTGTTTGCTGTGAGGGCGGTGAGCCCCTGGCCCAGGGTGTCCAGAGAAGCTGTGGCTGCCCCATCCCTGGAGGGGTTCAAGGCCAGGTTGGACGGGGCTTGGAGCAACCTGGGCTGGTGGGAGGTGTCCCTGCCCAGGGCAGGGGGTGGCACCGGGTGGGCTTTAAGGTCCCTTCCCACCCAAACCATTCTGTGATTCTATGATTTAAGGATGGCTGTGCAGTGAGAACCACCAGGAAGGGAGAGCATTCCCAGGGAGGGACTTCCCGACAAGAGTCAGTGCGTGGCCAAGGACTTATGTGCAAATTACTTCGTATAACCCACGGCAGACGCCAAGCGCCCCTGCCGGAGAAGCAGCCTGCAGCTCATTCACCCACAGTGAGAGGGGCGAGATGCTGACCTTGCACAGGGTGTCCTCCTTGCAGGGAGTCCGGCTGGCCCCAAATCTTCCCCCACCGATGCTGGCTGCATGAGGCTCTCCCTGCTCCCAGCGCTGACTTCGGAGTCGTTCCAGGCCCAGCTTTAGGCAGGGAGGGATTAGACACATCTAGGGATGAGAGGGGATGGCGTTGCTGCGTTTCAGCGTGGCATTTCTCCTGCCCCAGGTTTAACGACGAGGAGGTCTGCACGTGCCCGCAGGTCTCTGTCCCACAGCAGTTTTTCTCCGTCCCCTGGAACACCTTCAACCGCGACGTGCTGAAATCCCTCTACGGCTTCGCTCCCATCTCCATGCACTGTAACAAATCCTCAGCCGTCAGGTTCCCGGTAGGTACCAGCTTCACAACCAAAGCTTCACAGCAGAACTCCTGGCTATAGGTGAAAAGCAGCTCGTCAGAGCTGTGCCGTAGGGTGATCCCGATGAGACGGGTCAGGTCTCCGGTGCTCAGGACACGGACGCACCCGGCGGGTCAGGGCAGGGACCTGGAGCTGCCCAGGGAACCCCGGCATCCACAGGACACTGAGCCCAGCCCAAACCTGGTGCTTAGAAAAATACAGGACGAGCCCGCGGTGGATGTGCTCGGCCAGATTCGATTTGGGGATGCATTTGCATAAAGCGATTTTGAGGCCGCTCTTGCTGAGCGTTAAGGCAGGGCTAGCTCCAGAACCGAGGAGAAACGCGAGGTGGTTTTTAGGGTTTTGGCAAATTACATCAGGTCCCAGCAGAGCGAGCTCATTACGCACAGCATCTGTGCGGTCTCCGAATGCGGAGATCCAGCGAAACCTGAAGGATGAAGGGGCGTGAGATCTTTAAAGAAAAAAAAAAAGGCCCAGCCATGGTGGTCATGATGATGAAGATTTAAAACCCCTGATGGTCCCGACCACCATCAGCTCCCGACGGCGTTTATCAGTGTAATAAACTCACACGACACGTTATTTCTGGATCCAGCGTTATCCCCTGCAGCGCCGGAGGATGCCAGGCGGATTGCAGGGAAGACCATCAGCTTTCTGCCCCAGTAAAAGCCCTTCGGCAGAGTCTGCTCTGGAGGGGGCAGAAACCTCTCCAGTCCCCTGGAACCGGAGACCCGGCACCTCTTGGCCACACAGAGCCCGGCTGCAGGGACAGCAGTGGCGCAGAAGTTTTGTGCAGCAGCTGAATTATAAATTAAGCCTCTTAATTACGGCCCAGACAACTCTCTTGATTTCAGCGAGGTCTGGGGGGTGGCAGGGAAGAGATTCGAGCGGAGCAGATCCGACGCTGGCACAAAGTGGGTCAGGATCGTCGCAGCGAGGGCGAAGGAGCCGAGCTGCCCCTCCTGCTCTGCTGGTGTTTTCAGAGCGAGCCCGATTTTAAGACATCTCATTTATTCCACACGGTTTCTGCCAAGAGAAACGCACCAGCTTCTAATTAAGCTCGTGCTTTTGCAGTTCAGCGATCCCAAACCTGACGAGCTTTCGGGAAGGACTGAGTGCTGTTAATTACGTGGATGTCACTGTCCCCGAGTCCCCTGCACCTGCAAGGGCTCGCAGTGAACTCCACACTCTCTGTGTTCAGATTTCCGCTCAAACGCACTGAAAACAACAACCATCGAGACACTCCGAATGCCTCTGATCTACCCCAAAAGCGGGGTGCTGGTGAGGGTTTGGGACGTGTCGGCAGGGCAGGGTGCTGCAGCAGACGGGCTCAGGGCTGGGGCCAAGCCCGGGAGCAGGAGGACCCTAAACATGCTTAACTGCTCTCGTAAGCCATAAGGGTACAGGAAAACGGTCCTTTCTCCAGCTGGTGCTCCCCGCAATGCTGTCCCCTCTCCGGTCACTTCCCATGTGAGTGGTCCCTCCATCCCCCTCCACCTTTTCCTGGCGCCAGAGCAGGCTCTGGCCCGTTTCGCTTGACATACGACAAGGAATTTAATCTGAAAACACAAATTCAACCTTCCTCTTCTTGCTGATGACTCACGGCTCTACCTCTCCTCTCCAGACCTCCCTCCTCCTGCTCACGCTGCGGCTCAGCCTCTCGCTGACGTTTCCGCATGAGCGCGCAGCCGGCAGCCAAACTGTAGCATCACCGAACCAGAGCAAAGCCCAGGCCGAGCGCCCCTCCGCCATCGCAGCCCCTGCATCCGTCTCACCCGGCCACTAACCTGGACCAACAAGTCACGTCTGAGCTAGATCCTGCCCGGCGGGCTCAGCCCTCGGCGCTGTCTGAACCCGACAGATTGCTCCTTGCAGGGAGCATCCTCAAGACAAGGTGTCCCCATGCATGCACGGAGCCGGGGGTTTCGTCCTGGCCATGGTCACCTTGAGCCCTGATGGCTGTGACAGCCCTTCCCTGGCTCTGCCCCGCGGCACCTCATCCCGGCTGCTGCGTCCCTCCCGTCCGGCAGCAGCTGCACATGAAATCCACGCTGGCACGATGCAAACATCGCCTCCAACCAACCATCCTGCCAATACCTGGGGGAGAGGGAATCTCAGGGCTGGGCTGAGAGCGCGGTGGGTCGGTGGGGCTCCCTGATTGGAACTGTCACCATCTGATCTGGTGGGCAACACTTTTTGGGCTGGAAACTCCCTACCTGCGGTGGGTTTGTGCAACGTGGTGCACCGCAGACGTCCGCGCCGCTAAGGGGATGCGTAGGAGCTCCTGCAATACAAATAATTAGTAACGTCTCGTAAGAAAAACATCCTGGTGTGGGCTAAAAACACTTTGAACATTAAAGATCATTTCATTTTTACAAGTAGGGAGAAACACAGAGTCTCCAATTACCTGAAACCCCGACTCGGTCTCATGGTGCCGCTCTCTCTTGCAGGGCAAGTGGGAGAAGCAGCCGCTTCCCACCATCACCGAGAGGCTGCCGGAGCCCGTCCCTCGCTGCCCGCCTGCCCCGGGCCCTCGGCCTGCCGCCCCCGTCCCCCTCGACCTGGGCCAGCTCAGGAGGGACTGACCCCGCACCCGCTCCTTCCGTCACGACGGGAAGCGCCTCCAGGCAGGAGCATCCACGGGGAACCTTGTCTCATTGCTCTCCTGGCATCCCTGCCCGCACGGCGATGCCGGCCGGTGCCCTGGCCCCTGTCTCTGGAGGAGGTTAGGGCTCACAAGTTAAGAGTTCAGAAAGTACTCTGGAGCTGGAAAGCGCTATATTTAGTGAGTTATTAACAATCCCGGCTCTGAGTAATGCTGCTTTCCGCCCCCAGAATAATAACGTGGAGGTTTGCTATTGTGCCAAACCCAGCGCGGCCCCGGGGAGGGGGGGGAGAAGCCTGTTTTCCCACAGGGAAACTGAGGCACAGAGCAAAGACCTTGCGTGGGAGCAGCGTACAAGCCTTCCCAGTGCCCCAGGGTCCCGTCTAGCTCGGGGAGGCTCCGTGGGCGCTCTCCCACGCCGGCACCCTCGGCGGGGATGGAGGGAGGGATGCTGCGACGCCCACCCGGCGCTCGCCTCCCCGCTGCAGGGACTGCGGCTCCCCGCCGCGCTCCTCCTCCCACTCCCCCGCGCTGGGGATTATTCGTCTTGACGCTACCAGATGCCAATGGCCGGGAACAAATGATACCTCTGTGATGGGGTTTAGAAAGGGAGAGGGATGATGGGGAGGAAAACGGGGCGGGGGGTGGGGGGGTGGGGAGACAAACCTTTTGACAGGAAGAATGACTCTATTAAATACCTAAATGTGAAAAGAAAAAACGAAAAATTTGCTTTTTTGCTGTTGAGCTCTAAAGGGAAAATAGTGGGGAGGAGCAGAGGAGAGGCCGGCGGCGCTGCAGGAGAGCCCGTGTCCGTCCCAGCCAGGCACCGGCCCCTCGCTGTCCTGGGCGGGGTGGGATCCAGGGAAGGGCGGCAGCCGACACCTGCCCTCCCGGCCACTTTGGGATTAAGGAAAAAATCCCAGGTCAGAGCACTGGGGATCAGAAAGGCTTTTTTGAAGCAAAACATTATCTTCGCAGGAACGCGGCGGATCCCTGGCATCCCAGGGAGGCGTGTGTTCCTCGCACCTCTTCCCTTTACCAGCTCCCTCCTTTATTCCCAGGACAAATGGACGGGATTGTGGCCACCCCCTCCCTCTGCCCTCCTCCTGGGCAGCGTCTGCGAGTGCAATCACCTCCTATTCAGAGGAAAATTCATCCCAACCTTGTTTATAATGTTACCAGTAAAACCAAAGCATTTGAGGGTTCAAACTCTTGCCCGTGGCTGAAATCAGCTCCAAAGAGGGTGTGAACCAAGCAAACCTGGTCAAGGGAAATAAAGTGAAAAGCGTGGAATGTGGTTATATCTTCAGGTGGGTGAAAGCTTCAGCAGAGACCAGGCTGCAGTGCTGCTGATGGAGCCCAGCAAAGGGACCAGAGCAAGGGACGATTATGTGGACGGGATGGGTGGGGAGCAGCTGCCCCTTCCCTTTAGCCGCGGGGGGCTCACGGGCTGCGTGCGTGCAGTGAAAAACCTTCCCCGACGGCTCCGAGACCGGCTCTGCGCTGCCAGGGGCCGCGGGGCCAGCAGCATGCCGCTCAGCCTCCGCCAGCATCGCCCCCTCCGTCGGGAGAGAAAAGGAGCCGGCTCCAAGGTGACCTTCGGGAAGGTGCCGGCAGAGCAGAGGGGACCACGGAGCCACCAGGGGCCAAGAGCCGCCCTGGTGTCAGTGCCCCGGTCAGTGGGCTTACACCACGGCACTGAGCTGGTCCTGCCCGTATCGTGAGCAGCCCAGGGGACACACAAACACAAACTGTACCGGCAAAGCAGCTGTGGGCCACAACTTTCATCAAACTCTTTTTCCTTCTCCAAATTCAAAGGCCACACACACACGGGGCAAGGACCCAGATTCCAAGGGCACTTGCCTTTGGGAGTTTCTTTTGTTCTCTGGGGCACAACAGGAGCATCTCTCCCCCATTAAGCACCAAGGGGACAGATGGCGCCACCGTCTTTTCCTTGTGTGAGTCCCAGGGGCCGGCGCAGGCTGGCAGCACCCCCTGCCCACCAATCGCTCCCGTCGCCACGGCTGAAAACCGGGACTTGTCTTCACTCTTGCCCTCCCACAAACGGACACGACCATCGTTCAGGTCTGGGGAGGATCAGCCCTCCCCGCCTTCCGCACAGCCGCCGCACACCGAGGCAGCCCGTGAGCACCACGAACAAAATCGAAGCAGGTACTGAACGTTTCGCACCCCTCGGTTGATGTTTTTAAAGGGCCTCAGGTGCCAATCACCACTGAAGGCAAGCGAAGTTGGTGCTCAAACTCCCTCTGAACTTTGGAGCCACAACGAAGCATTTTGCCAAAGCAGGACCCGAAGCTCTGGCTGTGACCGGGATACGATGGGACGGGGGGAGGAACCTGTGCTTGAGGAGATGGGAAGAACGTGCCTGGAAACCCCCCGGGTAAAGCCAACGATTTCAGGGTGCAGAAGAACCCTGCAGTGGGCAGAGCATCCACGGTGTGAGCCTGGGCAATGGCCCTGGGCCCCCTGCCCCTTCCCTCTGTGCCCCCACGAGCGCTCCCATCCCAGCAGCGGGTCCCCGGGCACGGCCAGGACGAGGTGACACCCATCACAGCAGGGACGGACGCAGCGAGGGACCGCAGAGACGGCAGGTTTGGAGGCTACAGCTGTTATTAACAGCAGAGTTAGTTTAAAAAAATTCATTTCCAGGCAGCATGAAACTACATTTGGGGGGAAAGGGTTTCCAGCAAAGTCAAAAATTGAAACCACTTCATTTGCAGTCGAGCAAAACGCTGTTTTCAGGCCAATTAACCCATGGAAAAGAATTATTGCTGTAGTTGTACTGCTTCATTTAGAAAACAAAGGAACAAAATCTTTGGACTTTTTGGAACCTCTTCCTCCTCTTCCCCTCCAATTTGACCCAAATTTCCGGGATGAGTTCGCTGCAGACGTTTGCCCGGCTCTCCCAGCAGACCCTGGAGCCACCCCGGGACTGGGAATTCAGCCGGCAGCTCCTAATGGCATTTTCCCTCTCCCCACCCCAGCGCCCGCAGCACCCGCTCGCCGGCCCCACGCTGCCGCACGCTCAGTAAAAGCCCTTCACTCGCTTGTTGTCCGGGTCGAACGGGGACTTGGTGTGTGCTCGGGCAGGGTAGGTCACCCCCATCCGCTCCAGCTCGTAGCTGCCGCTCTTCACGAAATCCAGCGAGACCTGCAAGGCAGAGCCACGGAGAAAGTCCCGTTGGGCGCTGGGAGGTGCTGGTGGGGCACCAGCCCCCTGCCACCACCCCAGCCCCATGGCTGGGCAAGCCTCCACACCACCCCACGGATACGCTGTCCATGGAAAACCCAGCTCTGCCATCCCAGGAGGATGCACGGAGGGGAGGAAAATAGAATTTTAAAAGCATTCCGCTAAAAAAAAAAGTAAAATAAGAAGAATGCAGTATTTAAATTTTTTTTAGGGTTATTTTTTTTTTTTTACTGTGAATTTTTTCAGTGCCACCCAGCGCAAGGTGCAGTGACAGCCAGCCTGCGGGAGCTCGCTGCCAGAGGGGCCAGGGCAGGCAGGCTGGGTGGGGGGATGGCACCCCAACGGGGTCAGCCCTGGCTGCGGGACGGGACCACGGTGGCAGCCAGGATGTCACCGCTTGGTGTGAGGAGCGTGAGCTGTCCCCTCCGCCCGCAAGGGTCACCCAGGGCCAGGCAGAGCCAGCGGCTGAGACACCCCAGCACAGGGAATGGCTGGGGAGGGGGCGGTCTCTCAATGCCGATGGGTTTTTATCACCTGGAAATTGTCAGCAATTCTGCAACAAACAGAATTTTTGTTTCTCTCCTCTCCGCCTCACCCCTTGCACCTCCTCTGCTCCTCTGGCTCTTTAGCCCCAGTGCCACAGTGACGTCCCCATCCTGGATCGCAGAGCCGGGGAACATCACACCCGGTCACTGAAGGGCCGTATCCAGGGGGAGGAAACTGAGGAGCCCCAAGAAACACAGCACGGCCCTGGGCAGCCGCGCTGGGCGCCCCGCTGTGGGGAGCTGGGAAGAGGGGGGCTCTGCGTGCCCTCCTCCAAGGGCTCGGCATTGGTGTGGGGTTTGGGTCCAGCACCAAACCCCCGATGGGGAGAGCGTGGGGCAGGGTCCCGGTGCAGATCCCCCAGTGGACCAGCCCTCCCTGCACAAAACTCCCCCCTCCTTCCGCAATTACTGCCCCAAGCAAGCGGGAGTTATGCCAGGGAGCAGGGAGATGGGGGCAGCACGTTAACGTCTCCTTAACGAGCGCTGCTTCCCGGCTGCAGCCCGCCGGAGATGCCGCGCAAAGGAGCTGGCAGGGCTGGAGACCCCATGGCGTGACCACCCGTACGTGGTGCCAAACCCCACCATTGCCATTTCGGGCCCCCCCCTGAAGCGTGGCAGGCAGGTGCCTGCTGCCAGCCCCACAGCAGGCGGCGGCGGCAGAGCTTTCCCTGCGGCGGGTGTGCGAGGGGGGAGAGCGGCGCGATGGATGCACCCAGGGGGGATGCACTCAGCGCTGCTTTGCCGCATCGGTGCCTCGCCGGAGGCAGGAGGGGACCGGCCCCCCACCACCTCCGTCACGCTGCCTGGGGCAGGCGGGGGCGGCCGGGGGAGGGAAATGGAACAAGGAGGAGAGAGTTGGAAAGGGGGAAAGGAAAGGAAGGGCCCGGGGGGAACGTTCACGATGGAGAGAAAAGGTGGTCCCCAGGGGCTGAGGGGGCAACTGGAACGCAAAGCCACTCGACCTGGGAGTCCAGCGCTGATGCAGGATTAAAAGTCAAGGCAAGCAAGAGGATGAAAGCACAAGCACATGCGCTGCTCTTGGTTTGCAACAGAGAGGGTCCCTGGGGACGTCATCCCCAGCCCTCTGTCCCCACACGGGTTCCCTGGCCACTGCCTACAGCCCGCTGCTTAATGAGGGCATCTGATTTACTATCCAGAAGTCTCCCAGGGTTAATTAACAGCCTGCTGTGCTCCGATTGGCCATTGCTCCCTATAACATAAGTTAATTCACTGCTGCAATTAAATACTCGGTTGCAATTAACATCCGAGGCAGCTCTTGAGCCAGAGAGCACTGCTGGGACCACACGGAGCGACAGCTGGTGAGACCGACCTCGTCACCGAGCCATGGCATCCCTCACCCTCCCGCCTCCCGCGGGGACAGCACGGGGGGGCTGCCCTGTCTCACTCCCCAGAGGACAGCGGGTTTGCAATGGGTTTGCGTGTACGGCTTCAAAACCAAACAAGCGCTACGCTCCCCCTGCCAGGAAGCCCCCGTCCCCAGGGGGCTGGCGGCGGCAGGGCGTCTGTACTCACCGGGCCCCCCGCGGGGTCACGGATGTAGCCGTAGGCGATGGTTTTGTCAATGGCAAAGCCGAAGTCCGCCCGACGGATGTGGCCGACCACCTTGCCGTCCCGCCAGACCGCCTCCAGCCCGAACATCGGCACCTTCCTGCGGGGCGAAGGCAGAGCTGCCCTCAGCAACGCCCCACGGCGGGACCCCACGAGGAACGGGGGCTCGGGGCGGACTGGACCCCGGCTCTTCCCCAGGCCACCCCACGTGCCAGGGCTCCCGCTGCCCACAGGTTCATTACCCTCCCCGCGCTCATCCCAGGCGCTGGCAAAGCCCCTCCAGCCCCATTTGCAAAACCTCCCGCTGCTCTGGGTGAAACAAGATAAACCCACTCCCTGTCACACCGCTTCCAGCTCCCATTAAACATCCAGCAGGGAATTCGCGGTGGGATTTAAATTAGAGATGGAATTAGAGCATGGAAAACAGTTGAGCTGGCTTGCAACCGAGCTCCCCGAGCGTGCCCGGGCGCAGGGGTGGATGGGGATGGCTGAAGATGCTCGTCCCAGGGTGGCCGCTGGCGTTGGGTGCTGCCCGGGGCTGAGCGGGGCCCCGCAGTGGTACTCACTCCTCGGTGGTGAAGCAGACGAGACGGCGGAAGACGCCCTTGGCTTTTTGAGCCTCCACAGCCTCCCGGCCCAGGAAGGGGATGTTGGATTTGAGCTTGCAGGTGAAGGCCAAGCCTGATTCCAGCGGGGTATCGTCGGGGCGCAGGTCTGCGTGCCAGTGCCTGTACCCTGCAGAGAGCAAGGACGGGTCGCCCAACCTCTCCCTGCCATGGCAGCAAGCCCCGGGGGGCAGCATCAGGAGACCAAGACACCACCCCTGCCTCCTGGACCCCCCTGGTGTCCTCGATTCGCTTGGCCCTGGACAAAGCACCCTTGAGAGGAGCCCGTATTGCGGGAGTCTCAGCAAAGAGCGCTGGGGCCGGTTGCAGCTCTGCCAGTAGCTGCCAGACCCCCAGTCACACCAACCCGCCCTTGAGGCTGGGAAAAACCCTGGTCCCCCAGCCAGAGGCAAAGCAGCAAGCGCTGCCGTAAGGAAAGCAAGAAACCTTTCTCGATGCTGAGGCTGTCGATGGCTCTGTAGCCGGCGTTGGTAATGCCGTGCCGGGCACCCGCCTGCATCACCGCCTGGTAAACCTTCACGCAGTCCGCCTTGGGCACGTGCAGCTCCCAGCCCATCTCCCCGACGAAGGACAACCTCATGGCACGGACCTGTGAAACGCAAGAGCCAAAACACCCCTGTGGATGGAGCCGGGCTGTGCAGCGCGGGAGAGGCTGCGGAGCCACATGCCACCATGGCGGGGAGAACACCAGCTCGCCCAGGAACCTTGTGCGAACGCCCTGCTTTGGGGGAAGGCATTTCTTCGCTCTCCTTCCTGCACGAAGCCAGGATCAGACTGAATTTCTCGTCTCTGGACAACCTAAGCTTGGCACCACAAACCCAGCTATTGTCGGCACCCAGGAGGGACGGCCAGTGGGCAGAGGGGGCTTGCGTTCAGCATCCTCCGGCCACCGATCCCAGGGCTGTCACACCAGCGGGGATGGGGTTAGAGACGATGCTCCGTCTCCAGCCGGGCTTTTGTCTCCCTCTGCTGATCCATCCACACCAGAAGAGAGCCCACAGGCACCCCCAGCCCTGCGCCTCCCTACATCAGCCCGTCAGACGGGGAAGCCAGCCCCCAGCAGGACTGTCCTGCTTTGGGGCACTTCGTGGCTGCTGTCCCCTGGGGATGTCCCCCACTTGGCATGGGGGTCCCACGGCAGAGGCACCCAAAGGCCCTGCGCTCCCGGGCAGGGGCTGAGCCCGGCATCCAGACCCATCTCCCGCTCGCCCCAGGGGGATGCTCAGGTTTCCCCAGTGGAGGTTGTGCCCCCAAGCGTTACTCTCAGCTGCCAAATTAGCTCCGTGCCGAATGCATGAGGCTCCAAAGAGGAACGAGCAGATCAGCACAGGGGACTCGTGCTTCCCGGGGGAAGTCTCATCCTCGGAGATATGCCTGTCTGCCTGCGCTCCCGGGGGCACAGACCTCCCAGCTGTGCTGGGACTGGCCATTTCCCCCCGCTTCTCATACAGACAGGCTTGCCTGCATCCTCCTGTTGTCCCTACTGAAATAGTCTGCATTCCCAAAGCTTTCCAGGCCGGTTGGGCCCACCCCAGCTCGGGCACCTTCCCTGAAAATACCCCTTGAAGCCTGAGCTGCTTCATCCCTATGGATTTCTCTGCTTCCTCCCCCACAAAAACCCTTCTGGTTCATCCCTTCGGATGCACATCAACTGCAAATGCGTACCTCGCTTTGGGAGGGAGAGCAACTCAGAGACTTTCACGCCAGATTGTGATCTGCAGGCTTAATAAAGCAGTTTTCAGCTAGGAAGAGGCTTCCAGGCTGGTTCTGTCGGCCAGGCACGCTCCGCGGCTTTGGGGCTGGTTTGCCCATGCTGGCTCTGGACGTCGTTGGGGCAGAAGCTGCATCGTGCCACGTGCTGAGCTCGTACTACAAGCGGGAGCTGCTGTCAGCTGCGCTCTCTAACCCCGGCTATAAACAACTACAGACAACAGCAGCTGCTGCCCAAAACAGGCAGCAACAGGCAGAAGCACCAAAGGGGTGCCCGGGCTCTCCGCTGCGAGAACAGCCAGCGGGCGACGGGCTGAGCCCCCAAATCCATCCTTGCTTCCCCACAGCACCCCTGCGCTCTTCCAGCACTGCAAAAATAGTATCCTCAAGCCAAGTTTAAGGCAGCTTTTGAGACACGATAACCTCTAGAACAGAAGTGGAGAGGAGGAAGGAATGCGGTAGGTATTGGGAATTTATTTGGAGCCCCCTCACCAGAAGCCATGCCGGGGAGCCATGCTTCCTTCGCCCCCTCCCACAGCCCCCCAAGCGAAGCACAAAGGCTGGCAATCGCTCCCCGAGGCGCACAAACACAAGGGGCGCAGGGAAGCTTTTCGCGCCGCACAAAAGTGTCATCTAATTAGGGAACAGCCAAAGATGAAGCCGCTGCAGCCGGCTACCATCTTCAGCGCGGCAGGAGATGCTCCGGGGATTGACAGGCAACTTCCCGGCTCATTAACCCTGCCTGCGACTCTGCAGTCAGCGCTGCAGCTAAAGCGCGCTTTACCCTCAGGGGCAAGTTACTCCTGGGAGAAACTTGCCCCCACACCACCCCTGCTCCGCGGGAGCGAGCATCCCGGCAAGAGCGGCGAGGTAGAAAACAGGCATCCTCGGGACAATCGGGTTACCAGTCACGAGCTTTGCACTGGCAGGGGTTGGGGTGGCACCCACGTGTGCGTGCCCCCGGCGGGGGTGAGCACCCCACTGCGGAGGCCAAGGGGGGCGTCAAGGGCTGGGCTCAGCCGCTCCAGCCGGCTTTCTGCTACATTCCCCTAGGAACAGGTTTTTGTGTTAGATATCAACTGGAGCTATGAAACAGCATCAATTCCTGGGTCTTTCAGCAGCCATTCAAAGTCTTTTTAAGTATTCTAGAAAATGAAAACCTGAACTTTACCCTGTATCCAGCAGCGAAATTCAAAGGGGGACCTTTCTCGGCTGTTCAATACAATGAGAGACACTATATATAAACTCACCAACCAATTGGTAATTTCCAGAGTCATTAACTCTGCTGGAACTCTCCTTTCACTCCAGCTGATTTTGCTCAACTACTGAGTTAATGCAGGAAAATCTCAGCGATAACTTTTAAAAGATGTCGGGTTCGGTTTAACCCCCCTGAAAGGCGATAATATCAGAGAAGGCTTCAGCCTGCTGTCCTGAGAAACCCTCCCACTCTAATTTCGGCGTGGGACGGAGTCCCCTGTGCTCACTGTGTGGCAGGGGCCTGATGGAGACCTCCCGAAGGGTGGCCCCGGCAGCAGGCAGGGTGACGCCCCCACCCCCCCAGCCCAGAGCCCTGGGGCAGGAAAGCTTTTTTTCCTACAGTCAGGGTATTTACACCCAAAAGAAGCCACAAAATTTCTACCAGCTATTTCCTCCTTGCAGGACCGGATTATTTTTTTGTAAACTTGAAGCAAAAGGCAAATAAATTTATCAGGCTCTTGGAGATGGGAACATTTATACACCTTTCCCAGGGGATAAGTAGATTATTACGAGATGTTATCAGCTTGCCACAGGCGTGCCAGGGGAGGAGGCGGGGAGGGTTATAACTCACCAGTGGAGACTAAAATGCAACGTGTTGGACAACCTGCAACAATGGATTGGCCTTCGGGTCCCCTGTACCACTGTCCCCGCCGAGGGACACCGGGCACACTGGGTTTTCGGCACCCAGAGCACAGGGCACGCTGGTGGCGATGGTTTGGAGAATTAATCCGAGTTGGGCAAAATCTGTGGCTTAGTTAAACCGCCCTAAACCCTGGCAAGTCTCTTGTTCACAAATCAAGAAGCCTTAATTTGATTTAGCAGCAATCCCTTCAGCAGCCAGCTGCATTCGAATTAAAGCCACTTTAATTCCGAATGAAAAGTGTCTGCACGCGGCTTAACCCAATTGCGCTAACATCCAGCCCGCCTCCAGCTCCCTGTTTTCCTGCTGCCTTTTGTGAGATTTACCGCTGCACCTCCACCCCCTTCGCCTCCCATCGGACACCAGCCGAGAGCCAGAGCCAACGCTGGGACGGTCCCGGCTGCTCCGGGCAGAGGGGGATGCCCTGGGACCGCTGCCTGCCCAGATCTCCCGTGGGAAAGCCAGGGTACCAACTCTACCCCCTCTCCCAAAGAGGTGTTTTTGCAGCAGAAGGAATAGTTCCTACGGGGTAAACATCAACAAGAAACCAAGGCAGAGCTTCTCAGGCAAACCTTGCAGAAGTTTTTCCCTGATACCAAACCTTGCCAGCAGCAGCTCTTCCCAGAATGTTTCTCTTCTGACAAAACGACACTTCATGGTCACCAACTCTTCTATTTAGGGTGTTTCAAGCGGGCTCAATCAGCAGCTTCACACATGACAAAACTCCCCCCAGACCTGCCATCACCCCCTTTCCCCAGGGATAACTTCAGACCATGCTGATCTCCGCCGGGGAAGCTGGGGGAGAGATTGAGGGCGCTTTTCTCGCTGCCCCGCACCCGGCGAGACGGAGGAGTCCGACCAAGCGCTGCGGAACCGCACAGCAAACCCCGGGGGACTGACCCGCCTCTTTGCAACACAGCAAAGGACACCAGACCTGAGCCTTCCTCCCTCCACACCTCCGAGCCATGCCCCACGGTGCGTTAAACCCATCGCTGTGGCTCCTGGCAGAGGTGCCGCGCTGCCGGCCTGGGCAAGGTGCATTCCCGCGGCTTGCTGAGGCCTGTCGCACTCGGGACAGCAGTGCATCCCCAGGCGATGCGTCGAGGGGCAGGAGCCGGCTGGAGCACCCCCAACCTGTGACTCCCTGCTGAGCCAGGCAGCCGTGCTGGTTGCCACCATCGCCCCAAAGGGCTTCTCGTCCCCTCGCTGTGACGCTGAGGGGCTCAGCCTGCGCAGCATTACCTTTTCTGCGCTTTTCTTGCATAACCGCTGACGTGAGCCCTGGAGTCTGGGCAAATGCAGGATGATCTGCGCTTGTACAGAAAGCTTAAGGTTGTCAGACTTCTCCTGTGATCAAATACACCGGCTCCGCAGGCTGCCCAGCCCTTACCGCCAGTACTTGACATGCTTTACATTAGACAGTCCCTGGTTTTTTTATGAGTACAGGGAAAAGGAGGAGATCTAGAGCGTCAAATAAATCTCTCTATCACCAGCGCTCGCCCCTAATCTGTGGGAGGCGTCTCTTGTTCTTCCGACAGCGCTGCAGAGCCATTAAGTCACCACGTCCCTTCCCCAAGCTCAGCCTGGGCTACAACACTGCTGGACGGGCTGGGAGGGCAGGCTGGCGCCTGGCAAGCAAACGGGCAGGAAAACACCCAAGTTTTTGGCCTTTTCCAAGAAAAAAAAAAACAACAACAAAACCTCCCAGCTGCCCACCGCAGCAGTGTGGGGGCAGACGGAGCAGAAGATGCTCGCTGCGCGGTCGCCCCAGTGAACAGACCTCGCTGGGGAGGAGGGACAGCCCCGTCCTACCGTGCATCCTGCGGCCGTGGCCAGTTTGTGGGTGGAGAAGGGGAAAGCTTCATTGCTGAGGTCGGTGTCGAGGACTTCTTGGAGGACGACGCGGCTGTGGGGAAACAGCAAAGTGGCCGCGGTGGAAGGACGTAGCATTCTCTGAAGGTTATCACTAAAACTTGCTTTCTTGTCTTGTCGGCAAGACAGACCTCTCCCTCTGAAGGGGAGCTGATGTGGGTGATACGCCGTGCTGTGAGACCCTCAAAAGAAATGCCAATTCCCCCACAAATGGCCCATCGGTCCAGACAGACCATTGCCTCGTGCCGTGGGGCTCACGCCAGGACCTGGCATCCCTCCACCCATCCCTCCCTCCATCCCTGCATCCCTCCACCCATCCCTCCGTGGGCCAGGGATCAGGGTGCAAGGAGGGGGCTGCGATGCTCACCTCAGCGGGCCCTGGATGCTCATCATGCCCAGCTCCTCCGAGCAGTCCAGGAGTTTGCACTGGAGCTTCATGTCCTGCAGCACGGCGGTGATGTGCGACCAGTTGTGTTGAGCCACGGCCCCGCCGATAGCCAGGTAGTAGCCGTCCCCTGGAAGACACCCCCCGGCAGCCTTTCAGGCTCGAGAGCGTTGGGCTGGGGGCGATGCCCGGCTCAGCTCGGGGCTGGTCTTGCTCTCCAGAGGCTGAGCCACAGCCCTGAACCTCTCCACAGCTCTTGCACAGTCGGGGGGGGACTGCCAAGAAACAGGAGGGGGTAAATAGTGCTGGGGCAAGGGAGGGCTTGGGGGCTCTGCTAACATCCACGCTGCCTTTTACTCGCAGGGCTCAGCACAATGACAACCAAATGACCATTAAAACCTGAAAGAAGAAAAGTTAAAAAGAAAAAAAAAGCCGTCTGAGCCCTGGGGGTGCCTGTGCAAGCGTGTGAGCATCACCGGGAAGAGACAAAACTCCTTGTCCCTGGAGACCAACAGCAAAAGCATCTGCTCCTTTGTCCCAGCACAGAGCGTGGAGGGAGCTGGGAACTGCAGGGGGGAGCAGGGAGGGCTGCAGCCAGCGGGCCGTAGCCAGTGCAGGGCTGTATATGAGGAAGAATTTCATCTCGTCTGTAATCCTGCGTGGAAAGTCCCCAGGGACGGGGTTTGAGAGCTGATTAATACGTAATCAATTTTCCCTCTGTCTTCCCCGACACTACAAAATCGCTCTCTGATAATCTGTCATAACGGTAATCACTGCAGCCACCTACTGTAACTGGAAAAATAGACTTTGCTGTGATTAAACTCCTCCATCGCCCGCCAAGCCCTGCAGCTCTGCCATCCGCTTCCCGTCACCCCTCTGCCCCCCGCCAGCTCCCCAGAGGAGAGGGATGCCGGATTCGCCCCCGGGAAGGGAAGGGCTCTCCGGCACCCGGCCACCCCAGGGAAAAGGCGAGACTTCGCAGGGCTGGTCCCTCCCCTCTGAGGGTGACACTGCTCGGGGACGGGGCTCCGAGGGCACCGGGCAGCCCAGTGCGAACCTCCCTTCTGGTGGGATCACTGGTGCTGCTGGACACGGCGCTCGGCAGCGCTGCCAGAGACGGCTCAGTGTCCGCCTCCCCTCCCTCTGCTGCTGCCTAATGCCGTTTCTGCCCTCCGGGCTGATGCTCTGCTCCCTTTCAATTCCGCTTTATTGCAGCTGATAAGGACCCGGGGAGAGGTCAGAGCCGCCAGCCGGGGCTGGACAAACCCAATAACGCCAACGAGCAGTGCAGGCCCCCGGCGACACGGGGGATAATTGGGTTACAGGGAGCAATGGAGGGGTAGAGGTGGAAAAAGCCAGGTGGCTGCCATTAGGTAAATGCAATTAGGTAAATCCCGCAGCCCCTGAGCGTGGTAGGGATGGAGGAAACGCTGGCAGGACTTGGACCAAACCTGCCACCATGGCTACCTGGGACTGCGCCCTTGTGGCCAAGAAGGCCAAAGGCATGATGGGGTGCACCAAGAAGAGTGTGGCCAGCAGGTGGAGGGCGGTCATCCCCCCCCTCTGCTCTGCCCTGGGGAGGCCCCATCTGGAGCGCTGGGTCCAGTTCTGGGCTCCCCGGTTCCAGAAGGAGAAGGAACTGCTGGAGAGGGGACAGCAAAGGGCTACCGAGATGATGAGGGGACTGGGACATCTCTCTGATGAAGAAAGGCTGAGGGATTTGGGTCTCTTCAGTCTGGAAAAAAGGCGACTGAGGGGGGATCTTATCAACGCTTGTAAATACTGAAAGGGGGGGTGTCAGGAGGATGGGGCCACACTCTTCTCAGTGGTGCCCAGTGACAGGACAAGGGGTAACGGGCACAAACTTGACCATGGGAAGTTCCATCTCAACACGAGGAGGAACTTCTTTACCCTGAGGGTGGCAGAGCCCTGGCACAGGCTGCCCAGAGAGGTGGGGGAGTCTCCATCTCTGGAGACATTCCAACCCCTCCTGGACGCGTTCCTGTGCCGCCTGCTCTGGGTGACCCTGCTCTGGCAGGGGGTTGGACGAGGTGATCTCCAGAGGGCCCTTCCAACCCCAACATTCTGTGATTCTGTGACTGGAAAAGTCTTTGTGTCCATTAACACAGCTAAAAAAGGCAGCGGGAGAGGCTGGGAGCTGAACCGCGGGAGGGTAAACCCACCCGGTGATCCCCCCATAGCCCCACGCTGGCTGCAGAAACCCACCCGCCCCCAGCATCCCCGTGCTCAGGGCTTTTACCTTCGAAGGCGGGGGCCAGGGGGGAGGACGGGTCCCCGGGGCTGATCCGGCTGACGGTGAGGTCGCTCTCCACGCCGCCCCGCTTGTTCAGCATGCAGGTGTACACGGTGGAGCCTGGGGAGGGAGACGGGCACCGCTGCCCATCAGCCAGCCCCGGCACACAGCCACGGCCCCGGCGGAGGGAGGTGGCGAGCAGGAAAGTTTGTCCTCGTCCTTACATCAGCCTGGGTATGCCCTGACCCACCCTGGGTGTCCCAGCACCAGGAGGGGGAGAGGAGTCATGCTTTTTCCCCTTGAGATCTATGTGAGGAGCTGCAGCTGCATCCTCAGACATGCCATGAGCTGCCTCCCGTCCCCGGAGAAAGGGGCAGCTTCTCCCCGTTCGAACCGCGGCAGGCGAGGGTTGTGCTTGATTCACTCCAGCACCCATCACATCTCCAGCTGTGAGCCACAGCTGGAGCCAGAGGGCCGGCAGAATCCAGCCCCCGGTGAGGACAGGGAAAGCAGACACTCTCACGCGCTTCCCATAGCCCCTGCCGAAGCAGCATTCAAAAGAAAAGCCAGTTTGGGTCGCCCTCGGTTTGATTTGGTGTGAGACGTGGTTTCCCAGGGCATCCTTGCAGGGCAGCAGGCGATGCAGCCGAAATAAAGGGGCAGTGCGCGGCCGACATAAAGGGGCTGAGCCAGTACCTGGTGCTTTGCTCACATCGGCGGTGAACAGCCAGTTCGCCGCTTTGGTCGCTTCGGGACCAACCAGGTAGAATTTTCCAAAATAAGACATGTCGAAGAGAGCCAGGGCATTCCTGCACGTTAAGCATTCATTCTTGATCTACAATTAAAGAAACACATGGCTGAGACTGAGCCACGTTCTCCCTCCACAAAGGGAGGCACACATTTGGACCATTTCGGAAATGAGAAACACCGGGACACAGGCCTGGTGCCTTTAAAGGCTGCAAGGCTTCAAAAAAAGCAGGTATTAAACGAAGCGAGTCTGAGAGGCCATCCTGTATGCTCAGTCCCATTCCTTACCTCAATAACACAGTGACAGTTATCAATAATAATAATAATAGTTAAATTTTATCAAATTGGGTATTTCCCCCAAGCTGGTCTCAACTCTTTCGTTTGGGAAAGCAGCAGTAAAACTCCCGCGGCCTCTCCGCTGAGGTTTCCAAGCACGGGCCACACATTTCTCTCAATCTTTTAGGAACATTTTCCCCAGTTTTGGGCAAAGCTCGGTGCTTCCCCTCCCTCTGAGCCCCACCAACTCTACCCAAAGTGATGACATGGCACAGGCTCTGCTGCCTCTAACCCGCCCTGTTCCAGATGTGCCCAGCGGTTTCAGCCAGGGGAGACACTGCCCCCCACACTCACGATGTCATGGTGTGGGGGGAAGTCGAAGGTGTACTCGTCCCCCAGCAGCCGGTTGTAGGTGTAGTCCTTGTGGCGCTCCTGGCCGTACGCTCCATAGTAGTCGTAATCCAGAACCTGGCAGCGGGGGAAGCAGAAGGGATGGGGGCACTCAGGAAGATGATGTGAGGCCGAAGGCAAGGAGCTGCTCCCAGTCGCATTCACCCCATGCCAGGAGAGGAGCGGGTCCATGCAGGACCTGCCTGTGGTGATGGGTCCCCTCCCTGGCATCCCTGCTCATGGTGATGGGTCTCCACCCCGACATCCCTGCCCGCAGTGATGGGTCTCCTCCCCTGCATCCCTGCTCATGGTGATGGGTCTCCACCCCGACATCCTTGCTCGTGGTGATGGGTCTCCTCCCCTGCATCCCTGCTCATGGTGACAGGTCTCCACCCCGACATCCCTGCTCATGGTGATGGATCTCCTCCCCTGCATCCCTGCCTGCAGTGATGGGTCTCCACCCCGGCACCCTGCCCATGGTGATGGGTTCCCTCCCTGGCATCCCTGCCCGTAGTGACGGTTCCCCTCCCTGGCATCCCTGCCCGCTGCTCTTCAATATACAGAAGCGAGATCGGTGCCTCTCATTGCAGGAAGGTGCTGCCTGTTGCAGAGGGACAGGCAGACACACACACACAACATGCACACGTGGATCTCCCTTTTACCGCTCTTACAGCGAATTAAAGCCCAACAGCTTTTACGGACCCGTTTTGGTGACAGGCAGCTGCCTGCAGCATATCGCACACCCTGCAGACGCTGGTACCCTCGTGCTGAACGCCCCCAAAATGCGTGCCGTGCTTACCGGGGCTGCTCCCCCGGGGCTGAACCAGCCGGGCCTCTCCCAGCCGTGCCGCTCCTGGAAAACGCAGCCCTGTTGCAGCAGCTCCTGCGCAAGCAAAGCCGGAGAAATGGGAACAAAGGGTTAAAAAAAAGCCTTTTCACTGCTTTTTGAGCCGGCGCCCAGGCTGCCCTCCCCAGTTCGTGCTCAGGACCTGACTTGTGACCCCTTGGCTTTGGCTATCAGCAACCAAAATCAGTGCTGGTTTTTGTCTATTTAAAACAGTAGTGGCAAACCCCATCTGCCTGCAAATTGCCTGATATTTTTGTCCTCCCAAGAAAGGTATTTGCTGGTGGGCAGGGGTCCGACAGCCCAGCTGTGCACCCACCAAAGCTTGTGCTACGGTGCACGAATTACCGACCGAGAGATGCTAAATCCAGAGAGCAAGATTCCCCCCGATGTTTACAAGAGCAATTATATAATAACATTTAAGATTTATACGGCAACCTTTTCATTCCTCCTCTGTGCTCTCAGGAAAATCTCCCTGCACGCAATTAATTAGGGATCCATTAAGATATTTTTGTTTGGTGCCTCTGTTCGGAGAAGAATAGATTTTGTTGAACATCTCAGAAATGATTCAGTGCCTATTTATAAAACACAGCACATGTTCTGGAGCTGCATGTATAAATACCAGGCTGTCAGTCAAATGGGCATTGCTTATTAGACGTGCTATTAAAAAATAAATTGCATCCTCGGTGACAGAAAACAACCGAGCTGTCAACTAAACACCGGGGGACGGCGGGGAGGGATGTCTGTTTTACTGCTTGAGCCTCTGCTCCCCATCGGAAGAGGAATGGTGTGATAGGAATTAGCGATGACCAGAAATGGGCTCGAGAAGCGTGGCTGTTCCCTGCTGGGGCTGGGGGCCGGCAGTGACGGGGTGGGACGAGGCACCGGCCCTGGGTCACCCCCGGCATCTCGGGAGTGGTGGGTGGTTTTGGGGGTGGCTCTGAGCCGTGGTTGCTGCAATGCTGCCGATGCGGCAGAACCACTGGAAACTGGGTTTTTTTCTTAAGTGCTGCGTCTTGAAAGCGTTCACCTATGGAGATTTACGCAAGGAAGCAGCCGGGGAAGGTGGGAGCCGGGAGGAGCCCAGGCTGGCAGCCACAGGGAGCAAAACCAGCGGGGACTTAAGGGGTGCCAGCAAAACCGCCTCTGCGGGGGCACAGCAGCTCCCCACCCTTCCCGCATCCCTCCCCGTGCCCCGGCCTCGCTCCACATTGCGAGATGCTGTTTTGGGGTGGAAAAGTTGCTGCTGAGCTGCAAATGCAGCATGTTGAGCGCGGGGCAGGAGATCCCCGCCAGCATCCTGCATCCCGCATCCCACAGCCCTTGCAAGCGCCCCCGAGCCGGACTGGCAGTGAATGAAATAAAGCCTCTGAGCCCTTCCCTCCACTTTTCCCTTGCCCAGCGACCATCACCAGGCTCTTAAGCCATATCTGCTAAGTTCAATATTATGGGAATGCTTGGCATCTCTACCATTAAACTGTCCATGGCCCCAGCAGCCTTGCAGCATGCACCCGGTGAGCTTTGGGATTCGGCAGGGATCTTCCCAGGATGGATGGATGGGAGCAAGGATGCAGCACCCTGCTTTGGGGAGTGATATGGCTGCGGCCACTCTTTGCCCCCTCTTTTTTGCTGCCAGGGTGCTGTGAGGGTCTCCTCACAAGGTAGCCCAGCTCAGGGTGCGTGTCCTCACCTCGTGCAGGGGGTCCTTCCTCACGTTGCGCCCCGCCAGCGGCTCGTCGTGGGGGAAGACGACGGAGTAGTTCTTGGCGTAGGACTCGTGGCTCCGCTCCCGGATCCAGCGGTTGTTGTCGGTGAGGGAGTGGTGAAACCTCCTGGAAGGCAGGGGTAGGGCAGAATCCGGATGAGCCCACCAGCTCGGGGGGGGCTTCCTCCGCCGGTCATGGCCCTCTTGGCCAGACCCAGATGTGGATGCAGCTGCTGTGGTGTAAAATTGCTATTCCTGCACCCGTTTCAGGGGCAGGAGGAACCGAGCAGGGCTCGGTGCTGGCCGTGCCGCAGCGCTGCCCATCGGAGCCGGGCGCTTGCCGCAGCCCCCGCCAGGCTCCCCAGCCCTGCTCCAGGCACATCCACCCCCCGCAACTGGGAGCAGGATAAAGCCCTGCTGGGGGGCAAAAAGAGGTAGAAAACGAGGAGAGTTAAGGTTAATTCTGCTTTGCTTCAGCGCGGGGCCGGCCTCGGAGCGTGCCTGGTGCACAGCCTGGATTTAAACGCAGCCCTGACGAAGGAAAGAGCCTGGGGCATTCCTTACATTTTTCACCCAGTTCTCCCCAGGTTGAAAGATAAATAAAAACCCAAGCATTTTAAATTTGTTTGACATTTTTCATCTTTCAAACAGAAAAGCTCCTTGAAGGAATGTGCCAGCTCAGCACACGCTCAGGTTATTACTACCAGAGACCTATAACTCACGGTGGCACCTTTCCCGTCCGCCGGCTTCAGCAGGCGGGGGACCGCGGCTCCCCGAATTACCACCGGCTCCTCTCCAGCCCCAAGCCCCCAGGTCTGGAGAGAGAGAGGCGGGCAGCGGGGGAAAGGCAAGACAAAATGCCTTTTTATAGGCCCTTTTATTTTAAAATAATACTTTCATCTTCCCTCCCGGCTGCCTGGGTGCCACGGAGAGGCAGGGCACCGAGGGTGAGCGGTGCAAGCGATGCTCCCCAAAAGCAGCCGTGGGCTCGCTGCGAGGGCAGCGGCCTCTTCTGCCGGCATGGGCCAGGCAGCAGGTGACATGCGGCATGTCACCGGCACCCCCGGCAGCCCCAGCCCCTTCACCGTCACGCTGAATTTTTGACGGCGGCAAGAGGAGCAACAGCTGCCAGATGAAATATTTACAAGCGAGTGTTTTGAGAGGATAAATATTATAATGTGCAGAAAAGGGAGTTATTTAAAGAGGAGCTTAGTAACCATCGCCAAAAGAAAAGAAACAGGACTGACACCAGCTTGAGGATGGGGCAGACGGGACACGGGGGATGTGCGGGTAATCCAGATGCTGGAAAGCCCCCGGCTGCTCTCTGAGTGGGGCCGGGGTCCCACGGCACAGACCAGCCCCACGACGGCTGCGGTTGTGCCAACCCACCCCTCTGACGGTGCCTGTCCATCCCGGGGATTTCTCCTTCCCGGGCTTGGCCCATCGCTGGCCCGGCCGCCGCGCTGCCGGAGGCACCAGCACCAACTCTCCCGCCAGCCCGAGCCGACAGGGCGTTCGCCAGCACCGAAGCAACACGATTTTAAAAGCTTTGTCCCTGACAAGGTGGTTGCTGTCGCTAGCAGCCCTGTAAAAAAAAAAAGCCCAAACCCACTCAAATGCAATCAAGCAAGTCACAAGCAATTACGGAGCCAACATCTGCACAGTCAAAACTCCCGGCCCACGTCGTGCGGCAGAGAGGGGGGGGAAGCTGGTCTTTCTCCGGTTGAAATCATCACCCCCCGATTATTAACTTAGAGGATTAGGCACGGCACTAATTGAACAACAACAAAACCCAAACGTAATTACCCTGTCCTTTCCCATCACCGCAATCTCCTCGCGACTGATGGAAGCTGTTTGCGTAGAAGCAGGGTGAGCAAATGAGATAAACCCCACACGTAAATTCATTAAAGCCGTCGAGCATAATTGATTCCAGCCCCTCGGAGGGACACAGGCTGCAGCACAGACGCTGCCCGACACCCGCTCCCGCTGCCAGCATCCAGCCCTGCCTTGGAGCCCATCGCCGAGGACTTATAAGGGCTACGAAGATGATGAGGGGACTGGAACATCTCTCTTACGAAGAAAGGCTGAGGGATCTGGGTCTTTTTAGTCTGGAGAAGATTGAGGGGGGGTCTTATCAACACCTATAAATACTTAAAGGGTGGGTGTCAGGAGGATGGGGCCAGGCTCTTCTCAGTGGTGCCCAGCGACAGGACAAGGGGTAACGGGCACAAACTTGACCATGGGAAGTTCCATCTCAACATGAGGAGGAACTTCTTTACCCTGAGGGTGGCAGAGCCCTGGCACAGGCTGCCCAGAGAGGTGGGGGAGTCTCCGTCTCTGGAGACATCCCAACCCCGCCTGGACGCGTTCCTGTGCCGCCTGCTCTGGGTGACCCTGCTGTGGCCGGGGGTTGGACGAGGTGATCTCCAGAGGGCCCTTCCAACCCCTACAATTCTGTGATTCTGTGACCACCCAAGGACGAGGGGTATCAGCCAAGGAACCCACGGCCCTGGGGCAGCCAGGGTGACTTGCCTGATGTCGTAGCCGTACATGTCCTTCTCCGGCCGGCCGTGGATGATCCAGTGAGCCAGCTCCCTCCCACAGCCGCCTCCCAGCATCATCCCTGGGGAAAGAGGCGAGGACGCAGATGAAGCCAGGAGGCCACGTGTGGCTGCGGGTGCCGGGCTCTGCCCGGGATACGCTGCCCGCGTTGGGATGCCCGAGGTGTGATCCCTTCGGGTCTCTCTTACCGGCGCTGTTGAAGCCACAGCCAAGGAAGAAGCCTCGGACCTCTGGGGCTTCCCCCATCAGCGGCTTGTGGTCGGCAGTGAACGACTCTGCAAGACAGAGAGGAGGTCGTGCCAGCAAGGCCAGGACAGGCATTTTGGGGACACACACACTTTGGGAGCAGGGTTCCTACAGCTTCCCGTGCTGCCCTTGGCCCGCTCCTGCTCCCAGAGAGGTCGATGGGGCCAGAGTTGGACCAACACCGAGGACTTCCCAGCATCTCAGCTCGGGCATCCCCACCTGCGCCGCTCCAGCAGTGCCCAGGCAGCAGAGGCCAAAGGGCTGCCCCAAAACTGGGATGCCCAGCATCATGCAGGGGTCTTGTGCAGACTCCTGAAGCAAATATATGTACATATATATACACATATTTGCTTCAGAAGGTTGCATGAGTACGCACACACACAAACACACACACACACATATATGCGCACATCGCACCGCCGGTGGCAGAGGCAGGCGCTGGTGGCACAAGGCAGCTCCTTTGCAGCCCCGCGCGTTGCACGGGCTGTCCCTGCACCGTCCAGCCCCCGGGCTGGGGGTCCCGGCGCCCTCCGCACCCCCAGGAGCTCGGCAGCGCTTGCTGAGCGCCGGCACTGCGGGAGGAGGACCTGCGTGGTTGGGTTTTAGGCTGAAAACCTGTGAATCAGTGAATCCCCAAGGTGCACGAGGTGCTGCGGTGGCTGAAGCAGCCTCTTGCTTCCTCCCAGCCCCCCAGTCAAGGGGGCACCGACCCGCTCACTGCCATATTTCATTATGATGACTACTTTTCACCTTCATCGATTTCTGTTGGGAAATGCCATGAATTTAAGCTGCTTTATTCAGCTGAGGGATTGCTGCTGGTGTCGCCCAAGGCTCCTGCGCTGCTGACGTCTCATGCTGCCAGTTCCTGCTCCCCCCACAGGGCCACCAACCATGTCCCCACGCAAAGCCCCGCTAGGGAGGACGGAGCAAAATACCCTGACAGATGCATGCAGTCCTTCTCCCTGTTTTACGGTGGTTTCTCCATCCGAGAGAGGGAAGGCAGAGCTCAGCCTGCTCCATCCCTCACCCCCAGCAACTCCCAGCTTGTTTCCCACTATCTCCGTGCCCAGGAGAAGCCAAGAGCAGAGCCAGAAGAATATTTCCACTTCCACCAAAGCGGCTTCTCACATGCCAATATCCCCATACCCATGGGGATATTTGCCGAGTTAATGGAGCGACACCCAAATCACCTCCCCGTCACCAGTGGCGCCCGCCAGCCCTGCTGGTTTGTACTGGGGCGGATGCTGAGTGCTCACACGGGACCTCGGCCCGCTCGGCTGCAGGGCTGGATCAGCAGCCGGAGCAGAAACAGCTTAAACCACCCCAATTGGGGCTGCTTTCATCCCCTGCCCCTGGAGCACAGCGCGGTGTCCGTTCTGCTGGTGAAATATTTACCGCGCAGCAGAAAGGACAAGTGTTTGCGATTTGACTCAGCTGTCGCAGGCAAACCAGCTGCTGGTTTAAATCAAGAACCAGAAAAGAAGCAGCACCGGCCCCTTGGAAATCACATTACCGTACTACAAATACTAGACATATATCTATAAGAAGTCAGGTCCCCTCCGGAGGCCACCAGCTCTGCTTACACCGCGGTTCCATCAAACCCGCCGCACCCAGGGCCACGGCCTCCACCTTGTACGTGTCATGTTCTATCTGCGCGGGGCAGGAGATGTGCCCTACTTTCCCCTTGTACAGCAGCTCCCCTCCCTCCCCGAGGGCCTCGAGGGTTTCCCTTTAAGTGCTTCAGCAAAAAGGGAATTTTTAATTTTTTATTTTTTTTTTTCCCCCCTGGCACGCGGTGGATTTCAAGGCCAAACCAAGTGTGCAGGGCTCGGGTTCGATGGCTGGCATCACCTCCAGCTGCCGCTGCAGCGACGCTACGGCCTTTAACGCCACACCAGACAGCCTGGGACAGAAAACTGGGTAAATCTAATATCATCGGCCCCAGAAGCAAGTAGTAAAAATAAAAATGTAAGATAACACTTGGCAAAACAATGGCCACTGCTTGAAAAAAATTTGCCCCGTAATTCCCCAGCCCAGTGGCCGCAACCTCTGCTGCAAATCTGTGCTAGTCACTCCCAGCTTGGACCAAGGCACTGAGCTCCCAGGTGTTTCTCCACCTCTGCTGAGCCTGGGATGCCACCCCTCGGAAGAAGACACCATTGCAACCAGACCACAGCCACTTCCCCTGCGTTCGGAGAGTTTTTCTTCTCCCCAGGTTATGAAGCTTCCTTGGAGGAAGGTCCTTGGAGGAACACAGCCGCCCCGGTGCCACCGCAGACGCGTTACCTGGCCCGCAGACCGTGGATTTAATGCCCGTTTTCTCCAGCACCGGCACCCTGTTCACGGCACCTTCGATGTGCTGCGTGAAAACATCCCAGTCCAGATCAAAGAGGCCAAAAGCGAATTTTTCAGATACCTGAAGGTAGGAAACAGCAATCAGGACACCAAATAGAGTACAGCTGAGGGTGTAAGAACTGCTCAGCTCTGGCAGCCTCAGAGGCCGTAGAAAATCGAGGCTGTTTTGCAGACTCTGGCTTCTTCGGGCTTTCATGAACAGCCCAGCCAAGCCAAAGGTCTGGGGCAGAGCCCGAATTGAGACACCTGGATAAAGGGATGATGCAGCAGGGCAGGGACCGCATGGTGGCCTCTAAATTCCCCCAGCCCAACCTCTTCATCTCATTCCTGCTGCCTCTGCATCCCCTATCTGTGCCACAGGCAGACCCAACGGGAAGATGCTCTCCTGTGCATTCCCCACCTGCCGCATGGACGTTGGTACCCGCAGGAGCCGGGGGCTGAGGCGCTCCCGCCTGCGCCCACCCCTCCGAGATGGGTTCCCTGGAAACCTGCCTCGTTCCCCCGGAAAACCTCCCAGCACGGCTCACCTCCTCCCAGAAGATGGGGTTTGACTCATATCCACCCACGGAAAGGGCATCGCCTTGGAGACGGAGATACACCGAGGCGTCGTGATCGCGAACGTTCGGCATGTTCTGAAAAACGGGGAGGGGGAGCGGAGGGGTGAGAGGGGGACAAGAGCTGCAGGGAGACCCCGACACCACCCCGGCAAGGCTGAGCGGGATGGGCTGGGGGTCTGGGGAAGAGGGTCAGCGCCTGCGGCAGTGACCCACCGAGGACGGGAGGAGCGGTGGCTCCGGGGATGTTCCCACAGCCCCAAAATTTGGGTGTCCACCTGGCCCCGAGGGGAAGGCACCCGACCCAGCTCCAGCAAACCTGGCCAAACCCCAGGCAAAGCGGCTTACGCGGGCAGCGATGCTGCGGGCAGCGTGCCCCCTCACCACGCCTGAGCCCAGGCAGCCAGGCTGGAAGCCGACCCTTGCACAAATCCTGCCTAATTAGCAGCTGACGAGCTCCAGCGCTGTGCGCAGCAGCTGCGCCGTGGGTGCATTTTGCACGGGCACCGGGGAGAGAGCAGCCTCGGCTCTCCGGCTGCTCCTCCGTGGCGCCGGCAGCACCGGGGATGCTCGGGGGAGCGGGAGCAGCCGCTGCGGTTGGTGCCAGCTTGGAAAAGCATCACTCCTCTGCCACCCACCTCCGCAGCAGGGTGCAACAGCACAACAGGCAGGCAGCAGCCCGCAAAGAATGAGGGATTTGTCCTCGTGAATAACGGACAGAGAAACATTTAGGCAGCACGGAGCTATTGGTGTAGGGCCTACTGCAATCCATGCTGGCTAATGCAATTAAGTGGACTGAACGGGAGGCACCGGGGTGTGCAAGCTGCAGCCTCTTCTCTGAAAGGTCCCCTTCTCACCGCGTTTGTACGGCACAGCGGAGTCACTGGGATATAAATGTAATCATTGACACCAGCACGTTCTGAAATGAGACACCTCGCACTGAACAGTCAGACACAGGCTGTGTCAGTGGGATGGAAACTAAATTATGTGTCACCCTCAAAGCCCTGGTGCCTGAGTGAAGGAAGCCTCCTTCGACTCCTGAATAACTCCCTGCAGCCGGATGGCAGGAACGGATTTCTTGGGAGAGTTTAGGAATGCTTGGAGAGCTACACCTCTGCCAGCCAGCGGCTGGGCCTTGTTCAGAAAGTGTGTGGCACCTTTATGAACGCTGCTATCAGACACCAAACACATCAGGGAGCCTGTAACAATTCTACCGAGGTGAAAAAAAAAATGAAGAAAATTATCCTGCTAGTCATAACATTGTTAAATATTAAATACGACACTATTAAAGGTGGTCTGATTGCTTGGAGGAGAAGCTGCTGGGTGCGCACCTCCCCGGGTGCAGAGCTTGACCCAGCAGGAATATGATGGGGGTCCCCCAGGTCTGGGGGTGTTGGGGGGGGGGTCTGTCCCGTCTCACCCTGCCACGTGCAGCGCTGCCCCCGGAGCAGAGGAGCCCATCTGCGGCTGCAGGGCACTCACCTGGATGCCCTCGATGCGCTCGGTCACCACGTAGGCGTGATGCATCCCCACCAGCGGCACGTGGACGCCGGCCAGCCGGCCCAGGGCTCGCGCCCACACGCCTGCAGAGAGAGCGGCCCCCGCTGAGCACCTCTCCGTCCCCCGGAGACCTGCCGCGGTCTGGGGGTGACAGCCAGATGGGGGGACAAGGGCTGACGCGGACCCTCCAGCTCAAGAGATGCAAAGCCACTCCCTGCGGCCACAGCCCCCGTCCCCCGCCTTCCCCGCCGTGCTCTGTGCCCCGTACCCGCGCAGTTCACCACACAGGGAGTCTGGATGGTCCCGTGGGCCGTCTCCACCGCATACACCCTCTTCACCCCAAAATCGTCAGCTCTGACCTGGATGCCGGTGACCGGGCAGTTCTCGATGATCTGGTGGCAGAGGAAGGGCAGCAGAGTCACGGCAGGGGCACAGGGGTGGTGGGACAACCCGGCTCACCCGACATCGACCCCCCAAAACTGGGAAAGGTGAATCCCAGCAGCAGTCCGGCACTGGCCATCTCCCTTTCCCAACAGCTATTACTGCTGGCGCTGGTAATAACACACCCCCCGTAACCGCAGCATTAAACCGTGCGTCCACAGCCGCAGAGGATGTCTATTATTTACATGCACATGAGCAACGCATCGCACCAAGGATGGGCTCACAGTCCCTGCCTCAAGGAATGGATTGTTACCTGACCCTAAAACCTCTCCTCT
The DNA here is from genome assembly GCF_964199755.1 of Larus michahellis. NCBI lineage: Eukaryota > Metazoa > Chordata > Aves > Charadriiformes > Laridae > Larus > Larus michahellis. The sequence goes on along the minus strand of NC_133910.1, from coordinate 12,688,021 downwards.
CCCAAGGAACCTGCCTTGAGCACTGCCTCTTCTTGCTGCTAAAGGTCTTGTTTTTCATCCTCTACTTTCTCTGGATCTCATGGATCCTGCCAGCTTTGTTGCTGTGACCCAAACAGCCATCAAAGCCAAACAAGACAACACCCTTCTTGGGCGAAGACCTGACGCTGCAGGAGCGGCTCTGCTCCAGTGGGGAAGGAGGAGATGGGGAACGCAGAGGACGAAATCTCCTCCCAGGGTCAAGAGGCATTAAGGAGTAATTACTAATTAGGAACTACCGTAGCGCCTCTGGCAGTTGCTGCTCTGGCAAGAGTCGAGCAGGTACCAGCTGGATCCATGGTGCCATCCTTGGGGACGTACAGGGTGCCGTACAGATCATCAATGTTCATCAGCGGGTACAGGTCCTTGGTCTGCGACGGGGTCAGGACGTAGGACTCCACGCCGTACACCTTCCCCAGCTGCCAAGCGGACGAGAAAACCAGGAGCTCAAGCAGGCAACCAAAGCTTTGCCCAGCTCTTGCTGCTGCAGGAGGAGGAGACCCCCAGGACACGTTTAGCTCCCAGACGGGGCAACTGCTGCCCCACGGCAAGCCTGAATTCCAGTGTGGGGTGGGATGCTCTGTGCAGATGTCAAGGAATGTGGTCCCATATTCCCACATGAGCTGCCTGTGCAGCTGCAAAAATGATGCTACTGCTATCCGAAAGGACAAAAATCCATGGCTGACTTTAATTTTGCCTACTTTGCCAGCATTTTGTGCGATTCCAGCAGAAGCCAGGAGGCTGCCCTGGAAGCATAACCCTGGCATGGTTACGATGGTTATAACCATAACCCAGCAAGCTCCCGGGGCAGGAAGGCAGGGAGGGACAGGCCATTGGGACACTGGGGGCTCCGCAGCCTTGGGACCCCCAGCCCCGTTCCCATGGGCAGGAGATAAACGCCACCTCCCATGGCCCACCCGGCTGGGGGACGCAGCGAGGGGCTTCTCCCTACCGACATGAGCCTCTTGTACTCGTCGAGGCGCTGCTTGTTGGAGGCGATGAAGAGCCCCCCGTTCTCCACCCAGCCCGTGTGCAGCCCCGTCTCCGCCGGCAGCTCCCGGCTCACCACGTCCCGCGTGTGGGCCAGCAGCTCCACCTCCACGTCGCTGGGACGCAGCTGCCACAGCAGACCTGGCAGGGGACACAGACACGGCCCACGGGTGGGACGAGAGGCTCCGCCGCCCCTCGCCGGCACCAGACGCGGGATGCGGGGGGGACCCCCGTGTCCCACGCCCGGCGGGGGGGACCCTGCCGGGGCTCTCGCTCCATCTCGTGGCGACGTGGGAGCGCTACAAATCCGCGATTCCCATTTTCCTTGGGCAGTAAACGAATGGGGGGGGAAAGGGTTTGTGGAGCAGACTACCCCAAAAGAGACAAAACCCCCAAAGAGCTTCTTGAATTAACCTCGTCTAGTTCCTCCCTTCCTGCCAAAGAAAATCGGGTTAAAGAAGAAAAAAAAGAAAAAAAAAGGAGCATGGAAATAAACTGTTTAGTTTTCCTATGGTCATATAAAAGTTTTCTTAAAAAAATAAAATTTGGGGATGTTTTCTTAACAAAAAGCTATGCCAAAAAGAAAAAACAGAAACCCTGAAATTCTCCAAATTTAAAGGCAAAACTCTCCGACACATCCAGAGCCAGCCCGTGCAACGGATCCGCTCCGTAGACTACAGAGCATCCCAAGCCGTGGGCATCCCCAATGCCCCCACTGCCCCCACCCCAGGGACCCCCGCGTTGTGCCCACCACCTCACCGGCCGTGTGCCACGTGGTGCCCGAGGTCAGGCGGTCCCTCTCCAGCAGCACGACGTTGGTGACACCCTGCTTGACCAAGTGGTAGGTGGTCTGGCAGCCCAGGCTGCCTCCCCCGACCACCACCACCTCAGCTGAGGACGGCGGGGGCTGGCTGGGCTCCCCGCTCCCGGAGCCTTCCTCCTTCAGCGTCTTCTGGTACGGGACGCTCTTCTTCGCCGTGGGACCCGTCGCGCTGCTGAAGGGCCGGGGGCTTCTCCAGGGGGCTGGCAGGCGGCGGGGGGCGGCTGCCCGCAAGGCACAGCTCACGTAGGACATCTCCACCTGCAAATCCCCAAAACACCTCGCTGGCAATGGGTGGGGGACCCCCGGAGAGCCTGGCTGCTCACCACCGCTTCGGTGGTAGCAGCATCTCTGGGTGCTGTGCGAGGGGCTGAGAAGCTCGCGATGGCTGGATCGAGCCCCAGGGCACGTCCCAGAGGGGGCTGCTGGGACCCCCTTCCAGCAGGGAACCGGGATCCCCGCTGCATGCCTGTGCGCTCCCAGACGCCCTTACGAGGGGCCCCACTTAAAAAAGGGGCTTGGAAACACACAGAGTAGGGCAACGTGCTCCGTCACGCCTGCAGAAACCACTTTTTTTTGTTGTTTTTTTCCCTTGCGTTCAGGAGCTGCTTGGCCACAATGAAGGCGCAAGCTCTGCTCCCTGTCTGGGGGGGTGGGCAATGGCTGCTGGTGGGGGACGGGGAGAGATCCTGCCTGCAGACGCCCCAGCCCCTGTGCGCAGGGCTCCCAGCCGGGGACACGGCTCGGGGTTTGCTCCGGGCACGTGGTTTGGGTGCACAAGTGGGGTGCAATGGGGTCTCGCAGCCAGCGCCACCCCCTCCCACGCCAGCCGTGGGCCGGGGGCTGCCCCAGAGCTCACCTCCCAACCGAGCCCCCGCTCGCTGCCTCCGAAGCACCCGCTGTCCCCTCGCTGTCCCCTCACCGTCCCCCCTGCAGCCCAGCGAAGCTGTGAACTCCCGCTGGGGAAATCCCGCGACACCCGCGGCCGTTCCTCGGACAGCCCCCGGCAGGTTCCCACCGCCCGCGGCCACCACTCGCCGGGACTCCACTCACCGGCCAGGCTCCTTCTGGGCTGGCTTTCCCTGCCGCGATGGCTGTGGGGCCCCTTGCCTTCCTCCGATGCTCTCCTCCTCCTCCTCCTCCTCTTCCGTGCACGGCTGTCCCCTGCAAAAAACATTAACCAGCTGGCGAGCGGAGCCAGCCCAGGCGGCCGGGAAACAGGGAGCTTGCCTCCCTCTTACCCCTTCTCCTGGCTTTGCTGCTTCTCGACGGAGAAGAAAAGTCAGGCAGAGCTGAGAAATTTGAAATAGGGAGGAAAACGCTGCTTTTCTTCCCGGCTCGGTGCCCGGCAGAGAACAAACAGCCCAACTGGGGCCAGTGGGGACTCGCAGCCTCCCGGGCTCGCTCGGCGCTGGCTGGAGCCGTCAGCTGGATGCCAGAAAGCAAACACGGCGAGGAAAGGCACCATCTGACCCTCCTGCTGCCGTTCCCAGCAGTTACATTTTAAGAGATGAATTAAAATGAATTCACACATTTCCTAAGCCAGACCCGAGAGCTCCAAGCGAAGGTGGGAACACCAAAAAAAATTTAATTTAGAGGGGTTAGGAAAATAAATGTTTGATTTCGATCTCCCAAGCTGAGGGTTTATTGTTCCTCCTGCTCAGGACTCACCCCTGAAATTAGGGCCTGTTTGGGCAGGATACACAAGCAATGCATGTTCTTTAAAGGCGGCTCTGAAGGGCCTGATTCGGGTGTCTCGGAGCAGCAGAGGTCGGGGTGGAGCCGGGGTTTGGCCGGCAGCTGGTGGTGTCAGGGTCCGAGCAGCATCGCGGTCCCTGCAGCGTCCCCTGGACAGCATCACCCACCCATGGCCCCACGGAGCCCCAAACAGCCCAGGGACAGTGTTTCGGGAGGCTTTTAGCATTCAACATCACCATGACGCTGGGAAATGCCCCCCGCTGCTCCCCACCACCCCATGCCACTGCTCTCGGACACCGTGGTACCCGGTCTGCATCCAAATTCCCCCAGTTTGGGAAGGGTTTGAACAGAAGCGGAGGAGTTCGCTTGTTCCAGCATCAGCCCCTGTCTCAGGCAGCATTTCTCTCCTTCTCCCAAAGACAAAACGGGTTTCTAAGTTTTAAAGAGAATGCCCCAATTCCTCCAGACTTCTCTCCATGAACTAATTGCTCAAAATAACCACGGGGATGCAAACAAGTCTAAACTCCTGTTTGCAGTGGGGTGTTTCTGTTTGACAGGCCAGAACCATTTCATCAGCATGTACTAATTATAAATACGACCTTTGGGTTAGACCAGACCTAAAACAATACAACACCAAGCATGCATTCAGCGGCCCAAGTTGTTCACCGAGCTCAGGACAGCAGAGAAAGTGGCAGCAACTTCAGTCCCTCCAAGCCCCGGGGCCCTGGTGCAGCTCCGGAGCAGGAATGAGGGTGGTTATTTTTACTGATGGTTAGTCCAATGTAGATGGAGCCTAAGCCAGTTCAATCTTTCCCCAATAATTCTTAGATCGGTTATAAAATAAAGGAGCGTGGCAGTTTGCATGCGGCAGCTGGAGTTTTCTAGGTCACAGAAAACATTATGTCTAATGCAGGAACGAACCGGCCAGGCGTGCTGCGAAACTGCAGCTCATCATCGCGTACACCAAGCTGCAAGCCTGTGCCATCCCCATCCCCATCCCCGTCCCCATCCCCACGGCAGCCCGGGCAGAGCCGGCTTCACTCTCCCGTCCACCGCAGTCTGAATTTGGTCTTGGGCAAGCACTACCAGTGCGTGACCCCGAACGGAGAACAGGCTGGATCCTGCACAGTCCGGCTGGGCAGCGCTTTTCCCAGCTCTGCTCTTGGCAAACCCCCTGCCTCAGTTTCCCCATCCTGATTACGCAGCAGTTTGGACCCAGGTGTTGAGTCCACCGAGCTGGGCGGCACGAGAGCTTGCACCCAGCTGACGCGCCTGCTCGTGCCATGGACCAGCCCAGGTGGCAGAGGGAGGTGGCCACACGCTGGCCGGCCACAGGCCACCGGGGCTGCGGGGCGTGCTCAAGGCCCAGGACGGGGACATCGCGGGGCGGTTGTCACACTCCGCGCCACGGAGCCGGACCTGCTGTTTGCAGAGGGCAGGCAGCAAATGCAACATCCCCCCACGGCCAGCGCCGTGTTTGCTCAGAGCAGAAGCAGCGCCCCGGCGAGCCCAGCTAATGTGGGACACGGTGTCAGCAGCTGCTATTGCTGGGGGGGAAAAAAATAAAAAAAAATAAAGAGAAAACCTGTTTCTGCCGCGTCGCCCCTCCTGGGGCAGGCTGGAGTCTGTGCAGGGCTGGAGCCAGCTGCGTTGGCCATGGCTGGAGATTTATTCTCCTGTTAACGCCCCCGGGAAGGCTGCTCCTGGTCTGGTTACGGTGCCCGGCCGTGGCTGGGCACAGCGAATAAATGCCCCGTTTATTCCCGAGGCGTTGGCCCTCATCGGTGCAAACCCACCTGGCTGAGGCTGCAGCCTCGAGGTTGTAAGCCCGAGGGTTAGACGTCACCGGCTGCCACCGAGGAGCCGGCCCCTGGGGTGGCAGGGGTGTCCCCAGAGGCAGTGCGAAGGAAGCAGGTTTTTGCGTTTACCTGCTCTCGCAGACATCAGTCCATTCCAGGCTCCGCTGCTGCGTTTTTGCAGCTCAGCTGCGCCGTGGGCATCTGGCGGCGATGCCCGACCTGCTTGGGACCGGGACGATGCTCAGCAGCAGCAGGAGAGCACCCAGGTACCAAAACCTGGCATTTTGGAGAGCTTCCCTTAGGCTGAGCAGCACCAACGGGGAAAGGGTTTATCCCAGGCGGGCGTCATCCCCTTGGCCGAGGCCAACTACCAGTCCCAGCAGCATCTTGCCAAATCAGCATCCAAAAGTTAGCTAGTGCCCAGCTCGTGTCCTGCTTCTCCGAGTAAAACACCTCTGCTCATTGCTACAGCCCCTTCCTGCTGACCCCGCGGAAGTCGAAGCGAGAAGGAGAAAGCACTGGGGACTCCAAGAGCAGAAAGAAGTTATTATTAATTAAATGAAACGGCAGGTCACAGTGGCGTCTCCTGTCCCTGCTCTGCGGTGAAACCTCCACCAATGCCTCAGGTATTTCATAAGCAACTGTGCAATTTCTTTTACTGCCCTGGAAAACGCTGCTGCGTGCGGGGCCGAGTGGGATTCTGGAATATGATACTCGGGAGTGACTAAAAGCTGTGGAAAATCACGGTCCTTCTGTCACCCCGCAGCGGTTCTGCTCGGGCAGAGAGAGGAGCCCCCAGAAAGCAACTGCCCGAGAGCAGCTGCTCCAGAAACAAGGAGAAGGGGCTCCAGCAGCTCCAGCAGCGCCTGGCTGCCAAGAGCCACGTCTGGCACCCTGGGAAGGATTTACGCTGAGTTTCGGAAGGGTACAAACACTCACGGTTCGCGGCAGCGATCGGAAAGGATCCGTCCCCGTGAGCACACGTCTCCCCTGGACGGGCCAAGCCACCCCCCCAGCGCAGCCAAAGGGGCTTGAGTGACAACAAACCCCACACGAGCCCGAGCCCTCCGGCACAGTAAAAACCACGGCTGGGAAAAAAAAAAAAAAACCTATCAGCAAAATTACGCTTTTATTTTTTTTTTTTCCTTGTGGAATTTACTTTGATGTATTGTAACTTAAAAAAGGTCTGGAAAAACCACATGCAAAAGGGTTTCTAAGTAGCAGCTAAAGTTTCTATTCCAGCATTACAAGCTATTCCAAATGATTTCCAAATTCCCAGCTATAAACTATTCCATAAACAAACAGTTTTACCTTTAAACCCCCTCCGCCCTACCCCAGTTAGTGCAGTGCAAAGGAAAAACCCAAGGAATTTACATATTATTTTCCAACGTATCCCATTGCGATTTTGAATGATCTGCGATGAACTAAAATATATATACAATTTTCTCGCCATCATAAAAAAAAAAACAAAACAAACCCAAACATTTCCCTTTCTTATTCACAGATATATATTGTGGCAAATGGCTGAATAATTACTTACAAACAAAACAATCTTTTTAACAAGTTTCTTACAACAGTAAACACAAGAGGGAGAGCTCTCCGGAGGGAAGAAGGGGATTTGGCAGGGCCGGGAGGGCAGCGCGGGGGGGTCGGGGATCCCTTTGGGGTGGGAGACACGGTCCCGGTGCCGGAGCACGCGCTCTTCCAGAGGGGAAGCCACCTTACAAAATCGGCCGTAGGAAACAGGAGGGTCACGTAAGGCTTTAGGATCTGAGGCAGAACATGAGCGACCGTGAGGTTGTCTCGGGCGTGTGTGTGCGTCTCATCCCCCCCCACTAAATACACCCTCAGCTCCGCCGCCACAGGAATTGGGGAGGGGGGGACAGGAGGAGCCGGGCATTGCCAGCTCCCCGCTGGCTGCACTCCCCAGTTTCCCCTCACCAACGGGACCCCTCGAGCGCAGGCCGAGGGGCTGGCGGGGACAGGATAGCACCAAACAGTACCTTGGGAAAGCCCTGAGCCCCCCCGCGTCCCCTCGCAGAGCGAGACCCTCGGAGGGCACCCGCCCCGGCTGCACCCACCCCATCCCGCTCCCCCCGCGGCACCGAGAGCGGGGGCACCCGCGGGGCTCCAGGAGCAACGGGCAGCAAAGTTGGGCGGCTCTGGGCTTGTCACTGAGCAACGACGTTTGATTTCCAAGTTACTATCTTTCCCTTTTCCTCGAGAGCCCCGAACTCTCCCATTTATTATCCCGAGCAGGGCACCGCTGCTCCATCTCCAGCAAGGCTTCGGATGCAGCCGGGGCACCCCCATGCCAGGGACTGAGGGCAGCAGCACCGCTTACCCACCCAACGCTGGCGCCTCCCAGACCTCCCAGTACGACGCCAAGAACCCGCACCAGGGACACGGCGCTCCACGGCGGGACCATTCCGAGTCCCAGGGGAACAGCGTCAGGGCATGGAAGCACCAGCTCAAAATGCCACTTGTTCAGAGAGGCTGGAGGGCAGCTCCTGCGGCTCGGAAATCGGATAGAGTTGTTCCCTGCCCCGCACTCACACACGTATTTGTTCGTATTTGCACTTCGGAAGGCAATTCCGGAGCTGGGGAGGAAAGGCAGCGCCCAGCAGAAGACGACGGCCAAGATTTCCACCCGGCAGCTCTGCCTACTAACCACGGGGCCGGAAAAACTTCGGAAAGAACAGACTGGGACGGACAGTGCTCGGGACACAGTGGCAATGCCAAGACAGACGGACCTTTACTTGACAGCAGCAGCAGTAACAGCCTGTGGGAGGAAGAGAGGGGGCAACGCTCCCAGCCCCCCCAAAGTGCACACAGCTGGGGACGACGAGATGCTTTCCCAACTCATCGGGAGACATCGGGAGTCGATACCAAAGCCCTTACTCAGGTGGGTTCGCCCCCCCGAGCTCAGCGAGGCGGGATGTGTCACGGCTGCAAGAAAAACCAGCCTGGCTCGGGGCGGGGGGTCCTGCCCGCAGCAAAACCAATCTGGGAGCAAAGGCAGGACAGACCCACGGACACACAGTCCCGTCCACTCCTCTGCGGGTACCTGGTGCCTTGGTGGCCTCCAAAAACCCTCATGCGGCAAAGCACTTCTCCAGTCCGCCAGGCGCTGAGCCCTCCTGCTCACCAGTGGGACCAGTCTGCACCCGGGGCTGCCCCCTCCGCCCGCAGCAAGGCTGGTGGGGCTGAAGGTGGTTGTGAAGAAAACAGGTTTGGGATGCCCAAGTGGCTCTTTCCTCCCCTGTCTGGCCTGGAGGTCCACTTCTAGCCTACATCTGATGGTCAAAACGCGCTCCTGGTTCCACAGCTGGCGTCCTTCAGAGACGAGCAAGAGCCAGTGCCTCCTCCCGGGTCCGGTGTCCCTGCTCTGTCCCCTCACCCCGGCCGCAGCCATAGGGCTGCCAGGGAGACTGCCGAAATCCTGACCCGGGGAGCCCACCCGAGCAGCATGGCGGGGGATTCCGCTTTGTCTCCTCGGGGCTGAGTCGCTCCCTTCCCTTCGAAACCCCCAACCTTGGCACACCCAGGCACCAACCTTCAGCCTCACCCTCCCACCACCATCACCACGGTGGCTTTTAAAACAACCTTTACTGAAAGGGGGCTGGACCCCATCCTCCGGTGGGCACCGCACAGAGTCTCTCAGCTCTGTCCATGCAGGGGAGCGCGGCTTTCCCGGGATTCTTCTGCGGCTGCTACACGAACGTCATCCCACAGACCGTCAATCTTCTATACACGGAGGAGGAGCGAGGCCGGCGGCGGCCCCGACACGCGCGCGCACACACAGACTGTACAGAGGAACGGATTGCTAAAGAGTCTGCGAGAGCCGTCCTGGAGGCGTCCGGCAGCGGCTCCTCTGCGGGGAGCCGCGGGCGTCGGGACAAGTGTGCACGGTCTGCGGCGGCTGGCTCTGGGCGCTCGACGACTTTCCATCAGGCATCCCCGCAGTCACTGCACCCCCTCCTCTTCCACGTACGTCGAGGGAAACCAGCCGACCTGTCGGGGGAGCAGAGAGGTGAGCTGGGGACTGGGGGGCTGAAGGGACCCTCCTGCCCTGTCACCGGGACTATTCCCCTGCCACCACGCGCTGTTCCCGGTGAGCCATTTGTACGGATGCCCACATCCCGACGCACAGTGGCGATGGGCAAGCAGTGCAGCTGCTACCCCTAATTTGGGATGGAGCTAGCTACTATACATCGCCTTGGACACATGGGTTGAACGCGATATATAAGGGGTCAGGGCATGAAGAATCTGTCCCCAGTGCCACAAACTGTGTGGGACACCAGGTCGAGCCATCAGCCTGCTGCTTTTCCTCGGGATGCTGAGCCTTTCACCTGCATAAATCCCCCGCGTGCAGGTTTAAGGAAGAGCAGACTCGGACATCGCCTGCCCACCACACGCTCCCATCTGTGTCGCGTGTCGCTGTCACACAGCAACAGAGCGGTGGGTTTCGTGAGACGAGCAAGAAAAGAGTAAGACGGAGTGGGATGTGTCCCCCTGCCCTTTGCTGTCCTGACAGTGGGCTGCCGGGGAGGACCGGGCGCTGCAGAGATGGGACAGGACATTATCTGGATGCACTCACTCTTCCGTTGGTTTCCCCCTTCCACCATCCCTGGTCCCCGCCAATCCTGCTGTAGATCTTCACCACGTCGCCCTCTCGCAGCGAGAGCTCCCGCATGTCCCGCGCCGCAAAGTTGTACCGTGCCACCGCCGTCCCTATGACCCGGGGGGTGAACACTGCGAGGGGACAAAGCAGAGGGAGTCGGGAGCTGCCCCGCCGCGTGGCACCGGCCGAAGCCTGGGGAAAGCTTCCTGAGGTTCAACCTGGGTCTTCCACCCCGGCGCCGGCTCCCATTGCAACACCACGACCTGGAGCCGCGTGGACGGCAGGGCTGGCCTCATCCGAATTGCTCAGCCCAGCAAGGCCTGGGGCTGTCGGGGGTCAAACTGTATTCCTGATGGGCTTTAAAACAGGTCCATGGGCTTGGGAAGCCCCTCTCTGACCAGCAGAGCACAGGAGGGGCTTGGTGGGGATCGCTGGGGTGAGGGGCACCTTTGTGAGAAGGTGGTAAAATTAAAGATTTCATAGGAATACATGCTATTAACAATGAAATCACGGAAAAATCCTGTTCCACTATCAATATCAGCTCTGGCCGCCACACAGCTCCCAGCACCCGACGGGACCACCTTGTCAAAAGATTTCACAAATCAACTTGCATTTAAAACTACTTAAAAAAAAACAAAAACAAAAACAGAGTTTATCGGGACTGGATTCTCCTAGAGATGCTGAGCAAAACCTGGACGCTTTGCGATGAGGAGGAACAAGCAGCTAACCCGTACCCTCCCTGCTCCTGTCCCCACCAGGGAGCAGCCAGGGCTCTTGGAAACTTGGTCCCGTTACAGAGCAAAAGGTGCAAAACCACCCTGCGAACCCTAACGCTGACCAACAGCTGGTGACAAGTGTGGCCTTGTGAGCCGTCCCCGCACCCAGCCTCCGCCAGCACCAGCACGGCCCCAGCCCCGCGGATCTCCATCGCTTCAGGCAGGGGATGCTCGGGGGAGGCGGGAGGAGGAGCAGCAGCGACGGGGGTGGAAAAGGCAGGGACAAGCGCTCGGCTTCCCTGCCCTGGAGACTGGGCAGAGGGAAGGAGGGATGGAGAGCAACAGTGGGAGGGATGGGATGGGCAGAGGAGGAGAAAAATGCACCTTCTCTGAAGTTTGCAAAAAAAAAAGAAGAAGAAAAAAAATAATTAACCCCACCCCCACCCTGAAGGGACATCGTATTTCGGTGAAGCTGCCCCTTTTTTGTCCCCAGGACTTTGGAAGATTAATTTAGCTTTTAAAAGTTTGCAAACCGAGGTTGAACTAAGTTTGAGGAAAAGCTTTGCCCAGGTTTTCAGCTCTCGGGATGGAAGGAGATGAGGATGGCGATGGAGACGGTCCAGACACAAACGTGCAATCACTGGAGGGCTCGTCCATCCTCGCCAGGCTGGGGGACGGAGCGAGAATCGCGGCAGCTTTCAGCTCTTTCATCAGGAGCTTGCTCAGAGCCCACTGCTGCACAAATTACTTTCTGCGACACCTCGGTGTGCAGTTAAAGGACACCAAATTCCCAGAATTATGTTCTGATACCCTGAAAAGTTAAGAGTTCTTCCCAAACACGTCAGTAAGGAAAGCACATGTGGCTTTGCCAATGATATTCCTTGTCCAGCTTAAAGAAAATGCCGAAAGGTAAAAGCTTAATCGGGAAGCCATGAACTGGCACGGTTTTGCTCTGATCCCTGCCAAACGGACACCGGTCTGTAAGGCATTTAAATCAATGGGGTTCAAAGACCAGAGCGCCGCCGCGCTCTCCGAGCCACAAAGCACATTTGAGAGCGCAGGTTCCCCCCGTGTCCCCAGCCAGGGGCTCCTGAGCAGCCGCAGACACCAGAGCTCAAACGCTGCCGGACATCGAGATGTTCTCCTTGTCCAGCAAGGAGAAAGGGGCTGGAAGACGGTGTGATGCCAATGCTCGTTCGGTGAAACACACGGGATAAGCAGGTCGAGCTTGAAGTACATCATGAGATCCCAATGCGCTGGATTCATTTCTTTTTCGTTCATTTTAGCCCCCTTTCTCCAATAGTGACAACTCCGTCTCCTCCCTGCCTTGATTTTGGGGAGAGGGGGGGAGTGCGTTTTGCTTCCAGCCAAGCCACAGCGTTAATTAACTTAATTCCAGGCTGTGCCCCAGGGCAGCACTGGGGACCCCCTCAACTGCCTGTGGGTGACGGAGGGAGAGCGGGGACCCCACGGGTCCCACTGGCGATGGCTTTCAAGCTGGGGATGCTGCAGCCCGGGGAAGGCAGCAGGTCTCTCCGGCACTGGTACCTGACCAGAAGGGACTGGAGGAGCTCTGAGAAGAAAAGTTGAGGCCCTGAGGACTGAGAAAAGAAAAGTTGTAGGAAGCGCAGGAGGCTGCAAAGAGGTTAGAGAGAAACAGAAAGAGGCAGAACACGCATTAAAAAGGAAATGAAAAAAAAATATATTGTAACGCACAATGCTCTAAAAGGTGACATAGAAGTAGGGGGCAAAGCATGCAGAGGGTCTTGCGTAGGGGCTCGGAGCTGGGACAGCCGGTGGCAGGTCCGGCCGCAGTCCCGCAGCCAGCGTGAGGGCTCCCAAGTCATCCTAGGGTTCTATTTCATGCGAAAGGATATTTAATCAACTTTTTAAAACTTTATCTTCCTTCGGTATTCTTTTTAAAATATATCATGGAAAAAATTTTTTAACAATGCATTTTCCCCCCCAAAGTAGCTACTTCTGCACTCAGGCTTTTAGGCAAAATGGAACATTTTGCGCTAATGCACATTTTGCTTTCCATTTGTTTACCGTTTCTCCCATCGCCTCCATTAAAGGAGTCCCACCGGGATTCAAACCACCACGAGTCACAACTGGAACCGGATCCGTTAAAACACACGCACCAAAACCTCACGTGGGCAGGTAAGACACGATACATCTCGCTAACGGGGCGGCACATCTCCGCTCTCTACCCGCAGGTGAACAGGCTGCCCCTGCCCCCCCGGCAGGACCCAGGGGGTGGCAAACCACCCCCAAAGCACAGGGGGAAAAAAACATAGGAGGGAAACCAGCCTCCCCCAGTAAAAGCTCTCCCTGGGAGGCTGCACGGGCTCAGAGGAGCAATGCCTGGCAGCCCCAGCTCGGCTGGACCCCTCGATCCCTGCCACCTCCTCTGAGACCCGTCCTCAAAACGCCACCAGCCGAGCAGGAGACTTGTTTGTGAATCGGGGGGCTGAAGCCCTTCAGCAAAGCCGTGAATCCCTTTGTCCTGACGGTGCTCCTGCACCTTGTGAAAGGCTGAGATTTTCCACCACGAGCTTAACAGCGCCCGCTCCCGCGGTGGAGCTGGGTTTTACCTGGGGAGCGGGTGAAGGTCCTGGAGGTAGAGCGCTCCCGAGATTTATAGGGGTATTTCAGCGTCGTGTCCAGCTGCTTGAAGCTCTCCTTCAGCGAGTGGCTCTGGTAGTACTCCACCAGCTCCTGGGAAGGACGGAGAGGCACCCGGCTGTCTCCACTGTCCTCTGCGTGACTTGCAGGGATGGTGCGCGCGCTCAAAGGGGCTACAAAAAACCTACCAGCAAGCTTTCAAACTTCTTGGCTTCCGTGATGTGAATCCAGTTGTCCTTTTCCACCACCTTGATGTGCTTCACCTCCTCGTTGAACCTGCAAACGGTAGCAAAGGCACTCAAGAAAATATAGCCAGTGGCTCCAGACCCGTCTTGCGCTCTGCAAGCGAGTAATACTAAATGACTAAATTAAATATTACTCACTTAATACTGATGGCAAAGCGCTCGGCCTCAGCCGGTCGCTCCCGGATCAGGTAGGTGCCGCTGACGTGAGACTTGAGCAGGTTGTCCGTCTGCTGCCGCTCCATGTTCCCTGCGAACCTGCGCCCAGAGGTTAACTGATTAATTTGACTAACTAAAAATTAATGCATATCTTTAAAACGGGCGTGTTTTAGACAAAAACCCACGTATTTTTTTTAAAGGCATGAAGGTTGAGAAGGCAAGTAGAGAAACAGGTCCCATCCAAACCTTCACGAGAAGAAAGGAAAAGTGCCCCGAGACCAGTGCTCAGCCACTGAGCAGAGTGCAACCTCCTCCCTTTGAAGTACCTTACGCCTAGAAAATCCCACTAATTGGGAACCAGTCCCCAGATAAATGAGGCTTCAGCGAGAGCTCGGCAGCTGGGATAATTTAGACTCATGAATTTGCAAACCTGGCTGGAGCTGGAGGGAAGGAGGAGGCGGCCAGCCAAGCGCAGCCTCTCCTGCCACGGCAGGAATTGCTTCCTTCCTCCCAAAATGGTTTTCCGGGCACAGAAAACGGGAAGAGAAACCGGCATCTCCCCTTTTGCCTCTGACCTTCTCCATCAGTGAAGAAATCCCCACCGATGCTGCGATGGCCGCACCAGGTTTCAACACCCAAATGCCGCCGCAGCCGCTGCCCCATGCCCATGAGGGAGGCGGGATGCAAAGCATCGCTAACCTGCATCCGTCATTCGTTATTAGAGTGCTTTCCTGACCAAGGAACAATTAGAAGGCAAGGCTGATCTATATGGCCAGAGGAAGGCCATGCCCAGCAGCAGGCAGGGCCACTCACCACGGGTACACCGTGTAGTCTATCTCCCGCGAGGGCGGCCGGCTGTTGGGAGGCTGCAAAGAGAGAACACGGCTAATTACTGATGAGCCAGCATCTCCTCAGGCTGCAGATCACGTGCGAGACGCTCCTCTCCACGGGAGGGTTTTCTTCTGCCAAACCATTTCCGAATTATCGGCTGGGGCGGCGGAGGGCAGTGCTGTAGCTGAGCGGCTCGCTCTCAGCCTCCCAGCTGTATTTTTTCATTTACCTGAGCGTTTTTTTAATTGGGAAGCGGCTGACAGCATTCCAAAACACAGTTAAAAAAATACATAAAGTGCAGTTTTCCCATACTGTGGCTGATCTCGAGTGCTCTGCTCCCGAGTCAGCCCCGCAGGGAAGGAATGGCGTCTGGACCTGGTCACACCAACCCCAACCTCGGCAACGGGGCTGAGACCAAGCTGACCAGACATTTGCAACCGTGGGATGACGGATCCACTTCCTCACTAATTCGGCCACAGTGAAAGGCCTCATTCAAGGTCCAGGGACCTACTGGAAGGACCAAGGTCTCGAGCAGAAGGCTGAGAAGAGCGACGGGCATCACCTCCCACGACAGCCCCCAGCACCCGTCCCCATGCTCCCGCGGCACCCGCAGGCATTCCCGGCTCCATCTCCTCTTCCACACTTACCCTCGCATCAACGGGGCAGGGCTTTACCGACGAGCTGGGAAAATAACCCGACTTCTTCGTCTGCAGCAGCCGCCCCTGCAAAGCCAAGCCGGGTGTCAGTCTGGGACATCAGGGAGCAACGTTTTTGCCATGCAGGGATGGGGACGGCCACCGCTGCGGCTCCCGGGCTCCCGGAAAGCCCCCAAGTAAAAGGGACGATGCAGAAGTCACAGGTTTAAAACTCCCTAGGAATTTCCCAAGGGAAACCGCTCTCACCTCCCACCACGGCGAGTCGGGGTCCCCCCTCAGCAGCTCGATCACGTCCCCAATTTGAAACGTCAGCACGGGCTTCCCAGGGGGGGCTGGGTTTCCATGGTAATTCTGAACCGCCACCATTTTAGGACCTGGAACGGATGGAAAACAGTTTCAGCACCTTGTCCCACGTAAGAAAAAGCAAAACAGAAACCCCCCTCCCGAAGTCTATTGTTCCTTATCCTGTGAACCACAAATCTAGTTGTCACCAGCGGGATTTGGGGGCAGAAAGCGTGAAAGCAGAAAGGACAGTGCCCACGGAGAATGGCCTTGGCCCCTGCAGTTACATGGATGGCTGAGTTCCCTGGGCAAAAATGAACCCACGAAGGACCGAGCCGGGCCAAAGCTCCGACTCCCAGCCCCACACCGGGACGTGAAGCTGGCTGTTCCAGACCGGCTCTTGTTAGGGAACGCCTGGCCGGCACCAAACCCGCCAGGTTCAGCGGTGGCACCCGCGCTTGCAAAAGGGACCAGCGAACACTCGGCTTCCCCTGAATTCCAGCCAGACCCGGGACCCAAACGCCCCTGAAGCTCGCAGCCAAAGTCCAGCTGTCTCGCAAACAACTGCACGTTAAATAAGCTGCACTAAAACCACAGTGTTTATCTTCCAAACGCTTCCCCACCTCTGCCTCTCCCTGCCCAGTAAGAGCACTCTGTGCTTTCTTTTTTTAACCACCCGTTTGATTCAGGTTTCTTTTTGCCAGGCTTGGCTTTCCTTCCATCAGAAAAAGCACAAAAACAAATTGTTCCTTCTCCTTCAAGCCAGAGCATGGGCAGGGCAGGCCCAATGCTCTGTCAAGGATGGTTTTAAGCAACGGAAAAATGAAAAAATGTTGCAGTAATCATCAGGACTAAACGGCCCCATCAGAGAGCAGCGCCCGGAGCCGCACATCCCTGCAGCACATCGGACACGCACCGGGAAGACGATGCTCCCCATCGGCACCGGGCCGCCCTGCCAGGACACGTTTGGTCTGCTTTGAAGGATGATCTGGCACAAGGAAATTCATAGAATCACAGAATGGTTTGGGTTGGAAGGGACTTTAAAGATCATCTCATTCCAAACCCCTGCCCTGGGCAGGGACACCTCCCACTAGACCAGGTTGCTCCAAGCCCCGTCCAACCTGGCCTTGGATTCCCCAGGCTCTCCCCCGTTACTGGTGCGACGTGCAGAAGCTTCACCCGCACGGCAGAGCAGCCAGGGGCACGAAGGCACCCAAAAACCCGCCGCGGTGCTGGTGGCTGCAGCAGGCAGGGGCCGAGCCCAGGGAGGACCCAGGTCTTCCCGCTGGAGACCCGACTGCTGCTCTGGGGACAGAGACAGGAGAGACCTCAGCGCCCCATCGCTGGCTGCAAGAGCGGCACAGGACCCTTCGGCAGCTACTAATGCTCCTTTCTGGTTTCGGAAGGAGTTTCCCCCGGCTCCCACGTGCTCAGTGTTAGGGCCACCTGCAGCCACACTCAAGACGTCGTCTCTACCCACCCTCCTGCAATACAGTAATGTCCTTACCAGGTCCAGCACCCAGGGAATCCTGCAAAAAGAGAGGAAAAAGGCTCCATGAGGACACAGTGGTCTCACCACCGGGATGAGAAACCCTCTACCGAAACCTCCCTGGTACGTCCCAGCCCGTGGTGCTCGCCCCAGCTGGGTGCTGGCACCTCCCGAGGGCTGTGGTGCTCCACAAACCGGGCCAGTTTCAGGCTGGAGAAGAGGCCATCGGTCACCAGTCCTGCCCCCCTGCCCCCGGGTTGCTGGGACCCCCCCCTGAGGCTGGTGCTGGCTCGTCCCACGAGCCGCCTGCACCCAGACCAGGCACGCATACAGGCTCTGCCTGAGGGGTAAAAGGGCCATCAGACAACGTACCGGGTCTGCTGAAGAACCTGCAAGAGAAATGGTGAAACAGGTGGTTAACTTTACAGGCAGCAAACCCCATTCTCTGTTTCTCTTGGTGCTGTGAGTATCAATAAACCAGCATCAGTGCTTGAACTTGATGGAGGAAGCCCAAAGCAGAGGCTGAGGTCACACGAGTCACTGCTCTGCACCGGGTGGGCAAGACCCAGGGAGGGACTGGAGCCGGACAAGGACACTGTCTCTCTTGCACAAAGTTCTGCAATTTTGCTCTTACTCCCTCAACTCCCCACCCAAAACCTCCCCGAAGCCACCCCGTGACAGTCTGAGCAGCGCCAGGGCTCTGACCCGGGCGAGCAGGGGCGAGTCACAGGTTTGCCCAATTTAGACCAAGGACACCAATTTTTGCTGTACTATGGGGCGTTTGGGATCCGGAGATGAGGTCTCTCCTCATTGGAAATGTGATTCCTGGCACGGACCCTCCCGCTTTCGCTAACCAACACCTTCTGATGAAGAACTCATCATCTCTCCCAAACACCCCCCCAGCAGAAGGGCTGGGTGCATCCCACACAGAGCTGCTGTGATCCTCTGACATACATGGCGTTTTGGTTAGTTGGTTTGGTTTTTTAACCACCAGCCGATGTGAATTACAGCCCTGGGAGGCGGGTGGGAGGTGCTCAGGTTTTTGTTATGCATTAACAAACATTAGTGCTTTACAAAGCGACTCTTTCAAATCGTTCACACGCATTCACCTCCTTGGCACACGCTGCTCAGGATGGGAAATAACTCACCGATCTTGCAGGGAGGAATGATCTCCAAGCACTCCTTGTGAGCCCCCGCTCCACATTTGGGGCAGAGATAGCCCTGGTAGAAGGTTCCTCTGTGCAAAACAAGAAGTCAGAAAGTCCTAATTCAGCCCCAGCTTTGAGATTTTCTTCCCGTGTTTTAATGCGGATGGAGAAAAGCTGGGTGGATGTTGCTCACCTTAGGAACATCCTGCAGGCTTTGCAGTTGGTAGTCTTTTCAAATGTGTACATCTGAAAGTTATGGTGATTTGCATTGGCTTTCTCTGGCTTTATGTTGGACCTAAGGGAAAGGACCGGGGGGTTATCAACCCGTCCCTAACGAGCCACGCTGCACCCGTGACCAGTCACAGCAGCTGCTGTTTGCATTTCAGTTGAAGTTTGGAAACCGCACGGACAGACACGAAATCAGTGGGAATGCAGACTCAGGGCTTGACTGTGCAAAGGGAGGATTTTGCCCATCAACCTTCCCCTGGGACAATGCTCATGGATCCGGCCCTTGCCCGAGTCAATCAACAGCCCAACCCAGGGCCAACCCCCGCTCTGCTCGGGACCGGCTCCCCGCAGCACAGCCCTCCTCCTAAAAACGCCTTCCTCCAGCCCGGTGCTCCACGCGTGCCCCGACGCCGTGGCAAGGCGTCAGTTCAGAGACGCACCACCCACGCTGTGATGCGGACGCTCAGGGTAGGTGATTCCACGCAGGAGCCAGGCTCCCCCCAGCAAGCCCCCGCGAGCTTCCCCATCACAGGCTTGGCCACCAGAGCTGGTCTCCAGTGTCCTACTGGTCCAAGACACTGTTCCCCCCTGCCTGGCAACCGCGCGCCAGGGCTGGAGCAGACACTCATGCTCACATTGCCATTTCAAACTGCTCCATCCACTTCCTCTTCATTTCCTCCGTCTTGCAGAAGAACTGGAAGCCCTGCTTCCCCTGCAGGTGGATTAGGTAGAAGCCGTATGACCACTGCAAGAGAACAGGAGAGAGCCGATCGGACCGCTGTGCTCCCACCGCCCAAGCAGCAAAACGCTCCGCGCTTTCGTTCAGGCCTTATAATAACTGCTCTCGGTGCCTGCCCCGGCCCGTCTCCTGCAGGGCGGCTGAACCTTTCCCTAGGTAACAGCAGGGAAGGAGGAAGAGCTCCGTGTTTCTCTAACACATCACAACTAATGATGCCTGAACCAGCTTGGTGCTGTGCGCTAGGGTGAAACAGCATTTTATGGTGGCAGACGAGAGAGCCCAGATTTTTCTGCTCCAGTGGATCCTCCCCAGCCGTTATATCTCTCCCTGACAACAACCGACCGCCCAGGAGGAACATCTGACCTGCCCACTGCACATATGCTCGGCCTGTCTCATTACAACACGGCACAGAAAAACACGAGAGAAAATTGTGTGCTTTGCTTACCATTTTTCCATGAGACTAGAAAGCATAGGAGAGCAAAGTGGAAATATATTTCATTAACACACAAAACTAGCAGCATTTCTTCAGCATCCAAGTGTCAAAACTGGCTGTTCTCACCCAAACATCACTTACCCCATCTGTACAATACCTCTTCCCGTTGCGGGTAAGTGGATTAAGCTAATGGGTCTCAGCTAAGTGGATAGCTGGGAGGATTCTACCTGCAGACTAAACCTCAAACCACCGGCAAAATGATGTTCCTTCAGTGGTAACCATGCTCCGAGCGCCCATTTTGGCAACGCTGCCTTCCCAGGCTCCTCCACCCCGCTCCTCGTGGGAGCGAGAGCATCCAGAGGGACCTCCCTCCCTCCCTGCCCTCCTCTCCGCCCCGTCTGGCGTTCGCTCCCTGCCCCGTCCCTCGCTGCCGGCGGGCCAGAAAGCGGGGAGCAGCTTCCTCTCTCCCCACTCCCATCATCCCAGCCTCTCCGGGGCTGTTTGGCAAGGACGGGGGTCAAGGATCAAGCCCAGCCTCACATTAATAAACATTTCCCAACGCTCTGTAAAGCTGCCCTGAAAGCCGAGTGTTTTATTTTCCAGCTTTTTGCAAGCTCTGTTTCTATTTTAAAAGGCTAATAAGAATGTACTACCCAAGGACTGGCCCAAACAGTTCCAAAATGTTCTCCAGCAGAGCTAATCCCCCATCCACCTACCTTCTTAATGTCCTTGTTGTTCATGGGGTCGTCCGTCATCTTGTGGAAGAGCAGCTCAATAATTTCTTTCAGCTCGTAATTGTAGCCTTTCCTTTTGCAGACGATCACCACTTTATCAAACAAAAACAAATACCTGCCCAAAGCAAGCAAATAAACAAGCCACCCAGTCAAACATCTCATTAAAGTCCCCATTCAAGGAGAAATATTTGGAAAGCTCTGCAGGGCTTCCCAGCCAGGGCAGCTCAATGCTCCAACCCTGCCGTAATTTCACATTGATGCTGGTTTCTGTCAGCGCGACTCCAGGCAGTAACTGAATAAATGAGCAGGAGGGGAATCACCAAACGAAGGCATATTTAGTTTGGGGAAAACTGAGCGCCGTTGCCGACTCACCTGTCCTGCTTGGTGTGGTTGACGATGGAGCGGACCTTCAGCTCGCCGTCGATCTTCGGCCTCCCGAACTCCTCCAGCTTCACTTGCTGCAGAAAGCAAAGCAGGGCTGAGACCCGCAGCCAGGGCTGGGGCGATGCTTCGGGGCGACGGAAACCCAAACCCGCCCGGATGGCAGGGTGTGCTGGGGGCATCCCCCCAGCCCTGCCTCCAGCTGCCGACGCTCCTGGGAACAGCATCGCCCTCGCCAAGGGGAATGGGGCGCACGAGCATGGCCATCCCATCACAAATGGGACCACAGGAGATCCCCAGCGCTCCAGCACCAGCATCCCAGGGCAAGGCTCCACCGTCGAAGCACTTTTGCGAGGTTTGGGATCCAGAAAGCAAAACCCCCACAAAATAAGCTATTTTCCAGCAATTTCTACAAAACCAGAACCAGGGCTCTTGTAGTTTTGGTTCCCATCCTGAACCAAGGTTCTGGGGAGGCTGGTACCAAACCCACGGGTTTGGGCAGTTTGTCTTTCGGCTCAAAAGCCCTTGGAAACGTTGCTCGGTGCAGGACGGCTGCTGAGCCACGGGAATCAGTCCCCGGCACAGTTCTCATAGGGAAAAAAACATTGTGAAGCATCACTGCCGGTCAGGAAAATAAATATTTCACGCAGCTGTGTGTATAGTTGGTAATTATTTCATTGCCGTGCCATGCGGGCTCTGTATACATAACACCAACCACCCCACAACGTCCCGCGCGGTGCAGGGAAAGGAAACACCGAGCAGAACGTGCATGGGATTGAGCTGCAGACGGGAGCGACTGCTCTGCAAACACCTCATCTCCCACGCGCCAAACCTGCTCTCTGGCTGCAGCAAGGAGGGGAAGGGGCTGCTTCACGCCCCCATTCACATTCCCGTTTTTGTGGAGCACGATATCCGTTTGCTCGCGCAGATCAGGATTACCATGACCGCTTCAAGCAAAACCTGTGAGCCGCAATGGCCCATAACCCACCAGAGAATTTTTGCAGGTTTCTCCTGAAAATTAAGGATTTTGTCTCCGTCTGTTAAATAACCATCGATTAAAAGTTCATTGTTTTCAAATGAAGTCAAGGCTTAAAGCCCCCCGCACACAGGCCCCCTCCAGGGAGCCCTGGGGGTGGGCAGCCCCCAGCACCTCCCTCCATCAGCCCTTTTTGAAGCATCTCAGGTGTCAGCCCCCAGATTGCATTACCCCGGCGTAAAGCGTGACAGCAGAGCAGCTGCACCCACAGCTGACCAGCCCTCCCCTCCCACCCCCCGGCTAATGGGGGGAAAAGCTCGTTAGCTTGAAGCTCTGCCACTGAATATCCAATTAATGGGCTTGTTCGGGGCTAAAGTGGGTGGTGGGTTGCACAGGGTCAGCTGATGCACGGTAATGGGACCAAGCGTTTGGTACCTCTGGAGTTTGGAGGGTGAGATTCTCTTTAAAGTGTGAGGTTTTGGGAATAGGTGCGTATTACATGTGCCCTTCTCCCTAAAACGGGCCTTGGTGCACTTCCAGTTAACCTCTGTCCTCTTAACAGCAAAAGAAAACCCACTTAAAATAGCAGACAGATAGCCGATTTAGGGAATTCTCAGGCTCCCCCCACACTAATAATGTAAGAAAAAGTTGGAGAAACATTTTCAGTGTAACACCACCAAGCGAAGCCACCCTCCATCACACCCAAACCAGTTCTGGAACGTAGCAACCACTTCTGGACCATCGACAAAAACACCGTCAATGACGGGGGAGTGTCGGAACACACGGGGATCTTTGTTGGGAAGCATATCAGATTCAGTAGTAATTGCACAGAAAATGTGTTAACAATAATCAAATTAAAGTTGGGAGCAAGAGGATTTTCCAACTTACCAGGTTTTCTATAGAGCTCTGAAATTCACTTATTTTCTTTAAAGTCTCTTTGTCCCTCTTTACTTCGTTTATGTACATGGCCAAGTCCTTAAAAGAAAAGTGAATATTGATTTTTATTTCCCAGATGAAACTAGTACCTGAACCAAAGCAGAAAACACACGAGCCCGGCTCCTGAAGCCGCACTCCTCTCTGTCCTCAGACCAGGATTCCAGCAGCGGCCCGGGACACAGGGAACACGGCCTTCTTTTGCACTTGCACTGCTGAACCAGGCAGGCGCTGCAATTTTTCCCGTTTCCCAGAAGATGGCAATGCATGAATCCAGTGCAGCACAGCCATCCCGACCCAGGGCTTTTACCTGGCGAGAGCCCGGAGAAGGAGGAGCAGCCAGGCACCCCCTGCCCCAGCAGCATCCATCCCTCCCAGCTTCCATCGCCGTAATTCCCTTCATCCCCCCGGGTACAAAAGCTGTGAGCCAGTCTCTGCTGTCAAAACACCCACGTCTGTAAAATAACTGCTTTGGACACCCGGCTGCACGTTAGCTGTGAACGGTATTTGACCTGGCTCTGCCTCAGTTGCCTCCAGCCGACCTCCCTGGCTGCTCCGGATCCCGCCTGAGCTGGGAGAGCACTGGGATGCCCACGCTCCATCCTCCCTGGGGACACCCCGCAAGAGCATCCCCATCTCCAACACTTCTGGGCCAACGTCGCCCACCACACAAAGGCTATGTTGTAAAATAAGGAGACACTCAATGGAGCTTGTTCTGCCCTGAAAAATTCCTTGCTTCCCCAAATATTGACCCATCAAAGAGAAAGAACCCTAGCCCTTCCGCTAAAACAACTTCTTACACCCTTTGGAGCATATTTTCTGTGCCTGTTTGCTTCTTATCTGCTCCCTGCCTCCTTGTCCTCAACAATAGCTCTTGTCAACTTGGATTAAATCCGAACACAGGATTTTTTAAGACATCCCCTCCGGCTCAGACCTTCCTCAGCTTCCCAATGTAAGAAGGGTTAATCACAGATGATAATCGCAAATCTACGTGACAATACTTATAACATCACAAAATACCCCACCGGGCCGGTGGCAGGGATGGTTATGAAGAACGACAAAAGCAAAAGCCTTACGAAGCAGCATCCCCCGCCACGCTTGAGCGTTGAGCTCAGCCCCCTCCTGCTGAGCAGGCCACCTCCTACGCGAAGGCGAAACGCAGTCCTGGGGTCAACCCCGACTGGAACCAGCAACGTGCAAACCTGGGCTGGGGGATCTCACCGGGA
Organism: Larus michahellis; assembly: GCF_964199755.1. Taxonomy (NCBI): domain Eukaryota; kingdom Metazoa; phylum Chordata; class Aves; order Charadriiformes; family Laridae; genus Larus; species Larus michahellis. Next base: position 12,664,256 of record NC_133910.1, on the reverse strand, counting down.
ACCTGCCTCGCCCCCACCATCACCCGGTTCTGCGCACTCGGGTGGAGGGTTGGTACAACGTATGAGCTTCAACAAGGCCAGGCGCCAGGTCCTGCACTTGGGCCACAACAACCCCATGCATCGCTACAGGCTTGGGGCAGTGTGGCTGGAGAGCTGCCCGGCAGAAGAGGACCTGGGGGTTCTAATTGACAAGCGGCTGAACATGAGCCAGCAGTGTGCCCAGGTGGCCAAGAGGGCCAATGGCATCCTGGCTTGTATTAGAAATGGTGTGACCAGCAGGAGGAGGGAGGTGATTGTCCCCCTGTACTCAGCACTGGTGAGGCCACACCTGGAGTATTGTGTCCAGTTCTGGGCACCTCAATACGAGAGAGATCTCGAGGTGCTGGAGCGAGTGCAGAGGGGGGCAGCGAAGCTGGTGAAGGGCCTGGAGAATAAATCTGATGAGGAGCAATTGAAGGAGCTGGGACTGTTTAGTTTGAGGAAGAGGAGGCAGAGGGGAGACCTCATCACTCTCTACAACTACTTGAAAGGATGTTGTAGAGCCGTTGGTGCTGGTCTCCTCTTCCAGGTAATTAGTGATAGAACAAGAGGGAATGGGTTCAAGCTGCAGCAGGGTAGGTTTAGGCTGGACATTAGGAAAAAATTCTTCACAGAAAGAGTGGTCAGACACTGGAATAGGCTGCCCAGGGAGGTGGTGGAGTCACCATCCCTGAACGTGTTTAAGAGTCGTTTAGATGTGGTGTTGGGGGATATGGTGTAGGGGAGAACTCTGTAGAGTGGGGCTGATGGTTGGACTCGATGATCCCAAGGGTCTTTTCCAACCTGAATAATTCTATGATTCTACCTGCACCAAATACCCCCACGTGCAGGTTTTTTGGGGCAAATCCTGCCCCCTGCCTTGCACAAACGACTACCTAAGCAAAAGAAAAGGGAGGTGAATCCCTTGGGGAAACGCAGCTCTATTGACCCCCCTGCACGGCTCTAACCCGAGACAGCAGCAACGTCTGCCACCAACCAGCACGGCAGACAGAAAGGCTGGATTTGCGATGAAAAACATTGTTTGCAAGCTAAGCCTTGGTTTACGGATCAATTAAAACCAAACTGCGTGGCTTCCTATGCCCCTGCCGAGCCCAGCGTGGTCTGAACTGCACCTGCGCTCTCCTGCGAGAGATGAAACAGAGAAACCTGGTTGATGACTATTGGCAGCTTCTTCCAGAAAAATGCTGAGTCTGCAGTTCAGCCGGAGCGTACATATACATGTATTTATTAGCGGTGGTATCGGTGGGTGCCGTATTACGAGGCCATAAGCAGGGTTTAACAACTGTCACCAGGTTTAGTGTTCGTTTGAGGCCCCACAGATGTGTTGGGCAGCAGCGGGCTGCGAATGCAACGTCCTTCAAACAACCTTAACTTTAAAGCGACCTACATATCGGCTCTGGGTGCCCAGGCTCGCAGGGATAACGGCCGAAAAGGTCACCCAACTTACGTAAGGGCTGGGAAACGCCGTGTCGTTACAAAAGCTGCGGCTCAGAGGTAGAAAACAAAGTGACCTGAGAAGAGGGGAGCGAGCGGGGGGATGAAGCCTGCAGCGCTCTCCAGAGAGAAAACCTGGAGTTAATGACCATCCTTGACTCAGATTCTGCTGACGATGGTCCCGCGGTGGGAGTGTGCGGGGGGGAGGACACGTATCCCAGTCAGAAAGCATTTGGATGATTTTATTTTTTGTTGCTGATGGTTTTCCTGAGATCTTGGGGGTTTCAGCTGAAAGCTCAAAAAAACTTTAGGCAAAGCAAAACCTTGACACCAGAAGTCTTCATTTGTGGAAAGAGCATTTTCCCCTTAATAGAAAAAATATATATGTAGGCCAGGCCGGACGGGGCTTTGAGCAACCTGGTCTGGTAGGAGATGTGGGCCCAGGGCAGGGGGTGGGACTGGATGGGCTTTAAGGTCCCTTCCACCCCGAACCGTTCTGTGATTCTATGATGAAAGGATTCCCCACCAGTGCCAGGCAACGCTCTGCACGCACACCGGCCACGCTCCGCTCCCATTTCTCCGGTGCTCCCCGACTTGCTGATAGGGCTGGAGTTCCTCCAGATCCCTCACAGCAAAAAACAAGAGCCGAATCTGGCACAGCCTCTTTACACACAATAGCAATTAGTGAAACGTCGTAACTTGTCAACAAATACCAGCTTCCCCAGCTGCTTAAGGAGGAAGAGAACAGCGATGCCTACAGATCTGCTGCGAGGCAATCGCATCAAATGGCAATCAATATACACACGCTCGTCCAAAAGGGGGAGATGCCGCCTTCCCTCGGGCTGTGGGATGGTTTTTCCATCTACGGGTGTGTTGGACAGAAGCGGGGTGTTCTGTTGTACAGAAGCGGGGGGGTTGTGCTGTACAGAAGCGGGGGGGTTGTGTTGTACAGGAGCGGGGGGGTTGTGTTGGACAGAAGCGGGAGGATTGTGCTGTACAGAAGCGGAGGGGTTGTGCTGTACAGGAGCGGGGGGGTTGTGCTGTACAGGAGCGGGGGGGTTGTGCTGTACAGGAGCGGAGGGGTTGTGCTGTACAGAAGCGGAGGGGTTGTGCTGTACAGGAGCGGAGGGGTTGTGCTGTACAGGAGCGGGGGGGTTGTGCTGTACAGGAGCGGGGGGTTGTGCTGTACAGAAGCGGGGGGGTTGTGTTGGACAGAAGCGGGAGGATTGTGTTGTACAGGAGCGGGGGGGTTGTGCTGTACAGGAGCGGGGGGGTTGTGCTGTACAGGAGCGGGGGGGTTGTGTTGTACAGAAGCGGAGGGGTTGTGCTGTACAGGAGCGGGGGGGTTGTGCTGTACAGAAGCGGAGGGGTTGTGTTGTACAGAAGCGGAGGGGTTGTGCTGTACAGGAGCGGGGGGGTTGTGCTGTACAGAAGCGGAGGGGTTGTGTTGGACAGAAGCGGGGGGGTTGTGCTGTACAGAAGCAGGGGGTTGTGCTGTACAGAAGCGGGGGGGTTGTGTTGTACAGAAGCGGAGGGGTTGTGCTGTACAGGAGCGGGGGGGTTGTGCTGTACAGAAGCGGAGGGGTTGTGCTGTACAGAAGCGGGGGGGTTGTGCTGTACAGAAGCGGGGGGGTTGTGTTGGACAGAAGTGGGGGGGTTGTGCTGTACAGGAGCGGGGGGGTTGTGCTGTACAGGAGCGGAGGGGTTGTGCTGTACAGAAGCGGAGGGGTTGTGTTGTACAGAAGCGGGGGGGTTGTGCTGTACAGGAGCGGGGGGGTTGTGCTGTACAGGAGCAGAGGGGTTGTGCTGTACAGAAGCGGAGGGGTTGTGCTGTACAGGAGCGGGGGGGTTGTGTTGTACAGAAGCGGGGGGGTTGTGCTGCACAGAAGCGGGGGGGTTGTGCTGCACAGAAGCGGGGGGGTTGTGATGCACAGAAGCGGGGGGGTTGTGTTGTCCACCCCGAGCCCAGTACAGCCCCAGCGCCGCTCTCGCCCCCCTGTACCTGCATCGCCTCCAGAGCCTCCTTCAGCTGCTGCTTCTCTGGTCGGTCTGATGAATGGCTGAGCAGCTCCTGCAAAAAAATTAAAAAATAATAAAGAGTTTGGGCATGCCAGCAAAGCTGCTGGCACCGGGCAGGCTACGACAGGGTGCCAGCGTGGTGGCAGGGACACCGGGGCGGGTGGCTGCGGCCACAGCCGTAGGAGGGGAACATGCCAAGCAAGCGGCTGGTGCTCGAGAGATCTGTTACACGGAGTTGACGGGAGGAATTTCACACATAATCAGATTATATGCAAGCTTATTTTATATTCATTAACCGCCTCTCGTGGCTAACAAGTGCAGAATTACCCTAGGTCACCGTACTTTAAGAGACGGCACAAATATTACGTCGTGTTAAGTAGCTCTAGTAATTATTTCATTTGAAGGGGGAAAAAAAAAACCTGCATTTGGCAATAATTCACTCTCCAGTGTAAAAGCCGAAAAATGCTACAGCGAGGATGGCAGCTGGAGAGAAGTGCCAACGCTGAAACACTTACTTTTAACAGGAGATGGTATTTCAAAACTCTTTGCATTGGAACCACCAGCAAATCTTGCAATTTAAATTTCCCGTCCTGAACCTTCAGTGTGCATTCCTATTAAAGAAATCAATACGGGAGTGCTGAAGCAGCTGGGGGAAAACAACATTCCCCTCCCTCCCCAAGAAAAAGCCTCAAATGTCCTGTGACTGTAACGTTTTGCTTCCGTAAACTTGGTTTGGATGAGAAATGGCTCATGGTCCCCGCACGCACCCGGCCGGTGCCAGGGCCCCACCGCAGAGGAATAAAACACCGGGGCTGGACCCTAAAATACAGACATTCTCATGCAACTGAGCTCCTCCAGCTTAATGAGATACTGCTCATTAGGGGAGCACACGGATGCTCTCAGACCTCGGGAAATGTCAAATGAAACGCATTAGCTTAACTCACCTCCTCGATGGTTTGAACTAATGCATTTTATTTGCGAGGGGCTGGAAGCAAGCACGCAGGCAGTTGCTGTGGCTTCGCTGATAAGCATTAAGTCATTAAGATGAGCTAATGTGATCGCAGGAAGTTTTGCGACTGTTCCCTTTCGCCCAGACCCATTTAGATCCGTGACTCCGCTGCGCGGACCCAGACCCCCTGCGTGCCCCCCCCGAGGAGGCTGAGCGGAGCTGCCACGGGGGAGGGGGAGAAAGGAAAATCACGGGAGCAACCGGGAGCTACAAGCCACAGGCTTGATGCAAGATCCAGAGCACACGTTTTAAAAACATGATTAAATGCAGTTTTATCCCCGCTTTGGGTTGCTACTTCGCACGGAAAATCAAAGAGCGTTTGCAGAACACGAGGTAACGTGCGCAGACAGCCCGGCAAATTCAGATTAGCATCGAGACCAAAGCGGGAATTAAAGCTGGGCAAAAACAGCAGCGCAAACAGTGCGTCCCTTCTGGGGCTCCTTTTGATTTACTTAATATCTGGCTCAGCCCCTATTTACACTAAGCCTTTACGCCGGGGAAGGAGGAGACGGGAGTGATCCGGGTGTTTGCCTGGGGACCCGGGCTCGCCTCTGTCCCCGGTGCCGCGGTGACCTTGGAAATGCACTTGGCTCCTGGCTAGGGGATGCTCGGAGCCTTTGGGTCTCCCTGCATGACTCAAAGAGGAATTTGTCCACAGTCCCACTCAAATAAAGTCACCCGGCTTGGTTTAACTTTGGATAAACTCCGGGGAGGAAGGACAGAGAGCGTGTCTGCTGGGGAGATGAAGGGGCAAGCGGGGGATCAGGACAAGATAACCCCCAGCTCTGCTCCCTCTCTGGGCAGCACAGACTCACCCTCACATCCCTCCCCTCTCCTGCTACGTCAAACATTCCCAACACGCCATTCTCAGCTCCGGCAAATCCTTCCGAAACCTGGGACAAGGGAGGTGGGCAGCTCTCGGCCCCGATGCCCCCTGCCCGCTCACCTCCACCTTCTGCCTGACGTCCTCCCTGTTGGCCAGGAGGTGGTTGAGCGTGTTCTGGGCGTACTCCATGTGGCTGCAGTACTTGCCGTAAATCAGCAGCCTGCAGAGGGGGAAATCACAAATTTACTCGGAAACACTTGCTGGCAGTTATAACCTGTTATAAAAGATATATATCCTTATATACAGGGAAAGGACAAGGCAAACAGCTATTCCCCCATATAACTGCTTAGCAAAGTATTAACACTCTTTTACGGCATGGCTCTTTAACATTTAAATCTTTGGAAGTTTCCAGCGCTGGAGCCCGTGGGGGTGATTCAGCTCACGGAGAGCAGAAGGGGCCGAGTGGCCAGAGGAGCCGGTTTTTGGGGACACGATGGCTCATCCCTCCGCTCCCCAGTGCGAGGTATTTACCCACCGCTCCCCAAGAGCTGTGCTTTCGGAGCACCACAACAAAACAAAAAAAAAAAGGGAAACCCAGCTCCGCACTGAAAGACTTTTCTCAGAGCAGGTTACCCAGCAGCTCTACAAGAGGTACCTGCATCCCAGGTACGACAGCCCAAAAATGGAAAGAAACAGGGAAGAGCTGGGACCCCATCCCTGCCCAAGCTCATCTCTCCCAGGAGCAGCTCCGACCCCAGCGAGGGTCTGCGGATTAACTAAAACATAAGGAGGGGGCAAGCGCTGAACCTCTGCGACCCAACCTTGGCTTCCTTGTGGCTACACCATCACCATAATCCCCTCCATGTCTCGATAGGCGCCGTGCCACCCCAATGGCCACGTGCCGGTTTTCTGGCTGTGCCACGTTAGCCCCAGGGCCCGCGGAGGGCAGAGCAGGGACACGCTTCAAGACCAAATGACAATAAAAATCCATTTCCTGAGAGCGCTTCCCAATGCAGCTCGCTGAAGCCCATGTATTCATCTCCCAAAAAATCTTCGTTTCCCCAAGTCACAGCTGCTCACAGCCCAAAAAACAACTGCCACCACCGATTCTGATGTGTGCCCCTCTCCCTGAGGGTTTCTGCATATTTCACCAACTAAGGAGGAAGGCAAGAAACTCTTTGATTCTTGAGAAGTGCCCAGAACGGACATGGGTGACAATTTGCATCACATCAGAGAACGAGAGGCTTCGAATCCCCTTAAGCCCCAAGGACACGTTTTGGAAAGCTCACTGCTCCTCGCAGGATGGGCCACAGGGACCTGGAGGGATCAAGAGGGGTAATTTGGGGAAAGAAGGTTGTCACAGCCTCTGGAAACACAGTGAAGCTCTGTATAGTCACCCTGGGCTATAAATTTAAACACCTGACACAAACAGAGCGGTTTTGCTGTGGATTCCCCCTTTTTCCTCCATTTCACTCATTAATCCTGCACGACAGGTTTGGGTTTTCCCCCCCTTCCTTCCCGTTAACTGTATGTGGCTGATAAGACACGTATTCCATCACACGCTGCAACTCATCCATTATTCCGGGGCCTCGTGTCTCGATGGAGACGATCTGGGTGCACCTGACCTGGTGCCGCTCTGTAAACGTGGGACTCTCCGACCCCGGCGGAGAATTGAATAGAGAGATTTATGGGAGCCGCGGTCCCCGGCGCAGCACCAGCCAACACAGATTCTTCTTCTGCCTTTTCCCCTTGACAACTTCTGAACGTGCACAATAATATCTACCTTGCCAGCACGCGGAGAGTTTCAAAGAGGCTTCAGGAGCATAAATTCAAACTCCAGCTTTCAGAGAAAGAGATTTACAAACTGTTTCCTTCCAAAAGAACATCTCTGCAAAGCGGAGGAGCAATACATCATTTGGCCGGGATGTCTCCGAGGATGCGCCAGGAAGCGAGAGCTATTTGTCACGGACACATTTGATGGAGGAAGGTCTTGTATACAGGGACCGAGCGGGGACTCCGGAGGTCCATATTCCCTTTTTGGTGGGACAACGCTGTCTGAGAGCTGATGAGCTCCCTTTCTTCTCCTGCACCCCAAGTTCCTTGCTGTAAAATGCGATATTGTCTTTCCCGACATAGGAAAGGACCCTGCCTATTTAATCAGGTTGCTCCAAACTCTTCATCCCTGAAAGCCCAGTTTTGGGGCCTTCTCCAAGCCACAACTCCCCATGAGCAGCCGTTTTCCACAACGCTGAGGTCCCCAAGCCCCCCACGGGCTGGATGTAGCTCCAGAGCTGCCTTCATGATCTCGCAGCCATCGGTCTGGCTCCTCCACTCGCCTCTCAGGAAGGTTTTTAGGCCCTTCAAAAACTTGTTTGCAAACTCCCTTAGGAACTGGGCTGGTTTGGTCACCTGCCTGCACGAAGCCCACCAGCCACAGAGCGCTCTGCTGAGCTCCCACCGGCAAACGAACACAAGCAAACACTTCTTTACAGGCTGTCAGCCCAAACCCGGGCCTCGTGCTCCTGCACTGCCACGCGCATCTCCCTGGGGAGCGGCGCCACCGCCACCACTCCTCCCCTGTCCCTTCCCTGCTCCCGGCGCGCACCGCTCAGCCCCAGGGATGGCACTGGCACGCACGGAGCCGAGCCAGGAATTAGGAGATCAAGTGAGTTTTATGAGTATTTTTAAATTATTTGCATTCTTCTTTGGAAACTTTTTTTTTTTTTTTTAAATTTAATCCCTTTCTAGAAAGAGGCGCTGTGAATGATGGAATGGCCGACCTTACGGTGTATTATTAATGTAGATGGTATTTCTGGAGTTATTGACTTCGGAATGGCATTTCTGTGTCTAGACACTGGTTTAATCACAGCGAAATAACACCCTGGCACGATTCCACAATGAATCAGGCCTTTGATTAGTATTAAGGATATTAAAGGCTTTTATTAACCTTATCTTTGTGTTCTGGGGTACTCCTGCTTGCAGCTGCCAAAACACAGAATCTATTGTTTGCGAAAGCGACTTTTACATGTATTCGTCACGCAATACATGACGAGAGCAGCGCCAAAGAGGCGATTATTTTTTTAGAGTGAGCCATCCCTTTGATCCGAGCGCAGTGATTCTCCCCTGCGAAGGAGCCACCCGACCACATCACAGGCCCCCAGAGCCCCGCTGCTGCCGGCAGGAGATGACCACACTAAAACCCTTGAAGGCGAGTGAGGTTTTACTCCATTCCGGCTTGCCATAACTGTAGCATTCCCGTATTTATCCCCTCCGATACATCCCTGCAGCTGCACTGTATGCTCAGCCTCCAGAACAGCTGGTCCCATACGGGATCTGCGAGCCCAGCAGAGTCCGGGTGCAGACAGGGGCTCGCAGGAACAAGCATCCACGGGAGCCACAGGATTTCGCCGGGTTGCTCAGAGAGCAGATGTCCCAGCCTCTGCCCCTGGGCCACTTGGCACGGCTGTGGCTGGATTTGGCTGCTTAAATGTCGGCATTGGGTGATGTACACTGCGGTGCTGGAGCGGGTCCAGAGAAGGGCAACGGAGCTGGTGAGGGGTCTGGAGCACAAGTCTGGTGAGGGGCGGCTGAGGGAGCTGGGGGTGTTCAGCCTGGAGAAGAGGAGGCTGAGGGGAGACCTTCTCGCTCTCTGCAGCTCCCTGAAAGGAGGGGGTAGCCAGGGGGGGTCGGGCTCTTCTCCCAAGGAACAGGCCATGGGACAAGAGGAAACAGCCTCAAGTTGCGCCAGGGGAGGTCTAGATGGATATTAGGAAAAATTTTTATGCTGAAAGGGTTATTAAGCATTGGAAGAGGCTGCCCAGGGAAGGGGTCGAGGCACCATCCCTGGAGGGATTTAAAGCCAGGCAGACGTAGTGCTGAGGGATACGGGTTAGTGCTGGTTTTGGTCAGAGTTAGGTCGATGGTTGGACTCCATGATCTGAAAGGTCCCTTCCAACCCGGGCAATTCTATGGTTCTGTGTTCCAGCTGCCTGAGAGCATCCAGCTGAGGAGGACACAGAACTGGCCTGCTGCGATGGGCGTTTCTGTTCCGAACTCTGCGATGGGCCCTGCAAATATTAACCCCAATCTGTTAAAACTGGAGCTGCCTGAAGTTCCCTTTACCTCTCTTTGAATTCCAGAAACACTTTTGCCAGGCTGCTTCCTCCAGACATCATAGAGACGTCGATGGCTCTCAGGAAACTGAAGTGCACTTTAATTAGGTCCTAAAACGGAGAAACAATCGATACTTTAAACACATCCAAAGCGAGTGGGCAAACAGAGCCTAAAGAAATGCACATTCACTGCTTAATCAGGCAGTCATTCTTTTTTTTTTTTTTTTCTCTTCTCAGCCATTTTTAAAATAAGTCATTCTAGTGAGATGCAGCCCTAAATGGCCAGGGTGTAATTCCACCGGGAGGTTATACAGTCATAAATGCCCCAGGACTTCCATGTCTATTAAAGTCCCTTTTGCAGGTCAGGAGGGAGCGGAGGAGATGGGCAGGCTCCGACCCAGAAGCCGTGCAAGCCAGCGTAGAAATAAATCCATCACGGTGTGCCCAAACCATCTCTAAACACAGCTAAAATACTCAGCCCCAGCCCTGGAACATCCTCCGTATAAAACTGTTTTCTCACTTAGAGTTCATATAATCCCCACCTCTAAAATCGAGTGTTAAAGAACATCTCCTAAACCCGGCCAAGCTCCGCAGCACACGAAGGACTGAACCTCCACAGGTGAACGCACAAATCTAACGCGAAATCGGAAAGCTTTCTCTTAAGCAGGAAGGCGGCTGAGCTGCCGCGAAAAGAACAAGGATTTAAACTGCAATGTCTACGCTGTTACCTCCAGATTGATAAAAATAGCTTCCATGTCCTGGGGAGTCAGTACCAGCCTCAGCGGGTTCATGTAGTTCTGCAAGAGGTAAATGGAAAAGGGATTGAAATACTGGAGAGGAGCGAGAAAGGGTTTTTTTTGCGCAAGGGGGGTATTTTTCCCTGCTTTACCAGTTGAGTTTACCTGGGCAGGGGGAAGCCGGGTTTTAATGAATTTAAGCACTTGGAAAGGCAGACGAATGACAATACGTTTGTCAAGACTGGGCTGTGCTGGGTACCCATGAGGGAGCCAGGAATCCCCCCGGAATTGCCCCGAGCTCCCCATGGCCCCCTTCCAGGCGCGGGGAGGTGCAGGACCCCCGGCCGGGGGGCGCAGACCCCTCTCTCCTGCTAAATCCGCCGGAGGGGGATTTAAACGCGTGCGGTTTCTTCCCCTCGCTGCAGTCCTGGGCTGCAGCTGGGAAAAAGCTCGGAAGCATCTTTTCAGCTCTTGGATTATCTCCCTAGAATTTTGCCCTTGAAAAAAGCGCCGATGATGTGATTACATTGGAAATGCCTTTCTGAACAAATACATATTAATAGCAACATCTACATGACTTGTAACTGCAAAAAAGAAAGAACACCCTGATGCGGCGCATCTAATACAGGACCCTCTACCCAGAACACGCCGTCAGACCCTACTAAGCCTTCGCAAGCCTTTTTAATGGATATTAAAGCGATAATTTAACTCTTCCTTTAGACAGAGCCAGAAGGGCTGTGGCTGTTTCCAAGGAACAAGGGCTCTTTACATAAATGACATGTACATTGGTAAATTTTTACGGAAAATGGGAAATGCTACTCCACCGTGCCAGTTTTGCTCACCGCTCCTTTGCAGGAACTTTGAGCAGACAGAGGCAAATAACTGTAAAAGGGGAGGAAACAAAAGCGTTCGGGTGATTGGAAACGGCAGCATGATTTTCACTATTGTTCTTCATTCCCGCTGCTTTCCTTGGAGCAGAAACAACCTCCAGGCTCCGGCCGTATCCACGACTCCGCTCTCTTGCTGAGGTGTTCGTTTTTATTTTTATTTAGAAGAAAGGCCCAACAATAATTTATCAAAACCAATTAAAACCCATGAATTCAAGCAGCAAAATGGTACTTTTAATCCAATTAGTTTCAATGACAAGCCAGCGCAGCTTCAGCACTTTCGAAAAACACGCAGAATAAAGAAATTACTCCGCAGCAATCAAAGTGATAAGATATCTGCAAATACGGCTCTTATCGGGAAAACCGGCCTGCCTGAGCGAGGAGCGGGAGTCTCTTACCCGGGGCTAAGGGGGACACAGCGGGATGGTTTTCAGCCTATTTCCAATACGCAGCGATCAGAAAAAAAAAATATGCTGTTTGGCTCCGACAGTTCCAGGCTGCACATTTGTGCTTGTCAGGATGGGTTTTCTGCATCCCCCTTTCCCTCCAATTTTCCATGTGAACGCATCGATCCTGCCTCAGCACATCTGCCCGCTCTCGCAGCGAGAACCAACACAGCGAGATTAATGCAAGAGCAAGCCAGGATGTGGAAGGCGACGGTATAGAAAAGATGGCTCGCTTCTTACCTTTTCTATATCTTCAAGTGTTTTGTAGTATTTGGCCTCCGTTTCTTGGATTTCTAGCAAACAGCAATTTCTTTTGTCATCTTCTGTCATTCCCATTTTCTAGAAAAAGGAAAAATAACGCAAGGACAGATACCCTGAAGAGGGGTCCAGCAGCCCGCTCAGGTGGAGCCCAGCTCCAGTTCAGCCTTCACTGATGGCAAATTCATAACAAGTGTTAAGTTTGGATAGTCAGGGGAGTGCTGCTACTGGTTTATGTTAAAGGAAACTATTTTTATCCCCCAAAATTAGGAAGGAACCCTGGCTGTACTGTTTAACACGTTTCAACATGGCAAGCATTAAATTTTTTGCATTTATTACAGCTACTTCACCAAAGACCATCAGCTAAAGAATAAATAAGAGAGAAATGCTCTCTTGTAAGAGAGAAATGGGTTTCCCCGTTTTTTTTGTTAAGATGAAACTCACAACAGAGCCTAAATGGGTCATAAATAACATGTTACTTATACACAGCCCCTGCTGGGGTTGCCGATTCTCATGATTTTAGGTCAAATCTGATAATACGCGTGTTTCTTTAAAGCCCCAACTCCTGGGGTCGCTTCTCTTGGTTTTACATCTGGAAAGCGGAGCTGGAAACACGTGTCGGGAGGTGCTGCCCTCGTCAGTGCGGTCTCTGAACTCGGTGGGGGGGGTTCAGTGATCGGGTTTAACGACCGTGCACAGGAACGGACACCCTCGGTGCACCCCCGTTCGCTCCCAGCTCAGACCTCTCAGCTGGATGGAAACCAATACTGCAATCACTGCGTCTTACCTGCATATATCTAATCTGAAGCATGCAGAAATAACAAGAAACCAGTTAGCATTACACACTCGCTATTGCGACAGAACTTAAAAAAAAGACATTATTTAGGCAGATATGTGGATGCTCATATTAAAAACAGACTTTTTTGCTCAGGGAAGGGGAGGAAAGGCAGTCAGAGCCATTGCCTCCCTCACTGCCCAGCGGTGCCTGAGAAAACATAAAACTTTGTGGAGGGGACAGCAAAAAATCGCCAGTTCCATGGACCCTAATCCTGCACTACCCTGGCTGCAGGGCACCCACATGGTAGGAGCTTTCCCCCATTTTTGCCTTTTATGCAAGAGATTCCTACCAAAACCCTCCCAAGGGCCAGATCGTGGGCCAAGTGGCTTCTGCAATTGATGGCAACACGGTAAAAACAGTGGTGGCCAACGAGCTGTGCTGACTTTGGCTTTGCTACCGGTGTCCAAGCAACGTTTGGCAGGATCAGTGGGAATATTCTGCACCCAACTCCTTGATCCAGACGAGTTTTTGGTGCGCAGGCAGCTCCTCAGGCTGCACACAAGGTGTTAAGGGATGAAATGCCTCAACCACCACCATCACGGTGTTGGTGGCACTTGCAGCCAGGCTTGGGATGGGTGAGAAACCAGCGTGTGGGCATCGCTGCCGCGCAGCTCGGCTCTCTGCCAGGCTCCGTGGGGTGAAGTCCTGCCTTCCCAGCACCTCATCCAGCACAGCCACGCACCCCGCTCCAGGGATTTCATCCATCAGCAAACTTGTCCATCGATCCTGCTTTGTTATGGGGAGGAATGTATGGTGCCGTTTGCAGCCAGGAGAGAGTAATTAGAGTCTGAACAAAGCCTGGGGGTGGCAGATATCAGAGCGTGGGTGAAAATATGGAAAGTCATGCTCTGGTGGAAAGGTCCCTTCCAGCTCCGCATCAGCAGAAGCCAGGGCAGCCCGTCTCCTCGGTGCTGGGGATGCAGGTAATGAGGGTGGCTGTGAGCACCCCTGGGGAGACACAAGGGCCACCAGCACCTCCCTGGCTCATCCAGGGAGCGCGATACTTCCACCAGCGCCCCTGGAGTTAATGCAAGTCCTTCCATGAGGCTGTGCATGCTGCACACCCGGGTGTTCCCATCATCAAAGGGCTTTTAGAGATGATGAACGGGGAGGGGGGCAGCTGCTTGTCCCTAAAGCCACACGGGTCTCCCCGCTGCCCCAGGAAGCTCCGCCGCAAACATCTACCTGCCCTGAGGCAGGCAGGCGGCAGCGGGCACAAACAAGCGCCGGATCCTGCACGCACAGATCTGTCAGCGCTCGCCCCGATCTAAAAATACCGGTGGCAGACGCGGCACATCTGGCTGATGGAGGCCCCGCGCTCCCCCCGCCCTAGAAAGGGCTGAACTGACACACGCTGCCTTGGCTCAGCAGCAAATCACTATTTTTAGCTTATCTTTTAGAGCTTATTAGCTCCCCCTTTCCCTTCCTCCTCCCCAAACCCCTTCAGATGACAGGATGGGCTGGGAAACTCCTCGGAGAACCCCCTCCGGGCCAGCGCCATCCCAGCTCGGCTTATTTTTACCTCTCACGAGGCAGCTCAGTTTCAAGGAAGGATGCGAAGCGATTCGCTTCCCCGCAGCATCACCTGTCATTGGCAGATACTCATTTATTTATTTGAGTCCTCTCCCTTCCCCTCCCATCGAGGCACAGCTTTAAAACACGCATATAAATTGTTACCATGGGCTGCTGAACTTCCACTCTGATGATATCTTCATAGATATCATCGCCTTCATCTTCACAGGGGACGCAGTCGTAAATATCCTCCCCCAGATCATGTTCGCTGGAACGAGAAGGAGAGCGATTTAGTGATAATAAAGAGGGTACGCTCACCCTCACTTGATCAGGCAAAACAACAACTGCTCTCGCACCAAGGAGGGAGGACAACCACGACAATAAGAAAATCCTCCTGGCCCACAGCATTGATATAGAATCACAGAATGGTTTGGGTGGGAAGGGACCCTAAAGCCCACCCAGTGCCACCCCCTGCCCTGGGCAGGGACACCTCCCACCAGCCCAGGTTGCTCCAAGCCCCGTCCAACCTGGCCTTGAACCCCTCCAGGGATGGGGCAGCCACAGCTTCTCTGGGCAACCTGGGCCAGGGGCTCACCCCCCTCACAGCAAACAATTTCTCCCTAATATCTCATCTAAATCTCCCCTCTTTCAGTTTGAAACGGTTCCCCCTCATCCTATCATTACACTCCCTGATCAAGAGTCCCTCCTCATCCTTCCTGCAGGCCCCCTTTAGGGACTGGAAGGCTGCTATAAGGTCTCCCCGGAGCCTTCTCATGGACATGTTCAGTCCACGCTCTCTGTTTGCATCAGGAGTCTCTGTTTTTCCTGGATCGGTACCCGCTGTACATCTCTTTCCGCTCGCTGGGGGCTGGAAAAGACAAAACACTGCTCGACACGAGCGGGGATCGCAGCCAAGAAGCGGCTTGGAGCCCCGTGCCAGGCGTGCCTGCCGTGCCCAGGCCACCGTGCTCTGCCAGCTCTGCCCTGCGGAGCTTTTGCTCGGCGCTAATCGGCCCGGCCGAGACGGACCCACTGGCCAAGTGTCGCATGGGGACCATCTGAGCCACCGCACGCGACCGGGTCCAGCATCACGCTGCGTCCGGCTCCACCTGCCTCCGAAGATGCCCGCAGCCTCCTGTTCAGCTCCTGCTTCTCCTCTTCAGGAGCAGCTCTTGTGCCAGTCACTTTAACCACATCGTACTTGGAGAACACATTTTAATGGGTTGGGTTTTGGCGTGTTTAAAGCACTGCGCTCACTCTTGTCTGCTTTTGCTTTTTCTTACTTACGCCAAAGAAACCCTCCTCCGTCCCCCAAAACTGCCGTAGGAGCACGTCCATTCAAAGCAGTACGCAGGTCGGAAATAATCATCTGCTGGCTCCGCGCAGTAGGCAGAAGCATCCCAGATTGAGGGGGGGAAGCGTGACGAGGCCAAGCCGAGCTCCCAGGGCTGTGCAGGGACCCGCAGCAGCGCCTGGAGCAGCCTCGGGCAGAGCTCAGCCCGCCAGGTCCAGCCACGAGCCATCCTCCCTCCGGCCACCGGCACCACGTCCAGGTTTAAAACCTCCGGATCCAGTTTTTCCTGGTGATGCACCAACTCCCATGAAGCACAACGCCTGCCCTGATGGGCAACAGGGTGATTTTTTTTAGACTCTCCTGATCAGCCCAAGGTAGTCTCCCCAGACGCTCGGCTCGGTGATGCTCAGCCACGGCGCTGAGCGGAGCCCAGTAATAACATCTACATCAGAGATCAATTAAGCAGCAAAAAAGTCACATTTTCAAAACTGGCCACATCTCTTAGGAGATGCCCCTGCAAGCACAGGCTTTAACGGTGTCACCGAGGGGTAGTGCCCGACTTGTATTTAAAGGTGACGGTGTTTGGTACTTAATTGTCATCTGAGCCTTTTCTAACCCCCCCGGGGCCTCCTAAGTCTTACAACACTTTTGAAAATTCAACCCATAATAAATACCAATTAACAATAATAATTTTAGCGCTTAGATCTACAGGTGCTGATTGCTAACGGCTCCCACTGAAGTCACCCCCATGGGATCGGGACAGCGTGAAACGCTGGAATATCAAACAGCGTTCACATATTTTACGAGCTGCCTCTTTCAACATGGGTATTAATTACATACAAATATATTTAGGTGTAAAACTGTACTCAAACTGAAATACTTGACATCTCTACACACAGGCATGGAGCAGGAGAGCACATCTGTTTGCAAAACTGGGCTTTATTTCTTTTCTAAATGCAGTTATTTCCATTTTTAAAAACAGATTTATTTAATAAAAGTTTGGGGATTTTAAATAAATACACTGGCATGATGTATCCGTCCCATTCTTCCAGAGTGATGCATTGCAGCTGCTGTAATAATGCCCACTAATAGCTGGTGATCCATCTTCCCCTTCCCAAGCGTCGCCGTCACCGTTATTATCTGTACCAATATTTATATTCTCAGCTCCGCTCCTTATCCAGAGCGAGTAACTCCCGGTTCCTGATTAATCTTCCCCTCCCGCCCGCACCTCTCGGATGGCTGGCTGTCTCTCCATACATCATTTCCCTGGCTCAAGGGTCGTTGGGAAACGTATGGCTGGGTTCATGTCGGCAGCGTGTGCCCGGCTGGGTGCGATACGACCACGGCGAGTGTCGCGGTGAGGCTGCTGCCGGAGCAGAGCCCGCTCAGCGTGACGGCTGCTCATCACCAGCACCGGGAGTGCTCCGCGACTCTTTCGGGCTACGTGCAGAAGAAGACGACAGCACCTCGAGGTGTCCCCGGGAAGCCCCGCATCCCCAGCATCACCTGGACCTGCTCTCCTGCACACAAGCACAACCAGGAGCCACATCCAAGCCTCAGACCCCACCATCGCCCATCCCCAGCCTGTTGCTGCACGGGGACCCGAGCCCGGACAAGCCCTCTGCTTCTCCCCACCGAGGAGACACGAGCCCTGGACCGCGGACGGGCATGCACCAGGACGTCACTGTGAGAAACCCAGGCGGCAGCGTGGGATGGTGAGGAGGTTTTGCTAAATCACGGGCTGCCTGGACCGAGCCTGGAGAAGGAGGGGTGTCCCACAGACCTGGCCCAGCCTGGCCCTGCCCAGAGCTCCTCTGGGCCACCAGGAAAGGGGCAGAAAGACCTACTGAGGGACAATACAGCAAATTTGGCCATAGAGCTGCCAAGGGCCATCTGACACGAACACTGCACCCACCATGGGGGGTCACGTCTGCCTCTCGACGCTCTCATTGCTCTCACCAAGGGGCCAAGGCCCTAGTTCTTGCTCATCAACACCAGTACAAACCCTTTCCATCTCCCATTTCTGGCCTCAGGCAAAAAATAGGGACAACTGCCTTGTCCTGGGGCCATTTAGAATCATAGAATCATAGAATCTTCATGGTTGGAAAGGACCTTTGAGATCATCGAGTCCAACCATACACACATCAAAAAAAAAAAAAAAACCCCAAACAAAAAAAAAACCCCACAAACCACCACAACCAACCAACCTACAATCTCTGCCACTAGAGCACGCAACAAAAAAGAAAGACACCTCCGTTTCAGAGCTCAGGGGAGAGGCACTAGAGAAGCTCAACCCCGACAGCTGTGGCGGTATTAAAACGATACCCATGTCCAGCGGACCCTTACTTATTGAAATACATTCCTAGAACATCTCTGAGAAACACCAGAGGCTGCCAGAGTTACGGAGAGCAGTGAAACGTGCAGATTAGCCTCTCCCGGAGCAGCCCACGAGCAGCCCAGCTCTGCCGGCGTGCGTACGGCTGCTGATGCCGCTGCTTTGCGCCTATCGATTTTCGTCGGTCTCCGCATTTTGTCTGCCAGAGTTGAAACTATGCACCCTCCCCGACGTTAAAACAGAGAATGGGCGTCGGGATGATTTCAGCCAGTGGCAACCTAAGAACACACTAAATTTTAAATGCCATAAAGGGAAGGAAAGTGGGGCGGGTATTTTCCATGTTTAGCACAGTCCCCTGCTGTGGGAGGCAATAAACTCAGCAGCCCGAGCATGTCACGCGTAGACTGAACAACTTGAGCAGGGAAGGCCAGATCCTCACCTCGTTCTTCACAAAGAAAAGCAATTTACTCCTTCAATAAAAGCAGCAGAGTCTGCGAGTTACCCGTGGGTATCAGAGCCTGCGATCTACTGCCTGGATGAGAAGATTCGTTGACAGCTCTGGGTCTCGGATAGGGATTTTATCCACCCTTCAGAGTTAACGCCAGCATTTGCAATTACTGTTATTAGGAAGGATGTAACCAGCTTTGGGCTGGCAGCATCTCGCCTAGCCAGGAAAGCTCATTCCAAGCAAAAAGAATAAAGCTTTTCATATCTAAGGCAATTTCAGGCAAAAACAATGCTTTTGGCTCAGCTCTTCCTCCCTGGCAATGCCCACTCCGTACAAACGCCCTCCCAAGCAGGCAGCAGCCATGCCAAGGAGCAGCTCCCTGAACAGAGGGACCGAGGCCGGCCTGCTGCCTTGGAGTAAGGGGCAAACAGGGACATCGATGGAGTGAGCTGGGGTAGAAGCGGGGGGCCTCCTCAAGGACCGCTGGAACCTCCAGTGGTTGCCTAAGTACAGCCAAATTTTAACGAAGTCTTCCCCAATAGGATGCCGAAGTTGAGTTAGTTTGAGGAAGAACCTCCCCGCCCTGGGTGAAGGCACTGGTCCCACCGTTCCCACCACTGGGAGCCAGCCCTCCAGAGCTCAGCACTTGGCCAAAGCAGAGGGCACAGTCTGCAGCTGGGCTTTGGGAGAAGATGAGCTCCAGACAGGCCTGCCCACACCAGCACATGGGCACAGAGGACCCGTGATGCCCTGATAAATAACCTGCAGCAGGTCCACTATGCTGAAGGAATGCTGCACACCACGTTTGCAATGACACCGTGGATGAGGAGGGTAAGTGGGGAAGCTCTGCAGGTCTCAAGGGCCACTGAAGGACCTCTTCATCCATAAAAGCTGCTCTGGGAAGTTGATGAGTTTGTACCAGTCTCAAGAATTCCAGGATGAGCCCAAGCAAGGCCCTCGGGGCAATCCCACCACACCAAAACCCCGTCCAAACCACAGCGCTGCTTTCGCTCCGCTGATGAAAGAGCCAGAACCACCAGGAAGAGCAAAAGAAAGAGCAGGAGGAGAGAGAAGGAGCTAAAATAAGCCAACCAAAAGACAAACCCAAATTTCCAGCCCTGTGGCTGAGGTTAAGAGTCAGAAGACCTCGGAGCCACCGCCGGGTCCAGGCTGGACGCACATTTGCAGGGTCCCTGAGACAGCTGCCCAGCAGCTGCCAGGCTCCAGTTCGCCCCAGTAATCCTCCACGTTCTCATTCTTACTCTGCACTTACAGCTATAAATAGACGGTTCATCCGACCAACCCCCTCATTCACGGCCTCCGTCAGACGAGGACAAGCGGAGTCCTGTATTTGCAGCACATCTGGCAGGCTTGGGTTTCAGGGTGAAGGAGTGCAAGATGTGCAGCCGTTGGACTCCAGATCTTGCAGGGTTTTAATTAGCCAGATTGTACTTGGACGGAGCCATGCGTCTGGAAATAGCAAGAGAGGCCTTTTGCCGTCTATTCCACTCAGGTCTTACATTCCCCATCCAAAGTGGAACATTACCATCCCAAGAAGGAGCCTCACACAGTTATAGCAACCAACAGGATCCTACAGATGGCACAAGGAGGACGCATAAAAATCTTTACTGGTGACAAAGAAGAAAAGACACGTTTACAAGTGCTATGGCTCGAGTGCCTTGCACCACGGAGCCATTTATTTAAGTGGCTGGCATGTGTGGTTTTTCCAACACAGCAAAAATAATGAGAAAAGTGGCAGCTAACTTATCATCTCACCTTGGCTCCTCTATTCATTACTTTTTTTAATGCACCCCAGAAATTCTGCTGATCACATCACTATTTTGGAAGATTCGAGGAGGCAACGCTGGTGACAGCCGTGAAAGAAGTAGGAGAAACTTCAGGAAGAAGCTCTTGGCAGGAGACAGGCTGTTGGCAGAGCCTGTGCCCACACGCGCCGCATCGCTTGAGAAATGGAGGCCAGGCAGGAGACCTTCTGCAACTCCCCCACCGTGAAAGGTTTGGAAATAACACCACTCCCCCCAACACTTTTGTTAGGGCACACAGAAATAAATCAGGCAGCAGAGGACAAGCGTCCCAGTATCGATCAGGCACCGCTTGCAAACTGGCCAGCCCTCGCCATCTGCCCGGGCTCTCTGCAAGCTGCCATCTGGCCGATGGCAAAGCAAACCGAGGGGCCGGCGGGCTGAGGACGGGGAATTTGAGAACTTTCTAGCTCCCCTGATACCCCTTTAGTTTCCCCTCCCCTTTCCATCACCAATTGTTCTTTTGTTTTTTCGGGTTTCGCTTTTTTTTTTTTTTAAAAATAAATAGCTGTTTCCAGGCAATTATCTGCTATGATCCGCTGGACGGCTGACCCGGCGCTGGGGAGCTGCCTGCAGCCCAGCACTATCTCCGCGACACCCCAAAGGTGAAAGCACAATGGGTTCACCAAGGCATGAACACCCGCTATACGCACCGGCGCCCCGCGGCTGCCCTGCGCTTGCCCGCAGACAGCTTCTCTCTGCAGCACACGCAAACGGCCCTCGTGGCGCTGCCATTGACCCGCTCCCAGCCGTGGCGCTGGATTTTGTCCCCAGCTGCCATCGCTCCTCCGTGCCGAGAGGGACCTCGCTGCCGGGATGACGGTCCTCGCTCTTCAGAGCATCGCGGGGACAAAGCCTGGTTCCTTCTGCTTCCCAAATCTGCGCCTCTGCCATCAGTACGTTTGTATTGCGAATGCTTTGCAGAACAGGAATTCACCCTAAGTCTCAAACCGGGGGGACACCAAACCGCTCCGTTCACATACTTAAGGTTGAAATGAAGCATTATGGCCTTCTCCAGAAAAACCCACTTTTACCAGCACCCAAAATGCCTTGTTAGAAACAGCTCAATATTTTTCCTGGGTTTTTTATCACAGCGCCACAACACCCAAAGACAGCCTCCTCTCTCCTGGGGGGTGACACGGCGGTGCTGAGCCCACGGGGGTTGTCCCTCCTCACCTGCACCCCGACCCTTCGAGGCCAGCGGGGACGGCAGGCTGGGCCCTTCCAACTGCCATGTTTCACGGTGGTTTTATGAAGAGGAGCACGTATCCCTCCAAAATGATCCAAAGGGCAAAACCAATCACTCGGAGAGCTGCACAGATGTGCCACGTTAACGTGGAAAAAGCCCCCGGAGATGGAGGGGTCTCTCCGGCTGCACCCGCTTGTGCTGTTCCACGGTGGTTCCTTCCACGCGTGGGGTCACTTCACTGCTGGCTGTGAAAATCACTTTCTTGCCTCCAAGAAAGCATTTCGGATGCACTTGGATCCTCCCAAGGCTGCTGGATCGTCAGCGATATTAAATGCAAAGATGCTGGATGGACTGAATCATTCCCGGCGCCTGAATGATGCCCTTGTTCAGCCGCTTGGAGATTGGCAGCAGCTAAGAAAGAGCCTTCTCATGCGGCCCCACTGTTTGCCAGCGCCCAGCATCGGTGCCCAGTATGCACCATTGTGACCGGCAAACTTCCAATGAAAGTTTCCTTGTCCGGCACGGAGAGACGCTCCTTGTCCCAGGGAGAGCGAGGGGCTATTGCTGATGCGTCACCACGCAGCAGGAGAAGCAACACTCGTGTTTTGGGGCTCTCTGGGGCGTTTCTGGGGTTTTTACAGTTACGGGGGAATCACGTCTCCGTGCCGTGGGTTGTGTTTCCGTGCACAACCTGGCTGCGGCGGGATGAAGGCATTTGCACAATATCCCCATGCTGATTTAACACATGCCTTTTCCCCAGTGGGCCCAACTAAAGACGTAAAGAAGAGGATTTTGCAAAGAATGGGAAAAAAGGAAAAGTTAGGAGTTGGAGACCATCTGGGAGAGAACAGGGCGATCAATAAGAAATAAACCTCTAAGTCATCTGAGCACAGGATCTGGGCATCTAAGCCCCTCTCACGGAGGGACCGACTGGCAGCCGTGAGCAAAGGTCCGAGGAACAGCTTGGGAAGGTTCCACCCGGACACCCTGCGGGAGCTGCGCCGCCGGCAGCGGAGCAGTTAAAGCTGGGAACCCGTCTCCAACGCTGAATAACCTGCTCCGAGCTCACCGAACTCCCCAAACCCCAATTTCTAGGAGAGAGTCTGCCATCCCCACCAGCGCTCACGGCCGACTTCACACCTTTCTCCAATTAAAAGCACGCCTATGTGTGAGAATCAGGAATTTTAAAAAACCAATATTAAAGGGATTTTGAGAACTTTAGGAGAGTGGGGGGAAAAAATGTTATTCTTGAAAGGATCCCTTTATAAGTTGAAATTTTATTAAACTGTAGCTGCTGGGAGCAAACCGCGAGCGGGGGATTCCAGGGCACTCCGTTCCCTCGACTAGTAATTTATGATTTACTTTTGTAATAACTGAAGCCATAAGGAACTCATTGGATTAAGGAGTCTTATTATTTATGTTGTGGAACAATAATATTTAACTGTATAAAGCCACATATCCACTCGTACAGACTTTCCCTCCCTATGAAACAGACGGCGCTTCATAAGCAAAACCCTGGCCGACGGGAACGCTGCCATCGAATTCCGATAGCGCCCGCGTTTCACCGTGCACGCTGTTGCTCAAGGTTGCTTTTAAAAGCCTGTTATATCATCACCACGGGCGGCAAAACGCGGACACCAGAGACCCAGATAAAAACAGAGGCAGAAAGCCCAGCAGCATCGCCCTGCATGCCACCGCACCAGCAGCGAGGGACTGCCCAGGGCTGGCTGTTGTGGTCCAAAATCACCCGTGGGGGACACGGACCCACGTGCCAGCACCCACGAGGCCACAAAAAGACGGTAAGGGGAGGTGTCCAGCATTGAGTTAGCAACGGGTATCCCTGTCCCCGCGAGTGGCTCGGCTTCGCTTGGCTGGGAGGAGGAATTACATCCCGGGGTTCTGCAGCGAAGGACGGGATTGAGCCGGCGGAGGGGCTCCCGGCGGGCTTGGCCCCCTTCGCCCCCCACTGAGCCACTCATAAACTCAACCCGATTAAAAGTGATGTCTCCCAGGGCTCGACATGGGAAAAGACGGACTATTGTAAGAGCACAAAAATCTCCTGGCACGAGGATCAAAGCAGCCGTCCCCGGCTCTCCCAGCCCCGCTGTCAAATTTTATCCAACTTTGCTGGAACTACACTGCAGCTTTTCCCTTTCCGTGTCCCCTCCCCGTGACAAGGCGAGGCCACTTACTCCGCCAGCTCCTCCAGGCTCCGATAGACGTCGTCATCATTCTCCGTGGTCTCCTCCGACGGGAAGGGCCTGGGGGAGGAGAGGAATGACAGTGTTATTGGTGTGTCTCACCACTCGCGGCACATCCCCTGCAGCCCCAGCTGAACTCAGCCCGGCCCCGAGCATCCCGTTGAGCAGAGCGGGGGGATGTTTCGGAACAAAATATTCATTGCAAATACATTTTTTCCTATTGAGGCATTAGCTCGCAGGAGGACATCATCTCTGCTGCTTCCCGCAGGCATGGCAGGACAAGAAAGCAGGTGGTGAGGCTCGTTCACCGCCAGGCACCATCCGAGCACTGCAGTGAGGAGCTGCATCGTCTAACAGCGTCTCCGAGACCCCAGGTCTGAGCCGTCGCTCCCCGCTGTGCCGCTGCTTGCACAAACCACTCAGTAGAAACCCAGTTCAAGCCCGGTGTTGGGCTGGTTGAGACAGAGAAATTCTCTTCCACCCGTGATGGAGCCTTTCTACCTGTGAGCTCCTGCCCTGCTCGGCCGGGATGCGGCTGGGAAACATCGAGCCGCTTCCCACCGGCATCTCCCACCGCTGCAAGCAGCCAATCCCACCAGAATGAATAAATCCTTATGAATCCCGGGTTCCCTCATCTTAACAGCTTTGTGATAGCCGAAAAAAGTTAAAAACCCTGGGGATGAGGGAAAGGACACCAAAAGGGCAAAAGGAAGGAGGGGGAAAAGCAGATTAGAAGGGAAAGGGAGGGAGTGGGGGGAATACAAGAATTCCTTGGCTCATTCCAAAGTAATAACCAAATAATGTATGAAGGAGATGAAAAATACTGCTTTAATTAAACCCAATGTATTATTGCTGGCATGGAGCCACAGCGGGCTACGGCTCTGCTGGGGCTGGATGCACCTTGCGACTCCGGCTGCGTCAGGCTGGGATTCCATGGCCACAGCAAGCCTTGTCCCAGCCGGAGCGCCGGGAACAGGGGCTGCAGCCGGGCAGCTCGCGCCGAACCCCACGGGCATCGC
Source organism: Larus michahellis (assembly GCF_964199755.1). NCBI lineage: Eukaryota > Metazoa > Chordata > Aves > Charadriiformes > Laridae > Larus > Larus michahellis. The sequence continues at coordinate 12,639,830 of NC_133910.1, read as the reverse complement.
AGCTGGGGGTCCCCGGGCCAAGAGCCGCACGGGAGGGGATGCTGATGCTGTGGGTGAGTGTCCTGGTTTGAGGATACAGGTGAACTTCTAACTGCCCTCAAGAGCAATTTCCTCCTCTCCCCTCCCACCCTCCATTTCACGACAGATTGCCCCTCCTGAAAGATTTAATACATGGCCTGGCTAGCCCCCGAATTTGCTATTTTTGGATCCTGTCTCTAGCATTAATTTGCCTTCCCTCCCCTGCTTTACTTCACCCTCCCTTCGGGGAGCAGCTTCAGAGCGAGCGTTTTCAAATGATGCTCAAATCTGCAGCGAGTTCAACTAAAACCACGACGAGGTGGTGACCCCATTCACAGAGTGGGATGACTTCACACTCCACCAGCTTATCGGGGCTGCTGTGCCTCCGCTCGAGATGCCGTCCCACAGGAACCGAGGAGCCCCCCAGGCTGGGCTGTCGGACCATGCCCACAAGCCAAGCGGCACCGCGGGAGGGAGGGGAGTGATGGGTGGGAGCAGAGCGATGGGTGGGAAGAGCAGTCGGGGCTGTCCCTGCTCTCAGAGTCTCACTGCACGGCAGGTGCCCTTGGGCGAGCATCCCGACACCCCAACATCTGGCACAAACAGCTGCCCACGCGTTTGCGAGATGTGGGGGTAAAGCCCAATTTGGAGAGAAGCTCCAAAGCGCAAGGGTGGAGTGAGAGACCAGCAGGCACCCAGGATCTTTACACAACGTTCGTGTCTGCATGTTTCCTCTCCCGGCTGTCCCCTGGGCATTAGTGACAAATACAAAAGCCATGTGAAGCGCAGACAAAAAAAGCCACCAGCTCCTGGTGCACGTGGCTGAGCCCATCGCGGGAACCGGTCTGGGGCTTCAGCTCCGACGGGCGATGGGGAACGGCAGCCGCTGCCGCTGGGCTGCACCATCCCGCACGGATCCGGCAAGGAACGAGAAATCAGAGGTGACCTCTATTTAAACACCACTTGTTAAAATAATCATAAAAAAAACCCACAAGGCACAACTCCCTTTCTTCTACATGCATCTTCTGCTCTTAATCTCTAACTATTTCCTTCTCCAGTGCTCCCCGTGCCAGAAAGAAAGAAGTGAAAGAGCCATAAAGAATATTAAAATCACAAGCGCACATTTCCAACCGTAAATCTGGGCTTGAAGTGTAATCAGTTCCTGTGATAAACCCCCCCATGTAAGACAAGGAGACAGCAAAGACAGAAAAATATTTTCTAATGAGAGTTTCATGGAGACGGCAGCTCCGTCAGCCCTTCCCGCTTCACCTTGACCATCGGTAACAGACCGGAGTGAAAGTCAGGGCAGGGAGGAATTAATAGCCTGCATCTCCGCAATGGCAGCTAATGGCTAAATAAGGATGCTCAGAAGGCAATTAGAAGGAAAGTCACACCGAGGAGAGGATTACTAAATGGGCCAGCTGAACTCTGGAGCTGAAGAATGGATTTTTGGAGAAAGCCTTGGCTTTGCCCTTTGTTTGTGCCTCCGGAGAGGCTCCCCGTGTCCCCGCGTCACCGCTGTGGGAGCGGAGCTGCCATCTCCCCACAGCTCCTCTCCCCTTCTCCAAAACAGGGTGCCAGCCCCCAGACAAGCCACCCGGGGCTGGGACCGTGCAGCATTGGGCAGTTCTCACCCAAACGGTCCTTACTCTTCACCAAAAGCCCGACACGCAGCAACATAATTTAATTTAGCCCTACTAATTATGGCCGTTATTTAAAATCTCTCCCTACTTTTGCCCTAAATTCACTTATATATCCATTTACGTTATTTTTCTTTGCTGAACGCAACCTCCAGCGACGAGCTGATGAGGATGAACCTCCAGCAGCCAGCTACAGAGAAACATATTAAACGCTTTTCTACCTAGACTCACGGGGGGGGTCAGGGCGGCGCTGGCAGGAGGCGCGGGGTGAGCTGCCCACCAGCCCTGTCCCATCAATTATTCCCCGTGTTGCTGGTTTTGCCGCTTCCCATCAGATCACCTTCATGGCTCCCCTGTGGGTCGGGCTCCTCTCAGGGTGACATTTTCCACTTGAACTGGCTGCAAAAACAGATTTGACATGGTGGGGAGAGGCCGGGGGAGGAGAGCCCTGCTTTCCCTCCTGCCCCACCAGATCCACGTCAAGGCAACTCTTAAGAAAAGCCAACTGGGTGAAATTTTAACCCAGCGTTTCTCATGCACATCCAGGTCCAGCAGAGGACTTGCACTTGGACACCTTCCTGCAGGTTATCAACTTGGTCCAGCCACGCGGGGAAAAGCATCTCCACCTGGTTGGGTGACGGTGCTGCATGTTCTCCAGCCATGAGCTCCCCAGGAGCAACCACGTTGTTTGCGACCAGTTTGTCGCATTATTTTTTTAAGAAGAGTAGAAACCTTGGAAGTCAAGGAATCTAAAAGCTACGAATTCCCTGGGAAATTCTTACAAATCTCCAAATTCATTGCAACTTCATACATAGCATTAAATGCTAAAGCTGGGAATGCCCAATGGTAACGAGTATTCTGAGTCCACTGAAACCAACAGGTTTGGAGAGATCCCAGTTCATTTAAATTCAACTCAAAAGTATCTCTTATTTAATATCATTAGTTAAGCACCAGACTTCCTTTTCTGCTCCACCCTCATGAAGAACCACCTGCTGAGCCATTCATCCCCCCAGCCCGCGCCTGGGCTGCAGCAATCCTGATCCCGCTCTGATGAAGAGCAAAAGCCCCATCGACATCAAACACGGTTGGAACAGCTTCTTAGAGATAATAAACCTCCCAGAGTAGACTTCTTCACAGACAAACCCCACAGCACTCAACAGCATCGCTTCCAGAGATCAAAGAAGAGAACGAAAGTCGGATCGATCTGATGTGTTTGTTTTAGAGACTAAAAGAGAAGGAAAGACCAAGTAATTTGTGACGGAGTTTAGAGCGAGCTTCTCCTCTCGAGGACAAGACTTATAGCAGACGATCGTTCTCCACACGCGACGCAAAGCACCCCCTTGATCTTACAAAACATTTGGGCTACTTTCTGGGTCGGAGAGCTCGCACACGCTCAGCACCCTGCCAAGGCAACGCGCTCTCGCAAGGGAAGGCAGGAGCAGTCTGCAGCCAGGGTACCTCACACCGGGCCATAGACAATTAATATTTCACCAGGCACTTCGTGCAAAACCCCTCACTCGGGATGCCCCCGTGGTCCACCCCACGCTGTGTCCTCATCAGCCACCCCCACAGGCAGCGATCCTCTCTGCGGGGAGAAGGCGCAGCCCGACGCGCTGCCTGGCTGCTCTCGCCTCTGAATTATTTAATGGGAAGAGCCAGGTAGGCTGCAATTCTAACAGCAATAAGCAGCAGGATTTATTTATTTATGAACATATTCCAGCATCTGGGCGCCTCGTCCTAGCAACTGAAGCCGGCTGTTCATCTCTGCAATACCGTCACAGAGAATACGGAGGGTCAGGAATGGGTCAGTTTTACTCGGATAATTTTGTACAGTAGCATCTTAGAATCACAGAATGTTGGGTGGGAAGGGACCCTAAAGATCATCTTGTTCCACCCCCCTGCCCTGGGCAGGGACACCTCCCACCAGCCCAGGTTGCTCCAAGCCTCATCCAGCCTGGCCTTGAACCCCTCCAGGGATGGGGCAGCCACAACCTTCACAACCTCCCTGGGCAACCTACAACCCCCCTGGGCAATCTTAGCCTCAAATCCACATGTGACAGAGCAGGGAGGATCCGGCGTGATTTATTTTCTATTTTCCCTGTCTGTCTCCATTCTGATTTCCTGGGGCCAAACGCCAGCCCTGGGAACAGAAAGCCCGGTGAGAAGCAGGCAGGGTGGAAACGTCCCCTCGTCACCCTCCATCCCAAGGAGCTGTTCCCATCCGAGGCCACTCTTGGAGGAGACCGTCTGTCGGGCAGATCTGCAAGGAGGTTTTCATGACTTGTGCAAACACCCACAGGAGGCTGTTTGGTGGCTCGTCCCTTACCGGGAGCAGGACTCCAGCCTCCCACCGCCAGCTTGCCAATCTCCCCTCATTTTCTTGAGTCCAGAGATCACACTTCAGCGTTTTAAAAAGCAGGAGGAGTATGTGACATCCGCGAAACCTGAGCTGCTCCCATCTGCTGCCTCTTCTGCGAGGGATTTCTTCATGAACGGAAAAGACGAGAGCCACAAGCTGGTGCAAAGGAGCTTCTACGGCTCTGCTGGGATGGACGGGGCCCTGCCGAGTCCTCCTGGCTCAGGACCTGGCAGAAAAACGCTTCCATAGCATGGTGCCTACGGACCGTAATTACGCCTTGCAGTAACTCACAAAACCCGTGTCTGGGTGCACAGATCCTCCGACAACCCCGTTTTGAAGAAAGCATCGTGGCAAGACAGAGAAACCCCACGGGAGTCTGTGATTTCCCCAAGGTTTTGGGCTTCAGGCTGTGCTTTCCGTGCGAGTTTGGGTGGGGGGTCAGCAGCAGCTCCAGCTCCCTTGCTCCCCGACCAGTCCGTCTGTCCCACCGCTGAGGCTTAACGCTGCTGCAATTCCAAAATACATTTCTCCAGGGGAAGCGCTCAGATCCTGGCTGTTTGTAGCACGTCATTTTGATAGCTCCAACCTTCTCTTTTTCTGTTGTCCTCCAGGATGGCACGTCACTCCCTGAGCATGGGATCACCCTGTCCCTGTGGGGCCCCCGTTAGCCATCAGTTCTGCTACCCTGGATCCATAGTGGGTCCACTGGGCACGACATCACGCTTTCACGAGCACAGCATTCCTGGGGCCGTTCAAAGAAAACCACGTGGTTCTGCGAGATGTTCACACACAATTGAAAATGCATTGGTCATCGGCTTCGGTGGGATTAGGCAGATTAAAGCAGCATTTAATTTACTGATGTACAGAGAGGTGTCAGTGAGCTGACCAGGGACCAGCAAAGAGGTGACCTGGAGCTGCGTCTCCAGCCCCGCTCCTGACCCGGGCAGCACCTCTGAGCTTTGGTTCCCATCTGTGAAATGGGAACAAGTGTCAGGGCATGGTAATGGTAAAGTGCAGCGAGATGGATGAAAACCATATAATATAATGCCCAAGAGCCATTTGTATAGAGCAGAATGGAATCAATTCTCTCCCTGCAGAACAAGACACATCGGAGCATACCAAAAGCTGCTGAATTTAATTAAAATCATACTATTGTGTTACATTACTCATCTCTGGAAAGAAGCACCTCATGCTGTGCCAAATTTTAGACACGTCCTCTGAAAAATTATGATTTGCTTTTATTTGTGGTCTGGAGCTTGCAAAAATTCTCACAAGATTAATTCTGATGGAAATTCAGTGGGGAAGCAGCAAACTACATCATCAGATAACACAAAGATGATGGGTTTGCAGGAGAGTACTCACAGCATTTAGCACAGCGCGTTGCTCAGTGCCCAAGGGTTAGCTGCATGCCCTGCTTTATCTTTAGCTCAAACGTGAACCAAGTATTTCTGGAGACTATGAGACACGAAAATAACAGCTCATATAATTTTATGTTTCAACACATTATCGCATTTTTAAAAACTTCTCATGCTTTGCTCAAGAAAGCAGTATGATTTTCTCCTCACTTCAGCTCCATGTTGCCGATAACAGATGGATAAAATCAAAAGGGGAATCCAGAGATATCTTTCTCAAAAAGAAAGGAAAAAAAAAACCAAACCCTTTAGGGTAAGAGCACAACCAATCCCTAGGAAACGATTTGGCACTGGTGTCTGACTCAGAAGAAAACTAGATTTGAAAGTGCCACGGCTGAAAATCACGGAATGGTCTGGGTTGGAAAGGACCTTAAAGATGATCTCGTTCCACCCCCCTGCCCCACGCAGGGACACCTCCCACCAGTCCAGGTTGCTCAAAGCCAAACTGGTCAAAGCTCAACGCCCGTCCACGGTGGGGGACGGCACCGCTCGCCCGGGGAGCGTAAAGACAAATCACCGCCAGGATACAAAGACCTGGGACGCACCCCACGGTATTTAACAACCTCCCCACAAGACTCTGCAATGGCCCAACTCTGGCAAAACAAAACCCTTGAAAATTCCCTGGTTTTAACTTGCAGCAAAGCAGCACAAGGAAATCTTTTAGCAGTCGGAGCAGCAGTTTCTCTGCTGTACCTGAGCCGCTGTAGTCCTATGAAACGCCTGCCAATAAAAACAAATATCTACCTAAATATATCTTTCTGCCTGCTTCCAGAGCAGCGCCAGCACTGCTGGCTGCGTGCACGAAAGCACCACCAGCACGTCCCGGCCAAGCGGGTCCTACTGTGCAACATAAACCAGATCTAAACAGACCACCGGGGCTGAGCAGCACTTTCTGGGGTCCACAAGGCACAAAAAGACGCGTTCTCCCTCCTCCCCGCTGGGGTGCAAAGAGACGTGGTTCGTCCCAGAGCACCTGAGCAGACCTTTCTCCAGGCACAGCCCATGGTGGTGCCTCCAGCCCCGTGTCCTCCCTTGTCCCCCACCTCTGAGCCCCCTGTTTTGGACCAGTCGAGCCTGAAGCCCTTCTCCATACCTGGGGCAAGGACTGCATTTCAGAAAGGCCCTTCCAGCACCTTTGACTGTCGACCTACGCACTGACCCTGAAGAGGAGAGAACGATGTTTACGCCTTGCTGTTGCAGCCAGAGGTGGGACTGGCGCAAGGGTGGCCAGAGATACAAGAGGGAGCCCCAAGGGATGTTCGACATCAACAATGTCAATGAGTGATGACAAGGCGGGTGCACCCCAAACCCAGCAAGCTCCACATGAAGCGGAGCTGTGCGTGTCAGGGCCGTACCTCCATTAAGCAAAGCTGCTGGCGGGGAGGGGGCGAGAGAAACTGCCTTGGCTTTTATTAGCAGATGCTTACGGGGTGACCTCAGCATCTCCCAAGCCTACAAAGCAGCCGCACAGGAAAATATGTCAATGATATTTTTCAGACTCTCCAAGGAGCAAGTCTGTGAGGATATATACTTGCCAAAATAAACGTGTTAAAAAGGTTTTTAGCTGGAAAGCAATTGCTTTCAGTCAAGGATCCTGCTTATTGACAAGGGAAGACTCCTTACGGTCACTCCCAAAGAAGGCCTGTCCATGTCACGATAAACCACCTCCCCTTGACCTCCCGCTTGCGGGGTCTGCGGCTGAGCCCCTGCGGGTTTGCGCTGGTCGCAATGGTGGCCAGTGCCAGGGCTGGTCCCAGTCCCAGACTCCCTGCAGCACAGGAGGGCACTGCTCAGCAACCGTACACCCTTCCAGACACCGATTTCTTCCACAGCCTTCTCCATCCATTTTATAGCAACACTTACAGCACGCAAAAATGGATACACAACGGCTGTAAAAAAAATAATGGGCAAAGTGCAATTACAGAGAACACATTGGCAATGAATAAAACAGTCCTTGTAAAACCAGCCTTACAGGAGAAAAGGTCCCGTAACTACCTCCTCACCAGAAGACACTTGAGGACTTAATCGTTAGCAACTTTAATTACTTGCCATTTTCACACATGGCTGGATCCGCCTCCTGTGCAGAGCTGCCATCCCCAGGGGCGGGGGAGCAGAGACCAAACCTGAGCAGCACCCAGCCCCCATCCTGACGGAGAATCTTTGCAAATCCCATAAAAGATTTCCCCTTATCTCCCTTCTTTCCTCCAGGGTGGCAAGGGGAATGTCTCCTTGACCAGCTACACTAAGGCTTGTGCCATCCCGTCTTTTGCGGAAGCAGGTTTTGGGGGGAGGATCAGAGTCTCCTTCGCAGGGTCACCCCCGCTGCAAACGTAAGGGTACCCCCACACCGCAGTGGGGGTCACTCCAACGGGGAAACGCATAAAGTCATGAAATCTGGACAAAACCCCACGTTTAATTCTGAACTGGTGGATGAAGCGTGGAGGAATTTCCAGAGCAAGAGAGCTGACCAGTGAATGAGACACGCTGGGAGCAGAGACAGGCACATTTTGCAGGGCAGGGGCTTGGGGGTCCAGCTCGGTTTGCCCCCCTCTGCCCTGCCCTTCTCCTGCGGGCTCCGGAATGCTGCTCGCTCAGCACGGTGATATTACAACCCCGGGATGCTTGTGACTCTCCCTTCCCATCCCTCCTCCCTCTCACCCACACACACATCCTGATATTATTGGCAAGCCGTAAGTACAGAAACTCCAGGGATGATAACGCTGCAAACCTCATTTGGAGCACGTCAGTCTGTTTTAATAGTTTACCTGGGCAAAACCGAGCCGTGCTGAACCTCACCAGCAAGGCACGGGGTTTGCAGGCAAAGCAGGGCAGGAGGAAAGTCTCCTCTGGGTTAAACCCTCCCCCGTGGGAGGATGCAGGTACAGCTCATTTAACTGCCCCGGCTGCGACCTGGGCTAATCCCAGCCTTGAGCTTCTCTCCTCCCAATTGCCCATCTGCGTTGTAGAGCGGAGACGCGATGGCCTGGATGGTGGTCCGCACCCAACAGGGTGCTGGTGGGCACCGTGTCCCCGACACCGGCTCGGCACGGGATCCGCAGGGGGGTGGAGGGCACCCAGGGGGTCAGACAAGCATCAGGACCAGCACCAGCCCATGCCCTGGAGGGTTTTTCCCCTTCACCAATGTGTCCAGCCTCCTGTAAGCAAAACAGCAAATCCTGACTCCTAATGTACAGGACTTTCAGGGGATTCCCAGGCATCCGAAGCGTGTCCCCCCTCCCGAAGCATCTCATCCCTCCCCGAGATCAAACCTGCCCTGCAGCCACAGGCAGGCAACAGGCAGCTCCCAGCCAAGGGCTTGCCCTCCACCGCCAGCAAATCCACTCCGTCACCTCAGGGCATGCGACCTGCAGACCTTAAACGCCAAGAAAAATGCGCATTTTGGCTTCTATTTATTTATTTGTTTAAATTCAAGGTTAACCTCAGCCCAGGATGATGGGCTGGCCTCGCTGTGTTTGCCTGGAGGGAAAACTGATGTCACTTATTCTTCTGACCTGCTGCCCCAGGGAGCTGTGCCACCCACACGAGGGGGTCCTGCCACAGCCCCCAGCCCGGAAAAAGCTCAACCATCCCCTTCTCCTTCCCGCCACCACCCCCCCAAAGCGTCGTTGACGCTCTGGCAGGAGAAAACCTCCGCCTGACAAAGAGGATTCACCCCTCCTCCCTATTTGCAAACGTTTTTAAATCTATTTTATTAACTGCAGTGCCTCCTGAAGAAAGTCACTTAGAGGTTCAGTTCATATATAAAGGATTTACTTAGATTAAGGGCCCCAGTAAAAGGTCTTTGAACATGCTAACTCCTTCCCGTTTTCAGATGGTTTCACTGCGCGCGCATTAAAAATGCATGCAGGCAGCACAAGCCAATATTCCTTAACCTCCTGCTTTGCTTGCAAAACTCTGCTTCCAGGAAAAACATATATCTCGGGGAGATGAAAAAACACAAGCCCCTCTGCTCGCAGCTCCCATTCAGCCGGTGGAGCCGGCTCGCACGAGGTGGACACAGCCGGAGCCTGGAGACACCGGGATCTACCATGGGCAATGGAGAACAGCCAGGGCTGCAGCAGGAAAGCTTTAAGGGGGAAAAAAAAAAAGCTTTAAGAAAAAAAACATCCTCGTTTATCAGGACCTACAGCAAGAAGTCCCGTTGCCTTCCAGAGAGCTGAGTTTCTCGAGAAAACTTGGAAAGGGAATGAAAACTCGGAAAGAGAATGAAAACTCGTGCTCCAGAGCACAGGAGAACCTTTGCACAGTGCCCCCCGGCCCGACCACGCGGCTTCTGTCTCCTGCAAGACCCTCACCCTCTCGCCTCCCCGGGAAGAATTCAGTGCCCGCCACCGTGAGAAATGGGGTAATGGACTTAACGGGCCACGAGTCAGGTCTGCGGTGGAAACTCCCGGCGTCCTGGCTGTGAAATAAAGGCTCCTTGTTCAGAGACAGCCACGGACGGGCAAGGAGCACGGTGGTAACTCCACACCGCGACTGCCGACGGCCCTCCAGGCAGAGGGAGGAAAGGATGAGAAACAAAAATAATTTAAAAAAAATCCCCCCTCCTCTGCTGAGGGGCAATGCTACACAATGAGGATCTTTTCTTTGTGCCCACATACAGCCCTGTAAAACAACACAGGGATGAAAACCCCCGGAAAAGGGTATTACCCCATTACCGCAGAACCCGTGCTCCCAAAGGAGATCAAAAGGCAGGGCTGGTCCCCAGGGAGCCAGGTGAACAAAGGCATCTCTCACCTCCCCATTCCCGAGAGGGGAAAATCAAACAAAAAACTAAGGGATTCGCCCAGGGCCACTTACGGCACCTGGGGCAGAGCCAAGACCCCAACGTAGTGTCATGCGTCCGCTTTCCCTTCAGTGTGTGCCTTTATCCACAACAGCATCTTTCCTCTGAACGCCCTAAATTAAAGAGAGAAAATATGCCTTTTTCTGGGAGGCACCAATAAGCCTCTTATCATCGAGGGGCTTGTTATACACGGGGCGCTACCCAAAAAATAACCCAGTGCCGTGGTCGCGGTCCTTGCAACTACACGTGGCTTCTTTAATTAGCGGGGAAACATTGTCTGGGCTGTTTGCACAGCTGCGTGCAAGAGAGAAATCTGGTTTTGCAATCGTTAGAGACCATCGCCTGCTAGGAGGGAAGTCTGGAGGGTGACGCTTTTCTGCAGGACTTCGGAAACCTGCAACCGGGACTAGAAGAGAGTGGGAGGAGGAAAGACGCAGCCCGGGCTGTAGCTACAGCTGACAGAGATTAAGCCCAGCCTCAGCAGCGCGCGGCAAACAAAACACTGCATTCAACATCATTTTTTTTTGCCATGTTTTGCCGCTTGTCACTTGTTTCTTTGGAAGAAACACTCTTGTCATCTCAGCATAGCTATCCCGATAGCTATCTGATCTACCCTGTGAGACAGGGTTTCTCTGGCAAGGTTCATGTAGCCAGGAATTATTAGACAGAAAGGCTATTATTTTTTCACTGAATAGCACAGAAGACTGATTTTTATTTTTCTACTCTACATGCCATGAAACTTATTTAAGGACAAGTAATAGGCTTTGGGATTTATTGGATCCTTAATTTGTGTGATCCTGATTCCTAGAGCCCCAAATAGGGGCTGGAGCAGAGCCACACTCATGCTCTCGGGCTGAAGAGCGCACAATCCATAGACCATCCTATTTGCGCTGTATTTAGCCTGGTTCTGAGCGCCGTGCCGAAGCCAACGAGACTCTTCCCATTTATTTCAATGGCAGCATCTTCTCTGGGGGAGGGACCCCAACCACTGGGGGGACCCCAGTGAGCCGAGGGGCAGCGGTGGCTTGAAGTCCCTCCGGGGAGCCGGAGCTGCTGCTGGTTCTCACAGATTAAATTAATTATCTGAGATTAGTTTCTGTCATTGAGGCTTTTGTGAGGGCGTAGCAAGAAATCATCTAATTAAAAGGAAAAAACGTGCCGCAATGGACAAAGCAAGGGCTCTCTGATTGCAGGGGACAGCGGTGATGGGAGGGGACACCCCCGGGGGGGTATTTTCCAGCTAACAGAGGGACAGCAGGTTCTGTTCTTGCAGAGCGGGCGACGGGGAGGAGGAGCAGGGTTAATACGAAGGAAAACAGAGTTAGAAGCAAAGACCCACTAAGCTCTGTGCTAATCTTGTGTAATTATGGTGCCAAAGGCTTCCAAGATAAGGGATTTTAGTGGGAACCATAAATGCTGGTTGTAAAACGAACGAGGAAAAGCCACATATCCACAAGAATAGCACAGAGCTATTCTTGTGGAATCCCTGGATCCCAGCTATCGCCCAACCGCCCATCCCATCCCTGGCAGCGGGAGACCTCAACAGAAACTCCAGGGATTCGGCCAAAGCCTTCCCGGAGGATCGCGAGCTCATTCATCCTCTGAAGGGCCACCAGGACCTCCCCAAAGCCTTGGGAAGGGCTTTGCCAGGGGTGACACATTGCAGCCTCCTCCAGCCGTGCCCCGAGACTCAAACCCAGCCCCTGCAAAGGCACCGCGGCTTGTGCACGTGGGTTCCCCCATTGCTCCCCGCCTCCACACACCTTGGATGTTCTTTTCCCTTAAAATTATCACTGCAGGCTTCTCCAGGGCTCGGGGCTATCCTTAATAATAAATAGACCCTAGCTTACAGCACGTCTTTCTTCCTCAATATGCTTTATAAACCTTCGCCCCCTGAATCTCCCCCCCCAGTCCTGGTAGGATCTGTCAGGTTTAACAGCTGGGAAGGCTCCGAGTTTGTTTTACACGTGAAAAGCTGTTCCCCTCCAGCAACATCAGTGCAGTTAAGGCAGGGAAAATAAGTTCAAGCAATGAAAATGGTGGTGTGGGGTGGTGGGCATGGGCGGCAGGGCTGGAAGTAAGGCAGGGGCCCCATCCAGCCCGTGCCCCCGCACCCTGGGATGCAGCCGCAGACCGATGACATGCTACGCCCTGACCAGAATTACCAGCAGGACACGTTCTGTGGGGAAAAGCCAGTGTGTTTTACAGCTGAGGAAAACAACACAACCCAAAAAAACCCCCCAAAATGGAGGAAACGTTCTTTAGGCTGAGAACTCTTCCCAGTTTTACCTGCGGTCCTAATGAGATGCTGTTGCCAGATTACTAACAATAGTGCACGCTAACAAGAAAACCAATTGCAAACCGATTTTGCAGGGAAGTGAACAAAGCCCAGGATAACAGCTCTGCTTAACAGGGTTGTCTGCTGGTTTTAATTCCTTCTCCGTTGCCCCTTCAGTGAGCAGAGGAGGAGGAGCGGCGCAGCCGGGCAGCCCACCCTGCCTGCCAGGGCCAGGTTAACTATTAACCCCCGTTACCTGCTCAGCACTAACCTGCCTTTGATAAAGCCAGGAAGGAATTTCCCAGCTGCTGGTGACGGAAAGGCCACCCAGGCACTTCTGCAGGGACTGGGGAGTGGGGCAGGTGACGGCTGGGGACAGGGGGGTGACACCACAGCTCCGCGGGATGGGAATTGCTGGCTTTCCCAGGATCCCCGTCCTCGGCTGCGCAGCCCCTGCGGAGGGGACCTGAGCAAAACGTCCAGCCAGAGACACGAAATCCTGCCCTGCCGCCCTCCCCAGCAGGCACACGTACTGCGCACGACTCCTTACATTCCCACTTACTCATTTGTAAACTACTCCCGAGCAGCCGGTGAGGTGTTTTTTCAAGTACCCTGCATCCTTGATGTCTGTTTAACCCTAATATATCCCAGCCATATTAATGCTTCTAGAGAGTCTGATGTGATCAAATACTAGGAATCCGGATAGGGAGAGAGAGCAACGTTACTTAAAGCATCATATTGAAAGCATCTTACCTAATTCCTTTGGTTTGAGCAATACTGTGGAAGGAGAGTCTGGATACTGCAGAGATCACCTGGAAATGAGAGAAAAAGATGCTGGTGTGCTTACTGAAGACAGAGGAAGGTTTGGGGGGAACTCGAGGACCCCCAGCCAGGAATTTGGACCTGAACACCCGCTGAAACGGACGTGCTCCTGTCCCCCCATCAGTGCCACAGTACGGCACCATCGGGGCTCGGAGGACACTATCAACGCAAACGCTGCTTTTGGCTTCACCACTGCGCATAAAAGACGTTTAACCCTCAGCTATAAAGGTACCCATTTAACAGCGCCATCCGAGGAAACCCCAACCCGACGCTCACGTACTAACGTCCAGACCTGCTCCAATAGGTTTTATGCAACACTGAGAACCACTGAAAAAAAAAACCCTCCTGCTTTGTATTTTATTACAAAAGGTTTACAACTCCTTTCGTCTCCCTCCCCCACCAAAATGACCTTACTGAGGCAAACTTGCCAAGACTGAGTGGTTTTGACTTCTTGCATTTCAATAAAGATGCATCATGGGTTTGTCAGAGGTGAGTGCAGACCATCGCCCTGTTCTGGCAGAAAACCGCCAGAAGTGATTCAACAACGAAATATTTTCATCAGCGTCGCAATCGGGAACAGTAAAGCCACCAGCTTCCTCTGAAAACGCCCGTTTTTGATGGAAGTTTTAATTGCTACGCAGAATTTTCAATGAAGACAAACACAGAATGGTCTCAGACCCTTATGGATATAAAACATAGAGTCACAGAATGTGTCGGGTTGGAAGGGGCCTTTAAAGGCCATCTAGTCCAACCCCCCTGCAGTCAGCAGGGACAACGTTTTACTCTTGCTCACATTCATCATTTCAAAGCTACATTGAAAAAAACAAACCTATTATTATTGGACTGGTTTCCCGTCCACTGGAATGAATAGAGATGCCAGCGTCCAGGACACAGATAAAGGACTTTTTGAGCGGTTCCTGCTGTCCGGGGCCCCCGGCTCTTCTCCAGGAGCACAAACCCCAACACCTCATGCAAATCCTCCCCTCTGCAAGACACACAGCCAAGCGCCAAGCTCCTTTTGGGGGGATGCACGCAGGCAGCTCCCCAGGACCGCCCTGGAGCCCAAGCTCCTCCTGCTCCAAACCCCGTCTCCTCCTCCACACTTCCGCAGCCTTCATCCCCCTAATTTTTCTTGTCCTTTAGCATTGCCATGAATTCCAGCCCGGCTGGCGGCTGCGAAGCCCCAGGTGGACCCGAAGCCGGGGCAGCAACAAAGGAGCTGCCACAGTTTGGCATTTAGGGGTTGGCTTTCAGGCGGAGAACGGAGATGCTGAATTATTCAACAGGGCCAACGAGACTCTGGGAATGTCAAAACTTGGCCAAGCTTCTCCCTGGTATAAAGTGGCAGGAACAGGAGTTTCAACGCAGAAAGGAGCTCCAGAGCACGAGGGGATTTTCCTTGCGCCTCGGATTGCCCCCGTGCAATGCTTCGAGCAAAATAGGGTCTTACCAAAGCATCCTTCCATGTCTTGTTTTTAAGATGTTGCCCCTGATAGTTCCCTCTAAGCAGAGGACGTGGATAAGGGATTTTTTATGTTTTTTAATTAGACAAAGCATTACTTTTGCTACTGCTGTCATGAGCACATTTTGGCCTATTTCTCACTCTCAAGAGCCCACCTGGATGGCTACCAGACCACCACGCCGGGTTTTACAGGGATGCCCTGGAGCCACTGATTAGGGCCCATAATTACTGTGCAACTAGAAAAGAAACTGTAAGCTTTCTCAGGCAGAAATTTAGTGCTGCGAATGTAAATGCAGTGAAGTTCTTCATTTTATTACAATCTAACAAAAAAGCAGCACGGGGAGAGCTTGGCGGCTTCTGGCAAAGGTGCTTCAGCCGCGTGTTATCCTGCCAGGGAGCTGCACGCTCCCAGCGCCAGCCGGCGAGATTCCCACCTCCAGTCTGGACAGGCGTTAAGCCAGCCTGGCTCTCCCAGTCCCTCTCACACCCCTGCCCCTGGCCGGTCCCTCCTTTGCTCTGGCTTTGAGAAGCATCAAGAAAAGCCGCGGCTTCTGGTAAAGTCATGCTTCGATGAGCAAATGTGCTCCGGAGAAACCCGAAGGGGCTGAGCCCCCTTGGAAGGAGAAGGCAGCCCTCCCTGCCAGCTCCGCGCCAACCACGTCCCTCCCAGCGCACGCTGCCATTTCCATCTGCATCTTTAAATGAGATTGCCTTTGCCTTTAGAAACAATCTGAGCAGCAACAGCGGAAAAAAAGGTTAAAACATAACTGGGAGTCAAAAGAAATCAGGTCTTACACCCAAAATTGCCAGCCACTTAAAAGACCACTTCGGGCATGTTATTAAATCTCTCTGTGCCGCGGCCTCCCGTCTCTAAAATTCTCCCCAGTCTGGGAGAGGACTGAGTTCATCAGCATCCATGAAAGGCTCCAGGGCTCGTCACGGCTGAGCATCGCTGCCAGCGAGCGGGACCTGCAAATGCCGAGCCCAAGCAGGGTGTGGAGGCTGGGGAGCCCCCCGTCCCCCCTCCACGGGGCTTGAAATAGTCCCAGGGAAGTCCCAGACGGATTGAATGGGTCTCTTCTGCCATCTATTATTAGACTTCTAAAGTACAAAAATCAGTTTATGAATCAGACAGTTATACCGCAGGGTTTGACTTCCAGGGAAATTTAAGAGAAAAGTGCCCTGTTCTCGACGCCAATGGTTTTTCCGCTTTGTTCTTTGATGAAAAGCCCCGAGTGCCGAGCATCCCGGCACATCAAAGCCTGGCAGCCGGCTCCAGCGACGAGCCGGTGCGCACAGGGGCGCTTGCCTCCGCTTCGGCTCCCACACCGATGCTCAGGTAACCCACGCAAAGCGACCCATTTTCGAGGCGTCAGGTACAAAGAGCCTGGAGAGTACCTCCAAAAAACGAGACTGCCCCAATATCAGGGAGTATTTTTTCCAACAACAACTCCCGCTGAGGCGGTAGCCAAGAGCAAGAAAAGCCAAACGCAAGCCCAGCTCCTCTTACAGCTCCTGTGCCAGCCCCCAGCCAGGGAAGTGCTTAAGCATGCGTTTAAGGAGAAGTAATCCTCTCAATTTCAACAGGATTAAATGACATTCTTAAAAGTAAGTCAATCCCGAAGTGTTTGCTAAACTGTGTCTCATTTTCCCTGTAAAGCGGCTCCTTATTCGCTGAGAAACCCCGTAATATTTCCTGCCGCTCCTGGCTATCGTTTTCCATCAGGCCAGGCAGGACCCGCCATGTCCCGCACCCACGCAGCGCTCGGCACAAGGCGTCCCTGATCTCATCTGAGCCTCCTGCAATACGAGGACGTATTAATGCAACTAATACAGACACAACACTAATTGAAATTACAGCTCGCTGGTGATTTATACCTCCCCTTTCTTTTACGGCAGCCTGGAAATGCAGGCGCTTCGTTTCCCAAGGCAGATGGTATAACCAAAAAAAAGATTTCTTGCCGTGGGGTATCTGTTGCCTTTGGGTTTATGCTGATTATTTCATAAGCTTAGGCCTTCGGGTTTCCCCCCTTAAAACGAACCCGCTGCTCAGGACTGGGAAGTGGCAGAACTGCTGCATCCTGGAAGTGCTCCTGGAGCCAGGAGCAACAGCTTCCAAATGTGCTGGGCCCCCGAACCACACTTCTCAAGGCTCCAAGGACCAAAACCGCATCCCGGCCGAGTGTCATGGCATCGCACCGGCCGGGGTAGTGCCAGGGGCTCTCCCGGTCCCATGCCGGGGGACAGCATCCTGCAGACGAGAGGGTTTTAGCACAGTCATTTGAACGCGCTCCTTGGGAAAACTACTTTTATCCGTGCGTTTGTCCTCCGGGAGAAGGAGGGCTGTGGGCTTGAACTGCAGGGGCTTGTGCAGATTTAACATTACTTCTTCCCCCATTTCTCAATGTGATTTCCTCCAAGAAACAGGCACTCGGCGTGCAAGCAAAAAAGCTATATATAACATCCCGCTGACGTTAAGATGCCAGAAGTGGAGCTGCAAAGGCGTGCGGTGCGGGTGATGTACAGATAGACTTTCTCCACACTCGACCTGCAAAGGGAAATTTCTGGTGGTCCCACTGTGCGGAGGTGAGGGATGCCTGTTGCATTCCTGACATTCCAGTGTTTTTAGACAGGAGCTAAATCCAACCACCCAGCTGCTCATTCGCCCACCAGCCGGCCTCACGCAAGGAGATAACTCGCAGCCATGAATCAAGGGAACCAGAAACGGAGCACGAGGGCCGTGCACATGATTCCAGCGGCCGAGCATCAAAGTTCTCATAGAGACCCTGATTTAAAAAGGCACCGGGTTCTGCACTTCATGGGGAAAAATTTAAAAAAAAAAAAAAAAAAAAAAGAGGAAAAAAAATAAAATCAACTCTCAAACTGGGTTTCTGATATCCAGTGGTCACTTGGCAAGAAACTTGGCTGAGTAAAGAACTGGGATTTTTGAACAGAAAAAACCCACACCAATCCCCCCCCCCACTACCACAAGAAATCCACCACTCTTCTTTTTCCTTACTACCAACACTCTCTTTTAGGAATTACGGCTTTAAAAATAAACTAAAGCAAAACAAAAAATAAATGATTACGCTTAGTGCTCTTCTGTTTCCTCCAGCACTGTTTATTGCTGATGCTATCTCTGTGCATCTAGAAAACCCTCAAATAAAGTCTCTCCTTATTTGAAAAAACAAACTGGGCTGGAGAACACTTTGGGTGTGAAGAGCTCCCTGAGCGAGCCGGGGGGTGACAGCCAGGCTTCCGGCCCCCCCCAAGCCCCGGCAAGCTCCTGCTTTCCCAGAACAAACGAATATTTGCTTCTAAGCAAATCAGGAGCTCTGCACAGCGGCGAGAAGTCTGGGCAGAGACCTCCATGTTTCCACCTCTGCACACAGAGGTGGTTTCAGAGCCTGAAATCACACGGAGTAATTTTCTGGTTCGCCCCGAAACTCATGGAAGGCGAAAGAAATCCTCAGGCCAAACATCCCCGGCCTCTGTGCGAGCAGAAACCTGGCCCCAAATTCACAGACGAGCTGGCTAAATTATTTCGTAACTGGATAACGGCATCCAATAGTAAAGACACTGACGTGAAGAGTGCCAGGACAAGGCTGCTAGAATAAAAGCAGCCGTGAGAGCGAGCAGGATTTCACCCAGTCGCCTCCAGTTCGTGGTGCTGGGGAGCCCTGCATTTGCTCCCACTGGTGGCAGTGGGGGGTGAGGTCAGCTCGTGTTTGCTCTTCTCCCCGTCTTGAGGAGCATCCCTGCCCACCTCGGGCATTTCCCAGCACCTTCCACCCAGCTGCACGCACACACCCCCGGCCGGGGCTCTGCACCACCAGGATCCCGTATTTGCAAACCAAAGTGTCCCCAGCAGTTTCCAGCCTCCCATCTCCTCCGTTTGCATACGCCCCCCCGACGATTCAACCCCACAGCTAGACCAGCCCTGGAAAGTCAGTGTAGCCAAGCGCTGAGAGTGAGAGCCGGCACAAAACACAACCTGCTCACTCCGGATCAATTATTTGTGCTCCACGCGGGCTTCTTCCTAGTGCATAAACCTGCAAGACCTTCCAGCACGCGTGCAGCGAGCGCAGCACACGTTAAACCTACAGCTGCCTTCCAGCCCTCTCCCTGGACACCCCGCAGCATCCCACAGATGGTACTGGGGATTCCTGAAATCAACATCTCCTGGTACAACACGGTACCCAAGAAGAGCGCCGCTGTACATGGCTACGGCGGGAGAGCGGCAGCCCCTGGCCAGGCAGGAGGAATCAGACCGCAGTGATTTATGTCCTTAGGATGCCAAGGGAGGGCAGAGCCCCCGTTATGGGACCAAATCGGTTTGAATTTCCTACACCCAGGGCTCTCTCCACTCAGGTGGACCACATCCACCTAGCTGGCTGCTGAGGACGAGGGCTATTAAATAATAATCCATTTGGACAACTGGATTGTGCTTTTCCAGTGCCTTCCGGAACAGCTTCCCCCGCAGCTCCTGCCTGGGGATGCCACGGCTTCGCCTCCTGTTCCCTTTTCCAGGGGGAAAGGCAATGCACTGGGGAGGAGTGGTGTCTGCTGGTGTGCAGCATTCAGAGAGGCACCAGCTGAGCGGATTTCGGCTGATACATATTTGATAAGGATTTTAAATCAAAGCCAGGGAAGTTCTCCCGTGACAGTGTGTCCGTGGCAGGCTTCTCTCCCCATATTTCACTACAAGGACGACGCAACAGATGGGGAACTCCGTGATGGAGGTATGGGAAAGCCCTCCTCCAACAAATACCCATTTCCAGGGATCCTTGACTGACAGTCCCTTTTGATTTATTGAAATATCAGCAACTTGGGACGTTGCTATGGAGCTGCAGACGAGCTTTAGAGCACCCATCAAATCACAGGAGATGGAAGAACCAGAAATGTAAAAAAAAAACCAAACAAAAAGCAAACATTTGCTGGACCAGGTGGAGAACAACAGAATTGCTCAGCTTCCAGCACCCCTCTGGGGTGCTCCCATGGCCTCAAAGATGTAGTAAATATGTAGTAAATGTAGTAAATATCATCCTAAAGCCCAAACAGCGGATCGGTGGAGAGCTGGCCAGGGCTGCTGGGACCGCGTGCCTCTCCGGGGCTGGGCTGCTATTCCAATCCGCAAATGGGATGCAGGAAAACCAGGTACAAGCTGGATTTTGCTTCTCAAATTCAGCGAGGCAGGCTGGACCTACACACTCCTGCCTTTTCTAAAGGGATCCTTGGCGATGGAAGTAGCAAAGGGTTAAAATAATCTCAAGTGAACATCTGACACAGATTGTCCCCAAGACCTCTTAGCCACAGTTCAGAGCCCCGTGTCAGGCCGCGTTAGGGTTACTGCTGTGTTACAGGGACGAGCGATTACACCTCTCAAGATAATGAGGTTAAGCCCTCTAACGAGAGCCCATCATCAGAGATGCACTTTAGGCGAAAGCACCTTTATCAAACCCAAAACCTCCTCTGAGAAAGCCGGAGGAACACGCACCGGAGTTCTGCATTCTTCCCTTACAAGGGGCTGGGGAGGAGTGACTCCCCAGCAAGGCTGCCTTCACAGGAGTATTTCCCAAAGAAAAGCTGCAATACATACAGAATTTTTTACAGACCCGCCTAAAAAGGTCTAAAATACACTCCCAGCCAGTCCATGCGGCGTTTGGGCACCAGAATCGCTCCCCATGCCCACGGCTCTGCTCCCCGGGGCCCCGGCACCTCGGTGCAGGGTGAGCCGGGCCGCGCTGGGGGTGCAGCGGGGAGGCAGCCCGGAGCATCCGCGTCCCAAAGCGGAAATCCTTGGCAGTTGCGATCTGTGGCTGCCATGTCCTCAGGGGACCCCCACAAATCCATACTTGATAAGCACTGCGTCCCACTTCTGCATAACGAGGGTGTAAGTGAGCTCGATGTCTTTGACCCCCTCACCGTCCCCAAGGCTTCAAGAGGGGGAAAGGCACAACGCGGCTGGGGGAGCACCCGTCCCACCAGCAAGTGCCACCCCAGCAGTGCCCGGAAGCATCACCTGCCATAACGGCAAACGCAATGAACGCCCAAAGCTCCTGGGCAGCTTCGGGAGTTGGGCAAAAACTGGCCTGATGCAGAACGGTCATCGCCAAAGAGAAGGGGGAAAACCCCCATGGGAGCAGAGAGGGAGCAAAGGGGAGAAGAAGGATTTTCTCCCGGTTCCTCTGCGCCCCACGGTGCCGCTGGCACTGCCAGCAGCTCTCCAGGGAGCGAGCTCCATCTCCAGATCAATCCCAGATGATAAATTACATTAGAAAAGAGGAGAGGAACAGGATGCTGGGAAGAGAAAGGAGGTTCTGGACCTGAGCCTCAGGCACTGTAAAATCACCCCCACTCCCATCAGCGGCTCTGATTTACAGCCCGGGCTCTGCATCGCGGCTCGGATAACTCCAGGGCTCCGGGCAGCCCCTCCGCTTCCAGAGCACCGCTGTGCCGTGAGGTCCGTTAGCTGTCGTGGGCTGCTCCAAGCACCGCTGCCATTACACTGTATGTGTTTGGCTGGTCTTTTTTAAAAGAGGGTTATTAAATCCAGCATTATTTTGCATTAAACCCATGACTCGGCCACATTACGTGTTGGGGGTTGCAAACAGTAAGTCACTGGCAAAGCCTCCGCTGATTTCCAGTGGGAACAGGACTCGTACCATTTTAACATGTTTATTTGGAGCTCTTTGGAGCCGGCATAATGTCTGCTATCGTGTCGCCTTACAGCAGTGGGCAGTCATTGCAAAACCAGCACCATGCCCTGACAAGGAGTAATTCACGTGGATTTATAGCTACCGGTAGAAAAGCTCTACACGGTATCACACCACCATAAGCTTCCCAGACGCACACACATCCTTCTCCCATATTTAAAGACATCGATCTGTCTTTTCCTCTTACAGTGCAGCTGGGTATCAGAGGGAACCATCACACATCTTTTAGGGGGCAATAAGCCCCGACGTCTGTGCGTAAGGAGGTATCTGCGCTCCTCCGTGTGTCCCCTTTGTGATACGGATGTCCCCATCCCACCCCGAGCCAGGGCCACGGCAGAGCAGGGTCCCTCGGCTCCCCGGGACACGGGGACGATGCGAGGGCAGAAGCAAAGCGACCCGTCACGCAGACGCACCGAGAGCTGCAAACAAGCCGGAGCTCAGTCTCTCCGTGCCGCTCCCCGCACCGCCCACGGCTCCCAGCGCAGAAATTAATGCCCTGAAACTACAGCGCTTGCTTTATGCTGCAAAGTTCCTTTGCTACAACAGCAGTAAATACTTATTCCACTACTTAATGGCCTCTCTCCGCCGACACGGCTGCTGAGCTGCTGTCTCGTTCGGTTACTTTTACTATCACTATCCGATAGCCCGGCAATGACGGGAGTGAGGAGCTGGCTTCGATGGGGCTTGAAAAGCCGGGGCAGGGGGGAACCCAAGCAGCTTCTCAAGTGAGCTAACACGAAAGCCAGCCGACACGAACTGAGAAAGCACCTGCTGAAAAATGTAATAGAGATTGCCTTTGATGGCCCCGAAACACTCGAAGCAGCAAGCTGAGCCCCCAGGGAGAGCTCAGCAGCACCCATGGGTGCCGATGAGGGCACAGGGCGAGGGCACGGCGAGGGCTACACTCAGCAGAGCCACTAGTTTGGGGCAAACCCGATAGCGTGGTAGGTGCCACCACGCTGGGCGACACAGACACCGCGGGCTTGGAGAAAGCACGGAGACGAAGCCAAGGTCAGGGCACGGCCCGGAGGAAGCTCCGGGTGAAACGAAGGAACCAGTTTCCTGTGAACGGCGGGGATTCACGGGGCACGGGTTGAGCCGTGCCTGCTGCAAACACACCCTGCGCGCTGCCACCCGCTTCCCTCCCGCCTGGGGACACGTGTCCCCTGCGCCGGGATAGGACGAGCCTGCCCCAATGCGAGGGCTTGGAGAGACGCTGCCTCTGCAAACACCTCGGCCAAGAAAACAGAAGAGACCCTGAAATCGCATCTTTACGCCCCCAGCACCGGGACTGAGCAAGGGAGACCCAAGACTCGGCGCTGCTGCAAAGGTCCTGGCGAAGGACGGGGGAATGAGCTCGCCCTTGGCAGCGGAATGCGAGAGGGTGCCCAGGACCGCTGGGAACGCCACGCGCAGCCCGTCCGCCAGCACCCGGCGCTGCTGCTAAACAGAGAAAACCCAAGTGCTCGGCGGGAGGTGCTGGGGTGAGAGTCCATGCGATTGCACGTCCTCCTCCCGCAAAACGCCCCCCTGCACCCCCACCGCCTTCCCTGCCTCCGCTTGGCCCCATCAGCTCGCACAGAACTCGCAAATAACGGGGAATAAGGCAACTGCTAAGCGCTAGCGTAAGAAAGGAAGGAAAATGAAAAGCCTTGATATCCAAAACCTATTTATGGGAGAAGCTTGTTAGCGCCTCTGAAGGCTGATTTGGAAATGAGTCATTAGCCTGTGCCACAACTGCGGGGTTTAAGGTAACACCAGCCAATCTCACATTTCTGCACGATATGGAACAGCACTCATTAAATATTAAGCGAAACTATTTCAGCACCGGCGTGCGGCAGCGCGTGGAACGGAAACCAAGGATCAGAGGGACGTGGGATTAACCACGAGCCCGGCTGGATGCTCCCGCTCTCCACAGCGGCGCACGATGGACGGCAGAAAGCGCATCCTTCGGCCTCAGAGACGGCAGTCGGACAAACGCCCTTACGGGACAGACCGTGGGATATCCATCCCAGTCCGATTTTAAAGGAGGAATTGTCCTGCCTTAAGTTTCACAGAAGGTGGAGGAGAAGGATGCAATGTTTTCCCCCCGTTGATCTTGAGATTTTAATTTTATTCATGCTTGCACGTGTCTGCGACTCACGGGGCCTCCTGGAGAGCTGTCCTTGTATTTCTGTCCCTCTGGAAGTATCTCCCCGTCTCCTCCTGGGGCTCCCCCACTCCCGGGGGGGCTGCATCACCTCCCCAGCACCATGACCCCACACTTCTCATGCAATCCCAGTGCGTCCCAGCATACACTGGCTCTGCTGACCTGCGAAGCACAAGTCAGTCAAATTTTGCCTTTGCTTAGAGCAATAATGGAATATTATTTGGGCAAAGGAAACCAGCAGGGAGAAGAAACTAAGAGCTTCAGTTTTATCGCAGCTGGGATTTCAGCATCGTCCTGATGGATGCCCAAAGACAAGGAGGATTCCCAGAAACACCTGAGTCCGAGCTGAGGACTGGCTGCCTTCCTCCGGACCAAGGATATTACAAAATTGCCTCTTTAGAAAAAAATGCAGCCTGTAACTGGAGAGGGTTCATTTGCATAGCTTTGTAAGAGTGAGAAGAGCTGGCTACAAAAGTGTGTCCTTCGGGAAACAAAAGGCAATGAAGCCAGGGAACTGTGCTTTCCTGGAAGACAGAGGGGGGAAAAGACACAAACAAACTGACCAAAGCAGGGGTTTGGTTCAGGTCACCGGAGCAGACACTCAGGCGAGTGCACAGTCACCGAGGGAACCTCCCGGGATGGCTGCGATGGCTCCATCGGCACCAGCACGGCTCCGGAGCTCCTCGCCTCCGTGCCCCAACGCGGCTCTCTGCTCCGTCCAGCCAAGCCGGCTCCTTCCCTCTGCTCCCTGTTAACATCGCAGTGGATGCCTAATGCAGCCGGAGCGATGCCGAGCAGCAGAGGACGGAGCCGAGCGGTGCGGCGGCAGGGTGCTGGGCACGGCTGAACCTGTCCCCTTCCCCAGCCGGGCATGGCAGCGAAGGCACATCGAGTGGGCAGCTCTGCCATCAGCCCACCCCAAAAACACGTAGGGGGAATCAATCCCCCTTTAAAGAAGAAAGGAGAAAAGCGTTGCTGGCCGGGCGTAAGGGTGGCACACAAGGCCGGGATGGCCCATTTCTCTCAACATCCAACCCAGCATCCCGAATGGCAGAGAGCAGGTTTGCCCAACGCGTCTCCTGGCCACACAGCCCTCCCCGGGTTTGGACAAGATGCACGATGTGGTGCTACGGGGTTGCTGTCACAGGGATAAACGCCTGCCTTTGCTTTCTGTAAGCAAGTACATACGCAACATTGCTGATATTCCCAAGACACCCCAATTCCCACTGATGCATCTCGGGCTCTCGGGCAGCCCCAGGGATGTGCGCGGGGCTGAGCGTGGGACACCCGGGGAGGCTCCTGCAGCGTTCCTGTAACACCACGGTCATCAGCCACCACTGAGCACTAACGAGGTGCCCAAACGAAACACGGCAGCTCTGCCCAGTGCTGGTACATGGAAAAAAGCGTACAGAAAGCACGGCCGTACCATCCTGCATCATTTTCGAAGCCCCCACAGTAGTGGGGAGAAATGCAATTACACTTCCAAATAAAATCATGCCTAAAAGCAAGATGAGGGAACTCAACCAAGCCCCAGTCAGGCCCTCAAGTGCCAGTTCGAGCAGTCACCGTTTATTGAAAATAGTTTCCCCACAGTTTACTCACTCTTCCCGTCTAAAATCTTCCTGCTTTTTCCAGAAAAAGCATCCTTGCACAAGCCCAGCTGCTCAGAGGCCACGAAACGCCCTCCTGCTCTGCAAAAATGACGGCCACCGTCCAGCCTGCGCTGCAGGGTTGCAAGGGATCTGCTGCCAAAGAGACGCCTTCCCTTCCTCGGGGAGAAGTGACAATCAGGCAGGAAAGATGTTGAAGGCATTAGCTCCGGCGTGGGAAGCCGTGAAACCCGTAGGAGGACGCGGGTGCTAACGGCTCCCACCTCAGCCCGTGCAAACTGGTCGAGTCTCTGCTGGAAGCCGCCACGCCGTGCTGACGTACACCTGCTGGGCACCTGGCCCTTCGTGCTTAGAGAGGAGCAGGAACAGAGGAGGAAGGCGGAAAGAAAACAACCCTTAAATACTAATTAGCTTAAAACGCTGGTAAACAGATTTACGCAGGCGGTCTGCAAAGCCCTGGCCGCGGCGGCTAATTGGGGCAGGGAAGGCTGGAGGCAGAGCTCGGCTTGCATCGCCTCGCGTCGCCACGTGGGACCGAGCCACCACAAAGACACATTGTGCCAAGGTATCTGAGCACCCGGAAGAAAACACCCGCAGAATCATTTCCATGCAAGGGAAGGAGAAATGTCGCCGGCTGAGAGCAGCATTCACCGAGCCGTCGTGTTTCCAGGCGGTCCAAACCCTGCCCCTGCTGCTCTGGATCTCTACAGGCTTTGGAGATCCTAGGAAAGCATCTCCGTCTTGCCCCCAGGGCTCGGAGCCTACCTTGTGCTAAGCGGGGTGGTTATAATTATCCCATCTCTGCTACGCACGGATATAATTAGCAGGAAGATTCAGTGGAAAGCGTCCCGCAGCTGACTCCCGATTCCAGAGCACTGATGCAAGTATCAGGAATGACAGGATGGCCAAGCCATCACGCTACGAAAAGCGGCTGCAGGCAGAGAGGCGTTTGTCTTACACCACGGGGAACACCCTGACAGGCTGAACTTTGGTCAGAAACCAGCTGCTCCTGCTAAACGTTTGAATTCAGGGAGTTTTAGTTAAGTTTCCCCCCCAACTTGCAGGGCACCGACTCCAGAACCCCATCCCCTCCTTCTGCTCTGGGACTTTCTCTGACTCCAGTCGTAGCTCGTGATGCCCAAAGTCATGCATCTAAGCAAAATCCCTCATCTCGTGACTCCAAAAGAGCCGCCCAAGCCTTCCCGGGGGGGTATTTGCACCCTGAGAGCAAGCATTGCGTGGAAAACGGGCAGCACACCTTCACGGAGGCTGGTGGAAGGACACCGACCAGGGTGTCCTCACCAGGTGTCCCCAGACATGAAGTTCTCTTTGGACTGGGCTCTAAATTAAAAAGCCACAAGCCAAGCGAGGCCACAGCGGTGCGGCAGCGGAGCGATGCTGTCTCGGCTGTTTAATCGGCTCTGCCTGGAGGGACCCGAGGGAGTTCCAGCCAAGGGGATCGCAACGCGCTCCCGCAGCCCCCAGCCCGGGGAGGGACGCTGCAAGGAGAGGCTCTCCCCCAAAAGCATCCCTCCCTCCCCCCAGTATTGATTGGATTTGTCGAAACAGATGGAAAAGACAGCTAGTCAGATGGAAAACACGGATAACCAAACCTGCTTCCGAGAAACTGGCTTAAGTCTGCATTAAGTTTAATCCCCTTTGATCAAGGCCTGGGATGTAAGCAGAAAATATTACAGATTTTCACATACCTTTAAGTTCCCATTTCCGCCCTGCCCTGAAATGGAGTTGGGCGGTCAGAGAAAAACATACGGAGCGCAAAAAGAGAGGTTTAGGAACATTTCACACGAAAGCATCCATATGAAAGCAATCCATTCGCACAATGGCAATTTACCTACTGAAGAGAGGGGGCTTGAAATTCTCTGTGGCTTATTTCCTTCATCTTTATTCCAGCTGCTAAAGAAAAAAGTATAGCAGTATTAAAAAAAAAAAAAAAAAGTGTTAAAACACCAGTTCTTTGCATGTTGCAGAGCCCCCTGATCCCTGGCACGGGCACGGCATCCAGACACGTGTTTCTCCGATGAAGTTTAATCCCTTCCAGCCCCAGAGCAGTAGCAGAGACGGGGGATGCCCACACCAGGCAGGCAGGAGCAGTTCCAAAGCCCAGCAGACCACAGGCAGGTTTGTCCCTCCCTGCAACACATCCGTGGATTTTGGCTTGGAGGGTCAGAGCGCAGCCTCGCCATCTCACTGAATAAAAATCATGGAATCATGGAATGGTCTGGCTTGGAAGGGACCTTAAAGCCCACGCAGTCCCACCCCTGCCCTGGGCAGGGACACCTCCCACCAGCCCAGGTTGCTCCAAGCCCCGTCCAACCTGGCCTTGAACCCCTCCAGGGATGGGGCAGCCACAGCTTCTCTGGGCAACCTGGGCCAGGGGCTCACTTCAGTTCCAGGCTCTGCCAGCAGCCAAGACGCACGGAGCCACCTGCAGCTCCAAGCTTTCCACGCAGGCACCCATCCACCTGGATGAAATACTTCAGTTTCCACAGCTTTAAGTTTAAAAATAAGGGGGGGCAGGGAGGAAGCCCAGAAGACAAGAAAGCTGCAGAAGAACTTGATCTGCTGGAAAAAACAGAGCTGACGACCTCCAGAACCACGTGCACAGGGAACACGTCAGCACTGGTGGGTGCTGGTGCCGGAGAGAGTTGTGGCTCTGTGCTGCCCACATCCCGGCCCCGATACCCCCAAACCCAAACTCACCTCAAGCAGGAACAACTCAGGAGAAAGGGAGAACGGTAGGAAGCAAAGCGCAGGAAAGCAAGCATAAACTTTATTTCATTAGCCCTAATCTTCTCCCGGACTCCAGAGAGGAGGCAAGCTCCTTGTAAACTTTGGGGTTTTATTATTATTACAAGCCGGCTTGCCAAGCAAAATTCCCCAAAGCCAGCCAGGTCTCAGCCCGCCTGGGACCGGCGCTAACACGCCTGCTAAGCATCTCCGATCCTCCAGCCCCTGGTGACACTTGGACTCGCAGCCGAAGCCCATCACGTCACCAGGGGCTGCTCCGTGACCCTGAAAACTGCTCTCGAAGCTGAGACACCGCTCGGTGCCGCTCAGCTCCCGGCTTCATCTTAGATCGTGTGTAAACGCAAGGTCCTGGTTTCATACGTAACTAATAACCTTTGGAAAGATCACCCCGGGCACGCTGCAGCAGTTCAAGTGTGGGGCAACAAGGAAGCAAACTTCTCCCTTTCCAGACTCGGGAAACATTTAATTCAGGTTCTGACTTGTTTTAAAGCGAGAGCACCCACCCCTTCCTCCTGAGAGCATTGCCTCCATCGGCTTGAAGAGGCTCACAAATCTCACAAATCCACTTTTGAGCACATAAACAAGCAGGGAATCCTTTACCCAGAGCCTGCACCACTCTGTGAATCTCTGGAAGCATCCAGCAAGTCCGGAAATCAGACACACGAACTTCAGTCCTCCAGTCCTGCAGATTTGGCCGCGATTACCTCCCCTTCCCCAGGTTTCTCCAAGGCAAGGAAGGAGCGATGCAGGACGCCGCTCGCGGAGGCAGGCAGGAGAACGTGCCCGTCGCTCCCTCCTCCCGTCCAGAGGGCACAGAAAACTTCACATCACAAGCAACCACCTAATTTTTCCAGGCTATCGAGAATCAATTAAAAGCCCCAGGAGCACAGGCTTTTCCGATACAGAGCTGTCCGGTTCCACGCTAAAGCCATCACGAGGAATTTACTGCTCTTGAAAGACGGGGAAAAAAAAGCCCAGAGGTGCCAGATGCTCTACTCTGACTGAACTTTTAGATGCTCCACGCCAGGCAATAAGGAGAAATCCCTCGCACACGTGTCCCTGCCTGTTTCTATCCACTGACCTCCGCCGCCTCGCACCCCTGAGCCGGAGCGATGTGCCACCAGCACGCTGCTGCCCTGACCCTGCATCTCCGTCACCTCTTATCTGTCCCCAGCGTGTCACCTCTGGGTTTTTCCCTGCAGACATGGAAAACAACTCTGTTAAATTCCCGATTCCTGGAGGAACAGGCAACTAAACCAAGTTGCTTGGAAGAGCCAAGGCCAGGAGGCGGCTGCCCTGCGGCGCGGGGGGAGCTGAGGACAGATCTCACTGGGAAAAAAGCTGACTCTTCCAGCAGCAAGGCAAGCAGAAACGCACCGCGCTCTTCTCCCTTCTCAACATAAAACATGGTATTTTTTTTTCCCTAAACCACTTTTCATTCATGGCACTGAAACCAAAGCAGGATGTCTCCAAGCAGTTCCGAGCAGCGAGGAGAAATTCCCAGCTCCTGATGCGAGGTCAGCCATGACACTTTGACTCGATGATCTGAAAGGTCCCTTCCAACCTAGACGATTCTATGACCTTTTTTTCCTGTTGGTTTGCAGCATTCGGGGGGACAAAAAATCCCAAATATTTAAATTCTTATTCTGTCAGCCTGAGAGCTACAGGCAGGGGCCAGGGTTGAGTATCAGAGCGAGGGACGTGCTCCTGATGTTGATGGCTTTCTCTTCCTTGTTGCACAACTCCTGCCCAACTTCCCAGGAACTGCAAGAACCCTTTGAAAAGAAAGAGGCTAATCTGGGAAAGGACGGCTCCGCCAGGCTTACAAACACCACCAAGAGCTGCTCTCTTTGCAATTATTTTATGGTTTATAAAAAATGAAGAGTCTCAAGATTGTGCAATGGAGTAGGGAAGCCAAGACGGCCGTGCGCAGTACAGATGCTACTCCTCCTCTTCCCTGCCCTCCCCAGAATGAGATATAAGGATTCTTTTTCATTTTTGTATATATTCTGCTTCACTCCTGAAAAGCTGCTGGTGAAACACTTTCCAGAAATAAATGTTATTTCAGAAATAAAAAAGGCGTTTCCATCAATAATATTCTGACTGCAGGAATAACCCTCGGTTCCCCTCTGATTTGTTACTCAAAGGATGGTTCTCAAAATAGCAAAATCTGACTTCCCCCAAACCCCGATTAACTAGAAGCACCAGCAGAGGTTTTCAAACACGACTTGCTATTTAGAGCCCCCTCCCACCCCCTTGGCAGACCAGTTCCCGTACTGGGATCTCCAGAAGAGCCCAGGGCATCCCTGGAGAGGATGGCACCGCACACGCTGGCCGTGCCACTCTGACGCTTACAGCCACATTTTTTCCATGGCTTAATTCCATTGTGTCAATTAATCTATTCACACCTGCAGAAAGGCGGGAGCCTGGGGCTAGTGGAGACGGAATCCACAAGGACGCTTTCCAGAGACTCTGATAGAAACCACCTCCCTTCCTCACATACTGGTGGATAAATATATCCATAAAGTGCTTTGATTTGACTGACTACGTTAAATTTAGTCTTCGCTCTGCCTCTGCAGACAGCACATTTACAGCTATGTGGGCGACCGAAACAGGCATCCCACAGCAGCCCGCGCACCGGCGTGTAAAACAACTGCAGTAAAAGATATCCAAAATATTGGCTCCCTTGGCGGGGTGTGCGCGGTCACAGCTCACAAATTACAGGGCGGAAGGGAAGCTGGATGGATTTCCACGGTCACTACCGTACAGAGGGCGAGACAACATGATCTAAGGGTCCCTGCAGACCTAACAAATCCATACAGCTGTAAAAAAATTAAAAAAAAAAAATAATAAAAATAAAAAAGCCCCATAGATTAGATCTCGGCTGCCTCCAAGAAAAAATAAAAAAAGGAAAGAAAGAGTCAGGCGTGATGTTTTCAGTCAATGATTTAAGGAATGTAAATAGCTTTGTCAAAGATGCTCAGGCAGATTCCCCAGCTGGATCCTCCACCACGAGCTCAGCTTCGCTCTTAGGACCCGCAGTGCATCAGGATGGCTTAACACAGCAGGAGAAGCACACTGGCGAGCCCTGGTTCTGCTGGAGACGGCGGGCGGGAAACATGGCTCCGGGAGCACTTACATCCCGAGGGAACAAGATCCCGATGGTCCCGGCGCAGCCCCCGCTCCCCCCGGCTCAGCGTGCGGTGCCAGGAGAGATACAGCAGCTCCTCGGATGAGACGGTGCGGCTCCCAAAGTGTCACCAGCTGTTTATCTACTGCTAAAACGCGAGCGTTTAAAAATTAATAGGAACAGATTGAGCAAGCGTGGAACACGCAGAAACCAGAAGCTTCGAGGAATTTCAACACGCAACGTTAAAATCGCATGGGCTGTAAAAAAAAACGAGCTCCAGCCCCGGTACAGGAAAGAAATGCCAAAAATACACACACATAATCACACATTCAGCCTGGGAGAGGGAGACGCGGCCCTAACCACCACATGCTCCTTCTTCCAGCCCTTTAATCAGACTTTAGAGACAAAGAGCGGGTGGACGGCACCGCGGTCAGCTTTGGATTGCAGGGGGAGGGGAAAAAAAAGAGCTTTATCTCTGTGTTAATAGAGGTTCACTTCAATACGGACCACAAGGTTTGACCACGGGCTCGGGTTTTCAATGTACATCGTTGCCAAAGGTCATCAATTTTGCAGCAGGATGGATGCATGCCCTAGATGACGCAAGAGGGAACGGAGGGTCCCCAGCAGCCACGTCGTGCATTTACTGACAGGCTACGGCGGGAGAAAACACAGCAAAAAGAAAAAAAAAAAAAAGGAACAGGAATTACTGGTCCCAGAAGGGCAGGGCTGCAGAGCTCTGGACAGCGTTATAAATAAAAGCCAACACCTAAAACTGCATCCCAAAGGCCGCTCATGCAAATCTGCAGATGAGATCAGAGCAACCATTGCAGAAATAACTGCTGTCACGTCGGGCAGGAGCAGGCCAGCAGCGGAGCTTCGCAGAAAACCTCTCCCTGGAGCTCCCGTCCGGAGCTGAGATAGTTTGCAATAATGCAGGTGAAGCCGCTTTCCGTCCAGTGGAGCTCCTGGAAACGTCTGACAAGTACTTACTTGTAGCGAGGGAAGGGAACAGGAAACTAATATTTGTTCTGAAACTAGTATTTGTCCTTAGTTGGCTCTCTTGACGTTCTCTGCCTAGCAGTGAGACCGGCGAAAGCACGTTTAACTTGGAGGTTGAAACCTTACTGACTTCACCGCAGCTAACGAGCAAAGCTCGTCACCACACGGCAATTTACATAGCAAGAAACCCAAAAAAGCCCCGGGTCAGGGTGAGACCCTGCTCAGGTGCCTCACACGGGGCCGAGACAGTGGCCAAAACCACGCACTATGAAAATCCACACGGCAAATAACCTGTTTAACGGCAGCAACCGCTGAAATTGTCAGAGGAAAAGCTCAGCCTGGCATAAACCTCCAAATTTATCTCCAGCAAAAAGAAGAAATGGCTTTCTCCTGGGATAGATATTGATAAGCATTTTGGTTTTGTCCAACAGAAAAAAAAAAAAGAAAAAAGACAACGTTTCCTTTGAATCCACAAACTTCCAAACAAAGTATTTTCCATTTTTGGACAAAAAGGCCCCAAAATGTCCCTGAAAATGGGGTTTTAATGCCTTTTCCCCCATCTGCTATAAAGGACGCTTTTTGTTCAAAACATCTTTTTTTTTTCCATGACATATTTTGACCAGATGTAGATGATGTGCCAGGACTACAGAAAAAGAGCATTTGATAGCACTACCAAAAAGATAACCCGCTCCCACCAACCCTTGCAGAAGAAAAACCTTTCATTGCACGTCGGGTCCTCGGCATCGAGCTGCACCGGTATCGTTTCATCAGCCGGCGCAGCAAACCGGTCCACAGGGATGGATCTGAAAGGTTTGAATAATTCCACATCAAGATGAACCGTACTTGGATGAGGCTTCCACCAAAGCATCGAGACAGGACGAGACCGGGCTGCGAGAAGGGAGAGGGGGGGAAAATATATTCTTGTCAAAATGACATTCCCCTTAGGAGTACAATCTCCACAAAAGCGTTTACCCGGGCGCATTGTGTTGGATCTCAGATTCGGCACTTCTGAAACACATTATGCTGGGTACTTGAATAATTATGTTTGACTTATTTAACAATTTAACATTCGCACGCTTGGCTTTACAGCTGCAGGAATAAAATCACATGTTTGAGCGACTAAAAGGAAAAAAAAGGACGGTTAGACAATATATGGATATTTATGCAGGCATTCCCCGCTCTGAAATTACATTCGCAAAGGAAACGTTAAGCCGAGCAAATTCTCTCCCTTGCTGGCTGTAAATGAGGTTTTACGTGGTACAACTGGTCAGCCGCAGTGGTGGAGGTGGAAAAGCGAGGGCAGCAGCGGGATGCAGGCAGGACGGGCAGCTGCCTGCGCTTGAGACGCTCCAGCACCAAACGCCTGCGTTCCCCCCACGGCAGGACCTTGGGGCAGGCTGAGCTGAGCAGGAACCCATCCATCCAACCCCACCTCCCAACACACCTCGTAGGAAAACCCACCCCACGGGGTGATGTGCGTCAACCGATAAACTCAGCGGGCACCTGGGCTCTCCTCGGGGCGTTCACGGGCACCCTGAAGGTCAAACGAGAACTGAGTTTCTCCTCCCATCAGCACGGTCCAGACTCGGTGGTGCCTCTCGAACGCCGTGGAGGAACCTCACGCGTGGCAGCTTGTGGCCATCAGTCAATGGGACTTGTTTTCCAGCTGGTGCGTGCAGGGAAACACAGCTCTTCTGAGCAAGCACGGCGTGCCAGGAACACAGGGGCTATAAACGGGGCTCTCCATCATTTAATCGACCCGGGACCGGGGCTTTCTTCTCTACACCACTCGCCGGACCTTAAGTGGGGCGATGGGTTTAATACTTACCCCGAGGATGTTCCTGGCAGTAGCCCGGGCTGTCCCTCCCTGCCACCAGGAAACCCACACCGGCACGGCCCCAGCTCCTCTGCAACATTTATCAGGGGATCTTCGTTACACTGCCCGGTACCCGACACCAAGGGGGACAGTGAATAAGGATGCCCATGGAGAAGAGGGCAGAGAAAAGGGAACAAATGGAAAAAAAAAACCTTCCAAAATGCCAAATCACCTGAGCCACATACCCCATGGCTGGGATCTCCTACGAGCATTTTCCTCCTTGTCCTCCACAGACCCAGAACCTGGAGCCCTTCCCTGGCCAATATGGCCCAGTCCCATCTCCCCAGACCCCGCTTTGCTCCCAGCCTGAACTGGGACGGCAGCCCTGCCCAGGAAACACGGAGGAGGAGGAGGGAGCTGAGAGGCTGACAGGTGACAAGAGGGAGAGAAATACAGAATTGTCATCACCGCGCCGAGGGAAAACCCGGTGAAATGCCCCCGCCAGCTATCGCAGCGGGGAATACCGAGGCAACGCTCTGCTAACAAAGGCCCCACTAATGTATTTTTCATAAAGTGCTTTATTCCGCTACAGCCGTGGAGCACTATCAGTAATAAATGCTCACAAGCGCGATAGTAGGCGGTGGCACTGGTATCTGTGAAGCCGTGGATACAAGCTGATGGGTCCCATACCGAAACAACTCAGCATTTATTAAGACTTCCATTAATCGCCCACCAAAGCTATTCATAGTGGAACCTCTCCATTAAAAAGCGTCATCCCAACTTGCTGCCCCTCACCCTCTTTCTTCACATCTAAAGACACTTTGTGAGCGGGTTTGAGCCAGGCTCATCCCAACCTATCCCGGTGAAGCCCCAGCATAGGCAGCAGGTGATCCTGCCCTGGCACCAGCACGCGCCGTGCACCACACAGCCCCTGCCCGTATGAAATACAGGATCTTACATAAAACACAGGATCTCTTCATCCCAGCCCCGGACAGGGGTCACAGCACGCCAGCCCCAACCAGAAAAATACTTCCACAGTGCATGAACAAAGGATGGGACACGTCTAAAGCGATTAAACCCACAGACCTGCAGATGTTTCACTGACTCTCTTGAGCGCCGTCATTGATGTCTTCACTCCCCTACGGCCCTGCAGCTGCTTTCCTGCTGATCCCTGGGGATATCCTGATGGGAATTTCCCACGGGGACCATGTACCGCCCAGTGTGGCCTCTCCCTGTGACTCCAGCAGAGCTACCGGGGCCAACCTCCCCACCCCTGAACCGAGCCGATAACTTCATGATGCAAGCCATCTAAATTAATTAAACATCCAGCTGGCAGAGGGAATATCCCATCCCCCTTCCGTTTCCTTACCTACTCCCAGAGGGAGGTGTTGGGAATGATGCTGTCAGAGAAGATTGCAGCAGCTATCGGGCACGGATGGGATTTCCAGGAGAAGCCTGGAAAGCCACCTAAGGGGTGAGGAAGACGGACATCTCAGCACCCATGGGTGCCCACAGACACCAGATGCTCTTGGTGGGCTGCGGGAGTCACTGGATGCAGCATGAGAAGGGAGCCTCAGGAAAGGGGAATCCATGGGGAGAATGAGGCACAGGCAAATGAACCGACTCGAGCCAGCTCCAGCTGAACCAGTGGAGTTGCACTGGTTTCCAGCAGCGTGACCCAGACAGTGCCAGGGAAAGCAGAAAACCCCGCACCGTTCCCATGCGTGGCTGCATGGCCGCGTCCGCCCATACGGGCACTGCTGGCTCTGGAGAGGACGGCGCTCATGAACGATCCCATCTCGCTCCTGACAGCATTCCCGTGCACAACCGTTGCCAAATGGTCCCAGATGGGCTCCAGGGGACGGGCAGGTCCCAGCTCTCCTCCGGACCCTCCTTGGACCACCCTGTGGCGAGAAGCGCTGTCAGGTGCCCTTGGCCCCTTCCCTGCCCGGACCCGCTCACAGGGCCACCAGTGGCACCCTGGATTGCTCCAGCCCATACAAGGACCCTTCCTCTGCCCTTCCTAAGAAACCAGGGCACCTTTTCCGTGTGAGAAATGAAGCTGCTGGAACACAAAGCCACCAGCTCCCCTGTCACCCCACAGCCACCCCACACCATGGCAAGGGGTCTCGGCTGGCACCACCCGGAACAGCACGGACTCCGTTGGTTTTCACCCCAAACGCAAATGCACATCCCAGAGCTTATGAGAGGAGTTTAAATGAAGCATTGGAAGAGGAAGCTCAGCCAGGCCTCTCTGTGAGTCTCACAAAGCAGACAGACATCCTAGCGCCTCTTTCCAAGGGCATCTCCCAGACGATCCCGGAGAGCCCAGTGCTGTCCCCCAGCCACCCCAGCTCCAGCGCTGCCCCTGGCCGGGAAGCAGGAGACCCGTGTAAATGCACATCCCTCCTCTGGCTGCTCTCTCTGACGGTACGGCTGCGCTTCTGCCTTAGTTTGTGCTGCTGGGTGCCTGGAGACACATCTGTCCAAAAGCAGGGATGCGCTCCACCACAAAGTTAAAATAAGTAAAATTACAAATAAATAAATAAGGAAGTGCGACCTGTTAGGCCAGCGGCCGTGGTGTTACAAGCCCATTCATCCCCAGAAATTTAACTTCAGAGCATTTCGCCACCCAGACGGAGTCGATTCACTTATGAATTTGCATTTGGGATGTAAATACGGATGTACCATTGCCCTTCCCCTGCCCAAGGCCAACATGAAGCTGCGTGACGGTAAGACAACAGAGTGGAAAAAATAAGTTTTGATGGGGAAAAAAACTGCAGAAAAAGGACCAAAACTATATTAAACTATATTAAAAAGCCGGCATGGAAACAAGTTGAAACAGCTCCCTGTAAAGCAGCTCAGCTCTCTGGGGCTTCATTTAACAGACATCCTTTTATTAAAAAGTCACTGAAAATGACTGTTTAGCAGTTCCAATAAAGAATAGGTGGATGGGGAGGGAGG
Organism: Larus michahellis; assembly: GCF_964199755.1. Classification (NCBI taxonomy): domain Eukaryota; kingdom Metazoa; phylum Chordata; class Aves; order Charadriiformes; family Laridae; genus Larus; species Larus michahellis. Next base: position 12,602,879 of record NC_133910.1, on the reverse strand, counting down.
ATTTTTTTTTTTTTCCATTAAGATTACAGAAGGGCCTGAGGCAGAAAGAAGGGAAAACCTCCAGATCTGGGATTCGGTTTCTGCCCCATTCGTGAGCACCAGGCTCTGAACTGGCGGCAGGCGGGAGGGTCGCCGGAGCCCAGGGCGGGTACACGGGTCATTCAGGTGGTTTTAGCCGAAATGAGGAACAGGCACAGGGGTGGTGCAAACAAAAAAGCCAAATACCAATAAAAAACGGGATGAAAAGTGAGACCCCGCGGCCGGCATGGCATTTTCTCTGCTCCTTGTGCCCCTCTAACAGAGCCGGCGGGCACATCGCATGAAGAGCATGACACCTTCTATTGCAGAAACCCCCAGACGTGCAGGAGCCTGCAGGAAGTCTCCGGCTACGCTGTTTTACAGAAAAAACCTTTCGCACCTTTTCACGACCTCCCCCTCCCAGCTGAGGGCAGGAATTGTCCCATGTCCCCCCAGGCGCCTTCCCGCAGGGGTGGGAGGGATGCAGGGCGAGGCGGTGGCTCGCAGCACGTCACGGCTGATGCTCTCCATCACCAAAGAGCTGCCGGGAACAGCTCTTCCCAGGGCCGCAGTCCTTCCCGCTAAACCTTGGGTCTGCTCCAAATTTATCATTGTGGCGTATTATTAATCCTCATTCTCGTCAACAGCTCGGTGTGCAAGCACAGATCGAGGTGCCTTAAGTTGATACGGCGCTTATTTCCCCACCGAGCTTGCTCTGCGCTGCCACAGCCCCTTTCCGCAGCAGATAACTCTGATTTCTCACACACGGCACCGTCAGCAGAGGAGCTGGCTCAAGACTGCTCCGACCATCGCACAAATCACGGCACAGAAGAGAAGGGAGAAGATAAATGGCTGGAAAGCAGCAAAAATCTCTGATCTAGTTAAAGATGTCCCCGCTCACTGTGGGGGGGTTGTCTAGATGACCTTTTAAAGGTCCCTTCCAACCCAACACATGATTCTATGGAAAATAACAATCTAAGGGATTACAGAAATAATTTAATGGGCTTTGAAAGACCATAACTGTCTCCATAGGACATCCAGCCACCAAATAAGCTAACACCAACCTCCACTCCGGTTTTCGTTAGAGCATTAAACGTCTCTGTGCCATAATCGCTGATATCAGAGAAAGATGACCAGAGAGACCACCGGCCTTCAGCCATCTGATGGTTTCCACCCACACCCCTGTCTCCAGGGCAGACCCTTACACGTGTTGCATTATCTAATCCCAAGCATAGCAAAAATAGGCTGGAGGTTTTAAAAATGATCATCATATTCCACGGCTTTTTCCGCTTTGAATACGAATAGAAGAAGAACTGTGACGTGAAAAATTGCACTGTAAAAAATAAGATTAAAAATGCATCTATTTTGGCTCGAAGGCCCACGGAGAAAGATGTTTCATTATCCAAGTCTAAGAACATAATTACGCTTTAATAATTTTTTTCAAATATGAAAGGAAAGTCTTTCTGGCTTGCTTCGCTCTCCCAAAGCTGCAATGGGAACCCCGAGACAAGCACCACTCCAGCCTGTTCATCTCCGCCAGGATCCAACCCAGGGCTCGCTGCAGCATCACGGACGACCCCGGGCGCATCCTCCCCCGGCTCTCCATCCCTCCGCGTCCCACGTACGCTTATAAACGGAGCATCAGGATTCCCTCTGCGCAGATGACAGCCCAGAGCATCTCCTCTTTTCCTCCGGGCAGGGGCGAGATCCTCATTTTGGCAAAAAAAATAACCTGATTATCAGCCTTTAGGAGATCCGACAAATTCAGCATCACCCCGACAAGCCGTAACCCCCTTAATTTGGCTTCTCCAGGCATCACCTGCCGTGAGCCCCCCCAGCCTCAGGGGGGGGTTTTATTGCCGCTCTCGCTCAGGCCGGAGCGCAGCCGGAGCCGAGCGGTGCCGAATCCAAGCAGATCGCTTGGCACTAAAATGTGGTTACCATAGAAACAGGTAGATAGCGCACAGAAGCTAAATCTTATTTACTCAAGTTAAAGAAAAGGGCTTTCCAGGCTGTAATTTAGACCTAGGGGTAAGCGCAACATTACTGGGAATACAAAGATTTCACGATGGCAAAGAACATGGCTTTTAAATAAACAATACCCGCTTTTTTCTTTAATATCAATTACTATAATAAGACTAACATAAATTGACAGTTTAAGAAGTTCCACACCCCACTGGCTTTCTTAATAGATAGTTGATTTTTTTATTAAATACTAGTGGGTTTTGGGAGCTTAATTTCTTCCCCCTTTCTCTGCTCCCCCAATTGGAAATAACCCCACTAACAAACGAGATCCGCAGCTTTAGTAACCGACTAGTTATTCATTGTAACTTGGGTATAACCACCGTTTAAAGCAAGTATCCTGATCTCAAGTTCAACGAGATACCCTCAGGCTTTAAGCTCTCACCTTTTTCCCCCAGCAGCTCTATTCAGACCAGACCAGAACTGGTGTAAACCGCACAAATCACTCATTTCTCCTGTTAAAAGTAGAGACGCTGAACACCTGAGCGCCTTTCGCTGCAGCGAGATGCTGCCTTGCTTGTTTGCAAAACACTTCATGTTGGGAGCATCCCTCGCTCTCTGCTAAGGGGAACGGCTTCCTGTGTACCCCCAAACACGTAACACGTAGAAAACGTGTTAATGCTTTGAACGTTCGGATTTATAGGTTGGAGGCATCCCTAACACCCCTCTGCCTTGCCCTGCGCGATTGCAGAGTTAGAATATGTATTATTTCGGATGAATAATACATGATGGTACTGTAAATCTAGTCCCAGCTGAGAACGTGCTCTCCAGCAAGGAGCCGGGAAGGTTTCTGGGACCGCACTGTGCCGGCTGGCGGTAGCGTTTATCTCCTTGCTAATGAAGGGAGTTGCTGCTCCAGCGTGGAAAAGGGGCTGCAAAACTCTAATTAATTAATGGTATTCAAAAACCATGCACATCACTCTCCGTGACAGCCCACATCTCTTCCCACCAGAGACCCTGGGGCTAACTCCAGCCCTCGCTACTGGGAACCGGGGTCAATTTAGAATAAACGAAGGACTTGCAAACATTTCCTTACGGGGGGGGGTGTGTGGAGGGGGAAGCGCATCGCTTAAGAGAAGGTCACTGAATAAAGATGACCTGCAAAACTTGGGGAAGGATTAACGTTTAATCCCGTTTAACGGGGCTCAGCCATCCTCCTGCAAAAGGCACGGATTCTGCTGAGTCCAGAGGAGAGCGGGGGCTGCCCCCAGTCCAGCCCCGTCCCCAGGCCAACGGGGACCGTCCCCACGATGTGCCACCCCCGGGCAGCCACGTTCCCCGTCTCACTTGGACCGCGAAGCCATGAAACCAGACCAAACCTCCTTCTAAGGACCGTGTTTCTCCGCGCCGGACCAGCTCCCCTGGAAAGCACCGCGGCTCCACGCAGCCATTACAAATAGTTATTTTTAAAATGACTGTGGAAGTGAATTTTCAAGCCAGACTGACAGCATCTGATGTTTGCTCATTAGCTGAGCCTGGGCTGACATTGCTCATGGCTCTGCCAGGGTAATAAAGGAACCAGCTCGCAAACAAAGCAAGAATCAATATGGATGAGCGTAATATTTTTCATAATGTCTTTATTGTGTACAGCCTTCCTCACGCAGCTATTATTAGACACACTTTCTCTTCCTTTCGCAGGGAACGAAGGAACACCAGAAAATCTTGCAGCCATTTCATCCTCCCTGAAGAGTTTATAAATTAAACCTAAATAACAGACTAAATCAAATAGCCATCCTAACTGGTGGAGCCGGTTCTCCAGACACATCCTGACCCCCCCAGGTCCCCTGTTGATGCTGGCAGGGGCCAGCAGCCGGGGACATCCACGTGCCACCGGGTCCCCCCCGAGCTGCTGAGCAGGAAACGAGCTGAGCCCCTGGAGGCTGGAGAAAAGGAAGAAAAACCACACTCGACAGGAAACCTTGCTAGCAAACGCAGCAAAATCACATCCTTTCCAAAGGCATCCTCTCCGCGAAAGCGGTGACCCCAGACGACCGGTGCCGAAGGGGAGGTGGGGTTTTGCCCGGCGCCGGGCGGTGTGAAGGCTGGAGGCCAGGAGAGAAAGCGTGAACTGTGCTACAACCCGGGCAAAGAGAGGGCCCAGGACCCGCAGTAAGGATCATCCTGCCCCAAAAGAGCTGTCACGCGGGGAGGAGGAGCAGGACTGGCTTGGGGAAATACTCTCAGGCTTCCACCGCCACCGACCTCAAGCAGAAGCTGACGGATCAGCCACCGCGTCCCTGCAGCCTGGCGTCCCACAGCGAGCTGGAGCCCCCGTTTCAGGGGGCTGTCACCCCCTTGTCTGCTCTGCACTCGCCTTCTCTGCAGACCCGTATTGATTTGCGCGCAGAGGCCTGCAGCTGCCCTGCCTGGTCCCGCTCTGGCACCAGCAGCGGGGCCATTCCTGTTTGCAGGTATTTATTGCAAAGCGGACGATGCAGAATAAGCACGGAAACATCCCCATTCCCACACCGGAGCACGGACAGTGGAATTGCCACCAGCTTCCCATCCCTGCCGGGCACTCCCGCCAGGCTGATCAGGATCAATGTCTCCCAGTATCGATTAAGTACAGCGAAAATTACCTTAATTACCCACACTGAGCTGATGCCCCACCAAGGTTAGAGCCAGCTGAGCCTTCAGGCTTGGTGTGTGGAAAAGCTCATGGACATGAAAGTGAAACCCCTGACAGCACAAGCTTTGATGCAAAGCAACAGCAGTTACCTGCCGAGCACGAAAAGTCACTGCCACCCTCTTCTGTCCCCTGCATCACCTCCTGACAACCCCACACCAACTGCTTTGACTATTTGCTAGCACGTTGCATTCAACGAGAGCGACGCTTTCACACGGTCCTTCAACCTAAAAGCCACGGTCAAAAGGAATCTGGACACGTAGTGGCACCTGGCTGGATGCAGATAGGGCTCATATTTTTTCACTGTGAGGGTGGTGAGCCCCTGGCCCAGGGTGCCCAGAGAAGCTGTGGCTGCCCCATCCCTGGAGGGGTTCGAGGCCAGGTTGGACGGGGCTTGGAGCAACCTGGGCTGGTGGGAGGTGTCCCTGCCCAGGGCAGGGGGTGCCACTGGATGATCTTTAAGGTCCCTTCCAACCTGAACCACTCTACAATTCATATTTCAAGATGATCTTGCCTTTTTGCTGCCAGGACAGCGCTGGGCTGAGCTCAGCAGCAAAGCGAACGGGAGGTGAGAAATGGGACTGCAGAGCCCCAGCCCCACCGCAGCCGGGCGTCAGCCAGCACCAGAAACCACACCAGGAACCAGAAACACACCCTGCTGCTGCGGTTTGATTTTACTTTATCCCTCTAATGGCACAACTGATCCCCTCCAAAGGCAGCCGCGCAGGGAAATTGTTGCTTTTTCCGTGCCACCGGTTGGTTCTCGGTACCTGCAGAAGGGCTGCTGAATTTAATCAGGGACAAAAGGAAAAGAAATGATTCCTCCGTGGCTTCGCTCTTGGTGAGTAAGCAGAAACCATTGATTAAAAATGAGAAATGAGAAGAGGAAGTGCCTCTCTGCCTCATAAACAGCTCGGGACACAATGGTTTATACTGTACATAAATTTAAACAGAGGAATAAATAGCCTCTCCTTGGATACCGGCCTAAGCGAAATGATGGCCGGAGGGATGCAGCGCTGCAGGAATGGACCATCTGCACTAAACATGGGCAACAAGATCTAAATGGGATGGACAGATGAGAAGGTTCTACCTGTCTCGGAACCAGTCCGGCTCAGCTGGAGGTACCCGGACCAGGCTCCTTCGCTGAGCCTCGGCTGGGGCTGCAGCCAGGGCAGGCACCTATGAGACATGGGCAGCCTCTACGATGAGGCACAAAAAGCACACGCTGACCAGGGCACTGCAATGGGAAATCCGTAAAAAACATCAATCAGGGCTGTTACGCTGACAGCCCAGGGTCTTCCAGCCCTGTGGCACACACCAATGGGCTTTTACCTGCAGAAAAGCCCCAGTACAGCAGTTGGGGGAACATGTGTGTTCCTCCATAAGAGCAAACCTGCTTTTGAAAAGATCCCTCAAAGCTGGCGCACAGAAGTCAAAAGCAACCTGCTTCCACCCGGAGAGCAGCGAGCTGCTCTGCCTTCAGCACGGAAAGAAATCAAAACGCTTTGGGAGGGACCCTTTCTCAGGGATTGTAGAGATAGGACAAGGGGTAATGGATTTAAAATGAAAGAGGGGAGAATTAGATGAGATCTGAGGAAGAAATCCTTTGCTGTGAGGGTGGTGAGCCCCTGGCCCAGGGTGCCCAGAGAAGCTGTGGCTGCCCCATCCCTGGAGGGGTTCAAGGCCAGGTTGGACGGGGCTTGGAGCAACCTGGGCTGGTGGGAGGTGTCCCTGCCCAGGGCAGGGGGTTGGAACTAGATGGTCTTTAAGGTCCCTTCCACCCAAACCATTCTGTGATTCTATTCCGCAGACCAAAAGGTCCTACACGCACCCCGCTTGGTCCTGCGCACCATTAGCACTGTTGTTCCAAGCAAATCTCAGCACCCAACTTTTTACAGCCATTAATAAACCCCTGGAAAAAACCCTGCAAATCGTCAATGCCGTTTTTCAGGTGGAAAAACCGAAGGTCCAAAGAAGCTTGAGCGATTTGGCCAAGAGCAAACCATGAGCACGCGCCATGCTGGAAGCCCCGAGGCCGGGATGAAGCCAAGCCATTCCCAGGAGCCGCCAAGAAAAACCGAGCTGTATTTATATGCACGAGCGTTGAACAGCAGGTATAAAAGCATAAAGCTACGATCCAACACAGCTCTGTACAAAGGGGAAATGGGGGTTATATATAGCTGTATTTTTAAGTAATATTTATTATATTCAGCGCTCATGGGACGGTGTGAAGCACCGTGGGCTTTGCTAATTTGGAGCGGGCAGTTCTGCGCACCCCGGCCAGGCAAAGGGGGAATAAAAGCCCAAGGATGAGACGCAGACTGTGTAAGATATTTTCTCCTGTGCCCTCGTCCAGATTCCCACTGGGAAAACAGGAGTGCATTAATTCATTGCACCACCAGGTCTGTGGGGGAAGCGAGTCGCAGGGTTGAAGAGCACTTGCTTTTGGCAATCCAGCCTTCGCCCTCGTGCCAACCACTTGAGCCGCGCACCACGGCCGGGATGCCGGGGTGTTGTTGTTGGAGAAGGCAGAATAAATCTCCAAGGGCATTGCTGGAGAAAGGGGGGAATAAAAACAGCTTTAACTCTTTGCGGGGGGGGGGGGGGGGGGGGGGGGGGGGGGATAGTAATGAAAAGAATTTTGAGGATCCAGAGTGTAACTTGGCTCCCTCCCGCCTCCGCGCCCGCCCCTCCCCTCGCTTTCCCCAGCAAAATGTGCACAAACACATCCTGTGGCCAGGGCTTTTCATCTGCTGCCAGGGAGATAAAGCGAATTCCTGCCGGGAGCAGCGCCCGGTGCAAGGCAGCGCCGGGACCGAGGCGGGTTGGAAAACACGGCGGCAGCCACGCAGCCCGCTCTGCGCTGCCAGGGGACGAGGGGTCCCGCCACCGTCCCCCAGTGGCACCGTGATGCAAGGCGGGGGCAGAGGGGGGGGACAGCCGCTGGCCCGGAGATTTGGGCATAATCTCGAACCATCGCTGCTTTAGGTGGGCCATGGGGAAAAAGCCGCGCACACCTGAACCCTGGCTGGTGTGCTTACATGAATGATTGGAGGAAAATATAAAATATAGTGGCAAGTCGGGCTAAAGGCAGGGGACCCAACCAAGGGACAGGCAAGGACAGCACGTCAGGCTGGGACCAAGCAGGAGTCACAGACTCTTTGGTGTAGATGCTCCAACTTTTGGCATGGATCAATAAACAAGAGCCGCCCAGGGATGATGGGGGAGAGCAGAGGCAGGGGCTCTGGGGGGAGCGGGGAGCCCAGGCAGGGTGTGCTGCAGGGTCTGGTACCACGGGGGGAGCCGCAGCTGACAGAAGGTACCACCAAAAACTACAAAACTCTACGTGGATTGAAGGTGTGGGGTCAGGTCTGGGAAAGGGTTCCGCAGCGCTCAGCACCGGAGCTGCGGGCTCTGGTCCTGCACCAGCACCGATCCCGATGGCTCTTCCCAAGGGGACCACCAGCCCTCAACACCTCCCCGCAAGCCCGGGATGGTCTGGCTGCTCCTCTCTGGCACAAGAAACAGCTACAGGCTTTACGGGATTGTGTCTGGAAGCAGCAGGTGATGGAGGCACCGCACCTGGGGGGAGCGAAGGTATAATGATAGGACAAAGCAGACGTACAGGACAGACAGAAGGGATGGGAAAAGGCTGGAGACCGGGCCGTTTAAGCCTAAAAGGTCCTCTTCAGGATTTACCCCAAAGTAGTTAATCTGCACTAACAGGAGTGAAACGAAGGGTGATGTCACCAACTCCATCTGCTTCAAATTTGCTCTAAGCTTACACCTCCCTAATTAGAAAAAAAAAAAAAAAAAATCACCAACATTTGCTCAATGAACCCAAAGTGAAGCAAACACCCTCACACATATACAAAATGCCTTTCTTCCTCCTAACCAGCTAGAAATATTGGCACTGATAACCTCGCAGGCTTCCTGGCTGGTTATAAATACCGGCGGGGTGGGAGATGAGGCAGGACGGCAAAGGTGGGGACACGGGTGGCAACCTGCTGTCATCGGAGATAACCGGCCCCCCCCAGGGATGCACCAGTGGTCACCGTACGGGAATGAAAACAGGCTCCACTAATGGCTGGGGCTGATGCTCTCTCCGCCGCCGTTGGCCTTTTAATGACTGTGCAAATGGAAAAACCAATGAAGTTGAAATCACTTTGTCACCTTCTGTGAGGTATTGTGTTGAGTTAAAAATATTTTTTCCAGTGAACTCCGTGAGCAGAAATGAGAGCAGCTGACGCTGCGGTCGTTAGCTACCCAGTTAGCCAGTACCCAGGTCATTAGCCCATCCAATCACAGAATCACACGGAATGACAGAATGTCGGCGTTGGCAGGGACCTCTGGAGAGCATCCAGTCCCACCCCCTGCCAGAGCAGGGTCACCCAGAGCAGGTGGCACAGGAACGCGTCCAGGTGGGGTTGGGATGTCTCCAGAGACGGAGACTCCCCCACCTCTCTGGGCAGCCTGTGCCAGGGCTCTGACAGTCTGAGCTCTGGCTCCATGGGGTCCCCTAGGGCCTGGGATGGAGCAGATTTCCTGAGGTTTTGCTGTATGATGATCCCAGCCTTCACCAGCCTTGCTCAAGCCTGGCTCCACAAGCAGGAGCAAAGCTAAGAGCAGTAAGATCTGTCTCTGGCCATCGAGAAGGCCGAGAAGGCAGCAAGGACAGGCCAGGCAACACGAACGAGCCCGTAATGGTCAGCAAACCCTGGTTCCCGTGAGCCCTGACCTCTGGATGCCCGCAGTGCGCCCGCAGCATCAGCAGCACCCCCTCTTTACCAGGGGAAACACTTGCTCTTCGCCACATCTACAAAGTTTCTCCCATGGGCTCCCCACAACACCATGGGAAATTTAATGAGGGCCCAAATGACCGACTTCAAAGCCCAGGGAAGGACACAAGCACCGGGCTACGCTCGGGCTACCAGACTCAGCAGCAAGCTGGCCCGAGGGTTTTGTTTCAAGTAAAGCTGAGAAATTTCCCAAGCACGATGAGCGCGGCCTCAAGTTAACGACCAGCTCCGACCCAGGGAGCTAAACCAGAATTTCAACAGGAATAGAAGAAATGTTGAAAAAGCCCAATGGGCTGCGCGCGTCCCTCCTGCAGCGTGGGGGCACTCGGTGAGACCCCCAGGTTCCCCAGGGGGTGTCAGGGTTTGTCGTCCCCCCCCCACCGAGCACAGTGCCCACAGCCCCCGTACGGAGAGGAGAGCCGGGGTGAGTGCTCCCTCCATCACTGCCCTGGCAAAACTCATTTAGCTTTTTATATGAACAACATTTGATCTCCCTTCGGTGTTCCAGGGCCCTGCAGGTCAATTAAGGACCAAACCCGGAGCCACGGCAGCGTGTGCCAGGTTCGGTGGGGTTTGTCCCCAAGGAATCCCCGGAGGCACCAGCAGCCCCACACGCTCCCGGAGCGGTGCCAGAGCTCAGGCAGCATCCAGGCCGGGTCTGGCACACAACTGTCCATCACGAGTCTGGCTACAGGGGGAAAAAAAGCACTCATTTCTGTCTGGGTCCGAGGATTTCTATCACGTGGCAGTTCCCGAGAGCTCTTTCCCTGAGCGTTTCTTAGTTTAAAACCAAAAAGTTGCCTCCAAGCTTGCCTGGGCAGACAGACACCCGCATGTGTCCGTGCTGTGAAAGGCAGCAGCTATAGACGGGAAGCCGGTGCAGCTGGAAACCCTGCAATCACGGGAGATGCACAGCCCTGGGGAGGATGCTGCACTGGCAGCCCAGCACCCGGATCCTTCCCCAAACTAAGGCTCTGGCTCCCCAAGAAAACCCGAGCTCCGTATTGCAATCCCTGCTCTGCATCACTATTTCTGCCTGTTAAAGAAAAAGGAAAATTGTTTTTCCCCCCCCTCTTTGCAAGGTGTTCTGGCATGTACAGATTCGTCACAGCAACGCGGCACAGCGTGAATGCCAGGGATTTCCACAGAAACTCCACAAACACAGCGCTCACGTATCTCGTCTTGAATGAGGTTTTCTCAGCCGAGCAGAAGGAAACACTTAATCTAGAAGACGGAGGAGACTGAGGACATGGGAGGTTCCTATGAAAGGATTCTGGGGTGCACAGACAGCTGAGGGGTGATGCAGCAGGGCCTTTGTGGGGGTCTATATTAGCTCCTTTAATGTCACAATTAAGGTACAAAAATGGAAGAAAAAACAGCGTCTCACAAGGCGTGCGACAAATCACTGGTGTGCGCGAGGGAAGCTGTCAAGGCCCCTCAGCTGGGGGAGAGAGACGGCGGAGCAGCAAAAGTTAAAGACAGGAGCGGCGATTCAAAACGATGAGATGTACAAACGATATTGCAGTCGACGGAGCTTGAACTAAGTTTATCCCAGCAGCAATCTGGTGCAGCGGGCGAGACAGGCAGCCTGGCAGGTAAAAGCTCCCGTACCTCCACGGAAAACGCATCTATTTGTCTCTGTTTCCATAAACTGAAACCCAACATGTGGGCAGCGGAGCGGGGAGCTTATGGAAACGTGCTCCCAGCATCGCTCCTGCTGCTTCCCCGAGGCCCTGGGCAGAAGAGCCACACGTCCTGGCCATCTAGCACAGCAGAGGGTGACGAAGGGACAGTTTTTCTCTCTACACCCTGTTAACCACTTCTCTATTTATGATCAATAGCACCCGGCAAGCACCTGGCGAGGAGCTACCCCGATGTTTGCCCACACAGGTTTCCGCATCCCGCTCCACGGCACGGCAAAGCAAACCATTTGAAACAGCGGCTGTAAGGTGGATTTCCTCCCTCCCGACCCTCCCTCCGGCACTCCTGCACATCAGCCGTCCCAGCCGTGCCCCGGCAGCGCTCCCGTGCATTAGCTGCTCACAGGGCGCCAGCGCTCCCGGTGCTGAGACTGCAAGTCCAAACAACCCCCAATTTCCAAACCCATCAGTGGTTTCACAGCCTGAGGCAAGGCCTCGTAGAGGTCCGCTGGCTGGCGAGCGCTGAGGCGTCGATATTCTCCAGAAAACTCAACGTGGGACTTGTTTCCTTAAAGCACAAGCTATTTCAGACCCTAAAAGCTTGGGCCTATTTAATGTTTTAACTGATGTACTAAGGATAGGGTTGTATTTAAGCAGATGGTTCTTCTCCCCAGCCGAAAACCCCTTCCCCAAATGCATCCCACACAAAACGCCTGGCGTCAGCACTCGCCCAGCCCTGCACCCGTACGTGGGAGAGCGGCCCCAGAATAAAGCTGCATCAGCAACGCCATGAGACGGGGCTGCTGCTCAACCACTTCCATTTCCCAGCCTCGCACAGCTCCTTGGGAACTGATTTATAAGTATAGTTTAAAACCTCATTGGAATCAAAACTAATTTATAGACTCGAGAAGGAAAAAAAATTGACATTTTCTATATCACACACCGTCGCCGTAAATCAATTTCCATTTTGCGCCCCTGGTGCAAGCTGCTTCCAGCCTTGGTAAATAAATGCCAAGGGTAATGAGTTTTGAAACAACCAGCCTGAAAGTAACAAAGAAAATGACAGTCACTGAAAAATCCTTCTACTGCCAGGAAACCCCCAACTGCAAATTAAAGTGATTACCAAAACCCAAGTGACGAGGCGGAGATGACCAAGAGTTTGAGCAAGGAGCTGATTTTCTGTCTGGCGCTTATTTTATCTTCCTCCTCCAAAGTCATGGAAGCTGCGCGGTCCTCTCCTCGTTAGCGACGGCTCCACGGGAGGTAATCATTTGTTGGAGGAGGATGAGCCGCGCAGCAGCTTTCTCACGTGGGTAATGAACCTCCGAGTGGTTTCAGGCAGCGAGGCTCTTGGAAAGCAGGAGGGGACGAGTGCCAGCCCTCTGCTAGGAAAGGATTTTGCACAGAACGCAAAGGCAGCTGCAAAGAGCCACGGGAACCCGTAACACAGCCGTCACTCACGAGCCCATCATGGGGTCAATTATCAAATTGCAAACCGTAATTTCCTGGAGGATAAACTGTTTCCTTCAGTTTTGTTTCTGCCCTGGGAGGCCCTGTATTACTGCAGGTGTGCAAGGCCGAGTTTGAAGATCCCCTTCATTCAGGAGATGCCTCAAGATCTGCAATTTGCGGGTGGCAAATGCTGTTTTGCAACCGAATTGTACCTGCCCATCCAGCTGGAGAAAACTTGGTGGCACCACGTTAAATCACAGAATGGTTTGGGTGGGAAGGGACCCTAAAGATCATCCAGTGCCACCCCTGCCCTGGGCAGGGACACCTCCCACCAGCCCAGGTTGCTCCAAGCCCTGTCCAACCTGGCCTTGAACCCCTCCAGGGATGGGGCAGCCACAGCTTCTCTGGGCAACCTGGGCCAGGGGCTCACTGGCCTCACAGCAAACAATTTCTTCCTCAGATCTCATCTAAATCACCCCTCGTCCCATAGCTCCCCTCCCTGATCCAGAGTCCCTCCCCAGCTTTCCTGGAGCCCCTTGAGGGACTGGAAGGGGCTCTAAGGTCTCCCTGGAGCCTTCTCTTCTCCAGTCTGAACCCCCCCAACTCTCTTAGCCTGCCCCCAGGAGCATGATCCGAGAAATACCATTTGCAATCCTCCCTTCCCTGCCCGACGGTTGACTTCGGGAGCCCTTCCCACCTAAGCGGGAAGGTGCGAAGCTGTCGGCAGGAGATGCGTGGGAGGAAGAGCGACATTTCAATATACACTTGAGAAACAGCTCAAACCAGAGCTGACACCCTCTGCCAGCTCGCGTTAAACAAGAAGGAAGGGTGAGAAATGCTTTCATATGAAACAAAAACCTCTGAGAGATGCCCTGCGAAGCCTGCGGTGCCCTGGCCAGCATCGCCCCACATGAACGTTGGGACCACATCACCTCCGGCATGGGATGAAGCAGGAGATATGTGTGACACCAATGTCCCAGTTTTTGCACTGAGAAAGAGAGGAGGTCTTTAAAAAAAACTGAAAATCACCCAGGATGACCACGCACCCACCAAGCGTGACCTCCTGTGTTTTATCAGCTCCGCAACAAACCTGGCTGTCAATGAGGGAGATGCTTTCAAAGCCATCTGTTCCTCTTATTTTGAAGGCTCAACTCCGTGGGGAGAGACGGGAGTCTTTATTCATCAAACCTGAGGCTGCCCACGTGTTTCTCAAAGCATCTCCTGGTGCTCGGGAACATCCATTGCACAGAGCAGGAGCAGCCCCCGTCTCTCGGGTCGCGGGCAGCGTCATCCCACGGTGGGGACCAGCCCCTCGTATGAAGCTTTAGGATAGTCGAGGAAGAAAGGCGAGCGATGTAAAGTTACTCATTTTTATTATTACCAAGAATAAAAGCCAACAGTAAAGGCTTGGGCTGACAGCAATCGATCGCTCGGTAACCACCAGGCATTGTTACGCTCAAAGAAAAGAGTGAAGTAAGATTTGAATAAACTAACAAGAAGGCGCAATGACGATGAAAGCATCACCCAGGTGGGACTTGACACACACTCCCTCGACCCGCAGCTTCAGAGACACCCGGCGCGGGGATCAGACACTTCCCGCTGCAGACGAGGTGTCTGCGGGGGCTGAGGACGCAGCCGCTCCCAGAGGCGCGCGTCGCACTCCGAATTTGGGGTTATTTTTTAAGTTTGCAAAGGAGCTGGCGGTGGTGGCCCGGTGGGGGTCATCAGCCAGCTCGTCTCCCCGGCCCTGCCTCCGAGCATCCAAACACCACCTGATACAAAGCCATCCTCTGACCAGTGAAATCACTTGATGTATGAAAGTAATTTGAATTTACGTAGCAGAAATGCAAATTCAGCCCTAAGGCTGTTCTCTTGTACGCGGCCCGGGAGCCTCCCGGCACACACACGCTTCAGAGGTGAGTTACTCGGAAAATAAAAGCAAAGCTCATTACTGGTCCCAGCGCACTAAAGCTTTTGTTACGGTTCAGAAGGAAAAGAAACAAAAAAAAGACTGATATGGGCGGGGGGGGAGGAACCCACCAGAGTGACTCGCGTTTGTCTCCCATTAAGAAAAGTCTGGATAAGAGAGACCTTCTGCATCCAGAGAAAGGAAAGGAAATGCCAGGTCCCATCTGTCCGTGCGTGGGGGTGGGGGGACGGGTGCCAGGGCAGGATCCCACGGGACCCCCGGGATCCTCGCACCACAGCTCTCCCAGCCCCGACTCGCCTGCCTGGGGATGGGTGCCCTGGAATTTATGAAATACCGATGTGTAAAGAATTAGGATAATTTCTGGGAATGAGACAGGCTTCTTAAAATAGAGATGTGCAGCGAAGGTGGTGGGTTATCACCAGCGCTGGTCCTACTCTCTAGTCCATCCAGGAGCCAGCCCAGGCTGCTCCGCGCTCTGAAAATAACTCTTTTTAGCAACAGAAGAGGGGTAAAACACACAGAGCTGATGTAAAACCCTGGAGAGCCAAGACTCCCAGCAGAGCCGCCATGGGGCAGAGAAAGCAAATGGAGCAGAGGAAGAGCATCATCTCAGGACGCAGAGCATCATCGGCACGCTGCGCCTTCCCAGAGGGTGAACTGGACCCCGGGCCATGCCACCCATGAGCTGCAGCATCCCCTCCCGCAGGATGGGGATGGGGCACCATGTGCTGGCCCCTCCCCGCTCCAGGAAAAGCACCGGCACCGACAGTGGCTGCAGCATCCAAGGTCGGAGCAGCGGAAACGATGTCGGGTCATGGAAAAAGAAAAAAAGCTTGCAACTAAAAGCTTAACAGGGATGATTCATGCTTCCCTGCTACAAAGAGGTGTCCCTCTTTGCCAAGTATTTCACCTTGGCTTGGCGAAGGACCGTCGGCCAAAGGCACCTGAGTCACGTAACCTCACCATAAAAGCCCTGGCACAGAGTAAGAGCAATATTTAGGTGTCCTGCTCAAAGCGGGGCCGAGAGACTGCTTCATATATCTGGCAGCTTTATACATTTAGCTGGCTGCAAAGGGAAACGTGCGGCTGTTGAGAACAATGATACCAGTTCCTGACGTGGCGCCGTGCCCCAGGAGAGAGCTGTTGACAGGAAAAAGCCTTTGCCCAGCGAGCCAGGCGAGCAGATGGCCATCAGCCCCCGGCCGGCACCGACACGCACCCCGGCCACGCTGGAAAACACCATCCCCGGTTCTGGCCCAGCTGTGGGACCACGGCAAATGCAGCAGAGGCTTTGAAGCAGCGAGACCCGATGACTTTGCAGCGCTGCTCCTTGGAGAGGGACCTTCGCTGCAGCCTCGGGCACCAGGCGGGGTTGGCAATGGGGGCCCTGTGTCGCTCGGGAGCATCACGAGATGACCCAAACTACCGGAGCTTCACTGGGCCTCCAGCTCAAGCAGGAGAACAAGTTTCCCCAGCAGGAGGAAAGGCATCAGTGCGCCAGCATTTCTATAAATCCCAAACACGTGGATGCGAGGTGTTTGGTGCCTGGCTCCCAACCCACCGTGCAAGCAGCCATGCACCGACTGATGGACGGACAGACGGACTTTGGGGTTCCTGGCAGGACATTTGCTCTCGTCCCAAGCCCATCTGCGGAGCGGCGCGGGATGGGGAGAAAAACCGCCTTGCGAAAGGGAACGGAAGAGGAAAGGGAAAGGAAAATGTCTTTCACTCTCGCGAACAAAACAAAAGCCACAAGCGATTCCAAACGCGCCACAACATCCAGCCTACAGGGCTACGGCGAATCCTGCTCAGGAGCCTGCTGGGAAACGACAAAAGCCGCTTCATCCGGCGCTGCAAACACCCCGGCGCACGCAGCGTTATTGTGGTTTCCTCCTGGGATAAAACCGCAGCCTCTTCCCTCCTTCCTGAGCCCACCGCGGGCCGGACAGCCAGCCCCGAGGTCCGCCCCAGCACCCCCGCACGGCCGGCGCCGCAGGAGCGTTGAGGGCAGGGGAGCAAAGCGCCCCAAGGAACAGCCCCCAGGGCAGCTTGCCCCTGAAATGGGACCATCGGGGACATTGTCCACGTATTGCAGAAACAGAGCCATGGCCAGGGCCTGCAATGAATTCATCAACAGAGAGCTCGTGTTTGGGAAATACACTTTATCATAGAATCGTAGAATGATTCGGGTGGGAACGGACCTTAAAGACCATCTAGTTCCAAGCCCCCTGCCCTGGGCAGGGACACCTCCCACCAGCCCAGGTTGCTCCAAGCCCCGTCCAACCTGGCCTTGAACCCCTCCAGGGATGGGGCAGCCACAGCTTCTCTGGGCACCCTGGGCCAGGGGCTCACCACCCTCATTGTGAAACATTTCTTCCTTAGATCTAGCCTGAATCTCCCCTCTTTTTGTTTAGAACCATTACCCCCTGTTATATCACTACATGCTCTTGTAAAAAGTCCCTCCCTGTCTTCCCTGTAGGCCCCCTTTAGGGACTGGAAGGGGCTCCAAGGTCTCCCCAGAGCCTTCTCTTCCCCAGGCTGAACCCCCCCAGCTCTCTCAGCCTGTCCCCACAGAAGTGCTCCAGCCCTCACAGCTTCTCCATGGCCCTACAGACACCTGGCAAAGAGATTAACGTGCAGGTCCTGCACCCCGGCCTCACCCGGACTGATGGGTGCAGCGCTGTTTTGGGGACCCACCGGCGGGGGGGAGCTTGGAAATCGCAGAGCGATGGAGACTTCGCATCTCCTCCCTCTGCAGCGACTGCTAACGAAGCCGGGTCACTTAATACACACAAACCTTATTGCACCTCAACTAGTGGAGTGCGATATACCTAAACACACCCTGGCTTTTTCCAACACGTACGTAACATGCTAGCACGAGGAACTGGATATAACACCCTCATGCGTGTACAGAGGGGAGGAGAAAATGAGGACACTTCTCCTCGCGGCACTATTTGATAGTCTGGGACATCACCCGGGTTCAGCTACGGGACAGGAGGACACACGCGAACTTGCATTACTACTTTCTCTCAAGTTTGAATACTGATAAAGCATTCAAATGTAATTTTTTAATTATTTTGTATGGGTTTTTTTATTAAAAAGCTACCGCCCCCAACGCTTATTTGTTTAAATGAAGGAGAAACCAGGTCTATGCAGAGTCTGGCAGAAGCGAAAAGGAAACATTTTCCTGGTGATTGACAAGATAAAGCCTCCAAATGATTGACAGGACAAAAGACTTTTGTTTTCAGTTGATAGGCAATGCAGTAATTTTCTCTAAAATGGCATCTTTTCTCCCCAAGTCTTTCTGAGAAAAGCACAAACCGCCAGCCGAACCCCTGCATTGAGCTGTATCGATCCCCTGCCCGGGCTGAAGGCCGATTATCGCCGCGTTTTCTGTAGTCCAGAGTCCAAAGAAGCCAAGCAAATCAAACCCGTGCTTGAGAGCCAGCCCTGCTCCCATCACAGACGCAACCCCTGCGCAAAGTGGGGGCAGCAGCGCTGCACAGCACCCGGGAACATCGTCTATCATCACACTCCGGGTAATTCCGACCTGTTCTAATGAGCACCTTCCCGGGAAGCAAATCCTATGGCATCCCTGCCTGTTCTCCTCTTTTCCCAAGCTCCTACCTCGCTAGCTTGCCTCCCCCAGCAAAAATAAAATCAATGCATATGATATGTATTACGGTGACAAATTTACGTTAGATGTGCTATAGCGATTCGTATCTTGCCGGGAATGGGGTTTAGCCCTTCTAGAGGAGCCGGGATGTTCCAGGAGACAGACGAGCTCGGTGAATCCCCCGGCTCCATCCAGCCACCAGCATCGCTCCTTTAGCATCCCTCGTGGTGACCAAGCCACGGGCTTGTGTTCAGCCCCCAGAGACACCCGCCTGACTACACCAGTTACTTCCAGCACCGGGGCCTGTTCTTCCTGGTGCATTCCCAACACCAGAAGACCTAATCATGCAAACGCTTGCGTGGAGACGGCCATACGGAGCAAGAAATTCATCCCCCGTGGTCTAACTCTTCTCTTCATGAGTAATCTTTGCTTGCACAGGGCAACCAAGGGCTGCCAAGATGATGAGGGGACTGGAACTTCTCTCTGATGAAGAAAGACTGAGGGATTTGGGTCTCTTCAGTCTGGAGAAGAGAAGACTGAGGGGGGGTCTTATCAACGCTTATAAATACTGAAAGGGGGGGTGTCAGGAGGATGGGGCCAGGCTCTTCTCAGCGGTCCCCAGCAACAGGACAAGAGGGAACGGGCACAGACTTGACCATGGGAAGTTCCATCTCAACACAAGGAGGAACTTCTTTACCCTGAGGGTGGCAGAGCCCTGGCACAGGCTGCCCAGAGAGGTGGTGGAGTCTCCCTCTCTGGAGACATTCCAACCCCTCCTGGACGCGTTCCTGTGCCGCCTGCTCTGGGTGACCCTGCTCTGGCCGGGGGTTGGACGAGGTGATCTCCAGAGGGCCCTTCCAACCCTGACATTCTGTGATCCTGTGAACCGCACACCGTGAAATCAAAGGGCAGTTAAAAAGCGGGTGTCACCCCGTTTAGGTGACCTTCCCAGCAGATATGTGGCTGCAAGGGGTGTCCTCGCTGCGCTAGCAGCATCATCTGAATAATTCATTTTTTGGGGGGGATGCGATGGCTGCGCAATGGGAGGGAAGGAGAGGGTGACCCCAGCGGGGTTTGCTCTCGCTGTTCCTCTCGGTACGGTTCCCCAGTGCCGGGTGGATCAGTTCTCAAGCTCTCAGAAAAAAAAAAGGAAAAAATAGTAGATTAAATATAATCTTGTTTTCAAATGAAGAAAGAAGCACGCTGCGTGAAAACAATGGAATTAATTCTTCTCAAAATCTAACTTTTCAGACAAAGCAATTAGCTGCGTTTCAGCCAAAATTAGCAGCGTTTTCAGTTAACAGGTTGTTTTCGAGGAAATAAATAAATAAATAAGATGGGAAAACCCACGCTGCCTGCGCCGTTGTGCCCTGCTGTGACCCGCTGGCTGCCAGCGCTGCTAGGGCAGTGAGAAAGCTGCCTTGCCCTGTTGCGTGTGCATGAGGGGGTCCGCGCAGGGGGGAGACCCTGGCACAGCTAATCCACACCGCCGCTCCTCATGCCACCGTTTGGGAACAACACAAAGACATTTTCACCAGCGACGCCAAGTGCAAACGGAAGCAACTCGGAGCACCGGCCCCGCGGCTCAGCGAAAGCCCCACCGCGTTCAGAGGGACAAAGATGATGATGGAGACGGGACAGACCCGTCCGACTCTCAGAAGCCAAACGTGACCATCATGGCAAATATATACATGTAGGGAAAATATATATATGTGCAGGTCTGTCATAGCCCACAGAGCCCATTCCACTGAGTTGCCATCCAGCCTGACCCCGACAAGAGGCAGAAAACATCTTTGTTTGCCGGCAGCAAAAAACCCAGCAAGCCAGAGACAGGAACTGCACGATCAGCTTTCTGCGATATAATCACAGCTGTGCCCCAGATACAGCCTTCGTTTTAAAAATAATAATAATAATAACCTATACATGAAAAGAACAGAAACATTATGCTTTGCCTATGAATAATGACTTAGGACACCAGGAAAAAAAAGAAAGAAAAAAAACCAACCACAAAACCCCAACCCACTCATGTCAAATCACATGGTTGCGAGACCATCTCGCATCTGTTATCTGTCTCCATCGCTCCTCATTTCTCCGGCTTTCCTGAGAAGTTCATACATATTTAAAAAGGCCAATAGCTCCATTACTCCTCGCTTCTTATCACAGGGGAAGATTAGAGCCCATAAGGGAGAGAAAAGAAAAGAAAGCGTCATGGGGAAAAATGTCATGGGGAAAAATGTCACTGTAGCACTACAACGCTATTTAGCCTAAAGTAGTTTTTCCTTGGGGGAGGGCTGCCAGGGCCCTGGGTGTTTAAAGGAAGGTGATCGGAGCAGGCACAAGGCGCAGGCTCTCGCAGCGGCAGCCGAGCGGCACTGCCCCGCTCTCAATGTCCTCCTTGTTCTCCCAGCAGAATCCGGCTGGAAAACTATTAATTATGAACCAGAGCTGGCACGCTCCCTTCACAGCGGCGACGGCGATGGAGGAGCAGATATCCCAGCCCACGCCGCTGGCCCGGGTTTGCTCAGGCAGGAGGGACGCAACCAGAGTGGGGGGTGGCACCGGTGACTCTGCAAGCACGGTGGGTTTTGGGGTGGGTTTTACTTTTTTTTTTTTTTGCTTTTGCTGACAACCAATTTCTTTGAGAAGTTTTGGTGTCTCTCTTCTTTAAAAGAAAAAAAAAAAGTAAAGAAAAAAATAAAATTGAATCTTCCATTTGTTTGTAGCTCAGAAAAGAGCAGGCACTGAGTTTCGATAACTGCCCCCGAGAAGTCAGAGCCATAAGCGGCTTCATGCTCGCACTCACCCTCCGGGAGGGCTTGACTTCACTCCGGAATCCTGAGCCCAGTGCAAAGAAACCCAAGGCCAGCAGAAATCTCATGCGTAGACTTTGATCTCACCGTAAGCATTTTATCCCCATTTCAAAGACCTCTAAAGTGTCCAAAGCCAGCTCGTGGGGGAGATGAAGCAGCCTGGGCAGCGCTTTGCATTTTCACCAGCACTTCTGCTGGTATCCCCCATACCCGAGCCATGGCAATGGCATTCCTTGGAAAACGTGACAGCGGAGGCAGGTGGTTGGAGGGACCCCATCGCGCAGCAGGAGGGCAAGTATGTCCTTGCTGAAAGGGACAAGGTGGCAGGACCACAGACACGCTGCCTGCATCAGCCCACCACTCGCAGACTTATAGAATGCTCTGGGGTGGAAGGGACCCTAAAGATCACCCAGTGCCACCCCCTGCCCTGGGCAGGGACACCTCCCACCAGCCCAGGCTGCTCCAAGCCCCGTCCAACCTGGCCTCGAACCCCTCCAGGGATGGGGCAGCCACAGCTGCTCTGGGCACCCTGGGCCAGGGGCTCATCACCTCAATGAAAAATTTCTTCCTGATATCTAATCTAAATCTCCCTCTTCCAGTTTGAAGCCGTCACCCCTCGTCCTGTCACTACATGCCCTTGTAAAAAGTCCCCTCCAGCTCTCCTGTAGGCCCCCTTCAGGTACTGGAAGGCTGCTATAAGGTTTCCCCGGAACACCCGACAATATTTTTATATATAGCTCATTATATTATTTTATCCTGCCCATGCTGTCACGATCCAGTTCTGTGCAAACTTGGGTGTTTATGTATGTTTTCACCATTAAAAATGTGGAGGGAAAAATGAAATTACTGAATTGCAGGTTACCGTTCAACATCAAATACCCGGCAGTGACTCCAGCCAAGGGGAGCACCGCCTCTGCGGTGTACGAAAGCCCAACGCCTGCCCGATGACCTGCATCTAACGAGACGTTTGTAGGACAGAGTGAGCAGAAGGTCCGCGCATCTCCAACCCCCCATCTCCAACCCCAGCCGGCACAGCCCCCGCGCTCCCCCGGCTCCAGCCTCCGCACCACAAACCATCCGGCTCCCTGCCGACCTTCCAGCCCCTCATCCTTCCCCAAGCCGTCAGCCCAGAAGTCCATATCCTTGATTACCAACTCTTTTGCCTCATATTTCTACGCGAGAGCCACAAAACTTCACAGCACAGCAACTAAAATATTAAAGCAATAAATATTTGTATATTTATACAAATCTTCACATAAATATTTCGGTCACAACCTGCATTGATTTTTTTTTTTCTTCCCCTTTCTTGCTTCACTTTGACAATATTGATGTGATGGTATTTTCGTGCATTACAGGAACATTTTTTCCTCTCAGAAGGAAACGGATGAAGTCAGCCCCAGCCGCCAGCGTGCCGACAGCCACACCACGAGCGCAGACTTCCAGCCAAGGGCTGAAGAAGGACAATTTCATGTGACCTCATCATAATTTTAATCCTCTCATTTCCTTGGTTTGGGGACAGATTCGGAGCAGCCGGTGAGGCTCGCTGGAAGGTAAAGATGCTCTCCACGAGGTTACTCGTGTGCGGCAGTGCCTGAGCGGGATCCACCTCAATATTTCTACAATGCCATTACTAAAAAGCTCTATTTTCACCCTGACTAGGGCTGATGACTACTGTAAACCACAGCTCCTCTCCCAGCCCCTCGACGCACGCCTGCTAGCACCCAGGCGCTGCAAAGGAGGACTTGCAGATCACCGAGCACCCAAGTCATCAACCCCAGTCGGCACTGCAAATCTGGCATAGAAATCCTGCTTTTGGGGCTTTGCCAGATGGGTGCAGATTGTACCGAAGGACAGGCTTTGAGGACACCCACAAGGCTTGTGATGCTGAAAATCAGGAACATAAATGACGCTACCCGCCCGCTCATCACCGCTGTCCTGGGGGACAGAGGGAGCTCCTCCGCAGAGTTTCATCCTGACGCGCAGATGGGAGATGACAAAGGGGTAGGCAAAGGTACCATGGCAAAGGCAACGCTGCACCAGAGCTCTCGCCAGACCCATCTCCAGGGCAAGAAGTAGAAATATGAAAGTGGAAAAGGCCCAGCCGCACCATTTCTAGCACACAGGGAGGCAGACAAATTGAATTTATCAGGGTCAACTCTTTTTTGACCAGGGAATAGCCGGCTGGAGCAGCTATTAATCATCATGCTGGAGCATTAACTGATTTTACGTGCATTTTAAAGCTGTTCAAAAAGTTACTGCATCCACACGCAGCACGTGCAGCGCACTGTTCACCGCTACGCTTCAGCAGCTCTTCTGTCTTTAGCAGCTGAGGTCCTAACACCGCTAACTGGGGTTTAATTTGCTCTTGCTAATATTTTATCCATGGTATTAGGTCATGTTTCCCTTTCCACTTGAAAGGCATCTTCAGCTTATTGGCAGCAGTGAAATTAATAGAGAAATCATTAGAAAGCATAGGGCTGGGGCCGTGCAAATCACACACCACAGAAGATTATTTCCAAACAATAAAATTAATTGGTGTCATCAGCCACTAGCAGAAACGCAGAGAGAGTTCGCATTAAAAAACATGGAGGATTATTGACAGCCCCGTGCCTCCTCATACATAAAACATTTGATGGCATAATTTTATTTTATTATTTTCCATGCATGAAGGCTTTCCCTGCGCGGCGCTGCGGAGGGGAGCTGAACCGGGCACGTCTGGGACAGTGATACCACAGCAACACCCCGGCTCTTGCCCACACAAGGAGGCTACAGAGCATCCGAAGACCTGGTGGACTCGGCTGCATGGCTTCGGGCAGTGTTAACCACGCTCATTTTTCCAAAGGACAAGCACTCGACACCTTTCGCAAGTCAAGCCCTACAAAGATGGGGCCAAATGTACTGGTTTCTTTTGGCCACCCGGGACACAAGGACTTGCCTGTTGCAGGCGCTTCCAGGGAGCAAATCCCACAGCAAATTATTTCGTCCTGGCACAACCCGCATTCAGCTCCTGGACCCTGAAGCAAACACCCTCCTGATCCTCCAGGCTTCAGGTTTGGGTTGACAGCATCTTCCTGGCCTTTCCCATCACACTGGGGTCTGGCCTGTTGGTGGCCTAGGGAAGCCACACAAGCAAATACAAAGGATTTTGGCCCTGGCTACAGTATTTTCCCCAAAAATTTAAAAAAAAATGGCTGCAAACCATCAAAATCCATACACTTGAGAGAGGCAGACAAGGTCACCATCTGAGCAAAGCAGTGTAAATACTAAAGTGCTGCCATCGCCACGGTGGTAAAGAAAAACAAAAAACGGAGAACGATTAATTCCAAGTCTTGAGAAGGCATGTATGAATTTGTTTTGTTTCGGAAGAAAAAGAATAAATAGTAGCCTCAAGTCAGGATAATATTTATTCACATGCTTCGCTTTGAAGTTCAGCCCCTGTCGACTTCACGTGGTGTGTGCACACGCTAAACCTCCTCCAGAAGAGAGCTTTCCGAAACCGCAGCCCCGAGCAAGGGAAGGAAGAAAGGAAACCGTTCAAACCCAGGTATTTACGAAGCAAAATAAGCCTCAGCACCAGGGGAATTATCACTGTCCTTCCAAAATACAAAGAGGAATTTAAAATGGATTTACTATTGCACCTCCCCCAGGTGGCGCAGACCTGTAGAGCAATTCTCTCAGGTTCAGGGAACTGAGATTCGTGGCAGGAAAAGCAAAATGAGAAGAACCACCCAGTTAATCTCCAAGATAAATCCCCACTTGCTTGGTTCCTGCCACAAAGAGGGATTTCTCTATCCTTGCTGTTTCTTCCTGACATCATTTGGGTGCATTGCCACACTTGCGCGAATACCTGGAGAGCTTCAGGCAGGGAAAGGGGCAGGAGCAGAGACACCAGGACAGGCAGAAACACGCTGGGGCTGGTGGCAACGCGTCCGCAGGCGCAGCGAAGCCCTGAGAAGCACCATGGCATCCACCATCCCCCTGCGGGAAGCTCCTGCCCAGCCCCACGCAACAGGAGCCGCCTTAACGAGACACGAGCTCGTCTCCAAGACATTTCTGTTTTCTTAAGTAATTCTGGATATTTTCCTTTTTCACGCCTGTGCCTGGAGCAGAAAGCAGCAGCGCAGGGCTGGGCGATGGGGTGGCAGATTCCTGCACCCAGCCTCCGGACCCGAGCTCCACGTTTCAAGTCAGGCTCCAAACAGCACAGGGTGAAAAATGTTAGGCACTTTGCAAACGTTTCAGTGCAGGTTTGCTCAGCGCATGCCAAGGAGCAGAAAAGCAAACAGCCCTGCCTTCGCCAAACAGAAGCACCACGTCGAGACATGCTGCAAATAGAATTTTTTTTTTTTCCAAAATACTAAGCGCACCACGGACAATCATTGGTATCAAAATCCCTCTTCCACTTCACCTGCTGTATTGCCCGGAATGCAAACACACGGGAAAGTTTCCCTCTGCATATCTTGCATCTCTCTCCATGGGTCCTCTGACCAGCTTTACTAAAAATTCAGGTAAAACCAGGGAGCTAAATTACACCCTGATACCCTTTCCTTAATGAACACGACTGGGTAATGTCTCTTATCTGACATTTCTTTTAGTTGGGTCACTCATATTTATAGTCATGCTTCATTTCTCCTTAAGCGTGCCCTTGTTATGGCATTTACTCATTTATGTTTCAGAAGAGAATAGGGCAAAAATGGATTTAATGGAGCTAGAAATAGAATGGAGCGAAACCACAAAAATCTAAAGATCTGCTCATCCTTCAGACAGCTTACACGAACGGGAACTCGCTGCGACTAATTTTAATCGATCACTACCTCTTTAGAAGCCTTTCCGTGGCAAGACAGAGCCGGAGAAGCATCTGGGAGGAGAAAAGTGCCTGAAGTTACACGTTTTTTGGCTGGTTTACCCCCCCGTAACACGCGGTGCAAACAGAAGTGCTTGTTGCACATCGTGGTGTGTGGAATTGGAACTTCACAGAACCCAACAGCTCCTGGCGCCGGCACAGCACACTCTGCTTTCCAAAAGTCTTCTCCAGCAACACCACCTGCAGCCCAAGTGGCTGCCTCTCCCGTTTGCTGCTTCCAGGGCTTTTGGTACTGCCCCTCCCCTGCATTTTGAAGGTCCCTGCCACCATGAAAACAAGAAGCCCAAAGCTGAGCATCCCTGGCCACCAACCATCCATCCCTGGCATGTCCCCGGCCAGCTTCTCCTACGCCTAGTCCAGGGCAGGTTTTCCTCACCTTCCCTTGCTTTTCAAATCCTCCCCCTATCAGGGTTAAAACTGATTAGCTGACAAAACAGTGTGATAAGGTGGAGAACATTCCGGCTCTGTTGCTCCTCTGAAGGATAACTGCTCTCCTGTGAGCCACTCACCAAGAGGCGGCACATTAGAAGAAGCCGGGGCTGTGCCAAGAGCATCTGCAAGGGGCAATTAAACCTTTTTATGTACCAGAAAAGGGCTGTAGAGGTGGGAGAGGCTGCCCACAGCCCTGGTGAGTCCCAAGGCATCTGCAGGACTGGGCACACCACGGCTCTGTCCTCTCCGCTGCCCAGCCTGGCCGCCAGTTCGGGTTCTATGCAGGGACTGAAAGCCACACCATTGGGATGAATTTTGGTTCCCTGCTGGTTCAGTTCCTCGGACAAAGACAACTGGGATCCAGACAAATGCCTCTGCAGCCCACAGTCTGTCCCGCAGGGAGGATAACTGGGAGGTTTTATGATAAAGGAGAAGACTTCATGGTAGCCAAACCCACCAGCGCTTCAGGCCAGCCCAGTCCCCAGGTCCTTTGCCGCGGGGAGGCCAATGCACACGCAGCCCCAGGGAAAAACACATCTCCAACCCATCCCTCTCCCCGCTCCAGGACCTGCTGGTCCAGCTCCCGGGCTGCAAACGGAGGGGTGTGAGAAACCCAGGCAGAAGCAACCTGTAACTTCACAGCTCGAGTCCGCTGCGTGGACCTACCCCAAGCGCTCTGGAATCAGGAGATGGTCCAAAGCTGCCCAGTCTCTAACGTTAGGAGGAAAACCTCCTCTTGGACATTTTTCTTAAAGCCTCAGTCACGGGAACCTTGCAATTACTTGCTAACTGAGCTTTCAGTTTTATTTTTCAAGGTTTTAGCCCCTCGTAACTGCAGAAAAAGCCTGAAGCATTACTCAAGAGCTCCCAACTCACTTAAAAAAAAGGCCTCTAGAAACAACCCCATAGTGGCGTTGTTTTTAAAAGAAATAACCCACTTTGAGAGCACATAAGTCATACACCCTGAATTCTCTGTAACATCAACAGATGACGGCACAGGCTGCTGCACGCCCGTGCACCCAGCCAGGGAGCAGAAGGTCCAGGCAGGGCCAGCAAGGGACGGCCATCGTGAGAAAGCAAAGGACGCGACCACATGCAGGCAAAGAAGCTCCACGAACATCCCCGTTCCAAGTGACGTTCAGAGCTCAATCTCCCCAGAATCCTCAGCCCCACAGCCCTCCTGCAAGCCCTTCGCTGAGCTACCAGCTGAGCTTCAGCCTTCCACCCGCAGCCACCCCTGGCTGTCCCAGTTTACCCCAAAAAAATGACATCTGGCAGCTCCTCAGGAGAAACTGCCCTGTGAAAACACACACCAGCAGGACCCCGGCAGACAAGTGTTAACCCTTCATCCTCCCCCAAATCCCTCATTTTCCTTCCCATTTTCATCTCCCCTTGGCATTCATGATATCCAACCCACGCGATAGCGAGCGTGTCCCAGTTTCGCCTGGGAAGGGTGGAGGAGAAGTTTAGATCCGAGGACGGGCTGAACGCGGCCGGCGCTAATGGCGAGACTGCAGCGAGGGGAAATTTCATCAATGCACAAATGGAATCCGCCAAGAGGCATTTTAAGAGTCAATTCTTCACACGTCAGTAATTAGAACAGTATTATCAAAAAAGGCGAGGGGGAGGGCGGGCGGCAGCGCTCACACTGGGCCTTGGCCGATGGAGGAAACGGGCTGAGCAAACAAACGGAGTCAAGCGAGGCCTCGAGGCAAGAGTCCTTCACATGGTTCCCTGCAGGCTGGATTCAAACCAAAAGTTCATCCACTTCCCAACCGTAGATTTTTCTAGGCACGCCTGTTTTTCAGTAAAATTTCGTATTTAGTCAAATACAGGCTAACGACCCTGACACGACTTCCTCTTTTACCTCAAAAACACCACTAAGGTCAATGGGGCTTTTTCCCCTTCCAGGCCAAAACGTTCAGTTCAAGGTCCTGCTACAGGCTGTCCTAGCGACTAACGAATCTCTGTGCACGATCCAAGACATCATAAAAGTCTAACCCCACTGAGCACTCGGTCCCAAAAATCAGATTCCTGCAGAGGAGCTATCATCTAGGTCCACAAAAATCACAACACCCCAAATTGTCGCATTAGCTGAAAATGCTTAAAATTAGCTTCCCATCCAGCATCTACTACAATGGGATGAAACGTCCCAGGTGAAAAGCTAAATAAAACCCAACAGACCTACACGCTGGTGGATCCATCCCTAACACCTCCCTGGCCGCCGGAGCAGCCTCTCCGGGGAACTGGTGGACTCCATTCGCTGCCCGTCTCCAGTGTCCCACCTTGGGGGGCCCATAGGCAGAGTCCTCGCAGCCAGCTTTGCCGTGTTACGTCCAGGAGCTGGATAATTCATTTTTAAAGGAAAATTAATTTGCTGTGCAAATCTGGGTTCTGCAAAGACAGCCTGGGAGCAGAACTGATGCGTGGGGTTCGGGACGGACCGGCGCTGTACAATGGTTACTCAGAGCTGCTGAAAGCGGGACTCGGCCAGTTCCATTCACATCTGCAACCAACTGTGATCTCAGCTCTGCTTCTGGAGCACAGAGGTCCTTTTGATAAATCTCTATGTACAGGGACTAACTCACTATTTCCGCATGAAAGAAATACATTCAATTTTTATTTTTTTTCCAATAATCTTTACAGTCCACTGGCTTGGAAGACCGAGTTTCTCTTTCCCGTCGGAGAGCTGTTGCACCCCATCAGGCTCAGGTACGTCGCTGGGACAGCAGACAGCGATGTTCCGCAGCCCGCTGGCCCTCACCCCGGCTCTCCAAGCACGTCCTTGAAATTAGTCCTCCAGCACAATCTCTAGTCGTTTTGTCTTTTGCATGTGCCCAGAATAACAGGGTGCCAGGGGAACACTCCCGATAGCACGCCCAGCGCTCGCACCCAAAATCCTCCCAGCACCCCCAGCTCTGATTTAATTCTCAGGGCACACTTGTAGCACGGACACCAAAAGGTCTGTGTATGGGGGAGAATCTTTCCTCTTTTTTTTTTCCCCTTGAGAAAACTCTACAAAGCTTTTCTTTGTCAAAGCTCCACTTTTGCATCAGTTCTCTCCATATATATTTATATTTTAAATTAGATTCACAAAAGCGTGAGAGAGAGAAGAGTGGGCCTGTACGAGAGCCATTACGGTGTGTATTAGTGACATCCATTGCATCTCCAAGGACCCTACAACGCGGATAGCTGTGGAACTGTCTCCCTACTCCTATGAGTAATTAACTGTCTTCAACGAGAGGACTCAAAGGACGTGGGATAGCAGGAGGTCAGGGCACAGGACGGCCAGGTCTGTCACTGCTTCACTATCACCGTTCTGCAGGACCTGGACAAACTGCTGCTCCTTGGGCCACATCTACACCAGCTCTTCAGAGAACACCGAATCCATACATTATCTAAGTTGTCCTCACGGCTCCATCACATTCCAGCTTCAGCCTGTGGCAGAGCAACTGAGCATCACGCTGCAGCTTTGAGACCCTTCGTGTGCTTCAAGTGAGGTAGATGCTCCAGAGCTGCCCAAAGTCAGTGTGACCTTGGAGCTGGCAAATGGAAGAGGTGGGAAGCTTGAAATAAGCTCCCCCCTACAGCAGGAGTGGTGGAGAAGGTGCTTTTCATCAGCAGCTGGCATCAACATTAAGAGAAAAAGATGAATTCTTGCCCAAGGATTAGGACGGGAAACACCATCATCCCAAGCCCCAGAACATGCAAACTGCCGGCTCCGATTTACGTGTTACTTCCAACCCACTGGCACGTCACTCCTTCCCCTGAAGTATTAACCACGTTTTTCAAAACTTAAGTAACAGGCTGTGAAATCCCCACCATCTGTTAGCCAGGGAGAAATCTCCACCACAGATAAGTCAGCCGCTCCCACACAAGCCTTACTCATTAGCAGGAATGACTGCAAACATCTACCAAGTCCACACTGGCTCAAGAATTCCTAAAATTACTCACAACAGGCCTGGAATAGAAAAGCTTGACAAATGCAACTACGTGCGGTGTGTCCATCCCATCAGCTTTACCCAGGGTGTGTTAAGGCTGCTTTCTTGCTACCATGATTATGCTTTGATACGTAATTAGTAAGAAGAGAAGGGTGTCGAAGAGGAGCATGTCTCACTTACACGTACACCATTAAGACTGAGAGCGTAAATGAACGAGCGGCAGCATCACCATCTGAGGCCCATTAAGTGGAGCAGCAAAGCACGGAGGGGGAGCGAGCCCTTCTGTCCCACTGCGGTACGGCAAAGGGCTGCACGGCCACGCTCGTCCCATCTCCCCTGCGGCACCAGGTTTGGAACCAGGCGAGAAAAGGTCTGCACGAGCTGGAAAAGCCAAAGGCATCTGCGCCCAAGAGTAACGCTCACACTTTTCCAAAAGGGAAATTGATACTTGAGATAATTACACAGCCCTTACAAGCTGGTTTTCAGACGTCTTGGTCATCCCAGCCTCACCTGTGATGTTTAGAGAGAAGCTTTTTTTAAACTTATTCAAAGCAAACTGCTGCCTACCAGCACTGCGGATGCAGCGTCAGTGCCTGGCTCCCCGTCTGGCTCCCAGCACAGCCCCTGCACACGGACAGACGGATGACAGACCGACCGGCCAGCAGCTCCGGGGTACTTCCCACCAAGTTTTCCAGCCCTCTCCATCCCTCGCGTGTGTGCACACCAACGCTGCGCCCAGCCTGCGGCGGGCAGGTGGGAGAAACCCCCAGCGTGCAGGGAGGTTTTGAAGAAATATTTAATTTCTGAAGGAAGAAGGGAGAAAAAATCCTCCGAGAACAACAAAACCACCCCATGTGGAAGCCCTCCAAGAGCAAACAAGCAGCCCATTCTGACAGCCAGCGGAACAAAATAGTCCATGATAACTTTTTTTTTTTCTCACCCCCTCTTCTGCTTTCCCCCATGAAGGAGTATGGGAAAGAGATGAGAAGCCTCCCCACCATCCCCAGGCGAGGGCAGCCCTGGGTTGCCAAAGCTGTCCCTGCAGGTGGACACGACCCACCGGTCACAGCCCCAGCGACCCGACGTCTCTCCAAAGACGGGGCACTCAGAAGAGACCGAGGCCGGGCGAGAGATGGGGGTGCGAACAGCAAACCTCGCTGAAACCACGCTCTGCTGAGACGTGGAGGTTTCAACACTTGGTTTTTTTGCGTGTGCACTGTTTATTTGCTGTGAAACATTAACATTTCTCTTGCAATAAGTGACCGTGCAAACGCAAAGTGCGGGTCCAGCAGGAGCCCGGCGGGGCTGCGGGATCCCCCAGCAAAGCCCATCTCCCCCCGAGCATCCCGGTCCTGTCCCCTCTCCTGGGACACGGACACCCAGGCTCCTCTCGGCACGGGGATGGTTGTGTCCTGGGGTGGATTTTCCCCATGCTAACTTGTACCAACTCTTCTCTGCCCCAAGAAGAATCACAATTTCCCGCAGGAGCTCTTTTCCCCCCAGTTTTTCTTTCTGGTTCACAGGAAAGATGCCGAGTACTACCCTGAGTACTGGGGTTTGTGGAGTTTGACTGTGACATTATTTTCAGACTGATAGTTTCACGTTTTGCCCATTCTGCCAAAGCATGATTACACCCACATGTTAATCTGTTTCAAGAAATGTTAATTATTATTTGTAACCAAAGCGTTTGCCCTTGGGACAGTACCATCAGACGCTGCAGTTCCAAGAGGCAGAGAAATCTGCAGAGGATTTTAATGAAGAAATAGAAGAGCTCATTATAAAACAAAAAATCCCTTTTATTCCAAGATTCCCTTAAGTGATATTACCTGGGATGTGTTTCCTTCCTTTCCCAAAGCACACGCACACCGAACAGTTAAGCTCAAGCAACGGCAGATGCACTAACTGAGCACCAAGACATACAAAGACTGACTTTGCCTGTTGACCTCTTTCAGTCACGATGATGCTCACTGTATCAAGTCTCAAGTGTCTGAAGACATAATAAAGGAAAAACATCTCAGGGGGTTCAAATGAAACCAGGCATTTTTCAAACAACCTGCAAAAACTGTTGGGTCACCCAAAAAAGCCTGGTATCTTCCCCTTCCCCCTTTCTCCAAGGCACAGACTTGTAAATGTTTTACCACTCTCAGGTTTTTCAAGGAAAAAAATAATAAATCCTTTTTCCCCCCCGATCTTGTCTAAAATTACCACAAGGAGAGCTCAGACAAATCAAGAAAGTAAAGGAAAATCAATTTCATACACATTAAGGATATGCATTTATCCATGTCCTGATCAATACCTCGATTCCTTCCACATTAAAGCACTTCAATCGCGATTTAAGGCCCAACAGCAGAATTCTCCCATCCAGAGTATGGAAGTTACGAAAGATCCTGCCCATACTTGTTTGATCTGAAACATAATACCCCTTAATGTGACCCCTTGGAAAAATACCGGGGAAAGGCGCCAAGAAAAAAAAGGAAAAAAAAAAAAAAGCAAAGCTTCCCAGAATGAACATTTCTGGCTCTTTCAGTTCCACTGAGAAGCTGCGCATTTATAAACAGACCAGATTTGTAAGTAGGGGAGAGAGGAAGGGGAAAAAGCGGAGATAATTTGCCACAGCACAGCTAAAAAGCTTCTGCTGCAGCGAACGCCAACGGGCCACCCAGCTCCTGCTCTTGCTCCAGCTCAGGAACTGCTTCCTGGGACATGGCATTTTCATCTGCCCTGTTGGGACACTTCGCTCCGGAACCCATGGAGGGTGCAGAGCTCGCAATCCCGTGTGCACGTCCCAGAGACCCTACGGCACCTCTTCTCCACACTCCAAAAACCACAGCAGCTTTGCCAACAGTGGTAACTCCCACTGCAATGGTGGTCCTCGCCTGCTCAGCGGTGCACAGAGTCCTCAGCAAGGAGCCGAGCTTCTACCGGGAAAGGCTCAAAGGGTGTCCAACCAACCCGAAGCCATGGAGCTGTTGGAGCGGGTCCGGAGGAGGCCCCGGAGATGCTGGGAGGGCTGGAGCACTTCTATGGGGACAGGCTGAGAGAGTTGGGGGGGTTCAGCCTGGAGAAGAGAAGGCTCCGGGGAGACCTTCCAGCCCCTGCCAGTCCCTAAAGGGGCTCCAGGAAAGCTGGGGAGGGACTCTGGAGCAGGGAGGGGAGCCATGGGACGAGGGGGAACGGTTTTACACTGAAAGAGGGGAGATTGAGATGAGATATCAGGAAGACATTCTTTGCTGTGAGGGCGGTGAGCCCCTGGCCCAGGTTGCCCAGAGAAGCTGTGGCTGCCCCATCCCTGGAGGGGTTCAAGGCCAGGTTGGACGGGGCTTGGAGCAACCTGGGCTGGTGGGAGGTGTCCCTGCCCAGGGCAGGGGGGGGACTAATGATCTTTAGGGTCCCTTCCAACCCAAACCATTCCATGATTGCTCCAGGCCAAGGAACCGCAGGAGCAGGTTTGATGCTGCAAAGCATTTCTTGGTAGAGAATCCAGCCCCGAAAACCGGAGAGAGACCTTGGGCGAATGGCGGTGTCTGCTTTCAGCCATGCAACATCTCACCAGCCCTAAGACCACAAAACACATCAGCGTGGCCCTTCTGACATTAACTGTGACAGGCAGCTAGGAAGATCACAGTCCACCAGATACTTCAGGGCAATATTCATAGCCAAGCAGGTAGAAATTTCCAGGATTTGGAGCCTAAAAACGTACATTACTAGAGGTGTGGCAGCACCTACCACATCTTTCAGCAAAAACCGCACTGATAAGAGTCCTGCGTGCAGCACGGTGCTAGGCAGCAGAAAGCACCGTCTGGTCCACGCTTGACTAGCTGCAGAAATCTGTAATTCATCTGCCCTGTGCTTTAGGGAAGTTCAGCGTCAGGGTTTCCTGTAACATACTTTTAGCGTTCCGGCTGAAAACATCTGCTGGACACACTGCACCTGCCGAGGCAGCCCCCCACGAACCGCAGCCCA
This sequence comes from Larus michahellis, assembly GCF_964199755.1. Lineage (NCBI taxonomy): Eukaryota > Metazoa > Chordata > Aves > Charadriiformes > Laridae > Larus > Larus michahellis. Next base: position 12,568,766 of record NC_133910.1, on the reverse strand, counting down.
TGTCCTCACGGTGCCCGAGAGCACGAGGACGGGAGGAGGGTCCCTGCATCACCCCACGTCCGACAGCATCCCCTGAGACCAACCCGCACCAGGGTTGGGCAACACAGAGCTGGGTACGCAGGAGCGTGAGACAAGCAGCCCCAAGCCCAAACAGACCTTCAAGCTTGAAAAGGAGGGGAAAAACAAAAAAACACCCAGCCAACCCGTGCTGTTCCAGCCTGCGTGGCGTTCATCCCAATATGCGAGTCTCCAGTACAATTCCAGCCAGGCCATTTAAAACACGGGTGGCCAAACACCGTCTGACCTAAGGCCAGCCAGCACGGAAGGGACGGAACATCACCCACACCCTCCTGGAAGCAGCCGGGGAGTCAATCCTCAACCGGCAGGTGGTGACGTCCCCGATGGCAGGGCTGCCTTCTCCGTGCTCTCACACGCTTCCCAGAGCTGGGGCTTCTCCCTGGGGGAGGGACCTGCAGCACCCAAGGGCTCTGGGCACATCCCTGCGGGCAGCGGCCAAGTTGCACATGAATTTTCAGCCTGTTAGCAAAGCGCTTTGGTCGCTTCCGTGGTGTGGTGATGGTCCATAAAGCACAATATCGCCCTGCGGGAGACGTGCTGCTCTGCCCAGGACACAGAGGGCAGCGCAAGGGACAACATGGGCACCCGCGGCTCCTTCTTCAGTGCGGACAACTTGACGGCAAGCGCCGGGCAGGCAAGGGGTTAGGCGGGTTCCTGGTTTCTTGCACGCAACCACACACAAACACACATCTCTCTTTGCAGGCCGGTTACTCGACTGCTCTCTCCGGAATAAAAAAAAATAAAACCACACACAACAAACCCAATATGCCCTTCTTTTGGAGAATTCTTCTCACTCCCCACCCCGCCCGCCGCACACGCGCTGTGCGAGTTATACAGCAATTAGAAATGTTTTCATCTGCGACAGGATCCCTTTCCTGACACACATCCAAGCCCGGCGCAGCAGCCATCTGAGGAACTGGCACGGAGCAACACAACAAGGGAAGGTCTGTCCGGCCGCCCGGTCCTCCGGGGATTTGTAAATACAGCGGATGCAAGGCACAGCCGGGGATGGGACGCTGCAACGCTCCTCTCCGTGCCCGGCCCCCCATCACTTCATGCACTCAGCGGTGCAAACACAAAAATGCATCACTTTTAATTTGTTCTCGGCTACAAAAGGTCAGGAAGGAAAAAAAAAAAAAAAAAAAAAGCCAAAAAAGTCAAGCATGGGAGTCGGAGAGCTGCTCCCACACGTCAGCTTGCTTTGTTATGGCACCAAAATGCAGCCATTTACCCGAAAGCCTTGCAATTTTCAACTACCTATATTATTTCATACAAATCTCCCCCTTTCTCCCCTTCAAATATGTTAAAAGGGCACCCTTTAAAACACTGCCGTAGGGATATTGACTTGTAAGTGAAGTTAGCGATGATGGAGGGAGGGGAATTCTCAGCAGAGAAACAGAAACACAAACCACCAACTCTCAGTTATTAATCCCTTAAATAATTCTGACAACGCTCCCCACCCTCCCACCTGAAACCAGGCGGAACACCCAGTTCTCTGACTCTTGGGCAAGAGGGGGGGTGGGGGGGGAGGGTGTCAGAGAGGGACAGGGGGACGATGGCAGTCGAGCCCCTTCGCGGCTCTCCCCATCCCCATGGCCGGTGAGGTGGGACCTCTCGTTTCGCAGGTTCTCCAAGCACAGGCTGGGAGAAATCTGCAGCAGCACCCGGTGAGGACAGCCCGGCTCCCCCAGGGCTTCCCAAGGGTGCTCCATACGCACCCAGGCGTGAAGAAGGAGACGCTTTTACACCAAAAATTACTCTGAAGAGCAAATGCGTTAAACAGGGCACCTACCACTAACTCTGATAGCACCAGGCTGTCCCCTCTTTGGCAAACTGGAGGGGAGATTGAGATGAGATCTGAGGCAGAAATTGTTTGCTGTGAGGGGGGTGAGCCCCTGGCCCAGGTTGCCCAGAGAAGCTGTGGCTGCCCCATCCCTGGAGGGGTTCAAGGCCAGGTTGGACGGGGCTTGGAGCAACCTGGGCTGGTGGGAGGTGTCCCTGCCCAGGGCAGGGGTGGCACTGGATGATCTTTAGGGTCCCTTCCCACCCAAACTGTTCTATGACTCTGTAATCTCCCCTGTCCTCTCCCACCATCAAGGCAGCTCTTGCTGCAGCCACAGGAGCCACTGGCACCGTGCTCAGGGCCACCCTCCCACCACGCACGTCTCCTCCCCGGCGCTTCAGACACGCAAGACGAGCCATGTACAAGCCCTCCATCAGCCACCCCTGGGTCACACATGCCAGCCGACCTCGGCGGACCCAATTAATTGAGAGGGAGGATTGATCCAGGCCCCCCTCCTCTGAGCTCGAGCTGCGAGGTTGGTGCAGTTCTCGCCAGCCTCTGGACCAGAACCAACCGAGTGAAAAACACCGCTTTCATCTCAGTGTCAGTATCTCCTCATTTTTCAGCTGACCCATGAGCTGCTTCCCTTTTTCATTTTTAGAACAGCATCATTTCGTATCCGTGGGCCAGGGGAAGACAGACCCCTGTCTCGCAAAAAACCTTTTTTCCCCGAACAGTGCAGAAACTTCAGAAGAAATTCAGGACAATTAAATACACGTCAGGAGAGCGCAGAGGAGTGGGAGGCTAATAAATGGCACGCTCTACAGGTTTATGAATATTTGAACTATATTTCTAAAAAAAAAATAAAATAGTACATTACTACAAGTTATTGAAAATGAGTAACTCCCTTTAATGAACCTTGCTACCATCATGCTGACTAATAGAGTGATAGTTTAATCCATATTTATGTACGTTTTATCTCATTATAGCTGGTGCCAATAAATTAGCAAGTCCAATAAGAGTTACATTTTATACTATCACTGCTATTAAATGTGCATGAAGTACCGTGCAACAGCACACCGTCCATGGGCACTAGCTTTTTAGTTTATTTCTTTTTTAGGAGCCAGGCTGTATGGCACAGCAACCCCAGCGCTCACTCCTGCGAGATCAGGCCCTAATTAGGGACGAGACGATATTAATGGAGGTTTTCTTCCTGGGAGCGCCGCACGCTGCGCTGCCTCTGTGTCCTGTACGGGGGAGAGGGCCACGGGGAAACGCTTCTGCTAAGTGCACTGGAGATTACAGACAGTTTTTGAGTCATTTTAAAGGGGTAAGATTTTAAAAAATAAATAAAATTGAGTGCCAGACTTGTAGAAAGCAATATTATTTTTTTTAAGGTGTCTTAAAGAGGCACAGGTAGAAATGCAGCTCAGCATCTCAGGTCACTTTTGGAAACCTCTATCAGGAAACAGAGCACAGAATTGCCCGGGTTGGAAGGGACCTTTCAGATCATGGAGTCCAACCATCGACCTAACTCTGACCAAAACCAGCACTAACCCGTATCCCTCAGCACTACGTCTGCCTGGCTTTAAATCCCTCCAGGGATGGTGCCTCAACCCCGTCCCTGGGCAGCCTCTTCCAATGCTTAATAACCCTTTCAGCGTAAAAATTTTTTCCTAATATCCATCTAGACCTCCCCTGGTGCAACTTGAGGCCGTTGTCACTGCAGGATTGCTCAACAACTGGACATCGGGGCTGGGGGGGGCGGGGGGGGGCGGAACTGGCTGTGAGCAATTTAAACTGGCCTTTCGACTCCCCTGGGTAACTGGGAATCACTGCAACCCAGATTACAAGAAACATGACGCATCTATTTGGCGAAGGCCGGCACTTGCCAATTACCCGACATCCCACCGAGGCAAAGATGGAGCTTTGCAGCTCCACAGGGATTTCGGCCGGAGAAGCCCACATGGTCCACGATCCCATTTCACCAGCTGTTATCCTGGTGACAGTAAGGAAGCAGTAATTTCACAAGCTTAAAACTCAAGGAAGTAGCAAAACCAGGGATAAAACCCCCACATTCCTGGACCCCAACCACATTTGCTCCTTTGGAGGAGGCTCCATCGATCCTACGGCAGCTCCTCCTTGCTGAAGCCCTGGCTCAGGAGCCAAAGGGAGCTATGGAAAACGCTGTCAGAATAACGACTGGTCACGGCAAGACCGGGGGGTGTGGATTTTCTTCCTCTTCTAAAGCACTAGTGTTGTTCTGACGCTAAGAAACCCTGCGGATTCCAAAGGACAAGGCCTTTACGTATAGGTCGGCACCACATAAACACAAACCCCAGCCTTTCTACTCGGTAATTACACTGCAGCAAACCCAAACGCTATTACTAATTGCTGTCTCACTGGCCTTCTGGTTTGGAGGAGAGAAAGAACTACTCAAGCGGCATCCAGAAAGGAAAGACCCAACGCCACCCCACCAAGGTTTCTATGTAATTAAATGGTTGACTGTTTGTTGCTGTGCTCCGTTCAGAAAAGTCTCCTACATGGCCTGAGTGCCTTATAACCAAAAAATGCTATTGATCTAAGTCATGAATAGCTCCAGGAAGAATTTTTTGTGTGTGAAGTCGGTGTTTGGCCAGTGGGAACGTGGCTTAGAGACTCCTTTTGCTCTCGCTGTGACTCAAAGCGAACGGCGCTTTGGTCGACAGCAGCTTTTTCCCTGTTTATTTGCTTTGCCACTGTTGAACACAGATCTGAGGAGAACGCGGGAATGAACGGTGGCAAAGACAATGGGAATGTTTTGACAGGCTTCCAGAGGGATTTAGGGTGGTGCAGACCTGAGCAGCTGATAGCCCCACCAAAACTGATAAAAACCTATGTTGGGAAAATATCGACCAGGTTTTTTGCATAGAGAATCGGTGCCTCACGCATCTTGTAAGGTTGTTTGAGGATGATGATGCACGTGAAAATAAGCAAGATACGGGTAAAAAAGTACATGTGGATTTCTCAGAAGTTTATGGCAAGTGTTTTTTTCCCCAAAGTCTCCTAAAAAGCTAAATTATCACGGCCTAAGAGGGAACGGCAAGTCATCTCCCCTTCCCATGACACAAACCTGAACGTCCCCCCAAAAAGTGAACAGGAGGAGGGAATAGCTGTTCCCTAACCACACCAAAAAGGAAACCAAACTGTGTTCAGCTGACGCGTTCCAGCAGTGTTTAACGCCCGGCTCTATTAAGAGGCGTCTTAGGCAATCTGAAACAGCACAAAGCAAGAGACAATGTGACAATAAAGCAGCATTTTAATTAGCGGCAGTTCTTTCCCCAGCCCAAAAGGTTCCTTCTGTGCATTCATATTCCCAGAACAACAAAAGCCGCCTTGTATTTCATAAATCAAAAAAACTCATAAAACAAGCCCCTGCAATTGCACATTCCAGATAATGGTCCAGAAATAAATTAGGCAATAAATATCAAATAATATATCCCCATCAGCAGTGAAAAACCTACTCTTTGGATAGTCAGAAGAGAAGATGCCTTCCAGCAGCTTATGCCTGGTAGCTCGAAAGCAGTAAAACAATAGAAAGCTTTAATAAATCTTTTAACACCTTTTCCACTGAAGAATATAGCAATTGTCCTGCGTAAAAGCTTCCCTGAGCCCCAGTATCCATCAGAGTAACAGCACAGCCCTGATGCTGTTCACGTCAAAAGCGAGGGTACCAGAACAACAGCCGCTTCTCAAAATCACGTAGGATTTTCCTCCCTCGCAGCTGGGTCTGGTTCAGCATTGGGTGCCACCCATCGACGACCGCAGAACACAAAAACCCCCTCTCTGCTCTCCCGTCTAGGTGACACACGGCACAACCACAGCCAGCACCCAGACACTGCTGGGAGGAAAAAAAACACCACCGACCTCCAAATGGAGCTTCCAGAAACACTCAGGGAACTAACGTCACCTTGGCATGAAACTTCCCGACCCCCCTGGAAACTCAGTGGCCACATTACAAAAACGATGGCCACTTTGGTAAAGCCATTTTGCTCACGGCTGTGCACAGAGGGGAAGGACCGTACAGGGTCTGACCCCCCCCACAGGGTCTGCGCCCACCCCTGGGTAAAACCAGAAGCGCTTCTGAACGAAGGGTCGTTGCCACAGGGTTGGTACAGACCTGGGCCCGGGCTTGGGACAGTGTGTAACGCTGCCGGAGGGACACGTGCTGCCGGGTGCAATGCCCCCGGGATGGTTTACGCAGAGTGGGGGGTGATGCTCAGCACTGGTTTGAAGGTGCTGGGCTTACGGGGGGGGTCACGGGCAAGGAGATGGTGCAGCTTTGTCCCCATCACCCAGCCAGGATCCAGAGTCCTGACCCCAGCGCAGCACCCGGTCCCCAGGGCTGCAGCCTCTTCCAACTGCTCTTGGGAACACATAGGTACAATATTGTGATTCCCCCCGAAAAAAGACATTTTTCGCCTCCCGAAGCTTTGTCATCTAAAGAAGAACACTTGATCACTCTTCACACAGCAGAATCAACCACTAGATACTCCCCCCACGAGCACAGGGGAACGTGTGCCCCACACGTGGGTTAAGGGCACAGAAGCCGCTCAGAGAACCAGAAATGCTTGGTATTTTCAGCCAAAATCTGCAGCACAATTCCGGAGAAATGCCCGGTGCCAGCAGTGCCACATCCATCACTTCCCAACAGCTCAGGAGTAACTCTTACCTTTCCGAAATCCCGTACGTCGAAGAGGTCGAAGGGATCAAAGAGATCGCTGTTTCTTAACCCAAATTTGTCATGACACACTTTTAGGAAGGTTCGGATGTTCTTCAGACAGAGAAACTGGGGGAAACAAAAACAGAAAGGGAGGGAAAAAGTGAGCAAGATGGGCACAAATTTTAACTGCGATTTACTGAGTTAAACTCGCATGCCAGACAAGTTACAGGGACTTAGAAACTTGCACCGAAAAGCCAGGCATTAGTTTATTTGTTGTTACTGAAGATGTCAGACTCCTGGTGCCCTGCGAGGGCTCCTGTGTTCTCAGCTGCGCACCAGAAACAAACGCCCTTTTCAAAAACAAGTTTCACACAAGGTAACATCGCAGAAGGGCTGGAAAACTCAAGCCAGGACATTTCCCTTTCAAGGTCGAAGCCAAATATAAATTACAGCTGATGTTCTACAGAAGCCCAGTGTTGAGCTTTTAACCATTTCCAGCAGGATCCCGTGTGGTTGCCTGCAGGAGGGACACAGGTTGCACCGCCTGTTGGACGCGTTGCTGTACGTCCGTACACACAGCCCAAACAAGAGATTGGGACAGTGGAAATGAGGTGGTTTTTTCACTTTGGGGTCTGGAGCAATTAACGACTTATTCAAGTAACATTAGCTCCCTTCTCCTCGCTCCTCCCAGACACCACGAGCACTAATGGCCCCCTGAAACACCAGCCCATGTCCAGTTGCGGGTCCTGAGGCTCGGCCACCGGAGCTGCTCCTGCGCCGGCCCAGGTCCCCTGCCCAGGGCCATCCCGGGGGCTGCTCCCACAGAGCTGTGCTCATCTTTCATCTCAGCCCCTTGGAAGGGGCAGAAATCTCCCCCCTCTAGGGACCACCCTTGGTTATTCAGAGAGCTCAACTGGCAGCGTGATGTTACGTTTCTCTTTCAAGAAAATCCTATAGCGATAATTGGTCATTTGTTTGCCAGCGTTGGAGATTTTGAAGCCTGGGGACTCCAGACGGTCTCGCTCCAATGGTGACGCCTGGCAGCACAGATGAGGAGCATAAAAATTGGCTTCGTTTTTGCGGCGGCATCACCTACGTCCTTCATCGGGACAGACTGACTCTGCTGAGCAAGCCAATTCATTTCACTTCTTTCTGCATCCTCACGCTATTCCACAAAATACCTTCCATTTATTGCTGTATTTTTAAACAACTCTTCTTTTTTTTTTTTCAGCAAATTCCTCCCAAATACGTAACAAACATGTTAGAATTGTAAGTAAATCAGGCTACTAAAGGGGTGAATCATCCCCACGTGATAAACAGGCGCGGGATGCAAAGCTGCCCTTGGGTGGGTTTGGTCAGTGTGGTTTTGACCCATGGCACAATCTCAGCTCCCCAAGTTGCCATCACACCAGCACCATGCAAGAACACTGCCTGCAAACTTCACTGAGAGCTCAAAGCAAAACAAAATAGCTTAATTTAATTAAAAGAATCAAAGCCATGTCTTTGGGGCTGTGGTATCTCTACAGACACGACTGCGATGCAGCTTGTCGGCAGCACCATCGCACTTGGGGTTATGCGTGAGGTTTGTGGCGATGGGTGAGCGAGACCACCTCATTAACAACAGGCTGATTTACCTACAGAAAAAGAGAAATAACCTTTTACCCTTCTCCCCCATTCCAGCCCCCTCCCCACGGAGCGCCCCCAGCACAGGACATTCCCATCACATCAGAGCCTTCTCATTCGACAAGCAAGTGCCAGAGGCAGAAATTGAAAACAATTCTGTTTTTCTAGGGCATTGCTCTATCTCACATAAACACTGCGGTAAATATAATCTGTCTAGACTGGGAGGTTTTTTTGGAATTGCTTTACAACCTCTCTCGCCGATACGGGTTATTTCATAACTTTATCTTCTGGGTCTCCGCAAGAATTTACACCCTGGGCAAACCGGCTGCTGTTGCGTCGCACTCTCACTGATTTCAAATTTCTAGCACGTTGTATATTTTAAATCCCTTTAAGCCTCCAGTCTTGAAAGTTAATGACACAGGTTATAGCCACAATTGCACACGGCAAGAGGCAAAACCTTCCTCCGCGCAACTGCCCTGCTTCCCGCTCCCCCTCCTGCTCATCCCACGGCTGGGGCAGCGACGGAGGCTGAAGTGCTCAGGGAATCGTGGAATGGTTTAGGTTGGAAGGGATAAAGATCATCTTAAGATGATGGACGATGGACTGTCCCCGCACCAACACTCAGCCAAGTGAAAGACACCCCGACGGGTGTGAAAACCCGAACTCTCGGCACGATGCCTTTGTGGTTCCGAAAAGCTCACGGTTCACAGTACCCCGTTTCTGAAGGACGGCAGAAGGATCACACATCCCAGCAAACAAATGCCTCATCCTGACTCCGTTTCTAACGGGGAGTGAGCCCCGGCCCCACCATGGGTTGAGATTGGGCTGAGCTTCCCTCCTCTCAGCTCGGCCTTGGGGAGGAAGGCCGGGACCAGCCACGCTGCTCGGCATCAGCTGCATCCAGCTGTCTGTGCTCATCCAATTCAAACCTAGAAGCCATCAGGCCACCAGCTGCTAAATGAGCACAAGGGGCCCGCGGCAGTGCCACTGCCCCTCTCGCGACTCCAGGTGACATCTACGAAGAGCCACCAGGCGCTGCCACCACGCGCTGAGCGCGGGCAGATGACAAGCATCAAGGAAGAATCGGATAATCTATTTAAAGAGTTGCCACAAAGGCCTGATGTAAAAACAACACAATCGGAGGCAGCAGCACCACGGTCCCGCTCCAGCAGCGAGGAGCTGGCAGCAGAGCCAGGCCACCACCCTGCCCACAAGCAAAGCCATCGCTTGGGATGACAAGTGTAGGTGGGATTTAGCCCCAGTCCTCACACACGAGTAGCGTACAACCCACGCGCGGGTGTCGGTGGCACAATCTGCTCCTCCACTATTTCTCTCTCTCGTCAATCTGCAAAATACCTTCATGCGCTTTTCACAGAATCACAGAATGGTTTGGGTGGGAAGGGACCTTAAAGATCATCTAGTTCCACCCCCCTGCCCTGGGCAGGGACACCTCCCACCAGCCCAGGTTGCTCCAAGCCCCGTCCAACCTGGCCTTGAACCCCTCCAGGGATGGGGCAGCCACAGCTTCTCTGGGCAACCTGGGCCAGGGGCTCACCGCCCTCACAGCAAAGAATTTCTTCCTGAGATCCAATCTAAATCTCCCCTCTTTCAGTTTTTTTTGCTCACAGGCGTTTCGAGGCGGGTTTGCTGTTGATGGAAGATCAGGAACTGTTGGCTTGACGGCGCTGCTGAACAGCCCCACGTTCAAATGAGCTACACTTGAATATGAGCTGTGCCCAGGCCGTTTTATTTACCAGTCAATCACACCTTTGGACGAGTAAACACTCCACAGAAGAAAGAGAGAGCGAGAGAAATCAATGTTCTCCATGGGGCTCATTCACCACCTGCCAGGCCCAAAATCAATGCTGTCATTTATACATTTCAAGTGAGACCGGCGCAGAAGCGTCTCCCTCAGCGCGGGAGCCCCAGCACTGCACACCCCGAGCCCTGCTATCGTCCTCCTCCACACCCCGAACGCCCTCGGCACCCACCAGCCATCGCTGCGGGGGGGGGGGTGGGGGTGAAGAGACCACCAGCAACCAGGATGCTCAGATCCGGAAAGAGACCCCAGAGACCGCGCCATCTTGCGTGGATACCAGCATCTCCCACCATAGAAGTGCCCAGGCTGTGAACGCGGCCATGCCATGAATCCCCGGCGTGGAAGCTCCATCCAAGGCACTTTGGAGAGGGAAATTAAAGTTCGAGGGAAGAGTCAATGGGGGCAGGGATGGGACTGCACCCCAGGGAGCAAGAAAATCACCTGGTAAAACAAAATACCTTGAAACCTTCCAGTAGATGAGAAAAGCCTGTGGTCAGCTCTGACCTGACCCTCTGAGGGAAGCAAGGAGATGGCACAACAGAGAGGCAGCGGTGACAGCCCGGCAGAAGGGCCCCACCACCTGCGCTCGCTGAGTTTCGGAACAGCTTTTCTTATTTTTAAACACTCTGTGACGCCGTAAGGTGAATAAACCGCTCTCGGCCCCAGCCTGTCCCACCACAGCCCAGCAGAAACCCGCTCCGCCTGTGCCCCGGCCAGGGCAGGACCACAGCCACCATGGTGCACCCTGGGACACGCTGGAAACTCCTCAGTGGCTTGTGGGATGGGGTTTTTTTTTTGTTGTTTTTTGTTGTTTTATTTTGTTTTTTGTTTTGTTTTGGGTTTTTTTGTTTGTTTGTTTTTAAAAGAGGATTTTCGTTATTTTATTTGCTTTATCGAATTCACTATGTTTAGAGACTCCTTGGACGATCGCTACGCACAGAAGGGGGATCACTGCCAAGCTTTCAACACAGCTCAGCGACTTGCCCTTAAACACAAACGCATCGGAGAAGCTTCCGGTGGCAATGGAGAAAGGGACAGTTTGGTACCTGGGATAACCCCAGATCCTTGGGATAATTCTGCACAGGGACAACCCGAGAGCTTTGCAGAGGGACACCAGGAGCTCAGCGGGGACAGGCCCGGCCACCCCAGAGCTCCGCTCCTGCCGTGTGGGATGTGGAAACCCTTGGATGTTTCTGCAGCTGGGAACGACAGCTCCGGGGGTTGCTCAGCACCTCGCTCCTCCTCACGCCCCATTTCAGTTGCCACCGCCCCTCCCTGCGGTCCCCATATGACTGGGCGCCTGCGGCACCTGCGCTGACGAGACAGCGGGCATTTCTGATGCAAATTCACCAGAAAAGACCCGGCTACTCGAGCACTTTGGGGTGAGGTTGGAAACTGTCCCCCCGCCTCGGCAGAGATGAGGGCAGGCTGGAAAGCCTCCCAGCAGGGCGGCTTTGCTCAAGGGAGATGGCAAAGGGGCAGATGAAAAGCTGGTGAATGCAGCAGCCTTTGGTCAACAACCAAAGTGCCTGAGGTGGGATCTGGAGGATGTTCCTGGAAGCATCGGACAAGTCCCCAGTCCCTGCATTTGGGATAGCACAAGGGAGGGAGGTGCAAGGCCTGGGAGTCATAGAATTATCCAGGTTGGAAGGGACCTTTCGGATCATTGAGTCCAAACATCGACCCAACACTGACAAAAACCATCACTCAACCGTATCACTAAGCACCACGTCTACTTGTCTTTTAAATACTTCCAGGGATGACAATTCTACCACTTCCCTGGGCAGCCTGTTCCAGCACTTGATAACCCTTTCAGTGTAAAAATTTTTCCTAATATCTAATCTAAACCCCCCCCCTCCAGCCCCGCCACAACTTGAGGCCATTTGGCATCCACAAGAAACATTTAATAAATGTGATAAAACATAGGGAAAAGAAGGCAAGGGGGCAGCGGGTTTGTCTGGCAGGGCAGGATCATGCAACAACAGCTCATGGCTTTTCGGAAAGGGCCTTTTGGAGAGGCCGGGGTTGGTGCTGCGGGAGGAGCAGACAATCGCTCCGGGCAAGCGGCCACGCGCTGAGCCACGGCCAGAGCCCTGGGCTGGAAACAGGCCCTGCAGCATGCCAGGAATGCTGCAGCTTCACCGTTTGAGATAACCCCGCTGACGAATGACGAAAGTAACTTTCTTTAGCGCTTCCTGAGCGTGATGTCAGATTTCCTCTTATCTCGCTGCCGGCACGGCTCGAAAGCACCAGGCGAAAAAGTAAGTCCCTGTCAGGGAGCTGTGAGCATCTGCTTATCACAGCCTTCGCCAAGGGGGAAGGGAGGGTCTCTCATTGAGAAAACACATCATTTGCAACGATTAGCGGGGAATCGGGTATCCCATGGCGTAAACCTCTTGAGGAAGCCAAAGGACACATCTCCGAGTTGTGCTGAGTTCCCCCTGCGCTATGAAGGAGCATCAAAGCTCCCTTTGCTTCCTCCAAAGTCAAGAGCAGAAAGTCCGAGAGCACCCGAGTACCCAGCAGGAACCGCAGGGCTGCAGCCAACACAACTCTGTGTTTAAAACTGCGCAAATCACCACCTTTATCTAATCTCTCCAAATGGCTCTGCCCAGTCTCGCTCGCCTCCGCATCGAGGTGTTCCCGGGAGAGTTTCGGGAGCGGTAATAAGAGTCAAAAGCGCAACTGGAGCTTGTATCTCCCTCCACCAGCAGCACCAAGTCTTCCGTGGCTTTGTTCCTTCTCGCACTTCGCCCCATTGTCTCCGGTGCAAAGGAGCAGCCGCAGAAACGATACAAAACATCTCTGCAGAAAATCTCCCTTCCCCTTCACATTTGGATTCATGTCGCAGCTCATCAATTACTTTAGATGGACAGATTAAATTTCGGGTTGTTGGACAGCAGATTTATCTACTGAGAAGTGGAGAATGAAATTATTTCTCCAACAATTTAGTGCTATTATTTCCCCCATTTCAAAGACGTTCCTATCACAGAGCATTCACGGGCTGGGCAAATTCCACTTAGTGGGGCTGATTAATGAGCCCAAAATGCTGATGAGCGTTGACCTCCCCACAGCTTCTCCTTCTCCTCACGTCCACCCACAAGCAAGGATTAGCCCTAGAAGAGTACCTGGGGGAGAGCAGCCATTTATTTGAGCAAACACCCGTAGCACATCACTGGGAGGACTGGGGGAAAGCTAACCCGGAGCTGCAGCAAGCAAAGGTCCTTCCCAGCAGAGAGCACCAGCCAGAGCTCCAAACCTCCCAGAGGAGCTCACCGGGAGCTCCCATCTTGCCCAGCAGGAGCCCAACACGGAGCAAGGCAGTGCTGCCAGCAGGCTGGACTGGCAGCTCCGCAGCACAGCGGGGAGGCTGCCGAGCCCTGCTCCAGCCCCTGCCCGTCCTCGCATCTTTGCCGGTCATCGCTCTCACATGGGTCAAGCAGATATTTTGCTCCCAGTTACCTTACAGGAACCTCCCATCACGCTGTACGGGCTCTCAGAGGGAAGAGGTCTCTCAGATAACAATATTACGCTGCTGAACTGGAAGCCAGAATACACATAAAATTGTAAAAACAGTAAAAAAACCCAAGGGGAAGCTCCGGAGTAATGTATTAAATACACTGAAGTCCCAGGCAGACCCCAGAGGCAGAGGAATGGCTCTCAGCAGCGCTCAGCTTAGAGAGGGCACAAACATCAAGCAGCGCTCCCGGATTTCATACCAGACATGAACCTCTGAAAAAAGGCGAGGACCAGAGGCAAACACCGCCGAGGTGGCAGACGTTAAGACAACGTGGGAAGAGCGAGAGGCAGAGCACAGGGTCAAACGATTAAATCCAAATTAGTCAGAGATGCAGAAGAAATGCTCGGTGACACACTGAAGCGTGCACGGGAGGTGTATAGGATACAACCGCATCCGCGCTTTCCCTGCTTCCAGAAGGGGCCCGTGCGAGGGCAGCGGCATCGTCCCCCCCGGGGCTGCTGTCACCTCGCCAAGCCCAGCACTGCGGGACCTTGTCCTATTTAACCCTAGGAAAGTTTTGCTGACCCCAAACTCCTCCCAAGGACGGCCGGGCTCATTTCCTCTATTACATATGCTTCAAGAGAAAGAAATGGAAAAGAAAAAAAAATAAATCCAGAAGCGTGGATAAAGACCCCATCAGGCAGCTGATGAGCCCAAGATGATAATGTGGGGCTGGAGGAGGGTCAAGGATCGAGTAACATCCCCCAGTTTGCAGGAGGGAAAAGAGATCACAGGAAAGCCCAAATCCTTGTATCCTCCAAGGCAAACTCCTGACAGCAGCGGTAGGACGAGGGATAACGGTTTTAAAGTGAAAGAGGAGAGATTTAGATGAGATCTGAGGAAGAAATCCTTTGCTGTGAGGGCGGTGAGCCCCTGGCCCAGGGTGCCCAGAGAAGCTGTGGCTGCCCCATCCCTGGAGGGGTTCAAGGCCAGGTTGGACGGGGCTTGGAGCAACCTGGGCTGGTGGGAGGTGTCCCTGCCCAGGGCAAGGGGGTGGAACTAGATGCTCTTTAAGGTCCCTTCCAACCCAAACCATTCCATGATTCTGCGAAGCTTAAAAACACAGGCTGAGCCCTCCCTGGTGGCACAGCAGGAGAGGCTCGTTAAAGCCCATGCAACGAGCCAGCAGAGCCCACATGGTGACGGGTGGCCCCACCGGGAGCACTCGGCTCAACAGAGCTCAGCCGCTCAGCGTCCATCTGTCTGAGGGTCACCCAGCGGCGCGCAGGGGCTTTAAATGAGCGGAAGGAAGCCAGAACTTCCCAAAGAAAACGGCGGAGCTGCAGCCGATGACAGTACTTCCCTCCTTTGTGGAGCCCGCCGAGGTCTGCAGACATAGGGCTCTCCTGAGAAAGCAACAATCGTTAAGGTGAGGGCTTTAATTGCCATGCCTGGGAGTATCTTTATCAAAGATGCTTACAGGGTCTGAAATTCTCTGCTCACACATCTAAGGTCTGGACGGCCCAGAGCTTTTGCCCAAACACCCAAAATCCAGCAGGTCCAACAGGTTCAGCACAGGCCCAGACCCCAACTACAGGTTTGGGGTTTGTGCAACCAAAAACCCTTGCCACTGAGGTTTTAGAAAACCCTAATCAAATTCCCTGCACCGCATCAGGCGGCTGGATTGTACTTCAGAGATTTATCTTTTAGCATGTCTCGAAGAAAGATCTGCAGAGCCATTCCCAGGAATAACAAGAGCTTCTTGCAAAAACTGGTGGGCACAGCTCTCTCTGACAGCTCCGGTCTTCACCAACTCCTCCTCTGAGAGAGGGAATTTCAGGTTTCCCTGTACGGAGGACAGCACTCCTTTGAGCCACGGGTCTTCTTGCTGATATAAAATGAATCCATGAGAAGCGCTACCCCTTTTCCTTTGCTACCCACCCCAACAGCGACGCGTTCCGGGAGCTGGGTGGAGAATACAGAGTCACAGACTAAATAAAGGAAGAGCAAGAGGGCAGTGGGACACCAACACATCCCAACGACGCCGGACAACTCTGAGCTGAAAGATGCCCTTGTGTTATGCCAAAATCCCTCCTTGGCTGCTCTCCTGCTCCAATGACCTGCCGCATCCTTGGCAGCGTGGTGGTCATGCCCAGGTGAGTCCTGCATTACATCCCTCAGATGAGACCAACCCATAACGACCCA
Source organism: Larus michahellis (assembly GCF_964199755.1). Taxonomy (NCBI): domain Eukaryota; kingdom Metazoa; phylum Chordata; class Aves; order Charadriiformes; family Laridae; genus Larus; species Larus michahellis. The sequence goes on along the minus strand of NC_133910.1, from coordinate 12,553,096 downwards.
GTCAACAGAGTCAGACCACACACTTGGCTCTTCCAGACGCCCTCTCCATAACCATATGCATCGAGATGTTTAAAAAAAAAAAAAAAAAAAAACCAAACACAGAGCTTCTCTGCAGGTCCTGACCCGTCCCAGAGCCGCATGGGGCTGGCCACGGGGACGGGGGACAACAGGGCAGGGAGCAGGGGCTGTTTGCAGCCCAAGCTATGGCTCAGTGTGGGAAGACCACCAGATACCACCACCAGATACCACCACCATGTGTTAGAGGAGAAACCCAGCTGGACCTTTTGAGGCTCCTCAGCATCACAGGCAAATACAAAAGGGTGGGGTTTTTTTGACTTTCCCACATAATCCAGGGTTACAGCCTTGGACTCCGGCATCCCAGATCTGGGCTGTCTCTGTGGTGCATTTACCAGCAGACTGCCAAATCCAGGCTTGGCTTTAGCAAGCAACAAGATCTGAGAATACATGAAGCTTGGGAGCTGGAGAGCTTGGAAGGATTGCTCAATCTGCCCACGTTTGGCACCCTTAATGGAGAGTCCCCTTCCACGCTCATTAAATCCAGGCTTTTTCTCCTCTCGCTGGAAGCCACGCAGCTCCGTCAGGGGAACTCGGTTAAGAAAGGAGAAGGAAAAAAAAAAAGGGAGATATATTGGCTTTTACTATTGACATGAAGTCCTAAACTCATGTTTGCCTCACCGGGGCTCACACTTCATCACTCTTAAAGCATGCCCATAGGTAAAAGGAGGGATATGTAAAAAAAAAGAAGTTAGGATTATAGCTGATCAAGAAATGGGATACCTTCCCACGCACTGAGTTTTCAGCAAAGAAAATTCAAAATATTTTGGCCAAAGTTTTAAGACAGGACTTGACCTGAACCATGACAATCAAATTATAACACAGAATTCAGCTGCTGTTGCAGAAAATGAGGAATTGCGTAACCCTATATAGCATTACGCTGTAATGATACGCTTATGGAGAACTTTCCAAGCAGTCATTGTTCTCCTGCTCTTCAGGCTGGCGCAGGGAACCAGACCGTGATGAACTTTTGACAGGACAGCGATGAGAACGGCTACGGTACGTCTCCGAGATGAGTAAACAGCAGCCAAGTCAGGAAATCAAGCCCTGTCACGTCAAGTATTGGGGCCAGACCCGAGAGAGGAAGCTCCAGGCGGTCGCCCTGCGAGCCTGGGCTAGTTCAAGAAATCCACAGAACTTATTTTTTTTTTGTCTCTTTAAAACCAAGCTGCCCTATCGAAATGCTGAAGAGACAAGCTCTGAGACTTCGGAGGCAGAACTGAACCACGGGGTGGGATCTGAGGTAGGCGCCTGCGATAGCCGACTCCAATCTCATTTATGAAAAACTGTCAAAACAGACCTATTATTAACTAATAAAGCACATATGTCGAATTCAAGACCTTTATATGAATTTTATAAGAGTCCCATAGGAGCCCACAGTTTTAAATACCCGTTGGTATCTCCAGACCATGCCTGAGCTGATCTCGGGGATGATTTGGATCCAAGAGCTGCCACCATTAGACAGAAGCACATCCTCATTTCAGGGCACACACCAGTCGCACTGCAGACACCGTTTGCTTTTCTGTATTAAAACATCCCAAGAAATCTTATTTCCAAAGTTCTGCCATCTAACCAATGGCATGCGATCTGCCAACACCCCGAAGACTTTCCTGGCAAGAGCCCGTGTGGATGCCATCGCGTTACCCACGCATCACGGGCACGTGCAGTTTTTCTCCATACAGTCAAGATTTTTGGGTGACCCGCTTCCAATTAGATTCACTTCCCTTTCAGAAAGCCTCAGAAATTACAACCAAATGGGTTATTTTGCTCACTGCAAGAGGTGCCGGGTTACCTGCCAGGGGGCAGAAGCACCGAATAAAGAAACCTTTGCGACACACTCATCCCACCGAGCCGAAGCAGCGCAGCACGCAGGGGGAAAGCACGACTGAAAAGCAAAAACTCAGCCATGAAAAATATTTATAACGCTGCATTCGGTGCGGCTTTTACCTTTTAAATCGGTGACAGGAGGAAATTATGGCCTAGAACAATTGCAAACTTCTGTGGGTTTGAGATTTGCAGAGTCTTGTGCTCCAGACAAGATGTGGACATGATAGTTCAGCTTCCAGACCAGTACTGAAGGGACCTGAAGCCGTAGCTGGTGCTGGCAGAAGAGTTACGCACCCCAGAAGATGAAGACAGCCTGCTCACGGTGATGGCTGCTGACATGCACCCCGACACCGTTACACCCTGACACCGTTACACCTTCCTGGACTGTTGCCCAAGTTGCTATCTACTCGCAAAGCCTTGCTAAGAACAAAAACAACAACAACAAAAAAAATTATCAGGCCAGTGGCTCACAACGGGTTTGGTGAAAAACAGTTCCCAAACGTCACACTGGGGACCGGGATGGCATTATTAGAAGCAGACAACAAACACTCAGAAAAGTCTGCTTAATGGCACCAGGTAATGATGCTGAAAGATGTCCTCCAGCTTCTTCCTAAAGTAGTAATTAGAACCAGAACACTACTTTTCACATTACGGGTAACTGATGCAGACCTGCATATGAAATCAAGCTGCATTTCGCAAGATTAAGCCCACAATCTGCTTTTAATGGGTCTCCCGATGCTTCTCTGCCTCGTGGCAGCACGCTGAGGCTTTGCACCCACCAGCAGCACCGTGCCACACAGATGGGGCCGTCTCAGAGCAGCTCAGCACCGCCTTCACCCCCAAAAGCAACAGAAACGGGATCGTGGGGATGCTCCTGGGCTGGCCATGCATCGTGCTCCTCCATGCACAAGCTCCCAGCAAGGGGAGGTGGGATGAACAGGCAGCTGGAAAGAGGTAGGAGGGACAGACCTGCACCACAAACCCTCCATGCAAGAGGGATTTCAGAAAGAAAACTTCTCACCAGAAAGGTTGTGCCACCATTCAGCGAGACTCGGACAGGCTGGAGAGTTGGGTGGAGAGGAACCTCATGATGTTCAACATGGGCAAGTGTAGGGTCCTGCACTGGGGAGGAATAACCCCACGCACCAGGACAGGTTGGGGGCTGACCTGCTGGAGAGCGGCTCTGCAGAGAGGGACCACGGAGTCCAGGTGGACAACAAGCTGACCATGAGCCACCGATGTGCCCTTGTGGCCAATGGTCTCCTGGGATGCATTAAAAAGAGTGTGGCCAGCAGGTCCTCCTCCTCTACTCTGCTGAGGCCACATCTCAAGTACTGTGTCCAGTTCTGGGCTCCCCAGTTCAAGAAAGACAGGGAACTGCTGGAGAGGGGACAGCGGAGGGCTATGAAGATGATCAAGAACTGGAGCATCTCTCTGATGAGGAAAGGCTGAGAGACCTGGGTCTCTTTAGCCTGAAGAAGAGAAGACTGAGAGGGGATCTCATCAATGCTCATCAGTATCTAAAGGGCAGGTGGCAAGAGGATGGGGCTCTTCTCAGTGGTGACCAGTGACAGGAAAAGGGGCAATGGACACAACTGGAACACGGGAAACTCCATCTCAACGTGAGGAAAGACTTCTTTCCTTTGAGGGTGGCAGAGCCCCGGCACAGGCTGCCCAGAGAGGTGGGGGAGTCTCTGTCTCTGGAGACATCCCAACCCCGCCTGGACGCATTCCTGTGCCGCCTGTTCTGGCAGGTTCTAGATGCTCTGCAGAGGTTCCTTCCAACCTTTCTGCGATTCTGTACGACAGGACCTACAAGCTGGAGGGAGTAACCCAATGCAGACCAGCTCTTTCGAGCCTCCTGGCATCGCATCTGCTGATACAGGCAGGAGCTGAACCCGATGAAGGGGCCGGCCGGCGCGTGGAGGCTGCTTGTCCTCGGGGATGGAGAATGGACAGGCGGCCAGCCCCAAGGCCCCGGGAGCCGCTCGGGGCTTCTTCATCTCCTCGGTTGTAAATAATATACGTTTTGTTGCATTTCGGTGTTGGGAAGAACCAAGGATGTGAACAGACAGTGCGAGCTGGAGAACAGGAAGGGCTTTTGTTTTTACCCATGGTTTAACTGAGGCTCATCAAGTTTTCGAGCTCCAAATTCCTTCTGCAGAGAATGAAGCTGAAGCAGAGCGGCAGGAGCAGGGAGTAGCACCGTCTGCAAGGTGACAGCCTACCAAGAGCGACGCCAACACGTGTGCAATGCACAGCAAATTGCCCTGGGTAAACAGGTTATTTAAAAAAAAAAAAAAACTTAATGGAAGGAAAAAATAATGTATAGCTAAACTGCTTTAGTGCTTGTGTGTCGGATCCAGGGACCGAGAGACACACAGCAGCCCCCGGAGCTCTCTGCTGAGCATCGCTGCCTGCAGGACGGCCAAACCAGACCCGGGGCTCCGTGCGCACGTTCCCTGTGAAGACTCATTTCCGTAACACTCACGAGAGGCGAGGCAGGACACCCCCCGACAAGGAGCGGGAGCTTTGGTAGCGCTGGCACACGCCGGACCGATTCCAGCCCGAGCGGCTTGTGTTGTACAAAGCCTCTGTCATCGCCAAAACGAGATGAGATCGAAAGAGACACCTCCAGCTTCATGCACACTGCAACCGCCTGCGTGGTTTTGATTAAGATATTTATTAGTAGTACCGCCTACCACGTATTAAACCCATCTTTAAGAACAAGAAGAGAGACCCAGGGAACTACAGGCTGATGAGCTTCAGCTCCGTTCTGGAGCGCGTCCTGCTTGGGATCCCTTTCCCAAGGACAAGATGGGCATTCGGGAACAGTCAGCACGGATTTAACACCACCAGGCCCTGCCTGTCCAACCCGATGGCTTTCTATAAAGCAAGAAGGGGGCGGACAGAGGAGGCTGGAGCCGTGGACGTGACACACCACCTCCCTTCCACACCGAGGGGCCGCGCTGGCCGGCGGAGCCCCTGCTGCCCAGTATCACCTGCATACCAGCCGTGCCCAGGAGAAAATAGCTAACAAATCACCTATTCTGAAGTGTAAAGGGGAAGCTGAGGCGGAGAGACACTAGGTGGGATGAACCCCCCCCACCGCTCTGCATTTTAACTTTTTTTTTTTTTTTTTTTTTTTTTTACCTCCCAGTAACAGAAAATGTCAGCGTTTCAAACGATAAACCCACAACTGGGTACTCGGAACTTCCCAGGCATCAGAAGAAGCCCCCATGAGTCTTCAACAGACTTCGACAGGCTTCAGAGTAGGTCCCAAAATCCCACTTGGCTTTCCCATAATAGCACTGAATCCATTCCTGTGTATCAGGAAAGGAAAACCCATCCACAAACACAGACATTAACACACATTTTTCTTACTACCTAAAGCACTCGTACTGCCTTTTGTGATTTGCATTCAGGGTATCAGTTCCTCTCCCTTTCAACACTGCAAGGAAATTAATTAACTGAATAGTTAACTGTAAGTATCACAAAGCTTGGGAGCCTGCGACAGGAAATCTGAAGGTTAACCATCATATTTAACGTATGCATGAGATAAAAATCAAAATTAACTTCGATCAGGGGAAGGATGGGGAGGCCATTGGCATTACTGTGATGTTGGTTGTTTTGGGTTTTTAAGATTAGAGCCTATATTTTACCTTTATGATTTCAATTAAGCGTGTTTCTCCCTGCTGGAGAGAAAAGAAGGGTTTAATTCCTTACTACAGAATATCAAGCATCATTCCAAATCACTCGAGCTTTGTAAAGAAAGCCAGGTGAAAAGCAGAAGCAAAGGCCTCACTCCTCGGAGCTGGCACGGTAACGAAAGGAAACCCCAGTTCTGGAAAGGATGCTCTGCTCTGAGCCGCGGCAGGTGCCACCTGTCCTCACCGGCCCCAGGTCCATGGCTAAAACTGATATTTTTGCCTTTTTTGGGAAAAAAAAGTAACACCAAAACAAAACCCCTCAAGCCATCCAGTTGACAGGGCACAGAAGGACAAGCTCCAAAGTGTCTACGCACCCAATTTAAACCCCTTGCGGCAGGAGCCAGTCCCTTAAATCCATTAGCACACGTGGAACCCACAGCCCCTCTAATCCATATTTTGACCCATGCAACGAGCTGGACAGTTACGAGACGCTGGGACAAGTGGATAAAAATCACCGTGGGCGATGCCACCGCTGTCCCGCTCCCCGGCTGGGGACCCCCGGGCGCATCCCCCCCCCGGTGCCCGCAGCGTGGCACAGAACCCGCGTGGGGCCCATGCTCCAGCCCCGCCAGCCTCCGCCCAGAGACGCTCCCTGCGCGATGCCAAGGGATCCCGGTGCTTCCCAGATTTCCCGGCAAACCAAACCGTCACAGGGGATATTGGCTCTTCCTTAACCACCTTCACGGTAAGAACTAACCAAGAAAAGCCCCTTGCCCACAGCCCGGCGCTGCCTTTCTTCTGCGGTCACCTCCCTCTTCCTCCAACAGATTACACAGAGCAGATTTATTTATTTTTTTCCCCCCTAATTTCAGTGTCTCCCTCAGCACCAGGGCAGGCTCGGTTTTGGATTTCCAGGTGGATACCCAGCAAAACGAACGCCAGAGTGTGCATGCTTCGGAAAAAGCAGAATTTGGGTTGTTTTTTTTTCTAAGAGAAAGAAAGGAGGGAGAAGGCAAGTGCCATGAAAGCCATCTTTTATTTTGCTTTAGTTTTACGACTTGTCAATTATCCCAATTCACACCATGGGAAGAAAACATGTTACAAAAAAAAAAAAAAAAAAAAAAGAAATTCACTTTCCATTTCAAGTTATTTTTCCAAAGTGCAATTTAATGAGAGACTCCAGCCAAAATTAACGCTGTGCTGCGAAGTTTCCCAGAGTGTAAAAAAGATTTGGTGCCAGAAGGAACTAAAGACATCTTTCTGCAGTCCCGAGCGCCGAAAGTTTCAAAGATGTCTTTGCATCAAACTTTGGCAGTCACGGCACGGGCTCCAAACCTTTCTGGATTCGGGTGCATCCCCATCCGTGACCTTTATTCCCTTCGGGGAAAGGCTTAAGCTGAATTAAACGAAGGGGAGCTTCATTTCTGACCCAGTTTATTTTAAATCTCCCCCCGAGGATGCGACTGTTTTACCTTATCTGGAACATTTGACCCTCCTTGCCAAGCTCAAGAGGCAAATTTTACCAGCACGGCGCAGCTCCTGCAGCACTTCAGCCCCATCCCTCTTTCGCATGATGAAAGCGGGCTACAGAAAATTAATCTACCAGCTACTTAATTTGTAAAGCTGCTTAAAAAGGTCAGATCTCCAGCTCATAAGAGCCACCGCCGAGATCAGATCCCAGAGATTACGGGAAATGAGGCTCTGGATATTTATATAAATTAACGCTTGGGGAGTATAACAGGATCAGCAGGACCCTTTAACGCCCACATCACACTCTTTGCAGCTCATACCGCTTATTTCTCTATTACAGTAACACGCCGGGGGTGGACTCAAAGCCAGCATCTGAGCCTAGAGAGGGTTTTAGAAATCTTCCCAAAATCTCCTGTGCGTTTTGACCAAAGAGTTTCCAGCTTTGGCTTAGTCTTTTCCAAGGCCAGTCCTCCTTTCTGAGCCAGCTGAGGGGCTAACACGCGCTAGCGGGGATGTGTATTACTCTACCAAAAATACGGAAGAACAACATTTTGTTGGTTTGCGGGTGGTTTATTTTCCGAGTGATGGCCTGTTAAATTATTTCATTTAAAGTTTAGCACGTGCACGTCATCACAAATACTAACACCCCTGTGATTCTGCAGTTATCAAGTGAACCAACCTGGAATTTCTCACTGTGGGATAACAAGAAAAGCCAGTTATCTCTGGGAGCCGACTTCTCCTCTCTCCATCCCTGCACTGACTCGTGTCTAGGCAAACGCAGGTATTTTGCTAGGACAAGCATTTCCCCTGGAAACAGAATTTAACGACGTATTTACCAGCCAGACATGAACAGTTACACCAGACAGCGTATACGAGCAAAGCTTACTCTTCTAATTGGAATATCTAAAATAAACTCCGTACAACAGCGTAATTGCGTTTGCAGAGGAGGGAGCGTTAGGGCAGGTCGCATTGCTTTTGCTGTGCTGGTCTAATTAATTTGGTACAACTTGAGCAGGGAGATAAGGCCCCAGGGAGGTGTTGGGCTGGACCATTAATGCTGGATTTCCGCAGGAGGGTGAGGAGGGGAACTGGAAGCAGCATCCGATTCCTTCCTCGGCTCAGCTGCTCAGCTCCATCCCCTTCCAAAGCCACCCACCCAGCTTTAGTGGCCTGAAAATTACCCGGACATGAAAGGACAATACTCGGAGCTCCTAATGGGAGAGGATCGATACATCTGAATAGGCGGTGGCCCTAAAAAAGCTCACTGACCCATAAATTACAGTTACTTTATTGACACGGTTAAGACAGCGTCAACATGCAGTCAAACACAGACTCTTCGTTTCCCCTTTTTTGGCAGCAACCCTATCCTATTTTCCTAAGTGCCACCCAATTTAAGTTAATTTTTACTACTTCAGCTGCACATATAACTGAAGCAAAGTGACTTTCCTTCTGCTTTAAATTAATCCTTCTCTTAGCAACTGCCTCCAATAACACATACACAGTGTAAAACCTGCGGAGATTTCTTCAAGCACTGAATGAAGGTGCAAGAACAAGCACGCAGATTTTTGTCAGACTAACGTATACTCGGTTCTGCGCAGCCCAACAGAGAAGTTATTAAGAACGTTTGTTTAGAAGCCAGCACGATACTTTTTAAAAAGTCGTACAGCAAACATTAAGACGGGTCTGGCTCCTGTGAAAATGGCTGTGGCACGTATTAGGCTGCGCTGTTAGGAATAAATTGCTCCTCTGCATTCCGCAATCAACACTATACAAAGGAAAAAAAAAAAAGAAAAACAAAAACGAAGGCTACATAATATTTTACAGGGTCGTAAACACCAAGGGAAATAAAACATCTTTCTCTAAGGTGTATCTTTCAATGCAAAAAGCTCTTATTCAAAGCAGCGCCTCCCCAAGCGCCAGAGAGCAAAGGCTTCCCAGGCGCCGAGTGCCCTTAGGGAGGGGAGCGCAAGTAACATTTCACATGGAGTCATCGTGACCCAGCACTTCTGCTTGCATTCAAGCAGCACATTGTGACTTTTTCTGGACCACGCTCCACCACGAGCAGCGTTCGCTCGCCAGGACTTGAGGAGGGACCAACATCTGTCTGACGGACATCTGGCAAGGGGCTCACACCTCAAAGAGGATGGGGAAGCCAAGGCGTCGCACAGCCTCCCTTGCTGTCGGATGAGTAACGGAGCCTTCCAGGGAACAAAGCCTGTCCACCTTCGGTTTTATAACTTGACTGAAATGCAGAGGTAGACCCCCCCACGTCGGCCCACGGTGGCTCTCCCCAGACATTCACACGCTCAGACCCCAAAATCATGAAGTCAAACAATTGATGGGCCACCATCAAGGAGCACAGACCGAGATCCTACGTACAGCTGACCCGCTCTGCGTGCCTGGCCTTCTGCACCCAGGGATGTACACACACTTCTGACGCACCATCCCCCAGCCAGGCAGAAGGGAGCAAAGAGATCTAATTGAGGTTTTAGTCCTCCTCCAGTCCCAAATACAAAGTCCTTCAATCCTCAGAAACTTTCTTAATATTGCCTTGAATAAACCAAGGAACAACAAATAAAAATGACGCAAATCCACCCACGGTCAGAAAAAAAATTGCAGCTCCAGGTTGTTTTCCAGCCATCTCAACCGTTCCTTGGTATTGAGCTTCTGGTCTAACTCAGATGCTGAACTTCTGAACTTTGGTCTCTGTTCATCACCACAAGGAAGGAGGTCTCAGCTGCTTCCTACCCAGCCACGGAGTCTGGTCAACCACACATCCCTATCCACAGAGGAGGACTTCATGGTTACGCAGTCACTTCACGATTACGCAGATCGCATCCTCCTTCCCCATTGCCCACAGCCCACCTGATGGAGACACGGCGACGTGAGAGCTGAGAACAGCGATGCTCACGCTTAGCCACGGACAACACGGAAAAGAGCCAGGAAAACAGCAGCACTTTCTTCAGTTAGCAAACTGAGCAGGACAGACAGTCACACAGCATCCATAAATTACTGGATTTAACCTTACACCACTTCATGCTTTAACGACACCATTTCCTCCATGAGAAGCTCTAAGGTCCGTCACTGTGCCCCACACTGCTGACCAAACCAGCCCCAAATCTGCTCGTAAACCCTTTGGAGGGCTGAGAAAACCAGCTCGGCTCTCTTCTGGCAGCCAGAACCTCCTCTCCAGCCGCCACCTCCACTAGGCTGGGAGGTCAGGGAGCAACCACCCAACTGGCCCAGCTGGCAAGCCTGAAGAAGGGGCAGCATCCAGCCAAGGGATGCTGAGGACCACACGCGCAGTGGGGATGTGCAGAGCTCTCCCAGGCTCTCTGCAGTTGGAAGAGGATGCATGTTTTAAGCCTGGGGCTTCTGCTCACACAAAAGCGTCACCATCTCCCCCCAAGTCAACCTTACGAGACCAGCAAGACTTCCTAGGGCAGAGCAGACCCAAGTCAGACACATCTCCTGCCTTGTCCTCGTGCAACTGTCTATGGGAGAGGGAAGCGCAGCATCCCACCACGCTGGAGTGCGCAGGGACCCAGCACCACCCAACCCCGAGCCCATCAGCCCCCGGAGCTCAGCGGAGCCAGGAGGAAGAGCAGGAGCACACATACTTCTGTCCCTTGCCTTTGCGCAGCCATGCACAAAAAGCACAGCTTAGGCTGGAGGGGTAACTATAAACCAGGCAATACGGTCCTTTTTGGAAAAACAAAAACAAAAAAAAAACCAAATACTTGAATACAAAAATCACAGCCCATCTGCCCCACCCCAGCCACCAGCGAGGTGGAGGGGCAGCGAGCCACTCTGCCCCACGGATCTTCTCAGCTTATCATGAGGTTTCAGTGCTTTTTATTCCCAAATTATCTGAATAACCTATTGCTAAGGATGAGGGTCTCTATTTGCAAATCGGCCTGGTACCAACTGCAGCCCATGCTTCGGCGTCCATGAGTATCCATCAATATCCATGAACATCCATCCATAGAAGTAATGCAAATAATAACATGGAACTGTCTGGGGGGGTTTCTGAGCACTCGTATCCCCTGCTAAAGGGGATTCCTACAGCGGCAGGCTCTGGGAGCAGCCCACAGCACACACACAAGCCCTCAGCAGTAACCAAGCGCTGTCTTAATTTTTAATGGTTTCCTTAAACCCACAGAATTGTATTACCGACACCTCATTTTTGTGTGTGATTTATTTTTGTTTTTCCATAAGCCACCCACGGAAGAGTTCTGCAACAGTTTTTCCCGAAGAACAACAGGAATAATGATGCCAAAACAGCCAGGGAGGGAGAGCTTGGAGCCGGAGCAACGACGGGAGCCCTGGGCTGCACATCGGCTCCGGCCCCGTCACCCCTCGTCACGCCGCGACCTCCCAGCGCAGCCGCAACAAGCACTGAGAGCCAAGAAACCGAGATGGATCTTCAGCCTAATGGACACTGAAAACGCTAAATCCCAAAGAAAGAAATGAGCCAGGAAGCGTTTCGCTGCCCTCGCCCCTGCGGGATGGCCAACCATCGCCAAAAGGCATTTTTTTCCCCCCAGTTTTTTCGAGTAAAACACTAAGTGGGCGGAGGGAGGAGAAGTTCTACATTTCTTCTCCAGCACTCAAATCCATGACAAAGCCTGGCTGCTAACGTGACAAAGACAAAAGCAAGCAGTTACTAAATTACCTTGAGCACAGAGACAAGTTAAATACCCCTTTTTGTCTCCAGTTTCCTCCCATGCTCCGTCAAAGGGAGCTCCTCCTGCTCCTGCTCTACCGGAATCAGACTAATAACAGCCCTGCTCGGGTGAATAACGGGTTTCTATGGAGCGATAACACTACCTGATGTCTCGTCTTTATTATAAAGGATCTTCACACCATTAAACTGTTATTAGGAGAGCCGTCTCTCAAAAAAAAAAAAAAAAACCCACACAACTCCAAATCATAGGGAAAAAAGAAACACTCAGAAAGGGGATTTGAGCAGTTCCTCCTTCCATGTCTGCACGAGCGCGGTGAAACACGGCTTTTCTTCTCCTCCCCAGGACGAGAACATGCAAAACCTGGTGGCTACGGGGTGGGGGGGGAAATCCTTCCCTCTGCCGCGGCCGGGGAGGTTTCACACCCATGCAAATACACGGCCCCGTCCTCAGCAAACTCCTCTCTGCCCCCACGGAATTACGAGGCTGTTTCACCTCTTGAAGTTTTACCCTCATTCCTTTTAGTTACACCCAGCCAAACCAGCTCTTTAACCCTGCGTAAGGTTACTTTCCCCCACGTATGTAAAAGACAATACTATTCACCGAGTCAGCTTTTGTTGGTGGAGCCCAAAGCCAAACGTGGGATGGTTTGGGCTTTATTTTTTGTATTATTTTACAAGGAGGGGAATTCAGAATATCACCCACTCGCTCGTCAGTAATCGTTCTGCTTTTTAAATTTTAAAACTTGGGCATTTTAAATTCGCTTTTAAGCCTATGAGGCTTCAGAGAGCACTTCAATCGTGTTTTCATGCGTTTCCCTGAAGTCATGAAAGCAAGAGCTTCCACGCCTGTGTGTCTGTCTTCCCTTAAGGAAAAAATTAAATTCTCCCATCACAGGACTCCAGGAGCTGGATCTTCTGGAAAAACACCAGGGAAGAAAAGTCACAGAAAATCACTTAACACTGCTGATACCTGCGGGAGCTCCGAGCTGCAGGTCAGGAACCCGCGCGGGAGACGGTGGGTGAGCGGGATCCCGAGCCCCAGGACTGAGGAGGGATGGAGAGGGGCCAGCAGTGCCAACACAGACCCGCATCTCCTGATAACCCCAGTGAGAGCCAAGTCACAACAAAATTACCTTTATTAACGGCCCTCGGATGCTCAGCAGGATGGGCTGAAGCATCGCAGCCGGTTTGGGTACCACGTACCCGCTGGCCGCGGCAGGGACCCACTCCCCACTTCACCCCGAGCATCCTCCACCTCCAATTTGTCTCTGCATCCGCTCCAGCTGTGACGGAGCTGCTGTCTGACGAGATCCCCTCCTGTGTCCTGGGTAGCGGCGAGTGGCAGAGCAGCGGCGGAGAAGGGCCGAGCAGGTCCCCAGCCCGGTGAGCTCCTCTCCTGCTCAGGTGGGTCCCAGCCTCACATCTCTCCTCTCCCCGGTTTCTGGTGCACGTTGAGCTGGTCCTCACCCACAATCCCAGCGTGCAGAGAGGTGCCAGCCCTGGACGGAGGTGGCAACCTTAAAAAAAGGAGGGCCAGGCCACCCCACACCGTGGGAGTCCACTGTGAGATGCTTGTCTCTGGATCCCGCGCATGGAGCGTCCCCCACCCAGGGGAGCAGAGCTCTTCCCACAGCAGGTTTCCAATACTCCCCCCCACGCAGCGAGCCCAGCTCCAGCCGGGCAACGGGACTCATCTGGCGGATTTAACCCTGCCAGAGAAACGTTCAAAAAGAACCCAAGGCAGCAGAAATATTCTTGGCTTTGGGCAAGGGCTGAAATGATAAAACAAAGGACACTCGAGGCTTAAACGTACATCAGAGCCCCGTATCACAGCGCTGTCCTTTCCCATTGCAAAGGAACGGATTTTGCTTGCGCTGCCAAAAACCACCAGGAACTATGAAAATGCAATGAGGCTTCATCTTCCATCAATAAATTCACTATTATTTTTTTTTTTCCTATAGAGGCTCTGGCCCACCCTGGCAGCTGTATGCTAATTCCCCCTCAGCACCGCTTTATTATCGCTTGGAACAGATGTTCCAGCCGCCCCAAAATCTGGAGGTTACAAAAAAAACTATTAACCTGATCTGGGCACCGGGCTGAGGGTTTGTCGGGGGGTTGTCTGGCACCGAGGGGACGCCTCGGCCCCCTCCTCCCGCCCCCGGGCAGCGAAGCGGAGCAGGCTCGGCTCTGCCGGCGGAGAGGGACGGCCGCTCCCCCACCGCAGCGCCCCAAACCATCAATAGCAGCGACGGGATCGAAAACTGATTGATAAAAACACCCCCCCCAAACGTTGTGAAACAAGGGACCAAGGGAGAAGGCGCGATTTGCAGCCTTGTTCCAAAGACTCGGGGAAATTAGCGATGACATCCCCATGGGTTTTAAAAATTTGGGCACAAACGTGGATGCAATAACCTTCCCCCCCCCCCCCCCCTCTTTTGAGGGGGTGTGTGTCTCTGTTGAGGTGTGTGTGCAAACAAAGTCTTTCCAACCACAGATAAAGCCAACCGCGAAAGGTTCAGCGCTCCCCACGGAGTTGATTTCTCCAGTGCAGCCCAGTGCGGCTCCTGGAGTAATTAATGCCAGAATCTATTTATGACCTTTGAATAAATTGTTCTTTTCTGAAGGGAAAGCTGTTAAACACGTTAGCAAATATAATTAAGAGGGAAAGGGGGGGGGAGGGCATGGGGTGGCGACAAAAAATCTGGAATTAAATCTCTCTCTAATTAGAAATGCTTCTTGCAACAACCTGGCTAAAAAACCCCACTCTCAGGCAGATACTGTAGCTTCATTAAAGCTTCCTCATTATCCTCCCTGAGACAACCGAGCTGTCAATACCACGGAAATTTATTTCTAACCTTTGTCACCCCAAAGAAAAAAAAAATCGTTTAAATGCTCCTGCACGGGGGTAAAGCCTGGGGACGCGCACCCCGAGGCTGTAAAGCCTTCCAGCACGGGATGAGCCGAACTTCTGCAGGTCCCAGCTCGCTTTTCCCAGCCAGGGCTGCGTTATCTCGGCTGCATCCCTGCTCCTTCCCCGGCCTCCGGCCACAGCCGCCGCTCCCGGTGCCGGGAACAGGTTTTGCTGCCCATAGCTCAGGACTCCTGACCACGTTCGCCCTTTCCCAGGCTCCGTTCTCATCAGGGAGACACCGATTGCATCGCGCAGAGAGGCGCCAGGCAAAGCAGATGGGAAGCGGCAGGGATTAAAGCCTGGAAACCCCTTGAAAATGTCCTCACTCCATCAGATGACCATCCCCTACCCCTGCAGAAACCAGAACTCAACTGACGTACGACAAAAGGTCGAAGTTAGACAACAAACCTCCAATGCCATCCGGCTCCCTGGCACTGTTAATGTGAAAATGCAGAGGGCAAGACCATTCGCACTGGCAAGGTCCTAGTTGTCTTGTTGGATTTTTTTCAATTATTTCAGAAAGCACATAAAAAATTCCAGTTTCATGTAAAAATATTTGTGCTGAAGTAACACATTCTCCTGCATCTCCCGCCGGTTTCACAAACCAAAGACGACCCACGCGGCGAGATGCTCGGTGAATCACGGTCCCAGGGAGATGAGCTGGGGCAGGTGGAACCGGGATAATTCCCTGGGAATATCAGCTCCTGGCACAGACCAGCCCAGTGCGGCCAGGGCAAGTTGGCAAACCTCAGAGCAACACTCGCATTTCATGTCCTGCAACTCCACGTGGAAAAATCCAGCTTTTCGGAAGGAGCCTGGAGCTGGGCAAGGAGACGGCATGCCCAGCCTTCCTCCCGGGCTGGCTCCGCACTCCCAACCCCTTGGCAATATTAAGTTCTTAGGCCTATTTTGCTGCTTGAAAACCAACACTTTGGCTAAAAGACACCCGCATCCACCTGTGAGACCGCGCATGTCCCCAGGAGCGGAGCTGCTGGTCCTGCAGCCATCACCCAGGAGCCGGGAGCCGCAGGCTGCCACCAGCACCGCGATGACACTTTGTCCCCCAAAACCCAGCGCTCTGCGACCACCGTGGCCATCCCGCTAGAGACCCCGGGGGCTCTGCCCAACCCCGCCTCGTTTGGTGTCACACCACCAGCTACAAAGCCACATTTCGCCGGGCAGAGGGAGCATCTGGTGACAGAAGTGGCACCGAAGGGAAGCCCCGCGTCCCGTTCGCCTGCCCTGAGGGCAGCAGGCAGAGCCTGGAGCCAGGCTGTGTGGGGCAGCTGCTGCTCCACCGCAGCTCCCAGGAAACATCCCAAAACCCTGCAGCAGTGATAGAAAAAAAAAAAAAAAAAGTAGAAGTCGATTTATAAAGGGGGGAAAAAAAGAAAAAGCACAAAACTCTTCGAAGTACCTCACTGGGTTTACTAGAAAAGTTTGTTTCATTTTCTGTTTAAAGTCACAGTTCTACCACAGCTGACATGAGACTTGTCTTTATTTTATCTATATATTTTTTTTTGTCTCCTCCCCTCCCCGAGGCTTACCAGAGACTTTCTTGGAAGGTCACTCACATGAGAAAGTGCTTCCCATAAATGCGAAGGGTCTCGATGCCCACACAGGTCTGCCCCGACGCTGCTCACGTTTCCTGCCTGGCAGACATGCCATCCAGCCTGGGATTCCCAGGGTTTAACACACTCCAGCTCTTAAATATATATATATATTTGTATATATTCTAAAGCAGAGCCCTGTTCTGGAGAGGTTGGGCTCGTTGGCAGAACCAACAAGAATGGGAGAGATTATATGTGTGTATATATAAAAAAAAAATATATATATATAAAAAAATAAATAAATGTGTATATATATGGGAATACGCGAGAGATATATAAATATAATATTTTTATATATATATATACACACACATACATATAAAAAAATCATAGAACGTGTTGGGTTGGGAGGGACTTTTAAAGGTCCCTTGAGACCCTTAAAGGTCCCTTTAGGGAAGACCTGTATCCTTGCGTGAACGCAGCTGCTCCCAGCCCACACTCCAAGTACCTGACAAACCCAAAAGGAGCCAAACGGCCCGTTCTAGAAAGCAAAACCAGTTTATACAGCAGTTCCCCCTTCAGAGCAGCCTGGGGGATGGGTGCTCAGCGAGGACGCGCCGATGGGTCCCCGCACAAGCCGTGGGGGTTTCCCGCAGGGACAGCGGAGCTCGTCCCATCGGCAGGTCCGACCTGCACCGGCTCCGTGGCCGAGGATGGGGGACACGGTGCTCCCGGCCCCTCACCGCTGCAGCGCACGTCTGTTTTCCCCACGGCCGGAGACGCACACGAGTTCGGGGGATTTCACAGATAATTCTGTGTTTGCAGCAGTAAACACAAATCACTTCTCCCGCTCCTCCCCTTCTTCATCTACAAGCCTCCTCTGTTCCCTCCGCAGCCCCTTTCAAATACCAGATGTTCCATTTAGCTCTAAACCACTATAAAACACAACAAAAGATATGAATGCTATAAAAGGGCCAATTTACTCCCCCCTCCGCCAGTATTAAAGCGTATGCTTGCGGAAAAAGAGTACATTTCCTCTATGGGAACCTTTTAACCTTCCCCCTCTCCCCGTTTATCAAACCCCGCTGGTTTGGGGTTTATCAGAGGGAGCTAAGCCCCGATGCGGGCAGGCGCAGGCAGCAGCCCCACGGTTTCCTTTTTATCCTACAAATCTACCCTTCCTGCCCTTCCGAGACCTGAAGCAGCATCAGGAACGTATTCCACGGCTCTTTTACCCCGAAGGAAATTTGCGAGCACCCTGTTTAGCTTTACAGAAGAAATTCTGGGTGTGTACGCATCCTAAATGATAGCGATTCTGAGTAGCGGGGAGCAGGTAATCAGAGGAGAAGTCAATCTTCAATTCTGAAGCCTGTTCTGGCTTAAAATTTTCACTTACGCTATTATTTTTTTTTTTTAAATAAGGCGCCTGATTTTCAACTCAATTAGGCTTTTGGGAAAGTGACTGCCTTTCAAAGAAAACATTCATACCCGTGGATGGCACGGAGCTCGCTGCCAAAGGGCGGACAACGTGCCCCAGAGCGGCGTGAATCCCTCCTGACCTCGCCACCGTCACTCTCATCACATCCAAAGGCAGCCGTCAGCATCCCCCTCCGCCGGAGCAGGTTCACCACCCGGTCAGCCGTCAGCACGGACCGGGAGAGGAGCTTGGAGCTCCTGACAAGGGTGCGCAGGGCACCGTGCAAGGTGGGAGATGCTCCCCAGGTCCAGCAAGCCTGGCAAATTCCATCCTGAGAAGTCAAGAGGCATCACAGCAAACAAAAGCTGATTTTCAACTGGGTCTCTACCACGGGAGAGCCTTACGGACGGGGGAGTTCGCTAGATCACACCACCCAGGAGCCAAAGGAGCAGAGCCAGTCAGGATATGACTCAGGCTGGTGGCTTTCCAAGGAGGCGAAGGAGGACCTTCCAGCTGAATCCTCGCTGTCCAGACCCCGGGGCAGGCCCAGGGGTTACGAAACAAGGAGGAGAGATTTCACGAGATTTCACTTAATTCTTGCTACGGAAAGGCGACAATGGGCCGGCGGCATCCTTTGTCCTCTGCTCCCTGATGGGAAAGGGCTTGCAGCCCTCCCATCAGGTTGAAACAACTCTTTCAGGGATTTCAGAAGAAAAGGGCTCTTAAAACTAGAGATGTTCCAAAACTTGTTCTGCAGGACTTGTTAGACAGGCTGGGAAATCTGATGGCCAATAAACTAACTACACTTCAGTGACTTCTCCTGGGGATAACTGACTTTTTTTGCAGAGCAACAGGGCTCTGAGCCTACACACAGATTAGCAACCTGACCCACCCACACCCGTATTTTTTCCAGTTCTTTCTGTGGTGGAGTCCTGGCTTCTGCTAGAGCAAGAACGTCCTCTGACAGCAGAGGAGAGGACTCGGATGGTCCAATGACCCGTTACAGACGCACCCCTGAGAAAACCTTCCAGGTTAGGTCACCCTAGCTAAACCTGACCATTAACACGGACTGGACCCAACAGGGCTGAGCTGGTCCAGAGAGGGATCCCAGTCAAACCCAGAAGCAGCAGCAGCGCAAAACACCCGGGAGAATAAGCAGATTGCAATCACGGGGCTCAGCAGTCGCAAGGTCACCCACGAACCCAAGCCGCAGCAGACGCGGGCAGGGGGTGCTCAAGCGGCACGGTTAATTACACAGGCAGCTGCGTGCTTTGCTGGCTGGTTTGGCCAAAAACCCTCCACCTGCGCGGAGCCACGGCCAGGCAGGAGAGCCCCAGCCCCAGCCCCTCCACAGCAAACCTGGGAGGCTCCGAGCCGTCCCCGAGGGCGAAGGGCAAGGAGTGGTTGCCTCCGAGTTGTATCATCGGATGAAGCACAGCCCTGAGCTGCAACCAAAGAAAACACGAAGGGAAGGGAGGGCGGGGGGGTGGAAATGTCAGTTTTATTAGAAACAGACCTTTTTCCAGGCTTTTTCTTGCAGGGGAAATACAACACTGGGAAAAGTAATTTCATTAACGCCGATTTCGAAGTTGTCAAATGCAGACTGTAATTAACAGTTGCCCTGTAAAAGAAGGTCCTTCCCCCTGCGTATAAAAGGGGGATCGGTGGGAATTCAGCTCAGAATAAGGAAGCGGGACACGCTTTGGGACACAACCCGGGAGGCTGCTGTCGGGTAACACCCCAAGGACGTGCCCAAATGCGAGCCCTGGGGCTAACGCCGACAGGAGAGCTGGGTGACTCGGGGCAGGCTGGCGGCAGGGACAGGACCAGGCTGGGCCTGGGGCCAGCGCTCACCCAAGCGGCACCGGTGAGCCCCGGGGGTGCCGGGAGGCCGCACGGACAGCTGGGCAGACAGATGGACTCGGCAACAGAGCAAGTCTTCGGGTGGGATCAGAGACCCGGGAATCCGGGCCGGCTGCTGGGAGAGCAGCCACGGGGACTCGTCTTAAGATCGCTGCGAGTCCGAGGGAAACCAACTGATGCCAAGGGTAAGGGGAAGCAGGAGGAAAATAAAAATAAGCTGGGTGCAACTCAAAGAAGGTGGATCCATGCTTTAAAAATCAAAGCAGCGCCAGTCTCTGCCTCCCAGAGGTGTTGCCACGCGCTCGCTGTACCCACCCGCCTCCACCATCGCTCCACGCTAACCCTCTCCACCCCAGCACGCCCACCCTGCGCGGGCGATAAGCCCTCCACCCCCTCGCTCGCACACGGAGGGGATCCTGCTGCTCCCACCCTGGCTGCTGGGACACGTGGCATGAGCGTATTTGAGACGCTACTGAAAACGCAGGCTGAGGAGGAAATCAAACGGAGAAGTATCGCAGGGAAAAAGCTCAAAGGCTGGGGGGAAAAAAAAAAAAAGTTTGTCTCTTTAAGAAGCGACAAAGAAGCAGATCAAAAATTTGCCCTCAGGTCAGTCTGAAGCAACATTTCCGTCAGCGCCAAGAACCGGGTCCCTTCTGGCTCCAGATGAGCTGAAGAAAGGAAAGGGTCCGCGGCATCGACCGGGGGCTCCCACAGCCACGACACAGGGTGACGGTCGGCCCCATCCCGCAGGGCACGGCCCAGGTGGTGATGCTCAACCCTTCCACATAACCACATCCCCAGCACACACCTTGCTCGGTGTAGCCCAAATTTCTGCCGCCCTAATTCCTCACCCAGCTGCCTCTACCACAGCCACGGGAATTAAAGCATCGCAAGCGCCATTGCCGAAAATTTGCCCATTTCCCCCTGGAGGGACCAAGCAACAGGGCACCCCCCGTTTGCTGGCGGTACACCCAGCGCGAGGGATCGCCACCAGGAAGGATGGAGAAGCCAAACATTTCTTTTACAGCTCATCAACATGCTGTTGAGATGGAAGGCAGCTTCCAAGCCTGGTCCCAACTTGAAAAGCGACCAAATCGACCGGGTTTTTTTGGCTTTGCGTTTTTAAAAGGCATCTATTCATTCCAGACTTTGTCCCTGCTAGGTATTTAATGCAGGTATTTAACTCTCGTCAATCATCCAAGGGGAGGGGGGAAAGTTTTCACCACTTTTTATGCTTCTTGGCACAGTAGCAGGATCCATCTAACACTTTCCGCCGCCTTCTGCCCCGACAGAATACATATGAGCCTTCAGCTGCAGGTTCAGTCATATCTTAAAACCTCACCAAACAGCAAAAAAAGAGGGCACTACCTCTAGCTAACACAGGGCTTTAGGGTGCTGTTTGACACGCGGGAGGTACGAAGAGGGGCTGGGAAGGAAGACTGAAACCGGTCCCTATTAGTGAGGAGCTCACGGGTTCGGCCGTACCAGACAGAGCACCTTTTTTCCCCTTTGTAAGGCTCAGCACATCCGAACGGGAAGTCACTGAGACACAGTAAACAGTGATATGTAATGAGGCCATTTTTTATAGCCGTTTTTGGAACGGACCTCTCGGTTTCAAGCAGCAGAGAGTAAGTAAGAAGCCAGAGGACCTGAGCAGGGTAAATCGGGGGCAGCGATACAGACCTTGCTCAAACAACCCACCTACCCAGTCAGCTCCGATAATACTGAATTATAGGTAACTGCTATCATGACATATGGAAGTAATTACAAGCATCGTAGCTATAAAGCCTTCAAGTGGCACGTTAAAAAGTCCCAAAGCCTTGTGAATAATTACCAGCACCAAACACGCCAGCGTGCCTTCATCTCCCATACACCTGGGGGAAGCAGCCGCTACAAACCACCTGCTCCCAGTTGTCATGGCAAACAAGCGCCTACATCATCAATAAATAGGACTTTGATACCGAATTATCGCCATCCTTCAGAGAAAACAACAGCCACGAAGACGCCTGACAGTTCGGTGGGGTGTCGGGCGTTCCAGCCATCAATCGAGGACGCCGGTTGTCTGCGGCGTTCCTTAATAAGAGCAGGAGGGAGCGGTGGGCAGCCACGGCATCACGCCAATTACCTTGGCCGAGTCTCATCAGTCTCAAGAGCCCCCATAAAACCTCCAGGCACCGCAGACCGAGATGGATTATCTCCAGAGAGATGTCAATACGCTTCAGAATAAGAATCCTTAATGAGCTGACCATTACTGCTAACTTGAAGCCTGCGCACACGCAAGTACACACGTTAAATGTGTGCCTGCTTCATTTCAAGCATCCAGGAGATTTTGGAGCAGGGAAAAAAAAAAAAAAAAAAAAAAAAGATATTTAGCAGTGTTCCAGGCCAACCTTAAAGGATGAGTGAACGCAACATGATACCAATGGAGTCTTCACCTTACACCAAACGGCGTGATCGAGGCCCAGAAGCACACAGCTGCTTTGGTGTGGGCACCAACCGCCATCCGCCTGGATACACGGAGCAGTGTCAACCTCACGGCAGAGAACACTGACACAGGTGCTCATACAGCCAGGACGGGGCAATGGGAAGACGGGACAGGAGTTTGGGGGTTATTACTTTTTTCTTAGTTGTTTTCCCTTGAAGGAACCCACACTTCCTTCAGCTGTAGAGATTTAGGAGCAGAAACGCTCCTGGAGCCAGGCTGGAGAGCAGGCTGAGACCCCTGGGACACGCTGGCGATGCTGCCAGCCCCCGTGGCACCCTGCACACCGGCTTTTGTAGAATCATAGAATGTGTTGGGCTGGAAGGGACCTCTAAAGGCCACCTAGTCCAACCCCCTGCAGTCAGCAGGGACATCTGTAACTAGATCAGGTTGCTCAGAGCCTCATCCAGCCTGGCCTTGAACGTCCAGGGATGGGGGCTTCCCTCCTGCTTCTCGGACACCAGCGACACGAGCACTTTTGCAAGAGGCGCCCGTTTCTGAACGGCCCTCCACGGCACCACCACAAGCACCACGGGGTCGAACCAGGTCTCCTAGACACCAGGGTGCCGGTGAAAGGACAGTGACCTGGCACCCTGCAAGCAGCTCCCAAGTCTGCCATTGTCAGGGATAATTCCCCGATCAATCCCGCACCCACAAAGGTGTCCAGCACAACTGATCCACCCCCGGGAGGTTTCCACCCGGAGACCTGCCTGCACAAAGCGCGTTGTGTGAGCTGGGAGCAGCCCCCAGCAGGGCTCTCCCGAGCTTCCCTGCCAACGTCAGTACACGTCCAAGTCCCTATCGGGAACGATTCAGTTTATCTAAGGCAAATGCAAAAATAAATAGAAAAAAAAAACAAACAGAACACACACCACTAAATATCAACCTCACCCAAACGTGCAATTTTTTTATTGCACTTATTGTTTCTTATGCCTCGCCACGGTGCAACACACGTGAAGAGTCATTTAATTTGTATTTGACCAGAGACTTAACAAAATTACGATTCAAACCTAATAATCGATGAAAAAAAGCTGGGAGATCCCCACCCTACTCCCAAAAAGGAGCTCGGGATGCCAGAGCAGGGGTACCACGCGGTGCCGGAGGACTGGAAGTCGGCGCCAGCTCCAGGGGAGCGGGGAGAGGAGCGGGGTTCTGGAGACGGCTCCGCACAGACATGGGGGAGAAACGCTGTACCGAGAGCTGGGGACGGGGACCACAAGCCTCCACGGTGCTACATCTGCTCCCATCCGCAAGGAAAGATGTTCTTTGCATCACGCTCTCGCGGCTGGCCGGCAAACCAGCCTGAATTACACCCCCCAACACCCAATCGCGGTAAGAGACATAACGATCAATAAGTACCGAGGGCAAGTACACGCATCCCGCCTCCCACCTCTCCAGAAACAGCCTCTACAGCAAAAGCAATTAGCAGGAATGAAGTTTTACTCCGGGCTCATCAGAACTGGCCTCACGTCCACCGACTCTCGGAAGAGAACTGGGCTTTACGACTTTTTTTTTTTTTCCCTGCTTATTTTGTCAGTCTCCGTGGAGTTTCAGTAGCTTTGGGTCATCCCACCCTGCCAGGCTCCGCCAAGGGCCAGACTTGGCGCTCTGCAATTGAGCATCAAACTGAAGCAAACTTCAGATTCCAACCTAACGAGGCGATTTTGCTCATTTATTTATTTAAACGTCAAATAGTAAACTACTGCTGTGGCCAGCCTGGCCATTTCACCAGCCTAAAACCCTGCTGGGAGGTTTTAGGAGGATGGGGACGCCAGTTCACCTCCACAGCAGGGAGCACGAGTCCCCACAGCCTCCCCCACGGCTGGGTGGGCTGTACTGGGACCAGTACCTGGTGCTCCAGCCTCACCACACAGCACACCTTCAGAAAAACAAATCAGCATGGAGGGAGATAAAAAAAAAGGAGAGAAAGCAAACACCAAAACCCACCAAACACCCAACAGTGTCTGGATCTTCAGGCGTTTCTTTGCAGAGAGATGCGATTTCACCTCCAGCCTTTGAAACGATGCTCACCTCGGGCAAAAATCTGTTTCTCATTACACACCTGCACAACCCCATTTAATTCACCGAGGCAGGTGGATGACAGAGTATTACTGGGTGTTTCAAGTCTAGCACAAGTGTCTTGCCCCCTGGCATTTTGACTGAAAAATAAAAAAGTCATCTCTGTAGCAAGGCAGAGGGCTGGTTAGCCAGCCCAGCCAGGCAAAATGTGCATTTATCATCAAAAACGACCTCTGAAGCTGCTCGGCACACTCTGCCTTTGCACATCCCTCGCCCCGTGCCTGAACGCATCGCAGCTGTGTGACACACACGGGTTCCTCACTCTTCTCCTGAAATTTGGCCCAGAGAGACTAAACCTCTCACCAAGGGCTGCGGGGACACTTGTCCCCACCGTGGCTGGGCTCAGACCCCATCCTCCCTCCACCCCGGGCTGCCGGCGCCACGGATGCACAGACGGTAAAGAGTAACCTCCTGCCTTTAGGGGGAGAAGCCAGATTCCCAAATTCAGGAATTGCCAGAGAAACACCAAATACACGAGAGCAAGAAATAAAGACTCAAGTCTAGGCTGATTTGGGTCCCAGCCTGGCCAAGGACAAGCATCGGCTGAGCCTCGCCACAGCATCCACTCCCACGCCAGGCTCCGCGCGTCCCCACGGGCTCAGGCTGCGCCGGCCCACGCCAACGACCAGGTTTGCACAGAGAGGACCCCCAAAGCCACCCGCTTCAGCCCCTCCACGCTCCTCCCAAGGCCAGGGAAGCAGCCAGAAAGCAATTTCATTAAGGACAGCTGGGCTGTAAACTCTCACCTCCAACAAGCAACACCTGCCCTCGGCAAGGGTAGCCACAGCACCCTTTCCAAACTGCCACCGGGATCTTCCCTACATCGCAGCTACCAGGTTTAAACCCATTCTTAGTTCCCCACAGGGCAAATACCGAAGCGAAATTAGGTTTGTACGGCTGTAATATTTCCTTAAAAGACAAAAAATAATACATAGTATGCCATTCTCAGCATGTTCTGAGAAAGCGGGAGTCCCCACATACACCTACAGCTCCAGCGTGACAGTTTATATTTGGAAACATCAGTTTCTACGGAAGACAGCCCGATCAGTTTATAGCCTGGAAAGCTCAGAGGAAATCTCGCAGCATCGTCCCACCCCGGGAAGAGGCATCAGTTCGTGTTGTTATTTACTCTGTGCCAGCACCAGAGCTGACACCGGCTGGTTTTCACCATGGGGTCGGGACTTCCCACCCCACCAGTCTGCAGGACCAAGGTGTCTCTGACTCCGCAAGCGAGCGGCGACATCCTCGCGCCCATGTGCGCGCAGCAAAAACACGTTTTGCCCCCCAAAGCGTGGCTCCAAGTTTCGGGCCCAAACACCTCACAGGGAGCTCCGGGCTCCCAGCTGTCCTCAGCCACAGCAGCCCCCCTGGCACAGGGGGGTACGAGGAAGCCCAACAGAGGAAAAACACCATTGCCCTGGAACAAAACTCCGGTGGAAGAAGGGAAAGGCACTTGCCAGATAAGCAGCATGCTCGCACAGCACAAATCCACAACTCATGTTAACATTATACATTATTTATCTTTGAATGCTTGAATAAAGTTAAACAGAGTCTCACATGCCCTTGCTACCAGGAAATTTCCCTCCCCTTTTACCAATAAAACCCCTTGTTGCTCAAAAATAAAAGACAAGTTTAACTGTCTGCTTGTCGACACAGAAGCTGCAAGGTAGGAAGGACAAAGTACCCCATTTCATTCGTTTCTAATTGATTTCACTTCCCGATTCCCATGCAAATGCGGTGCAGCTCAGCTTGCAAAAAACACGAGCAGAGCATTTAAACCCAGACCCACCTGAGTTGGGTGGCTGTTGCGTTTGGTTTTTTTTCCTCTTTCGTTTAAGCCTACTTCCACCAAAACAACCAGAAACTGGAAACACTTCCGAGGAGGGAACACCTAAAGCTGCCGAGTCCCCGGCCCTGGGAGCGGCGATGGGAGCGAGCGCCGGGGGCCACCGAACCGGGACCCCGGTTGCCCCTTGCGCCGGGCACCGCACGGCCGCGCTCCTGCTCCGGAGCGGCCTTAAGAGCACCAGGGTTTGGGGGTTTTAGTTTTTTTTTTTTTTTTTTTTCCTTTATTTCCTTGCTTATTTTGCTTTTAGTCTGCGTAGGCAAAGTTTTGCCCTCAAGGGCAGCACCCCCCCAGCGCCGCCCGCTCCTCCAGCGGATCAAAGCCTCGTTAAAAACCCGGAGTAATCCCGTCTCCTGCTCTCGGCCCCATTATTTGCTTTTGTTTCGCGATGAGTAAACACAAGGGGGACGTTTCCCCTCTTTCCCGTGGGGGGAGCGGTTTCTCCTCCGTCCCGGAGCCCTTTCCCTGGCGGCCGCCGCTCCCACCGGCGCTGCCCCCCGGCCCGGGGCACGACCCGGGGGGGAACCGGGAGCTACAGACCGGGGGGGCTGAAAAGCAGTCGTGGGGGCCTGAAAGGCAGTCATTGGGGGGCGGGGGGGGGGGGGGGGCGTTAAGCAGACGGTCTCACGCGCACCCCCTCCCCAAACCCGCTCGCACTCCCGCATCCCACCAACTTTTGCATCCCGCACCCAGGGAAAGGGGGTGCTCGTGGGGGTGTCCCGCCTGTCCCCCCCCCTCCCCTCCTACCTGGGACATCTGCGGCCTGAAGTTGATGTCCTTGAGGTCGATGGAGCCGGGGGAGAGGTTGTGGAGCAGCTGGCAGAGCAGCACCCCGTCCCGCAGCGCCTGCGCCAGGTCGAAGACCACCGCCGAGGGCCAGACCACCCGGTGGTTGGGGGGCAAAACTTTGCAGTCGATGAGCCAGCGGCCGCACTGCCGCCACTCCTCCATGGCCGCGGTCCGCTCGCACAACCCGGCCTTCCTCCTCCTCCTCCTCCTCGCCGCCGCTCAGGGGCAGCGGGCGGCTGCTCGGCACCGCGGCCCCCCGCTACCGCCCCGCTCCATCGCCGCCCGCCGCCCGGGGAAGCATCGCTCCGCGCCGGGGCTCTGCGGAGGAGGAGGAGGAGGAAGGAGGAGGAGGAGGAGGAAGGAGGAGGAAGAGGGGCGGCGCGGAGTTTTCCGGCGGAGGGCTGCCCCTGCCCCCGCTGCGGCCCCACCGGCTCGGCCGGGGCTACGCGCGCTGCATCCTCCCGGGAACAAAGCGGGGAGAGGGGCGGGAGGGGGACACACACACACACAGCACCCCGAAACCGGGCCGCCCCCGCGCAACTTCGTCCCCCTGCCCCGAGGAAACTTGCCGCCGAGGAGCCCCCCCACCTGCGGGGCTGGCGCTGGGGATGCCGATGCCGAGGGTGTGAGACCCCCCCAACACACCCCGCCCGCCCCGGGCCGGCGGGAGGAGCTCCCGGTCCGCCCCCGCCGCCCCTTTGTCTGCGGGAGCCCGGGCTGGGAGCGGGGGGCGGGCTGCGTCCGCGCCGCCCTGGCTCTTTTCCCGAGTATTTTTTTCCCCCCCGTTTTATTTTTCCCCTTTATTAATTTTCTTTACCTTTTTTATTTTCCCCTTTTTTATTTCCCCCTTTTTCTTATTTTTCTCATTTTTTATTTTTCCTTTTTTTTATTTTTCTTCTTTTTTATTTTTCCTCCTTTTTTATTCTTCCCCGGTTTTATCCCTCCTTTTTTTATTCCCCCCCTTTTTTATCCCCCTCCCTTTTATTTTTCTCCTTTTTTGATTTTTTTTCCCCCTTTTAAAATCCCCCTCCCCCTTTTTGTATCCCTTCGCTCTCTTCCACCACTGCTGCTTCACTCCCTGTTCCGGGAAAACCGAGCCACCGCGCTGCTTGGCTCTCCCCGCCGGCTGCCATCCCCACTCCACAAGCGGGGTGTCCCCCCGCTTCCCCCGGGTACCCCCCATCTCCCCGCCGCCCCAGCCCCAGCTGCCCGGGGGCAGAGGCAGGAGCGGGCCTGGGGCTCTGCACCCTCCCGCTGCCCTCGCACACAAGACCCTGCTTTGTCTGACCGCGCGCTCCCACTCAACATCGCATGTTTGGGTTGCAAATGCTGCAGGGGAGATGTTTAACCCAAACAAGCGATCGTATTCCTTGACTTTCAAACATGAAGACAACTCCTATAATTAATTACCAGTGTATTTATTAAAAACCTCAACTCTCAGCCATTAACTCCTTGGCAGCAAACTCTTGAAAAATCTCTAATTTTCACTGGTGGCTTCTATCCAAATCAGCACGGTTTAGAAGAGCCTCTTTCCAAATCTGTTCTGAGTTTTCTTCCGAGATCCTCTCCCCAGAGTTTGCCGATTAATTTCCAGCCTGGCTTTCCAGATAGCCAAAACCGGAAGCCGAGACTGGGACGAAGGGAAGCTATTAACCTGGATGTCAAACAAATGCAACGCTAATCTCTTCCAAATGCAGCCAAGTGGAGATAAAGAAGAAAGAGCGACTCTACTGGCATGATCTTTCATTTCCAATGTAGGAAGGAGGATCCCTCCAAAGAATGAAAAACAATTAATATTCCAAGGAAAGTTTGGTAGGCTGTTTTTTTTTTAAGGCAGCGCTTCTTTTAGCCCAGTGGCTGGCTCTCGGTGTGTTTCGGGTCCGGCTGTGTGCCCGTTGCCCCTCTGGCAGAGATGGGTAAGTGTGGTGTGACGCAAGAGCAGCATCCCTACGCCCGGATCCCGCAATGGGAGCTACATTCGGGAGCAGGCTGATTTCAGGCCGCAGCTCCCCATACCCTGCAGAGGTGATTTCTGGGAATAACTTTCTCATTCTTTTAGCTCTTCGCGAAGCTTTTCTCTCTGGCCGCCCGCTGGGTCTCCCAACAGCGCCCGCTGGGCAGGACTCACCAGGCTGCTGACCGGGGTGGAATCCTGCCAGGGATAATTTTGGTTGACTCTGTGCTAGTTTGCCATGTGAGGTCAGGTCTGTAGGTAGAGGACAACAGAGGAGTTTTATTCTGTGTGTATAATTAAAGCTGCCAGCTACAGCCTGGCGTTTTTACTGCGCAATAAAAAGCATACTTGGCCCCTGGACACTTCGGAGCAATCACTGCAGCTGCAAAGCCAGGCTCTGCGTGGGAGGTGGCGAAGCCAGGACACTTCTCACCTGCCTCTGCAACAATCAAAGCAGCTGATGGCAGAGATATTTTGATAGCAGAAAAAAAACAAACAAACAACCAGACCCAAAACACCAAACCTGTAAGGCAAGGCTCAGGGAAGAGCATTATCCAGCACAGAGTCTTGTGGGCTGTGAGCTGCAGATGATACAGAATCACCGAAGGGTAGGGGTTGGAAGGGACCTCTGGAGACCGTCTAGTCCAAGCCCCCTGCCAAAGCAACACGAAAATGTCCTGAACCAGGTCGGGGTACGCAGGGAGGACCTGGGCGCTGCTTTCGGGACGTGCCTGAAGCTGAAAGGGAGCTTGCATAAATTCAAAGAGGTTGAATTTTGTGCTAAAGCTGGTGCTTCCCTTGCCTGCCCCTTGGCACTGCTGGGAAGGACAAGAGAGGCAGGGAAGGACAGCCAGCCATGGAAGGACAGCCAGCCATGGAAGGACGGACAGACAGCCATGGGAGGACAGACAGACAGCCATGGAAGGACAGACAGCCATGGAAGGACGGACAGACAGCCATGGGAGGACAGACAGCCGTGGAAGGACAGCCAGCCATGGAAGGACGGACAGCCAGCCGTGGAAGGACAGACAGCCGTGGCAGGACAGCCAGCCGTGGCTGAGGCTGCTGACCCTCACGCAGAGGCTGACACTACCCTCTGCTGGGGACCGAGCGCGGAGCGTCTCCTCCCCGCTACCGGGCTCGGCTGTCCGTGCTTTTGTTACTTTCTTGGCTGAGAGCAGCCCGAGAGGTGACTGAACGCGCTGGAGACGGAAGGGACGCGATGCTTTTTCATCCCCAAATGTCTCGGGAACGCTGCAGAAGGAGACAGGGCAGCAGGCAGCCCCCCCAGCCTGGGGGTCCCGCTGCGGAGGGGCGCGAGGGGACACATGGGCGGTGAAGCAGCAGCCAGTTGGGAACGTAACATCACAGTCCAGTGTGGAATGGGCAAAACCGGTCATTAAGGAAAGAAAGAGAGAGAGAGAGAGAGAGGGAAAAAGGCAAGGAGGGAAAGAAGGAAAGAAAGAAGGAAAGAAAGAAGGAAAGAAAGAAGGAAAGAAAGAAGGGAAGATAGAAAGAAGGAAGGAAGGAAAGAAAGAAGGAAGGAAAGAAAGAAGGAAAGAAAGAAAGAAAGAAAGAAAGAAAGAAAGAAAGAAAGAAAGAAAGAAAGAAAGAAAGAAAGAAAGAAAGAAAGAAAGAAAGAAAGAAAGAAAGAAAGAAAAAGAAAGAAAGAAGGAAGGAAAGAGAGAAAGAAAGAAGGAAAGAAAAAGAAAGCAAGAAAGAAAGAAAAAAGAAAGAAAGAGAGAGAGAAAGGGGAAAGAAGAAACTTAAATGCACAAATATGTGCAAGGAGACTGTACCTTACGAATCAACCAAAATGTACCCGGGAAATGGCCACATTTCACAGCAAATCCCCCATTTTCTGTAACGTTTGGTATTGCTCCTAGGAGAAGAGCTGACTCCCCGGCCAGCACGTGCAGAGAAGCAGCCACCACACTGCCTCTTTGGAGCAGCCATCTGTGAATACCCCTTAAATACGAGGGCCATGCCACCAAGAAATCCCCATTTCCAAGCCAGCCAGCGTCTATGGATTGCCATTGCCACCTTCTGGATTAGACCAAGCGTGCACCAGCCTGTCCCAGCCCCGCTGCTGGCCGCCAGCAGCCACTTGGACACCTGTCTCCGGCTGGAGCCGGGGTCCCCAGAGCCAGAGCCGTCACGGCTGGTGTCACAGCGGAGCTCGGGCACCACCACCAGCTGTCGGCACTTACCCCTGCAGCCTACGTGCCATTTACAGTGCGCCCTCGGGTTCCGTGATCTCCTTTCACCGACTATTTTAGGAAACCCGCGCAAGTCACAACTCGGCAAACACCCTCCTCGGCCGGGTCGTCAGCGAGGGAGGGATCACCCCGCAGAGCCCTGCCCTATTAAACTGGGTACAGCCGAAAATTCTCTGTCTGGCTCATCTACGGCTGTAAACCCCTGATCTACCTGCCCAGGCAACTTGTACCCTGCAATAGTCGTTTTAATTATCCTCCCGCTAAGGGCCCTGCGCTCCCGCCAGGAGAGCTGACATCTTCTCCCTACCCCTTTGTCACCTCCAGAGCAGGCAGTGACGGTGACCGCCGTGTAAATCAACCCGGCGCAGCCCGATGCTGGCAGCAGGGATGAACTGGATTCTCTTCTTCTGCTGGTGCGATGGGGGCAGGCGGCCGAAAATATTCCCTGTTTAACCTGGAAAAGGCTAACTCTGGTGGGTAGCGCCTGAGAGCGCAGCTCCGCTGGAAAAGGGCTCCCAACCCGGGCACCAGGCAAGCAAAGCCGGCACTTCCCTGCGCATTTCTCTGTGGAAGAGCCTCATTTATGGGGCCCGTGATGCCCCCACTGTGCTAAATACAAACAACACCCATTTCCCAACGCCACGGTGGTGCTGCCGGCACAGCCTCACCACCCAGCCGTGCTCCACCCCTGGCAGCTTTCACATCGGAATCAAACAGACCTGCAGGGTGTCGCGGTCCTGAGGAGCTGGGTGAGGGGCGAAAGGCCCAGCGCGGCCCGCGCTGCAGCCGTGTTTTACAGCAGAGGTACAGGGAAAGCCAAGCAGGCCCAGAGACTGCCCTGGAGGAAGGAGGAGAGGAACTAAGCATCGGCCGGGCAGCGCCGGGGTTTCACCTCGTCCGTTCCACTGCCGCTGCTTCCAAGGTGTATTTGGGAAGGGTCCCGTTGGCAGATGTCTGGGGGACTCGTGGCAAAGGGTCAAGCAGACGGTCAGAGGCAGTTTTCGGCTTTCGCAGGTGTGCAGTTCCCAGTCCTTCTTCCTGCCTTATCTTGGCAACCCCCCCACTCACCCCGTTGCTTCTGTTACGCTCTGGAGCTTGACGATAACAGGACCGGTACCTTTTCAGAGGGGACCAAGGCACCTCATCCGTGCCAAAAACAGAAATCTGGTTCCACTAAACGATTTTGCATTTTGTTCTGCGGCTTCCATAAGGTGGGGCCTGGGCTGGCTCCTCCGTGCTAGCGGGGGGCGGATTAAGCAGCAAAGTCAGGACATTTCTGATAGTAAACATTTTAACAGTGTATTCATTCTTTTCTTTTTTTTTTTTTTTCCTTCCTTCCTTCCTTCCTTTTCCTTTGTGTTTGGTCTAACTCTCCTGGGAACGGGGAATTGCAGCGTGTCTTCTATCTGACAGAAGTAAACCGCCGCGTCTTGTTTGTGTCCACGAAGGCCAGGCGGAACGGCGGCAGCACCTCCAGCAGCTCTGACACGGATAAGGGTATCGGGTCCTTAGCAGGAGATTAGATGGCACTGCACTCGCAGGAGATAAGAAGATTGAGAGCTTAAATTTAGCATCATCAGAAAAAGAACAAGCCCCACGGCTCTCTTCAAAACATATTTCGTACTGCGCTTGCCAGGGGACGGTGGGGCCGAGGAGCAGGCCGTGAGGATGAGCGGGGGCAGAGGAGGCGCTGCTCAGTCGCGCTCCTTCTCCAGGCAGCCCACCCTATAGACGGACCCGCTGGCACAGCGACGGTCGCACGAGGCTGTCAGGACACACAGGGCTGTCCCCCACCTGCCTTCAGCCCACGATGGGCAGCCACTGGGGTGCCCTCGGCAAGCGAAGGGGCACAAAGGGTATCACGCGCCCTCCCAGCACAAACGGCTGCTACCCCAGTCACCCACCGGAACGGAGACTGGGCAGCGACACGCTCAGCCTGGCTGTAAACCCCAGGGCTGGGACCACCCTGGCACCTTCAGCAGCGCTGAGAGAGGCTCTCCGGGGGCACCGCCAGACAGGGCGGGCAACAGCAGCCTCCCCCCGCTCAGCCCCACGCCCCATGTACAATGCCAGGGGCTCTGCACACCCAGGGCTGGGCGTCCCTTCAAACTGCTGACACCCGTGGGACCCACACACCCAGCCTGGGGAGCCCCATTGCTGTGCCCTGGACCCACACACCCCGCTTGGGGACCCCCATTGCCATTTCCCAGACCCACACACCCAGTGTGGGGAGCTCCGTTGCCGTGCCCCAGACCCATTCAACCTGCTCAGGGACCTCCCACTGCTGTGTCCCAGACCCACGCACTCCCCTTGGGGTGCTTCACTGCTGTGCCCCGGACCCACACACCCCACCCAGGGACCCCCACTGTGGTGCCCCACACCCACACATCCCACACAGAGACCCCCACTGCCCTGCCCTGGACCCATTCACCCCATTCGGGGACCCCCACTGCCATGCCCCGGACCCACGCACCCGCTTTGGGCAGCTCCATTACCATGCCTTGGACCCACACATCCCCCTCGGGGACCCCCACTGCCATGTCCCAGGCCCCCGCACCTCCCTTGGCGTGCTCCACTGCCATGCCCTGGACCCACGCACCCGCTTTGGGCAGCCCCATTACCATGCCTTGTACCCACACATCCCCCTCGGGGACCCCCACTGCCGTGACCCAGACCCACGCACCCCCCTCGGGGTGCTTCATTGCCATGCCCTGCACCCACACACCCCGCTTGGGGACCCCCATTGCGGTGCCTCACACCGACACATCCCACTCAGAGCCCCCCATTGCCGTGCCCCGGACCCATTCACCCCGCTCGGGGACCCCCACTGCCGTGTCCCGAACCCACGCACCCCGCCCGGGGACCCCCACTGCGGCGCCCCGGACCCACCGCCCCGCTCGGGGACCCCCATCGCCGTGCCCCGGACCCATTCACCCCGCCCGGGGACCCCCCCCTGCGGTGCCCCGGCGCAGCCCGCCCCGGCCCGCGGCCCCCCCGGCGCGGCTGTGGCTCCTCCCGCCGTGATGCGCTCGGGAGGCGGCTCCGCGGCTGCTCCGGGAACGGCGCCGGGGCCGGGCCGGGCCGGGCCGGGCAGCGCAGGCACGTTGGGGCCGGGCAGCGGGGCGGGGGGGGCGCAGGCAGCCCTCGGGGGGGGGGGGTCCGTAGGGGTGGGGGGTGCCCCGCGGGGGGGGCGCAGGGCAAGGAGGGTGCAGGGGACCCGCGGGGGGGGCCGTGGGCGGGGGCGCGGTGCCGGTGGAAGGGCTCGGGGCGCTGGGGGGAGGGCGGCGGGAGGTGGGGGGCACGGTGGTGCCGGGAAAGGGGCCCTGGCAGGGCAGGGACCCCCGCTGCCCGGCCTCGGGGTGACCCCCGCCGTGTCCCCTCCAGGTTGAAGCCCCGAAGCGGTGCTGTCGGGAGGGGACGGGCACCCCAGCTTGGGTACCGCACCCGGGGCCGGAGGCGGCATCTTCTCCTGCATCCCTGAGGCCGTGGCTCGCTGAGCTGCCCTCCGTCGGGCTGGCGTCGGCAGGGAGCAGAGGTGGGGAGCTCGTGCGTGGGCCTGGGCGCTGGTGACCTCTTAGGCCTGCCCTACGGCTTCGGGATCCAGTCTTCAGGGAAGGAAAACTCATCCAGAGCCGCTCGGCCCGTCCTGGACGGCTGCAGACCGAGCCCACCGCCGCGGAGCTGCCCCTCGTGCCTGTTGAGATACTTCACGGACTGTCAACAAGAAGCATCTCACGTGCATGTGGTCCCTTCGCAAGATGAAACAAGTAGCGGCATCACCGCCGGATGAGCCTTCGGAAGTCCTGGCTTGTTATTTAAGCAAGCCCAGGCTGCCTGGTGTGATTTTTGGGCGCGCGTGTCCCTGCTCCCTCTCCTGAGCGGTCCTTACACCCACCAACGGCTCGTGGGGCCCTGGGGATGTTCTCCCTTGAGCTCAAAGCAGCAGCCCTCGACTCAGACCGACCCAGCGGGGCGCATTTTGGAGCTGCTGGGAAGGAGCGCTCGTCTCTGCAGCCCCCCTCGCGCAGATGACTGACGCAGTGATGAACGGGAGGGTGCCCCTGCCCGAAAAAGCCTTGTCCGAGGGCTATGCCCGGCTGCGGTACAGGGACACTTCGCTGCTCATCTGGCAGCAGCAGCAGCAGAAACTGGAGTCGGCCCCCCCCAACACCTACCTGAGCCGCAGCCGGAGCATGTGGTACTCGCAGTACGGCAACGAAGCCATCCTGGTGCGGGACAAAAACAAGCTGGACGTCTCCAGGGACACGGGGCAATCTAAGTTTTGCGCTATTATGTAATTGGGGTGGTTTCACACTAGAAATCCACACGTGGAGACAAACCAGACTCGCACCAAGCTGGGGGAAGATGGGTTTCCACCATCCTCACCGCAGACCTGCGGCTAAAGCAGCGTGGACGGGATGGCCCAGAATGGCTGCCGCGAGTTTACTTTTGTTTTCGCTGTTGGTAGCATCCGATTTTGCATGTTATTGAGCGTGCGTAACGAAAACAGCCTCGCCAGGGAACTTCTGAGCCTGCGTTTGCTGCCTGGCATCTTGGCAGGGTCCGTGCTGGACCGTGTGTTGGTTGGAAGTGGCAGTGCGCCGTGAGGAACACCCGCCGGCAGTCGGGAGCCAGCCCCAGCAGGTGCTTTTATGGCTGGCCCTCGTGCATTGCCAAAGCTCTGCGAATGCTGCTGGGAGAGGCGAGCGCGGATCCGTTTCCATTGAGGCAAGTATTTTAAGTTGATCCACAAAACTACCCGGCCGTTAACTTGTTCCGCTCGCCCTGTCTGCCTGTAATTACTGCCCTGGAAGTGGTCTCTTAGAACCAGGTAATGAAGTGATTTGTCATAAGGGGGAAAGAATAGATTGAGAATTTCATCTGAGCCTTCCAGGCAGGAAGGACGCGCTGCAGTTCTGTTCCCTGCAAAGCAAAGGGCCCTCCCTGATGCCATGATTTGGTGTCATGGAAGTAACGGGGGGAGCTCTGGAGTCATGGAGCCAATTCCCTTTATGTTGCTCAATCCCCAGCCCGTGCTCTGGGGACAGATCGCCGAGGAGCCACCTGAAAGGGAGGGACAGCCCCAGGAGAGCAACAGGAAGAAAACTACTGTAAATACACCCATCTCCTGCCACGGGACGCGAGGAAACTCCTGCGCAGCACCTGCCTGCCCCCAGAGAGCGTTACGCAAGGAAACAGCCTACTGACATTGGCTTTGCGTTTGAGTTTTAATGCACGCGGTAGCTTGGAAGGCTTTATCTTCTAATTCGGGTTGGACAGTAGATTCGGTGCGTGTATTTTAAAAGTCACATCTGGGAGCATTTGTTTCAACTAACTGAAGGGTTTTAGGAGGGAAAAATACTAGGATTGCGCTTCTTGGGAATACAGACTGCTCTCAGGGCGTTTCCCAACTTGCTCAAGGCAAGGTCGATCTGAGAAACCCAGCCCAGCCAGCACCTAAAGCTGTATTGAACACAGCAGTACCGCTTCCAGGGGTGCTAATTACGCGCCCAGGGTCCAGCATTAAAGTGTAACATTGGGCTTAAGGACGCCCTTTCCGTCCTCCTGCAGCCCCCCGCGCACAGGCTGCACTTGAGCAAATCAGTGTTTGATGTTGACTTCAGTATGGATTATTTACCTGCCTAAAACTAGGCACATCCATCACTTACATTTATCTAAAACCTCTTCTGCATTTATCAAGCACTTTATTTATTTATTTTTTTAATACAGTGAAGAATCACCTTCGCCACCTCTCCCGGGCGGGTTAAACGCCACCACACACGCACCGGAGTCCTCTGAACTCCCCGTGCTGAGCAGAACATACCTGTTTTAACGTGAGATCGTAGAGGTTTGACGTCCTCCTCAGCGCTGATGCGTAGCACGTGTATGCACTGCAAACCATAGGCAGCTCTTTTTTTTCTTCGTAGTACTATTTATGCATGCGTTGATGTTTGGTACCTTCGTGTGTGTGCTCATAAAACTAAACCTGCTGATGGACCGCAGTGTTTCGCAGACCTGCGCCGTGCTCCTCTTCGTCTTGCCAGGACTCGCTCCAGGTGGGAAAGATTTTGGTGAACGGATGTATTTCAACTGGGGAGGAAAACCAACAAATGAGATTGACAAAACCAGCGGGACTCCGACAGCTGCTGCCGCGGCGACGGTGCTCCCGCATGGAGCATGGTGTTGAGGTGGAGCGGGGCTGGGATGCGGGACCCACCTGGGGCTGCAGTGCCTGGCCCAGGGAAGGGGTGATGATCCATAGGAAGGGGCAGGAGGCCGGTCTGAGAGCTCCCCTTGGAACTGCCGGTGGAAGCAACCCCGAAAGGCAGGAGAGAGGTGGCTCAGGACCTTTCCAGCAGCCCAGGGGAGCAGGCGAACTCTGGGAGTTTAAGGAACAGCACATCCCCAAAACCAGCTGTTCATTTTCTTTACTTTTCTTATAGAAAAAACAAGTAAATTTTTTTTTTTCATTTCAGTGAGAAAGTTGATTATTTTGGGTATAATCAGTTTTTATTTATGTGGCTGGTAAACCAAAATGCAGTTATTTGAAGAGTGTTAATTGGACTATACAATAAAAAGTATGTGCATAAATTCTTCCAGGATTGAGACATGACAGTACGGGAGGAGCGTGACTTGTTCTTCCATCTCTCTGTCAATGTGACACTATTGTTTTCCGTATCTGTGTGTCCTTATTAGTCACAGCAGGTTGTGGAGCAGCTGCTAGGAGGGAGCTTTCCGTAAGCCGGTTGTGTAGTGTTGATGCACTTGTTTAAAATGCTGTTGTAGCCTCTTGGATAAAGTGCATTAAAATGATTTGAACGCATCATCGCAAGCCGCTGGTTTTCTTCTGCATGTTAATCACTTTGGCACACCTGAGGATTACAGCTGTTCTCCCTCCCCGTCCCCACCCAGGGGGAGGAGGGAAAGCTCCGCAGACGGGCAGTTCCTCGCTGTTGGGAATTACGTTTGTTACTGGTGGGCTGTGGTTAACCTCCCTCTCCAAAGTCACACACTTCACCTCTGAAGCCTGGCCCCAGGCAGAGGCGGCTCCTTAAGGTTCCCAGGCCAGCAGCCCTTGTCAAGTCTTAGCGGTGAACCCTGGGATGAGGAGAACCTCTGGCTGTCACACACACAGTAACCTCCATCCATACCAGTATCGGTGCGTGTTCTGCCTCTCCTCAGCCTCCTCCAAGTCTGTAAGCAGCAGCACTGCCTGATGCACCTACAAATAACTCACTAGCCAACGCTAAAGAAAACATCCTCCTGCGGCACAATGGCCTCACAGGAGATTTTTAAAGGATAGGTTGAACAGACTGTTCCTTTGGGGGTATCATTGCTACAGCACACAGCTACAGATGCAACAGCTAAGCCAAACAGGTTTGCTGAAACTTTAGAGAGATCGTGGCTTTTAAACGCAGTGAGAAGGAACAGGGTTAGAGAAAGATTAACCCTGGGGAAACCTGGTTGTTGTAACCCCTACCTTATAAATAAACCATCAGTCATGCATCTGAGAAGCCGAACGGCAGAACCAACCTGAACCCTCTCCAGGGACCAGAATAGATTTTGGCCGCCATACAACAATGTCAAGGCTCTGCTGTGAAGGCAACCAGCCACTCTGCCCCCGCTCCTTTCCCAAGCAAGTCTGCCCCGTCCCAGTTGCCCTGAGCTCGCCGACCTGCAGGGCCAGCACAGCGACAAATTCCCTCTGGTTCCTTCAGGTCTTGGCGGCTTGAAAGTAGTCAGCATTAAACCTGGGTGAAACGTCCATCTCCATTTTCAGCTGAACTTACCTCAACTGGACGCAGTTTTCACATAAACTAAGACCCCTTCAGATTGTAGGCTTCTAAGGAAGAGCAAGAAGTCCTTCCTTGTCCGTTCTGGTGCATTAAAGCAGCCCGAGTGTTTTCCTCCCCAACAGAAAAGTGTACTTTGAGCACATCAATGCCAGGTACTGGACCGTGATTCAGAGACCCCAGGCCAAGCTGACAGTGCCCCAGACTTGCCTTCTGCTCCGAAGGCAGTTTGCCCCTTAGCGTGGCACTCCACCAGCACTAACCGCTGGACTCGCACAATTACTTCCGAATTATTTCACTACTCATGGCACTAGGACTCCTCGTATATTTACGTATGTCTCTCAGCAACGCTACTCAACTGCCCGCTCGATCAAAGCCCTACAGGTTTTCAACTGCAGCAAGTGCAACACCTGGAAAAGGAGATGAGGAAAGGGAAAGGGAGAGAAGAGGGGAAAATATGGGATCAAACTGCACACACAAAACAATTTTTCTTTTTATTATGAAAACAAAACAAATGCCCCAGGACCAGGGTCCATGATTACCAGTAACATCAAAGATTACTTTCTAACTCTTTTTAATTCTGTTGTGTTTGAGGCCAGCAATTTGCAATAAACAAGCTAAACTACTTACATTGACTCATTTCTTTTCAGTAACTGACATTTACAGGAATATACTAGAAATGGCACTAAAAAGTTTTAAGAAAGAGAGTTACGGTAAATTTGCATGCACATCATACAGAAAAGTAACGTTTTTTTTAAATATTAAAAAAAACAAAACAAAAATACAACAACAAATCTTTCTGGATTGGTTATGCCAGTATCAGGGGTAAGTTCTAAGTGGCCTGTGTCAAATCCTAGCTGGTGGCTTATTTATTTTTAAAAATGACATTTAAAAAGATATGCAAATACCATTTCTTTAAAAAAATGCATCTCATTGTTTTACAAGCAAGATAATGCTGCTAGTATAATGAATCCTTGCCCTAAATTTACCTTCAACAACGCAGAGCCTGCCCACAGTTAGCCCTAGTGGTAACTGCTCGAGTTTGAGTGTATGTCTTTTTAAAATCCAGTACTAAAAAGGTTGTGGTTTTTCTTTGTCATGCCCCGATCCCTTCCCCCTAGCTCCAACCCCGACTTTAAAAAACATCATTCCTTTCAAAACAAGGAAAAAAATTAAAAACTGGTCTAAGAGTCCCCAAAACAGAGAAAGAACTAGATTAGGTAACTGCAGTCTGCTTCTACCACATAGAGAACATGGAAAGAGACCTCACTGGGTAACTAACGTGTATATATACACGCACACACGTGCCTGCGTATGTGTGGGTGCGCGCATCTCATACACACACTCACAAACAACAGTTACATCGTCCTGAAATATCAGTTCTACAGTTACAAACCCTGTCGGTAGGAAAGTTTAAAATCACATCAATACAAAACTGAAAGGGTTTTGTATAAGACAACATTTGGTTAGCAGAAAACTGTTGTAGGCAACAGATTCCTTCAGTAGATGGGTCAGGGCCTGAGCCCATGGGATGCGGATCTCCCTCTGGTCCCACTGAGCCTACATCTGATGGTACGCCAAGAAACAGGCTGACCTTACAATCAGATAAAAGTTAAGCACAGTTTTTAAAGGTGCAGTAATGCTGGTTGATTGATAATAGGTCTGGTCAGATATTGTTTTGTCAAAACAGGAATTCCACAGAAAAAACAGTTTCAATAAAACTATTTGTGTGTATGTATACATACGAAATCATACTGATTTCAGTGAAGCTTCCCCTGGAAAACAAAGTTAAACTTTGTTCGTTCAAGAAAAATTCTACCATAAAAATGTCAATCTTTTTTTATTCTTAAGTTTAAAAATGTTATTTCAAATGTTATATGTTTAATCATTCTAATGTTATTTCATGACATCTGTACTGACATGTCATGCAATACAAAGTTAAATAAATGCTCTATTGTTTCAGTTTCCAACTTGTTAAGGGCTGCTGCTACTTACTATGGACTGAAAACACCTCTTCTTTCCTGGAGACACTCTGATCTGGAGATACAAGAGGCACCACTACTGACATGTCGGGAGATACTGAGCACTACAAACAATGTGAAAATGAAAAAGCGTAAGAACATTTTGAAATGAAGAGTCACCAACTTCTTTCCTGAAACGGTCATGCCAAAATGGATTTCTCCTGTGAACTGCCATTTCATAGGGAACAACTTACTTTCCACGAACACAAAGTTTGCCGCTAAATGGTAGCCCAGGTCGCAGCTGGGTATGTCAAAGATATGCAGGTGGTTCTTCATATTCCTTGGTGGTTTTGGTTGCTTGCTCTCCTTGCAAATGCCCAAGCTAGGACAGGTGTGCCAAGTAAAATAGGGATCCTCCAGCGCTGCAGACAATCTCAGGCCAGGTCCCTGCCATCGCTTCACACTTGGTCCCCAACCCTTTGGCTCTAACCCCTCCACTGATTTCAGTGGGACAGACCTATGTGTCCTGGAGGAATGTCTGTACTCTGGGCCGTGGTCAGCGGGGTTGTCCCCAGTGTTGGAGGATAGCAGCACGGTGCAGAGCCAGGTCCCCGGGCTTTGCCTGGCGGTGATGCCAGTGAGAACGGCTGCCAGGCAGGCTGCTATTGCCTCCAACACTGGCTGCGGTTTGCTCTCCACAGGAGTGACCACCACATCCCATCAACGGCACAGCTCAGGTTAATGCACGCAGGAAAAGGTTTCAAGCAGGGAAAATTGGGAGCTTGTTTATCCAAGTTGTCATGCTGTTGAATTGGTTGAAATTATTTTAATTAAAATCCTAGTTGGCTTTGATAACACAAGTCTCAGACAACAGGAGAAACACAGATGAAACCCAACCCCATTAAAAACAAAACAAAACAAACCTAAGATCTTAATTGGGTGTATATTACATTTCCTCATCGCAAATTCTGCAAATATATTACTAAGGATCTGCCCAGGTGAAGACTTTAAGGGCAGAGTTAAAGAAAATACAGGAACTAAAAATAACTCCATTGTGAATGGAAAAGAAAAATCATTAATTTCAGTAAGAATCACCCTAGTTCATCCACTTTCAAATACTACAGGAACTATCTGCAAAGAATGGAGAGCCTCCTGCCAACCAACCAAGCCCCCTGGTGATTGCAAAACGAGCCAAGGATGCCCAGCAACTTGCAGGAGGAACTCCGTGTCTTGCAGCAACACAGCATCGCGCTCTCAGCCCTTAGCAAAAAAAGAAAGAATTCACTACAGCAAACTGGAGAGTGTGATATCATCACTACACAGATAAGACACGGACAGGGGTACATCAGCTCTAGGAGACGCACATCTGAACACTCTGAAATGTTGATCTTTGAAAGATAGATTTTTTTAAAGACAGATGCATAAGTGTCTAGCTAATAAAACCTCAGTCGCCGGGCAGTAAGTGACTGGCAGCTGGGTGTGGATGCAGTTAGAAGTGCAAAGCATGGAGTGCTAATAACAGGCTGTCCCTCTGCTCACCCAGCTTTCCAGCAAAGGGACATCACCCAGACACCGCACGTCCCAGCTCCTGGAGGCTAAGCGTGCAACGAAAATCGTGTGCTGGGGCTGAGGAGTCCTCCAGGGCCACAAAC
This sequence comes from Larus michahellis, assembly GCF_964199755.1. Taxonomy (NCBI): domain Eukaryota; kingdom Metazoa; phylum Chordata; class Aves; order Charadriiformes; family Laridae; genus Larus; species Larus michahellis. Next base: position 12,510,871 of record NC_133910.1, on the reverse strand, counting down.
CTACGCGAAAAATAAAAGCTGGTGCAATCTGCACCGCGGAGCCTCTGGCAAACCATTATTAGAGACCACAGCAGGGTGAATTTTAAGGCTACCTCGCAGTAGAGAGGCAGCCTTAGGGGCTGGTCTGGGAGGGGGAAAAGCATAACTTTCTGTTAAACTTTGTATATTTTTTTCTTTACAATAAGAAGTTAAAAATTTACAATACATTTCTGCCCCTCAGATTACAAATTTTATATCATTATAGAACTGGTGTTTTCCTAAAACTGGATTATAAAAGAAAAAAAGCTGCTGTTCTACAAAGAGAAAAAAAAAAAAAGAGGGAAGAAAAAGGGAAAAAGACCTCTGGAAATATTACAGAGAAAATAAGAATGTGCTGCATCAGGAAATTGTATCTACCTGTACGTCTCCAAAATCTGTACAAAAAGGGAAAAAAGGGGGCTGGGGTGAAAAGAGATAAAAGAAGAGAGAAAACAAACCAAAAAATGAACACACTGAACATGACAGAGCACCAGACACACAACAGACTGGACTGTAGCATCTGTAGCTATAAAGTCCATTGGATTTAAATAAAAAGTCTCATTTTTATTTGCTTTTTTGTTGGTGGTTTTGTTTTTGCGTGCGTTTGTTTTTTTTTTAATCTGGTTCAAACCACGCTAAAAGTCTGAATTTCTGCTGGTTTGCATAATGCAGCTGTGCTTTTGTTATTTTTTTTTTAGTAAGTTTTAAATGACCAATGGTGTTTAATAAATAAAGTATTTGTATATACACGAAATTAGGGACAGTGAAAACAGAGTGTATTGCAGCAGTGCAGGTCAAAATATTACGCCGGAATCAAAAAATTGCAAGCCTTAAAAAAAAATGTCTCTTTTCTTCTTTTTTCTCCCTCCCCTCTTTTTTCTTTTTATTGAGGTAAGCATTTCAGCATCTGGAACCCTGCACGACACAGAAGCAGCATTCCCTTTCTAGGAGCTCACTACTGAAATGATAAGGAGGGAAAAAAAAAAACCCAACCAACCAAACACACACAACATCCCTCTCCAATTCCCCTGCCAGCTCAGCCTCAGCTGGAGCTCAAGTGCTTCTTTATTTTAAGCCCAGACTGAGGTGCTTGTCATGGAGAAAGTACTTAAGCATGTGTCTAATAACGAGCACATGACTTGCCTTGGTCACTACAGGGATCACTCTGAGGTCCAGCTGAGAACTTGCAGCCAAAAACTGTTTCCAATTAAATGAAAACCTTCATAGAGTGTGTCAGTTTCCTGGAAATTATCTACTTGATGTTAAAAATAACATTCCCAAGAAACATGAGTGTCCCTTGCTCCCTTCTTCCCAATGCGTCCCTAAGAAAAATGAAAATTTTGAGTGGAAAAACACGAAATGCAACCACTTCTACTGCTCATGTGCTTAAAGTTAAGTTCATGCTTAAATACCTTCCTGAACAGGTGCCTACACCTCTACCAAGATTAAAAAAAAAAAAAAAAAAGAAAAGCATGTTAGCAATCCACAGTACATGAGAAATTTTTTGCTTTTTCTTTTTATGTAAAAAGATGATAGCATCTGACATTTTCATCACACTGTAGACTTCGAGATTAAGAATACTAGTGCTAATAACAAATACACCAACTAGTTCAAAAGCTAACATCTTTCAGATACAGTACCATTTCACAGAGTTTTCTTTAAAAAAAGATCTTTTTTACCTTGTATGAGCCAGGCAGGCTTAGTAAAAGAGAACATTCTGGGGAGAGGGAAGGAGCGGGAGGGAAATGTACTACAAACCTCGCAGAACTTTCTATTTATCTCCTGCTAAGAGTTCAAAGTTCTTCCACTTCCAACCAATCTTCTTCAGTTAAAATGTATTTTAGAGACTTTATGCAAAGGGAACTATTTGTCATAAAGTCTAGTCACACACGCACGCAAAGATCTTTGACCTATTAAAAGAGCGACCCCCCAAAAAATGGAAGATACCTTTTATAACACTGAATTAAAAAATAAAATAAAAAAGTCAGAGAAAGAGAGAAAGAGAAAAAAAAAACCTGACCACCGTGGAACAAGAGCGGTATATTAAGGAGAGAAAGGAACACTGCAGAGCATCGGTGAGGGTGATGTCCATTTTGTGTTTTGTGTGTAAATGTCCGTAACTCATTCCGAATCGCTGCTGTCCGAGCTGGAGCCGCTGGAGCTGCTGCTCCCGGACTCGGAGGAGCTGCTGCTGCTGAGCCGGGAAGGGCCTCCAGAGGGAGCTGAGCCAGATTTCTCTGCGGGGAAGAAGGCAGCGATGTGGTTACTTGCAAGGAACTGAACTAGAGAAGGTTTGCCCACAGCCCTCATCCTCCATGGCTTCATTCACAGCTTCCTTTTTCCTGGGCAGCTTATTTTACCTGCAGCCTTTGCTTGCTGCAAGAAGCCTGTCCTGTCAGTGGATGGCAAGGTTTCTCAGGCTGCAAGTGACCACGGAAGTCTGGGATCCGCAAAGGAGTCCTATGGGAGGTCAATGTTCTCCACAACCCTGCGGTGCTCATAATGAGACAGTGCAGCGCTAGAGCAATGTCCGTAGCCTTGCATGCTTCAGTGCAACCTCTGAATCCAAGAAAACGCTGTGACTTGTGCGAAGCCAGAAGCAGCTTAGTTTGTGCTGGAAGAACCTTTTGTACCATCTTCCACACCATTGCATTACATGGGGGCTTGGGCATTTTTTAATCCCACAAAGGACAAAAATCATGTTAGATGCCCTGTGGTCCTGGCCTGTACGCACAGTCCTGGCCAGGCTAACAGAGAGGATAAGATCCTCCTCCCTCTGAAGGATGAAGTGCCTCTAAGACACCTCACATTTACCACCCAGGAGAGCTTCCACAGGGGCCAAAGCAGCCCCCGCACAGTACCTTGGTGCCCACCAGTAACTTGCTGTGCCCTGACACCAGTGACCAACTGGGGTAACTGTCACAGAGACAAACCCAAGACTAGAAAAAGGCAGTAGTTTTGCCTCAGTGACAAGTCTATCTACATACATGATCTTTCAGGCACTGTTAACATAGTAAGCCCAAAGCCATTACCTTTCTTTGCAGGTTTCTTGTTGTTGTTTAGCTGCCCACTGACGTCCTGTAACCGTTTTTCTAGTTCTTTCTTCTTTTCCTGAGCTAACTCTTCTTTTGACTTTGCTGCTTGCTTTTTTCCACTTGCAGCTGTGGAGGAGGAATGTACAATTTCTGAAACTGCGTGGTTGCAGGAGAAAAAGAGCGGACACCGCTATTTTACAGGGCATGTAAATCTGTGCAACCACTCTGCAGGGACCGCACAGCAACTACACGTCCCATATAGAGGACAACACATGAAGTTGTCTAGATCATCCAATCACCATCATCCTGTAATATGCACTTTTTAAGAAAGACCTTCTGGAAAGTATTTTAGAAAACAGAAATATCCATGTAATAACCTTGTAGTTACAGGTTACTTACCAGCCAGTTATATGGTCAATAGTTACACATTTGTAATTACAGAATTGTTACATGGGTTTTCTGCCCTGTAAAATAAAGTGTCCCATTAAAGGTTGTCAGAAGTAAGCACCTGCCGTTATAACTTAAGATACCTCAACACAACAATCTATTGTGGTTTATATTGCTTTAAGTATAAAACAAAATGGACAAATTAAAAACCAACTGAGGCAAAGGCTGGCAGACAACAAGAATGTACCTGCATCCGTTAGGATGGAAACAGGGAGAAGTACCGGCAATGCTTATACTTCTGAGCAGAAGAAATATCCCTCCGAAGGAGTAATTGAACACAGGTGTTGGCCAGTATCAGAAGTACAAGACAGGGGCCAGACATTTTGCCTGATCCAGCAAGGAAATACCTACATGTCTGTGTGCAGTTTTAAAGCAATTATTTAAAAAAAAAAAAATAATCTGGAAAGCATAGTCCTAAGAGGGTGCGCCCCTGAAAACAAAGCATTGCAATAGAGAGCAGACAGCAGGAGAGTCCGGCTGGGGTCAGGCACACCAGTCTGCCAGCCCAGCATGTACCAGTCTCATAGGAGCGAATGGACAGACATCTGAGGTTATCTGCGTTACTCTACGCTTTGGTCCCAAAAGAAAAGGATGCTTCTTGTTCCTAACCAGTCTGGAAAATCTCTTCCTGAGCTATTCCAACAGCAAAGGACACAGGAAGAAAAAAACAACCAAACACACCAAAGCAGTGTATTAAAAAGCAAAAAGAAGGGTCAAAGTCTGAACTTTGCTCAGGCCTACCTGAAAGTCCTGTGATGAGGAAATGGAGGTGCTCTGCAAGAGCTGTGAGTAGCTATTGTGCTATACTCTTAACAGCACCACTCCCTCTTAACCCACAAGGAGATGGACTGAGCCAGGACCACTGCAGATAAGTGATCCCATTGCTATTCAGCTGGAGCTGAACTCTCGAGGGGCCACAACAATTCACTCTCTGTGGATGAGGCACAGAGAAAAGTCTGTCCCATACTGAACCGTACACTTGTCAGCGCATTAACGTTAATCCTCTGATCTGATAGAGACTGAGGGTAACATGGTGATCAGGCCACCTCGGATGAGCAGTTTTGGGGTGAATATATAACTCACACCCAGAATCCACAGGCTGCCCAGGTAACTTTGTTCAAGTTATTTATCCCCTGGGTGTTTTGGATCCCAACCTTTTTATTTCCTTCCTAATTAGATGCTAAACTATTCAAGATAAGAAAGTGATCCTTCCAGATGTGTGTACATAATACCTAACACAATGAGACTGAAACCTTTATAGCGCCTTCTAGATTCTAGATAAGTAATAAAGGTATCACACAGGTCTTGTAGAGGAACAGAATAGTCCTCCAGGTCTCCACAGCATGACATCATGGGAAGAAAACAGGAAAAACAGAAAGTTTCTGTACATTTTCTTGGGAGAAAAGAACCTCTAAAAATCCCTGTTATCGCACACCCAACAGCTGGATAAGAGAATTCCAACACACATGCCCTGACTCCAAAGCTGAGCCCAAGAGCTGGTGGAGGAACATGTGCCCCAGGAGGTAACTTACAAAACGGTTTCCTTTGTTTTTTCTGTAAACAAGATTTCACGTATCTCTCCAGTTCTCGTAAAGTTGTGGGCTTCAACGTTTCAAAATCTATTTCTATCTCGTCAGGATTTGAGTCTCTGAGGGAAGGTTCCCGTGACTGGATGATGTGCACCACCCTGCCTAGCTTCTCCCCAGGCAGGCGGTTGATGTCCAAGCTGAGCTGTCGTTTCTCATCATAGGTCATGGGCAGACCTTCTTCCTCCTCGTCAGAATCGTAGGTTGCAGATGCCTGTTTGCCTCCTTTCTTGGGCTGCCTGAGGGGGTTGGCAAGTATGGAAACATTCATGGGTATATACAAGCAATGAACTCTTTTTTCTTTTTTTTTCTAGCCCCCTTGTAACAAACCTCCCAATCCTCTTTGCTTTGAACCTCTAGCCAGATGGCTTGAACAGCACCACAACTTCTGAAAAAGTTCAGAAATCTGAGATCAGCTGTTCTATTCCCATTATATTTTAGCCCTGTGAGGCATGACAACCAGACCATGTAGCAGCAGGAGGGCAGCAACGAAACGGCACGTTCTTGCTGGCTGTGCGAAAGGCAGAAAGCAAAATCTTATCTACGAGTGATCAGGCAAGGATTTCTAAGAGAGTTGGATAGTGAAAATATGATGGTTCCACTGCCAGCTCTAACTTAAAGACTCTCTGGAGTTGTCTGGGAATGAGGACACTATTCAAATATGAATTAACTGCTCTGACACTAAGCTTCACCAGGAATTCAATGGGGACAGGAGAACTGGGGCTGGAAGCTCTTGGCATTCCCCTTGAGGCAACCTGCAAAAAGCATGCTCTTACCTGTTAGCTGTGGTTGTGCTGTTTGCTTTCTTAGCTGGGGCTTTCTTCTGTTGGGTTTGTTTTGGTGGTTGAGCCACCTTGGGTTTCTTCTCCTCCTCGGGTTTTACTTTGTGCTTTTCTTTTTCCTTCTCTTTATCTTTCTTTTTCTTCTCTTTTTCCTTCTTCTCTTTTTTTTTCTTTGGTTTGTTCACTGGCGCTTGTGACAACGCAGCTAGCTGCTCATGGACGGCCTTTAGCTGGGAGAGAACAGTGAAAAAACAAATCAGACTTCAAAGTAAGATGACTGATACCTCCTCACACCCTTCCTCTAGATCCCAAAGTGTAAGTATATCCCAAAGTCAGTGATCAAGCAGTCTAGTGGTTGAACTCAGAAGACTTCGCTTGATTTGAAATTCTTTAAAAAATGCAGTGCAAGTATGCAGCGCTTGACTCAAATGAAAACATCATTCTTGTTTTATATGGGCAAATAAAAATTAAGCTGCAACCACAACAGTCAAACCATCTCACTTCTACAGACGGGGTACAGGGGGACAGTATCGCACAGGAAGCTTGTGACAGATTCCGTCTGCCTGAGCTCTCACACAAAACAGAGGTCTCTGTTCTTCCAAGATCCCTAGTATTGTCTGCACCTTCATTCATACTCTGGGATCCCAGAAGGAAGCACAGAGCATCAGCACCAAGAATGGCTGTCTTGAAGAAAATTAACATTACATCAAACATGCACTTATTTCAGTTAAGCATTTTTCCCCTTTCGCTGGCAGAAGTGGGGATTGCTTTGCTACATCTCAGCCTAGATGGGATTTTTAAGAACAAAATTAAACCCTTTCTACTGTACAGACACAGACACACAGCTTGGCCGTTGCAATACCTGCTCCTGGAGCTCTGCCAGCCGAGTTGCTCGCTCTTCTTCCGAGTCTGAGCTATCTGAGTCAGAAGAGCTTTCCTCACTGCTGTGACTACTCTCTGTGCTTTTGCTCACCACTGGTGCTGTTGGTGGAGGTGGAGGTGGGGCCTCTGCAGGCTCATCAGGCATTTTTGCAAACCTCATCTCAAAGACATCCTACAAAAAGGGGGAAAAACTGGTTAAAAAAGGAGCCTCAGCCATGAAGACCTCACACTGGCCTTTTAAACACACCAGACATCCCACCATGGGTCAGGGTCTTACTGCGCTACACAAGGTGCTGTACAAGTAAATAATAATGTACAGATGGGCATACATATTCTGTAAGCCCAAGAAAATTCTCCCACTACTTTATACAGCAATAATTATAACATTTTAGGAGCAGGACGTGGCATTGGGCCATGCCATGTGAAGAGCGCCTCAGTCCTGCAGCAGAGAACATGGCTCTTTCCGAGGGTTGGAGGAATCACTGACTCTCCCTTGTTGGTGCCAAGAGCAGACCCACGGTTGGATCTTTGAATCGACACCTTGCAGCTGAACTAAGTGTACTCTGGAAGATGCATTTGCCAACACCTTTACCTGGAGCTTCCTGGCCATCGCTACCACTTCGTGGTCTGGAGGATTGTACTTGTAACAATTAGAGAACATTAACCGAATATCTGCTGCAAAACCTTGTGCATCCTGGTATTCCCGACTGTCCATTTTTTTCTGCAAACAAACAAGCCAAAGGGAAAGGGGAGAAAAAGCCATAAGCAAAAGGCATTTGTAGCAACTGCATGGAGGACACGTGCATCTTGGAGACAGCTCAGAACAGCCTCAAAAATCACATTTGTCTAAGAGAACAGTAATTTGATCTGGCTTATTGGTTCCTAAATAACATTCAGAGTTTCTGCTTTTTAAAACAAGCAAGCAAACAAACACCAGACAACCAAAGAAGTTGATATTGCTCCGTAACAGTTTAAACACTTTTAAGATTCTAAATTTGGGTTGTTTTCATTTGCTAAGTAGTACTATATGAATCTGTCAGGTTCCACGTTCTGTTAGAAAATAGTCATTTAGAAAAACGGCTTGCTGGATTAGAAGCTAACGTAAACAAGGATCATGGACAGGAAGGGCAAGAGTCAGCAACAACCAAGTTACAATTACAGGAGTACCTTAAGTGTGTATTTCTATGTGCTGCTTGGGCATATTTGAACTGTAAATCTGAAAAGGCAGAAAAGAGCATGACCATCGAACTCTGTCTTTTTTTGCTTGGCGATTCCTACAGCAAGACAGGCATTTACAGTTAAACTACACCACCTACTCTTGATTTAGAAGTCCAACTGATAGAGAGTGGATACAGAATTCACCCTTTATGAACCTATTCATAACGTTACTTTCTAGTGTAGTGATGATAAGTATCAGGAGCTAAATATTTGTACCTTGTTGCATTCTCTGATTTTTCAGCTCTCACTTTCATCCATTTCTTTTGACATTTGTGACTGAAAGGCTTGTGTTTAGAGAACACTTCATAGCATTCCTAGAACTTAATTGATTTTATGCATATATTACTACTATGTATAAAACCTTAGCTCCAATTACTCCTACTGAAAGGAAAAAGAAGCTAACACTAGATTTCATTTGCATTTAAAAGAGCTGGGTTTAAAGAAATTCTCTATTTGCCAAGTGCTTGCAGGCCTTCCTTTTGTATGTCTTGTGCACCTGTATCCCCCAGTGAAGGGAAGGGCCTGACTGGCAGACAGGCTGCAAACATCATCGGAGGAGACACATCCCCCATCCAAGGAGAAAGCAAGGGCCGCTTTGGGTCTGTAACCCACACTGGAAGCCTTAACGCAAGCAAAATTCCCATTTGTTTAACAGAGGCTACTGATATTTCACAGCTACACAGTAGACCTTGTAACTATCTTGAAACTCCTAAAACGGCAATGACTCCTAAAACTGTTTTTGTTCTGAATAGGCCAGAATTTCTCCTCCAGGCATGCAGTTTCGGAGGGACCTGCATGCAGGGTGGTGACATTGCTGCAGCATTGCTCCCTGCTGCACTGCAGCCAGACATCTGTCAACCTTTCCTCACGGAACTTCAATCTCTTGGTGAATAAACTAGGAGAAAGCCTCTGAGCCACAGTACAAAGATGGAAAGGGAAACAGGTTTGTGCTTCTCCTGTTTGAAGGAGAGCTGGCCTTGTTTGACAAGCATCTCAGGCCAATTCCAAAGCAAAGCATACATTAAAACAAAAGAGTCCATTTATTTTAAATTATGTGTTACTGCATGAAAGACCTTTTTGATGCACTCATATTTGTTTGGCACATTCAATGGCTGATCACTACCTATGAAATACATTTCAGTGTCTGAGGCTTTGCTTTCATCCAAACCCAACAGTTTTCTAGCCCAGCAGTTTTAATCTGTGCGTTGTTTTTTTTTTTTTTTTGCTTTGTTTTGTTTTCTTGTAAAGAAAGAAAGAATAATTAACTTATCAAAAGAAAAAAAAAAAAGGACTTTATATTGGTGGGCTGGAATATCTTCGGTTCCAAATTCACTTTGAGATATCCAGCTGCTTAAAAAAAGTTATTACATTTACAATTGCATATCAGGAGTCAGCCAGCAGGCTTGGCAGAGATGCTAGGAGGCCAGCTAGTCCATTCTCTGCCCTACACAGTATCTACCACAGCAATCTCATTTTTCCCTCAGCAATCAAATCAATTGTTTAATATTCTTTAATGTGCAAAAATTAATTTCCTAATATGTAATGTGTCTCTTGCCCTAAGGTAAGCCTTGACCTGCCCACAGAGGATGCAGAGAAAACTTTGTTCCCTCCCTTGTTGCAGCAATCTTTTACTTGTTTAAAGACCTGACATGTCCTCTTTCCATTTTCTCATCTTCAAGACTGAACTGGACATCAATCTGTCCTGAAAGCACATGCCCTGGGCACGGCATCAAGGCAGGTGCTGACGAGGGACAGGGCCACACAGGTACAGCGACTTTAGCAGAGAAAACTCCATCTCTACCAGGTAATGAGTACTTAGCCTGATTTCTGGAGGCCTAATTGTACCTTACAGAAACTGTCTCAATAAGAGCAGCTGCTTTGTGAAACTGTGTTTGTACTTTAAAATAGGTGCAACTAAAGAAATCTTTGAAAACTCCACCACAGAACGTCTCCTCGCTTCCAAGACCCTGAACTCAGGCACTCTGAAACCACATCAATTCACTGCAAGGAAATGAACGAGTGAGCACAGTTAGATCCCTGGAGGAAGCACTTTCTTCCAAAAGTAAACACCTTGTATAAATCCTCTTGCATGGCGAGGACTGTTGCTTGTTCACCACTGAGCAAACCAAAGGTAGAGACACCCACATTGCTGCTGCTGTGACCCGTCAGCCAGCAGACAGAGTGGGAGAAGAGGTGCTCCAGGTTCCTTCCAGCTCCATCACAGGCACAACACCCTGCCTCTCCTCACGCTGAAGCTCCCCAGCATCAGAGAGGGGGACGTGAATGTACTGCAAGTGGGCTCTGCCTGCCTGGGGACAGGGCAGCAGAAGCACAGTGCTGCTGCAGCTTCATAGCAAGCATTTCACCTACTATGGAGAATTAGGGCTGCTGCCTCTTAAAGTGTAATCCATACCTCTGCCTCCCTCTCTCAGGCATTCACATTCTTTCCTCTTTTCACTCCAAGCAGTTCTCCCTCTGTGATGACCATCAGAGAATGGAGGTGGAGATGTGCCCAGATGCTGTCCCTTCAGCTCTTGCCCCTCTTAGTCCTGGCTCTGGCATGGCTCTCCAGCACAGCTCTCTGCTCCTCCTGCAACAAGCTCAGCTTCAGCCCCTCTACCTCTCACCTGCCACCAGCATGGTCACGACAGCCAACCTACCTCCTCCACATGAACACAGAGAAAACAATCCCCAAATCCTTCTGAAGCACACCTCTGCAGGGTGCACAGCCTGAAGAAAAATGCTCCTGGACATGAAGGATATTCTCTGAAGAAAATCAAACCTCATATAACCAGAGAACCAGTGACAAGCAACCAGGTATTGGGGAATCTATTACAGCTGCAGCAATGCTTATGTTTTACTTTCTTACATAATTCCTTTAAGATTAGTTTGAAATCCATTAGATGCGCTTCTTTACCACAGCCATTGTCACTTGTGCAGAATTAAATCTAAAACCTTTCAGAGCCACACAGAAAACCCCTGACACTGGAGAATTACATTGCCTGCAAATGGCAGTTTCTGTTCCATGCAGTTAACGTATTATTGACTGCATGTCAGAGAAGTCACACTATGATCTACAGGCCAAGAGCAATGACAATAAAACACTCCATAAAAAAATAATACCAGACAGCACTTCAAACAAGTTTATTAAGAAAAATACTACCATATGGAAAGACAAATCCAGAGTCTTTACATGCAAAAGACTCCACTGGGTCTCCAGTGGAGACCAGTTTTCTGTCCTACACTAGTCTACAGTTTTCTCTCCTACCTGGGTCCTACCTACCTGTAAGGTACAGAGGTAGAGTATCACCTGCACTTGCAGAGAGAGTGCAATAAGGTGTATGCTTCTTAAAAGAATGAAGTTATGACTATAAAGAGATTCAAGTGTGAAAAAAATCACCAACCCAAGAAATCACAGTTTTTCACCTAGATTTTGCAGAACACAGCACAGAATCTCTTGCAATAACAAGGCACCTAATCAGACATGTAAATACCTGCTTTGATAGAGTCACGATTTCACTCTCTCCATCTCTAATCTTACTGCTTTCACCCAGGGCTTGATCTACCAGGCTGCAGGTATCTCTGGAGACTCACAGCATCTCCAGGAAGCCAAGGGAATATGACTGATAATAGCGCTGAAAGGACTGGGTTTACTGGCAGTCCCACTAAAGTCAGTCCAGTAACTGAATGAGTTCAACTAGGATGTGATCATCTAACAACTTGTGTTCACAAGACTACCAGAGCAAAGGCTATTAATAACACTTCATCACTCTAATGTGATAACAAAAAGAAGAACTGCACTCAGGAAGAGATGCTTCTTCCCAGCTCAGCCTTTTCTGCAAATCAGACATACTTCGAAATTCCTTTAAAGCTACTGGCCAGTTTATAGACTCTTAGAACAGATTTTGACATGTAGCCTATGATAAGCATGGGCCAAGCCATGTGGATGGACCTCCAAGCTGGTGGAGAAGAGCAACTCCAATGCAAAGTGAAGCAAGCAGACCTTGATAGCAAGTCGTACAATTAGGACAATGTGCGAGGACTAAGTAAGCCTTCAGCACTGGGCATCCAAAATCAGCAGGGTGCACTCCACTCCCAAAACTGAGGGGAGCTTCTTCCTTCCTCATCCACACTCAAATGCAAGAGAAAGCGGAAACTTATGCAAGAAAACACCGGGACCTTCCTCTGTCAGTAGAACAGTAAAGTCAGGTAGCCAGTTTTGCAGACTACCACGTCCAACCTAGCCATTTCTTCTGCTTTTACCACTGTTTTTCAGGCTCCCTCTTCTTGCCTGCAGCTCAGCTCACCCTTTGCCTTGCCCCCTTCTCCTCCCAGGAAATTGCTGTACATCTTTAACACAGCCCAGCTTAATTGCAAGTTAAAAATACTTTACGCTGCACTGGCTTTTGTAAACAAAGCAAGAGCACTGCAAGCTCAGAAGAACAGTCTCCAAGCCTAGCTCCACCAGAACCCACTTCCAATGACTTTGCCAACTCAGAGACAGTCTTTTCTCTAAAAACCCCATCAATAATAATAATAATTACTACTTAAATAGTGCCTTCCAGATATCTGTCCTCACAACAGTCCTGTGAGGTAGGTTAAATATTATTATCTCCATTTTATGACTGGGAAAACCATGGCCCAGAGCTGTGGGGAAACTTGCCCAGGATCATAGCATCAAAACAGCCATTAAAACTCAGACACTGGTAACTCCTGGTCTAATCCTCAACACACAGATCATGACAACTATTCTCTCACCACTAAATAATGCAACTAAAATACTCATAAAAACACTGCAGCTGTAGTAAGAACCCTTGCAGCATCATGGCTGAATGGCATGGCACATCAGAGCACGACACACTGCTTCCAGGTACTACGCAGGATTTGCTAAGGAACATGAAAGGAATGACAAACGCAGCTGCCCTTTTGTCAGCTGGGCATTTAGACAGTCCCAGGCATTGCCTCAGATGGCAGCAAAACACTTCTGGCATGCTAGTGAAAGCTGGCAGAAGTACTTCCTGCACATGGAAGAAAGTCTCACCTCCACCAACACCGATTCCAATGGCCGGCTGACAAGCAGAAGATGAGAACTAGAAAAAAAAACACAGCTTTGCACCATGGATATTTAGGTTTCAGAGAAACCTCCCAGTCTAATGGGAGAAACACCTTTAATATCGTACCATACTAAGCTAAACTCTTGAAGAGCCAAGCATGAACCGCACAAGCATCACTGTATTTCCTCCCCTCCCCAAGTACCAGGCGATCATCATGTTCCGGTTGGAATTGCTCAGCGTAAGCCTATCTGGACAACACATCATGCCAACAAGCAGGCAGGCAGCAGCTTCTGGAAATGGGATACTATCAATCGAATCCTACGGAATACTGCACCTCTTCTTCTCAGAGTGCAACACAATCCCAAGGACACAAGTTTAAATAGCTGGACTATCCACAAAGAGGAGAGGATGCCATCGTACAGTCTGCTTTGCAGCGCAGAAAAAAAGATGTCCCAGGTTATGGGAAAAAAGGAGAGGGGAAGGAAACAAAATAAAAAAAAATATCCAGATGATATCCAACAGGTTCAGTTTTCCACCCTTGTCCCTTCCCCCTCCCCCAGAAGGAGACAGTCCTCTGCAACCAGAGGGCTGTGACACCCTGCAAAAGAGGTGGTAAATGTGGACGTACTTTAACAGTACTGAGATCCATGGGGTGTTTGATAATATCATGATAGTCATGTAATTCCAAGGCCTCTGCATCAACAGGCTTGTAAAAGGGCCATGCATAGGCTGCATGCTTCTTCGAGAGCATCTCCTTGAGAATGCTGTCACAGTATTTTAGGTGCTCAGAGAGTTTGCCCTTCTTCCCTGCGTGCTGGGGCACCTCTCCGTCTTCAAGGTCTTTCTTTGGTGGTTTGATGGGCCGGCCACCGCTCTCTCGTCGAGCGATGATTTTGGCCTGCTTGGGGTCCGAGAGGGGTGTGGGCGACTCGCTTCGGCTGGCAGTGATCGCGGAGGTGGTGGGGGTTGTCGTGTCTGCTTTCCGCTTCACTCCCTTTTTCTGAAACAGCAGATGGACAGGCCTCATGAGTACATGGCCAACTCCTGTGCTACGGTAGCAGAAACCTAGCTCAATTCATCCCTGTTTTTGAGATCTGCCTGTCCTCTGTCAGAAAATACAATTATTTCACTGGGATAAGTGGGACTTGTGACTAGAGGCTTCAACACACAATTCAATGACTACAACACGATGTATTACTACATGTCATCTGAGCCACAGTAACCAGCCATTTGCACATCTCCAACCCAACCCCAGACATGATGCAAAATGTGTTAGCTCTATGTATTTCACTGAGATTTAAACTAAGGACTCTTACCTCATGTTTGCCAAGGGAAAGGAGTGCGCCCAGTCGATTACTGCAGCTCAGCTGATGCATCGTGACTTAGTAAGTGTCAGTAACTTAACCACATGTCTGAGTCCCCAGTGGCAGGATCAGGCTATAAGTTCTGAACCAAAGCATATTAATCACCAAAGACCCATGAGCCCTCACTCCCTTGTATTTAGTGGGTGTGCTAAGGTAGATCGCTTATTATGGACAAGAGCAAGAATTTAATGATTTTGCCTTAAGCAAATAAAACCTCTCTCCCATAAATTCAAGCTGTGACTGTCCAGTCAGCTCACTCTCATGCTCCTATGAAGGATTTATTTCTCTGGGGAGAGAGAGAAAGAGGAAACAAAAGGTTCCTTAGGGAAATTTAAGGGAAATCTTAAGTAAATCCCAAGCAGAATTGATTTTGCAGCGTGTATTTGGCAAACTCACTTCTGGGTTCATCCTTGAGTTTTAAAATTAAATTTGATTCTCAGAAGCAAGATATTTGGACAGAAATTGAAGTATGAGACAGACTTCTAAAGAGGACAGCTTAGCTGCAAGAAGATCTGACTTACAATTTCTCTCATAATTCCCAAACTATAGGGTTAAATAAGCAAAACAATTCTGTGGCTCTGCTGGCCCATGCAACCTCACATCAGAGAACACCAATACTGCAGCAGTTAATTTCCCAGTTTGGGGGGGGGGGGGGGGAAGCTTTCTCTGAGCTACACTTTCATCATTTTTAAAGCAATACACAGCTTGCCAGGAAAATTCCAATTATTTAGAGCAATGTTTTCATTTACCCATAAATTAGCATAGTAAATAGTGAAACACCAATGGCAACTCCCAGAAGATTACTCAGTAAGGAAGACAGAGCTAATGCACCCAAAACCTGCAGGCAACATCAGTCTCCTCCAACTGGAGCGACAGGCTTGTCTTGAACTGGTTTATAGCAGAGAGGAACATTCCTAGTGCTGGAGTCTGCAAACCTTAAAGGAATAGCCCCAGTGAAATTAGGGGGTCAGTTACAGAGGGAAGAGATGCTTGGGGCTATATAGTGCGAAATGGGGGAAGCCTCCAACAGCCTTCCAGTTCATGGAGCATCAGCACTGGCTAAGGCTATGGTCAGATAAGAGCTTGTAGCTGAACTGGAACAATTACAGTTGACATCACCTTAGCTGGGGTGCAATAAAACTAGCAAAACTTTTCACAACCCTCTCAGACTTGACAGCAAGCACTTTGAGCACACCCCAAAGGGACAACAATGGCCAGAAAGGCAAGGAGCCAAATATGAAGAGAAGGAATGCACGTAACCAGCAGTGAGGGGATGAAAATAAAGCACTGTTTAGCAATATTGCCTTCTGAAGAGGAAAGGGTGGATTTCTCCATTTACCTTGACTACCGGTGGCGTAGGAGGCACCACGGGCATTATCGGAGCAGCAGGCGGAGGGGGAGCAGCGGCAGGAGGGGCAGTGACAGGCGGGACATTAGCAGTGATGGTTGGCACAGGGGTGGCAGCAATGACGGGCGTCTGGGATACGGCTGGAGGGACGTTCTGGAACGGGGCCGGCGGGGAGACGGAAGACACGGCCACTGCTTGCTGCGCTCCTTTCAAACGACAAAGTGAAAACACACTGCAATGTACTGATGGTTACAAGTGCCCACAAGACATTGGGAACAAAGTGACACTAGTGCCGCTGGACTGTGTAATCATGGGGTTGGCAAAAGGCTCCCAGTCCAGGGCCACAAGAAGAGCACAAAGGACACAGTGTGATCTGCTTGGTGCTGTTACCCAGGGATCATCAACAAGAAGTGAGAAATCACTGACCTAAGTCCTTGTACCATGAGCTTTAGGCCAACCACATACAAGCGAAATACGTCAAGCTTTGCTCTGGGACAGTCCTCACCCCTCGGGTGTTCTAAGAGCTACCCTGCGCTCAGCAAAAGAGAGGAGCTCAAGGAGAGCGAACAGAGGGAGACGGCTCTTTTGGACAGCCGCGGTCCTGCACAGACCTCAATCTGGGAGTGTTTTTATTATGCCTGACAAATGGTAACAACCACTCCCCTACTGCCAGCTAAACACCCAAGAGTCCAAAGCACTTCAGATTTGCCTCAAGTTATTCAGTGAAAGAAACAGAGCTGGGAACAGAGCCTAAGTCTCCTGATAGCCAGGCGAATGTCTCTTATGCTAGACCTGCACTGTTAAAGAACTGAACTGCCAACTAGTGTAAAGTTAAGGGGGACAAATCTAGTAACTAATAACCAAAGTAGCAACACTCCTGTATGTCTTTATAGCAACTTCTATTAAAGGATGCTGAAAAGACACATAATCACAAATTTGTCTGAGCTGAGATGAAGCTGTAGCTCCATTTGGCACCTGAGGTGTGTGAAAACAAAGAGGAACAGTTGACTTTCCCGGAGCAACAATTAGACCTTGTTTATAGAAAAAAATTGCAACAGTTTAATTCAACCCACACAAGCTCTTTTATGAACTCTTTTACTGTACTTACAGACGTTTTAGTCCTAAATACATTTAAAAATCAACTCTAAGTAAGCTGAACTAAACTTAGTTTAAACAATGGTCTACACAGCCTTTTGCAATGGCTTAATAAATCCTTTCTGTTGATCAAACTTTATTCTGTGATGTTGCAACCATGCGTGCAAAAGAGAAATGTTATATGGTGTTTACGGGATTGACAAGATTTAAGTCCAAGTCTCTGCTGTGTCAGACTTCTGCCAGGACCTTAGGCGAGCTGTATAAATCCAGGTCTACACGGCATTCCACGCCATGGTCTGTCACTTCCAGCAGACTGACCTGTCTAACTACCTTGCCTATTCTTGCCTTGGTTTCTTTTTTGCATGTGGGAAGCAACAGCATTGCCCTCCCTCACTGAAGTGCTCAGTGGATGGACAAGTCACAGATGGTAAGATGTTTGTATGACAAATGCAGAGTGGTGTTAAGACAGACAAGTCCTGAAACACTCGGTAAACACTATCTAGATATTTCACACTTTCCTCCACTGCTTTAACCATTAGACTACCTGCTCCCCACCCCTAGCCTCTCCACCAGTCGCAAAGCCAGGCAGCTTGGAAGGTGGGTCAGGCCTCAGCAACAGACTCGTAACATTTACTGTCACTGGATCAGGTTAATACCTGCACTCTGTGTCCCTGCTGATGGCTTGCGACCTTTGCCTTTAGGAACTGGGGGTAATAATTCGACTTCCTCCTGAGGCATCTGGGCCACCTTCTGCAGAAATATCTTCTCCAGGGCTTGGGCCATGAGGACGATGTCATCTGTGGGCTACAGAATGAAGAATATAAGCCCATGCTGTTTATCATCCACATATTTGAAGCAGAGAGGTTCAAGATTAGGTTTTGAAATCCCCGATGACTCCCCTTCAAATAAACGATGGTATCCAAACTCCAACAATAAACAGACTGGCTTTTCTCCCTCCTTGCATGCTACCCTCCTGCTCTTCTATTCTGCTCTAGCATGCAATAATTACAGCCTCTGAGTACACTGCATTCAGAGAGTTATCAGGATTTCCAGTAGGAGCCTGATAACTAGCATCCTGTGCAACAGCGTGGAAGCAGCAAACTGGAACAGATGAGTTGTCCTCCTCTGCTTGCCAGCAGGTCCAAGAGAAGAGTGTAAACACATAGTCTGTGGCTCAAACTAATTAATTTGTTTATTTCAGCTTGTTCTCCAGTATGGGTCAATGATGACAAACCATTGTAGAAAACATAATACAAAGAATACAGGCTTTTAATAACCTTAACAAAACAGCAGACAAGCCAAACCCAAAATAATAATAAGCAATCTAAAGGTATGCAAGTATGGACGAGACACAGGCAGAGAACAAAGTTATACTTCCTGAACTGCTCTCTGCTGCTAAGAGATAGTATTTACTCCTAGACAGCCAGAGAAATACACAGCACTAATACCCCACAAAGCACTGCACAAACTTTACCTCACCTTGAAGAATTCCTAACTGGAAATAAAAGGAGTTAAAAATTGCTACATAACTCCAAAGCAGAAATCTATCTATAATTAAAAGGCACATTTGCCATTTTAACTAGTCTGGGGGAAGAAAGACTCAGCACAAAGACAGCTTTGTGCAGTTCAAGTAATGTGGTTGCAATTAGTGGCATTTCAAATCCTTGCAAGGAGAGCCTGGAGCACTGGCTCTGTTCAAAACCTGCACTAGAACGCTTATAGGTGGGTCTTTTCTAGGCAGTGCCCCAGCTCAATGCTTGTCTGCGCTGTTTACCTTGTTATAAATGTAACAATTTGTAAACATGGTGTTGAAATCCTGCATACATTCACTAGCACTCCAGTAATAGTTATGTTCCAGGCGCTTCTTGATCGTGCCCATGTCCATAGGGTTTTTTATTATTTTGTGATAATCCTGTAGGAGAAACAGGAAAGACATTACATCTCCTGAAATGCAGAAAGAGTGGTGTTCGCATCTCCCTCTAGTCCCAGCATTCTTCTCATTCCTCCTCCCTAAAAACACAATCCCCAATTTTTGTGCAAATATTTGCTTTCATTTATTTTCTGATTTGTAGTCCTTTAGTCTATCATTATTATGAACTTGACTTGACAAAGCACCAGAACTCCTTCCACAACCACTGACCTTCCACAATTCCCCTCCAACATGTGCTCAAACACACACACGCGGCTACTTGGACATTAGCAGGTTTTTATAAGGACAGCTGGACTGGGAAGGTAGTAAGTTCAGTATGTGGAGGAAAACATGCTTCCTGAGCAGTTGGTCCCTGGAAGCTGTATGAAGCCCTGCCACCTCTTAGGAGGCTGTAGGTGCCGCAGAGTGGAGGGGTGTCACACCTGGCAGCTAGATTGATGCCACAGCGATGCGCTTCATGCTCACATGGGACCAGAAGGTCATGGCAGCGGGGTCAGCGCTGGCTTTGGCAGGGTGTTCAGCTCAACGGTGAACTGGTTGCAGTTTGGGAAACAGCATTTCTGCCTCCCTTTTAAAAAGACTGTCTCTAGCCCTTATAGAAATTCATCAGTGCCAGCACCAGCTAAGACTGTGCTAAAACATTCAGTGTCTCTTTTAAGGGTATTTCAGCCCTTAGAAGCCTTCCACACGTTAACCCAGTTTCTCTCTGGGCTGGTCTCGAGCATCTGTAGAGGCTGTGATTAGCCTGGAGACGCTCCAGGCGTGCCGGGTTGCACACTGTAATTTTCTCATTCTGGAGAAGAGCAGCAAGCTCTCTTGCTACACGTGTGTACAAAGCCACGTACGGCCACTCTGAGCCTAGCCCTCACGCATGACTCGAGACAGCAGTATTTCCAGGCAAGGCTGGCTAGGGCCAAAAAGGCAATCCTGCTGGCTACTGGGCTTGTTCAGATGCAGGACACACGTGAAGAACAACTACTCTTCCAACTGACTCCTCCTCTAAATTTTCTGGTAACCTGCCCTAAAACCACTTCAGAATGCCTCACTGAGAAACTAAATTCACAAAAACAGGAAACAAAAGAGCACAGACCTAGAGAGAAATATTATACAGGTGTTAAGTGCTGTACTCTTTTGGCTAGCACTTAGTCATTTATGAATAGTCGGGCTTTATCTTGTACTACCTGGGCTGACAGGGTCAGAGTACGTATAATCAGACACAGGAGGTAGATGGGTAAATGCAACTGTTCTGTTATTTCTACTTCCAACACAGCATTTGAAAATATGTAGCTCCAGAGTACCCTCGGTAATTAGCTTCTCCTGTCTTCCTCAACACAGAATTCAATGGCAAATCAAGCAATGTGTGTAGGAAAAACAAGTTACATTGAGCCCCACACCAAATGGTGAGAAGAGCGTGGGCTTCAAGGCTCTCACTCAAATTGGACAGAGGCAGGATAAGGGGTGAAGACACTTAAAAGTAACCAGAGGTAAGCCACAAAAAAAGCATTATGCTTCAGATGCTCAAAGACAGCTCGCCTGTGCGCTCTTCTCTTCCCTCACTAAGAAATAGTTTTTTCCTTCAGAGACCTGCACCTCTCCAGCTCTGAAAGATATCATCTTCTAATTCAGTGAATCTAAGAGCATTCAAGGAATTTCCCAAAAGCAACCCAACCATTCTGATCCAGCGATCAGAAAACTGATCTCACCAACACAAAGCTTTCTAAGAACAGAATACCGAGCAGAAGATGATAGATACATACCGGCAAATTCAATTTAATTGCATCAACGGGTTGGTAGAAAGGCCAAGCAAACTGATGCTTCCACAAGGTCTTTACCACAACATTTTGCATATATTGCAATTGGTTTGTCTTCCGGCCAGGCTTATTAGGATTAGTGACCTCCGGAGGTGGCGGATTCACAGGGCCCTGAGGAGCCTGGATTGCTGATGTGACTGTCGACATTTTCCTGCTCTTGCTCTCACTCGCTGTCACAGCGGCAGCAACTGGGAGATTTTCTTTCTTCCTTTATGCTCCCTGAATGGGACTGACATCCCATTTCCAGGGTCCAACCATACAACCTAGATCAAATGTGAGGAAGAGGACAATGTATAAATTCAGATACTTACTTGAAGTAGGCATGTTCAATCAAAAGCAGAAGTGTCTTAACTGAGGCTCTTTACCCCATCTGCTTCATTCCCTTGTAACATGCTTTATCTTGATGATGGGCACAGTTCAAGACCCAAGAGACCGTGGAACAGCAATTCCCAAATTCAAAGCTTGCAGAAAGTCAGTAAGCTTCACAGGACTAGTTCTTGCTCTATCTGGCTGAGAGAGCATCTTTGTGCAAAGAAAACCCATGGGGTAGCATAAAAATACTGTCAGGGAACACTGTCAAGATGTAACACAGAGATTTCCAGAAGTGTGCTGATCCATGCTAGTAAATCCATAGCTTGGAGCTCCATGTAAACTTAGCTGCACTGTCACTAGATCCATGTTTGCTGGCACCGAGTTAGCTTACAAGTCTCTACACTGGTGCAGTGGTTAATCTAAAATCCCATCATCAGGAGCGGATGACAGCTGTCAGAGGACCTCGATACAGAGAAATAAAAGAAATGGCAGAGGGAGGTGCTCTGAACAGTTGTGAATGAAAGGTGTCACCAGAAATATCCTAGCTTGAAGTGATCTGCACTGTGAATCTCATGAATGTCTTACTATTACCCTTACTACATGTCCCCAACTGAGCCCCCAGTTTTGTACAGAAGTCTCAAGATACAGGCTCAATATAAATAATAATATATCTATATCCCATGACCTGGCTAAGCGAGCACTGCCATGCTCTCTCTTAAGGGCACATACGAAATGCAGAAGAATACACAAATTGCATAATTGTGTTCTATTTTTTTCCCAGCAAACTCCAGGGAAAAAAAAAGGTCTAGTATCACGGTGTCTTGTATACCATATGGTAAACAGCTTTGCTATGTCATCTTCCATAAACATTTGATATTTCAATTCACATCAGGACTGCAGCTACTCTTCTCATGGCAAACAGACCACAATCACTTTCTAGAGGCAAATTATTTCAAGTACGTTCAGAAAGCCACACAAATACTCTCACTGACATATGTTTCTTGGTTGCACTAAGGAACATGAGCAGAGGCAGAAGCTGCAGTAATACAGGAAGTAGAGAGTGTTAAGAAATCCTCAGGAAAAAAACACCTCTTCTTTGATACACCCCTAATCATCTCTACTGAATATGTGGACTAAATATAGTACATCAACTTACCCTTTGAGTTGCTGATTAGATGATGGCAAAAAGTAAACACATAGCTAATTTGGGGGAATTTTACAAAAATAGGTCTGTACAAACATAAACAGATCTGCAGCAGACTCTGCTCCCTATTCTTTGAAAACTCAAGAGCCCAGCTTAGTAGTTCAAAAAGGACTAAGTCTCTGTTCCCCAGCCCTCTCATCTGATCATGCTGGTCGTGCTGCTGTTGGTGATCACCAAGCAGCCAAGAGGGATGCTGGCATCCTCTGGGCAAGGAATGTCAAAACTAGGATGCTACCTGGGATTTTAGATTTCGAAGAAACTGAGGTAACATCTTCTCTTGATGTTCCATCAACTCAAAGCAGTGGCAGAAACACCACCAAATGCAACCTTCATATCAAGGCTGGGGGTGGGGGGGTGGGGGAGTAGACAAGGAACTAAAAAGGAGAAAAAAAGATAACTGTGAAGTTTCACTCAGTCTGGTTCTGGACAGCCCTCTGCAGGGATTTCAGACCCCAAGGCCATCAGCCAATTGTATGCAACGCTGACTGCAGGCCCCTGGTGACCACCACTGAAGCATTTTGTTTGCTGTCTTCTTGATTAACAAACTGAATCCAGTGCAAGGATGGACAGGAAACAAAACACCCACAGAGAGCAATTCCCACTGCTATACAGCTTTTCAGTCACAAGTTTGAAACTATGCTGTGTAACTTAAGTCTTCCCTTTAAATAACCTAAGGTTAAATACAACGATTCTCTTTTCATTTCAATTTCCTCATTTCCTCCTGATGCTAAACTGCATTTGATAAGGACTTTTAAGGTAATTTTTGTTAAAACCCGCAACTGTAATTCAAAAAACACAGATCTAACTCCTACCTCTCCCAAACTCCCTCTCCGACCTTAGCCAAGGTGCTCAGTATCTTCACACCACAGCTCCTCCTCTGGGCCATGGTGATAGCAATAGTTCCTTTCTGTCTTCATCTGCTCCAGCCAGTCAGCCTGCAAACTCCCTGGGACACGCACTGCCTCTTCACATGCACATTTTGATCATTAAGCTTAAACAAGGCTCGTACAGTCCACATAAGAGAAGCATGTAACAGTCACCAGTGACACAACTCAGAAAGGATTTTAATTAAGAACATTACCAAAAGTAGGAGAGGCAGAATCATGACAGCCAACTCAGCTAGTCCTCTGACAGCTGATCCTCTTTAACTTGCATGCTCCAACTCATTGGTTATTACAACTAAAAGTGGCTACAAACCTCAAACCTCTTTGCACCACTGTCATTTAAACGCTGGATCCTGCGGCTCAAAGACAGGAACAGCTACCTGGGCTATCTCAGCAGCACTGGAAGTATCTGTTCCCAGCATAAATGCAGCTTTAATGTGCATGTGCCTCACTGCACCCTTTTAGCCGTTGGTCCATCAGCTTCCTCATCACATGCTGGGGAAGCTGGTCTGATATCAGATCATTCCTTAATTTTTTAAAACTAAAAATTTGTTTCTTCATCCATTCCTTTATTTCTGAAGTTTCAAAATAATATTATTTTTAAGAATGTAAAAAGCAGGATCACGAGGAATCTGGAAGCCGAGGGTGCAAATGATTTGGAAATGTCCAAGAACATATAACATTGAATTCAGAGAGGCCACAATCCTGCCTGAGGAATCAGTTGTCAGACCTCATTTATCAAATGAGGAAAGTGAGAGCCATGACCATCTGACATCTCAACTTACCATACAAATCATCCAACACAACAGTTAAGTAGCCACCCACACAAAAAACAAGCAAGCTTACACAAATTGTCCCATAATGACAAGTAGAATCAAAACATACAGCTCTAATCTAAGCACTTCAGCATCTACTGAAACTGTATTAGCATCAATAACTATTTAAACTATTAGGGACCTCAGTTGTGAACCAGAGCATTGCTGTACAAGGTACTGCACAAGCCTGGAACAAAGACTGCCAAAACCAGCCTTGGCACAGATATCATGTGCATCTTCCAGTGAGGGCCTAAGGTTGGACTTCTTTTACCCTAGAGTAGTAACTTCTTAAATTTAAATTTTTGCATTGCTATTTATCTTGTTTCTCAGACCTGTAATGTTCAAGTAACAGAAGGTTTTCTTGATTTTTCTGGCTGCACGTGTAGAGTTCTGCTATTACAAAATTAAAGTACACCCTTTCGCTGTCACACACGAAGAGCGTACGCTGCTTCCCACACTGTGCATTTGTCCTCCTCCTTATTCACCCTAGTCCGAGACGATAATTAAAAGCAAAACCCAAACCCAAATTCTCAAATAAATCTTGCTTCTCTGGAGTTCAAGTCTGTCCTTTTGTGCTAAGTTGCAACCTCAGTGTGGTATCCAGCAAAGCTACAGGGTTTGGCTCATCCCTCAGCCAAACCAGCCATCAAAAAAAAAAAAAACCAACACAACCCACAAAACAAAAACCAGCTAGGTTGGAAGGATTTTATTTTATTTTTTTAAACTTTTCTTTCATTGAGTTGCTTGCATGGGTCAGTCACTGGAGAGACAGTTGGCATGGAGAAAACACGTTAATAATTCCCAGTACTAGCAGGATAACATTTTACTCGGCTGATGCAGCCCACAGGCTGTCTGCAGTGGTGGAGACTATTTTAAAAAAAGCTATAAAGCCCCATGAAATGTGCACTGTGCCAGTAAGCCTGCTGCTTCAGCTAACGGTTCTGCCACTTCCTTTGGCAGTGCTGAACATTTAACGGATGGCTCACTCCCTTGCTGCTGTTCGTGCAGTGCAGGATGGTATTTGTTTTGATTGCAAAATTAGAAGGTAGCAAGCTTTATGTTAGCATGTGAGCCCAGCAACTCTTTTTTTTTTTTTCCCCTTCTTGGTATAGTATTTCTGCATGGTTACTTGGACACCGATCCAAAACTGGCACAATTCCAGCCCAGCCAGAAGCAGAAATATAAATCTTCCCATCAGGGAAAATTATCAAGTTTAAGAGATGTTCCTTGACCTCATCTTTACCTCCACATAATTATTTACATTACAGTAGCACATGGAGGCTGTGCAGAGACCAGAATCCCTCAGTACTTAGCACTCTACAGACACAGGGTAGAAGAGCTGATGGTCACACCTCATGCTTCACACCATGGCGAAGTGACCTGCCCGGGGCCACCCAGCAAGGCTGCAGCAGAGTCTTGAGCCCCAGCCAGTGCCTGGCCCCCGTTTCAGTAGCCAGCCCATCAGAGAAACAGCACCTTGGAAGCAGTGCTGCTCTCACAGGCGAGAAAGGCAGCGACTGAGCCCTTCTGAAGGCTGGATGGAGCCAGCAGCCAGAACCACACTGAGGCAGCAGGGCAGCTGGAGCAGGCATCCTCAGGCTGCTGCTCCAAGCATTACTCCCACACACAGGCTCCTTACAGCCACCAAGGCAGACGCTTGGACCCTTTTTCATGACAACAGGCAATAGCTGGAAGCTTCTGCCACCATATGCTACTCCCCATATCTCAGAGAAGCAGTAGGCCCATGATCATCTTGCCCAGACCTTCTTACAACTGCAGGAGAGGTTTAGTGCGCTACTGCACCTCAACACAACCTTAAAGTCAGATAAGATTATTAATTGAGGGTTGTACTCATTTCATTCTACGGCTGTAGAAAGTAAGGGCTACACCAGCCCTGCTCCAGGCTCCTCAGAAAGAAACAAAGCTGGTGGATGTCCTCCTTTTGCTCCTACTCTGCCTTCTGTTCCCTTCATGGACCCATACAGGAATTGAACTTCAGGCAGCTTTCACTACCTACTAACTCCATGTCAGCAAGGGTGTTCTCTTCACATACAAGGGATGCGCGATTTGAGACCAGGACTTGAGGACAGACAAATTGCTTTATCAGCCAACACTGCCCTGGCAGATACACACACACTCTACACAATATGCCACCCCCTCAAGACCTGGGGGTGAAGCATTTGCACCTGGCTTCACTGCAGGAAAAGGGAATTTGGCTTGAGTGCCCTTATGGCACACTGCAGCTTTGCACTCCAAAAAGTCCATTCAGATGTCCTCGTTGTCTCCCACATCATTAATTCCACACATCAGAGATTTGCTTTTCATGCATATTATTTTGAGCACAGCCCCAATAACATCCTGAGAATGGGAGATGCAACTGTGTCCTTAACTTACCTCTGCATGAGGGAGGGGGAAAAGATCACAGAAGATTAAGTCAGTTCCTTGGCTTTTGACTTGGTTAGTTTAATGCTCATCAGATTATGCAGATGGATTTCCCACCCTTGGTCTCTCCTTGGCTATTGTAAGAGCAGGTGTTTCCTCAGTAAGGAGCCTGTGGGTTCCTAACCAGTAGATAAGAATCAGCCAGAAGTAACTGGTAATTTCAAGGGCCTTCAGTTCTGATGCATACTCAGCGCTCCCTGCAAATCAGGCTGCTTTAAGATGTCTCACATCATGCTTTCAAACTCAGGGGTTCCCAAAAGTCACTTTATCCTGACTACAAAAGCACTGGGGACTCTTATAAGCACTATTCTAGGCACCTCAAATAAAATGGTCTTTCTGATAATTACAGGCCTGAGTATTTCTGTCACCAAGTTGCTAATGCCACAGGAAGCACCTTCTGATCAAGTCTGAGCAAGAATTTAGATGCATGTCACATACCTCCTGGACCACGCAAATCATACGGGGCTCAAATGCTCTCTAAAGGCTGCAGTTTTAAGTGCAGGGAGTGATGTTTCAAACTGTAACAAGTTCATTTTCAAGGCTTTGAATTTGCTTTTAAGAACAGTTTAAATAACCAGCCTCGGTAACGGATTAGATATGGTTGATCTTGTCTTGGAGTGGGGAGAAGGACAGAATGACCTCTGGACATTTCTTGCAGCCTTACTTTTTGGGGTCCTCTGAAAACATGGAGGCAAATTTTAACTCGGACATATGTTGGTTTTTTGCAAGCTCTTGAGTGACACACAGTTTTGTTAACAAGGCTACAGGAGGAAGAAAAAGAGCAAGTGGTTAAAGAGCTTACTCTGTGTTGGATTCTTGACTGGAGAAGTTCAGCCAGCTCTGAGACCTGACTCTGCAGTAAGGATTGGACTGAGATTTCTGAAACAAAGTGAACTGCACTTGCAAAAAATCTTCCAGGAAGTACTTCAGCAAATTAACTGGGTGACCTATAATGAAAATGTTAAAAAATGCTTAGTTGTAGCAGTGGAAATAAGCATCTATGAACAGGTTTCAGAGTACATAAAGCACCTGGTGGCTTGCACACCAAGACTCTGGGAAGACAGAGTCAAATCAACAGGATGGGAATGGGTAGGTGCATCACAGGAAAATGCTAGTGGCTGTGCAACAAGATACACCAAATATATCTTTATGGCAATGGGGGTGAAAAAAAAAGTGTTGGGCTGTTTCTGCCTTTACTTTCATAACAGAGATTTGGCACAGAAAAGGAAGTGTTTGGGAGAATCACATGCCTGGGCAGAGTCTGCTCGTGCCATTTCTTCCTAGAGGGGAAAGGTGGAGATGCAATGAAATTACCTTGCATGACCCACAGGGTTGAACCCAGAACACCTCATCATCAGGGGAAGAGCCAGAGAGAAGGCAGACAGTCAAGGTTTAGAGAGAAAGGAGATCAGGTGAACCTGCTTCTGAACATATACCCTCTCTTATCTAGTGCACTGTAACACATTGAATGAATGCTTATTTGGCAATTTCCAGCACTTGTTGGGGTTACTGCAGTCTCCCAAAAGCCCACGTGCAGCAGAAGCGCTGCAGCCTTTGACATTAGGCAAAAAGGAAGCTGGGAAGGTATATGGCACGTAGCCACATACCATACGAGCTCCCAACATGTCAGGAGCAGGAGTAGGGGGGGCGGGAGACCTAGGGGAGGCAGGAACATGGCTGAAGGCACATTGGAAGTATGGTATAAACCACAACACAGACAGCAGCTCAGTCCTCCTCTGTGATTCAGTAACCACTTCAAGCCCCATCCTGCAAAGTGCTAAGCAACTTTTCCCTCTTGATAAGTTGCACAGTTTCTGTGGCTCAGCGCCTCTCCACAGAGGGTTTCGCAGACTTATCCCCTACAAGATACAACTAATTGGTCAATCAAGATAAATCTCTTTCCAAGGGAGGTTTAGGCAAAGACAGAAACAAACTGAACGCTCTCCACACCTTTTGGCCCCTCTACCTTGGTCAACCCCTTCTCTAGCTGTCCATTAGGGAGAGATAAAATGACAAAGGAGGTTAAATGCTAGATATCTGGGGCTGAAGAGTCTATTCAGACGGATCAGACTTGTGGATGCTCCCATTGTTGCAGCTACAATAGCTATGATAGCTGATCTAGTCAACGCTATCCAGCCCTGAAGATACATCCTCTCACTGCAGGATTGCTGCAGAACGTGATCCCAGCTAGAGAAGTCCTATTGCACAAAAGTAAAGTGTGCAAGAGCATGGAGACCTTGTTCTCTTTCAACACGTTTCCTAAAGCACTACACAAAAATAAATGGCAGCTTAGTCAAGAAAAGGAATCTCCATGATTACCTGAGAGTTGGCCAAGGAAGGGGGAAAGAGGCAATGCTCTTAAAAAGAAAAACTAAAAATAATTACTGTGCAGGTCAGTACCACAACCCATCTCCTTCAAGGCTCTGCCTCCTAATATCCCTCAGTTCATCTATCATTTTACAGCCAAACTCCTCCAAAGCATGACACTACTGCTGATTCATCTTGTGCGCCCAGAAATCAGTTTTGCCAATTTCAGGTCAGCAAACCCTATTTCAGTTAAACTCTTTTTAAAAAAAAAAACAAAAAACAAAAAGCAAACCAAACAACATACTCTGGCACTGACCCAAGTTTCAGATGATACGTGCAAACAGAAGCATTTAGGTACACCCATTAAAGCATAACGTGGCAATACCCGCTCAGGCTTCAGAACTCCTAATGGGATTATTGTACGTCTACACCCTCGCAGGGTTCTCTTTTTCTGCTTTTTAAAGGATGTGATCTGCACAGTTAAACATTTGTGTTCTGAGAAAGAGTCTGCCCTTCCCCTTTTTAATCAGCATATGGTACTCTACACTTCTGCAGTGTAAGAAAAAACCCTCAAACTCACTCAGTTTGATTCAGCATATAGTGAATAAATTACACACGGTCTTTCCATAACAGGTTTGTTATGATTGTTTCTTTCTCTGCACTTTGATTTCAAAAAAAAAAAAAAAGAAAAAAAAAGAAAGAGATTATTGGACACGAAGCATTTTGAAGAAAAGGCGAAAAACAAAAACAAACAAAGAGCTTGAATACTTCCCTGCTGGGCAGAGCATCTCCAAGCTTCTGCTATACCTGCAGAATTACAAAAAGAATTACAAAAAGACAGCTACAGAACAGGATGCTGACACATCAGCTCAGTTCTTGACACCCCACACTGTAGGCTTGTCAATTCCTCACTTGTAAAATGGGGATATGAATATTTCTACTACCATCTACAATTAGTTACAAGTCATCAGTCTACAAGCCATTAGTCTTTTCCCATGCATTTATACATTAATTCCTTCTGAGTGTTATGGTTATACCAAATTTTAAGGGAAAAAAGCAAATACACAGAGGAACCTATATTTACAAGGTGTTCAAATACCATAACTTAGGTTTCTGGAAACAGTTAACTAAGTACAATGCTAATTGTCATTTGAAGAAACTGCAAAGCCATGTGCTTTATCCCATTCCCCATACTGCAGCGCTCTTTAAACACGTTTCTAAAAGATAAACCACAACACCCAAGAGGTCTTTCATGACACCTGTTAGGGAGGGGGATTTAGATACAGCCAAATTCCACTTCCAACTGAATTTAAGAAGCTATGTATAACAGGAAGATTACCTCCTTTTAATGAAACTAAGTACAAAAAGTATTCTGAGCACAGTATAAAATACAGAGCCCTTGCAAATAGCATTCAATTCCTATGTATTACCTATTTAAAGGATTGATTTCTGCTCTGTGTACCTAATAACCTACACTTCGATTCTCCCTTACATCACCAGTACTACATGTAAATGATATTAATAATGTTGATAGATAGCCAAGTGCTACAGATGTTATCCTTACAGGCAGCTCTATGCAAGCATTGACAGAGAAGACAGACTTCTAATAAACAGACACAGACCCGTATGTTAACTTGTTAGAAGCATCTCACAGTACATAGTAGAACCAAAGTGATTCATTAGAGAAAATACCTTCCTCCATCAACAGACACCTCCCCGCACACTTCTTGTGCTCCAACACTTTCTCCTACTCAGTTTTTAAATTTATTTCTATATATTAAAATTATTAAAGTTACGATTTTGAAAAAGAACAGATTTGCTTTAGGACAAAAAACATTACAAGTGTAGCAAGAACAGATGAGCTGCCACTGGTTTAAATCATGCTCTGGGTTTACAGCTATGGCACTGCAAGTTTCCCAAGCAAAGTCTACCTAAATCAATATATGACAATCAAGTCAGTTTAAGGGGATGAACAATAAAATGAAAGTGATTGAATTACCATGGCATAAATATACTACTTGTTAACTGAGCCACAGTAATGTTATACCTGGTAATGGGGCAGAGTAAGTACACGCACCCACCAAGTTAATTATTGCAGCTTAGCCGCCAGAGGAGCAGTTACTGTTGCGCTGCGGTAGCCCTCCCATTTGGGACCACCACTCATCTCCTATACACATTCCCTTAACCGGCTTGCACCAACTTAGCTTTATCCGTTTTCAAATCAATTTCAGTGCCTTGTCTTTGAACAAGCACATCGTTCCATGTTAACTTAAAGCAAACATAGCCAAACAAGTGCAAAAGGCTGTATGTGGTCTACTATTTCAGATGAAAAGTGCCTCGCTGATTTTGCTAAGGGTGGGTAGATCCATAAATTTGCTCAGCTATGCAAGGAAGTTGCAGGTCAGCTAAAGTGTGAATAAACTGTGACAGCTGAGCTCCTGTCGCTCTCTGAGAGGGCATCAGTGCAGTTCCCACTGCCTGAGTTTATGCATCTGATTTAAAATCCCAAACAGTCTGCAAGAAAGGGAAAAATTTGGATCTTGGAGTCTGTGACCCTTCCCTATGCAGGGAGCAGAGGCTGCTAATCTGGGGAAGAGGGGAAGGTGTTCCCTACTGCCTAACACAGCCGAGGGAGGAAGGTGGTCTGCCTCCACACGCTCAGAGGAACATTGCTCTCTCCATGGACTGCTCGGGGCAGACAGACAGGCTCCCAACAGGAGGAGCTCAGCTTCCCCACGCACAGCTCCTGCTGAGAGTGCCCACAGCTTAGCCTTCTGCCCAGTGACAACACACAAGCCCTAAGCCTCTCTTAAAGCTCCTGCATATGGATGAAGTTCAAGTCAAAGGAAGTACGATCACGACAGTGTGGACAAAAGTATCCTAATTTATTCCCATGTGGCTTATTCCTGTCTGGGAAAGGAACACACTTCCAGCACAATACCCACACTCAGACAAGCACTTACTCCAGGAAAAACCTGAGGGAGCGTACCCTCTTTCACATGGCATTTTGAGAAGCTGCACTTTATGATCTGTGAGATAGTGTTAAATGGAACTGTCGCACCAACACAGAAGCTGCAAAAGTCAATGCTTTCCAATAAGGAACAGCATTCCCTGTTATACACACTCACTATTCTTGCACATACCGTACAGAATACTCGTGTGCTCAGTCTATCACTTTCTCTAGAGCCCACAGTACAGCTCACTTCATAAACCAGCCTTGGTAAGCAAGAAGGCTGCTACGTCCTACATCCCCTCCCAGCAAAGTCACACAGTACTGCAAACTCCACACTGCTTATAGCCAAAACTATTGATCATTGCAGTTTTAGAAAACAGACTTATCTCTGCATGGCCACATTTCGGCAAGAAGGCGAGATCCCCAACCAGGCACCCTCCATAATGTTACACAAGGATAAGTTGAGCAGTTGAAAAGACAAAGTTACACAAGGAAGAAGTGTGCCTTTCTTTCAATACAGGTTGGGTTTGGTTACAACAGGCAAATCAGTCACACAAAGTGCATCTCTGCTCATATATTTATCTCAGTGCATTAAATCCTCTACGAGGATACCAGCGTGTCTGAAAAGTGCTCCAAGTGTAAACCTCAAGAGTGGAACAGCTCTCAAGGCCGGGAAGGAAAACTGCAATCCTTTTCTGTCTCTGCCTCTCTCTTTTTAAAGAGCGAGAGGAGCAAACAGGATCATTCCCAAAGCAGATCAGTGTCAATCTGAACTGAGTCTGAATCTCAAAGTTTAAGTGAAATTTAATCAGTTCAGGCAGGGCATTTTGTTCCAGATTGGTCCCCCATGCAGAGAAATTTCAACTTGGACTGTCTTTGCTACATCTGTGGCATTGCTGGTGGAGAGGAGAGTGTTGAGCCCTGGTCCCAGCAAAGGAGCGAGGCAAAGAAATTGTCTCCTCTGCCCAGGTTATCTATGTTGCTGAAATACTTCCAGGCGTGATGGTGTCTACTTATCAGACTCAAGCTGGAGAGAGACTGAGGCCCGGAAAGGCGTGAATGGAATTTAAAATAGAGGCGAGTGTTTCTTCAGTCAGTATCTTATCAGTAAGAATGGGAGAAGGAATAAAGACTGGTAGAAAAAGCAGCACATTACAGTGAATTTCCACACTGCCCTCCAGAAGAATTTAAATCCTTCCGACATTGGCTTTAGCAACAAGCCGGTTAAAGAGTTAGTGTGCCCCAAAGAAAGTTGTTCACCTCCAACAAGCACTAATGATTGACAAAAACACACTTATGTCACAGTAAGATACTGTGGAATGAAAAGCTCAAGACACACGCATCTTCCAAAATGTCCTGACAGCTCATTGAGCAGTGTAGCAAACAATGGCTCCTTCCTAATTCCCAGAACTCTGTTGCTTACAATGGTGTTCTGGGCTGTTACTGGAGAATAATGTGGCAATTTAAAAAAAAAAAAACAACAAAAAACAACAAACCAACAAAACAAAACCAACACACACAACAAAACAAAACATACGGTTCATGGTAATGACTGGGAAACCCACTGCGGATTAATGAATTTTGCAAATTAGCAAAGAAAGAGCAACCAGGATTAAACAGAAACAATCAACAACACTGAGATGCAAAACACTCTTTGTTCATTTATTTAGCAAAGTGTAGTTCTGTCTGTGCTGAAAGCACCTGATAGCTTACTAAAGTAGACAGAGAGTAATATATTTTGTAAAAGTAATTAAGCCTTTGAAACATGAGACCTCACTACATCACTCAGCTACCACAGAGGAGAGGGATTTGACTCCTGAGTTGTTTGTACTGTCAAGGAGTGTGATGAGGCTCCCAGATTACTCCAGGGAGAAGGAGAGAGATTCTAGGAGTGCAGCAGGGCTTAGCTGGCAACTAACAACCCACTGCACAGGTGCCCCCCCGCCCCAAGTTAAGAGGTAAATATTAAACAGCATCTTTCAGAACTTGTACCAATTAAAAGATGTGTCTGTAAAAACTACGGGAAGCCTCAGCCTTCACCAGGGCAAACTGCTTTATCTGTGTGCACTGCCTTCAGCCCACTGAGGCTCAGAGGGGAAGAGACTTGGATTTAGATGAGATATTAGGAAGAAATTCTTTGCTGTAAGGGTGGTGAGCCCCTGGCTCAGGTTGCCCAGAGAAACTGTGGCTGCCCCAATCCCTGGAAGTGTCCAAGGCCAGGTTGGACGGGGCTTGGAGCAACCTGGGCTGGTGGGAGGTGTCCCTGCCCAGGGCAGGGCAGGGGGTTGGAACAAGATAATCTTTGATGTCCCTTCCAACCTAAACCATTCTATGAGACCCTCAGGTCAGGCAGGCTGGATTCCCGTCCTGCAGACATAGTTTGGGGACAGCAAGAACCTCTGTTAGACTCCCCACCATTTTAGGAAATAACCGAAGGATAAAGTTTTGAACACATGGTTCTTAACTCAGGAAATAAGCATTTTGCAGGACTGTTAAGAACTGTGATTTAAGTCATTGTAGCCAGTCCAGTTACAACAATGCAAAGAAACACTACCTACGAAGCCTACTGAGATACTCACATTTGCAGACACTAACACAACCAGCCTTCTCCAGAGACAGACAGCGAAAGAGCACTGCTGCCTAGCATGCTTACTGAGCTGGAACACCATACTTCTTCAATATGCTTTTCTTCTGATTTTTTTTTAAATGACAAGAACTAAAGGTTTTTAAAACACCTCGGTGCTTAAATGACAGAAGTTGTTTTATTTCCAGAAGTGATGGAACCTAGTTTTTATTTGAAGTTAATGGAACCAACACCCCAAAGTCAGTTTTGAGAACAAAATTCAGACCCTTTACATTGCACATACATTCTTTCTTAATTTAAACTCTGCATGCATAGGTCACTAAAACTAAAAAGCCTTTCATTGGAATAGCTACTCTCTCAGCACTGAGCGCCATATAGGCAGTGAGCAGAGAAAACAATATTGCAATCAAGCTTATGCTGAACATTGAATAAGACTGTTACCCTCTGCCCAACCCTTTTATTAAGCATTGTCTCAAAGCACTAAATACATACATGAGTGAGTATTTTTAACCACTGTGGACTAAAGAGAAAGAAATATACAATCTTAGCATTTATTCTTTCCAAAAGTAAAGGCTTGGAGACCAGGAGTTAACTCTGTTTCAGCAGGAGCCTCCCAGTGTATTACTAAGAACTCTGTAAACTTCTGTGCTAGCAAAGACAGACAGACAGAAGCCCATCAGTGCTGTGATCTGCAGATTAGGAGGCAGGACTTCGCATTTACAGTACACCGAAGTGGCTGGGCAGTTGTAAGCAATACAGACCGGGTTTTTTTGCTTGTACAGCAACCAGACTGCTTTGGGGATTTCTTGTTTGTTTTGATGATGCATATTTATTCTGCACTTCTCACCCATATACTGCAGCACATACAGCAGTCACCAAGTCCTCTAATTCCTTGACTTACCACTGTGTGAATTAAAGACAACAGTTTCTTCTTTAAATCTAAATTTCTAGTTTAATTTAGAGGCACCCCTGACATATACTGAATGCATTAAAAATACTAACAAGCATATTAAAAAAAGTGCTTCTCTATTCCCAGCAAGGAACAGCAGGTGTGCTTTGCTAATTGTGTTACCCCCTAACCAACTATCTACTAATGTCAGGGAACTAAAGATGTAAATATATATATATATATATAAACGTTCAAAGTATTAGTGAAGCCATCATATTTGCTTATCCAAGAAAGTTTATTTTAGTAACTTTTGATTCCCGAAGACATCAACATTAAGATATATCCACACTACAGGATTGTCACAAAACATTTAGCGTGAACCTTACAGAATGCATGCTCCACGTTGTGAAAAGTCATTTCTGTAGGAAACACATTCCCTATTAACACCCTGCACGACTGAACCACGCAGCTTAAAGACGCGCACAGATCTGCGACCTGAACACTGCAGCTTTGTTTGAAAGTGAAACCAAGCAGGCTACAAATAATGCTCTATCCCCAGCGCCCTGGGAGGTGCAAAAAGCAAACAAGTAGTACAAACGGAGGAAAAGTACGGCCGAGTTTTGAAGTTTTACATTTTATTATCGGTAGCATTATTTATAGCGTGACACTTCTATATATAAATCTGTGATCTGTGTTTCTTTTTACACCTAGAAAGCATATCAAGTTTAGGCAACGAACCCGTGGTTTCCATTTATTGGCGAAAGTTCGGTAAACACCCGATATTTACACGAGCAAAGCAGCTGCATATATACATACAAACACAAACATATGCATGCGGACACGGACAAGGCACGAAACGCGCACTTTTCAGCGCGTCATACGCCGCCTGCTCAGACCTTTTCCCAGCTCACAAACCAGCGACCCGGGCGGCAGCGGGGGCCCAGGGAAATGGCCGGGACCAGCCCGGCGAGCGCCGAGGGGCCGAGCCCCGAGCCCCGCCGCTCGCCACTGCCGGAGTCGGGGAACCGCGCACCGCCGGCAGCGGGGGCTTGCTGCTGTCTAGCCGTCCCCCCGTTCCGTGTGCCGTCCTCCCCCCCCCCCCTTTTTTTTTTGGCGCTTTCCTCCTTTTTTTTTTTCCTCCTTGTTTTTTTTAAGGGCGCCTGCAGCCCTCCTTTTCCTCGCCCCTAATTTTCCCTTTCAAAAGATGGCGGGCAGAGAGAGCGAGCGAGGGAAAGCGAGCGAGAAAGGGGGAAGAAGAAGAAAAACAACCAAAAAAAAAACAAAAAAAAGAAAGAAAAGAAAGAAACACACACCCCCACCCTCCTGTGCGGGGGACACGGGGCTTGGCGGGGCCGGGGCTGAGCCCGTCCGGGGCGTCTTGGGGCGGTCGGCGAGAAGGGGAGGGGGGAGCAGAAGATGGAGAAGAAGCGGCAGAAGAAGAAGAAGAAGAAAAGGGTGGGCAGGAGCGGCGGGGCCGGGAGGAAATCAATGGCCAGGCTGCAGGCAGCCCCGCCGCGCTTTGTTGCATTGTGGCGGCGCACAAAGGCTGCGGGGCCGCGGGAGCGACACGGGGCTCTGGCAAGAAGAAGGAGCAGAAGAAGAGAGGAGGGGAAAAAGAAGAAAAAAAATTAAAAAAATAATTTAAAAAATCAGCATTGGCCTTTCCCAAGTGGGTTTTGCTTTCCTCCCCCTTTTCCACCAGCCCCCCTCCCTCCAGAAACCATGTCCCAGTGCTAGCAATGCACACCCAAGCATCTAACAAATAAAGGGAAAGATTAAATAGATTACTTTGCCCCGGCAGCTCCAGCAACGTTTGCCTTATAGTCCCTCCAGTTGCTCTTCTTTTTATCCTCGGCAAGGCAGTATAATAGATGCGCTAAGGCGCCCAAGAGCTCATGCGCCGGGGCGCAAGGCCATGTGGGGACGGTAGTCCCGGGCCGGGCCAGGGGAGGGGCGGCCGCTGGCCACCGGACTACAAGTCCCAGAAGCCGGCAGGTCCCCCTCGGTCCCCCCCTCATCCCCCCGCTCCCTCCCCGGACCGGCGGGCAGGGGAGAGAAACAGCGGGGGTGATGCCCCGGTCAGCGGGGAAAGACCCTTCTTACGGCGGGGAGAACGCCTGGCGTGGCCTGGGAGGGGGAACCGCGATAAAAACTCGCGGGGACTGGGGGGCTGGCGGGTCCCCCCTCCCCGGGCAGACATTGCCGGGGAAGATCCCGGCTTCCCCTCTCCCCGCCCGGGCTCTAAAGGTACAACAAGAGCCCTTAAAAGTGCAACTGGGAAGGTGGGGATCCCACTGGGCTCCGCCGCCGGGACCCACAAAGGGTCACGCGTGTTGCGGGACACCGAGTTTTAAATCACAACTGCGGGAGTTGCTTTGCTTTTAACACCCCCCCCTCCTTTTTTTTTTTAAATCGCGGTTTGCATTGGGTAATGCGCTCTCACATTTATTACGCAACAACTAATACGAGCCGCAATAAAAATAGAATGCCACCGATGCAAGCTGGAGTAGTAAGTGGTAAAAAAAAAAAAAACACAACACCATCAAGAAAAACCACAACCTGATGTAGTTTTGCACTGGTTAGTGTGTTTTGCAATATTGTCAACTGCTAGAAACAACAAGGAAAATAATCTAATGTATACAATAAAAACAAGATGAATTTTACAAACACACCCACCATAAGAGCATCAACAAACACGAGTGCTGTTACAAACACTCCCAAACAGACCACACAGCCTATATCCCAGAGCAAATCTACAAATACAAACAGAAGTTTTAAAAAAAAAAAATAATGCTGTTATAACCCCAAATATGATTAAATTGCTGCAGCACAAAAGCAAAGGAAAAAAAAAATAGAACTGTTGGAAAATAAACGAGTCCAGGGGAAACATTAGAGCACCAACATAAAATAAGAAGTAGTTATGGGATTTCTCTGTGGACACATATGCCAGCAGAGGCTGCCACGCTGCCTGTTACACAGACAGCCACGCGGTGATGCCAATTAATAAGTCAGTTTATTGTAACCATAATGTGAAGGCAGTTTTAGTAGAAGACCTTATTTCCAGAAGATTAGCTTTTGAAAAACGTGACCAATGGGACCAAAATTTCTCAGGAGGTCTGATATAAACAGCAAGACTGGGTTTTGCACAGGCAAGAGGACAGATGCCTAGGAAAATTCCACTTAGCCAGGCTTGTGGCTGCCTTGATGAAACCAAAGTTGTGCATATACCTTAACCGAACCCAAGAAAAAGCGCTTTTTTTGCACCCGGCTGCAAGCCCTGTGTGAATTCAGGAACTAGAAACTCACTCAGTGTCGAGCATATGGCTCTTGGACATACTTACTTTGTAAGACATCATTTGAAGTTGCATCTGCACGTACAGCCAAACCCCACACTTGGTCAGTGTGTGCCTTGGGCTTCCCCCTGCCACAGGCACCTGCAAGTTGACCTTTTTGACTTGGCCATCAGGTACCTAAAAGCCACTTCAGTGCCCTCTGCACCCAGAGCACACGGCCTTGGCGGGAACACAGATCACACAGGCAGTAAGAAAAAGGTACATTCTGGGTCTTCTTAAGGGGGACAGCCACACTTCACAAGCTGGTGTTCACTAAACCTGCCTCATGTCTGGTCATCATATGTTCCATGTTGTGAGACTGAGCAAGGAAATCCCTTTGAAAGGGCACCTGAACTTCACCCAGCCTAAAAGGGTCCTAGATACCAGAGGTAGCGGGAAGGATTGGATTTTAAGTGCGGGGCACTTTTTACCATTATTCTGCTGTATTGCCATTTTCAAGCCGATTCTAAAAGAATATCAAAGCATTTGAGAGCTGAAGGGTACAAGGTCAATTCTTTTGAACACACTGTCCTGCTCCCGTACGCGTCTGTTCCACATGGATATGCAAGGTATAAATTTATGAATGCCGTAACATACACAGACAACAAATCATGAGCATAACCAAAGAGCCCCTAAATGAAACCCGCTGCTGCTCTAGGCATGGGGGCTGGGAAAAATTGGCAGGCTGAAGCTTTCTAAGGGAGGGGGCAGGGAGTAATCAGCTGAGTATTCGTTATGGACGTTTGGGAAAATGTACGCCTTTCACACTGAAGACTCATTTTCAGCTGAACCAGAATCTGAAAGTTGCATTTTTAAAGATATTTATATTTTAGTTTGAGACAAACTCCTGCAACAAAAAGTGTGTTGACTCAAATATAAGACTTGGCAGAGTTAAAGGAACTGAGCAGGGGGGGCTCATAACACAGAGCGTTTAGCAACCTCAGTGACACGCAGAGACCACAACAGGAGAGCTGAGCAAAGTGGGTGAGTGCAAGCAAAGGGGAAGAGACAAGAGAAGCTGGGAGGGTCCCAGCAAGAACATAAAGCCCTTTGAGCTGGTAGAGCAGAGTCACCTCACAGTGAATATGTACAAGTTAAAAACTGGAGTTTGATCCTCACCGCAAATACACTTCCAAGAGCAGCTTGGCAATAGAGGCTGCAACCCAAATGCAGTCTCCAACTACACCTTGTGCTTCCTTATCTCACCCAGGGTGAGCGTAAGACAGTTTCATCCCAAATTGTTATGTTCATTATGCATCAGCCTGAGCAGGCAAAACAATTCACATGGGAAACTGTCCCCAGAGATTTCACCACTATCAGCTTTCAAACTGGAAAATCCAAGTCACTCAAACACCTACCTGTAGTCTGCGAAGTTGCACTCAAAGAACCCAGCTGCACCCTCCAAGGGACTAGGAAAGCAAACATATTCTAGGGATCCTTAAAGCCACCTTTATGCAAGGCAGTGAGTTTAGACAATGGTTTAGCCAAACGGGCGCTGGCTCATGCAGTTTGAATAAGCGCCATAGGAAGTACAGGGAAATCAAATCAGAATGATTCAAGCACAAGGTACCTCACCCAAAGTAAAAGCACTTAGACTGAGGAAAAGATAGTTGCAATCTTTAAATTAATTTCCAAACAGATTTTGTCATATTAGTTTTACAGACAAGATAAAACAGTCTGCCTGTTCCAGGGTACCTTAATGCCAGCTTTTCCATAAAATGGAAGACCACAGCAGTAGCTTTTTACTTCTTCCTCCCTAAGCTCACAGGAGCATCCCAGGTTCACCCAAAGCCTTTTGATTAGCCTCTGTGGTCTTATGTTGCACCTCCAGTTACCCAATTAGTACCTTGTTAACTAACACCTGCAGTGTATTTATTACTTGCCATTGCACTATTTTTAACCCTTAATGCACAGTGGTGCGTAAATCCTTCTAGGAAGCTTTGTGCACAGGCTTGGACAAGAAAAAATTATTTGTGCAAAACCAGAGTGGTTTTCAGGGGTACCAAACACTGACACTTTTTGCTTCTGTACTCTTTGTGTCCAGGGTAGGACTTGAGTCTTTTGAAAACAAGGGTGGATGGAAGCAGAAAAGATACTTGTCTCTGTGGGGCTGATGAGTTTTTTGAGAACTTGCCACGCTCAGTGCCTTGCATGACTGCACCCAAC
Source organism: Larus michahellis (assembly GCF_964199755.1). NCBI lineage: Eukaryota > Metazoa > Chordata > Aves > Charadriiformes > Laridae > Larus > Larus michahellis. The sequence goes on along the minus strand of NC_133910.1, from coordinate 12,470,413 downwards.
AGCATTTAATAGTAATCAGGGACTGCTGGGAACACTAACCTGGAGCACCAATTTTTCTGACCTTTGCTGTAGGTACTAACTGTAAGCTGCTGATTCTTTACCTCACCATTCAGTGCCTGTTTCACCATCAAAACCACAGTTCCCTGCTGCAAGGGAGCCCTTTGTTAGTATTTGTACTTGGGAATTACCAAGTGATTACGAGTGGAGAAGGCTGCTGAAGGGGTATGAATACTGCATTGGCAATGCATTCTGTCCACCATCCCTGGGCACTTCCACCATAGGCACGCTGTACATTTACACGCATGTGAAAGGCTGATGGGAGCTCCACATGCCTCAAGGCAGGCAAATTTGGCGATTCTGACCATTTTGTCAGCCATCAGCCACCATGGGCTACAAGAGACCTCACATATCAGTGAACTCACACCAGATCCTATTATCAGCAGCTGCTATCTCTAGGGTGGATGTTGTTATACATTACAAAAAGAGAATTTATTCAATAACAGTCATGTCTGGGATAAAGACATAATAGTGCCCAAAAAGCAGATTGCTTAAGAGCGTGTAGTAAATGTCTGGGATTAATAGGACTCAGATCATCCCAGCGGCACAGAGAAAGGTGTTGAACACAAGGGGATAAATGCTCTTATTGCATCAGAGAGTCATCTTTACCAATGATTTTCTTCACTGTAGCAGCAGGATTTCCTCGATTGAGTAAGCGTTATTCAGTAAGGTAAGGATGACAGGACTAGGGCAGAGGTTTGAAACAATAATTGCAGTTTGTTCTTCTGTAGCACCTTTCATCTGTGGAATTCACAACAATGCAATAATCCTCCTAACAGCTTTTGTAGGTAAGGAAATATTATGAGCCCTGTTTTTCAGCAGAGGAAGCTGAGAAGGAATATGATGATGCAGACAATCATGGGCAGAGCCAGAACTGGGACTCAGCTCTTCTGACTCATACTTTATAGGTTGAGAGTTTTCACGCAGCAGTCGGTGAGGCCACCCTGGCTACTCAGTGCCTATAGGACCTTTGTCTCTTCGGTGTTCACTCTTCATATGGAAAAGAGCGAGCAGAGCCCACAGACAAGGAACCCAGGAGCCAGGGTGTCTACAAGCCCCAAAAGGCACAGCGCTATGGTAATTGATGGGAGGGCAGGAAAGAATTGAGCTATCCAAGACCCAAAAGATCTCGTAAGTGTTAATCTGCAAATATAAGGTTTTATGACGACCTAAATGCTGGTCTGGAGGCAGCCAATATTCAGTGGAGGTCCAGAGTAGATTTTAATAATGTCCTTTCAGATTGGCAGTTCTCGAACCAGAGAAACAGAGATGAATAGCTTCCCCTGCAATGGAGAGGAAGGGAATGAAGAGCCCACAAAATATTCTGTCTAACCTTGGTGTCTTTTATCAAGATGTAGCAAGAAGCATTGCTTGGAGGAGCTGGAGGCTGGGATACAGTGGTCTAAGATTTATATGTATGGAAAGAAGCAGAGTAAAGGCCTAAACTATTGTGGGAGACAAGAAAGGGACATGACCGCAGATTCTGAGAAGTGAAGAGAAACTGCCCAGCCAATATGACTACATATCTTTGGCCACAGTAAATGTTTATTTGGAAAGTAGCTGCATCTATATGGTTTTGTTACACATTCAGTGTGACCTAGCACCTGCTGTTAACACAGTGGTTTGCACAGGTAAGCAAGCTTGTGTATAGTGTGCGCTACTGAGCTGGCAGTTTAAACTAACACATACTAGAACATGCTAGATTTCAGCTGGCTAAAGCTGTAATGGATTCCTTTGTGTTTTCTTACTCTTCCTCCTGCCCTCTTACAAAGACTGGAGAGAATGATAAAGAGATGCTTGAACCAAATAGTAACACTTTCAAACATCTTGATTTCTAAATTACAGTGAGTAATAAATATATTCAGATTTCACTAAGACTGCCTCTGGGGTATGAGTTAATTGTATTGACCTGTCTGTCCACTGGAGCTGCAACCATTTGCACCAGTCAAGAATGAAGTTCCTGATTCACAGTAGTGCTGAGAACCTGCTGCTCCAGTTGAAGTGGCTGGGAGAGGCAGGCTGTCATCACGTCTGGCAGTCAGACCGTGTATGATTCAGTCTGGGGCTCTCAAATCAGCAGCCTTTATGCATAACCTTGGCTGTGACTTGCGTTGGGGGGAATTTGCTTTGAATGATAGCCTATAGCACATTGCTGGACTCCAATCCTGCATGAAGTCCTACTTTCTCTTCAAAAACATGGCCTGTTTCTCAACAGGTCTTTACTAATATGGAGCTCTATACATGCCATGTACAATGACCTTACTTTGAAAGAAGTTCTTCAACTTCCATAGGCCCCTTGTGTGCAGGCTAAGTGTTTGTACACATCCCTCCCTGGGCAGAATGAATCTACCTGATCTCCACTGGGGTAAGATTTCCTAGTTTTAAATGAACAAATGTTGGCAGTGATGCAAGCGAGGTTCACGCTGTAGTGGGGGAGGTAGAAATATCAGTCTGGAACAGGTTCAGTGTTTGTTTTTAAATCCCAGAAGGAACATATGAATGCGATGTAGCTGGGATTTATTAAAAAACAGAGCAGCATATTAGCATCCACACAGAAACAGCTATATGTCAGAGATCAGCTGCTCTTTAAAAGCCTAAAAGACGCGGCAGGTCTCTCATGAGTTCTTCCTCCCTCTGTTTCTTGAGCAGCATGTAACACACGGTAAGTCTGTTCCATGTTTCCTCTGTCTGCTGAGAGGCCCAAGCAAATAAAAGTCCTAACTGAGATTTCTAATTGTGCCAAAACATAAACATGGGCTTATACAGCTTGTAAGCTTAGTGCCTTATTACTCACCATTGCAAACGTAAGCACGAGCTTGTTTGCAGCAGTCAGGTCTAAGCAGATCCAGCATGTGCTGAAGTTAGTGGGAGCGTTTTCACAAACATTAATGTCCTTTGGATCAAATCTGCAGGACTGGATTAGTTCTGGTCTCAGTGGAACCTGTGACAAAATTGTATACATTAGTCATAGGAGGACCCATGGCCTCAGCTGTGTTCCTGACATCCTTCATGCCATCCAAACGGATCCCAGCAGCACTGAAATCAGTCACTTCCATATAATCTGAGCCACGCATGAGCTTTTCTTTCCCTTTCATCATTACGGAAAGCTGCTCTCCCCCAAAAAACCTCAGACAGGTGTCTTTTCCAGTGTACTTGGCAAGTCACCAAGTTCAGGCTATTTTGAACCAAATGGAATGAAAGATTTTGTGAGAGAGAAGCCTGCCAAGCTCTACTCTTTTCCAGAGAGGGAATTTGGACAGATACTACATCCTGCTGATCCCAGCTGTGGCGGCATGGCCGGGGGAGCAAGAAAGACCCTTACAGATGACTCATAACCAACAAGTTATATTTCATCCAAAGACAACAGGCTCTCCGTGCAAATCTCCAGGTACTCACGTTATGCAGTCCCAAAGGAATGCCCTTGCTTGCTGAGCTGCCTTTTTCTGTAGGCGCCATGCTGTCAAAAACCCAATCTAGCATGTGACCAAGTACTTTGCCAAATAGAGTTTATCATACTTTAAACTTGTTTAAAAAAAATCCCGGACACTTAGAGGCTAAGGGATTGGTTAGGATTATGATAAATTTTTCATTGAAGATACAGTTTTCATGTTCCAGAGAGGTACTACTCAGTATAGATAAGGATTTTAATGCATACATATATGTGTTTTTTTTAATATATATATATAAAAAGATCAGGGCACAATACAAACTTTTATCTCCAACATGAAAGAAACAAAAATACCCTATCCCTATCACAGCAAAGTTATATAAATATGTAACACTATACTGCTGATTATGCTTTCTCATTTTATTTCGTATTTATTTTTTAAAAGAATTAAAACTTTAATCCAAAACCATCTGGAAGAATCGTCAACAGGAACTTAACTGGATTTGTTTCCTAACACTGTTCTGGGGACTGTGAAGCTTTTCTAAGTCTATCTGTGTTTTACCTCCCTGAGGTTAGATGGCAGGGTTAATTCTCCAGACATTCTGCCGTGGGTTTCCAGGCTGAAGGAGAAGAAACTGTACCACAGTTTTTTTTCTTTTTTTTCTTTCTTTCCTTTCTCAATTGCCACTAGAATTTTTGGAGCCCAAAGATCTTCCTGTGTTAAAGGGCCAGTAAATGACACGTGTCTCCTTTTTTTCCCTCTTAACTGAAAGCAGACTGTAATGTGTTCTGTGCGGCGTTGGGTTGCGGTTCAGAAAAAAAACCCCACAGCTCTCCAGAAAAGTGCTTAAACACATGCCTAACTTTAAATTGGCTGTTTGGCCTTAATGAATCAGTTAAACACTTTTCCGAGCCAGGGCCTTTGTACGCGGCACACTGAGAACCACCTTAGATGTACTTTCACCCAGGCAATTACTACAGTGTTAAATGGCACATACATCAGCCTCATACGTTAAATACACAACTGCGTTGTGAATTAGCTTGGTCTTTCCATAACGGTATCTGTGGTACTGCTGTACGCTTCCAACGGTGCTGGCCTGCACGTTACAACCCAATGGCATCCAACCCCACTGCAGCCAGGTTCAACGGTTTCCGAACAACGGCAACACCCGGGAGCAGAGCCATGCCCGTCCGTTAAGTGGCTGTGAACCTGTCCCCCAGTGCTCGATGCAACCTGCGCCACACCGGCACATCCTGCAGGGATAGACAGGGCCCTGAGGAAACCTGAGGAGCCCTGCTCAGACTTGCTGGATGGGGCCCTAAGGAGATCACAGGCCGGACAAGGCCCTGGCTGCTGCTGCCCTCGACGCTTGCTCCCCCCACAGCCGTCCACAGCCGGGGCAGTAGCTCGGGGGCCTTACCCATGGCGGAGGCCGGGCACGACGGGGAGCCGGGACCCACCTCCCCACCGCCGCTCAGCCCGGTAAAGTGACGGAGGAGAGGGCGGGAAGGAAGGCTAAGGCGAAGGCAGCGCCGGCCCCTTTAAGGCGCCGCCCGCGTTTCTTTTTGGCTCTTGGGCCTTGCCGTAGCGCTCCCGGGAGAGAGCGGCATTGTGCAGCCTTTGGCCCGCACCGCGCATGCGCCCTCCCCACATTCCCCCCCGCCTGGCGGCCCTGGAGCCGCCGCCGCCGCCGCGTCCCCCCTCCCCTTTCCCTCACCGCGGCCGCGCTCCTCCTCGCCGTCGAGGAGCCGCCGCCGCCGCCCCCCCCAAGTCCCTTTCCCCCTTTTCCCCCGGTAAGTCACCGTGAGCGGCGGGGGCGGCCCGCCTCCCCTCGCCTCACCGCCGGGCTCCCGCACCGCCGTTCCCCGCGCGCGCTGCCGCCGCCTCCCCTCAGGCAGCGCGCGGAGCTCCCCCTCCCTCCTCCCGCCTTCCCCGGGCCGCCGCGCGTGCATGAGGGGCTGCCGCGCACGGGCCGGGAGCTTCCCCCCCCCCCCCCCCAGCCCTCCATTCGACCGCCCTCCCCCGGAATTTGGGACCCCCCCCGCCATCGTGGCCAGGCGGGGACGGGGGGTTTGTAACGGGTGGGTGTGTCGGGACCGCCGGGCCCGGGGCGGGGGTGTGCCCGGGCGGGAGGAATCCGGTCTCCCTTAGAAAAAAACTTCTAAATTTCGGGGTGTTCGTGAGCAGCGGTTTCTCCGCGGAATGTGGGGGGGCGGCTGGAAGCGGGCAGGGAACCGTCCCCTCCCGGGGAGGAGATGCTGGGAACGGCAGCGGTCGCTGGAGGAGCGAAAGATCCCCAAAATCTGCTGCCACCCGAAAAAAAGAGTGGCGGTGGGATGTGGCGAGGACGCTTTGGAGGCAAATCCTTCCAGGGAGAGCTGGGGGTTGTGTTACGAGGCTGAAATGGGGCCGACCCGTGGTGGAGGTTACCCAACACTGGTACACACTTGGGCAGGTTTTTTTACAGAAAACAAGGCTAATACAAGGCCCGCTTTCAGTCAGGTGGAAGCCTCGGGCAGGGGAGGGTATGATGTGATGCTCAAACCATTTAGGAAGGAAATACGAGACTGAAATACTTGAATTCCGAGGTGAAAGGAATCTACTAGGGGCTTAAACTGTGGAAATGCCTGCTATTTTTTGTGCTTGTTAAGCTCTTGTATTTTGTACCTTGATAAATCTGAAAAAAAAAAAAAAAGGCCTTGGGCCATTTCTTCCACCTTTTATACAAACCGTTCTATTTACTACATTCTAACTACTTATTAGAAGTATTTTGGGGAATATGATATGAAAACCCTGCCACACCTAAAAGCTCTTCTGCTTTATTTCCATTTAGAAACAGAGCAGGGTGGAAAAAAGCTCTCCAAGAAGTGGTAAAAGGCCATGGCTTGGGTTCTCGGTCTTGCGCATTAGTAGGTCTGAAGGCCTAAAATACTGCTGTGTCGCTAAACAAATACAGAATGTGGGTTTTCATACTGGTTTCTGGTGACCTGCAGTTAGGCTAATCTCATTCTTCTAGCTGCTGAGAATCTTTTTGACAGCTAATGAGAATATTCTGTTTTTCTTCCAGGTTTTCATTTCAGTGCGGTTCTCCTCTCCGTGACAAGGACTGCCTTTTGAAGCAGCACATTCATTCTCCCCTTCAAGCACCATAAGTCTCATTTGCCAGTTTCAGAACCATGGCAACAGAAGAAAAGAAGCCAGATGCAGAATCCACCAAAACACAATCTACTCCTTCCTCCTCGACCAATCAGAGCAAGGTGTGTGTGTGGGGCTCCAAACAATATCTGTGTAAATACAACTACCTGCATATTCAACAGGCAAACCAGAATTAGAGAACTGAATTCTCATTTAGATTAAGAGCTTCTCCAGGTTTCTGCTTCTGCTGTTGTCTCGAGCTGAGGATTTTATGGGAAAAAGTGGAGTACAGCCTCTTTTGTCATGCTAGGGGGTTTTTTGTTTCAGTGGAAGGTCTTGCTAACGAGATACTTCGTGTCACTTTGAGCATTAGAAAGACAGGTTGGGTGTATCCTTGGAGTGCCTAGAGGTGAATGGAGAATTGGAGAATCTGTGATTTTAGCTGCAAAGTGGGGAGGCAGTCCTTACTCAGATTCTTTGAAGCCTGCAAATGCTCAAAGGAGATGTTACTGTCTAGCTGCGAACCCTTCAGAAAGGGTGAAAAGGTAAAAAAAAAATGGTATTTTAGGGGTATGGTGGAATTAGACTGTGATTTAATTCATGGTAAGGATGAAAACTGCAAACGCTTAAAAGCGCTGCACAGGTCAGTACCAAGAGTATGATCTTGATCTGCCAGGCACTTTGTGGTTGGACTGTTGGATTACTCTCGCCTGTTTGTTATTGGCTTGGATGGAATTCATACCAAGGATGATTTGGTGTTGTGCATGCAACAGTAAGGCATTGCTGGCCGCAGACAGCAAGGATCTGTGTTTTGTTCTGTTATTTTTTTAATTTGGAGAGGGGGGAAAAATGTAAACGCTGGAATCTGTATTATGGTGAACATTCATGCAATCCATTACTGTGTACTGACCCAGTCTGATAGAGAGCTTGTCACTGAGATACTAAATTTGGAATTTATTCAAGTCATTCATATATATTTTTCTTACAGCCTGCACCAGTAAAACCAAACTATGCTCTGAAGTTCACGTTAGCAGGACATACAAAGGCAGTCTCATCAGTAAAGTTTAGTCCTAATGGAGAGTGGCTAGCCAGCTCCTGTAAGTATTGCTTTCTTTTTTGTCTCATCTAAAACATGCAAATGTGGGCCTTGGAGAACTGCCTGTCTTTACTGTTGCCTTCATCAGATGGAGGAGGGATGTAGTGTCATGATTTTCTTAAAAGGAGGAATACCAAAGCTGTCAGTCTTCGAGATATAATCTGGTTTAAGCTTTTAAGTTCTGTTACTTTGAGCACTGGATCTTCTATGCATTGCCAAGTTGGAGGGTCCCTCACCTGTTCAGGTTTCTTTACTGAGCAAATGGGCAAAAGCAAACACAGGATTCTTTTCCCGTGCAAAGGGAACCCTGGTGCTTTTCTGTATCGCTAGACGTAGATTAAGCTTTTAAATTAAACTTTGTGTACAGCATCTGCAGGCAGAAGCTTAATTCTGGGAAATAAGGAAGGTGGCTTTGTGCTAACTGACTGGACTGTAGAGTGGGATATGGTTGGACTGGCCACGTGCTTCTGTCCTGTGTGCCTGTGGTGTTTAGTATGTCAGAGCCTTTGATTACCCCAGTGAAATGTGCAGAAGGTTATTATAAATAGTGTTTCACTACTTGCTCTCTTAAGTGGTAGATCAAGTCCTCTTCCCGTCAGCTTTGGTATTTCCTAAAATTATTTTGGTAGTCAACATTGTTTGACAGCTTTCCTTTGAAAATGTGTTTCAACATTGTGATCCAGAGAGGATCCATATATAAGGAAAGGGCAATAGAAGAGCATTGCTGAATATGATGGTGGGGGTAACTTGAACATATTCCAGATGTGGGAATGACTTAGGTCTTTGGCTTAACTGCAAATAGCCTTAATAAGACCAGTGCAGTGTACCATATACAAATAATTTTTATGTTCAAGTGCCCTCTGAAAGTGTCCCCCTCTCCCCTATCCAGGTTTTCCAACCTCTACCTCTGGCAAATATCATCCTTTTTCTCTGCATGTTTTGCAAGTTAACATGGATAGTATGTTTGGATTCTTGCAGGCATTAATGCAGTCCAGCTTGTGGTGTAATTTTTGTTCTTTTTGGGCAAAAGCATTTTAGCATTCCTATGGAACGGTACTACTTTTACCACTGACTATCTAAAACAAAAGTAGAAACCCAAGTTGTCATCGGAGAAACTAAAGGGGCCGGAGACTGTGTGCATTCCAGGCAGTTTATGTAATCTCAGCTGCTGCAGCTTGGCGTGTATGAAACTATTCTTTACCAATTACATATTACCTTATACACTTAGGCCTGCTTGGGGAGGGAGAGCTACCCAGTGTTTGCAGAGATGTAGTTAACACGTTTCTTTCCACCTGGAAGGGACAGCTGTATCTGTTAGTGCTGTTAATCTCTTTAACTGGCACATTCTTTTCCAGCTGCTGACAAACTCATTAAGATCTGGGGAGCATATGATGGCAAGTTTGAAAAAACAATATCTGGTCATAAACTGGTAAGCATGAGGAGATTACTGTGCACTTGAATATTAATTTACTTATAGAATCACAGAATTGTTTAGGTTGGAAAAGACCTTTAAGATATCAAGTCCAACTGCAAACCCAACATTGCCAAGTCCACCACTAAACCGTGTCCCTGAGCATCACATCTACATGTCTTTTAAATACCTTCAGGGATGGTGACTCCACCACTTCCCTGGACAGCCTGTTCCAATGCTTGACAACCCTTTCGGTGAGGAATATTTTCTTAATATCCAATCTACTTGTAAAGAATTTTGCTTTCTTTTCCTCATCCAGAAATTTCCATTCTTGGTTAGTTTGACTTGTGCAGGAGGCTTGTTCTTCAGTCTCGTTTTGTACTACTTTGTTTATACAGTCCTCTGCAACAGCCCGGGACTGGAATTGCTGAAGTAATACCGGGTCAGGCTGGAAATAGGGGTGAAGTGCAGGCTGGTAATGGAGTACCTGCTTGCACACTGCCTAGCCATTTTCTGAGTCCCTCTGTTTCGGGAACACCAACCTCAGATGCCGAGTGGAGCATTCTTGGGTGAAAATCCCTGTAAACTGTAACACTGTCCTGTTCCCTCTTTCCTTTGTATCTGGAGCAGAGTGGCTTGCCTTTTAAGGAGATTGAATTTTTCTTGTGGGTTTGCCTACATAAATACAACACTTACTCATTCTGCAAAGTTATAAAGAAAACTCAAACTCCCAAACCCTTCGATTTTGTTTTCTAATATTTCTTACATGCTGAAGTTTCGTAAGCAAAAATGAAGATTCACCAAAAGAAAAACCAGTAGAATCTTGTTCTTCTCCAGCCCTTAGGGACGCAAACCATAAAAAACAAGCCATTTGTCATGAAGAGAAGCCACTTATTCAGATTAGTTTATATAGCATACTGTTTATGAATTCCAAGAAAGGGTGTTGGTGGCCACAGTAAGAGCTATGTGAACAAGCCATTGATGTTTTTGGAGTATGTGTCTCGGCGTAAAATGAACAAGTGCCAAAGGAGCTATTAACCCAGTGAAATCTATTAATTCCCAACTCCCACTGCTGAATTTTCTTTCATGCTTTGGCTGTGAATATAATATGCAGTCTGTGTTTTCCATTTTCCTGTACTGGTGAACAGACAGTGCTGAGAAGAGGATTGTTTTCCTTTCTTTTAGGGTATCTCTGATGTTGCTTGGTCATCAGATTCCAACCTTCTTGTCTCTGCCTCCGATGATAAAACTCTCAAAATATGGGATGTAAGCTCGGTAAGGGCAGAAACTATTATTTACCTTCCTTCTTCCCAGCATTAACTCATGTTCTTCTGAGAAACAGTCTTGGTGTGCTATGATGAGAGAAGGTAAGGTTTTAAGCACTGTCTCCCCTTTGGGTAATACTCACTCTTACCTGCTTATAATGAGCTGCTGGTTGAATGGGCTGTGAGGATGAGCGAGTTGTGCTGTCTGCTTTTCGAAGGAGGGGGATGCTTATGGGTACCGTGAGGAGCCCGGTTATCTTCTGAGAGCGCTTAAGCCTTATAACGGTAATGCAACTGCAAGCTTCGTTTCTGGAAGCAGCCTCTCAGATGAAACCTATTTGTAACTTCTTATCATAACTTCACTTGGTTTTGCTTCTCTTCCCCTTCGTTTTCTGTGATTACAATAAAAACTGGGTAATTTCGTTGAATTTTGATTAGGTATGTTGAACTGCTTGGTTCTCTTAAGTTACCCAAAGGGTTTGCAACTTGGCTGCAGTCATTAAAAATATATTTTTTTCTTTCCTGTTGTTTTGCCATAGCTGGTCCTCTGCCCGTCTAAATCTGGGGTTAGAGATGGTTTCTTTGTGTGCTGCACAGTGATTAACTTTTATGCAGCTTATCGGAATGCATTTATGTCTGTAAAGGATGCTGTATATTTAACTCTGCTAAATCTTATTTCAGGGTAAGTGCTTAAAGACATTGAAAGGGCACAGTAACTATGTTTTCTGCTGCAACTTCAACCCTCAGTCAAACCTCATCGTGTCTGGATCAGTAAGTGATTTTTCCATTTACTTCGTGCGAAGCAAGTGCTGCACACCCCTGTCACCCAACATTAAGGGGACAGACAGGTGCTTTTAGGGATCTCTGGCAGAATGATGACAGCACCAAATCATAGTTACAAATAACCCTTTATTTTCTTAACAGAATATTACGATTAACATAGCACAGAATTTATAATTAGAATGACACATGATTTCTACAAGCGGAATTAATGTAGTACAATTTATAGGTAGCATAATACAGAATTTATTAATACAACTTAACTTATAATTTCTAATCACCTGGATTCTAACTTAACTCAAAGTATGATTTCTGATCAACTGGACCCTCTGCAGATTGGGTCAGATCTTAACACATGGTTTGCTGTATCAATATAACAATCATAATCTAGACTTCAAAGTCATATGAAAGAATACGTGTCACTTACTCAATCCCTGGCTCCTGGGGGGGTCACAGTCTCACTGTCCAGCAGCAGTTCTGGTCCAAGTTCCCCCTTAGGACTCGTAACTGCTTGATTTTGTAGACAGTGCTCTGTGTGCTGTAACACTTCCCTGTTCTGGGATGGTGTGATCACCACCACCAGGTTGGCTGGGTGCCTGGCACCTTCAAGGCCGGTGAGGAAGGGAGTAATCGGCCTGGCGCCCAGGAATCTTGAGGCCGGTAGGGAGGGGAAGAAGAAATCTGTTTGGTTTGTCTACTTGGTTTACAGGACCTTGAGGGCCGGATAAAGAGGGAAAGGGAACAAGTATGTGACCTGCTTGGTCACAGAGAAAGGATGCTTGCCTTATAAAATAGCATTAGTTATGCTAACCACATTAGCAGGCGTTGGGAGCAGGGAGTACCAGTCACAACCCCTTAGCATTTCGATTCTCTGTCTTCCACAAACAAATGAAAGCAGTGACACTGCTGTCTTTGCTTGGGGACATGATCAAGCCCTTAACTCATCCTCAACATGTAGGTTTCCTGCACGGAGAGGAAGCGTTCAGGGAGCTATGTTCCCAGTCTGTTATTTTTGCCCTGTGTGGTGCTTGTGTCTTAGGCTTTCTGATGCAGCTGCAGTGCAGCTGGAGGAAGGCACGTGCAGCTAGTCAAGCTGTAACACCTTGCATGCCTTGAATAGGTGCATCATTAAACCACCTTGTGCATTTCTTCAATCTTCAGTTTGACGAAAGCGTGAGGATATGGGATGTGAAAACAGGGAAGTGCCTCAAGACGTTGCCTGCTCATTCTGACCCAGTTTCAGCTGTAAGTCCCTTCCAATAAATGAACACACTAACATACTTATTTTGTTTAGCAAAGCTCCTCTCCAACCTCTGTTTGTAGAGAAGTGGTTTTGTGCTCTAACTCTTATTATGGAACCCTCACACATTGTAGTGGATGGGCTGTGGTGGATTTGCCAGTGGTTGTTGCTCAGTGAGAACGAGATGAACAGTGTTTTCTGCAAGATTGATACAGATTTAGGTCTTGGGTGTTAATGTGGGGAGCAGTTAATGGTGGTTCTGCCATGTGTAGAAGATGTTTCACACTTACAAATAAACATTGGTACTAATTCTTTAAAATAGCAGTGTTCTGAGGTGTAGTTCAAGGGAATAAATTGACCTTAAAACATGTATGCGGCTACATATGAGGTTAAATTCCATGCGCTTAAAATTATAGGGTACTATCCCCAGATTTGATACTATTATTCGAGCAGCTAATGCTGTCTCAACAGTGTACCTGTGTGTTCACATGTTCGTTCTTAACTTTTGATGAAACATGTATTCCGGTCCCTGATGCTTAAATAAACAGCTGTAGTTAACATCCACCCCTCTTTATAATTATGCCAGACAAGCTGTGGGGGAAAGAATCTTGATTTTAATCATGTTACCCATCTAAACTCTTGCCTATTGCTCGTATGTCCTGTTGACTTTCTGGTTCTATACGCGTGTTGCAGTGTCAGTAATGAAAGAGAAGTACCTTCAGTGGGGCTTAAAAATTTGATCTTTGGGAACATCAGTAAAGTTATTTTTCCCCTTCTTTAATATTACAGGTGCATTTTAATCGTGATGGATCCCTGATAGTGTCAAGTAGCTATGATGGACTCTGGTAAGTGGTTATTTCTTGTCTGTGGCACTGTTCAAACCTTTTGCATTTAAAAAAAAAATATTTTAAAAAAGCTTGTATTTGTAATGTTAAAATCAGAACAGAGACTTCAAAACTGATAGTGATGATTTTTGTTTGGTTTTAATAGTCGAATCTGGGATACAGCATCGGGTCAGTGCTTGAAAACACTGATAGGTAAGTAGGAATACTTCTTGTTTGTGTTCCGTTCTTCGCTGTTAACTTGTGACATAGATATTCTGCATCGTTGCTTCCCTAAGCTCTGTTTTGCTGTGTTCTTACCATTCTTTTAGTATCTGTTGTCCTGCTATCTTCTGCAATAAGAGGAACTATCACATGAATGGAATCTTGCTTAAGCTGTGTAGTATAGCTAGACAAATGAGAGTTTTCCAAAGTTTTCTGCAATTCATCTGTGTGGTGCTCACTGTGCAGCAGTTTAAACAACTCTATCGTTACAGCTTTGTGCTGTTGGATAAGATGGAAACAAGTAGTCTGTGACTACACAAGCTGCCTACTTTTATTGCAAGATGCACGAGGCATCTTGTGAGCATGGCTAATAGAAGGAAACCACCTGTTTGGCATGTGTTCCCTACACCTTCACATTCTTATAAAGCATTATATAGGCAAGTTATATGGCACTGCAAATTGATCGCGTGTATTCTAATATAATGATTTTTAAAAGGTAGAGATATGATCTTGTTCTGATAAGTATTGATGCAAGGAAGGAAAGTTCAGTTACAAAGGGTTATTTAAAATGTTTGTGAGAAAAAGGCTTAATATCCTTTTCTTAAATTACTGAAAACAATCACCTTCCTTACACCTCTCTCTTTCTTGGAGTATCAAAGGACAACAAAACCGAAAGCTTGTTTCAGTGGAACAACAAAAAATATTGTCAAAAGAAATTCTCTATCGATACAACTGTGCGCTGTTTAATCTTGCTTTTGTTTTCACTGTAGATGATGATAACCCTCCTGTGTCTTTTGTGAAATTCTCCCCAAATGGCAAATACATACTAGCTGCAACTTTGGACAAGTAGGTATTTTTAAAAAAACAAACAAACAAAAAAACCCTACAGACTCTGAAGTGCTTATGACTATCGGATAAAACTTTTAGTTTGCTGCTGTTTAGCTCTTATAGTAATGATACTACACAAGTTCCTATATACTATTAAACTTCAAAAGCAGAGAAAACCCAGGTTAGGCTCCCTGACTATCTTGAGAGCTCTGGCAGTAGCCTGGGTATCAGTACAGATGGTCTGTATCTGGACATGCGTGGGGCTTGCTTAGTGTCTGTGCAAGAGCGTAGCGCTTGCCTGAAACAAGTGACTCAGTGTCCAAATTGTATTCCGTAGCATGCTTATTCCTTTTCCCTGCACTGGCTTAGGCTTGAACGGGCTGAGGATGCCTCAGTCCAGTGCTTCCTCCCCTGAAACACTTTGGCGCAAGACTGCAAGTTGAAAAATTAGGGCAGTATGTGTGTATTTTGGTCTGTATCTACTTTCAGCAGGATTTGATTTTAAAAACAGCTGAGGGAAAGGGGATAGTTATAGGGCCATCCCCGATTCTAGTGGGTTTCTCACCCTGAGGAAGATGATGTCTAATGAAATGTTATGAATCTTTCGGATGCACTGGGAGTTGGGGGTTGCCAAAACACCTTATCCTCTCTCACGGTAATCTGTTATCCTGCCAGTTGTTTCCCTAGTTGTCTGGTCATTATTTATAAAGAAACTTGCAGGTGTAGGGAAATTAAAACACGTTCTTTTTTATGGAGGAGAATATGAATGGCATGGCAGTAAAATGGATACTTTGGGGTTAACTAATGCTGCATTCCGAAGCCAGGCTAAAGTGATCCATGTAGACTTTAAGAACTCTGTTATGAAGAAACTTTTGCTGCTACTAGGAAAATGTCAGAATTAAAAACTCAAAATCTTTTGTTTTTCTGTTGTTTTCTAGCACTCTTAAACTTTGGGACTACAGCAAAGGAAAGGTAAAAACAGTCCTGTCTCACTTTGTAGACTTAACTAAGCTTATAGGAAGATCTGGATTTTGTACGTGCTTTTTCAGCTTGGTTAACATTTTGAATACTATAGAAAAGAGTGTTAGTACCTCTTTATTGGAGAGGACTAAAGATGCCTTTCAGGGGAAAAAAAAAAAACAAACAAAAATGTTTGGAAACCTGCATAGCCTTGAGACATTAAGTAAAGCTATGTTTCTGCATTTTTCTGTTTCTGAACAATAAATTGCTGTTGCTCTTTTTCTCTGTGGCAATGTGACAAATTTAGGGCTTCTCCCCCTCAGATTGTTTAGTCTTGTAGGGCAGAGATGCCCTCTGCATCCTCTAGATAAGTTGGCAGGGTGGGAAACACAGGCAGATATATTTAGTCTGCTCTGCCAAGAGAGTTTGTCCTTGACTGAGAAAACTACCTCCCAGCTGTTTTAATGACTTGTGGCTCTTCGCTTTCAGTGCCTGAAGACGTACACAGGACACAAAAATGAGAAGTACTGCATATTTGCAAATTTCTCTGTTACTGGTGGAAAGGTTAGTGCTTATTTGAGATGCTTGTTACCGATGCACAGTTTTTACTGCTTTTCTCTGTAGAAGAAAGAGTAGTTTGGGGATTGAAACCTCCTTTGGTGAGTGTTGGTTCACAGGTGCCATAGTGCGGAGGGGGAGAGGGCGTCCTAGGAAGTCCCTGTGAGCAGCTCTGGTGTCTGTGTCTCTAGGTGGGCCCGCTGTACCATTGGAGGCTCCTGCCGCTGCGGCAGTAGAAAAGGACTTTCCTGCAGCAGGAGGGTGGCTGCTTGCGTATCGGTTTGCTCTAGCCACACCGCAGTCAGCCATCAGAGGATAGGTGGATGCGTTCTGGTTGGGATCACAGAACAGATCATCAGAGATTAAGTCCTAACGCAGAACCACCTTAGCACCTTTTGGTCTGTTAGTTTTCCTCCTCCAGGATACTCAGGGTGGAACAAAGCTTTCTGCTGCCTGTATGCGCTGAACAGAGCCTGGGAGAGAATGAACTGCATCAAGCAGTCGTATAATATTGGCAGTTGCCTTTCCTATAATGACAATGAAATGTTTCATGAATAATAGCAATTAGATGTAGATGAGGAGAACGATTAAAATAACTATGTTTTTTCTCTGCCCCTCCAGTGGATCGTGTCCGGTTCAGAAGACAACCTGGTTTATATTTGGAACCTTCAGACAAAAGAGATTGTACAGAAATTACAAGGACACACAGGTGTGGAAGAGGATTTTGTTTTTATTGATGGAATATTCCTCATGTCAGCTTGTAATGAGGGTTTAGCTTCAGCATTCTCTCTCTAATGTTTAATTTTGGCTGTCAGACTCATAAATTCTTGACTGGCTAAAGCTTAATTGAACCCTAGGAGTTTGCTCCTTTTTATGAAGGGGTTTTTGTGAGCATTGCAAGTGTTTATTCTTTCACTGTGAGAACTTTGGCATCAGCTTACAAAAAAGATTTCTTTGAGTTCAGAACTGGTCGAGATATTTAAGCAACTCATAATTGTGAATTACCTCTTGTGAAGCTGCAGCTCTTGAAAGGGTAAGGACTGATGTGGCCCTGCTGTTCCTAAATGTCTGTGCTTGTGACTCTTCCTGAAGGCAGAGTTGAGCAGGGATTGAGATGCCACCTGATGGATGCTTGAGTCTGAGTCCCGTAAGAGAGCGGCATTATCGCTGTACCGACTAGAAGGAATTGTGCTGTGGAATTTAAGCGTGCTTATTCCTTTGCAGGACTATTGATTTGGGCTGTAGGTTGGGGCAGTGGCAGCAGGTTTTCATTTCCAGGCTAGGGCAAGGCTCTGAAGATGAAGTGCTATCTAAGCATTGAATGGGATGCTGGAAATACCTTACCCAGAAAGAAAAAACTGAGCTGGGTTTTTATTAGATGTCTCTGACGTAACATGCCGAGAGTTTTGCCTGTGAAGTTAGAAAGAACTAGAATCTGGAGAGTTCTCGCATTTTGAAACCTGTCAAACACTTTCCAACTACTTACTCTCAGTTCTTTTTTTGCTAGTGTTTCCTCTCACACGAGAAGCAATGGTTGGAAAATAGTTATGAATAAAGCGCTTGTAATTCTGCTACAAGGAAATAGTAACTTGTCTATGCTGCATTTTCAGAAATGCCTGCTATGAGCCAAATTTCATTGCTGTAAATAATATTTGTATCTCTTTTCTTTTTACCTAGATGTTGTAATTTCAACAGCTTGTCACCCAACAGAAAACATCATTGCATCAGCGGCACTAGAAAACGACAAAACAATTAAACTGTGGAAGAGTGACTGTTAAACGTTCCAGTATCACTTTAGAGACTGTCAGGAAAAAATGTTTTTAAAAAAAAAAAAAATTAAAAAAACCACATGAGAATAATAAATCCAGTTTGGCAGGAAACCTGAAGAATATTTGATAAAGTGGTTTCTGTTAGTCTTGGCCCAAAGAAAACGTCTTAGCTCTTTGCTAGAACCGGGCAACGTGGTGGAAAAAAAAAAAAGATGCAGTGTCTCCTTTTCTTGCCTAATCTTTTGGCAGACAAATGGATCATTCTGACATCACGTTAGAAGTGTCAGCCTTGTATTGGACACCCCAAAGATACTGTACTTTACGGTGGCATTACTTCTGGGCGCTGTTGCTGCTTAAGGAGGAGCTGCCAGTCTACTTTGTAACAGTAAGTTAAGTCACGAGCCTAGAGATGTGTGGAATTTTTTTTAAATGTCTAATTTTTTATTTTTATTTTTTTTTCCAGAATGTAGGTTATAGTCTTGGGAAGTTTCTGTATTGTTTTAAATAGGAGTACTGCATCTTTAAGGGTGCTTCATTTTAAACACTCAGCTCAAACTTTGTGACCAAATAAAACCATGCAGTTCCAGATTTCCCTCTTCCTGCCCCTGACTTGACTCCTGTGGTGAGATCTCCTCCTCCTAACTTCTGTATAGTTGCTTACCTCTTGTTACGTGTGTTTAATAGATGCTGTTCTAGAGCAAAGTTACAGTTCTTCTGTTAACCATTAAAATGAATCCTGCTTGTAGTTGTTCTCAGCATACTTTAATTTTTTTTTTCCTCTTCTGGTTATAAAGCAAGCTCACAGAACACTGTAAAGTTATTTCAATGTAAAAAGGAAAAAACCCAGACTTTTGTATCTTGAAAAATCCATCGTATGAAACTGTATTGATAATGGCATGACTCTTGTATCTATTTCAGCGTTGGTATTTCTTTCCCTTTTTGTCATACCCATGTGGTATTTACACATCCAAAAACAATACCATATGCCATAATAAAAAGGTGGGATTTTATGTGTATGTTTGTGGTAAGAGTGTGCTCATGTGAAGTGTCTGTGTCCAAAGACGCCTCCCTTAAAGACACCTTTAGAAGGAAGTGTTTGTGGAGCAGCTGCAGTCATTGAGGAGGAGCGGCAGCGTGGTGCTTTGCATCTGTTGTGGAGAGAGGAAAGAGGAGCATAACTCAAGTCAAAATTTGTTTAAAGAAAGTAAGAGGATTGAACTGAAGGTGTCCTCACCAGAGGCAACATTAGTACAAACCCTCACGGAGCCCTTTATCTAAGGGGAAAGGAATCCTGCTGCCTTCTCCTTGCCGAAGGGGCAGGGCAGGCCGAGTGGTGATCCAGGAGTTAGCGTTTATTGCACCCAAAGGGTTCTGCTGCAAGGGGACGTTCTGTTCCTGGTGAAGCAAAAATCCATTGTTTTGGTATCAACCTCATGTGCTTGATAACGGAAAATCAATTACGGTACAAACCTCTCCTCTAGTGGCTGCTCGGAGACTGCCTTGCTTTACCCTTAGCGGAGAAGACAGCTGCAAGACATGAGGTATAGCTTTTCCTTTTAAAATATAAAAATAGAGTTCATGTTGAGCTGGTGCTAAAGTGGCTATTAATAATATTGATGTCTTTTGAGGTTTTTCATTACCTTCAGGAAAGGACACTGTGTCTCTAGACTTGGTGAGCGTCACTGCTGAAATAATCAATTTCTTCGTGATTCTTTTTTCTCGGTCTTTTTCTCCCAGGCCTGTGAAACTTTTCAGTTGCAAGATGTGGCTGGGTGGAGAAGCTGCTGTATTACTTCAGATTCAAGAACGTTTTCTGGCATTGTGCTTCCCCTGTAACGGTGTCGGTGTGAGTGGCTTTGCTTGTCCAGCGGTGCTAAAGCATTCCCTGCCCAGGAGCTATGGGGAAGGGAGATGGTTTCCCTGCTCTCAGGAGGAAATCTCTTGAACAGGGGTTGTCTTTTCCCCTAAAATGAACGAAATGCCCTGATGTAAAGGATCTGCTAGAAAGCTGTCCTTTGTAAAAGGTGGTGTTTAAGTCCCTAGTATCCCACCTGGGAACAGAGTAATACAATCATAGAATTGTTGAGATTGGAAGAGACCTTTAAGGTCAGAGAGTCCAACCACTAACCCAGCAGTGCCAAGCTCCCACTAAACCATGTCCCTCAGGACCATGTCTACCTCTCTTTTAAATGCTTCCAGGGATGGTGACTCCACCACTTCCCTGGGCAGCCTGTTCCAATGCTTGACAACCCTTTCCCTGAAGAAATTTTTCCTAATATCCATCCTAAACCTCCCCTGGTGCAAGTTGAGGCAGTTTCCTCTTGTCCTATGTCATGGTTTAGCCTCAGACGGCAACAAAGAACCACGTGCCGCTCGCTTGGGCCTTCCTAATACAGGAAGAATCAGAAGAAAAAGGCAAAACTCTTGGGTTGAGACAAAGGCAGTTTAACAGAACAGCAAAGGGAACAAGCAAACAACAATAACATGGATAGAGGAATATACAAACATGATTACGGAACCGCCGCTCACCTACCGGACCCTGGATGCCCCAGCCCGCTCCAAGCGGCCACTTCCTGCCCCCTCCCCTGGCAGCTCAGGGTGGGCATGGCTCACATGGCATGGAATACCAGGAAAAATTAACCCTATCCCCGCCGGAACCAGGACATCCTATCACCTGTTCTGTGGGAGAAGAGGCCGATCCCCCTCTCTACACCCTCCTTTCAGGTTGTGGAGAGCGATAAGGTCTCCCCTAGGCCTCCTTTTCTGCGGGCTGAACAACCCTGTTCCCTCATAAGAACTTCCCTCATAAGACTTGTGCTCTAGGCAATTGGCATGAGCTGTCTTAGCTAGACGTCCAGCCTGGTGTGTCGGGTGTGGTTTGATGGCCAGGATTAGCTAATTGTGGTGACTGGGCTGGCTTGTCCTGGAGCTCTCTCCATTGCAGGAGAGATGGAGCTTTGCTTGTAGGCCAATAGTGCGTTGCGTGGGGAAAGTGAGCTGTCACCCTGGGCCTCTGCTCTGCTGGGTGCTTTTAGGCTGAAGGAAAAAGAGAATCCGGGTGAAGAAGGGCACTGGAGAGAGCTGGGGTTTTTTAGGGCTTTTGCCCTGAAAGATTAAGAAAAAAAAAAAACATGGTTAGATGCCACGAAGTAGGTGGCAGTGCCTTAACCGTATGCGTGTTGTATAGACCACGAGGGCCTCTTCCATCCTTATCAAGGGGAGTGCTAACCTTCTCTCCTTTCATACAACACGGAAACACAGCTTTGCCTACTGCTATTTAAACCTCCACTGTCATGCTTTTATTCTGGGTAGGGTGAGAGAAAGCTTGCGCTCTCTTCCTTCTTCCTTCGACATCTCTTTGTGATCCCCATGCGATGTTTTCACTTCAGTTCCTTGTATAGTAGAAAATTCCTGAAAACCCCGTTAAAATCGCGGTGACGCGCCCTTCTTGCCGCCGTCTTAATGTATTCACCGCCCTCAGCCAATCAGAGCGCAGCTGCCGGATCCTCTCGGGCTGCCCCCTGCCGTTGGCGCCGCGCCTCGCCCAACGTGGGCGTTCAGCGGCGGAAGGCGCTTCTACTTCCGCCTCGCTAATGGCGGCGGGAGGGTGGGAGACCGCGGGTTCAAGTCCCGCCCCGGGCGGGTGCGGGTCGAAGCGCGGGGCGGGGGCTGAGCTCTGCCTCCCGCAGGGATGAGCTCTAAAGCAGGATTTGCGGGCGAACCCGTCTAATCCGCGCAGGGTTTAGCTGTCTTTCTGGGTATCCCGAAGGTTTAAGTGGGAACACGAGTGTACTGGCGGATTTGCTAATCAAATTTTCCTCAGGCAGGGGCGGAGGGCCGTTTCCTACCGTGTTCCCGCTGCCCCCGGGCTGACAAATCTCTCTGAATTGCATCAGAGCTAACGACAAGTTAAAAGAAACGTCTGCTGGTTCCAGACGTGGAAGCGGCTGCAGAGGTTGGGTATTTTTTTCCCTTTTCTAAAGGTCTTTGCCTTCTGCACACGAACGGGATAAACTCGAAGCAAATGCCTGGCAAAGTCAGCAGCTCAGATGGCCCTGGGAGATGCTGCGGGGCCAGAGCGATGTTCTTACCCACCCCAGCGTCCCGCTGCCTGTCCCACCGACGCCGGCTGTCGTGCACCGTGCTGTCCCTCGGCCCAACCGGCTCTGCAGGAGCTTCCCGCTTGGCTCCCTGTGGGAAGGACCAGCTGGTGCCGCTTGCGGAGGAGCCACTCTGCCGGACAAGTCTGCAGATGGAGCCAGGTGCCGTGCCCAGAGGTGTGCGTGGCCCCAGGGCCACCAGCTGCCCGGAGCTGCTGCACCGCCCCAGCATAGAATCATAGAACCGTAGAATTACAGAATCACAGAACGGTTTGTGTTGGAAGGGACCTTGAAGACCATCTAATTCCACCCCCCTGCCCTGGGCAGGGACACCTCCCACCAGCCCAGGTTGCTCCAAGCCCCGTCCAACCTGGCCTTGAACCCCTCCAGGGATGGGGCAGCCACAGCTTCTCTGGGCACCCTGGGCCAGGGGCTCACCGCCCTCACAGCAAACAATTTCTTACTAATGTCCAACCTAAACCTCCCCTCTTTCAGTTTGAAACTGTTACTCCTCATCCTAGCATTATACCCCCTGCTCCAGAGTCCCTCCCCAGCTTTCCTGGAGCCCCTTTAGGGACTGGAAGGGGCTGGAAGGTCTCCCCGGAGCCTTCTCTTCTCCAGGCTGAACCCCCCCAGCTCTCTCAGCCTGTCCCCACAGCAGAGGGGCTCCAGCCCTCCCAGCATCTCCAAGGCCTCCCCTCGCCCCGCTCCAACAGCTCCGTGTCCTTCTTGCGCTGAGGACTCCAGAGCTGGACACAGTCCTCCAGGCGGGGTCTCACCAGAGCCCAGACTGCTCCTGGCTGCCCCTTCCAGATACCGATGAGTTTATTAAGGGATTAAAAGTTAGTTTCCCCTCCTTATTGAATGCTCTGATTTATGCATGCGTTTAAATCAATCCCGTTTCCGGCGTTTTATCCCTTCTCCCTGAGGCTTTCAGGCTTTGCTGTGTTAGACATTCGTTATAATCACATTGTTTGGAGGCAAGCGAGACGCCGTGGGTGGTTTAAGTGATTTGAATAAATAAGCTGCGTTACTTAGGCACTTCTCCCAGGTGCTAATTGCCCCTCCTGAGCTGTAGATGCCTGGACTTGGACAAGTTTGTGCTGCCTCCCAGTGAAATATTAATGAGCGTTCCTGCTAATGAAGATGCTGTGTGGAGATCAGGTCCAAGCCCCTGCCCTGTGTCTGGCCGAGGAGGTGCCTGGTGGGCTGGGGTGCCCCGGGTGGGGGATTTTGGGTGCTGCTAGCAGGCGGTTGCTGGATGGGCTGCGTAAGCAGCTTATTTTGTCATTTTAATTTTTTAATCCCACGCATTCGGTCACGCTCTCTTATTAGTAAGCATTAGCTCTCTAAGTCCCATTAGCTCCACCGAGAGCTGGGGTTTTGCCTGTGGGGACACCGGTGGGGGAGCATGCGGGGGTCTGGGGGGCCTGATGCTGTGGCTGGTGGTGTCTGTGATGCCCCGCGTGGCTGTGGGTCTGGCCCTAGCCCCGCAGGATCGGAGCCATCGCAGCTCAGTGCTTTCCCCTGCTGTGCCCCCGACCCCCTTCCCAACCTCCAAACAACCCCAACCGGGTCCCTCCAGAGCCGGTGCAAACCCGGGGCTGGCCCCCTTTGGCTTCTTGCTGCTTTATTAAGGCAACTGTTTTCTTGTGTGCAAATGCATATAACACATTCAAAGCCACCCCTCCCTCCGTCAGGTTTTCCCTTTAGCCCCATGGCCATCCCCAGGGCTGTACTTCCTTAGGGAATCTCAAGCCGTGGATTTAAAATTAGTTGACTGCTTCTCTTTAATAAAATTATTCCTGCTCTCTTTAAATAGCACAATATGTCACAGAAAGCCGGTGGGTCCATTCATGAAGATGAGGCAGCTCAGAGAGGAAAAAGAGGAGGGGAAAGAAAAAAAAAAAAAAAAAGTAAAAGCACACATCTCCCCAAACCCCTTCTGCCTAATCCAACTGAATTAGAGGATTTCGAAGTGGATTTAAAACTAAATCTTGATTAGGGAGAATTTCTCTCCAAGAGCTGCTGCACGGTAGTATTAATGGGAAGTGATCGTGGACAGAGGAAATAGGACAGAAATAACCGAGGGTAGCACATACGCACTCACGTCTGTGCATGAACTGAAAGACTCGGAGAATTTCTCAAGGGGAAAAGGGAGAAATTAAGCATCGACATCGCAGGGCTGGGGGGCCACGGGCCCGGCCGGAGAAGCGGGGGGCGGCCAGATCCCTGCTGCACCCGGAATTCTGGAGGAGGGTTTGGCAGGTGAAAAGCCAGCAGCGTGCACGGCCGGCGGGAGGGAGAGCCGGAGGAGACGTGGTCCGTGCCCCAGACGCCGGTGTTTTGTCCTCCGACCCCCATGCTCTCAGGACGCATGCCTGGAGGCGCCCATGGGATCCTCTCGCTGATGACCGTGGTCTTCGTCCTCCCCGAGGGTAAGTGCCACCGTCCCCGGGGTGTGGAATCTGCCCCTGCTTTGGGGTTACGGTTGATCGCGTCCTCCCCACACCCTCTTGCTAAAGTGGGGCTTATTGGGATGGATTTGGGGCCATTCCTGCCCCAAGCGATGTAGCTGTGTGTTGCCATCCGCTGGGGGTTTTAGGACGCAGCAAATGTCATCGCGTTTTGTACAAAACAAGGGCATGCGGGTAAGGAGCGAGGACCAGGAGCCGGGATCCCCTGGGCTCCCCTTCCCCGGTCCTGCCGGGGCAGGGACTCCCCTTGCCGTGCCCGGCTGTGCGAGGGGGTTCACCCGACCCCCGAAGCTCCTGGGGGAGCAGAGAAGGCCAGGATCCCTCGGGAAGGGCTCCGGGTCGGCATTCAGAGCTAGGGAAAGGTAACGGCAATAGTAATGCAACCTGATTTTTGCTGCGGTGATTAACCAACACAGAGATCAGGTACCGCCTTTGCCTTAAACTGTGGACGATGGAAATGAATAGCCTTTGAAGGCTTCTTTTTTTAAAAGAAACCTGAGAAATGGCTTCATTGCCATGCCGGTCTAGGGCAAGCAATCCTCAGACACAGTCGCTGACCCTGCAGGGAAGGACTGAGCTGCCGCCAGCACAAAGCTGTGGGGACACACCGATGTCACTGTCCTGGGGTCACAGGCACGTTAGCTCTGAGTGAGGATTTCCCTTCTCTTTCTGAGTTGTTTTGCCTCCCTGATAGACCCTGCGATAAAAGCCGGGCCGCGTTCAGGGAGAAAACCAAACCAACGCTGGTGAAAGCGTCCCTCCGGTGTGGTGCCTCCAACGCAGGCGCAGCTGAAACTGGAGGAATTTGGTGAAACAGGCAAAACTGGAGAGCGACGGAGCCCTGGCTGGGTGATGGCTGTGGCTGGGAGGTTTCGCCTACTCTTTACAAACCCTGTTTCAAAGCTCCCTTGTTCCCACCATTTGATCCCAGCGGAAAGCTCGAGCTAATCTCTGATTTCGCACTGACCTCTAGCGGGAGATGCTTTTATATTTTTGTGTGCCCAGTGGGTAAACAAGTGGCAGGCGGCTTCGGGCTCCGGCTCGGTGCTTAATGCGACTTGGCAAGGCAGAGAGCGCTGCAAAGCCGTCGTTAGAGAGCAGCGAGGACGGAGCTGAAGTATTTTCCCCCTGGAAAAAAAATCCAGTTGTGGTTCATATGGTTCTTGTTTAGTGTCCGGACTCCAGTGTTATGGCTGCAACATCATCGTTGGCACCAAAAATGTGGACATGGGGTGCTCCAACCCAGAGGTGATCACCTGCTCCCACTCCCACCAGGGCTTCAAACACCGGTTCTGCATTAAGACAGAGAGCGGTGAGTCTGCCCGGAGGGGCCGGGGCCGCAGGGGGTGATGGATTGGGCGGATGATGCTTGAAAAAAATCCAAGCCACCCTTGCAGCCTTCATACGGGACCCGTCCCGGGTGTAAGGCTGGCAGAGCATCACCCTCCACCCCGGCCATCACCCCCCTGTCCCTGACGTCCTGCCCTGTGCTTGCTTTGCAGTGGTCCTGGGCATCCTGCTGACCAGCGGCTGTGCCACCTCCCGTCACTGCCAGCAGCAGGAGCTGCCGGGGGTCCGCATCCACTGCTGCGACACAGACCTCTGCAACGGCTCCCCCCGTGCCCCCCGGCCGCCCCCCGGCCTCGCTGGCACCTGCCTCCTGCTGCCCTGCGTCCTCGCTGCCCTGCTCCTCTCCTGAGCCCCCCAGGGCCGGGGGGCGGGGGGGGGGCACATGGGACCCTCGGCAGGGAGGCTGGGAGCAGGGATGTCCCCATCCCTGCTCTCACAGGTGGGCAGGACGCCCTCCTCTCCCCTCTCCTCAATAAAAGGTGCCAGATGCTTTGCCCTGGAAAGGTTTCGGTGGTGCCCCGGTGGCGGGGCTGCATCCCGGGGAGGATGGGGGATATGTCACCGGGCTGGGAGGGGGCCACCAGCCTGGGGCAGGGGGAGGACAGGAGCAGGGGTAGCCGTTGCCACCCGTGGGGACCCTGCCCGCGTCCCCGCGGGGTGCCGGGAGCCGAGCCCGGCTCTTCCCACGAGAGGGCATCCTCGGCCCTCGCTCCGCCGCCCGGCACCCCCACGGGTGGGCTTCGGGGTGCGGGGATGGATCCCCCCCCACGGAGGGCAGGGTGGGTCCCGTGGGGTGGGTGGGCGATGGGGTGGGGAACGGGGTGCCGGTGTGAAACGAATGGGGCTTTTTTTGTTTTATTTTCAGACATTCTCCCAACCCAAGAGGCCAAACGGGAGCTTTAACAGAAAAAAATCTCATCCCATGCGGATCGGAGCCTAAGTGGCTTGTTCAAGGTCATCGCGGGGGTTTGCGATAGAGCTGGGAATTAAATGCACATGTCTCAAGAGCCAGCCTTGTGCTTTTATCACCAGGGAAACAGCATAAACCTCATTGGTGAGAAAAGAATGAAATATTTTTATTCTAATCTTTTTTTTTCTTCAGATCAAAAAAAAAAAAATAATGCAAAAGACCTTTTCCATGCAAAACATCAGCTTTTGATGACATTTATCAGATGTGTGTCAGAAAAACAAGTCAAAACTCTACTAAAAATATTATCTGAGGCGCCTTCCCAGCAGAAGCACCTTGGGGCTGGGACATTCAGGTTCTGAAGATTCCAAATACAAAGAAATCAGCGAACAAATGCTGTAAAAATGACAAGAACAGCAACACTAACCGATTCCCCCTCTTTCCCCTTAAAATGTTCCTTGTGACTTTCAGGGGGGCAGGAAACATTTCCTTGGCAGCTGGAGTTATTCTCGCTACCGGTTATTTTTCTGCCTGCACGAGAGCCGTGCCGAGCTCTTGCAACAAAACCTCCACCGCGCCAGCCCGCTCCGATATCAATTCCCATTTATCGGCCGAGGCTGGGGACGGGCTCCCAGGGGAGGGGACGGAGCTGGAGGCCGGGGGGGGGTGTCCCGGTGTGGCGTGGACCACCTTGCCATCCAGCAGCATCCTGGGGAGAAGCGAGGGGCGAGGAGCGGCTGCCGTCCCCTCCGTCGCGGTCCCCGGCCGCGGTCCCCGGCCGCCTGCGTGCCTCCAGGTGGTGATGCTGCCGGCCCGCTCTGCGCCCCTTGCCCAGCTTGAGCCATCCATCTTGCGCTGTGTAAGAGGCCTGTTGCAATTAAGTAGGCTGGAGTGCTCCTGAACTCTTTAACCTTTGCCCTGGGATTGCTCCTTTTGCCCTGGGGCTGTGGATCAGCTCCATTGCACTCTCCAAACAGCGCCTGCTACTTAGCTGACATTTCTTTCTCCTGCTGGATCCTATTAGCACCCTGAGGTTGAAAATGCTACTTTGGAGTGTTGTAAGGAATGTGATTTATACTGGAAAGTAGCGGCAATCTATCTTTCCCTATACACACACTACACACGAGGCTGGAGAGCTAAATCCACACCGCCTGAACAAACAGCGACTGGGATAATTGGTGAGGAGGCTTCAGACACCTAGAGAGGAGAGGAGACTTTGTGGAACGGCACAAGCGGGGCCAGGGGATGCCGGGCTTGGGGCAGGCAGCCGACAGCGGGTCTGTGTAAGAAACCTGCTCCCCAGTGGGATGCCATCCCCACACCGGCGCAAACTGGTGGTGCTGGACACTGGTGGTTTCCAGGTGATGCTGAAGACCCGGCTGGGGGCTGCCCGGGGTGTTTGCAAGGGCTCTGGTCGTGGGGGCCGTCGTGTACTTTTTCAGCCTTTGCCTTGCCTTTCGGTCTTGTGTCAAAGGAGGACCAGCGCCGAGCAGAATGGATTGCCTGCGATGTGAGTACATATCACAGAGAACGCAATAGGCATGGGAGGCAGATGAAAATAAGGATGGAACAGTGCCTGAAGGAGGGCTGATTAGCCTTTATCAGATATGACACACTAACCACCGAGGCTCCTTGCTGGAATACCGGGTTAAAATCTCTGCAGCGTCAAATTTCATCCTCCTGAGCAGAGAGAGACACTTTCCATAGTGTTTGTGTGAATCTTCTGGATAAGCCCCGGAGACTGAAACCGTCTCAGCTTCGTGTGGGCATTAAAAGTCCCACCCACGTGTTTAAAAAAAGACCCAAACTCAGAAACGCAAAAGCTGACATTTACTCTCAAATGTCTTCTTTCCTGCATGGCTGCGTGGCATCCCGCCCCAGCCCCGCGTCCTCCCTCCTCGCCGGGGCTGGCTGCGTCTGCGCGGGGCTGCGGGCGTCCTCCTGGGCGCTCGCACCGACGGCCCGGCTGGAAGCCGAGAGACTACTTTGCACACGCAAAAAGTGCGCGCACAGACACGGACACGAGCGCCCTGCTTTCCGGGAGAAAAACCAACTACAAAAAAAACCCTAAACCATCCCAATCCTAAGCAGCCTCTGTGTCAAAAGCCCTTTTATAAGAGCCTCAGTAGCTGAAGAATTGCCATTGTTTCCGTCTCCAGTGAGTGCTAGTCTTAAAATATTTCCAGCTCAGAGCAGGCTTTGACATTCTGCCCAGACCCAGGAGAGGGAACAAACATGAGTTCAGAAATGTTTCTACAAGGCACAGATCCTTCTTCTTTTTGGAGAACCACGTTCAGCACCTCGCGCCCTGTGGCTACATACCCCCCAAGGCGGGAAAAACACCCCCAAACGCCCCCAAAAACCGGGAGGTGGGGACTTCTTGGGGGCTCCCAGTGAGGCAGGGGGGGCTGGCCTGGTTTTCCTGCCGAGGCGCCGGGCTTTGCTTTTCATGCTGGTTATTCAGCCTTTCCCTGGTGAACAGCAAAACCACTTTTTTTTCCCCCAGAACTCCGTCACTCCGGGCTGCTCTTGCTCCAACGCCGGCAGCCGTGCAGTCCCAGCTCCCCACCCCGCTGGATGCCGGCGGATGGTCCAGAAGCGCAGGCTGTTCGGAGCCTGGCAATCAAAGGCGGCAGAAAGTATGCGGTGCCTATCCCCCTTAGCCTTTTCCGTGTGTTCACCAGCGATCCTGGCTGTGACAGTGCGGATTCGGGAGGAGGGAGCTCTCGGGGCTTCGCTCTCCGTCGCTGCCTGCAGGAAGGGATGCAGGAGGGATGGACCGTGGCGCATGCACCCACCGCAGCTGCCTGTGGTGGTGGGAGCTGGGGTAGGAGGACCTCGGGACAAGGCTCTTCCCTGGGACCTGACTCGCCTGGGGAGTTCCAGCGCAGCCCTTCGGCCGGCGTTCGTGTTTTCTCACCCTTTCCCTAATGTAAAATGAGGAGGACAAGGAGCCGAGACTGGCTCAGCTGCAGCTCCTGCAGACCAAGGGCATCCCCACCTTCGTGCAAACAACTTTTTGGCAGAAAACCGCTGGAGGTCCGCAGGCGACCGGGAGCGACCTGGCTGTCGCCGGGGTCCGCGGGGTCTGCGCGTGCGGCGCTGATGGCCGGGGCCGTCTCGGGAGCCCTGCCTGCTCCGGAGAGCGGGAGCTGAGCAAACGGGAGCTTATCTGGGCTGCCAGCACTCCTCGCGTTGGGTAACGGGCAGTGTTTACCCAAGAACAATGTGGGGTTAAAATTTAGTAAGTCCTTGTGCAACTCTTTATAGAGAGGGAGCGAGGACAAATAAACATCTCTTAAAAATACAGTCAGTACTCGGGCTGGCTCTTTAATTCAGCCTCCGGAAATGCGTGTTGTTTATAGCCATTCGTGGCAGGAGCTCGGAGCAGCAGGGGTCTGATCCACTCCAAATTTCAGGCAAAATAATACGATCCTCGCTCTTCTCTTGTTTGCTCTTCGGAGAGAACACAAGGTCAAATCTTCAGCTAGTGCAAAGTTTGCTTTAAACTACTGAATTTTTTATGTGAGAAAGTTTCTTCTCTGCTCTCTCTCTCTTACCACAGCTCCCCCTCCCTCCAGCCAGCGAGCCCGGGGGCAGCCTGAGTTCCCAGGGGATTTGGGTTTCCTCCTTGGCTGATAAAGGCTTCCGGGGGGGGGAGTCTAAGCTGGGTGGCCAAACCCAGAGGTCCTGGTGTTGAAGGTTAGGATGTCACTCACTTATCTGCTCCCCTCCTGGGGAGACACAAGCAGGGGAGCGACCACGGGGGGGGGTATCCCCCTCCCTCCCCCCTGGGGCTGCCCAGCCTGCCCCGGCGATGCTGCGCTGGGCCGCGGCAGAGAAATCCCCCTGCTCTGGGAGCTGGTTCGGCCCCCTCCCTTCCACAAAGCCGAGGGGGAGCAACGCCAGCCGTATTGACGGAGAGCCCATGAACTGGGTCATGTCGCCCATTCCGCGGGCGGCGCAGAGCTCTCCTCGTGCGCAGACAAACGGGGAGCTCATCGCTGGGTCTGTCCATTGTACAGGGCTCATTGTACGGGGCACAGCCTCCGTGCTGGTCCAGGAGCCGCACACACGCTGGCTCTGCTCAAATGAGCCCAAAGCCTCAAAGAAACGCTCTTCTTCTTTAGGCCGAGAGCCAAAACTGCCCTCTGCCAAGGGCTGGGCGTCGGGGGGAGCTGGATGGAGGGAGAAGGGGGGATCCTTGTTCATTTTAATACCCTCACGGCAGTGCTGGAGCCAGCGATGTGCCTGACCTACATACAGCCCGGAGCTCTCCCAACACAATTGATCCATTGGAAAGAGAGCGAACGCGGTGGTGGGGGGAGGACCTGCCCCGCTGTACCCAGCAGGCATCGTCCCCTGGCCCGCCGGCAGCCAGCGGTGTCTGACCGACGGGTTGAAGCCACACGGCAGCACCTTGTCCTCCATCCCGGGTACCACGCGCCTCCCGCAGCCCCAGCATCCCTGCCTCGCAGCCTCCACGCGCAGCAGCCCCAGCACAGGGCAACCCGGACCTGCGGACATGTATTTTGAGACGTTCTCCCAGGGCAGACTTTCCTTTTGTGTAACTGGCTTCTGGGAGGGAAAGGCGTTGGTTTGTACGTGCCCCTGGGACGCCTCTAAGTAATGCACGGAAGGTTTTGGCTGCTGATAGGTCAAAAGGTGTGCTCTTTGGCTCAGAAGCTAGACGCGCATCTCCTTACAGGGCCTGCTAATGGATCGTCAGTGGATTCGAGTGTCCGTCCTCCCCAGCTGTCTGGTTTATCCAGCCTGGCAGCACACCTTTAAGCCTTTTCCTTTCACTCTGCTGTTTTAGCATCTTACACCCTTGGGCCACGCTCGCCGACCTCACAGGTGCAGCGGGTGGATATTTCTGTCGTAGTATGCTCCTTTCTGTCCTTCAGCGGAGGTGGTTGGTAGGGTGGCAGGAAGGGAAGACGCTACGGCGCCGCGTGATTTTTTTTTTTCCCCAAGTCCCCAAATTCTCACTAATTAAGAGCCAGGGGGAATAAAAATAATACCATCTGGTGACACGGTGGGCCCAATCCTGTAGTCTGCCCCTCCCCAGGTGTGGGGACGCAAATTCAGTCGCCTGAGTGGCACTAGCCAGCGAGTGTTGATCCGGGGGAGGATGGATGAACTCTCTGAGCAAGGGACCGCAGCGTGGGCAGCAGCGTGGAGGAGGATGGAGGATGGAGGGGGGTGGGTGATAGACGAGAGGATGTGTCCTTGCAGTGGGTAACTCTTTTGGGACAAAAGCCAGGTCTTCTGGGTGTCCGTGTCATGTCCCTCCCCTCGGGTTATATCTTCTCTATTAGTGCTACCTCCATGGAGCAGCAGACTTTTTCTCTGACAGTAATTACGGAGCTCGTTAAACACAGAAAACCGAACCCTGGTGCGGAATAAGGAAAAATAAGGCAAGTTAAAAGGTGGGCAGAGTCTGGCATTGCCTCTCCCCAGCGGTGTCGCTTTGCTCCCGAGAAAGCGCCGTGCCAAGTTTCAGTTTTACACGGCAGAAATGAATCATGGCAAATTGCTGACGGAGCCTCTGCCGCCGTCAAACACCAACTGCTCCGGTATAAAAACAAAGCGCTGCTGGCCCCCGCTCCTGCCGTCTGAGAACAAGGCTGCTAATTAGTAAATAAGGGATAATCCGATCAATTAAATGCTCAGCCTGGAGGCTGGAGAGGAGGGCACACCTCTGCCGGTGAGGTGGCCGGGAAGGGATGGCTGTGCAGAGAGGTTTTTACGCCCCGAGCGGATGGGAAGGCTCCGTCCCTCCTCCGGCCATGCCTCCAGGGATGGAGGGGCTGGAGCCCGCCCAGACCGAGTCCTGTCCTCACCCCAGGCCACCCCTGAGTCATCCCGGTGTCACCACAGCGGGTAAAGAGCGGCCGCCCGCACCCGCGGGGTCTGGCACCTCGTCGGGGAGGGAGGCGAAGGCAAACTGCAGGAGTTGCCGACTGTTGCCAGGCTTGCGACTTCAACCTCAGGCGAGCAGCAAAAGGGAACTAAATGCTCACTCGGTGATGGCAAGCAGGGCTCTCCCGGGGCTTCGCTGCAGCTGGGGTGGCTCATCTGCGGAGCCCAGGCCACGGGGACCCATCCGTGGGTCCCGATCCTGTCCCCATCCCCGTGCCAGCCCCCCCGGCAGCTTTGTGCCCCCGCGGCTCAGCCCTGTCCCAGCACATCCCTCAAACACGAGCTTTTATGAGCTGCTTCCCCTCAGCCGTCTTTGGCACTATTAAAACATTTTCCACCAGCACCGATTTCAATTACATGTTTTTAAAAAGTCATTAAAGAGAATTCCCCATGAAATTATTTTTATTTCTCGCCTCTCCTCCCCACCCCTCCCTCTACTTCCAAACTAATGAGATTAATTGGAAACCGCAAACATCTTCCAAGGCCCCAAGGCAAGTGGGATGTCAAACGAATGCAACTCTTCCCAAGCTGCGCCGGATCCCACCGACCCTCCCTCCCGCCCCCCCGCTCAGAGCATCCCCCCCGACACGGGGCTGCGTTTTGCAGACTCAGGAGGTGCTCAAGTTTTGAAATCTTTCATATTTTCTTTTCCCCTCCTTTGAGGAAGGAAAAAGAAAGTGCCTGAGGAATGAGAGCCGTCAGATGCAATAATGTGAAACCTTACTTTTGGCTGGCGTGCAGAGGGGGGGTGTCTCTCTGGCGTTAACCGGGGAAGTTGAAACAGGGAAACGGGGAGGAATATTAGAAAAGTTATTCCGCTTTCTCTCAGCCCCGCAGGTGGGAAAAGAAAAATAAAATCCCCCAAACCCAATAACCTGCAAACCAAACCCGACAATAGCCCTATTCACCTCCCAGGCTTTTATCCACTCCCAGTGTTTGATTCCTCCCGTCCCGGCGCTGGGTTAATCAATAGAACAAATCTCCGGCGTCGCACCTCTCCCGGCCCCCACGGGCTCCTCCGCCACGGATTAAAGCAAAGAGCCATTTGCAGGGCTGCCCGCCTCGCAACACAGACCGCTTTTTCAGGCTGCCTTCCTACCACCCGCTCAGGATAAATAACGGAGAGGGAACAATACGGGAGATTTGTTACTTGGTGGAGCAACCGCTCAGCGTCACCTTCCCTCCAGCGCTGCTTTAAGCAGGGCGAAGGAAAACCTCAACTAAAGATCCAAACCCTGCTGAATTACACTCATTTATTCATATATACGCGCACACAGTGGTGAGGAAGATGGTGACAACAGTTTTGGAATTGGAGAAAACAAATTTATTTGCATGGAACAGCCCCCCCAAAGCCTAGTTTGTGCAAACACACGGGCGCTGATGATGGCAGAGAAAATTAAGGCTGCGGAATGGCCTCGCTCCTTTGCCTGGATGACTTTAGCCTTGCTTACAGCTCGTCTGTGCTGCCAGCCCCCGTCTTCGTAGGGGTGGGGGTGGATTTCGGTGGGACCACAGGGAAGATGCTGTGAGATGCCCATGGAGGGTCCGGTGAGCCACCCCCTTGTACGAGCGCGGGGTGCCTGGGACCGGAGGGTGCACAGAGAGCAGCGAGCATCCTACCGGCACGGGCAGGGGACCACGGCAGCCGTGGGACAACCTGCCCTGCTGCCCATGCAACGGCCCGGCCAAAAAACACCGCCGCGGATTCAGTCCCTGACGCCGTCCGACAAGTTAAAAACCTCCAGTTTATTAAAGATACATTCCTATGCTAATAAAAGACGCGTTGTCTGGTGGCGGAGAGGCTGCAGGATGTTATGGTTGGAATGTTCCTCAGCCCTTGTGTAATTAAAAGCCCCACCAGCTGTGGATCTGCGAGAAGCTATTTTTTCCCCCCCAGACAGACAGACTTGATGTTTTCTGTGATCTCCGTGATGTCACCCGCTCCCCTTTGATGTGTGCAACCGAGGAACCGCCGAGGCTCACGACTCCAGGGGGATATTTGTCTGAGTATTGCTCATTAGATGACCCAGTAGGATGGAGGCAAGATTAATTACAGAAGGCAAGAGACCGATCCCTGCATCCATATTCATTAGCGCATTAGGGCTCCGTGGCCATTGTGGTGAGCCAAATGCAAAAATAATAATAGGACGAAGTCACTTCCCTGAAGATTTCAATAATGGGACAAAAGGATGGATTGTTTTCCCCATTTCATGTGGGGAGAATGGAGACGCAGAGCAATTAAAGGCCTGTCTTAACATAATAAAGCAGACCGTCCCCCGAGGGGCGTGCAGCAGAGCCAGACTCAGAGCAGATCCCTCCTGATCCCCCCTCGTGCTTTCACGTTTGTGTGACACGACGGAGCACCAAATCTGCCGGGGTTTCCTTATGCAAGTCCTGCTCTTGGACCGGCTGGTGGCAAGTGACGTTGCAGGGGTGGCCAGGGGTAGCCAGAGCAGCCCTGCCGAACCCTGCCGCAGCCGGCAAGGACGGACCAGCCCCTGGGGTCCGTGGGGCACCAACGACCTGGGCTCTGAGCAAACGGCCTCGGGAACTCACCCCTCCCCACGCTGAGTGTTCCGACTCCACAGCACACAAACCAACCCCCTAAAATCCCCGGAAAACGCTTTGGTCCTATTCTCTTTCCGACACCCTCGCTCCCACCAGATGCTGGAGACAAAAGGCTCTCCCATGGCACAGCTCAGATGCTCCCTGGGCACTCCCGGCCCTTCTCTAGTCGCTGGGATTTTCCAGAGACAGAAAAAGCTGGAGGCAAAATCCTGCTGCCTGTTGTAACAACATAAAGGAACATATTTCATGGGAGCCCTCAGATGTGTCTGTCGTCTTTGGGCTCTAGGGGTCCGTGGAGGACAGCTGGAGCCCGTCCTCCCGCCCAGGCTTGGTAGACCATTACGCTGGTGGCTTCTGAGTTGTTATTCTGGGTTAGATAAAAACAGCCCCGTGACAGCAGAGAGGCCACAGCGCAGGGTGTAGGAACAGCGCGTCCCCTCCGCTCACGCCCCGGCCGCTGGCTGGGGCAAATACCGGTCCCAAGCCTCCCAGTGAGCATTTCTGCAGGTATTTACCCTGCGAGCAGCCCAGAACTGGATTAAGATAAGGTGAGCGCTGGGACGATGTGGAAATGCCTGTCAGGCCTACAAACCTGCAGGGCAAATTAAGCAATCATGTTCCCAGGACATACATAAAAATAAGTAAAAAACACTACTAATCCATAGCAACAAAAGGAGATAGCATGGCAACAGCAGCAACTGCTGCAAAACAAAACAGTAACAAGAAGAGAGGAGGGGAGAGAGAAAATATAGCCTAGCTCTGTCTTTCAGGGGTGTTTAAGGTAAAGTGGGATGTTGCATCCCAGGTGGGTGGTGGATGGTCCACGGGCCGGCTGTGGATGCGAGGGGCTGGCTGTGCCGTCCTGTGCACAGCTCTGTTGGGCTGCCAGGGTCCGGGTGGATCCCGGGGACACTGGTTTGGCCTCTGGAGCTGGGAAGGGGCTGCAGCGAGGCAGTGGCTGTGGCACAGGGTGGTGGTGATGGACATGGAGCTGTCGGAGCAGGTCCAGAGGAGACCACGAAGATGCTCAGAGCCCCTCTGCTGTGGGACAGGCTGGGAGAGCTGGGGGGGTTCAGCCTGGAGAAGAGAAGGCTCCGGGGAGACCTTCCAGCCCCTTCCAGTCCCTAAAGGGGCTCCAGGAAAGCTGGGGAGGGACTCTGGATCAGGGAGGGGAGCCATGGGACGAGGGGGAGTGGTTTTAAACTGAAAAAGGGAAGATCTAGATGAGATCTGAGGCAGAAATTGTTTGCTGTGAGGGTGGTGAGCCCCTGGCCCAGGGTGCCCAGAGAAGCTGTGGCTGCCCCATCCCTGGAGGGGTTCAAGGCCAGGTTGGCCGGGGCTTGGAGCAACCTGGGCTGGTGGGAGGTGTCCCTGCCCAGGGCAGGGGGGCTGGATTAGATGGTCTTTAGTGTGCTTTCCCACCCAAACCATTCCATGAGTCTATGATTCCATGATTTCCCGGGCTGTCCTCAGGGCAGGTCTGACGGCTGGGGTTCTCTAGGGGTACCTGAGCCTGTGCTTGGGCTGAGAAAGGTCCCAGCTCCTGGTGATCACCAGCGGAGCAGGGCTGGGAGCTGAGGATACCAAGCCCATAGGATTTTTTCCCTCCCCCCTCCATTGCTATTGAGAAAATTAAAGCAAAAAATGGCCAGCACAGGAGGAACCGTTCTCAACAGCAGCTCACAATCGCTTCATGAAAATGAGCTGCTCGTGGCCGTTGGCACTGCAGAGGAAAAAGAGCCTTTTACCCCTCAGGACTGACGTGCCGTGGGCTTTCTGGATTGAATAACTGAGCCCAGGAGCGGAGGCAGCCCTGCTGCGCTCCCACCCTCCAAAATGATGCTTCCGGCTCCCATCAGGGCAACCCCCCCAAACCCTCCCCCCCCCCCCCCAAAACTGGGATAAACTCAGCATCAAAACAAGGCTCAAAGCCTGTTTTGAACCCAGGTAATGCTCTGCTGTGGGCGCGTAGGAAGAGCGTGATGGAAATAAGCCCTAATGGGTGTTAATTTGAAGTGGCAAGTTTGTGAGTCAGGCGGGGGGGGGGGGGTGCGGGGGGAGGAGTGGGCAGGCGGCGGGATGCGGGGATGAGAAGTGTTGCTGCTCCCGCTGCCTGCTCGGAGGGGCTACGGACGCTTCTGGCATGGCCGGGCAGGGCGAGAGCAGCCCAGCGAGGCTGGCCGGGCTCGGCGTTTGGGAGGAGAAGGGAATCCGCCTGCAGAACAGAGAGGGGATTGCATAAAGCCGAGTTACAGGCAATTTGGCTTTATCGAAACCCACGTTCAATGGATCGTTGTTAAAAGGAGGAGATTTTCCATGCTGTGGGAGCCAAAGCAAATACAGTGCAACTTAATTAAATGCTCGCCTGCTAAAATAATAATTTTCTTCTGAATCGAGGAAGGTAAAGTACAATGGGAGATGGTCCTGATAAAAGAGCAATGACTCTCCAGCGTGCCTGGCAGACGCGCACAGGTAAAAAGCACAATAAAGCAGTTTTCTGGTAGGGAGAGTTCTCCACTTTTTCCCTCGTACAGGTCCGTGTGTAGGATGCCCTCCACGGCCGCGCTGGCTGCCGAAGCCTCACGTCCTGCCTGTCTCCATCACAAAACACGGACACACAGCCCAGTGCTGCTCTACGCACAGCTCAGGGAACGGTATTGTCTGAGTGGAAATGCTAATGCTTGTCTAGAGGAAAGAGAAGGAAAAGGGGGGAAAAATATCTGTGAATAACTGCGATTTTAATTCTGCTCTTGCTTGCCGGTGCTGGGGAGTCGGGAGGCACCTCATCTGACTGGCCCGCGGCCACTTCTGCACTCTGAGAACTTGTTCGGTGGGGCTCCGGACAGCAAAAAAGATCATCTGGAAAAGAGCCCTTCCGAATACGAAGTGAATGGGAATATCATCATCATCATCCAAGGAACCCGGGAGAACGGTTTCAAGAGGTAAAGCTGGAAAAAAAGAGGAAGAAAAAAAAAGAGGTCTCGAAGCGTGCACCTGCAGGATCGGCAGCGTGCGGAGCGAGCCTTGGACACGCGTGTGCGCACTCCTGCGGCGCAGCCGGGGCGCGCGCCCCCAGGGCTGCAAAACCGGCAGATTTCGAGGCCAGGCAGAGATTTCTTTTGCAAGGCACTCTCTAAACGTTATTTCCATTTAGAAGGGAAAGATAAATATTTGGATGGATAGATGGCTGTCACCTTGACAGGGCTCGTCCCCGGCAGCGCCCCGCTGGCAGGGCTGCCCCCGGCTCTGCCGAGCCCTGCGGCATCAGTGTCTTTCAATGCCCTGGGAAGAGGCTTCCTGGCCCTCCCCGGGCTGTAGTAGGTGTCAGGGAACCAATGTAACGGAGCAAAATGGGGAGAACAAGAAGCAGTTTGGAGCTTTTCTACTTTTTCGGCGGCTGGCTTCGTCCTGGCGCTGCCCGCTCCCCGCAGCGCGTTTGACATGCTGGGTTTGACCCGGGGTTTGTGCGTTCAATACTTCTATAGTGAGGCCTCAAACCGTGGGGGAAGCGTTAAGTCAAACCCTTGTTTTTTCATTAGTTGAATAAATGTGATAATTTTAAAAATGTCTAATTTTCTAGTGTCTTCCAAATGCAGGTATTCTTTCTCTTTTTCTCTCAAAAAGACCCTGCAGGAACAACTGAAGTTAGAACTCACATTATTTGGCATTGACTCTTTTAGATACGTTGAACATTACTTCACGGCTGAAATTACAGAAATAAACCCACTAATAAACCAGAAACTAATAACTTCTACCCTCTTTGTCTTTCTATGGCAGTCAGGAATGGCTTAGTCTGTACAATAATTATACTGTATGCACGGCAAAAAAGTTCTTGACTCCTGCCGTAACCAGCCCTTCCCCACCAAAGGGGAAAGAAAAAAAAAGTTGGCAATAAATTTAAAACAGTTTTATTTACCTTGAACTACTCAGCCAAGAATGCACATTATTTAGGGACTGGAATAAAAAGCCATTCACTCTAGTTCAATTGGCCATTTAGTTCAATTTGTGTGTGTTACTGCAGGTAATTACTATGGTAATAATGTACTGTAATCTGCGCTGATTTGGAACTTGTCCTGTTTCTGTATTAATAATAAGTGCCATATATGTACTAATTACCAGTTTGTTACCATGGTTATTTGCGTAGATGCCATGTTAATGATACCCTGGAAACATAAAGCAATCACATTTTTGAATTAAATCTTTGTGGTCTCTTTAGTGCTAAAAGCCCAATTCACATAAAATAATGATGAAGAAAATGAGATCATCGTCGCTGACTTGCCAGCAAGCTGATTAGCCGCGCTGCATAAATATACGATTTTACCATACTGAAAAATTAGAGCCTTCCAAAACATTTTCCGCGGTTGCTAAGTAACTTCCCAAAGATTACATCACTTACAGGAATACGCGGTGCCAAATCTGTCACGCACACGTATTTATAGCGCGTACAGTGCAGGCGGGGAGGGCTCCGGTGCTGCCATAGGTGTAAGCGGCTGGCTCCCTGCCACAGCAGGGGGGCAAATGAACCGGCATCCCTCCCCCTCTCCCGACGAACTCACGCGCGCGCCCCTCACTCCTTGGAAGGAGCCAGCAGGCAACCCAGAAACAGCTGGTTTTTTTAGGATTGGTTAAAGCCAGAAGGGACCTCTGCTATCCCGCCCCTACAATAATTTCACGCTGCAAGTCCTGCCCCGGCGTGCATCTCTTCTGCCCTTCAGATTGAGCCGGGCGGCGCGTTTTGGGGGGTGATTTGTTGGAAATGTGTACGGGAAGGGACGGGGCTGGCTACCGCTGCCTCCCGGTCCCGGCGAGCGCTGCTGGGGACACGGTCGCCCGGGGCAGACGGGACGACGAGCAGCGTTTGTCCCTGCCAAGCCTCTCCCCGCGCTCTGCCATCCCACTTCTTCCGCAAACAACCTGCCATTCCCACGCAGCAGCCACCTTGCCGGCCAGGCGGGATCTACATTAAAATTAAAAATAGTTTATTGGCAAGAAAAACATTCCTTTTTCCCCGATCAGTAAACAATGGGTCCTTCCTACCTTAAAATTAACGGCAATTCTTTAACCAGATGACGCTGGTGCAGGGACTGGGGATGGGGAAAGCTGGAACAGTGAAGCTCTGTGTCCCTGCAGACAGCAAGGAATAAGGCAGGGCAACCTATAGGTCCCAGCCCTATCGGAAAGTCTGATGCCTACTGCTGTGGGAGAAGCCCCGTGGATCTGGAGTCAGCAGCAAGACCCGGAGGCTGTAGGAGACTGCGGGGTTTGGGCACCCTCGGTCAGCCGAAGGATGGAGATGGGGCTTTTCTCTCTCCCTGGCAGGGTTTGTCCAGGACATCAACAAGGAGGTGGGAAAGAGCATCCTGGTGAGTCTGCTGGAGAGAAACCCGTGTCCTGGACCGCGTGTATCCGTGTGGCTCCCCAGGAGGACCAACAGTGGCTGCAACACTGCCAAAAGCCCCGGGAAAATCACAACATCAATTTGCCATGTGAAATGCAGGGTCTGCACTCGGAGACCCTCGGCACGTTGCAGAGGGACTGGCGAAGCCCTCGCTGGAAGATGCCCCTGGCTTTCACCCGCTGAGATGCTGCTGGACCACGGCCGCGGTGGGAGCGGAGTTTCTCTCCGTTATCCTCCCTCCGCTTTGGCCCGAGGCCATTGCCGTCTTTCCCTCCCCGCTCCTGCAAAACCCAGTCCCGCGCAGCGGATGCCCTGTCGTTTCAAAAGCTACTTAGTGCTCTTTATTATCTGGTCATTATTTTTCCACTGAAGCCTGAGATAAGCAAAGCATAAATCAAACCAGAACAGGAGCCACTTGGAGCAGGTAAAGGATGGGAAAGATTTTAATCAGTGAATCT
Organism: Larus michahellis; assembly: GCF_964199755.1. Classification (NCBI taxonomy): domain Eukaryota; kingdom Metazoa; phylum Chordata; class Aves; order Charadriiformes; family Laridae; genus Larus; species Larus michahellis. The sequence continues at coordinate 12,429,696 of NC_133910.1, read as the reverse complement.
GGGCAAGAAAAGCCGAAAAAGGGAGAGGGAGGGAGGAAAGGGGGGTGAGAAACAAAGAAAGGGAGAGAAACACCACTTGTTGTTTGTGGGATGAAGACAAATGTTTCCAAAGCCACATTTTCCACATGACTCCCAGTAAAAGCTCTTGGTTTGATTATTAATCGCAGGGCGGCCTCCATCCATCACTCCATCCCTCCGTGCCTCCGAGCTGTTTGATGTGCTACCCTCCGCTCTCCCGTCCCGCATCCCCCCCATCGGGCGGCTCTGACGGGGGAAAGCCCAGGAAGTCATTCCAATAAAGAAAATGCAATCAAATAAATAGAGGAAGAAATAAATAAGGCTATCAGGAAAGCTTCTGCTGCTCTGGTTGGATCCCTGCCTCTCGAGGCTTCTGGAGAGCTGCTGACACTGGGAACGTCTTCTGAAATGGATGGACTTTGCCTCTTGCCTCATACATCTGTTTAATGACCTCTCCTTGCAGGCACTTGACATGTGATTTATGGGATATAAATTTTACCTCTTTGCTTCGGTGTTGCAATCGCCACGTTCTGCAAGGTGAGAGCACCTCACCCCGCGGGGACGCCGGCCCGGCTCCCTCGCCCTCCTGCTCGCCGGGCCGTCTTCCTCTGGCCCTTCCTTTAAAAAAAAACCAACCAAACAAATGAAAAAAAACCCTCAACAAAAAAACAACAGACCTTTAAAAAATGTGTTTTTTCCTCTTTAAAAGAAAACTACTGCTGACGCAGCCTTCGCAGCGTTCAAGGCTGATGGCGCTTTCCAGAAAAATAAAACAGCGGCATCCCAGCTGATTTCCTGCAAATAACAAAAACATATATATGTGTATATATATATAAAATTAAATAATTCCTTAATTCTTTTACCGGCATCTGTAGCCTCTAATTCATAAATTCATCAGGACTTTCCCAGGATGTCAGTTTTGGCAAATGAGCCCTGAGTTGCTTCATGCTAATGGAGCGGTGGGCTGCCTGACCTCAGGAAATAGAGAGGCCAAACATGAAAAAACAGAGCCGGGTTCAAGGCTGGGGCTGTGAACCCCAGATTTGAGGGTGAGGTCGGGAAAGGGTCAGGGAAGCATTGTGTGCGCGCGAGGGAGAAACGCTGGTTTCTATTTAAAACCTTTCATGCCGCTGCCAGCGACCTCTCGCCATTGTGCGCGGGAGCAGCCCGGCTATTGAGAACTGCGCCTTGAAGATCCTGACTGCAGGAATGGGAAAAGATTGGAAACAGTCACACTTACGTGTTACAAGCCAAACCCACCCCTACCTTGGGAAGAAAGGGAGGGCGAGATCTGCCTGGCTCTTTTCAGCGGCTAACGCAGATGGATTTGCTTTGGCATTTAAGGGTGATGGATGTGCCAGGTGCTATTCATTAGAAATGATTTGTTGGGGCCAGCGTAGCTCGCCTGCCCATTAGGACGCATTTACTTCGCAGGTTAGTAATGATGGGTGCGCTTAATAGTTTCTAACTATCCGAGGGCATTAAAAAGCCCTGGAAGAGAAGGCTTATCAATATTTACAGCTTCAGTTCCTTGGGGGAGGACACCTGTGCGTGTGCCTGGAAGGGGTGGCTGCCCCCGGTCCCTCCTTGCCGGCGGTGGGTGCCGGCACTGGGGAGGATGGAGCGGAGCTGGGAATCTGGTTGTGCTTTGTCCTTAATGCGTCCAAGTGATGTGGGGTAGCAGCGTGTTTGGCTCTGGTGGGGGAGAGCCGAGGCCCATCACCAAGCTGGGGGGGACGCCAAAGGCAGAGCCAGCGTCCGAGCCCGGCAGCGCCGGGGGTGCTGGTCCTGTTGGGCTCCGCTCTCCGCGAGCACCATGGACCACGATCAGAGGAGGCTGAAGGTCATTCACTGAGGCATGATTATGGCTATTACATCCCAATTCCCATCCCCTGCCCTCCCCCTGGCCTAGGCTGTGCTCAGAGCGAGATCCCGTTAACAGCCCTCTGCCGATGGGCGGCCATTTACTTAAGTCTCAATTTTTCATTAAAATAGCACGTATGGCTATCAAGCATCGCAAGGTCACAGGGCTGCATTGTCTCAGCTTAATATGATGCTATTAAGGCTGGACTATAATGTCCCAGATACAGCAAGTTCAGCAGCATAAGATCAAGCATTGGGCAAGACTGCAATTTCCTCCTGTCCTCCTGCTATGATCTTATCAAAGCCTGACTGATCTCTATATACGAAATCGCACCAGAGAGCATTAAATATCGTGAAAGGCTCCGCTTCCCCCGGCCTGCGGGGATGCTGGGTTCACAGCCCCTCTCCCTTTGTGTCGCTGCCTCCCCTCTCCGGCGAGGGCCGGGGCAGCATCGGCTGGTTTCACTCCATCAATGGCTGCGAGTTCATGTTTTATCTTTGCTATTGGTTTTTTTTGAAGCCTGACCTCCGCTCAAGCCCATGTGGTTTTGAGTCTAATTTTTTGCCCAGCTCAGCATCGTGCTGCCGGGTCTCGGCTGCCCTCGTGGCCACCACCGCCGGCCTGGGACCCTCGGAGTGGTGGCCATCACCGAGCTCTGCAACCCCCAGCAACACTTTGATTTCTCCCTCAACTAAACGATACAAGAATAATTCTTTTCTTCCAGCCCTTATCTTCCTGTATCTGCACGCCGTCCCTGTGCCCGACTGCCGTTCCTCGCACAGCAGGGCCCTGCTCTGGGTACTTGGTGGAATGCAGGAAGGGCAGCGAACAGTTGCGGAACAGAGGCAGAGGTAGGAGCAGGTAGACTGGAAACCATCTGGCGGCTTTATTAAGTCATGCAAAGTTACGCCGCTGATTGACTCGTTGGCACTGATATACCATGCTATGTGCTGTGCCCAGATGGGAGGTTTTCAGAGTAAGAAGAAAGCACGTAAATAAAGGCAAGTTTGCGTGCACAGCCAGCCCTGCCAAGGAGGAAACATCTCTCTCGATCCCTTCCCGAGCAGGGTTTGCAGAGCAAACAAACGTGTTGTTTCATCTCGGTAGCACGGAGGCACGCCAGGATCCCTGGCAGCTGAGGGCCGGCGTGGAAGGCTGAGAGAGTTGGGGGGGTTCAGCCTGGAGAGGAGAAGGCTCCGAGGAGACCTTGGAGCCCCTTCCAGTCCCTGAAGGGGCTCCAGGAAAGCTGGGGAGGGGCTGTCTGCAAGGGCATGTGGCAATAGGACGAGGGGCGATGGTTTAAACTAGAGCAGGGCAGGTTTAGATTAGACATGAGGAAGAAGTTCTTCACACTGAGGGTGGTGAGACACTGGCCCAGGTTGCCCAGAGAGGGGGTGGAGGCCCCGTCCCTGGAGACATTCAAGGCCAGGCTGGATGAGGCTCTGAGCGACCTGATCTAGTTACAGATGTCCCTGCTGACTGCAGGGGGTCGGACTAGGTGGCCTTTAGAGGTCCCTTCCAGCCCAACACATTCTATGATTCTATGAAGGTGGTGGCTGCTCCCGGCAGATGTGGGGACGTGACACCGCGTGGACACGGCCGTGCCATGGGGTGGCTGTGCCAGGTCGGCGGCCCCAGGTGAGCCGGGGGACGAGAAGGCAGCCGTGGGAAGGGGCTCACTTGCAAAACACACCAACTGAAAAGTAAAATAGATGCAAAAGCCGAGCTCCTCCGCCATTATTTCCCATTTGAGTCAGAAGAGCTTAAAAGATAATTAGTTAATTGAGCAATGGAAGCCATCTCCCTATAGCTATGTGTCAGCTCCTATTAGCTGCTCTGTCGTGTTTGCTGAGAATACGCAGATACTCTCTGGAGATATCGATCATTTATTTACCGGGCCCCGCGTTTCCCCTTCCCCTCGGGTGGGCAGGGACGGCTGGCGGGGGGGCGGCCGCTCCATCACCCACGCCGGCCCCGCGGACAGCCCTCAGCTGCAATTGTTTTCTAGTGAAAATAGATGTTCCGTATTGATCTCTTTCCTCCACTGGAGTCCGGGGGCCTTCTCCTTAGTTACTCTAATAAAACACAACTAATTAAATTTGTGCCTTGCTTTTTCAATATTGCATTATCCTAATTACTAATTAAGGGGACCACGTGTAAGGGATAGGCATTATTCCCTGCAAAAAATCCCCTAATGGCCTAAATGACATCTCATGGAAAGGAGGAAATCTTTCAGCAAAGGCCAAGACTGAAGCTGGGGAGGGGATCCCTGGGGGCAACTTAACAAGAGGCTCTTTAACTCTTCAGCCGCTGCCCTGGTATTTGCTGAATCACGGACCAGCTGGGAAAGAGCCTGTGAAAAGCTGCCCTGGGCTCGGGAAGCGGCTGCCAGGCAGGGAACCTGCGCGCTTCCCCACAAGGAGAAATTGGGGAGGAATTAAAAGGAATGGGGACGTCTGTGCGTGCCGCCATCTGCCCGGGGAAGCACGTCAGGGGAAGGTGGAGGAACCAACTCTTCAGGGCGAGTGGGTTGCCCACCTGTGTCATGGAATCATAGAATCATAGAACGTGTTGGGTTGGAAGGGACCTTTAAAGGTCATCTAGTCCAACCCCCCTGCAGTGAGCAGGGACATCTTTAACTAGATCCTCCCATGCCGAGCCCAGCCAGGCAGCGTCCAGCCCGCACGGGGACATACCAGCGCCGGGGCTCGTCAGGGAGGAACGAGCCCTTTCAAGCCCGTACACGACGTCCTGCTCTTGTCAGGTCCGTGCCAAAACAGCTTCCTTACGCTCCAAGTGGCGATTCAGTACACAAAATTCAGTACACAGAGGAGGCTCTTTGGGGGACTGCTGGCGACAGGGGGAAAGCTTGGCCCTCTGCGCTCCAGGAGCGCCCAGTCATCAGTGGGTGACGAAGCACTGGGCGATGCGCTGAGCAAGGGACACCAAGTAAGAGCCAGGCTTAAACCAGGCCCCCAGGCTCTCAGCAGCCCGGCTTTGGGACTTGGACCGAGTTAAGCTGGCTTCTACGCAAAGACTTTTGAATAAACCCCAAACTTCCTTTCATATGCCCCAGGGACAAAAGATCCGCGGTGCAGGAGCCCGTGCCGGGCTGCGCTGACCCCCTCCCCGCCGGAGCGCCCTTCGCTGGAGTTCACTAACATTTTCATTTCATTTTGTGTGTGAATCGCTTGCTCACGCTCTGGCTGTTCTGGCTTCATAAGTCAGCGGTTCATTTCTTGTACGGCTCTTTTAGAAACATATTTTTTCCCCTTAAATATGTGGCCTGAAAGTGTGAACGGAGATTTATGCTGAAAACACTTGGGAAAGAATAGCAAATAGGTACTTGTTGGAGGAAAAAAAATATTTTGGGCACTATAGATACCTCCTTCAATACCGGGACTCATAAAGAACGTGTTCTGACAAAGATGTAGGGATTTGCCACGTCCCAGTGCAGCAACGATACCCAGCCTTTGGGATGAGCCTTTCCGCTGTAGGGCTCTACTCAGGAGCAGAAGAGGCATCTGACATCTGGGGAAACTGAGGCACCACCTCACCTTGTGCCAAGACAGGGACTGTTAGAGGTCAAACACCTTTCAGATCCTCCTCATTTCCCTTCCCATGGTGATTTACGTGTTGCTTTACGTAGCATTCTTACAGACAAAATTTGGCCCAGGAACCATATAATTAATTGAAATTTAAAAGGACTCCAGACAATATTGATGTCTATGATTTAGCATCCTCTTGGTTTCTATTCTGCTCACAGGTTAAATTGATCATGGCTCCTTTTTGGCTTATTTTAGCTCTCCCTTCCTTGGAGTGATTGAAATCTTAATAATCAAGGAAAATATCGACGCCAAAGTTTTAAGCAATAAACATATAAACAGATTGAAGAGAAGCAGAATGCTCACGTCTCTCAACAGTGAAAATTGTTCCGTTTTATTTTGCTGTAGCAGATGTTAACTTTCCAATAATAAAATAAAATAAAAAATCTAAGGGAGACATTTAGCAAAGTATAGCTTTACGCTCCAGAGTTATCACTCCAATTTCAACTGGGACCATAAAGTTTTATGAGCTATTAAATTGTCCTAAACCTCCTTTAACACACTCGCTCTAATGTTGGAGATTAACCATTTAGAAAAAGGAGGTTACCTTCGCAGAGATCGGGCCATTTTCCTGCGCTCTTATTCAGTCAATAACACTTTTCTCCGGCAGAGCCATTTGCTGGAGTGCGCGGCTGGTAATTAGGCTGCATGCCCCGCAGGTGATGCAGCCGCAGTGGCTGCAATCCCTCCCACCGCGAGAGGAGCAGCAGCAGCAGCGGGACGGATGCTCAGGAGAGCAGAGCTCTGGGCTGAGACTCTGGAGAGCAGAGGTAAAATCTCAGCTCCTTCTCTGGCTGCAGTTTCGGTTCCCTCCATCCCCTCACCCACTCAATGAGGATGCTCGCGATTTCTTCTTTCCCTCTTTCCTTTTCTTTTGGGTGACGAATCCATCTGAACATGGCCTTTGACTATATTTTATTATCTTGCAGGAGAGACCCTTTGATCTTAGCTTGAATCCCCTGGATGCTGGAGTGAAACCGGTCTGTACACAACCCAGGAAAAGGTTAACAGCAATTTCAATTTGCACTTGCAGAGCTCTTTCCAGAGGAGGAACTTAAAAACACTCCAGCCACATCCACGGAGTGTCACAACACCCTCCAGAAGCCCAGTATTATTTTATTGATTTTTAAACAGGCGCAAACCCAGGAGCAGAGATGGCCTGGATCCACAAAACGATCTTCAGCCTGTTAAAGGGGCCTCGTGGGACTTTGCCACTTGTCATCTGCCAAATCGCCACCCTTCATCTCCCTGCCGAAGTGGCGTGTAACCCTGTGGACACCAAACCTCTGGAAGTGTCATTGTTTTGACTCGAAGGTAGCCCAGCTGCCTGGTGCTTTTGGCTGGCCACACCTGGAAACATCTGTCTTGAGAGAGCTGAGCAGCGTGGGGCTGTCTCATGCTGACGACTTGCAGGGATCTGGCGTTCCTCCTAAAATTTCTGCTACAGCTCCTCTTCCACCGTGAGCTCTGGACGTCTCCTGCTTGGCTGGTGTACAGCCCTGCTGGGGGCTGGAGCATGGAGGAGCACCCCGTTGTGGTCCCATCCCTACTTTCCCCTGGTGTTACCTTGAACTTTTTGGGGCTGTATGGGAAGCCATCAGCAGCAGGAGAAGTGGGACCTGCCCCCCCGAAAGTGCCTGGTGGCTACAGCCCCGATGTGTGGGGAAAAGCCAAGCCGGACCCTCTGTCGGGGCCGAGCCTGGGGTTAACGTGCGCGGAGCGAGGGGACGGCGAGGCGCTGGGGAGAGGGCGGCTCCTTCCCGGGAGGAGTTTGGAAAGAAAGGGTAACCCCTGCTCTATTTTTGAAAGAAATGTCGCAGAGGCCTTCTCCTGCATCCTGCTGACGGCCGCTGCCAGGGCTCTGCGGCAGCACGGGGAGGGCTTGGCAGCCCTCGGGGTGGGAAATGTCTCCTCCCAAAAGCCCGATTCCCGTTTCCCCTCTGATAAGATCAGCAAAGACTAGTTTTCCCCCTAAATTTTTTTTTTTTGAAGGCATTTCCTATTTTGAGTCTTTATTGATGGTTTCCCCTAGCTGAGGGCTCAGAGCAGACACCTCCCAAAGCCAGGGCGGGATGTCTCCCCACGCGCACGCTCTCATAAAGACGCATCAGGAGATGCTTTCTGGAGCCTGTGAGAGGAGCAAGCTGGACCCCGCCGTCGGTCTCCTCTATTGTAACACAGCCCATGTTCCAGGTTTGCCTGCTCTGGAGGGTCTTTGCTTTCTTCTCAGCCACCTGCTGCGGTTAAAACCCTAACTGGGACTTCAAATCCATGTGCAGGCAGCGCAACACGCCAGCCTGTTCTGGGGAGCAATGAAGAGGGTTACCTGACTTTAAGAACATGGTTCACCAGGTTCGTGTGCGCTTTTTGTTCTTGATTCAAAAGATGCATTCTGCCATCTGAGATGCCTCAGCCATCAGCAGAAACTGCACCAGGAACAGCCATTTAGTAGAACAAGCCTTGGGCTTCAGAAAAGCTCTGACTAAGCCTATCTCCCCTGGTACAGATGTGTCCTATGTCCTGTATCGCAGAGAAACAAGGTTTGACCGATGCAAGCGTGGAGACTAAGAGGGCAGTCCATCTACGATTAGCTGGAGATTGAAACTTCTGGAGCCATCTCTTTTTCTGCAACTCGGGGAGGGCTCAGAGGAAGAGATCCCTCAGATGTAGCACACTCCGTGCAGTGGACATTTTGATTGAGCAAGTTGTAAGAGTGAGTTGGAGAGATTTCCTAACACCTCTTCCCTCCCCGCACTCCCTCGATAACACGCATCAGCTCTGGAAAAGAGAAAAGCCCCGTTTCTCGCTCATCCCGACTGGAGACAGCTGGCCTGGAGTCAGAGGGGGATTCAGTGGCCCCCTGCCCGAAGGCTGTGAGTTTTCCTCTGCAATCTTTAATTGCCCTCGACTACTAACCGAGATTAGGGGCACCCTAAAAACGCTACATACCCTAATAGAACTCGAGTTAACAGTTTTCTGCTTCCAGAACCCCCTCTCTTGAGTTAAAGTAGCCCTGAGTGAGCTACTTTACCATTCTCTACTGGTCCCTACAGGAGCCACCAGCATCTTCCCAGAACGCAAGCCCCAGCTGGAGCGGGGCATGGTCTTCTATTGTAGCCTCAGTGTCCCACCTCGCTCCGCTGGGGCTCCTGGCCCCATGAAGGTGTGTTGTCCTCACCCTAAAGGGGCTTTTGGTCAGAGAGAGTAAAAGACCCAACACCCCAGGAGGTGCTTTGTTGCTCAGCTGTAACAGTTAAAGGGATGAAAATAAACACAAGGCCGTATTCAAACCAGAGACCTGCCAGCATTTCCAGGCTGCTCATCTGCCTCTTTCCGTTCCTTTGCTTTCCTTCTAATGTATGTAGATGGAGAATGCAAATACCATCATGAGAAAACTGACCTTTTGGCTGAATGTCACCAAGTTCTGCAGCAGTGGGAGTGTTTGCACTCAGTCGTTAGCTTTAGCCTGTACAATTATTTATATATATCCCTGTAAGACTCGATGGGATGACTCAAAAATGGTTTCGACCTTGGTTGTTCTGGTGGTTTGACGGGCTGCATGTCCTTAAATGTTGTGTTGTTAACATCAATGCTAGCCTTTTGAATTAGCAACCCCTAACATGTACCTGGGTCTACCAATGTCCTAGAAAAGCCATCGTTGAATAGCTGGGAAAACCAGCCAGCAGTCTGAGATGACACCTCTAGGAACGGAGTCATCTGAACTCCATTACTAACATAATGTTTAATGTCGGAAACCTAAAATATAAGGTATTCAGACTCAAATTCCTAAGGGACCGTGGTTCCAGAGCTTCTAATTGATGAAGTCAACTTCAAGGGCGCCCCAAAGCATCCCGCTTTGGCCATGAGGAGCTGGGTATGACCACACAGCATGCCGCTCTGGAGTGACGGACATTTTTTCATAGAAATTAAGCACAAAATGCAGCTTTGGTGGCACTTCCAAACCTCTTGGCCCCTCCGCCCATGCCTGCAGGAGTCTTGCAGTGCTTCCTTAGCCCTCGCCTCCCCAGGAGGGGGTTCCAAGGCTGAGTTGGCGTAGTCTCAAACTTTTCTCCTGTATGGATTTCATGCTGGTTTTCTCTGCACCGCATTACAGGCAAGGAGCCTGCCTGGCTGCTGGGCTCCCTCGCTCGGAATACTAACGCTGCGCTTTTGTGCTCGCTCGCCTCTCGTTGAAGCTCTGTTGAATTTCATTCCAGCAGACAGTCTTACATCGTAGGCTTCTTTTCAGCGATGTTAAAATCCCTCTCTGCCGTTCTCGAGCTGGTCGGCTGAGCACGCTGGGCTGAGCTACGTGCATGGAGAGCGGCTCAGGGCACGAAAACCCAGGGGGATTTTTGGGGCGAGCTGCAGGGGACCAGAGATGGAGCTGGGAGCCATCGGAACGGGGTTCTGGAGGCTTGGCCACCCCGGGCGTCTCTCTGCCAGACTCCATCCTGCCACCGTCATTTTGACATCCAGCACCTCCAAACCCTTTCCTCATCCTTTTCAGCCCTTATTTTACATGCCACAGCCATCCTGTCGCCTGTGTCTCAGTGATGTCGCTCGGAGAAATTAGGGCAACTGCTGTACAGGGTTTTTATTAGTATTGCCAAACTCTTTCAGCATTTTTAGAAAGGGCTTGAAAAGAGGCCAAGTTGTTTCTCCTTCTTCTATTTCTTTTCCTCCACCTCCTCCCTCCCCATCCCCCCCCCCCCCCCCCCTTCCCCTTTGCTGTCTGCGGACGCTTTGGGATGAATTAATTTAGACGTGTGGTTTTGAATGTTTTTGGCTCCTGGTTATCGAGCCATTCAGCAGTTCTGGGAGCCTCCCCCATCGGCTGTTATTGAACCAGACAGAGAGGGGCGGAGGAGATGGCAGCGGCCTGATTTGTTGGCTTGTTAGTTCTGCTCCTGCGAACCGTCCATCGGCTCATGTTTCTGCAGGCTGACAGGGAGAGACGGCAGCCAAAATGTGCCTTGCCGGCTGGCTGTGGAGCGATGCCCCTGCACGGGATCACTGCTAACATCTCAGTGGAAGCGAAAATGCATGGTTTCTCTCTATTTTTCCCTTTGCCTCTCCCAGCCTCCCGGCCCCGCTCAGGCTGTCACCCAGCTCTGCTCTAGGATCCTCGTTGGTGTCTCCGTAAGGTAGTTTTAGCCCCAAGGGGAGGCAGAGACGACTGACCGACAGCGATATGCACAGGGAGGAGACCTTCTCTCCGCTCCTTACTTTGATTTCTCCCCCTTGGGGATGCTCAGGCTCCGACAAGCCTGGTCCAAGGGCATCCCTGCCCCGTTCCCCAACCCTGTGGAGACCTCCGTGCCAGGACAGGGCTCGGTGGGCACCGGTGCCATCGGTAGAGTCGGGCTCACTGCTGCTAAAGGACCGGTGAGCTCCAGGCACCACACGTCTGGCTCTCCTGGAGCCTCCCGTAATGTAAGCAGCAGCAGAGATAACCACTAAATCCATCTGAAAAGCACTTCCTACTGGTGCCTCTCCAGGGGGTAGCGCTGAGACCCTTTAATCATAGGGAGGAGTGTTGGAATTCATCATTTTCTCGACTTTCTAGTTAAATTTTAAAAGCCCACCTGAAGCTCTCATTAGTACCCGTCAAGACTTTCTTTGAGTATACTTCTGCTCTGATTTCATCCTAGGCTAATATCTAAGAAAAATATTATCTCTCTGCTTGGCTTCCTGCCATCCCGGCCCTGTTTGTGTTGCAGTGGTGGATGAAGCTGCTCCAGTTTATTTATGCAGCTGGTACAGCCGCCCCTCTCCAGACGAGGGACGTGGCAGGACTCCCCTTGCTCTGAACCCGGGGCCCAAGTTCAGCAGGTGGAAACCCCACGTGGCTTTAAACCACCCCCATGTGCATGCCATGGCTCTGCACACGCTCTCCTCCTGCAGCTCTACTTAGACGCCCCTGCTTTAAACAGCAAAGAAAAAGTGCAGAGCCTTAATTCATGCCATTCATGGGGTGGTATTGGGCACTGGGAGAAAGTCTTTGGGTGCAGAAGTTCACATTTTTCATCCGTTTCATCTGCCTTACACATTAGGTACCAGATTAAAATGTCAGAGGTGCAAACAGACAATTTGAGGGACTGCAGTGGGTTTTGGAGCCTTTGTTTTTGTAATTTAAGCTCAGATCCAAGGAGGTTTTGAAAATGTAACTCCCACTGGTACAATTAAAATCCTCCTGAGATTTACCCTGATGGGAAGAGGGCTGGTGCTGGGGCTGGGCTGGCAGCTCACCACACTGACACCCCCTGGATGGGTTTTTTTCAATTGATCTCTTTGAGAGAGGGTTAACACACCCCAAAACAGGGATTTTTGGCCCCAACTTGTACCACAGCATGGCCTGTGTGGGGTGTGACCACTCTTCTCCCCATCACTGCATCCCGATGCACTCGGGGAGCGTGCATCACCTTTCCTGCGAGCTCAAATCACTCCAGGCCATGGTTAAAATCACAGCGTTGCTCTGGTTTGGGCTTTTTTTTTGGCCAGTGGTACTGCCTGGGCTGCCTGCTGTCCGAGCTGAGTCAGGCAGGCACTGCCGTGGCTGTTTCTGGCCACCGTCCCAGGAGAAGGTTGGGCCACATGAGTAAGTTAACATGAGGTAACCCAAGGTGTGAATTTACGGCGCAGCAGCTGCTCCCTGGCCACGGCCCAAGTGCGCGTTTACCCCATGGTGAATGCAAAGAGCTCTGTGATGGGCTGCCCTGCGGGGACGGGGACAGGGATGAGCTGCCCTGTGGGGACAGGGACGAGCTGCCCGCGGGGAAGGAGCGGGACACGGGCACCGCTGGGCGAACCTCGCGGACCTGGCAGCCCGTGGCAGCGTGCTCGTGTGGCTGCAACATGGGGAGGGCTGGCACGGGGAACGATCCCAAAGCGTTCGCAGCAGGAAAACGCCGCGCCAAGAACTCCGCCGTTAAATTCCCGCTGCTCGCAAGGCTGCAGGAGCTGGGACCGGAGGATGCTTTGATGCACTCATCTCGCCCAGAGCACTTGATGCGGGTCCTCCATGTGAGAGGGGGAAGAATAGAGAGGAATGTGTGAGGGCAGAGGGGAGCGGTGCCGGGGCCGTCGAGTGTCTGAGGTGGACGGCAGTCGAGTGTCTGAGGTGGACGGCAGCGAGGCACTCTGCAAGCAGCCTTTCTCCAGCTGGGTTCCTCTTTTGCAATTCCAGCGTCTTGTTTCTCGGTAATTTATATTGTCAGAGTCTTTCAAAACACTTTAGGGTTGTTTACAACATTGAGCAAGAACATTTTGTCTCATGTCCTCTTCATTCTTAAAGACTCTCCTTTGTCCATCCCCCTCGCTCCCCTCCGCCGGCTCGCAGGAGAAGCTGCTCCCTTGCTCTCTGCAAGCACCATGGGCTAGAAAAGAACCTGCAAATCTAATTGATGTGATGCTTCTTCCTCTCTAATTAGTAATTAGCTCTTCCAATCAGGGAAAAAGCATTTTTTCAATGGCAGAAACTTCCCCGCGCCAGAAATGTTCGCCCATGAGTGCGTGTCCTTGCATGTGGAGTGTGGTTGTGAAGTGCTGGGAGCCAACGCGACACAAACGCCGCAACGAGAAATGGACATGTTTGGGTTCTGCTCCGGCATCCCCACGTCGTCACCTGAGACGGTGGCCCAGGCCACCCCCTGCCAGGCCAGCTCTGATGTTTTCCCTTCAATCACTGAGTGCGAGGAGCAAGCATGTGGCTGGAGCCCAGCAAGAGCTTGGCCTGCAGCAAGCCCCCTCCTCTCCATCCCTTCTGATTTCTGCAGCCCTTTGCACTGCTCTGGCCCGTCTGCATGTCTTGGTTGTCCCTTATTCCAGACACATTGTCCTAAGATCATTGGGAAGACGATTCTCCTATGAAGCTTATGTCCACCGCTGTCCCCATCCCACCAGCAATGACCAGTTTAAAACCTTTGAAGTCTTCCTCAGCCTTGCAGCCTTTTCAAACCCTTTAACATAGGGAAATGAAGCAAAAGAGGTGGAGTCTCTGGGTAGACAAAACCCCTTTGCAAAACCAGCTACTCGTGGGGAATGATAGAATCATAGAATTGCCTGGGTTGGAAGGGACCTTTCAGATCATCTAGTCCAACTATCAAAGCAAGCAAAGAGCTTGCAGGAAAAGAGCCGGCCAAACCTGGCAGCCCTGCCCCGGGCAGCTTTAAGGCAGCCAGTACAGGGGAAAAGCGGAGACCAGCACGATCCCAGGCAGGCGAGAGACCGTAGAACTTTCTGGCAAGTCTTGTACAGTGTGTGCTCCAGCCTGCACCGCCGCAGTCTCGCTGCCTGCGTCCTCTTCCAGTTAGATTAAAGCTTATACACGTTTGACTACCCATGCCACAATAATCCTCCCGTTTGCACTTACCTAAGAAGGCTGGAGTGCTCAATTATTTTGGAGTCTGCTGTTTTACATGCTCTTGGCTTTGATTAAGACTTTTCATCTTTCAGGCAGACATCAAAGTGAAACCTTGAGTTTTCCAGCGCTGCACCGTGGGCTTGGGGTGTTCTTGCTGCTTCCTTGTGATTAGCGGACGAGCTGCCTGGATGGCAAAGCAGCGGTGGGGGGAGCACCATGCCCCAGCGGGCAGAGGAGCAGGAATAAGGACATTTTACCAAAGTCTTACTCCTCCTGCCCTTTTCTCTCCTTCCTTCCTACCCTGCAGTGAGGGGTGGCCCAGCCGGCCCAGCCCACCCACCAAACCTGTTATCACTGAGCACCGTTTCCAGGAGGGGACAAATTTAGTGAGGTCCAGAAAAAAAGCACTAAAGAGTGTTTTGGCTTTCTCATCCCAGGCTTTGGCATGGCCTTCAGCCCCTCGGTGCAATCAGTAGCCTTGTACCAAAGTCAGTAAAGCCATGGAAGCCTTGGCAAGGTGCAGGTCTGGCCCGGTGGGTTTTCCCCATCCACGAAGGCATGGTCCAGCGCTCCTCCTTCCTCTCCCCATTCATTAGCACAACAGTCACAACAGCATTCACCCAAATTAATCCCCATCCCACTTCCATAGCTATCCCCTTGCAGAGATGTACTCCTCTGGAGGGACAGGTAAGAAGCGTTGCCAGGCCCGTTTGTCGCTGTGTCCCCTCATAAATTGCCCTGTAGGGCTAATCATCAGTGACGCTGCTGGGAAACTCATTTAAATACGTTAAGAGGGAAAACAGGGCCGTGCGACTCAAGGATGCTCCCCGACACATGGCATCTGCCTGATGAGAGAGTCTGTCAGGAGCAGCCTGCGCGGTGGATGCTCCCTGCGATGATAACTGTTCGAAGTGGATGAGTTTTCTGTCAACAACTTAATAATCTGCGTCTGCCACGATCCCATGTCAGCCAACACTCCTGTAACGAATGGCTGATAAGGAGGAGGTTAGACCGGGGAAAATGGGCTGTTTTGTCAGCACAATGTTCTTGTCAACAAAAAGACTGTGGAAAAGCTCGCTGGCTCCTTCGGAGCTCGCCCGGGATGATTCACCGGCCCCACAGCCCGGTTAGTCCCGAAGCTCTTCTCCACCAACAGCGACTGCAGCGGAAGAAGCAGCACAAAACCCCTGCAGTAAGCAGATGTGGTTGAACCTCCTCCTAACCCAAGCAATTAGCCTGGGTTTCATCCTGAAGCTTTTCTATCGCTTCCCCACATCTTTATTTTTGAAACTACTGCTCTTGTGTGTCTACAATTTCTTATTATTCCTTGTGAATTCAGTCCATGTTGAAACTCTGCTGTAGCTTTGCCCTGCCGCGAGGAGTCCCGCAGCTGAGCTACCCTCCGTGTGGAGAAACCTTCCCTTTTGTCCTCAAAATCGGTGGGAATAATAAGAGTGAGGACCCGCGACATGGCACGTGTCCCCCAGACCAGGTCCCAGTTCTGCCTATGGATGAGCTGATGCAAACCTGGCACCCGTGGGGTGGAAGGGGTGGAGGAGGCTGCTGCCCACGAACAGCACCCAGTCCTGCAGCTCTTCTTCACCCTGGGCTTGTCCCGGTCCCGCCACGGCTGGGCCATGACGGTCCCATCACCCAGCTCACGCTGCAGAGCTGGATGCACTGGGGAGACCAAGCCCAGAGCCCAGATCTGGAGACTGGCAGGAGACCACCCCATCCTCGTTGCACAACAGGAGCCGTCCCCTGGGCTTCTTCTGGGGAAAAAGAAGGAATTAGCACTCAGGGAGCAAATTCCTCCGTCTGCTTGAGGCCAGGGCTCAGCACTCTGGAATGCCAGAGCGATAACACGGCACGAGAGCGGACGTTTAAAGGGGCTGCGGATGCAAACAGCAACCCCGCGACCTGACCCGGGCTGCAGCCCAAAACGCGCAGCTTTAAGCCACTGTTGCAACCCAGAGCGGTTGGTTGGAAGGACGGACAGCCAGGGCTCAGGTCCTCGGCTGGTGGAAACTTATGGAGCTGCTTCGCATTTAGTGGTGCTTCGTCCAGTTTGTTCGAGCTGAGGATCTGGCCCACTATGTGTAAAATTAGCCACTCATTAGCGTTGCCCGCGATCCCCCAGCGCAAGGGGTGAAATGAAAGCAGATGCCAAATTGCCACCTGGAGCAAATTTTTTGCAATTGAATTACAATTGGCTGGAGACAGCGGGAGTTTCTCGTTCATGTTAACTAACTGCGTAACAAAGCACTTGGAGGCTGCTGCTGCGCTGAGTTTCATACCCGGGTCCAGCACAACTCCCCGCACGTAGCAGCATCTTCGGAGCATCTCCATCAGCCGTTGGCGCCAGGAGCCTCCAGCTGCAGCTGGCAGTGCCACAGGCTCTTGCCTTGCCATCACCCTCCTCTTGGCGAGGAAGCTGGGGTAGGCGGCTTCAGCCAGCGCCGGGCAGCAGTGCCCTGAGCATTAAACTTCCACTTATTCTACCACAGATGGCCATGCCGCACTACGTTCGTTAGCAATGACACTTCCATCATGCACTACAATTTCTGACACGTCATCAAGTAACAGAAAAAAACCCTAAATTGAGACATCCCCTAAAATAAAATTTAAAGCTCTTGTTTTTTTTTTTTTTTATTTAGGAAGACTTTCCAGATTTCGTTTTTTAATGGTTTTCTTCACTTTTGAATACAAATTTTGAATATATTCCCAACTGATATTTTAATGTTTGGGGACCTGGAAGAATTTTCCCTGAGGTACATGGAAATGTTCAAGGTGGCATCAGCAGGGCCTTCCAGGGAACCCCAGCCTCTGTGCCATGGATGTGATCGCCACGAAACTACCAGGATACGTGCCCTGGGTCTCTTACAGCTTTGTTCAAGCAAGGCTGCTATTGGGATTGGAGCTAATTAGCTTAAAGCTAGCCTGGATATGTCTACGTATGATGCAATCCCATTCCTGACTGCAGAGAGATACACCCTGTCACTTTTTGCTGGGAAGTTTTTGATGTGTTTAAGACAGAAAACATTTGTGGGCAGATTTTGAAATGTCGGCAACGTACACCCACGAAACCCAACCTCTATGAAACTTTCTCTTTGCAGGAAACATACTGATGTTAACATTTTTTCATGTATAGCTTCTTGTGTTTATGAAGAACAGTCATGGGATATTCGTTTGAATCAGGCATTTGATATCCATATACACGTAGGACTCCATAGCTCCCAACTCATTTGGTAAATTCACCATTAGCCACATCCACTCATGCGCTCAGTCAGAAAAGTCTGCTACTACAGGATGGAAAATCAAAGTCACTTTTGCCTGGCTCAGAAAGAAGAGTCTTGCAAGCTGCCAACATCTGCTTTCGTCTTGCTGCTTCTGGAAGTGCCGCGGGGAGTGGGGAAAAGGGAGCAATCACGCTGATGGACCCCTAAAAAAAAAAAAAAATCATCTTTCAAAGTAATTCAACCCGACTTCATCCTCAGTGCCCAGGTGAGACTGAGTCATCTTCCCGGTGCAATATCCAGCGCAGAGCGTACGGTCACACCATGGATCAGTCTGGTCCCGGCTGTCGGAGTAGGAGCAGGGTCAGGCAATCACAAGCAACAGCATCGGTAGGTTTTTAGAAGCTCCTGCCCCCTTTCCCAGGGCAAGTAACGGGTGAAGGATGGCAGTAATATGAAGCGCACAGTCCCCATCGCCTGATATCATCAGGCTTCACCCCGGGCACGTTCTAGCTCTGTGCCACAGCTGGGTTTCTCAGTGTGGTGGTTTCTGTACCAAGTCCATGCCCCCTTTTCTCCCCTTCTGTCCCCCCATCGCAATGTCTCGCCCGGCTGATTTCACGCTCACAAGAGATACTGCTGGTTTAAATGCTGGCAGCTGGCAACATTTTCCCTTGGAGTCAAACAGCAAAGCGTCTGGTCTCCCAAGCCAGCCTGGGAAGGTTGGCTTGGCTGGTCCAAACACAAATATTTCTGGCAGGGCATGCTCGCTGTGAGAGTTTGCAGTTGATCTCACTCATTTCCTCAGTGCGAAGGAAACGCAAAGGGATTTTCAGTGGATTCTCCACAACCTCATTTTCTAGATGAGGCTTGCTTAAGCAGGATAGAGCTCAAGGTCTCAAACACTCTGCAAAATCACGAGGCCCCTCTGATGTCACCGTGGGATCAGGAGCCACTCCACCATTGTCAGGGATGAGCCACTCACACGAAACTCCTGGCACCGTCGGGCACCCATCCTTATTTACACAGCTCCGATGTTTGTGAAGGCTCAGAGTCACTCATTTCCTGAGTGGCTCCCTTTAACGGAAAACATGACGTTTTGGGAGAGACACCGGGCCAAGCTGAGCATAAAACTCTTCAAGTCATTTATCCAGGTGAAGCAAAGCTACCTTCACATCCTGTTTTCGGAAAAGGTTTAGGGATTCGGGCAGGTGCCCACATCCTGTTTCATGGGGAGTTGAATGTTTAACCCAATTAGACTCCTTTGGAAAGCCTGATTTAACCCCACGCTTCACTTCAGATGTGTCCTTTGGTCCCACGGAAGCCAGCAGGACTTCTGTACATCGCTTAAAGTTTAACTGACGGTTGCATGAGGGGCCGAATCAAAATCCAAACATTCAGGAGCAGTTCTGGGGCCAAAATTAGCCCTGCTTTTACTCGTACCTGCCTTTGCGGTGGCACTTGTGAATTTGTAGGACTCAAAGCGCTTCGCAAAGACCTCGGCATCAATGTTGACTTCTCCTAGGTGGGAAAAATGAGTTGCAGAGGGTCACCTGAAATGGTCTGGTGAGGTGGTGGGAAGGGCCATGGCCATGTCCTAGCTCAGGGCTCTGCCTCCTGAGGGCACTTCCCCTTGCTTCTGGAGGGGTTGGGACACACGTGGTGGGGCTGGCAGCAGGCTCGCACTGACTGAGTAGATCCCTGATCCAGGCAACATCAGAACAATGACGGTTTCCATGCAGGCCGCCTTGGAGCTGTGGAAGGAAGGACCAGCAAAGAAGGTCTCTGAATGTGTTCAGGTACTGTGTTGCGTACCAAAATGGGAGCCCTTCTGATGGCTCCGGGCGAGGGAGGAGGACGGAGCCTGAAATACGTTTTTAACCTGATCTCAGCACAGCTCTTTCCCTTCAGACTGTTTTCAAAATATTTTTCTCCTTTTTTATCCTTTTCTTTGCGTTGGGCAGGCTGCCAGAGGAGGACTGAGCAGTTTCTGTGTGCATGGATCCAGCTCATTTCCAGGCAGGAGCCAGGCAGGGAGCAGGGAGTAGGTCCCACGTACAAGTCATGCTTATATTCCACAGCCAAATCCCAGGCCCACCTCCCAGCCCGAGCCCCATGTTTGCACTCTACCTCTGGAAAGAGAGGGCTTCATTCCGATTAGAGGACCTGACCCACCAGGGAATCTGGAAAAGCTGTTCCAGATCCATTTCCAAGAGCAAGGTTATCTTTGAAATGGTGGAAATCAGGAGCGTGGCTCTATTGAGGGAGGAGAAGTAGACGCAGGATATAAGGTTTAAAACAAACCCCTAATTTGCTGCATCTTTTTTTTTCACTGAGAACGGAGGCAGCACACACAGAAACCCAGGTTACTTTTACTGAGGATCACTTGCAAATCCTCAGTTTCTGAAGAAGCAACATTAAATCTTTCCCCCTTTTGGCACCTTACCCCTTTTGGGCAGCCACGTGGGCAAATTTCACCCGCCCTGAGCAGTGGGTTCCCATGGTGGCATGTTCTTTTTTCTGAATATATTTATTTTGAAATCTGCCTCTTTAACGGAAAACCTTCTTGCTGCTCTGCAGCAAAACAGGGCCACAGCTTCCCTGGCTTGGGCTGGCTTGGCCACGGCCTTGCAGATGGGATTATTGCTCTCTTGGCAGGAGTCACACAGAAGTAGGTTTTGCAGATTTCAGAGTGAAGCTAGTTCTCAGCATTGCCAGGACGTTGCTTGTACCAAATATCTCTAAGTCAGTCCTTCATGACCATTTAGGTCAACCATCCGCACACTGGGTTGTAGATCTGAGCATGGGATTGAAAAGGCCACAAAACCTCTTGTGGTCCAGTGGTGGATCCAATGCCGTGAGCAAAGTCCCATCACATTTCTGGGCTGTGAGTATGTTACGAAGAGCAACCAGATATCCCAATTCCCTTGGTTATGCCTGAGGTCATCCCAGTACCAGATACATCACAGGCAGTTGGGAAGGGGACTAGGAAACTTGTTTCATGGGTATTGATGTGGGTGGTTGAACGATCAAAATTTGGGGACTGATGCTGAAACAGGCAGGCGCGTTCTGGAAATAGTCTGCTTTGGGTTTCCATCAGGAGATGCCACTTTTTGGAGCTTTTTCTTGCAGCCTGGCACCAACCTGAGCAAGCCTTGGACTTGGCTGTGCGTGTCCTCCTGCTTCGTCACTCTTGCGCGTGGTGGAAACCTCCCGCACAGCAGGAGACGTAGGCGGCACAGCCACGAAGTGCCTCAACACAGACATCTGTTAAAGAGTGTGCATGACAAAACCTTGTAGCAATACAAACTGGCCTGCAAAGAAATAGAAACTAGAAATAGAAAGACATCCTGTGACTCAAGACGTGTGCGTTAGCTGAAGCTGCCGAGCTGCAGTGGCCGGCTTCAGTCTCTGAGTCCATATTGCTGCACTTACAGGAGAAAAAGCCTTTGACGTTTCTCCATTCACCACCGTTTGCTCCTGTACGGCCTCCCTGTGTGAGCTCTGGTTTGGTATTACGGTCATAAGCGCGATGCAGAATAGCACTAACGAGGGCTTTCATGGTTTATCCATGGCTCTCCAAACATGTGTGCCGCATCTCCCCATTTCCTCAAGGGTCCTGAGGCATTTGATGGTCGTCTTCAGTCTCTACTCCCTCTGGACTCCTGATTGTACGGACATTTCAATTACAATTACAATACTAGTAAAAAGGCCTTCTGGCATCCCCGGTTATGAATAAACCTGACCCTTCTGGGAAGACTAAATCCAAAATTTCAGAAGTAAGGTCTTGAGGTCAAGGGCTTGGCAAAGAAAAGAAAACATCCCTGTCCCCCGGAAAGGCTGGGGCAGGGCAGACTCCTTCACCCCCAAGCCAGGATGAAAATCACAGTCCTGGGAATTCCTTTCCTGAAGGGAAAACTCAACATTATCCTTTGCTTCAGTCTTATCAAAACATCTTGCTTTGACACAGCACGATCGCCTAGGACCATGACAGTCAAATCAATATGCTTGCAAGCCCTCTAAAGGAGTGTGATCTTTTCCAGCTCCAAATTAAGCAGAAGTTAGTCCTTCCCCGCAACATGTTTTTGTGTTGCCGTAGGAAGCCGAAAGGCCGCTCTGTCAGGACTTTCGATTAACAAATCTGCCCCCGGCAGTGTCCCCAGCAGCACCCACTGAAGGCTTCTAGCTCTTTTAGCTGTGTCCTCGCGGGTGAAGCTGTCCTTGCATCCAAATTACAGGGGCCAGAGGGAGCTGGGGATTTTCTTACACTCAGATCCCCTGATAATGGCTCCTGAGAGGATCTGGGTCTCTGCTCAGCCTGCGAGCCAAACCTGTTCTGCTTCCCCAGGCTCAAAGCTTCCTCAAAGCCCATCACAAAGAGCCATTGTGGGTCCTGCCCGTGGCGCGCCTCGCGCAGCCATCGTTGGAAGAGGCACCTCTTGCCCACTTAGCCGGGAGATAAAGGCTGATTTGTCGTGAGTGGGAGGAAAGCATGGGCTGTGCGGCTGCCAGGTTTCGTGGTACGTGGTCGCCCGCTTGTGCTGCGGCTGCTGGGCCGGGCAGGCGAGTTTGCAGAGCTCCCCGGGATGGGGGAGGCTGCGGAACGGGGACCCCCCGGCTCCCTCCTCCCCACCTCCCTGCTGCTCTCTCTCCAAAGATACTGCATTTCCAGCCGCCTGACAAGCAGGGATCAAGGGGATGTGCCACAGACACTGAGCTAGCCAAAACCGTGTGAGCCTGTGCCCTCGGGGGCGAAGGCAGCCCCCCCAGGGACTCAGGCTGTGGGTGCGTTCATGGCTCCGGGCCCAATGGATTGAGAGGGAAGCATTCCTCCTCTCCGCCTTGCCTCACCTGGGGATGAAAAACAAGGACCCCCCCATTCTCCCTCCCTCCCTCCCTCCCTCCCTCCCTCCCTCCCTCCGAGCTCTGTTTCTGTTTTGGTGTTCTCGCCTCCCCCAGCCCTCTCCATCCCAGCCCTCCTGGGGCTCAGCTGTTTTTCCCGCAGCGCAATGCTGTGAGTGGGTTCAGAAACACCCCCTCCAGCTGGGCAAGCCCCGGCGGCTCCACACGCCCTGGGTCTGTCTGTGGGCTTCGGCTGCGTGATGGGCACGGGCATCACAGAGCCAAAAAATGCAGCGGGGGCTGCGCTGGGTGGGTCCTTTTCTATCTGTCCTGGCTTCGACAGGGGGCAAAACCTCAGTGTGAATCCAGCAGGGAAAAGCCCGTCACAGCTGGCTGCAAATACCATTTTGCATCCTTTGTAGGGTGGCTTTTGCTGCCCGTACTGACCCGGTGTGAGCCTCCTAGCATCCATCACCTGTTAAGCTGGCCAGTAACCCCAGTCCCTCTGCCTCTCTGGGTCTGGTGGGAATAGGCTGCTGGATTCAGGTCCATCTTCTGCCTTCGTGCCTTTCTCCTTCCACTGGAAGAGGGGGCTTGTACACGGCTGGGTACCAAACCTCACCTGCGCTCCAGCAGCCTCCAGTGTCTCAGGGCTGCCCTGGGGTGGAGTGGGGTCAGGGTGAACCAGTCCCTGGGGACACACACTCACATGCCAGGGGACAACAGGTATCATCCCCAGCATCTCAGCCACCTCTTCTATCCCCACCATCGGCTCCGCTAGACTGGGGGCATCGCGAAGGAAGGAAAACCAAGAAAGCTTAAGCATAGGCGCTCATGCATCACTGGACAAGTCAACAGCAACACGTCCCAGCCTCTCCTGGGTGACACAAGGCCACTTCATCCTAGAGTTGGCTCAATCCTCACTCTCTGCTCTGGTTGCGTGGTAGATGCTAGTCAAAAAGACACGCTTCCAGGGCGATATGGCAGATGTTGCGCTCCTGACAGCTTATTGCTTGCCCCGAGTGCTGCTGTAGCGCCGGAGGTTTGGAGGGTAAGTGACTATAACCAGCTGAGCAGACTAATCACCCTGCAGAAATGCACTGCCTGCAGTGGTGTTTTCCTGCCTTACCAGTGCAAAACTCAGAGTAAAGATGCACGGCAGAATGGCAGGGAGGACCCTCCCCAGGACCCCAGATCCCACTTACAGATGGCTGCCGTCCGTGTGGTGGTCCTTGACAGAGAACCTGCCCCGTCGCGGGGCTGGCTGCTGAGCAGAGGGGAAAATTCCAGCAAGAGCTAAATTGCAATGGGGCAAGAAAGGACCCAGGGCGACGTGGAGGATGAGAGAAAGATCTACGTGGTGGGTGAGGTGCCCTGCAAGTCACACCGAGCTGCTGGGGGCTGTGTGGGGGCAGATGCTCAGCAGGCTGGGTTTGTCAGCGGTGGCTCAGCACGGCATGGACCACAGCCGCAGGTCCCGGCACGCAGCCAGGGCCGAGTATCTGCTTGCAAAACACCCAGAGGAGACACCCAAGAGAGAAGCTAGACCAGCCTTGCACCCAGCCCTGAGCAGAGCTGGACTGTGGAGGTTTCAGGGAGCTACCCACGTCCTGTGCATGAAAGCCCTTTCACCGCCCTGGCCGTTAAGTCTGTCCTCCCTGGACGTCTGTCCCCGATCGATCCTCTGCCTGCTTAAAACACTCCACAGTGCCCGCGCCCTTTGCCCGCTGACAGCGTAGCACTGGACTTCACCCCGAGGACACTGCTGCCAGCGAGACGATGCAAACTTGGGCTTGTGCAAACAGCTGGAGGCATGGACCTCCATGCGTGCCCCTTGGCGTGCTGCCCACCAGCCGGGCTGTCCCCAGGGCTGGGGAAGGGCTGGCCACCTCCAACCTGCCCAGCGCCCCAGACGACATGTCATGGCCTGGGAAGGGGCACAGGAAGACATCATCAGGCTGCTGCTAATAAATGGATTGCGGCTAATGTGGAACAGTCCCTTGAATAGTTTCCTGATGTTGAGTTGCTGCTGGCAGGGTTCAGAGGGAGAGAAAGCTCCAGGGCTGCTGGGGGATCTGGAGCTCATTTCAAAAGGGCACCATTGAGTCCCTTTGGTCAAAAATTGAAGGTAGCTTTCGTGCCGTCAGTCCTTGCGGGAGAGAGACCCCATGCTATAATGCAATGTAAGGTGGGAGCAAATTCTTTTCCATTCGGGTGGGTTGAAACAGAAAAAAGAAGACAATGTGGGTCCTCCAAAGAAACAGTGCACATGTGCTGCCATACCAGAGGGAGCATGTGTCTCTGATTTACATGCAGTCTGGGAAGTGCCACATCCGCCTTATGTTTGGAATATTTTGGCTCTCCAAGGCCTGAATTTAACCCCTGCCCTCTCCTCCCTCCTTCCTCTTCCAGCAGAGCCTGCAGCATCGCTGCTCTTGCTCCTTGCGTGAGTTCCCGAGAAGAGCTTGATGCAGGAGGAAGCACAAGGAGGCTGACGGACCGGAGGGACTCCCATTTCGTGCAGGTGTGTGTCACCTCATCTGGGCATGTCACGACAAAGACCCAAGAGAAAGGAAGCCACAGCAGCTAGGCAAGGCTTTCAAACCATCGCTGCTCTGCTTTGAGCTACCTGAGTTGGCCAACTTCTTAAGGAGTGTGCCCGCGCACCGGGAGACATCATTGCTATTCGTTGAGTAAACCCAGAGAGCGGTGATGTGTAGAGATGATTTAAGAGCCATTTCTTCTTCTTTCAGCGTGGAGTCCAGCTGGCATAACCCCTGGTCAGTGGGATGCTGAAGGATATGGCACAGGAGGGGGAAGTAAAGGCAGATATTTCTAATGATTGTTCTGTGCTTTTCCTCTGTGTGCTTCCAGAAAGGACTTCAGCCTGAAAAAGGATGTCAAGACAGGAAGGATATTGAGTTGGCTTCGGCTCTGTCGTACAAATAGCTCAAGTGACCTTTCTCTAGCAAAACACCAACTATCGTTGTATGGATTTGCTCTAAAGAGTTGTCAGCTCTGGAAGAGTGCAGCCATTTCACCAGCAGGTCGTGCAAAGACGGATAGACAGACAGACAGATGAATAGGTAGGCAGATAGATAGATGGTGTGTAGGGCAGAGAGAGAAATAGAGGCAGACAAATGCAGCCTTCACAAAACCTTGTTTTAACTGCCCTCATTTATAACGTAGGTTTTGTAGGCTTTGATGCCGTTGGAAGGGGACTTCATGTATCTTCACACCATTCCTGAGTGTGGCAGTATTTGCACAGTGTTAATGTCTCAGGCCTGATCCTGTACTCCTTCCCTTCCTTTCCCCAGCCAGATGGGGAAACTGAGGCACGTAGCAGCAAAGTAACTTCTAAAGGTCCCATGACATGTGGGACGCAAAGCCAGGCATGGCATCCTGCATCCTCCCTTCTAGCCGTTGCCCCTCGCTGTGTTGCTGGTTATGATCCCTGTCACGCCTCTGAGAAGATGTCACCTCCTTTAAAGGCTGGTGAACACCCACCTTCGGGAGCCTGTGTGTGCATGAGTCATGCAGGAAGAGCCGAGAGTCGCGAGGTGGGAGCTGGGCACTTTCCAGGAAAAGCTGGGCTGAAACCACAGAAGCCATTTCCTTGCCGTCTCGAGCCATTATCCCCCCGCCAGAAACGACTGCTTTGCACATGCCGAGCCCTCCCGAGGTTGAGGTTTGCTCCCACACCTCCTTGCCGCGGAGATGCCGCTTGCCCACCCTGTGGGTTGCTCCCAGAAGAGCGTCCTGGCGTGAGGGCGACCATGGGACCATCGCTGCCTCATTGCTCGTCTCACTCCTGCAGCTTCCCTGGGTTAACGACCCCACTCTGCGTTGCTGCCCTAAGCTTCTCGCTCAGTTTTAACCCAAATCAGCCACCACCCACTAAGAAAAATCACTAGGTCCCATTCGGAGGGAAGTGGACCTTTCCTGTGGGCTACAACCCCTCCGGCTTCCAGGCGAAAAAATCCAAGGCTCCAGGCTCTTCCCACCAAAGAACAGGCACCCTTGGCTCCAAGTGCAAATTTTACAAAGTTCTTCTCTCTTCTGGACCGAATTATTCCCCAGAACATTGCAAGATTAGTAGAAAAATGGTATTGGAAGAAGATGGCTTGAGTTCGCTATTGAGGGAGGTTGTCGTGTTTCCTTGTGGCTGAGGCGGCAGGGGTACAAACGCTAATTGGGGTAATTCGCCCGTTCCTCATATGCAGGAGAGGTGAAACAAAGGAAAAAACCCAACACCCCAGCTCTTGGGACAGCACCGCACTGCATTGCTTTTCCTGGGCGGGACTGTATCCCCCGGGCAGCAGGAGAAACCGACCCAAGAAACGGGTCCGTTACTCTGAGCTTGGCTGCTGGCAGGTAGCAAAGATTGTCAGAAACATTCCGAAAACACCAAAACTGGAGGAATATTTCCTAGCTGCATCTCCCCGCTCTCAATGCGAGATCCTCTTTGTTCGCCGGCCGACAGACAGCAGTCATGTGCGCTCTATAATCATCAAACGGAAGAGACACTTTTAATGCAATTATAATTTAAGCATAAAATATGTCACTTCTGTAGGATTTTTGTTGTCTGGTGCGTAATTACTTTATGGCACTATAAAAATATATTACATTATGACGCCTTGCTGGGCTTTGCTCAAATAATTTATAGCACAGTAATAGCATGGAACAATATTCAAGACCATTGTATCCAATCTAGCATATAAATAAAAATTGTGGAAAATAATGATCTTGGTTAAACGCTCATTTAATTATTTTCCAGTCTTGGCTAAGTGTTTTTATCCCAGTTTCATTCCCACATCCTCACCAGATTATATGCAAAATATCTAGAGGGAGTCTTTTTAAAGCTCAAAGAAAACAGAGCTATGTATGGAATTTTTTTTATACGCTGCCATTTCCAAACAACTGGGAAGAAGAAGAAGCAGCGTTTGCTGCAGGTCGACTGGAATTGAAAAAAACTTCCAAAATTTCTTCCCAAGCAATATGTTGAAAACCTTTTCATTTCAAGCCCACCGAAATGTTTTGCTGGCTTCAAAAACCAACCCCCTTCCTTCTGCTTTTGAGGTTCTCAATGTTGATGCCCTTGAAACAAAACGTTAGCGACCTTTGAAGCAAGATGCTGATTCAAAAAACCCAACCCCCTTTTTTGCCTTAAAAAGAGGGAAGTGAAACCTTTCTCTCCTTTCCTCTCAGCATCCCTCCCCCGGGCGTCTGCTCCGACCACAGGTGGTAAAGCGTTTCCCACCTGCCCGTCCGCTTCCCTTCCCCGAGCAGCCCCCCCGGGACACGCTGCCCAGTGGTACCCCATCCCCTCCCACCAGCAGCCTGTTCTGGGGCGTCCGCACAGATTTGCGGAGGGGAGGGATGCTCTGCATCCTCAGAGGGTTCAGCCCTCCGGCCGCGAGCGGATTGCCTGTGCTACGACCATTTCACTTATACTTCAGTGTTATATCTAGCAGGTAAACTATGGGTGGAGAGGGGAGGAGATGTCAGGCAGGAAAACTCCAGGGAAAGCAAGCCTCGTTAGCAGAGGTTAAAGCTGAATTTACAGCTCACGAAGGATTAGGAAGACTCGCTCATATCGTAGGGCCTCACTGCCAGAAAGCAGTAACACTTTCTCTTTTAATCACACAATCGTAGAATCGTTTTGGTTGGAAGAGACCTTTAAGATCATCAAGTCCAACCGTTAACCCAGCACTGCGAAGGCACCACTAAACCATATCCCTCCGCACCACATCTACACCTGATGTCCATCTTTTCCTCTGTCCGTGCATGTGCACACGCGTGGGAAGCTGTCGCGGCGTTGGGGAGAAGCACAACTTGTGCCTCTGTCGCGGGAAGGTCACCCCCCGCTTCAGCTGTCGCTTTGCCCGGTGCAGAGTTAGGACGGGCTCAGCCAAGGGGCTGAGACACGGCCCTGCCTGCAGAGCAGCAACCGGGTCTGAAGACAAGGATGGAGGGGCAAGAGCTTGCGAGGTGCTCCATCCCTGCTCCCCAGACCGGCACGCGACCCTGCTTTGATGCCACGTGAGAAACCAGTAACAGCCATTGCCCTGGAGGTCGCAGGGTGCTGCTGCAGGCGAGGGGATGGGGCAGTCTGGGGCTGAATCCCAGGGATGCCCTGGGGTGAAGGCACCCAAGCCAGGCAGGTGGAGGGATGGGACAGTTTGGGGCAGTTTGGGGTTCTGGGATGAAGGCACCCAAGCCAGATGAGGGGGAGGGATGGGGCAGTTTGGGGCTGAACCCCCAGGGCTGCTCTGGGGTGAAGGCACCCAAGCCTTCACCCAGGTTTGCAGGCAGCTGCCCAAAGCTGCTCCAGCGAGTGACCATCTGGAGCTCGGGCAGCGTCCTGGGAAGGTGACAACCCCGGCGAGGAGAGGGACGATGCCACGTGGAGGTGCCCTCCCTCCCCCGGCAGGATCTTCCCCCCGAGGTCCCTCCCCTGCCTCCCCCATCCTCTTCCTCCTGGGTCTGCAGGGAGCTGGGACAAGGATCTAAAAATAGTGGTGGGCCCTGTATATGCATCTTCAGCAAAGAGACTCATAAATGCAGCCAGGACTGAAAATCAATTCTTTAAAGCTGAAATCAATAACAATAACTAATATTAATAGTGATTATCCTTTCTTTATTGCACTTTGCAGTTGGAAATGAATTGTTTTTAAGGATTAGCGGCAGCTGAACTCTGTAATGCAATGTAAGGCTGAAGATTTACTATGAAAACACAGCTTATGAGGAAAGACCCATTACCGCTGATGGAATACGCTTTCGAAATAGCCTCAGCGACGGACGCCGCTGCTGCTGAGCACACGGAGCCTCAGAACCTGAAGTCGGCAGCGGGTTTAGATTTCTGGCAGGAGACAGGGATTTTTGGTCTCTAACCCCGTCTGGTTTTCTCGCAGTCTGACTTTTTAGTTCACAGACATCCCAAATGCATTTTCATTTTTGGTATCTTTTATCTGAAACAGCTTCAGACATGCAAAACTCTGGGGGGGGAGGGGAGGAAGAAAGGGAAGTATGTTAAGCCAGCCATATATATATACGTATATTTATCTGAGTCAGCCATACATATATGAGACAGCGGTGTCTGGAGCTATCGGCTGCGTGTGTCAGAGTTTCCAAAAAGCAGAGCACATTAGGTGTGCGCCGAGCACTTTAGGAAAGTCTGGTCTCGAGCATCCCCATGGGGGTCCCCCAGCGCCGAAGCACTTCTGCAAACCGCCCGCTCCGACAATCCGGTTTCAGGTCTGTGTGAAACTCTTCTCTCGGAGCAGAGGCAGCACCTGGAGGCACCGGCCTCCATTCTCACGTCTCTGCCCATCCGCTCCCGGGCCAGCCCTCACCCCGCTTCTTGCTCCTGTCTCCTGTCTCCAGAAAGCGGCAGATACTTCAGATGTTGGGAATAGATTTTGATTTATTTGAATTTCTGTACATGAAAGCCAGGAGGCCTTTTCATATACAAAGACCGGCAGAGCAGCCACCTGGTAGGCATGGGGCTGGTCATGGCATTCAGATTGCCCTTGACCTCAGTTTTTCCTAGGAGAAGGCAACGTCTTCTCCAACGTCTTGGTGTGATGCCACAGGCAGAGTGGCTGTGGCACAGCCAGTGCTGGGTGGGGAGACGGGGCTTTAGCGTGGTTCATTGAGCACCAGGGATGAAGTGCAGCACCCTGCCCGGACGGGATTTCTTGGCAAGGTAACCCATCACCAGCACACCCACCATCCCAGCCTGGAGAAAGTCTCGAAGGTGGAGGACTCCATCTGTCTCATTGACATGTGGCTGTATTTTCCCAAAGAGATATTTGTGCTTATTAAATGTGGACCCTAAAAGGTTATAGAAACATAGAATCACAGAATGGTTTAGGTTGGAAGGGACCTTAAAGACCATCCAGTTCCTTGCTCCAGGCGTGGCATTTTCTCACCCACACGATTCAGTGGGACGGGGTTGAGGCTGCCATAGAAATTCAGAAAAACACAGCGGGTGAAACCCCACCTCTGTTGGGGTTGGTGGAAAATCTCCCGCTGAGCTCAGGAAAGACGGGACTTTACCGTTCTGGATGGCATCTCTTCCCCCAGCATGCTGAACCCTGAGTCCGCTCGAGTGTGGAGCTCCTGGACCTTTGAGTCTGGGTCGTTTACTCAGTTTTCTTTTTAACACTGTGGAGTTTTTTACTGTTAGCTAAATGGTAAAGACAGGCAGAATGAAAGCCTTTGGCAAACAGCAATAGATCAGTGGCAGCTGGCATGAGCAGACTGATTGTATCGCATTATTGATCTCTGTTAAAGGGGATTGACATTTTTCACCTGGGAAGGTTCTTTTATTTTTATTGAAAAAATGGCCTTTTCTCTGGAAATAAAATTGGACTCTCACCTCCATTTTTCTCTGCCATTTTAATTCATAGTTGCCTTCCAATTTTATAAAGGTTTTCATCATATTTATCCTAACAATTTTGAAAATCTGTGTTTCAGTCAGAAAACGCACTTTTCATCCTGGTAACTAAAGCGATAGCCATGTCCAAAGTGAAGATAACTCGGACGGCTCAACATTTTCCTCAAAGTTGTTTTTCTTCCCTCGCTTGTGCCTCAACTCTTTTTTCCACCAAGGCCCTTCAGCCACCTCAGAAACAGAAGCACGGGGAGCTTTCCCGGTTGGGTTGAGCAGTTCTTGAGCTCCCTTACGTCGGTGCCAGCCTGGAAAGATTTATTAATGTTTCGCTGAGCCTGGCATGTGGTGTGCAGATGTCTCCAGACTGGCTCAGCTTTGAACTTGCTCGAACAATTCAATTTTTTCAGTTGTGCATCATTGCTAATTTCCTCCGACTCATCTTCTGAGGGCGGGGGTCTGGAAAGCAGCTTCTTTTTCCCAGCTCAGAGGAAAGAGCCCTCCCTGGGCTTCAGGAAAGGAAGATGGTGGCCGTGTATATGGACCACCTTGGAAAAAACCTAAAAAGACCGTGGCCTGCGCCTTGAGATGGCAGCAGCAGCAAGGCTGGAGATGCATCATTCTTGAGGGAACCGAGAATCCAGCTGGGAAGGAAGACTGGCTCCCACTTGGGGTAGGTGAGAGTGCCAGGAGGATGCACCGAGACGTGCAGATTCACGGGACTGTCCCCTTCCCTCTGCTGGGTGGCAGCTTGCTGAGATGCTCCTGGCCACATCATACTTTCCCCATGAGTATGTTTCACAGCTCAAATGAGTCATGGTGAGGGGCAGGAAGACACGATGAACTCCCTTCTAGCACCCGCAGCACCGGGCATCTTCCAGATCTCAGCTCCCAGCCACCTGGGCTATTTCGTTCCCAGCTGGCAGAGTGGGAAATA
Source organism: Larus michahellis (assembly GCF_964199755.1). Classification (NCBI taxonomy): domain Eukaryota; kingdom Metazoa; phylum Chordata; class Aves; order Charadriiformes; family Laridae; genus Larus; species Larus michahellis. The sequence continues at coordinate 12,398,434 of NC_133910.1, read as the reverse complement.
CAGGTGGAGACAGGCAGGAGCCACAGCCAGCGCTTCTTTACCCCGGGTTTTTAAACACACCTGTCCTGCTGAAGAGACAGGACCTTGTGAGGTTTGGGATGCACCGCAGGCGATGAAGCCCGGCGCTAGGCGTGCACACGCAAACCCAGATTTTAGAAAGGAAGTGGTTAGTGATTTTTTTTTTTTTTTTTTTTTTAAAGATCTGGGTCTTCCAGCTACCTGCTTCGCATGGCCCGCCCCGCGCTAACGAACGGCGCAGGAGGGAGAAGGAGGGAACAAGACATGGGGGATGGAGAGGGAGACAAAGGAGAAATGAGATAACATGGGGATTGATCTGTCCAAAGGTTAAGAAGCTGAACTTATTTAACTCCTGTTAGTTTATTTATTGTCCCTGAGTTATATTTGTGACTGCGACTGAGCAGATTAGCGCGGGATTGCTGGGTAGATTTAGAAAGCTTCGGTGTTTTTCTAGCTCAATGTGCGTGGGGGCATGTGTCCATGGCATGTGTGCCTTATTCGCACTTTTCACCAAGCAGTCCCTTTCCTGCTCCCCTTATGGATGAACGTAAAGCACTCGTCTATACAATTAGAGACAGAGAAGGGAAAAAAATTTCCTTGCTCATCAGATCAGAAGCTAAATTTATGCAGGGTACAACACATGCTCTTTATTATACCATGAAAGCAGTGGGTAATAATTCCTCTGTCCCCAGAAACAGGGACACTCACTGCAGTAAAAAAATAAAATAAAAATATAAAAAAATCCTCCCACTGGTGGTAAACATATGCGTCATGCAAGATTGATAGAAGCTGGAGCTGGTAAGTACTGGATGTGGATGAGTAATGTTTGTTATGGCCCTGCTGGCTACCGGGCACTCTCGGTAGCAGAAGCTGCAGAGAGAAGGAGCAGCCCGGTGGGAAGGACCGTCTGGTGGGCAAAGGGCCCGGGAGAGACCCAAGGTCCCTTCCAAGCCTGGCTGCAGGCTGGTGGGGTGACCTCGATGGGCGTCCCCATCTTCCTCGCAGCCCTGGTTTCCCTGGGGGGGCCGGGGTGGGTGCAGGGGGGGTTGCAGGGGCTGGTCTCGGCGTGTTTCTCGCAGCCCCCTTTGCTGCCCGGGTCAGCAGCGAGAGCGGAGCCCGGAGAAATCCAAGAGAGCGGGCGGGATGTCACAGATCAGGAGTGAGGTGCATTAGTCAGATGGCTTGGCTAATATCTCCTATTACATCAGTTTCTTTTCTTTCTCTGTAAAAGAGCCACAAAAAACAATGAGTAATTTCTCTGCAGAATATTCATCTTTAAAAAGCCAGGCCCGGTGCTTCAGCGCTTCCAGCACATTATTTTTCTCCCTTTGACTATGAGAGTGTGTCTGGTGTGTAAACCCAGCCGGGAAAAGCTCTAACTGGGGGAGAGAAGGGCGCAGGAGAGGGTGTCCTGGGCTGGGATGGGGGGGTCCCCGAAGGCTGGGTGGGCAGCCCGGCAGCGGGACGGGGCTGCCAGCAGCTCCGCTGTTTGCCGTGGGTACAAACCCTTTCACGCTGAATGAGCAACTGCAGTTTTCTAGTCACCTCGTCTGTCTCCTTACACCGGGGGGTTAAGCATCCCTTCTGCCTCGTGCTCGACGCCCCCCCGCCTCCCCATCCTCGCTGCCCTGCCCTGGTGAGTCATCCCCTCGCTGGAGGTAGGGGTTATTTTCCACAGCAAACCCGCTTCCTTTCCAACGGAAAAAGTACAGAGAGTGAAGGGACAACCAGGTCCACTGGTCGCACCTGGGTGGCGGATGACGTCTTTTTTTAATTCCAAACTCACCTTCCAGGCATCTATTTATGTCACTGTGGGAAATCAGATGGCACCTACCCCTGTTTTGGGGCATGCCAGAGTCTAGGGGGCACGGGTCATCCCTCCCCGCTCCCACCAGCAGCCATGCAGCAGTGGTGCTCGTGGCCAGCAGGGTTTGGGGGGGTTACGGTGACACTGCCCCGGGTCCAGCCGAGCCGGGTCTTGCGCTTCCCTGTGCCTGGCACCGCTGTACGGAGAGAGGAGCCTGGGGGTGGGGGGGTCTGGTTTTGGAGCTTGGAGGTGTCGGGTCCAGGGTTTGGGGCCGGGTTGTGCTGGGATTAAGAAGAGCCATTGCCCAGAACGTGTTGATGCCAGGCTGGGGACAGCACACCGCTCGGAGGGGACCGCTGGTCCCATTCATCTGGTGACCCCGGTGGGTTTTCTTTCCTTTGTCGCACAGGGGGGCAGACGCTGGACCAGCAGCAGCCCCGAAACGGTGAGTGTTTACAGCAAGAATGGAAATGTGCCCCACGGCGGCTGCAGCCGGCATAAAGGCAGCAGTGTGAAGGGACGCCGCGCCGCCGAACTTCAACTTGAAAGAAAGTCCAAACCACAGCGTTGGAGCCAGGTCCCAAGCTCCCTGGAAGCAAGCTCCCTGGAAAAATCTCTTTGCCTCCTCCTGCCGCGGTGCCACCACCAGCTTTCCTGCAAGCACAGAGGGAGAGCTACTTTTTATAGATGTAAAAAAAGTCACCAGCCGTTTATTTTATTTATGGAGGAGACAGATAATTGACAGGTGGCTGTCTGAAAGAGATGAAGCCCTCCAGCTAAACACTGCAGCTCCAGCAAGGGTACGAATGACAGAGAAATGGCTCCAGAGGTGATAGACTTGTTACTTTTAACACGGCGAGATATATAAGAGAACAGGGTTGAATCGCAGTTCAGAACAATCATACCTAACCACTGAACTAAATAAAACCGATGATTTCATACGGGTGTCTACAGCAGCCTTCGACTGAGCTTGAATTAATAAGCATGTTGTTGCCTCCCAGAGGGTCTTGCAAGCCCAAAGGGCCCTTTTTTAGGGCTTGAATACACCCCATCCCCGGAGCAGGAGCCGGCAGGAGGGCCAGCGTTGTGCCGACCAGCGATGCCAAGCAGGGGTGACGTTTGCCCTGCAGCAAAGCAATGTTTGCTGCGTGCCGGGGAGAGAACGGCAGAGAGCAGGACAGCTTTACTGGGACCAGTGTGCTGGGCTGGCCGGTTCTCTTATGTCCCACAAATTGCAAATATCAATCTTTCCTTGCTTGTCTTTTTTATTTCTTTTTCCCTTTCTTTTTTACTTTTTTTGGACCAACCTGCCTGGGACTTCGAAGCGGACAAACCTCTTCCAGGCCTGGACCTTGTGCCCCGGGGTGGATCCGTGCCTATTTCTAGGATATTCAGTATTATCAGCTCCTGACTACTCTAAACAAAAACAGAAGCTTAAATATTAACCCCCCCGCAAGCACACCACCACAACATTCAGCTACCCGAGAACTGCCTTCTCCTCATATGAGAGATTTCCTTGTGTTTCTTAATCAACCTCAAACTACTTTTTTTTTTTTTTTTTTTAATGTTTACTCGAGTTTCCCCCCTGCAGGGCAGAGTAACATTTACGATGTAAAATTACAGAGGCTATTACTCCGCGGTGCCGCACACCGCGGTGATTCAGCGTCAGGCTGGGATCGAGGGAACAACTAGAGCCTGTTAGCCCGATCCCTCCGCTCTCCCACCGCCGCGTGGCTCCGCAGCAAATCAAAGTGCAACAAATGGCTCTGCATCAATTCTTCGAGGAGTCCTGGGCCTTGTACGTTATCTCGAGGGCAGGGAATATGCTATAATAAAAGGCGGCTTTATTGCCAGCTGCAACAAAGCCAAGGATTCAGACACGTATCGCCTTGTGGGTTCATTGTAAACTCCCTTTTATGGCCCTTCCAGTTTATTGCTAATAGAGATTTACAGTGGGAAGAAGGGGCCGTGCGCTGTAATTAATACTGTTATTAGCCTGGGTGGGTTCGATGTAACGAGCAGCGCGGTGGCACTGCCGCCAGCCTTGGCATTTGCCCTTCGTTACCCAGCCCTGGCAGTGGGACGGGGACGGGGAAGGGCTGGTTTTGGCGTGGCAGGGCTGGTGTTACCAGCCCCTTGCTGGGAGGCGGCTGGACCAAAGTCCTTCCCCATTCAAAGGGACCCGCCGTGGGTTTGGCCACCTGGGGGTGGGACATCACGAGTCACCGTGCCAGTTTTCCTTGCGAGGCTGAGGAAGATTATTTCTGCTCTGGCTGGTTTTCCCCGCAAAGCACACAGTATTTTTTCCTCAGGTGGGAGGGAAGTGGAAGGAGACGGATTATTTTCAACCGTTTCAGGTACCCCTGGACACAGGAATAAATTAAAAGCTGGAAGTCACCAACCTTCCCCGTGGTCCCCTTTTGGTGGAGCCTGTTTTAGTGCACTCAGCCTATGGGGCCGGTGGCCAAACGTGACGGATACAGACAGAGCACTAGATATGGCAGCGGGGACTGCGCCAAAAATATCCCACCCCACCTGCTCAGATGCTTTCTGCCGAACTGAGGCCATTAATTAAAAGTGATTGTTGTTCCTTGTCCATCTCCAGCCTCTGGAAGACTTCTGAGCCAAACTCCAGCCCTATCACCACTGGAGACAATGGAAGTGGCTCTGTTAATATCAACCTGGTTTCCATCACCCACTGGAAACCTTCCACCTTTCTGCTGGAACGAAACCTCAAATGAAGCAAATTTCATGTGGTTGCAGCTTTTTGCTATGAATGTTTCATGCCGCTCTGCGTGGCAATTAAGAAGAGAAGAACCAGGGTGAGAACAGTCCTGCTAATGATTTGCAGTCAGCTCCTGTGAGCCAAGTTGTCTTTGCAAAGCCAAAATTGTATCGTATCAGTCTCCAGAAGCTACCCCAGAAGTTAAACATTAAGTGGTTGAAGTTGCTGGAAACTTCCGTGGTTTTCAACTGATCACAGGTCAAGGATAAAGTCCTTGAGAGCGCCCTTCATCTCAAGCAACTGCCATGAAAATGGCCAAGCCCAGAGAGGGACTAGCAAGGAACCTAGACCATAACCCAACCACACGTGACTGCTCCTCTGGGCAGGCCCCGTCCCGGCTTCACAGAAACAGGAAAAACGTTGCTACGGATGCCCATAAATACAGGAGGGATCTGGGGGGTTGACTGCAAGGTCTCATGGAAGAGAGCATCCAACTCATGATGGAGTTGCCCAGAGAGGTGGTGGAGGTCCCATCCCTGGAGACATTCAAGGCCAGCTTTGATGAGGCTCTGAGCAACCTGATCTAGTTACAGATGTCCCTGTTGACTGCAGGGGCGTTGGACTAGGTGGCCTTTAGAGGTCCCTTCCAGCCCAACACATTCTATGCTGAAGAGCCACCCATTGGTTTTAAAAATCTCTTCCAGCCCTCTAGGCAGTGCCAGCTATTTAGGTCCCAAGCACAAGTATAAAATTTTGTGATTGCCTGCCCCGATTCCACTCCAGGAATATTCCACAAAGCTAAAAAAAGACAAAGGTTGAGATCCGCAGACATTCTGGGGGAAGTCACGGGGAAGTGGGTACCGACCCGCCTTTGAGGGTTTGAGCAAGGGCAGGGAGCTGCTGGCGGTTCCCCGGTCCCGGGGAGGTGTGGGGTGGAGCGTGGGGTTCGCTGTGCTTTTGGAGAACGAGCTAAAAGATACCAGGGTCCTTCTCACCGATTTTAATAATATTCAAGCTAATTAACTTCACCGAGGACTGGAGGAAATTGAATCTCAAGAAGAACCTAAGCTCTCCTTCAGATTTTAAGCCATTTGGAGCTTTTGATTCGAACCTTGTGCTTTTATTATTATATTTTTAAATCTCCTTTTTTTTTCCTCTCCCCCCTGCAAACACCTGGGCCACTTTAGAGGTGATATAACGGTAATAAATGATTCTTATTAATTGGCCGTCAGCTGACAGGGAGCAGCAGGCTCCCAGCTGAACAGAGCATGTTTGTGGGGGAATTGGAGTCAGGTTTGGAGGTGCCCAGCCGGCACCCCGGCACAGGAGCACCTGGATGGGCGCTGAAAGTGGGCTCAGCCCAATGTGGCCAAGGTAGGGGAGCTTTTGTGAGGTTCAATAAAAAAAAAAACTAAGAAAAAAAAGAAGCATTTACAAGCCAGAGCTTAAGGACGTGCCCTCCCTTTTTGCCCGTTGATTAAGTAATAATGAAACACTTTTGTCAAAGCTTAGGCACCAAATTTCTGACACCAGATGAGCTCTAAAGCTAATCAGGGGCTGGAAAAATGGGAATATAATTAAGGCTGCTGACAGCCTTGTGTCATTAACCTCACAGCTCTCAGGTGCCACACTGAACCACAGCTGCAAAAGATACTATATTACGGGTAGTTGGTTTCAGCCGTGGAAATGAATTTGGCTTTTAATGGCTCTGTAACGTCTCTGGAGCTGCCTCATCGGGAGCTGAGGCAATGGCAGAGGGAAGGGAGTGATGGGCTGTCCTGGGCCCAGCTCATCTCTATCCTTTGCTCTTTGATGGTAAACAACTGAGGCTCTTCTCACCTGGAGAAAATGAGGTTTTTCTGGGTAAGGGTTCAGGCTGGGGCAGTTCTGCTTTGTCCCTTCTTCCTCCCCCGTAATTAATTATTATCATTACTAGGAGTGTGGGTGTCTGCTTTGCCCAAGCAGCTGGGATTCCTGCCTGAGCTCCTCTGTGTGCTGTGGATCCCAGCCTCTGATGTAGGCCATGGGGCTGATATCCAAACCACCTACCTGCGCCGTGACTCAGTTTCCCATCATACAGAGGAGGTACTAATACTTGGGGAGGATGTCTGGAGGTTTGCCAATGTGTCTGTGTCCATCCCTCTTATGATTATGTTACTAAAGGGGGCTGTGATGGGCTCTGCTGGCTCAGGAAACCCCCCTCTTGAACACCAGGCCAGTTGGAGCACAGCTGTGCAGTGGGCATTGTGGTGGAGCAAGGCTTTTCTTCACTTTTTAAAATGATTGCCTAAATTTTCTTTTTTTTTTTTTTTTTTCCCTTAGCAGTTTACTGCTCTGAAGGGGAGAAAATGGGAAGTGACTGTTCCCGTGCTTTACCAGCACGAGTGCCTCCACCTTCTTAAAAATGCTCGTAGGGAGAATCGGTGGGACGTCCACCGCACGCCCTGCAGTTCGGGAGCACCTGGGCTGCCGACAAAATCATGACAGCAGCAACCCTTGAACGGAGCCTCTTATCTGGGGGATCTCGGAGCATGTTTCAACCGTTTCGCAAGGCGTGTTTCATAGACGGGTACCCTGGGACATGGAAAGGGTAAAAGCATTTTCCTGGGAAGGAAGGCGGCTGCGTCACCGCCAGGAATAGCACCCCGGCGTCCCGTGACCCAGGGTCTCCTGCAAAAAAAAAAAAAATAAAATAAATGAGATAACGTTTCCAGTGACAGGCGCTGAGCAGCCTCGGGAAAGCACCTTGGAGCTCCCCGCGAGCGCTGCCTCTTGGGATGATCAATGTGCTCTTGTCGCCGCTCCGCTGCCGGAGCAAAGGCTCCCGCATCTCCCTTGATGTGAAAAATATCTATTAAGCGCTAATGAGCAGAATAACACTGAACCTGATTGAGCTCGGATGTTATTTGTCATTCATCCTCCGCTATCACCGCAGTGGCATCTGTTGCCCCAGACTTTCTAAGTGTGTCTGGCACTTTCTCTGCAGCCTTCTCAGTTTCTCGGGTGCAAGACTCGAGCCTCGGACAACAGCAAAACCAGTCAATTATGTTTTCTCCCTGCCTGCTTCGAAAGCCCCGGAGTGTGCCTGGTGCGACCACAGCCGTAGGAACGCGGGAGTTCATGATAAATTAAAACCAAAAGCACCCTTATCCATACGGGACCTCGTGAGGGGTTCACATACCCCAGCAATTCCAAGCACCCTGTGTATGGTTCTTACTCGGTTTTAACTCAGTTTCTTTGAGATGCAAATCAGAGGGATTATATTCAGAGGCTGCATCAGAAAGTCTTTAATCCAAATGGGCTATAAGATTTATTTAGAAGAGCCAAATGTCTTGTCTGGGACAGAAGCAACTGAGCTGAACTGAAACAGATGGACATAAAGGAAATTAAGCAACTCTAATGGCCTTATCCAGAGTTTCAAAGTATTTGGTCTTCTGAAAGCTCTAGCTCCTGGAAGCACGTGATGAGATGGGAAGCTCAGGTTTCACTTAAAAACAGGCTTTGCAGTTCACTGGGAAAAACAATAATAACGTTTTTACTCCTCCTGCGTATGGAGGGAGGGCTGCCTTCCAAATTCTGACTCCTTAGCTGGGCTTACATCGTCAGACGAAAATTTATTGCATGGGGCTTTTTGGACTCCTCATTTTTATGGCAGTGTCATTATTGCACCAGCCTGGATTCAGGATTTTGGGAAACCTGATGCTAGCAATAGTGATCACAGAGAGTTTGTTTACTCACACAGGAAAACCCATCCCTCGAGCCTGTTGAGGTTTTTTTCCCTGTAACATGGTGCTGTTTCTGACGGAGATTTACTTTAGGTCTCTCCTAAGTCTGAGGTTTAACACGGACGTCAGCAGCGCGGGGCCAAGGTCACCTCTGGCCGGGCTGGATGCAGCAAACCCAGGGCGCGCGTCTTGGATGCTGATAAACCACTGGGCTGGAAACCTTGATAGATCGGGCAGTCCCCCGAGACCCCACGCGTCTCCACCGCTGCTGAGGTCAGAAGATTTGCAGACAGCAGAAGAGCCTTCCCCGGGATATCTGGATGCGTTTGGCCCCAGATGGGCTGCAGAGACAGCAAAACAAGCACGAGGACAAAATCCCTGCCATCTTACCGGAGCATTTCTGAATTGTAAAGATGGGTATAGCTTGGGGGAAAAAAGTCTAGGTTTGAGTTGGTTCTATTATCTTCGGCTTTCAGGCTCTAAATAATGACAAGGTGTGTTTATCGTGAGCGAAAACTGAATGCGCTTCTTAATGCTCTCTGAGGCTCTCAAAGCGCTGCCCAGTGGTCAAGGAGACCCCAGAGGCAGATGATGGATGAACCCTCAGGGCTTCAGAGGCTGAGCGGGGAGGAGAGCCCTGCGTGTGTGGCTCCGGGCTCCTGCCTTCCTCCCGTGGCCGAGCAGGGCTACTGGGGCTTGGGGTGCCCACAGCCAGCAGGTGCTTGCCATCATCTCTGCAAGCTGGGAAATTCTTCTGCAGCTGAAGCTCCTTACTGGGAGATGGGAGAAGTTTTTCTACTCACATCTAAAAGCAGCCCTCCTGAAGCCATCCCCTGCTTGGCTCATTGAGTTAAGTATCCAGAGCAGAGAAACCTCACGTGTTTGTGCATTTGCCATCCTTCACCCCGGTGCATTTGGAAGTGGATTAAATAGAAGGTGAGAGAAATGAGGAGAAAGGGAGGGAGAGCGAGGGAGTGAGCGTGAGAAGGAGCTCATCCATTACCATGCTGCGCACAAGGCAGGAGGTCTTGGCCTTCTGGTTTGAGTGCTTATTCCCCATAAAATACATCTGAGAGAAATCAATACAAGAAGCATGCAAGAACTTAAATCAAAGCACAAGGAAGAGGCACTTGGCGAATGGAGCGACCTTGCAGAGAGCTGTCAAAACCAGCGCCCCAGCCCTGCAAATGCAAAACCTGCCAGAAAAAAAAACCCAACCAAACCCTGCAAGGCTGGCTTGCAGAATTCAGGCTGGTGTGTGCTTCCTTGGCATGGGGGTTTGCACTGGGAAATCTCCGATCTCCCCAGCGGAAAGCACGTGGACAGGGTAGACTGGTGATGGGCTGGGCAAACAGCACAAGGACAAGCTGCCAGGTTGCTCCTGGGAGGCCAAGGAGAGCTGATGGACCCTGTGTCGCCTATTTAGGCTCCTCAAGTACATCGGAGATAACGAGGCAAGGGTGATTCCCAGCTTTGAGATACAGGACATGCTCCCTCCAGCCTTGGCCATGCAGGACCTCGGCCCTTGGGAACACTCAGACAGATGCAGAGCAGAGGCCCATCTCCACCAGGTCCATGTCCTGCCTCCCTGCTTGCCCACCACAACAGCCGAGGATGAAGGGCTGTCTCCAGCAGCCAGGTCCTCTCCTGCCCGTTGGCTGCCTCCCGTCGGGAAGGGCCACCTTCGCACGCAGGTGCCGGCCGCCTGACCTTGGTGGCAGGTCACAGCGCTGTGCCGCAGACATCATAAATCTGCAAAGGTTTTCTCCAGTCAAGCTCCACCTCCGCAGACCGCGGGGCACATGTTCCCATGCTGGGAAATCTGACCCCTCGGTAGCCTGAGAGACGGGAGAAGCCTGGGTTTGGTGTTTTGAATAAGTGGCTTTTTATCTGAAATCCCTTTGGGAGCATGAGCTCAGTAACCAATGAAATTATATCTGTTGTTTCAAGCAGTGAAGAAAACTTGGCCTGATGTTTATTGAGATTTATGGCTTCCCTTGAGCTTAATTGTCTTTGGGAGCCCTGGATCTTTTTAACGGTTCAGCTAAGTGGTACTAAGAAGGATGGTAATGGTTTGAGCAGTCTGCCCCCTTAGCATATCTCTTTCTCTCACACAATTTGCTGATATTTGGGAAATATAGCCGATGCACTCCCCTCCTGAGGTCACAGTTATTCATTGGTGTGAAACTTCAGGAGACAAAACCAGGTGTGAAAAGCTCCCAGTGACTGTTTCCTTGGCAAGGCGTTGACTTCCATCCATGAGGGCTGCGCTTCGGGGGAAGAGGAGGAGGACACGTCCCTGCTGCCACTGGGGAGGGTCACCTGGTCCCCTGCAGAGGCCCTGCGGTCCCCCTGCTTCGTGACCCCCTCCTGGATGCTGTGCTTCGTCTTCCTTGGTCTTCCCGGTTGCCATCAGCCTGGTGGCCTGATGTAGACTCCTCTCTGGTCCTTGGCTGTGGTGGCTCTTCCACTCCCTCCGCCGTGGCTCTTGGCCGCATGCAGCCTCAGCTGCTCACAGCCCAGCACCACCTCCCGCGTGTGCCGGAGCTTGTCCGGGGCTGCCTGGTGGGCTGGGAGTTGGGATCAACCTATGGAGATGCAATGGCAGGGCTCTGGGAGGTGGGCACCCCTCCTCTCTGCTCCTCGCACTGGTCTGAACTGGGAGCCTCCTGCCTGGCAGCACGGCCGGTCCCTCGGCAGAGCATCCTCGGCGCTGGAGGGCTCTGACAAAGAGCTTGTCATTGGGAGGAAAACATCGCCCTTCACACGTAATTATTCCTCGCCTCTAGAGCCTTTTCATCTCTTATCGGTGGTGACCCCTGTTGGTTTGTTATCTCTCCCCAGCCATCCGACGGAGCTGTAGACCTGTCATCGTGGGGAATGACCTTAACATATTTACTCACCTCCGCAAGATGCCTTGTCCGCTCGGCCGCGCGCGCGCAGCAGGGCCGCAGCAGCAGAACCCCTCGGCCAGGAGCAGGGGATGCTGCGGCGGAGGTAATTACAACAGCCCGTTATGGTTCAGCGGGCACCTTCATTAATAAACCTCAGGTTTCAGAGGTGCCTAACGCGGCCATTTGAAACCACATCTGGCTGTAACTCTGCAGCTTGTCTGAGCTTTCAGCTCATCTCTGACTGCCTAAGCGGTTTACAGGACGAGCAGTAAACAAAGTCTGTTTTGTTGGGCTTTTGCGTGCTTTAAGGCAAAGAAAGCAAACACACGCTCACGGGGGAATCTCCTCAGTGCAGAGCTGGAGGCTGACAGCTCCGTCCTGGGTCATGCCAATGGGATTTCTATCTCTGATATTACTCAAACGATGAGCGTGGAGATGTCCTCCTGTTCATGCACAGTCCTGGCTCGTGGCACTTGTCGGGGAGTCGTTACTTTCTTGCGGCACCTCCAAATTAAATGAACTTTAGATGGTCACACCACGTGCATGGATGTCTCGGACCATGTTCTCCCTGCTGATAACTCTTGGAGACATGGTGCAGTTCCAGCCTCATTAGAATAAAGCCCCTAAAGAAATTATACTCTGACATTTCCCATGGGCATTCAGGAGCACAAGAGCAGTGGTGAGTGTCTCACCAGGGTGGTGGTGGCAGCCTGGCCATGGCAGACGCAGGATTTGGGCAGGAGATGCACAAGGAGCACTCTTGCCTCTGCTACCCACCTACTGGTCTGCCCGTGTATTTTTAAAACTCGGCTCGGGAGTAGGGTCCACCTTGGGACCAGCTCACCAGGGTTGCTGCTGGGTGGTGGCTCCTTCCTTGCAGCTGGGTGAGTAAATTAACCTACAGCCCACATCACCTCTGAGGGTTTAAACATCTTCCCTCGTTCAAGCCTGGTTTACAGGAGGATGAGATGCCATGCTGGAGGAAAGGATGGAGTTAAATTCCACAGATGTTTAAGAAGAGGAGATGGGGTAAGGAGATGAGTTGGGGGATCAAAGGGAACGGGTAGACAAACGTCTAACTATAACCAGCCCCACCCGTCAATAAACCATCCCCTCTTGTAACCCGCATCCCACCAGGGCTGAAAGGCAAGTGAACGCAAGCCCAGGGCTCCTCTGTGGGGGAGCTCTGGGGTGGACAGCCCCAAGGGAGGGTCGGGTTGCCTGGCTGCACAGAGATTTGGGGGGGCCTGAGCTGCTGGTGGGTGATGCCCAGCTGGTCCCTGGGTGAGCTGGACTCTGCTCAGCAGCCTCGGACCAGGCAGAGCCGCCCCAGAGCTCTGGGGTGCAGGGGCTCCCAGGGGTGTGGGGAGCCCGGTCAGCTCCAGCCCTGCCCGGGGCGATGCCAGCAGTGGGGCCTGAAGCCAGGTCCTTGTCCTTCCCGGTCCAGCTGAGGGGGGAAGATGCCCAGCCCTTGGCACTGCAGAGCAGCTGTCCCTTCTCCTGCAGCCACCTCGGCTTTCCAGTAAGCCACCAGGAAGGTGATGGGCTTGTCATGGAGTGGCTACCCAGCCATCCGAGGGGACATCTTTGTGCTCAGCCAACCTGCTGAGGTTGAGCTGAGTGCTGTGGGCGAGGGAGAAACCCCTCCTCAGCATCCCTCACCACTGCATCCCCAGCATGGAGAGAGCAGAGGCCACCTATGCGTTTCCCAGGTGCTGGGGGTGGTTTCTCACCCTGGGGAATTGAAGGGGAGGTGGCAGCTTTGGCTGTGGGTTGCTGCCGAACTCGCTGGTGGATTGCTAATGATGTTTGTGAAAACCCTCAGCTAAGACCACACGCAGGAGGCTCAGGTGAGCGATGTATCTTAGACCTTGAGGGTACGAGGCAAAAATGCTTTTGCGCCTGACTCACCCGCTCTGTGCTAACACTGACTCATAATTACTGATTTCGGTTCAGACAAAAGATTTATCTGCATTCAAACGTATGGAAAAATGCTAGTGTAACCTGGTAGCGAAAATGGGAGGTGGTGCTGCTAGGTCGTACGTGGCCCTGTGTAAGGCTTGGGGACCGTGGGGCAGACTGGCACCAGCTTCCTGATCCCAACTTGTACTGGGATGAGCCCTTGAGGCCAGGGAGTGTCCGGTCACCGTCATCCCCTGAATCATCCCCTCATCCACAGAACTGGCCGTGCTGGAAAATTGGGAAATTTGCTTGCAAAAGGTGACGTTTGCAACAATGGCCATTTTTCCACAGAGCTATGCGGGATAGCTGGGCCCCAGCCCTGTTTCCCTCAGCTCTGGGACACCCCGCTGGCCCCTTCTCCCACGGCCCCCGTGCAGGAAGGCGGCTCTGGGGATGAAGATGTCTCGTGAGCCCCACACAGGACCCGAAAGCGTGTTTGCACGGTTCCTCCGCTCCAGCACAATAGGTGCTGCCCAGCGGGCCGGTCATGCAGAGCGAACAAGAAAAGTGTGCCGAAGAAAGGGACAAACGAGAACAATCCCTGTTATTGGGGTAGATTAAGCCCGGAGCAGCGCCTGGCCTTTGTACCGAGGGCGGCCCCGGGCTGTAAGCTCCCAGTATGGTGGCAGAGGCTCCAAAATCCCTGGCTCCTGCATGATCCCATCCCCAGCGGTGCCAACCGAGGCGGTGGGAGGTTGAATCCCCAGCCGTCCCCGGGACCGTGCCGCCTCCTGCCCTGCCTGCGCCCTCGCCGAATGCCCTGCCTCTGCCACCTTTCCCCCCCGCTGCTCAGCCCTGCTGGATGCTAAGTGGAAATTTCCCCCTGTGCCAAGTGTTAAATACTTATCAAGCTAATACAGCGTCTTCGCGGAGGTGCGTACATGAGACAACATGTTACCGTAATTAACAAGCAGCTGGAGTTGGCACTAGTCTCTGCTGCAGCTGCTCCCGGCGGCTTCCAGCGCCTTTCCCAGGGCTGTGGCTCTGCCTCCTCTGTGATAGCGGGGGGAGAAGATGGTGTGGGCGGGGGGGGTGATGCCTCGCAGGGTCCTTTATCGCTTCAGAGAGGATGGTTGTGGTTCGTGGTCTGCACACCCCTGGAAGTCTGGGGGCTACTTCTGATCTCTATTAGATGACTTGGAGTGGGTCCGTTCTCAGTGGGCAAATGCTTACACAGGGGGATGAGGAGCGGCTCTGGGAATTTTTGGGGTGCATCAATTTGGAGTGGTCCAGGGAAACCCCCTGCTGGAGGAGGACGAGTCATCGGGACTCAGCGGTTTGAGTGGTGGTGTGTCCCTCCCTGTTGGTGTGGCTGCAGCAGCTCCCTTGGTTGGCTTTGCTGGGGGACTTGCACTTGTGTGGGGTCCCGAGTGCCACCGGGGTCTGCGTGACAGCGGTCAGGGACCGTGACTCTCCTGGTGGTATCAACGCTGCACAGAGATTGGGAGAGAGAAAGAGAGAGGGGCTGGGATGGGTTTGCAAACCCAGCCTTCGGGGAGAAGGCTGCGGAGCGGGCTTTGCGGGGCGGGAACCATTTGCGGGGTTCCTCTGGTTCACTGCATCTCCACAGCGCCCAGCCCCTTTCGTCTGGACCAGTACGGGTTAGTTCGCTCATCCATCTACCTGCTCGGCTCTGAGCAGAGCTGCTGCGCAAAACCTCCCCATCCTTTTAAATTGCCTTGAGCTCCCTAACTTCCCAACCCCAGAGAAGTCATCTCAGCAGTAGACGTTTGTATCATGACCTACATTCCTATTGGGTTTTAAATATATTTTTTTTTACTGTGCTATATACTAGCTTCCCACATGCAAATTGCTCTGAGTGAACCATTTATCTGGAAAATAAAGGTTACGTTCTCAAAAGGCATTTAGTTCCCTTTCTGAATGATTGAACGAGTTTTCCGCTGAGAAAACAAAGGTCTTTAACACAGTCCAAGCCAATGACAGGGAAAAAGGTTCAGGTAAAACCCCTCCATTTATTTAACAGCTCCCCCTTCCTCATTCATATTTACAAGATAAAAGGGGCTCCATCAACCCATTAAAGTTGAAATACGTGTCCTGTCTTCAAGGAAAGCAAATCCCATCTGGCATCCCTGGAGGAATATAACCTTAACTTCAGCTTAATGCCACATTAGGGTATCTTACAGATTCTGCCTGAGATTTACCTGCCTTAAAGGGAGATTTATTTTGGAAGTAAACAGGCTCATGTGGCAAATCTCCTTCCACGAGCAACTTGGGCGAGGAGGTGCAGAGCGTTTGCAACTCGCTGGTTCCCTGGTCTCTGCCTGGGGCGGGCGGAGGGGACGGTCACGCCGAGGGACCCCTGCTCCCTGCCGGGGGCTGTGACGCAGGGCTCCATCCCACAGCTCAGGAGCTGTGGGTAGACCCATCCTGGGCAGTTTTGGGTCCCACCTGCAAACCCAGCTCCGTGCCACGACACCCGGGACGGCAGGGACCGCGAGGGGCCCGTCCCACCCCCGGCTGTGCATCCGAGTAGCCACAGGCTGGAGTGGGAAGATCAGAGCCCGTATCAGGCTCGCTTTCCCTATCTCCCAGCCCATCCCAGGGGAGCCAGAGCAGCTCCCAGAGCAAAGGCGTTCCCGTCCACCCCCGCGGCCACAGGCCCCCACCTGAGCTCCAAACCTGCAGGGCATCGCATCAAGGGAGATCTTTTTAAGGAAAGGCAGGTCTGGCGTCTGCCGGCATCAGCAAGGTGCTTGCACTTGCCTGGGAAATCAGGGAGTTTTCCATGGCTAAGATTAGCGCTGCTGCCTTCCAGCAGCCCCATCCCAACGCTGCCCGTGTCCCTCCTCCTCCTCCGCTGCCTTAATGCCAACGACTACGAGCATCTCTCTCACATGTAAGGTAGCCCTGGGGACACGGGTGGCAGAGAATGTTCTAAAAATACCGCCAGTGGCTGGGAACCGGAGGTCTGGGTGGTGCCCCGGGCTCGGTGCAGCAGCAGACGGGGCTTGCGTGGCCAGCAGCAGCCACCAGCTCCTGCCCGGTGGCCCAGGCCCTGGAGCAGGGTGTTTCACCCGTGGCTCCAGGAATGGGTGGACTGAGTTCCTGTGCAGTCTGTGTCTCGCCTCGGATGTACCCAGGTGACTCCCTCCCAAATAATACCCTGCACACGCGGTTCTCTAGGGCAGCAAAAAGAAAGACGGCTCGGGGTAGAAATCACAGCTCCCCCGGTTTGTTAAAAGGCTTTCGAGGCTGCGGGGTCACGGGGACCAAAGTGTCGTACGGCTCATCCGAACAGAAAACGTGTTTCTCTAACAGAGCTACCATTTAGTAGCAGCTGGTTTATTACTATTGCTGGTTTTACTGGTATTCATAAAAACGATGAGGGTTTAGTAATTACTGAATTGATCCCAAATCCTTTTAAATGTACATGGGAGCTGGACTCGGTGATCCTTATGGGTCCCTTCCGATTCGAGACAGTCTAACATAAAAACGAGATAGTTTTTAAAAGCTGCGGGGCTAAAACAGAAGTTTGCGTGGGGCTCCCCACTTGCCTGTGCCTTCGGTCGTAGCTGTAGCCCTTCCTTCAGACCTGGCTTCTGCACCGAATGTAACCCTGTGAGGGAGACCCTCGATAAAAAGCCGACGGTGGGTTTGGGATCAATGCTGCCAAGGTGCGGGGCTCTGGGGCCGGGGGAGGGCACGGCCGGCCTGCGGCGCTCCGTTGCCGACCCGCGTGTCGTCGGGCTGTTGATGTACGCGCTGCTCAGCCCGAGAACCAGCGGGCAAGTCAGCTGCAGGTGGGTGAAACCTATCTCCTCTCTACTTAACTGGCCTGCCCGACTGGTTTGTTTTTTTGTTTTGTTTTTTTTTTTATGATTATTTTTTATTCTGTCTCCAGTTAGGCAATACCACTTGCCTGTTAGAAATATCGCCCTGGGCTGCCAGCTCAGCGAAGGAGAACAGCGGGTGTGTGTCACCGAGGGAGGATGGGGCATCGCCTCCCTTCCTCCCCCCTTCCCCCCGCCTTCCCCTCCCCGGGCTGCGTCCACCGACCCTCCCCTCGCTCTGGTGAATCTCTGCCATTCCAGACGAGTATCCTTATGTGTGTGGGGGGAATTTTCTTAAGGGTCACTCCTGACACGCCACCCCCCCCAGCCCGCAGCGCTCTCACACCCTGAGGATCACTGGAGCGGGTTGCTGGACCCGGAGTGGGTGAATTTAAGCCCAGCCGGTAGTTTGGGATCATTAACCATCAAGGTGCCCCTGGGAAGAAGCAAAAGGTATTTGGGAAAATTTGCTAACAGACTCTAATGACTTAATAATCCCTGCCGGAGAGAGCGCGGCGGGTTATGTGAATGTCAAGTTTGTTTGCTTTGCCGAGAGCTGGCTGCTGCTTATGTAATCGTACCTCCTTCGCGGGGGGAAAAAAGGGAAGAAAAAGGGAAAAAAAAAGGAAAGCACGCACCCGCTTCCACGCCGGGATGTGAGCAAGCGGGAGCACAGGGATAGGTGTTATCCGGGAGCCCCGACAGGCACAGCCCTGCTCGGCCGCCCTCCCCGCTGTGCTGGGGGATCCGGAGCCCGGCACAGCCCTCCCCGCTCTGCCCTTTGGGAGGGGGCGAGTGGCAGGGCCGGGGGGTGCCAGCCGGGCCAGGGATGGATCAGGATCCACCCGGAGCTGTGGGTACCGGGGCAGGATCGCTGGAAATGCCACTGCCAGCAAAAGCGGCCGAGAGCCCACGTAGCGCAAGGCACCCATGCCGTTCGATGGCACACGCTGCAGGGGACGGGGGGGCTGGGTGGGCACGGAGTGGACACATGCCCCAGCACGAGCCCTTGCCCCTCTGCCAAACGGGGGTCTCCTGTTCCTCTGGCTCTCCAGGTTGTCATTCCTGATGCAACTCCCGATGTGGGGAGGCTGGACTGAGGGCTGGCCAGGGCTCTGCTCGGTGGCCCTCGGGCACAATGGCTGAGGGAGCTCTGAGCTCCCAGGTCAATACGAGGGAGCGTCCAGCCTCGGCTCGCAGGGAGCACGGGGAGGGACATGGGTGTCCTAAAAGCTTTGGTCCCTCTCGGCCAAGGCTGCCCAGAGAGGGAAAGCTGTCCCGTTTTGGGAAGGCCGCCGGGAATGCCTCTGCTTCTCCTGGCTAAGGGTGTTCAGGGCTGAGCGAGGTTCATGGTTTGCTGAATATGGGGGGGGGTTCCTTGAAGATGAAGGAAAACCAGGGCTGTGAAGCTGTGGCATGGTTTTAAACATGTTTTGCATTAGCTGGCACAACCCACGGCACCAGTATAGCATGACCCACTCCCCGTTGGGGTCTGACACCTTCCTCGGAAGCCGAAACAAGGCAGGAGGGTGCTGGACCCCACTCCCCGTGGTTGAGATGGAGTGTACGGGGAACATCGCCTCTTCCCCCATGAAGGCAAGTGCCTGGGCTCCCGGGGTGCAGGCTGCCGCCTCGCAGCCCCAGCGCCGCTCCTCAAGCTCCGACTTGCCTGCCATCAATACTGTTTGAACAAGCACATTCGCAGACGTAGCTCTAGGCCAAGTCGTGGGGCAGCCGGGAAGGAGCAGCCGCAGCCTGGCTCCAGACCCTTCTGCGGGAGGTCTGGATGGCGGGCGCGTGGGTGCCGATGGCATCGCCTGCCAGCCCCGGCGCTGCCCGAGGGCTTTCCTCCGCACCTGCGGCCACTTTGAACCCCAGCCACGGCCGAAAGGTGCCAGCAGTGTGGGCAGAAAGCGTGGGAGCGCTGGGGCTCCGCAGCGTTACTCCCATTTTTACGACCCCTCCTCATTCCTCGCTTTTGGGGGAGGTTGCGCATCCCGGCAGAGATGCACGTCCTCACCATTGGTGCATCCCGGGGTCCTCCAAGGGAAACACAGCTGCAATGCCAGGACGGTTCTTCTACCACCTTCCTCCCTCCTGCTTTCTATCTGGCTTCCCAGGCTGCAAGAAATCTGGGGAGGGTGCAGAGGGCGATGGCCCCGGGCAGGGGGGAGCAGCCCCTCCGGAGGCACCCACGCACGGCACCCAGCTTTCCTGCTGGGAAACCACCGCGACTGCGAGGGAGAGCGCAGGAGCCCCCGGGAGAGTGTGAAACGCGCTCCTCTGGAAAGAAAAAAAAAGGTAAAAAAAAAAAAAAAAAGGCAGACAGAAAAAAAGAAAAAAGGAAAAGGCTTCTGAAGCTTAGAGCTGGATATTTATACACTTGACATAAAGGATATTTCTGCATTGAAGTAATAAGCGTGACTCAGTAAACCAATGGGGAAAGGGTGTTCCCTTTGCAGCAAAACCTCAAAAGATCAAAGAATTCTTGAGCGGTTTAACATTTCGAATGTTAAGTGAATCGGGTTCCCTTCCCTCTCCCCTTCACCCCTGCCTTCAAGTTTTGAAAAATAAGTGGTTTGATTTTAGCTCGGAAAGGAGCGTTTCGGCAGAGCCGGGGGGAAGCGTGGCGCTGGCCGGTCGGGAGCGCGAAGGTCACGGGCACGTGTGTGCTCGGGTGTGCGGGACACGGCCACTCGCTCGCCGGACAACAGCCCTTCCTGGGATGGGGACATGCTGTGGCCTTGGGGCTTCCCGGACAGCCGAGCTCATGCTGGTTTATGGAAACTGGCTTTTCCATCACTGTCACCTTCCAGACCCACTCCTTCTCCAACCTCTGTCCTACCTGCCTGAGCACCTGCCAGCGTCACGCTGAAGAGAGGGACCGTCCCATTTTGGAACTGCAGCTTGCAGATGCCATGGTCCTGCAAATGATATTTTTTGTGTGCTCTGGCAGACCCTGCAGCCGTGCGTGGCCGCAGGACCAGGGTCCGGGCAGCCCTGGCTGCAGAGCCAGGCCACCGTGTCCCGGGAGGGGTGTCCGGGCACACCGAGCTGTGACACCCAGCTCCAACGCTCTGCACAGCAGGACGGGCTGGCTCCGGGCTTTAGGCGGAGCTGAGCATCACCATATTTCAGCAAGAAGCAAATCCGGATATTTTTGTGCGTACGCCCAGCAGTGGGGAGGTATCAGGGGCTGGTCCCTGTGCCCAGCCCGCGCCCAGCAGCAGGCACCGGGGCTGGCGTGGGGTGGGAACGCAGCATCGGGTATTCGCTGGGGAGGGATCGAGCCTTGTCGGCAGCCCTCAGACACATGTGTATTTCTGGGATCGATAGGCTGGAGTAATATATTGCACCGAGATAACAAATCACTTAGCTTATTGGGTCTTAATTAAGCCTCTTTTATCTCCATGACAGCCACACACCTGGGCTATGGCCCTGGCAAACCGTGGCCGTGGCCGAGCCGTGGGGACGCCGCGCCGGAGCCGGGGGATTGATGAGCTTCTGCTGGGTGGAATTACCTCATTGTGTTTGCAGCGCTCGGGGCCATCGATCTCCCGGCTCCCCTGTCCCTCCGTCCCAGCGCCCGCCGCTGCCCTCTCCCCCCTGCACCTCGTGGGCAGGGGCAGGGGACGGGGCAGGGGACCCCCCCGGTTGGGTTAGCCCAGGTGTGGGTAGACGAGCTGGGGGAAAACTGCCCCATTTGGCCTCCTGGGTAATAGATACAGTTGTTATAGTCCCTGACAGCGCGAAATGAAGACCTACATCACCATAATGTATTGTCAGGCTGCAAGCACGCTGCGGCCCTCGAGATGAATGAATGCAATATCTCTGCATACGAGGGGGAAGGAAGGGAAGGGGGTTTTGCCGCTGCCGACGGCCTCTAGGCTAGAAGGGAGAGCCGCCGCTTTGTGCGGCTGGAGAAGAAAAGGCATTTTTTATTCGTGATGCGGAGGTTGAGGGTGTCCGATCCCCGCGGAGCCTGTGACAGATACACTCCGTGAAGGGGAGCGCTTAACAAACGGCTGAAACGCTCCAGTGATGAGTTCATCCAGCAATGAAGTAATCCTGCCCCTGCGTCCCTGCCAGCTGAGGCAGCAGGGCAATTTACTGCTCTGGGGCTAGACGGACCAACGCTGATGTCGGCTCATGTAAACCAGGAACGGAGGGGAACCATCTGAGCCAAGGAGTCCCATTCGACTGGAAACGTGCGTACGCGACAAGAGGAATCCAGAGCACGTATTGAACTCAGTTCTTTGAAAGTAGGACAGTTTTTACTCGGAAGTGTGGCTGCTGGTGTACTGACTCGGAGTGAAATAATGAGAGCTGGGATTTGCAAGCGACTTAGAGCGGAGCAGCCAAGTCCTGCAGGACCCCTCTGTTCCTGCAGCACTCGCCCCTCTTCAGGTCGATGCTTAAATCCTTTTCCATCTCGGGCCGCTGCCAGGACTCGTCCAGCCTGGCAGGCACAGCGCAGCAAGAGCCAGCCCTTCGTCTCTCCTTCACACCCCGGCACCTGGGGCAGGCGCTTCCGACACCAGAAATGATGGGAAACTGGATAGATATTCCCAAGTTCAAGTCCCAGCGTGGCCACAGGCTCATTTTGTGACCACAGGTAAAAATCGCTTATGATTTCTCCCTTTGCCAGCGTATGAAATGGCAACGGCCGTATACATTTTCCATTCTTGCAAGGCGCTGAGCGGGGAGCGCGCTGCAGCGGGGCTGATGTTGCGTGTTTGCAAATAGTCATTTAAAACAAGAAAATAAAGTTCTGCGCCAGAAGACAAACAGCCCACAATTCATCTTAGTGTTAAACAAAGTCCAAAGTACTCATGTTACACAAAATCCAACCGAAGGGCAACACCCTTCTACTGTTCCTGAGTTTTCATGACTATTTACAGGTTTTTTGGATAAACATGAGAAAGGTGATATAGGAACGGCCAAATCCTGTAAGCTGGCGGTAAAACCTTCCTCTGCAGCTGGGGCGCATGGTGTTGTTATTAAAGCCATTCAGCAACGGGGGTCCTGCATGATGGACCCATTCGCGGTTGCTTCTGACCTTTTCATCTGGCAGGACAGGATTTCCCTCCACTCCGTGGCAGTTTGATTTTTGGGATGTGCTTGGCCTTTGGGCTTCCCCTTCCCCAAAACCTTCAGCCAGATCCCTGGGCTATAAGAGTTGCTCTGGGGGGCGGTGGGGTGGCAGCGTGTGATGGGAAGGGGCTGTGGAGGGGCAAAGCCCAGCCTGACCAGCTCAAAGGTCCCTTCCAACCCCAACCATTCCATGATTAGCCATTGATGCCCAAAGCAATGCCCTTTTGACCTGAACAGCATGGCAAGGTGTCTGCTACCTCCTCACGTAAATACTTTCTAGCCTCGTATTGTTAATAGCCACCTTTTGTTGTGGCATTGGGCACCAGGCACGTGGCCACCCCATGACTTTTGGCGTGTCCCTCTCTTCGCTACCAAACTCCCTGCTCTCCCCGAGCGCCGGCAGCGGCCGGAGGGACACAGCTCTGCTTTTTCTCCCGGCCTTTATTGTTGCTCTGAGATTTTTTTCCCCTGAAAGGTTAGGCCAGCCCTCGCGCTGGCGTTCGGAGCCCGTCTCCATCGCTGATATATGATGCCCTTGTAATCTCCAGTGACATAAATTTTGCTCCTGTTTGTCTCCCCATGTCATATCCTTCTTGTGCCGTGTCTGTTATTGTGTCTAGCATCGCGGTTGCGTTTCAGCATTTTCCGTTGTTTGTCTTCTTCACCTGAGGATGTCCATTATGGGATGTAACAGCTTTAATAGCTTATAAATGGGAGACTGGAGTTTTTACGCTTCGGGGAGCACCGCTCACGGCAGCCACCATTCAAGAGTGGCATTTGCCAGTGCTTAGTACCTAAGCTGGCTTCTTCCCTCCCAACTTCCCTGAAAGCCCAGGGACAAATAGCTCATGTGAAGCTGTCAGCCCTTACTGGAGGTCGGGTTTGTCCCTGCTGGGATTTGGAGCTGGTGTGAGTGGGCTGGAAGATGGGACGGAGCCTGGCGCGGCTGGGAGAGGATGGTGGCTCCTCTCTGCTCCCAGCGCCCGTGTTGGGATTGTCCCTGTCCCCGTCACTGATCAGCAGCCTTGAACCAGAGCTCGAGAGGTCCAGCGTCACCTCCCCAAACCCTGCCCTGCGCAGCGGGGTGCCTGGGGGCAGCGAGAGCCGAGGCTTGGCCTCTGGAAGCAATTGTTCGACTTTCCCTCATCAGCACCTCTTCCAGAGCAGAGCGCTCTGCGACCAGGATCTAATTAAGCGGCCTAATCTGAAGGAGGTACTACATCTCCATGGAAAACTGCTTCAGTTTGGCTTCTCTGAATAATAAACAAAGCACTTGGGCAGATGATAGGGCATTTAAGTGTTTACTCTTCAGAGCATTAAGTGCTAAATTTGTTTTTAGCTCCCTTATGAAAAGCCCTTGCAGAGTAAAAGCACACAAGGGTCTCAGTCATCCCTCGCAGCTTTCCTCCAAGCCTGCCGCGTCCAGCGGAGAGCCCGGCTCTGCAGCTGCCCCAGGGGGACGGCCAGAACCACCGATCATTAGTATCACAAGGAAACCACTGAGGTTCAATCTGCTGGCGAGGGGCAGGGGATAAACCAGAGCCAAGCCCCAGATCCACCCATTGGAGTTGCCGTTCCCGGAGCCAGCCCGGGCAGGGGGCTGTCTGCAGTTAGTCCAAACTAAGACGGGCATCCACTTCTTATTTTTCAACCAGTCCGTCAATCACTTAGTGTAATAAACTCCCTAAATGGAAAAGAGAGAGACAAAAAGCGAGCCAGAGCACAGAGCTCATTTCTCCTGCCTCCTCCTCCTCCTCCTCCTCGCTCTTTCGGCAACTTGGGCTTGGGATGCAGGACCCCAGCAGGATTCCTCCCGGGGGGTGCGGGAAGGGAGAAGTGGGAAGGGAGAAGTGGAAATGGAGAAAAAAAGGGTGCGGGGATGTCTGCTTTGCAATCGCGGGCGTCTAGAGGTTGTCCCACCCGGCGCGGGGCTGTGGTGGGGAGTACGGCTCACATCGGGCCACTGCCGGCTGCTTGGCCCAAGGACCACGGAAGGGAGGGCTTCGGGGCTGAACTCGCTGCTGGCGCTATAGAAATGGAGCACAAAAACAACAAAACAACTTTCCATTTCTAAAGCTTGAAGGAGTTTGCACCCCACCATGCCAGGACAAAGGGAGAATTAGCAGCCAGCAAAGAGAAAAACAACACAAAGCCACATCACAGCATCAAGAAGCCAAAAAGCCTTTTTTTCCCCCCCCCTTCTTAATGCGCGGGTACAGCTTAAACGCCTCTTGTTCTCGCTGCGGAGCCCGATGCGGTTCAGCTCTGCAGCACTTTGCATTCATCTGCGTGTGCCTGAGCTGAGCTCCCCTTGCTGCTGCTTCAGCTGTGATTTTTTAAACCAGTTTTGACACATCGGAACCGATGCAGGATGACTCAGAAGTTTTCAGACGGAGCTTTCTCCTTGCAGAAGGGGAAGGAGGGGGCGCACACATATTTAGCAGCAGCAGCCTCCTTTAAATCGACCTTTTTTCAGGAAGAATAGTAGGGTTTAGGCAAATTTGGGATGTGTCTGAACACGCTTCCCGTCCACATCACGGATTCAATTACAACACAACACAACACTTTGCAGATTTCTGTTAAATTTTAACTCGTTTCTCAGGGCTTGCGTGAACTTTGCCTGACATTTGGAAGCAGGCAACTTGTGTCATCAGGTTACGCTCACACTTATCTCTGCAAACATATCCTTGTACCCAGACCAGCACCAGCCCGGCCGCCTTTGCCGCGGATGGCATTAATTCAACCTGAAACGTGCTTTCCTCCGGCGTTAGGCTCCCGCCTGCTCGCGGAGCCATGTGGGTGGCCCTGTCCCCAGCCCGGCAAGCTCAGCAGCGTCAGTCGTGGTGGCCGTGGGCATGTGCGTGGGGTGGCCTGCATCCCAGCGTGGAGGGAACGGGGGCAGCAGATGGATGAGGGACAAGGCGCGTGGCCTTGCTGTGAGTTTTTGGTGAAGGGTGATGCTGGTGCCATGAGAAGGGAAAGACTTTGAGATGATCCTGTTTCCTCCCCAACCTCTAAATTGCAGGGATGCATCTGCAGCGAAGACAAGCGGGTGATGCCGGTGGCCCCAAACCACATCTCCCGGGGAATCCCACAGGTCCATGGCAGCAGGGGTGGAGAAGGGCCCCTCTCCGGTCCCCAAAGCCTGGCAGGGACAGTGTGGTCAGAGCTTTTGTCAGAGTTAGGTTGATGGTTGGACTAGATGATCTGAAAGGTCCCTTCCAACCCGGGCAATTCTATGATCCTATGACTCTTGCAGGACCATCCATCCATCCTAGTCATGCTCTGCTCTCCTCCATCGCATCGAGCCACGAAAACACAGTGCTGAACATCATCTTTAAGAAGCAGGTCCTCAAGATGGCTAAAAAATCAGGTCTGATCAAAGCCCAGCTTCTCTCCCGGTGCCAGGGGTCGGTGGGGGGAAGGGGGAAATATTAAAATCCCAAGATCAGTCAGTCGCTGGTTCTTACTTCAGCTGCAAAAAGTGACTGGCTCTGCTGATCAAAGGCCTCGCCACTGTTGTTTTAAAGGTGACATTAACATTTAAGGAGCTTTTGAAAGCCCTGGCTTGCAATAAAAAGCCAGACACCCGGTCACAGAGCAGCTCAAACGCAAGTTTAATGATAATGAAACAGCCTTTTGTTCTTAAACTCAAAGAAGAACCACGAACCTATTTATAGCGTTTATAATAAAGACTGCGAAGTCTTTTACACACAATCCAGCAAACCGATACCTGCAAGCCGTGGTGTTACCCAATGATCCCCAGAGGGTGCAGAGCAGGCTTTTGGGCATGCTCCTCTCCTCGGCTCGCAGGCATAACAGCCACGTCTCCTTCCGATGATGCCAGGCTTCGACCAGCACTGCGAGCACTGCACGGGTGCCTCCACCTGGTTGTGAGCCTGTGCCAAGCCATGCCGCTGGCCCGGGGCTTGTGACTGTGTCCCCAGCAGGGGTGGCATGGCATGGCTTGGCAAGGTACAGCTGGCACAGCAGGGCTTGGCATGGCATGGCTCAGCATGATATGGCATGGCATGGTTCAGAATGGCATGGCATGGCATGGCTCAACATGGCATGGCATGGCTCAGCATGGCATGGCATGGCATGGCTCAGCATGGTATGGCATGGCGTGGCTCAGAATGGCACGGCATGGCTCAGAATGGCGTGGCATGGCTCAGCATGGTATGGCATGGCGTGGCTCAGAATGGCGTGGCATGGCTCAACGTGGCATGGCATGGTTCAGAATGGCATGGCATGGCATGGCTCAGAATGGCGTGGCATGGCTCAACATGGCATGGCATGGCTCAGCATGGCATGGCATGGCATGGCTCAGAATGGTGTGGCATGGCTCAACATGGCATGGCATGGCTCAGCATGGCATGGCATGGCATGGCTCAGAATGGCGTGGCATGGCTCAACATGGCATGGCTCAGCATGGTATGGCATGGCATGGCTCAGCATGGCATGGCATGGGTCAGCATGGTATGGTGTGCTTCAGCATTACATGTCATGGCATGACTCAACATGGCATAGAATCATAGAATGTGTTGGGTTGGAAGGGACCTCTAAAGGCCACCTAGTCCAACCCCCTGCAGTGAGCAGGGACATCTGTAACTAGATCAGGTTGCTCAGAGCCTCATCCAGCCTGGCCTTGAATGTCTCCAGGGATGGGGCCTCAACATGGAGTGGTTCAACATGGCATGCTTTGGCACAGCATGGCACAGCCCTGCCGCTCATCCCATTCGGGACATGCACCAGTTGGAGCCTCCTGCACCAGGACAGCCGTATGTTAGTGCCTGGCTCACGTACGCCATCAGCACAGCAGGCACCAAACCTCTGTTTTACGGCAGCTGGAATCACCGCTTTTCGTCCTTCCTCCCTTGCTGCAGCCCCGTGTCTCTCCCTGCACCCACCAAAACTCACTCTGGACTTATCCCCGCTGCAAACACGGACCTGGGTGGTCAGGGTCCGCTCTGGGAGCCGGATCTCCAGCTCTCCGGATGCATTTTAGCAGCGTGGTGCAGCGAGGCGCGCAGGCAGTGCTGGGGGGCTCGCTGCGCACAACGATCAGCCTTCTCGCGGCACTTCGTTTATAAATAGCCTGGAAATGAGAGCTGGGTAGATAGGAGCCACGGCCGGGTAAGAAAATCCCCCTCTCCCCACACCGGTTCTGGCTGTATTGTGTCTCTCGCTGTAAAGCTCTTTGCTTTATGGCTCCCAGCCCTGCGCCGTCTGCTGTATTTTACCTTGCAGCTCCGGTAAAGGCAATTGCACGCGCATTCCTTATCACACGCAATTGGAAATATCAAGCAAATTCCCTTATTCTGCAAAGTCCCGGAGATCCTCTGCTCTACGTGTTTTTATGACAGTGTGTAACACCAAAGATCTTTTTTCGCTCCTCCCTGCCCTCCTGGATGTGGTGAATAGCACTGGCTACGGATCGCATGCATTCCCCGAGCACGGAAAGAGCCAGGGAGCGGAGCAGGAGGAGAAAAGGGAGGTTTCTTCATTTGGTTTCTCAAGGGCTTGGGCCTGGCAGGTCAGAAGCCCCAGCAGAAGAACACGCAGAGGATAAATATCCTGCAAGGTTGCTCCAAATCCCTCCTGCCCATGGCATTATCCAAGCGGGAATTCCCTCTCCTGCCTCTTGCAGCGGCGACCCAGGATTATTATTTCTGTTTTGCAGAGGGATGCGCAGGCGTCCCGCTCCCAGACCCTTCTCTGCTCCTCTGCCTCCCGCGCGCAGCCGAGAGCCGGGATGCTCTCGGAGCTGGGATGCTCTTGGAGTCAGGATGCTCTCGGAGCTGGGATGCTCTCGGAGCCAGGATACTCTTGGAGCTGGGATGCTCTTGGAGTCGGGATGCTCTTGGAGCTGGGGTGCTCTTGGAGCCGGGATGCTCTTGGAGCCGGGATGCTCTCAGCACAGCGGTCATTGTCTCACAGCCGGAGCGGGGAGCACAGATCTCCCCTTTGATTTCTGAGGGCATGGATATCCAAATAAATGAGCAATGGGAATGTGCGGGGGTGGGGGAGGCAGGCGATGGGAGAGCTGGCAGGCTGGAAGTGACCCAGACCCAGGGAACAGATGCAACTCATAACGTTAATGAGGGTTTTTTTTTTCTTTTCCCTCCCCAAAGGCACTGCACTCTTGAGAACGGGGGGCTTTCTATCCCATGGCAACACCAAGCAGGGAAAAAATGGGCCTGGCTTTTATTTCATTTTTTTGTCCTTTACAGGAATCGCAGGCAAACAAAAGCCCTGAACAGATTTATCATTTTTCTTTCTCCCCCACCCCCTCCTTTTCTTTCCTTTTATATTTTTTTAAAATAGGGTTAGAGCAAGATGGATGGTTCCCCAGGCCCAGGGAATGAGCAGATCGAGGCAACCCTGTCGTCTCTGGCATCCCATTAAGCCAAGCTCTGGGAGGAGGCCGCCGTAAGACTTATTAAATTTGCCCCAGCCCAGCCCCCGAACACGCAGGGCTGCCCTGGCTCGGCCACCTGAGTCCCACCTCGCCGTCCTTCCCGGTGCCACCACCGCTACCTCTGCCACATCCCCTGCCCCGGGGCCCCGATCCGGCCCCACTCTTGCCCCCCACATGAGCCCGGGATGTGCCTCCATCCGTTCTTGTCACCCGAGGCCGATCCGTCACCGGCGGGATGACAAGCTGTTGTATGGCTCTGTCAGCCCATTGCTGGCGTGGGCTGGGCCCCCTGCGGCAAAGCCAAGGGTCCCCCCCAGGGAGGGGGCTGGGGACAGCAGGGGGGGACACGGCCAGCCCCCGACCTGCCCCTGACCTGGGGGCTCCTGTGGCTGGAGAAATGGCAGCGAGGGAGAGGGAACAGAAAGGGAAAAAGGGTGAAAAACGGGGAAAAAAAAGGGATAAACAAATGATTTGAGCCCCATCGCATCCGCTGCTGGGGGGGCGGTTGGGGGCAGGCTCAGCAGAGGGCGGGCAGGGAGGATGCTGCCCCATCCCCGCCACCCGCCAGCACCGCGTTAGCACGGTTATTTCCACTTTAATACTTAACAAGGATTTAAAACCCTTCTGTAGTCAGAGTTTGTTCTCAGCGATAAATTTTGAATAGCTTATAAATTATGGACACAGCGCGGTGTCTCTGTCTGGGAGGAAGGGCCGGACCCGGCTTTGCCGTTACGGTGGTGTAAAGCTGGCGTGGCATCGCTGGCAGCGAATCTGGCCGGTCGGCGTTCCCGGGAGCCGGATCCATCCCGCCGTGCCTGGATATAACATTACCGTGACGATAGTATCATATCGCATAGCAAAGCACAGTCACGTCTGCTTCACACCTCCCGATAATAATCACCCGGGATGCAAAAATCACAGGGCAGAGTTACGGATGAGGAGAGAAATGCACATGATCTCTCTCTCCACATATGTGTGTATGTGTATATATAGAGACAGAGATATATGGATATATATAGCCACAAGCACATGCACTTGTATGCACAGGGAATATGCTCACGCTCAGGAGGAGAGGGGTCGGATTGCCCGTCTCCAGTGACAGTCATCCCCCCATGTCCCGGCTCCCGACAAAACGCATCCCTGCCATAACACCCTGGCATCGCGCAGGGGATTGCAAATTCTGGCTGAAATCCCTGCAAAAGGGGAGCTCCGGCTCCCACAGAAAAATCCTTGTTCCGCTCTTGGCTCCGGGGCCGGGAGGGGGGATCCACGCCGAGAAAAAACCCGGCTGGAAGAGATGATTTCATCCGCCCGGTGAGAGAAATAGCGAGCGTTTCTGAAAGCCACAGGGGTGTATGCAATGAGCCTTCCCTACTTTTTCCCTGGCACACCGTAGCAAGTCGGTAATTAGGTTAGAGCATCGCTCCAGCTTTATTTCAGTGCGCCGACGTCCAATAAACACGTATGAAGTTCGTATGTGTGCCTGAAGTATATAAAGGCTGTAGGAAAACGGCCAGTATTCACTACACTAATTCATAAAGCAGGTCATGCTGGTCTGGCCCTTTACCTCACTTGTTATTTCTATTTATTAGTAATATTGATGTTTCAACCAGGGATCAGGACCCTATCGAGCCAGCTTTAATATCAGAAAAGATTTAGCAGGAGAGAGGTCTGTAATGAAGCAACAATCCCAACGCCGAGCTCTTATGTACTGCAGCTCACAAACACTGTTATTATTTGTAATAATGTTTTATTTTGTATTTCGCTTCCGCGGCAAACCCAGCATCTCCGATTACCCTGGCTTGGCCACGTAAAACGCACCGCTGCTTGCCCATCGGCGGGTTATTAAAAAGCCTCGTCAGGACTGAAGACTAAACAGGTCTAAATGAACTTTAGGCTGACTTCTGGCATCCCGGGATGCATCAAGAAGAGTGTGGCCAGCAGATGGAGGGACGTCATCCTCCCCCTCTGCTCTGCCCTGGGGAGGCCGCATCTGGAGCGCTGTGTCCAGTTCATAGAATCATAGGGTCGGAAGGGC
This sequence comes from Larus michahellis, assembly GCF_964199755.1. NCBI lineage: Eukaryota > Metazoa > Chordata > Aves > Charadriiformes > Laridae > Larus > Larus michahellis. The sequence goes on along the minus strand of NC_133910.1, from coordinate 12,367,959 downwards.
CCTCTGGAGATCACCTCGTCCAACCCCCGGCCAGAGCAGGGTCACCCAGAGCAGGCGGCACAGGAACGCGTCCAGGCGGGGTTGGGATGTCTCCAGAGACGGAGACTCCCCCACCTCTCTGGGCAGCCTGTGCCAGGGCTCTGCCACCCTCAGGGTAAAGAAGTTCCTCCCCATGTTGAGATGGAACTTCCCATGGTCAAGTTTGTGCCTGTTACCTCTTGACCCCCCTCAGCCGTCTTTTTTCCAGACTGAAGAGACCCAAATCCCTCATTCTGGGCTCCCCGGTTCCAGAAGGAGAAGGAACTGCTGGAGAGGGGACAGCAAAGGGCTACCAAGATGATGAGGGGACTGGGACATCTCTCTGATGAAGAAAGGCTGAGGGATTTGGGTCTTTTTAGTCTGGAGAAGAGAAGATTGAGGGGGGGTCTTATCAACACCTATAAATACTTAAAGGGTGGGTGTCAGGCTCTTGTCAGTGGTGCCCAGCGACAGGACAAGGGGTAACGGGCACAAACTTGACCATGGGAAGATCCATGGGTGGGACTAGATGGTCTCCAGAGGGCCCTTCCAACCCCGACATTCTGTGATTCTGGGATTCTGTGACTTTGTGGAGCCGCAGCGTTAGCGGGCCAGGTACCCAGCTGGTGTAATTAGGTGCTACGAGTTCTGCCAATTGCCCCTGGTGGGAGGTCTGGCAGGACAGGGACAGGGACAAGGACAGGGACAGGGACAGCCCATCATGCGTGTGGGGCTTGCTCTGCATGTGGGTGGGCTTCCACACCTTTTCCCACTTTTTTTCTCCCCAGGTTTTGATGCTTTTCTGCTTTCTGCTGAAGCCGCGGCACTCGATGGAGGAACTTGAGCAGCGCTGGATCAAATCGAGCGATAGGGTCAGACCCGCGCAGAATTTGGGAGCGCAAGGCGGGCAGCAGCCCGGTGCTGCAGGACTGTGCTGGTCCCTGCGCGTTCAGCGGCGTTGGAGGACGGATCCCTGCCTGGAGCAGGGCACGTGTGGCACCCCAGGGCCCGCACCCCGGGACCCGCACCCCGCTGGGTCTCGCTTTCCAGGCAGCGTAGGTATTTAGGCTGCATTAGGGAATGACCACACACTGTGAATGCCAAAACTAATTTTTTTAAATCAAAACCACTTGGGAGCTATACAAAGCCTAGAACCACATCTAAACCAGCTTCAAATTCATTGCCTGCTGAGACGCTGAGCGCGAGCCAGTCCTCAACCTTGAGTGATCCGTTTCAAGCCAAGATATACTTAACCAGGGTTCGTCTGGCAAAAAAGCCTGGAACTATTGATCCTTGAGAAAAAGCGGTCAAGGGAAATAAAACTGTCCTGGTTATTGTCTTACCACGTTCCCTACCACAACTGCAAAACTTTAGCAGCAGAAGGAAGGACAGGCCAGTCGCTGCTGCCTCGAGCGGGTCTCCCTCGGTTGTTGTTGATTTGGGTGCCCTAATTAGAGGAACTCCTGTCCCGCCAGGCAGGCGGATGGGTGGCATTACCTCTGGGGTTTAATTTTTGTAATTTCTTTAGGCTGATAATAATTCGTAGGGCATGGTGGACCAGAAACTGCATTTCTGTGACGCGCGCAACAGCGGGATCAAAAACTGCTTCGAGCAGCATCAAACCTCGGTGTTCCCAAAGAGCCAAGGGAAGACGTCACCTGCCTGAGCTTGGATCGGTCACATTTGCGGAGCAGAGCTGTGCCGGGGGGACACACAAACCCCCGCGGGTTCCCTGGGAACTGGGGTCAGCACAGGGGGCTGGGGGAGGAAACTAAGAGATTCCAAGGCACTTTGGGAAAAGAGTCTCTTGCAATCCCATCCTTGCTTGCTAAGCAAGACCTCAGGGGTCGGATCCCGCTCTCAGTGACGCTGCTGTAAAAGCCAAGTAAATCTGGGGGAATCAGCCAAGGTCACTTCAGGCTGGGAAGTGACGTCTGATTTCCCATCGCGTACATGGCAGCAGGATCTGCCCCCCCCCCCCTTCCTAAAGCTTCTCTTCATCCCCCCTTCTGCCATCTCTTTCGAAATGTTTATGTTGGATTGTCTCACGATTTACACTGGAAATCCGGGCAATGCGTCTCTCTTGTGGAAACGTGCAGTGTCAGCAGCTGCTGATCCGAAACCCCGGCCGCATCCTGGAAACCCCGGTGCCGAGAGAGGGAGGCACGAGCGCGGCGAAGGGGCCAGGCATCCCTCCTCCAAAGCAAAATTTGGCACCTTCAGGGAGCGTTACAGGACCGGGGCTGTGCAGGCAGGATGAGAGCGAGCCATGGCAGCGGGGCTCGTGCCGCTGGACCCGCTGGCAGCATCCCTGGCCATTGCATGGGCCGCGCAGCCGCCACCTCCCGTGTCTGCACCTTCTGTGTGCGCGACGGAGCCAAACGGGAATTTTCTGGTGGACTTTGTTTTCTGCAGGGAAATTCCAGTGAACTGAAATCGAAGATTTAGCAGAGAAACCCTCCTGCGCTCCTGAGGAGGAGGAGGAGAAGGGGAATCGCGCAGGGCCAGGGCTTGGGGCAGCGGGACAGAGCCAAGTTCAATTCCTTGCACCGAGCCAGGCAGGACAGGACCTCTTGTCTTGGGAACCATCCCAGTCTGAGTGTGACTCTGGGGTTTCCCACCTTTTCATGACAAATTCTGGTTTTTTACCAACACAGAAGAGGGGAAAAAAAAATCAGCAGTGCCCCCAGCCTCTCCCTTCGGCTGAGGTGAAGGGCGGCTGGCGTCCCCGAGCTGAGCCGAGCAGGGCTCATCGCCACCATCAAGGGGTGAATTCCTTACGCCTTGTGGCACTGATGGTGATTTTCCTGCGATAATGCAGGGGAGACGTTCCAAAGGCAGCTCCCCTGCTTGTTTGTGGGAATACATGAGTGTACCTTGAGACACTCGGCAGGGGTGGAAGCGGGGATGGACCAGAGCAGCCCCCAGAACGTCCCTCACCAGGATGGGGAGTACATCAGTATCTGGGACACCACGGGCAGGAGCCCCGGGGCGTCTCCGCACCACATCTCTGCAGCCATTTCCACGTCAGATCCCCTCGGCCGAGCCTGGCGGGGGGATGGAGCCTTTGTCCCCCGGCCGTGTGCTATTTACTGCTCGCTCTGCATCCTCACCACAGGGCACAGAGGCTGCGAGGCCATATGAGACCGTGGCGATGAACATCTAGCCTGACCTACTTACAGCCCGGGCCCTGGGACTTTCTGGAATTCATCCTCTTGGAAACACGACGTATAATTTTAGGGCAGTAGAAATCCGCGCTGGATGGGGATGTTGTCCCAGCCTCCGCTGGGTCCCTGACGCCAGAATTGCTTTGACTGCCTGGGAGCGCGCTTGCCACCGCATATCAATGCACAGGCTCCATTAACAGCTCAAATTGCCGCTGATATGCTTCTCATTATATTTCGAGCCTTACGCATCGTTATTTCATTTGCAAGACGGTATTTGTTTTCCCTTCCCTTAATTCACGTCCAAAAAAAAATATATCTCATTAGAACGCTGTTGCTCGTTGCAATTGGGAGCGAATCGCAGCTTAATCCAACCTGCCAGGGAAGCCAATCGCCCCATAAAAACCTCCTGGAAGTCTCCATGCAGGGGCAGGCGGAGGGGGGAGAATAAAAAGACATGGAATTAGGAGGTGCCGAGGCTCGTTTGAGAGGAGAAAAAGGGACCGTGGATGCTGACAGGATGGTAATGCAAATCTCCTCTTGAGCATCCAAAGAATCAACTAAATGGATTAACGTGAGGACAGAGAAGAAATTACTGTAGTTGTTTCCCTAATTTGATTCAATTTATTTTTATACGGCGTCTTTGTACAGAGCATCTCACAGCTGCTTCACCCAGAAGAGGAATAATAGAGAAACACCACTCTGGCAGAAGCGCTCGCCAGCACAGGCATCTCAGCGGGAGGACGGGATATGAGTGCTGGCCTTGAGGATTTGATTTTCCAAATCATCAGGAAATCACATGCCATTTTTTTTCTTTTTTTTTTGTTTTTCCAATTTCAATATTACTGATTTCCCTAGGTTTTCCTCAAACCATCTCCGTAATATACTGAGGCTGATTCTAATCTCACACTGCTTTTATAGCACTGTAACTCTGATCTCACACTGGTTTTACACTGGTGCAGTTCCACTTATTTCAACCGAGTAAATTCCTGATTTATGTTCTGTAAACGACAGCAGAAATAGGCCCATGGTGCTCCCTGGAGCAACGCCTGGCTCACATCACGCCGGGGTGAGGAAGAGGAAGATCAGGTCCCTTGCAATGTAAATGATGGAGAAAACTGCCATTAAATTACATTTAGACCCTTACTTTCAAATACACTTTGCTTTTTTTTTTTTTTTTATAAAAGGTACTGTATTGTCAAAGTTTCAAGTGCATGGGAGGAGATCAGCCAGGAGGAGAGGCCAGGAGATGTGGCTCTGGTATTAATGGCAGGTCGCAGCCCCCATTTCCCTCTAGTTTTTTGGGAAAAAGTCCATCTGCATCCCCTCCTCGCTCCGGTTTCTTTCGCCCATTTCTGCACAAACCGCTTCTCTCTTCCTGGGGCCCGGTTCTGCCTGATGCTTCGGGTAAAATAGAAATGTGTGCGTCCTGTTTGCTTTAAAATATTAAAATGTAATCCTGGGGAATGAAATCCCTGAAGACAGCGGTGTGACAGGGCAGCCTGCAGCACGGCCTTTCCCCCTCGTTAGTGCGCAGAGCCCTTATTGGAGCCGGAGATGAGAGCACAAGTGGGCTCCTCCGCAAAGACCCGCTAACGTAACTCTAATTAATTTACTTTTTAAGGCTACACACAAGGGAGCTGATCAATGCTTTGCCCTGCGGTCTGGCTTGTTTAGAGCATATATCATTTCCTTGATTTATTCTCTGTGATGTAAAAGAATGCGAGCAGCATCTCAATACCTGCCTCTGAGACTGCTGCCTTCCCCTCCACAGGGGCAGGCGCAGCATCCCGAATTAACTCCTCAGTGCTTTGTGCAACACCTGGTCCCCGTTAGGCCACTGCCATTAAAAGCAGCTCCCCTGGCTGCAGAGCAGTGATGCTGGATTGACACCAGTCACCACTGCTGGGGCTGATCCAGGCTCCTGGACCCCCTGCAGATGCCACCAGGTGAGACCAGGAATGCCACGTCCCAGGGATCCTGCCCAGCTGGGCTCTCCACCCAGGCAAGTCTCACCCTCACTTGGCTGCGCTAACAGAGGAAAAGCAGGGGGTGTTGGAATTAATGGCTGTGATTTGTCGTGGACTGGAGGGGTTTTTCCCTCCCATTTGCTCTTGGAAAAAGTTTGGACAGACACAGGGGGAGGTGAAGGCAGGCTGGCAGCCAGGAGGGAAGGGGACCTTTGCTTCTTTGGAAGTGGTCTTTGCTCAGATGTGGGTCTGGTTTTGCAGACGAGGGTCCCTCACCTCCCGCCAGCCCCTGTGCTGTGCCCTAAGGAGCCTTTTGCTGCAGTGCAAAGCCACCAGCCTTTTGTGGAGGTGTGTGATGGCCAAACAGCAAACAACTCGGGGTCAGTGGTGTCCCCCACAGCTCTCGCAGCTTTTCTGTGTTCTAGCCCAGGTGGGCCCTTGCTGGTGTACCTGGCGGGTCAAAGATGCATTTACCTCCAGTCATCCTCCCCCTGCTGTGAACTGGTGCAGGGAAGGCAGTGATGCTCCGCTCCTCCAGCAGACCCCCAGCTGGGACAGGCTTTGGGCACAGAAGCCCAGTAGAGGGAAGAGGATCCAGGTGCCCCAACTCCCACCTCTGGGAGCCAGATCCCCGCTTGGGAAGCCTAGCAAGCGTAAATCAGTGTAGCTGTATTGTTTTTATAGGGCTGTGCTGATTTATACCTGCTGAGGACTCTTTGCCATTGCAGAGGAGGAACCATCTTGCCTGGTCTGCTGGATAAACACCTCACCTCCATGCCCAGCATGGCACCAGCTTCTCCTTTGAGCCCCTCTCCTGCTGCTCCTTGCCCTCCTGCTCCGTACAGACGGAGGAAGCAGTGGCACACACAGCTCCCGAGCAGCCTCGCTGGCAGCCCCAGGGCTCTGCGGGGACCCCTCGCCCTCCCCAGCCAGCTCCGGGAGGATGAGATGCCACAACCTGACATCAGCAGGATAAAATATGGCCCTGGCAGTAATCCGATAGAACCTGATGGTAATTTGGGGTGGGGGAGGAGGCATTGAAAAAAGGAGGCATTGAAAGTACACTTCCTTTCAGTGCGTTGCTGGGAAGACCATTAGGAAAACCACTAGATTATTTTTCACATTCTTCAGTGCAAAACTACTGCATTTTATGACCACTATCAATAACAGCTATCATATTACTAATGCTACAGTTGCCACATATATAATATTTAAATCACATTTGCGGCTGACAGAGACCTATGGATATTCTCGATCCCAACAGGCTATTACAGTTCGTATCATGTCTGTCATATAAATATTATGAATCATTTCCCACTATCTTTATGGGGGCTACATTGACATCGTCAAAAAAGCTCTGGGTGCTGCCGGATACTGCATATTTATATACACCTTATGTATATGTATGTGAATGGAGGGAGATTTATACAACAATCATTGGTAATAAATGCCTATGATAAAGCATATTATCTTCACACTTCATTTGCAAAATGTTTTGTATGCGGGGACTCGGAGAAAGGCGAGCAGAGGAGGCTCCGTGAAGTGACTGGGTCGCATCCTCGGGCTCTGGTGGAAATCGGGGGGCTTCTCTGCCGCGGGGCTGACCAGCAGCAGTTGAGGCACAAAGCCCTCCCAGCAGGGTGGGACGAGCTTCGGCCGCTGGCCGGGCGCTGCGGGGGTCAGTGGGCTGCTGGCTCGCACCAGGTGAGGGTTTGGCTGGTGTCCCGCTCGCCGGATGGGTGACGCTCCCTGCGCTTCCCCCAAAGAGCTGTAAATCTCATAGTTCATGCGCCGCATTTCATCTTCCATCCGTTAATGCTTTCCTTGCTGGCTTCCTTGGCAGTCAAGCCCTGGTCTGGGTGATGAGATGAAATAAAGAGATCTCCGGGTGTTATACAAGGCAGAACTAGACTTTCCATTCACAGAGACTTCTTGCAAAGCTGTTAATTAAACCCCTGTCCCTGCGAACCAGGTGAGACATGTTAAACCCAATCCACCAGCAAAGCACAAGAGAGGAAGAAACCTCCCCTCGGATTATTCAGGATCCAGACACGAGCCCAGGTGCCCTGAGACCTCTTCCCCCAAACCTGTTTTAACTGCTTTTACGCTTTATTGAGGTTTGCTCCATATGCAGAGACAGACAAGAGCAAATGTAACTTTATGGCTTGGAAGTTCGGAGGTCTCTAATAAGCATTTAATGTCCAGTTCTGGCGCAGTGGAAAGCACTGCGCAGTACTTCTGACTGTGCAATGCCTTATTTTATCTGAGCAGCCCCCAAAAGAGGGGAGAATGCAGTGTCTCTGCCTATCCTTGGCGTGGGAACGTGGCTCTCCAGCTCCGGCACATCAAATAAATCATGTGCATTTCACTTCATAAACAAACATCATCAGCCTGTTAAATGCTGCTGGGAAAGAAACAAAGCAATTTGAATCTCCAGCACTTAGAGAAATGTCTTGTCCTTTAGAGCTTTTGCTGGTTCGCGTGTGGAATGCCTCTCCGAGGAGCGGGGACCCACCCTCTGCAGCCGTTTGGGTTTGCAAGAACGGTTTGGATGTGTCTGACAGATGCTGAGAGGTCCTGGCAAGACTCTGCTGACTTGTGTGCTTGGGGACTACCTCCACCTCCAGACCCCAGGGCCTCTGACCCGCCCCCCAAAATCCTGCCGTGTCTCTTACCTGTCAGGGAACCTGGCTGACACTGGGCAGAAAAGCAACACGTGAGCTCCTCTCGCCCCTGAGGACAAGAGGTAGGTCGTGTCCCAAAGACCTACAGTCCAGATACCCCAGGCAGAAAGTTCCACAGTGCGTGGACATTTCAGCAGCCTCTAAGTCTCCTGGGGGAGGTGGGTAACACAGATCCTGGCCCTACGGCATCCAAAGGGTTCAAGGTCCTGGAACCTGCAGCGACTTTGCGGGTAGCGGGTCGCTGGAGTTGAGGACAAGCCTGGCGAAGTCCCACAAAGTCTGCGTGAGCAGAAGGTGTCTTCCTCCGTCTGTATTTGGCTTTCAGCTCGCATGCAGCCGGACTGTCCAAGTCACACGTGGCCTTCTTGAGGAGGGACTCTGTGGCCATGAGCCCCAGGCCGGTGGCTACAACCACCCTTGCCCCTACCTCAGGGTAGCTCTGGCCACCCGTGGCAGCCCTTGCCCCTGGCTGTGCTGGGCGAGATGGAGCCCAGACATGGCCCGTGAGCTTCTCCTGTTCTTTCTCACTTAGACTTTGTATTTATTCTTTCTTTAATCTGTAATAAAATGCAGTCAGGGAGGGAAATAGATGGGGTTTTTTTTCTAACTGTGCAGGAGGGCATGAAACAGTAGGAGAAGCACAGCAGGTTTTGCTTTTGTCCCATCAGATAATTCTGGGTTATGGACGAGATAAGCTGGAATCACTTAGGAAAAACAAAAGCTCTGATTTCCAAATCCCCTTAGTGGGCCCAGGTGCTCGGTTCTGGATGCAGTCTCAGGTCTCAGCCCCCCGAAATAACTCAGTGCCCACCTCCTGCTGCTGCCCACGCGCACCTACATCCCTTTGCCCCAAATGTGGAGGCAACAGAGGGAGTGTGGGGATGGAGGGAGAAGCCTTTGCCTACCTGACTTTGATCTGTGAATGAACATAGTATCTCCCTCTCTGTCAAATTTGGCCAGAATTGAGTGATGGGATTTGAAGCTGTTGAAATGAGGCCAGGCAGACCCAAAATCACCTCATCGCATGCGCCTGCCTTCCGTAGGATCCCGGGCTAAAGGGTATTTGCATTACCCAAGGGCAGGGAGAACAAGAGCCGCTCACAGACTCACAAGACGGCTCTCCCAGACAGCGTAGGACCTTCAAGCGTCCCTGCAGCAAGCAGATGTACAAGCCAATGACCTGCAAAAATTATCTTAACGTCCCCCCATCACCCCCCATGATGATTTAAGTCCTTAGCTAGGAAGTGCAAAGCTGAAGTTGAGCACAGCATTAGGCAGCCTGGTAGGGCTTATTAAATTAATAGTGCATTAAAGAATTGAGGGGAGGCGGGTAAGGAGGGGGGGGAGGGAAAGGGAAAGAGAAGGTTTGTAACATCACAGAAATATCCTTGCTACCTTCTGGCATCTTCAAGAGACTGGAAATGTGGGACTGCATCCAGCTGTCTTCTCTGGGGCAAAATTCCTCTGGCTTCTGTGGGAGGTTTTACCCAAATAAGGACTGCAGGATCAGACCTGTTATTGTCACTGCAATTAACATTTAGATCCACATCTAACACGAACTGTTACAGGCTGGTTAGGGAGAAATTTAATTTGCTCTAAACAGCTTGATGGGAGAGGAGCGTGAAATGCCCTAGTTATGGTAATTTCATGTGTTAGAGTCTACAAAGGTGGATTTTCAGCCGTGGGTCTAATAACCCTGATATCTGCTGCAGGCATCCACCTAAGCGTGCTTTGGGATCCTGAGGTTTGGGGCCAGATCCTGTGCTCGGTGGTGGGGTAAAGCCATCGACACCGCGTGCAGGCTGCCTGATCACCGTGGACATGCCCAACGCCGTGAAGACCCACGCTCATCTTGGGCCGTTCCAGCACCCGTGACCCAAATGGCGTTTGTGTGGTCCAGGCCGGCAAGAGCCCGGATCCGTCCCAGCGAGGCACGGAGGAGCGTTGCCCCCAGATGGGTTTTCCCTTATCAGACACAAAGATGAGCTTTAGTTTATCAGGAAACTGATTTCCACCTTTTTGCTGTCGGGGTTTGTATGCAGGTATCCGTGAGATCCGTGATTTTTGCCCCGCCGACCCACTCTTAGAGGCTTTGGACCTGCTTTTTCTAACAACCTCCAACTTTTTTTATATCCCTATATATTTCCTTTTTTCCCTTTTCTCCCAGGAGTTAATGCAACTCAGCCATAAAAACTGACTTAGAGATGAAACTTGGCATTTAAGGTCCCAGCCCGGGAGCAAATGAAGTTACCAGTTATAAACACACACCAAAATCTGTTTGGACATGCTGAAATTACAGGAGCAGAGGATAAAAAGGATCCAAGATGTTTTATTTTGTTTTAACTTCTGCAGCTCTCCGCGTGTCAGTTTGCAGCCGCTTGCCTGACGCAAGATGGGTCCTCTTGGTGGGTTTTTTGTTATAATTAAAGCTGATGAATGTCAATGCATTGCGGGGGGGTCCCGAGCTGGTCCGCACCAGGCTCCTGCGGGGTTGCCAGCTGTGTACCCCCCATCTAACCGCTCGCGTGTGGGTCTGCCCAGAAGGAAAGGCAGGGTCTATCCCTGGCACAGAAGAGCAGGCAAGAGTTTTAAGTAAGAGAAATCAGGTCTCAGGGCCTTTCCGGGGCCTCTCCCGCGTGGCTTGACTTACTACAGTGACAGGTATGAGACAGACCGATAAGTGCACGCAGGTGATAGACAGGGATATGGCACTGAAAGATAGATAAGAGGCTTTGTTTTTATAGGAGGAGGTGCTAGATTGCTAATATTTATGACATGAGAGGCTTTGCCAATTAAAGAATAAATCATGGCAGATAAGAGGCTCGGAAGCGCTCCACGGCTGGATCCGCCACACAGCGAGATGATGGTTGGCGGCAGCAGCGCGCCCATGTGTGTGTCGTAAAGCGGGATGGTGGTGGGTGCCCTGGCTCTCCCACCTACCCCCCGATTTCCCCCACCCCCGCTTGCTTCAGGAGAGCCGGGCTCCGCGTTGGCAGTTCCCCATGCCAGCAGAAACCCCCAGCACTTGTCCCCGGTGTCATCTCAGGCTTCCCGCGTGACCCCGTCGCTCCCCACTGCACGCGAGCAGCTGGAGCCGTGGCCTGAACCTGTTTGTTATGCACGTTACGGCCATCAGGAGCGAGGGTCGATATGATGTTTAATATGCTTCATGCATAGTAGCGTCGCTTTGGTCCATCAAGTCACTAATACAGGTTCTTACAAGGCTGAGTGTCATTTATTAAGTCGGGGCGGGGGGGGAAGGGGAAGCCTCCAGCGGTGCTGGGGGGTCGGTACCCGCAGCGCCGAGGCGGTGGGACCTCGCAGACGAACGGCACAGGCACAGAGAGTTATTTGTGGCGCCTCGTTTTATGGGGAAACGAAATAAATCGCGCTTTGAAGGCCGGCCGCCGGGTGACGCACCGCGGGGACGGCGCTGGGGGTCTCTCCCCGAGCCCTGGGGTCAGCTGAGATCGCGCAGCATCCCTCCCAGAGCCACCCCCCCGCCGCCACCGCAGCGCTCCGCACCCCGCGGTGGTTTTCTTTCTTTTTTTTTTTTTTTTTTAGTAACCCTTTTTCCCCATCGCTTTAAAAAAAAAAAAACAAAAAAAAACAAACCCACACCACACACCCCGGCACCCGTCGGGGCGGGCGGCGGCGGGGCGGGCGCGGGGCGGGCGCTGGGCGGGGGGCGGGCGGTCGCTGCGGGGCGGGCGCGGCGCTCGCTCCCCCCTGCGCGGGCCCCGCCGCGGAGCCCAGCGCGCCCCGCGCAGCCCCGCCGCCGGCGGAGTTACGGAGCCGGGAGTTTGCCACAACTCCGCGGCCTCCTCTGCGGGGCCGCCGGTGCGGGGCCGCAGCCTTCCCCGCCTCCTCCCTCTCCTCCTCCTCCTCTTCTTCCTCCGCCCCTTGGGCTTTTTTTTTTTTCCTCCTTTTTTTTTTTTTTTTTTTCCTCCCCCCTCCCTCTCCCCCTTTCGCTTTGATTTCGCTCTCCTCCTCCCCTCTGCGCGCCCTGTGCCTGTGTGTTTTTTCGCCGCCGATCTCCACCAAGCCCCTTGGCATGAGTTAAGCACCAGCTATGGACACCAAACACTTCCTGCCACTGGGTGAGTTTTGTTCCGAAAAAGATTCTCCATTCCTGCGGCGGGGCGAGGGGGGGGGTGGTGGTGGTGGTGGGTATGTGTGTGCGTGCGCGTTAAATAAAATAAAATAAGCGCCCGACCTACCCCCTCCTCCGCTTCTCTACCCGGTCTGGGGGGGGGATGCGCTGCGCCCCTTCCCCGGAGCGGGGGGGGGACACACAACTTGGTGTCAGCGCCGGGCGGGCCTGCCCCGTGGCCCCCGCTCCGGCCGCCTGATTGTAGTTAATTATTTTTCGGTTTGTTGTGTGTTGTTTTTTATTTTTTTTTCTTTGGGGGTTTTTTTTTTTTGGGTTTTTTTTTTTTTTTTTTTTAGTGTGTTTTCTTTCCGCGAGGCGCCGGGTGGCGGCGGGCCCCGGGCGGGCGGCGCAAGCGGTATTTTCAAACGGGGCAGCGGGCACCGGGGCTCGGCCGGGAGAGCCCCCTCCCCGCCCGGGGCTGGTTCTGCAGGAGGGCTCGGCAGCTCGCAGCCTTTGCTCCCCCCCTCCCCCCTTGCTTTTCTTTCTCGGTTTCTTTTTTTATTATTATTATTATTATTTTTTCCCCTTTCCTCCCTTTTCTCCCTCCCCACCAGCATCTGGGGCGCGCAGGCGGGCGGGGGGAGGTGGTCGCCCGCGGGGACCCCCGTCCTGCACCCACACTGGCCCCTCTGCTCGCATCTTCCCTCGCTGGCAGCTCCCAGAAGCCGGCACGCTTGGGACCCTCCTGCTTTTTTTTTTTTTTTGCTTGTTTCTTTTTCCTTTCCCCTCTTTTTAGTTACGTTTTAAAACCTATTTCCAGCTGGAGTTTGCCATGGTTTCGGTGACTGAGTCAAGTCCTGGCTTGTAAGGGCGAATGCCTCCTTACGTCTGGGTTTCAGGAGAAGTGATATTGCAGAGCTCAGTGTTTAGGGTGGGGGGAAGAAAAGTTTTAGCGAAGTAGCCCGGCGCCAAGTCCCGGCGAGGGGGAAGAAGGACGAATCCTGCCCTCTCCGCCACTGCTCAGCATGGCGGCCCGTGGGCTCGCAGCCTCCGGCCGAGCAAGCCCACGGCCAGTGAGAACATCCACTCCGGCTTCCCTGGGCTTTAAATCTGCGCTCAGCCTCTGCTGGTGTGTTTTGTTTCTTTTTTGTTCTTTTTTTTTTTTTCCTTTTTTTTTTGTTTTGTTTGTTTTTGTTTAAGAATTGCAATTTTAGTTGTTCCTTTCTAAGAGCGGAATAAATATAAACGCCATCACAAGGTCCCTGGCCAGCCCTGCCCCTTGGGAGGGTTTCCAGGACTGCTGTGGTTCGGGTCTGGGGGGAGACCTGGCAGGGAGAGCCTGGCCCCCGCGGGCTGGCAGGTCTTCAGCTGGCATCTGCTTTGCCCCCAAAATCACGGTTTTACGGTGCCCCTGGTTGATTCGCTGTGAGGTGGGAAACACCGCTGGGTTGACTTGCCCGGAGTTGCTGCTCGGGCTAAAAGCATCTCGCCTGCGGTGTCCCCCGGGAGCGGGTCCTCCTGCCGAAGTCAAACCCGCTCCTTTGGGGTGGGTGAAACGCAGAATGCACCCACCGAAGCAGAAAGTGCCTGTCTCTTGCACACAAAAGTGGCTTAATCTCAGGGGTGGCTGCTGTGAGATTTACGTTTCCTTTGATGGTCTGACGGAAAACAGTCCAAACCTCTGTTGATACGGGCAGGATCAGGCCCCTACGTATATACTTGCGTTTTCTTTCAGACCTGAGCTCCCCTGTTACACCGTAGATGCTAAATAATACGTGGTGTTATTAGTCATGTTGACTTTGATGGGGGAGGAGAGGGAGAGCGTGTGTCACCTTGCTGCTGGCTCGGGGAAGGATTTTCACACTGGCGCAAGTGAAAAACAACTGATTTATCTGCTCATTTATAAACGTATGTGCGTGTGTATGGCGGGGAGAGGGTGGGTCTTTGCAGGAGCATCCAGAGGGAAAACAAGGCGGGCACCCCGGCACAGTGATGCTGGGGGGGGGGCGGGTTATAACGTCGCATGGGAGAAAATTCAGCTGCCCGCGGGAGCTGTTTTTGGTGCGTGATCTGGGTTTGTGTCTGCTGCAGAAGTGACTCCTAAACTTTATCCACCGCCTTTGGTCACCGGTTATTGGAGAAATCAGCTTTGGTCGTAAGGGCGGTGGGTTCTGCAGGGGTTCTGCAGGGTTCGGAGGGGGAGATGCTGGTCCCGCTCTGAGCACGGGAGGCAGGTTGAGCCCGAAAGTGTGTGAGCAGTTTGTGAGAGCGAGGGGAGCCCCGAGGAGAGCGAGCAGAGACCTTCCCAGCGAGACCAGAGCGGAGCTGGTGGGGCCAGGGGGCCTCGATGCTCTTTGGAAGTGGAATGGTCCAAAACCCGCCAGGTCCCGACTTTGCAGAGTGCCAGGGTGTTTTGCCAACCCCATCTCATGTCGTGGTTGGGAGCTGGCCTTTGCAAGCCGAGGGGAAAAAAATAGCCAAGCTTGTGGAGTTTGTTTCCTTGCACACGAGTATGGGCCTGAGCCGGAGAACAGGAGCAACCGGGGGTCGAAATCAGGCTCCGTCACTGTGTGGCCCCGCCAGAATCTCATCTCAGTTTGGCCTCAAAAGGATAACCCGGTGGAGGTTCCTGGCCAAGTCCTGCCCGTGGTGAGACTCAGATAACTCCGCTGATGTCATGGGTGGAAGCGTGGCCAGCGCTGGGCACTTTTAATAGTAGTATCTCATTTTTCCTGCTGGTCTCGGGAGCTGCTGGCAGATGCCAGGCAGAGGCTTCCCACGAGGACGGCACGTCCCTGGGCATCTCCCGGGCTGGATGCCGTTGCCCTGTGGCTCCGTTTGCTGTCCCGCTCCCTGGACAACCTGCAGCGTGATCCCAGGGTTTGTGGGCAGCGGGGACACTGCACGGCACGGGTACCGCCACAGCCCGGGGTCACCTCGGGTCCAGCAGATGCTGCTTTAGAAGCCGTCTGGGGCTACAGATCTCCCTTTACTAGGTTTTGAATGATCGGGGATGTCTTGCTTTTGTTCCTCCTGGGGGGCTGTGCTGTGCCGAGTCTCCAGGAGGAGGAAAATCAAGAAAAAGGACGTCATGCAAGAGCTTGTGAGGCTGGGGGGACCCACATCTCCGGCCTGGTGGGGTGCATGTGCCGAGGTCAGGCTTTGCCCGGGGCCAGGCTGGGGTCTGACGTGCAAACCAAGGAGCTTGGATCTTTGGGTAGCTGCTTGCTCCCAAGGCTCTGACCATTGAAATCCTTTTATTGCGTCGTTTTCTTCTTTGCCCGTTCCCCTCGGAAGGTGGTAGCTCCTGGGGAGCTAAAGAGAGATGTTGAGCTCGGGGATCCTTTCCTTGAGGCACAGCCTCATGGCCGGGGGGGGGGAAGAAACAGTTAATGGATGTCCGAGGCTGGTGCTTCCCTCCCGGAGGTCAGTTCACCGGGTTGCAACCTCTGCGAGTCCGTCTTCCCACCCGCGCGGCCGTGCCAGGGGTGGCTGCAGCTGCTCAGGATGCGGGGTGAGAACTGGCCGTGCAGGGGAACGCCTCCGAGAAAAACAGCAAAACAACCCCCCCACCCCGTGACCGGCTTTTGGGGGGGGGACAGCCCGGGGCGTGGGGGCTGCTTGGGGTGGAAGAGAGCATGGGAGTGTGAGCATCTTCATCCTGCGTCAAAACCCGAGGCAGACTGGTGGGAGCCCCCATCTGGGTTGACATCTCATCACGTTCCTCAATTCTCCTTCTTTTAGCTTCAGAAATTTACAGCTGGTAGGGAAATCCGTAGGGAGGAAAAACTTCGGAAGGCGCCGAAAGTGTCACGGCTTGTCCCAGCATCCCTGCGAGGAAGGAGGAATCCTCTGCCCCACTTCTGGGAGATGCTGGCCGGCTCCGTGGGGCTGCCGGTGCCGCACCAGAGAGGAGCCTTGTAGGAGCAAGAAATAAAGTATAAATAAAGTATAAAATAAAGTATAGTCGTGTCCTGGTCCCTCTTGCCGAAGCGTAGTGTAGGGCTCAGCCTCTCCCAGTTGACATATGCAAAACAAGCTGGGAAGGAATTTTTGCCTTTTTCAGAATCTGGGCTGTGACAGTTAAATAAATCCTCTGAGGGTCCCTGAGTTTACTCCGCGTCGTCCTGCTGTGTTGGAGAGAGCGTTTGTGTTTCTCGTATTTAGGGCATTTTATTTATTTAAAAGAGAGCGGGGGAGAAAGCCACAGAATTTTAGTTATTCATCGCAAATATTATTATTGGCACTTTGCTCCTGTTGGAAAAAAAATAAAAATCAAGGGGGGAATCAAAACATTTCGCTGGAAAATACACCCTGGCTTCGTCCCACCCACATCTTGAAGGCAAAAATAAATATTTATTAAGAAACGGGTTAAAAACCTTTTTGTTGGAGTATTGTTTTCTGGGAGCAGGGGTGCATTGCCATATGCCAGAGCCCTGCCACCCGGCTGAATCTTTGATTTTTTTTTTTTTTGATTTTTTTTTTCCCCCCCCAGGATGGTTAAGAAAACAAACAAACAGCGGAGCTGCGGGCTTGGGCTTTGGGATGCTCTTTGGTCCTGCCCCTTGCACAAGGTGCTGGTTCCTACAAGCGTCGCGGCGCCTTTCGGGGGGGACCGTGTGTGAGCAGGGTATTCCCCCGAGGCTCTCGCCTGCCTGAAATCACGGAATCGTTCTTGCTATAAATATCCCGCGACCCCGCTGCGGGAGGCGGTGGCCCTTGGTGAGGGGCTGAACCGTATGGGTGATGGTGATGGAGCGGGGATGTCGAGGGGGTCCTTGTCCCCCAGCCAGGGTCCTCTCTGCTGAGTGGGGCTGCCAGTGGTAACCAAAGCTGGGGACACCTCAAATCACTGCTGGGTATTGCAGGGACCTTCCCTGGGATCTTGGTAACCTAATTGGGCTCTAATTAATCCTCCTCTTTGGCTCCGATCCCCGCCGTGTCTCCCAGCGTCACCTCCCTGCGTCGGCGAAGGAGCTGGGTCTCTCCTCCCTCCGGCCCGTGATGGGAAGGGATGCTCAGAGAGCGATGGGGAGGGATGCTGGGCAGAAGGATGGGAAGGGATGCTCGGAGAGCGATGGGGAGGGATGCTGGGCAGAAGGATGAGGAGGGATGCTCGGAGAGCGATGGGGAGGGATGCTGGGCAGAGGGATGGGGAGGGATGCTCAGAGAGCGATGGGGAGGGATGCTCGGAGAGCGATGGGGAGGGATGCTGGGCAGAAGGATGAGGAGGGATGCTTGGAGAGCAGTGCGAAGGGGCGCAGGGCAGAAGGATGAGGAGGGATGCTGGGCAGAGCAGTGCGAAGGGATGCTCGGAGAGCAGTGCGAAGGGATGCTGGGCAGAGCCAGCATGCCGCTGGTGCAGGATCCAACCTGGCAGTTCCATAATTGCTTCCAAAAAGGCCCAGGTGGGCTCTCAAAGTCAGTCTAGCTACAAAGCAATAGGGGAGGCAGCCTGGGTGGTTTTATTTTAATTGATTTTGTCAGGAGTTGCTGTATTTTATTACATTTAAAGACTAGACTCTGGAATAACTTTGAACGTTTGACACACACACAAAAAGCAGCTTTCTGACATTTTCCTCTTTGCTTGTCTTTTATTTCATTTCTCCCCTCTCCTCCTCCTCCTCCTCAAAGGAAAGCGTGTGCCTGGAGGGAGGGCAGAGGAGGAGGGAGGAGTGGTTGTGTCTCTCCAAAGGCTGCTCCAACATCAAGGCAGCGCAAAGCAGACGAAATAATATTGCAAATAAGGATTTAAAAAACCCTACAGAAGGATCCCCACACATGCCAGCCAGCTCAAACTGCGAGAAGATTTTTCAGACAGAAGCAATTTAGCCTGGGAAAAATGCTCTATTGTTGAAATGGAAACTGGCTGTGAGAACTTGCCTTTTCTGACGACGTTTTGCTTAGAAAAAGCAAAGCAAAGTCAGGGAAACAACCTGAGTTTTTTTATTTAGAGAAGACAGAGAATTTCAAAATGGAGGGTGTTTTCTGAGATAAACCGGGAACAATTCCCTCGGAAGAAAGGGAAGGAAGGGTTCAAATTAAGCCCAAATGCAGCTCCCCTCCTTTGAAATTTTGTTTAACATGGAGTTAAAAAATAATCCTGTTCAAACAGACCACTCGCAAGCATAAAATGCTGGTTGTTGGTGTGTTTGTTTTTTTTCTCTTTTATTGTGATCTACAATAAAAGTTTCAAGGTTGCACCTTGGGGCTGTAATCCTGATGGCAGCCCTGTTTGTGCCAGCTCCTGCCCATCAGGAAGGGACGGATTCCGGCCTTGAAAACTCCTGATCTTGCCCGGATGAGACGGATCCAGGGTGGGGAAACTGAGGCAGGCGGGTGCGTCTGAGCGGCGGCGAAGCTGGGAACGGGGCCCGGAGCGAGGGCGTGGGGATGGTTGTGAAACCTCGGCTGGGATGGCGGCTTCCAGCCCCGCTGAGCAGATCCGGCTGGGATCGGAGCTCCCCAGGGCTCCCGGGGGGCTTTGGAGGGTCCCAGCTCCGGGTAGCCAAAACACCCCAAACCAACCCCAAGCTGCTTTTTGGCCTGGGAGCAAAGAAAAACTCCCAGATGGGGGTTTGCGTGCAAGCCAGGTGCTCCCAAACCAGACAGCGAGGAAGAAACACCCTAAATGTTGGTTTTATTAAGCATCAGGAGCAGCGCTCGCATCCCCGTTCTGCCCTAGGGGAGGGGGTGCCTCTCGCCGTGGGCATTGCTCCTTTGGAACCCTGGGGAATTTGGGTTTTTTTTAGGTCAATCTCTCGGTTTCGGTGCACGGAGGTTGGTGTGGCGTGTTTGGGGTTGGGTCTTGTCTCAGCCGTCACCCTTTGCCCGCATTGTCTCGGCTGCGAGATCACTGCCGAGCGGAGAGATAAAAGGTGCGATACTGGTATTTGCGACCAATAAAATGGTAATGGCATTCCCATCTGGTTGTTACTTTGCATGGTCTCCTCTTTTGTGGAGTTTTGGCTTTCTTCGGCTTTTATAGACTTTAAAAAAATAAAAAAATCAGGGGTGGGGGAGCTGAGGGAGCCCGGAGCCCCCCCGAGGTTTACAGCCCCGCAGCTCACGGAGCAAACCCTTTGTGCCGGGGCTGCCGGGAGCGGATTAGGGAGGGATGCCCCGTCTAGTTTCAGCTGGCTCTGCAGCGCTGGGCGCGAAGGCCAGAAACATTTGATTGTTGTTTTTCCATTTTTGGCCGAGGAGTAAGTGCTGGAAAGTTGGGGGTTTTTTTGGGTCTGTTGTGTTTTTTTTGTTTTTTTTTCCCCCCCACTGTGAACTCTGTGGGCTGCTGCGAGACAATTTTGTTGTGGGCAGCGCGTCTCCTACGTGCCCATTACGGAGCGGCGGTGAGGCAACGGCAGGGGTGAAGCAAGAGTGGAAGGAGAAGCGCGGGAGAGGGGGATGCGCTTCCAGCCGAGATCCGCCCGGAGATGCGGAGGTGACGAGGCGGGGAGACGGGCTTGGCACGTGGGATGCCACGGAGGAGGCTCGGTGCCAGCGGCTGGGATGGTGAGCGATGGCAGAGGCACGCAGGGGCGTAGAGAGGAGCGGGGTCAGGGAGAGGCAGGAGCAGACCCGGCGGCGTTGCATCGAGCCAGGGAAGCTCTTTTGGCTGCCCCCGGCAGGACGAGGGATGGGCGAGAGCATCTTGCCAGCGCCGTGGCTTCCCTTGGGAGCAACGGCTTCTCCCTGAGGACCCACGTGCTGGTTGTGGCTCTTGCAAAAGGGGGGAAAAAAGAAAGAGAAACCCTCTTTTCCCACCGGCCATCCTTGCCAGACCGTGCTGAACCACCCATCTCTTTTTGCTGCCCCGTTTTTGTCAGATGAGTGAGTTTATCAGGCCGGGGAAGCTGTGGGCTCTGCCCCGTGCGGAGGAGCTGTGGCCACTAACGCCAGCGAGCAGGGCCCGACCGGTGGCAGATAACGGCGTATCGGCGGCAGGTTGTGCCGGAGATGCTCATCCGCGCCGTGGCGGGGGGATGCGTGGCCCCGTCTTGCCTTGCATCGGTGCTGGGGCTGCTTCTGGACCCCCCCGACACCCTACTGCTGCCCTGCCCCACACCCCTGCGGCCTCTAGGCGTTCAGGGGTGTGGGGTGAAAGCTGGGGGTCCCTGCGAGGGCACCCGAACCCTCCAAAGGACCGGGGAACTTCAGCAAGTTGGAAACCGCCGTCTGGGAGCTCGGCACCTGCGGGGCCAGCCCTCCCTTTTGACCTGCGCTTGTTCCCAGTGTGGCTTTCAATTGATCATAAAAATCCAGCGTGATTCACGGCGCTTCTGCCCTCCAGCCCGCCGGGCGGCGGCTCCCCGCCTTCGCTTAGCGTGAGAGAGCAAATTGCCCTCCAGTCCATCCTCCTCATTCCTAATGGGGAGCCGCTGCTTTATGGGTCTGGTTTCCACCCCCCCCTCCTTCCCCGTGCACTCCTTAAATTATAATATGTTAGAGATGGTGGCGTAGCATTTTAATTTAATTTTCTCTCTCTCTCTTTTTTTTTTATTTTTTTTTTTTTAATTTTATTTCATTTATTAAGAAAACCGGTTTCGATGCAAGGTCCCCAACGTCGGGGTGGCGAGGGAGGGAGGTGCAGCTCCATCCCGGCGCAGACCCCGTGTGCGTGCGTGTGCGTGTGGCTCACAGACAGTGAAATTGCACCCTAGAGTTATAAAGCAATTGTCTAGCTCAGCAGCAGAATGAGCATGAAATGGTGCAGAAAGCAACTAAATAAAATTGGGTAAGGCAGATGCATGAAAATAATGACATCTCTATACCGGCGTCAGGCGCGCTTGCTCTCTCTCGCACCACGCAGATAAACTTTTATAACAGACTTTGCATTTATTTTCCCAGGAAACTCTTTGGAAATGGAGATATTAGTGTGCAGTGAGCCCCCGCATCCCCTCTCCCATGTTTCTGGGGCCATCGTGCCGTGTCTTGCTGCTGCTATCCTCCCTCGTCACTCGCCCTGTCCCTCTTTTCCTTTTTTTTTTGTTTTCAGAGCAGGATTTTTATGCTCAGCCAAACACCAAAACGATAACCTTTGCAACTTCATTTCCCCTCGGCTGCGGCAGCCATGCCGGGCTGGGGGACTGCTGGAGGCGGGTGGCTCTCCGGGGTGACCTGCCACGTCCCGTCCAAATCGGACCAAGAGATGCTTTGCTCTCACTTTGGAGTTTTCTCTTTTTTTGCCCTCCCTGGATGGTGGCAGCTGTAAGGGTGGATCCATGTGGGCTTTAGGACGTGAGAGCAGGGGTGGAAAACCAGGCTTGGTGCACTGGCTGTGTCCCTGCATCCCTCCTCCCAGGGGGTGGCCGATGGCACCAGGGCCACCCGCTTCCACCCTCCCTATTTATCCAGATGCACAGGTTGAAAATGCCCCAAATTGGGGCCTGAAGAATTGACTTTAGCTGCGATTCCTCCCCGGACACCCGCCGCGGTGCTTCCCTTGGGCTCCGTGCCACTGTCCCTGCCCCGGAGCCTTTGGCCTCAGCTGAGGCACGTTCCCGTGTCCGCTCCCGGGAAGCCGGTTTCCCGACATGGTTTGATGTTTTGCTCCTTTTGCACCAGGTTCTCCGTGAGACTGGGAATAAGCTGCTAATCCTCCCACCCAACAGGTGACATTAAGGCTGTCCCCATCACCCTCATGCCCTCCTGCCTCCAAAGGGGTCACTGGCCACCGCTCCACATGCCCATGGTGCTGGGGATGCCCTTTCTCCATGGGGTGCTGCCCGCTGCATCCCAGCCGGAGTGGCTCATCCCGGGAATGGGGAGCGGGTGGCAGTAGTCGGGCTCCCCCAGCCCTGTGCCTCCTCAGCTGCCCTGTTCAGAGGCCTCAGGGCTGAGCTGGTCGTGGATCCTTTCCCTCTCTGCAAGGAAAATCCAAGGAAAATGCAAAGGAGTCCATCCTTTGCGCTGCCGGGCTTGCTGTGCCCGAGCCTGGGGCTTCACCACCCAGCGCCTTTGCAGCAAAACCTCCATCTCGGATTTTCCTTTGCTGGGATGTCTCCCTGGGGTCCCAGATTAGCCGCTCCAGTGCTTTGCCGCCTGCCTCCCCATCACGCGTGGACCAGCGCGGATCCCACGGGTGGCTGGGAGCCGTGTTTTGGCTGCACAGCCCCAAAGCGCAGCGCGGCCCTGAGCCCAGCGGTGGGACGTGTGCGCGTCCCCCTCCTCGCTGCATGCAAAAACCCGGCGCCCCCGGAGAGAGGCAGAGGAGGAGGAGGCTTCGTCGCAGAGATTTCTCCGGCTCCGGGCAGACGGATGCCGAGGTCCTGCCAGCATTTTTGCTGGTGCGGAGCCACAGCCTGGGAGTGGAGAGCAGGGAAGTGCAGGCATGCAAAAATCAGTGTGAAGGCATAAATCAGGCCGAGAGTGAAAGGTTAAAGAAATCCAGAGGAAGCGGAGTGATGTACGTGATAGAAAGAGGTTTCCTGTACCTACGCAGGCCACCCAGGCTCCCTTCCTGCCAGCGTAAACCTGCGAGAGCAGAAACTTTCTGCACCCCTAAGCAAATTGTGGTCTGCTGGATGGGCACCTTGTGAGCAAGTTAATACTTTGTGCTTTACAGGATGCTCTCCCCAAGCCTCTGGGGTGGTATTTCTAGGATGCCCGGGCAGCACCGCAGCCATTGGACCCCGCGGCGGGGAGCGGGAGCGTTGCTTGGGAAGGGCAGGGCGCTATGGTCCATGTTGGAAGCTGTGCTGCCGTGGTGCAGCCTTAAATTCCCCATACCTCTTCCCTGCCATCCTCCCCGGGCTGGTTTTCTGCAGGGGAGCTGTGCCGGCCGGCTGCCCCCGCGTCAGGGATCGGACACCAGAGGTGGCTCTGGGAAGAGTTAAGGCCCCTGGGACAATTACCTGCAGGCCCCCCATGATCCCTGCCAGAGATAGCCTGGCCCCAGGCCAGCTGATACCTATTGTTTGCGAAGGTCGGAGACTTTATCTAAACAGTAGCTCAGAGCCGGGGCTTGCTGGGAGCGGGAATCCCAGATGCGCTGGGGGGGCTCTCTGACCTGGGGTGGGGTGCTGGGGGGGCGCTGATGCTGTGCGGGGACTTGCTCCTGAGATGCGTAGCACTGCGAATTACACCCCGCCGGCTGCTTTATAAGGTTGGGAGACACAGATTTGGTTCATTAAGGGGTTTTGCCTGTGGCTCGAGTTGTATTTTGGTAGCGGTTCTACCGTACCCGGCACCCCCCGCGCTGTGCCTTGGAGCTTGGTGCAGCTCTGCCTCGGGGTTTCACCCTTCTCTGGGGGGGAAAAAGCCAGCAGTTCCCTTATGGTAAGTCTCTCCCTCTTCGTGCCTCACCTGTGGGGCAGGTTTAGGCTGTGGAAATCGGAGGCCATCGGTCACGGCGGGGTTTGTTTAGCTCGGGCACTCGGTTTTCTCAGCTTTGTTGTTTTTCCTCCTGGGTTGCGATTGCCGAGGGGTGTTCGGCACCGCTCCCCGCGGGCACCCAGGTGCTCTGCTCGGCCGGGTGTCATGCCATGGCAGCCACGGGCGGGCGCGGAAAACCACGTCTGGCTTCTCCAGCGAGGTTTCACAGCCTCTAGGTGTGTGCAGGCAATGTTGCGGGGCAGGGATTTCTTGCAGCAAGCCCTGGGTGGCAGATAACAGCCGGTGCCCATCTAAAGCCCTCCCCTATGCAAGTGGGGAGGTTCCACCTCTCCCTCTGCCTTCCCAAAACCCAGCGGCAGCGCGAGGGATGCCGGGCTGATCCAGGTATCCTCCCAGATCTCTTTCTTGGAGCGGTGGCATTTGTACCCGGGCGCTGCCCTGGCTGCCGTAAGGTGTAGCCCACCCTGGGACCGCAGCCTGGTGATGCTCAGCAGCACCCTGGGGGCCACAGCCGGTGTTGGGGGAGCCCAAAATCTCTTATCGGAGATTCACAAGCAAGCAAGCCCCAGGATACGGCCTGGGAAGCAGTGGCACGGAGGGCAAAGCTCATCCTGGCTCATCCCCGAGAGCGGCGGGATGCTCCCAGTCCTGCCCGAAACGTGGGGACCCCACTGGGAGGGAGGATGTAGAAGTGCCTGCGCTGGGTCGGGGTGCGGGTTGGGGTCCTCGCTGCCCGTGCCGCGTGGGAAGGGGGGGAGCACGGGGCCGGCGGTGCGTGCCGGGCGCGGGGAGGTGCCCGTGGGGCAGGAGCAGCCGGTCCTGCCAGTTCTCCCCGGCGCAGGGCCGGGCGCTGGGAAGTCCCCCGAGCCGACGTCGAGGCCGGGCTGAGGGCTGATCCCGGGTCCCTCTCTGCCACCGGTTCCCCGGGTGGCCTTGTGCAAGTCACTCCCATCTGGGCATCCCTTGACTCCCAGCGGGGTGACGGGGTAACGCTCTTCCTTGGCTGGTCCTGGTTGTAAAATCTTGGGAAGCAGAGACTCTGCGCTGGGGAAAGCACCCAGCGAGCTTGGCCCTGGCTGGGAATAAAAGCTTGCGTTGCATGGGAAGGGAAGGCGAAGCCAGTGTGCTCCCTAATTGAACGCATCTTTACAAATTAATAAGGTAGAAGTGACTCTACTGAGAAAAAAAAAAATAAATCCAACCCAGTGCGTTGGCCTGCCCCTCTAATTGTCAGTGTGGAAATCATGGGCACATGAGGACTTGCAAGCGAATGATTAAATCCGCAGCCTTATTTCAAAAGCAGAGGAAATGAGCCTCCCAGTGCTGCCCAGCACCATGCCAGGGCTGGGGGTCGTGGGCAGCCCATGGGCAGAGGAGCCTTTGCCGGGGGGATTTGGCTGGCGCGGACTCCGCGAGCACCGGCGGGACCAGCAGCTCGGCATCGATTTCATCGAACGGGTTCAAGATCGCGTCAGCTTAACTAAGGACCGAGACTGACCCGCGGTGATTTGCTGGCTTTATTATTTAAAGACGATGTTGTGGCTGGGCTGGGCGCGAGGGAGCTTGTCGTTCCCATCTCTGCGTGGTGGGGTGGCTTGGTACAGCACTGACGCCTTTTCCAAATTTTCACCGTATGTTTTGCTGTAAATAGGTAAAATCCTGAACGTACCTTGTTTAGGAGAAAGACTTTACATCCCAGCTCTTGGCCCTGTCAGTAGCTGCAGAAGAAGAATGTTCTAAGGATCTATTCATCATTGCAATTATTTTATTAAGAGTACACCGTGTGCTTGGGGGCTGGAAGAGTTGGAGCTTTGGGATGTTTTCAGCATTATAAATACTGGTTGGTTACATCACCCAGCTTTTAAAAAATGGTATGTGTAGTCCTGGTGAAAGAGGGTTTGCAGACAACCTTGGAGAGGAGAGCTGGGTGGCTATTCCCAGCAGGGAGAGCAGCATGGCTCCTGCTCCTGCGTCTCCCTCGGGGCCAACGGGGAGAGAAATATCTGGGCTCTGCTTGGGGGGAATTTGTGCCTGGGTGCCCGTTATGGGCTGGATATGGGTGAAACGGGCTCCGGGTGGGCAGCTGAAATGTTATCCCGGGAGGTGGGTTGTCTCCTCTGGCAGAAACGTGGAGCCTGTAGCACATCACTGCTCCCGGCTCTGCAAACGCTCCGGATAACCTCATGCTGCCAAACCCCAAAATGCTGCTCCGAGGCCTGTTCTGCAGTTTTCTGTCCCGTCTGGGGACAGGTGGGGGTTGCCCGCCTTGGTGTCACCCTGTGCTGCTGCGGCGGTGGCGGAGCAGCCGGTGGCGGGTCCCGCGGCGGGCTGGCACCTCCGTGTGCCTTATCGCGGCCGCGCGCCGGGGCTAAAGTCCACCATGGGAAAATGCCCGGTGGACTTTTAACTGGAGTCCTCCGGTGAGCCCAGCTTAGAAACTTTTAACTGTTTCATGGCGATTTCTGCTGGAAAACAAAGAGAAGAACGGGGGAGAGGGCGGGGGGTCAGGTCCCTCATCTCCCTGGGGTGGCGATGGGGACCGTGCCGGCTGGTTGCTGGGGTCGTCACTGCCCGTGTCCACCCCGCCGCTGGCTCTGCTGTCATACCCAGCCGTGCCGTGTAGTATGGGCCCCCCAAAATCTAGCGGTGGGCATGTAGAGGCTGCACCAGGGTCACCGGACTGTCCTCCCTGGGACACATCCCAGCGTGCCTCCCTGCCCTCCTCCCTGCGCTCGCCCTCCCGCTGCGCCGCCTGAAAAGATGAACCCTGTTTGCCGGGGAGGAGGTGGGCATCGCATCCATATCAATGGGCAGCTGCATCTGAATGTTGAAAAGAGACTTTGCTGCTTTTTTTTGCTGGCCCATATCTGGTTTTACCTCCTATTTCAGGCACCTGGGTGCCTGGAGGGGTTTATTTCAGCATCTTCGTCCTTATTCCTCTTGCCCTTTCCCTTGCCTTATTTTTTTTTTTTTTTTTTTAGTATTTCTTTTTCTGCAAGTTGTGAGTCTTGTTTGCTCTGGGTGGGTCTGCGGGCCACGAGCGGGTCCCTGTTGCCAGCCCAGGGCTTGAGCGGTGCCTGTGCCGGGGAAAAGCAGGGGCTTTCCCTGTGACTCTGTCAAAACTGAACCGCCACCCTCCCTGCGTCACGGGGCCATCGATCCGTCCGCCGCGGGGACAGGGACAGGGCGCGCTCCCCCGAAGGTGGTGTGTGTGTGTGTGTGTGTGGAAATTCCTGTAAGAAGGGGCAAAAATGCGGGATTTGTGGCCGTTGGGATGGGCTCAGCGTGGGACGGCATCGCTGGCCGTCCCCGCAGGCAGAGCTTTGCAGGGCAGCGGGAGAGCTGCCCGCGTGCCACGAGCTGTGCCCTCGGTGGAAGTCATTCCCGGGTGAGAAATCCCCGCTGTGGAAGCCTTTATTACCGGGCAGAGCTAGGTTTGTTTTGTTTATCATCCATTTACTTGGCTTTGGAGGGATGCCCAGATTTCTCCAATTTTGTGTGTGTGTGTATGTGTGATTTATTAGGATTCAGGGCTTTTTTTTTTTTTTTTTTTTTTTTCTTCTCTTTCTGGTTTAATTTCACTTCCTCAAACTGACAGGCCGTTTGAACAAACTTCTTTTGGATGATTTCCTCTATAGTTTTAAAGGGACACCTAAAAATAAAGGGAAAATGTTGCAGCATGGTTGGCAATTAAAAAAACCACCCGGTCTGTCGCTCTGACAAACCTCAGCCCTGATTTTGATAACGGAGAGAGCTCCGAGGGTGGAAGAAAACCAACATGATTTCACTTTTGGGTACTTAGAGCCTTTTGACAGCGTTTCAGGGATCACTGGCTTTACTTGTTTCGCTGTAGAGCTGATGGTGCCGCGATCCCGCGCGCATTTAGGCATGTTCTTCGCTTTCCGCATGCGAGCGGTCCATTAAAATAGCTGTGCGTGTCTAAAGCTTTGCCAGCTCCAAGCTTTGGTTTCCTCTCTTTGGCTTGATCTGTTCCGCAGCAGTCAGGAAGGGAGGGGGGGGGAAAGTAATATATCCATTTAAGAAACACTGGAAAATGTAATTGCAGCCTCCGGAGACTGGGGAGCAGGTAGGCGAGGGCAGAGCACCTGTAGCTGCCTGGAGCTGGGTTTGCTGCTTTTGTTCTGCCGGGTTGGTTTTTTTTTTTTTTTTTTTTTTTTTTTAACAAGCTGGGATGTCGCAAGGGCACCGGGGCTTTCGAAATAACGCCAGACGGGTTCTGGCCTGGGCGTTCTCCGGGGCTCGGCGCCGGGCGCGTTGCCGGCGATGGAGCCCGTGGCGCCGGGCGGCGGTGGGGAGCCCCCGCGGTGTCGGGGCGATGCTGGGGTGCAGGCAGGGACCTGGGGAGCCGCTCTCTCCGCGGCCTGTCGGCAGGGAGATTGAGATGAGGGAAAACTTCCTTTTCCCCCTGTCCAAGCTATAAAAGCATGAAAGAGAGAGAGAGAAAGATTTCCCCCAGGGATCGGCAGTGATAAAAAGCCTCTCTCTTGAAAAGCAATGAGAGAAAAGAAGTGTGTCTAATCCTGCTGGAGAAGAAAGGGAGAACATCCCTCTGCTGCGAGCCGTGCGGGGACTGCAGGGACCCCGGCGTGGACGCAGCGACCCGGACGGATCCTGCCTGGTGCTGGCGGGTGACGAGGAAGGGCCAGATCCTCTGTGCAGGACCAGAGATGCTTTTTCTTGCATGGGACGCTGAGGGGTGGGCTTGGAGGAGCTCCCGGGAGCCAGCTGGGGGGTCCCTGCAGGGCTGGGGGGGGGCTGGCTGTGCTGGGATGCAGGGTGCTGGCGGCACTGTGGGGCTCGGGGGGGCTGGGGAGGTGGTGCTGGCTCTGTTGCCATCCCCACGTTGCTCAATCCTTGCCCCCCGGCGGGGGAGAGACAAGCACAGATTTTCTTTCCCCTTTTGCCCTTGGCCGCGGGGCTGGGGGAGGCTGGAAAGGGGAGATGCAGCCCCGAGCGAGGAGGGATGCTTGTCGCCAGGGCGAGTAGCCAAGGGGCTACCGCAGCCCTTGGTCACTTTTTCCCGGTGGTGCAGGGGTGTGCAGCTGGCTTGGCCGCGTCCGCAGCTGTCTTTCCTCTCCTGGTACAACCATGTCACCATTTCCTCGGTGACAACCTGCAGCGTCCGAGCACAAGAGCTGCTCCATCCCCCCGTCGGCGGTGGGGCGGCGGCAGCTCGGCCGCTGGTCCCAGGCTGGCAAAGTCCGAGCTGAGGCCGCCCGGTTGTCTTTATTACTGTTGTGGTTGATGATTTATTTCGTGCAGCATCCGCCCTGTCTCATGACTTGATTAAAAAAATAAAGCAAACAGCAGCGCAGCGTGGCTGCTGCGAGCCGGGGGTGGGGTGTCCCTTCCCCGAGCCCCCATGGGGTTCCCAGCCCATGCCTGAGCTGTGCGGGCCGGGGACGGGCAGCAGGGCTGTTCTGGCGGGGGGTTAGCAGAAACACGTGCTGGGGATGGTCGGGCATTGGGGTGAGAGACCTCCGCACGCCGGGTCGCGCGCACCCCAGCGAGGCAAGGGGCAACTTTCTTGCTCCTGGGGACCCCCCGCCCCCCCCCATCAGTGGGGTTGGGCATCGTCTCGTAGGCTGTAGAGATTCCTCTGCTTGTGAACAGTCATCCGTGTCTCCTTGAACCGAACAATGATAATCCACAGCCAAGGAAAGTCCTCATTATACTGGGATTAATGAGTTTATGTTTAAAAAAAAAAAAACCAACAAACACAAAACATCAAAAAAAACCCCAAACCGCCACCCCGCAAAGGGATACCCTTCAGGACGAAACGGGTGACGGGGTGCTGGCCCCGCTGCTGCTTCGGTGCCCGGGGAGGAAAAATAAAGCCGACATCAGGGTGTATTTGCCAGCTGCGCAGCCTGGTAGGCGGCGGGGTGGGCTGCATCCCGGGGATGCGTGCCAGGCTCTCCCAGCAGCCTCGCCTCGGGATGTGCTCAGGATTTTGGAGACACCGTCAGCGTTTTGCTGTGGGGGACGCGTTCTGCGCTGGCCGGCGGGCGAGCACGCAGCATCCTCGTGTGTGCCGGGTGCCTCTGAGGCATTCCACGGTGCCTGTCGTGTTGCGGTGTCACCTACCGCCCGTCTGCTCCTCTTGGTAACAGCGGGAAACTGGGGCTGAGATTTTTAAAAGATCATCCCGGGATGTTAGAGCTGACGGCTTCGGTGCCGGGAGTTTCTGCCCTGGCCCTCGGGGAGGGCTTTGGCAGAGCCCACCGCCCTCCGCTTGGATACGGAGGGAGCGAGTGACTCACGAACCCCTCGGAGGGAAAGAGGAGCAGGAAACTAGCTCACGGCTCTTGTGAAAGAGAGAAGCCGGCTTGATACCTATAATTAAAGCGGGTGTCAAGGAATGAAGTGCAAATTCCTCCGTGGGCATCTCACCGGGAGGGAGAGCAGCACCTGCCAGCTGACCCCAAAGCGGCAGCTCCTCCCCGCTGCGGAGGGGCTGAGTCTGCGAGGACCAGGCATGACCCCCCGATCCCATCCCTCCTGACTGCAACAAGGTGATGTGGATGGCGAGGCCACCCGTGTCCTGTCCCTGTCCCATCCCCATCCCCTTCATGCTCCAGCTAGCGTGAAGGGACCGGCTGTGGGAACGGTGCCCAGCGGGAATGGTGGATCTGCCCTGGGCAAAAATCTCCTGGGGAGCACCTGGGGGTTGTTGGGGTCTTGGGGGGAGCCTGGGCGCAGAGCTGGGGAGAGGCGGCGGGGCGGGGAGGGGTTTGGGGTGCCGGCTTTGGGAATTGCAGGCGAGCAAGGGCAGGACGTGGAAGCAGCATCCGTGATGGTGTGGTGGCTTTAGGGTGAGACCCGGCTCCTCAGAGGGGCTGGAGGAGACACTTGGAGACGTGTCCCACTGGGGTGCCCGCAGCACTGTCTCTGTGTCACCTCCAGGGCTGGTGTTGCCCCCCAGCACCCCTCCGAGGGAAACTGAGGCACGGGGGTAATGGCATGTGTGTGTTCTACATGAGTGCTGAGCACATGCCTGGTGGCTCCTGGCTCTTGCACGGTCCCTTCTTCTCCAGCCGCTCCTACCTGCGAGCCCCGGGCAGGCAGCCAGCGGGGCGGGGGGGTGTCCCTTGGCTGTCCCCCGCCTCAGTCCCTGCCGCTGCGAGCGCCTTTCCCAGCAAGTGTCAAATCTGCTGAGCAGACGGAAAAAAAAAAAGAAAGAAAAAAAAACAAAAACCAAAAAACAAACCACCCAACCCAATAATGCGAGGAAGAAATGCTGGTGTGTCCTGGGTGGATTAGTCGAGACTCCTCGCTGGATTCCTCCGAAGGGAGGTGCTCGCGCTGGAAGCCGGCCACCAGCCGGGCCTGCCGCATTTTTCCTGGATTCTCTTACCATTTGGGGACTGAACTTTTGTCTGAAAAAAAAAAAAGTAAAAAAAAATAAATGTATTTTTAACTTGGTTGTGTCTAAAGCTCGTCTCGGCTTTGGGCTGTGCCCGGCTTTCTCCTGGCCCAGCGTGCGCTGAGGTGGATGCGCTGGGAGGTGAGGGCCAGATCCTGCATCCTGGGACCGGGAGGAGGAAGCGAGAGAAGGAAACATCGTTCTGATGCAAAAAAAAAAAAAAAAAGCTAGTTCCAGAGGTTTCCTCCCGCTTGGCCCCATTGCCTGACATACATAGCCAGAGTATGGAGCAACAGCACTGGTATGTCGGGACCAAAGCAGCAGCGATGGAGACATCGGCGAGAAAATCTGGTGTTAAGAGAGAGGAAATAGAGGAAAGGGGATAAATATCGGAGAAAGGCTTGTAGCCCCCATCACGCAGGACTGACGGACCCAGATAAACGATTGCCTTGGAAACAGCCATTGAAGTGTGTGATGTTTCTGTCTCCAGGTGCTCGTTTCCCTCCCAGCTGCGGAGCCGTCGCCGGGCACCGGCACCGCTGGGCTCCGTGTGCCCCTGGGCTGGCTACCGGCGCGCTGCCTGGGGAGCCGGAGCCCGGCTCGGCCTGGCCGAGTGATCCCGCGGGATGACACTGAGCCCACAGCTCCGCAGGGCAGGGATGAGGCCGGCGAGGTGCTGCTGCGGCTCCTTTGTTTATTGTAGGGTTGCCAGACGCGGTGCAGCTCTGCGGGGCTGCGAGCGCGCTTCCCCTGCTTGGGGACGGAGCTTGCCCAAGCCAGCGGGACAATCCGGGCTATGTTTTCATAATTAAAACAAATAAAACAAACCCATACGCGGCGTTATTTACAATACGCGCTCGGGAAGAGTCGAGCTGAATATTGTTTCCTCGCCGAGTTTTTCCCCTTTGTCGCTCACACGCGGGTTTGTTGTTGTTGGCTGCTCCCGAGGCCGCGGTCTCGTGTGCCGGGTTGCTGGTGGCCCACAGCGGGATGCCCGGGAAGCCGGCGTGGGGTGGCCGGTGCTGGGCTCTGACCGCTGGGCTAGCGTGGGTTTTGCTTGGTAGCCTGTGCGGGTTTGTTCCTGGAAAGCTGGTGGAGGAGGGCAGCTGTGCAGGGCAGTGGCCGCGGGGTGCTTTTGCGAAGTGAAGAGATGCTGCTGCTTGTGGGACTGGCCGTGGGTGAAATAAAAGGCTGGGGTTTCCTACAGAGGGCCCCCAGGTGATTTTCCAGCAGAGACCAGCATCACTCGCAGTTCGTTGCCCGCGGCATCCGTCCCCGAAGGGACCGCACCGCGGTCCAGCAGCATCACTCCCGCGCGGGGTCTGGGACCTGCAAGTGCCGCAGCATCTGGCAGGATGGGCAGGCGTTGTGGTTTCTTTGGGGGGCAGCTCTGGCCCCCGGCTCCCACCCAGGGCTTTGAGCAAACATTGCCCTGAGGAAGGAGAGGGGAGACGCGGGGGATGCGGCTGCAGCAGTTGGGTGCTGCGTCGACTGGGCAGAGTCACTGCGGTCCTAGGTGATGCTGGATGCTCTCCCCGGACGGGACATCACTTATTTGGGAGGGGATATGACCGTGGGTGTATGCACACAAGGAGAGGGCATGGATGTCTGCGCTCACCCTGTTGGCAGGTTTTCACCCTGCTGCTTTCTGGCCGGCACCAGCCCGGCTGGGGATGCTGCGGGGAGGGATGCGTGCGGGGTGCGGTGTCACGCAGGGGGAAGGTGCGCTCCTCCCCTCGCGCCGAGCTGTGTGCAGACGCGTTCCTATGGGAAGCATATGGCAGGGAATCCAGTGCCAGATGGGTGTTTGCTTCCGTTTCCCTGGCCCCCGGTGACCCGTGCAGCTCCTGCACTGTCAGCCGGGCAGCGCTCAGTGGTGTGGCCGGACCCCCATGGGGACAGCCCCGAAGCCTCCCCTGGGAGCACGGCATGGGGGCGACGGGCAGGGGGCCGGTGGCACGGCTTGCCAGCCTTGTGCAGCTGTGCAGAAACACCTTGCAGAGCACCGGCAGCGCCGCTCGGGCACCAGTGCAGCGAGCTGTGCAAGGGCTCTGCGCGCACCCAGCCGGCTGAGCGCACCCACCCCCGCCTAGCGGGGCATGGCTTAAAGCTGGGCTTAGGAGGTCAAAATCTAGCCAATGAGTTAATGGCAATTAATTAACTCCAGGGCACTTTACAAATATTAAACCAATTGTTTTGCTGCGAGCGAGGTCCATACAATTACCCCACCGTGCAGACTGAGGCGCTGAGCTGTGGCGCAGCCGTGCACCCGCAGTGGGGGTGCCTTAGCATCAGGGCTGCGACTGAAGCCGGGGGCTGGTTCTGCTCCTGTTGACGTGGTGAACAGTCACCCGGGGTTTCGGGCAAGGCGAGGTCAGATCCCATCGAAGGCTCCTATCCGCTCTTCTGGGGACGCAAACTGCACCCCGCGGGCTTTGGAGCCTGAGCATCTCTTTGCCTGCTCCGTCCCCGTGTGCGTTGTAGGGGGAGGCAGCCGTAGCCGTGATGCTCTCTGTAACCACCGCCTGCGCGATCTCCTGTCTGGTGGCTTTTTGCTGTGGTCCCCAGAAGCAGCAGCAGCGTCTGAGCAGCGTCTGCGGTTGTGCAGAGGGTCCCTCCGAGGGCTCGGGCTCCTCGCCGGCTGCGGGGAGGTGGGCAGCAGGGTTTGTGCAGGAACAGCTATTTTTAAATCCCTCCGGGCAGAACGCTTTGTCCCTCATGCGCTTGCTGTTTGTTTGTTTGTTTATTTACTTAATTTGGTGGCCTGAGAAGTTTGTAGAAATGCTGCAAAAGGCAACTAATTTTGTCGGCTGTTTGGGGAGGGAAGGGATTAAATCTCAGAGGCCCATTGTGCGAGCGGAGCTAATTTTAGGCCTCTGATCTTAAAATAGAAGAAAGGAAAGAAAAAAAAGTAATAATTAGGCGTTTTCCCCGGGGCCAAGGGAAAACAGTTTGCCGGCATGGGCTGACCACCTGTGAGGTGGCCCCAAGGAAGAGACGCGGCTGCTGCTGGCCAAAGTCAACACGGGAGGTGGCCAGGGCTGCGCCGGGCTGGCCACGGCCACCGCCGGGGAAGGGCACAGTGGAGAGCGGTGTAGGGACAAGGCGAGGATTGGTCTAGTGGCTGCAGGGACAGGGGGGTGGCTGCGGTGCTTGGCTGCACTGGGTACGGGCTGGGGACCGATGGGGACCTGTGGCCATGCCGAGCGAGTGGCTCGTTGCCACGACCCACCCTGATGGCTTAGGGCTGGTCCAGCTCCTGCTGGGGACGGTTCCTGGCCAGCCAGGTGGGGCTCGTGTTCGCAGACCCTCGTGGCCGTGACAGCGTGCGCAGGGGTGACCCCGGCTCTGTCTCAGCATCCTTCCCCCTCGACGTTAAAAAAGGCAGAGGGGAAGTGTCCCCGCGATGGGCCGGCTCCACGGAGGCTGGATCCCATTTTGTGGCGGGGCTAGGCATCCTGTGAGCAAATATTCTGGCTATATTAAAATGCTTGGGATTTTCTAGCGAATTGAAGCTCTCCGAGCAGTGCCAAGAACAATTCAGCAGCCTCCAAAAACAGCTTTCCCTGAGGATTATTTGTTCCTCTTGCCAGAAGGATTGATGAGAACTGGTAGATTCAGGTGACTCAGCCCAGCGTGACCTGACGGTCTCGTCCCGGGTGGGCTGGCCGCTCGCTCCCGCTGCCGAGTGGGGACCAAGCCGTGCCGTGCCGTGCCGTGGGGTCCCTGCTCCCCGTGGCAGCTCCGGGATGGAGCTCGGCGGAGGCTGACAGCTTGCGGGGCATCTCGAAAACATCCCGCGAGCTCCTCACCCCTCCGTGGGCTCCTTTCTCCCTTCTCCCCGGGAAAACTCTTGCAAAGGTGTTGACGCGCTCGGGGGATGCTTGGCGTGCGGGCTCAGGAGGAGCAGCCTGCGGTCAGCTCGGTCCCCCCGCCGAGCACCCACCAAACCCTCCTGCTGCTGCCAGAGCCTCTCCTCACCTGCCTGGCTCGGAGGGGATGGAAACCTGCTCCTGAGGACAGAGCGGGAATAATTCTGGCTGTTACCTTAATAACAAACCCAGGGAACGCTGCGAGCTGCCTTTGAAACCGCCAGAAGTAGCAAAAATGCGAGGCATGTGTTTAGGCAGAGCTTCAGTCTCCGGGTGTTTTTGGAGGGGGGGGGCGGCGGGAAATATACACAAGGCTGTTTTCTTTTGGTTAAAACCTCTTTTGTGATCCCCTCCTTTTGGATAGCTCGCAAACTTTCAACAGCTCACGCCGTAGGTGGATGTTTGTGCTTGGAGATGTTTTTCCATGTGCTTCCCATAGCTCTGCTGGCAGGTTTTGGGATGGAAGAGAGAGGTAGGCTGCTTTAATATCGTATGATAATATGAAATTAGCTCCGCTTGACATAAACTGAGACACCCCGGCACTCTTAGGGCTGGGTAGGGCTTGCTGGGGGTTTCTGGCCTCCGTCCCCTCTGCGCAGGGCGGGCGCCGGAGCCCGTGTCTCTCTGTGCCTGCACGGCTATTTTCTCCCCTAATCCTTTGCCTGCAGAGGGTGAATTCCAACTCGCGGTGGGAATTTAGGTCAAAGGTGCTTTTAGTTCAGAGAAATATGATCAAATTAGGGCCTTTTGTGTTTGCTTGTGTGTTTTTGTTTTTTTTTTTTTCCCAAAGGGACTTGCGTAGGCAGGGCTGCAAGAAGAGCTTGGCAGATAGATGGTCAGATCCTGAGCATCCTTAAATCAGGACAGCGCTGCCTTTGCTGGCGGCAGGGCTGGGATTTCAGCTGGAAAGGTCAGAATTGGTCCAGAGTTGGTCCTCAGCTGGGGATGCGTTTTTGGCCCTGCCTGGACGGGAGAGGTGTGGGTGCAGCCAGCAGAGCCCCCAGCCCACGGCATCCCCTGCGAGTCCCCCCGGGGGGGGTTGGCTCAGGGACTTCCCTGGCCTGGGGGTTGGAGGGATTAAAATCTTATCCCTTGAGAAAAGAGACTGCATCCCGCTGGTTGGGAGCTGGGAGGTTTCCACCTCGGTCCTGGGGAACGGGGGCAGTTTGTTCCTGCTCTTCCATTGCCCCAGCTCTCCCGGGAAGCGCTGGCGGGGTGCTCCCCCTCCCAGTGTCACCCATGCTCCAGGTGGGATCCCATGGGAGCTTCCTCTGATCCTGCTTGTACTGTGGCTGCCCTTTGGGTCAGGACGGGCTTGGCGAGGCGCCGACCGTACAGAGGGTGCTGAGCCCTTTGCGGGATGGATGCGCCAGCCCAAAGGCACCGTCTCCCGCAGCGGGAGTCAGCGGCTGGGGAGCAGAGAGAGAGGGATGGATGCCCGATCGCCTTTACGCTGATTCAGTGAACCGGCCATTACCGTCATTCCCAGCCATCGTGGGCTTCTGGGCCCCTCTGCAGCGGCTCCGTCGCCGCACTTGAGGCAGCATCGCGCTGGCTGCGCTCTCGGCCGGCAGAAACAGCCGCCAGCGGAGAGGAGGCGCAGGGAAATCCGGCCTTCCGCTAGCGGCAGGCGTGAGGAGCGGCGGGGAGGACAGTAATTAGGTTTGTGGTTAAGCGCCTCATCCGCTGGGACCTCTTCGCTGAGAAGAGAACGCTGTACTTGTGCCAAAAATCAGCCGTCGCGATGCCGGGGCGTTAATCTGCTCCGGTCCGTCTCTGCGGGATGGGAGCATCCCGCAGCCGTGGTCCTCCCTGCAGCCCGGGGGGAGGATGCTCAGGATGTGTCCCTTTGAAAGCATTGGGGCTGAGCCGACAGAGCGGAGAGGAAAACATCTCCCTGCAGCTCAGACCTCTGGGATGGCTAATAATAATCTCCCCTGGGCTGCCGGGAGCGTTCATTCATGAATATGTGCAAAGTGCCTTCAGGTTTCGCAGGCAGGCACCGCGCGCGTGGGCTCGCTCCAGGGGACTCCAGCCACCGCCCGCTCGGTGGCCGTGGCCCGTGGGGACGGCACCCACTGAGTCACGGGGGGCTGAGCCTGGTGGGGCTGCGGTGGCCACGGAGAAGCTCTGCCTGGGCCGCGCTGGGCTCTGGCGGTGCTGGATCCCGTTGCCATCCTCCGTGAACTGCGCGCAGAGCTCGCCTGTGGGCGAGAGCGGGGGAAGAAGGGGCAGGTGGATGGCAGGTTCTCGCTGTAAATAGCCTAAAAAAGAAGCTTTTATGAAGAAATACATTAGTTGTCGTCTGCTGTCTTAGCCAAGCTGCTGCAGCCTCTCAAAAACTGTTTGTTTTCATCCCTGACATTAATGTGAGGTCTAAAATAAGAGCTGCAATTTCCAGACACTTTTGCTATTAGTGATAGGCAGGAGTTAACCATTCAAGCTTAAATTAATTGTGCTGTGGTGTGTTTTTTTGTTGTTTTTTTTTTTTTATTGATGCATAATGTATGATGAGAAAAAGTGAAAAAATAATTAAAGTCTGAAGAGCGCTGCATGGATTCATTCATTATGAAATCTGGGTCAGCAGCCGGAGAAGGAAAACAAGGAGGGGGGTGCTGCTGGAGTGGAAAAACAGGACTTCAGAAGTGCTGCAGGCATCGGAGGAATTCACGAAAGGCCCTTTTCAGGCAGCCTGGGAAATCCGAAGTTGCATGGCGGCTGCCCCCCGAGGAGGAGCGTGCCTCCCCGGGACGTGGCGGGGCGAGCGGGGCTCCGCACCTCGCTTGCGAGGGGATTCCCTCGCCCGTCTCCGCTCCTGGGTTCTCTTTCAGACGTGGGGTGGGGGCAGGAGCTGCCGTGCTGAGCTAGCAGATCTGTGCCGAGGTGACGGAGGGGAGAGACTGGAGAGGCGGAAAGGGCCGTGCTGGGTGTTCGCGAAGCTGGGCTTCAACAACAGTGTGTTTCCAAAAGGCTCTGCCTGCTGCCAGCATCCCTGTGCTGCCAGCCTCATTCATGAGCATCCCTGTGCCACGAGCATCCCTGTGCCACCAGCATCCCGATACCATGAGCATCCCTGTGCCGCCAGCATCCCTGTGCCACCAGCATCCCGATACCATGAGCATCCCTGTGCCGCCAGCATCCCTGTGCTGCCAGCATCCCGATACCATGAGCATCCCTGTGCCGCCAGCATCCCTGTGCCGCCAGCATCCCGATACCATGAGCATTCCCATGCTGCCAGCATCCCGATACCATGAGCATTCCCATGCTGCCAGCATCCCTGTGCCGCCAGCATCCCGATACCATGAGCATCCCTGTGCTGCCAGCATCCCTGTGCCACCAGCATCCCGATACCATGAGCATCCCTGTGCTGCCAGCATCCCTGTGCCACCAGCATCCCGATACCATGAGCATCCCTGTGCCGCCAGCATCCCTGTGCCACCAGCATCCCGATACCATGAGCATTCCCATGCTGCCAGCATCCCGATACCATGAGCATCCCTGTGAGACGAGCATCCCTGTGCCGCCAGCATTCTGATACCATGAGCATCCCTGTGCCACCAGCATCCCTGTGCCACGAGCATCCCCGTGCCACGGACTGGTGCACCTTGGAGCTTTGGGCTCCTGGTGCACTGAGCGCCTGGCAGGAGGGCTAGCGAACAGGGAGCCGGGCTTTGTGGACAGGCAGAAATGAGACCGTGGCCGTGGCCAGCTGGGTCTGTGGCTCACTGGACCATGGCAAGGGGCAGGCAGCTCGCAGGCACCCTGCCTGCGCTAACCAGCCGTGCACGCACCCAGAAACCCCTGTTTTTACGCAGCAGCATGCATGTTTCCAAGCAGTAGAGTTTGGAGCGTTGCAGCGATGGGTTTGCAGCATCGGATGCCGTGGAGGTGGTGGGGAGGCGCGGGCTCCGCTCGCCCGCCGGGGCTGCTGCCGGCCCTCCTGCGCGGCCACCGGCAAAGTCGCTCGGTTTTGGGTCCTTGTCCAGGACACAGCTAATTGACTTGCAAAGAGTGTGGTTGAAACTTGGAGTCTTCCCCGTTGGCAGGAAGCATGGAGGTTTCAAACCATGCTTTTGTCCTGATTTAGGAGAAAAATATAGTACTTTTGGAATTTAATCACAAAATGGAAATTCCTCTCCTTCCTCTTGCTCCGTCCACAGGAAATACGGTCCAAATTGATCAGACTTTGCACACAATCGGCATTCATCCTTGGGAAATACTTCCATCATAGGAGCATTCATCCTTGAGAAATAATTTTCAGACCCAGTCAGATTAAGTGCTCTTCAGAGCAAGGACTCTCCATCCCAGTCCGCAGCAGAATGGAGACGTGATCCCGGTGGGAGCTTTTGGGCTTCCCCTTCAAGCAAATATTAATTCTAGCAGCGACAGGAGAACTTCCCTCCTGTTTTACCCCACTAAACAGCCACATAAGCGTCGAGGCGTGCGCCACAAACCCAGATTCGTGCACGCTCCCGGGGAAGCCCTCCGGTCTCGCTCGCGTACACGCACATTTTTATCTTTCTCCGAAGATACATTTCCTGCTCTCTCACAGATCTACTTGCATCATGTGGAGACCATAAATAAATTGATGTTGAATTTAGATGCTTGTGTTGTAGCAGCGAGGATGATATAATCTTGCGCGCAGCAGACATGGCAGAATGGGATGGGTTTAAGGATGGATATAAATGTGTATTGATTGCCTGGCTGCTGTGGTGCATACGGATCTGCTTTTCCCCTCCCAATGAACTTCCCGGGGGCAGATCCAGCTTCCTGCGAGGGCTGTGGAGGTCGGACGAGTGGGAAATTTGTCCCTGCGGAGCAGAGCAGGGGGTTGGAGCTGGGGGGGCTGTGGGGGGCAGGTGTCCCTCCAGGCTCCGGATCAGTGGGGCTGCATTGGTGCGTCCAGGGATGCAGCGTGCCGGGGGCTGCCGCCGTTCCCCTTTGTGGTCCTCCTTCCCCGGGCAGTGGCATCGCTGGCTGTCACACTTTCTCTTGAGATATCTGGTTTCCCTCCCGCAAAGGCTGGCCTGATTTATTTCCAGGCGATGCAAAAGGGATGCTTTGGGGTGGGGAGTGCTGGGAAGAAACGGTTAAACCGGAGATGCCGGGATGTTTTCCCACACGGTGAATGGCAGGGGGGAACACAGAACACGTATTGAATCGGAGGGAAGTAATAACGCTTCTAATTTTCCTGTGTGATTTAATAAAAATGTAAATTGACTTCGGGTGGATGACTCACTATGGAGGGTGGTGTCGATCAAGATTAATTGGTGGCTGTGCAAAACCAGTTGGGCTTTGTTCCTTCCCCTCTAAGGCAACTGGAATGGCTCCGCGGTGATGGCGAGGCGGTAGCCCGGCCCCGGGGCTACCAGATCCCCCTGCCAGATAGCCACGAGCCCCTCGGCCTGTTTGGCCCCAGCGTTTTGGGGCAGGGCGCAGGGGGATGTCGGGTGGGCGATGCCTTGTGGCTTTACCCGGTGTCGGTGGATGTCTCCCGGCGGGACCCCAAGCCCCGAGAGTGGGGTGCTGGCGGGGTGCCAGGTCTCTGCCCAGGACTTGCTGCGGCAGGAGCTTGGGGCAGGATTTGGCCCCGTAGCAGGAGGATCTTCCATCCGCCCGCTCCTGCACAAAAGCGTGCCAGGACGCTGCACTCTGACCCGGGTTCAGCTCTGGACACTAATGGATTACAAATAACAATAATAAATTACAGGAGATGGGATAATCTACCTACTGTAATGTTGTATTACCATGACTGTTAGTTATATATTAATGTATAATTGTATTACGTTAGCTACATATGCATAAACCTCATGCTTCAGGGCCTCAGCCAGCCTTTAACTCTCTGTGGTTCACAAAGAAAACTTCAGCCGGGGCTGGTTATCCCACGCAGCACCGCTGGCATCGACGGTGCCCTCTGCCAAGGCATCTCCCCTGTGTTTGCCGCCTGGTGCTGCCGACGAGACGAGAGCATCGCTGCTGCCTCGCGCCCCAGCCCTCCCGCGGGTACCTGCATCCCCATCTCCCCGGAACGCCGGTGGAGAGATGCGGTCCTGAGAGCAGGAGCAGGGATGCGAGGGGCGCGGCGCATACGGGGTCTGTACATCTTGTAACGGCAGGTCAGGGAGAAGGGGGGAATTAAGCCCCCTGCAGCCCACTTTCATCCCTGGCCCTGTTTTGCTTCAGCTTCACACCTGAGCGGCGCGAGGGGGGGCTGCGGCGTGCGGTGCCGTGATTGCTCCCCAGCAGATACTTGGCGTGACCAAGACCCAGTTCTGTCGAAAGTAATGAAGTGCGAGCCCTTCCCTTCAGTTATTTTTAATGCTCTGAACCCTGCGAACGGTTCTGCTCAGGCTCGGGTAAATCCGAGCGAGCTGCCTTTTGTTTGCAGAGCCTCCCCCGGCGCCGCCGGATTGCTCCTCTCGGGGCAAATTACTCGTTCGGCTGGATGGACTCCGCTGTGTTTGGTTTTGGGCTCTCCCCAGTCTGATTGGCGTGGGTGCAGATGCTTTCCCCAGTGGTGTGACTGGGATTGAGGGTCTGGGGGTGCGGATCGGAGCCCCTGCTGGGGACGATGCGCGGGGCAGCCGAGGAGGATGGGCTGGGGGCTCTGTCCCTGCCCTGCCAGGGGACAGCCTGGCTTTTAACAGCTTGCTCTGCTTTTTCTGGGGACATCGATGTCCTCTTCACCGGTCTTGCCCTCTGCCGAGTGGCGCCTGTGGGCTTCCAGCCTGACGGGTGGGCAGTGCGGCATTCCCTCCCCATCCCGGCACAGCCTTCCTCGCCATCCTGCCTTTCATTCTTGATCCCTTTCTCCTCTCTTCTCCCGAGAGCGCGAGAAGCAGAGGCAGGAAACGCAGCCCGCTGCCAGATGGCTAGAAATGTAGCATCTGTAATACTTTATCAGAAGAAATTACAGCCGAATCTCTCTCCCTGATTAAACAGCCTGTCCAGATCCTCTGCGAGCCAGCTGGACAGTCTCACCCTCTCACGACAGGCGGGGAAGTGACCGGAGCTGGGGACACGGGGCGGAGGGATGCTTGGAAGGGGAAGGAATTGGATCGAACCCTCCTGCAGTGGGATGTGCATCCCTTGGGCGTGCTGTCGCCTCCCTGGGCACGTCCTGCCTGGTGCCAGCTCCTGTCCTTCCCTTTCCCATGGGTGTCCATGGGGTATGGAAGCCAGCGCCCCTCCCTCAGAGAAGGAGGAGCGGAGGAGCTGCCGTTTCCCCTTTCTTGTTGGTTTTCCAAATCTTTTCGCCTTTAAAAAACTCTACAGAGTGATGCCAAGCCGCCCTGCGGGCTGATGACATTTTGCTTTTGGAAGTTGTTGTTGTGCAAAGGTAGAGCGGGGCGGGGGGAAGGGGGCACGGTCGACACCCCCGGCTGGGTGCAGCATCACCCCCGCGGCCTCCCAGCTCTCCTCGACCCGTGGCCAGGGATGCTGCAAAAACTGCCTGCAAAAAGGAGACAGGCAGCGAGGTTTGGCAAGAAGGGAAACTGAGGCAGGGTGTCGGGCTGTCTCGAAGATCTGAAAGGTCATCTGAAAAAGCTAGCGAGAGGCAGATCCAGAGTTTAAGCCTCTGAGCAACCTGTCCTCTGGCTCACCCTGCCCTCGCGCTTGTGCTGAGCGCGGGGGCCAAAGCGCGGTGCTACCGGTTTCAATGGACTTGGCGTACGGACGACTTTTCTATGAGTTCACTCTGTCTGGCTGGCGAAACGCAGGCGTGGACTAATGCCACTAATTTCCACTAATGCTGGTGGAAAAATCTCTTGCTGGCATGAGCGGGGACCGGTTTCCCAGGCTGCTGCGTGCAGGGGGGCGAGCGGCTGTGTGGGGCCGGGGAGAGGGGGGACATGCTGCCTTCGAGAGGAATGCGCATCCAGGCGTACGAAACCGTTTGCTTCCCTGATTTGCTGTCCCAGTACTTGAAGTGGTGACCGGATTTTTTTTTCCTAAACAGAAACCAGGAGGAATCGGCGCTCTTAAATGCGTGGCATTAGCTGTAGGCTGTAGGAGGTTTGTGTATGAAGCACCTTAAATAGCGGGAGAGAGTTGTTGAGCGTCTGCGTGTGAGAGGGAAGGATTTGGCACCTGAACGTGGCCTGACACGGGATGCTTTTGGCCGGCACTGCATCCCCGTGCCGCATCCCCGTGTCGCGTCCCCGTGCCGCATCCCTGTGCCACATCCCTGTGCCACATCCCCATAGGGACCGAGCCAGCTCATGGTAATCCCCGGCCATGCTCAGCCCTGGTCATCCCTCTGCCCTTGGAAGGGGAGAAATGCCTGTCCTAAGAAAGGCACCAAAAAAGCATACTTTTCCCCTCAAACCCAGCGGGGTTTAGCCAAAGGGATGCAGGCGGAGCAGTGATTTGAGTGGGGCTTGGGGTCTCCCGGGGCTCGGTGCAGCCCCAGGGTCTCGGGAAGGGTTGTGGCCACGGGGTCCTGCGTGGAGGAGGATGGAGAAGCAGCTTCCCTGGGTGGTGAAGCCTTCCTCCCGCAGCATCCTCGCGGGGAGCTGGGCCGGAGGAGGGGAACCATACACCTGGAGAAACATTATCCCTTTCCTTGCCCGTAAATATTTCACGAGCAGATTAAAAATTTAAGCCAAAATGAGCCCTGCCGTCAGAAGAAACGGGCTCGGTTTCAAGTTCTGTTTAAGTATTTTTCTTTATAATGTAGCTGTGTCAATTAGAAAATGACATTGCTATTTAAAATGCTGTTCCGTAGCCCTCTTTAATTAAGGCAGCGATATAATACCAATCTGCTCTCATTA
Organism: Larus michahellis; assembly: GCF_964199755.1. Classification (NCBI taxonomy): domain Eukaryota; kingdom Metazoa; phylum Chordata; class Aves; order Charadriiformes; family Laridae; genus Larus; species Larus michahellis. The sequence continues at coordinate 12,324,663 of NC_133910.1, read as the reverse complement.
ATGAATTTTTAACAATCAAAATGAGAGCTGAATGACGCACAGTTGGATTTGCAGCGCGGGTGTTTTCTCCCGGTGCCTCCGAACGGCGGAGTTAAAGGAGCAGCGGCTGGTGTGGGAGGAAGGCTGCTCTTCCTCGGGTGGCCTCGGCAGCGGGCCGAGCCGCTGGAGAAGCATCTCAGATGCCGCGTGGTGGGTGTTGAAGGGCTTCAGCCCTCCACTGGCATCGGAGGGCTGTCCTAGAGGGAGAAGGTCCTTCTAAAGCCGATGGGGGGCTTTGTGGGAGCGCCATGAAAAAGCAAAGACGCACGCTGAAGTCTTGCAGGAGCTTGGTCACAGTTTATTCCTCGTGTCCCCCCCCTGCCCAGCAGTAACGCGGCTGAAACGAGGGATGCCAACAGGGCTGGGAGCCCAGTGGCCACCTCAGGGGCTGCATCTCAACAGGCTGAGAGAGCTGGGGGGGTTCAGCCTGGAGAAGAGAAGGCTCCGGGGAGACCTTCCAGCCCCTTCCAGTCCCTCAAGGGGCTCCAGGAAAGCTGGGGAGGGACTCTGGAGCAGGGAGGGGAGCAATAGGATGAGGGGTGATGGCTTTAAACTGAAAGAGGGGAGATTTAGTAAGAAATTGTTTGCTGTGAGGGCGGTGAGCCCCTGGCCCAGGGTGCCCAGAGAAGCTGTGGCTGCCCCATCCCTGGAGGGGTTCAAGGCCAGGTTGGACGGGGCTTGGAGCAACCTGGGCTGGTGGGAGGTGTCCCTGCCCAGGGCAGGGGTGGCACTGGATGGGCTTTAGGTCCCTTACACCCCAAACCGTTCAATGATTCTATGATCCGTGGCGGTGAAGCGCGTCTTCGCTGCCCCGACTCGCCTGGCATCCTTGGAGCATCCGCTGGCCCACTTTCCCCCGGAGATCCAACAATGTCACTGTTTTGCTGCAGCAGCAAAGCGGCGATGCAGTGCCAGAGTGCGTGGCTTTCTGACCCAAAATAAATACCTAATTGCAGCCTTCTTTCCCGCAAAGCCTTTATTTTTTTTATTTTTTTTTGTGTGTGTGTGTGTGTGTTTTGACAAGGCAGGGCAGATTAAAAGATGCTCCCGCACCGTGGCTCGTGCTAATTGTCTCCCATTGTTTGAGCAGGAAGCCTTTTTCCGCGGCGGTTATTATCTGTGATTGCTGGAGGAGCTCTCTCTCCCCTCTGGTTCTTCCTTCAAGGAGGCAAAACAAAACCAGGAATTTCTTTGAATAATAAAAAAATTAGCCAGGCGTGAAAAGCTTAAGTGCAATCATTTCCGTGGCGTGTTTTGATTCAAGTTGATACGATTTTTTTGCTCTCTTATCCTTCCTCCCCCTTTCCTCTTTGGCGTCCACTCTTTGCTCTGTCGTTTCCCTGATGAATTTGGGATTTTCAGGGAAACATGCGCGTCGAGGGAGCAACATCCCTGCTGGACCTGCTGTCGGAGCAGGGTGGCCGCAGGCTGGAGAGCATCATCTGTCCCCTGCTCCAGCCTGGTGGCTGAGCGGATTCAGCCCTGGATGGGCTGCGGTGCAGGTGCCGTGGGGGAATTCTGCAATTCCCTTCCTTCTCCCGGTGTCGCCCTGCTTGCCGGGACCAGGGATGGTGGCAGTGCTGTCCCAGGGGTCTGGTGATGCTGGTGAGGAGGACATGGACCCGACTGCCCAGCCTCAGGCTCCCGGCTGAGCCACACGACGGGCAAAGTTTGCTTTATCTTAGTGGCAAAAGTTTTGCTTTAGAATAGTTTAATGTTGAGCTGAAATGACCAGACCGGAGGGCCTGGGCCCCCCCCCCGCACCACCCTCGCCTGCGAGAGAGCGGGGTGAGCGGGTTGAGGTTTCCTGGCTGGGTTTTTGTTGCCATAGGGAAGAGAATCGAAGCCTGGAAACCATCTTGTGGGTGAAGGGAGGAAGTGTTAATGTCTAGGAAAACAAGAGAGAAAATAGCAGCGGCAGCGGCACGCCGGCGTCCAAGCCCCGGCGCGAGGCGGTGCAAATCCTCCCGGCAGATGGGAAAGGCCAACGGGGTCGTGTTGGCCTTTCCTGGCATATGTGTGCCCCGGGCTACTGGCCAGTGGCCACGGCCCCAGGGAGCGGGGCAACCATCCCCAGAGCTCCGGCTCCATTCCCTTCTTGCAGGGCTGGGAGGGAGAAGAATATATTCATAGCGAAAAACAAGAAAAAAAGAAAAAAGGAACTATATTCTCTGATGATTTCAAGAGGAGGAGAGAGAAGCAAAGGCGGCTTTGAGCTTTTGCCCAGGAATAGCCAGAGATCTGCTGGGAGGCTTACGTCCCACTGTCGATAATTTTGGAGCTGAATCATCTGCATTTTTGCTGCTCCTGAGACAGCGTCAGGAATAAGCATCCCCAGGGTGTCAGAGGCACATTTTTGTGTGTTGACAATGGACCCGATTAAGAAAAACATCCCAAATGACATCTAACGCCGACATGCTTGAAGTCTGGACTCTTGTTGCTCATCTCTCATTCAGACACCTCTCAGGGATGTGCGTGGCCGTGCTTGTTTTTGCAGAGAGACGGAGGGATGAGTTAGAGGAGCCTGTTCCCCCTCGCTCACCTCCGTGCAAACACGCTGTGGTCTCCGTGCCTGGCCGGGGCAGGCGGTGGCACTGACAGGCTCTGGTGTGGGGACATGTCCATGAGCCGGGCAGAGCTGCAGGGTGGTTTCCCCCCTTTTTTAGGGTCCCCCCTTTTTCGGGGTCCCGTGAGCTCGTGCTGCTGGGTACCGCAGGGGAATCGGCTGCTCCTGGGGCCGCGTGTGCCTGGAGCCCAGGGGTTGACCTGTCCTCTTGGCTGGAGCATCGCCCTGTATCACCCCAAATGGCGGGACATTTGGTGTCCACGCTCCACCTTTCACCTCCCACCACGGGGTCTTGTGGGATGCAGCAGCGTGGGGGGATGATGTGCGTCAGCATCGGTTGGAGCCAGCCCTGTGCACGCTCTGGACCGTGGGATGATTAAAACTGATATGCAAATTGCCGAGGGAGGGGAGATGGAGCAGTGGGGTGGTGCCGTCTCGGGGGGTCTGCTTCACTAGGGTGGCCCCGATGATGCTGGGGCTGTCGGGGGGCCGGGGAGGGCTCAAGTGGGTGCTGACCCAGGTTCAGCTCAGCGCGTGGAGCAGCTGGAGCGTGCGGCCGGCTGCATCGCCAGCCCCTCCGGCCACCGGCAGCCCTGCTCAGGTGTCCGGCCGGTTTGACCCCAAGCCAGCGCAGGGAGGGGTCAGGCGGCGGTCGCCCGAACCGTGGCCTCGCAGGGACGGTACCCCCGTGACCCCCTGCAGCCCCCGCCGCGGTGAGGGGCAGGTGTCCCCAGCCGGGGCTTTCCCCGCGGCGGCCGTTTGGAAGCAGCCATCAGAGCCGGTTAATGTAAGCTTGTGCACAAGCCAGCCCCGATACTCGGGGTGCCGGGGTCCGACCTGCCCGGCGGCACCCATCGCTGAGCACCTGCCTGCAGACGGGGCAGCACGGCGACGGCTTAACCCGTGCTTCGCCGGGCGGTGATGCCGGGCACCGCGGCTGCTGGATGCGTGCTTCGGGGACGGCGAAGCCCTGCGAGCGCTTCGTGACTCATTGCTTGCATAAAAGACGCAGGCGGAGGAGAGGGGGCACGGCCGCGCCGCTCCTCGGGGAGCTGAGCTGGGTCAAGGCTGGCTGGCGCTGCAAAAAGCAGAGCCCTGGCTGCTCCCCAAGAGGCGGGGGGGAACAGACTGCTCCGAGGAGAGAAATGCCTTTTGTCACCCAGCCCAGTATCAGACATTCGCTGTAGGGCCTCCTCTGTCGCATCGGGCGCTTCCGAAGCGTCTCCGCAGTCTCTTATCGCTCCTGACCGGCTGCGTGCGGCTGTGGGACCGGGAGCCTCTGAGCGTGCTGCTCCGGGATGCGGGGAAGGGAGTGAAAATTAAATCAGGGGGAACCGTGAGAGCAAAACTTAGTTCTTAAGGGAACCCTGGAGGGATGCTCCCGGGGCCCTCCTGCCTCGCAGGGGCTCTGCAGCAGGGAAGCAGGACTGGTGTCCCCAAGGTGCCACTGCCACCACCAGCCCTCCTGAGCGGGCGGCAAACCCGCTGCTTTGTCACCTGTTTGTAAGGTGGGCTGCCAGCCCATTTCCCGCGTCGCAGGACGCTCCAGCTCATCGCTGGGATCGTTGCGGGGCTCGCAGCGGGGCGTGGGAACTTGCAGTGTCGGGGATTTCGGGTGGCTGCGGCGGTGCTGGGGGGACCGAGGCAGCGCTCCCCGACTGAGCCGGCAGAAACACCCGCCCCATCTGTGTGCCCCACACCGATGTGTTGTCTCCTTCGGTCCCCTGTGATGGGAAGACAACAAATTTCCGATCTGGAAAGTCCCTTCTTTCCCTCTCACGCTTACTTACTGTCACTGCAGCTCTCGCCCTGCAAGCGGCAGTGGCACTTGGGGATCTTGGAAGGGTGTCCTTCCAAGATCCATGGGTGTTCCTTCCACCCCTTGCTGGGTGGAGGAACAAGGAGGAGCCGTGTCCTGCTGGTCTCCATCCTCCCACCCTGCCCCGGGGCAGGTGGGGCTGTCCCTTGGTGCAGCCGCCCCGGCTGCCATCGTCCTGCACCGACACTCCAGCTCCCCCTCCGTCCTCTTGCACCTGCTCCCCTCCCGGCCAACAAGTATAATTAACGTACTAATTAGGGTGTCTGCACCACGTCCTTGGGAAGGCGGCTTGGCTCCTCGGCGCTAATGGAGCCGCTGTCACAACAAACGCGGCGGCACACGTGCTGCCCGTGCAACCGAGCCCGGATGGTCACTGCGGGCCTTCAGCCAGGCAGGACCAGTGTCCCCAGCACACTCCTGTGTGCCCCGTCGTGTGGGGGTTGCTCCTGGCAGCATCCCCTGTCCTTGTCCCCTGCATCCGCAGGGGGACGGAGCAGGGCCGGTGCTGTGTCCCTGCATGGTCCCGACTGCAGCCCACCCAGCAGGGCACGCACCACGCTCCTGCCTTCACCCCGTGGCCGTGGGTAGAGCTGTGTTAAGGGGTAGATTTTAATATATTTTATATTATTTAATAGATTTTAATAGTAAATTTTCTGGTAAGTGGTGCTCGGGAAGGTCAGGCACGGTTTGTGAAGTCTGGCTGGAGTCGGTGAATAGTTTGGTCTCCCAAAAGAGGACTGCAGTATCCTTAATACTTCTCCCTTTTCTGATCAACCTTCCCCTTCAAAATACCATTTTCCTTGTAAAAATAGACCCGCGCTGGCCAAACAGCCCCCAGATGAGAGACGCCGCTTGCTTTGAGCTGGGAAGAAGCGCTGCAGCTGGACAACAAAAACATTTTTCCTGCTTCTTTGGGCGGTTGAAAAACCTGGAGGTTTGGGGCTTCGCTTTAACCCCTTCGTTTCCATGTGCTCGCTTTTCCTGGCTGGGAAGCGAGGACGGAGCTCCGGGAAGCACCGGGCAGGGTTGCCGTTGCCATACACGATGCCGTTTGCCTGCACGGCTCTTTCTCTGCCTGAGCAGCGCCTTCCTGCGTTGTCACGAAACAGAAGACAGGATAATTAAATTGCCCTTTTCCCAGCGAAATGTGGCCGTCTCCAGGGCCGCGGCGGGCCGGGCTGTGGCCCGTTGCCAGTCGCACATGCCTCGCTGCTGATGGAAGGTGTGAAAAGCGCCGGGGAGGAGACCGGGGTGGCGATTAGGGGGTGGTTTATGTGAACATTTGTCATCCCTCGGAAGGAGAGGCACCAGCAGGCTGCGGGTGCCGATGGTGGCGGTGCCACGGAGGGGTCTCGCGTGCCCCCGTCGGTAATTCCCATCCTTTAAGCTGCTCGAGAGCAGCAGGGGCTGCTGGCGGGCTCTGGGTGCGGATAATTGAGATATTCTTGTCGTTAAGCCTCTCAAGTGTTGCAGGTCTTAAAAAAGGCCCCGGCTGTCGGGTCCGTCCGCTGCCGGCTCGGAGCGGGCTGGGGCCGTCGGGGCATTGTCGGGGCTGTCGTGACGTTATTGGGGCTGGGGGCAGTGGGGCTGGCCGAGCCGCGGCTTCCCCCCGGCAGCGAGAGGAGGCTGAGGAAGAGCTGCCCATGGGTGTGTGGCGCGGCCGGGCGCAGCTTCGGCGGCTGGAAAACAGGGAAACACTGCCGACATCGCGGGGGATCCAGCCCACGGGGGCTGTCACCGCGTCCCGTGGGTGCCTGGCTCTCCCGCCAGCCCTGCTCCCCTTCTGGGGCGGCGCGGCGCTCCCTCCCTGGTGCAGGATAGGGCTAATTAATGAACCAAGCTCATGGCAACCTCATGTAATGGCAGAATGTATTGATGCTCTTTGTCACCCGTCCTCATCTGCTTTCTCCTTTCCTCCTCCAACCTCTGCCACCCCAGGCCCTCAGATCCGTCAGTGTTATTGCATTGCCTTCAGCTATAACCCTGCTAGTTGACTTCCAAGAGCTGGCTCTCCCCGGCCGTTGTCACCCCTTCGCTCCCCTCCCCTGAAATATTAACGCCACAAATCACAAGCGACAGCCGCTCGGCTGGAGCCCCCGTCGCTCGCGCGCCGGCCGGGAGGAGGTGTCGGAGCAGGGATGGGGACACGCCGTGGGTTTGTGCTTCTCCTCAGGGGCTGCGTTTTGCTCCCAGGTCAGAGCGGAGAGGGCGAACCCCCCCGATTTAAGGATGGGGAAGCGGAGGGGTAGAGCATCAAGGATGGCGCATACTGTGCCCAGCGTGCCCGGGATGCAGGATCATTCCCGTCCCTTCTTGTGTCCCACCCCTGTCCCCCTGGATGTGTGGTGTTCCTCTCCCCCATCCAGCCAGGTTGAGCTTGGCCATGGCTTCTCCTTCTCTGCAAACCCCGTGGCTGCCGTGTGAGCCTCAAGTCGTGGAGCCAGGCTGTGAAGGAGTTGTGTCCCCCTGGGAACACGTGTACATCCCGGTCTTCTGCCGCATGGGACGCTGATGGAGCCCGGTGGGGAAGCGGGGTGATGAATTTCCATTATTCCTCTTGTTCGGTAGACGATGGGGTCGCTCACGTGAGGACGAGCCAGGGACAGCAGATGGAAAGGAGATTACGGGCGGCTTTTTTGCGTGCGTGCGTGCGTGCACACGGCCAGGGTCACGGACTGCAAGGTGTGGGTGAGCATCGCACCCTCTCCTTGCAGAGTGCGGACAGAAACAAATGGGAAAGCGGAGGGGAGAGGTGCCCACGGCGCTGGCCTGTCCCCAGCCAGTCAAGAGCTGAGGGACGTGTCCCCTCTCCCTGGGCTCTGCAGCGCTGGGATGGCTGTGGTTTTGCAGTGGGGGGAAAGGGCAGTGCTGTCACGGGGGTCGGTCTCCAGCAATTGATTTTCAGCCCTGGTGGGGGGTCCCTCTGTGCCTCAGTTTCCCCCAGCGGTGAAACAGGAATGGGATGGCTGTGGCTGGCTGGAAGGGTGGCTACCCGTGCTGGGCGCATCCCCATGCACTGAATCATCCCGAATTATATCCCGCTGTGGCGAACAGCATCCCTGTTCCTCCAGTGATACTGGGAGCTCGCCAGAGCCCCAGGCTTTCCCCAGAGGGAGGTGGGAGAACAGGAGCCGACCAACCTCTTTGGCTTTCATGGTGGGAATGACAGCAGGGAAGGGGAGTGGTGGGACACGGAGGTACTGGCAGCACTGTGCAGGGTAAATAAGGATGTATTTGCTTTTCTCTCGTGGTCCCCCAGTGATGCATTTACAAGGTTCATTTGTGCGTGGAGAGGGCTCTGCCCCAGCCGACCCCCAGGACAGCCTTTGGGAGGGGATGCCGCGGCGCGGGCAGGGCTGCCGGGGCGGGCACACGTCAGTCGCTGCTGCCCGCGGGGAGGCCGGTGCCGCCGCCGGAGACGACCTTCCCTCTCCGCTGACCTTCATGCCCATCAGCGTCAGCTTTGCTGCCGTTTGACATCCCGGGATGCTGGCGGTGGCAGTGGCTGGGGTGCCGGCATTCCCGCGGGAGGCTGCTGGGGTGCGGGGAGCTCATCCAGCCTGGGGGAGGTTTCCCGGGCAGAGCCGGAGGGAGGTGGTGTGGGTGCGCTCGGGTGTGTAATTCAAGGACTTCGGCTCGCTAACAGAGGTTAAAAGGGGAGCGGCGTGATCCTTGGGGAAAATCATTAATGGTAACCTCTGCCGGTGGTGCTGCTCATTAGCCTTCCCCTCGCCCACCCACCCGCTCCCCCACGCAGAGGGGGAAAATCATGGTGGGGGAGAAGGGGAAGGTGGGAGGGGACGGGGGGGAGCAATCGCTGCTGTGGGGGTGGCTCTGCTGGAGCTGCCCCCTGAGGAGCAGCCGTTCCCCGTGGCAGGTCCCTTAAGGACATATAGATTTAACCGGTGTGGAAAATCCGTTCATGTTGGGCGTCCCCGGAGCAGCTGGGGAGGTCTCGGCGGTGGGTGCTGCTGGCCGCGGGGATGGGGAGCAGGGTGCTGGGTCTGGGCAGGGTGTCAGGGGGAAGGTCCCTGCATGCACGGGGTGGGACGGGCAGGGGTGGCCGGCAGGAGCTGCTCCCTCTCCCCGGGCTCCTTCCCGGTGGCTCCCCGCAGACTCGGCTCCCCTCTCCAAATGGCTCCCGGGAGACGTTTTGGTGTTACCGACTACCGTGAAAGCTGCAGCCCCTGCGTGGTCACCAAGGGGACATTTTGGGAGACGACGGGAGGATTTGCCTTCTTCAGCCTATTCCATCTTGACTTTCTGCCGTGACGGGCATCGCCTGGGGGGAGCACTGCAGAAACGCCCGTCCTCTTGGAGAACGCAGGAGAGCCCTCAGCCATCGCCCAGGCATCACCGCAGGAGTTTTTTGACGGGAGTATCTCTTTTCATCTGGAAGGATCCCAAAGCGTCCCTTGAGCTGAAGTGTGCCCCAGCTTCTTCATGGTCCCTTGAGCCATCCCATTCCTGCAGATGCCTAAGGAATTTAACAATGCCGTAAGGAAATAGGTACCAAAACAACGCCGAGGTCTCCCCAGTGCTGCACCCAAGGTGTCTGGCATGGTCATGCCTTCCCGCACACTGCCTGGAGCGACATCCCCTTTTTTTGGGAAACATTTAATTCCCAGCCGCCTCACCGATGGATGCCTGGATTACAAATGGCCATCAGCCCGTTTGGGGTACCCCAGTTTCCTTGGGCTGCCAACGTGGAGGCATTTGCCTGTGGTTGTTCTTCTCTTGGGCCTGCTCCAAAGCCTGTCGACGGCCCTGGAAGCCGCTCTCAGATGGCTCCGTCTGAGAAAAGAAAGTGTTGAAATACCACAGGAAACGCTGGTTTTTCGTGATATCTGCCTCAGCCAGAAATGGGGAAAAAAACACAGATTTTTGGGTAAAAAGGCCAGTTTTCTCCTCCTCCTCTTCTCTCTGAAGTTCATTTCACCCATGAACCAGCCAGAGTTTGGGCACAAAATGGGCACGAGTGGCCCCGAGGGAGTGGCTCGGCATGGCCACGGGTGTCACCATGCCCTGGCACCGGCACCCGCCTTGGGGCACGGGAGGAAAACGGGATGAGTTTCCTTTTACCAGCTGAAACCTTGGCTTGGGCGCCTGTGTGTGGGCTGCAGCAACCCCGGCGGGTCCCCAGGTGTCATGGTGGCACAAAGAGGCAGATTTTGGCTAGTGGGGACCCGGTGCACCCTGGAGCACCCCGGAGGGATGCGCGCGGTGGCCATCCCGGTGGACATGGCACCTTGGGGTGCACCGGGGGCCCCCAGCTTGTTCCCTTCAGCCAGGGCTCTGTTTTGCAAAACCGACTGTGATTCCGGGTTTTTTTTTTGCCGCAAGCACCGATATCCTGGGGCACGGCTGCCTTGGGAGGCAAATTTCCTGACTTCGGCCTCGTCTCTGGCGTCGGGTTCTTTTTTTCGCGCACAGCAAACATCCATTTTAACCCACTGCAAGTCCATTATCGCCAGTTTAACTGGCCTCCCGTCAGGACCAGCTGTGCAAATACGCGGGCAGCGGAGGGAGCAGCTCTGTGCTGCAGATCCCTGCGGAGCGGTGGCCGTGCCGGTGCTCCGGGCTTCTGCTCGGTGGCTTCCCAAGGTGTGCTGGGGACTCTTACCCCCTTCCCCAGGGCACCCCGAATAGGTCCGCATCTTGTTCTACCAAAGATGAATGTATGTCATGTTACGCAATGTGTGTGCATGGATAGAATATAGATATTTATATCCGTTGCATAATAGATGTGCAGTGATAGGCTGGGTGGCCTGTGCCCCGTTTTTTGGGTGACAGGGTGGTGGAGGACCATAAAGCCACTTGCTGGCATGACCTGGTGGGCTCCTGCTGGTGAGCCCAGCGCTGGTCCTTGCCCTGCGGTGAGGTTTGGGATGGCCACTGCCCTGCTGGTGGGGCTAGGGGAGCTGGAGTAGTCGGACAGGGTGGGCTCGCTCAAGGGGACGGTTGTGTTGTCCCAGGTTGCCCAGCGGATACGGGATGTCATACAATTATAGAGAAGTTTGGTTGGAAGGGACCTTTAGAGTCCATCTAGTTCAACCCCCTGCCATCAGCAGGGACATCTTTAACTGGATCAGGTTGCTCAGAGCCCCGTCCAACCTGGCCATGAATGTTTCCAGGGATGAGGCATCTCCCACCTCTGTGGGCAACTTGGGCCGGTGTTTCACCACGTGCCCACTTCTTGAGCCTGTCCAGATCTCTCTGGATGGTGTCCCGTCCGTCAGCCGTGTCACCTCACCACTCAGCTTGGTGTCATCCAGGATGTCTGTCTGGCAGTTGGGGGTTTGCTGAAGTGGTGTACCCCGTTGCCCTCTGCTCCCCACCCGCCCTCCCCGGTGGTGTGTGAGGATTCCTGTGGCGACCCCCCCATTGCTCCCTCCCTCCCTTGGTGAAGCAGAACCCGCTCCAAAAACCATGTTAGAGTGGTACCCGCAGGTCCTCGCTGAGCATCCCAGGGGCTGCGAGAGGGCCACGCGAAGGGGTGGCACCTATAGTACCCTACGCAGCGTGGTTCCTATAGCACCCTGGCACCGCGGTGTCACCCTGGCCAGGGAGCTGCAGAGGGGTGGCAGCAGATGGGTGCCCATCTATGCCCAGCGTGGGGCAGGGACTTCTCCCTGCTGCTTTTGGCCTCATCTCCTCCGTTGCTCGCCATCTTCAGCGCCGCTCGGGGAGGCAGAGGTGACAAGGGCAGACAGGCAGGGACGAGGGGCAGCGGCCGCCCCGCTCCCCTGGCGGGTGCTGCGAAGGGTACCCGGCGAGGGGGCCCAGGCCTCCCCCTTCCACAAGGAGGAAAAAATAATAATCTCCAAGCCAAGAAACTCGGAGCTGCTGGGAAGCGTATTTATCACGGTGAAGAAAAAGGCTCTGTTCCCTGCCTCTCCGCAGCGGCTGTTTATCACACACACAAGGGTATGGAGAAAATGTTCCATTTGTTGGGTACAGCCGTCAACCCACACAGCGTATAAATTAAGGGCTTTTACATGCAGGGTTCCCGAAATAAAACACACACACACACACACACACACACACACACACACACAAAAGAGAGAGGAGTTTTGTGTCGGCCCCGGCGCGCTGCCTCTCCCGGGCTGTCCCTGCGCCCCGGCCCCGGCCGGCGCTGGCTCCCGTTCAGGAATTCCACATTATCTCCGACCGTTTCCAGCTTCCTCAGCAGGGAACAGCTCTGCTTCTGTCTTCCTGCAGCCACATCTGGAAAGTGTTACGCCAGGGTGTCAGCCGTCAGAGCCGGGCGGCTGGCATGTGCTGCTCCCCCCTGCCTGCTCTCCTGCCTGCCCTGCCTGCTCGCCACCCTCACAGCTGCCTTCCCCGGAGGGCTGCGGGGCTGAGTTTTATCTGCCTTCCCTTTTTTTTGGGAAGTCTGGGGGAGCTTTCGTAGCTGCTGTGGGGATGGCGGGGAGAGATGGCTCCGGGGAACCCCGCCATGGGTTGGTCTCCGCAGGCAGGGATGCTCTGATGTGGTCCTCAGCTCTGCTGCCTGCTGGGAGGCAGCGGGGAGGGATGCGATGTAAATCCTCCTCTTTGTGCACTTTGCAGGGACTCCCCGCCGGCTCAGGGGAGTTTTTGGCTCCTGGCCCTGTTTCTGGGCTGGCAAAACCTGCATCCCTGGGCTGCAGCACGGTAGGGATGCGGTGCTCCATCTGCTAAACGCTGGGAGTTAGAGGGAAGCTCCAGGGGCTGAAACCTGTGTGATTCCCCGGTGCTGCTGGGAGGTGTTCGGAGAGGTGCTCCCAGTGCCGAGAGCCGTGACTTGTAATGCCTGTGGGTTTATCTCACTGGGATTTCTTCATACGTAAGGGCATAAAGGCATTTGGCTGTCAGCATCTCAGCCCCTCAGGGAAAATCCCCGCTGCGTGTGGGAGCACACGGAGATGCTCAGCCGGACAATTGCAGCAGGGGAGATGAAAGCAAAAGAGCTCCCTGCAGCATCCCGGAATTTTTGGGTTCCCTCCTTGGTTGCAGCGTATTCCTTGTGGTACCCTGGTCCTGCAGGTGTGATGGGGACACTGCGCAGAGGGAAGGAGCTTTGGAGAAAGCAAGCGGTTCGGGGACTGATGCGCCCTTCGGAGCAAAGGACGTGGGGAAAGCTGGTGTCTTGTTTTTCGAGCAGGGGTAATGACAGTGACCTGGAAGCAGGCGTGCGTGCCTTAACGATCGGTGTGTGCAGTACACGCCAGGGTCTTGAGCAGGGAGGGAGGGTGGAAGTGGTTAAATGTGCCCAAACTTATCATCAAGGGGAATCAGAGAGGCTTCCCTGCAGTTGACTTTTGGCTTTTTTTTTCTTTTTGCTTTTCTTTTTTTTTTTTTTTGCTCTTGCTTTTAAACTGGCAGGCCTACCATTGTGGGATTTTAAAACTAAAGAGAAAAAAAAAAAAAAAAGAGAATAGAAAAAGAAAACAGGCCTTGGTTTTATAGACCCTACAGATGCATCCGGCACCAAACTGATCCCAGATGCAGCTCCACTGTCAATAGTGTTACACGAGGGATCAATCGCCTTCATTGTTTTATGTGGCCTCTACAGCATCATCAGCTAATTAAAGCTAATGGGTCCCAGAACAGCACTGACAGCATCTGATCCTATCAGCCGGCGCAGCCGTTTCAGCTTGACGGGCCACTCCGGAGCCGGATCCCGCACTCCAGACCCTGGCGAAAGCCTGTATTGACTTGGGGGATCAGGCTACAGATCAATGGGAGCTGTTGTTAAACAAACATTGCCGGATTAATGTCAGCTCCGCAGGGGGAGGAGGTCGATGGCTGCTAATTCGAAAGGGGTGGGAGGGAGGAAGGGGACGCGGTGACAGCGGTGACAAGGGACGGAGAAGGGGAAGCCGGGCTGTTAAAACGTTCCCCGTGTCTGCGGGAATCTCGGATTTATCATCACCCTGGGTGGGAGGTTGTGCTGGAGAGGAGCTCAGCAGCATCCCCGAGGTGCCTAAATCCCTTTGCTTGTGCCTCAAGGGAGGGGAGGTGGCCTTGGGCTGTCCCCAGAGGGGACAGGGGCTCCTGCGCCCTTTCTGCACGCTGACCTTGGCATGAGCATCTCTCCCAGCGTGGCGGAGCACTAAATCTGTGGTTTGTGCTTTCCCTTTCCTTGTGGCTCCCGTTGTCCGTCAGCTGGGGATGCCCAGGGATGCAGGTTGGGAATGTTTCCATTCCTGCAGTCGAACTGCCCTGTGCTGCAGCACGTCTGTTTGGGACTCTCATCTCTTTTTCCGTCTTTTTTCCCCTCATTTCTGTGTTGCTGGGGTGAGATGTGATGGGGAGGGCGGCTGGCAAGCCTGTCACGTGGTCCCGTACCGCCACGGAGCAGGCAGGATGAAGAAACTCTCTTTTCAAGAGTATTTTTTAAATCTGTCCTGCCATTGCTCCGGGCTGAGCTGTCACCGCAGGTGGCTCTTGCTTTTTGTTCGGTTGCGGCATCGGGCAGCGCGTTGCTGGGCCGGTGAATGGCTTCTTCCCCGTCGAGCTGCTGCTCGCCCGTGCCGACACGGGGCTGGCTCCCTGCTCCCAGCCATGGCGGGGGCACGTCCCCCACGGCATCGGGCAGGAAACCTGGGTCAGGAGCAGCAAGGGAACCCCGGAGTCCCAGTCCTCCTGTTGAATGGCCGTCCCCATACCCACTTGGCAACTGAATGGGCAAATACAGCCCCATTGGTCTAACCAGCGACCTTGGGCTCTGCCCAGAGCCTTGATGAGAATCAAATGCCCTAAAATTAATTTTCCTCCACCTGTCCCGGTGAGGTGGAACCCGGCTGGGGGGAATCCTCAGGGTGTTGCAGTCTGGTGGTGTCTCTCCGGCTCCCTTTGCAGCCCCGACCCCAGTGGCACTGGGAGGCCGCGTCCATCCCGGTGAAAGGGAGAACCAGGGGAGAGGGGCAGGCTCCCAACACATCCCTGCCACATAAACAAGGTGCTCATTAAATCTTGCAGCTTTTATACGAATTCCAGGGTTTTTTCCTTGGGCTGGAGCCACCCGCAGCGTGCACCCTGCCCTCCCTCACCTCTCCCTTTGGCTCTCTCCGGCTTAAGTTTTTCTTGCTTTGGCGCCGGGTGAACTGGATGCCCCAGTACTGGGAGTCCTTCCCTCCAAGGAGCTTTGCCCAGAGGATGCGGAGGGCACCCAGAATCTCTGGATTTGGTGCAAAGCACAAAGGAGACGATATTACCCAGAAAGTCTTTATTCCACACCTGCAGTAGCTGGGCTGGGGAGGGTCTGTCCTGCGGGACTGGCCCCTGACTTTGGACTTTCCGTTCCCTTCTATCTAAGACTTTACAGAGAGAAGAAGCCCGAGGAAAGCTCCCTCCCACCATGACTTTTTCATCCATCCCCACCCCTGCATCCGCTTGCTCTGAGATGTCTCTTAACCAGGCTGCTCCCGCTGAGGTTAGTGGGAAGATTTGAGGAGTTATTTGAATGCCAGGCTCAAAGGAGGCGGCAGGAGCGCTGCCGGAGCAGCCACCAGCTGACATCTGGGCGCTCAGCAGAGCTCTGGTGTCAGCGCAGCTGAAAGCGGAGGAGGTGGGAAGCCCCAGACACCTGCAATTTGGTTAATAAATATTTATTTGGAGGTGACAAACACTCTTCGGGATAAAGCCAAGTTAGCGGAAAAAGGATTGCGAGGGAGTGACAGGGTGTGCTTTTTTTTGAGGCTTTGCCGTGGGGATGTTGAAACGAGCAGCTGATGACCCGAGGGATGTCGAAATCCGCGTTCATTTCCCGGTGTGGGCTGCGTGACATCAGGGGACGCAGGCAGATGTCACCCCCTTGGCGAGCGAGCGCCCGGCACGAGGCACCCTCGTCCTGCGGGGGCTGCGGTGATTCGGCTGGGGGCTCTCACGGGTAAGATGCAACGTTGGGGGGGGGGGTTAGGAGCCAGGGAGGATGCAGCAACCCCAGGGTCGGGGTCAGGTCTTCATGATGAAAAGACTCAAGATTAGTTGTTCTGCTCAAAAGGAGAAGTGAAGGAGGGGAGCCAGGCTGGGACGGGAGGTGTAGTGCTGACGGGTGCTGTCACCTCGCTGTCTCAGGGCTCCCGTGGGTGATTTCATGGTGCTTGGAGCGGGGACAAGGCGGATGCCCCGGGCACTAACTCCACCTGCCCGCTGCAAAGCCGGCCTGCTCCTCCTGGGGAAATGCGAAAAGCTGCTTCCGTTTCTCCCCTGGTCCCTCTGTGTGTGATTCGGGGAGGGGAAACTTCCTATATTGGGACTTGGGGGACTTTTTGGGACTTTATATCAGATCAACATCCAGCAGGGCTTGACTGGGCACCGGGGCTGCCGTGTGCTGTGGGCAGCGGGGCTGAGCCCGTCTCCTGGGGATCTGCTAAACTCTCCCTGCTCCGAGGCGGGCTCGGCTCGCCCTTGGTGCCCGGCTCTTCCACCGCTCTCCCCTTCCCCTGAGCGAGCTGACACGTAACCGTGATTGCCATCGTCGCAATTAAAGCCCACTAGAGACGAGGGGCGGCGTGGGTCGCTGCCGGGCTGCAGGGGGCCCTGCGTTTGTGCCAGGGCGGGCTGGGGGCTGGGGGCCGTGACATCCATCCCTGCCCTGGAGCCGCTGCTGCTGAGCCCCGTCGTGCAAACGTGCCCGCGGCTCCTCCAGCTGCAGAGAGCGAGAGGACGAGCCGTGCAGCACCCTGCCGGTGACTCCGTATCTTCTGGCTTCCGAGGAAGCGGCTGCTGGAGATGCTGGTGTGCGTGGGCAGCGGGGCAGTGCCCGGGACACATCCTGCAGCGGCTCAGCCCCGCGGGAGCTCAGAGCAGGAGCCCGGGATACGGCTGGGTTGTGGGCACCAAACGCGCTCGGTTCCTTGCGTGGCATGTGTTCTTGCAGCACATGGGGACATGGGGACAGTGTGCTGCTCCTGAGCAGCTCTGGCTTGGGGCGGACACAAGCACCGAGGATGTTTGGTCTTGGTTTTGCTCGTGCAGGGAGGTTTCTTGCAGAGACCTTCCCCGGGGTGGTAGCCCTCGCTTCGCTGGTGTGCAGGGGCTGCCCTTTTTGAGTTGAAGGTTTGACACAAGCCCTCCCAGATGCTCCTGGCTCTGTGGGCCCTCGTGTCCCATGCTGCCATGGAGGGAGGAACCAACCAGATCAGGCTCTGAGCAACCTGATCTAGTGGGAGGTGTCCCTGCCCAGGGCAGGGGGTTGGAACTAGATGATCTTTAAGGTCCCTTCCAACCCAACCCATTCCATGATTCTATGATTCTGTGATCTCTGCCCCACCGCCGCTGGCTCGTCTTTGCTGTGGTGACACGTGGAAATGGGTTCAGCGAAATCAAACTTCAGGAAACCTCCGTGTCCCGGTGTCGGAGGAGGTTTTACCCCCCCAGGAGCAGCGTAGCTCATGCAGGGAGAGAAGCCGTCGGGCCACATATGAGCAGGCACAGAGGGGCTGTCCTGCTGCTCCGCCGTCCCCTCTCCTCCCGTGGGGACAGGGGGTGGCGGTGGCAGCGGCGGAGGGGGAGGGAGCCCGCGACCTACGAGATTAATAATAGAAACGCTGGCATCCGTTTTAGATTAGCGAGAGAAAGCTCAGTACCCATCTCGCCCAGCATGTAACTTTAATGCCGAGATAATGAGCAATGATATTTATTTGTAAAAGATCTGGAGATATCGCTGCCCGGGGAGCAGCCAGGAGCTGTCAGAGCCGGCTCCGTCCCCGTGGCGGCTGCTCCGAGCTGTAACCCAAGTGCTCTCCTCCGACCGGCTCACTTTTCATGCTCCAGCTCCGTTCACCGAGCAGGGCACGTGGTCCGACTCGCAGCCCTAGCTAAGATTTGCTGAGGCTGCTCGTGATTTGGGCCGTCAGGGTGAGGAGATGTCTGTCTTGCAGGATGGGCTGGGAACATCCCCCAGCACCTGCAGGTCGAGCTGCTGGGATGAGGTTTAAAGGCATCTCCCATCTCTGAGCCTTCCTCCCCGCCGTCCCCTCTCCCAGCCGCCTGGCTGTCACTGCTGGAGCATCCCAACCCCGGGGAGGGCTGGCAGGAAGGATGTGGGGTGCGAGGAGGAGCTGGCACGGCATCAGCCGAGCTGGCGAGGGGATGGCGCCGGCTGAGATTTTGGGGCCGTTTCAGAAAGTTTGGGGGCAGGAATTTTTTCCTGGTGGCAGGACTTGCCTCTTCCTGGAGGGGTCCAGGACAGACGTTTGGGGCAGTGCCAGCCCGTGGTCTGGGGAAGGAGTTGGGACTTGCGGGCATCTGGGCTCCTCCAGACCCCCTGTTTTGGGGACAGGGCTGCTCCTGCCCCCCTTTCCCTCCCTGGGGTGGTCCGAGAGGGCTGAGGGATGCGCACGCCGCCGTGCCCAGCCGGCTGTTGTGTAACCGGACAGGAGACAGGCTTAGGCTGTATTTGGCAGGTGGGTGTCCCTTCCTTATTAAGCCATCCCCTGGGTAATTACTGGGTTAAGGCCTGATGAGATAATGCTTCATTATTTTTGTGCTATTGGGGGATTAGGAGCAGTGGGATTTCTCAAAGGTTTTATCTCCGCTGAGGTCTTTGGGCGGCGAGGCACGTTTGCAGGCGGGTAAGAGGAACCTGGGCTCTGCCAGCCCCCTGGCACCGCTTGCCTTCCCGGGGGCAGGTGTGTGCTGGAGCCGGGGGGGCAGTGGGTGCGGGTGCAGCGTCTCCGGGCGAGGGGGACCCCGGCACGGGGGGGATGCTCATCGCCGGGGCTCTGCCACGAGGGATGTCCTTTTGATGCTGTTGCAGCCCCATTCATCACCGCGTCCCCGCGTCGGGCCGCGCGCCAGCGGGAGGGAGGAGGTGACACTTACAAATAAACAGGGAGGTGGGTGGTGTGCGCCGAGGCAGGGAGCGGAGGGCGTCCCGGGGAGGCGGGGGGCTTCTCCCATGATTTATGGCCGAGACGAGGTGGAGCTATCAGCACGGCCTTTGGAAGCTGTTTACTAACAGCGTCGTCTCCGGGCTGTTGACGCCGGTGTGGGATGCTCGCGGGGTTTCCAAGGGAAAGCGTCCCCTGTGCGTCGCTCCTGCGACACCACCACTGCTCGCACCCTTCCCAGGAGCCCGGCCGGGGACAGCGTCGGGCTGCTGATGGGACCCCTCTTTGAGAGTCCTGGAGATGCTCTTACGAAGGAGTTTGGGTTGCTGGATGCCGGAATAGAGTAAAATGCACTTAATGAAAGAGGCCTGGCTCGGCGGGGGCTCCCCTCCTCCCTGCCACCCCTGCGCAGCCAGCCCTGGAGCCGGAGGGATGGAGCTGGCACCGGAGCGGGGAAGCAGGCAGGGCTGGACGCGGGCCAGGCTGCGCACTTGATCCAAACACAGCTGGAGCTGATCTGATGAAGTGAGAGGTTAAGAAGAGAGCATCTGTTATCTAAAGGGGACACACAGTGGGAAACTGTAAGCTCTTTATTCCCCCCACCCCACCCCCTCTGTTCAGTGCATCATCCCTGACTTTATTTCTTTGATTTATTAAGGAAGCCTGCGCTTCCGGGGCTGTAATTAAGTGCCACTGTGTGAGCTTTTGATAGTGAGTGAATGATATAATGGCTTGCACATTCGCCGTCTGCTCAAGTGCTTTAGGATCGAGATAACATGAGGAGGGATTTCTCCTGCCCACCGGGGAACCGCAGCGGAGCCAGGGCTGAGTCACGGCGGGGTTTAGCCGAGCGTGGTGGTGTCCGACGGAGGAAGCGGGGAAGGATGCGGGAGCCACTCAGCGCTGCGGTGGAATCGTCATGGAATCATAGAATGGTTTGGGTTGGGAGGGACCCTAAAGATCATTAGTGCCACCCCCCTGCCCTGGGCAGGGACACCTCCCACCAGCCCAGGTTGCTCCAAGCCCCGTCCAACCTGGCCTTGAACCCCTCCAGGGATGGGGCAGCCACAGCTTCTCTGGGCACCCTGGGCCAGGGGCTCACCGCCCTCACAGCAAACAATTTCTTCCTAATATTGTGGTTCGGGAGGGTACCCATGACCCAGGCTGAGAAAGGAGTTCGCATCCTCTTGCAAGAGACCATCAAAACATCTTTCCAGGCTGCTGGAGACTAACGGGTGTCAACCCTCCCAGATGCCCTGGCTCCCGCCCAGCCTCGGGTGGTCTGGAGATGGAGAGGGGACCACAGCCCCCTCGAGGCTCCTGGCTGTTCCGCGGTCCCATCCCTGCCCTGGGGTGTTTTTAGGGTAGAGCGAGCTCGAGCATCCACACCCTCGCAGAACGGTTGGTGTTAGCATCCGGCAGCATCCTGCCCCACGCGCAGGTTTCCCTCGGCGGCTGGAGGCGTCTGCCGGCACCGTGCTGGTGTGGGGCCAGGGGCTAGGGCGGCGGGGGGGGGACAGGACGGGGTGGGGGCTGCCCGGCAGCATCTCCTGCTGCCTCCGCCAGCTGCTGGAAAGGGGCCAGCGCTCGCAGCCGCGCGCAGCTGGAGATGCCGCGAGGATTTCGCCGGAGCTGTGTCACCCCGTGCACCCTCCTGCGATTCCTTGCACGCCGCCTCCGCCCCGGCGAGGTTTTGCCCTGCGTCTCGCGGCAGAAGCAAAGGCTCCCAGGCAGGGGTGGCATTTCTAGGCAGATGGGCAGGGTATTATTGTAATGCCAAGGAAAAGGTCTTCTCCTCTAAACCAGCGGCCTCGGGCAAGCGCTCCGGTTTGCATTCCCACTGGGCACCTCCCTGTGCCACGCTCCGGGGTCTCTGGCGCTGCTGGCAGCCCTGTCCCTGTGGTGTCCCACGCTGGGACCTGGCGGCCACTGCTGGTGTCTCTGGCTTTCCCCCAGTGCTCGATTCTGCCCTTGGTCCCTGGGACGGCTGCTGAGCCTCCCTGTGTGCCCCAGCAGCGCTGCTGCGACACCCTGTTCACCCACGCCTGGTTTTTTAGGCAGAAACAAATTCCTTTTTACTGTAAGGACCATTTTTTGATACATAAACCAGGATTATTTTAGTGGCTTGGCCAACGGCCACAGGAGGAGTGAGCTGAGGGTCCGGAGCAGCGTTTCAGCTGTGGGCACATCCACTCCGGCTGTGGGGGTGGCAGGAGGAGGAGGAAGGGGTAAGGGAAAAAACCCTACATGTAAATAAACTTAAAAATAAAAAGCGTCAGAGATTATTTGCCGCTTAATGAACTAAAATGTCCAGCCTCCCACTGAGCGGCAATGTTGTTTATAAGCTACAGAAAGGGCTTTATTTTAATGGGCAGTAAATCTCATTCATCCCCAGCCCTGGCAGTCGGGAGCGTGCGGGATGAATAGGCTGGCGCTGGACGCTCCTGCGCTCCTCGCTCCTGCGCTCCCTCTGGCCACCTTCTCCGCTGGGTATTTTTTCCCCCCTTGCCCACATTTGCCGTTTTCCTCCCTTCCTCTTCTCCTTCCTAATCCTCTCCGCCGGGCCGACAGCGGGGTTATCTGGCCAGGAAGAAAGAAGGAATCTGTCCCTGCGCCTCGGCATGTCACATCCGCTCGGTTTTGTTTATTCACTTGAAAATTCCTCCCCCCCTCCTCCCTTCCCCACCATTCTGTCTCTGGGTGGCAGCTGGAGAGTGGCCCGAGATAATCACAGCCTTATTTTTTATTTATTCCTCTTAAATAAAGCCTCCTGTAGCCCGCGGGCAGGTTTTGTCTGGTTGCCCCCATCCTGCTCCTGTGCTCCTTGCTCTGCGAACGGGGCGTGAGAGTGATGGTGATGGGAGCGGGACCCCGCTGCTGCAGGCAGAGATCCCCAGGATGCCTCTCGCAGGGGACACGGGGGCTCCTGTGCAGGGACAGTCCCTCCAAGCGATTACAGGTGCAAAATACCTATGTCTATTCGGTCTCGGGCAGAGAGTCGTGGAAAATAAATATATGGTCTGAGCGTCTGTGGAAGTGAAAACACCTGAGCTGGGGTTGAGGTGCTTGGGAGGGGTTTCGCTGCTTTGGGTTGAAAGGGTCGGTGACGAGTTGTTCTGAGCTAAAAAGAGATTTGGGGCTGGTCAGGCCTCGCGTGACACAGCTGTTGGCGGGTGAGTGCGTTGCAGAGATTTGAGCTGGGGGCTCTCGAGCCACCGGGAAGCATTGGGAGCTGGTACCCGCCACAGGAGAGGGACCATGGTCAGGTCAGGTGGGAATTGCGGATGCGCCTGATTTTCCTCCTGGACAAATGAGGCACCTCAAAAACTTCTGACCGTCATTCACAGGGTGACGTACTCCTAGGGCGAGAAAGAAAATAGTAAGTTATCTATTCCTGTTTGAGCTTAATATCCATAATCTACCATTAATCAAACTAGGACTATAAGATCCTTACTTAGGCCTAATCAGTGCATAATGGATTATCTACAGGAACTAATAAAAGGTAATTATCTATGCTTTGCAAGTTCCAATTACTGTACTTATATGATCAATTAATTCTTGTAACAGTTTCACAGGTGCAATTTGTGCGACAACATTACGCTGACTCCAGGCGGAGGCTCAGCGCCTGCCTGGCAGAGCTGCTGCCGGCAGCAGGGATGCTGGCAGGAACGGTGGTTGGGATGCCGGCAGCGGTGATGGCAGGGATGCTGGCACGGATGCAGGCAGGGGTGATGGCAGGGGCGATGGCAGGGATGCCGTCAGGGATGCGGGGCGGTGCAGGGGGCAGCGGGGATGCCACCCTGCCGGCACAACCGCCCCAGTGCCTCCTGAGCTCTCCCAGATGCTGCAACTGGAAGAACCACCACCATGCAAGGAGCAGCAAGGGGCTGGTGTTCGCAGGCTTTCAGCCGTGCTCCTGTGGTCCTGTCCCCAGCAAAAGCACTTCTGCCCGGCGCTGTTTCCCTCTCTGAAGAAGACGGAGTGTGGGTTTGGCAGCCCGTCCATCACTGTGCATCCCAGGGGACGTTGTCCCTGTCTCAGCATCACCCCGGGGAGCCCTGCTGCTCCCTTCCCATGCCCCAGCCCGGCCGGCACAGCAAGCAAAGCCCCGTGCAAAGGCAGCTGGTTCCAGTCATCTCCTTCTCCCGCCCGTCCTCGCGTCCCTCTCGCTGGCTTGCAGAGTCATCGGAGGGTCTTAAAGGAGGAGGAAATATTTCAGCAATGTCTGTGCAGTTTTAGGGATGGCTTAAAATTACAATAAATTTGAGACACTTTACATGTCCACTTGGGGCCCAGCATTGTTATGGTAATTTGAAGCAGATTGAGTCAGCGCTTGTGGCAAATGGCAGATCTAAGGGCTCTAGCAGGAACCCGGGGATGGAGGAGGAGAGGTGGTGGGGAGAGAAGGAAAACACCATTTCTGCCATGCCAGTTGGAGCTACGGAGCCAAATCCTCCCAGGCCAACCCTGGACACCTCTTTGCAATGGTGCAGCCCTGACTCACGGCTCGGCCTGCGGTTCTTCCTTCTCTTTTTGGGGATTTTTTTAATCTTCTGGAGCTCGGTAATCCAGGGTCACCTTCCGGTGCCCCCGTGTCAGAGTACATTTTGGGGGCAGCTTTTCGCTTGGACCTGGGATCCTAGAGCCAGGTCCTGCCCCTGAGGTGGCCGTACTGGGACGTGGGATGTGTCAGCTCTTCCCTGCCGGCGGGGTTTGGGTGGTGAGCCAACCCCTCCTTCCGAGGGCGCATCCACAGCCCTTGGGAGGCCAGGACCAAGGGTGTTTGGGGAACGTATTTGATGGGTCGAATTAAGTTCTCTCAAGCTCTTCCTTGGCATGGTGAGGTTGGGCAGAGGTTTGGTAGCGGGAACCGCAGTCCTTGCCTGTGCCCTAGCAGTGTGAGCCGCCGGCGGGTCGGGCTGGTGGAGGGAGCAGAGCTGTGCCTCCGGAGAGGATGGGACACTCAGTCGCCGTCCTTGCTCTTACCTGGCTTCTTCTCGATGCAAAAATGGGAGAGGAAAGGATAAAGAGGACTAGGGCTGGGTGGGATGACGGCTTTCTCCTTGGGGACCCTGGGGCTTAAAAACATCTCTGAGTCAGGAGCATCGCACAGACCAGAGACCCAGAAAGGACCACTTGGAACAGCTTGGTTTGATTTCAGCCTTTGCAGAGAGTTTCATGTCACTGCAAAGGAGCAGAAACAAGAATTTGTTTCAATACAAAACGTGTTTTTTAAAAAAAACTGTTGACATGGGATCTTTTGAGAATTTCCATTGTTATTTCCTCCCTTGCCCCCAAACATGAAATTAATTCATCTGTTTAAGTCCTTTTTCTGGGAAGAGTCTTGGTTTCGTTGACATTTTTGGTTAACAGGGGAAAAAGCAAACCCACACGAAAAAAAATAAAATAGAAAAAGCAATGCCCCCCCAAGCCCTTCTACTTAAAAAAAGAAACTCCCCTCCCGGCTCTCCCAGTGACCGTGATACAACCGGTGCTTTGTTCCCAGCACGGCTGATGTTGTTCCCAGCTTGCTCCGAGCTGCTCCGTCAGCCCGGGAGCCGGAGGGGAAGGGGCTGTGTCCCCCTCTCTGCTGTTCCATGAGCTCTGGGACGCGGTGGCATCGGCCGTGCAAGAGGGGTGTTTGCTGGAGGTGAGGCATCTCCGCGCGGTGGCCGCAGCTGCCCGGCGTGGTGCGAGCGCTGCGTTTCGGTGGGTTCAGGCGTGGCAGCGGCTTTGCTGAGTCCAGGGACGGGGAGGTGGGCACGGGCAGGCGATGCTTTGCGTCTCCGTCACCTGCAGGGGAACACTGAGGCACGCAGGCAACTGAAATATCAGACCTGAGGGCACGAAGTGATGCTAAGGACAGGAACCATCTCAAAGTGCCGCCCGGGCGCCCCAGCGCATCCCCCTCCTCGCCATCGCTGCGTGCCTGCCCCCCGGCAGGATCTTCCTCGTCCTCATGCTGTCCTTCTGCACTGATCCCCAGCGGCCTGCGCTTCCCTGCGCCCGGCAGCCACCGCTCGGCTCCTGGCCTCATCCACCGCTGCCTTGGGTTTTGTTTTTCCAAGTCCTGGCCACCGCGTCCAGCCCCGCCAGCGCTCCGCGGGGAGGACGGGCTCTGCGTGCTGCTGAGAGATGCTGCCACACGCAGCCCTCGCAGCGCCTGACCACAGCACCCAGCCACTTCCAGAGCCGCTTCTTTCTTCTTCTTTCCTTTCTTTTGTTTCTGTTTCTCTTTTTTTTTTTTTTTTTATTTTTTTCTTTTCCCAAGCAAGCCACCACAGGCTCCTCCAAACATTCCCCCGAAGATTATTCTCCCACTTGTCTGCAACGCATTTGCAATGCTGACACTCCTGTTGCCCCATCCCAACCTTCCGCATCTGCTTTCTTTTCT
This sequence comes from Larus michahellis, assembly GCF_964199755.1. Taxonomy (NCBI): domain Eukaryota; kingdom Metazoa; phylum Chordata; class Aves; order Charadriiformes; family Laridae; genus Larus; species Larus michahellis. The sequence continues at coordinate 12,300,022 of NC_133910.1, read as the reverse complement.
TGGCTCGGCTCCTGGATTGTATGGACCAAGTCTGGGCATGCCAATTCCTATTCAATACAGTTTTCATACCTTTGATTCCACCTTTCCCCTGGCAGCCCGGGCTGGGATCCCGGAGGCCGTGCCGACATGACTCACGGATGTGCTGGCCTGGAGCACAGCTGCCAGGTTTGCTGGAGAGCGGTGGGTTTTGGATCTCATCACCCACCCTCTGGCTGATTTACACCTTTCTGGGACAGCTTGTTTGGCGCTAAACTCCAAAACTACCTTGATGGCGAGGTAGCAGGGTCAGGCGGGTGATGCTGGTCAGGGGGCTCAGGCTCCCGATGTGGGTGCTGGGGTCACCCATGGGTTCCTGGGTGCCGGAGGGCAGGGGTGCCATGTCCCAGCCTGGCTGGCTGGCTGTGACACCCATGGAGCTGTAGGACCCCCAGATACAGTGCTGGGTAGGCAGTCGCAGTGAGTAGAGTTGGTGCATTCATGTCATCAGATAATGATCAGCATTAATTAATCTAATGCTTCAGATGGCACTAATCATAGGTCTTGTTTGATAAAAAACCCCAATCAACCTTATTTGATAGGATTTGCGGAGTGTGGTCTCGTGGGGTCGATGACTGCAGCGGGTGTAGAGTAAGACCAATACAGAGCACATTCAGAAATGCCGCCCCTGGTGACGTAGAATCGCTGCTAAACTGCTGCTTGGCACTGGGAAAAGACCAATAACTGTTTGTCCGGATTATGAAGCGTGCGGTTTGGCAAAGCCCGGCTTAGCAAGGGTCGAATGCAGATAGACACATGTTAACGGACCGTCTTTGCATTTGTTTGCTCGCTTTGTTTTAATTTGAAACTCAAGCCTCTTCCCGGTGGTTAGGCCCTCCCAGCTCAGCACGTTTGAGCAGAGAGAAGTTGCTCAAGGAAGAGAAAGGATGCTGGACGCGGCGTAAAGTGAGAGCAACCGCGCTTACCACAAACGCTTCCCGACCTCTCGTAACAAAACCATCGGCCCTTTTTGCTCGCTTCTCTCCATTCGGCCCCTTTTCCAGTGCTTATTTTCTAAGCCAACATCGCGAGTTTTATTACTACTGCTTATTATTTAAATAGCGCCAGAGGTGTACGCAGCGCTTTACAAACACAGGGGAAGAAAAGGCCCTCACTCAGAGGAGTTTTTATTATAATTTAGATGGTTGTAGTAGAAGTAATTAAGGCTGAGAGGGGGCAGACAGCACTGCAGACCGCTGTCAGAGCAGAAGGACTGGCTTTGAGCGCGGTCCTCATGCCATCTTCCAGCTGGGACTGGGGATGCTGATCTTTAGCAAGGTGGGTGATAGGAGAAGCATCGGCTCTGCCACACTAGGTTAAGCCATTGCTGCCTTGGATACAGCTCTTCTGACAACGGGGAGATCGCAGGGCTTCAAAAAGGGAAGGGAAAAACAATCAAGGACTTGTGCCACCCGGTAATGCGCTGACCCAGTTGTGCACTGCTGTGTAAGGGGAGAGAAATTCCTTCCTGACCCTCGTACTCATCAGCCCATGCCCTGAAGCATGAGATTTGATTTTCTTTATCTGGCTTTCCATAATTGCAGATGTCGTGTTTGGTACTCCCCGTATCCCACCCACTCGGAAACAACATCCGCTGCATTTAACCCAATGGACCTTCTCCTCTGGGAATTCGATCCTGACTCTTTTCTGGGAAATGCCTGGAAGGAGGGAAGGAGGCCCAGTCCCATCAACCTCCCCAGCACGTGGGGTTTTTCCCCTGGTACGTGGTGGTTGCTGGTTGCTCAGATGGGGAGGACAAGTGTCCTCCCACACCGTGGCACGTTCTCCCCATTGCCAGGGACAGGCTTTATTCCAACCTGCCTAAAATATTTGGAGTTTGATTTGTATGTAGACACTAGTGAGAGTCGCTTAGGAGTTGTTGTTGCCCCCTCTATTCACTGGACCCCAAGGAGGGGAGCATGGCAAAGCCAGGACTAAGTCCTGCTGCTCGTTTTTCCTTTGACGAGAAGGCTCTTGAGGATGCACGAGCAGCTCAAGGCTTGGAGGGGGCCCCATGGGGAGCAGGAGGGGGTCCCCATGCCCTGTTGAGGATAACGTCTCCATTGAGCATGGCTGGGGCTGCGTGGGCAGCAGTTGCAGCCATGGCTTGGGTGGCTTCTGCTGCCTGTGGTGGGCTGAGGAACCGGGGGCTTGCTGGGAGATGCAGCCATGGGGTGTTTCCTCTCTTTGGCATCGGTTTCTCTGGGGCCTTGCTGCCCCTGAAGAAGGGCAGAACGTTGCTGGCGCGGGGTCTGCTGGCCAGGAGGGACAGCTGGGCCAGGGAGGTCCCTGTGAGCCCCAGGGTGGTGGATGGACACATGGCTGGCTTGGTTTGCTGACCCTGTGGGTGCCTGTTGGAGGTTGGATGCTCACCGGTGCTGGCAGGAAAACCTTAGATGTGCGCCCTGGGCTGCGTGGGGGTGCAGCTCACCTCCACACCAGCGGTTTGGTGTAAGAGTAACGGGTGGAAAGTCCATTTTTTTCCCCCAACCTCTCTACTGCCAGCAGCGAGCATCACTCGGATCATCTGCCTTTCTGCTCCAGCCGTTTTGGGTTGAGAAAGGAATGGGAAGGTGCTGCAAAACCCAGCGTAGCCCGAATGGACCCTCATTGAGGTGCTGCCTGCTCCTCAGCCCGGTCCTGCCCAGCGCCCGGGGGCTCTGCCGGGGCCCCGCGAGCGGGGAGCGAGTCGGCAGAGCCCGTCCTGAAAGAGTTAAAGGCTCTCGCCCCTTCCAGCCTGGGGAAGTGGAATTAGTCACGGCCTTCAAGAGAAGTGCTGGCCAGGTTATAAAAATGACAAACGAGCACAAATCAATAATGAAGTTAGTGTTTTCTGGGAATGCCAGACACGAACGGAAAAGTACATCAAGATGGGTGGTGGGCGCCGTGATGTATAGGATGAGCTGCCCCACGCACGCCTCCCTCCACCGACCCGGGCAAGGTGGCACCGTCCCCTTCTGCTCTCCATCGTGTTTGACTCTCCCCTGGCACCGTTGCTGCCGCGGGAAGCCGGGATGGCTCTGCAGGCCGGCAATTCCCTGGGATTTTCGGTGCCTTTTGGAGCAGAGCTCGCGCGATGCCGGCTGCCGCTGGATGCTCGTTCGGCGCGAGGCACCGAGGAGGCGGCTCCGGGATATGGGAGGTCGGGGATTGCAAACGGTGCCCCGGGGAAGTTGAACGTTTGATTAATCTTCAGGACACGGGGCAGCCTTTCCACAGCACTGAGGTGGCGTTGGAGGCCACGTTTCCTTTTCCAAAGGGAGTCGGGCATGTCTGGAAAGGAAACAGCCTTCTAATTAGATGGCTTGAAAATCTTTACCGTCGCTCGTTACAAATACATTAATCAGCCCATATTGAAAGAACTGCCCTGCAAAAATGACATTATTATTATTATTTATTGTTTAGATATGAATGAGTTTAATCCCTTCGGAGCCCGGGCCATGTTCAGAAAGTGACCCAACATCCCAGTGCTGCTTCTTGTCCCCAGTGTCACCTGGCTCCTGGGACGTCTTGGGGATTTTCAGCAGCGCTTTAAAATGGGCAGCTTGAAAATGTCAGAGGGAGGGGGAAATTGTGTCGTCCCAGGGGTGTAAACAGGAGGAGGTGGGAGTGAGGGGGCTGAGACCTGGCAGGGGTGGAGGAGCGGAGGCTGCGGTGGAGTTGGGGTGCGTGGCGCTGGGTGCCGGCGCGCGGGAGGGGACGATGGCTTCGGCAGAGCAGTGCCGCGCTTGCACAACGTTTCAGGGTTGGTGGCTTTCCCAGGGTATTAGCACATTTCTGTAATTAATATAAACTTCCTTAATCGGCCTTCCAAATGTCCTGGATTCCGGTTGACCTCTGGGTGCCTGGGCTGGGCGTCCCGCTCTCTCTTTTCCAAAGCGGTTTCTCGGGGGCGATGCCTGGTGCCTGGAGCACCGTCACCAGCCTGGCCCTGTCCCCGCGCCGTCCCGCCTCCCTGCCGGCCACCGACGCTGTGCAGGGCCCGAAGGGCGGGTGTGAAACCGCAGATATCGATTGGTCGCGGTTCCTCCCCGCCTGCAGTGGTCTGGGGGATGCCAGCAGGTCCTGGGAGTGCTGGAGGACCCGTTCGTGCCGCGTCTCAGTGGGACCAAGGATGCAGGCACTTTTTTCACTGCCCTTAGCGTTTGCTTGGGCAGTGTGCCATCTTTGCACACGTGCAAGCTTCAGATGCCACCTTATACACGTCAGCCACGTTCTGTCATGGCGAGTAACCCTCCAGACCTTGAGGAGAGCTTGCTTTCGGAGAGCAAGTGCAAGGGGTTAATGGAGGCTGAGGGTGATGGATACCTGGGAAGAGCTCATCAGGGAGAATCACATTCCTTTGAGGAAATCGATAATCTGGGATGCTTATGCTGCTCATTTTCAAGGCGTTGGCTTCATCATCACTTCATCACTGCTTTCCAACTGGAAATAATGGTGCTGGTGTGGGCAAGCTTGCTCTTCCTCCCCGCCCTTGGTTGACCTTACGGAGTAGGTAAGGTCTTACCGAGCTTCAGGCCATCTCTACACAATGCTGCAGGATGGTGAAGCCAGAGCACGATCCAGAGCGGACCCAAAGCAGAAGCTCTAACTCCAAACGCCCCAAGAACTCAGAAAACTTAAAAAAAACCAGCCAGAGCAAACCAACCCCATCCCCTGGGGCATGTCTCGGCATGCTGCGGCGTGTCCGTGGGCGCCGGCAGAACCGGGCTCTTGCTGTGACCGCGGCTCCATCGCTGCCAGAGCCGCACCGGTGCGACGGTGCAAGGCAATCTTCCTGCCTTGGGTCCTTGCCAGCGCCGAGAGCTGTGCCCCACGTCCCCAAGCATGCGGTGGCACGGATCCAGCCCCTACACTAATGAGATGGCTTCGAATAAGAGTTAATCATTTGCCAGACAAATACTGCCGGGGTGTATCTGAATTCCTTTGCTCCTATAGACACGCTGTCGTGTACTAGATTGCCGTGCTCTCGCCCAAAGCTGCTACACCAAATGTTTTGCAACAAAAACCCCAAACCACATGAAAGTACTCAAGTTTCGTATTTCATTATAACCCCAAATTCAGGTTTGCCAAGAGTTTCAGTAGTTTTATGAACCTTTCCCGTGAACCTTCAGCGAAGGCTGTAGCTTAACCTGGGTTTGATGAAAACCCAGGTGTGACTCAGTCACTTTGGAGCAACTTTGGAGGTTTGTGCAAACGTGGAATTCGAAGGCTTTTGAGAGGATGGAAGAAAGGAACCCAAAAGCACGTCAGAGCTGGTGACGGTGTTTGCAGGGAGCCCTGCGCATATTTGGGGCCAAGCTGTAATTCCTTGGACACCCTGGACCTGGAAGACAGGCACCCGTGCTGCCGGGCTGGCACGCTGGGTGATGCTCTCGGTGATGCTTTGAACCCGCTTGGCAGCATCACCACCAAACCAGCCCTGATGGTTGGGTCGGTGCCGGTGCTCTGAGCATCGCAGCTCCCAGGGCCAAGCTGTGGTCCTCGCGGTGGCATCTCCCGGCATCTGCCACCACTGGAGCCACTTTGCTTTGGAGCGGTGGTGGGTGAGCCCAGGCTTCGCTCTTGGCGTTGCTTTAGGAATAACTCTACGAAGGTCAGCGGCGTGCTAGAAAAGTCCCGAGCCAAAAAATAAAAGGCGGGTGCCGTGCAGGGTGGGGATGGGGCTCCTTCCGAACCGCGCCTGGCGCACACCGAGTCCTGCCTCTGGATGATGTGTATTATTATATCCACACGCGGATTGCTTTTTCGGCAGCGCCGTCTTTCCTTTCTCCAGCAATTTCCTGAAATAACGTTAGGGAAATGTGAAAATCTTGAACTTTTGAACCTCCCCGGAGGACGGCGTTCAGGGGGGTGGCGGCAGGAGGAAGGGACGCCCACCTTCTGCCTGCCGTTTATTTTGGCTACAGGGCCCTGGGATGGGGAGGAGGGGGCTCGCCAGCCCCCCGGCCGGCCGAGGAGCTGGATCAGCACTGCCCCTTATTAATTAATGGCTTTCTCGTCAGTGGGTCACGGAGGCGAGGAAGCCAGAGGAAGTTTTCTTTTGCTCGCAGATGCCGGGGAGAGGGGGAGTGCCTGGGCTGGGTGGCGAGGGCAGGGGGTGACATGCGGGTGTGATGGATGGGGACTCGGGTTTTCGGCCGGGCTCTGGACGCGGGCAGCTCGCGCCAGTGAGGAAGAGAGAGGGGAAGGGGGATATGCTGTGCCTGGAAAGTACTTTTCCCTCTGATGAACTTCAGAGGCGTATAAATCACTGCCAGGCTGCAGCTGCGAAGCATGTGACGCTGGCAAATTAATGGTCCTTCGGAAAACGCCGGCCATCGCACTCCCCTCTCGCCTCTTAAAGGCGCAGCCGGTGGCCGGGCCAGCCCCAGGCGTGGGAACGGGGGGGGTCAGGGCCGGGCTGGGGGAGCCTCGTGTGCCCACCAGCCCCCGGGTAAGCTGGGGCTGTCTGTGCCTGCGGCGGGGAGCCGGCACGAGGGGCTCCTGCAATGCTCTCTGTGGTGCAAAGCGCTCCGTGGTGCAACACAAGCCGTGGTACAAAGCTCTCCATGGTTCACAGCTCTCCGTGGTGCAGAGCTTTCCATCGTGCAAAGCTCTCTGGTGCAGAGCTTTCCATCGTGCAAAGCTCTCCGCAGTACAAAGCTCTCCGTGGCGCAGCACTCTCCGTGGTTGGCTCCTGCTCTGATACTCGTGGTCCCTTGTACAAACAGGACCAAGATGCTCCTGGGGATGTTATTTTTTCCAGGGTGCCTTGGGTGCAGGGTGGGTGCCTGGTGGGAGCTCCCGGTCTGTGTGTGGTGGTGCCTCTGCTGCGCTCTCGCCCACCTGGGCTTTTTTGCACGGCAGTTGCTGGGGGAGGATGGAGACAACGGGGGATGATCCAGGGCACACCAAAACCTTATGGTGACTGGGGTGTTGAATTTGCAGTTGAGATGGACATCACACCTGGTGCAGCGAGTCGTCAAGATGCGGGGCATCTTTCTCACAGTGGCATCGAGAAGCCACCACATGCCGGGCTGGGTGTCCGTGCTCGCGAGGCACAGCCGTCCCGTGCAAACCTCACAGGCAAACTGCTGCAGGGCCGGGGGCAGTCGGAGGCTCCCTGGCTCACCCAGGGCCATCTGGGCCACCACCCGAGTCCCAGCCCATCACACCATCTTGTTCCTCTTCCTCACGGTTGCTCTTAAAAGCAGCGGCGGAAGAGGAGGGGAATCCATCGCTGCACCTTATGCCCAGCGCTGCTGGTATGCAGGAGCGGGAGGGAGCCGAGCCACCAGCAGAACAGTTAAAAATTACTAGATACTTCCCTAATATAATTAGGTTTCCATGCAAGCAATAGCCTTAATTGCCAGAGGGCCATGGGGCAGTGGGGAGGGGAGCCAGGCTGCTGCTCCGGCCGGCGTTTCGCAGCCCGGCACAGCGATGCTCCGCTCAGGCTGGACCGAGAACCTCGCAGGGAGACGTCCCCAGTGAAGCCCGAGGCAGGATTTGGCCAAAGCTGAGCAAAAAATAAATAAAAGCGTTTTGCAAACGTGGTAGGGCTGGTTAGGGAACTCAGCAGGACCGATGTCAGCCCCCTCGGATGGATTTGCTGGGAGATGGGCTCGGAGACTACCCGGATATGCTGCAATTTAAATCACTGTTTATTTTCTAACTCCTCTTGGAACAGGGAAAGTCAGGCAGGCAGGGAAAAAAGCCCCGAACAGAGCCCACTCTGTGATTTACGTAGTAAAGGAGATAAGTGGGGATTTAAAGAGAAGGGAATATATAATTGAGACGAACGTGTAATATGAGCACGGATCCAAACAGAAGAGATTGTAATCAGAAGTGTTAGGAGAAGCTGAGGTTTATTAATGAAATGTCTCATCTATTTGTCAGCTGAAGAGGAACAGCCTTTCCCCAGCAGTCGGAGGTGGAGGGGGTGGACGCGGGGATTGCGCTCGGCGTTCCCGCTGCCGTCGCGGAGACCGAGCCTGCCATCTTCCTGCCCAGGGGGATGATGCTCGGGCCCAAAATCACAGGCTGGGTTAGAGGGAAAAAGAAGTATATAGTTTTTAGGAAGCTGGGTGTTTTCCTCGTTTTCCTTGCCGTAGTCTGCTGTAGAAGTCGGGAGCTGGCAGAGCGCTGCATCGGGCTGATAACCGCTCAAGGACGGGCTCATTGGAGCCTTCCTCAAAGCCCCTCTCCTCCTCTCTGCTCCTCCACCCAGCTCTGCCCCCGGGCGCAGTCGCTTGCAGCCTGCTCCGGGAAGGCACGGCGGATACTCGGCAGCTGGGAGCGAATGCGCCTGCGGCCTCGGGAGCAGCCTCAGCTGCTGGGTTCAACTGTGTGTCTGGCCACGGGTCCGTGCGGGGCTTTCCCACGTCTCTGACCCGCTCGTGGGGGTGAAGTGCTGCCGTCCAGCTCGTTTCTCACCCTGGTACTCACTACGTCTTCCTCACTGCTCTCCCCGAGACCAGTGCTTGCCTGCCCTGCAGTCCGCCTCCGTGCTCCTCGCCTGGCTACAGCCAGGTGGCAATGCCCAGGCACCTCTGGGAACCGCGGCTGGCCCTGTGCTGGTGGCCGTGCTGGCTCACGGAGCCGTGGTGTTGGCTTGGACAGCCCTACTTGTGTAGACTGGAGGCTGCCGTCTGGTGCAGGCACGTCTAAGCTGGCTTTGGAGGAGGCGTTGGTAGCTGTGTGGAGAGCATGGAGCGCACAGCGCACCGCGTTAGTCTCGCTGGTGTTTCACTAGCCACATGGCTGGGAATTTAGCTGGTTTGGTGGGTCTGCTGCCGGGGTGGTGTATGGCATGCAGCGTGGCTCACCATGCGCCTGTTCTCGGGGTGACACCATGAGAGATGCACACCAGAGCATGGTGCGCAGGCAGGCACCCTATTTCATCCTCCACTTGCTCACTTTTAGCCCTGCTTGTTGTCATTGGGGCATCTTCATCCGTTGGGGTCCCTCGGGCACGAGGACGATGCCGGTGGTGTCCGAGGGGTTAACCCGGGGCCGTACGCAGCTCTGGCGGGGAAAGGCTCTGGCTGTACATGAAGTGAGCATTTTTGTAAGGGTCCTTCCCCTTCCCAGGCCCTGGCAGTTATCTGTGGGCTGACAAAATGCCTGGAACGCGGAGACCCGCTGGACATTGACCTGGCCGTGCCGAGCGCAATTAGCTGAGGCTATCTGATTGGACTTGGTGCAACCTAATTAGCTTTGGATTTGAACCAGAAACTCAAACGCAAAGGCGGCTTGCCGGCAGAACGTCCTTTGCTGCAGCCTGCCTGAGGAAGTGGGGAAAGGCTTTCCCGAGCTGCTTCTCTGCCCCGGGAAAGGGCGAGCAACCCACGGACCCTGCCTGCCCATCCCTCCAGCCCCATGGCTGGTGTTGAGGGGGCTTAAACCTTCCCTCCTGCCCAGTGTCTGTTACTGAACCCAGGGAGGGTCATGTAAGACCAGAGGCAGCTTCTTTCTCTTGACAAATGATGCGTGCTGTCTAGTTTCCAGAGGGAACTTGCTTTTATTGAAGGTGACCCGGCTCTGGCAGCTGCCTTCCCTATCTTGTCAGGCGCCTTCCTGCAGCACGTAGGCACCGCGTTCTCAGGCTCCTTCTCCTGGACCTCCAGCTGCGGCGCACAAAGTGGGTGGTTTGTCCTCAAGGCAACCAGCTCATTCTGGAGCGTGCTCCAGTCATCGGTGGAGAAGTGGAGAAGGAGCCATGATGGGAAGGGATGTCTGCTTTGGGACCCCAGGGTCCTTTGCTCAGCTGGGTTTCCAGCTTTGTGTGCTCTGTGAGTGTTAAAACACAAAAGTGCTGGTGGGAAGGGACCTCCAGGTGTCTGTTGACCAACCTACTGGTCAGCATGGGCCCGGAGGTGGGCATTTCTCCGTGGAGACTTGGAAAATGGTGTTTCCATGGGCTGCCCTTGCACAGCTCCCAGCAGTGAAGCCCTCTGGAGGGATGGCTCATCCCACTGGGATGCTCATGAGATGTCTCCTGACCAGGTGACAGCTCATGCCCAAGCCAGGCCTGCTGGGTCTCACCTGGGAGATGGGAAGACCCATGTGGCCTTGCAGTCACCTGCTGTGGTCCAGCATCCCCTAAGAAGAACTGCTATAACCGGTTTTCTGGAAAACCAGTTAGCAGTGTTGCCTTTTGCTGGTCATGGTGCAGCTGGTGGCAGTGCCGCTCGGGGTGTTGGGATGCCAGCTGCACGCTGGCGGCAAACACCAGCGCCAGCCACGTTGGATCAGTTAAAGCCCATTATGCCAAGTGAATGACTGTAATTATCTCAAATCTGGATTAATGCACACCCACAGCACCGTAATACAATCCGTCTGGCCAGTGGTTTGTAGGCCGTTGTTCCTGGAAGCCAGACGCAGAAGGGGATCTGCAAAACACGGCCGTATCCTGCCCCTCTCACCTCCTAGTGCTGTCTCAGACCCCGAGGATGGAGCTTATCCCGTGGACGGATCCTCCGCACGCAGTTAGGACCTTTAAAGCGTTGTGGGCTGGTGGTTGCTCTCAACACTGACTGCTGGTGGGAGCAGAAGAGCAACTGGGAAGCATGGAGGAGGTGCCTTCACTCCTGCCAGCGCCTCCGGTCAATCCCTGTAGTTGTCAAAACCAGGGTAGATGGAGCATTTTCCCCACCATCCCGGGGCTCTGTGCCTCTAGGACCCATCAGCGAGGGGGGAACAAGGGTTTTAGCCCCCAGGGAGAGCCACCGGGCTGTTCTTGCTCCTGGATTTGGGTGATCCGGGTTTGCCGGCGGCCCGGCACGTGCCACGTGTGCAGCTCATTACCGCGAGGTCCTGGGGGAGCTTCGACGTGAGACGAAACTTCTCCTCTTTCTGCTAGAGCCGAGCCTAATGCTTTCGCGCTCCCCTTGTGTCTCGCTGGATCCTGCTTGGTTTTTCATAGCTCAGAGCGTAGCACCCCCTCAAGGGCAATTAGATCACTTCCAATTTGCCCGTAAGCCCATAAAACTGCAATTGAATGTAATTAAAAGGCCATAATGAGTTTCAGCAACCTGCGGGACCACTGCGCTTTTGCTCTCACCGTGCTCCTTTCGGAGAAGGGGATGGGGGTCTGGGCGGCTGCGAAGGTCAGCGTTCGCAGGGAGGATGAGGAGCTCCGAGCAGAGCTCCCCGGTTCCCGGGATGGGCTGACGTGGGGAAGCACCCAGGTGCCACCACTGCCATGTGCCCATCGGGGAGGGCTGAAGGGACCCCCAGGTGCAGCCTTCCGTCTGTGCAGAACAGAGGGAGCATCTTCCCTTCTGTTGGCATCTTCTGCTGCTGTTTTGACTTCACCCATGCTCTTTGGAGGCTGGAGGGGTGCCAGCAAGTAGAAGACCCTTCTCGGCATGGCCTGGTTTGCTCCTGGCTGCGCTTGGGGAAGGTTAGTGGCAGGGGGCGATGGCAGCGATGGGGGCTCAGCCCTTGTGCTTTGTCAATGATGTCTGGGTGCCCCAAACCTCCCTTTTTGGGGGTGCATGGAGACACCCCAGAAGACGGAGAGGTGGCAACCCCAAGCAGGGTTTGATCAGGGAGCTCCCGATGCCACCGTGTTTGGGGCAGCGAGCTGGGCCGGGGGCAACTGCCCCCATCCAGCTGGCCAAAAAACCCCCGGGGCTTGGAGGTGCCAGCGAGCCCCCGACTTTGGGCTGCTTTGAACTGCGGTGGCACGAGCTCAGAAGAGCCGCGGCGTCGAGTCCTTCAGCTGACGTCTCCCCGGCCCCGCCGCCAGCCCAGGAGCCCTGGCAGCGGCGCCTACACTGCACCTATTATTGCCGGTCCCTGCCGCGGGTTCCCAGCCAGTAAATTAGGGGCAGTGGCTGAGCCGCTGACAGCAGAACAGAGCGCATTGTGAGAGCAAGGACAGCGCCGGCCCTTGAGGGATGAAATCGGAGCCTGTAATTTCTCAGGGCTGTTGTGACATCTTTGCACAAGCGTGTGATTGAGTCACATTTGCTTTATCAGCAGAATCCTTGTTTGCCTGGGTGCACCCTCCCCCTCCACCCACCCGCTGCCCCCCCCCCCCCGCCCCAGCTTTGCCTTTCCATTTGCCTTTCCCTCCTCTCCAAGGGGCTCCTCGCGCTTTCCGTATGTCCCCTTCTCCCACCTCCTGCTTTTGCCTTCTCCCCCCGCCGCCCCAACTCCTGCCTGGGGGGGGGGGGGCTCGGCGCCTGCTCCGTGTGTTTGGGAGGTGCAGACCGAAAAAACATGGGTGGGGGGTTCCTCCGTGGGGTTGGCGGGGCAGGAAGCCGGCAGTGCTGGCGTGCCACCGGCACGGCGCGGTGGCCGGAGGAAGAGGCGTTCGCAAGCGTTTCCTCCGGTGACACGGCGGCTGGCGGGGAGAGCGGCTTCTGGAAAATTCCTCTTTTTGCGTCCTTCCCCCTCGGAGACGGGAATAGCCCCTGCAGGCTTCCGGCTCTGCCAGTGGCTCCGGGCTCAGGGCTGAGCTTTTACAGGGCTCTCGGAAGGGTGGGATGGGGTTTTTTTAAGGCAAAAAAAAAAAAAAAAAGACAAAATGAGCCCCCGTGCTGGAGCTGAGCGTGCTCGGTCAGCCCCGCTGTGGGGTCTGTGCCTCTCCAGCACACACATCTCCGCAGTGGGGCTGCTCCCCCCGTCCATGCTGACTCTGAAGCATCAGGCAGAAACATCCTGGGTTTTGGTGTGGGTCCTGTGGTGGGGGGTCACCAGACCTCTGGGCTTCGCGGCTGGAGCAAGCTACTGGGGGGGGGGGTTAGGGGTGGATGTTTCGCAAAGGGGACCCTGGGGGGCTTTGAGCCAGGCTGCCAGAAATGGGGAACATCGGTGAGCCCGTGGTCACCCACGCAGGTTGCCCGGGGAGAGACCCCCAAACGCCACCCAGCGTGTCCACAGCTGCGACCGCATGGTCGTCTTTGGCGCTGGAGAGGTCTAACGTTACCTGCAAAGCTGCATCCAGAGGAGAAAACAAAATAGGACGGAGAGGGAGAACGGGCGTTGGAGCGGGAGGTGAGAAATCGTGTGGCTTTGGGGTTTTAGTTTGGTCAAAGTGAAACCTGGCGGGAGGAGGAACCCACACGGAGCAGAGAGCAGCCAAAAATGAGTTTCTCACCGTCCCCAAGCGGCTCGAGCCACCGTGGCGTCACCTGGCACTTCTCGGGGGAAAGTGTCGAGCGCGGCTGAAGAAACTCTCCCAAACTTGGGAGCAGGTTCCCAAAAAGAACCCGCACGTGGTGATTTTTAAATGCCCGCAGAAAGACACGTTTCTGTGCGCTGTCCCCTGGGCAGACTTTGGGGGGGTCTGAGAGGGACGTTTCTCGGGTTTGTGTCGTACTCGAGTCCAGAAATGTGAAAAGAAAAAAACAATTCAAGTTACTTGCTGGTGAAATCAGCTACTGGGCGCTAACGCGTTTGACGGCACCCCGGTCCAGTGCTCCTGCACCCTTTCTCCTACAGCTGTGGCAGCAATGCTGAGAAGGGCTGTATGGATAACGTACAGGCTGTATGGATAACGCCTGTTCCCAGGGACGCCTCTGCCATGTGCCATGTGCCTGGTGTCCGGGTGGTTTAAGGGGCTCGATCGCCTCTCCTCGCTGGGCAAAGAGCTATAAATGCAGTTTAACGTGCTTGGGCCACGAGGTGATGCTTGTCTCTTGGACCCACAGGTGGTTTTCTGGGATAACAGCCACGCTGCACCGTGCAGGTCGGCTCCATGAGTTTGCCCACGTCGGGCACCGTCAGCTCCGCGACAGCAGCCAGTGCTGGAAGGGGAAGGGGCCGTTCTTGCTCCATCCCCGCTTCAGTTTTCAGCTCTGCTGGTGTAAACTGAGAGCAAACTTACTCAAGGTTCTAGGCCAGGGGCTGTTTAAATTCATCCGCTGCGAGCGCGCTCTCTGTTTTTGATCAGGGACAAAAGTGAGGACCTGACCTCTTGTGGTCACGATATTCCCAAGGCAGTTTTCAAGTGAAAACGGTGGTGAAACCCTGGTGTCCTGCCCAGGTTTGCTGCCTGCGTCCCGCTCCGGAGGTGGGCGCAGGTTCTTTGCCACCGGTGCGGTGCTGGGTGCCCTGGGGAGGGCGAGAGGAGGGGAGGTGGGAAACCTCCGTCACTTGAGGTTCCTTGGATGGGAAGCACGCGAGGAGATTTCTGTAGTACTTTTGAGGAATGAGAGCAAAGGGAGAGTGATTTTCACTACCAAGTTTATTTAGGGAAACCCAGCACCCGCAGAGGCACCGAAAGAAGGAACAGTGCTCTGGGTACGCTGCGTTTACATGCGGATTCACGTGCATTTTGGGGTGTCAAGAGTTTTGAACGTGGTCAACACCAAAGTGCCACTCCAGAGCAGAGGAGAAGGACGTTTCCGAGAGCCTGATCTCAGCTGCTGGTCCCGATCCCCTCCCACCGCGGCCCCACAGCCCTAACGCGGAGGCCTGACTTAAGGAAGGGAGTGGCAACCCAAATTTAGAATTTCCTGCTGTTTAATACCCAGAATTGATCTGCGTTCTGATTAAGGAGGAAGAGGTGCTGAGAAAAAAAAAAAAAGGGGGTTAAAAAAAAAAAAAAAGCGGAAGCCGGGGGCGTGCGAGCGGGTTTCCAAATCTCGGCTGGCGTCAGGGCTGGGTGCGTGGGGTGCTGGCACCGTGACGGCTCCCCGGGGCCGTGGGTGCCCGCAGACCCCTCCGGTCCCGCTCGGATGGGCTGTTCGGTGTCACCCCGGGGTGCAACAACGCTCCTGGGCTGCAGAAAAGCCCATTTGTGCCTTGAGATAACGCTTTTTTTTTTTTTTTTTTTTTTTTTTTTTTTTTGACTTCCCCTCTCTCAGAAGCGGACTGCCGAGCCACCGAGCTGCTGAGTAAACTCCCTGGATATGCGAGAAAAGGTTTTCCAGCAGAGCTAGGTCACTGTAGTTTTACTGGCAAAGCCTCTTAAGCATAAATGAAGATTATGCTGGTGGAAGCTTATGCTGGTACAGTTTATTCTGGTACAAATGAGCTATCCTGGGAAAAAAAAGCACTTCTGCGCTGTTGTAATTGTTTCTGCTCTGGGACGTTTTGTGGTCTAGAAATGTTAAAATCACAGCCCCTTCTTGATATTGCTGCGTCGGCAAAAGCTGTTATTAGCTGTCAGACGTCCCCTGGCCGAGCAGCAGCGCTTGAGGAGTCCCGTGCGCTGGGGTGATAAAAATGCAACAGGAAAATATTGCGAGGGCTGGTGGCGTGGTCAGATGCTTTCAGCAACCGCAGCTCCCAGGGGGTCTGACCTGCCGCATCCAGACAGGGATGTCTGCCGGTCCAAACTGGAAGTTTCTGCCGTTGGCCCCAAGAATGCCAAAGGGGATGGAAAACAGCAGTGAAGCTGCCCAGGGACTTTCGGTACTTGTCCGCGCTCATCTGAGTGCCTAACGCAGCTGGATGAGAATGAGGACTAATGCTTTATAAAGATGTTTTCTTCCCTTATTGAAAATTAATAATAGTAAAAAAGCGCTGTCTGTCATGGAGCCGGGAGGGGGAAAAAAAGAAATACGGAGAAGGTTGATTGAGCAGTGGAGATGCTAGCCTGGGTCTCGCAATAGCCAGGATCTATTCCCAGCTTTGGCTCCAATTTCCTGCGTGACCTTGGTGAAGGTCACGTAAGCCTGTGTCCTACTTGTGCCGTCCGCGTCTGCTGCCTCCACGGGGACATTGCTCTCCCTGTGCCTCGGTTTCCCCACCCGTGAAGCAGGGACAGTGGCATCCAAAAGAGATCTTGCAAAGACAGGGATGTGCTGAGGGAAAGGGCGGCGAGGAGCGCCGTGCCGGAAAAACAAGACTCCTTATCGCTCTTTATCTCGAGGCCAGATCAAAACCCGCCGGCTCTCGGTCTCGGCGCGATGGTTTCGGATGCAGCGTGTTCCTCTGCCGCCGAGGAGGGCTGGAAGCACGCACATGGCTCCACGCAGCCGCACGGCTCCGTCGCTGGAGGTGGACCATGCAGCCCTAAATGTCATATTCTTCGGGAAAAATTCCCACCCAAATTTCGTGGCTGGCGGGTTCGGAGTTTAGAGAGAGAAAAAAGAGCTGCTTTGCAAATTCTTTGGCTGCCGAAGAGCTCTCGCTTCCGATCTCCCAACTGCCATGGGGCATCTTGTAAGATATATAGAGGTCGTTGTGTTCAAACAAAGGACGCACAGAGAAAATAGCTGCAATTTATGGGTGCGGCGAGAGGGGAAATGCTTCGAGAACTTTTTTTTAAATTATTTTTTTATTTTTTTTTATTTAGAAACAGGCACAGAGTTTATTTTGGTCAAGAGATAATCACACACAACAGCTTTAAATGGCAAAACTACACAAGGAAAAGGAATAGTCCCACATGGCTTGAACTGAAAAACGCGTTTGGGAGGATACCTCCCCTGTTTGCTGCAGTCCAAGTGGTATCCATCAGTGTGGGGGTTTATTTGTTTTTATTAAGGATATTTCCTCAATCTGGGTATTTTTTCCTTTTTGAATTTATTTTTTTCTAGCACTCCTTTAGCTTTAAAGGCCCTATGGGATGCTTGTGATGAATGGGGAGGGCGGACTTCTCACGTCCAGCTCTGGATCCCTGTGTCTCCTCCTCGGGTCGTTATTTTCCCCAAATGCCTCTTCCTGCTGGGAGAATTCCCCCTTGAGCTGGGGGCTGGCAGCACCTGCGCTGAGTCGCCTCAGGTGGACTCTTGATGTTGCTAAAGGGAAAAAAAACACAAACCCTTCTCTGTATTTGCCGGTCGTTTGGAGGGAAACGTGTCCCAGTGCTGCTGCTCTTACAACCAGGTTTTGGGCTGCGGAGGAGGGAGAGTTTGGATGAGGAGTGGAAACACCCCAGTGTCCAAGGGATTGCTTCGAGTCATGATGCTCCGAAGGAGTTCAGGTCTGGTTCACATTTCAGAGTGCTTGGCCAAGGGTTTTGGGTGAAAACACGCCCAAATGTGTCCGTGCCCGCACGCACTTCTCCCCGACGGGCCTGTTCGATGCGAGGTCAGTCCTGTTCTCGCCTCCTTTCCTCTTTGTTGTTGTTGCCTGAATTATTTTCTCCAGACCGGCCCTACCACACACACCCAGTTCCTCGCTGGGTGCGGGGGACGGCGTCTGCGGGGACGGCAAAGCGCGTAAACAGGCTGGGTGAGGGGAGCCGGCTCGGAGACGCGGGATGCCCAGGGACTGGGAGCTCCCGTGGTACCCGGGGGACGGGTATTTTGGGAGAGGTGCCGGCCCCCCACGCGCTTTGCTTTCTGATGTGCTTGAGTAGTCACCAGCCGGTCACCAGGAGCGACCTCTCCTGCCTTAAACATTCAGGATCTTTTAAAAGGAAAGGACTGCGCTTCGCTGCCTTCCCTTTACCGGCAGGTCAAGTGCTTGTTTCCCCTGGCCAAGGGATCCAGCGCATCCTTGGAAGGTCTCCATCCATCGCCTTGGCTAACGGGGGTTTCTGCGGCTCTTTCAGACCAGGGCTGGCTGGGAAACACAGGAATGAGCTCCTGCCTTTCCCCTGGGACCCAGGATGGTGGTGGGGGCACAGTCTGCATCCCGCCTCCCTGGAGCACATCGCAGCCCCCGTCCCCGCTCCTCTTCCCAGATGTTTAAAGACACCAAAAAGCAGAGAGCCGGGAGCATGGTCCCGCTGCGCTAAACGCCGGGAGCAGAGCCTGAAGCCTCGAGGAATTTCCCGGGGGTTCCTGTTGTGCCGCCCGCGCGTCACTCAGCCGTGGGTGACGTGGTGGCCGGTGGTTGTTTTATATCAACATCCTGCGAGAGCCGGTCCGAGGCCAGCCCCCCGGGGACAGGGATGCTCACCCCCGCCATGGCCACAGAGATGCCTGCCAGGGCCAGTGGTGCCGGCACACGGGCTCGTTTCGGCGTGGACGGTGGCACCTGGCTGGAGCGCAGGGTCTGGGCACGTGTCCCCTCTGCCTGTCCCAGATGGGACAGGACACCCGTGCAGAGGGAGCTGGCAGCATCCCAGCACTGGAGACTAATCCCCATTTTTGCATCCAAACCCTCCTCCGCCCCCTGCCCCGGGGATCCCGCTTCTGGCTCTTGTCTGGGAGTTTAAGGAATTATCCTTGCAGGGAGCGAGCCTTTTCCGTGGAGTGTGTAATCCTGTTATGCCTACAGCGGGGAAGAGCCATTCGGAGCATGCTGGGGATGGCTCTGCTACAGGGGGGGACATGCCGTGGGGGGGTCTGGGTGCCAGGACAGCACGGCTGCCCGTGGCCATGGCTCTGTGCAGGGAAGCCCTTGGGGGTCTCTGTGCCCCACCAGCCCCCTTGCGAGGCCGGGACAGGGCTGAATGCACAGAGGCTGGAAGGAAGGTGCCGGGTTAGGAGGTGTGACCACGTGGGTGGCAAGATGGTGGGTGCAGCGGTGGGATGCTGGGTGCTGCGATGGGACTCTGGGTGCAGCAGTGGGATGTTGGGTGCAGTAATGGGATGCTGGGTGCTGCGATGGGACTCTGGGTGCTGTGATGGGACTCTGGGTGCAGCGGTGGGATGCTGGGTGCAGTAATGGATGCTGGGTGCTGCGATGGGACTCTGGGTGCAGCGGTGGGATGCTGGGTGCAGCGGTGGGATGCTTTGCAAGAGGAGCATCACTGCCTTGCTGGGCTTTTGCTTCCCTGTTCTGGGTTTTCCCTGCCGGGATCAGTGGTCTCCAGGGAAGACTGATGGGGCTGGACTTGCCGTGGGTTCAGCCAGGTGACTGAAGACAGTATTTCGCAGAATTTAGTTAACTTTGGGGCCTGCAGCCGAAAGCAGTGGCTCCCAGATTCCCCTGTGAACAGCCCCTGGCCAAGTGTCTGTGCTGGTGCCTCCCCCGCTCTGAGCCTGTGTTTGCTGGTGTGAACCAGGGGGGTCCTGGTGGGTGTTGGGGTGATGCCGGGGGGCCCCTGCCCGTGCTGCCCATCTGCGCCTGCCGCCTTCCTGCAGCTCCTCCTCGCAGCCCGTCCCGGGGGCCACGAGCCAGCCCCTTCCTCGCGCGGGATTGTTTTGCAAGCAGCGTGACAGGATGAGGAGGAAATGTGCCAGGAATGGCTCCGTGGCCCCTCTCGGGAGAATCGGAGTCTATTTTTAACCCCCCTTTCCCGCTCACCCCCCCCCGGCTCCTCCCGCTCCCCTGGGACTGCGGAGCTGCTGGGGCGCAGGCAGACACAGCCTGCGGAAAGCCGCCCCCCGGCTCCCCGGGGCATGTTCCTCCTCGCCGACACACGCAGGCTTCCCCGTCGCACGCTGGTGTACCTGGACGGACACACAAACCACACGTGCAATGCACAGACACGCTCTAGCCCCCCGACCGCCCCCCCCCTGCCCCCCGCCGCCGCTCTCTGCGCTCCCCACGCTTGGCCTGGCCCGGCGATGCTGTGATAAATCCGAATTCTCCTGTCGCGCGGAGGGCGTCTGTCCGCTCCCATGCTGGGGCTGCTGCCCGTGCATCAGCTGGAGCAGCGCCGCCGCCTCTGCGGCAGAGCTTAAATCCGGGGTCGAGCGGGCGAGCGGGATGGAGGGGGACAGTGACAACTGTCTCTCGAGGTGGAAGCGCGCTCAGCGCCTGTCTTAACGCCTGCGTGGGTACTCCAGCAGAAGGTGGTTTTGAAAGACGGGAGGATGCACTGGGCGTTTTGGGGGCAGGTTGAAAAGCAGCCCCTCGGCAGGGCGAGGAGCCGGGGGCTGCTGCTGCTCAGGGCTTGCTGCGGCCGTGTGTCAGAGCCCGTCCTGGACTGGAGACTCAGCCCCGTTTCTCTCTCTCCTCTCTTACAGATTTCTCCAACCAAGTCAATTCCACGTCCCTGAACTCTCCCACGAGCCGGGGGCCCATGGCCACCCCATCCCTCCACCCGTCCATCGGGCCGGGCATCGGCTCCTCGCTGGGCTCCCCGGGCCAGCTCCACTCGCCCATCAGCACCCTGAGCTCGCCCATCAATGGCATGGGACCTCCATTCTCCGTCATCAGCTCCCCCATGGGCCCACACTCGATGTCCGTCCCCTCCACCCCCAGCCTGGGGTTCGGCACCAGCAGCCCGCAGGTAAGGGGAAGGTGGTGGGGACGTTGCTGCTGCCTGTTTCGCTGGGGAGAAGCCACCTCCGTGGGTTCCCAACCCAGACCCGGCTCTGCAACACAGGCGGGCACCCAAGGGTGGCAAAAAGCAGAAGCCCAAGGGGGAAACCAAGCCAGAGGCATCCTGCTCCTCTGGCCAGAGCTGGGTGGCTGCAGCTGCCTTTGGGGCTGCCCTGGGTGGGCTACGAGGGACCAGCTACAGCCGTCCACCACCTCCCATCGCTCGCCCCTTCCAGTCCTGCCCTGCCAGTCCCCAGGCTGGGGGTGGGAGGGGAGCAGTGACTACCCCTGCGTCACCCAGGGGCTGGCGTAGCTCTGGCAGGGGCTGGAGCCAACCCTGGGACTGTCTGCGCCCCGTGCTTCTCACCCAAACGGTCCCGTCCCTTCCCTGGGACCCGTCACATCCCGGCGGTCCCCATGGCAGGCACCGAGGGGCTCCCCTGCCCATTGCCCCTTTCTCCTGGTGGGTGAAGGACTGGCGTTCGCTGGCTGAAGATTATGTAAAAAAGCTCCAACTACAGAGAGATAAGCTCTTTTTAAAAATAGCAAGATCGGGGCGCGCTGGCCAGCCCCTGCCACCTGTTGCTGGCTGCTCGCAGGGTATATGTTTAGTAAAAGGGCAGATTAAGGAATTGGCTACCACCTGCCACTCGCTGCAGGGTTTATTTATTCCCGGCCCTCTCAGGGAGTCAAGCACCTGCCAGCACCTTTATTTTTAAATATTGGCCTGATTTATTTCCAGAGATAACAGGTCTTTTTAGCCGGGGCTGGGGAGGGCTGCGCTGTGCCGGGTCCTGTCCCCAGCAACCCCCAGGCAGCTTCCCCAGGACTCAGCATCCCTGTGCTGGCCGGAGAGGTGCCAGCTTTATTTGCCTTTTGATGGGCTTCTCCCATGCAGGATCTGGCCTGTGACCCTCATAGATGTGCGGGGACCTGCACCCCACAGCTCGGTCCGGCTGGGTCCCTCTCCCCTGGGAGATGAGTGGGGTGGACATGCCACCACCCGTCCCATGGCCAAGGGAAGGGGAACTGAAACAAGCCCTTGGGAGCAGACGTCCAGAGCAGAATTAGCTGCGAGAGCGCCGAAATGGTGGGGAAGGAGGGATGTGAAGCAACGCAGGGGTGAGCCGCAAGCCGGGGAGGGAACGGGGAAGGGGCGATGCACCCCCAGCATCAATGATAAGGCGCGGTTTGCTTTAGGGACCCACGAGCCAGAGGAACCGAAAATAAAATGCAGCCACAGGGCAGAAAGGGGAATTGAGAGCGTGGTCAGATGGTGCCGGGGTGCGAGCTGGCAGCGCGGCGGCTCCAGCCCTCTCGGCGCGGTGCAAGCGCCCGTCCTTTGCTCGGGGACTTGTCTTAAGTGGTTTTCCTAGAGGTGACAGTTAGGAGCTCTTCAGCCTAATGGCTCCTGCCATCTGTTCCCTGTCTGGGCGCATTAGGTCCCCGTCCCTGTCCCCGTCCCTGCAGCGGGCAGAGGCGCCTACCTGGGCCCGCGGAGGAGCACGGGAGGAGGAGGAGGAGGGTGCGGGCAGGCAGCAGGGCCGATGCTCGGAGGGGAGCACAGCCCCCCGTGCCGCTGCACCGGTCGGCGAAGCGCCGGGGGTAATGAGGCGTGCGGCCCCCGTCGCCGGGCGGGGATGGCACTGATGGAAGGTGGTTTGAATCAGATGGCAGATGCCACTTGCCATCAGGCCATGCCTCGTCGCCTCTGGAAAGCCATCAGAGCAGAAGGGCACGGGATGCGTGAGGTGCGGTGGGTCCCGCAGGGTGGGTCCCCCCCACCGTGGCTCCTGCTGGCACGGGGATGGGAAGGAGCCGTCAGACTCCCAAAATCTGGGGTGCTTTCCCTTTCCCGTTAGGTCCAGCGGAGGCGAGGAGCCAGCAGCCCTTGGTGCCAGCGCCGAAGGATGCTCAAAGTGCTCCTGGCGCCCTCCCTCCAGCATTTTGCGCTCTCTGGGACCTCACACAGCTTCCAAACACAGCCCCAAAATCCAGGCACGAGGCAGGGTGTCCCAGCACCCAGGGACCCCCCAGATCCCCTCGGGGAGGGGATGCTGGTGCCGAGCTGGGCAGGGCGTAAGGTGTGTGGCGCAGGAGCCGGCTGAAAGCAGGGGTAGTTTATGGTGGTGAGCAAAGTCCCAGCCGGACGGGGAGGCTGGGCCCAGCAGCTCTGCTGCTTACTGGGATTTAACACAGATTTAAACCCTCTTACCTAAAGATTCTGGGAAAACAGAAGGGGAAAAAAAAAAAAAAAAAAGCAGGATTTTCAGTAAGAGCTGGAAGGGAGGGACTTTCCCCGCGGTTCGCAGGGCTGTGCCGTGCCAGCAGCCGCCCCAGGCATTGCTGGCAGCAGCTCGGGGCGCCCGGGGGCACGCGGGGAGAGATCAGACGCAGGATTAGGCTTTTCCAGAGCTGCTCTCTGCCTTTGCACAATGCTCTTTGTAAGGGTGCCTGGGGGACCGCAGGAGGGGTCGATGTTTTTGGATGGGAGGAGGAGTAAAGCTCTGCATGCCACAAGGGACAGGATTCGGTCCCCGGTGCAATGAACTGCAGAGAGAAGGGAGAGGAGCCGAGGGGTCCCGGCATCACCGGGGAAGCACAGCACCAGTTCCTCCCTTGTCCCCGCTCGCTGAGCCGGGGTTGTCCTGCCCGGAGCAGAAGTGCTGTGCCAAGGCGGGGGCTGCTGCCTCCCCCCTGCCTCCTCCCTGCCTGCACGTGCTGCCGGTTTCGCTCGGCGGCCACCACCGGGGAAGGGACGGCGCGGGGCAGGCGCCGGGGCGGTGTGGGAACCCCGGGGGTGCACGTGGTGCCTCCGCTGAGGTTTCGGGCTGGCGCTGCAAGAGGAACCCATGACTTCCCCCAGCCCAGCCCGCGGCTGACTCAGCTCCCACCGGGGCGTCCCGCTGATGCACGGGGGGGGCTGCGGAAGGCGGTGGGCCCCCCCCCACCCGCCTGGGCTGGCGCAGGGGCAGGGTGAAGCGCTTCGCCCATCTCGCTCTGCCCATCGTCCCCCCCAGATGCTCCTGGGGGGCCGTTTGGGTGGACTCTGTGGGCTGCTGGGGCTGGGGGATGTGATGGCGAAAGGCTTATCTTCAGCAGGCAGCTGATGGCCTCTGCCCTCGCTCCCACGTGGCAGCGGCTGGTGACGCAGCGTGACACGAGCCGTGGCCACCAGCTGTACCTGGGAGATGGCTCCGCTTCAAGAAAGCGTGCCGGGAGGAATTGCTGGAGCCGGTGACCCCGAAGCCGGGGCGGGCTGTGCTGCTGCAGTGCCGGCAGCCCCTGCTCGCAGGGTAGCACAGAGAGGGGCTCTGTGCCCGGGGGCATCCCAAAGAGATGCTCCTGCCCGGGGACCCGCTCGTCCCTCCCCTCTCTGCCCTGTCGTAGCGTAACCGAACAGCAGCTAAAGCCCAGGAGCGTGTTCCTTGGCGGCACCGGGTCCCGGCTGCCTTTGATTCATCAGCTGGCACAGGCAGGGCGGGAGAGGAAGGCAGATCCATCCCATTTCTCCAGGGTGGGTTTACCTTGCTCTGTTCTGAGGTTATTAGTCATCCGCCTGCCAAATATTCCCCACCAGCCTGGAGACTTTAAAGCCAGAGGAGCGGCTGCGCTGCTCTAATTGACAGATCACAAGCCCTGGGACTTCCCTGAATTAATTCGTGACAAGTGCAATTGCTGAGTATCTCTATTAGGGTAGGGAAACACAACAAACCAAAGCACAAATCCTGCGTGTCTAACCTGGATTTAGAAGTTGGCAGGGATGGAGGCTCTGTGACAGTCGCTGGCGGGCTGGTCCCCGGGAGGACAGCCGCAGCCGTCCTGGCCAGCGCTGCATCCTGAGCTGACCGAGCCTGGCTCCCCCATCCAGCCCCAGACCCCCTTGAACCTGCCCTGGGCTGGGCAGGGTTGCCGTGAGCTCATCTCCCGTATCAAGATGAATTGGTCTTACATCTCCGTGCCTCAGTTTCTCTGTACGTGGGGGTATCACAGCCCTGCCCTGCTGCACAGGGCAATGTGGGAATCAGCGCAGGAATCCTTCACTCAATACCAGTGCCGTAGGGCCACGCCAGCACCCAGTTTCCACCCGATTCTCTGCTTTCTTCACCAGCTGTTGGGGACCGAGCTCACCGGGGAGGGAAGGAGAGGTGTGTGGAGAGGCTGCCGCCAGGCTGGAAGTTGCAGAGAAGTGTCTGACCCAAGCCAGCTCTGGAAAGCCAGGCCCCGTTGCATCTGGGATCTATTTATTTGCTGTGAAGCTTTCCTTTGGAGAGATAATGCTAAAAGGATATCCATAAATTGCAGAGCTAAAAGCGGGAGTGTCCTGGCCTTCATCATTGCTCCCAGCCAGCAGCTCTCCCACGAACCATCCCTGCAAATCATCTGCCCTGCGCTGCAGCCCGCGGCGGCGTGAAGCCGTGGTGGCTTTGCGAGTGCCTGGCCATGGGGGCTGTGCCATGGCTGTGCCGGGGCTGTGCCATGGGCAGGGGTCTGGCAACGCAGGAGGAACTCGCTTTCCTCTCACATCATGCAGGAGCATCCCCCGTGGGGCGGGTGGTGTCAGCCCTGCGCGGCTCCTGGTGGTGCACGGGGGACCGGCCGTGTCCCCGCTCCTTCCACCCCGGTGCCAGCAGTGAGACCCGGTGGCATCCTGCTGCCAGCTCAGAGCCGCACCGGCTTTTACGCCAGCGTAGCAGATGAGCCCTTGTGCCTTTGGTCTCTGGAAACATGTGCCCAAATCCTCCAGCTTTGTGGGTGGGTGTTTTACGCGGTGCGTGTCCCCATTGGAAGCGTGTCCCCTGCTTGAAATGCCACCTTGCCTGGCCCTCCTGCCCCATGTCCAAGTGCATGGGCAAGCCCTGCTGCGGAGCTGGCTCAGCCCCGCAACGTGGTGATCACTGCGCTTCTGTCTCGGCAGCTCAACTCGCCCATGAACCCCGTCAGCAGCTCAGAGGACATTAAGCCACCCCTGGGGCTCAACGGAGTCCTCAAAGTGCCAGCACATCCCTCAGGAACGATGGCCTCCTTCACCAAGCACATATGTGCCATCTGCGGGGACAGATCTTCAGGTAAGGCTGGTGCCTGCCCCGGGAGGGGCTCACAGCGGCGTGTGGGTGCCCTGGGAGAGCGTGGCCAGGGTTTGCCTGGCTCCCCGGCTCCCTGCAGCACAGCGGCCGCAGCGGGGGATGCTCCATCAGGAGAGGAGCCACCCATGCCCTCAGAGGAGGGGACAAAAAGTCCCTTATTGACCGGCCTCCCCCAAGCCCCTCTGGTCGGGGGCAGGCTCTGACCCGAGCCAGGAGACCCCGGGTCTCTGCGTAGCGGTGGTGTTACATCCTCGGCCCTGAGCACCGCAGCCCGGCTGATGACAAGGCATTAGTGACTGTCCCTCTCTCTCCCCATCCTTTCATCTGTAGTGGTCTTGTCACATAGCGCCAGATAGAGAGATGTGCTTCACATAGAGCCTCTCCACTCGTGGGAGGTAAAGATGTGCTAATTCCCTTTATTCTTATGCCGTTTTAAAAGCTTTCTGCTCCCTAAGTGCTCTGGTCACCTAGTTTGTGAGGTCCTTGGGGGTGTCCCCTGTGCCTGTGGGGCTCCAGGGCTGGAAGAGGAGGGTGGGCGCGTGGTGCAGGGCTGGGGTGCGTGTCTGGCGTGGGGAGTCACGGGGGGACACGGGGAGGCACCCGTGTTTCACTGCCGTGCTGCCTCTCCCGTGATGTATGGTTAAGAAATGGCGAGGGCTTTTCCTGGATATAAGGCAGGTTGTAGCCCATGGAGAGCATCCTGATTTTATGGAGGTCAAGTCAAGGCGAAGCCACTGCTCTTCAGCTCCTGCTCACGGCTCCGAGAAACCTCTGCTTCCCGCGGACACGGCTGGGGGAGATGCTGGGAAGAGGACACTGGTGGGTCCTTTTAACCCGGGTCCCGTCCCTCTCTAGGTAAACATTACGGGGTTTACAGCTGCGAGGGCTGCAAAGGCTTCTTCAAGCGCACGGTGCGGAAGGACCTCACCTACACCTGCCGTGACAACAAGGACTGCTTGATCGACAAGCGCCAGCGCAACCGCTGCCAGTACTGCCGCTATCAGAAGTGTCTTGCGATGGGGATGAAGCGAGAAGGTAAGGCAGGGGGAGCCTGGCCCCAGCACCCATGGGTGCTGCAGGTACGCGTCCTTCGTTAGGAGGCTCCGGCAGGCTCCTGTTGGCAACGTGGCAGCACCGGAGCCAGCACGAGCCTCGCCAAGGGCTGCCTGCGCCAGGGCACCAAAAATGCACAGCTCTCATTTATGTCGCTTATTATATTATATTGCTTTTGCGCCACAGCCGTGGCCTCCAAAACAGCGGTAAGTCCCCGAGTGGTGCCCAGACGGATGATGGATGGTTGCGTGAGCAGGGGGCGATGAAAGCAGCAGTGCTCGCGAGGTCGTTTGCAGGCTGGGAACTTGCACTCCCGTTTTTGCAGCGGCTGCCATGCGTTGGGCGCAGCGATGGCAAATACCGAGAGCTCTTCCCTTCCCCTGCAGAGCCCCGTCAAACAGAGGTACGAAAGCTGTCGGGGCTGAGTGCGTTTTGGGTGACAAATGCTGCCACCTGGCTTGGCCCTTCTTTCTCCGTGCCCCGCGGGGTGCCGCGTCCTGGAGAACTGGCGCTAATTAGGGGACATTGGCAGGACAGGGATGATGTTTAGCCTGCTGGTTCCTAATTACTGTGCTGCCGGGGAGGTGAGGGGCTCCTGCGCGAGTCTGCATGCTGTTTGTGCGCACCTGGCTCAGGATGGGCAGGGAAACAGGGAATGAACATCCTTCTCATCGGAGTCCACTGCTCGGGCATCAGCTCTAAGCACCAGCTGCTCTACGCCAGTAGCATTCCCTAGCAGTAGGAATAATGGATTTTTTTTCTCCTTGGGAGGAATAAGGAAATTCAGTCTCGTAAAAAGATATCCCTCCCCTTACTGGAATTTAAATTTAGGATCTAAAACTCCCTGGCAGTCCCTCTTTTAAATGCGTTTTTTAAATGCGGACGGCGTCTGTTTTAAACTGCTGGCAGAACAGGCTTTTACCAGACGTGATGTGAAAATGACCCGGTGGTGCTGCTCGGCTCTCTGCCTCCTTCTCCCCTTACATCTTCAGAGCCACACTTGCCCCCCCCGTGACTGGCCAATAAACCCATCCCGCCGCCGAGCCGCTGGGGTTGCTGCGAGCATCGCTCCAGCCCGGGTCTCTTTGAAGAGCACTTAGTCTTGTCTGGAGCAGTGATTAAATAGGGCAGCGCCGGAGCTGCGCCGAGCGTTGGGCAGACCCTGCCACGCTCGATTTATGGGGTTACCTAAGGCCCCCCGACACGCAGAGTCTTCCAGTGTCAAAGCCCGTCTCTGCTGGAGGTGTGGGGGGATTGCAGCAGGCTGGGAGGCACCCAGGGGACCTCCCTGGCCCTGCAGAGCTTAACCCTTCGGTGCTCGGAAGCGAAGCCTTCTGGCCCAAGCGAGGACGGGTGGCACAGGAGGCAGCGGCTCTGCCAGGGGTGGCTGTGGGCAGAAACCTGCTTGGAGAGAGCACGCGCTTGGAGGGAGTGGAAGAGCTGATAACGCGTCGCTTTTGGTAGAAACGCGGTGCACAGCTGGAGCCTCCAAGGAACACCACTGGGCAGAGCTTGGGATGCTCATGGCCCCTTCCCCACGCTCGGTCAAAGCGATACACGTGTGATAGAGGGTTTCTCTGTGACAAAGAAAAGCTGCTCCTTGGGAGCCACCACCACGGAGCGGTTGCAAAGCCTCCCAGCTCCTCACCCTCTGCCCTTTCCTCGCTCCTGTCTGTCTTGTCCTGTTCGCGTGGGAAAGAGAAAACCTTTAGTCTTAAGTGGAGAGACTGAGACGTTCAGAACGTGCCTCTAAAGCGGAGCGTGGTGCAGGCACGGTGCGAGGGGCTGGCGTTGCCCTGGCTGTTTTGCAGGTGGGCAGAGCCGTGGAGTGGGCTGGATCCCGTGGGAGATGTGTGACAGGAGGAGGAAATAGAGGGAGGAAGGTCTAATCTCCAGCCCTGGGAGACTCAGGTGACTAAAAAGAAGCCAAGAAGCCTCCTGTGTGTTCAGCAGCAGCACTTGCTTCTCAGGGGAGAAGTGCAGGTGTAGGTAGATATGGAGCATCCCATTACTCTGGCATCGCCTCCGGAGCCTTGCACCGGCAGCTGGAGACCTGCTTTCCTTTCAGACCCCTGGAACATCTCAGCCAACGTCTGTAGGGAAGGGAACATCAGCAGTAATGCTTTAACTCTGTAGCCTGCACTGACATCCTGTGATCGGGTACCTGCTTCATGCCTGCCGTTAACGGTGATTGCCTGGGCAGCGCCGCTAAAATTATAGGTCCATTAATTAATTTCTAAATGGTGGTGGAATTCCCCAGGGAGGGCGTACAGTATGAGGGCTCTATTAATTCATCTTGATTAACATTATCACAACGAATACCAAATGAATTCATAACGATCAGCCAATTATTTAAAAGTGTGACAGATGGGATCTTCGTAACTCTGGAAGTGCACTCAGGCGGAGCTGGCTCATCTTCTGATGCTGGTGTTGCATGAGGAGAGCTTCAGAGAAGGGCAGAAAGCTGGTGCATCGGCAGTCAGTAGATGTTCGGGGTATAATCCCCGTGCAGGGAAAGCTGGAATAACTCCCCCGGTCCCCCGATGAAGCTCTCTTTTGTTATAACCTAAGAATTCACAGTGTCTCGTGGCAGGTTTGGAGATGTCCTAGTGTTGTCTTAGACCTGAAAGTGAGAAGCTGGATCTCCCTAAGCTTTGATTTTGAGCAGCTCTTGAGTTTCACATGCGCTACCCACCTGATTTGTCAAAAAAAAAAGGTTTCCTTCCCGTTTCATCCATCCCAGGTCACTGGGGCTGCCCATCCACTTTGCCAGCCAGGAGCCTTGTCCTTGGCCTTACACTGGTCCCGCTGCCTCCACACCACCTCTGTTTTGGGGAGCAGTTTTGGGCTAAATCCTGCATTGCTAATTCCTTTTGCCTAAATACTCACAACGTAGCTGGCCTTTTATCCTCTGGTGTGAACTGTTGTGTCTTTTAAGTAACGGAGGCGGGGTAATGGGCCTCGTTTCCCTACAAAATATCTTGCTCTGGAGACCTAATTTATAGCTGCATAAAGGCATAGCAGATTCCTGCTGTGGAGGTGTCTCTCCTGCAGCCCAAAGGTATTTGTATGTCGTGGAAGTACAGTAAAACCCTCTAAACTGAGTATGATAGCTCTGGTGAGAGTAAGGCAGGCTGCGTGGTGGTAGGCAGTGCTGCGACCTGCAGAGTGATGCTGGGAAGAGGGGTGAGGGTCATGTTCGTACCCACAAAAGGGTACGAAGGGTACAAGAAAGGGTCTCTTACATAGCTTAGAAGTTGACTTAAAGGACTAAAATCAATGGGACCTCTTGGGCAGCTGATGGAGCTCTGGAAGGGTTTGATCCCGACACGTGGAGGGTCTCCAGGTGAACATGCCAAGAGCAGACTCGGAGGGATGGACCTTGACCACATGCCCTTGACCACATGCCTTGACCACGAGCCTGGCCAGGGCAGACGAGACGGTGTACCCACAAAGGAGGGAGGCAGGGGCGGCTGTGGGGTACTGCTGGAAGGACGGGGCATTGCTGCGGGGCTGCGAGGCTTTGCTTTTGCCGTCAGGTCTCGGGGATCTTGGCTTGAAGGGGTGAAAGCCTGCAGAAGCCAAGGATTCCTTCTGGTGTCCAAGGCCAGGCTGGATGGGGCTTGGAGCAACCTGGGCTGGTGGGAGGTGTCCCTGCCCAGGGGCTTTAAGGTCCCTCCCAACCCGAACCATTCTGTGATTCTACGGTGCATGCATCTCTTCTTGCTGCTCCCTCTTAAAAACATTTAAGATAGATACTGGAGCCCGTGTTCAGGCTGAATGAGCCTCGTGGACTCGGAGGTATCGCAGCTACAATAAACAAGCAACTGGGAGCATTTTTCCCCTATGAATTACTGCCAGCTGTGTGAGGCTTTGGTTTTTGTACTCTGTCTCCCACTAAATACCGGATAGTCAACAAAATTAAGATTACCATCAGGGATCTTGACTAATGCAGGGATTATTATTATTGTGGGGGTGGCTGTTTGCATCCAGAAGCATAACTCTCTCTGCTTGATCT
The DNA here is from genome assembly GCF_964199755.1 of Larus michahellis. Classification (NCBI taxonomy): domain Eukaryota; kingdom Metazoa; phylum Chordata; class Aves; order Charadriiformes; family Laridae; genus Larus; species Larus michahellis. The sequence continues at coordinate 12,269,782 of NC_133910.1, read as the reverse complement.
GTTACTCATTAGGGTCTAAGGTGTCTGTGTATCGGCAGCCTTATGTTTTAAAGGGAAAAAGTGGAAACTGCCTTTGCGTTAGGGAGGCAGAGGTCTTGTTGAAGAGGTGGGAGTAAACGCGGAGGGTCTTGGGATAAAGGCGTCTTGCATGCGATGCCATTGGCCAGGGTTAACTTCAGAGGTGAAGCGGGTCATCGCAGACTACAAACACCCTGGACCCGCGTTGCAGCGTGTCGCTGTCTCGTGTGACGAGGTCCCGGCCCCACCATTGCTGGCAACGCCGCCGGATCGCACAGCGAGCAGGAAATACCAGCGAGGAGCCCTTTCTCATGCTCCCGCCGGCCGCCCTTGGACGGCTCACAGGGAGCAGCCGTTGGGAACCGGCGCAGCCTGGCCCCGCTCCGTCTCCTGCCTCTCCTTTCCCCAGTGCTGCCTCCGGACACGAGCAGCTCCTCGCATGGGCCAGACTGTCTCCGTTGGACCTGCTGGGCTGCCCAGTTTGTTAACTGGGGGCTACCACTTGTGGAGCTGAAGCCTGCAGCGGAGCACTGATGGCGGCGTTTGATGCTGGCCGGGTAAAATGGATGTTGCATCTGCGCTGGAGAAGCTTGTAGCCCATCTGGAGACCAGAATTCTGTCCTCCCCTAGCGACTGCAGCTCAAGCTGCATAACTGACCCCCAAGATGGTTTCTAAATCCAGGTGCAGGTACCGTAACGGCGGTGGCCTGGGTATCGTGCGGCTGCAGCTTGCCTCCATCAGCTGCCATGACATGATCCAGAGTCATGCTCTGAGGATGCAGGACATCTTCTGTCCAGTTGTGTGCCTGATCTCTGACTTCAGGACTTCACTAAACTTCACAGGCTGAGATAATTCTTCCTCTTCCCCTGTGTTTGTGCGTTGGTTTTCCCCCTCTCGCTCGCACTGCCGTCGTGCTGAGGGATTTAACCTCAGAGGGGTTGGACTTGCAGCATTGCAGGGAGCTCGGAGACACGTCTCTGGGGAGCTGCTCAGATAAATCACTTAGTGCAGAGGGACTGAAGTTTCCCCGTGTTTTAACCCAGAGTGACTTGGAGCTGAGCTCTTGCACTTAACCCAGCAGTCGCTGAGCTGTGCCTCATCCCCCTTCCATGGCTCTGCATCCCCCAGGGCCATCCCAGCTCCTGGAGCATCCCTCGGGACCAAGAGGAGTCTGGGGAGAAAGAGCAGAAATTCAGGTCTCCAACTCGCTATCCAAGTGAATGCAAAAGCAGGCAAGTAGCCATACCCCAGCGAAGGGGCAGAGTTCAAGAGCATGGTTATTCTTAGTAATAATTTTGGAATGGAAAATGTCTTTCAGCTTAATGAGCTTGTTTCTTATATCCTTTTAAAGTGCTGCTCTTTAAACCAGCTGGTTAAATGATGCTGGGTTTGTTTTCTGTTTTTAAGGATACTCTTAGGTTGAGAAAGAGGGTTTGGTTTATGGTTTTCTCTCATTGCTTTAGCAATGTTGCTGTTTGCTTGTACTTCGCAGTGTCCGGCTTTTGAGAGGGAAGAGAGCTAGTGATTTTTGCTGCTGTTTTCCAGAGCCATTCCCCATGTGGACTGACTGCATGCAGAGGTTTCAATCCGCTTTTTAACACTCCATTTCACTGGAGTTACATTTTTTTTATCATCACGGCGGTATTTTGCCTATCTTAAAAAAGGCAGTATTCTACTGAAAATGCTGGAGAAAGCACCATCGCTTAATTATTGCATCTCGGCTTTTGAGGTTGTTTGCAGTAGTAGAAAGCTGCATCTTTGGGAAAAAAAGGAGGCACACAAAAGCAAAGCAGAAGAAACACTGTCTGATGTAGTTTCCTCAGCTATCGTGGCATTTGCGGTATAAACAGGTACCTCAGGCGTAAGCGCTTCAAGATGCTGATGATACACAGCTAAGATGTAGCATCATAAAAAGGCAGCAGAGCCTAATAAATTCCACTGCTAGCGAAACGGAAATCCCCAATAACCCTCCAACCCAGCACTTCATAAGTACAGCAGCCACCCACTCGTAGGCTAAGAGGAGACTGATCAGGTTTGGGTCTTGGAGGCCACCAGAGCCTCTGGGCTCTCCAGCAGGAGGGAGCTGTGCCCCGGTGATGCAGGGGCACGTCCCCAAAATAGGTCCAGTCTGGAAAGCATCATCATCCCTGTTTACTCTGCGGATCCCTGCATCTGTTGGGGAATGGCGAGAAGCAAAGGGAGTGAAGGTGGGAGAGGATCAGAGCATGCTAAGAACAGGAGAGCCAAAGCCAAAAAATACATCTTCTGTTCGCCCATGGCTTTCACGCTGCCCAAGAACCGGGCTGAGCATTGGTGCCAGGCTCCTCGTCCCCAGCGCTGGATTGCAGAGAAAACCCCATTCAGTCCATTTTTGGTGGGAGTGAATTATCCTTCCCCCTCCTCCCCCATGAAAAGAAACAAACCCCAGCCAGTCATCCGCGCTATTGTTCCTGGAAGGATGGATTTTCCTCTCGGAAACAAGCGCTCATCTGTATTAGCGCTGGGTAAGTGGTAATTAAGAGCCGCCGTCGCCTCCAGCTCTCTCCGAGCAAGCAAACAAGGCTGCGATGCTCCAACCCACGGAGGTCTCAGAAAAGCCTCTGCCTCGGTGGAAAATCCTGTCCCTTTTGTGCCTCTTCCTCCCCTCGTTAACATTCCTCCAGCACAACAGCCCAGTGCCAGCCCAGCGTGGCAGCCCGTGGCCGGTGGCCAGTGGCCATGCCACAGCATGGGGGACCCGGCTGCGAGCGCCCGCCTTGCATCTAGGACCAGGCTTTCAAAACAGAGCATGCACTTGACAGGGTTTTTTGAAAAAAAATCTAATTAGTCTGCAGATCACAGCATCAGGTTTCTCTCCACAAGCCCAAGGCTTAAAAAGGAAAGAAAACTTTAGCCAGAGGATTGGGATTCAGGGATATTCACGTGGCTCAGAGAGCGGGGACTTCGCGACGTTTATCACGCGGCTTGCGATCAAGTGGCAGGCGTTGGGGACACTGCAGTGTGTTCTCTGGTGTCCTCCAGGTCCTCCCCAGAGCCTCAGCGAGCAGCTGGTTCTTCTCCAGCAGCTGCAAAGTTCATTACCCAACCGCAGCCACCCACCCTGCTTGGTTTGGGCACCTGAGCTGGGTTGGTGCTCACTTTGCTCCAGCCCACTTATGCAGCCATCAGATGGTGCACCACGAGCAAAGGCAAGGCGTCCAGTGTTGATGTGCGCACCAGCAGAGGAAGGATCTGGCATTTTTGCACATCAGCCCTCGGAGCCAGGCAGGTGAAACTCATCTGCAGTCCACGGGATGAGACATTTTGGTTCTTAAACAGAGAGAGGTCACCGAGAAGTGGTCTTCACACAGGGCTCCGTATTTTACTGTACCACGGCCTGGGGACGTGCAGATGGGCTGGAGAAGCTTGAGATGAAAAATGACAGCAACCGGCCTTAGGCGAGTACAGGCCAAATCAAGCAGAATGACACGAGAGCCTCTTCATCAGGTGCCATGGAAAGCACAGGCTTCTGTCCTTGGCTGGGCTGAGACGTAGCTGGAGGAGGTGGGGCCGCCTCTCCGAGCTCTTTCACTACAGCATGTTTTTTTTTCTCCTCAAGTGGATTGCAAGGTTTAAATGCTTCCCTTACGTTAAGAAAATCAGACTAGAAAACCTCTCAACCGTACGAGTCTCCTTGAAGGAAAATGAAAGCGTTGGCAGAGCCATCAACACGGAGGAGAGCGTGCGGAAGCTCATCTCTGCAAACACGGGGCGGCAGACAGGGCTGGGGGAGCGACAGCTTGGGACCGCTTTGCCTCGCAGGAGGGTGTCTCCTGGGTTGCAGCAAGCAGTATGCCGGGCTCGCCTCCTGCCTTTAGGATGAATAGACCCGCACCGTTGATCAAATGCTGTGCCACCCTCACGATGAGAAAAATCAGCGTCGTTGGGAACAGCACGGTCCTAAGAGTGGATCTCCACTGACTGCCTGCTGAGCGGTGAGGTGGAGGGATGAGGACGTGGCTCCTCTCCATGGCTTCCCCGCATCCGCCCCAGACAAGCCCCAGACGAGCCCGTCTGCCGAGGCAGTGATTGAGCGCGATGGGAGTCGGGAGGGTCACGCTGGTCTCGCAGAGCCCTTCCCTCCTGCCGGTGAGCGGCAGCGCAGCCCGCAGCAGCGGGGACGCGTTCGCCAGCCCCTCACCTCATTGTCACCGTCTTATTGCAGTGAGAGCCCGACAGCCCAGCTGAGGCTTGCAAAGGTCCTTGTAGGTCACGCTGTCAAGTGCCTTGTTATCGCAGGCGCTCTGTAGTTTAATCCTCTTCCCGAGGTCCTCTGGAAGAGAAGCTGGGTGTCTCCTGACCCACCCAGCCACGCGGGAGGGCGCAGAGCAGAGGGGGCATCGATGACGAGCCAGAGAAGGGAGCCAGCAGCAGGACCAGCGCCTTGCTCCCGTGTCCTTGCTAATCCTGTGAAGCATCAGGTGTGAGGCAGGAGGGAGAAGCATCTTGTGGCCTCTCCGGAGTTGAAAATACTTGGTTTTTTTCTTAAATATACATTGATTGTGCCACAAGGGAGAATTTGGGTTGGAGGAACCAGTCGCAGAACCCCTCAGTATTCTTGTCTTTAGCCTGTGAGTTTACAACTTGCAGGAAAGGAAGAGAAAAACCCAGCAGAAGCAAGAAGGACCAAATGATATAATGATCTCTGTTTCTAAATTTTACTGTGTTACAGGGATGGAGCACCATCCATCCCGGCCCACAAGACTGCTGGGAAGCCAAGAAGAACAAGGTATTCCCGTTTCAATATTACCAGACAAGCTGCCATGCAGCTAACGTGTTTGTATTTCTCTTTTTTAAAGGACAAATAAAAAGCAAAGCCAGAAAGAAACCCAGATCCCAAACCAAATCCATTTGAAAAATGGTTTTGGGTCATCTCCACCATGGTTTATTTGACTAATCTCCAGTGGGAGTGGACTTCAGAGATAAGGACCGAGGTCTGTATGGTGAGGGGTCTCCTCACTGGTGGAAATTTTCCTTCACACAAGCATCCCATATTGCATGATTTAGAAATATAAAGCAAAACTGTTTTGCTTGAATACTTGCTCCTTCTTTCCTTCCCCCTGCCCCACCTGCTGTTTTTTGCTACATCTCAAGAAACACAGCCCCCATTCTTTTCTGAAACGGCGATCTGTCCCACGGCATCTCTGCGGAGAAGGAGATGTCAGGTCCTTGTCAGGTCCCCAGCAGGTCTGGGGAAATACTGATTGCAGTAAATTGCAGATATCCACCACTGGGTTTGTGCCAGCGGAGATCAGAGACAGGGAGGACTTTGCGAAGAAGCTGTGTGACTGGCTGCTCTTAGACACTTGCGCCTCGGATGTCCTCTCAGTTCTGCGGAGCTTCTGAAGCACAGGCTGCAAGGATGGCTGCGTCTGCAGGGGAGCCCAAGTCTTGGAACCCACAGAGTACAAGAGTCTGGAATGTGTCTGCAAATCCCTGCGCCTTCCAGAGGAACGCGTAGAGTTTGCCACCCCTAGAGCTGTACGATGCTTCATGGTGAATCTGAACTAGGAAAGTGGAAACTCTAGGTCTGAGACAAATTCAGCCTCTGGATCCTGAAGAGGGACTTTGGGGGTCCCACACCGGGAGGAGCGAGGTGACAGTAAGATGCTGATCAGAGGGAGTTCATGTGTACCCCAGGGCCAGGCACAACTGTTGCAGGAATGAACCCGTTGCTCACAGGAAGGATGAAGCTGTTCCCACGTCATTCCTCGAGCTGCCTGCAGGGAGGGAAAATAACATCTACAACCAAGTCTAACATCTAGAGGAGTCACTGCCTCGCAGGCGTCCCCGAAAGCTACATCCAACAGCCAGGGCTGGGCCGGTGTCCTGCTTCATTCCCAAGCGAGGAGCAGGTCGGGTTCATACACACCTGGAAACGCGGGTCCTGCAGCAAACAGCAGCCGAACTTCGGGTGGTAGTCACCTCATCCTGCAGATGCACACGTCCATGAAGACCTGTACATGAAGCTGCTTCTTAGGGGGAAGGGAGGATATCGGCGTCTCTGAGCTCAGCGTTTGGAAACGCGCACTGCCTTCCTGCAGCCCAGGGAGCCAGGGATGGGAGGTGGATGGAGGTCATCCAAGCTGCGGGTGGGGAGGGATTGCAGAGTGATGCCAGGCTTGTCCTGGCTTTGGAGGGGACTGTCTGGTCTTGGAAACATGGAGACAGGGACGAGAGATGGATGGAGGTCATCCAAACCGTGGAGGGGATTGCAGAGTGACGCTGTCTGGTCTTGGAAACATGGGGGGGAGCGGGTAGCAGAGCAGGTAACACTCTGCCTGGCAAGGGCTTGGTTTGTCTTTGGAGCTGGCATCCTGAGTGCGAATACGCCATCTGCTCTGCCTGGTGTGTCGTTGCTGCCGGCAGCCAGCTGGGCAGGGGCGAGGGTCGGGGTTTTGCGTGGGGCTGAGCAGGCTGGGATGATTCCGCTGACCGGCTCCGCAGCGAGCAGCAGCACCAACTTTCTGGTGTAGCAGCTCAAAGCGCAGATCAATAGGAATAACTTCTCCATCTGTCCCTTCCACCTATTGTTTATATCCGCTAAATTCAGCCTAATCACTAGCAAACGCTGTCCCGATGACCTGTAGGGTTCACTCTGCAATAACCCTTCAGGTGTGTCTGATTCTTCACCTCCAAGAATGTGGCTGTTGGTTTTGATTGGCTTGAGATTTGCAGATTTAAGGCTTTAAGTAGCCACTGTCTCCCCAGACCTCAGCGACGCTTTCCGACAAATCCCAGTGTCCAACCAAGTCACTGGCGGCTGAGCAAGAGGATGTAGTTTTTGAACTAAAACCCCTTCCCGGCGGTGGAGGTGGTTGATCTCCGAGCAAGGAACCACGCTTTGCACCTTTATCCTTGAGACCTGCTGTGACTGTGCCTCAGGTCTTTGGCATTTAAGTCATTTTAAAAAATCCCATTTGTTGAGGGTTTGCCTTTCTCTTAGGATTTTCTGTTATTTAGTAGGTGTTTTATCTCTTCTAATGCGCCCAAAGGAGTGTTGGTGCATCTGTGCTGTTGAGGAAGGGTTGGCATTAAGCAAAAATTTCTAGCCTTTTGATGATTGAGAAAACAGGAGTGTGGGGTGCGGGGGGGTGGGGTGGGAGAAATCTGAGCAGGATTTTATGTTGGCCTGAAAAAGCGAAGAGAAGAATCCGTGCCAGACGAGAGCCAGATGGACAAAAGCCACGACACAAATCCGAGCTCCGGCAGCAGCCGCTCACCTGGCTCCGGCAGCCCAAGCAGAAAACGCTGCCTGGGCCTCGGGAGCCTCTGCAGCCCATAAAACTTAAGAGCAGCTTGCAAAAAAAAAAATAACCTCTTGCTTTTTTTTTTTTTTGCATAACAGCTTTCACATGGAAGGAGCCTGATGTGCAGCAAGCGGCGGCTGCAGGAGCAGGGGGGCGGGAGACGAGCAATGGAAACCAGCCCCAGGCCTTCGCGTGGTGGGGTGGAGCTGGGTTAATGGGATCAACGTCCATATAGGACTCTTGCAGCATGTGTCTTAATTTCCGGGTTTTTTAAGAAATAAGTTTTATATTGTAGGTTTTATTTTTGCGCTTGGCACGGAGCTGGTCCCACTGATTGCCTGAAAAGCCTTATTGTGTTACGGACAGCTCTGATTTCCTTCGAGCAATCCCTGTGCCCCTGCTGCTTTCTCTTAACATCACATAACCCGCTTCAAATTCAGCAGAGAGGTAAAGTGTTAGGATAAATGTCAATAAATAGCGGGCTTTTTACATTACTGAATGCCTCATTCAGTCCCCAGCAAAGAGCTGGACGCGTTCGGGGAGTTGTCTCTCATGACCAGGGATGGAGACTCCAGTTGCTTGGGCTGTTCTCGGCTAGACTGGGCTAAAACGCACTGTGGGAAGCAATGGTGCGTGGAAAAGTGTGTGATTTAGGATATGTAACGTGATGATGGAGATAGAGATAGTTACTGGTGTAACTGTCTGCATAAAGCTACTTTCCAGGTTTAGGGAAAGCGTGTGTGCCGGTTTCAAAGGGAGATCATTAATAATAATGTTATTAGCATCTAATAAGCGTCTTTCATCTCTGCGCTGTTCAGACATTAACTCATCAGCATGTGACGTGCTTCTGGCTAGATCACTCCTACCACGCAGGATTTGGGACAGGTCTCTCCTGTCTGTTCAGGAGTTGCCCGGAGACAAAGACGGGATGGTGGTTTGCATGGAGCCCCTGCGGCAGATCCCGGCCCCCGGCTCCTGTCCCACGGTAGCACCATCCTGCCGCGGAGCCTCGCGGCAGCCCTCGGCATGACTGCCGGCCCAGGCAACTAGACGCATGACATGACCTCCACGGGAATGCAGCACTAACAGGCTTAGAAGATGGTTGAACTCTGGACTCACGCTTCAAACGATTTCTCTTTTCTTTAGGATTCCTTTATACTATCACGTCACCCATCTGTTTCCCTCTCCCGTGGTGACTCGCCGTGTTGCTTCTTGTGCTTTTCATCATTTGTCTTTAACCTTTTTGCTTCCAGGGCTTCTCCCTCTGCAGAAGGGGGAGTTTCCCAGCAGAGGCCAGGTCTGAGCGGGAGCCTCCCTCCCCGTGCTCCCACGGGAGCAGACATGGAGCAGTTCTCCCAGGCCAGGGCTGCTCGGCAGCTTCCCTAAACCTCGCACCCCCTTGGACTATCCAAGCCCACTGATCACACTGCTGGAAAGGTCAGGTGGGAGAACCCACATCAGATGTCTGTGTGATCCTACAGGTCTGAGGATGCTTTAGGTTTTCATGGCTAAGTAACACCCGTGGCTCCATGGAGCGTCGGGGTCCCAGCTCAGCCCGTGACACCATGGCCAGGAGCTCTAGACTGACACTGTCCCTTCTCTGTCCACTTCCAGCCGTCCAGGAGGAGAGGCAGCGGGGGAAGGACCGCAACGAGAACGAGGTGGAATCAACAAGTAGCGCCAACGAGGACATGCCCGTGGAAAAGATCTTGGAAGCTGAACTCGCGGTGGAGCCAAAGACAGAGACGTACATTGAAGCGAATATGGGCTTGACGCCGAGCTCGGTAAGGGACCTCTCTCCTTGGCCCCGTCACGGGCACTCGGGACAGAAGGGGTGGCTTGTGGGGCCTCAGGACTGACCTAGCACGAATACAGCCTAGGTCAGAGAGGGGTTATCTTATGGGAAAAGAAGTAATTAGCGCTCAGAAATGCAAGTTCTTAGCTCTGCTGTAGGTGCCATATGTGGGGTTAGATGAAAGCACGAGGGAAGCAAACCCCTCTGCCCCTGCGCAGCCACCAGCACCGGTACGTGTCTGTCCCACAGCTGTAACGAAGGAACAGATACTGTAAGGTGTAATTAGAAGGGCTCACAGAGAAGATTTTGTTTTAGTTAACAGCCCTTCGTGCTAAAAGGCAGGAAGACACCGCGTGCTCTGAAGAGTTCAGAGTCCAACGGAGCCAATAAACAGAGCTGTGTGGCTGAAGTGCAAAGAGATAAGAGCTGTAAAATTGGGGTGCGACCTTTCAGGTGCAGAATGATACAGCTGCTGGGCTCTGAGCAGAGAAAACCTCGAGCAGTTTGCTTTCAAGGTCCTTTCTCGTTCAGAAGCTTGCATTGTAACTGGGGCTGGTCGAAACACGTGGCCGCCAACAGGACCTCGTGTAAACAAGAGGTGGCTGACAGGGAAATGGGAAAGGAGTGAGAAGCTGTGATGAGGGAAACTGTCTTGGTGCCTTTCCTAAGAGATTCCCTTATCAGCAGGTTTTAGCCTTGCTTAGAGAAAGCCTCCGGTGGGAGAACCCACCTGTCCTCTGAAATTCTGTTTCTAGGATAGACCCTACGCCAAACCCTCATGAAGAGCCCTATTGCAGAGAAAGTGTTTGCTGCCCAGCCTAGGCAGCATTTAGGATGCGGTCCCCATTCCTCCATAGACCCTCTTCCCATGAAAGTCATGGGAATAGGGAACAGGACTGCGGTCGAGGCAACTAATACAGCAGTAGGGTCAGGAGTGGCGCTAATTACCCCCATCCCGGGTGCACCGGGGAAGCCCTGGGATGCTGTGGCACTGGGAAGTCTCAAAGCAAAGAGAGGGAGAGGAAGAAAAATAAACTGCCGTGCCCCGTTGTGTGTGTGCTTTTGGGGCCAGGGTCGGCTGCACGTGTTTCATTTCCCATTTGCCTTTCGGCGATGCCTTCTGTGTTTGCAGGAGGGGACACCACTGCTGCCAGGCGTCACCCCGGGCGTCAGAGGGTATAAGCGAGCCCAAGACCCTGCTAGCTGTTGCCAGGCTTGCTGCTGGCGTGGCAGCATCTCCTGGCTGCCTAGCAGTCCTTCGGGGGGGCACAGAGGTGCAGCTGGGGCTGGCTCACCCAGGAGAGCAGGAACGCCGCAATATCCCTCTGCATCTCCTGTCGCTCTGTGCTAGGTGTCGGTGAGGCTGAGATGATGAAATGCAGCTATTTCTGGGAAGTGGAAGGTCTCTGCAGTATTTATTTTCTGCTACAATAATACTTTATCTCTTTCTTCATATGAGGCTGGAGGATTGAGCAGGGAATACCTTATCTGGGAGGGCTTGACAAGAGATCTGAGAGTCAGGCTGCTCCTTGTAGGAGTCTTAAGTCTTGACTGCCTCTATGGGATGCTCTTTTTGGCCTTTACCTACAAGGATGCTATATGGCTGGCTTGCTAAGTGAGGCTTTTTGGTGCAGCAGGCTTCCTGCTAAGGACAGAGACAATTTGCCCCATCCCTGGAGGTGTCCAAGACCATGTTGGACGGGGCTTTGAGCAACCTGGTCTAGTGGAAGGTGTCCCTGCCCAGGGCAGGGGGCTGGAACTAGATGATCTTTAAGGTCCCTTCCAACCCAAACCATTCTGTGATTCCTAAGGGAAACTCTCCAGAAGCAGCTCCAGGGCCATGGGGCTCCCCTGTATTTGATGGCCCAGTTGCACCCTGCAGTCAGTGATGCCTCCAGCCAGAGGGTCCCATCGCCAGGAAGATTCAAGGGGCTTTTTTGGAGGAGGCAGCTCAGCCGTGGTTAGCGTGGGGCTTGGAGAAGCTGTGACGGCTATCAGGATTAAAAATACTTCAGGGGAGTTGTAGCCAGCATTGTGCTGACTTGAAAACAAACCCCAGAGAGCCGAGCTGAAATAAATGGCTTCGTCTGGCACTGCGTCTCCTCAGTCTCTTGTAGCAAATTGAAAGCTGGTTCCTGCATAATTCAACACGCATTACTGTGAACAAGGATGTGTGTTGCATCTAAATAGAAGCAGGAGGCTTGTTGAAATGCCCTATTATTGTCAAGCGGCTTCTGTCGATGAGGTGACATTTGTAGCAGGTTTAGCAGATGTATGAGATCAGCAGCTCCCGGTGACGAGGCCACCGGATGAGGCGAGGGAAGACGGAGGAGCTGCCCTCCTCCCAGCCCTCCCCAGAGAGCCCCTGGGATGGAAAGGCAGACAAATTTAGTCCCTAATAGACACGGGGTAAAATGCAAGCTGCTTCCCGTTAGCCGGCTACGTTGGGTCCTTTTATTTGCGCCCCTGCACCTTAGTCCATCTGCACCGAACGCTGCCGGGGAGCTCCAGCGCTTGCGAGGGCAACGTTTCCACCAGGCTGGAGGTGGTGGGATGCTGTGGGAGTTAACACCCTCCTCTCCCAGATGCTCTCGTGTCTGTGACTGTCACCTTGTGCCACGGTCCCCTGGCTGCTCTGAGAGCAGAGATCCCAACCCTGGATGAGGGGGGTCCCTGTGGTGGCGCTGGCACTGATTTCTTCCTCCTGGGACAGTGTGGCACCCAACTGTGCGGCTTCAGCACAGTCTTCGGAGCTGGTAAAAGGGGAGGGCAGGGTGGCTGCAGCCTGCGATCTGTCCCAGCAGCCCTGGTGTCTAACCGCATTGTTGCTGGTTAAGGGTGCTGCTCCAAGTACGTGACTGGGGAGGGGACCCATGTCTCCATCCTGACACCTGGATTGACACCAGGGAGGATGGGGTGCGTTCATGGTTTGAAGCTGTAATGGTGAAAGGGGAGAGCAGTGGGGCGTGATCCTTGTGGGTGTCACGGACAGGACGGGGAAGGACGCTGAGCCAGGCTGAAAGCGGCTAAGACAGAGAGGGATGTTCCCTTGCAAATCTACTCCCTGCCTTGGGTGGTAGGAGGGTGCCAAGACTAGCATGTCATGACCATCACTAAAACAGCTACTTGAAGTAATGGCACCAGTGAGCCCCTGATAACTGCTCTTCAGCCACTGCAAATAGCTGCTAATTGCGATGGTTGCCTGACGTCAGATCGTGGCAAAGGGCATAAACCCTTCGGGAGGTTCTCACAAGCTGTGAATGAGCACGGCTGCAGGATTCCTCCACGCTGTGTGTCCCAGGAAGCCCCCAGACCCTGTGTGGTCCCTCTCCCTTGGGAGCTGGGGGGACTGGCCGAACGCCCCTGGCAGGTACCTGTCCCCAGGCAGTACGATGGGGCATGAGGATGGGTTTGCCTCTGCCCCCCGTCCCCGGCAGCCGTGAAGCTGGGCTCCTGCAGCGTAAGCACCACCTCGGATGGGCTCCTGGCCACTGAAAGGCAAAGCCTGTAACTGAGAGGTGTTATCCCCATTAGCTCTTAATTGGCCTTTGAGAGGCTGGTTTCAAGTCACCATTTTCTGGAAGATGTCTCCAAGCTCCGGTTTTCCAGAAGGATCAGGTGCCCGCGTGTCCTTTCATTCTGTCACACTCCGGCACCGTGCCCTTGCTATTTACTGCAGGGGGGGATTTGCTTACCCTGCACGGGGAGGGTTTCTAGCACCGCTTGGCAGATCCCCTCCTGGAGACAGGCAGGTCCCTTTCAGCCGGCAGGGATGATACTTTTAGCCGCCTTTCAAGCAACGGTGATTAAGTTCTGCCAGGAAGCACCGTGGTGGTTCCAGGAACTGCCATCTGAGGTGTAATTAAAGGCTGGGCCCCTCGCTGAGGCTTTTTACGAAGCACGGAAGGCTGGGTACAGCTTGTGCTGCCTGCAGAGCAGCGGCGATGCAGCCTGGGCTGGGAGACCTGGAGCCCATCTTGCTGCATCAGGGCGAGTCCTAGAGACGGTGACAACCTGCCCAGAAGCAACCCCTGATGAAAGCTTTGGCAAAAACACCTAACTTTCCTAAAATACCCCTGTCATGGGGCTGTGCAGGCACCTGTTGCTTCATGGGTCAGGTTCTGCTGGAGGATGGGGTCTCCCGTAAGTCATGTCCCGCTCCGGGGCACGCAGGGCTCCATCCCCATCCCACCCGTGGGATCCAGGATGCCTGGATTCTCCACCTGGCTGCTCCAGCTACTGACCACGCTCGTATGACTTGGTGATGTTCCTCTAGCCAAGGGTGTCCCTTCTCACCCTTCCTGCAAATGCCTCTGAATGCTGATGTTCCCCATGTTTCCAGTGAAGCACTCGACCCTGCAGAGCTCCTCCTCACACCCAGTTTAGGGTCTTCCTGTTGTCCAGAGGAAATCCCATCTTTTCTCCCACTTCCAGGGAAAAGCCCAGTCCCTGCTCATCTCCCCTTCCCCAGGGAAGAGCCCCAGCTCCCTCGGAGCGAGACTCCCCTGCCCTCGCACCCCTCAGGGACCTGCTGGAGATGGGCAGAGCAAGGAGGGGAAAATCCCCGCAACGATGCTCCCGGCTCCTCAGCTGCGCTGCTGAACGCCAGCCCATGCCCATCCATCTCTGCACGCAACAGGTGAAAATACTTTGAAGGCGGGCGCCCTTGAGCTTGCCAGATGCTGGTTATTTTAAGCCTGGAGAAGGGGGAGACATTGGCCACTGAGGCACAGAGATTGCATTTGCTGCCAGGGGACGGCAGAGGGGACGGGGCAGGGGTCCGGGGTGTGGCTCCGGGGGGCAGGAGTGAGACTCAGCAGCGTGGTCCTCATCTGCCCAGCCTGGGAGAGGGGGTTGCAACCAGCTTGCGGTGAGGAATGGCCTTGTCTTGGCTGAAACTGAGACTTGCCAGAGGGAGAGGAGGTGCTGGTGGTCGTGTCTGCTCTGCCTCGGCCGCGCTGAGTTCCCTCCCCTTCCCCCTGCGATCCGGGGATGAAGTAAACACTCCTCCTCCGATTTGGAAACTGCTCTTTTAAGGACATGGAAGAAAAATAATCATACAATCAAAGCTGCTAGATATCAGCAGGGATTACAGTGGGATGTGTGGAGGGGCTCATATATCCCTGTCCAGAGAGGTAAACCCTTTAGACACACTCGCACTCGTGAGGTCTGTCTTCGCTGGGGTTAGACAGTCTCTTCCAGTTCCTAATCACAAGCCCACTTGAGCTGTTAGCAGTTCCTTTAAACAGGGATTTGGTGTGTTTAGGCTGACTGTCCTCCTTGAGAGCAGATGGTTTTTGTTACTGGATAATATTTCAAAGGGAAGGGTTTTTCTCTTTTTTTCCTGTAATGCCCCCTCTGGAGCTGGTTTATCGAGCTGGGAGATGCTGGCACGGGGAGCGTGCGTGCTGCACGGGTGCGGGAGCCTCCTGGGCTGGAGATCGTCTGGTTCATCAGTCAGTGTGATGGATATTGGGTCTCAACACTCCTGGTTCCTGTTGTAGGAGCTTGCTAAAAACTACGTAAAACCATGTGGTGGAGAAGCCAAGTCACCTCCTTTCCCTGTGTCTGATAACGTCCACTTTTGGGGTGCTCCTGACTTTGGTGTCTTTCCCTACAAGCCCCTTCAGCTGCTTCTCCAGCCTCTCTTCTTCCCCGTGCTCTGCCTTCTCCAAACCTTTCAATCTCCCTTTTCTTGGCAGCCCAATGACCCGGTGACGAACATATGCCAGGCAGCAGACAAACAGCTCTTCACCCTGGTGGAGTGGGCCAAGAGGATCCCCCACTTCTCCGAGCTGCCCCTGGACGACCAGGTCATCTTGCTCCGAGCAGGTGAGTGGGAACCATCCCCGCACGGGCTCCGCCACGGGGCCGTAGGAGCGCCACATCTCAACGGTGACAAGTATTACACTTAGATTTAGGTCCCGGCGACTTGAAAGCCGTTAACTGATTCTGAGTAATAGCCTCTGATAATTCAATTGCTAAATAGGATTTAAAAAGCCCCAAGGGATGTGTTGCTGAATGTGATCCAAAATGTTGCACCAGCTGCCAATCAGCTGAAAAATGGCCCGGCTTCGTCGCTGATGAGCTCAGAGATGTGCACGGGGTGATTTAAACCGAAGGAGCTACGCGCTGCCTTCCTCCCAGGCTTGAGACTTGAAAGGACCAAGTGGGCTTGGGACTCCACGAAATTTCATCAAACTGAAATGTTTGATCATAATTAAAACCAGAAAGGGGAGAAGAATATATCGCCCTCCCTCTCCCACCCACCAAGATGAAAATAAAATTCTCCGGGCTTATTTTAAATTTCCTTGGCTGGCAGGGGGTCTGGAGGAACGAAGGCTTTGGGAGGTGAAAAGCAGTTAGCTGTGACAAGGATCTTCTTCCATCGCCTAAATTCAAGCCCCTACTGCCGGCAGGTTACGCACAAAGACCAGGGAGGGCAAGAAATTAAGAGCAGAGCTCGACGAGGGTGCATTTTAGGCATGAAGCTCTTTGCATAGCTCCAGTCATCAGATAAGTGATTAAAAAGGCTTTGGCTTGACGCAGCGGAGAGTTTTGCTCCCTTAAACAAAGAGGGAAGGCAAGTTGTCAGTGGGACAGATGAAGTGGCTTGAATGATAAACTTCAGGGTGAAACCTTGACGGCTGGCGGTGGCACACAGCTCTCCGCTTGGCAATGAGAGACACAGACCTTGGCTACTCGAAGTAGTCAAGGAAATTCAGAAGGGAGCGATGGAGGAGTCCGGTGCAGAGCAGGGGCGCAGCCTCAGAGCAGGGCGAGCTGGTGGGCTACCTGGAGCAAACCAGCCCGGCAGCCAAACCCAAGCAAGCCAAGGACTCTGAAGTTCCTGGTAGTTTTGAAGTTTCTCTTTTTTCCCCAAAATGCACTTTTTTAGGGAATTCAAGAGGGGAAAAACCTGCAGGGGTGCTTGCTCTTCTTTCTGCACTCTTCTGGCTTTGGGTTAATGGCCTCTGTAGGCAAGACACTGCTGATCCACCTTGATGGCAGCGTTCCTCGCTTCTTACTGTGGAGAGTGTGTGCCCTAAAATAAATGTCCATGAAATTGTGCAGGAAAGTGCTTGAAGAACCAAGTGCAAAATATTCGTTTCAACACAAAATGTAGAACTTGCGCAGTCCAAGGTCTGTCCAGGTTGTTTCATGAGAAGGGGCTTCAAGGCTCCAGAGAAGCACGATGATGGGATTGGTGTTTTCCCCTTCCCACCACACAAACACGAGCTGTCATTCTGTTTAATGAGGCTGACTGTAGCCCAAATGTGTGAATCTTAATACTGTCTGCAATTTTTTATTGACTATCAACCAGTGTAACTTCGTACCTTGGCCCTACATACAAATACCCAATCCCTCTTGCAACCTCGCTGAAATCCTTGACCTCAGTGGTTTCTGGGCGATTAAGTCACACCATTTACTGGTGTAGGTTTTCTACTCTTCTTATATTACTGAAAGGAGATTTTTATAGTCACATTTCATCTAGTGGTTACAGCAATAGCCTGGGAATGGAGAATTTGGGGGTTTTATTCTTGCTGCAGACTTGGCCAAGTCCCATGCCCTCCCTGGTTGGCTCCTTCTAGCCCTTCGGTGAAGGTACTCGTCTGATTTTTCTATGGATTTGAGTATCGCCAGAGCTGGCTGACGGCCCTCTCTGGAAAATACAAAAAGTGTATTTTTGAAGAGGGTCTCTAGAGCCTCTTGTGAGAGTGGATGAGCAGGGGAAGCATCTCTATAGAAATCTTTGAGGGCTTTCTGCAAATATCGCAGGGAAGAACTGGATTCAGACAAAAAGCTGCCTTTTTCTTTTGTGCAATGGAAACAAACCCCACAACAACAGTTCAAGGTTTTCCTTGCTCTTTAGAAGAAGGCTAATGCAAGCTGAACTGAAGACTTTCTGACCTAATGTTCTCTCCTTTGTGCTGGTGCTTGTTATGACCAGCTCGAGCTGGCATCCTGGAGGCGACACGCTGTGGGGCAGGAGGAAAGGGGGCTGCAGACCCCATCGCATCACAGTTTTTGTGGTGGCTCTAACCCCATGGCCAGGCCGAGCACCCGGAGCGGCTCCGATGGGCTCCCTGCTCCGAGCGTCTCTGTCAGGGCCTCAGATAACCTCCCCCAAGTCTTTTAACCAGTGGCTCTATCTATTATTGAGTGAGGAGAGTGGTCTGCTGAGAACAGCTGCCCATGAAATATTTAAGTATTAAAATTTAGCTAAGAGCGTCAGTCAGGTTCAGTCATGCATCCTCGGAGGCAAAATTAAGTGGAGCACACGTCTTTGGAGGAGCGGTGCTGGATGGGCCGGCAGTAGCTTTCCTCTAATCCTGAATCATTTAAAAATCTTCCTTCTCTGAGCTTTTTGGAGAAGGAAAACCCAGCCTTTTAAGCCTGTTTTCCCTGGGTTTTCTTGTTTCCGAGCTTGCTGTGGCTGAGATGGGAATAACCTGCTGTTTTCTCTGTGTCGAGGCCAGGCTGGCAGGGGATGCTGAGCACTACATCTCTGCAGCTGCACTTCATTTTATAGGGCTGGTGGGGAAACTTGGTAGTGAGATGGATTAACACGATGGTCACTGCGCTGCCAGGTGCCTTCTCTACCCCAGAGGAGCCAAAGCATCTCCGGAGCCTGCAGCCACCTTGTTTGATGAGAAAGGAGTCGCAAGAGTCAAAGAAATCTGCTCTGCTTCTCCAGAGGTTGGGCTGAAATGCAAAAGTCTTCGGGTAGACTTGTTTGATCTCTAACTCGGATTTGCTGCCTGTGGTTATACCTAATTTTTTCTGTTTGCCTCTTCATCTTCTCCGCTCTTTGGAGATGCTCTAGTGAAAGCACCAGGTAGAAATAGGTTCCCCATTTCAGCTGAAAGATCCCAGCTCTAAATGGGAATAATTCAGCTGAAGGATGCTGGTTAATCCAGTGCTCCCTAGCTGGAATAAGCCCAGCACAGATGTTGGTGGCACCCCGCAGCCTCACCACTTCCATGTATTTGGACTCGATGATCTGAAAGGTTCCTTCCAACCTCAACCATTCCATTCTTGGCAAGCCGGAGGCTGGACTCGGCACCGCTGGGGCTGTGCAGAGCCGCCGCTGAGGGGTCTTGGGTGATGGCCAAGAGTCAGGGCAGAGCTGTGAAAGCTGGTGCCACGGAGGGATGTTGCAGACCAGCTCTGGTTTCTGTTAGTTGGAGCTTCATGGAGGGGCTGCGTGTGGAGATGCTGGGGGTCTGCGTGTGACGGCTGGTGGGAGGCACCCACGGCACCTTTCTGTGGGTCTGGCTCTGGGAGGTCCCCTTCGGCCATGGAGCAGGGTTCCTGCAGGCTCCTGGTGCAGTCCCACATCTTCTCCTGCGTCCTCCTTGGGTTTCAGAGTGTTGCAATCCCTCTGCGAGTGCCAGGCCTCGCCCAGTAAATAGCCAAATAAATGTTCCCGTGATTGGGGTGGAAACATCCTGTAGCCACTTAGGAAAGAGTGAACTTTATTCCTTGTCAACATTTCTAATGGCACAACCCATCTCTGCAACAGTAGGTAAACACAGCACACGCGGACCTTGTATTTATTCCAGTCAGTGAGAAAAGACGTGTTTCTGTGGCAGGAGGAGAGGAGGTGAAGGATATTGTTGTGTTGTTTTTCCAGCCTGGGAAAGAAAAATAAAATCAAATATCCTGACGTTTCTGGACCCTGCCAGGAAGGGCTGCATTCTGGACACCAGAAAATTTTCAGGTTGGGTAAATCAATCTTTTCAGGCTGGGTAAATCAATCAGATAAGCGTGAGACACCCCAGGGTTGCAGAAGACCCATCTTGTCTTATTGAAGATGCCTCTCCTGGTTCAAAGTCACCTACGTTTCCACCCTTCAAAGTTTACAGCATTTCTTCTGCTTATGGGTTTGAACTCGCGTTCTTCTTCTTATGGGTTTGAATTCTTGAACGCAGGTGGCAGCAGATTTAGGAATTTATCGACATGTTAGATTAGGAAGGGGAGCAGGACGGCGGGGAGGGAGGTCGCATCTCCCTTCCCTTCCCTTCCCCATTTGTAACCAGCCCAAACTGCTCCGGCGGTGTCGGGGCTCAGAGGATGTGCTTTCCAGTCTCCTGAAGTAGCATGTCCAGTAACTAATCAAAAGCTGATTTCCAAGCAGCTATGGAAAGCTGTTACGGGAGCAGTCAGGGACGTGGGACATCCCTGGGGAGAGGCAGTCCCTTCCAATATTTATACGGCAGAAGCCACAAACCTGCCAGCAAGAGTTTTCACGGTCCCGATTTACACAGCTGAAAAATGGTGAATGAACTTTTGTGCCCTGTTAAGGCCTGAAAATGAGCCCAATTAGCTGATACAAAGCGTTAATAGGTCTTTAGCTGCTCAGAGGCAGGCAGCGTAAGGTCAGAGAGGGAAGGCAGGGCTCCACACCCACTCGCAGGCTCAGGGCGAGAGGAGCAGGGCAGAGCGCTGTTTGCTCTGGTGCCTGCAAGGTTTATAGAGGAAACTGCTTCCCTTATTAGCGTTATATTTTTAGTGCGTTTGTTCCTTAATGGTTTTTTCCTTCCCTGACATCCAAGAAAGGGGTGGCTCCCCCTCCCTTCCCACGTCCAGCCATGTTACTCCAGCAAAGCTGGTTCTTGGGCAGTTTCCTCCTCTCTTTTTAGCGCCATTGGGGAGGGGACGTTGATGGTTCTCAAACCCACTGAGGACCTTGTGGCTCTAACCTACGGCCTTGGTTGTTTTCTCCTCCCCAGGGTGGAATGAGCTCCTAATCGCCTCCTTCTCCCACCGCTCCATAGCCGTGAAAGACGGGATCCTCTTAGCCACCGGGCTCCACGTGCACCGGAACAGCGCGCACAGTGCTGGCGTCGGGGCCATCTTCGACAGGTGGGCAGAGGGAGGGATGGATGGATGGGTGGATGGATGGACGGATGGACGGATGGGTGGACAATGGGGAACACATCTCAGGCCACCTTGCCTGGACATCCCCCTCTCTGTCTCCGTTCCTCGCGGTGCACCTCCTCGAGGGGCCGGATGGAGATGCGTTGGCACATGGGCTCATGGAGGAGCTCAGGCTGAAGCGTGTCCATCCCACAGCGTGCGTGGAAACCTCGTGGTCCTTGCTGCAGGCAACAACATTAAATCCCTCCTCTTAAACCTGCAGAAACCAACAGGCCGAAATAGTCGGCGGGAGAAGGCTGCCCAGTGCGAATCAAAGCCTCCTTCATGGGGTCCAGATGCCTTCTAATGTTACGAGGAGGCCACTCCTTTGTTTCTTTTCATCTTTAATTGGACCAAGACGTGATTTTATTTTCGCAATGAAAAAGCACCAAAAATACCCAGCAGGTTCCACATGCGTATCCCGAGGGCTCTTTAATCTTGTGCTTTGGGAAAGTGTTGTAAAGCCAGACTTCCAGCGTGTTTGACCCACAGTGTGGCTCCAGACGCTGCTTAAATGGTCTGCTCGAGACTCATCTTGAGGCGACTTAGTGGAAACCACATCACCTTTGCTGCTTTGCTTTGCAAGGAAATTGTTCTTGGGACCTGGGTGACATCATTTGTTTCCTGTGAGGTCATAAGTGCAAGATCATGACTTCACTGCAGGATCTAACAGGAAAAACTGGGCAATCAGTGGAAAATATTTCAAGACCGACACCTGCAGTAAGAGCAAAGGGAGTAATAAAAATTACCGGCAGAGGAAATTGCTTTTAGATACCTGTTGGGGTTTTTTTTTATATTATTATTTTTTTATTTTTAGGCAGCTTTCTCAGGTGCCAAAGCCTTGCAGTGAATGCACGAAGCCAGTTTTTATGGTCCCTGTTGTATCTCACAGGAACTATTGATGTTCCTAATGAGCTATTTTTGATACAGGAGGAAAATGAGGGCATATCCTCCACTGGTATAAGCGAGCACTATCCCATGACTTCATTGACCGTGCTCCGGAGGAGCTCACTCTGGGTCTGACACCTGGGTGTTTTTTTCATTTCTTTTTAACGCTGACGCCTGTGATTTCTGTGTCCTTTGCAGAGTACTGACAGAACTCGTGTCAAAAATGCGGGACATGCAGATGGACAAGACAGAGCTAGGCTGCCTGCGAGCCATTGTCCTCTTCAACCCCGGTACATGCCATTACCTTCTCTCCTGTCCTCTCCTGGCTCATGCTGCGTCCTTTTGGCTCCGTTTCTTACCTATAAAGCTCCATTGCAAATAACCGAGGGCACCCAACTCCCGAGGACAGGGCAAGAAGGAAGAGAGGCAAGAAGGAAAGTCAAATTAAGTGCTGCAGGTGCATCTGCCACCTTACAAGCGTGTCCTTTGCAGGTCAGGGATGGATCTGGATCCATGCCCAGGGTTGCTCTCCAGGCCTCCCATTCCAAGGGGTGTTTTCCCCTTTGCAGCAGGCAGCATGGTTTCATGGCCCAAAACATTCTCCGTGCAGGGCCCAGCCTTGGCCGGGACTCGGCTGTGATCATCCGAGGAGATGGCAAATGCTGCTTTTGGAGCTGACTCCTGCTCACGGGCTGAGTTCTCAGCTGAGCCTGGGGGGCTTTGGCTTGATCAACGTTACACAATTCTCTGATTTCCAGTTTTACAGCGACTCTGTTCTGGTGCTTGAGGGAGTTGTCCCTGAATAGGAGCAAAAATTAATCTATATATCCTTTAAGACAGAGGTATGGGTTAGAGCAAAGTTAGAGCATGGACATTATTGCCCTCTGTTTCCTGATCTCAACATCCAAGGGCTTTTATTGACTGCGTTCCTGGAAAAGCCCTCTGCAGAGCCTGCAGAGGGTGAAAGGCATGAAACGTGCTCATAAAATACACAAGAACTTCATTTTTTGTCCGCAGCTTGCTTAGTTTTACAGACTCCAGGAGGCTGCTGACTTTTTCCCCCTCTGTCCCCAGCTGCCCAAGGGAAGAAGGTGGTTGAGTGCCGGGGGTTCGGAGAGCAAAGCCCCGCTGCCGCAGGCGATGGGCTGCCAGCCTGCAGATACCTCTGCAGCTCTGTTGGAGGGGGGGTTCCCTAAATTCTGGAGTGGGTCAGTCCAGAGTAAAAGCAGATGGCAGCCGAGGGCAGGCCTCCACATCTGCGGCCACCCCTTCCCCTCCCTGCCCTCCCAGGAGCCTGGTTTGTGCCCAAGCACGGCTCTTTCCCTGGCCTTTCCCACCGAAGGGGCCAGGGAATTTCAGCAGGGTTTATTGCTGTTTCTTGGGTTTGTTTTTCTGCTCGACTTCTTTTTTTTTTTTTTCTTTTTTTTTTTTTATCCCCCCCCCCTTGTAATCACCAGTAATTTATTGTCTGTAATTTGGGATTAGCCGTATATGGTAAAAGAAGGGGAATCTGGAGAGGTTCCCGCGGCGCTGGTGCTTTGGGATATCGATTGCTTGACTGTCCCTTTCACCCTACTAAAAACAGATCCTCGCCGCGTCGCGGGGGACCTGCCAGAGCGGGGGCTTTTTGTTTGGCCCTGCCACAGGGCTTCGTGCCGGAAGGAGAAATCCCACAAGCCCAGGACTTGAGGGGGACATAAACCCTTTCCATGAGGGTCTGTGACCGCTGGAACGAGCCAAAACGGTTGAGGTTGGGGTATAAGATGGAATAAAACAGGTCTGTAGTTACAGGGCAAACCTGTCAGGGCTCGAAGGCTCCCCGGGAGGTGTTAGGTACTGCCCAAATTCCGGGGGTTCGCACCCTGTATCCACACTTGGCCTTGGTCTGGTGGTGCTGGGAGGGATGGAGGGGGCTGAGGGGATGAACAGGGGGGTCTTTGCCTGCCTGCAGACCCTGGAGGTTTTTTGGCTGATGGTCCTTTCATTGCCTTTCAGACTCGAAAGGTCTCTCCAACCCGGCTGAGGTGGAGGCGTTACGGGAGAAGGTGTACGCGTCGCTAGAGGCGTACTGCAAACACAAATACCCCGACCAGCCCGGGAGGTGAGTTGCTGGCTGTGTCCTCTCCTCCTGCAGCCTCCCACCCCCGCAAATCCCCCTGCAAAGGGTGCTGCAGACGGTGCTATGGGTGCTACAGCCCACGATGGGGTCCGAGTGCCGTCCTTGAGGTCGCTGCAGCTTGTGGGTGCTGGGTCCCTTCCATTTAGGGCTCTCTGTTCCCGTGTCTTCTGGGAGCGAACAGTTGCCTGCAAAGTAAAACCACTCGTTTCTACCTGCGTCAGCTCTGAACGTCCTTAGAAAAGCCCCCTGTGAAGTGCAGAGTGGTCTTTATTCCCACAGCAGTACATGCAGCGCAGCCAGGACAAGGTCGGGCAGTACCGGCGGTGCCGAGACCTGAGGAGCCCCGGCTCCTGCGGCCGCAGTGGTGGGATGAGCACATGGGGGAAGGGGTATCGTTTCCCTTTTGGCAACCACGGAGAGCAAACCACAGCGAAAATAAGCCGCACACGGAGTTAATTTCAGTGGCAGATGAGCATCATTGCTGGGAAGTGAAAGCCTCAATTGATGCTCTTCTCTCCCCTCCCCACCTCCCCCGGTCCAGCTGGGAATGGGAGGGGGAATTAGGAATGCTTTCCTGGACCGCTCTGGAGCTGAGTGGGCGCATTTTCCCAGTTACAGCCTGAAGTTGGCAACTGCCAGTTAAGTTACTGACAGTCATTTGAGAAACCAAGCAAAGCGCTGGAAACTGCTGGTGGTGCGTATCGCTGCTGAGGCGTGAATATTGGGAAAAACAGCCCAGGCCACTGGGATTTGCGTCTCACCTGCATTCCCGGTCTTGCGTGTGTGGATGGTTAAAAAAAAAAAAAAAAGGATGCTCTTAGAGCAATGAATGCAGTGGGCAGATCACACCCTCAGAAGCAATATTGGGCGTTTTTCCCCCCTTTGGGTACCAGTGTGCTGGCAGATGAAAAAAGATGTTGTAAAGGGGCTTCTTGGATGTTCATGGTTGGCTTGTGGCGTGGAGAGTTAGGATGAAGGTACCGTTGGGTATGTTTGACTTTGCGGTGAGGAGGGAAGTGAGGGATGCGCAGAGCAGGGGTGGTTACCTCTCCTCCCCAGGGTGGTTTGTTTGGACCCCAGCCTCCAAAAACCGTTATTCAATTGGCGTTCCTAAGCAAATCCAGACCCGGAGCCTGGGCTGTGGCTGTCCTAGTGTTTCAGAGGAGCTCTGCTCCCCTTGGGGCTCACAACGAGCAGCCAGCCATACCTGGCACAGGGAGAGCTGCCTTGGGAATGCTGCCCAGCAGCTCTCCTGGGTTATTCCCGTGGTGGGATGAACTCTTTGCTTCGCACAGGCATCCAGCGTCCGCAGCCGAGTCGTGCTGCCCTCGCGTGCCGCTGCCGCAGGCTGGGATGGGGCTGGGCAGGGGGCTGGCGTGGGGACAGCCCCGCTCTTCATCGACCACAGCACCACGAAGCCGCTGTGCATGACTGAGCAAAGTCGCTGAGCCACCAGAAACATCAGTTCCCCAGGGCTCCACCTCAATGATCAGCGATGTGTAAGGGAGCGTTTTAGGTCCGGTAGCTGCACCGGAGGCGCTGGAGTTTGATCTCTCACTGGCTTTGAATGACATTGGGCTGAGGACCTCCTTGTGTGATCCTCACACCCTCCTTTGGTGACCTTAAAGGTTTTTGCATGCTTAGGGCTGTCCCGAGAGCCGTGACTGGGCATTGCTGACCTTGCTGCATCTCTTGCATGGCGCAGGACAGTGGTGGAATAAGCCCAGGTGGCTCGGGAGGGTTAACTCGTGGGCCGGGAGTCCAGAATTGCACAAGAGCTAAACAAAGCTCTCAAGAGCTCTCTCCATCCTCCTGGTCTCATGGCACAATGCGATCACCATCTGGGGCTGGAAACAAGTTCTTCCTGTGGTTGTTGAGCAAACGCCTGGTCGAGCCCGTGGCGGGCGCCCTCCCCTGCGCGGGGCTGTGGCGAGCGCTTGGCTTCAGCTGCCCTTCGGTGCCGTGACTTCAGCCCAGTCCCCGGCCAGCGAGAGCTCGTGAGCACCATGTAAACACCAAAAGGGAACTTCTCCGCGGCAGCGAGTCGGAGGGAGGCATTCCTAGGAAAAACCCAGCCGTGCTCCCCGTGCCCCAGCCCCTGCTCCTCGGCGGGGCGGGCACGGTGCGTACGTGACACCGAGCAGCCGCGGGGAATCGGGGCTATTTTCTGGCCCCCCCCGCCCCCCCCGCCTCTTTCCCTGCCTCCAGCCGCAGCGCTGGCACGTTGTGCTGCGGGCTGGTTATCTCACAGTTAAACGTATCCGAGGGCTGGAGCCATCATCTGGTTTGGTTTAAAGTGAAACTTCCTGAATGGGATGGTAGGACTGATTTGTTTTTCCTGGCTCTGCTCCCACCCTTCTCGCCAGCTCAGCAGAAAAAAAAAATAAAAAAAAAAAAATATAGAGAGAGAAGTGTGCATGCATGTATAATATCTGTGTGCTTGTGCATGTCTCTCTCTATGTGTGGGTTTTCTAGAGTCCCCTTCTTCCCGGGCTGGTTCCGGCCTTTGCTTATGTTCAAGCCCTGATTGTGCAGCAGTTAAAACAAATAAATGCACTCCCGGCTATTAAAGGGCCTTTTCCCCGTTGTGAGAGCGGGGAGGTGGCATTCCGCAGCGCCTGGGGTTGCTGCCTGCACCCCCGGGACACGGGCAGGAAGGTTGGGGACACCCCGGGTGGCGTCCCGGGATGCTCAGGAGCACCCTGGAAGGAGCCGTTGGCTTTCTCCCAGCTCCGCAGCCTCCTGCCGCCCTCGCAGCCCAACACAGCAGCCTTTCCCCAGCATGGCCGGCCCTTGGGCTCGTCTCCTTCGTCCCAGTCGGCTCCTGCAGCGCTGTCGGCTCTCCCCAGCCCCCCTGGCTCTCCCCTGCCCGCCTGCGCAGCCCTCCTGCCTGTCGGCTCTTGCCGGCATCGAGGGTGCGACCTGACAAGCGTCGGAGAAAGGGCTTTTGTTTGGCTGGGGCTTGTCGGAGCCCCGCGCTGGGGCAGGGAGAAGGGGAGCACCCTGTGTCCTGGCTGATTTGCCGCTCTCCTTCCAGCTTTTGCGTCAAAGCCCTTGTCTCCTTCCATTGGCTTCACCCCCGAGGTGCCTCCAGCCCGGCTGTCAGCTGGGTTTCTGCCGCGCCAGCAGCCCCCGGGGCTCGGCAGCCTGAGCGATGGGAGCGATGGTTGGCGGAGCTGCCTGGGAAGTGCATGGAGCCTTGAGGGAAGGGGCATCGCTGAGCCAAGTGCCAGCTAACCCCACTCAGCATCTGCGCTGCCCCCTGCCCGGCTGCTTGCCCTTTTCCCTGAGCGAAGATCAAGCTGCTGAAGCCGCTTGTGCCGCTGCCTGGGACAGGGCTGGCCCCGCGGTGCCTCCTCACCATGGCTGCGGTGCGGGGACCCCGCCAGCGTCTCGGGGTGCTCGCTGTACGGTATCACACACAACGCGACACGGATGCCCGGAGCCAGTGGTGCACCCCAGTGCAGGGATGGCCTTCCATTTCTTATCTTGCTCTTCCAGCTCAGCTATCAGCAGATGTTTGTTGGGAATTGCCACCGTGGCTGCCTGATCTTCAAGGCTGGGGACATAATTAATGATTTCTCTGCACAGCTCTGGGTGTAGCCCCATGCTTTTGCTAGCAAAATATGTTGCGTTTGACTCCTGAGCAGGAGCGGCCACAGAAGCTGTGGGGGTCAGGGCAGAAGCAGGGCTGTGGTGGGATGTCTGACCGTGTCATGTCTCCTACCCCCAGGTTCGCAAAGCTCCTGCTCCGTCTCCCAGCCCTCCGGTCCATCGGCCTGAAATGCCTGGAGCACCTCTTCTTCTTCAAGCTAATAGGCGACACGCCGATCGACACCTTCTTGATGGAAATGCTGGAAGCGCCCCATCAAATGACTTAGAGAACTGCTGCTGGGTCAGTCCCTCGCCCGGCCGGGGTCTCGTGGGGCCCCTTCCTCCGCTTTCCTCCGCCGCCGCCCCAGCCCGTCCCTCCCTCCTCTCCCCAGCGCTGGAGGCACCGTCTGACCCGGGGCGAGCCCCTGCCGTCCTCGCCTCCTCGTTGCCTTCACCCTTGTCCGTTTTGCTGTCACTGCTGCGTCTCAAGACCTGCTCGCTGGTTCCCTGCGCTAGATGTAGAGAAGTGGGAGCGGAGAGAGCTTGCCACCTGCCGCCCCGGCTCGCACACCTGTCCTGGCCCCCCTGCCGTGCCATGAGTTTCGGGATGAGCCGCCGGACGAGCTTGGCATCACCCCACGTGCGTGATTTCCACAGGGCAGGAGCGGGGCCGGGGCCAGTCC
Source organism: Larus michahellis (assembly GCF_964199755.1). Taxonomy (NCBI): domain Eukaryota; kingdom Metazoa; phylum Chordata; class Aves; order Charadriiformes; family Laridae; genus Larus; species Larus michahellis. The sequence continues at coordinate 12,242,472 of NC_133910.1, read as the reverse complement.
CAGCCCTTGGGGCAGCGGGGTTTGGACAAGCCGAAGGGAGTGGTTGAACTCACCGGATTGCAGCTGGCTATTTTCAGGGGATGGAGTTTTTGAAAAAGAGAAGAGAAGAAAGAAAAAAAAAAAAAGGAAAAAAAAAAAAAGAATTCTATTTTTGGTTCCTAACTATTATTAGTAGTCTCGGTAGTTACTTCGCGGAGGGAGAGGCGGGCTGGAGAGGCGGCCCGGCCCATGCCCCACAAATGAGTCACCCGTGGCTGCGCAGAGCCTTCTCCTTTCAATGAAAAGCAGAGGATTTGGGATCGAGCTTTGTCCCCCCCTTCAAATAACGAGGCAGCCGGTGGCATGGGGGGGCCGGGGTGCCCTCTCTTCCTCTGTGCAGAGGGTCCTGCTGGCGGCAGCACCTGAAAAATCCCCTCTTGCCATCCTGGAGAGCAGCCGGGCATCGCCGCTCTTCCCAAAGATGCCTCTGCGCTCGGTGCGGAGCTGCCCACGCGGACAGGAGCCGGCTGGAGCGCTTGCTTTAAGGCTGCCAGGGACTCAACGTCATCCATCCCCAAGCTCCTGGGGTCTTGCCGGACCCCTGCCCTCAGCCCTGTGCCCAGCAACCCGGCCTGGCCCCACTGGCGAGGCTGGGTCCCGCCGGTCCTGCCAGACCCACACTTTATTTCGAGGGCTGTGGCGTTGGAGCGGCGGGAGATGTCGTGCTGCCAATGGCTCCTTCTCAGTTTTGTGGTCCTGACCTGGTTCGGTAAGGTTGGAGGGGCATTTCCAGCTGGTGGGGTGGGCTTGGCGAAACACCCGCTCCGTGCCTGTATTGCGGGTTCGCAGCAGCCCTGGGTACCGCAGGATTGTCCCCATGGCCACCAGCGCCCGAGCCCTAACCTCGCGCGGGGGGTTCGGCTCGCCCAAGAGGCTGCTCCTGTTGATTCAGCAGCTGCCGTGCAAAACACTGCAAGGCAACAATTAGTGGGAGTGCTTGGCCGGGCTGGTAATTGGGGCTGTTAATTAGTGGTGAAGCAAGAAGAGGGCTCCCCCTCCCCTGAATGTCCTCCATTGGGCAGGGATGCGGGGGTGAAAGGTGGGGGACGTGGGCAGCGCGCCCATCCCCGGCCCATCTGGGATGCCGGGAGCACCAAAAGCACCTTGGCTTTTGCACGGTCCTTCCCTTGAGCCTTGGTGTGACAGCAGGGAGGTGGACAGGACTTGGGGCATTAGGGACACGGTCCCAGGAACATGCCCACACCCCACGGGGAGCGTTTCCCCTTCACCTCCCCATTTCACCTCATCAGGTATCTCCAGAGCCCCACCGAAAAAATGAGTTAGAGGAAAAAAAAAGAGCAGAGCAAGCAGTGAGGGATGTTGGGGAGGGTTTTGTCCCCCCTTGGCAGGACGGACTGTCCCGAAGGCACCGTGGGGTGGGTGCTCAGAGCCAAGAATGAGGTGCCTGCGCTTGGCCGGGGGCCAAGGCTTCCCCACCTCTTTCATGTCTTCTCTGCTTTAAAAACAGGCAAAGTATTAGGTCCCAAAGGTATCTCTTTCTCTTCTTTCTCCCCGTGGGTTGTTGCTGGCTCTTCAGACATCTCCTTTGTGCCTGGAGGGGGATGGAGCAGTGCCCACCAGCTCTGGTTTTTGAGGGGACACAGTTGTCACCCGCCTGTCGTCATCCTGCCTGGCAGCTCGAGTCCCCGGCTCCATCCCCTGCAGTTAACCAGGCCATCTCATTGCTAAATAAATACTCAGGATTTCAGGTCGTAACTTTCCCTTAGGCTGGCCTGAAGTGGCAAATCCACAGAGGCGGGGAAAGTGTTTTGGCTGTGTTTCTCCAGCAGCCTGCATGCCGCCGAAAATATTATTAAACAGCTTCACCCTGCAAGAATTTGCCAAGAAAACTAGGCAAGAGAAATGAAATATGTAAAGGGTGCCAGTAAACACGAGCAGGCTGTTCCTTGCCAGCGTAAGGCTGCCGCAGCCCCGCGGGGGGCTTGCAGGGAGGTGTTAGCCCCCAGCCAGCCGGCACGGAGCTCAGCCCCGAGCCAAACCAGCCCCCGGCAGCCCCCGGCCCGGAAAGGAGCTTGGAGATCGCTTTCCGGAGAGAATGAGGGTGCTTTGTGAAAGAGTTGGTGGATACTGCACTAGAATAAGCCCGCTGTACTTCTCCATTGGGTGGAACCACTGTTTTCCTGATTGATGGCTTGGAAGGGGCTGTTTGGTGATGGGTGCTGAGCTGTCGGTGGCTTGTGAGTGCCCATCCCAGCCCTGGGCACTGCCAGGCTGCTGAGCAGGAGCACCCATCGCATCCCATGTCGTGCCATGCCACGCCACGCCACGCCATGTCATTCCATGCCATGCAATGCCACCCCATCCCATGTCATGTCATGCCGTGCCCTCCCATGTCATGCCATGCCATGCAATGCCATCCCACCTCATGTCATGCCATGCCACACCATGTTATGTCCTGCCATGCCATGCAATGCCACCCTATCCCATGTCATGCCATGCCATCCCATGTCATGCCATGCCATCCCATGTTACGCCATCCAATCCAATCCCATGCCATGCCATCCCATCCCGTCCCGTCCCATCCCATCCCATGTCATGTCATGCCATCCAATCCCATGCCATGCCATCCCATCCCAGTCAGCATTTGACCTGATGGAATGCCATGACCAAGGGGGTGTCCTCAACAAGTAGCGTGGTGCAAAGGGGAAGGCTCTGCAGGCCGGGGGCTCTCGGTCAGGATGCGTGTCTCCATGCCTCAGTTTCCCTGCTGGAGCAGTGCGTGGCCTCGATTCATGTCCCAAGCTGAGGAAGGTTTTGGGGAAAGGCTGAGCGTTGTCCTGGGCTTTCTGTTCTCAGCCGGTGTCGAGGGATTGCCCACATTGCTGTAACTCAACATGGCTCTCTTGCTTTTGGTAGAGCTCTTGTGACTTCCCTGGCAGCCACACCAGGCATTTTGGGTTGTCAGCGAGTCCTGAATGTGTGACCAACCCCCAGAGCCAGGACCCCAGCCCAGCCCACGCCTCCCCCCACCCCCAGCCCAGCCCTCCCCATCAGAAGGAAAAGCTTTTGTGCATCCGGCAACATCTGCCACAGCAGCCTTAAAGCAACGTGCTTTTGCATGAGTTTGAGTCTTTCATTTGTATTCTTTTTCACTTTTGGCTTTTTTTTTTTTTTTTGGTCCTCATCATAATAATTATAAATATACTACATGCTTGTTTGAAGAGATGATACGTGGGTAAAAGAAAAAAAAAGGCACATTATTCTCTAGAGAGGTAGGACTTTCATTTAACCAGATCCTAGTACTCTTGCAAAAATCTGGTTTGATTAGGGTGATCTATTTTTTAATTAATTTTTTTTTTTTTAAATTCCATTTTGTTGGTGGGACAATCTTTAATTTTCTAAAGATAGCACAAACATCAGCTTTTCAGCCACCCGCCTGCCGCCCTGGATGTTCCTCGCTGCCTTCTTGCATGTGCGCGTTTCAACCGAGCCCTAACCCAAACCGAGCCCAATCCAGCACGGACCCCCCCCACCCCGTGAGGATGCGGAGCCTTCCTGAGCATCCATCGGCACCCAAGGGCTGAGCGCCGCCGCCGGGTGGGACCCGCGGGGTGGAGTTACGGGCAAAGGACCATCATCTCCCCAGCACCCATGGGTGGAAGAAGCCCACGCCGACCCCACCGAGCTCACCAGCAGCTTCTCTGCACTTTGGACCCTCCCCGTCCTGGCTGTGTCCCCCCCCTCCAGCCCCCGCCAGCCGTGTCCCCGTGCCCAGCCGTGGCATCGCTGGCTGCGCTCGGCTCCTGGTCGTAAAAAAGGGTTGGAGATGGCGGGACCGTGGCTCAAGAGCTGATGCTGTCCCCATCAGTGCCGAGCGTGCATGAGCTGGTTTAAGTTGATATGTGCGTGTGTATACATGTATGTACTGTAGATATATACACTGTATAAATACCCTCACTCACATATACATATATTATAACCGTAGCAATTACAGACTTTTTGTGGGTTGGTTTTTTTTTTGTTTGTTTTAAGTCGATTCTTTTTTCCTTTTTTTTTCCTTGCTTTTTTTTTTTTTTTTTTTTTTGCTTCATGTAAGCGAGTACATTGTATCTGAAGCCCTTTCCGAATTGGCAGATGCCAAATCTGGATCTTTATTCCTCGAGACAAAGGAAATGCATCTATTTTAAGATGCCTTTTTGTTTTGTTTTTGGTTTTTTTGTTGTTGTTGGTTTTTTTTTTTTTCCTTTTGAGCAGCAGGTGGTTTTGAGTAAAAATAGCTTTAGCAGTTCCCAATACTTAGTGATGGATGCCTTGGCTATGGGATGCATAGCTAAAAAATAAAATACATTAAAATTTAGAATGACAAAAAAAAAAAGAGAAAAGATAAGGAAAAATATCTAAAGCATCAATAAAGTTAAAATCTATTTTTGTACAAATGTAATTTTATCCCTTACATATTCTTGGATGTTTTCTTTCTGGATTGTTTTGTTTCTTCTACAGAGATTGTTATAAACTCTCTCTATTTTTTCTCTCTCTCTCTCTGTAAATGTTCAACCGTAGGGACAGGGATCTGGAGAAGAGGGAGAACCTTTTGACCGTGTTTTAAAGGCTTTATATGAAATCTCTTTTGAAATAATTTTTTTGAATGAACTTTTTATTTTTTCCCCCACTTCCAAAATCTTTTTCGGGGGGGGGAGGGGGGCAGGGGGTGGGAGGGAGCGGGCTGGTCTGGGGGTGTCTTTTGTCACGTATATCCGGCGTTCCCGCAGGTCTGTTTTACTGTGAAATCACTACCGTATATTATTATTCACTTAAAAAAAAAAAGGAAAAAATAATAAAAAAAAAAAGAATTGCTGCTGGAAACGCCAGTATTTTGATGAACAATTGTATTAGAATTGTGAAAAAAAAAAATGAAAAAGAAAAAAAGAAAAAGAAAAAAGGATAAAAAAAAAAAAGAAAATATATGAGCATTTTAAAATATAACCCAGTCCGAGTCCTCTTTTGTTTTTCACTGGTGTGTCTTGAGTTTTTTCCTTCAGGTCCCCCCATGGAAGGGCTGTTCCCACTGGGGGGGTCCCCGTTCCCCCAGAGGGTCTCTGTACCCGGGGGGCCGAGTCTGAGAGTCAATCCAGCCCGGCTGCGGGTGAGGAGCAAGGGCAGAACCAGGGGGGAACCCCATGACTCCGTGAAGGAGAATTTTCCCCTTCCCCTCCCGAATTTCCTTTGAATGAGTTTCAGATCCCTTTGACGTCTCCAGCTGCACTCTGTTAGGGACACCGTCGCCCCCCGGCACGTCCCCCTCCTCCTTGCCTTGGACCAAACATGGGACAAGTGGCCTTTGTGGCCACTGTGGCTGCTGGCATGCTCAGCGTGGCCAGACCCCAGGGGGGACCTGCCAGGTGGGTGCCTGCGGGTCACCCTGGCCTTTCCCTGTGGTGACCGAAGCCACCCTGGGACCACCGCAGGGCTGTGGGCAGGGATGTCCCCGTGCCATTGCGGCACCGGCCAAAGCCCTCCAAGCCCTGCCTGGGGGCTCAGCTTCGGGGGGAGCCCCTGACCCAGGGAAGGACACAGAGGCTGGGCACCACCCTGGTGACCAGAGGTGACAACGGGCTGTTTTCCAGCCACCGTCCCTCCTGGAGTCCCATGGGTGCCTGCGGAGCGGGAGCGTTGCGGGAAGGGAGGTGCTGGAGCCCCGGAGAACGGGAGCCGTTAGCGCTGGCCTTAGCTTAACCTGGGTTTGTTGCCAGGTACAAACAAGATTGAACTTGCTCTTGGGTTTACAGCGGAGATAAATCCTCCCCCGAAGGCTGCAGAGCCAGTCGAATGGAGAAGGAAAATAAGAGTTTCAATTTGGTTAGTGACGATCCGTGTGTTTCTAACTTGGCCGCAATATTTTTTCATTTGGGAAGCCCTGGGAGGAGGCTCGCGGAGGGCAGGGGAAGGGGAACGGGGGATTATCTGCCCCCAGCAGCAACCTGCTGGTCCCCAGCACGGGGCCGATGCCCACTCCCACCCCCAGCCCTGCTTCGGGAGACCCCAGGGGCCGGGCAGCCCCCGCCAGCCGCACTCACCCATCCGATGGCTCCTATTGCAGAGGGTGGTTATGTGTCTCGTTAACCTCCAGGCAGCAGTTTGTGTTTAGAGAGTAAATATTTACCTCCCTTCCTGAGGGTTATTTTCCCCCCCATCTCCCGGGGTGGAGCGTGCTGGGATCCCAGGGACAGCGCTCGCCGGGATGCTCTCCCTCGCACCCCAGGCTGCCCGCTGGCTCGGAAGCCACGCTTTGCTTTGAAAATCGGGCTTGCTTCTCTATTTAAAGATAAGAATAACAGAAAGAAAAGCAAAGCTGTGCTAGCCACTGATTTTTTTTTTTTTTTTTCCTGTGGGTGATTGCAGCTATGTTTGCTGCTGCCCCCTCGGGAAGGCCGGGGGGGCTTTCCCAGGCCCCCAAACCTGGCTCTGGGGAAGGGCTCTGCTCCCCCTCCTCTGCTGCCGGGGAGGGAAGAGGAATTTTGCATCTTGGCCAACTCGTTGCTGTTTCTCCAGCTTCTGCGGGGATCAAAGTGCCTGTTTTGACTCCCCTCCTGATTCCTTGATAACAGAAGATAGTTGTAATGCAATTAAATATCTCACACATGCAATGGCTCGGGGCTTTTGTTGTGTCTCGGGGCTGGGTGTGTGCAGGATTCACCCTTGACTTGTGAGCAGCAGGGGGACATGGAGCTCGGGGATGGCACACACAAAGGGTCCAGAGCTCTCTGGTTTATCAGGAGCCTCCGACTACCAGATTTCCTTAAACCCTGAACTCCTGGGGGTGTGGGACCAGGAGAGGACATTCCTGATCCTCTGGGTTCTTGAAGGGATGCAGAGTGGAAGATGCTGTCTTGGAGGAGTGCAGAGCATGCCTGGCGTGCTCGCTTTTAGAAATGCATCTTGCCTAGTGGCACCAGGCTGGCCACTTAATTTCTTCGCATCCCCAGTGCTGACAGAGATGGAGTGAGGTGTCAGCAGACTGTTTGGAAATCCTTAAGAGAAGGGCTGTGATCCCGGTCCTCTCCGTGCCTTAGTTCTGCAGCGAGGAGGGGCTCTACAAATAAATACAGACAGATGAGCTCTTTCACTGGTGATTTGTCACTTCATAATTGCCAAAGAAAAGCAGGTTAGTTTTCTCCTCCTGACCTCCCTCAAGTAGCCTTTTCACCCCAGCTGGCCCCAGGGCCGGGGTCGGGGTCCCGCCGTGCCCCCACGGTGCAGCCGTCCCCCTGCGCCGGGGCCGCAAAGGGCACCTTGGCCTTCTGCATCACGTTTTCCAAGCCACATTTCCACGGCTCTCCCCATGGCATCACCGAGCCGTACAGACACCCACCCCCAGCGCGTGCCCCAGGGCGCCTCCGCCGCCTCTCCCATCTGGGGGTGAGAATGGGACCAGATGGGAGCACCGGGAGATGGGCGCACAGCCAGCTTGGAGGACGTGGTACAGGTTCAGTCCCTGGTACTAACAAAATGTGGGGTTCCCAGCAGTGGGGACACACCTGAGCACCCAGCTCATCGCCTCCCCAGTGCTCCCCTCTCCATCCCTGGCTCCCCAGGGCGGTGTGGGACCCCCCAGTCCAGGCGTCTCCCTGGTGGGACTCTGGGCTGGAGACCCCGGGGGGGTTCATCTGCAGGGAGCGAGAGGGGGTGAGCGCGGGCGGCTGTGCGCGGGGCAGGGGGCTGAAGCGCAGGGGCTGAGTTTAGCGAAGGCTGCGGGCCAGCAGCTCCCAGGAGCGGGGCTATTCCCCCCGGGGAGGTGGCGGGGGGAGCCGGGCAGTGCCTCGGGCAGCCCCTGGGGTCCGGTGTGACCCGTCCGAGCAAAGAGCAAAGTGCTGCTGCCACCTCCCGACCGGAGCGAGCCCTGCCCGGGCGGGAGGAGCCGAGCGGTGCCCGGGGATCCGCTCCCCCTGCCCGGGTCCCGCTTCCCGCGGGGCTCCCTCTCACCCTTCCCGGGGATCCCGCTCCCCCTGCCCTGTTCCCGCTACCCCCGGGGATCCCGCTCCCCCTGCCCGGGGATCCCGCTCCCCCCGCCCGGTTCCCGCTCCCCCCGGGGATCCCGCTCCCCCTGCCCGGGGATCCCGCTCCCCCCGTCCGGTTCCCGCTCCCCCCGGGGCTCCCGCTCACCCTTCCCGGCTCCCGCTCCCGTTTCCCGGAGCTCCTGCTCCCCCGTCCCCGGGTCGTCCCCCGCCCCCCCCCCCAAGGCAACCCCGGGGCCGGAACGGAACACCCTACAGAAAAATCGTGGTGTTTTCGTTCGTCACCCGCTTTTGACAGCGTCCTGGAAGGCTACAAAGTTCGTGAAGCGAAGGTCTGCCCCCCTCCCGCGCTCCCTGGTGCCATCCATGGACCTCAGGCCTTTCTGTGCCCATCCCTGAAAGATACTTCGCTGACGGTCACCTCCATCTCCTTCCCTCCTCCCTGCCCTGGCTCTGAAATTTCTAAATGTCTTGCTGTGGCCAGTTGGGCCGATCAGCAGCCCACCACCTAAACACGCTGGATTTTAAGTATTTTAACTCATTTTTCCTTCAAAGAGTACAAGCGCCTGCTTTTGCCTCGCGGTATGACAAAGGGTTAACAAAATCCTTGAAGCAAAGTGTTGCCTAAAATGAGTATCTTACATTTCCAAAGAGCCTGAGATCCCAAGGCACAGGCGAGAAATACTAGCCACAAAAATTTTGCATCTCTCTCCCTTACAACACTGGCAGTGAAACCTTGTTTGGCTTTATATGCAAGATTTTCCATACCGTGCTCCAACGCAACTCAATTCCACTAAGCCCACATCTTGTTTTTCTACTGACAAAGTGAGGTATGATTCTTGGCTCAGTGATTTTCTGCTGTGGAAGACTAAATGAAAAGATGCTTTTAAAGCTCATTCACTCAACACTCAACCTAAAACCCAGGGGGAGGGTCAAATGGAAATTCGCTAAAGTTATCAGACGGGCTTTCTGCTGTATTTCTTTTATGGCGGGTATTAGGCTGAAGAAAATTAAATGAAGACACAAGTGTTTGCTAGGATACTGTTAAAGGTAGAACAGCCCGATGAAAAAAACAGCCGAGTCATTTAATTTATTTTCTTATAAAAAGCTTGTGTTTGAGTCATTGTGATTCCTGAGGACACAGCTCTTGGCGTTCATTTTGTCTGGACTTTTTAATTTATAACATAAAAGCACCTTACCTTGTAATAAGTGCGGCCACATCCTTCGCCGCGGTGGGGGCTACCTTGCAGAGCTGGGGAGAACTGGGGAGGGAGAGGAGGGGAGGGAGGGGGAATTGCCCGGCTCAAGGTCGTCTGGCAGCGAGGAGCAGAGCGGGGAGGGTGCTCCCACCCAGCCCCGTCCGCCCGCCGCAGCCTCCCACCACACTGGGCTTTGCTGCTTGTGAACTTTGCGGGTTGGAGCTCGTTCCTGGGGGTCCCTGCCTCCTTTTTGCCCACTCAAGGGGTTGTTTTTTGCTTGTCCTGGTTGTGGTGGGAAAGGAGCAGGGGTACGGCACTGCCGCCGTCACAGGAGGGTGGTGGGGCCCTAAGGACACTGTGCCACCAGGAGGGGCTGGAGGAGCTGGAGGGCTTCATCTCGATGGCAGGGAAGGTGGTCTCCAATGTCCTGGTAGAGCCAGGGAGGGGGCTGTGCTGTGCGCTGCAGACAGAGGACACCTTTGCCGCTGCAGCATCCCACCAGTCCAGCATGAGGGGAAACCCCTTCCTCACCCCTGGGCTGGCAATCAAATGCACTCTCACCACGATGTCCCACAGGAGGAGCAGAGAGCGCTGGCACTGCCCCCTCGCTGGGTCTGTTGCCTCCCATCAGTCACTAGCCAGGGAGCATCATCCCTGTCCCGTCCATCCCTACCCCATTCCTGCCCCATCCCTGCCTCATAACTGCCCCATCCCTGCTCTATCCCTTCCCCGTCCCTACTCCATCCCTGCCCCATCCCTTCCCCATCCCTACTCCATCCCTGCCCCGTCCCTACTCCATCCCTGCCCCATCCCTGCCTCATAACTGCCCCATCCCTGCTCTATCCCTTCCCCATTCCTCCTCCATCCCTGCCCCATCCCTGCTCTATCCCATCCCCATTCCTCCTCCATCCCTGCCCCATCCCTGCTCTATCCTATCCCCATCCCTGCCCCATCCCTGCCCGCACACTGCAGGCAAGCGAGGGGGCCGCGTGGGGCCAGGTTGGGAGGGCTGCTCCTGTGCGTCCATGGCCATCAACATCTGCCTCCCCTCTCAGCTCGCTGCCCGAGCAGACACATCAGGACGTGGGTTCCTGGGCGATCCGAAGACATTACCTAATCCTCTGAAACCGGATCCTCCCGTCAGACTCCGGTTGGATGAGAAAAGCTTGCTCTGGCCTGTCTGTTCCTGCTCCAAAAATGTTTCCCTCCTTATGGCAAAGAACGTGCTGTGCACAATTTCCTGCTATCTGGAGGGTGGAGGTGGGTCCCCAAAGACCCCATGGATTAACCCCTGCCTGGAAGGATCTGGTCTGCATGTGCTGATTAATTTTCTTGTTTCTTTTTAGGGGACAATTGTCTCTGCCATCTTTCTCTGCTGAAAATTCCCACCTCTTCGGCCCTAAGCTCTCTGCCTTGCCCCTTGGAAGAGGCTTGTTGACAGGAGATTCCTTCAAGCCCATCAAAAGCGCCCACCACGAATGTCAGGCTCTGCGTCACGGAGCCAGTACGGCTCAGTTCAGCCAGTTCTTAGCTCTGACCTTACACAGCACTGTGTCCCCAAGGACAAAACAGCCTGTTCCGGTGACAGCAGAGGGAGTGGGGTGGATCTCAGGGGCCAACTTGTGGTAGCGAGCAAGGGATGAGCCCCATGAAACATTCTCCCTGTGTAGAGCCATTTGCACCATCCAGATAGCTGGTGTCTAATATGGGATGCTCCCACACAATAAAAATTTGGAGTGTTGTAAGGGAGAGGGAGAAACAGGACCAACTGTCCAGTGCTTCCTCTGGTGTGTGTCCCTCCTATGTCGCTTGGTCCCTGCAGGGACTGAGGCAGGGGAAGGGCTGGGTGGGATCTAGGAAAGGTCCCTGGCTGGCTTGGTAGGGCGCACGCAGCCCATTTCAGCATCCTTGCTGGGTGCTGGGGACTTCCCGAGCATCTCAGCCTGCTGAGGAGCGGGAGGAAGGTCGGCAGGAGAGACAATTTGTGGCTAGCTATTTGCTGTTGTCACTCCAACCATTTTACCTTAAGAGGCAATAAAGATGAAAGCCAATAATAAGCAGTCAGCCATCATTTGGGGGGGAAAGGCTATAATTTACTCGGCCAGGGCTGCAGGGAGTCCATCTGAGGCTGGGGTTATTGACAGGAAGTCTATATGGTTTGTTTCTTACAGTACTTACGTGCTCTCGGAGCAGTTGAGGGTGACATTTTTAAAATCTAAAAATATACAGCCGGTAGCAAACTTCCAGCGGCATGGAAGGGAGGAGAAGGATTTATGCCCAGAGCGTTTTGAACTTTAAGAAAAGTGCATTTGTAGAAAAGGCGTTAAAGGGCTCACAGGAGGGTCCCCGGGCTGCCGCTGCCTGGGGGTGTCGCTGGGGCTGTTGGGTTTCGGCTGCTGGTGCTTTGCTGAGGGACCTTGTGCAGGGGGAGGCTGTCGCACCTCCATGGGGACGTAAACCGGGAGCGGCGCTGGGGAAGTCAGGGAAGTTTCAGACAGATCAAACGAGGGAACCATGTGCTTTTGTGCAGCCCCGGGTTGTAACGGCTGAACCAGGCTGTGCCTCTACGGAGAGCCCTGGGTGGGGTTTCTGGGCTCTTGAGGAGGATCAGCCCCCGGGCAGATGCCATCCCTGTGAGCAGAGCACACAGCTAATCCTGCTCCGCGGATCTCACCCGCCGCCGTTCTGTAGCGTTTGCTGGACCAGGACAGCCTGTGGCCAAGGGAGAACCCAGCTCTGGTGAGGGCAGACACCTCCTCTTTGACCTGGTCCAGAGGACAGGGCTACCTCACATGTGTCATCCCAATAAACATAGTAGAAACGAGGCTTTTAACCTCAAAGGAAGATGATTTGGATTCTCATTTTCTTCTGCTCAACATAAGCAGTAACCTTGCTAATGACAGCATTTTCACCAGGAGCTTGATCCTATGAATCTGGAGAACTCAACGATTAAGACCTGCCCTAGCCTTTTTCGCAAGGAGCTTCAAATCCAAGCCATCGTCTTGCGGGGGAGGGAGGAGGTGGTTTCAGGAAACACAAGGAGTGACTAATCTCTCTCCTGCCTCTGCCAAGGGAGAACAACCAGCCACACGAGCATCCCCGCTGCTTGCGAGAGCTCTGGGGTGTCAGCAGGGTTATGATTTATGGCAATCAATCCATCATCCTTATTTATAGCCGCAGCTCTATGTGAGATTTCACACATGAAGATTGGCTTGTTCTATGGCCTCGCTCCTGCCAAAATCATCTCTGGGCCTCCTGACCTTCCTGGGGGGCCTTTGCCATGCCCCTGCCATGCCCATGTAGGGAGGTGACGTTCCTACCCCATTCCTACCCACATTCACCTCTTTTTCTCTCCTTATTGCCGGTATCTTTAGAAGCACTTTCTCACAGCCGGAGTTTTTCAGGCCAGTGGAAAGAGGATGAGGACTGCTGAGATGGGAGGGGAGACGGTGGCTTCTGCCCTGCAGCACTGGGCAGAAAGAGGGGGCTCTCCTTCCTAGCAAGAGTGTGAACCGCATGTTTCTTTATTAAAAATGCGATCTTTACCCCTGTGAAATGTTAATCTTGACTATTTAAAATACTTTCCCATTTGCCAGCTGTTGCTGTTTGGGCCCTTTTCCATCCTGCTGGTGTTTTGCTCCTTTGCCCTGGTGCTCCTGGACGTCTCAGCGTCCGCTGGTCCGTGCGGGCTGTCGCTGGTTTCCAGGACCCCAGGATCTCCCAGTCATCTGGGAAACTCTGTTTTCCTCTGGAAGGCAATGGAGGCTTCTAATCCACTTGAAAATGATGAGTCAGATGCAGTTCTGAAGGTTCAGAAGACATGTGGTAAATAAAAGGAATGAGCATATAGGAATGAGCCTGGAAACCCCCTGATCCTCTGGCAGCAGGAGGGAGTGGGGGGCTTGCAGTCACCTGGGGACTGCAATTATATTTTCTCTCTGATTAGCTGGGAACAGGCACACTGGAAGCCCTTTTTGCTGTTGCAATACATGGCGACAGGGAGAGAAAGTGTTGCAGCCGCTGTTTAAACCTGAACCTGCTCCCAGCGGTTCGGTCAGCCCCGTTTCTGCGCCGTGATGAATGGAGCCCAGGGACGTGACGCCGGTAACGGCCAAATCACTTACCTTGAAAATGCAAACCTTATGGAAAGCAAATCAATAATTTCTGGAGCCTGGGTTTTGCTGACACACCGCCCGAGCCCGCAGGAAATAAACCCTTTGTTAATCTTTCTCGAGAGGCACGCAGCCTCCTATAAAAAGCTTCTGAAGTAAGTAACTAATTACAGCCCGCACGAGGCTCCAGTCTGTCACCCCCGACAGCTCTGTGGGAGAAGGGGCTGCGGCGCTGCCGGCCGGGATGATGGACGAGTGCGCACCCGCTCTTGGCTTCGCTGTGAAAGAGGAAGAATTAATGGGCAAATAAATTACAAATCAATTATTAAACCTTAGCGGCGTGCAGGGCCCTGTTCAGCCTGGGTATCAAATATACATTTCTAATTAACTCAGCTACTCTTGTCTAATGTGCTCTGGATGCTACCTACTGCTAGAAATATGAATTTTTGTCACGCGCTCTAGAGTCTTTCACTTCTCCCTTCTTGCCTGCCGAGACGGTTGGGGCTGCAGGTCTGTAAGGAGCATGTTTTAAACACCGGCAGCACCGAGGGGCCCCCGACTTCATGCTGAGACCCAGGACGGCCCTGGGCAAACCGCGCGAGCTGCGACGCAGCTGGGAACAAATCTGACACGTACTAAGTGCTCAGTGTGCCGTGGGGTCTTGTTTGCTTTCCCTGAGCCCCAAATCCCTGATTAAGAGGGAAACCACGGTGCTTTCCTCCCCTCCCTGCTTGCTTGGGACTGTCTGTCGGCACCTGGAGCTATTGCCACGAGAATAACCGCTGCCTGATACCTGCCTGCGATGTCTAGACAGATCCCAGGCCAGAAGTTCTTCCTGGAGTACTAAGAAAATAAAAGAGCTTGGCAGATGGATGGGTGCGCTTACGCGTCCACCTCTGCTATCCTTGGATGAATCATGTCCTCAAGTTATGCCCCCGGATTCAGCGCCATTGCTCCTGGTGAGAGGGGTGAGAAGCCCTCGGGGAACGGGCTGCCACCAGGGAGGGCGATTTTACAGGATTTGGGATGGAACAAAACGCCAGAGTCACTGTAGTGCCAGGCCCCTTTGAAGGAACTAAACCTTTGAGGTATTCATGCACTGTACCGCGGCAATATTTCTGCCGCTCGCTAATCAATTATGATTCTTAGACAAGCTCCCATATGGTGCCTTTATAAATCACTCTCTCCAGTTATCAAGCCTGTCTTATTTGCCTGACATGAGCTATAAGGAGGGTGGTTTTTAGGCTAATGTTGACTCAAGCTCACAGAATGCGATTTATTTATAGAGTTTTATAAAAGTGCTTTAAAAGTCAAAAATCCGGGTCCTAAGGAGCTAAACAAAAGGCTGAAGACTCACTCTGTGGCTTCTGCCTGAGCATCACCATAATAAGCCCTGGTTCCGAGATCTGGCCCGTGAATCCATGTCCCCTGTCACAGCATGGGCAGGTCTGTGGGGCTGAGGGGCAGAACCCTGCTCCAGGGACTTTGGTGGTGGTACCTGCTGCGTCTGCCCCACTGGAGCAGCTCTCCATCACAGCGCTTGGCCCGCAAGGCAGAGAGACCCTGGGGACAGGCAGGGTGACCTGGGTTGGGCAGTGACCTGAAGGGTGAGGACCTGGCAGAGGAGCTGGGCGGAGGGCCAGGACGAAGGGTCTGAGGAGAAAATGGAGTAAAGAGAGGAGCCCTTCGCCTCCCCGGCTGAGTAGAAAACAGCACAAGGTCTTCGGAGCACTGGGTTGCCTCTGATCCTGAGCACAGAGGAGAAAAACAGGGAGTATGGCAAAGCCGTGTCCCCTTGTCACGGGCAGGGACAGTCCGGAGTGGATGTGGGTGCTGGGGTTCATCCAGCAGCGAGACCCGAGCGTTTCCCCGACTGGGCTCCCTCGCACTGACTCACTTGCTCCCCCCAGTGATGCTCAGCATCCCCTGCGTTTGCCTCCACGCATCGCCCTGATCTCCAGGATTTTACCCATCCCGGGATGTTTCCTCCAGCCGGGAGGGAATTCCTTTCTTCCCAGGCCCCCTGCTTCCCTCCAAAAACACTTGTTAAGTTCGGGAACCCTTCTTTCTGGACTCGTCTTCTTTCTGGAGGTGTAAGCCCCCCATTTTTCCAGACCTAAGCAGCCTATGTCCAGGAGCACAATGTGTGATCAGCCTCCTAATCAGCGACTGTCTCTTGCCCCATTATTAATTGGAGGATTCAGGATGTGACACTTTCTTTTATCTAAATTTACGACCTGCGCTGGCTGCAGATTGTACTTATCAGGCTTCTGACTGAGAGCTCGAAAGTTTGGTTTTACCATTCACCTCCCCATAGACATACATCCAATTACCTCCCACCTGCAAGATTTCACAATTTAAGGTGGTTTTTTTTGCCTACAACACCTCTGAACTACACTAAAGCTCTTCATTCTGCTGAGAGGCCAAACATTTTGGGGCCTGGTTCTGCAGAGTTTAGCCCCTCTCCCACAGAGCTTCCGTTCCAGCCCCTGTAATGCTGGGGGTGGGGGGAGCTATTTCCACTCCTGACAGTGTTGAATAAACAGCATTTTTCTTTTTCCCATGGGAAAAAAATCAACCTGAATGGAAAATCCAGCACATCAGCTTGGTGTCATAAGGGAAGGGAACCTCCCTGGGCCTGTTGTGTTGTCATGATTTGTATGATCTGAAGAAGATAAGAGTATGGAAAGCAGTGTTAGGAACCAGAATAAGAAGCCTGTGCTATGGACAGGTTTCTCGGGAAGCTGTCCTTGACCAGTTTTGTTTCCTAGTGTGAACAAGTTAGAGCTTGCACCCATTGCAAAGCAGTTTTGGGGAGGACTGGAGGAAGCCTGTGCCTTGCTAACACAAGGGCAAGTTTATGCGAGGAAGCAAAGCTTTTTCTTTTTTTTTTTTTTTAATCAAGATCAGAGGAGACAAAAGAACTCTTAACTCATGCTCTGCTCTGGCATTGCACGGTGTAAACCAGCTGTGACGGAGCTTTGGTTTGCCAACCGGTGGGACTTGGGGTTACTGGGAAGGCCCCAGTGTGCGCCCCTGGGTGAGCCCCGGGGTTTAGGGCCTGTTGCCGGGGTCGGGGTCGGGCCAGGGCAGGGGCTGGGATCGGGAACCGGGAACCGGGGCCGGGATCGGGTCGGACCCGCAGGCGGGATGCGATGGTGCCAGTGCAGCTCCCCGCGGTGCCCACCAGGTGGCGCCCTCGCACTGCGCATCCCCGGCCGCCGCCCCCCCCATTGGCTGCGCCGGATCGTCGCCATGGCAACGTGCTGGCAACTGGTCCAGCGACCCCCCGCTCCATCCCTCCATCCCCCCCATCGCCTGGGTCTCCCAAAAACTCTCTCTTTTCCCCTCTTCCCTCCCCGGACCCTGCTCCGCTGGACCAGCAGCGGCGGCGAGGCCCCCACGCATGGCTGTGTGAGAGCGTGCCCTGAGCGGGAGGACAGCGGGGGCGAAACAGGGTGAAACCGCTGCCAAACCCAAGTCACACTGTAACACAGGGAGGGTTGTGCAAGGCTGAACGCTTTGCTAATGCTGCCTCTGTGGCTCTGCCGCTCCCAGACTTGAATACCAGACCTGTTCTCTCTTTCTTTCCTTCCCACTCTATCCCCTTTTTCTTTCCTTTCCCACTGTCTGCCCTCCCGAGCTGCTCTGCTGGCAGATGTTCCGTGGTGTGTCGACTGAGATGCCCATTTTGAGGGTCAGTTGTGCTGAATTCTCCATGGAAGGACACTGTGGCTCTAGTGAATGTGGACAGTGATGCAGACAGCCAGACGTTGGTGTGGAGCTGGGCAGTGGCCTGCGATAGTAGCATCTGGTTGGCCTAGGCTGCGAAGCAAAAGTACAGACTATCTAGAAACTCAAGATAATCTTTTAGAGGCCAAATTTCCTTTTCTTACTCTGGCTTCTCCAGCCAGGTCTCATTCTTGCCCTGGGTGGAGCTAGATTTCTGTTCCACTGGGAATGGTAAACTGTGTGCTGAGGGTAGAGAAGGCGCTTCAGACGCTGCCTGTGGGATGAAGCAGGAGCCCTCCCAGGCCTTGGCTCTGCACAAATGAGATGTGTTCCCATGCAGATTGCATTTAACCCTTTTTGTGCCGGCCCTGGGGTGAATCTTGCACAACTCAACAGCCCTTCAGCCTGCTACCTGTTCTGAGCAGGAAGACAGGATGGATTGCACTCTCTGTTGTTTCTGAAACAGCTCAGCAATAGACCTAGGGGGCTACAGCTATGGTTCCTCCCTCCTCTCCAGCAAGGGCAGAACATCTGGAATGGGTTCAGATGAGCTGTATTTGCACTCCCAACAGGAGGCTGGAAACCACCCCCTCACTATTAGGAGTCTGTTGCTGGATGTGACTTAATTTTGAGGTCTTTAAGTTGATTCAGAGATGAGTTTGACCCAGACTCTCGACAATTCTTGGCTGACTGCATCCCTTCCCACCCCCTCATGCTACTAGTTCTGAGGGTTCTCTAGGCCCTAGGAAGTGCTTGATTCATTTCTGGTGAACTGTACCTGTCTCATTCCGTAACATCTGTGCCTGGCCCACCGGTCAAGGGGTGTCATCGTGGCGGTCTCCTGGGGCTGCAAGCACCCTGTGTGCCGCGGGGGAATGATGCTGAGGCCACTGCTGCATCCTGTGCTCTGCCAGCTCAAAGGGAAGGTCATTCCTGCAGCATGGGGCCACCCTCACTTTCTTACAGCCGCTACAAAACCGCGGGAAAGCACTGCAGGTGGGATTTCTGTCACTGTTGGGAAGGGAGGGAAGGCTGGTCAGGCTACCGCAGCCAGTGCTCCTTGCCCTCCCCTCCTCGGCTCTGAGCTCACCCCTTGCCGCCTCCTCCTGTGGGCACTGTGGCTTCTCCTCCCATGGCAGGGCAGGGAAAGGCCCGGCTTGGGGTTAGCACAGCCTGCCCCACTGATGGGGTTTATCCCTGATGCCCTGGGACCACAGCTTTTCTGGTCCCAGCACAGCAGGGGTTGTGGAGGGAGAAAGAGGCATTTTCAGCAGGGTGTGACTCCTTCTTCCCTTTCCCCAAGGAAAGGGAGCTCGGCGGAGAGAAGGCAGGGTTTCAGGCACCTCCTTTGGAGTTTGCGCCACCCTCCTCCAAGCCAGCCCAGTAAATTACAGCCCTAATTGAAACCATGCCTAGGCTGTGCTGGCCTGAATCGTGGGGTGAGCATTTCTGCTTGTAGTGAGGCTGTTTGCAGGGACAGAGGTGCTCCTCCAGTGTCTTTCTGCACGGCTCTCTCTCTAACAAGCCATTTGGCACTCCAGCACAGTCATAAATTTTTACCCTCCACCAGAGGTGAGGGTCAGTGGGGTTGGATGCCTCCAGAGCTTGGGAGCCCTTAAAAACTGATGCCAATGCCTGATGTAAGGCTGTCTGGGTGCCAACTCACCTCCCAAGCCCAGGGTCTGCGGCTGGGTGGAAGTACGCCCACAAAGGCATTAACAACCCATAGAAAGGGTGGATCATCAAAGTCCTGAACGTGCCCAGAGCTCAGGAAGGAGCTGGCGAAGGCTCAGTCAGGAGCCACCACTGTGATATGGGGTGACGGGCAGGTGAGGAGCCTGGTCTGAGTTGTAGGGCCGCAAGAAGTCCTGCGTGGCTCTGGGCTTTCCCTGAATGTGGAGTCTGAGTGTGCCCGGGGCATATGTTGATGGTCACCACCCCTTGCTGAGCTCAGGACTTTTACGGGGTTCCCAACCTGGGCTGTGGAGTGATGGAGAGGCTGGGCCGGCTCCCAGTGGGATTGGGATGGGATGGGATGGGATGGGAGAGCAGGGTCCAGCCTCAGGCCCCCAGGCAGCAAGGTCGCTGTGTCCCAGCAGCCGGGGAGCCACCGGGCTGCTCTGAACGAAGGCTGCGGCTTTCACCGCTCCCCTCCTTTGGCCGGGGAGCTCTCGCTGCCACGTGGCCTTTTCCACTACAGCACCCTCCTCTCCGCCTTGCTTTGCTTCTTGCTCTTTTTCTTTTTTTCCTCAGGAAACATCTGGAAGCTGAGTGAGAAACATTAAAAGGGGGGGAAAAAAAAAAAAGAAAAAGAAAAGAAAAGGAAAAAAGCAAGGGGGAGGGGATCTTGGGAACACCATATGATTTCACTTTCCTAAGACAACTGCAATTATGCCTTTGAGGCTTTACCAGTCACTGTAGATTCAAACCATGTTGGATGATGTAAGTGGGAAAATATGAAGGGCCTACTGGCTGCTTAAAAAAAAAACCTAAAAAAAAAAACCCCAAAAAAAAACCAAAAAAAAAGAGAGAGATCGGTTTCTGGCCTTTTATTTAACATTATGAATCAGAAGAAGAGGACTGTCCAGACGGGCTTTTTCTTTCTTGCTTTCCTAGCCTTGGTTGTGCCTTGCTGATCCCTTGGGAGAGGGGGAAACGCCTCCCTGTGTCTATCCGAACGAACCTCCTCTGTCCTGCACGTCTGCCCCTGCCCTGAGTCCCGAAATCCCCACGGACAGAGCTGGGGCTGGATTGCTCCCAGCCAGGACACGTCCCCAGCTGGGCTTTTCTTGCTTGCACTGAAAAGGGACTGTTTACTTTTCGGAAGCCCAGCTGGTGAATGGGGTAAGCAGGAGCTGTTGGTCCCAGTTTAGTAACCATGAGACTCCTGTTTTCAGGCAATTTCCAGCTATCTTTGCCCATTTGACACTGCCTCCTGGGTCAGTCTGGGGAGGTTTGGATGAGGTGTCTCCGTGTGGAGCCTGGAGCCCAGCGCTGGGACAGAGACACTTAAAAGGATAAAGATGTTGCTGTCAGATTTAACGGACTTTCCATTGGAAAAAGCAGGAGAGATGGGCTTTCAGCTGATAGGGGTTAAACTGTCATAAAACAGGCTTGGGAATAATGGAAAAATTTCCCCTGCCCCTAGTTCCCATGGGAAGAAATCAGGTGTGCAAACGGGGAGGGGAAATCCTGTGCCAAAAGAAGTTGCCCAGAGCCACCATTGCTGATGCTGGAGGAGCCAGCGACTGAGCAGAGTTGTTAGAAAAACGTGCGAGTCTCTCCTCGGCTGCAAATAAAGAAGGAATTCAGGTTTCTCACGTTTTCCCTTCATTTTTTTTTTTTTTAATGAAGAGCTCCGGATCACAGCATGTCTGATTACGCAGCTGATGTGAGGACATGTCAGCTACTCGCTTTCATTAACGAAAGCTTGGATGGTTCGGGGTTTCCTGGAGCAGCAGCTTTGGAGCGAGCCACCGCTGGGCATCGCTCGCAGGGCAGGATCAGGGCCGTCACCCCGGTGCAAGGTGCCCGTCAGCCTTTGGGGTGATGCTGGGGTCCCTTCTCCCCGCAGGTCATGGCTCGGGTGGACATCTCTGCCTTCAACACCGAGGAGGACACAGGCGCTGCTGCAGCTTCCACATATGTCTCTTTTTAAAGGAGGGGGGGGTGTGTTTGCTCATCAGACATAAGGGCAGAGGAGATTCTCCAGGAGTTTTGGCTGAAAAAAAGGTTTCAGCCTTTAAAAAGATTGTTTCCTAATCTTTTGGCTGCTGAAGCGCGGAAAACATTGGTGCTCAGCTGGCATTTCTGAGCTCACCATCGCTGAAGACACAGACCCGGATTCTTTCAGTACAAACCCAGGGTTGCTTGAAGGAAAACATCCAATGCAAAAACTTGAGTTTCCTCAGTTTGTCGGGAGAAGTAATAAAAACCCTAAAATCAAATGCAGGGGAAGCCCTGCCCTGCCCGGGTGGAAACACCGAAGTGAGTGAACTCCTGGTTGCACGAGTGGGACAGAGCGTGGCCTCGCGGGCACAGAACAGGGCAGCGGGTGGCTGTGGTGGCCCCAGAGATGGTCCCCAACATCCCCGTGTCCCAGTCAGGCCTGGCCCAAGCCGCTGGGCTGTGTGGCCGGGGTTTTTGAAGGAGCCCCGAGCAGGGCAGGAGTGATGGGGGATGCCCTACACCCTCTCTTTACCGCAGATCTCCCTTGCAGAAGATGCATGGCGGCAAAATGCCCTGCTTGCGCTGCCTTCCCTTCTCCTCCCCGTCACTGAAGGGATGGAAAAATTCATCCAGCTTGAGTAAAAACTCCCCACGGATCGGCCTTGTCTGAAGCCTGCCTGGTGCTTGCCTGTCCTGCCTGGGGACCCCCACCCTGTGGTGCCTGGGGGGGCCCTTGCCAGCCTGGTGCTCTGGGCTGGGGTCAGAAACAGCCCATCAGCTCGGGTACAGGAAGGTTTTGCCGT
Source organism: Larus michahellis (assembly GCF_964199755.1). NCBI lineage: Eukaryota > Metazoa > Chordata > Aves > Charadriiformes > Laridae > Larus > Larus michahellis. The sequence continues at coordinate 12,220,945 of NC_133910.1, read as the reverse complement.
GGATTACCCCTCCTGGGGCTTTCCTGGCATCCCTCCATCACCTTGTAACCATTTTTTATTTTTTTTTTGCATTGCAGTTTAAAACAACAGAGAGATCCCGGCAGAGCTTTGGCCATGTGGAGGGAATTGGTGATAAATCCAAGGAGTTCACAAAAGCCAGGGATCGGAGGGAGCCCCGGGGACCACAGCCCAGCCAGGGATTGTCAGCCCTCCTCCCCACCTCCATCACCAAAATTCCTGGCCATCCAACCCAGAAGCCAGTTCTTTGCCGCCTTGATGTAGCCCTGAGCACAATGGGGGGGATGACAGCCCCCCAGGGGACCATGTGCTCCTTTCTGCGGGTCCTGGGCATCCCCGGGGGCAGAGAAGGAGGCCACGAGTGGGTTTTTGTTGTCTCCAGGAGGGCTCATGGCAGACATCACCCTGCCCTTGCCAGCCACACACATCTTCATCGCACGTCACCAGAGTGACCCCATAAAGAGCTTATGGTCTGAATGGACAGGAAGAAGTAAGTGTTATTACTTCAGCTTTTTTGGACGGAGAATGAAAGTGGAAGAATTAAATGACTTGCCCAAGGTCAGTCAGGGAAACTGTCAGCGATCCTGGGAAAGGGGCCAGATTTTCTGAGCTTCTCGGTGCTCCAGATGCCCCCGAGGCCGCAGGGCACATCCCGGGCACTGGGAGCAGCAAGGCTCGGGGCTGGGCTCCTCTCCCCCTCCTCTGGGATCCTGGGGACCCTGTGGCGATGGCCATGTTGTGAACCGGGCTGAGGTTTGCTTTGTGGTTTGCTCTCTGGCCGTGGGGACAAGCGGCATGGGACATTGGGACATCTCCCTGGAGCTGGGTGCATCCTCCACGCAGCCCGGTCCCCGGCGTTGTCTGGGGGACCATGACTTGTCCTGGGGCAAAGCTGTGCCAGGGGCTGTGCAGGAGTGCTCAAGCCCATCCCCTGGCCCTGTTCAACCGCAGCAGGTAAAGCAGAACCTGGTGGTCCCCATCTCCTCCAGCCTGCCATGACACCAGCGCCCTTGCTCCTGCTCGGCTCCCGCAGCCGTGTCTCCCTGCGTGCTGGGGCTGCGCGGGGTGCAGGGTGCCTCTGGGTGCGAGGAAAGGAAGCAGTGATGGGAGCACCCCAAGGTGGGACTCGACCTCTGCTTTCTGGCGTCTGTGCTTGCGGGGGTTTGGTGTCACCGTGACTCAGCCTTCGGCCTTGGCTGCCTGCGGCCAGCGCCCACGCCGGGCTGCGGGAGCTTCTTCCTGGCTCGCGGGGGTGGCTCCGAGCCTGGGAAAGCTCCTGGCTTGATTAAGAGCTTCCTGAGCTGAAGCACAACGAGCTCTTGGGTTCCTCTCTGAGAGTCGATTCTTAGTAAAACCTGGAGTAGCCAAAGATGGGGGAGATCAAAGCAAAGCGAACACAACTGCGCTGCTCTCTGCAAAGATCAGCTCTAGCCTGATTTCCCCAGGGCTTAAAGATGCTGGTTCCCCAGCTTCCCAAAGCATCACCCTCCAGGGATTTATCCTGCGGGAGACTTTGTACAGCTCCCTGTTTACCAGAGAAAGATCTGTTTGCAGATTAAAGTTTCCTCGCATCTACACGAAAAAACAGTGTATGAGATGGGGGTGGGTCTAGGAAGGGACGTCCCTCTGGGTGACGCTGGGAAATCTTCCCGGTTTTCTTCCAGCAGTGGGGATTGTATTTCACAGTCACAAAGTGGAGATGAAGGGAGGAGGAAAGCTCATCCCGTCCTCAGCCTCGTAAGGGTGGGGAGCCAGTGTAGCCATGGCGGGACCTGAGATCCCCCAGTACCCCTGTGTGTGCTGGTGGCTGGCAGGAAAGGAGGCTTTGGGCAGTCTCCAGGCACCTGGAATAGCTGGAGGGCTGGATCACTGGAGTAAAAGGCTGTTTCCCACCCTTGGATGTCACTTTTGCTTGGCAAATGGCCGGGCACCAAAGCTTGTCCCCATGTTCCCAGCACAAGCCGTGTTTGGAGAACTGGGATTTTGCTTCGGCCCCTTATGGAGTCTGGATCCAGCCGCAAACCTTGGATTCAGAGCCCGGCTTGGGGCCCTGCTGCAGCTCCCGGGGAGCGGGGAGGCAGGGGCTCGGCTGCGGGAAAGGGGTGCGAGGGGAGCCGGCAGCGCCCACCCCGTCCCCGACATCCCCCGTGCTCGGGGACACGCAGCCACGCAGCCTGTCTGCAGGCAATCAAACAGCAGCCGTTAATCTGCAGGCATTTAAAATGCGCAGCCTCTCCTCCCTTCTGAACCTCAACAAAGCCCAGGGAGGCTGAATGCTCCCTGCCCAGGCCCCAGGCAATCCTTCTGCGCGGAGCAGTGGCCCGTGGACGTGCAGACATCGGTCCAGGCGTGGGCTGAGCTCTTGCCTTGAGTTCTCCTCCCATCGAGGTGCAGCTTGAAAGGCCGAGGGGAACTCACTGGAGTGAAGCTTTAGCCTGTGGAAATCTCCACGCTGCATCTTCATCTCACACCCAGCTAAATCTTAATTAGGATGGTGATTACAGCGGTGAATATCATTTGCTTAGTTTTCTGCTATTGCGCTAAGATAAGGTCGAAGTCCCTTTGGGATGAACACTGAGTTTCTGGAATTGCTGACCTCAAAGTTCTTGCAGTCAAGAGAGGCAACGAGTAAAGAGGATGCACAGGAAGAAGCAGCGACTTTTCCAGGGATGCCAAAGCCCTGGGTTTGCTTTTTCTCTGTCCTGACTCTGCAATTTGTTGCACATTTAATCACTTCGCTTGGGAGTTCTGCAGAGTGCCTGCCTCCTTCTCCAATGCGATCACTTGAAATGGAGCGTGAAATTCTACAGAGCCTGGCTCTTCCCTGCCGCCGGTGGCAAACAGCAAAGCAAGGCAGCCCGAGCCCCGCCAGCCTGGCCGGAGCTGCTTTCCCTGAGCCCCGAAGCGTGCCATGATGGCAGACGAGGGCCAGGACTGCACTGAAACCTCACTCAAGCCAATGCAAATCTTCCGCTCGCTCCAGCAGCTTTGGTGAGGCTTGTTCTGAGGGAACGGGATTTTTGCTGCTTTTATGGGTCACCAAAGCCAAAAGCTCATTTCCACACACGCTGGAAACAACAGAACACAAATATTCCTGGAAAGCAAATACATAAAGACTGCAAATATGGACGCTTTAACAGTTGTAGTTGGATTTAAGCAAAGGCCCACGCAAAAGCCTCTCCGAGGGAGGGATGAGGGGGGTGTCCTTGGGATGGTGAACCAAGCCCTGTGCAGGCTCTGGGTCCCTCCTGCTCCAGGAGCAATAACATCTCCGGAGGGGCAGGATGAGTGCGGCAGCTGGGAGGGGTTGAGTTCAAACCCGCCGGGACTCATTCTGCAGAGCCATCAACAGAAGGAGAAGAAATAGAGTCCATGGGTCCCCAGACGTGACATGTCCTTGCAGCACAATGTTGCCCTTGTCTTTGCTTTGAGCTTTCAAGGTGGCCGTGCTCGGTGAAAGCCCCGTTTATCCATGCCGTCCGTGCAGCTGTCCTGTGTATATATATGTGTTTTTACTAGTCTGACCTTTTCAAGCTGCTAACCCTGTCCATGGGGTGACGTCTCGAACCCTTTACAAGATTCTTTGGTGGTGGCTGTAAATAGCAGCTCCTGACATGTTTGTGGAGATGCAGGTTAGGCCTTTTGATAATACGCCATAAACAACCTGCACGCGATGCTCTCAGCATCCTGAAAGGGTTTGCTGGCTTTTTGCAAATTCTTAAGGGGAGGCAGGAGCGCAAATAAGAATTCAAGTGTTTACAGCCGATGGGGCCTCACAGCCAGCCTCCCCCAGCCCCTCTTTGCAAGGGATTCTCCTGTCCAAACACTCTTTGTGTCACACAGATGCATACACACGGCCCTGAAAAGTTATTTAGGGATGTGTGTCACACCACTTCCCATCAGCTGGGTATTGAGTAGGAGACACCCACCCCCCCAAACCCTCTCCCAACACTCGCCTTTGCTTTCCTAATCACCATATGAAGAAAATATTATTCCTTTACTGCTATTCTTTACACAGGCTATTACCCTCCGCTATTTCAGCTCATGTTACAGCTCCAGCCTCACTGCTTGAAGCCAAGACTAATCCTAAATCATGAATGGATATTAGGCAGGTAGGGTGAAGGCGAGGGCACCGCACAACATGCCTGGCTGTACTCCCTGGGATGGCGGAGGAGCCCTGGCAGGGCTGGGAGCCGGCGCCGCCGGTCCCCATCAGCCACGTCCCCTCTGCTACCTCTGTGCTGCCTCTTCCTCCTCCTCCTCCTCCTCCTCCTCCATCCACTCCCACCAGCGCCTCCTCCCCGGGCGGTCCCTCGGGGCTGCAGTCCCAGCAGAGCACCCACTGGTGCCTTGTAGCTTAGGGCATTTGGCTCTAGAAGTGCTTTAAAGTGCTGAACTCCCCCCCCCTTTTTTTTTTTAACCCAATTAAAACATTCATTCAAGGACTTCAGGACTCAGCTTACAGCAATTAATTCATTTCCGTGTCCCCAGGCACATCTTGCTCAGTCGCTCAGGCGAAATCAGGAGAAGTATTTCAGTTTCTATCTAACCCCACGACTTCAGCTGTCCCTTTGGTGGCTGGGAACTGAGCCTAGACATGAAATAATGAACTAAAATCCTTGGATGCGTTGACCAAAGAAAACAAGCTGTCAAATAGAAATATTCCCTTGCTTCTTCTCGAGGCGTACCGAATCTCCTTCCCATCTGTAGGTATCGTTATGTCGGGGCGGCGGCATAAGTAACTCAGCACGAAATTGTCAGCGACAGCATGTGATACTGTTTGTAGAGCATAAATCAGTCTGGGAAATGAGGAGCCCGATCTTCTTTTTTTCCAGGTTTGCTCAGCGTTTTATACCTCCGCGGGGATGTTATGAAGGAGATTTTTTGGCAGATTAAACCCAAGTCCAACGTTTGTCGTTAGGGCCTTAATTATGTTCCTTCTTCTTCGTGCCGTTTGCGTTAGGCCGTAATATCTCCCTCTCCTGAGCTCCAGCGAACCCCAACAGAGTCAGTGACTCCACTTAAGCATGAAAATGCCGGTGGGGAGGTTGAAGCTCCCCAGGTTTGCCGGCTTTTAGCTCTTGGCTCAGCCTGGAGAATGAAAGCAGCCAGGGCAATTCCGTTGCCTCTTTCGCACGGGTTTCCCACCACGGCTGTGCTGAAGCTCCTGCCTCCCCAGCGCCAGTAAACGGGATGGAGGATAACGTAGCAAATTGGGCAGAGATTTCCGGGCGTATGAAGACTGAAGAATGGTTTTGAAAGGGCAGCTTTGTGCGGAGCCCCCCTGCAAATGCAGGGGGTCGCTGGCCTTCACGTCTGAAGTCTCCAGGAGTGGCCCAAGCTCAGCCACCTCCGTGCTGCAGCTCTCACAGCCCGATGCGGTCAATACCATCTCTCTGAAGCAGAGAGAATCTTCCCAATTACTCTCTAATCCCGTTTAAAGATGACCTGAACTACCAAGCCCTCTACCGAACGCTCAGCGAAATGAGAAGAGGATGTCTCCATTCTCCGTCTGGGGTAATGCAGAGAGGAAATGTTTGAAGCTGTCCGATACTTGCCGGCAAATACGTGTTTCCAAGTCCTGTTGGAATAAATCAGGTCAAATCTTACCACCAAGCGGCATCTGGGTACGACGATAATGGCACTATCAGGCTGGCGTGCACGCTGTTCTCCGTGCCTGGGTCTCTAAAGGCTCGCTTTGCCTCCTCGTGCTTTGGCATTGCTAGTTTGAGGGTCCAGGTCTTCATCCAGCTTTACCCCCAGCCTTCCTGCCTCTCTTCCTTTCCAAAAAGCAAACCAGGGCTGATGACCGTGTTTCTCGGAGCTTGCACACCACCCATGCTTTAGGAGCGGTTCAGACCGCACAGCCGAGGCCGTGAATTCTCCAGCAAAACAACAATTAGTACAAATTTTCCTAGACAGCTGCTCCCGTCTGCTCTGCGGGTTATTTGTGTTTGTTTAGTGCGGATAGCAGGTTTTCTGCTGAACTCACACTGTTTCTTGCAGTTGAGTTTGACAGAGTGAGATGGGCCATTTAATTTAAGCCAGTTCCTCTTTTTTTTTTTTTTTTGCAAAGAGCCTAGCCGGGAGTTTTAATTTTGACTGCACGATAATGCTGCATAGACGAAACCTCTGAGGAGACACAAGCGTTAGAAACGTCTCAGCTGCTTGGCTGATGAGCTGTAGAAACGGAATGAGCTTTTCACACAGCTTTGCGTTCAGCGCAATCATTGCATTTCATTTTTGTGTGGTTTTGCTAAAAGGTACAGGTTTCCCCCAGCCGCACGGGGAACAAGCTCCCCCTTTCTTCCCTGCTCTCTCCTGCTCTGGTTGCAAGTTCAGCTGCGGATGCCGAGCTGTCACCGGAGCCGCGACGGCGTTTCTGGGATGGTTTGGGTTTGGAGGGAAGAAGGTGCCTTCGGGAAGGTGGTCTCTGCGGGAGCCCTCGCCCCAGCCTTGCAGATGCGGGTCAGGGTTTAGCGGTGGATCGCTAGGGCTAAAGGAACACCTGCTGGAAGCAGCGAACACAGCCAAGGCAGGACTAACTGATGGACAGAGAGCCACTCAAACAGGCTGCAAATGAGACCTGCTCTTTGCAAAGGTTGGGCAAGGAAATCTCTGCTCTGCAGGAATGGTATTTCACATGCTCCCTGAAGAGCACCATTTGCTGCGAGGGGCCAAAGGCAGGGGAAACTCAGGGCACTTGTTAGAGTCCTCCTGAAATCTGCAGTGGGGCAAAGATACCGCCCCATCTTCTGCACCCCGGTCCTGCTGACCCTCCCTGGCGAGAGATTGAAATGCCTTTGGGGAACTTCAATGCAAAGTGTCCCCCTCCTCCGGGAGAAAAAGGTCCTCGCAGCTCGTGCCTCATCTCTTGCCACTCCCCGGTGCCCCCCCTTCCCTGGGAGCAGTGAAGCGCCCGTGGGACTCCCTCATGCACCCCCTTACGGGCAGCTCTAAAGCCCCGTTGTGGCAGGCCGAGGGGAAGGGGACAGATGGCATTTAGGGGAAGAGCGCTGGGTGCTGGGAGGGTAAAACCCCCAAGAGCTGCAGCACGGAGCGCATTAGAAAGCCAGAAGGAAGGTGGTCATTGATCTATTACTTTTATTAATAAAGAAAGTGATTGTCTGACCAGGCAGCAGAAGTATCTCAGTATATAGAATCATAGAATCTTCATGGTTGGAAAGACCTTTGAGATAGTCAAGTCCAACCATACACACACCCCAAAAAAAAACCAAACAAAAAAAACCCCAACCAAAAAAACCCATATCCTTGACAAATCAGGGTTGCGAGAGCTGACTTTTATGCGGCATTAATGTTAACGCTCTCTCAGGCATTTCTTCATTCATTGCCGTTCCCACAAGATCAGCTCATTTATTGCCAAACACCTGGCTGCTAGGACGCCTGCCTCGTGGCTTTGAAACCCGCTTTCCCCGCTGAAGTGTGGGTTACTCCTTCCAGCCGAGCAGCCCAGAGGGATGGAGAGCTGCTGTGCGGGGCCAGCGTGGCCGTGGTGGGGAGGAGCAGGCAGGATGGCAGCTCTGCCAGGGGCTGCACACCCCCTTACACCGCCCCCCCTCCCCAGTAACACTGGGGAGAAAGCAGGTACGTGGGGGAGCGCAGGGCCTGATCCATTCTTGCTAGCAGAACCGCCTTCGTGTGAGAGGAACCCCAAAGCAGGGCACAAAACACAGTTATGGCCCTCAAACGTGTGCATGCAAAGAAGTGGGGAAACGTGGGCACTGTTCAACTCGGAAATAAGGAGGTTATGCAGGAATGGGTGCCTTGTGCAGCCTTACCAGGGCACAGGAGCCCAAGGGAGAAGGTCTCCTTTGGGTTTGGGGGGGGTCTCTGGGTGTCTCCTAGACCATGCTAGTTTGGACTCTCAGAGCGGGCTCAGCTGCTGGCTCCGTGGCTTCGCCAAGCTGAGTTCTGCTTAGCTGCAGCCCCGGTCCTGGCGCATTTTCAGCTCTGAGTTCATTTCCATCGGCTGGCAGGTGGGGAAAGAAATCCCAGCCCTGGGCTGGCAGAGCATCAGGAAGCCCTGGAGAGCCCCGCGGGTGCAGGCACTGCCTTCACTGGTATTTTCTGTTCAGCTTGACACCTCCTGAATTTGCAGCCTTGTCCATGATCGGGGCTTCTTGTCACTCCTGTAATCCATGTGATATAATCAAGACTGTTTTAACCCTTTGAGAAGTGCCGTTGCTCCTTCCCGAGGAGCAGAATTAACCAAAAAATTGGTAGAGATGTCTCCAGCAGGCCCCACGATCAGAAAGCAACTGGTCCCCAAATAGAAATGTACCCCAAATTCAAACTTTTCCAGCCAGCAAAGAGTTATTAGGAGGTGTCGATCTAGCAAAGCTGGACACTGCTGCACGCCACTCCGCTATCATCTGGAAGGCATTTGGGATAGCGTGTGGCTCAGCCTTGCACTTTGAGCCCAGCTGGGCTCTCGGTTAATCGCAGAGAAAGGCTACGCCACGTGGTGATGCTGTGAACCCCGAGGCGTTGATGCAACGGGTGGGAAGAGCCAGGCAAAGTATTACATCAAACCTGCTGGCCCCTGGAGGAGACTCTTATGGGGGCAATGGAAAGTTGAAGAGTGAGCTGGAGATAATAAGCAAGCAAGCTCGTGATTTTTATATAATATTGATGCTCTTCGGGCTGGTTACGCCAGGTTCCTGCACGCAGGCAAAGGAGGAGAGGGGAGACGACGGCAGCACTCGCTGCACTGAGCTGGCCGGGCTGCCGCCCCGGGCATTGCCTCTAGGACAGGGGTGTCCTCCTGCCTTGATCTGTGTCATGTCCCACAGCCCGCCTTAGAACCTGCCTGCGCATTTTCCTATCGGCATTTCAGGAGGGGAACACCTCTCGAGAGGCTGTTTTCCCTTTGGTTTTGATTTCTACCTCCTGCCAAGCTGCTATTCCTCCTTTACGACCTGCCGTCTGTTTCTCAAGGGAGAGCGCGGTGACAAGGGCGCTGCCTTTCCCGCGGAGGAGCAGGGCAGTGCTGGCTGTCGTGCTTAAAATGGGGCATTCAAAACTCTTGACCTTGACTTGGCATGAGACACCCCTTCTCCGTCTTAAAAGCACTGGAGCACGAGTATGGCTGTCCGGGCTGTGTTCCCTCCCCCTGTGTGCTGTAGATGCTCAGCCTCCTCGTCCCCCCAAGGTCTTGCCCTTGCTGTCCCAAAGCCCTTTGGTCCCAGGACACACCAACAGTCCATGTCCTTCCCCATGCCCATGGCTGTGGCCGTGGCCATGGCCATGCCTTTTTCAGCTGAGCTCTCCTCTCTGCGTCATGGTTATCACTGGAGAGATGTTTCCTGGTGCCCGTTCATTTTGTGGTGCATTTGGAGCCACACAAGCGGCTGCCATGTCATTTCTGTCCCCAACCAGCCAGCTGGCCACTGGCCCTGGGCGCAGGGTGCAGCACCTGAGCCTGCGGAGGGTTGCATCGCTCCGGTCCCAGGCGGCAGCGGGGACCCTGCGGGCATCCTCCGGACAAAACTTCGTTCTAGGATGGAAGGCAAAGCAGCACATCCAAAATGACCTGTGCCAGCATCATCCGTGAGCCTCTGAAACTGTCCTCTCCGCGTGCCCCAGGACTGGCCAACACCGAGGTGTCTGGGTGAGCGGTGGCCGCGGAGGGACGGGAGGGGGACTATGGAAGGGGGCTGAGCTGCTGGGGCAGGGGATGAATAGCGTTTCTGTTCGGTGCAAAGGGCTTGGATTTCAGCTCAGGGAGGGAGTGTGTGCTGGAGCAGCAGGAGAGGCCCTGGTTTACAAAACAAATAAACCACTGTGGTTTATAGGCACGAGTAATCTGTTATTCTAAAGGGCCCGGGGATAACTTACCGCCTGATGTCAAACAACTCTACATTTTGAACGGGAAGTTAACAAATGGAAGCTAAGAGAGAGAGGGTGAAAGGCTGTTTTCCCAAAGCTGCTTTGTTTTTTGGCTCCCTTAGCCCAGGCTGATTAAGCCCAGCGTGGGGCGAACGTGGCCACAGCTTGTCCCTGAGCCCAGGCAGCGGGTTGGCAGAAGGGCTGGGGGTGCCACCGTCTCAGCACTGCCCACCCTGTCCCATGGGCTGGGGATGCTGTGGCACCGCTCCCCCCTATGCCTCCGGGTCGCCCTTCTCCCAGCCCCGGCATCAGTGCCCGCAGGAATCCCTGGTGCATCCCAGGATGTCCACCTGCACCTGATTTGGGGTCAAACCCTGAAATCATCAAAAGGCAAAATAACTTAATTATTTCCTTTGGCAGCTCCATCTGATTCCTGACAATAACTGTGGCCACCCCTTCCCTGTTTACATGACATCATCCCAGCACAATCCGCAGTGGTGAGAGCGGGCCTTTTTGTTTGGACTAATTTAATCTTTCCATTTTCAAAATTGCTGATTTTTATAAACAATTTTAAGCCAGCGGCTGAGCTGGATGCTCTTGTTTCCTTGGAGCATGGCCCTTGCCCAGCAGTGCTGTGTGAGAATCCTATCTGGACAATTCTGTAACCATAAGCAATTGGCCTCTGAGATTCCTGGGAACAAAGCATGAGGAAAAGGGCAAGTATCTGACACGCACAGTGACAAGTTCATAAGCCATCAGAGTGACTTAGGAGCTGGGATTTATCCCCTGGTAGCAGGGGAAAACACACTGTGGCTGTGCCAGAGGCTTGCCTGCTGTGTGTGTGGTGGAAACATCAGGTCAACCTGGTGTTAAGCTTAACATCTCAATCTGTTAAGACCAGGAGCAGCAGCAAGCTCTGGTTTTCTAACCTCTGATGCCCAGACCCACTAAACTTCTTGGACCAGCTTCGACTTTTACCATTTTTCCAGCTTATCCCATCAGCACTTTGCATTAGCGTGGTGTCTCCATACGTGCTTGGTGGAACCGGAGCCACCTGGGATGGGTGACACTCTTGTCTCCGGCAAGGGATGTCTCTCTCAGATGTCCCTGTCACATATGCATCACATCGGGGTTCTTATCTCACTGCTGGCTTTTGGGGACACAGACAGAAGACAGCAATGGAGAGCTGAGAGGTTCCAGGGGGTAACCATCAGTGAGGTCAAGCTCTTGTTGCTGATAAAGATGAGCCGTGTTGTGGGAAAAAAATAGTTTTGGAAAGAGAGGAAAAAAAATCCAGCAAAAACTCCTTGCTGCCTTGAAACGCCCTTAATCTCCCTGCTGACCCTGCTGTCTGCTCGCTCTGCTGCCGGCGAACCAGAGCAGAAGGCCAGGAAGGAGGAGCGTGTCGGTGGAGGTCCCGCTGTCGGGCGGCCTCGAGCAGCTCCAGATCCTGGGCTGGGGTCAGACGGGGACTCGGAGCTGCCCGCAGAGGGGACGGCCGGTGGGACAGTGCCTTGTGTGTGTTCTGCAAACACCAGGGGCAAAGCCGGGTTTACCTCCAGGCTTGCCCCCAGCCCAGTTTGCAAACCCAGCCCTGAAGCGCTGCAGGATGCTGAGCAAACCGGGGCGCTGCTGGAGCTGGCAGGGTGTCTGCTCCCTCCAGACACGGGTGTGAGATGTTCCCGGGATGAGATCCAGCGGCTGCAACCGTGCGAGGCACGTAGCGAGCACCCAGTCCTGGCTTAGAGAGGCACTGGGAGGAGGTGGGGACAGAAAGCATCCCCGGCAGCTGCCTGCACATCTGGGAAAGGCACAGGGCATCCCTGGCAGCAACCAGGAGGGGACCACTGCCCGCGGGCACCAAAGCTGACTTTTTATATGGTTTTATAGGGTCTGATCCAGGGTGTTGCACCCACCTGTGGGGTGGGACCCTGGCAGCACCCTCCTGCCCCGCTGCTCTCGGGGGTCCCGTTGGCGGTGTCGCTGTGGCTCCTCTTGCCTCGCAGCCAAACAGAACCCTGGGCTGCGTTTCCCTGCCTGATGCAGGCTCTGGCCAGGAGGAAAACACCAGACAGCAGGTTGAGGCCGTGGCTGCGCACCTGGCTGCCAGCCCAGCCCCAGAAGAGGGTGGTGTGGCATCGCTGATGGCTCGTAGGGTTGTGCTAGATGGGGCAGGTGCAGCATCCTTCTGGCTTCGTTCGGCTGCACGTTTTCATGAAACTTCCTCAAAACTCTTCCCCTTGGGACTCTGGGCCCCCACCAAATTTGGCAGAAGTTGGCAAGGAGGTTTGAGAGGAGGACTGACAGCGGTGCAGGCAAAGCGGTGGCCTGAACGTTGCATTTGCAGGAAGCTAGGCTGAAAATTAGACAGAGAGATTATTTCCGTCCTGCTCGGGAACCCCTGTGCCCCTTCAGGCAGGTGCTGCCTCTGCTCCCCATTGCAACCCCAGACACTTCTGAGCTGCCCAACGTAAACTGGAAACAGCCACCCATGTGGGGTCGGAGCAGGACCCCGCATCCCGGGAGCAGAGGGCAAAGCACCCCGAAACACAGCCCCCCCCAGCCAGCCCCCCCCAGGGGACCTGGTCTCTGCAGCGCACGCAGAGCACGGCACAAACTGGGACAAAACGGGGTTCCTGTCCCAGAAACGGTTCCTATTCAAGGGTGACTTTTGAAGAATAGTTTTTCCTTTCTCCTTGTATTAAACCTGTGCAAGCTGGAATCCCAAATTTATTGCCATCCAGCGATCCAGCGGGAACATGAGGGGCTGATTAGAGACATGCCAGGACTTTTTAAGGACAGGGACAAGAGGTAAGGCCATCCTCTAGCACGACGCTCACGGTTACCAGGCTTCTGGGTGTCTGTAATGTGGTTTGTAGCCACTCGGTGTCTCCGGGGGCCACCGGGAGCTGCAGGTTGGAGAGCTGCGGAAAATTGGGGAGCGAGGCAGGGAAAGGGGATGCAGAGGTGTGGGCTTTAGGTTGGCGTTTGCCAGTAAATATGCAAAGCTGTTGGTGAGCTGTGCTTCCCTATGGTGCTCTGATTTCTAGAGCAAAACGTTGTTAAAGCAAAGGAGATGGGAGCTGGGGGATGCTGGTTGTCGTCTGTGAGCTGAGTTCAGTGTAAAGCCCTGTCCGGAAAGGGGCTGGTCGGATCCGAGTTTGGTATCCGCTCCCGGGATTTTGACTTTAAAGAGAAGCCAATGGCTGGGACACGGCTTTCTCCAGGCCCATTTTGCAGATTGGAGACGTTTCACATCAGCTGTGGCTGAACTCCTGAACTCCTACACACTTCCCAGAGCTGCAGCCCAGCCCCGGGCTGGCCCTGGCTCCAGGGAAAGATGTGTCCCTCGGGGGCCCCCGGGACATCGAGGGACGTGGCTCCCCAGGGGTGGCTTTTTCACCCATGGAGCCTCCATCACTCTTGGCACTCGTTTGTTCAAAGCAGGCTCTCGGACCACGCCATTTCAGGTGCCAAGAGCCAGCGGAAGCGACATCCAAATAATCAACAAAAGTGACCAAAGCGCGTGGCCGGGGCTGTGCACGCAAAGAGCAGCCGATTCACGGGGGAGCGTGTCTGTCTGGAGAGCAATATTTAGTGAGAGATCCCCCGGGGGCTTGCTCTGAAAAGGGCAATCTGCCAATGCTTCAACTGTTTTTTGAGCATTCCTCGGAAAGGGGGCTGTGCTGAGAGCTTGCAGCCTGGGTGGGGGGGAAGTTGGGTGAGGAGAGGGGGTGCCCCCATGCCACAGGGTCCTTCTCCCTGCCATGCCATCGTGTCCCCCAGCATCCCTCGGCGCAGGGCACGGGAGCAGGATCAGTGTCCCCGGGGCTCTTCACCCACAGATCTGGAGTCCTGCGGGTGCTCGGGTCCCTGGGGGGGCTGCCCAGGTCTCGCTCCTGCCCAGGGTGTCAAGGAGCCGTGGTGGCCGGGGCCGTGCCTCAGCAGAAGGGAATGTTCTTCTTGAGAAATTTTTTCAAGGCAGCCTGAAACGCTCGCTCCAGATCTCATGAGTCACCGACGGCCGCACATGTGGGCTCCGCCGCAGCCAACGTCCCTCAGCGCCAACAGCAACACGGCGTAGCCTAGCAATCGGGAGCAACCCTACAATAATAAACCAGAGGGAAAAGCTCTCATAACCCTATACATCAAATCCGTATAAGCTAATTAAGTTCGATGAGGATTTTCCAGCAGGCAGCAGCAGGGTCTGCGATGGTGAGGGGGGAAAGTAGAGGCAAAGCGTTTGTCTGATGGAGCCTCAAGGTCGGGGCTCTGTCTCTGCCTGCTGCTCTCACACCTCCATCCTTTCTTTCCGTCCTCATCCTCCCTCCATCTATCTCTCTTTAGTAAAGCCTTTTTTCTGAATCCCTTCCATGGGGTGGACTTGCATGTCCGGCAGCCATCGCAGACTGCCACGTGGACCCCCCCAGGGCCTCTCCTGGCTGTCCGATGTCCCCAGAGCCCAGCTGATGTCAGTTGGAGCTGCTGGCCGTGGCTGGACCGCATCGGGAGCCAGGTCCACGCGCTGCCGAACGGCAGCGTGAGCCTCTCCAGGGGTTGCAGTGGGCTCTGAATCAGGCCTTGACAGCGCGGAGCGTCTTGTCTGGATGGTGCTTTCACATGTGGTTGGCTTTAACTAAGCCCCTCCTTGAAATATAAGCTTACGCTTGAACATCGCCTTCAGCGCGGGATGCGTCCCTCTGCCGCGGCCAAGGAAAGGGGCAGCTGCTCTGACCTGGGGGAAATATTTCATCCTGAAACTTATAGTCTTTGCTGTTGGAAAAGACCGATTCTTGGAAAGAGACACAGGGCAGCTCTTTGAAACATCCCTGTGCGGAGGAATAGTTTGTTGCCTCCTGCCCGTTCGGTCCCACGGCCGGGCTGGCTCCAGGCGCGGGAAGAGGTGCAATGTGGGAAAACACCAGCTATTAGCGTCTCCGGGTGCCTGGTTCAGTGATGAAAAGAAGCACCATTAAATGTTCTGAAATCAGGTATAAATTAACTGTCCTGGCTATGGTCATTTATGATGTCTTTCAGGTTAAAAAACGGTCCTCGTTTCTAAGGATTTAGAGTCCCCACCTGCCTTTAATGGGACTATTCTCCTTACAGCTATCGCCGTAGGTAAAGACTTAAAGTCAAACAATAATTACTCCCACGAAAGAAACACTGTTTTCTTGTCATTTTCCATTAAATAGTTCACAGCAGGAGCCAAGGAATTAATGGCCTTATTATCTGGCCTTCAAAATATATCATATTAAAGAGGAGAAGGCAGCTCTGAAGAATACAGCAGACACTGTGGATGCCACTACCCTGGAAGATACTGTCGGGATGTTTAATATCTTTTAGCTTCGTATTGGCTCGGTCACCAAGGGATGGAGGGTGGTGGTGGGAAAGGACCCCGGACCAGGAGAGGTGGTCGGGCAGACCAGAGATGCGCCCTCCCCCCCCGCTGGGAATTTTTTCCTGTAGACATGAGGTTTATTTTTCATCCTCGGTGTGTGCGATCGGCTCCATCCCATCTTGGCCTGGGGTGGGCTAGTTGCGGTAGGTAGTTGTGCTGCTCCATGAGGGCTGGCATCCACACGTCTTTGCATGATGGCAGATGTCAGCTCGGGAAGCGAATGTGCCGCAGCCACGTGCTGGCAGCAGGAACCTGAAATTCATTTGATTAATTGCGCGTTGTTGTTGTTTCCCCCTGAGCTGGAGAACCTGGCAGCCTCCAAATGGTTTGGAAGTACATCAAATCCCCCAAGGAAGAGAGACAGAGTTTCCAGCCCTCCCCCACAACTCCAGGGCTCTTGGTGGAGAGGATTCGGAGCGGTTCATCTCCCAGGCACCTGCAGACACACTCAGGCGTGTGCACATAGGTGCGGCGCCGGTGGCTGAATTCCTCGTGGCCGAAGGGCTGCATATTCCACCTTTCTGCCTCTCTGGGTTTGGGGATTAAGAGATTTGCTCAGTGTTGATGAAGTTTGAGCAGCTCTAGGATGGCTCTGATGATGCTCAGCTGCTCACGGTTCAGCTCAGCCACTCGTGACAGCAGGGGAAGATGTGCCGTGACCAGATCCCTTTTCCCTGTACGTTCCCTTTACAGAATTTCATGTAGAGAGATCTTCAAGTTCATCTGATGGCATAGACATTGGTCCCCGGGGCTCATGCGGATGCAAGAACGGATGGATGCCGTCCCCCACATTGAGCTGGGGCTCATTTCACCTCCAGAAATACATGGCATGACTGTGGCTGGCTCAATCCTCTAAAACTCTTCTGCCGTTTTTGTTTCCTAGTTAGCCTCCAAATAAGAGGTGATACAGGCTTTTTTTTGGCTTTTCACGAATATGAAATTGCAGAGTGGAAATGCGGGCAAAATCACTCATGGCTGTCATGGGCCTGTGTCCATGCTGCCCCATCCGTCAACCTTTAATTAGTGTAAGGACAGGTTTGCCAATATTTTCATCCCCTCATTTTATGGGGTCAGTGGAGAGAATGAGAGCCCTCTGGTTGTGTCTTTTTGGTTTTTTCCCTTGCTCAGGAGGTGAGGATCTCTGCTGCTGAACCCTGGCAGAGCTTGGGCATGGAGCTGGACAGGCTTATGCGATCTCCTCCGTTTCTTGCTCAATGGCTTGTTTCCCCTCAGGGATGTCCCTGAGAGGCACCCGGTGATGCAGGTGGACACAGGACCCCTGCACCATCCCGGGATGCTGCATGTTTGCTGCCGAGGCTGGGGAGGAGAAACAAAGGGAAGGAAACCACCATCCAGCTCATGAGCATCGTGGTCAAGCCAAGTGCTGCCATCGGAAGGGACGGGTGTCTGCTGCTCCCTGGCATGGGCCGTGGCGCCCCAGGAACAGGCACGGCAGCATCCTAGACAAGACCTCATGCAGGCTGTGCGAAGTCTGGAAAGGCAAGAGATAAAGGGCTGGTTGTTTTTTGTTTTCCTTTTCCTCCTCCCTTCTCCTTCTGTCTCATGAGCTGGCAGAAACCAGCGACGTTTTAATCAAATTTGGCACACGGTGAGAGGAAAAGAAGGAAGGCAGGGAACTGTAGGAGGCCAGGAGACCTCTGGAAAGGCAGGCAGAGGGAAAGGAGAGAGCAGAGGGGATTACAAAGCCCATTCTGGATCCAAGCGAGGGGAAGATATCTGGAGCAAACCCTTCTTGGGGCCCACACCAGCGTTGAGCAGCCCCATCCCTGTGGGAACTGGCTGAGGACGTGCTGGTCCCCCCGTTATTCCTTTTCTTTCATTCCATGTCCACCGCTGTGTTCCTTCACCACTCATTCCCGTGTATTTGCTGGCTCTTCTCACCTCCAGGATGGTGCCTCCTACACCCATTTCCATTTTCTCCTACACCCCATCCATTGGGGGATGCGTTTTCCCCCAGACCATGATTTCAGCTAGAGGCACATTTTTTGAACTCCAGAAAGCTGTTTGGGGCATGGCTTTTGAGCAACTCCATCGTGTCACATACGGTTGCGTATGGTCCAGGCCTGGCACCGCCTCTCGCCAAGGGCACGGTGCTGCCTGAGCTGCCCCGCACAGGGAAAGCAAAGTCTGGGCTGATTCCGTCTGCGTTTACCTGGCCTCACGTCCCGGAATGCTTCCCTCTGGCCCACGCGTCTCTCTGGACTCTCTTCCAAATGTGTCAGGCAGCCCAGGAGAGCACAAAACAAAAAGAAAATAAATCTTCATAAGATCGCTTCAAGATTTTACTTTTTTTTTTTCTTTCATTACATTCCGCTGCACTGGTCCTTGCAGAGCAAATGTTATCTTTCAATTCTGGGTGGACATAGCAGCTGTAACATTTTTAATTGCCCATTCCTCTTCTAAACACCAGTCGAGACGGCTCATTTTTAGATGCGTTGGTCTATATTGATTTCTTTATCTATTTCTGGTTTAGTACTGATATTGCTGAAACACTTAAACAACTTTGAAGACAAAGGGGGGCTCTGCTGCTGATTCGTTTTCTGCTTCAGCCTGATGACATTCATCTGGTTTGCATGATCTTTTCATTAAGGGGGCTAGCCTTAATGGCACTTTATGGTTAAAAAATATCTCTGCGCGCTTGCAGGGTAGTTACAGCGTACGGCCCCAGTCCAGCGAGCGTAATTGTGCTGGAGGCAGTGAACTCGGCTAAGGACAGTGGGACGCCTTGGAGTGACACCAGACACGCATGAGCACAGATGCTGTCGGGGTAGGAAATGCCTCCTTTGAAATCAAAGTCAGAAGGAAGCGCCGGATGCCAGCAGGCACGCTGAACCTACTGACGTTACCTAAAAAATTGTTGACACGTGAGGTGTAACCAGGACGGTGTTTTGCAACATTTTCAAAAATTTTGCTTTTAATTCTTGTTCAATTTCTTCGGGCGCCGGCAATGTTGCGGCTTGGGTTTGGGTTTTTTTTTTTTCTTTTTTAATTCTCAAAATGTTCTTTTTTGCCCACATAGAGGGAACGCTCTCTGCCTTCCTCTTACTCCACAGAGGCGACTAAAAAGCCAAATTGCGAGAATGAAAAGAAAGTCAGGCTCAGCATTATTAGCCAGCCCGTCTTCTTACGGCTTTAGGATTCACGAGCCAATATTCCCACAGTTCGACTTGGGCATAGGAAAATGGAACATTATCCAGAAACTGTCTTGGATTTCTCTGGGTAGGGAAAAATATAAAGCTAATGCCCTCTTGTGGCTCCTTACAGCAAAGTGTTTGGCTGCAGAGCGGTAGCAGAGCTGTCTCACCTTTCGGTTCTTATGGGATAGGGAAGATAATAGGGTTGTGCCCCCTCCCCCCGCGTTTCAACGTGGTTTTAAGGGCTGTAGACACAAGGTGGTGTTTGGTTCCCGCCTGCGAGGGAAGCCCAGGGCATCTCCTGAGCCTTGGGCAGGGCGAGGCGGGCGATGCCTCGCTGGATGGGCTGGGGTGAAGGCAGCAGACCTCATCCCCACGGCAGCATCCCAGCTCCTGGCCTTGGCAAGCTGTTTCTTGCCAGAAAGCAGCAGTTTTAGAAATACGTAAGTCAGTTTTGCAGATTTGGAGGCAGGCCATAAAACATGGTGTTTTTATCCCAAGGAAAAACAGCCTGAGGGCACCAGGGATGGAGGAGCCCACTGCTGGTCACCCAGTCGTCCGTCCATGATGTCCAGCCAATCCAGCAGACTTGGCAGGAACATTTAGCCTAAAAAAATCAAATTATTTGGAGGTTTTCATCAAAGTCCAGTTTTCACTTTGTTTTGAACTGCTCTGAGATGGATAATCGTTACCTCTCGTTGGTGCAAGGCACCCAATATACATCCAAGTACATCTGAAAATTTTTTTAAAGCGTGGACATTAACATATAATAACAATAATAAAAATCCTCTGTATTCTAGAGCCCATATGCCTGCCCCCACACCAGCCTTCCAGGAAAGCCCTCCATCCGCATCTGCTTCTGATTAGACATCATTGGGTTCCAGCCCAAAATAACTTCAGAGATTTATTGACTTCCATGATTTCTAAATAGCTCCCAAAGAGCAGTGGAGAGCCCAGCATCGTCTCCGCTAACCCGGTGGGGTGAGATGGCGCTCTGCGCTCCTTATCCCACAGATTACCAGAATATGAAGCCAATCGTTCCCTGTTTGAACGTTACCGTAAAAATATTATGACCATGAAATCTTAGGAATTTAGCACTAGTAGAATTGCTGAGCAGATCAGAGATCAAACCAATGGTCTACATTACCCAATATCCTACCCCAGCAGTGACCTCCCATTGCCTGTGAGAAGTTCCCATCCATCAGAGTCCTCCTGAAACAGGAGGACTATAGCTCCTCCTTGTATTTCTTTCAGTCCTCCTTCTTGTACATGGACAGTCTCTCTCTCTCCCCAAATAAATGCTGAGCATCTGATCAAGCCCCACGAGTATGGGGTGGCTGAGAGTGCTACAGGCTCCGGGATCGGCACCACTGCTAAGGTGGTTCTTCAATTATTATTTTTTTTTAATCTCCGTGAGAAATTTTAGCAACACCAAGTTTTCTGTCAAAATACTACTTTAGAATTTTTGTAGAGGCATTTTCAGTTGGGAGTTTTCCTCTATAAAGCTTCCGAACGCTAAAAATAGTGAAGATTTTAACTTTAAAAGATAAGGTTTTCCGCTTTCAGCTTTTTGGCAAAGACCCAAACTCATTTTCTTAGGAAAAGTGTGAGCTGAGGGAGGGCAAAGCTCCTTCTGTGATCAGGCCACATGCCATCAGGACGATGCTGACAAAAACAACAGCAGAAGGGCCCAGACATCTTAGCCCAACTGCGGACGTCCTGTCGGCTTGTCCCCACCGCGGGCAGGGGCACGCTGCTGGGCTGGGAGCCAGAGCTTCCAACATCCAGCTCTTTGCTCTGCAAACATCCCCCGGAGAGAGCGTCTGCATGGGTCCTCCCCGCTCGGACGAGACTCGCCTGCCCCTTACTCCTGCCCAAGCAAACCCTTCCCTCCTAGGCGTCATTCTGTGGTCTTGGCTGCTCACCGGCCAAGATAGAAATGGGTCCTGTATGGACACAAGCGGGGATGATGAGGTTGGGCTGCAACGTGCTTCTGTGAGATGGACACCAACTCCCAAATCTGGGAGGAACTGCCCCATAAAGCAGCAGGGAAGTTGCCAAGTGAGTCCCCGTTTGGTGAAGAGCAGTCCCAGCACCATTCCTCCTTGGCTTGACCAGGTGAGATCTTTCAAGTCACCATGTAATGGCTCAGAATTACCAGTGTGGGATGGTTTAAGTAGAGCCCATGCTTTTCCTGGGGTCTTCAACTCCCTGGTAGGGAAAAAACAGAAAGTGTGGCAGGCTCACACCTTGAGGAACCCCTGGAAGTGTCCACCAAGAAGGGGACTTTGAGGGAAGAAGCAAACAGAGAGTTTGGCAGGGAGGAGTTACACATCTGGCCCTCCGAGACTGTACATGCAGTCCCAGTACTCTCTGCTCATTTCTCATTTTTCCTTTTTAAAATGTCCACTTAAGGCAGAGAAATGGCTGAGAAAAGGAGAGCGATCGGCTTTTTTGGCCACAAGCCTGGACAGCGTGTGGCTGACTGATGGTGATGCCGGGAGGGATGTGCCCAGCGGCAGCGGGGGCTGCAGAGGGGCTTTTCCCGGGTTTCTTTTATCATGGCTCGTGTTCGAAAGGAGGGCTGTGGGAGTGGGAGACGAGCAGACGGACAGCCGTGTTTGATGGCTGGTGGTGGGACTGAGGGCCGAGATGCTGTGACAAGGGGAAGGGTAGGGCGTGCAGAAGGGAATTTGCAGCCTCTTAGGATGTTTCTGGCAGGATTTCCCTCCTTTCTTGCAGGCTCTGTTGAAACCAGGGTGCTGTTTTCTGCCTCGAAAGCAGAGGCTCCTTAGAGGGGCTTTTCTTTCTCTCAACCAAATATAGATCTACTAAAAAGCATGGTTCTGCTCTCTGCCAAGAGCTCCATTTCCATCAGGATTTCAGGGACTACTTAGTGTCTCCATTTCCTGGGAATCTCTTCCCAAGAGCTTTATGCTGGCCCTCCCTCCCTTCACTGTGGGTCTGTGGGGAGGAGGTATGTGGGGCGAGAACCGAGACGCCCGGACCGAGGACCAGGGGATGCTCTCATCCAGCTGCACTGCTGCTGAGCACCACATCCAAGCTGCGCCTCCTGCACTATGAAACACTGTGTTTCCTCCAGGCCCTGCCACTTTCTTTTTCAAACTAAAGAAAGACTGAGAGCATTTTTCACCGTGTTTGCTTTTGGCTTTCCACTGACTCAGTCTGGGCTGCACTGGAGGTGTGCATATCTAATTTCCATGGGGATAAAATCAGGGAGCGGGCGAGCGGCGGGTCACCGGGTAAGGCCAGCCTGATGTGACAAGCAGCCGCTCTGATGGGTTTGCACCAGCGAGAAGGTCTGGGGGAACTCAGCACAGGAAAGACATGGACCTGTTGGAATGGGTCCAGCAGAGGGCCACGGACATGCTGGGAGGGCTGGAGCCCCTCTGCTGTGGGGACAGGCTGGGAGAGCTGGGGGGGTTCAGCCTGGAGAAGAGAAGGCTCCGGGGAGACCTTCCAGCCCCTGCCAGGCCCTAAAGGGGCTCCAGGAAAGCTGGGGAGGGACTCTGGAGCAGGGAGGGGAGCCATGGGATGAGGGGGAACGGTTTTAAACTGAAAAAGGGGAGATTGAGATGAGATCTGAGGAAGAAATTGTTTGCTGTGAGGGTGGTGAGCCCCTGGCCCAGGTTGCCCAGAGAAGCTGTGGCTGCCCCATCCCTGGAGGGGTTCAAGGCCAGGTTGGACGGGGCTTGGAGCAACCTGGGCTGGTGGGAGGTGTCCCTGCCCAGGGCAGGGGGTGGAATTAGGTGCTCTTTAAGGTCCCTTCCAACCCAAACCATTCTGTGATTCTATGACTCTATGACTCCACGACTCTATGACCGTGCTTTGCACAAGTGAGAGCTCTGCCAGGTCTCTCTGCTACTGAGCAAACCTCTGGGAGCGGGGCAGGAGGGTGCTGCTGCTCCCCGCCTGCCTGCCGAGAGGGGACGGGACTGTTTCCCAGTTGCTGCTCCTCTCAGACAAAAAAAGAGATGGAAAAGCCTCCGTCCCCACGCCTCTTCTGTGGCCTGGACAATGTGAGTCATGCTGAGCGCCGGGGGCATCCGATGCTGCTGCCTGCTGTTCCCCCTTCCCCCAGCACCGTGGCTGCCTCTTTGCCCCACCAACGTGGCAAGGCAATGCTCCTGCCTCGGGTTCAAGGTGGGGAATCCAGAGGGACACACGGGACAGGACAGAAGGACAGCCTCCAGCAGGGAATGGGAAGGAGAACAAGCCCCCGAACAGCTCAGACCGGAGTGAAAGGAGCCGGCGTGTAGCAGAGGGCTCCAGCAGGAGTGTTCCCAAGCCTTCGGAGCAGCAGTGGGACAGAGGAGTAAATTCGACACATATTTTCCATCCTCAGTTATCCACATTGCCCCTAACCTGATCCCAATTAGATATACAGAGGCAGCTGCCAAGGAACTTTTATGACTCATTTGAAAGGGAGCCTGCACAAGAGCCGCGCATTCGGATCCAGCTGTCTCCTCGCTGCTGTTGTTTAGGGAGGACATTTGTGCTTGCTTAGCTCACCTAGGAAAGGGCCAGCGGGCCCCTGGACACAGGGGAAACTGGTTGTCAGCCCAGCCTGGGAACATGCTGTATATTCCTTAAAAAAAAAAAAGGGAGAGACGGAGCTGAGCTGGCAGGAACATGGCTCCAGAGGTGCGGGCAGCAGCTCTGGGGGACCCCTCCTTGCCACGTTGCCTTTTGCCTTCCCGGCTGTGAGCAGAGCTATTCCCCATGGAGCACTGCACTGCTGGGGACCCCGAACCTCCCCGGGGAGTGGAAATCACTGGGGCTCGCAGCCGCCCTCTCGTTCGCAGGGACAAAGCCCTCACCTCTTGCAGAGGCAGCAGCAAAAGCGAGATGCGGAGCACTGGATGCAACCTAAAAGTGGGCTGATGCTCAGCAGGCAGGTCTAAGTGCCACGGTCCAACCTCGCTCAGGGAAATGCCAGGTTGAAGGAGACCTGAAGCCCATCTGCATCTCTTACAGCAGCCAGATACCGCTGCCGGAGGGGGGCAAGTGGAGGACTCTCGCAGCAGCGGGTGTCCCTGCCCATATTAAGTCTCGGCCTAGTCTTTAATAACACCAGATCAACCTAAACCCTGAAGAGTGAGACTGAAAATCCTTTCCCAAATGCTTGCTGTTATTATAACCGCTGTGATCCGTGCTATTGCCACGCTCCGCAAATTGCCTGCCTGTCCCCTGCTGTGCTTTAGGTACCCGCTGATCTGGGACAAGGTGCTTGGGATGTTTTTAGTTGAAATTGGGCGAAGTGCTAGAATATGATGAATATTTTGTGCTAGGAGTTCAGAGGCTGTCAGGCTAAGCTTTGTTAGCAAAATTCACCATTTCTGATTCCAGTCTGGTACCAGAAACCAAGAGGTTTGTCGTGAAAGCTGTGACTTTAAAACAAAACAAACCAACAACCCACAATTCGCGTGAGAGCAGAGCAGGCTCGCGGTGGCACTTCAGCGCTCAAAATGCAGTTTTACTGACTGGGGCAGGGTTGATTTTCTGGGCACACCCCCCCCCGACCTTTAAACATTTTGCTTTCGGTATGGAACAGGCCAAGTTTTCTCTGAATACCTTCAAAATTTTCACTAAGTGGAATTGCCCTTTTACCACCCATCTCTAAATTGCAGTATCTGCGATACATCTTTCATGTGGCTTTTCAAGTTTCTGAAGCCCTGCCACTCTCTTAGCTTATATTTTCCTAGCGTTTCAAATAAATGCTATTAAATGAAAGCGGAGACTCTTATAAAATCACATGATTCCGGGAAATGGACCTTTAAGAAAAGTACCTGCTAACTCAAGACCCTTCCTAGCAAGTGCTGTCTTGTCGTGCTGATGTCTGCATCTTCTGCACTATCAGGGCAGGGAATTACACACTCAGAAGCCGGAGCAGCTCCAGTAGAGCTAATCACCCCTGGAATCGCTGCAATGTGCTCCCGGGCAGGGCTGTGCCGGAGGCTGATGTGGCAGAGTGGGCATCGGCCGCGATGGATGAATGAAGTGCTCAGTGAGCAGGGTCCGGAGGGTTTGCACCACGCAGGATCTATCCCTGGGATGGGATTACCCAATTTCCCAGTCTCTGACGCTCCCCTTGCCCCCTCCCTGTGGCAGGACTGCCGGACACGGCACCGAACCCAGTACACCAGCGCCCAGCCGGGCTACCGCGGGGTTTTTGGGGGCCGGTTGGCTCGGGGCCTGCCCGGGCAGCCCTCCGCCGAGAGGACGGCAGCCGGCATCACTAGATGGTGCTAACGCTTGCGTTTTCCCGAGCTGCCGGAGCAGCGCCCGGGCAGCGGGCACCCGGCGGGCCAGCGCCGCGGGGATGCTGCGGGGGCGGCCGGGTGGTCCTCGGGCATCGCTCCTCCGGTCTTGCCGTTCGTAATAGCGGCGGCGAGGAAGATGCTCAGCTCGTCTCCGGGCTCACCAAGGGGAAGGGTCTGGGCTCAGCATGTTGCAGGATGCGTCCCTGGGGTGTTAGGGGAAGAACCTGCCCCTTCTGCTGCTGCTGCCTTGGAGGCTGTAGGGTGCTGAGCCTGCGATGGGGCGCGGGGAACCCCGTTCCCTCTCTGCATCAGTTTGTGCTGACTCAAACCCTGACCACACGTGGGTTTTTTGAGGCCAGGGGAGCAAATCCACAGTGTGGGAATGGGCAACTAGCTGTAATTCCCAGTCGGTGCTCCCTGTGCTGGTGATGAGCTGGGAACACACACACATACATGTGCCTCCCCAGAGTCCCTACCGCTGGAGCACAGCCTTTTGCAGGTCCTATCCTCCCATCACCAGTGGAGTCAGGCATTCAAATGGGAGCTTGTGGGATGGGGATTTCCTCTCTTGTGGAAGGATCACTGGCTTTTGGGAGGTCCTCTCTAAATGCCTGGCTGATCCGGCACAGCCCGAGCTACAGCTGGCTGCTCTTACCCCTCCTCGCTGGGTGAACGGCCCTGGGGAGGTGCTGGGGCACAGGGAGGAGGGAGCAGAGCTCACCCACACGACTGACTCAATGCTGATAAGCCACCACAGCCAGACACTAAACAAACGTGTCTGGGAATGTCGTGTTTCTGCTCACCAGGCGCTCCTCACACCTCACAGGGCTGAGCTCAGGGGACAGAGCTGCTCCTCGTCCCTTGGAGGAAATCGATGCTTGGAAAATGGGGCTGACTCACCCGAGGGTGCCAAGTGTCTTGTCGTGAGAGGATGAGTTCCCAGCAAATGAGGAGGATGTGGTGGGCAGTGCCCTCCCACAGCGTCGGCCGAGGCTGTGGTCACTCCCAGACAGGGTGGCCAGCCCCAGCCCCAGCCTCGGGATGTGGCCCAAGGTGCAGGAAGCAGCAGGGATGTTCAGTCAAGAGCAGGAAATCTTCCACGGGGAGAGGGCACGGGTGCACATCGTACCCTGCCCATCGTCCAAAGGGGTTCCAGCTTCTGCAGGACTGGAGAGATTTTTGCAGGAAAAGGTATCTAACTGTAATTTTTGTTGTGGATTTAGACAAGATATGGATATTTCACGTCTCCGGAGAGCCCTGTTGGGGAGGGCGGGGATGGCAGAGCACCTGCGACAGAACCAAAGCAATGCTTCAGTTTGCTGAATTCTCAGCTTTTTCCTCCTACTCGCTCCCACCCTCCTCTGCAAGCAAACCCTGCAGAGCACCCTCAACTCAGCCCTGGCAGTGACGTATTTGAGGCCAACACATAGGTCCATGTAAGAGCTCACCAGGGAACCAAGAGCTCTGCCCCGTTGGTGAGAAACCCCAGCTTTCCGGGTCATAGTTTCAGCTGATCCTCACACCACTCAGCACAAATACCTGTCCCACCGCCCTGGCTGTTCTTGCTCTTTGAAGATAAGTGGAGGCAGAAACACAGAAAAATGAAGGACACATAGAGAGACCTAGACAAACCCAGGGTCTAATGCTAGCTGTGACGCTGACCTTACCCACCTCAAGGTGACACCAGCAGGCCTCACGCAGGATGGAGAAACACTTCAACAGCATTTACAGTGCAGGGAAAGAGGGACATCATTTACCTTCGGCAGCTGACACTGCTTTGCTGCAGGTTAACTCTGGCTAGGTGAGCGGCTTTGGCTGTTTGATCAGACACATGGGAGTAATTAACAGCCTGATTTTAGGGTCTGATCATATCAGGCTGAACAAATAAGCCCCTGACATTTTTAATCAAAAGCTCTTCTCCTCACTTTGTGTTCAAAGGCAGAGAGGATGCAGGGAGGAGGAGGAGGAGGAGGAGGAGGGCCGAGTGGCTGCTTTCTCCATGACGAGGACTCCGCACGCTGTCAGACCTGCTGCCACGTGCCAGCTCTGCTTCATCGGGCTCCTCTCCCCAGGCTCCTCTGCCTCCCGTGGGGCTCACGTCGCTGTGAATCGTTGCAGCCGTCCCTGCGCCACGTCCTCCGAGACGAACCCACCCAGGAGAAGAACCAAGAGAAGCTCAGGGCCTTCTCTGAAGAGATCGCTTTCTCATGACTAAACATCAATGTACAGAAAAAATGAACCAGGACCACAAATTTACTTAAAAATCATCAGCGACTCCCCAGTCCGGAGGAAAATCTGGTGTCGATGTCGCGGCATGAAGCAGATGCAGGGAAGGCGGTTGCTTGTGTTGGTGAGGTCTAAACACATCTCCTTTCAAAGAGCTTCCTGTGGCAAGCTAATGACCTGGGTGTCAGGGACCTCTACTGGGGTGGCCACCAAAAGGACAGCTTTTTGGCTTTATTATTACTAATCACGATTTATTTATTAGCAGCTCCTTGTGGCATCCAGGAGAGGAGCAGCTGGGGTTGTACTGACACGCAAACTGGTGGGGGAGCTTCAAATCAGCTCTCGCTTTCTGCAAGTCCCCTTCCCCGGGCAGGCTGGGGACACAGGCAGCCCAGGAGTCGCTGCCAGCTGGGTGCCCTGCGATGGGTTCACGTTTCTGCAATTAATTAAAAATCCACTCCAGCCTGTCAGCCGGGACCCTCGCCTTTTGCTCTATCATCGCCCTTTTCCTTGGGTTTGAGGGTGGTTACAAAACTGCAAGGAACAGGCGAGGTAGAGGGTTATTGTGGCATGGCTGGGTGCCAGCCACCCTTGTAATTTTGTTAATAGACTAATAGAGGAGCAGACGAAGCCGTTGTAGGCAATATTAACACTGCACAGTCCCATCATGGTCAGAAATGTTTCAGGCTACATCTTTACTCAATTTTCTTCTGCAGGATCTTATTTGCCCTTGGTTATAGCAGGACCGGGCTGGTGTTGGTAGTGTTTTCAATTCCTTAGTAAAGCTTTATTTTTCTTTTAAATGAACAGGAATTAATGGGCTGTTTAAGTTCAGTTTTTAATGATCTGATATAATGTAAAGGAGCTAACTCATAGTCCTGGTGGGGATTTGCCTCAGGTGTCCAAGTTCTGGCACCGAAGGAGAAGGTGTTAGCCCACCCATTTTAGCTGTCTCGGAATGGCAGACAGCACCAGGGCTCCCGCGGAAACCTGTCCTGCACGAGTGCTGGGGTGTCCTGGCACTAAGAGAGTGGAAAATCCATACAACAAGCCAGAAATGCAAATACTGTGCTCTGAAACGTCGAGAAATAGCTTTCGCAGAGGATCTACCCTGTGATGTAAACCCTGGAAATGCAAATAGGCGGGTTGCAGCGGTGAAAGCCATCAGCATTACTTCGCTTCTTACATTTCCCCATCGCTCGTGCTGGCTGGGATCACGTTTGCCATCTTTCCCTGTTTCTCAGGCAGCCGATGCCAGGACAGGGATGGGAAGGGTCACACGTTGAGGGTGGGAGGAATTGCCCTGTGCACACAGCCTGGGACGTCACCGACACGCTGCTTACCTTCAGCAGGTTGCAAAAGCTGATTGGGGGGTGAAATTGCAGCCTTGAGACAAAAGTGCTCAGTGGCTGCAACACCTCTTGCGAAAAGCATTTCCCTTCTCCCTGTCCCGTGTGGCGTTTGGGAGGGAAATGCTGGAAATCAGGATGCCTGGTCTGGGGAGGAGGTGGCCGGTGGTGCTGGCAAGCTATTCCTGCAGCCAGGGATGCTGGTGCCCATTTTTCCTGAGCTGTGGAGACAGTTATTGAATCAGGGCCACCATGTGTGGGGAAATGGTTTCCTCTGAGATAGAAACAGTCATCCTCTGACCGGGCAGAGGAAGCACAGCTGGGTAACAAAGGGGTCTGGATGGACTTCATTTATGGGCTCGGTCATGGGGCTATTCCAGGACCTGAACCGAACTTGCAGGCTCAGAAATCATAGAATCACAGAATGGTTTGGGTGGGAAGGGACCTTAAGGCCCATCCAGTGCCACCCCCTGCCCTGGGCAGGGACACCTCCCACCAGCCCAGGTTGCTCCAAGCCCCGTCCAACCTGGCCTTGAACCCCTCCAGGGATGGGGCAGCCACAGCTTCTCTGGGCAACCTGGGCCAGGGGCTCACCGCCCTCACAGCAAACAATTTCTTCCTGAGATCTAATGCGCCGCTCCCTGCTGTAACAACTCATGGTTTGCTTTGAGAGCAGCAGGTGGGCTATCATCACCACGAACTTTTCTCCCTGAATTCCAGGCACCATTAGCACAGCCGAGGGACGCGTGTTTCCTACCACGTGGGACCGGGCCATCACTAATTTTAGCCACCTATTCTAGAAAGACTCTCCCTGGGGAATGACACGGTGTTAACTCACCTACTGCCAACAGCAGGTACCCTGAGCGCTGAGAAGCACATCGCTTGCTGCCCCCAGGCTGGAAGATGAAAGATGTGCCAGCCTTAGCTGTAAATGAAAACCCTCTGTTTGAACTTTCCAGCTGTGAAAGGGGAGGGGGAGATGCAAGAAATCTTTCTGAACTTCCCCCTCCTTCAGTTATTTTACAAAACACTTTAATGTTGGATATTTAGAGAAACAAACAGTTTTTTATGACCGTCTAGCCCTTTCTCTTTTCTCCTCCTACTCTTGATAATGAGGACCAGAGTGACGGACCACTCTAGATACAACCATTTTCTCACTGATGCTAAGCCGGGAGGAACACGCCATCTGATTCCTGGAGAAATGGCAGAAAAAAGAGAAATTCTGCCTGGGCAAAGCAGACCCTGCACTCCAGAGCAGAAAATAAAGGAGTGGGAAGGGCAGAAGGGATGACCATGGGGTCACACTGGCTCAGAGATAAGGAGAAATTCGAGGGAAAACGTAAGGAGGCAGAAGGGATTACTCCAGGATGAGATAAATACTTGACTTTCTGCGCTTTTGCCCGGCACCAGGGCAGAGGTGATCTGGACACGTTGTGGGAGGATTTTGGATGGTTTTGGGGAGCCGGGTGCCCGTGGGATGTGATGTCCCGGGGAGCGCATGCCCCGGCACCGGGCCCCGTGCAGCGCGGGCGCCGAGAGCCGCCTGACCTCATGCTCTGCGCTGGCGAAAGTGGGGAGCGAGCGAAAAGGAGCCCGAGCAACATGAGCGAACGCAAATGTGTTTCTACTTAGCTGGTCCTCCGGGGCCAAATGATGTAACTCCCGCGAAGCCCTGCAATATGTTGGCAGGAGGAGCCTAGTGACAACTCCAACTGTAAGTTCCTGAGCTAATGAACAGAAAAGTTGAATAAAAAAAGAAAAAAAGAAAAAAAAAAAGGCTTTTTCTTTGGCTTAACATAGCGATCCTCCCAGGGAATGTTTTCTGAGCAGAGAAACAGCACGCTGAAGGAAAATATCCAGCCCCAAAAGACCCTGGCTCCTCTCCTCCAGGTCCAATGGGGCAATGCCAAGGGTCAGCACCCATGAGGACGAGGGTTTCAAACCCGTGGAGCTGGGGCTTTGCCCAGCTGCTGAGATGCCGAAGCAGATCCCAGCTCCAGAAGCAGCTCACTGCCATCCTGTCCTCCAGCCGTTATGGAGTTAACCACAATTATTACTGCTAAGGGTGGGTTTTTCTGTCTATGTGTGTGTTACCAGCAAGGAATGTTTTACTACAGCTCTCCACACAGCCACCAGCCTCCAAATGGACCATGTTACAGTAGAACTAAATATTGTGTCAGGGACCATGTGTTTCTTGTAAGATGGGCTCAAACCACCACTGTGTAGGAAATTGTTTATCTCTCTCCCCCCTCTCCCTCTTTCTGCCTTTATCCTCCCACGGGCCGCGTGGACGGCCGGAGCGATGCCGATGGGAACTTTCCTGGGGATGCTGCTGGATTACATTTTTTTTTTTCCCCAGCTCATGGCTGCAGTGAGAAGCGAGCTCCGGCTGGGACAGCACCGCGGGGTGGCTGCGGGTCGCGGTGTCTCCCCGTCGGCCGGGTGACATGCCAGTCCTGCCGTCCCAAAGGGGCACAGGCGGCTCTCTCGCTGGGACTCGGTGCCACGAGGCAGTGCCCCAGCACAGGGCAGGGGCCAGCACCACTGATGCGGGCTGGCTCGGCACCGCAGATGCCTGGGGAACCCTCTGCTGGAGGGTTTGGATGGCGGCTGCCACAAAAGGATGGCTGCCCTCTGATGATCAGAGGGCTGGAGCCCCTCTGCTGTGGGGACAGGCTGGGAGAGCTGGGGGGGGTTCAGCCTGGAGAAGAGAAGGCTCCGGGGAGACCTTCCAGACCCTGCCAGGCCCTAAAGGGGCTCCAGGAAAGCTGCAGAGGGACTCTGGAGCAGGGAGGGGAGCCATGGGATGAGGGGGAACGGTTTTACACTGAAAGAGGGGAGATTTAGATTAGATATCAGCAAGAAATTTTTCACTATGAGGGTGGTGAGCCCCTGGCCCAGGGTGCCCAGAGAAGCTGTGGCTGCCCCATCCCTGGAGGGGTTCAAGGCCAGGTTGGACGGGGCTTGGAGCAACCTGGGCTGGTGGGAGGTGTCCCTGCCCAGGGCAGGGGGTGGCACCGGGTGGGCTTTAAGGTCCCTTCCCACCCAAACCATTCTGTGATTCTATGATTCAGTGAAAAACATGATGCTGATGTACGTGCGTGCATGTTTCAGAGGGAAATTTGGCCAGAGAGGTATTGCCAACCCCAGGGTCGAGGTGGAGATGAACCACCTCCTTGGATTTGCTGGAAATCCTGATGTCTGCGGGGCGGGCTATAGAGCCAGGTAATTAAAGCAAGAAGCGTTTTATTGCTGCTGCAGCCGATGCAGAGCAGAGCAGCCCCTCGGTGCTGGCCTGAGCCGAGCAGGGTCTGCCGCCCGTGCCATCGGCAGGACGCTGCTGTCACCGCGGGCAGGGTAAAGGCTTGGCTTCACCCTTCCATGCCGCACATCCACCCATGGCTCGGTGCTCCGTGGGGGCACTGCGAGCAGGGAAACCCCCCCGTCCTCGTGGAGCAGGAGCTGGCAGAGCTGGGATTTGTTTCTCCCCGGGATGTCAGGGAAACCTGAGCCCCGCATGCCTTCCTCTCCTTATCCATCCATCTCGACGCCATCCCCAAATGCAAAAAGCCACTTTTCTTTTTTACTGTCTCTGCTCTCTGCCAGCCACTGATCTGCACAATAGCATAATTGTACATAAACATCTGATTTCTTTTACTTTGCCTCAGTAATAGCTTGTAGCAACCCTTTCCAACATCTATTAATACTGTGCTATATATTAGATCCAGACTTCGGATCCCCAAATGTGACTATCTTCAGAATAAAGTGGGGAAAGGCTGAACGCAGATCAAACGTTGGCCCTCTGGTCAACTTTAAATATGGTATAAACTGCGCCTCCATATAAATTTAGCAAGGGCTCTTGCTTCTAAACACCTTGGACTTTTCTCTCTGTGAGATATTATAGATGAGGCCCGCCTGGATCAGAGTAACGGTCTCTAAACGTCAGCATCCTGCGATTCAGCAAAGGCCAGCTGAACCTGGCAGAGCCGTACTCCTCCCACCGCCTTTGATGTAGAGCAGAGCTATGGGAGATCAAGATC
The DNA here is from genome assembly GCF_964199755.1 of Larus michahellis. Taxonomy (NCBI): domain Eukaryota; kingdom Metazoa; phylum Chordata; class Aves; order Charadriiformes; family Laridae; genus Larus; species Larus michahellis. The sequence continues at coordinate 12,188,623 of NC_133910.1, read as the reverse complement.
TCTGCTTTACAGGGGGAAAACACGAGCACAAAGAGACGAATTGACTCATCCACAACCACTCAGTAGACAGGTGGGAGGCAGAGACCACCGGAGCTGGACGGTGGTCGCTCCCTCCAGCTCTTGCAGGACCTGGGGTGGGTTTCTGATGGGAAGGATGCCGAGATGCCATTTCCTCGCTTTACATTTGCTCCTTGTAACGCACAGGGAGATTTCCAGAGGTGCAGTTTCTTCCTCGATCATAAAGGCTTCAATTTGCCTCACCCTTTGGAACAGGAAGGTTTTTGCTCTTTTAGAAAAGTAGATTTTCCAGCATGACTTTTCTTTCTGAATTGTTTTGACTTCAGACAGATTTGGGGAAGCTTTTCGCTGAGCGTGGCTTGCCCTATCTCTTACCCACCCACCTGCAGAGGCAAAAGCAAAAAGCAGCAAAAATATAGCTAAAAATAAAAGCCAGGTCTAATTCCTGTTCCCTCCCACTGTAAGATCGGATAACTTTTGAGCAATTCCATAAACCCCAGCTCGTGCTTTGGCAGAGCTGCAAGGCCAGGCTGTGCTGGCAGGCAGAGCACCGGTCAAGAACTGCACCATGCTTGACCAAAGTCAGAGCTAGGGAAAAGGGCAGCACTTTCCATTGGGAAATTATCTTTATCTGCCCCAGAAGAAAAACCCACACAGCTTACAATAACAAAAAGGCATGTTAACCCTGATTGTATCTCTGGGAATGAGAAAAACCAGCCAGGGTTAAATCTTCCAGCTGGTTGTAGTTCCTGGGAAGTGTCCCCTGCCTTTCTGTGTTAGGATATCGTCAGGGTACAGTTCCAAATTTTGAAAAGATCATGTTTTTGCAAAAACAAACTGTAAACCTATGTCCTCAGCTACATTTTTCTTCCATTGCTCCACGGCACGCACACACCGCTGTTAGCGGCTGTCTGTGCTAGGGCTGCCGTGAGGCGGCAGTGACCGCTTTGTCCATCACGTTGCTCCTGCAGAGTGACCCAGCAGAAGATACTTAATGAGAAAAGGACACTGAAGAACTCGGCTTCGAGAGAAAAACTGTGTGTGAGGATCTGCTGGGGCTTTCTGGTAGTTTTTCAGGCCGACTAGGGATGCTAAAAGAGATCCAGATTCATCCTCCTCTTCACCAGAAATAGCAATTTAGGGATTCCCCTGGTTCTGCTTTGTTTCTTGCTACTGGCCACTGGTCAAAATTGGGCTGGGTGAAGGAGAGGGGCTGTATGTTTTTCTGCTCCTGTTGGCCGGGATCATTAAAAAGCCTGAACTGTATCATGGACCGGACCAGCCCTTCAGATAATCTGCTTTACCACTGGCTTGTGCCACGAATTTTTGGGGCTGCAGCTGGGAATCTTTCTCTTTGATCCATCTCTGCTATTAAACAGCTTCAGGTAACGCCGCAAAGCTCATTCCTAGGAAAAGAAAATGAACAACCTAAATCTTGGAGGTGAGCAGCAGTGGGGAGCCGATCTTCAAACTGCACCTCCTCGCCAGCTTCAAAAGCAAAGCAGCTCATTTTAACAGACTACATGGCACTTCGGCAATGATTAAAGTACCTTAAACGTGCGCCTTCTTCATCGCAAACCCGTCTGCTGACAGGGTGCCAAGGACAACAAACCCAATCAGAAGCATCACCCCTACCATGGGTCTAATTGTCATTGTCTTGTTCCCTGAACAAGAAGAGCTGTAACAAAAATAGAGCCTGGAGAAAGGTGCGCATCCTCGTGCAGAAATAACCCCCTAAAAGCAAACTGAAAAGCCGTCGAGGAGCCAGCCTACGAGCCGCAGACACAAAGCGCCGAGCGAAGGAGATAACTGGCTGGTGAACGCTGGGAAATAATACCCTAAAATCCTTCTGAGCCCATTCATCACCGCGGCTTCAGTGATCATCTCGGCAATAAATTCCCTTATCATCCTATTGGAATTTGACATTAATGACCTGCCTGTTATTTCAGAGGGAGATGGACTGTAACCGGCGGGTAATTGGTAGGAAAAATTGCTGGGTATAGCAAAGATCTGATACCATCGGAGTAGTTACACCACGAGAGAGGGAGATTAGGGAGCTCTGTTTACCACAAGGGGTTTATTCATCCCGAATAAATGCGTTAGCTGCCCAGAGCCTTCCTCTTACACTCTCATTCCCCTTCAGTGGCACATTAACATCAGCACTAACACAGTTTTTTTCCCAGTGACTCTGGTACGAAGATCAGCAAAGCCGCCACAGAGCAGAAGCCGCTGTCAGCACACAGGTGACTGTAAAAACGATGAGAAAGTTCTCCCCAAACTCCCATCAGTTTATGCATTAATTTCTGAGTTACCTCAGGAAAGATGACTGTAATTTCTTGATCATTCACGTTACTCAGAATTCTTCTGCAAACGCCTCTGGTCTGCAAAATTTTTCCTAAGCCACTTCCCAAACTGCGGCCGGTTTAGGTTTTGTTTCTCTTTCTCTGCTTTATTCTCCGGTTTATTAACGTCTTTCCTCACACCTGCAGGTCAACTTCCAGCATGTTCTGCCTAAATTATATAGCCCGTGTTTGCGGGGGAGCCTGCAGCCTTAACCAAAAATAGGACGACTCTCTAGAGTGTGTCGGGGAGAGCCAGAAGCAAGTCCAGAGGTAAAATCCTGGCTCTGCTGCGGTGAACGATAGCTTTGCCCTGACTTGTTGGTTCTACGCCTTTCTCGAAGGTTTCCTGGCCCTGCCTTCCACTTCCCAGCTAACGGGACCAACAACAGATCCAGAATGTCTCTTTTTTTTTTTTTTTTTTTTTTGATGAACACACCTGCTTTTTAAATTAGCTCCCCGGAGTATTCACAAAAACAAAGCTGCGAGGCACAGCCACAGGAGGACTGAATTTGCTACAGCAATACCGGCACGTATTCATAGTAAAACATCTGCACTATTTGCCCAGCCCTGACTGTAACTTCCCGGCATGTCCTGCACCTTTCTGGGAAGAAAGAACTGGTGATGGCGGTGGGAAAATCGCTTCACTGGAGCCAAAGGGGGTTTTGCAATCACTTTCCCTGGAGCCAGGGCTGCTTTTAACCCCGTGTGTTCCCCATCTCTCTGTACCACACTGTGGGCTCCCCGTGGCTGTAAGCAGTGATGGAGGAGAAGAACTGCTGCTTTTCCGTGCAAATACTCGCTGGAGGACCCGCAGGTGGTGGGGATGTCCCCAAGGCCTCCCTCAGGCAGAGACTGGCTTTCTCTGCTGGGAACCTGACAAAATTCACCTTCCAGGCTCTGCTCCCGGGCGCTGGGATGTGCCAGTCTGGGGGTGAGTGCGGAAGGGACAGCCCTGTGTCCTCTGGGAATGGCAGGGAAACGGTCTGCTGCCTGTCCTCAGCATCACCGCGGGATGATGTACATGGCAGCAACATTCTTCCAAACAAGCAAAACCCCCCAGAAAGAAAGGCAAGATGGAGCTCTTCTCAACTGTTCTTTAAAACAGTGGTTTGAAGCCAGGCTCGGAGCAGAGATGGAGCATCAGACCCCTAAAGAGGGAGCAGAGCTTGGAGGGATGGATGGAAATTTTGAGCTTTGCATTGGTAACATCCAAGACAGGGGGCTGCAACAGCCCTGGAGCCGCAGCATGCTGCCCCGGCGCTGAACCATCCCCTCCGATGGCTTTAACAGCAGTTGGGAGTCGATTCCCACGTCTCTGGAGCCAGCGAGAGGGGAAGGCGCAGGTAACGAGCTGTGGCCGTGCCTCTCCTGGAGACGACCGAACTAGAAACCCGGAGGTTGGATTTTTTCCCTACAGCAGCGTAAAAAGCTGTTAACTGCCACGGCAGGGATCGAGGCTGCGAATCCCAGCTCGACGCGCTCCTTCTCATGGGAGGCTCTTTGTGCAAAAAAGCATCAGCAGAATGAATTAAATGCCGTTGTAATGGCCACATTCCCATGTGCTCCTTGTGCTCTTCCACTTGACTCACCAATAAGGAAGCCAAGATATTGTGCAGAGGCTGTTTTGAAAACACTCTAATCGATTTAATTCATAGCCAGAGCTCTTCCAGCCCACTTGCAGGATTTCCCCAGGAACGTGTTTAATCCCTGGTTGCGCTGGGTCGATGGTGATGGTGTCCTCCAGCCCATTCCCTCTTGGCTGCGGCACCGTGATGGGGCAATGGGTGTTTGCTGGTGGTCTTCGAGGCCATGCAGAAGAAAGAAAATGTTGGCGACAGCCTGAAACAAGCTTCAGTTTCTCCTTGCCTTGTTGAAAGGCACGTTGTTTACCGCAAAACAAATCGGAGATGAGCACACCATGAGAGCCCAGAGAGTTAATAAAATAAACCCCTGAATTATGGCACTACAGTATTTCTTCAAGAAAGCTTTTCTTATCTTGATTTTTTCCCCCCTTTTTCTCTCTCTCTTACCCATCCCCCCCATCTTGAATTAATCACTGCCAGACCAGGAACCTTCAAACAGATTTGTTTGGAGACTTGGCGTGAGCTCATGGTAGCTGGAAGCCTTCTTGCTTTCCCTACAAAAACCAGAGCCCATTTAGGGGGGAAGGAGAGCTCCAGCGCTAAAGTCAGACCTAAACAATGCATGTTGCAAACAAGACGGGAAGTAGAAAGCTGCCTAAAACATCTCTGGCCCCTTCCCTGCACATCTACAGCAGAACCGCTTTCTCTTTGGCTTGTGGTGGCCAAGTTGCAAATGCTGCAAGGAAGAACCCAGCAGCCTCCCGCGGTTTGTTCTTTACATGTTTGCGGAGGCGGCTTCCAAAAGCAGTTTGAAGGCCCTCAATCTTGTCTCAAACAGCCACCGGCAATGATGTGCCAGTCTGCAGGAAAGCCTGAAGGGTTCATCTGCAGAGGGGAGAGTGGTGGAAAGTGAGGATTTAGCGTCTTCGTCAGCTGGAAACTTCAGGCAATAGCAAAAATAATGGAAAGCTCCCCAAAGCAGGAGAGTCCCATCCCGAGGGTCTTGTCCCCCTCACCAGAGGCAGGGAGGATGCCTGGGCAGGAAATATGTTGTCCATATGAGTTTGTGAGTCATCCTGGTTGTGAACAACACAAGTCAAGAGTTGGCTAATGTGTACATCAGGATGTATACATATATATGTTCTTCTTCTGAATCTTTCTCTTTACCTTTCTGTCCCAGAAAACATCCAAGACGCAAACACTCTGAGGAGGATGACGCAGCAAAAATAAATGTTTTAGCAAGAAACAGAGAAATGAGATTCACATATGTTTATTCTGGGAAAAATATCAAGTTTTCCCTGCTAGAAAATGAATTTGTTGGAAACCGGCTTGTAAAACTCGAAGCCTGACTCAAGCACTGATTTGCCACGGGACTGTCGCTGAGGCTCGTTGCTAATGATGACTCCTCAACCCGCTGTCCAAAAGGAAAGATTGCTGTTGATATTTTATTGATGGATTTGTGGAAGAGCATCCTGGTCAGGGAAGTGACTGGAGAAGCTTTCCCCGGGTTGAGCAGCGGGTGAGGAAAGTTTGTGGAATACAGCATGATCCTCTGCTCGCCGCAGAGCTGTTCCCAAGGAGACTGGGAGCACAGTGATAAATGAAGTTCAGAAAGCCTGGGGGTTCAGCTTGGCGAAGGCAAAAAATGCTGGTGTCTATCCGAACACTGCAAACCTGATTTTCCGCTTACACGCCTGATTATAAATCAGCAGTAAATGTACTTATGTTGACACGCCAAGTTTTCCCTTGGATGTCATTCTATAGGCACACGCTCCTTGGACGTCATTCTATAGGCACACGCTCCTTGGACCACAGGTGGTTAGATGTGATGAAGAAGCCACGGAGCGAGGTGCTGTGGCGGGTACCAGCGGGAGATCCCGTTCGATTAGCGCGGCGCTGCCTTTTGCCCTGAGACGCTCCGACTGCTCGGCTGCGGCAGGAGAGAGATGCCAGCAGAGACTGCGACCCAGCGGAGACCCAGCCGGTGGGAATCCTCTGTCTGCAAAGCTCCTCGAGCCTGTAAAACTGGGTTGGAAATCTCTTAAGAGGCTTTTGATTAATGTAAATTCCATTTTTTGCAGCAAAGTAAAGCTTTGGTTTATATTCACGTCCCCTTGAGGCTTATTCAGTCTGAGGTTCCCTTGCTAAGAAGTGTGCAGAGCTCTTCTTTTTGCTTTCATTTAAGCGGGAAAGAAAGCATCCCGGTGCCTGTACTTCCGAAGAAGACGGGGCCTGAGCCTGCAAACCAGAGCCACCAAAACACAGCCCAAGCCATGAGAAGGACAAGGCAAGCGCTCCGGGCAGGCTCCTGCAAACTGCAGGGAAGGAGAAAACTTGGAAACTAGGGCAAAAGTTGAAACAGGATTTAATTTTATCTGAATTGATTCATCTGTCCCTAATTAGTAATAGCTTCCCAGTGCATGACGTAAGAATATGCAGAGGGTTTTTTAATGAATAACTCTCGGCTAAGATAAAATATAGCCATTCTCAGAGAGTTCTTTTTATACGCCAATAGAGATTTGTGCAGTCAAAGATGAAAAATAGATGAGATCCCACAGTCACACACGTTGAAGATAAAATATTTTGGAGTATGGATCCTGTCTTCCTACCAATTTATTGTGGAAAACCCAATAAATTTTGCATATCCCCTGCTTTAATATCTGCATTTACTTTTACTGAGAGAGGACGCTTAAGCCCCAAAACTGCACAATGCGTGATGCTGTACAGAGGGATGATGAATAAAAACCGGCTGTGATTGTGCTGAAAGTCCCCAAACCAGCTGGCAAAACCTGGTCATGTTTAATGGCACTTCAACAAAATAAATGAAGCAATCAGTTAAATTAAAAATCCGTATTTTCCAGTTTTTCACGGCAACAATGTGGAACTGGGCCACAGGCTGATCTCGCTCACCTCGTAACGCAGTGTCCTTCCCTCTTCCGTGTCATTCCTTTGCTCCTAGTCATATGTCCTTGTACCATCCTACATATTTCATCTCAGCCCTTTGTGCTCACACCCTTGAAACCCTTCCAGGCTGCTATCATGTCCACTTCTCTAACTCACCTCTCCGAGCCAAGCTATACATCCAGGCTCTAATTCTTCCCCATAAACCAGTCCCTCCGGGGCCCTGACCATTTTCTGATATTTCCATGAGCTGTGCAACAACTTGTGGGTTCACTTCTCTTCTAACATCAATAAAAGGCTAGAAGTTTACACCAGAGTGAGGGAAGAATCAGGTTTCTGAGTTCATTTTACGACCGGAGCGACAGACGAAGCTGGGGGATGCTGTACACGGTCCTCACCGAGCAGTGAAGAACCAGGGCAGGACACGTTGAGCAGATGGTGATTCTGGACTGCAGATGAGGACTAAATTACTGTGTTCAAATCACATCTTTGATACACTTCCAGCTTTTATCAGATGGTTCCACTCAATGTTTGGCACAGCTGATGCGAAGGGAAGGCCAGGAGAGCAATCAAACAGCGTGAGCAGCCGAAACAGCCCAGCGCAGGAGAAGGGCCCCGTCCCCGGGGTGCTCTGGCTGTCACGGTCCTTCCCATTGAAATAGGGACTTCCCTGACTGCTCCCACTTTTCCAGCACCTGCAGAGCTTTAATATTTACCCCTACATGCAAAAAATCCCGACTACCCAGGGGACACGCGCCCTCTGCTCCCTCCTGCCACATCACTTCATGTTGCAAGCAGCTCGCCCAGGCAATTGTAGGCTAAAATATCTGGGAGGATTGATAGCATGTGAGCAATTTCTCGGAGTTAAAAGACTCTCTTCCTTGGGTTTTGGCTTTGGATGACCCGCGCTCCTAATGCACTCTTCACTCAATTCACCCCTGCCAGTGCAAATGCGCTTATTTATGAGGTCGGTAATCACTTTCTATCAACACGCTCTGAAAATCTGCTCCTTCCGCAAAACATTCCTTCAAGTCAATCCTTCCCCGTGAGTATTCTCAGTACAAGCCGAGTCCAGGGCCTGCTCCGGGCATAGGAGAGGACTTTCAAAGGACTCCCGCTGAGTGCAATTGGCTCAGACCCCAACCGACACACATCCACACCCACAAAGCTCTGTTATAGATGGCCTCAGAGAAGCTCACAAGAAGGAAACCAAACCTTTCCCCAAGTCCTTAGGAGGGTCCGTGGTTATTTCGCCATCCTTTTACTGCACACGGACCACAGGGTTTTACCTCTCAGGAGGAATCTCAGGCAGCACCACAAAGCACACAGCTGAAGGGCTGCGCTAATTTAAAATCCTTCCAGAACACTGAGTTTGGTGTCTTTTTTCTTCCTTAACTTAAAAGCCAGAAAAATATCTAGAAATGTCTGTGCAGGAGAATCAATCGCATACAAAGGAACCTTCTGGGTCCCATGAAAGAGCCCGTGTTTTCAGCCTTGGCAGTTTATTCTTCCTCCTTTTGGGAGGCAGCACAGATATGTTTTCCATTTGAAATATCCCAGGGGTTTTGCAGCTCATGCTGAGCCCTCAGAAGTAAATGAGCCACTTTTCCCAGCAGCAATCCCAGCTACAATTAAGAAATGTTATTTTTCCTTTTTTTCGAGCCTACCCATGCTGGCACTTGGTTCAAGCCGTAGGAAAGCAGAGGCCCAGAGTCCACGCCAGAGCAGTACCAACAGATACATAACATACGAACATCTTTAGCTCAGAGATTTCTGTTCCATATCTCTCAGCTGTTTCACAAGCCAACGAGAGTTCTTTATCGGTGTCATTTACTCAGCCGTCAAGTGGGTTTTTTATCCTAAAGCTTCGCAGTGGGGAAATAGAAACCTGCAATGAACTTGCCTCAAATTGAAACAGATATTTAACTAGAATAAACCAGTGGCTGGACTGAATAAACACTGCAGGCACTTTAGAAAGAATGTTAAGTTGACATAAGATCTGTTGGGTGAGTTCAAGAAATGGGAGATTTCTTGCTGAAGTCATAAATCTTCTGGGTTAAAAAGGGGATACTGCTGAGCTCTGCACCTTGGTGCCTCGCTGGGGGAGACCAATGCAAGGGGTTTGCCGTCCCGGCGCTGTTGGTATGGGCAGGTAGACTTCTTTCCCGTCACAGCTGCTGAGGCGTGTGGACTCCATCTCCATTGCTCTCTTCTGCAACCGCTGCAGCTCGCCGAAGCCTCTGGCCGGCGGTCGTGTCCACTGGTGGCGTGAACCTGGGCGCTGCATGTCTTTGCTGCTAAGCCCTGACACGCGAATGTCTTGAAGGACTGTGAAGCCCAGGGTCTCCGAGCCAACAATATTTGTTCCATCTGGGGCAGCCCCAAATGCTGCTGAGGCCCAAGGCAGCGATGAAACCCAGTGGCTTTTCTGGTGGGGCTGTGACAGGGCGACGAAGCTGCTACAACTCTCGCCGTGCTTGGAAACCACACTGCCCTCGTATGACCCTGGCATGCTCTCGCCTGTCTCTGCTCTCTTTTCCCCCTGAAAACGCAAGAATGGATGAAAGGGTGGATCTGGGTCTTGGCTCCTGATCTCTTCCCTGTTGATCTGAGGGACAAGTCGGAGCATGGTTCCTCCAGGCTGGCAGATGCCGGCGGCATTGGGAGGTGTGAATTGCCTGCGGGCTGTGCTCTGCACGGGGCACCCAACTGATTCCCTCTGAGAACAGACTGGGAATGCTGATAGCCCCAGGTAACGTTTGGCCCCGTGCTGAGTAGAGCAAAACCTCCCACGGTACTGAAATCCCGTTTGACGTCATCGGGCAGTGGGCTTGTCCCAGCAGTCTGCTGTAACACGGGTTGTCACTGCACAGCACCAACCCGTCACCAAAAATGTGCGGGTTGGGAAGGAGCTGTTGGTTTGGGGATATTTTGAAAGCAAAACGGGCTTATTAAAGACAGGCTTTCAAAAACTGGATATCCCAGGAGACCATGCCACTAACCTACCCGTGGTGGATCACCTGGGCTAGCGGGACCACAGGCTTTTGCTTGGCCAGACCTGTCAGCCGGATGCTTTGGGAAGCTTTGGAGGTGACCACAGTTCTGCTTCCATCTGCAAAGCACGTGTCTGGAGACAGTAGTTTCCTGGGGAGTGGGCCGATCTCAGCAAAACCATGCCACGTCCCTCCGTGGTACCTGCAGGGTGGATGAAGCAGTGGCCCCCGGGGTGAGAGCTCACCCCGGTACGTCAGCCAGCGCTAAAGAATCACAGATGTTTAATATTTCTGGTCCCTGCTCCAAGGAGAGGGAGAGAAGAGTCGCAGAGAGTACAGCAATATTTTTTCAATACATTCCATATGTTTCCTCCATAAGTCAAGATTAAACAGTGGTGCTGGTCGGAATAGAAATCAGCCTGCCGGCTGTTCCGCTGCCTTTGGAGGAAGAATGAGCCTTAGCACAGGCTCTGACCTGGCTGGAGAACACATTTCCATGGGGACAAGCGGACTTGTCATTCATGCCGTCACCGCTCTCGCTGGTGCTATTGCCTTTGCAATACGGACGAGTCAGCCCCGGCCCCACCTGCCTGCTGGAAACCCCTGAATTTTGGCAGAGCAGCGTGGAGGCCCGGCGATGTCCTTGTCCGGCAGCACGGTGTGGCATTCCCAAGCAATATGTGATGTCCTTTGGATCTCCCAGCCCGGGGCACCGCATCCCAGTGTGCAAACACAAAGGTGGCACAGGGCTCCCAGCTCAATTCTCAGCATCCAGCTGCCTCCAGCCCTCCGTTATCACCCCTCCCACATGCGCACACAAAAGCTGCAAATTACCTTTTTCTGTATTTTTTTTCCTGGTCTTCTCACTCCAGCCGCAGCATTTCTGTCTTGTTACCGTCCCCACTCCGGTTGCTCAGCTCCAGACACTGCAAAAGCCATTGCTGAAGATGGCAGATCCGCAGGGAGGAGGAAAACCCAGCAACCACGAAGGGAAGGAATTTGCTCTCTCCTGAAGGGCACGCTCAGTGTAATTATGCCAGCCAAACGTGCGCAGAAGTCCTCAGTAATTGCTATGGTAATTATTTCACATGTGTGGGATTTTTTAGGCTAAAGTATAATTACAGCTAATTGCTGTTTGATTTTGTTCCTGTTTATATACCCATTAAAGGAATTGTTGAAATGACTTTCCTAAAAGACTTTCTTCTTTCTTTTTTTCCTTCCTCTCTTTTTCTTAAATCATCCTGGAAAAAAAAAGAAGGGATCGTGTTGCGACACTCGGAGTTCATGAATGGCCATCAGCTTTCCAATGATCGTACAACAAAGAGCCATGTGAAGCCCGCAAGAGCCTGATGTTTTCCCAGTGTTGGGAACTGACAGCCCCTGAATTTGCAGAACTGAGAATTTGCAAAGATCTTGGCTGTTTGTTAATGAAACCCTTCTGGGCAAGAGGCAGAGTGGGAATTCGTGTGGGGAGGTGGGAGGATCTGAGCTGGACGCTGCAAGCAGGAGGAAAGGTGCCCTCAACCAGCTGTTCTGGTGATAGCAGTAAGTTACAGCTCCCCAAGGGAAACCAGCCCAGGTGAACCGCGTATGAAAAAATACCTCTGATGGCCTTTGTTTTCAGTGTTTTGGAGCGACTCCTTTTTTTTTTTTCTCTCCCTATCCAGCATTGGTTTTACATTTTGCCCATCTGCCAGAGCCAGCAGAGAGAGAACTGAAGCTGACGGGGCTCAGCGCAGATCCAGGGATTCACCGGGATCTTCTCTTGGCACAGCTGGTACCGGTATCGTCACTGATTATTTTTTCTCAGCCCTGGTTTTTAACACAATTGTCCCAGGGCACAACTTGGAGAGAATGAAAGACCAGGTGTGCTCAAAATTGGGGGAGTTATCGTGTTCTAATGGCCTGCACCGAGGCCAGATAATTCCCTTATCAATTCATCAAAATATATATATATGTCTTTCAGCCATCCTTCAGGATGGCTTTTGCAGGTTTTATTTTTCTACTGGAAAATTGGCTTTATGTTAAGGTGCTGAGCAGGTTTCGGGAAAAGGAACAGAAAGAGTCAGTTTTCTCGTCCTGGGAGAATCCCCCATTGCCGTCCCCATTTGGAATGAAAAACTGGAAGTGGGAACAATGCTAAAAGGTGAAAGTATTTTTGACAATGTCCACTGAAATGTTTTAGGTTCATGCAGCATTTGTCCAACAAAAATCACACAAAATGCATGCACAAACAAAACCCTTTCTTACTGGGCTCTGCTATTTCAGCAGTCGTTTTTTCAGGAGCTTCTCCCTTACCGCGTGCTTCTCCAGGGGCTGGAGCTCTCAGCAGGAGCTCCTGGACACGAGGTGGGCGATGCTCGGTAGAAAAGCTGCTGAAAAAAGGGCTGGAGAGGGACTTTTATGACTCCTTTAAACACATCCCGGAAGAGGTGCCAGGGGAGGATCTTACCAGGGCTCCTACCCCACCGAAATGCAATGTTTCTCTAGAGGAAGGAGAGGCCGTGGCTTGCGAAGGCTGTAATATTCTCATAGCTGAGCACTGTATCCTTCAGAGGGGACCAAGGCCACATGAAAACAGTCTTGACTGTGGTGAGCCACGAGCCGTCGCTCCAGTGCCTCACCAGTCGCACGCGAAATTCAGAGCAGGGAGCAATCACGGCAAATGCAGGATTACGTTGCTCAGGGACTGGGTGGAAAGAGCGGGCTGGTGCCATCACAACCCTTTGCTTGGAAAATGCAGAGCTTGTTTGGTCTATTTTTTTTTCCCCTTTTTTTTTCCCCCCCCTTTCTATTTGGCTTATGACTCTACTCCGAGAAGCCAAATTAGCTCATGGTCTGAAGCTCCAGAACTGAACATAAGCAGAAGCAAGCTGACATTGGCTTGAAATAGAAGCAGAAATAGAGCGGTTTACCATCCTGGTTCACTTTGACACTTGGAGGGAGCAGGAAGGAATTTCAGGGCATGGGCACTCACACAGCAGCCACCAAAAACACATCTGTAAGCACGACTGTTTCCCACGTGGCAGATGCTTTATGGCTGCTGCTTATATCCGTTCCGGAATGCTATGGGCAAAGACATCACCTGCTCCAGCTCAGATGTCCCACCACATCCACGTTAACGAGATGGTTTCCAAGGGGCTAGATTGCTTTCCCTGACCAGAAGATGGGAGCCCAAATCTCAGCCAGGAATCTCTCACTGATGCACAATTTGCTCAGGGAATAGAAAACAGAGATCGAAAAATGCAGTGTCCCAGCTGACTGCTTATCCCTAATTAAGATCCCTTTGAGCTGGTGACTGCATCTGAAAGCTGCTGCCCCTCTGCATGGAGATGTGGTGTATTTTTAACCAGGCTCGTCTGAGGAGGATAATGATATGGTGGTGGCTCCTCCCTGCAATTTTGTAAAGTCTCTGTGTTTGGAAGATGATTTCAGCCATGGCACTCACATGCTAAATAGCAGGCAGAAGAAGAATGAGCTCTTGATTAAAATACGTTTAGACAGCCTTCTGTATTTTTAGGTCCTAATTTAGAGGACCTAGGTATGGAGGGATTTACATCATTGCCAAAATCTGATCTGTTGTTTCTGATGGTGGTAGGACAGTTCTCATGGTCAGCCCTCAATTTTATCAGCAGTCTCAGGACATTTGGTGTTTTCCTGGTGGCCCCAATGGCTATGGAAGAATAGCTGCTTCCTTTTCTGTAAAAATAGGAAACTCTCATCCAATGGTCCCAGAGCATTGGGGATGTAATGGCTGAAGTTTGAAGTGGGGAGTGAAGTGGAACAAGACTGTTATTAAGCGGGATATTTTGAGCCATTTCATGACTTTTGAAGGCTTGGGGTTACTATGCTTTTGGAGGAGACCCCTCTAGCTTTCAGACCACCGAGGCAGCTTAAAATTCCCAGTCCTGGGTCCAGGGCTGACAACAGCCTGCAGTTTCTTTACCCTGCATCCATCAAACCCTCTGAACGGAGACGCTGTCACGCAGGAATGACTGCCCCAGGGGACTCGATGTGGCAACTGAGTCGTTCCATTTGAAGATCAGCTTGTTCCAATTCGAGCCATGTTGGCAGCATCCTGAGGTTACAGTAAGTTTGCTGCCGGGCCCTGAGCTGCTGCCGGCAAGACGCATGTTTTAACGGTGCAAACAGACTCAAACTAAGAGCAATTTACTCTGCCTGTAGAAAAGCATCGGCACCCCCATCAGCCGTGCTCCAGGTACCTGTGACAGCACAAAACCTACCCTGATTAATGGAGGCACCGGGTCCGCATATACTCCACTGCAATTACTGCTGGCACTCAGCTTGATTTGGAAATCAAGTTACCTAATAGCCCTATTATTTAAACTTGTTGAGCAGACCAAAAGTTGAGTCTGCAGTTTCCGTCCGCTGACAATCAGCTCGAGTGTTTTTAGCATTTGCGCCACTCAGCCCCGTGTTTGGTTACAAAGGCTCGAGGCAGGAGGAACTCGCCGTCAGATACAACTTGACTGAGAAACTCTACAATTATTGGCCTCTCGAACGCAGACACAGTCGATAGCCAGGGTTGATTTTGCTGGGAAAGAGAAGCTGAAACTCTTCGGACTCCACTAAGAACAAAAAGCGGCATTGGGGTGTATTTTGCAGACATCTAGAGAAAACAGGCTCTGGAGTGTTTGGGTGCAAAATTACCTCTGCCAAAATCTATTTGTCCTGCAGAAGAACCTGATTCTGCGAGGCATGGAGCTGGTGGGGGCAGGCCAGCTTGCTCAGCACTGCAGAAAGCCCGTTTCCAAATGACCACTTTCTGATCTGGTGGACTAAACAAAGGGAAAGGAAGGGAGACACTAACTGAGACATAATTAAGTTTAAATTAATTCCTAAAAGGGCTTGAAAGAGAAAATCAGAGGAGCTTTGTGGTCCTGGCGGAGGAGCCAATTTGCAATTGACCGGCAGCATTGAGCAGCAGCAGCTCCCATGACCAGCAGCATTAAAAAGATGTCAGGATAAGAAAAATGAGAACTTCTCTGCCTTTTAACATCCTCTGTTGGGCTTAATGGCTCATCCTTTTCAAGAAATGCTTCATCCTATGGATGTGTACCCAGCATCGAGAAGAGGATGGCATTGCACATCTGGAATAATGCTTCATGACAGCTCTGTGGAGGTGGTGGGACTTGAAAAAGTTAATGAGAAACACAAGCTTGCAAAAAGTGGGTGGGAAAAAGGGTTAGAGATACAGCAAAGTGGTTTGCATCCAGAGCGCAAGAACATTTAATGACTCAATGTGTGCTGGTTTTTGAGCTAGAGATGTTGTCAGCTCCTTAATGATTTCTCCATCCGTGAGCCCATTAGGATGGGTTTAATGTACTTAAGACGTGAGTCACTATTTCAGCCCTTACAAGGCAGAGAAACCCCAGGGAAAAGATGTAATGGGTCCTTATTATGCCTGTGGATGACCAACCCCAGGAACTCTCTAACTGTGTCATCCCAAGGGTATCATTCAAAACCAGCACGGGAACCCTCCCCGTGCCACACCACGATGGTGGCTGGGCAGCCTGCGCCACAAGGCGAGGTTTATTTTTGGATCTGGGTGTCACTTTCGAGGGCCATGATCCCTGCTCCCGTCGCCCGTCAGCATCCTAGGCTTCTTCCAGCCTGGGACCATCCCGGTTCCTTGGATGAGAGCTCATTTCAAAGGCAGGCGAGGCTTCCCACAGCTATTGTCCTGTGGCTGTCTGCATATTTCAGCCCTTCGCTATCCCTGCTCCCAGCAAGCATCTCATCAGAAGCTCTGAACTTCGTCTGAAAGCACACAAATTAAACTTTCAACTAAACAAAAATGCTCCCCCTCCAACCTTTACTGAAACACTCTTGAAAAACAAATCCTTATATTTTCTAAACTCAAAAACATCTGGGTTTCCAAGCCTCAGGAAATTACAACTCCCATTCTGGAAATAAAATACATGCTTGTCCATATATCACATTAATTAAACCCCATAATATGGAAAGAAGCTGGTAAAATGCTTTCCTGATGGCTGGCAGATTTGCATAGCAATTTATCATATTACCCATTGAAATTATTATTATTGTTACTATTATTATTATCATATTTTCCTTCAAGTCGGCTGTGTGTAGAAAGATAGTGTGCTCTTTGCTGATCAAGAGAGAAAACTATCTGGTCTCGTAGTGATCTCATTATTATTTATATGCCCCGTCTCGCGCTGGGGAATCCCAATGCCTTGTAGATGCGCTGACTTATTGATTGTAGCATGTGATTTTAGCAAGGAAGAGATTTTAAATTGAATGATGACACTGGTAATTTATGGAAACAAGCTACGACAGACTGAAGAAGACTGCAGATGTGTCCTCCGGCCTGCTACTGGAAGGGCTGTGGTTAAATCTCAAGGACAACTTCCCGTCTGCCCCCGTTAAGCAGTGGATGGGGAAAGCCCTCAGAGATGGAGTCTGCTCGGTGCCGCCATTCCTGCTCCTGAGCCCTCTTCCTGCAGCTCCTGGCCCGTGAGTGGGATGGTAGGAAATGCCACATCAGAAACATTCCAGCTACTGGAGAAAACGATCTGGGGACCGGGAAAACTGCAGACTTCAGTTGTTCTTCGGGGGTTTTGCATTTTTTCCTGGTGAGGTACAGTGCACGGAAAACCATCGTACACTATGTGGTCAGCATTTTTACCATAAACAGAGCAGTTGCACATTGTTAAATTATTATTAGCTTAGTTACCACCGGGAAGGTTGTCTCAGCCTCCTCCAGCGGGACTGAAACAAAGATCCACTGGTAGCACAAGCTCTCGACTAGTCGTGTGTTAGCATGAATGCACGGCACTGCCATAACGTGTGCTGTCTCACATCTGTCCTGCCAGACACTGACCCTTCTTCCCCCACAGCCAGAAGAAAGAAATCCGAGCAGGGATGCCTCGTCAGAGGAAATTCTTTGCAAAGAGATGGGTTGAACTTGTGGATTCTGAGCAGGGGCCAAATTGTCTCAGACTTCAATACCCGCCTTCATTCCCCAGTTGTGTCAGCCCATCCTAAGTTGAAGAAGTCGCTGCCAAAAGAAATCTGGACCCAAATTTTGAATTCCAAACTCTGAAGCTGGCAATATTTGTATCAAGAAATATGACAAAATTAGGGAAGTTTTTCATGGCCAGTTTTTTCTGCCTGGATACAGCTCATGCCATTCAGTGATGCCAACATCAATAATAATTTGGAAAAAATTATTACGGCATTTTGCCGTGTCTACGCCACGGCGAAAAAGGCACCACTTTATCAGGAATGGTCTGTAGAAGGAGCAAATCCAACTTCTCAGCCTCATCCAAGGGGCATCCATCAAAACACAGTTTGGAGTGGGAGCAGCTGTGAGTCTCGGCCTGAACCTGGAGTGACCATCAGTGATTTCAGCTCCAAAGTCCTGCCGAACGCAGACTGCCAAGAAACGTGGCAGTCTGCGGCGGTCATCTCCCTGCCACGAACTTCTGCCGCAGCAACAGCTGGTAGCAGTGTGCTCCATCACCGGGAATTGCCACTGGATGGGAACGCGTCCCGTATCCCAGCACCAGTTCACCGACCCCCCCAGGCCTCCGCAGCCTGTGCGGGGATTGCAGGGCTTCGACTCCCCCGGCAGCCCTTCATTCTCTGCAATTAACAGCTACGTTATTGTCAGCCAAGTAACTGTATACTCCGTACGCGAAATGCGGGAGATCTTGTGACAGCTACCTCGTCTCGCAAAGCAGGGGATGTTGAGCGAGACAAAACATCCCATTCCCTCTCCTCCCTTGTTAAGATAAATGTCATACACTCTGATCAGCCTCTGTGTACATGCTCGCAGCCAGCAGGAGAAAATCAAACATCAAAAGGAAAAAAAAAAAACCAACCCTAACAGGATATTGACATCAATAGGAGTTCTGTGAATAGAGATGAAATGTGAAATTGAGTCGCAATCCAGCTGATAAAAGTTATAGCCGCTGTTAACCCTTGAGCAGATCTGCTCCGACATGAAAGGGAGGAGAGCTGTTAAGGCTCAGGGCTACTTGTTCTTACTTGGGCACCTGGGCTGTGCTTTTCTCAGGAATCTGGGAGGAATTTGGCCCCCAAAATCCTTGGAAAGTTAGACACATAACGCCTTGGAAAGTGCCTCTTTTCTTTAATTGCTGCTACAGATCCAACATGTCAATGGGGAGGAAAACATCTTCCTTCATTTGTCTCTCACCATAATTTTTCCATTGCTTCTTTCCTAATGGAAAGAACTCTCTGTTCCTGTGATGAGGCAAAAAAAAAAAGGATGACAAAGGAGAAAGAGAGCAAAGATGCAGGACACAGCTTTCTGCCAGGATTTTTAGTTTGGGATGAGAAATAAAAAAAGAACTAAAAGAAGTTCCCGATGGAGAATTTCTAGCAGCTTTAATGACCCAACCTCTGACCTCTGGCCGGCCACATCAGCCAAAAAGCCGACGTATTTCCAGTGCTGTGGTCTGGGCACCGGGTCTGGATTAATCCAGCCTTGCAGAAGCAAAGCTCAATTTGGGAAATCAGACCCTGAATCCGGTTCTGGGGAATCCACGCTGGCTCAGACACCCCAACTACAACCCCCACCCGAAGACCGTGCCCTGACGGGACATGACCCCTAACTGCAACCTGAAACGCGTGATGTTCATATGTATCTTCAGAAAACTCAATTTATTTCCTTAATGTATTTTTTTGTTTACTTTAAGAAATAATCAGGCCTAGAGTTTGTATTAAGGACTGGCTTTTCATGCACATTTTTATCTGACAGAACAAAGGGATTTATTTCTGCAGTGAAGAAACAGCAAAATAACTTGTAAAGGCACACTGTAATTCCATCTATTTGAAGTTGTTTCTAGCTCTGCAGCAGCCCCAGATAACTTAAGAAGTTGCAAGTTCAGAAGGGATTTTTATCTCGCTGCCTGGAAAAGCATCGCCTTGACTTTATGGGTGGAATCTCAACAGGGGGCTGTTGTTTAAATAGCAGGAGGAGAGAGCGGTCGCCAGGGTCCCAGTTTGCCCCAGGATTTGGGATGAAAGTCAGGCTGTTTGGTGGGGGACCCCTCTCCCCAGAAGAGATCCATCCCCTGGGCTTTTGTCCCGTGGCCGGATTTGGGAAGGACTCACAAGACCTGTTGTTTTGCTGGGTCTGGACATCCCCATCGCTTCGGAGGACCTTGGCACGAAGTGGAAAGGGAAACCTTGATGGAAGAAAGCAGAATAACTCCGTGCTGAGGTTTCCTGGATCACGGCAGGGTGAGCAGGTCCCATCCCTGACACAGACAGACACA
Organism: Larus michahellis; assembly: GCF_964199755.1. Classification (NCBI taxonomy): domain Eukaryota; kingdom Metazoa; phylum Chordata; class Aves; order Charadriiformes; family Laridae; genus Larus; species Larus michahellis. The sequence continues at coordinate 12,169,499 of NC_133910.1, read as the reverse complement.
TCCCCACCAGGGCTTGGGTTTGACTCTCAATTGCTCCGGCGGCTCAGCCGCTGCCAGTTGTTAACCAGCACCACTCGCTTGGCCTGAGCTGACCCGGCCGCTACCTGGAAGCAACGAAGCAAAGAGGCCACGAAGAAAACAGGCTGGTTATCTAATGTGTTTCAAGCCCCGGGCCATGCAGCCACCAGCAGGGCCATGGCAGTGTGTGTTCAGGAGGGGAAAGGCCATTTGCACCATCACTCTCAGTGCCGGGCTTGGCAGCTCCCGGGGCCGTGACCGCAGGAACCCGACCTCTGGTCCCCTGTGCTGCATGCACAGGTGCCTTCAGGGTTTGCTGCTTCTCAACTTCAGGTTTTCAGCTTGCATTTCTTCTCCCGTTTTGTTGAAACTGCCTTAATTTTTCCCTATCGCAGCAGGATTAGGACAAAGTTGATTAGCCGCAGGTTTTCCTGCGCATGAGCTCAGGCGGAGAGCAATTCCCACCTGTGCAGACCTGGGCCAGTTGGGTTTGCAGTGGAACTTGGCTAGAGACAGACTTTTTGGGACAAGACGTGCGTGTCCCCTGCCGGGAGGGGCAGGCAGGAGGCTGCGGGTGCTCAGCTCCGAGCAGGATCGAGCGATGGGTGCGTTCCCAGCCCGGCTCTGCCTTTTGGACCCGGCACCCCGGCCACGCGGTATATCACAAAGGCGATGACACGGGACATATGGAGCTGTGTGTTTCAACATACATTTTCAAAAAGCTATTTAATACATTCCTTCGCACGGAGTAATGCCTTGGAAAGGATCCAGGCTTGGGGATGTTTCTATAAACACATCATCTCTTGCCGCTCTTCTCCCTCTTTCGCTGCGAGCTGAAGGATATGGTGTTTCCCTCTCTTGCTGTGGAAACCTTGGATGTCGCTTAAGATCTTGCTGGTCTGTTAAAGCACAATCTTTTGTTCTTCCTCAGCTTTCAAGTCAGTGTAGTCCCCCTCAGAAAGCCTCGCAGTCCGCGGCGTTTCATGTAGTCTGTGCCTTGAGGAGATAATTTCCTAGAAGCCGCCTTCTATTTCTCCAGCTATGAAAACATTCCCAGTACATCCTGTATGTGGAGATGATTATATGCAGCACACACACATCCCCCATTAGATTGTTTTCTCTAGCTTTTTATTTGTTTGAATTGTTACTAGAGATAGGTGCCGTTTTCTCAGAGAGCTTTTTTGAACCAGAAAATGCAGGTTCAAAGGTACTAGAGTGCTTTGAAAATGGGTATTGAACCTGCCTATTTCCTCATTTAGGAAAAGATAAACATTCCAAGTCATTTTGAAATAAAAAGTTGTTCGAAACAAGCTATAGATCTGTATTTTTATATATATGGTTCTTATCTATATATTTCTATATAGAGATAGGAATCCTACCTGTATATTTCCTATCCTATATTTCTATAGGAACCAGCAAGCAGAAATGTATGATATGTTGAAAGTATCTTTTTGGTTGGGATTTTGACTTATAAAGAACAAACATTTTAAGGCTTGGACTCAAACCTGGATGCTTTGTTCAAACTCAGGCAGATGTATTCCGGTTGGGGAAGAGGAGGTGTTCAAAACAAAGTTTGATCGCTTTCCCACAATTTCTAGATTGCCAAAAAGCCAAATCAGCATTGGTGTTACATCCTGATACTCAGATCCACCCTTAAATGACCCTGAAACTACCACAGTTGCTTATTTCCCACAGAAGAAAAACTCGGTGTTAAAATTTTACAGTGGGAGATGGTACCAAAAAGCCTTCTGCGACTGTGACGGGCAGGAATCAGCCTCTGTCCCCAGGAGCTTGGGGATGCCCAGAGCATCCTTAAGACTGTGCTGAGATTAGAGAGTCAGCAGTAAAACTGATTGAAAATTATTAGCTTTACAAAATAGTTTGCATCTGTGAAATGCAGATCTTTTCGAGAAAATATGTCTTTTTGGGGGAAAAAATCTGCCAAGGGGGTGGTTCCTGGATGCAGGGCAGGATAGCCAGTGGAAATGGGAACAACTCCAGAGCGCACACTAGGAGCATGGGTGAGAGCCCCAGTGCGTGCCGGATCCCGGTCTAACCCCCCTCGGGGAGGTCTCACAGGGTCCATCCGCCTCGTTTTCTCCTCTTGGTCCAAAAAGAGACAAATCGGGTAGAGCGAAGACCCTGGAGCGAAGGACAGTCTGAGCTGAGTCACCCATTCGCCCCTGTGCGCTCTCCCAGAAATGCGACGGCGGGTCCCCTTCTCCCCGTGGGGCGGACGGAGACCAAATGTCGCGGTTGTGACTTTGCTGCTGTTGCATTTCTTGCTCTCCCGCCAGCCCGCTCCAGCAGTTTCCTCACAGCAAAGAAATCTTTCTCACAGCCTTTAACTTACATTTTTGGTCAAGTGTTCGGAGCTTGTCCTTAATAATTTGGACTCTATTTTCCTACCAGTTTCTGGCTCTGATCCAGCCCATCATATCTGGAAAGAGCCTTTACTCAGCAAGTCTCCACTTTTTCTTTTTTTTTTTTTTTTCTTCTTGTGTGTGTGTGTTGAGGTTCTCAGTCTCCGGGACAAACACTCTCAAAGCGAAGCAAAACATAAGAGTTAATGGGAAGCTACAGTGCAGAGTGCCCTCCGTGCACACGCGAATGACCATCGCTGCTCTGAGCTCTTGGTCAAATTACCCGGAGCGAGCAGCTCGCGCTGATGCGGCACCTTCCTGCTCGTGCGATGGGCTTTGATCAACCCTGGCAACTTTCATCTACTAGTGATCACAGAGATTCTCCCACGAGCTAGTGTGAAATGAGCATGAAGGGAGAGGGTGATTCCACTGACCCTAATTAAGAATTTATAATTAACACAAAAATCTCCAGAATTAATTTCTCTGCAGTATCGAACTGCCTCTGCTGCACTGGCATGTGTTCATTAAGCATCCCTGAGGCTCAGGATCTACTGAGGCTATCTTAAAGGAGGGGATAAATGAACGCATGAAACTGAAGGGATTATGGCTTCTTGGAAGACGACGTGCAACAATTAATTCCCAATATATAGGTCGTGCCCTGACTCTGCCTGGACCTTTACTTGTCTCCAGACCGGCTCCCCACCAGATGTGCTGCAAGGATGTGGAGAGCGGGAGATGCAGCAGAAGGCACGTCCCATATTTCCTTGCCCTGCTCCATCCGCAGGTATCTCAGGAGGGCATGGGGGCTATTTCTCCCCAAAACTGGCCACCACCAGGCACCAGAGCAGGGTGCGCTAATTTTCTAGGTGGTCCAACAAGCAGAGACCTACACAAGCCATGCTCGTTGCCCATTAGGATCTGTTTAATTAGAGTCAGAAGTAGACAATAAGTCAGGGTCATGTTTCTATTTTATTTTAAAATTACATTAATATCTTTACATCCAGGCAGAGATAAGCAGATTCTGCTGTGTTTTACTCTCCTCTTGTATGAAACAACTCTTTTAATGGATTTTCTTTTTTTTTTTTCCCCCAGAAATACAGACTGAACGCGTGGAGCAGAAGTCACATGTCTGCATTCGTAGAGCCATACCAATAAACGCAGTCTGTATTCGGAGCAGGCTGGAGTTAAATCTAGGGGCTGGATCAAGCTATCTCCAATTTTATTCTAAACGCTAATTGGAGCCTGAGAGCTCCTTGATTGAAGTAACAAAGAAAACACAGTGTGCACCATTTCATCCAATTTCCTGAAAGCGATGGACATGAGAACTGGACTCCCAGTTTAATTTATGTTGTGAGACTCCTTCACCACATAATGCCTCTGTTTCCAGATATTATTAACAGAGCTGGAGTGTCCTTCCATGTGTTCTGGTGGAAAGGAACTGTAAATCAAACATGCTTCTGGGCTGATTGCAAAACCTCCATGAAATTTGACTCACAGTCTAAAAATGTGCCTGTGGAATGGCTGGGGTTGCATCATGGAGGTGCTGCAAAGGAAACGCAAATGGGGGGAACCTCCTCTCCCCATCGATGCTCTTTCCCGCAGCTCGTTGCCACACGTGTCCTCCCCAGGGGGCTGCAGGACGCTGAAAGTGGATCTCCAGGACCAGGCGATGCTCTTCTCCATCTCTGCTTCTGCTCTTGCTTTTCTCAGCAGCAAAAGAATCACTGGAGCTGGGATCAAAGAGGTTTGGTTCAGCTCCTGAGCTCTGTAGCTGCGGTGGAGGAGAATAAAAGAGCGGGGAAGGGAGAGGAGAAGCACATCTGGAGGCTGGTGCGTGGCAGCGTGGCTTTCACTTCCAGCGAGCGGCGTTGGGAGAGGAAATTGCCTTGCGGATGGCTGATAGGAGTGTTGGCTCAGGGGGGAGCGGTGGGCCTGGGCAGGGAAGGGAAGGTCATGAATGCCAAGTCAAATACAGGGAAAAGAATGTGGATTCTGCAAGAAAAGCCAGCCACTGGAGAGAGGGGAGGCACCCGGGTGGTGATCTGGCGTCCTGGCGTGGAGCGTGTCCTGGTGTCCTGGCATCCCAAGCTTGGGAACGTAGGCATGGCTGGTTTGTGTGGCTGGATACAGTCTCTCATGGTTTGTCCATTTTTGGAGCCATCCTGCACCATCTTTATGATGTGGAACCAGCAGTGAGGGAAAAAGAAAGGAAAAAAAAAGAGGAAAAAAAAAAAGTGCAAAACAAAACACTATTTTCTGTGACCTTCCTCTGGCTCCTGCTTACAAAAAGTGCTGGCATCCATAACGATCAGGTCTTTGATTGAATGACATTTTAATTTGGAATATATTAAAACAACATGTTTTCCACGAACGACCTCAGCACAGAAAGGGAAGAGGAGGCTCACAAGAACCTCTTCAGCTTCAGAGTCCCAACGTGTGCCCCAGATGCCATCACGACATCTTTGATAGGCAGGCCGGTCGATTTAAAAGAGGGCAGGGGGGTTTGGCTAATTGAAACCATTGTGTTATGATAACCAAATGTCCTACATCTTTTGCATCTCCCATAGATGGCAATGCACACTGAAAAAAAAAAAAAAAGAAATAATAATGCTACGTCCGTTTTCAGGGAGAGATCAAAGGATCTCCTGGAAAGAGGAGCCCAGTTGTCCCTTGGATGCATCTGGGCTGCAGACAGCCTCTGGAAAAGCCTGTTCCATTCATTCAGGAGGCAGAGGAATGCCGTCTGGATGCTTTGAAAAGTGCACGGGCTGGTTGAGGGAGGAAAAGGCTCTGTGCAAAGGCAGCTGGGGGACCTCAACGTGGCTTTGGTGGCCAGCCGAGCCCAGGTCACCTAACCATGCCTTGCCCTCCTATTGCGATGGGGTCCTCTGCGCTCTGCATTTCTGCATTTTGGCTGGTGCTGTGGGACCCCTAACACTGACCGGGGTCTGAAACGAGAGGTATCTGGCAAGCGGGGAGCAGGAGATGCAGCGCAGCAAACACAAAAAGAAATAAATTCCGTGTCGTTGGGAGACCAAAGCTCTCTGTAGTTCCTGGGGTACTCCGGGGTGAACAGCATTCTCCAGACTCATCGCTCTCTTTGGAGAATCAAGCCCCGGGAGCCAACATACTCCTTGAAAGCATCTTGGCAGAAATGTATTTCTCCATCCAGAGCGTGGCCTCTGAGGTAGCTCTGCCCCCACTTGCTTTCAGCTTGAATTTGAACCGGAGTCGGTGGATGCAGCGAAGCTTTCTCCGCAGCAAAGGAGATGCCGTCGGGATGAATCAGAATCATCCCAGCCCTGCAAAAATAAAATTAAAAAAAAAAAAAAAAAAAAAAAAGGCATGTCCCTCTTGGGATCGCCCCGACACGTTCCTCTGCAGAACATCTGCTCCTGCACACCCAGCTGCTCCCGCCGGGGCGGCCGCTCACCTTCCCTGCTCCCGGTGCTCCCGCCTGACCCCAACGGCTCGGCACGTCCCGGAACCACCTATGCAAGGGCTTTTGGCTCTTTCACCAGGGCGATATCTCCTTTATGTGTAAGTTATCACTCTTTCTGCACTAATGGAGGTGGCAGTGCCCGACAATCAGATGGACTGAAGGACTTGGCCGTGCCCCCGAAGGATCGACCCAGTTTCTCCCCCCGAAAAGGCAAACAGCCGCCAGCGTAACTGCAAATGATGCTCAGAAAACCTCTTTCCCTGCTGTATCCATGGGACCAGCCCTTTTCCTCATCACAGGATAAATCCTGTCACAGGATAAATTAAAAATAACATGTACCTAATTAGCGTAAATTAGAAACAGAATATGGAGGGGAAAGGAGAGATTTGTTCCTCTGGTGGAGTTTGGCCCAGCTCTGGACGCCTCCAAGTTTGCCCCTGTCCCTTGTTCATGAAGATATTTCTGAGGAAAAAGGGGTGGGTTTCGCTGATTTTGGAAGGCATCTGATTGCGCCAGATGGTAAATATATATTTTTTCATTCTTCTGGGAGGATGCCCTGTGAATCACCTAACAGGGCTTTATTGCTTTCTTCTGCATCCCCTGGCAAATTTCTGAGCACAAAACCTCTGTTTTGTTTGCATTTATAATGAGGCATTTGGAAACATCTGCCAACACCAACCAGACAGAAAGCCCACTTTCATTTATGGGTATTTTAAATAGCAATTAAAATTACAGACCATCTTCCCCTCATACTTCCACAAGCAGAAATATGGGGTACGGCCTCTACAAACCCAGAATAACTGGAAGCAGAGCTTGCTCCTATGCTTCGTCAAGCATTATTCTGAATACAGAACATAACAACAACAGCAAAAAACTTTATTAAATGCATAACACTGAGTGGATAGTTTTGCTAAACATTTATGAGATATTGGAAAATTCAACTCCTGCCCTCGCGTTTCATCAGCTGCAGCTAAAGGCTTCAGTACAGATGGACAGAGCCCAGATGGCAACTTCGGCTGCGGAATTTGTCTCTGCTCTGGACCATATGCTACTCAGAAGTAAAAAGGATGCAGAGCTCGCTTTGAAGCTTGGTCTGCGGTGCTCCGCGGGCGGACGGGTGCCACATGGAGACTCAGACCTTCTCATCTGCATGCGACCGACCTGCCAGCTCCATCCTGGTGACATGGCCGGGACAACGTGCTGGCAGCCCCGCCAGTGCGTATTCGTGGAGACTCATCCTACCAGGGAGCAAGGGGTGTCCCAGAGAGCCATGGACATTCACGTTGGGACTTCGTGATGTCATTACTGGGACAATGATTAAGACACTGGGGGTGTCATCAGGGCAGGACATGCTTTTGGGATGGAGTTAGCAGAGTGAGAGAGCTTTGATGGTTTGGGTTGAGCCCCTACCTATGAGCAGGGAGTTTTTCTTTCTGGAGACTGAGCGAGCTGCGCACACATCTTCAGCAAGAGTCTTTATAAGTCTGCAGCTGAATTTTGTCTCCTCCCTGAAATGCTGCTGCTCTGCATGTAGAAATTAGCCTTCTTTATGCCTTCCACATTCCCATGACATATTCTGTTGAAGGTGCCAAGCTTCGGATGAGTAACTTTCCCCAACTGTGCATCAGTTTTATCAACACCTGGTCAGCCAACCAGCAGAACCCGTGTGAGAGGAGATGAATAGGGCTCCTAGACACATGCCTATTAGTTTTCATCCTCAAGTCTGCTGTGTCTGGCTTGCCGCGTGGTGGCAAACTGGGGACAAGGCTGCCTTGCTTCAGCACAGAGGGGAGCTTCTAATGCGCCGCTTGCTGAGTCCTCAGATCAGGGAAAGGATTTGGGGATAACAAGATGCAAGTGGATGCTTGATGGAGGCACAAATGGCTGTTGGAGAAACCATAAGAGGGGGAACAAACAGATGTAATCGAGCCATGTTTGCTCAGCAAGGTGTGCCGTGACTGATACCTCCGTTTACCTTTGCTCCTGGGCACAGGGTGCAGCTCATGGCAAACTCCAGGAGACCTTCTCCATCGGCGCCATCTCCACCGCAGCCCCGTCCTTCAAAGGGGAGCGCAGTCCAGCTGGGTGGCCTCCATCCCACCCTGCACCGCGATTCCCTGGGCCCCACTCCCTTCCCCGAGCAGGGACCAAACAAGACCTTCAGAGAGTCCTGTGCAATGCTTATGTTTCAGAGACATATGTTTTTAAAGGTAGCAGATGTTAGAGAATGTTGTTTGCCAATTCTCTTTGGTTTAACCAATGCTCTGGGAGCCTTTCCCTTATTTATTACCTTTGAAAGCAGGAGCATGGTCTCAGCCTTCATGGAGACGTAGTTTACTGACCCCCCTTTTTCATCCTTCCCTTGCACCACACAACTTTTTCCCCTTCCCAACGCCCTGGCATCACCATGGGCACTTGGATCTGGGCAGTGAGGGCAGAGCTGGATCCTTCCCCTCCCACTTCCACTCTCCCGCTCCCCGCTCCCCCCAGCTCACATTTTGGCATGGCTCTAACGGTGAAGTAGAGAGGCATTTTTATTGCACACACAGCTCTGTGTATCTTTTCCTTAGCATTTGTTTTTCCTAGATATACACACGTTTATCCACAGCCACTTCTACAGTCAGAGATGTTAATTTGGCATCCTGTGTGGAAAGTTTTAGACATTTGATCAGAATCAGTACAAGCTTCTGGGAGCTGCTTGCCAGCTGAAGGAGAAGGAAAGGGCCAATATTAAAAAGAAGCCTTTCCTTAATAAACGTAAGTACTGCAAATATAAACACTTAAAAATGCTATTAACTGTATTTAGAAAGTTCTGGTGAATCAATAAAGTGTGGAGGTGAAAGAGTCAAGCAGAAGCAATGAAATACAAACTTTGTGGTTTTTTTTCTTCGAGTGCCCTCCAGGCTTTAAAAAGCTGCCTCTCAATCTGCATGTCTGATTTTCTACGTGCAACTTACTGTGTTTGCTTTGGGCCTGACGCAAAGTCCTTTAAGGTCATTGCGATGGACTGGAGTGGTGCTTCCCCCCCAGCATGCGTTGCTGCAGGTGCTGCACGAGCTGCGGATTGCTCAGCCGGCGCTGCAGAAGACGCCTCCAGGAGGGTTCAAGCACACAGCGTTACTCTATGGAATGCCACCAGCTGATGCTCAACGACTCCTGCCATCCAGGACTCCAGAACAGAGGAGATGAAAGCCTTTCAGTACTTAAAGGGGGCTTATAAGAAAGATGGGGACAAACTTTTTAGCAGGGCCTGTTGCAATAGGACGAGGGAATAATGGTTTAAACTAAAAGAAGGGAGATCAGACTAGATATAAGTAATACATTTTTCACGCTGAGGGTAGTGAAACCCTGGCCCAGGTTGCCCAGAGAGGTGGGAGATGCCCCATCCCTGGAAACGTTCAAGGCCAGGTTGGACGGGGCTCTGAGCAACCTGATCTAGTTGAAGATGTCCCTGCTCATGGCAGGTGCTTGGACTAGATGGTCTCTAAAGGTCCCTTCCAACCCGAACCATTCTATGATTCTATGACTGTATGAAAGCCTCTGAGCTGGCCCTTCCTGCACATCTTCTTTAGGTTTATCCTAGACCAGGCACCTAAAAAATGGGGCCAGAAGGGGAGTCTCACATCTGATCCCACTCCACCCTCGCTCACACTGATTTTAGAAGCAGTGGAAGCAGAAACCCTGGATTCAGGCAGCTCGGTGTCCTCCTAAAGAGAACTTGATGACCTTGTGAGTGCTTTCTTTTTTTCTTCTCTTTTTTTTTTCTTTTTTTTTTTTTTTCTAAGGCACTCAGGGTTTGGCATGTCTAGAACTGCAGGTGCAAAGCTTAGAGGAAGGCTCGCTGGTAAAAGACCATGATCTTTGCAGAGGGGATTTGAGTGTCTTTCTTACCCATCGGCATGAGGACTTTCCAGATCGTAGCAGCTAAACGTGCGAAAAGCAGAGTGCTCTCCAAATCCCGAGCGAATGCTCCAGGGACAGCCCGAGCCCGATGCTCTCCTGCGTCACGGAGCAAAGCCTGCCAGGCCCGCTCGCACCCCTCCAGCGCCTGAGCCCTCCCTCCAGGGCACCTGTCAAAAAGCCACCTTCATTTTCCTGACATGCTTTTCCTGCTCCTAGGGCTGAATTAACACGAAATGAGATGCAGATGCCTCTGTAATTAAGGGCCTCTGTTCCCCATCAGTCTGTTACTGAAGATCCTCCTCTGTTATTGCAAGGGAATGTGGCTGTTGCTTCTCCTTCTCCGACCCCAACGTCCTCGTCTCCCTCCTTCTCTTTACATCTCCTTGTCCTGTCCCCCTGAGATCCAGCTCCACGTTCTCCCTTCCACTGTCAACAGGGGACATGACCACAGAGGGATGATGGGTTTCTCCCACCGCTTCCCCTGTTCTTTGAAACGAGGATGGAGCACGTGTTCTTCATGAGTGAGAAAACAATTTGAAGCCACGCAAATAAAAATAGCAACCACATCCAAATCTAAGAGAACAACCTGGAAAAAGATGCTTGGGAATGGTCAGAAAGACTTGTTTTCTCTTTTTCCATGCAAATTTTATTTCTTTCCATCCTTTCGATCTTCCGCGCTCTCCATCTACCAAAGCTTGAGAAATGTCTAGAAACGGTTGGCCCACAGTGGCCCAAAAAGAAGTGAAAAGCCTCTCCAGAAAGCTCATTTGCAAGACCGTGCTTCAATATTCCTGCATTTTAGCAGTTTATGGTAGGACTAGGGTTTGTCTCCTCCACTTTAGCTCCAGCATACGTGTTCTTGGCTCCCATGGAAGCACCACTGGACAGCCCATGCCAAATAGCACGCCAAAAACTTTGACCTTCTCATGAACTTCGGGGCTATTTCCTAGTCTGCGCCCAGCTCCTTGCAGGCAGGACTGTCTGGCCAGTGGATTCTGGCCCTTTTGCATGGAAAATGAGATGTGTCGGCCTGCATGGCCGGGTGGCTTGCCAGCTGTGTCCCTAACAGCACTTCACAGCCTCTTGGTGCTCCTCCCTTCCTTGTTCAACGAGTTGCCTTTGCCCATATTCGCTTCGCACATGGGTCTGCAATGAGGGGACCTGTGAGATCGTCCTTGGTGGCCTTGGGCCAGCTGGCCAGCCCCCAGCAACCAGCACACTCCTCCACACAACAGGACTTAATGTATGACTTTCTGTTTTGTTTTGCTTTGTTTTGTTTTGTTTTGTTTTTTCTTCTTCTTCTTCCTTTATTCCAGAACTGCTCAACACTTTAGTTACCTCTTTCCCCATTTCCCCAATTTTCCAAGCAGGGCACAGGGCCATCCTTACCCTCCCCTCGCAGCAGCCGGTGCTGGCTGAGCTGGCTGAGCTCCAGTTTGTGCGGGAGCTAAACCCAGCAACACGCCCGACTCAAATCAATAGTATCTACCCCAGCCTGAGGCAGTTTATGCTGATATTAATAACGAGGCATCAAGCTCCAGCACTAAGGATCTGCATTAAGCTCACCGCTCGGGACTGCGATTTGAACTTCATAGCAACCTCTGCTTCATTCCCTGGGGTTTGCAGGGGCTCCCAAACCTCACCTGGAAACCCCACCGTTCAGTCCCTTCCTTCCTCGGTACCTTACAGGGACAACCTCGGTACTCCCAGACCGCTTCCCTCTTTCTTCTGCACTTCCTGCGTCAAACGGAGATCTCTGGTTAAGCGGTTTTTCCGGTTACCCTATTAATGAGCCTTTTAATTAGTATCCCTTTTTTGCTAAGTAATCGCTACAGCATCAGATCCACGTGGGAGATGCAAACGAATGGGCAGCAGGATGTTGGGAGGCAGTGGAGGAGCTGAAGGCTGCCGTTAATGCCTGCTGACAGGCTGCGTGGGGAGGAGCAGAGGTGGCCACGGACAGGCAGGAACCACGGACAGGCAGGAACCATGTCCATCGTGTGGTTTCCCTTCTCCTCCCGCGCCTGCCCAGCAGCCCCTCTGCCGGCCAGCGCCTGGCCAGTGGCCACCGGCTGGTGCTAAAGTCACTGGGCTGACCTGGAAAGCCGTTGCGCGTGAGGGGAGTCGAGGATGCGTCTTGCCTGGCCGGGTTAAGCCACAGAAACGAGAAGTGCCTGCAGAGGGGATGCGTTCCTCCGCAGAATTACATTGAACGTTCGCACCCACGCCGCCCTTCCAGGCTCCGCTTTAACTTTCCCTTACTGCAGGACAGCACGAATATGGATATTACATATGTCACTGGTCTTCACCGCGCACTTGCAGGGGGAAATTTGGTCAAGCGAGTGAACAGGCATGGCCCAGGCAGCACGCTAAACCCCAGTCCTCGGCAGGATCTCCTCTCGTTTACTGACACAGTCTGCTTCTTTACAGGTCTAACTGCACCAGCCCCGTAGCCGCCACACTGCTCGCATGCGGAGCTGCTTCTCCCGCTTTAGCCGAGTGATTTCTGCTCAGCGTCACCAGCTTAGGGCTCGCTAGGTCCAAAGGATGATTTCCCCCAGCATGGCAGTTGTTCTGCCAAACTAGGAAAGCAGCAGCCTGTCGCTTTTGGGAAAGGGCTGAACGAAACTCGGCCAAAGCTGCTTTTTGTCTGCAAGAGGAGGATATGCCCGAAGGGGCTGCTTCAGGCGAGAACAGTCCTTGTGTTGAACAGGAGGGAGATGTTAAACTTCAGGCAGCAGATACTTGGTAAAGATGCTCCATCACCTAAGTGGGATGAGGCTGTGCTCAAATGAGCATCAGGCTCTTGGCATATCGTCCTGGCCTCTGTGGAGGCTCAGCAAAGGTTTTGCCCACTAGCCACATCTTTCAACCTCCACAAACCGAAATGCACCTCCACCAAAAGGGGCAGCAAGAAAAACCCCGATGGACTTAATTCAGCGCAGGCTGGCTTCCTCCCCGGGACTGTCTGGGTGTTTCACGTGCACCATTAGACCATCGCAGTTTTGCTACTGCTTCTTTTGAGGTCCCAGCCATGTGCTCCTGCGCTGGTGAAAGGCCGTGTCCAAAGTCCAGCAGCGTTCGGAGCTGCAGCATCCCTGCTCCAGGGAATCCAGGGTCTGGGACAGGAGGGTCCGCAGGCAGCAGCTGGGCTCGGAGGGGACGAACACCCTGTCAGACCCAGACTGCTACAGCAGCCCACTAAAATTTGCAAGGGAAAGCAGAAAGAAGGGTCTGAAACCCCCCTGGGGAGCCAGGGCTGGCAGCGCTGCTGCAGGTAAAGATCTATTTGGGAAATTTCCAGCTTAGCGGAATTCTGCTGATGCACAATAAATGGGGACTTTTGTAGCAGCGCTATTCAGAGCTCCCGGCTTTAAGGGCACATTTCCCCCAACGCCACGACCAATGTTTTGTCAATACAGCGGGCTCCCCACGAATCCACACCTCCCCCCTCTCCCGGAGACGGCATCCACTCAGCCGTCAGCTCCGCTCCTGCTGCCACCTTTTATCCTCCGCATCCCTGAGCAGAGCTCACAAGTGACGCTTTGTACCGGGGCTAGAAAAAAATAAAAGACGTGTGCTCTAACACACGAAAGAAAAAAAATCCTCATCTCACCCCTTGTGTTTTTCCTGGAAATGTCACTGCCCTTAATGCATCAAATAATTAGAATCACTTCTCCCCTTTTGTTTGCCTTGGCCCTGGCAGCTCACGTTGAACAGGCCAATATAAACCTGCGTGCACCGCAAGAATTTTGGGCACAGCCTGTTCTGCAGTGCTGGGCTCAGGGGGTAAATGGCTCCGAAAAGGCATCGTCCTGGCTCTGCTCTGTGGGTCCAAGCAGCTACGGGCACAGTTGGTCCCTGCCCCGCAGAGGAGCCAGGAGCCCCATGGCCAGTGTCCTCCTCCATCAGAAGACTTGGTTGCAGGTGGAGCATTCACACCCAGGGACCCGCCTCTAAGAAAACCCTCGCCCCTGGCATCAGGGAGGAGAAAATTGGGAAAGGAGTTCATACACGTGGGAGATTTTGGCTGGGAACAGCCGGGGCTGAGGAGCATGTGCCGGACTCCGAGCTGGCAGAGGGATGCGGGAGAGCGGTGGGATGTACCCAGCAGCCAGCTTGCAGCAAACAGCAGCTCCTCTTCCCCTCCACCTTGCACAGATGATGATGAACCATTTATTTTGACTGCCTCTTACCCCATGTGCAGGTCGGAACAGAGTTTGGGACACGCAGGGCCAGGCACTGCCTCGGGGTGGCACGTGGGGGTGAAGGGCCCATGGGAGGTCCCCGGTGCTCGGTGCCGGGGAGGAGAAGGACCAGCTGATGCTTGTTTTGTGTCAGCCCTAAATGGAAGGTCTGAGCTCGATGCTCATGGTTCAGATGGGTAGATATCTCCCTGAATTCCTGATGGGACGTTGAACAAGTGACTTTGTCTTGGTAACTGGGAGTGTGGAGGAAGGACCCTTCTCCTCTGGGCACCGTGGAGGTGACGTGGGAGGACACGTCCCTTGCGAGTGCTGGAAAAGTGCCTGTCCTGGGTGAGGTGGGTGTTACGCCACTAATCCACTTGCAGCGGAGTTCTGCAGCATGCGCTTGGCACCCGAAGTGCCACCCACCCTGGTCTGGATGGACAGACGGGCCGGCATTGGACCCAGGGAGGAGCCCGTGAGGGCAGCAGCAGGGACCCTGCATGCTCGGCTCCTGCCTGCCGCTGCCTGCCTGCTGCCAACACTGGCTCTGATGGTAGGTTAAATATATGTCGGTAGATTGTTAAATAAATATATTGAGGATTAGCTGTGCTGTAGGTATAGGCCCCTTTCAGATTTGCTAAGTTTCAGCAAGTATGTTTTCAATAATTGGCTAATATTTTAAAGAAATGACTAAAACCTATGCTACTAAATCTAGTCCTTCTTTTATTATAAGACATTTATTGCATGCTAAAAAGCATATGTCTTTAATATCTGAAGCAAAAGAAAGTAATATATAAGGGATCTCTCTTCTTAAACTGGAATACGTGTAGTCATAATCACAATTATTAGCTATCATCAAACGTACAGTAATGAAATAAAGAAACCCTATCATTAGTAGCTTTACAACTGGACATGCTTAAGAGATAAAGACAAGGGAATTTACCTCTTAACAATCTGATATTTCACAAGACAGAAGCATCAAACATGTTGAGATGTCTCTGCACCTCTGAGGAGATTTATAGACAGAGCGCACTGATGGATTTCCCAGGGAGTTGTGCAAACAGTTTTGGAAGTCCGTCTTGCTCCTGATTCCTGGTGATTATATTCTCTTGAAAACCTGAAATTGGAAACCCACCTTGCGGCTGCTGCCATCGCAGAGGTGTACCGATGTGGCTCTGCAGAATTGCATTCACTTGCTCATTTGTTTGTACAGAGGTACCAATGCCACCTTTTTTCCAGTGGGGAAATAATCGTCCAAATTCTTGGTGAGAAGGGCCACGTGGCACCCTCATGGCCAGTCCAGCTCTCAGAGACCAGAGCAGAGCTCTTCGATGTTCCTCAGGAGTTATTTTTGTATGAGAGGGCAGAGCCTGGCCCTGGCTGCGTGGACCTTTCTAATGATCTTCACAGCACTTTGTCCACCTTAGCTCTTCCTCATCGCTGCGCCACCCTGAAACAGATACAGCAAATAAAAGCTGAAAATAGGCCATCCTTTTCTTGCGGTGAGTATAATTAAGCCTTGGAACAGACTCGCCAGGGATACAATGCATCCCCAATTCCTTGGAGAATTTAAATCAGGAGCGGGGTGGAGATGCTGGCTTGCTCAGAGTGAATCCCCTGGGACACATTGTCAGGGCTCGGGGTCTCGGGACCGGCTCTCGCTGGGGTTTTGGCAGCTCCTTGGACACCACCAGACTTGGCTGCTCTCTGTTTGTCTTCCAATGTGATGACTTTTGTTCCAGGGCCAAGTCAGGGAGACTCCGTGGATGCTGGTTACCAAACCCCCTTGCTGGCGCGTTTACCGGCATCTGCGTGGGACTGGGAATAAACTGGGGACAGCCCGGGCTGCTCTGGGGGTCTCTCGCACACTGCAGTGGGGTTCTCCATCCTGTGCCTGCTCATTTGGGGTTGGAGCTCTGCTTCCAGTGGAGCCGGGCTGATTGCACCAGCTTCTTCTCTTCAATGGAGCAATTCCGAGCCTGGGATTTAACCCAAATAGACAGATAGCCTTGGCCCAACTGCAGAAATGAGCTTAGAAAACGCCCGGGCCCCCCAAATCAGGTATAAACCTCCACGCTGAGAAAATCTGTCGAGGTGAAGGACAAAAGCATCCCCCAGGGAAGGTTCCCGGCCGCCACAGGCTCCTCTCCATCAGCGCGGGGGCCGCGGTGGGCGCTGCCCGGGATCTCACGGCTGTGCATTTTCTGTTGCGGGTTTTATTTAATTTTGTTTTAAAGGTACATTACTAGTCTGCAACATCATTTCAAGTCTCCAGCTGTTATTTAAGCCTTTAATTTAAGTATATGCATTTCAAATCCCCACCTCCTAAGAGAGGGGGAAAATACTTCATGACCTCCCCTGATTCCATTTCCAAGGACGCCAGCCCTCGGACTTTCGGAGCTGAACGCGCTGCCCGGGGATGCCATACAGCTCCACAGCTTTCAATAGTGCTGTCACCAGCTGAGACTCTGTCCACATCAATTTTGCTTTCTTATGTTGTTTCTAAGCTGGTGCTCGAGCTTTTTGGCTCACGGACATATTTTCCCTTCCAAGATTTCAGTGTTGGAGGACTGCTTCCCTAATCCCCAATAGTTTAAGATTATCTCTAGCCAACTATTAATCAAAATCAGAGTCTCGCGCTGCTTGCTTGTCCTGTTGGACTTGAGCACATAAAAAAAAAAAATCTTCTTTTTTCCTCTGAAGAAACACAGTTGTTACTTATCTAATTTGTCTCTGGTTCCTTTACCACCAGCCCCTCAGACACAGAACAGCCACTTCTCTCATTTAATATCATACCAGGGTGCCACATGGGCCAAAGAACGCTTTAAAAACACCAGTAAAACAACCTAACACCAACTCAGGAAAAACTTAAAATTAGATAGAAAACAACAAAGAAACTCTCTTATTTTTTCCTTCCACCACGTGCTCCTTTGAGTGCAGAAGAACGAATTGCTGTATAAAAGCCTGGCATATTGATAGGCAATTAGCTCGTGCGGTGACATGGGTTATAGAGCAGAAGATGGATTTTTACAGCGCCTTCCATATGCCATGTCTCCAAAAGCCTTCGCGGTGAAGTGAATTAAACGCCACTGACTTTTTAGGGGTGGGAGCTGGAACAGCCCCTCCTGCTTCAATATTGCGCTGGGCAAAGCAGCGTGTTTCAAGCCCAGTCGGCTGCTGCAAAAGAGGAATCCCCCAGGGCCCGAGGCCGGATCCCAGGACTCCGCTTAGAGGAGAGCCTGGCAGCAAATCCCAGTTTAGCCATGCACAAGTTTTGTGCCCCGGGGTAGGGACTTTTCCTGCTTCCCGTTCCCTGTTTTGTGGTTAAATCCATTCTTAACGCCAGGATGCTCCCGCGGCCGGCAGACTGGCACCCAGGGACTTGGCACGTGGGAAGTCGCCCTAAACGACTTGTTTGTTTGGGTGCGTGAAATGGTAAGAGGTGCTGTCTGAACGCTGCGCCTTCGAGAAGCGCTTGAAATGCAATTACAAGCATCCTTCCTCCTGTGCCAGCATCTCACTGGGACCGCTTGGCACAGTGGAAATGGCCGGTGATCCCACTTCGGATTCCCATCAATCCCAAATCCTCCGTCAGGAATTCCTGCTCAGGGAAGAGGTCCAGCTGGATCCAGCCTTTTCAGATCCAACCTGCGACAGGGGATTTTTATTTTTTTTTTCCAATCGCGTGGTCTTCTGATGGGGTTTACAGCCGCTCAAGCCGCCTCTCTATTTTAGCATTTCTCCGGGCTAAAAAGAAACCGCGCTTCCCGCAGCACCACCAAACAGGCAAACTGGTGCTGCTTTGTCGTGTCTAATTTCAGGCAGCTCTTTTCCTTCGGCTGGTCGTGAACAAGCGAGGATAATGTAACACGCAACTCGTTTCGAAAATGATTCCCCCATGCTGAGTCCTGATCTGCCGCTGTCTGAGGCTCTTTGCTCAACAGATTACAGCACGATGCCAGCTCCGGCTGGCAGCCTGCACAGGAGTTGCAGCCACAAAAATGGGATTTGCATTTGTCCTGCTTATTCCGAGAGCTGTCACAGGGGAGGGATACTGCTCTCGAGCTGGCACCCGATATCGGCTGAGGAATCCCGCGTTATCGCTGCTGTCATCTTCCAAGCTCCGTGTTATACAGAGAAGGAAAGCTGCCAGGTTGCTCTGTGAGCCAGTAGGTGTTCTTGGAGACAAAAACCTGAGCCTGGTCCCAAAGCCGTTGTTTAAGCTTTACTTGGTTTTTTATTTCCTTGAGAATTGGACGCTCTTCTCCCTCTGTCAGCTCACAAAACTGCAGCCTGGATCAGGCCAGCTGCGTCCTCCGGTTCAAACCAAGGACCTCAACCAGAGCTTGGCAAAGCCAGAGGAGCAGCTCCCGTTGTCACCAGTGTTTTCTGGACCAGGCCCGGAGGAGAAGACTCCGCTCGGGCTCGGTTTCTCCTGCTCCCTGCTTGTCCGTGCCCGCGGAGCTCACGGCAGCAGTGCCGGCGCTCAGAGCCCGCTGCTCAGCCGTGCTTTGAAGGCAAGGTGTGTTTGGACCTTCTGCTGGGGTAGTTTTACTAAAGTTTTACCAGAAACCCTGCTGAAAATGGAAATTCCACATAAAATTGTCAAATAATAACCACAAGGGCCTCAATTTACAAATTACAGCTCAAATTTACAACTACCTGAAAGGAGGGTGTAGCGAGGTGGGGGTCGGTCTCTTCTCCCAAGGAACAGGCGATAGGACCAGAGGAAACGGCCTCAAGCTGTACCAGGGGAGGTTTAGATGGATATTAGGAAAAATTTTTACACTGAAAGGGTTATTAAGCATTGGAACAGGCTGCCCAAGGAAGGGATTGAGGCACCATTCCTGAAGATATTTAAAAGCCAGGCAGACGTAGTGCTTGGAGATATGGTTTAGTGCTGGTTTTGGTCAGAGTGAGGTTGATGGTTGGACTCCATGATCTGAAAGGTCCCTTCCAACCTGGACAATTCTACGGTTCTAATTTACAAACACACTGTCTGCTGGAATACTTCTACCTCCGCTATCTGCCAGCCAGCAATTATCCTCACTTGAGTTACTTCTTATTTAGCAGCTCCCCAGTTGAAATGAACGGGAATGGCATTTGCTTGCTGAAGTATAAAATGGAAATCTCGTCTTCGCTGAGGAAGCACCAGACGAGCACCGGCTCCGGCTGCACCCTCCGCTCCCGAGCAGCGACGTGAGCCGGGCGTGGGCGTCACGGGGAAAGGGGGCGGTTTGTAGGGAGCGTGGTTGGCTTTTGGTAACACCAGCGGCACAGAAATCCTGCTTACAAACGTAGGTTTCCTAAAAGAAGCCTGTAAAACTCTCCTCCCTTCGTGCTTCATTGTGCAGACCTGGGTAGTCAAAGTGTGATTTTTCGTGAGAGGGGGACGCAGACAGATGGCTCCAAGTCCAATGTCAGACCGGCCGTTTGCAGGCCCTTGTACACAACCTGGAATGGCATCTATTTTATTACACAGGGGCCTTCATATTTTTTCTCCAAAGCACTTTGTTTGCCAGAACCTGCCGCAATTTGGGAAGTGGAGAAGCAGCGGCTGAACAAGGGAATAGTTGGAGAAAGAAAAATGTTATTATTGAAACTCTATTTGAAACCAATAGTACCACAAGGTCTCCTTCAAGTACTGAAGCTGGTCTAAGACACAGTGTTCTTCAAGATTATTATATTAAAGTTAAAATAAAATAAAAAAAAAAGATGGTTTTGCGGTAAATGGAAAGCAGAGCTCAGCAGAGAGACGGGGAAGCTGTGGATTTTAACCGCAGCGGAGCGGGGCTGCGCTTGCCGTGTGCCGCAAGGCGATAGTCCTGGGTGGGTTTGGAAGATCAGCGGCTTGATGCACGGTGCCAAGCAATGATGCAGGGTTGGGAACGGTACATGTATGGATCAGCAGCTGGAGGCCTGTGAGGCCAGGAGCTCGCTATAGGTCCCTTGTGATCCACCAGCTCCTCTTAAACCTCTCTTGAACTATCCCGTGCTGCGGAGTGCACCACCCTCTACAAATACGTATACATTTATATACGGATGTACAAACTCTGCAGTGGCCTTCGGACATAACTGCTTGTGATCTTTGCTGATAGCTCACTGGAATAAAATAAATTAGTCTTATTAACCTTACCAATGCTTATAAATATTTAAAGGGCAGGCGTCAAGAGGATGGGGTCAAACTCTTCTCAGCGGTGCCCAGCAACTGGACAAGGGGCAACGGGCACAAGCTGGAAGACAGGAAATTCCATCTCAACATGAGGAAAAAATTCTTTACCCTGAGCGTGGCAGAGCCCTGGCACAGGCTGCCCAGAGAGGTGGGGGAGTCTCTGTCTCTGGAGACATCCCAAACCCGCCTGGACGCGTTCCTGTGCCACCTGCTCTGGGTGACCCTGCTCTGGCAGGTTCTAGGTGATCTCCAGAGGTCCCTTCCAAGCCCTACCATTCTGTCATTCTGTAGTATAAATAAAATGTCCCCCTGTCTGCCCCTACTGCCCCCCTGCCCCGAGAGTGCCCATTTCCCACCGTTCATTCCCAGGGCGTACGTGCGTATCCCCCCGCTCCCTTCAGGCAGCAGCCACAGCCGTGGCGTTTGAGACAGGGACACGGGCTGTGACCCTCCAGCTCCCCAGGTGTGTGTCCCTCCCCTGCTCTGCTCTGCTGGGCTGAACAAGCCGAGCTGCTTCAGCAAGGGGAGTTCTTCATCTGCAGGTGATTCTTCTGTTCGTCTCCTCGATTAAGGGAAATTGGAGGATTCCTTGTGGACCCGCAGTGCCGTGTGTGCACAGTCAGAGAGAGCTGCTGGACCAAAATTAGATGCGAGTTAGATGAGCGAGATAAGGAGAGGCAGAAAAGAACCGTTCGCTCATTTGCAGCCAGACAGCCCAGGCACGGAGCAATTAAAACAGCTTGACAGAGGTCATGCAAAGAACATGTGGCAGAACCGAGAATGAAATCCAGATCTAAGCCTTTAACCACACGGCTGCTGTCCTGCATGTGCTGCCACAGCGCAGATCATAATTGCTCCTCAGCTTTCTCCTGTTTCCAAACAAAAGTATAAAAACTGATGGGTGACCATCACGCCCTGGAGAGGACACGCGCGTGCCCTTGCGACACGGCAGAGCTGCAGCCTTCCTGCTGGTGTCCCTCTTCCAGGGTGACTTCTGCAGGCTCGGGGCCTGAGCTCCAGCAAAGCGCCAGGCGTCTGTGCCATGGGAGCTCCTGGGGAGACGGGGGCTGGGGGGACATGGTGGGGAACCACCATGGCAGCACTCGCTGGGGCTGCGGCAGGGCGGGAGGTGCAGCCCGAGGTGCCAGGGAGGCTCTGAACCCTTCTCCGAGGACATGCTCCACCTTCACATCTCACCTACGTCAGAATTACCTCATGTTCATAACTCCAGGAATTTCCAGCTGGTGCAGCCAAGCCTTTAGCTGCTAAATTAAAGTTTCTACCTCTCCCTGGAGAGTTATTTTCCCTCCATTCTTTTTATTAATAAATTAATAATAAAGTATGGTGCTGGAGAGACAGAGTGGATTCAGCTCCAAGCGTGGCAGAGCGAAACAAGAATAAACATCAGCTTGTTTATAAGCACGTCTGTCTGCAGGGTTTGGATACCAGAAATCAAATCCTCCGCTTAGCGCTTGCCAGTGCAACTGGAAGGTGTGATGGATGTTTTTACAGGCAAGAAGCTTCCTTCTTCCTGCCCACACCATGGCAGAGCTTATCCAGCCAGGTGGCCAAGCCCTGCTCCGTGGTGGGGTCCGATCCCCGGCACCCTCTCCCTTTGTGTGCTGATGAGTGCTCCCTTCATCCCTTAAAGCTGGGATTTCTGCAGTCCTGACCCACAAAATCCTTAAAGCCTGATGTGCCCAGGGCAGCGAGGCTCTTGGCTTCCTCACCCCTCATGGGTGAGGTTGGCTTTGCGACAGAGACCTGCTTCGTCCCTCTGCAGTGAGTTGCATGTCACGTCTCCAAAGGCAAACCAAGTCCACCCCCACCACGATAGGCAAAGCTGGTAAGAAGCAAGGTCTGTTTTTCTAAGGGTGCAACTCCACAAAAACCTTTTGGGAAACCAAGATGTCGTCCCTTCTTCTCTGTGGGAGGGGACGTGAGGAGTTGCTTCTTACCGAGTTTTTTTTTTTAGTCACCAATGATCAAATTCTAGCACTGTATCCAGCAAGAGAGCTTCAGGTTTTGACTTAAACAATTGCATTTACTGCTAGATGGACACATATTCGCTCTTACCTCATTTATAGCCCTGGAGGGAGCAGCGAGCAGCTGAAACATGGTTGTGGCAGCAGGATATTTCAGATGCGGCCCCTGAGCAGAGGGTCAGGGCTTTGCTCAGGCACAGATTGTGACACCCGACGAGTACAAATGGGTTGGAGATTAAGAGAATGACTGGACATACAGAGCCCAGCCCGTAAACTGGAGCCAGCCCAGAAGAGGGATTTCGCAGCTGGTTCCTGTGCCCGTTCTCCATGTTCCCACACGCAGTTGGAGCTGCAGGAGGGTCCTGCTTCCCAGGTGGAGGGATGGGGACCACCTACCCCACGCAAACCCAGCGCCGAGGAGCACGTGCTTAGGTACAGGATTATGCGTCAGGGAGGGAGAAGGCAAAACAAAGGAGAGAGAGTGGCCTCTGCGCCAAGGCTCACGTTTTTCGTGCTTCCACGGCACTCCTCGACAAAGCATTGCTGCTGGTTTCCTAACGCTGACCTAGAAAAACCAGCTGGGACTGGGAAAGCACAAGGGAAAACCGCGGGATTGATAACTCTGGCCTTGAGGGGCAGCTTTGTGCCAAAGTCAGCTTCTGCAACAGCGAGGGGGGCTCGGGGGTGGTCAGTGGATCCCCGTATTCCCTGTGTGGGTGAGTTAAAAGCAGGGGTGGCCCATGAACACCGCAGACCCACGCAGACGGTATCGTCCTCCATGTGGGCATACGTCCATTTGGCCAGGACGTGACTAAATCGTCCCGCTCTACCCACATCTCTGGTTTCTGTTCTGATCTGAGCTCTGATGCCATGGCACACTTGTAAACACAAACGGAAAATTGCACAGCCGGCAATTTGTTGGTTCATTACAGTGTGTGTGTGCACATATATATATAGCTTTAGCCATTAACCTGGGACCTGGTTTTGTAATCGCCACACAAATCTCCAGCTGGAGGGTTGATTTATGGTGGCGCCTTTCCCCCAGCCTTTCGGTGCTTTGCAAGAACTACGAGCTGACTACGGAAAGGGATTTTTTTTTTTGGCGTTGCGACGTGCAGCCATCTCCGGGCTGCAGCGTAGCGGGGATTTAACGACGTACATCCAGCGAAACGACGGAACGCAGAAACGTGGCAGCTGGGAAGGGAAGGGAAACGCGAAGGAACAGACACTTCTCGAACCTGCAACGCTGCGACACGGTAGCAGCTGCGGAGTTGATAACGCCCCGAAATGTCACTGTATGATGAATTATACATGTGATGCTAGAGAGGAAAAGTTGCCATCGGTTGGTTGGAAATGAAAACACAATTCTGCGTTCATTTCCAGCGCAGTGGGAATTCGTGTCTGCAGAAGGCACAATCCCTGATGTGGAAATTAGCCTGGAAAGCGGTGGCTGACACCTCTGCTCTCCCTCCTGGCACAGCAGGACCTTGGTGGGAGCAGTCCTTTTTATTTCACACCAAGAGATCTGTAGCAGAGCATCTGCTCGCCCACTCCGAGACAATCGGGACAAATCCCATGGCACATTATCCTGTCCTGCTGGCTGAGGTTAGGGCTCTGCACGGGGCCCCTGGGCAAGGCTTTTACCTCTGCGGGGGGAGAAGTGTTGTAGGACAGGAGGGAAAGATTGATGGGAAACACCTTTGGAATAGCCATGCTTAGGTAAAAAGGCAGCAGGAGGGTGGAGTTTCACATTATTAACAGCTGAGCTGCCAGCTGAGCCCAGTTCTGGGCGATTGAGCAAAGCGGGAGTGGGCTTTATTAGGAGCCCAAGGGTAGCCCCCTCCTCCCTGCCTGGGGTGGATGGGGCTGAGCTGGAGGATGGATGCTCTGGGTAGAGACTTTCCCTCTTTCCCTGGATCCTGCTCCTGTGAGGCTGCTGAAGGACATCAGTTTTTCCATGCCTGCCATCCCTGGGATGCACCTTCAAGATGCCAATCCTCAGCACGTGCTGGAGGTGGGAAATGCTCTCCGGGAACTCCCATACAAGGTGCTTCCCTCGGGCTGGTGGGCTCTGGGAGGCACTGGGACCAGCTCCTGGGACAGAGGATGCTCGGGCAGCTCTGCCTGGGAAGGGCTCCCCACCTGGGAGCGAAGGCAAAGGGAGTGTTTTTGTTCTCATAGGGTTTTCATATATTCCTTGTGCATTTGATCTAAAAAAAGCCTGTACGCTTTTGATGTGGGCCAGGTCGAATATTGTGGGTAATGGCAGCTTAAAATTCCTGAGCAGTCCTGTAGAAACAGCTGGGTGAACATTAGAGTTTGAACCAGACCAAGTTTGCTACTGGGTGATCTAGAAATTGCAGACATACCCCCGTGTACAGCTATAGAGAGGGATCTTAGTGGGGGGAAGCACAATTTAAGTGTATTTTTGGTATGAGAAAGAGACGTTCAATTCAGTACACTTATGTGGAAGCAAGGTATTTATATTACAGTAGCACCCAGCAATAGACTGGTATGTTATTTTGCACAGAATGTAAAATATAAAGCTAAAAGGCACTCCCTTGTCCTGTGGCCTTGTAACCCAAAGGGCTGAGGGCGCTCCCCAGGTCACGCTGGCTTTTGGAGAGGTGCAAGGCTGCTGTTAGCTGGAAAACTTCTGCTCACGTGGGATTTAATTAAAGGATAAGAACTATTCCTGTGAATGAATAGTAGCTTTATATATACTGTAATGAACTTTCCAATGGCTGGGATTTTTTGCTTTGCTTAATACTGATAGGAAAGAAGGCAAAATATCTTGGTTTGTGGTATTTATTGCTCACAGCTTAATTTGATTCACTTGAACCTGAATTTCAAAGCCACATTAAAGTCAAGGGGTGTGAATCCACTTAAATTGAAACCAAATGAGAGCTGGCTGGGATCCCTGGGAAGGGAAGCCATGGAGCCATGCATGCTTCCCACTGAAGCTGATGGGAAAATGATTATACCTTTGTCAATGGGAAAACTCCCATTGACTGCTGGGGGCAAAATCAGATTTCTAGTCAGCGCGTACATACAATGCCTGTAAGCTTGTGTGAGTGGGGACCTAAATGAAAACTTATCCGTAACCTCCACCTGGAAGCTGGTGCAGGTTGCTTAGGTCCAGCTGAACCCTTGAGGAGCAGTGGGTGATACTCATGAGGGGAGGAGACGAGACAGTTTTCAGCCTAAACAATTGAAAAATAATTTGTGACATAACCACAGAAGAGCATTCCAGGGACTGGAGGCACTGTGCTTTCTTCCTCATTAATTAACGATAATCCCAAATTACTGTTTCTAATTATTTGCAGAGAAGAGTTTAGCAGCTCTAACACGATGCAGCGATTGAAGTTGAAAAACTCAAGTCCCAGGAAAATCTGAACCAGCATCCCCTTGCAGTGTCACTAAAAGCAAATGTCTTTATGAGCAATTAAGACGTGTAGCTCTGGATGGCTGGGGAGGAGATGGGGGTGCTCACCACACTGAGGGGGTGTTCTGTAGCTCTGCTTGTGCTGAGATGCACTCGGAGGACTGGTTTGCTTTCTTCTCAAGTGCCTCTCGTGTTCCCAATCAATGATGAATTAGTTCCAGCTATTAGCAATAATTGCCAGCTTCTCCTTGAAGATGAGCTGAGCTTTACAAGGCTGCAAAGCTGATAGATGCAGGTTTCTCTCCAAAGGCTTGTTAGGTGTTTTCATGTGCATCCGTTTATGTGCAGGTGAGAAACCTTCAGTGATGCATGCTGCTTGTAAATGCATGTTGAGGAGCACCAACGCAGAAATCCTTGGTTCAATCTGCTACTCCTTTTTGTGCTTGGTCAATGAGAAGCTTCTCTGTTTCACCCAGATGAAAGCAGAAGCTCATCACTTCTATTTGCTACTTCTCCCCACAGCACCCCTTTGCAGAGTGTGAGTCAGAGCAGGCTTTGGGGAAGGATGGGGGGGGCAAAAGATGGGTAGGGGGTTTCTGACGTCTGGGGAGTGTTCCCAATCTTCGAGACAGCGCAGGGAGGTGGCTGGGTGTCTGCTGGGTGTGGGATGGCGGGATCAGCACTGCTCTGTGCGAAGGATGTCAGTAAAGACACTAGCGAAAGGAAATAGGGTGACACTCCTTGCAGTCTGTCTGACATCGTCTGCCAAACAGGCCCTCGAAAATGGTGCTAAAAGCCTGGGGAAATTAATTGAGAAGTTGTGAGGGGAAATGGGAAGCTGGTGGAAAATATGCAGTTTAGAAGCACTTTCTGCACTACTGCTACATAGGTGGAAACTGAGCTCTTATATGGCTACAGCCGCTGCTTGTCGGGGGCCCTGGGGGCGTGTGGCTGCTGTGCCGCTGCCTGGGCTTGGGACAGGGTTTGTCTGTGTGACAGGAGTCGGACCCAGTGCCCGGGTACAGCTGTGACAGCCACTGCCCTGCTGGGCTCTGGTCCCCTCCAGCCGACTCGCTGGAGTTGGAGATCTGGCAATTACTTGGCTTTTTTTTGGTGTGTGTGTGCAGAGCCAGGCTTTGTGCCCAGACCGGGGTGCTTGGTGTGTGCACGTAGTACATGGCAGGAATGCTAAAGAATGACACTTGGAGTCATTCACTTGGTGACACTTGGAATGGGGGCGGCTGCTGGCACGGGAGAGCAGGTCCCCCCAGGCTGGGGAGAGGGAGGGGTTTTTCCTTGCCCAGGAGCAGGGAGGGAAGGTGGAAGGAAGGGCTGTTCTTGATCCCAAATCCTATTCAGGATACAGTCTTGCCCTTTTGGTGTCTGTCTTTCTCTGCTTCCGATCCCTGGTAAAATGGGAATTGCAGATTTTTGTTTTATTCGCTGGGCTAGTACTTTTCCAAACAAGGGCTTTGGGAGCAGGTATTGACTCATGAAGTGTATCCGAAGTCACACCACAGAGTTCCCCTCACCCAGCCAGGCTCTTCCACTCCCCTGCCGTATTCCCTTCCCTTTCGGCTTTATGGATGGCTTATAGCCTCATGGCTCTTGAGCTCATACTTTCCTATTGAGCAGCTTTGCAGTCAATCTTCATTAACCGCAACCAATCTTGCATAGCTTCTTACTCTGATTTCATGCTGAAATAATTCTTTGCTCCTTTCCGGAATTACATGAGCTTTCTGTAAGTTGTTTGGCACCTCCATGCCATACCTTAAAAAAGGTGGAGGGGTGGGCAGAGACAAAAGATGGTTTAGCTTTCATCTCAATGCAGCAAGCGATCTCCTAAATGCACGTTTGCTGCACAGGAGACCAGACTGATGTGCAAATTTCAGAGCCAAGACATGGGGATGCTTATTATGCTGCATGTTATTCATCGTGCTGCTGAATCCAATGGAGCAGAGAGGGCTTAAACTTCCCCCAAATAATTTCCTGCTTAGGACAAACTGTGTGCCATCGTTCCGCTGTAAGGCATGAGGCACATGTACCTTCTAACTTAAAAAAAAAAAGGGGGGGGGAAAAAGTATGAGCAGGGTTTTGAAAAACCATTTATAGCTCCCATCACAGCTTGCATAAGTGTCACCTTGTAGTGTCTCGCCAAGAGAGACAGCGGTGTCTGTAGCTGAAAGCAAAAAAAAATGCTGGGGCAGGTCCTTAGCTCCTGGTGGTGGCTACCGGCCCCATGTGTTTGACTTCTCTGGAGCTGCTGAGAACATGAGCCTGGACCTCTGTTCTTCCAGTGTCAGCTCTTTCCACCATGTGTGGGGAGCTTTGGGGTGTGTGTCCTTCCTCCCCAGCAAGAGAAACAAGGGAAAGCAGCAACAGTCACTCTTTAGACCCTGCCAGCTGAATGGAAGAACTAATCAATCTGTCTTGCTCTGCCTGTTTAATGTTCCTCTTCTGCAGAGAAGTGAGACAGTTACTTACACTTTCCAATATGCTGGGACAGTCTTTTGGCGTCAAAATGCTCCAGAATAATGAAAAAGTCTATTTACAGTAGCAAAAGCTCAGTCTGTTACCTCCTGGGATTAATTTACTACACTGGGATTTCTGAGAAGACTGTTTTCTGTCTCGAAAATGAGTATCTTGGCAGCTCCTTACTAATGCCAGGTATTAAGTTTTTGCAAAGGTACTGTGTGATTTATTTCTTAAAGATTTGTGGGGGTTTTTTTGAGGGGGAAGAGGCGGGGCGGGGGGAAACTCCTCTGTTCTCCTGTGGTGGCGAGAGTGGCAGAGCTGCTCTTGGACAGTAGATGTGCCTGAAGGGACTGACCCCCTGCGAGACCCCCGCAGCCGGGGCTGGAGCAGGGGTGGCAGAAGGGGCAGGCTGTGGCAGGGCTGCCCAAATCCTCCTTGCCCGAGGGCCACTGGTATTACCAGCCTAATGGTGAAGGTCTCAAACCAGTTGCAGGCAGCAGGATGGGCAAACACAGCCCCTGCCCTGGGCATGGAGCCAGCGTAGCCACAGCAATCCCCTCCCTTTGCTTGGCTTGATGGTTGGCCATCCTTTATGGGGGCCAGGTTTAGCCTGGCGGCTCCTGGGCCACTCTCCTTGGTTTGAATTTGGCCATTTCAATGTGTGGCTTTGGAAGCTGCTGGGGTTTTAGGCTGCCCCTTGGACCAGGGAACATGATGGGGGGGCTGGTTATTCCTACAACGTGTTTTGCTGTTTGCAGGCCTGCAAATAGCAAAACATTTTTGGGTGCCACTACCATTGCCAAGGAAAAGGGGTTTGGGAGCAGCAGGACCCTGCGAGGTGCACTTGTGCTGTGGGGGTGTTGAAAACCCCCCAGGAGGTGATGGAGCTATTCTGTGTTGAGGCGGTTGGATAGCGTGCGGTATCAGATGTATTAGGGATAGGTTTTGCACAATGTTGTCTGGTGCTTTGGTGGATAAGTGAAGAAGACAGCGCTGTGAGTGCCAGACACATCCTATTATCTGGGACTGGCTAAATCTGTCCCTTTTGGAAGTTCCTCTGTTTATTACAGTTATTGTTTTCCTTTGCTGCTGTTTTGCTGTGGAGGAGTACTCGGGGAGGTTCTGGCTCTCGGTACATGTACATGCTCAGTGTAGCGTTGAACCGTGATCTTTGCTGCCCTGATCTGTGGGATATATTTATTTCTTCTGCAAACTGGTGTCCGGAGCAGTTCCGTAAGGGAGGGCTGTTCTCCGCTGGCAGCGGTGGGGGAGCGCTACCCCCTCCGCATCCCACGTTCGCCCGCTGCCGTGGCCTCGGAGAGCTGCGGCATGGCCTGAACATGGTGACTTTTCCTATTGTAAGTCTACTCCTGCTACAGAATATTGCAGTTTGTTTGTTTGCCCATGTGAAAAATAAGCAAAACCAACCAACCACTGAAAAAGGAGTACAAAAGAAATGAGTGTGTTATTCTCTCCCTGGATCCAGACTCTGGCTTTTCCCCATCCTTAGCTCCCCAGTTTCTTCCCCCGCTACTTTGCTAGTGCCTACACATGCATACAATTTTGCAAATGGATTTACATTCTTTGAGTAGAAATTGGACTCGGAGCTCCTGCTGCAGCTTCGATTCACAAAGCTCCAGGCTCATGTTGCTGGAGACAGTTAAGAAAACAAAAGCACAGAAGAAATGCAAAAGCCAGCTGTGTGGTGTAGTAGAAGAGCTGGGAGTTTGCTATTCCAGGTTGCAACTGGGATTTCACTTCTGTGTCGTGATGCCAGTCGTGGTACATCAGTCCCTGGGCTACCCAGAGGGGTTACGGGTTTCTTCATTGCAGCCCGTAGACCCTAGAGGAAGACAGCCGATGTTCCATTACTGAGGAGCCCTCTGGATCCCAGAGGGTCCCTCAGCTTAATTATTCCTAAGGCTGACCAGCTCATAAATTTCACATTTCATTAAATTGGTTGCTCTTGTTTAAAAACCATCCCAGCTGTTCCCTGTGTCCATCTTGGGTCTAACAAGGGGGGAAAAAAGTCAGGTTTGTCCAACAGTCTGGAGGACTGTAGCTTTTTCCGTATGCTATCTTCTCACGCGTCGAAGGGCTGGTAGACTCATCATGATGCCTTCTAGCTGCGAGAGGTGTTTGGCAAGAAGAAATCCCTTTTTCTCTTCTTGCGTCAAAAGAAAGCCGTGGTATGTATGAGAAATGCAAATAGCTTGGCTAATTTTGGAAGTCGGCAGCTAAGATTATGGCCTGTATCCCACAGAGTGGGACTGAGCCTTGGCCCCGGCGCTTCCCGCCGTGTGTGTTGTCAGCTGTAACTGCAGTGTTGTCAAACCTCTGGGCAAAATAAATGATGAACACGATAAAGCCAGAAGTAATTCAGCTCTTAGGGGGAGGCTGATATACTGTGTTGCTCTCTTTCTTGCAAGAGATTTATTTTCAGTTAACCTTACTAAATATCCTGAAAATGTTCATGCTTAACTCTTCCCTGGGTGTAAAAAAGAAATACTTACGTTGCTCACGTGCGTGCGCGTTCATGCATGCTGCCTGTTCACTAGAATGAATGTGATCTGAATTTCCAAATTTGCATGCAGGATTTGAGTAGGCTGAGGAGAAAAACACTTGTGATGGCACTTTCCTCTTTTTTTTCTCACCTTTTCCTGAAGCGTAGCAATAGTCTTGTCTCTCACCTCTGAATACCAAGATTTTTCTGTGCTAGTTCTGGTTTATGCAGGTACATACACTGAGCTGGAAAGAGAAGAGTGCAGCGTAATGAGGCTAAACCATGACATGGTGGGGAGAAACTTTCATTTATTTCAAGATCTGTGGCAGTAACAGTTGGCGTGTTGTTGTGCACCACTGGCACGGATGTGTGTGTGAACTGGTGACTCCTCTGAAGTACGTGCTGGAAACGGTTCCCTCCACGGCCCCCAAAAGCTGTTGCAGTCACCGTGACAGCTGGACCTGGGAGAGAGGGGAAAACACTGGAGCAATGCCTTTTGCTCCCTGGAAGGAACAAATGGTGAGTGCCCCAGAGGGACGGTGTGTCTAGAAAGGGCCATTTGACAGCCTCTGAGTGGTGTTTTGGCAGGGATGCTCACAGAATTATCAAAAGCCATAGAAAGCTGGAGTTCTGCAGCCTCTCCTTTCTCTAACAAAGCCCGTAGATTATCTCCTCTTCATATTACTGTGCTTTAAAAGAGATGGGAGAGACGGCTACGGAGCACAGCTCTTTTCCTCATCCCCAGGGCTGCTGATGCCAACGCAGCATTTGGGGAAACAACGAAGCTCCTGTTTAAACTAATAATGTTAACTCCATATTGTAGCATAGCCAGCGAGGGGATGAATAACCCTGTACAGTTAATTGCCATTCGGCTTAAGCACAACGATGAAAACATGCTGTTTATATTGTATGACCTTTACTGTGCGGGAGAAATGATACCAATGCTTGGTCCTGGGATGGCGTGCTCATAGCTGGAGCCTTGCAGGGGAAGGAGAGAGGCCCTTGCTGGGAGGGGAGCCAGAAGGAGAGGGTTGTGATGGCCACAATGGCTCAAGTGCTCTTGTTTGTGTGCTTTTTGCTTCCAACTGGCCCACCTGTAAGGTGGTAAATCGAGGAGTGGAAAGGAGAGGCTCTTTTGGGTGGATGTGTGGTGCTCCCACCTCTGGGTGCCTCTCCTGGAGGCCATGTCCGTGGGGTGCCCAAGCTCATCACCCGGTGAGCTGCCCTCTTCTCGAGCGGCTTCTCTGGATGCCAGCGCTCCCATTGCACACCACTTCTTCAGAGCTGGTGGGATACATTCTGCAAACAATCTGCCCCTGGGGTTTTGTGCAAATGGCCCGGCTTCACCCCAAGCTCACTCTCGATTCTTGCGATGACGCTGCTGTTGTGGAAAATGCTGATTCTGCTCTGTTGTATGCATAATTCTTGGCACAGCTCGGTTTTGTGCCCCAATCACCCTCTTTGTCTTGCTTTGGGAGGATCTGCGTGTGAATTAACTTCGGTTACACTGAATTGACATTTTTAGCAGCAAATGTTGATCTCAATCCTGCTATTAAATGATACTTGTGCTGCCATGTGCCAAACATCTGTAGTGAACGAAGATGCTCAGTGTCTCTGAAGGCCAAACCGCATATTGTGAGACATGATTCCTTCTGTGTTCGTGGGACATCAGTAGATGAAGAGCCAGAGCGGGACGATGAGGAAGAGGTGTACCCAGCTTATTGGACTTTACGTATCAGATGCTGCAGCACTCAGAGGAGAAGCTGCAGCTGGCAGTAAATAAAACAGTCACCAGCCAGCTTTTTGTCATGTCCCATAGGGACCGTGTTGTATGCGAGAGAATGAACTTGGGAAGGCAATGCAGCACCGTGAGTCACTGCTGGGTCGGGGGGGTCGCTGTCGGGCTTTCGGAGGGTACCCGTGGGAGCCTGGCATCTCCTCCCGTGAGCGTCGGAGAGATTTGGGCTGTAGCAAGGAAAATGCAGAGCAGCAACTGGGCTCGTCTGGCTTTGTTTACACCGCAGAGATTTGTGTGTGGGATAATGACTTTACAGTGGACTCTAGACTGATATTTTCACAAATGTGTTTCCAACCTGTCTGAGGAATTTGCTCAATCCATGCTTAAACTACGAACTTGAGGAGTACAGATATTCAGTGGTATTTAGTTATTCATTCGGGGACGCAAAAATGCAGGCGCTGAAGAGGTCAGCGTATAGCTTTAGTGGGGGATGATGGAACCCGCACATCTGTGATGTTCCTGGCATTAGGACACAGTTCAGCTACTACACAACATGCCAAAAATCCGAAACTTTATATGATGTGACTGAACAACATTCAGTGCGACACTCCACATGCACCCGTGACCAACGCTCCTGTACACCAGATCTAGTACTGAGCTAAACCACAGCTCTTCGTACCTGAAAAGAGCCACTTCTGATTATTTTTTTTTTTCCCCCCCTTCATTCTGCCTTGGAGCAGATCAAGTGAAAAGTCACAGGTGAAAGATTTACAGGATATTTTTCAGAGCTGTCTGAGAATGATTTTGATATGTTTGCTTCCTTTGCAGTTGGCAGGCTCTGCTTCTTGGGGACTAAACCTTGTGGAAACTTATCATTTATCTTCCACAGCTGGGAAGGAGGAGGCGGCCAGGTTTAACTCTGTGCTCCAAATCAGGTAGACAGTACTAAATCTTAAAATATCCAGCATCCAGTGTTTTTTCTCAAAAAACATAGCTTTGTGGCCAGTGCAGGGACTGCTGTTGGACTTCAGCGGCTGATTCACCAAAGAGTCAGTCGAGGGGCTGGGAAACAATTCAGGCTCCTTCCCCATGCCGGTGACTCAGTCCAAAGGCTCTTCCCTTTGGCTCGTAGGGTGAGGTACCAGCGCAGGCGGGAGCTACGCACGTCTCGCTGCTGGAAATCCTCAGCCTGGTCCCTGCTGATGCCTCTTGGTATCTCAAAGGCTAGACTGCTTCCTGCTGTGCTGAGACAAATTAGCAGAGGATGTGGGAGAGAACTGGCTGCTTGATGTGCCTGTCTCTGCTCCAAAGGCATTTTAGTCGGAGGATGCAACTTGCTTTAGCGGGACAGGTGCTGCTCCCGCAGGCCGCTCTGCGCTTCCTCTCCTTGTCTCCTGCAAACCTGGTTTCCTCCTCTCGCACATCTGCTTTCCACATTTGCTGCCTCCTGCTCCAGGGAGGCTCTGGCAGAGCTGCTGTGTGAGATCCCAGCTCCCCTCCGCCATCCACGGGGGCTGCCCAGCCAAGACCCTTGAACGTTGGTGGTGGGGAACGGGGACCGTGTTGCCTGCTGCTAACAGCCTGGAATGGGCGGGGAAGGATGGTGAAGCCGGTGTGCAGGAACGCAATCCTGGCTTTCTATCAATGACAGTCCTCACTCGCATCCCAGGCCCAGCACCTGGGCCTTTTTGCATGAAAAAACACACCGAAATCAAAGAAGTTCATAGGGCAACAGGATTTCTTTGGCTGCAAGTAGTTCTACTGACATACTTGGGTGTAACTAAGCCGAGGTCAGGCACCGTGTCTTTAAGAAAAGACTTGATTTTTTTTTTAAGTTACTTTTTGGGAGTCTTGCTGTTGGGCTGACTCTTTGCTTCGTAATCACACTTTTTTATCGGATGCCTCTGGTGTATCAGACTGTAAGATGCTCCTGGAGAGCTCAGAGGGAAAGATGCAGTTTGCAAATTCACTCTGGAGCTATTTGTGAACCTTGCAATTTCCAGTGGCATATTAAAAAAAAAAAAAATCTATTAGCTTGGAAAAGCAGCGGGTGCTTTGAGTGCTTGGCCAAACAGCAAACAACCTGCAAGTCAGTAACTGCTGGTCAGAGGTAGGCAAAACTGTCGCAATGAAAAGTTGAATTTATTTGGGAGTTGGAGTGCCCTTGCATTTGAATGCAACTTAGAACATGGTTTGTTTTCTTTGCTTTCTTTCAAGAATTATGCTTCTTTCCGAATTATAAAAGCCTGTTTACATGTAACAGCAAAGCATTTGGAGTAAAAGCTGTTTCACTTCAGTGCTGCAGTCTGGGTATAACGAATGCAAGGATGGGCATAGCCCGAAGGGTTTCCCTTAGTTATCAGTGTTGGAAGCATTGGCAGGGGGGAAAAATGGTACCTGAGACCCTGTGTATGGAGGATCCCAGCTTGTGAGAGCTGCCTGTTACAAGCATTGGCAGTTGGCATGACCTGCAGTAACTCTGTGTGTGGCCATTTATTCCCGGGGACTGGACTTCTGCAAGGCTGCCCCAGAATCGATGGGACACAGAAGGATTTTAAGGACAGGTTAGCATTCATATTTGCGGGCTTTCCACCATTGTAGAGTCTAAACTGCTATTAGTTTCCTCCCAATATCTTTAAATGTCAAAGGAAATAACCTTCTGATGAGTCTCTCATCCCTTTTAATGGAAAATGTAATCCCAGAGGTGTAAGAAATGAAGAAAAAAAAAAAAAAACACCCCAAAAGGGATGAACGTTTTTATGACATAATGTCAGTGATGTGACTTGCCAGTCCAAACTTGGCTGGCATATCGATGCAGTAAGCTGTATCCGCTGGGTAAGCAAATGGTGTCACCCTCTTCCCAGATCCTGAACAACCTCCTCAATGTGTAGGCAGCAGCCGCTGATCCACATGGAACAAACATGTCCCCTCCCAACATGAGACAACACAAGGTTCTTTGATTCCTCCTAATTGCATTTCAGTGTTTGCGGCCCAATTGTATGGTTTCTGCAGAAGTTCAGCAATTTTGGTTGCTGGCTTCCTCTCCTTGCTGACCTACAAATACCAGTTTTCAGGGAGAGATTTATGAGCAGCATGAAATTACCATCTTGTAAAAGCACAAATCACGGCTATAAATAGGGGCCTGGAATACGCAGAGAAAAACCCAAGGGAATAGTGACTCCCGCTTTGTCTGCGCAGGACAGCCCTGCGAACTCAGGTTGAGGAGGAGTCCGGTGCTTTGAGCCTTGTAAGCTGGCGAAGCGCCAGCCAGCCTTCCCCTCATCCCTATCCTCAAGGATGGGAATAACATCTGGGCCAGACTGACAGTAGTCGGGCTTTAGAGTAACTGAGAGCTCTGAAAACTGAGCCTTCTCCAGCCTTGTATGCATTTATCTTCCTTTCCAGAACATTAGTAGGCAGAGTTTGTTTTCAGTGAGTTATTTAGCAGAAAGAGGGATTAGACCTTGGGCTAGCATTGATTAACCCCTGCATGTTGAGTTGTTTAACAGCATAATGGATCAGTCATGTTTGCTGGTGACCTTTGTCAATTGAATCCTTCATCCGAAGACTCTTCTGACTTTTTAAATACACAATCCTTGAAAGTGGAGTCTATGCAAAAACATCCCTGAAGTGAATAGATGGTTTTGCAGAGCACAGGACTGGGGCAAATAGTCCCGGAATTTCTGATGTTAGGTTTGACATCGCATGAGTTAAGTGATGGGAGCCCCACTCGTGCAGCTGGCTCCTTAGCGCTGCCCACGGAACGGATCAGTGTTTGAAGTCCTGCACAAGAGCTGCGTATGTGCTGGAAATAAATTGTTGCCTGAGTGGAAAAGCGGTTCTGGAAAAGGTCTGAATTTTCTGTGGGTCTTGGGGAAGGTTGTAGAATGAGAGTCCAGTTAGCAATAAGATTTAACGTCACCCTGGAAATTAAATCACAGTCATGTTTGGTGACGAAGTAGCTGACTCTTTCATTCAAAGGCAGGCGTGGGGCAGAGATGCTGCAAGCATAAATGTGTGAAGCATCATTGCCTTTGATGGACCTGTGTCAATTTAAATTGGCTGAGCATCCCATCTGCACAAGATACACGCTGCTGCTGCTGACGCCAGGGACCAAGGAGGAGAAAAACTGCTCAGTGGGGCCAAACATGACACCAAGAAAAGCATCTCTAACTGCAAGAAGGCACTGATGGCAATTTAAGGGCTGCCAGAAGGGTATAAAGGGCCCTTACATAAATCAGCCCTGGACCCAGCAGAATGTGTCTGAGATGAGGGTGTCTCCTCAGACCTTCCATTCTCTCAGCAGTGCCACGAGGAAGCTGTTATACTTGACTTTTCAAGCAAAATACCTTCCCACTGCTGCCAGGAGTTCTTTCTGAGCTCGTTTTGCTGCAGTACAAGTCAGGTCAGGAAGTTTGTTTGGCTTGCTAAAAAAGATACTCTAGTTCAAACAAGACTTAATTCATTGAAGCCCCATGGCCTCTGTGAAACATGAACTCCTCTGGCCTCATGATTTATGAATACTAAGCCATGGGGAAGCCTTGCCAGAGGAAAACAAGCTCTATGATAGGTAAATAAAAGGCCCTGGGGCCAGAAAGGGTTAAAGAATACCCATAAATGTGGAAGCTGCACAGCTGGGAGGTGTAACGAGCTGTCAAGTGCTCTGCCCTGCCAGAGAAGCTTTGCTTCTGTGGAGAGGGAGCTGCTGAGGATGCTTTGGAGAAGGTGCCCTTGCTTTAGTACCGGGGTTGGGGCTGAGGTGTCCTATAGCCCTGTGCTTCTGGTTTGTATGAATCTGAGTAGAAATACAAGTAAATCGATAGCAGCGCTGTGAGGGTGTTTCGTGGCGGTCAGAGGTGGAAGGGTCTGAACCAGGGGAGGGGTAGGACCCAGCTGAGTCTTCCAGCCTTCTCTCCTTGCCCCCCTGCCTGAGATGCGCTGCCAAATTCCTATTGTGATCACCACCATTTTAAAAAAAAAAAAGAAAAAAAAAAACCCAACAACCCACCACCACCCCATCTGGTCCTAATCAGGCCCACATGAATCTCTATGCCAACTTAATCTCCCTCAGATGTTAATTATACAGATATCTATTTCTTAACATTTAGGAGTTGCCTGTATCCGTTGGATGTCTGGGGTTTTCTCCGCCTATGTTTGCAGAGCCCCTGACAGGCGCGGTGCTGCTTCCCAGGGCTAATGAAACCACAAGGTGTGACAAAGCTGCGGTTGCACTCTGCGGTTGGGTATGGTGATGCAGCGAACCCTTTTAGCCCGACAAGACAGTTACAACCTACTGGGCAAGTCTAAGCGATCCTGGAGATCCTCCCCATCCTCTGGGCAGGGGACTGCAGGCAAAAAAAAAAAATGCAAGCCTGTGTGTGTATATATGTATACACATTAAAAAAAAGGATGTGAAATACTGGTGGAGTATTTTGCATTGCTGCTCTTGGAGATACAATGGGTGGCCAAAACTCCTTGGACTTCCTCAAAGGTGTCTGAGAAATGTAAAAAAAATAAAGAAAATCAACCCAAAATACGTAAACAGGAGGCTTTAGGATGCTGTTCTGGTCTGGAACCGAACTGAGAACAAAACCAGGTCTATATTTAAAAAACAATTAAGTAAGGTACCCTGTAAGACATGACCAACCAATCTGTAGTTTCGGGTAACTGTAAAACCCGGAAACAATTTCAGAAGACTGTAGATGCTAAAGAAAAACACCAGCACTAGAAGGTATCACCCCCCAAGCAGTAGTTGAGCATCTCCTGGATGGATGCCCCATCCCTGGAGGGGTTCAAGGCCAGGTTGGACGGGGCTTGGAGCAACCTGGTCTGGTGGAGGTGTCCCTGCCCAGGGCAGGGGGCAGCACTGGATGATCTCTAGGGTCCCTTCC
The DNA here is from genome assembly GCF_964199755.1 of Larus michahellis. Classification (NCBI taxonomy): domain Eukaryota; kingdom Metazoa; phylum Chordata; class Aves; order Charadriiformes; family Laridae; genus Larus; species Larus michahellis. The sequence goes on along the minus strand of NC_133910.1, from coordinate 12,131,434 downwards.
AACCCAAACCATTCTATGATCCATTGTAGAAATATGGTGGGTATGTGGGTGCTGCATCCTGGAAACCCAGCTGAAACAAGAGGCTGAGAAACTGGTGCGTGAACCAGGGCTAGCAGGTGGTGGGGTGATCTCGGGTGGTATATAGGTGCTTGATCTGAAGGTATGAGCACTGTGTGTCTAGTTAAATATGTTAACGAGCTGGCACCTTGTTCTGGCCGAGGTCTGTACCTTTGGCCATGCATTTTGGTGCTCCCCAAACTGGAAAACTCATCAGCAGGGAGAGAAGGGAGTAAGTTACTGTGGGGACTTGTGGAAAGGTGCTGATGCACCCAAGAAGGTGACTTACTGGAAACGCTGAAGAGACAGAAGTAAAAATTAGTCATGTTAGAGACCACTTGGTGGCTGGACTGGATTCCTCGAATGATTCATCCACAAAAATGACTGCTTTGCCTGACACTTTATTTCCCCTCTCTATTTAGAAAGTAGCTTAGTCTTATGGAGACTGTTGCCCGTTTTCTGAATTGCTTTTTGATGGCTGGGTGGTGCGCATAGCATCCTTGTATTCTCATAATTTCTAAACCACTACTTCAACAAGGGGGGGAAAAGACAACAAAATGAAGGGTTTTGTCACTCCAGAAGCCCTCGGTGGAATGAACCTGTAATCTTGTGAAATCAAAGGGGAATCCATGGAATGTGCCGTTTTTGGTATAGTTAATGCAACAAGATCGTAAATGGAAATAGCTGCCTGGAAATTGTGTTACATCATTAATTGATAGAAATGGTAGAGAAGGGGGATACGTGGATGAAAATTGCATGGGGAAATAAAATCTCTGGGCTTTAAGTTGTTCTACTTTCTCTTTTAAGGAAGGACCAGAGGATGAAAGGACCACCAGCTGATGCAACCAAAATGTACTGGGATGCTTTAACAGTTACTAGACCTGGGCAGAATAATTCATAAATGATGCTAATTTGGGGCGTGCTTGTACATAAGTTGAACATGCAAATTTTTGTATTGTTACTGCTCATAGGGATGAAAAAACACTTGCAGGGTTTTTTGCCAGCCTGTGTGTGTAAAACCTAGTGAATTAAACTGTTTGTCCTTAAGAGTGTACGTGGGCAAGGAGACGCACTGGGATGTCCCGTACATGCCAGCAAAGGCAGGAGAAGGCTGTAACCCACTTGCTCAATGGTGGGAGCAGGAGCCACAAGGTTTGTCTCAGCGCTGTGACCACACTTTCTTGTGAAATTCAACCGAATTTTTTCAGGATTGTGGAGCTGCAGAAACCATCAGTGGAAAAGATCTCTCATCCAACCCGCTCTCGTGCCAGGGCAGGATTGTTCCCAACGGTATTGTAGGTTTGTCCAGACTGATTTGATATGACTCAGGCAATGGGATTTTTCACCACTTCCTTTGGGAAGTCTAATGGATCTTCCATAGCTGAGGAGATCTTAATGTAAGGATTTTTTCTCCCGACGTGTTAGTCTGAATTTTGTGCTTTTTAATGCCCATGCAGCGTCCTTATGCATTCCCTGAACTCTACCTGTTTGGTGTTGTACCCTCACGTATGCACAGATGGCACAGGCTTGGGTTGCATGGGTTGCTTTTGAGAGTACAGAGCTCTGGAACCGCTGTAATATCCCCCCAAAATCTGCACAGATGTCTTCAGAGATTCCTCTTTCTGAGAAAGCTCTGCCAGGGACAAGTTGGGCTGCCACGCTTCCAAAAGCTATTCCATATCCTATAGATCAAGATTTATACCTTTTGCTGACTTCTTATTCAGTCTGATACCCCAGGATTTCCAGCAATTTATATTTTGGATTCGGGTCTTTCCTGGGCAGGACTCTAGCACATCTCTCATTAGGAAAGATCTCGATGTGGTAGGGGAAAATCAATTGCTGGCTTTTCCTTGGTGCAACACCAAATCTTTCTTAGGCTTAGACGCTACCAAAGGATGCTTTTACTCATATCAAATAACTGTGCATGGAATATTTAGCAAAAATGGCAGGGTGATTGCTTGACGAGGTAGACAATGAGGAAAGGTTTCTGGGGATCAGCACAATTGACATCTGTCCTGGTCATTATTTCAGGAAATGTGAGGCAGCAGGAGGAGAGTGACCTCAGTTCTTGGGCTCTACCAGCCAAACTGCTCATCTGCATTCTTGGAATAACAATGAGGGGGGAAAAAACCGCCCCTAAAACTCAATAATGTTTGAAAAAAATGTATGGTGTCCTGGCAGATGGAGTGTGAAGCAAACTTGTCATCACCATTAGCATGGTGGAGGTGCATGAGAAGTTGTCATCTGTTCATTTGACTTCCCATTCATCCCTGGGGAAAATATTAAAAACCTTCCTTGTGGATGGGCTTGAAAATGAACCCCATGGTGGTCTAGAGGGCAATATTTCTGACGGGCACCCAAGCTCAACCCCTGAAGCCAGATGTCGCTGGGTGATTCTTGGACCTGTACATAAGCCCTGTGGCTTGGGCTCACCTTTAATCTTCAGACATGATTATGATGGACAACTGGAGCTAGAAAATGAACTCTGTGGTCTGTATTCAACAAAACCTTCATTGGGGTCAGCGAGAGTTTAGTCCAAGCCACTTGGGAACTTCATTTTTTTTTTTTTTTGACCCTCGGGAAGATCACAGAATAAATCACAGGCCCTTGTTAATGTGCAGCCTCGTGGTTTAACATAACACTTTCTGCAGCACCAAGGATTATCTCCCTGAAGTCTAGACAGATTATATAGGGTTTAGCCTGGGCCATTGACCACAGATCATAGGGCACGAGGAAATAAAACACAGGGATGTGAAGGGGGAATGGCAGCTCCTACCAGTCATCCAGGCTGGCACTGGGCATGGAGAGGAACCAGACGAAAGGAGGAGAAGGTGAACTGAGTTCATCCTTTTCAATAGGCACTGTGATGCAGTTTGTCCTTCTGCATTTAATAGCTCAGTATGGTTCAAACACATACAAGGCTTGGAGTCATTAACATGAAACGAAGAGAGGGCAACAACACTGGAAAAAGAGGAGGAGTGGAAAGTCTGTTCTCTTTATAATGCTATTTCCTCTATTAAACAAACCTCTTTGACTATGAAACATTTAAACATACAAAAAACAAGCCCCACCTTGTGTTGGCCGCTCTTTCCACTGATGGGGCTTGTCCTGGTGCCACCTCATGGCAAAAATCAGATCTGAATTTCCACCGGAGCAGCTGGGAGAATTGGCTGTCCAGCTCCTGACACTGTGGCCATTTTGTAAAGAAACTGGCCTGCAAAGCCAAAACAGGTGCTCAGCCCCAGGAGTGGTGTTATTTTTACTTCTGTGCTTTGTGATTTGTCTTTCTGGGAGGAAAAAAATTTAACCCTTTCTAGCGTTGTACTTTTTTCACATTTGGGAGGTACCTGTTGAATCTATTCGTCGCGTCACCAGCCAGCCTGGAGCCTAACCAGAACATAAGGGTATCTGCTCTACGGGTTTGGTGTCACCTGATGGCTTGCAGTATTGCAGTAGCAGTGTTGATGTGCTACCCATCACCATGCTCCACAAACGCAGATTTGCGATGGCCTTTGCTCAAAACGGTGTTTTTGGAGAGGCTTTAGGGCATTGGGGAAGCTGTTGCCACGCTGCAGCCCTTCAGCAGGGCGGGGATGGACGCGGACAGTCCTGGATCGTGCGGTAAACGCTCTGCTCGGATTAAAGACCACACAGAGCACTGAGGCATGAGACAGCGTCCCACTTTGGGATACCAGATGTGGTGCTTCCTCTGTGGATAAAGGGATAGCTCGATTTTTTTACAAGTCTCAATCCAAAATGTCTCAGCAGCACTAAATTCACTTATTATTATTTTTTTTTCTTAAGCTGAATTTGAGAGCAGACACTTCCAAGGCAACAGGTGTGAGATCATAAGTCAGGATTTGTGACTTCAGCATAAGACGAATCCTAAAATTTGAGTTGGGGTAGGGATGCGCAACTGTGTTAATATCTTTGCAAACAATAAAGGCAGGTTATAAGATTGCAGAGGAAAGTTGTCTTTTTTTTTTTTTTTTTTTAGATACATGTGCTCTTTGTAAATAGCATTTGAAACCGTTCCTGAGAGCAGTTGATTGTCCTGATTGTTTATGGAGCAGCTCAGGTAAGCTCTAAGAAAGTCTAATTTTCAGTCTGTTCTCATCAACTGGTCGTAGGGTGTAATGGTTGTCAGTAACAGCTAGGGTTACTCTTTCTGATTACCCCAATATTTTATTTCAAACTACAGAATAATGGCCTTTGGGGTTTTTTGGCTGAATGCTCATCTCTGGCTTCATAGCATATAAACGATATAAAAAAAATTTTTACACGTGTATCTTAAGCTTTTTTTTTTTTTGAAAGCTGACAAATGTGTCCTCCATCCTATAAACAGCAGCTAGCTGGGCTCAAGATGCATTTAGTCATGGAAATACTGCTCTAAACTGCTGTTCCTTAAGGATATTTGGCCATCTGCCACCGCTGCGATGTATTCCTTCGGCTACTCAGATGTTACCCCGACTGGCTGCTGGAGGGATTTGGAGTTGGCGTCGACCGACCCAACTCGTGTAAACCTACTTGGAGCTTGCACCACCAGATGATTTGGCCCACTCCAACTCGGAGCTTGGCTCTTTAAACTTGGCATACGGATGCTGGAATTTTCCAGTTTGCCATTACAAGCTTATTTCTGTATTTCTCTGTTCTTGTCAAGGAGGGGCAAACAGGTCTGTGCAAGCTTCTATATCACCTGGAAAGCAACTGGAAACTCAGACTTACTGCTCAGCAAGAGCTCCCTGCGCCGGGTTCTCAACCGGTGTAAAGCAAAGTTGCTTTGCGTCTGATGTGGGTCCAGGTTTGGGTAATCTGGCTTGCTGCTGGAATGGAGAGCCCTTGGAAAATGGGTGGCGTGTCGGTGAGCGCGCCGACCTGAGCTGCTTTTATTTCCTTGCCCGCGGTCCTGCTGCTGCTTTAGGTATGCTCCTTCCTATGGCTGTCTGCCTCTGGAAGGGCAGGGAATGTCAGCACCTGGGTTACAGAGTTCAGGTGTTGGTGGGATTTCTACTTGCAGCTGGAGAAGGCAAAACAGGGTCTCACTGCCAAACAAGGAGCCGTTGGTATGATCAGAAATGCCGATCTGGGATGAGAAGACCCAGGATTGTGGCACTTGTGTGACCGGGGCTGCAATTGGACACCACCCCTGTCAGGGAGGCTGGTGGTGCCTCTTGAGGGTAATTGGGCATCCATAGAAATACTGCCAATACTTTGTTATCATAATAAGAAGGGTTACTGGGAAGGGGAGGGTATCTGTAACCCACAGGGTCTGCTGGTGTTTTTAGCTGTCCTAGTTCCATATCCATGTGCCTGAGATGCTGCATTGTCCACACAAACGGAGGGGAGAGAAAGCATCTCTGCCACGCAGTGTTTCTGTGGCTCTGGAACAGCTTCTCTGCTCCACAGCTGCAGCTGAGAGTCTGTGGGAAGGAGCGTTGTTGTGAGCAGTGGGATATTTTAAAGCAGGAGGGAGACGCCGTGGTGATGGACACTCTCATTGCTGGGCTGCACCCGGCGGGTGCTCTGCAGTGGTGTTTGCAGGGTTGCCCAGGTGTTACTCATACCGAAAGAGCTCGCCTCCAGGCTCCCCCTGGACACGGAGCATCACTTAATTTGTCTAGCCAGCCTCTAGTCATCTGGTTACTCATGAAAGGCAGGAACTGGAAGGGGCTTTCATCTGAGGGATTTGCCCGGGAGTGCCATTGGCACCGTACCCACCCTCCACGTGGCCGCAGCCAGCACGTGCACGGCTGTGTGCCTCCTCCCGGCTGGGGGCTTGCGGCCAATCTGCCTCTCGCCTCTCCCTGGTGAAAGGCTCTTTCAGCAGAGAATCTCTTCTTGCCTGTGGCTCATGCTCCAGCCTTTCCAGTTCCGCTGGCAGGTGGGAGCAGGCATCTCAACAGGTTCAGAGGTAAAGAGAGACTTCCTATAGCTCTTCTCCACTGAACCATTAGAGAACCCTTTTATTAGGCTACAAACTGAGCCCCCCTTTCCCTTTATTAGGCTACTGGGAGTGCCCCTGTCCCCTTGCTTCCTTCTACAGAGCTGGTGGGATTTGGCCTCCTCTGCTTCTAGGTTTCGATGTGTTAATTTGGTATCAATTACCTGTCCAAGAAGCTTCCATTCCTGCAGGTCAAAGACTTACGCTGAGTGAATTGCTAAAGCTTAACATAAGCCCCTGTTGTGCTGGGTTCCATCAGACAGCCCAAAGCAGGGACCGGACGAGTGACCCCTAACTCCTGCACTGCCCCCCTTGTATATAATAAGTGGAATGGCCACTGACTGCCCGGGGTCTTGCAGTTCTGAATGACTGAACCCATAGGCAAAGAGACTGGAGTCCAGAGGAGGCAGAGTGTGGCAGCTCAGGTGATGGCAATGGTTATTTTCCCTGTGGATGATGAAGGCCTTAAGGATGCTGCTGTGCAAGGGAGGGAGGGCTTGGGTGCTTTGGTGTAGTTCAGGGTATGAGTCTATAGGTAAAATCACTGCTCCATGAAAATCAGTACAGCCTCAACCACTAAAGTCATGGCAGCTGGGGCTGTCACCTGGATGTGTGTTAGCAATGGTGTCCACATCCCTAATGGCACTGACAAAGCAAGTGTTGACACCAGCAAGTGTCTTCAAAGTATTTTAGTTAAGGGAGAGGGCTGCATATGGTGGTTTTTCCTTCTCTGGTCTCCACATGACCTGATCTTGGTTTTGTTGAGGGCTCTATAGCATTGTGTGCCACCTTGTCCTACAGCCTGAGGTCTGTCCTCCTCTCCTGGGACCTGAGGGAGGACACTTCTGGAGGAAAGGGTCTGGTGTGGGGAAGTCACACCAGTTTTTATTGTTTTATTTACAGTACTGTTCTAATATTGCTGCAACACAATGCCAGAATGAGTAAAATCATTTAAAGTTGATGTTTACCAGTGTGATGCATCAGCCATCACTGGCGTGCCAAGGGGATTGGTGCTTGGCGGTGTAGTGAGAGGAAAAGCAATGGGAGGGAGCAGAAGAGCGCTGGGGTTGCACCCTGGGACAAGCTGTGCCTGCAGTGAGGTCCAGCAGCGCTTTCAGCCCTGACTCTCCTCCTTGCCTGCCTGCCAGAGGAGGGTTTTGCCACCCCCAGCGCCCAGCCAGCCTGGCAGGGGCTGCCACCTTCCCTTTCTGCTCCTTGGAATCGTAGAACTGCCTAGGTTGGAAGGGACCTTCCAGATCATCTAGTCCAGCCGTTGACTTAACGCTGACAAAAACCATCACTAAACCATGTTGCTGAGCACTACGTCTACCCGTCTTTTAAATCGCTCCAGGGATGGCGATTCCACCATTTCCCTGGGCAGCCTGTTCCAGTGCTTGATAACACTTTCAGTGTCGAAATTTTTCCTAATATCTAATCTAAACCTCCCCCGGTGCAACTTTGTGGCCGTTTCCTCTTGTCCACTCCTTCCTGCTTGCACTTTTCCCCTTTGCATGCACGTTTTGCAGCAGCCTCAACTTTTTTTCCTTTTTTTTTTTTTTTTTTTTTTCCCCCCACCAAATCCTTGCATTTTTTTCATGCTTCCACGCGCCGCGAGCCCTGTCTCCCTCGGGAGTGGGAAAGAACTGGGAGGTGGGAATGGGGAGACAACTCCGGCTGGGGGTAATTCCCGGGGGGGGGGCCAAGGGGAGGATAACCCCGGCTGGGGGCCGGGGCCGGGGCAGCCCCGCAGCGTTCAAACTTGCCGCGGGGCCGGGGCGGGCCGGGGGCCGGGCTGGGGGCTGCACCGCCCGGCCCTGATTTGCTGCTCGGCTCCGAGATTGACAAACTCTTGCCTTGGGTTTAAAAGAAGGGGAAGGGAAAAGAAAAAAAAAAAAAAAAAAGGCAAAGAAAAAAAAAAACGGGGGGTGGGGGGAGAGAGAGAGAAAGAAAAGTTTTTCGCTGCAGGAGCAGGCAGGGGCCGGGAGTGAGCGCGGCGGAGCCCCCGACAGCCCTCCGCCCGCCCCATGGCTTTATAAAGCGGCTGCTCTCCGGGGGGGGCTGGCGGGGGGGTCTGAGCTCCTTTTCTTCGCTTGTGTGTGTATATATATATATATATTATATTTTTTTTTTCCTCCCACTCTTTCCCCCCCCGAATTGTCCCGAACTGGTGCCCCGTTTTTTGTGGACCATGGATACGCACACGCGGTGGAAAAGGCGCAGTTGGATACGGAGCCGGTCGGTACCCGCTGCCCTGGTGCTGCTGGGTGCCCTGTCCCTCGGCCGGGCAGGTAAGCGACCCCCGAGCACCCCCCGCCCATCCCCGGGGCGCCGAGCCCCGGTTGCCGCGGGAGGGAAGCGGGTGTCAGCGGGGCCGGGGGGGGGGGAACCCTGCGGGTGGAGAGGGCGAGGGGCTTTTAGTGGGGGGCAAAACGTTTGTTTTTTGCTTTATTCAATGCATTCCGGCGAAAAAAAAAAAAAAAAACCACCACCCAAAACCCAACCTCCTTTAGCTGCCCGAGTCTGAATGCCATTTGTCAGGGGGCCCGTAAAAGGGGAAAAAACTTAAAACAATACTTTATTCGCCTTGCTTTGAGCAGAGCTGCCTGTTGCTGAGCTCGTTTTTCTGGAGCAAAAGTCAGGATGTGTTTCTGGAGGCTGTAGTTCTTTATAGATCTGCGGGTATATATATGTGAATATATATTTAGTCGACTGGAAACCTCTTGTCTCGCATAGTTCCTCCTCCTTGAGGAGAAGAAACTTTTTGTCCAGAAGTAATTAATGTGCTCTCCCCTCTGTGCATCAAAGCGGCAGATTTCGGTACACAAAAGCTTTGCAGCCGCTTCTGCTGGCGACCCCAAGGCGATCTCTGCCCCCTCTGCCTTGCCAGCCCCAGTTTGTTGGGTTTCTCCCCAAAATTGTGGCTGGTGAGCGTGGCAAGAGGAAGCTCTGTGAAGCAACCAGATGTGCAACAGCACTAGACATGCAGCCAGGAAAAAACCAACAACAAAAAACCACCCTGGAATGTCATTTTTACAATCATGCAAGAGGGAGACTAAGCACTTCATTTCACTAAGTGGATGCTTTGGGTTTGAGTCTGTTCCCAGAGCTCCGCTTTCCGAATGTCTGTCTTCCCTGGGTGGGCTCCGAAATGCCCGAGCAGGGCAGATGGAGCCGTGGGGGTCTGCTGGAAAAGTTCTCGCTGTGTTTTCAGGGTGTTTTCTGAGTTTGTAGCGGACACTTAAAGGCACGGCTGCCCTGAGGTCTTTTCATACTGTGTTTCAAGGGAAAGACTAAGAAGCGGTTTGTTGGCAAAGCTGGTTTTTTTTGCAATCTGAAAAGTTAAAAGTAGATGGAGTTCTGCAGCGTAACTTGAGAAACCGAGGAGCGCCCCGAAGAGCTGAGCTGTCTGGGATTCGGCTTTCATGCCTGATTTCTGGGGGCTCTGGGTATTTTTCCCTGGGAAGCCCAGGCAGCGGTGTTTGCGCGGTTGTTTGTGTGTTACCGGGACAAATGCATGTGGGATTCTGTCTATAGCAGCGCGATTGTGACTTATTGTAGTTTCTACGTTCTTAAAATGACCTTAAGGGGGGAAGAAAAAAGAGGTGGGCGTACGAGGAATGCTTTCATTAATGGTTTGCTTGCAAAGCCTGAGCAGGATGGAAAATAAGTTGCTAGCCGATGAATAAAACACCTCTAGAACATCACTGTGGGAGAAGTTAACGGCGGTTGGACCTGCCACGGGAGTGTGCGTTGTACTGCAAAAATCCCGGGCTGTTAGAGCAGTTCTCTGGCTGCTGGGGTGATTCTGGCTCATCTTGAGCTCCCTCTTTGCGCAGGCAGCTCGTCAGCCGCTCTGTTACTTTGTGTTAGTTGAAAACGGAATTATTACCAGTCTGTCCGAATGTTTTAATGGTTTCGGAGCATGCTTGGGCTTTTTACTTGTCGGTCGTACATCCTTCAGACAGCTTGGACCTAAGACCTAGCTCCTCTTGGAGTTACTTGGTAACTTTTCTGGAAGTTCTGGGTCCAGCTGTGGGCTGGCCGGAGCCGATGCTGTGCTGGCTGCCTGGAGAGCTTCTGCAGGGCCAATGTGCAGCTCCAAGTAATGTCTCTTGAAGCGAAAGGCTTTGAGTTTTCCTAATGAGCCTCCTAATAGGACATCAAATAATTTGAATGAGGGAGGAGTCGGATTGGGACTGCTGATGGCATTGACTAATGCTCTTTATAGCTCTTTTTTTTTTTTTTTTTAATCTTTCCAAGTTTTCTTTGGTTTTATTTCAGCGCAGATTGTTTCTGTTTCAGTTTCATTTTAATTGGTTTCTCTGGATGGGGAGAGGTGAATCTTCTCTGTCATCTTCTCCACGAGCGGATCCATCAGGTGGCCCCAAAGAAAGGGGGAAGAAAGCGAGCAGGGAGGGTTTCCAGAAAAATAGAGAAACCGCAGTGTCAAAGGCGACACGAACTGAACTGCCTCTGAACACTGCCCTTCCAGCTCACATTTTCCCATATTTTAACAGATGATGTCACACAAAAATCTAACCCACAGACAAAGTTGGAATCTGTTTCTGCTTTTACAAATCCCTATAAAATTGAATCAGGTTTCTGGGTGAAAATTTTTGGAAGCAGCCGTTTCCTTTAGTGGCAAAGAGAAGTGTAATAAGAATATATAGCATGCCCTTTAAAAGAAATAAAAATGCTGGAAATTATGAAGTATCCTGTTACCATCTGTTGCTTCTCTTCTTGGCTCTTCCCCAGTCATCTAGAACGAGCTAAAAAAAAAAAAAATAAAATCTTTATCCAGCCAGTTAGAAGTGTTTTGTTTAATATTTTGCCAATCAAAAGTGTTGATATTGTTTTACAAGAAGAAATATGACTTTATAAGTCTGGAATTGATGGCAGATCTGATTTCCAGTGTAAAATCTGGATTATGCTGTCAATGCGTTGCCAGATTGGAACAGGATTTAAAAGCACCCAGCTGTCGGACGTGCCCCGTCCAGGGGATGCAGTAAGAGGCGCTCAGCTGAGGTAATGTATTATTCCTTCCATGTAAGCTGGGGTCAAGATGAAAACTCTCAGCTGACCGTTCCCTTTGAGGTGGTTTTTAAAGGCTCCCCGTAGCCGTGCTGGATGCGGGAGCTGGTTTCCGACTCTCGGTTGAGTCTGGACCCCAAAGCTAACGGGAACTCTGGTCCTCCAGTCCGAAGCCTTGCGGTGTTGTCTGGGCAATCGTTTGTTGGGGACTGGAGAAATCCTTTTTCATCTCTGGTCTTTAGGGGTAGCTCTAAGGCAAAAGCTGCTGGAGAGTTGCTGATTTTTTGGCGTACAAAAAGGGACAGGAGTGTGGACTTGCCCGCTGGATCTCTAATACTGGATCTTCACGTGTAAAACCTCTTTTTAAGTGCAAGGGTAATCCAATAAGCAAAACCGGCTTGGTGTTACTCTGCGTGCAGACGTAAAGTGCGTCCTAGGACAAACAGGGAGGGACTGTAAAGGGGATGAGCATCTTTATTCTAGATGGGTGCAGTCCCTGCCCCTTGTGTTTTGTTGGAGGTGGACTTTCCAGGTTCATTCCTCTTGAAACGTAGAGGAAATCTAACTGTAGGTTTCTGTCTCGCGATAACTTGCAGTCGGATCATAGCGTCGTAGGGAATGTGCTAATACTTATCGCAATCCTTTGGGGTCTGGCTCGGTAGCGTGGCTCCTGCCCCGATCTCCCACCTCTGCCGCGGGAGGGTGATGCGGGTGAGGAGGCGCGAGCCTTGTTGAACTGGGAATACCCTGCTGGTGGTTCCCAAGAGAAGTTAATTTGAGTGCGTTTCTCCGTATGTACGGTACCAGCAGCTGCGCTCCGTGCGATGTGCAGCGTAACAGTTTCAATTCTTGACGTAGCTTTTCTTTTTCTCAGAGCTCCAACGTGAAAATCTTTGCCTCTGTTCCACAGGGCCAAACTCTTAATGGCACATAAATGTCCTGTCATCAGTCAGTAGCACGTGCCCAGTCGCTTTTCTTCTAACGCCAAAGATGAGGTCTGGTCTGATGCTGTCTGTCCATCCCTCATTTGGTGACTCCAAGTTCCCCTGTCCGTCCTGCAGCCTGGTCTCAGGGCGTAGGCTTTGAGTATGTGCTCATATACTGTATATATGTATATATGTATATACTTCTTCAGGTGAGCCAACGTGTGGCAACTGGTACCGAGAAGCAGAAGGCGCTGCTGTGACACGTGCCACTAACGCAGAGGTGTTTGTGTGAAGTACCATTCGTTAGATGCACGTTAGATAAATCTGAGTTTTGTCTGGACGTCAGAAATAAATCTGTGGGAGTACTTTCCAGGAAATTCTTCGGTCTGAGTTTTTGTGGTTTGTTTTTTTTTTTTTCTCCCTTCTGTAGAGATAAATTGGCAATTTTTTTAACGGTTAATTTTTGTCTCGTGCCCTGGCGCTTTGACACGCTCCCGGTGCTCTCCCACTATCTGGGCGCTGGGGCGGCGTTGGGGTGCCACCCTTCCCGGAGCGGGCGGAGGATGGATGGCCAGGCGCTCTGTGTTGACATGGAAAACCTCACACTTGGAAGAACCGCACGGAGCGACGCTGCTGTGGATGGTTCCGCACCAGCAGACTGAGGATTCGGGGCTTTGTGGCCCAGCAAACCTACAAGGGGCAATGAGGGGAAGGGGGGAAGGTCAGATGGTGTATCTAGGGTAGAAAAGTGCTCAAATGAGATATCGCCGTGGTGTTTCATGGGTTTGCTGTTTATGTGCGTTTGCGTGGTTGCCTGTGGATACGTCTGGAGAATGGTGGGAGCTGAGAGGAGCGGGGAGCTGAGAACCCCTGGGGTTGCTGGACGGCAGTGAACGCTGCAGGTGCAGAGATGGGTCTTGGACCTTGCTCAGACAAACGGTGGCCATGTCACGGGTGGGACTGTTTGGCCTTAAAGGACTTCCAAAGGGTCTAATTAAGGCCATCTCTGTTGGGCTGCTGGTTGGCACTGGTGGCGTTAGACAGTAAGGACCGGTCTGCGTACGCCGTGGTGTGGGGTGGAGGTGCCCAGGTCCGGAGTGATTTGGGAAGGGCAGTTGCATTTGGAGCTCGTGCTCTGCTGTCGTGTGAATTGACTTTGGAGTGCAGCGGCCCCTAAGATGGGGGAAATCCCTGCTGCGTTACGAGGCTAAACTTGGCACTTCATCATGAACGTACACACTCGCCCACGTATGCTCTCGCCTGGTGTGTTTAGCAGGAGTCTCACCCTCAGGAAGCTGCTATCATTCTATAAAACTAATTATTTTGCAGAGAAAGGTTTAAAACATTATTTGGGTTCTGTTGAAAACACAATTATAACTTTTCATTACCTAGATTTTGGTAAATGGAAACTGCTGTTTAAAATGAGAGAAGAATTGTCTGGGAAATAAACCAGGAATGGACCAGAAAACACACCTCGGACTTTATTGACGTGGAGGAAGACTTCTTCCACTCTCCGTTCTGTGCTTTTTATCCAGTGTAGGCTTCTACTCATCGTGTGCCTCGGAAAGCCCCGACTCTGCTTCAGGTCTCTGATCCTGCTACTGTTGGGGATGTTCTGGGAATGCTGAGGCCTGAAACAGTCATCTGCTGGAATTGGGTCAAATTCGAGATCGGCAGGATTTGTCCCACAGTAGAAGTCAGTGTCACCACAAAGGCATGTGCGCACACGAGTTGTGCTGCTTCTGCAGTTCAGTTTGATGCTCTCCGCTGGTTTCCCTGCGCTATCGCCGTAGGTCCTTAACTTTTAGCTTCTTTTTAGTATGGAGCGCAACCATCTATCTTGGATATACGGCAAGTCTTGTATGAGCAGTAGGACCTGGTACTGGCATGGCACTGGGAGACACTGTCCCCACAAAGGGGGTTCCCCTTGGATGGGCTGGCGTGGTGGGGAGCCCCAAGGGAGGGCTGACGCAACCGAAGGCACCGTTCCTCCTCCGCTTCCTTCCCCGTTCTGATGAGATGTGGAGGCTTCTCTGTGCTTGGTTATGTTCCTCTGGACTGCTCGGTGCCTTTTTTTGGCTCTTGTTATTTTTATTTGGATTTCTCTCTGGTTATGACCCTTTTGGAGTACAGCCTTGGGGCTGAGCTATGGGGCACAGAGCTACGGGGAACAGCAGTCTGAAGATACTGGTAGGTCTTTGTTCCCTGCTAATGGGGTAGTGGCTATCTGGGGAAGGCCTTAGGAGATTTTTTTTTTTTTTTTTTTTTTTTTTGAAGGGAAACCCCTCCAGGTGGACACTGTCTTCTGCTTTCTGGAGAAGGCAGAGCTTTCACATCTGTAGCGGGAAACGGTTTTGTTGCTGGAGTTTGGCTGCTCCCCGTTAGCTGAGCATCAGCAAGACGTAGCGGTGTCCTGAGCTAGCAGCTTTGTTGTGTGGCTGTGGGTGCAAATCTTTGACCAAAGCAAGCAGAATTGAATTTTCAGATGCTTAAGGTTATTTTTTTTTCCCCAGCCTCCTGGTGTTGCCTGTCGCCTGCTTACCCCTTCAGCTGGTGTTGATCTAGGCAGCGCGTTCCCTCTCCGCTGCCCTCCTGGATGGCTTGAGAGAAGTTCCATCTTCTCCCGTTGCAGCCTGGCCTTGCTGCATGTCGTAGCTTTTATTTGTACTAGTTAAATCAGAGCTCATGTGACAGGTTTGCAAGCTGGCAGTTTTTCTTAAAAATAAAATCAACTAAACCTTTGTGTGAAACAAATAAAGAAAACCCCAGTATGGGAAGAATGACCAAAACCAGGGCGGGGGGAAGGGAAGTTGGGACATGAAAGAATGGAAAAACTTTGTTAAATTCTAATGTTATATGGAAAAAACTTAGGTTGGCAACATGGTATAATTAGCCACTGGGTTACCATTGGCAAGTTTCAAGGCTCTTGAAATGAAGCTTAGCACTGAGTGAACCGTCCAGATGATGCCGTGGTTTCTCTGTGGATGTGTCTGGAAAATCTTTAGTTCTAAAATAAATAAATGAAGGAGCTGCACAAAAGGCGTTTTTGAGGTTGGTTGCTCTGAGTCTGGGCTCTCTTTCTCTCCAGAATCCAGCAGGATTCTTAGCATCATCTGGAAGCTTTCACAATGTTGAGAGATGTCATTTTTTTTGAAGCTGGGAAAATGGTGTTAATGTATTTACGATGCTGGAGTTTTTCTTCAAGGCTGTGTAATAAACTGGAGAGGAAAATAAGATCGTTTTGGGACTGAATGAGCGGGATGAGCTCCATCAGTGCTCGTCCCTGACCTCTGCTGCAGACTTTCTCGCAGCCCTCGGGCGAGTCTCTGCGTTTCCCGTGCCCTGGGGCCGGATCCTGTCTCCCTGCGTGGAGCCTGGCATCGAGGTGTTGCTTTAACACAAATGTAATGCTGATTTAGCAACGAGATGTGTGTTTTTTTCTCTTCATCCCTGTGCCTCAGGTTACGTTAGTGGTTGCGGTCTAAAAGTTTTCTACTTTAAAACTGCTTTTCCTCTCTGGGATGGCAATTCCCTGTCTGGCAACGCTAGTGCCTCACGCTGCAAATCCAGAAGGTTATTTGGATTTTGTCTTTAGATTTGGACAGATTGCTTGCAGATTGTATGAGGGGGTACAATACAGACCCCCATGCTGTTAAATTGACTACTCTCAGAACTTTGAAGCGTTAGATGTATAACTGACATCCAAAGCCGGTAGAGGATGTCTTGGGGCAGCCACAGGCGTGCTTCAGTTTACTGGGAAGAAATCCCTTTGGAAGGGGGAGGGATGGAGATGGAAGTGGTGGATCCTGAGGCTGGGTATCGCTGCGGGGCTTTGCCGTGGGCAGGAGCAGGGGGCACTGGGGTGATGACATTCAGCTGTTCTGCCGATGCAAGACAGTAATTCCGGTGTATTTCGTTGCCGAGTGCTCTGCCCTTATACAGGCTGTAGCCTAAGTGCGTTCATCCGGATGGGTTTGGTTCGATTTCTTGAGGCGTCTCCCACGCCTGACGCCCTGTTCCTCCTGCCCTGCTGCTCTGGGTTCACCGGAGAAAGACGTGAAGTTGGTCTTAGCCTTGCTGTGCCCAGGGACAGCTTTTCCATCGATCTGAGCAGTGTCTGGATGTCACCCGAAGGAGCTTGGCGCCCTGTTTTCCAGATGAGGGGTGGGGGGGTGTGCTTGGGGCACCTCTTGCTCTCCTTAGGAGGCCGCAGCTTGCTGAAGATCCGAATGACCTGCCTGGCTTAAATACAGCTAAATCCTACTGTTAGCTGGGATGACCCTGCGTGCCATCCCTGCCGGGATCAAACTGTGCATCTGCAGCCAGGGAGATGCTAATTCTTTCAGAGTAAATAAAGTAATACGTCTTTTTTCCCTGGCTGGGCTTTTAAACAAACTGTTTAAAGTCCTTTTCTTTTCTCGCCTTTCTGCACTTCCCTGCTATAACTTGCAAAGGGAACACGGGGAGTTTGCGGCTCTGCTGGAAATGCCGTAAGAGGTTGATGGGGGGAAACTCCTAGAGAAGGGAGGTCACCAAGGGGTCTGCTGGAGCCCCTGCTCGAAGGGACTGTCAGGCAGTTTTAGTGGCCAGATTTAGAATTTCATTTGCATGTCAGCTGGAGTTTCTATTTTTTGAGTGTGGGTACACAGGAAAGAGCCGTGCTTTGGCTGAGCTCGCGTATCCTCACGGGGAGCCTTGCTGGCCTCCTTTCCTCCGCTGTTCCTCCCTCCACCCCCCCTTTTTTTTTTTTTTGTTTCCAAGACAATACTTAAGTAAGAATTCATTGCAGCTGAATTCCTGGAGATGACGCTGCCAGTTTCCCAGGATCTCTTGTGCTCCTGCAGCATTTTACACAGTGATTTTTATTATTATTTTTTTTAATAATGGCAGGGTACAAGCTCATTCAGCTGCAGCCCTCAAATGTGAATTAAGCAGTGGGTTTGTGTGGTCTTTGAGGGGGCTCATCCTCGATGTGCTGGAATGAGATATCTGCTCTGTGCGCTCTTGTCTGCGGCAGGGCAGAGATCTGGTCCGAGGGCCGCAGTTCACCAGCTGAATAATGGATGCATTGTTTGTATGCCCTTATTTCCAGCTTGCACCATTAAAAGTGAATAGAAAGGTCAAGGAGATGAGTCACTGTGAATACAAGTGTCATTCTGCTCAGAAGAAATGGAAAAAAAGGAGCTTCCAAGCCAGGTGTTTCAGCTGGTGCCAAAGAGCTCTGTTTCGCTGTACTTTCAGGGAGTTACAAGAGTAAATCTCAGCTGAGATCTGCTGAAATGTTCAAGCACCTAAAAGTTAGCGAGGGGCTGGAGCTGGGATTTGGCAATTGTAGTTGCCAGGGGCTCCGAAGGCAGCTGCTGCTGCTGGCTGTGTGCAGAAAATCAGGGTAATATTCTGGAAGCGTTGGGCTTGTTGCTGCTGCTGTTTTGCAAAACAAACAGCCGGAGCCTGTAGGGTTAGTGAGCTCTTGGTCTCAGCTGCTTTATACACCCAGTGGTACCCAGAAAAGGCTTGTCCCCACATCGACGTGGAGATGCTAATGCTCAGGCAGGCTGCTTTCCTCCAGCACTTAGAGTAAGGGTTAGTAATGTTGTGAAGGTGCTGTCACAGGACAGTACCACCCCTTGAAATGCTAGTGCGGAAAAATGTGTTGACCTTGAGCCACGGGTGCCGCCGGGGTCCTGTCTCATTCCCACACCATCCTGGGGGATGGAGCTGCAGCGCTGGAGCAGGGTGATGGGATGTGAGAGTCCCCAGGGTGCCTGGAGGGGGAGCATGGACCCATCCCCTGCCCTGGCCCTAGTAAATGCCCAGTTGCACATGAAGCTTTCTTTAATTTCCTGCCCCAAAGCTCCATTCGACGAGCCCCAGGCAGCTGGTTAACCACACTGGCAAGGGGCTGGAAACAGAGATGTGGCTGGTGGGTTGCACGTGTGGCAGGGGAGCGGCGAGCTCCGGATGGGCTAATGCCAAGTGGGTGGGATAGGATGGGGAGTTGGCCAGGATTTTCCTTTAATTGGTACTGCTGGGGCAATTTCCATAAAAGCAGCAGTGGTGGCCAGGAGGCCAGAAAACAGAAGCCAGTTCAGAAGTTGTTAATGCTTTTTTTTTTTTTTTTTTTTTTAATAGGGTAGAGCTTCTGTAAGTCACGGGCTCCTGTACCTATGGGTTTCCTTTTTCACGTGGCTGAAACACCCTCCCTGGGGGTTATCAGCATTTTGACTAATTGCTCGTCCCCGTCCTGGAAAGGAAACCCCCCCAGTGCGTTTGAGAGGCTGTGCTGTGGCAGACACCCCTGCGGATTGTCTAGTGCTGCTTTGGTATTTTGGCAGAATACGAATCCTGAGAGACAGTACATAGAAATATTTACATTTTTGATTTCTAGCCATTGGATTTTTCTGTTCTGAAATCATTCCTCTGGTGCAAAAAAGAACTCCAAGCTTCAGAGTCTTGATTTAACCTCCCCATCAAAATACACCTTCAGTAGAAAAATCAAGCCAACCATTTTTCTTGCCCATCTAATGTAAGATTATTTCCATAAACAACTTTGAAATGAATTTACCAGTGTAGTTGTGATGCAAGGTGGCCAAAAAGAAATCACACGTTCCGTTTGGTATCAAATGGCTGGGAACCTGGACCGTTTGGCTGGAGATGCAGTAGCGTGATGCTGACCCAGGGGTGTCGCGAGGCAGGAGTTGGTGGCTTGTAGCTCACGTGCATGGAAGGACCGTGCCTGGTTTGCGCAGTGAAGCGTTGGGTCTAGAACCCTTGTGTTGGTATTGCGTGGGAGTTGAAGACTTCTGCAGACAGAATGATGGGTCGGTGGGTTTGGCTGCTGTAGGTAGGACATGGCTGCTGGCCACACGAGATGCGTGTGACTCCACGGCTGGACATGCCCCTTGGGAAGGATTCCCCTAGAAGATACGAGTCTGTCCATCCCCCGGGTACTGCATCTGTTCCCTGACCGCGGGCTGCTCAGCGTCTCATCTTGGAAAGCTGTCGATTCCTTGAAGGATAAGGACTGCTCGCCTGGAGCCCTGCTGCTTTTCTTGATGAAGATGATGTTTTCTTGATGTTTTCTTTGTTGTTTTTCTCTTGATCCTGTTGGGTATTCTGCTTTTTGTAACGGGGAGGGCAGATCACTCAGAATCCCCTCATCATTTCTGTGCTGCAAAAGCGACGTGAGGGCGGGAGGAGGAAGCGGCTTTCATCCTGGTCACTGCCTTTGGCACATGCTGGCGAGTGCTCATATAGGAAAACTGCTAGGAATGTTCTCTCGCAAGGGTTTGCAGGGATCGGGGAGAGGCATATTATCACGTCTTGTACACTTTGGGAGAAAGTCCCTCACTCTGCCTCTCTCAAATGTTCAAATTAAAACAGTCTGTCTTTCTGCAACTGTTGGATGCTTTCCCTGCTGACCTCAGGAGCTGGGACCGGGAGGAGGAGCAAACGGAGCCCAGCGTTTATAACTGGCTCTGGCTTTTTTTTTTTTTTTTTTTTTTTTAAGCTTCAGTCCTGATTCCCTGCAGGATGCAAACCAGAAAAACAATAAGGGCCATATCTCTTCGGGGAAACATCAGTTTTCCCAGTGCTCTGTAATTAAAGAGCTATATCAGGAAGCAGCGAAGCCTTTGTGCACTGGGGGCTATTGTCCTATAGGACTACGCACAGAAAAGGCAGCAGGCGCGATTAACCCCGCTGCCAGAGCCGGCTCGGAGGGTTAAGTCCTCTGCAGTGTCGCACTATCTTTTTTTTTTTTTTTTCTCCCCCCTCGACATTTCCACATTCCCACAGCAGGGTCCGACTGTGAGATGTTCCCTTGGAGCAGCGCTGGGCCCTTTGCTCCGTCCGAGGGGAAGGCGAGAAGCCGCGCAGCCCTTGGGAGCCAGCGATGCCCAAGGATGCTGGATGCGGCGCGTTGTACCCAGCCTCCGCGCGCAGCCCGGGTCCCTGCTGAGGGGATTCCTGGGCACCGAGGGGAAAGTCAGCCCTGGGCAGGGGCCAGGGTTCTCGGTCCGACCCTTCGGCGCTTACACGCTGAGTTTTGTCTTGGCCCAGGGCCCCGTGGCTGGGCAGAGACAGGATTTTTTTGGCTGCTTGGCTGGGAGTCCGGCTCTCGCCGCGCTGCACTGTGTCAGGAGTCCGTCCACGTGGAGCTACAGGTGGACGCGGGGCTGGGACACAGCTCCTGCTGATCTCGGGAATTCAGGCAGTGAAGTAGGATAGCGTCATCAGGCCTAAATCACAAAACCACCCTTGATCCCTTCTCCACCGCTGCTCTTCACTTGCTGCCTTCACTGCCCACAGGCCTGCATTTTTTTGGCAGTTTATGGAGCGTTTACAATACTGGTTGGGATGCAGCCTAGGAAAATGCAATGTGATTTCTTGTGGCAATAGGGAATAGGCTTGGATAACTGCAAGCTGACTACGATTTTTTCCTATGAAATATGAACCAGAACCAAAACTGGAGCTTGTTTTGGGTGTGGGAGTGTCTGTAAAGACTTTTGGGTTCCTCATTTGAAGGTACTTAAAAATTCACACTAATCAACTTAGAGATGCTCTGAAACGTTCGGAGTCAGAACATCAGTTAAAGATGTTCTGCACATTTAGAGTAACTGAGTAACCCAGCACGCTCCGCTCCCTGCAGCTCCCTTCTCCAAAGCCTTGGCCAGACAAGCCGGGGCCCTCCTTGCCCTGGGGACACTCATCCCAAATAACGAACAGCCGTGCTGCTAAAACGAGCACGATTTCTGCAAGCCTGGAAATAGCTGAGCCTCTGCTGCCTGAGCAGAGCTGGCCAATTTGTGGCCTGGGACTAAGCTTTTTATGGATGAAGCTGAAACATCTGCTTCTGGGGGAGCGAAATCCGCCGCATCTTTCCTTTAGCTCATGTGGCCTCTAAGGAATCCGGGTGGGATTTGGGTCCTGATATACCTGTCCCTGCTGTGGCTTGTTGGGTCGAGTTGATTATTTTTCTGATGGTGGCAAAAGCCCAGCCCCAGAGTATCTTATAGGAAATGTTAGTCAATGGAAAGGCTGAAAATGGATGTGGGAGATGCGGGGGAGCTTCTCTGAAACCGAAATGGGCTCTCTTACGATGAGGACTGAAAGCTGCAGATGTGCCCCAAGAAATGTATTTGGGGGAACAGCTCTGTTTCCACACTCTTCTTTCCATTTTAGCGAGCGACGAATGATAGCGGAGGGGGTGTTAATGCAGGCAGGTGCGTCGTGCCTGTGCAATGTCAGTCGGCACAGGATTAAATAAGGCATGTGGAAAATTCTTCTAGGAAGTAAAGTCTAGTGAGAAGTAATCATCGGAGGGCTTGGGAGGTGAAATAACCTGCTCTAGAGGAGCCCCAGTCCTCATCTGTGCCCCTGGAAAGGAGCCGAGCGATGGATCAGCGCTTGGGAGGGAGGTGGCGTACTTGGCACGGGTGAGGCCGACACCGGTGCGAGAGCATCCCGCAGCGCGGAGAGAGCGGCTCTGCACCCCAAACCATCGTGTATAAAGCTTCCCAGAGGGAGCAGAGGAAAGGATGGATGTGGGGCAGGAGCTGCTCTGTAAGGCAAGACGTCAGTCCCTCCTGGAGGAACTAATGCTCCCCCAAAGTTTGGGTGTGAGAAGCAGAAACCCTTTTCCTTTGTACGGAGGGCTGCAGTAGGGTTATTTTAGATGTTTGCAGAAACAACAGAGCTGAGCCCAATGGCAAGAGTGCAGGGCTGGGGAATGGAATAGTCCACGTGTGCACGGTGGCTCCGGCGTTGGTGGAGCTTTTCGTATAGGCTGGTTGGTCCTGGTTAGCGTCCCACTCCTGTTTCACGCCACCAACCTCAGCAACTCTTCATCTAGGTTTATGGCTGCTTTGAATTGACACAGTGGTGAATTTGACCTGTAATATCTTGTTTTTAATATTAAATTATTTCAGTCTATTACGCATGTAGCTACGGACTTCTCTGCATGCACTTGGAATGGGCAGAAGGGCAGGAGGAGCCAGGATGGCACTGGGTCCTTTCCAGACTGTCGGGACTTTGAGTCACGTTTGTAGCTGCTGACGTATTTTCTAGGATGTCTGTCTTAATGGCAAAGTGAATGTCTCCTCCCTTCTCCTTGCCCTGAAAAAGATATCTCGGCATGCTAATGAAGGGAAGGGGGACATGTTGTGAGTGACCTCTTTGCACTTTTGTAAGGACAAAATTTGTTTTCCTGTAGCTACGGAAAGTCTGTCTTCCCTTTGAGTAATAAGTGAGGGCATATAACATGTACACAGATTACTTTTAAGCTATCGCGTATACCGTAGTACAAAGTACTTCGTATATTGCTTATTTTAGCGATGGAGAGAATATCAAGCACGCTCCATGTGTAGATCAGTCTTCTCAAAATATACTGATAGCTCTTGGCATTTGCCTTGTCCCAGTTTCCCAAGTATTTCCTTACCTCATTTGGCTCCTTCCACTACTTAACATGCCTCTTGCTCATCCGTATGATGAGTGGCGCTGGGCTGCTGTACTTGTCTGCATGGGTTGATGCCTTGATGTGTCATTTACCTTCTCTCTCTGTATGTAAAAATACCAAACATTACTTACACACGTTTACGAGTGGATGCACAAATGATTGGAAGTGTCAGCGTGCACTTTTCCAGATGGTGGAAGCGTGTTCCTTACTTCATTTATTTCAAATGTCAAACTCAATGAAATTAATTACTACCAGACTTGAACTGAAGTGACGGGGCGCTTCTTGTCTCGGTTTCACCAGGGTGAGGTGAAGCCGCACGCTCCATCGCGGGAACAAGCCAACGGGACTTGAAATGCAATTATGAAGCTGCGACTCCGGGGCAGGGTTCAAATCTGGATTTGCAGCAGGATGGCCGGTCTTTACTTGGTTTCATGGGGAAAGCTGAGTTTGGTCATGGTAGGGAGGGATGTCTCCTGGGGAAAGAATAGCTTGGTGAGAGAAAGACTAACTTTGTCTTGGGTTTCTCTGCTCTGCATGGCAGGAAGGCAGCAGCTTGCCTGGGAAGGGCCTTGCTGTTGCCCTGCTTGTGATTGCAGTGCCGGTGTCCTGGTGCTCCCCGGCATCTCTCCTTGCGCTCCAGTGAGCTCTAGGTCTACCCTTAATCTTTTGTCCTTCTACTTTATCTGCAAGAGGATGCTGGGTTTTGTTGTTTTGTTTTGTTTTTTTTTTTTTTTTTATTTTATTATTCGCACAATGACTGATAAGTTCTCAGGCTCTTTGGGGACAGGAATCGTAGAAACACCGGAGTTGGGCAGGGTTGTAGAGAAGTCGCTCTCATCAGATGGTGGCAAAGCTCCAGGGGTGGGTGTTGGATTTGGGTGCCCAAGTTAGAGCAACGGAGGAATGAATTTCAGCTTAACAGTTCTCTGAATGAAAGCTCTGGGCTCCTGGCACTTCTATAAAGTGGGATGGGTGAGTCTCGAGACGTTCCCGCTGAAATTGAAGGAGTAACGGAAAACACAGCTCTTGGTCGCTGCTGTTGTCCCGGCCCTGGGAACTGCAGAGCTCTGGGGAGTTTCTCGGTATTTCACGCAGGCCCCGGCTCGGGAGCGGAGCTGAGGCTTCATCCACAGCCTTAGAAACAATAACTGTACATGTAATTTTGAAGTGGTTTGTTTCCATCCTGCATTTTGCCTCACATAAAAAGAGAGCATGTTCGTTTAAGGGCCTTTCTAGGTAATTCCTTCTAATAATCCCTGGCATTTCTCAAACACCCTTGTTCCTCTTTTCAGAAGATACCGTGTAGCAATTACTTAAGCAGATTGCCGGTTTGCCATTTAATTTAGGGAAAGAGCTGCTTGATAATCAGAGAATTTCTAACGATGCCTCATTTGGGACCCCCCCGTTTTTAACCTGGTGGTCCCCGTGCCTCGCGGGCTGTTATCTGGGCTCCCTCCTCCTCAGTGGCCGCTTTTCCCAGTGTCTCTCCCAACACTGTTTGTGAGCCCTCCCTTGCCTACCATACCCGGAAAAATAAACAGCCCCGTCTCCTTTTGCCCTCTATTGTTTCTCTCTTTTGTGCTAAGTACAGTAATGCCTCTGAGCTACCCCAGGGCTCCTGCGTTCCCATGCTTCCCCATCCCTCTCACAAAGGACCTCTTTTCTCCCTGCCTTCTGGGTGTCGGGGCTGTGCAAATACATGCCAGCGACCCTTTGCTCCGTATGAAAATAGCCCCTGCCTTTTTGTAGCTGTCATTTATGTTTTTGCTCCTTTAATTAGACTTGATCCTGCTTGTATTTTCTTTTTTTCCCCCCGCTCGACCCTTCTTTTAACTGCGGGAAGTTTTTGAAAAGTTTTTTCAGCCCCTTTTCTACCTGTGCATACCCAGCCGTGCTGGCTCACACAAGTCTCCTCTCTTTGGATTAAGTTGGAAGGAACTTTAATTGCAAGGCTCCAAACTTTCCCAAATATTTCCTACTTCTGTGTCGTAAGGCTCCCCTGGGATGGGACCGCACACTTGTAGGTCAGATCATCCTGCCGTCTGCTTTTGCCTGAAGCTGGCAGCTCTTTGCATGACTCCTTCATACTTGCTTCCATGGGTATTTTAATACTGTTGTCATCTTGAGTTTGAAATATTCTTACTCAGTGGCATCTCCATTCATCCTGGCTGGCTGCTTTTCAAGGATCGTGTCCAAACAAAGGACCTGATAAGTTCTTGTGTGCCGACTCTCATGTGCTGAGACTGTGGTTTTCCTATGTGTAGGAGAAGGATTTTTCCCTGCAATGAATTGCCCACTTCTGTTAGGATTTGAGCAGAGTGATGCTGATTTTACACCCCATGAGGATCTGCTCTGTGGTATCCTGGTTACTGACAGCTAAGCTGTTCTCCCACCTCATCAATATCTCCTTAATCAAAATCCCTCTTCTGCTGCTGATCAAAGCTCTGGCCTTCGCACAGGCACGGACTTACCTGGGAAAACAGTTCCAGCTCGGTTTTCAGTGACTACCCCGGAGCACAGGCTGGAGGAGCAGCCCCCAGCCACCGGGACCCCTTTGTTGTCCCCAGCCGTAGCCCGGCCTGTCCTGTCAGCCAGCTTGCCTGGAACATCTCTGCAGCTCCAGCGTCATCCCCTGCCAAAGTTGCTGCTTCTCCCTCCCTCTGCCTTCAGCTCCTCAGCCGGCTGTGCTGCTGCCCTGGGCTGGTCCCCGGGATGGCTGCTGGCTGGGATGGGGACTGGAAATATTTTGAAGGCATCTTGGAGTCGGCTGTGCTTGCAGAGCATCCTTGGACCTCCCTCTGCTTTCCGAAGGGCTCTTTCATTCTGGTGCCTTTGCCTGGGTGCTGCTTTTACTTGTTTCTGAGTGCAAAGGTGCGCTTGGCGGAGGAGATCGGTGTCTGCTGTTTAACCGTGGTGCTTTCTGAAGTCCAAAAAAAAAAAAAGAAGCCACTTTGAGATGCTGCGTGATTTTTATTTTTTTTTCCAGGAGAAAGAACCAGAAAGAGTTTGCCACAGACAGCGCTCTGCTGTGCAGATCAAGGGCCTGAAAAGGATTCTCTTTCTTTGCAGAAACACGAAGAGGAATAAGGGAGACAAAAGTAGTTTGGGAACAGAAGTGCCGGTTGCACTTGCAGCTCTGCTGGAATGCGCCCAGGGGTTAGAGGATGGAGTAGGGAAGGAAGGGTGAGCCTTGCAATGGTGAGAAGGGGTTTCCAGCGTGCTGTGCTCTGAAAAGCAGGGGTGTTTCTTGGCAGAATCTTGATTTATGAAATGGAAAGAAGCAAACAAATAAATTCCTCACTCAGGTCTGCATGCGAGTGGCTCGGGCGGTTGGGGTTGCCCGGCTGGGGTTGGAGGTGGCCAACAGCCGCTTTTTGCAGACAGTGCGTGTGGGCAGAGTCCTGCCCCATGAGCTCCTCTGCTGGAAACAGCCCGGGGTGTTGTTAAAAACTGGTCCAGGACAGTAGGGCGGGTTGGTGGCCATGCTCCAGGGATGATGGACACGCCGTTACCGAGGGGCTGCTGGACGGCTTGGGCGTTGAGGCAGGTTCTCGGCCATGTGCTTGGGGGGAAGGTTACGATGCATTCGGGACTGAAGAGTAGTGGCAGAAAAAAAAATAATCCAGTTTAAAGCTTATAAAACACATGCTTAATTAACATTTAATGGGTAATGTAAGTGATTAAGGGGAAGTTTATCGGTTGGTCAAGCCAGCATGGTCCGGTGTTCAGAGCTGCAGGTGAACTGTCTCTTCATCTCTCAGACTCCTGTGACCTTACTCAAGGCCACTGGTATCATCCTGCTTGTGATAAAGGAAGAAAATAAACTTAACAAGAAATGCTGTGAGCCTTTAAAACAAATAAAGGGGATAATGTCAAGGTAAATGTCTCACGCTACAGAGAGAACAGTTTAAAAAGTGGTTAATATGTCAGGGTATTGATTTCTCTGCTGCTTTTTACTCACCTAGGTTTTTTTACCTGCTGCATTTTTGCAGCCTTTGGAAGGGTGAGAGCGATGGGGGCTCCGCTTGCCCCCTGTAGTTAAGGGACACGGGTAGAGTAGGCATCAATACCGATCCGCAGTTAGTTCTAGCTGTGCTGGATCCGTCGCTTGAAGCCAAAGGGGCTTCAGGGGCTGCAGGAGCCGGAGCCTCTCGCCCTCGGGGCTGCCGCAGGTGTCCGAGGCTGCTGCGTTCGGTCTCGCTCGGGCGTCTCTGCGTGCTGCGACTGCGTTGCTCAGCGTCATGTAAAGGAAAGCTTGTTGTGCCGTGTTCTCTCACGCAAATTTATTTTTTTGATTACCCGTCTCTTAGGGAGGGATTCGCCAGCTTATTGCCTCGTCTCAAGTAAATTGCCACTGAACAGGTTGGGATTGTTTGAAAGCAAAGTAATATCCTATTCCTCAGTGGGAACAGGGCTTGGGAGAGTTATGTGGGGAGCATATGGCTGCGCTCGGCTTCTGCAGCAAAGCCATTTTGCTTAGAAAGCTGGAGTTTAGTTGTTTCCCTTTAGAGAATTCAGTTGTCTGATTGAAAACTAGTTTTTCCGGTATTAGCAAAAACAAAAAGCAAATGAGAAAAGCCCAGGTTTGAGTAGCCAGTATGTCGAGGTGTTATTCTTCTGCACTTCACTGGGTTTAAATGGAGTACGCCCATGTAGTTGGGAACGCAGAACAATTTGAGAAGCATTTTGTTCCTTGATAAAATTCCGAATTACTTTTCAAATTTAGCACCCTTTTAGGTTGGGGGACATCAGGAGAGTTGGCCCTGCAGTGAAATTAATCTTTCAGCATCTCTTTAATCTGTTTTCTGGTTTTCGCCTGAAACGTGAGGAAGAGTCTGTATTTGGGATTAAAACTGCATTTCGCTATCTCTGGCAGCGAGACTCAATTTTCTTCATCTTTGATCTTTTCCTCAAGCAGCACCAAGACTTTGTTTCATATTTGCTGTTGTATCTGACCCCTGCTGGAGCTCTGAAACGGCTCAGATCTGGATGAATCATCACTCTTTATACCAGGAGTCCCTATGTGTCTTCCTTCTTTATTGTTTATTCTCCCAATTCCCCCTAAATCCACGCTCTTGGGTTTCTGCACTACGTGAATTACGATCTGAAGAACAAGTTCGCTGGCAACCCGGGAGGGGGAAACCTGCGTTGAAGGGGGACAATGCCTTGCCGGGCGTCCCTCTCCTGCCCACTGACCATGACTGAAAAGGCAGAGAAAATAAAGCGTGGTGGGAACGGCCGCTGCCTGTGCGAAGGGTGGGCTGAGTTCCCCTGCAGAAGTGTGAAAGGAGGCCATTAATCCCACTGGCTGCCTTTGCCAAGAGCCTGCACGTGCCACCCTTTATGTCGCCCTGTTTGTTTGGGGCTTTATTTATTTATTTATCTTCTTTCCCTGCCTGGGAATGAGCATTTGCCCAGCTGTCCGTCAGGAGCCGGGCGATGGTGGTCTGATGGGCTCGGCATCCCGCGGCTGCCAGGCTCTTGGCTGTCTTCTCCCACGGCGGCGCTCGCCCCGCGGCAGTGCCAGCACCTCTGCCGTCTGCCAGGCTCCTTCTTCGCTGTCACCGAAGTTAGTTGCTTGGAGCCAGAAGTATCATTTCCTGAAGGCGCTCCGGCTAGGATATGGAAAAGCATCATTTTCAGCAGTCTGCAAATATTACAGGCCTGACTGATCAAAGTTGTGATTGAGCTCTTGAAACCTCCAAGTATGATTAAGAGGTCGTGCCGTGAACCAGTTCCAGACAACTGAAAATAACCTTCAGACTGCAATTGACCTCTCCCAGATGCTGAGGCAAAGCAAGGCTGGTTTTGGTCGTAGTTTTTTCTTTTTTTTTATTTTTTTTTTTTAATTTTTGCTTACAGCCTGAGAAAAGATGTCCTGGGGGTAGAGCTACTGAAATACAAAGCCCTTTTCTTGCTTACAGAAAGAAATGGCCCGCTGGTCACCACGCTAGCTGAATATTGCATAGGGAAATCTTCAGTGGCTTCCGTTCATTAGCTGGAAAGGAATCAGTAGAGGAAAATATATTTTCATATTTTTTTATTGGTGCTTCGGGACTGGTTCACGGGAAAGTTACCCGGTATTTATTATCTACCCTTTTACTAGGAGGGAGCACTAATTGCTTTCTTGCTTGAATTAAATGGGTTCACAGCGATTCGAGTTCTCCCTGCGAATGCAAATACAGAGGGGTCACCTTTCCATCGGGCTCCACAGGAACATCGTGCGGAGACTCGCGTTTGACCAAATAACCAGTGATGAGGGTCTCGGCGCCACCTCCTTATTCTGAAGGTAGCAGATTCCAAAGGCACCATTTTCTAGCTTTTTCCTCTCTTTGCAGCTGCCCTGGGGGTAGAAAGATAAATAGGGGTGGGTGAGAAATTTTTCTTACTGTTTTAGCTTAACTTTACAGCCCCAGATAGCTTCATTTCTATTCTTTCTCAGCCATGCTCTGATGGATTGTCTTGCTTTCAGTAACTTGCATCCCGGCTCAAAAGGCCTCAGGAGCCCAATAAAACTGTGAGAAAAGAGGAGGAAAAAGATATTCAGCAAGTGATTATGTACTTCAGCCATCCATTGCCAGGCATCAGCTAGTGGCATGATGTGGCAGTGCCCGGGGGGGCGAGATGACAATCAAAGCCCTGAGCTGCGTGTGCACAACCAGGGTGGTGGCCAGGAGCGAGTGTGGTCACTGCTCCCTCCCTGCGTGCTGGGGGTGTTGTGTCTTCTCCTCTCTTATCTTAGAAGATTTGGCAAAGTTGGAAGGGATTTAGGAACCAGCAGCTGAAGCAGTGATGGATGTTGAAGGCTGGACTCGCAGGGACTCGTTGAAACACGTCAGTAAGGGAAGGTCCTTTCCAGAGGCGCAGGAGCCTGAAAGGATTTCGGTGCTGAGCTTGGCTATTTGCTCAGATAGTGAATTTGAGGAAAAATTAGGGAAAAGAGGCCATGTAGAAGTCCTGAAGGACCTGGTTTGGTGACCTAGCACAAAGCACAGCAGGAAAAGTGCCCAACAGGACGAGTGCCTGGGCAGGAGCCGGGCTGCAGAGCAGCAGATCCCTCGTGCCCTGCTGTCCCCAGCGCTCCTGCCTCGGCCGCGCTCCCTGTTGATTCAAGGTCCCTGGAGGCACCTGAGGTGGTGTCACCAGTTTGGATCCTTTCCAGCAGTGGGAAGAGGCAATTTTAATAGCGGGATTGATGATAGGAAGCCTGCGTGTACAAGGAGCCCCAGGGATCTCCAGCGGCGTGAGCTGGAAACGTGCACAGAAGTGACTCGGAACAGATCTCAGTTGTTTTTTACCGCAAGCCGGGGGTGGTTTTTCTTATCTTCCACTTCATCGGTATATTTGAAACCTCACCTTAAAACTGGGTTGTGCGCAATTTGTTCCTAAAGACCACCACAAGTACGTTGGCATGTGCTTATCTCTACTTTTCCATGCTAAGTGGGTTATTTCTTCATTATGTTTGTATGCTACAGCAGGACTTCAGAATTGAGGTCAGCTTTGCTGGGTTGTCTGTGTGCATTTGGGGAAAGGCTTGTCCCAGAAAGCTAATATGTAAAGCAGAGATGTATAAAAGCGCCCAGTCCGGTGTCACAGCGTGGTGCTGGTGTTAGAGCTGGGAAGGAACCAGGCACGAGCGGGCATTTTTTCCAGGAGACTTCTTACCCGTTGCCCATCGATTTTCCCTTTCCCCAGCACGCAGTCAGCCGGAGGCAGAGCCATCCCTCCTCCGTCCCAGAGATAGTCCTTTTCCTGATGGTCCCCTTTCCCGATTTCCCCAGGAGGGCCGTGAGGTTCCTGGTGCTGCCCATGGCTCAAGTACCACATCTCCCTGTCAGTGCTGCTGGGAGAACTCGCTGATTTTTAAACTGTCATTGGCCCCTAATTAGAGGGTTGATGCCAAAGTAATAATAATAATAAAAGCTTCTTTATTTAAAACAAACCCATGTGAATAATTATGTAAATATTTGTCTGGGCCAGTGTTAGTTTGAGTCCTGGGAAAGCTTTTTGGGTGGGTATTTTGGATATTTCTTGTTAGCTTTTATAGTAGCATATTTCAATTTAGATGCTATCTTTGGGTTTGAGTTGTCCTCCATGTATCACGGAAGACCTGAAATGACATCTCAGCTATTAACTGCAGCAGATATTTCCAAGAACAGTCAATGTACAAACCACATGGTAACCAGTTTAATAGGAAATATCTAAAATATCTGAAGGAGGGCGGGGGAAATGACCATGCAGCTGTGAACCAAATTTTCTAAAATCAGTTCTTGTCGCTGCCACAAAACACCATAGTGGCAGCCGTGGGGTTCGAGCAGAGGAACCCATGATCTTAGAGGAATGTTGGTACATGATGAGCAAAAATCCATCATCTCCTTTAAATCAGCTCCTGGAATGGTAGTGGGAGGTGGTTTCTGGTGGTGCTTTGCCGCTTCTGGGAGCGTTTGTGTCCCATCACAGGTAGGACGAGCAGGGAGGAGGGGGCTGGCGGTGGGTAATTAGCTCCTATTTGGCTCCTGATAGCAATTGGTAATGGAGATACTGCTCTGAGTGGATGGAGGGGGGTTAATGGATTGGCTTTCTCCCCTAATGACCGGGGGTCAGAGATCACAATGGTCGGTCAAGGCTGAGCAGGAGTTTCTTAATGTTACCCTAATGCCACTTGATGGGCTCAGTTAACGGTGATAAACCCCCTCCCACCATTTGGTGCTGCCCGGACCAGGGGCCTGGGGTTTTAATGCAAAAATCCTGTGCTTTTAATGCAAAACCTCACCATGTGCCATTTCTGAATTTGGGCAGTATGGAAATACACCGTGTACTTGGGTTTTATTTATAATGGGACTGGGAAGCAGAAAGGAATGGGAGCTGGAGTGTTGTATTTGGATGAGCCGCCTCTTCTGCATGTTTGGACACCAGCAGATT
Source organism: Larus michahellis (assembly GCF_964199755.1). Taxonomy (NCBI): domain Eukaryota; kingdom Metazoa; phylum Chordata; class Aves; order Charadriiformes; family Laridae; genus Larus; species Larus michahellis. The sequence continues at coordinate 12,100,101 of NC_133910.1, read as the reverse complement.
ATATATTATTCTAGCTGGTCCATGAAAAAACCTCGGTTGGCCTAAAGTAAAATAATGTTCATTCCCTAGTGATGTTAACAAAGAAATCTGTTTAAACACCTAATTGGGAATAAGATCTGCTGAATAAATATGGCTTAGAACTGAGAAAATCACTAGGAACTAGTAGCTGAAGTGGTGAATTTCTCTCTCCCTGCTCGCAGACTTCCCTTGAGGGCACCTCAGCTCTTGGGTCGGTTTGTGGTGTCTGAGAACTGATGAAACTCATGGCTGTGTGTGGTTAATTCGGGGCTGTGTCTTCCTCCTGCCGTCCCTGCCTTGAAAGCAGCACCTGTGCTGTGCAGACGGGGGCTATATAAACTCACAAAGGAACTAATGCTCCTGAGAAAATTTTGGAAAACAAGCCTGGGGAACACTTTTCATGAAGCCAAGCAGATACTAATTTGAAATTTGCCTTCTGGCTACTTTTTTTTTTTTTTTCTGAGGAAAATCAGATACGGATATAAAGTAAATGCTAAGAGTTCATAGATTTAAACGTCTGAGAAGAAAGAATTGGTTTTACGTTTCTCCTTCCCCGGGTCAAAATGTTCAAGCGTACAGTAGCGCTGGAAATAATTCAGCGTTGGCCTTTTTAAACATCATCCAATGAAATATTTAAAAATAAAAATTACTTATGCTCGGTCCCATTAAGTTTATGGGCAACTAAAAACCCCGCAGTGCATGAAAATGAGCGTTTTAGCTCCTAAAGGACTGCATCCTGGAAGCCTCCCAGCTGGGCTACCAGTGCGGCCGGGGGGTTGCGCCCCGCAGTAAACTCCGCCGGGGTTTTGTTCCCTTTTAAGTGGCTGATGTGATGCGCCAACCATGCGATGCTGATTGCCAGCCTGGCTGGAGCTGCGATGTTTACCATGGTGGAAATGATTGTAATTATGCAGGTGCTTGTGTTAATGTGTTTAATTAAGCTTATGGTTGGGCAATCCACTTGCAGCACCACAACAGAAATTAAAGGGCTGGGCACGGCTATAGGAAGGCTGCAGAGAGGGTATTATTCCGGAATGGCTGATGCTCCCTCAAAGCTTGCCCGTTTTGCCTGCTCTTTCCAGACTGTATTGGTCTAGCTGACAGAAGATGCTCCCTGTCCCCCTGTGCCTCTTGTCCCTTGTGTCCTTGCACCACAGGAGCTCCAGCCGTGGTTGCTGGACAGCCTGTTCTAATGATGGTACTTCATCATCTCCTGTTTTCCCTGAGTGCTGCTGGAAGATGCTGAGGGGGAACGTAATCCTTCGCAGTGCACTTGTGAGGGTGGTCCCATTTCCCTTGGCACGGATTTCCGTGTAGAAAGTGGCCCAGTGGGCTTCTTTTTTTCTCCAAACCCCGAAGCATCAAGAAGTGACGTGGCATTGGGCATCCTGTTCGGATGCAGGCTGCTCATATGTGTCCTGCTGCGTTTGGCTGGGCTTCCAGCCACTAGCGCGGGAGGAAGAGGAGGGGGAAAAAGCCTTGACCATGGCTCCTGTTCCCAAACTGCCCTGACACGCGTGTGGGCTGCTGGGTGCTTGTAAGCATCCAGTATAGATGGGCTTGGGGCTTCCTGGGTGTAGGGCACGGCTGTGTGTCCGTCTGCATATGATGGCTGCAGCCAGCCTGATGCTGTTCTTGTCCCATGTCTGGGAGTGCTCAGTGACATCCTCGGGATGCAACGAGATGGTCACCCACATAAAATGACCCAGAGGCTTGCGAAGTATTGCTTTTGCTGGAAAACCACAGTTCAGCAGTTTGAATTTGGTTTCTTTTTCTGGAAGGTTTTTGTTCGGGAGGTTTTGAGAGAGATGTCACGCGGAGGAGGCCACTGCCTTGATCCGTGTCTCCCTGGTTTCATCCAAGGGTGATGCCCTTCTTGTTCTTGATTCGGTGCCAAGTAGCTTTGGATGCCGAGAGGAGGAAGGAAGGTGCCCTCCGTGCTGCGGTGCGGCGTCTCGGAGCAGCAGGCTGGAGCAGATGGTGGCCCTGGCAGCGCGCTGCGGCGGCAGAGGGAGGATGCTCACACTTGCTCTGACAAAGAGCCTGTTATGTCAGGTCTTCATGGATTATTTCCCTCTGTCTGGGTAATGAGCATGCCAGCGTCTTTCTTCCTTGCCGGAGTAACTATTCTGCACCCCATTAAAACTGGTTGCTAAACTTCCGTTGACTTTAATGTGCTGCGAGATCAGGCCCTAATTAAATCTTGCAAAGAGCATTAAGTGGTTGATCATTACAAAGTACTTTGAAATTGCAAATGCTGTCCAAGTGCCAAATTGTCTGGAAACACATGGCAGTCCTTACAGCAAAGACAAAAGGTCGAACTTCCCTTTTCCCCCTTCAAATGCACTCGCTTGTGAGCTGCGAGGAGCCGCCGCGGGGGCTGCAGCTGGCTTGGGGGTGTCCCCTGGCAGCACGGTGACACGGGGAAGGGCAATGCATGTCCTGTAAGCCTCAGCCAGAAAATAATGATTGCTTATAGAAGAGTAAATAAAGTTTTGCTTGAACTGTCATTAGCTTGAGCGAAACATGTCATTTGGTTGGGTTGCCTTGACTGTGCGACATGGTCAGCGTGGAGTGTGGCTTGGAGGTGCCCGAGTGATGCTGATGTGTCCACAGTCCCTGAAGCACTCTGTGCACACGTGGTCCTGGGCTCGAGCTGTGTCCCTGCCTTGTGTTGTGACAGCTCGGTGCAAAAGAGATGTTCCCTGGGACCTCAGGACCTCCCTGTCACCAAGCTGGGCCATGCGGTCAGATGTCTGTGGAGATACTAGCTGGTTCCTCATCACCTCCTGCAGAAAAGTTTGAGGTCCACAGGCAGAGAGGGGACAATTCTTACATTTTTGGTGTGGTTTTCACCCCACCTCAATGCTAAAGCTGCAGAGCTGCTTTCCAAAAGGCTGTGGCGAGGTTTTCTCGGCAAGAATGGCAGATCCCTTGGATGTGATTTCCACCTCTTGCTCGTACATCTCCGTGTGCTCCCTCGGGCCTGAGACAATCCAAGGGCCTTGCGAGGATTTGACAGTGGGGTTTTTGAGTAATGGAACTGGAGAGTTGAGGCGGGGGGAAGGAGAGGAGAGCGCCTGTTCCTTTGCACATAACTTGCATCCCTTTATGGCTGACTTTCAGAAACTGGTCCTAAAACCGAGCTCTCTTTAAGACCTCTCAGTTAATCATTCAGAAGACGGAGTCGTGCTCCGTCACCGCTTCCTTTTGCAGATCTGCTGAGTGTGTGAGTTTGCACTTTTAATAACTCTAAAACTTCTAGACTCCGTTCACCCTTAGTTTTTCTTTAAAGGGCAAGACTCCGGCTAGTAATCAAACTGCTGCTGGAAAACTTCCCAAAATGTCACAGTGACCCAGAAATACTTCATCCCAACCGGTGGGGGATTGGAAAAGCTCCTCCTGGGTCCCGACTGGCCGGGCTGAGAGCAGCGCGGGGCCGTGGGCAGGGTGGTATGTGCGGCATCTCCGTCGCAGCCCGGGTGCGCGAGCAGAGGCAACGAGGGCGACTGCGAAGAGGGTGATTCACCTAATTCTTTCGACCCCGCTGTCAGGACGGGCGCGTAAAAACTCCTCGGACGCTGAACAGTCGCGCTGGCGTGGGCTGGGGGTTCGGCAGGGCTTGGCTTGGGCTCTGCCCTAAAAGGCTTTGTGCTTTTCTCGTGAGCCGACGCGACGGGTTGCGTCAGTGGAGAGGGGGGAGAAGAAGTCGTCGTGCTCTGGACCACCTTCTTGGGAATGATGGGCGAAACCCACTGCACATCCCACTGGTTCCTGCAGGGATGGGGCGGCTGCCTGTGGGCAGAGAAAGGAAGGGGACACTGTGTGGTGGCTTTGCACCCTCAGACCTGCCCTTGCCCTGTGCTCTGGACTTTGTTCGGTACTTCGCCCCCAGGATTTGTGGGAACAGGAGTCATCAGCTCCTCAAAAGGGGCAGAAGCCCCTCTTCTGGGCGCTCCTCCTCCATGTGCTCTTGGCACACAGCTTCCCGGTGAGGGTTGTGTCACTTGGCCGCTCTCTGGGCTGCAGACAGACGTGCCCTGGCTCCCACGCTGGTGCGGGGCAGGAATCGCCCCGGACGGAGCTGCTCCCATGCCAGAAGAAAATCCCTGTCCTCCTCCCGGACCTTTAGCACCCTTTGTTCTCCACCGAGCGGTCCCTGTGCTCGTGGAGCCGGCCCTACACTGCTGGGTTTTTCCTTTCCCCTGCCCAGGGGAGAATCCCAAATCCTTAATTCTTCAAAATGAATGGGATACTTGCTGCTCTTGAATGGGGCTGGGATTTCCCCCAAGGCCCTCGACATTTGCCTGTTTTCTCTGCGTTGTGTCTTTAAGTTTTACATGGCATTTGCGGCAGGGATTTTTTTTGCGTGGTTTAATTACATTCTGTGGAGGAAAGGCCTGCTCTTTGCTTGCTGTTAGCTGCTAACACCACTGCTTTGTTAGAAACCCAAATGATTGATTATTTTTTAAAAAAAAAAGATTTACGCTCAAAGGAACAAAGATTATTTGATTCTTTGAATTTAATGTAGTCTTGCAGAGCTGCTCCAGTATCAGTTCTGGGTTTCTTTCTTTCCCTTTTGGGATTGTGCATACGATCTTTCGAATCTGACTCTGCATAATGGTTTCCTTTGTTCACAGTTGGGACTATTTGGGCCTTTAAAAAACTCGTAAGGGGATGACATGAGTCACTGGTGAAATATTCGGCTATGCAGAGCAATGTGAAGTGACACAGCTCTGTTGCAGCTATTCGAACGAAGCTGATCTGCGCCAGATGAGTGTCTGACCCCTTTTACAGCTGGCAGTTTTTTGCTGTATTATGCCCCTTCCTAGGGAACAAACTTATATCTTCAGTCCTGCAGTTCAGATTCCTCGATTATCCTCCTTAAAATGCCTCTTTCCTCTTTGTCCAAATACATCATTTTGTTTCATTGGGCTGCTGGGATGCTGAAGAATTCAAGGGGCTGTTTTAAGTCCATCCAAAGGATGCCTGAGCAATGGCAACTGGAGCTTTATATTCTTATTTTTTTGTCTATATTTTGCCTTAACCTCTGCCATCTTGTTTTAGTCAGTTATCCAAGGGCTGCTGCTGGAGGCCAACAGTGGTGAAAAGTGTTTAGATAAGGAGAAGAAATTGCTGAAATCCCACGGGTATGACTGGAGCCTCCAGGCTCTGCAGAAATACATCACTAAGTGAAACAGCTTCCAGTTCTCATCTGCGTTTGGCTGTCTCTTGTGGATCTCAGCACAGGAGAATTCGCCCCTCGGTGTTTAATTCCCAGTATAATCCAAGACATCCGTGTTGTCACCCTCTGGGGAGTGAGAAACCCCAAGCCCAGTGAACGAGCATCCTTCCCCCTTGCTGCTGGTCGGAGTTTGGTCCTTGGTGTTTAGCGCTAAAAAAAAACTACACTGGAAAAGAATTTAAGGAAGTAAAAGCTGGTGAAGGTGGAAGGGAGAAGGGTCTGTGCGTTTGATGTGGTTTTCCCTTGCTGGTTTTCACGCTGGGCAGTAAAGCAGCCAGACCTTGCCTGGTTTCCCCGGCTCAGGTGCTGCTGCTGGGTCCCTGCGGGAGTGCTCCGAGGTCTGAGCCCTCACAGCTCGGAGGCTTTTGGGGCTTCTGTTGGAAATCATCCGTTCCATTAAAAATAGGCAATAGCCTCTCCTCCATCTCTTCCTGGGAATGGGTTTTGGCGTGCATTCGGGCAGCTCCGCAGGATCCTCCTTTCCCGTTTGAGAAGGCATTGAGACAGAGTGGTGCTCTGCTTAATGTTGTTTGTGCAGGATACATCGATGTTATTAATTGGGGAAAACACGGTAATAACTTCATGTTTGTTAGCTGAGTACCTGGAAGTGCCTCACAAAATTGCATGTCTTGTAACCTCCTCGCAACACAGACACTGGTGGTTGTCTGGCTTGAAGATGACAAAGATGAGAGATGGGGGTGTGAAGGAGTGGGTTCTCTGGTGGCACAAGTGGACCTTGTTCTGTGAAAGCTGGGAGGTTTAGATCCGCCTTATATCTGCCGAGTTCCCCGGCACTGCCTGCCTCGGCCGGGGCCGTGCGGGTGGGACAGCCCGGCCGGGCGCAGGAGCCAGCTCCCCCCAGCCCGGGTGCCGTCAGCAGGCTGCGTGCGAGAGAAACGGGGCAATTTAAGCCCGTTAATTAGTTGCGGGCAGGTTAATTGCAGTGTATCGCTTTGCTTTTTCTGTTAAAACTGTTCTTTCCACCTTTCTGCGGGACTCGAGAAGGAGACTGTGGGACTTCCAAGGAGTTGCTACTCTTGAAATAATCCTCATTCACCTCATTTGCTGTCATTACTTGCTGTGGGATAAGATGACGAGTTTGTTTTATGTGGTTTATTCATATAAAGAGGCTTTACTTCCCAGTAAACCTGTTTCACTGGGGATGTGACGCTTGGCTACAAATACCCAGACTGGTGGGTTATGTATTAAATGATGACAAAGCTGCAGAGGGCACCTGGAATGAGCTGGGAACAGAAATGCTTATTCATTCTTCACCTTATGACCTCGAATCTTTGGCAATAATTGCACATAAACTCTAGTATGACTAAGTGCTGTGTCATGAAGTCCTGAAGGTCTTTGGATGCCCTTTAGCTGTTATGAAACCGAATATAGAAGAATTGGTTCTCCACTGTTACAGGATGGTGACCCTTCTCCAGAGACCCAAATGCCTCAATTATTGCGTTAATACAGCGACAGGTCAGCTCTGCACAATAAACGCGTGTCTTGGGATGCTGATGGGGATTTTTTTTTCCACTGTGAAGGGTATTGTAAGGCAAAAAGTTGGAGAAAGGGATTTGTGTGACTCTGAATTCTAGGAACACGTTCAGTGAAGATGCTGAAGACATGCTCGATGTTGTCAGGTAACACAGAGTAAGACACAGATGTACCTTAACGATGGCAGTGGTAATTAGTGAAAGGGGAAGGCTTTGACCTTTTAAGCCCGGTGTTGGGCCCAGCTATAACACAGCTGCAGTGCGGCCGTGCAGCTGCGTTCTCGACTGGTGGGCAGCACGTTGCCCTGGGCAGTGCTAGTGGGGGGGTGTGATTTTGGTTGATTAAACTGCTCTGCTGAAACCTTTTCAGCTTCTGGTCCATTGAGATCTTTGGGGTCCTCCTGACCATTTCAGTAAGAGGAGCGAAAGGTAATTGGGAACGCAAATCTGTTTTCAGCAATACAGCAAATACACAGCATCTTCTGCAGCTCCACTGGAAGATGCCTAGAGGGCTGCAGAGGAAGAGGTGGATCTAGGTGCTAACTCTAGGTGCTGACTCTCTTGGAGTACACGGCAGGTCCAGCTCTCATCATGAAGACATTGCTCTGATTGGGGAAGTAGTTTTCTTGTTGACCTGGTGGATACGTGGTCTTTCCAGAGCATCAAAGGAAGGACCAGGCTGACCGTAGCGTGGGAGCTCGTCTGCTGCTCTCATTACTGCAGATGTTCTCCAAGGGTTGGCTTTGATCTCGGGGGGTGTCAAACCAGAGCCTCTCACTAGCAACCAGGTGAATGCAACAGAACCATTAAGAATTGGGGTAGGTTTTCCAGATGTGCTTTCCCTACTATAAAAAATAGTAATTCTGCTCCTTCCAGTCCCATGCCACGTACCCAGCTCTGGGACACCTGACACCATGGGCTGGTGGGTGGCTTGGAGAGTCTGGATTGACTCCGAGTCCTCCTTATCCTGGTGCTAAACGTTGCACTAAGTTTGCAGTCGAGATAAAGCAGCGTTGTGGGGATGCGTATGAAGAGTCTTGTGATAGCTAGTGGGGTTTTCTTTTTGTGGAAGCCTCTGCTCCTGGAGTCAGGCAATTCCTTCACTTAAAAAAAACCCCAAAAAAGAACCAATCAAACGAAAAAAAAACCCCACCGATCTTCCCAAATGACAGCTGGAAAAGCTTGAAGATCGCACTGAAAAACTGGGAGGCAAGAGATTTATAAAATTTCAGCAGAGATTTATTAATTTTTTTTGTGCATAATTGGACTTTAGTAACAGATTTATAAAACCGTCTGTCTATAGTTGGGAAAATAAATATATTTAAACTGGATAACTTACTGGGATCCAGACTGTACTCTTCTTGAATGCCTGGCTCTGCCTTTGGACCAGTGGGTGTTGGCGCTGCCCAGTTCACCCTGCTGGGCTGCGCGGGGCGGCCGGGGGGAGCAGCCACCCCCGAATGCCACCGCGTGAAGCAGGGAGGCCACGGAGGACGTCTGTCACCAGCACTGCGAGGCTACAGTACCTACAGCCTTCAACCCGGTGACAAGTTTAAATATTGCAGATTTCCTTGGGGATAAGGATTTAATTAAAGGCCTTGAAAAGTGACGGGGGAGAGAATTGTTTCAAGGTTTGTTATTTGTAATTTGGTAATTTTTCAGACACTGGAAACACGGATACCCACAAGTAACATATAAGTGACTTATGTATTTTGACGCTCGCTAAAGTGCTTTGGGGCTCGTTCGGGAGCTTTGCTTCAGGTGTTAAAAATGATTATTGCAGGCATAAATATGGCTTAGATTAACGACTGCTGCCCAATGCTGCATATGGTGGGATTTTCAGCGTGGTCTGCAGAAGCTGCAGGTCCCTCTTGCACTGAATTTCAATAGCACCATTTCCATTAGGTTCTTCGATTGTGTCGGTTGGTTGGTTTGTTTGTTTGTTTTTTGAGGGGGAAATAATGTCTTATTTTCCTGCTGATCTTTCCTGTTTTTAAGAACATAAAGCTGGGGAACAGCTGGGGACACCCGTTAGCCCTCGCAGGGGCGAAGCGAGGGCAGAAATGTTGAGGGCAGCGTTAACTTCCCCTGGCGAAAACACAACCAAATGCTTTGGGCAGGGAAGGTAAAGTTAGGAGGGTCTGGGCTTGATATCAAGCTTGGAGAAACCAAACTGTTTCACCTATGGCTGGTAGGTAGTTGGTGCGTGGAAAGGTCTTTAACTGACCTTCGCTGCAGTCGCTAAGTAAGGGCTGGTTGTCCCCATTGTCACTGTGTGACGAGCAAGTGGAACGGTATTTAAAAAAACATCCTTGTTTATTATTGCACATGTCCTGAAGGATCAGCAGGGCTTAAGACTTCTTTCCCTCTTAAAATTTAATTTAAAGAAGAGTGAGGGAAAGGAAAGGTGAGGATGAACAACCCGGTCGTGTTGGGGATGGGGTTTCCCTGCGGTCAGGGGTGTTCAACAGGTTCTAATATTCACCTTTTGGATGTTAACGATGCTCTGGTTTCCTTTTGAGTTCCTTGGGGCTTTTTCTGCTCCCGTATCCCAGAGCGGAGCCCGAGCAGGCGGTCTGGCAGGTGGCAGGGCATGGCCACGCTGGCCCTGGTTTGGCCGCAGCCTGTCCCCAGCCCGAAGCCAGGGAGCTTGTTCCGGTGATGCCGCCTGGTCTGCTTTGATAGCCATGGCTAAGGAAGAGAACGTGGCTCTTGGCCACTGCCGAGTGGGGGGTAGAGTTATAAAACTTAATACTAACTGCCTCTAACCCAGGTTTTAACAGGTAATTAAATCATTAGGAAGCAGATTAACACAAAGGATTGGTCTTGTAGTTAAAGCCTTGGTCAGACACGGAGGAATTAGGGATTTAATTCCTCCTTTTGCCACTTGGTTTATCAGGGAGTCATTCGTCTCCGCTCTGTTAAAATGGGCGAGTAATGCTCCTTTTTGGTCTTGTTCAAGGGCTTTAGGTGCTGCTGGGTGGAGGCTTTGGGGGCACCCTCTGGTCTGATTTTGGTCTAATTTGGGCTGTTTGGGGGTTGCCTCTTTGTGTACCGGGTATGCTGCCACCCTCCTCCAGCAGGGACCGGGCTGCCAGTCTCTTCGGGGAGCCCTGTGCATCTCAAGCGAAAGAATGATCCTGTGTGTAATGCTGCATAGTAATGTTATTCATAAAATAGCAAGTTTAAAAAAAAAAAAAAAAAAGCTTTCATAAAGCAACAGCTAATTCAGTTCTCGGATGAAGGCCAAGCCCAGTGCAAGCTTGTAAGAAATACCCTGTAGAGCCTGGTTTTGGTCAGTCCAGTCTCTGTCCTCCTGTGCACGATGCTGTCATAGCTCCTAACAGGAGATTTTGGGGTTTAGATTTGGCTGGAAAATCAAAGGGAAATAAATAAACCGATTAACCAGGCAGGAATAAGAGCTGCTCCTGTGCGAAGCTCATCTTTCTGGGAAGAGCTGGAGACTTTCATGCTGCTTAAGTCCTACTCAGCCCCATGCTCTCAGTGGTGAAGTGCAGCGTGAGTGGTCTGGAGGGCTTCAGCTGGCTCCTCCGCTCCCTTCTGATTTCCAGGAGCAAGCAGAGGCGAGACCCTCCTGCACATCTGGGAACGGAGGGTATTTCCTCTCCTGCCGGTTACCTGCGTGGTTTGTGGTTTGTTTGTGCAACCCCCAGAGTGTTATTCGACTTTTAATATCTTGTTTTGACCTAATCCATCACAGTTACGGGGGTATAGAGGATCTTCCTTCCTAATGAAGATGAACGGCCTGTTGTGTTTGGAGGCTCACAGCAGCGTGGGGAGGCAGGCGGATGCTTGAATCATCCTTTTCAAATGAGAAGTCACAGAATCGTAGAATGTGTTGGGTTGGAAGGGACCTCTAAAGGCCACCTAGTCCAACCCCCTGCGGTCAGCAGGGACATCTGTAACTAGATCAGGTCGCTCAGAGCCTCATCCAGCCTGGTCCTGAATGTCCCCAGGGACGGGGCCTCCACCCCCTCTCTGGGCAACCTGGGCCAGTGTCTCACCACCCTCAGTGTGAAGAACTTCTTCCTCATGTCTAATCTAAACCTGCCCTGCTCTAGTTTAAACCATCGCCCCTCGTCCTATTGCCACATGCCCTTGCAAACAGCCCCTCCCCAGCTTTCCTGGAGCCCCTTCAGGGACTGGAAGGCCACGATAAGGTCTATAAGTGTTGCACAGGGCTCTGATGATGGGGGGTGTTGCTCGGAGGGCTTCTAGCAGGGTTCGGAGTGCCGAGTCTGGTACCTGCTCGTGGCCGGCTGCTCCTGGAGCAGGTCCAGCTCCGTCGAACGCCCATCGCCTTGCTGTAACCACTGCAGGAGCTTTTGGCAAGCAGTTGCCCTATGGCTTGCAAGTGGCGTCATTCTGTTAATGCGTAGAGCTGTCAAATTTGTCTGTTTTCATGTCACACTTCCTTCCTCTCAATATGCTGCACAATTTTAGCTGTAAGATCATGACAACGAGCAGCATGTAACCTGTCCGGTACCGTGCACTTCTTTCCTACGAGGTGACCACGACTGGCTCTAGGCTGTGCTGGGGCTCCCTTGCCGTAGGAGACGATGTCCACACAGTGGTTTTTTGTCATGACAGCAGCTGGCCTTTCGGACGATAGACCCTTCTGCCCACGTTTCTGTGGCCGCTCTCGGTGGGACGGCTGATGTGCAGCGCAGTGAGCGAGGCTCAAATCCCCCCGCAGCCGGCGCTGGGGACCGAGCTGATGTCAGGAGTCTGGAATTCGCATCCCCTCCCCCTTGCTTTGCCTTTTTCCCCTCTCCTCCCTAAATAAATGTTGGAGGCAGCTTAGGAACTGGATGATTCGAATCTCTGGGAGCACAGGGGGAGGTAACTGGAAGCAGAGCCGGAGTTTTATTGTAATTTTATTTGCTTAAACACAGCTTGGGCTGTATGTGTGCAGATATTTGTGTGAAATAAAACATAGTTAAAGGCAGTGGGAAGATCCAAGCGGCAAGGACAGCTTAGACAAGTGTGTGTCATCCATATACTGCCTAACAAGAGTGAGAGAGATGGGGAAACATTACAGCTGTACGCAGCTTGGGCCAGGCTCTCTCAGCTGGTTTATTATCTGCAGTGCTGCTTTGGATTTGCCATATGTTTGTAATCTCTCATTGAGGGCCCAACTTGTCAGGATTGTGGAAACTTTTAAAAACTGCCTAACAATGCACATGCATTTTCCATGCAAATATTAGGCTGATCTTCTTGGTAACCAAAACGTTTTATATTGTAAAAGATCTGTTCATGCTATTTTTTTCCATTGCTGGGGTGTTTATTGTGTTCAGTGCTGACATACACGCTGCAGCCCTTCCCCAGGGATGATGCGTTGCATATAGAATGGTTTGGGTTGGAAGGGGCCTTTAAAGACCACCTAGTCCAACCCCCCTGCCATGAGCAAAACATCTTCAACTAGACCGGGTTGCTCAGAGCCCCATCCAGCCTGACCCTGAACGTTTCCATGAATGGGACATCTACCACCTCTTTGGGCAACCTGGGCCGGTGTTTCACCAGTCTCAGCATGAAAAATTTCTTCCTTATATCTAGTCTAAATCTCCCCTCTTTTAGTTTAAGGACATTGCCGCTTGTCTGTGGCTCCCCTCCCTGACCCAGAGTCCCTCCCCAGCTTTCCTGGAGCCCCTTTAGGGACTGGAAGGGGCTGGAAGGTCTCCCCGGAGCCTTCTCTTCTCCAGGCTGAGCCCCCCCAGCTCTCCCAGCCTGTCCCCACAGCAGAGGGGCTCCAGCCCTCCCAGCATCTCCGGGGCCTCCTCTGGCCCCACTCCAATATGGCACATCCCTTGCAGATCCTCTCCCTCTCTTTCCTTTCTGGTCTTTCTAGTAATACGCTTGATCCAAACGTGAGGCCAATTTTAATTTTTTTTTTCCCTTGCAAGATTATTTTTCCTGTATTATTTTCCTGCCCTTTGGACCAGATCTGTCCTGGTTTTGCAGTAGCAGTGATGCCGTGTACCTTCCTGAATGCAGCTGGGCTCTTTGTGGTCATTCTGGGAGCTGGTAATAAGCTTTGCACCCTTGGCCATGCAGCGTGGTGAGATGCACTGAGATCCTGATGGAAGCTGGGGCAGCCAGCCCAGGGGCTTGTCTTGGGTATCATTGCAAACATCAGACTATCTAATGTGTGGCTGTCCTTGAGGGTCTGAATAATATTACTCTTTGGGGAAAATAATGGATCCAGTGGCAAGAGGATACAGCTGTGATATATTGTCCAGGCAAGGCTAAGTGAAGCTGTCGTGCAGACATTTGCTTTGGGCACTGCTAGGGGTTTGCTGAGTTGGGTGGTTCATCTTTTTGACAGCACTTTGCTCCAAGTATCAAGTCAAAATTCAAAATAATTTCTTTTAAGCTTTTAAAGTCGGATCTGGTTATTCCACTTCTGGAGACACCATCACTCCTGACGTGAGCAAGACCAGATGAGGAAGTTAATAAGATGTATCACTTGCATTACTTAATTGACGTTCTAGAGACCTGAACATCTGGAGGTGAAGCAGCCCAGACTTTGCTGGCGTGGGGAGCACTGGGTGTCAGACAAGCTCTTTTCATTAACTAGTTTAATGTCTGCAGCAGTGAGAGCCCCAGTCAGGATATGATCTTAATGGGATGTGCTTGAGGAGGGCTCTTGAGGAAAGGAACCTTTTGCTTCATGTCATTAGTCAAAATGCCCGTGTAGATTTTTCCTCTTCTGTGAAGCATAAGTGTTTTGTTGGCTGTCCAGCTGCGTTAGTGGTATGCACTGGTGGTTGTGCAGAAACACTGGTGTGTCATGGGGGAAATACCTGGCAGAGAGGGCGAATTATTTGATGGGATTTGCCTGGGCTTGGGCTGAGTTACAGGGGGGGCACTTGGCTGCTGCCTCCCTGCCCTGTGGCCCCTGCCTTCACCCCGGGCAGGGTTAGAGGTTGTGCACAAACCCTCCCAGCAGGAGCAACCCTTGAGCACCAAAGCACCGTGCTGGGATGCTGCTCTGCCATAACTTGTCTATAGCCCAAGGCATGGCCGTGGGTTTACCTGTTATCCCAGCTCATGAGAATTTACATGTGGTTGTTTTGCATGGGGTGTGTGTGTGTAACCCTTTGGGGAGGCTTGCTCAGGTATTTGCTTCAAAACAATGTTTTGGATCAACCAATTTAAAAAAAAAAAGAATGGAAATATTTGCATCAGCGTGGTGGCAACTTCTTGATTTAAAGCCTTTCTCTCAGATCGTGAATTTCCTGTCTAATGCTTAATCTTCAGGATGTGCTTGAATGATCGAGATTGGGTGAAGACATCCAGAAAATATAACTACTGTAGCTAATAAGGTAGTATATTCTGCCTTCTGCCCTGGCGCAGACAGCTGATCAGCCGTTCCTCTCTGCATTGAATTAGTGTCTCTGACCAGCAGTACGCCGTCCTAGCTTTGAAGCTGGTATTAACATTGTATTTGCAGACGTATTGAAAACATATTTCATCTGCTTTTAAAATTGTGATGAATGATTTGTGGGAGGCAGGCTAATAATGACTTGGATCTGAGCAAGTGCCAGTCTTATTGCCTGCTAATTCTTGTTTTCTCCTTTTCTTTTTACAGCTGAACCTGCAGACCTCTTGAAGGTATTAGATTTTCATAATTTACCTGATGGTATAACAAAAACAACAGGGTTTTGCACAAGCAGAAGATCTTCGAAAGAAGCAGATGTTGCTTATAGAGTAACAAAAGATGCTCAACTTAGTGCACCGACAAAGCAGCTGTATCCTGGTGAGTCCGCAGCTTTTTATTTGGCATAGGGAAACATCTGATCCTTTCCTCAGATTCTGCAGGCACATACAGGGCACTGCGTAATTAATTTTCCAAGTGTGCTTGCGTGCTCCCTTGGTTGGCAAGGAGCGATCGTGCTGTTTCAGGGGGCCGCAAACTTTCAGCCCTCAAATAGCATTGCAGTAAGTTGTTCTTTTATCACTGCGTTTGCACATGGCGGCGGGTTTCACTGCAGAAGATGTGGCCAGTGCCTACATCTGTTCCCTCCTATAGTAGAAAGTTTCTGCTGTCTCATTATCACAGAGTGACATCCAGCTGGGGAGAGAGACTTGGAAGATGCAAAGGAACGCAGACCGTGTTTTGTTCTGCGTTTGTGGAGTGCCAAGCACAGTAGGGTCTTATTCTGTGGCTGTGGTGTCTCTCATAACACAAATAATCACCATATAAAAATAATAGACTGCCCCACAAGAACAGATGTCCCAAGAAAAGTTGTTTGAAGAAATTGGAGGTTTGTTAGAGAAAGCCGCTAGGATGCAAGAGTTCACACAGCCCTTGAAGAGCATGTGGGCTACTGACCATGTGGGCTACTGACCGTTTTGTTTGTCACTGAGGATGCACTGCAGTTTTTTAATTTTTGAGGCCAAGGAGAATCACTACTGTAGACTAAAATACGCTTGTAAAAAGACTTGGACACGTTATGGACCCAAACTAGCGACTGCCTGAGATCTTCAGTCTTGAACACGTGGTCACCATCAGAAGTCTTCCTTCCAAAGCCAGACGGGAGCACTGCTGTATCCCTGGTTTATGTGGGGGAGTGCAGGGATGGCGGGAGGAGGCATGGTAGGATTTTCTAGCTTTGGTGAGAAAAGGGCCTTTGCTGAGGAAGGTTTAGCAATGAGGCAGAAAGACGCTGCGTGTAACTTGTCCTTGAAGCAGGAGACGACTTAAGCAAAGCAGACAGACACAGACATTCTCCTTTGGTGTTTGTGAGGGAATTAATGATACAAAATGCATTAGCTGAATCAGAGGTAATGTGGCATGCCACTACCAATGCTTTTTAATTAACGTGCTGTATCTATCAGACCCAGCCTGTCAGTGGCCTAAATGAGGACTCCGAGGCCAGACCGCCGATGTTCTTGCATCCTCCAGTCCTGTATTTCCTTCATTGCATGTGTTGTCACTAAGGTTATTTTCAGGCTTCGTTATTATCCTGCTGTGACAATAAGCAGGTGACTTATATTTAATCCGTGGTGAGCGGGAGCGTACCCTGTGTCTGGCGTATGAACTGAGCCTGACATGAAGACGAGAGCAGCTGTGCCTGGGCTGGGGGCTGGTAGCCCTCCATCATGTGGCCAACCCTTAGCGAAGGAGCTGCTCAGTTTCGCCAAAGTCCTCTTTTAACATCTGCAGAAGTGCAGAACAGACCCTGTATTTCTCCTTATTGCTGCCCAGGGCAGGACAGTCCTTTCTGACTATAGATAATACCATCATGTGCCCAACTGCACCCCTCTGCCAGGTTGTGCCTTCATATCCCAGAGGGCTGTGCCTGTGGATATGGGGAATACTCATCCCAGGGACAGGCTGCAAGAGCCCTGCAGTGGCCCCCGAGTCCATCCATCTGTTCCAAGGCAAGATCAGCTCAAGCAGAGTGTGCTTAACTGCTTTTGTGTACTCTCTTCCCATGTATCTGAAATGACTCACAGTTTTTGACCCAAGCACTTGATGGAAACTGTTCCAGTTCGGAATATACAACTGTAGCGGATTTGAGAGCTTTCCAGTAGTTGCTGTAGCCACTGTGAACTCTTGCCTGATCACCTTTGTGCTATGGAAAACAGCAAACAGTGGTGACCTTGAGATATAAAACCAAGGATGGAGTATTCTGGCTAATTAACATAGCAAAGAATCTGGATTAGGACCACTTATGATAAAAGTTAACGCAACAGGACAGCATGCATAACTGAATCGTCATCACGAGAGAGAACTCAGCATTGTAGGAGATTTTGGTGGTTTTGTCCCCCATTACTACTTGTATGTCCTGTTCGAGTTCTTGGTTTGCATCTGCTGTCTTCCTTGGGTGAGAAGATCTGGATGATGTTTCCTTGGTGTCTTCAAGCAACTTTTCAGTCATCTGGACAACCGTGGGGTGCTTGGAAGCAGCTTTGTCCCTCTCTGGAGACTTCCAAAGTCATTGAGTCTGCTCTGCTGCTTGCTAAGGAAATAGGAAAGGAAGAGCAAAGTGAAGAACACCTAGTGTTTTCCATCAGATCAACAGATGTTTTCTCCATAAATCTCCATAACTAGATGTGACTTCAGCTCGCACCACCAAATGAATGAGCGAGGAGATAAAGATAACAAAGTAATTGCAGTGCAATGTACCAGGGGAAATGTGGTTTTAGTGATTTCACGTTAACAGGCGGGTGGGTTATAGCGTGACTTTCCCTCTCTGCTATAGAGCACCCTAGGCAAATGTACACCGCACATAATATTTTGTGCTAATTAGAAGTCGGTGCTTTTCTAAGATGGTAATTTTATGGGCTTTGCATTCTGCTTCCACAGCCAGCAAAGCAAGATAGCTATATATATAAAAGCTTGTCTGTTTTTTCAAGCCCACAAGAGTGAGAAAATCTGCTGAGATGCTCTTTGTCCTTGCTCCCTAAATAAGTTCTGCTTCCCAGCAAAAACCGTGCTTTTCCAGCAGCGGCAAGAAAGGCGAAGTTTTCAGTGGCAGCCAGCAAAATGTCATTTGCATTCTTCTAGCAAACTCTGTATTCTCTGCGCTGCTTGTGGGTGTCTGCATATATATTTAAGAGCTCAAAAATCTCTATTATAGCTTGAACAGTCATCTCTGAGGAAAAAAAGCCATAGGAAAATTGAGAGTCTTCTCAGATGAAGAAAAAAGCCAGAAGTTGGTGACACTGTTGAAGAGCTGTTTTCCTTTGAGAAGTGGCTCTGGAAATGACACCACCTCACACAACAGATCTGCTTTGTGCTTGTGTCAGGAACTGGATCAGCTCATTGTTTTTGCTGACCTCTTGCTATTCAGCAGCTAGAGCTTTCCTCTCCTTCTCAGAGCAGCAGCAGGGCTCTTTATTTTAGGCCGTGTTTGGATACACCTGCGGGATGTGGGTTAGGAAGAGGTCCCAGCTATCCCTTATCTTGAAGACCATGAGATGGCACAAGAGCCTTTAATCCCTGGTTGTGGTACTCAGAAGAAACTCAGCTTGACTCCACTGGTTTGCACATTGGGGCACACCACAGATGGCAACCCGCTCAAGGGAAGCTAATGGCATTGGAGTGCAGGGAGTTCCGTGGAGTGGAAGGACCTGTGCCCACCCTGGACCTCCTCAGCTCTTTCCATGGCTCCATCTGCAGAATTGGAGTCACAGAACCATAGAATTGCCCGGGTTGGAAGGGACTTTTCAGATCATCGAGTCCAACCATCAACCTAACTCTGACCAAAACCAGCACTAACCCGTATCCCTCAGCACTACGTCTGCCTGGCTTTAAATCCCTCCAGGGATGGTGCCTCAACCCCGTCCCTGGGCAGCCTCTTCCAATGCTTAATCGCCCTTTCAGCATAAAAATTTTTCCTAATATCCATCTAAACCTCCCCTGGCGCAACTTGAGGCCGTTTCCTCTGGTCCTATCTTAACCCGTTGCTGCCTTGCAGGAGGATGAACGTAGGAAATTTGAAAGGACATGGTCATGGGTGACAGCGCGATGCTGAACCGAATTCAGCGTCTGTGGGGTGCCGTTAAGCGCGGAGATGGACGTGCAGCACCTCATCCCGGGCTCATCTGAAGAAGTGAATCCGAATACAAGGGGCTTCATCCCAAACCTGTTGTTGGGGGGATGTCTCCATTGCCTTTAAGCAGATTTGGGTCAATTTCTACGTGCTTCATATATTTATTACGATGTATTTATTAGTATTGCAGTCTGTGTGGATGCGTTTTCATACATCATTCAATAGCCTGGGTCATTTCTAGCTACGACAGTGAAGGCATTGTTATTTTGCCAGGACAGCAGAGCAGTAACAGAGTAATGTCAGCTGTAATTCATCCATTATGGTTATTTGGGTTGAGAAACTTGCATCACCATGGAGACATTTTAATAATAATGAAAAAAAAATTAAAAGCAGCTTTTTAATGAGTTGGCAGCTTGTCCAAGTTGAAAGGTACTGTATTGTGGATTCATAATGAAATTTTGGACATGAACTATTTTACATAAAAGGCCCAAAACTGTAGCCTGTAATTGGAACCAGGAAGGCGTATGGTCTTGATTCAGTGCTACAGGAGGGTTTGTGTACAGCAGGAGGGAGATAAAGCTGAGCGCATCCTATGGGAGGCACAATAATCGAATGCCGGCCTCTGCCAAATATCTGGGGCTGTGTCCTAGGGGGAAACCAGGCTATAATCAGGGCATTTAATTACTGACTGTCAGTCCTCTGTTCAGAATACTGCTTTATGCTTCTTTCCAAATGCTATTTAACGAAGGTGAGGGGTGTTAACGTGGTGCGAACACAATGTGTCTCTGTAGGTATCCTCGGATGTCCCCCTCGGTGTCCTCTCTTTGCACACGCCGGTTGGGGCAGCGCGGGTTTCTGACGCAGCCCAGCCCCCCCGCGCCGCTGCCTCCTCCGCTGCCCGGCGTGGAGCCCCGTCCTAGGCAGCTCCGTGCATTTTAAACACTGGTTTTTTTAATAAAAGTTAAAGCAACTCCCAGGCAGAGGAGGAGAGGATGAGCTCATGGCCTCTCTGCGTTTGAACTTGCTAGCTTTGCTGTGGTCGGAAGAATTCCCCGCTCCCATGTTCCCGGTCCCCTCCCTGGGTCAAAATCCCTTATGCAGCCCTGGGATACCGTCTAAGAAAAGCCTAAAGGGATGAAGGCGATCTGTTTGAAGCTTGTGGGCACTGAGCTTGACAAATTTTTGTTGTGGTTTTATGTGGCTACGGCTCTGCAGTTTAAAACCGATGCATTGTGCTGTTGCCTTCCCTGCGTGCCGCCGGCTGCCACACACGTAGATGGTGCCGGCACACACACGGCAGTGCCCGTGGTGGGGCTGCCCCACTTTGCCCTGCCCCAGCGGGGTTTAAGATTTCCCAAGCAGATAGCCAGCGGTACGCCGCGATCCTTGTGTTTGAAAGCCTGGACCTTAAAGGAGAGATGCCCCGCAAGTCTCACGCTGCTGAAACGCAGCGTCTGAGGAGGTTGTGCCCTGCAGGCACCCGCTGCTTCAGTAGGTCCCACCTCCAATAAAATAACAATTTGATCAAGAAAGCTGCTTTATTAACGCTTCTGGTGCTTTAAAGACGTCCTGTTTGGGATGTGCATCCAGGCTTTCCAGTTTGCGCTCATCTTTCCAGTCTGAATGGCGGAGAAAACCCAAACGGAGGAGCTGTGTCTTTCACAGGGTGTGATTTGATGCCCACGTTGACCTGAAACTTGAAATTCATTCGTCTGGTACTGCAGGGCACTGACCCTTCGCCTGGGCAGAGCGGTGCCTCTGGGCTGGCCGTACCTGCTCCATAGGCTAATGGCTTTAATCCTCCAAACCCTGCAAAAATAGAGTCAGGAATCACCTGAGATCAGACAGGGTTGTTTTCCCGAGCGGAGGAAAAGCTAGGAAACTTGTTAGATGCTTTTTAAGATGCAGACAAATTAGCATCTCCTACTGATTGCCAGTTTTATTTCTGTTCTCGGATTTTTTTGTGTCTGTGGCTTTGGCTTTCAGGGTTGGTGCAATCTGTCTTGTCCGGAAGAGCCAAACCCTGATGCAACTTTCCTGCTCCCTTAAACTAAACCCTTCAATATTGTGTGTGTCCTAACTGGCATGGGATGCTTGATTTCTTCCGTCCCTCTAATGCCTTAAGTTAATTTGGGAACTTCATGATATATGAAAGAGAAGGTGTTTACCTTGTCTCCTAAAAAGCTCTAGGCAGGGGTTAGGTGCAAATAATACAGATTAAAACCAACAGCTTTTTTTTTTTTTTTTAATCTCTGTATCCCCGGCACTACGGTCTCATCCCCAAACAGCAGACCCCTCGCCATCCTTTGCTTGCAAGTTCAAATGTGGGGTGGCTTTTGGCTCTGTGACAGATTGCAATAAGGGCTGGAAAAAGGCTTTCTGATCGTAAACGAATGACCCTCAGAGACGCTTAATCCTGTGCTTGCGGTTCTTAATGTGCCATTACAGCAGGTGGCCCTTGGGGGACGCTGCTCCGCGCTGGCTTTGCTGGTGCAGCCTCCCTTGGGTTGCAGCCCATCCCAAGCCCGTATCACAACAGGCTTTGGGGCAAAGCCAGATCTTCACCTGGCCACTAAGATGCTGCCCGATATAAATTTTTAGGGTTGGTGTGCCCGCATCTGGAGGGGTAAACCGGTGGTCTCCCTGTGGGTCATTAGACAACAGGACTGTTTCTGTAGGGATTAATTTTCAAGGGAATCTGACTAACCTCTTTGCTTTTCCACTCCAGCTTCCCCATTCCCAGAGGACTTCTCCATTCTAACCACTGTAAAAGCGAAGAAAGGAGGTCAGTCCTTCTTGATCTCAATTTACAATGAGCAAGGGATCCAGCAAATTGGTGTGGAGATGGGTAGATCTCCTGTATTCCTGTATGAAGACCATACAGGAAAGCCAGGCCCAGAAGACTATCCTCTCTTTAGAGGCATTAACCTAGCAGATGGCAAGTAAGTGAAATTTTGTGCACAAAGGAAAAAACCAGTATTGTTTATATCAATACCAGCATGTTGAACGTTGTGTAAAATAGGAGGCATGTATATATAAATGTATATACACACCTTTGACTACTGCCAAGTGTCCCGTTCTTGAGCTTTGCCCTTTGGTGAATGAATACTGTATATATAAAAAGTGCGCAACACATAGCAGTCAGTGCAAATTCTGACACTTGTGGGGATAGGAACACTGTTGACTCGTGCTACAAAGGGCCTTAAGAAATCAGTTTGTCTTGCAAAATCCTCACTGGGTCTTCCGCAGGGCGTAAGGAGGGTGGGAAAGGGGGATAGCCAAGGAGTTATCAGTGTGGCTTTTTCACCTGCCTCTTGTTGAAGCCAGAACTGGCGCTCTCCTGCCCGTCTTGGAGGGATGAGAAGTGAATGGTATCGTCTGTTAAAACAGCCTTTCTGTTCCAAATGACATCTTTAGGGTCTGCCCAAGGATGATTTTCCTGTGTTTGCAGATGATGGCTGGCATGAAGGTTTGCAGAGCATCAGTTGATGGAAGCTTCATTGTTTTGCAATCGTTAGCTTGTTCTTGAAAGCCCAAGGCTCTGTTTAACACGTTTGTGGACTGTGTTCTTCTAGGTGGCACAGAGTAGCTATCAGCGTGCAGAAGAAAAATGTCACCTTGATTTTGGACTGTAAAAAGAAGATAACCAAGTTCTTGGACCGAAGTGACCATCCCATCATTGACGTCAATGGCATCATTGTATTCGGAACAAGGATATTGGATGAAGAAGTCTTTGAGGTAAGTCATGACAATGAACAGCTCTGGAGATGCTCCACAGAGACGATGAGTTGGGTTCTGGTTGACGAGGTATTTACAGCTCACTTTTAAAACTTACATTGGATTTTTTGCGTAATAGAACACTGTCTTATGTAATTTAATTTTTTTTAAAGTTTTGTTTTGACTAGGTAGATGCTTTCTGTAGTAATGACAAAAACAGTGAGCCAGGCGACCTGTTGGAGTGGGCTCCTCTGGGTTCGTGGTTCTCTGGTTTCATGCTCTTGCTGAGCTTCTAGACCAGCCCCTTCGCTGGGATTTTGTAGGTCTGTAGCTCTTGTGCTCTCGGCTCTTTTCGCATGGGAAGGGCTCACAGGGTTTTCATTCCTCCTCGTGTGCTGATTTAGATAAAGGTTCAGGGGCAGTAAATGAAGGCCGAGGAAAGCAGCTCCTTTGCAAGTCACGGTTCACCGTGAGGCTTTAGGGTTTTGCTCTTTTCCCATGCGCTGGCCATTGATTCTTGGTTTCTTGCACCATGACATAAGGGGACTCTCCTCGACAGCTTGTTTGGCAGCCCTGTCACCTCCCACACAGCGTCTGCTTTTAAAAAAGCAAACCAAAATCGTGACGGGTGGAATTGTTCCCATGAGCTCCTCCGAGTTAAGCAAAGAGATAGAGGATTATTTATAGACAAGGTACATATGGTAGAAGTTCTTCCCATAGTTCAGCAGCTAGTTTAATATACGCATTTCACTAGCAATCTCAACTTCTGTGGTCTGCTGCACTTCTGAGGCTTTCATGTGTATGAGAATCTTGTCCTTGATCTTTCTTGCAAGCTGGAATTGCTTCCCTGAAGTCAGCGCCAGTGCAATGGAGTGTAAACTAAGACCTATTGATCTCTATCTCCTTACTTTTATTGCATTTATGTTGAGGAAGAGCCGTATCTCGTGGGCCTCCTCAACCCAGCCAAGGGATGGGGAACATCTCCTGCCGGTGGATAATTAGAGCCGTAGCGAAGCCAGCTCTTGCCTGCATTTTGCTGTCACTCGGAAGGAACGTTCCAGTCTGTTTAACATTACCAACATCTGGGAGCTGGTCTGCTGTAAACAGAGCAAGAATGCATGGACTGAACGTTGCTGCCAACATCTCACTTACAGAGTTAGAGCCGAATCTCTAAATTGCATTAAATTAATAGACATTCCCTGGGAAGCTTAACAATTAAAATGGAAAGTAAAAGCCGGCTTTAATGGGCACTGGAGTGTCTTTCGCAAGCGTTGGACCTTCTGCCAAAAATTTCAGCGGTCGCGCTGGATGCAGTATTTTAAGTGGAGCTGTTATATAAAGTGGTGAGGTTTTCTGGGGAGCCGCTGGACCCAGCGATGCAGTAGATTCACTGAAAGAACCTGGTATCGCATCCAAACTGTGTAAGAAACCTGTGCTTTAGACTACTTCATTTTGCGAAGGAAGACAGTTTCCATAACCACCCTTGAAGCTCGAGATGTTCCCAGGTGGCGTTTAGTGCCCACCTGGATTTAGGGCTGCCGGTGCCTCTGCCAGCTGAGGGAACACGCGTCCGTGGGTTGCGATGCTCTCCCAGCTCCACCGTTGGCCCTTCCCACGGGGGTGGCCACAGCTCCCTTGCTGAAAAGGACTTATCTAGGGGTACGAGCTCAGAGGGCTTGTGAAACCACCTTGATCTTGGGATGTGGGGTGAAATGGAGCAAGTGTTCCCCTCTGCTGGAGCCTGTTGTCTGTTCTGGGTTGAGACGCAGGTACTGACTGAGAACTGGACAATTAGCAAGTATTTTTCCCTCTGTCTTATAACATACGCACTGATATTACACAGCGCGTCCATAAAATAACCTCTCTAGTTTTGGTGTTTGTCCTTTTTTCTTTTGTCATCCTCATCAAACAACGAGGGATTTCAGGGTATTCACACACGTTCATCGAGATACCAGCAGCTTTAAACTGAATGTCATTAATGGTTTTCACGAAGGCAGTGGGCTACAACCTAATTTCCTCCATATCTCAGCAACTTAATTTCCTTTGGTTCCTCCTTTCTGCAATCTGCAAGCCGACGCAGAAAACGTGTAAGGAAAATTGTGGCTCAGAACAACGGGAAACGGGTGTAAAGTGTTAATTTTTGTGTGTAAATTGTGTATCCTGGAAAGCTGATAATTTCTGGACTGAATGCAGAGGAAGGAGATGAAGCTGCTGCTGTCCTGTAGCTCTGCAAACCTCAGCTAATAAGATGCTCCCCAGTGTTTTCTGCACCCACGGAGCTGCCTGGCTCTTACACGTTTGCCCCTTTTTCTGGAAATTAAAATAACCCAGTTTTTTGGGAGTGGGATGGATGGCAGCACTGGGCAGGGCTTAGGCTGTGTTTCAGCATGGATCAGCAGGAGCTCTAAGTAGTGGGAGTTTATATTTCCCTTGTCAGGGCTGAAATCAAATAAAACCCCGAACGCTTTTTGTTTTATTTTGAAAGTTGTAATTATTTAAGCCCCAGGTCTAGCTGGGGTCGCAAGCGAAGCGGCTCTGCCGTATCCGTCAGCCGAGCGCCCAGATGGGGACTTCCCTGCTCGTGTTCTGCTGCAGAAAAAGCCTGGCAGGAAAGGTTAGAGGAGTTTCAAAATATTTCTCTCTAGCCCAACATTCTTCCCGTGGAAAAACGACTTCCTCTCATTAAAATTCAATTAGTTGGGAGGCTGTGTGGATCTCTCTGTGCGGCTGGGGGAATGCTGGGTAGGTTTGAACGGGGGCCAAGCCTGCAGCCTAGGTTATACAAGTTAAGGTTTGTGCCGAGCCGTTGTTCAAAACAGAAGTTTACAAATGTCAGGACAGGCTCTCGCGCCGGGGTTGGGAAGTGGCGGCCGGCTTCACGCTGTGCCTGAGAGGACGCTGTTGTGAGACAGCAAAGGCCTTTTTGCAGCGAGGAGGAGGAAAGAGAAAAGAAATAGCCCACGGTGCAGGATAAACATTTTCTCTCTGCTTGCAGGCTGTAGCGAGCGGCGCTCCTGCGGCCGCAGCAGCGCTGGAAGGAAGTCAGAAGACATGTGAACGTATCTCATTTTTTGGAGGGATTAACTGTTTCTTTTGATGTGCTTTTTTTAAACATACGTTAGAACCCAAGTCCTAGCACAGCCTAATGGTTAGGCGTAGGAATAGAGAGAGGATGAAGTTTGGGAAAGTCCCTTTCTCAGAAAACAAAGCATCTTCAGCCTGAAACCCAGGGAGACTGTACGAAACGTCCTGATGCTGTGATGGCTCCGCTCTGCAGTGAGGCACCGCGAGAGCTGCCCGTTCGGTGCCTGTGACCTACTGCGGGATCACCTTTTTGTGCAGGATCCCGTCAGTTCTTGTGTAGATAACGAGAAACTGGAAGTGAGTCCATCTCTTCTGGCAGCAACGGGTGGAACCCCAGGCTGGTCCATCAGCCTTGGTCGCTGCGCCCCGGTAGCCTGTGCTGGTGTGAGAGCTGGCAATAAGTTGAGCACTTCTCAGGCCAGTTCTTTCTTCACTTGAGGGTTTGCTTGGCTGTTATGTGCACATTTCTGTTGTGTGTTGTACCCATCAGCCATGGCTGTGGGCCATTTGGGTGCTTTGTGGGCTTTCATCTGAGCTTGTCTTTGGAAGATGCCCATGCCGAGGAATTTCCGCTCCATGCACAGCTCATCACTGGGTGCAGGGGACAGCACGCATCTCCCTGGGGCTTGCTCCTTCCATCAGGGTGAGCAACCCGGCTCAAACATGATCTCTCTTCCACTCCCAACCAAAGCCCGGCAAGGCTTTGATGCATTTAGCCAAAACAGCCTGCAGCTCGCTTAATCCATTTGACCGCCATGTCCCAGGACCACACGGATGGCGCCTCCCCATGGGTTGGCTTTTCCAACCTGCCGTTTGCTGTGGTGGTCCGGTGGAAAACCAGTTCAGCCGGCTCTGGGCTGAAGAAATCGTTCTGGTTTAGCAGATGTGGGTTGAAACAAAGTTGAGGTCCTGGCTCAGTGAGGTGGCTGGTGCCGCGTTCCGGTCCCAGAGGTGGCTGTATTACAGCAGTGAACCCAGAAACCCCCTCACCCACAGCTGGAGGATCTTTCTGAATGCAAAGCGCTGCACGATGTCTGCGGCAGGTCAATGTTACTGTCTCTGGGCAGGGTTAGGGGAACTTAACCCCTTTGCAATGGTGTTTTGAAGCATCTTGTGTAATCCCATGCAAGTTTGGTTTTTGCAACGGCGTGTGGCCCGGCCCTGTTTTACCGCTTAGTGTCACTCTGTAGACCAGCACTTACAGCAATGGGCTGACGAACAAAACGAAACTTGCCCAGACCTTGCCAAAGTCCCAGATAAGTGATGTCTTCCATATTTCTGCTGCAAATCCCATTTTGTCTTCTGATCTGTCAGGAGGAGACTATTGTGTGAGGCCGCTGTGCCGATACAAGTACTGCGCAGCGCCTGGCTGGCAGAGCTGGCCTTGGCATCGCTAGATTGTGGTGTGAACATTGGTAAAAAAAACAAGTAGGTTTTGGTAAAACTGCTGGAGATACCTTAGTAACAAGTGAGTACATTTGATGTAAATTATTTTTGGTTCATCTATCTAAAATTTTGCAGGATTGTCCCACAAAGTAACTGGTGTCTTGACCCTCTGGAAATCACGTTGGTTTGCAGTAGTCTCTGGTATTGGTGTGGAGGAGATTAGTTTTCCCAGAAGTGGAAAAGCTCAGTGCATGTGTATATTGCTTTTTAAGGTTTATGTCTCTTACTGTTGGCTCCTCTGGAGACAAGAGGAGCTCGTTTTGCCCAGCTGAGTACCATAACTGTCTCATTGGTCTAGTTGGTACTGTAAAACCAAATGGGTTTCCTTTGATGCTGCCAAACAAGGTGCAAAGTGAGAAGGGTCCTGGACACCTGTGGACTCCGTTCTGCCAAGGCAGTGAAACCATGAGGGGCTGACCAAGTATTTGCTATTAGCTTATGTCAGAGCTTGTCCTGGGGTGAGATACGGCGTGCTGCTGGGCTCTGGATGATGCTGAAAGGCTGGTGCTTTTTATTCTCTTTCCTCCTTTGTGTTTTTGAAGACCACGAGTGAAATCAAGACATCAGAAATGGAGGGAAGGCAGTTTGTGCTGGGGGGAGCCAGAAAGCCCGGGCGCGATGCCAGAGGTGCTCTTAGGGCTGTCGAATGTTTCAAGGCGCAACAAGACAAAGCAGAATAGATGCTTCAGTGCTCTTAGACGAGACATTGGGGCCGTTCAGGTGCCGTGTTGCTCTTGGGTTGAAATGCCAACTCTCTTTTCATCTTCTGGCTTGTTTACACTTAAAAAACAATTATCGCTGTGGTTGATAATCCCAGATTTCATTTCACGATCGTCAGGGTTTTCTCCCTCCCTTCCCATGCTCTTGGCTGTAGCATTTCCAGCTCTGGAAAGCGCTCGTATTTTTAAAGTTTCTGTACATTATTTTTCTCAGATGCCTCTGAGGTTATAAGATTGGATTAATAGCTTTTCCTTTAGCGAAATGTGTACAAATCAAAATAGGGTTCTTATACATGTAGCCGCATTATATGGTATTTTTTGGTGTTTGAGGATGGAGAGATTTAGGGCTCCCCTTTTGCAGGCAGATCTGCTGTTAATATATCAAATAGCTTTCATCTATTATTGTAGGAGGATAGCCATGCCGCTAGCACAATGGGCTCTGGGGAAAGTCAGATTGGTGGAAATTGCAGTATTTGCAGACTTTGCTCATGGGTGCAAAGGTACCATAGGAGCCTCAGCTCTGAATCCGTGTCTGATTCACACCTTGGCCCAAGCCTGCCCCGGCACGGCTGTCGGTGCTGCTCCTGTTTGCAGGAGGCTCCTGTGCAACTGCAAACAGAGCGCTGGCAAGGTACGGAGCACACGGGAACGCTTATTTATACGTTTACAGGAGAAGTTATACGTTTACAGGTCCCCAGTATCCTCAAACCACCAGCATCTTAACGGCTCCGCTGAGCTCAGTGAGGCTCCTCGCGAGAGTGGAGTTGAACCCATCGTGTTCTGCAAGACCTGGGCTTAGTTCAGAGGGGCAGGAAGGAACCGGGCAGAGCTCATGCTCATTAAGTTTTTGTTAACCTTCAAAAAGCATTTTTTTATTAGAATCATAGAATTGCCCAGGTTGGAAGGGACCTTTCAGATCATGGAGTCCAACCTTCAACCTAACTCTGACCAAAACCAGCACTAACCCGTATCCCTCAGCACTATGTCTGCCTGGCTTTAAATCCCTCCAGGGATGGTGCCTCAACCGCTTCCCTGGGCAGCCTCTTCCAATGCTTAATAACCCTTTCAGCATAAAAATTTTTCCTAATATCCAGGAATCCAGCTAAACTTCCCCTGGTACAGCTTGAGGCTGTTTCCTCTGGTCCTATCGCGTGTTCGTTGGGAGAAGAGACCGACCCCCACCATTAATCAGGGTTTTTTACTAAGGTGAATTTCTCTGTCGAGATGCACCACAGATCCATGCTCCCGTGTATTTTTCCCTGGCTCGGCAGGCTGCTGAAAGAAGGTAATTCGGAGTTCTGGCTGCCTGCTGTCCTGCCCCTGCCAAATCTGATTTCACCTCTTCTGCTGTAGAGCCTTTCAGGGAGTGCAAAGAGTCGATGTTTTACACCACCAGCATATACCATGGTGTGAGATGATGGAAAATAAAACGTTCTGAGCCAGCGTTAGGGTTCTTTATTGAAGATGTCTGTAGCTTTCCCCAGTCTCCTAATAATTCTCCATTTAGTTGCTGGTTTTCTCATCATTTCTTCTGCTTTTGTTTTTTCAAAGGGATCCTCTTTAGCAAAAAGGTGCACTTGAGACATATGGATTAAATCACCGAACTGGGCTCTTCCAGAAGAGCAATGCTGCCTAGAAAATGTCTACAATTATTGCAGATTATACCTTTGGATGGGTTTGCAATTAATGGTGAGATTTTTGTGCCAGAGCCCGAGCAGGGCAGTCAGTCTAATCAAAACCCAGCCGGGATATTCGGCTCCAGTTGGCAAGGGCTCGCGCGCAGCATCGTCTTACACAGGTGCCCGGGGACGTCATCTGGTTTTATCAGCGTGTCTGTACCGAGGGAGGGGCGGGACGCGGGGTCCAGAATAAGAATTGCAAAACAGCTTGTAAAAGTTTGCCTGTGCTTCAGGTGGTTTCATTCGAATCCTAAACTGACACCATTTCATCTGACCTCTCTCCGTCGGGTGCCAGCGAGGAAAGCGAGGGTTTGGGCAGAAACATCAGATTAATTGTTTGCCTGCGCTTTGCTCAAACTCTTGTTTTTCATTTCGATTTGCTGGGTACCTGGCGGTTTAACCATCTGGACCGCAGTCAAGCTTTGCGACTGGGTCGGGGTTGCCTGTAATGATGTAGCCTTATTAGTCATGATTGCAAAATGCACATATTTAATGTTTCTAACTTTTTTGATGGGATGGGGGCGGGGGGGGGGGTTTGGTCAGTGGTAAATTCTATTTCATAAACTGTAAAAGAAACGGTGCGTTGGCACATGTAGATAATTCCTGCAGTTTGCTGGTATCGAATGCCTTCAGGCCTCTGGTACCCCACAGTCTTCTCTTCAAACAGCGCATAAAGGCTTTTATTGATGTTTATAATAGTTATGCAGTGCGTCATTTATCTTTTCATATGGCCAAGTTAAGCATCAGCCTTGGAAGCTGCACGGTCTTGCTGCTGCTTGTGGTTTGTCCAAAGTCAAGCCCCGATCTCGCCGGAGGACCCACACGGGCTCCACCTCCGGATGGGTGCTGCTGGGTGTTACCTTCAAGGCAGTGGGTGCCTCTTACTGGGTGGGGGCCGCTTCTCACTTCCAGCGATATGCTGTGTCAGACGGGGTTCCGACTGCCGGGAATCCGGATTTCAACTTCAGACACTTCCATTAGTTAATGTGAATAACCCTCCTCCGGATATTTGCGCTCAGTAAGATACGGCGTGTGCTGTAATTTAAAAATAAGGTGGAGCGATGGCCCTTAAGCCGTGCTGACCTTACTGGAGGTAGCGATGAGGGGAAGCTGTGGTTACTCAAAGCACTTTATATTCCCTGTGTCCAGCAGAGGAGACGAAAGGAGGACTCTATGGGAGGAGATGGGGAGAAGGCAGCATCCCGGGAAGCCTGGCAATGTGTAATAGCGCTGTGTTTGGCTGCCCCTCGGTGCTGGTGTGCGCTCTTAGGCTGGAAAGGGGATTTACTCCTTTTGGTGTCACCCTGAGTAAGGGCTTTTTACTCGATGCTTCACTGTGCAATCCTGTTTGCGCGGCGCCTGCAGGCAAGGGTACAGCTTCGCCTGTTTAATAGAGAATTCTTAGCTATGGGCTGAACGTCTCGAGCGCTGGCAGCATCAGTCGGCACCGAGGAACCCGGTGGTGACACCCCGCTCGCGGGAGCCCTGCTCGCCCGTCACCAGCCTGAGTGCGGCGACGGGATGGCGGTGGCTGTACATGGGAAAGGGCACCCAACCCCGAGCAATTGCTCGTTGAGGGGTCCCTCCTCACGATTTCATTAGCAAATGCTGAGGATACGGGGCACTCAGCACTCATTAAAACCCAGGGTTAATGTCTTCTGGGAACGGCCGGTGAAGGACACAGGACCTCACCCCAGTATGAGGAACCACTGGCTTCCCTGTTGGCTCCTGGGCAGTGGTCACAATAATAGCGATGTGCCATGACTCCAGGGGCTACTGAAGCAGGAAATAAACAAGTTTTTTAGTATTATGGTTCAAATAAGCAGTTTTTGGAGCCTGATGGCTGCCTTATGGACTCCTGCAGATTAGTTTGGATGAGCTTTTGCCATTTTGGAGGGCATGGGCAAGGATGCTGAGTGGGAGGGACACTAAGCAGCGATGCCACGCGGGGCTCTCCATCACTGCTGTCACCTTGAGCCGTGACGTGGAGAGGACGGACAGGCTGTTCCTTAACTTTCTCTGCCGTGGGGTACCTCCTGCAGAGGAGGGGTAACTGATTGAAACTGCTAACGAGGAAAACTGAGTGGTCTCTGGAAGGCAAAGCTCATCCCTCAAAACAATTTCCATCCACCACAGGGATTTTGTGGGGTTTGGGGAGCCGAGTTGTGTCTGGTTGTTCCTGACATTCACCTGGCAGAGATTTGTATTTAAATGCTGGCAAGCAGCAACCCAGGCAGGCTCGTTATACATGATGGATGCCGTTAGGTGCAGTGTCATTACTCTTTCGGCTGACGGCTTCGTTTGTAGTTTGCTCCCCCCCACAGCCGCCTTGGATAGCGGGAGGGAGGAGGAGGGGGCTCGGTTCCTTCCATGGAAACTCTGAGGTGCAGAAGGCTGATTGCTGAGCCCAGACAGGCTGATGTAATGCTGGAAACCTGCTCCTCTCCGGTGACATCATGCCAAGGTTTGCGGCAGCGTCGCGGACACGGATGTCTGCTGGGAGCAGGCAGCAGGACGGGGCTTCAGGAGCAGGAAAAGCACCGCGAAGGGACCCGGCGTGTGTTAGAAAGGCCCCGAAGAGGAGAGCGAAGGGACATGTTTGGGAAAGATGATTTTCCTCAGCTTGAGCGTGGGGGAAAAGCCAAACGCTCGTGCTATGGGGGAGAAGTTTCCAGCTGAACTTTGTTGGCAGCGTCGCTGTGCAATATGTAAAAGTGATTACTGAGAGCAGAGGGGGATAGCGTGCCACTGGCCCCAATCAGTGCATGTTTTCCCTGGCCTGCGAGTTTGGGAACCTTGTCCTATGCGGAAGGTGACACACCAATTAGTCTTCTTGTATAAAAATGAATTTCTGGAGCAGAAGCCTGTGGACAGGGAGACATCCTCTTTTTGTACAAAAATCTTGATTGACTTGCATGGTTGCAGCAAGCTGTTATAGGAAATACGGGCTCGTCTGAGCCAAAGTTGTGGGAGAGCCGCTGTGCTGAGGAAGAGGATGGTGGGATCTGCACCAAGCTGGTCAGGCAGGGAGGTGGGCTTGCATCCTTGTCGACCTGGCGGTGTTCAAGCTGACGTTTCTTTAAAATTTAGGGCTTTATTGCTATTGTCCTGCCTTTGCAGGACTGCTTGAAGTCTCTCTAAGCTCAGGGTTTCACGCGCAGAGCCTCTCGTTGCAGCGAGGACAGAGGAAACCCGGGGCAGCAAAGACCATCCTAACTAGAAGCCTCTCGGTTGACTTTGTGTTCAACCCCATTCCCTTGTCATTTAGGTACGAACAAATGAAACACATGTTCCTTACACATGGTGAGGCCTTTTTTATTATTTTTATTTTTTTTTCTTTTTGAGGCAGTCTGGGCTGCTTGCCAAAGCCCAAAGGAAAATCCTAGCCCACTCCAGACATCCCCAGCGTGCAGGTGTACTGCTTACCCTGACAGAGCCGAGCGGGATCGAATGTATATGTTCACAATAAATACATCACCCTGGGGATGGGAGCTGGAAGAGGGCATTCCTAATGAGTTGTGCAGGAATACTGGATGGGATTTGTGTATTTGTGTGTATGTGTGTTTTCTATTCCCTCCAAGAACACGGAAAAAAGTCTCTAACCGTGGGCTCATTGTTCTCCACACGTAGCCACATACTGGCTGTGGTTCAGGAGGTCAAGTCCGCTTGAACAAACAGTGCTTTGGCCACTGATGCGAAATGTGTGGGGAGATGAGAGAATTTGTGGTGAATATTACTTTTGTGCACTGTTCTCCGCTCTGGAATGTCTGCAAACATAGCAAGGTTTTCCTGAGCCTTTGATGCCTTGCATAAGCAAATTTATCTGCAAATTATGTTTACCCTCTTCCAGCTTGTTGCTCAGAATACCGAAATCTGAGCTGTGATGCTCAGCTACTGCTGGTCACGCTGCATCCGTTCCTGTTCCTTAATGGGTTTTGTTCAGATAACCACGTTTCTGGGTTGAACTTCACATCTGCTCTTCAGGCAAAAGGGTGTAAAAGCTCAGCACCCTTTCTTGGGGTGAAAAGCTTGGGTTAGTGCCTAATTAGCTTTGTTACGGGGCTCACAATGAATTTTGTGTTCAAACACAAGACTTTTTGAGTGCTGAATTTGAGGTGGGAGATGCTGCACTGAGGTTGTCTTGGAGGAATAAAAAAACCCCAAATCGTATTTAATGGACAACTAGCCGTGTCGAAACGTAATTGCAGAAATACTTTGGAGTGCGGAGGTGAGAGGTGTGTGAACATGGATGAAGGAGACAGTCGGGTTCCCTGGAGAAGGGTCCATGGGTGGGAGGTGTTATGCCTACATGTGCACACCAGCTCAGCTATCCGTTCTCAGCGCTTTCCTGAGCAGCACTGGCCAAATTTGCAGTAACGGTGGGAAACGGCAAGAGGAACCTGCGCAAAAGCTTCCTTCTCGGGTGGTCCCAGCAGATGTGTCCTGCTCAGTTGCTCCATGGTTTGGTGATTGTCGCCGGCAGAATGCTGGAAAATTCTTCCACAACCAAAATTTGGTGTTAAGTTAAATTCTGAGTGTGTCAGCAGATATCCCCATGGCTAGGCGTGTAATCCCACTTATATCCTGAGATAATTTTGGCAGCCAGGTCTATTTTTCCCCTATTCCCTTTAATCCATAAAACCTGGATTCTGTATTTACCTCCTGGGGCAGAAAGCATTCCAAGACCTGATTAAAAGCCTCTGTGTATACAAAACCCTTGATCCTGAGCCACCTCGGTGCGGAGGGCTGAGGCTAAAACCTCAGGGTGGATCGTGGGGTTGTGGCAGTCGGGGGATGGAAAGTCCATCTGCAGGGCTGAGAAAACGGCAGCTCAGCTTCCAGATTAATTCAGCTATGAGGGAAAAAAAACCCCAAAAACGAGGAGTAGAAGCAAGGGGCGTACAGCTTTTACGTATCTTAGGAGTCAGAAGAGCTCCAGCTGCTGTGGGATGGGATTAGGAAGCCCTGATGTGCTGCTAGGAGCAAAGAGCCACCCTTCAGCGATGGAAGTGAGCCCAGACCCGGGGGAGGCTGAGGCTTTCCAAAACAAGCCATGGGCTTTGGAGCCGTATGAGGGCTCGCCTGGGGTTTCGTACGAGAGTTTGGGAGGCGTTTAGGGAGCGGGGAGAGGATGGGAAATCCACAGAGCGGCCCCTGGTTGCTCTTCCTGCCCTTGTAGCAGTGGTGTGAATTGTCTGATGGAGCTGCGAAATGCCGTCTGCTGTGTTTGACCACCGTGGACGGTCACGGCTAGATGTTTGATGGAGACCTGGGGTTGGATTTCTTTCCACCACCTCCTCCTTTTCTGTACCAAGACCGGCTGTTCCCTCAAGTCTCTCTCGAGACTGTTCACCACCTTGCCTAGACCCTCTCTTTCCCTTTGCGTCCCTCCCCTCCATCGTAGCCAGGGGTGGGAACGAAGCCGGAAGCTTTTCTGGGTCGTTGGGACCGACACCTCCCAGACAGACACCGCGACCCTGTTTACACAGGGCTGAGTAAAAACTGAGCAACTGCCTCCACTTTGGCTCCGCGCAGCTCCGACAGCGCGTTTTCAAACCGGTAACTTTAGCCAAGAGCTTTGCTTTACTACATATTTTCCACTGTGAGAGAGTCCCCCTTACAATACGCTGGCGTATCCAGCTTCGTGTGGGCGGCGCAACCAGTAGAAGCTGATCTCGTTCCTCATTTTCCATAGATGAAAGGGAAATAAATCAACGTGAAACTGGAGCCAGGAAACGGCACCGTTCGGCGCGGAGGGGGACGACACAAAAGAGCAACGCCGCGATGTGCCGCTCCGCAGCTTGTAATGAGGGAGAATCTGTTTTTAAACTATCCCTTATGGTTCACACATATGTCATTGAAAAATAACTTCTATAGGAAAAATCCAGCCCTTTAGCCTCGGTTATTAGTGGATTATTTGATTTGGGATGGAGAGAGGAAACTTGGAACAGCATGATCAGCCCTTGGTGAGGCGGTGACATCAGGAGATGGAGTTGGATGGGGGAAATGCAGCACTAAGTGAAATGGTAAAGAAAATAGGCAACTCGAGTATGTGGTCAGGTCTGCACGACCACAAGAAGAAATGTGAAGGCTGGGCAGCCTTTGGCAGCCTGGCGGGCTCTAATTTGGGTTTACGTGGAGTTTTCAGAGACTGCAGGCCTTCCCTCCAGGCTGCCTCTCCTCTCCAAGGAAAACGCTGCAATTTCCTCATTTCTAACAAGAAACGCAGCCTGGATAAATGGGCACTGCCCAGAGCTGACCCTCAGACAGCGCATGGGGACACCAACCAGGCCACGTGCCTTGGGTGCTGCTGCAATGGGGATGGCCTTCAGGTGGTGACAACTGGGACCTGGGGAGTGGTGGCACTGGTTGGGGAGAGCTGGACTGCCCTGGGCTACCTGGTGCTCAAAGAGCAGTGGAGGACAAGGGGAAATGGGGACTTGGGTTCCTTCCAGGGATTCCTAATGAATGCCGTGAGGAAAATGGAGAAAATAACTTTTTTGAGGCTGTTCTATGGAGCGCAGGATATTGAGCGTATGCTTCAGAAAGGCAGTGTAATTTGGAATACACCGGATGCAAAATGAGGGTGTTATTTCAGAATTGCTCATTGTTTCATCTTCTCCTCTCCCCCTCTCAGCTTTATTAACTGCTAGTTAAAGGGCTGGCAGATCATGATAGACAATGACATCCATTCATTTTGTCCTATTCATTTCTCAGAGGCCTGGGCTGGGCTTTGGTGTTTTTCTATTTTTTTTCTTTTCTTTTTTTAATTTCCTTGCTGGACAGTGGAAGGTCAGGCTGACACTATCCTCCCTGTATGTAGATGCCTCCCACAATGTGCCGGCTATCAGTTAACGTAGCTTTCCAAGCGGGCCTGAATGTGAGTTCTGTGGGACGCTGCCCGTGGGGATGTGGCAGTCCTGGCAACCCTGCTCGGGTCCCCTCACCCTGGCCTCGGGGCACCACCAAAGCAATTAGCACCCTGACGGAGGGCGATGGTGTGGGTGGGAGCTGCAGGCAGGGTGTGCAAGCAGAGGAGGGACAAATCTTTCATTTTTTCCACTGCAGTCACTGATGTGAAGCCAAACTTTGCCTGGCTCTGGCACCTTCCCAGTTTGTCCCAGCAGTTGGCATCGCTGGTTGGGGGGGGCTGAGCCCCGCTGTCACACTGGGCACTTGCGGTGGCTGTCAGGGAGTGTATCACCTTGTCACACCACCCCATGGTTTTATCCTTGCGTGAAAACTTCTTTCCTTGACCATCAAGAGGAGGGTGCAGTTGTAAAAGCCCATTGCCAGGTGCCTCCTGGTTGCCCTGCCTGAGCATACCCATGGAAGCAAACTCTTTGAGCAAGTAGTAAGAGATTATTATTTTTTTTTAATAGTCTGATTTGCTGCTTGCAAGTGTTCAGAAGCGTAATCTGACTTGATGCTTTAATTAAGGAACAAAACCACACCCTGTGAACAGACCTGAGCCAAATCAGCTCCTACTGGAAAACAATCGGAAGGAACCGCTTGAAAAACTTCTGCCGTGGAGTTCTTCACGCTCGTTATTTTGCGAACACTTTGGAATAGACAATACCTTAAAGAAAAGGGAAAAAAAGTAAACCGCGTTTACCTTCTGGATGGATACCTGATAGATAGCTTTTCGTTTTTTTGAATAATCTGTTGAAGTCACTCTCAGCTGGTGGTATTAATGTTGTAAACAGCTGCTGGGTGCATCTATTAAAGAATACCTGTGAACAATACAATTTTTGAGCAGTTTTTAAAGCGTCCCTTTCAAAGCTGTCCTATAGATTCACGCTATTGCCGGCCAAGCATTTGTAATCTGGAGGCAGGGGGGGAAACAACAGCTGGATCGTGACCATCCCATAAGGGTTGTATTTGGCTAGATGTAAGGACAGTGACAACAGAGCACGTGGTGATTGTGGGGCCTCTATTTTTAGGCAGCAATGCTGTAATTTGTGTGGAGCATGACATAAATGCTGATTTTAAGTTACCAAATGAAGAGTTTGAAGGCAGCAATCACAGAGCGGTGAGCTGCCGTGTGGTCATATAGGGGAAAAAAAATAACTCTCAGGGTTTGATCCGAGCGTGTTTGCTGGAGACCAGTAACGATTACAAGTCTCTTGCGCGGGTGGATAAGCCGCTCTCTTTGAGCAAAGGCTCGTCTGAGGTTGCCTGGGTGGCAATGCCAGCCTGAACCTGGCCAGCATCTGATGACGGGTAGCAACAAACCCCTGGGCTCTGCCGTGTCCCGGGATGTTCCTCTGAGAGCTGCCAGGGAAGTTGGCGAGCTGGGACCTGGAAGTGCTGGGTTTTCTCCTCCATTCCTCTCGGGTCCGGAAAACTGAGGAGATGAGGGTGTTTTCCATGTATAGGCAGAAATGCAAGAACAACTGCTTATTTTGTGGTGCTTCTGCTCATCTTTTTCCAGTTACTGTGGGAACTGGGAATCTCAGAGATGCCTGGAGATTAGTCAGGTCCAGATTCCTTCTAATTTGTGTCTCGTGGTTGCTTAAACTTTTCTTATGGTAGGAACGTTAGAGAGATTATGTTCTTCTTGTGCGTGCCTGTATCTGATCAGCTGTGAACTCGCTGCAAAGCCTCCCCTCAGAGAACGAACGTGTCCGATGCCTTTCTTTTACCTAGCTGTCTGTTTCCATGACATTTATAGGAGTTTAATTATCTTGAGCCTTTTTCCTCTGTCAAAAGTGATTGAAATCAGCTATCGGATTCAAGAGTTATTGAGGTAGACGGACACACCTGTGGCGGCACAAAGAGATCACACATGGCTTGCTTTCAGGGGAAACCAGCCAAAAAAATGCATGGCTGTCCTAATGAATTCATTAGAGGAGAATGCTTCCTCATGTGTTAGTTTAAACCTTCAAATTAAATAACTCTCAGTGCGGATTCTGGTATACACAAGAGATGAATGTTTAGTTGCTAGCAGTGTAATTACAGAGCTGGCCAGAAGGTTGGGTGGTTTCTTTGGTGAAGGTGTTTCCCTCTAGTACATACCACGGCTCTACTCCATATTTCCTCTAGGTAGGGTCCTTGTAGGGTGAGACCCAGTTCTGCTCTTGCTCCCTGTGCTGGCAAAAATGCCCGACCTGGTTCTGCCTCACGGGGTGGAGGCCACCTTTAAGATCCCACACAAGAAGCATGCGCAGATCAGGTCTGCTAAGGACCTACACCAGGTCTGACCTTAACATCTCACACGTTCCCTAGGAGATGCTGCGAGCGTGCCAAGGCCTCCTGCCAAGCTGGCCCTGCATGTGGAGCCTAAACCTGCTTTTCTCTCATTCCAGCTCTTCTCAGAATCAGGTTTCCTATTTTTCAGTCAAAACTGGAGAGGGGGAAAAGAGAGTCAGACTATTTACCATGTTCATAGGAGTTTTGGAGCAGCCAAAGAAAACTGAGTCACTTTGGAAGGGTTCTGTGCTGTCAGGTTTTTTACCTTTTTTTTTTTCACTCTTCCCCTGAAATAGAAGGAACACCTTTGCCCAGCCAGCAACTCGAAAATAAGCCAGCAAAGGAGTTATTTCTTCCAGTCAAGCCTGGTTAGTACCATGGTCTAGATAGATCACATTGCAAGGTTTCCATCCCATAGCTGTGAGAACCTCTGGGGCCTTCAGTGACTCAGTCCCAGAGAGCCAAAGGACTCCAGCTCCTCTTCCATTTTCTGTTCGTGGGGAAGGTGTTGCTGCAGGAAATCTGTAAATGACTTCTCAGAGAGGAGTGTCAGCCAAGGATGGTCCCCAGCTGGCCGGGAGAGCCACAGCAGGCTGCTTGTTGTAGATGGATGCGGTTCTTCGTCCTCCAGCCCTAAGGTCCCCCTGGAGCTGGTGTTCACCGGCTGAGGGTGTGAGCTTCTTGCCCTGCTGCGGCTGAAATCGGAGCGCTGGTGGGTACCAGGAGCAGGTTGTGGCTTGGCTTTGCATCTGCTGCAGGTGATGGAAGTCCCCAAAGATTGTCGGGGCTTGGCGTGGGTGGCTGGTGGAGGCGGGTAAGTGGCACATGCTCAGCTGGCTTCAAGCTGGCCTGGGTCAGCCCTTCAGAGGAAGGGTCCAAGGCTGGCGGAGAGCACTGGTGTCCTCCAAAGGACTGGGTGGGACAGCGAGCCTGTCCTCGGCTGCAGGTTGCTGCTTGGTAAGCTCTGGCATGGGCTCTCGAGGCTGCGCTGGCCGGGCCAGGTCCGTCCCCGCTGACGTGGCGTGTGGTCGGTGCTCCAGTGGGAAACGCGTGCTGGGCTCCAGAGGTGATGCCCAGGTGCTCTGTAACCATCCCGGCTCTTGCAGGAAGAGGCCGGGGATAAGGATTAAGCCCTGGCTTCAGGAAAGCCGCTGGGGACACGTCCGGTTCTAGCAGGGTGCCTGCCCCCCGCCAGAAGTGGAAACTAAGTCATTAGGAAGTCAGTATTTCCAAAGTACCCATATCTGGATGCTTCCCTCTGTCAGTGGAGGAGCTCCTTTAAGGTAGCAGTGCTTAACATCGGCATCTCTAGATGTCACACTTAAAAATATACATGCTTAGGTACGCAGCAGGGGTGCGCAAAACGCGTGTGCAAGCGCTGCTCTGCGAAGCGGAGCTCAGAGGAGCGTGCAGGCGGTGCATAGAGGGCTGGGGGGGAAGGTGTCCCGGTCACCGGTGACCCCACCTGAGGTGGAAATACTCTGGAAAAGTATCGTGTTCCTGGGTAACAATTCAAGACTGTATGCTAACATGTCTGTACAGAGTGGTAGTTTTAGAGCATGCAACCTTAAATCTGGTATTTCTGAAATTTTGTAACCCTTGTAGCTTTAATTTTTTATTTTGAATTGTGTGTGTGTGCGCGTGCACAGGCAGGTTGTTTTTAAAAGAAAAATGGCAAAAATCGGCTTCAGCTGTGTGGTCTCCCGTTGGCATCTATTGAGTTGATCAGGAAACGCAGGAGGCGCAGGTATGGGCGCCTGCGTGTATGCGTATGGACATACGTGACACATCTATCACAGATCACCTAACGCGCAGCTGCTACTCTAGAGGGAAAATATTTACTTCAATGTGATGAAATTCGAACTAGAAGTCATGCAGTTTAATAAAAACGTGTGGTTTGGATTCCTTGTTCTTCACATATGTTTCTAATCTGCTGGGGGGGGACGGGGGGGGCGGTCAGACCATCTGCCCAGAACACACAATTTAAACAAAAAAAAGTTTAAAAATGCTCATTTTGCAAATATAAAAACTGACTTTACAATAAGAAAATGAAATCTGAGAGTAATGTCCTCTGGTTATTGGGGTGGAGAGAGATGGGACTGTCAGGGGTTTTCTTCTTTTTTTTTGCCTTTAAAAGCCTGAACCGACTGCTATTTTTTTGCCTCTCTTTGCAAAATAGCTGCAGAAACCTCTCATATTATTTTTGCCTGCGTTACCCCAGTGCTTGGCCGGGCTGTAGAGAAGGAGGGAACATAAAGCAGCCTTTTGTCCCACCGTCTCCGCAGCCCCTCTCCCTGGCCGTCCGGCCTTCCAGGCTGGGGCTGCGGAGCGGGGGAAGCCGTTCGATCCCCGTCCGCTTTCCATGTCCATAACTCATCGTTTCACACCCAAAAATCCTAGCAGAGATAGATTGCGGTTTGTTTGACAGACATAAATATACAAAACTAGCCAGCGGAGCCGAGCGTCTGAGCATGACGGTTGTTGATTTAAGGATATCTGTCTTTTTGGGTTTTTTTAGCAGGTATTTGTGTTTGCTTTATTTTTTAAGGCGTCTTGGCTGCCTTTTCCTTTCCTGCAGTCCCTACCTCTTGGCTCCTGCTTTGCCCTGGGTGTATCTTCCCGTCCCATCGAAAGGGTTACGGTGTTTGTGCTCGCTCAAAAGAGGAGGAATGCAGAAAAAACCAACGGCGGAGCCCTGGCCCCGTGGATGGCAGCGGTTTTTGAGGGACCTGGGTTAGCAGGGGAGCAGAGGGAGCTTGAAGTGGAAGTGGGGGGGGGAATCAAAGCTTGCAAATATTCTCTTCCGAAGGGCTGCGGTGCGTGTCGGCGATTCCACCACGTTTGCAGCGGCTGATGTAAAGCCACCAGCCCGGAGCTGTAAGGCGTGAGGATAAACAGAAGCCGAGGAGTCATTTCTCCTCTGGGTGGATCCTGCTCCCTTGTGCAATTAGCTGCAACCGTATTAAAAGTACTCGTCCGCTTTGCGGTGCAGCCCGTGGAGCACGCAGCCCATGTCTGGTAGTTTGCAGGACCAGACATGAGTCAAGGGAAAGCTGGCCGCGTCCCCCGGTACGTGCGTGGGACGGACGCTGTCTCCTGCTCTGCCCTGCCTGACCCGGGATGCTCCTGCGGGAGCCTCTCCGCCGCCGTTGTGAGGACAAGGGATCTAACCCCAGGCCAGTTTCTGCTGCGTTGGCCACGTCTACCTTCAGATATTTTTTTTTTTTTTTCCTGGTGTTTTCTTTTTTTCTTTTTTTTCCTGGCTTAAATTTTCCCATTTTTTGGAGGAAATCCCTCTTGCTCCCAGCAGACGTGTCGAGCCCCACGGGTGACCCGGCCGGAGGAGGGCTGTGTGGGGCAGACCCGCCGAGGGATGCTGGGCTCTCCCTGCTGTGCCTTCTCCAGCTCTGAAAGAAAAACCCCGGAGGAACGCATTGCTACTGTAGCCTTGCAGTAAATACTTTATAGATTTGATGCTTTCTGTGCTTCTGCCAGCGCCACCTGTTTTCCAAGCTGCCTCTTTCTTAAGGATTGTTTTTCTCTCCGCCCTGTGTCCCCTAAGTTCCGGGATCTTAATTAAATGACAGGTTG
Source organism: Larus michahellis (assembly GCF_964199755.1). Classification (NCBI taxonomy): domain Eukaryota; kingdom Metazoa; phylum Chordata; class Aves; order Charadriiformes; family Laridae; genus Larus; species Larus michahellis. Next base: position 12,058,392 of record NC_133910.1, on the reverse strand, counting down.
CTAATTTGCCTTAGCTGGGTAGTTCCACCCATTTGGTAAATTTTCAAACAAAAACTGTCCTCCGAGGTCTAGGCATTGGCTTTTAGCTCGGAAAGACACGTCGCCCACTGGAAGCAACGCTCATTTATGGCTTACGGTGGGAGCCGCAGGGTAACAAATGGTGCACGTAACGCTGCATCTGAGCACCGCAGCCCCCGTCAGTCACCCAAGGTCAAGGTTGAATAAGGTGAAGTACAATTGCCACAAAGCATAAAGCAGCCCCAGAGCTTTTGGGGATCTTTAAACTGGTGAATAGATGTCCCTTCTGAAAGGATGGAGGTTTCAATTAGGCAAAGTGCCTGGGGATGGATGGGTGTTGGCAGTGAAGGGATTGGGGAGCTGGTGCAGGGAGGATGGGACCGGGTGGTCTGGGTGGTGGGTCTGGAGCTCGGCTTGGGCTCTTGCCCCATCGTTAAAGAGCCGTTTGAGCTTGGTCAGGCTTTTTCATCTTGTCCCTTTTCAGTTCTCTTCAGGACGTTGCCAGTCCCTACACAAGGAGCTCTTTGGGCAGGACGTGATGGTTAAGTGGACCCAGGGTAGCAGAGGGCTGAGGAGAGGGCGACTGTAGAGATGTTACGTGGGACCAGAGAGAGCAAAGGGGCTCTGGGCTGCCAGGATTTGGTGAGGATTCCAGGGAAAGTGGCAGGAAGATGTCAGCAATGATTAATGGGTTTGACAAACTCAGCCATTTAGAAAGGCAAGAAAATCTTTCGCCCGTCGAGGATAGGAAGCCGGAATGGTGGATGGGTCTGTGCGTTGCCTGTAAAGCGCTGTGGCGTAAATAACCCATACTGCTGATGAATAGCGTGAATATTGTCTTTGGGAATTAGCTCTGTGTTGTCATTTAAACAAAAAAAGACTTTAGCATAAGCTCTGGCTTCGCGTTTGCTCCAGCAAGCGCAGAGGGTGCTCGGTGGGAGCATTTACACAAGGGTAGGGCATTATTTACGTCGTGTGGTTATCGGGGCTGGGGGGGAAGTAGCTGCCTGGAAATGAACCTCCTGTTAGTGTCTCCTCCTCTGCTAATGACTTGAGTCCTTGACTGGTATTTGGGTATTGGCAGAGCGACAGCTGCTTCAGGAGAGCTTTCCAGAATTAGCAAAGCCATCTGGCTTTTGTTCTCCTCTTAGAGAAGCGCTTGTCCGTCCCTTCCAGTAAGGAGTCCTTGCTAAACTGCTCATGATTTGTGTTGCCGTATTACGTCGACAGACCTACAGCGTGCTGTGGGCTCTGCAAACCGGTGTGAAATACAGCCCCTTGCTCTGGAAAGCCTCTTTTGTAAGAAACGGCCACGGGGCCCCGAGGATCCAGCAGTTGGAGGTGGAGGAAGCACGACGTGGCGTTGCCCGACCGTGTTTCCATCCATCGGAGCAGGGCTGGGCGTCGAGGACATCTCGGAGCGGAGGGTAGCAGGGTTTGGGGATGGGGAAGAGGAATAGAGGTGGGGACCGCGCTGCCCTGCCCCGCTCCTTCAAAGGCAGCGGCCAGGGCTAAGGGCGAGTTAATGGGTCCTCGCGTGATAGGAAATTGGGTTCCTCCCCGGGATTATAAAAGATAAAGGTTGCAAATTACTGGGGAGGTTAATTACCTTTGAGCCAAAGGGCTTATTTTCTTCTTGTTGCTGTGGTCAGGGAAAGAGGCGTGTGGGTTGTCCCAGTAATTACTGCACTTTGTGTTCTGCGAGTTTAATATCAGACAAGCTAACGGCTTGGCTTTGGGCTGGGGGTGCAGGACTGGGCCGGGGTGTCGTGAGAGCGGGGGTTTTTAGGGTTCCTCCTCTCCCAGATGGAGATGCAGTGAGAGAGAGAAACTACTATCAGCTTTTAACAGAGTTTTTTCCTTGAAGCCATATTTGGTTCTAGTGAAATTTCGCTCCCTTTTCTGCGTAATTAAACCTGTGTTTTCTAAAGAGAGCGCAGAAGAGGCTCCTGTGGGAGTGCCAAAAGCCAGAGGGAGCCATTCTTGTGGTAACTGGAGCCCGAGAGGGGAAATAGCGGAGGTCTTGCAGCAAAGCTGCCCGGTCTGTTCCCCCAGCCCCTGTGCGCGGGATGGGGAAGCAAACATCCGCGTTGGATTTATCCAAACCACCAAGTATTTGTAGCTGACTCACGACTGCATGCGAGTCAAGCTTTTTTTTTGGTTTTTTTTTTTTTTTTGGGGGCCAGACCTTCAGCTATTGCCTTCCCATTTTGTAGTGCAAAATTTTTGGAAGCCTAAAGGGATGCCCTTTAGGTACCAGTTGCTCCATCTGGTGAGCTCGCTCCTGTCCGTGGCTGGCCAGCGAGAGGGGCTCAGGACAAAGGGACACAGGGGCTGGTGGGGGTGACGAGGCTTCGCCTGACCCCTTGGCTGGGCTTTTGCTTCTCTTCTGGAGCAGCTGTGATTAAACGAGGGACTCTGGGATGGCGCCAGTACAACAAAGGATGCTCTGAGCGGTTGTTGCACCTCTGACTTGGGGTCTCGCTGCACTGGCAGAGCCGGGGGCACGGTGAGCTCTGGGTCAGCCCTTGCTTCCCTTCTTCCCCGACTGCTCCCATACCGCTCTCACTCCAACCTCTGCACACAAGGAGCTGCTCAGAGCCCTGGAGCAGGGCAGCCGCCGTGTCCTGAGCAGAGAGCCTCCGTCCATGGGCAAGTGCCGATGACAGGTTTTATCAAGTGGAACATCTCAGGGCTGGCAGGCTGTCTCCCAGACAGGGATTAGGTTTTTTGGAAGCTTTCTGATGGCTGGGATCTCTGAGCTTCCACTTCATCATCGAGCCACATTGAACCTCTGCCGCTCTTAAGCCACCCAACTGGGTTTGCATTTCTGGAACCGGTGAGTTCAACAACATCCAAATTGCTTCCAATCATTTTTAAATATTACTTGTTTTGCGTGTTACAATTGTACATCCTGGGCCTGCGGTTATCCGATTTAAATGTAGGAGCTTAAAAAAAGCACACCAAGTGGTATTTATTCTTATGGGTGTTAAGAGGCTGGAAGACTTCTGGGGTAATGCACTAAAACAACAGCCCAGTTAATTATCGGTGCGTTGCAGTGAGAGCCCTGAAGAATCCCAGTATTTATGGAGCTGCTGCCAATGCCAGATGAAGTCACTCCGATGATCCTCGCCAGCTGTTTGTTTTGTTGAACCACAGCGATTTCTCCAAGTTACTGGAGTTGATGTCATTGGAAGCGATGTGACATTTTTTTGCACACATATAGAATAAGTGTTAGAAAATGCTCCAGAAGAGCTTTTCCAGTCTTGTCTGGGAGCTGGCTGGGGAGTTGAATTAAACTGGCTTGATGGAACTTAATCCATAAAGCAAATGAGTCATCAGGCATAAATGGCTTTACCATAAATGTCAGGCAGATTCTTACTGGTCATGACAGTCAGCACTTACATCTGTTCGGAGCAAATAAAAGCCGCGCAGTTCACAATCGTCTTCATAAATGTGCTGTCCTGCCTCTTCCTCTTCACGGGAAGCTCTGGGAATAAAGGTCAAAATGTGATTTATTTCCTTTTTTAAAAACTAGCTCTTCTGATGGATGAAATATTGGGTATTTTCAGACAAAAATGGGCCTTCTTTATCCCTCCGCTTCAAATTTTTGTCAGACCGGGAAAGCGTGACTGTGCCTTGCCTCTGCATACTAGGAACATCCCAGTTTTACCGGAGCGCTCTCTGGAGCCCTGTGTGCCCAGATGTGCCCAACTCGTCCACGTGTCAGAAGAGGCCTTTACCCCACCGTCCGCGTGGGTGACGGGCTGGAGGACACTGAGCTGCAGACTTCTCCTTCGAAGCGATACCAGCGCGTTAATGACTTGCTCCCTGACTTAGATACCTCTTTATTTGAAAATAAGTCTTAAAAACCTAAATGACCCGGCTGGTAAAGTCTTTAAACCACTCTCTTAGTGTAATCGTTAGTTGTCTCTCTTGCAAAGGCTTCATGGAAAATCCGTCGTTGGTGCGTGTGTGGGGAGGGGGGGTGGAAATTAATGGTATCTTCGTTATCGCTGCTCTTGCTGAAAAAAGCAGATGGTGCCATAGGAAGGGAGAGGGGCTCGAGTGTTTTGTGTAACCATAACGGAGAAACAAATAGACACTTGAGCGAGGAAAGGGAGCAGAGCTGGCTGCTGCCTTTGTCAGCCCGCGCCGGGGCTGGGGGCAGCTATCTCTTGGTGAAATTTATTAGCGGCAACACACTTGAGAAGACACAAAAGGCTTGTGAACCTCCCAGCACGGCTTGCTCTATTTAAAGTCGGCTTTTTAAATCAAAGAAAATGGGGCTCTTGACAGCAGAGCTTTGTGCATCTTTTGTGAAGTTCAGATAGTGGGGCTTTTTATTACCGGCTAAATTAGCCCATTTTATTGTTTTGCGCTGAGGGATGAGGTCAGTTGACTGGGAATCTTGCTAACAAGGTTTTACTCCTGTCTGCTTTTTACAAGTGTTAACACGGGGTATCCACCAGCGCCGTGCACTTGCTGTTAATGAAACAAAGATGAATGGTCTAGCAACCCCATGAGCTCTCCTTCTTCCCCCACCGCTGAGCTCAGCCCGTGTCCATGTACTTGAGCTCAGATGCTCCCTGGGGCTCTCCTTCCTCCAACATTGGGTGTGTTGGTTTTCCTTCTGGTGTTGCATGCTTGCACGCTGCTGCTGGAACAAGAAGAAAAGGATGAACTTTGCTGGGCAGGGTGATTGATTGGGTTTGAAAAGGAAATGGGAAAATAGTAGGCGCGTTGAATGATGCTCACGAAGCGTGGTGAGCTCTGAAGGAGCTGTCTGATGCGGCTCATGCTTTTTCCTGGCACCCTTCGCGTACCAAATTTATTCAGTTACGCACTGATTTTCTCAGGTTCTCGACCCAGAACTGGCAGGAAACTCCCCTTCTTCCCCATCCCTGGAGGTGTTCAAGGCCAGGTTGGATGGGGCTTTGAGCAACCTGGTCTAGTGAGAGGTGTCCCTGCCCAGGGCAGAGGGGTGGAACTAGAAGATCTTTAAAGTCCCTTCCAACCCAAACCCTTCTGTGGTTCTTCATCTTTCCCTGGTCAGTCAGCGGCGACCGCTGGGCCAACGCTGTCCTTTGGTGTGTTGAGTGAGGTTGAGGTTTCTGCTGTGGCCACAAGACTTGAGCCTGTGGCTCCTGGGACTGCAGGTGATGTCCTTCCACGTACTCAAAGGAGCTGCCAGTGCCTTGAGGCATCAGACCCAGAGGATGCTGGGCTCCTGTTGTGCTGCAGGGACGCAGGGTGGGATGGAGCCAGGATTTCTCCCCCTGCATAGCTCAGGAGCTGCCATCAGCTGAGACTGAAAGCAAAGTCAGCTTTAGCAAATTCTCTTCTGCTTAACCTTTTGCACTGTGTTTAGCCAACATGCCTGTCTTTGCTTTATCTGTTCCTCGAGGAAACACAGTTATAGTCCTGGTCACTTACAGGACACAGTCTATCAGCTCTCCTTGAGGTGTAAATCCAGCCTTATCAGGAAGAAAAAGCTTTCAGCCGTCCTTCCTTGCTTCTTGGAGTCAAGTACCAAGTCTGCTTTTGTGGCTGTTTTATTTCAGCTTATCCCAACAGCGCCGGACACTCCCCATAACCCTGTGGAAACCGGGGAGCTTTAACCCCCTAGCTGAGAGAAGGGCAGGAATGGCTTTACTCAGCTGTCAGGGGTGGCTGAGGTCCTGTGTGCAGAAATAGCAGCTGGAGGGATCTTCACATCATCAACTTTAAGCAAATCGCCTTGTCCAGGTTGGGCATCCTCCACTGGAGGGAGCTCCAAAGGGGCAGCCTGTTTTGTTGCTCTGAGCTGCCTTTGGAGACAGGGTTGATGTTTTATGGTGTGAGTGACCCCATAACACCCCCCAGCTCCTTCAGGTCCCTGCTCAGGGCCGGTCGATGTCCTCTAGGTCACGCCATGGTTGAGTTCCCCATGCAGGTCACGTCAGGTGGTGGCTAGCGCTGGCTCTGAAAGGGAGATGTTCTAAGAGACAAAAACTTGGCATTTTCTGTTTTCCCAATGCTGCGTCCCCACTTTTGGTGGTTCTATTGAATAAGAAAAAAACCAGGACATTAATGACAAAACTGTTCTACGGATTTATGGGAGAAAAAAAAAAAACAACGGGAAAGGGAAGGGAAGACTCTTTCTCTTTCTTAAAATAGAAAATTGAAAACCACTTTGCAGACACTTCTGTTAATTTTATAAAGGTTATTCACAGGAAACAATGACTAATAAGCTTAAACCAGCGCTCAATTTTAGAGTAACTTGCATAGCATCTGCGCGGTGCCTAGACGTTTGGGTGAGCTGCGGCAGAGATGGATGCGATAACCTGGAATTTGAGGAGGGAAACCCCAGGCAGCCGTAAGCTGCCCCTGCCGCTCAGAGCCGGGCAGGATATGGCCAGGTCCGCGCAGTCCTTGCAACCTTCTTTCCCTGTGGATCTCTGCCAAAAACGTAAACGGCGCCTTTTTTTTGGTGAAGTCGATGGTTATGTGTTGATGGGGGGCTGAGCTCCCCACGGACCCGGCGGCCCCCGTGGCTGGAGCGAGCGCAGCTTGCGTGCACGAAGGCAGATTTGGCCCATAATTTCAAAAAATATCCTTTGGTTTTCCACAGGGATGTTCGCCTGCCTGGCCAGGCTCCGTTCGGAGCTTCTGTTTCCTATTACATGCCCAAGTCATCCTCCCGGTTTTGCTGTAACGCTCCTTTTTTTTTTTCCCCTGCTGCCTTAGCCATGTTTTGCTATTATTAAATAAGATATTGCCCTCCCCCCTAATTAAAGTATCAGCTCTAATAATCCAAGTAGTAAAATCTTGTCTTATGTAACTGTCTGTGAATGAAGCGGGTTTTGGCGTTACGGTGGAGCAGTGCGGTGGTTCTTTAGGAGACTGAAGAGCGGTCTCTGCTCTGACCTTTGGGCTGTGGCTGCGTTGTGCTTCGTTCCCGATATAGCGGGCGGCTCGTTAAGCAGCCTCAGTGCCTAATGAGCTTGCTCTGCACCTGATTTTCAGTAAACCACTACAAAACCCCCTCCCTCTTTTCTCCTTTTCTGATTATCAGATGCATTTCTAATCTCTTTCTATGTCTGCCGCGCTGTTGTGGGTGGAGAATCGAGGTGAGGCAAGGTGTAGATGATGCCTTTTATGAGACCAACTGATGGGGTGGGAGAAGCAGAGAAGTTTTGAAGCCAATAAATAGCTTTTTGGACTGGGCAGGACAACTCCGGAGCCCTGCAGAGCTGCATGGGGCCAAGCAGGAAAGGCCGTTTTTTATTGTCCGCAGGATGCTACTGATTTGGGGTGCGGAGAGCCACCTTCTCCTATTTTTCCTGCCCCCGCCTTGCCCGGGGCTGTCAGCGCTGTTGGGTTGTAGGGGTGACCTCTCTGCAGATACGGTTATCTTTGTGGAAGGTGCGTTTGGGACCGGGCGTGAAGCGTGGTGGCTTCACACCTCGCGGAGCAGCCCGAGATAAGCGTCTGCTTGGCCCGGCCCTGGATGACGGAGGGCTTTCTCCTGGCTCATCTCAGGCGAGATCACCCTGCCAAGTGTTTTGCTTTTCATTTCGCGGTGGTGTTTTATACCCCTTGACTGCAGTCTGGGGCTGGTGGCTCCACGTGTCCCACCCCTCCCCCTGACGCTCTGTTTTTCCCTCCCCGCAGGGTGACATCCAGCAGCTCCTGATCGTGGCGGACCCCCGAGCAGCCCACGATTACTGCGAGCACTACAGCCCCGACTGCGACACCGCCATCCCCGATGCCCCCCAGTCCCAGGACCCCAACCAGGATGAATACGTAAGTCTCTGGCAGGGTTTGGGGATGCTTCTGGGGCAGCACCAGCATCGTGTTGAGGTTGCAAACGGCTCGGGCGTCTTCCTCCCGTTCTCCTTCCCTGCAACTCGTCTGTAAGGGCCACGACAGAGCTTGTTTTTAGGATTCACGGGTTCTGGTCTTGAGTCTTGCCCTTACCTTCCTTTTTGCGCTCCTCCCATTCCAGAGACCGAAATTAATATTTACTTGGAGCTCAAAAACTTGGCAGGAGAGACAACCCGAGCCGAGCATGAAATACTGACCTTCCCTGGCGGGTCGAATCCTGAACCAAAACAGGCACCTGTTTCTGAACTTCAATTTTTACTGTTGAGCTTGTAAAAGGACTAAGCAGTTCTTTTTCAATATTCTTTGAAATAACAGGTGTTAAAGGAGGGGGAAACATTTTTGCCCGGGTATTTGCCATTTGAATTTCATTTTTGGCAGGAATGCTGCCGGCTCATCTGTATAAGCTGCTGTGCTCGATATTTTTTTCAACAAAGAGTTAGCCTCAAGACCTTTTCTTTAAAAAAGAAAAGAAAAGAGAAGACTGATACAGGATAACTTTTTATTTCTGCTGCTCAATTAGAAATGTTCAGGTGTGGCTGATTTCCAGAAGAACATCACGTTTTTAAGGTCTCGGGTTCGGCTCGCAGCAATTAACGTGCCTGGCATCCTCAGCCGCTCCTCGGCATCCTGGCTGCTCTCTTGGCCTGATTTGCCGGTCCGCGCACTCTCTTGCTTTCAGCTGATCTCCAATCTGCCGGCTCCCGCGGAATCCCCGTGAAGCTGTACTGCCGTCAGCCCGCTCCAGTTTAGCTTTGGGATTGAATTAAAAACCCGGGTGTCAAACCCTGAGGCTCGGCCTGGCAGGGCTGTGGGGAGCAGCGCGATGCTCGCAGGCGAGGCACGGCTCTAACCGCTCCGCCAGCGCTTCTGGAGAAACAATAAATAAGTAAGATAAAATAGACCTTCGGTACGGTCAAAATACGTGGTAGCAGGAAAATAAAACTCTTCTTTTGAAGCCAGCAGTTCAACAAGGGCTGGCTTGTCTTAGGGCTGTGTTGCTCCGTGTAAGAATAACTCTTCCACGCGCCGGCGTCTGCTGCCAGTGAGAGCGATGGACCGGCGAAGAAATTTGCCGTGCCCGGCTGTAACCAAATGTTTTGTTTGCGTTTCGTTTCGAAGAATGACTGACGCCTTGTGGAAAACGCTGAAAATATCTTGTTTTCCAAGCCCTTCTGCCTGCGGGCCGCGGGTGGACGGGGAGTCGCAGGGATGCTGTTAGTGCAGTGGGACGAGTGAAAATTGCACCCCCGCTTCTCAGAGCGGCCGCGTGATTCAAACGTTTTCTTCCCCACTCTGGACACTTCAGATTTGTGACCTGGTGAGGTCTCAACAATCTGATGTTAAAACAAATTAATGTTGTTTTCTTTTTTTATTGTGTTATCCTGGGTGACTGAATTGCTGCAGGGGAGGTCTATCTTCTCTGAGAAGGGAGAACGTGCCCCAGGGTCGAGAGGTGATTGGGAACCTCCTCAAATCACAGCCGTTGCCAAAGCAGCCCACAGCCGGGCTCTTGGTGAAGGTGTCCCAGCAGCTCATGAACAGGAGGAAGGGAAAGATTTCGCTCCATGGATCTTCATCGCGGTGTGGCCCCGTTGACATGAAACGGTGTCTGAAATAGCTGGCAGGAGCGTGCTTGGGTGCTGCCAGCTTATTTTCTGCTTCTCATCTTCTCTTTGCAGTACACCGACGGGGAGGGAGAAGGTGACACCTACTACTACGAGTACCCCTACTACGAAGACGTTGATGAAGCTGTAAAGCCCGAAACACCCACCACCAAACCTGGCACTCCTGAAGTGGCTGCTGGAGAGAGACCTGAAACCAAGCAGGTACCGACGCGGGGTCCCGGCAAAGATGTGGTTGATAAATGGCACCTTTATAGAGGGGGAGGTGGAGGATGATGCACAATTTTCTCTTTGCTTCTCTGATTCTGGCATTTTTTTTCTGCAATAGGACTATCCTTCCCCCACGCCATCACCCGAGGGAGGGGACCCCGGGAAGCAGACGGAAGGGGATGCTACGGTGGATGACCCCCTCGTGGATGAGTACAATTATGAAACCATTAACGAAGAGTACTTCACGCCGCTCCCCTATGAAGATGTTAACTACAACGAAGAAGTAGACCCCCAGGGCGGACTCACTGAAAACGCCGTGGAAGCTGAACTCCCCACGAGTACCGTCATCACCTACAACGAGACCGATGTAATTTTAATGAATGTTTATTCCTTTCACTGTGTTTTTTTATTAATTCTGGTCTTTCATAGCCGAGAGCAAAGGAGATGTGATCATCCATATGGTAAATCTGTAAGTGGTTTGGGCAGCTGCTGGAAGAGAAAGTTTCTTGTAAAATAATTTAACTCCAGATATTTCAGGGGGTGGAACACAGATATTTAGAATTTGGTTAAGGATTATTCCCCTGGAAAAATCTGTTCGTGTCGACATCTGTATTTCCCTGTGCGAGGTGCTTGTCTGACAAAAAGAAAAATGAGGGTTGGTTTTAAAATCTAAGTAAAAACATTTTATTTCAAAGCTATTAATATAAATCCTTAAAATGTTGATTTGATGGAGAACATCAATATTTTTCATTTTGCCGTTCCCACTCAAATAGCATCTTTATGCTTTTCAGATTGTAATTTTTGAAAAAAATATTTCGATGCTGGGACAAACCCTTGATTTCAAACTGCTGCATTCGCCCAGAGAGAGCCCCTCCGCTTTGTGCCCAGATCTGCTCAAAGACGAGATCAGTTCGGATCCCACAGCTGACGTTTCTGTTGGAGCAATTACACTTTTAGTTACCCCCACTTTAATATGCTTTGACTGAAATATGTCGCACTTGAGACTCCTCTATCGTTAAGACTTGCCCAGTTCTTGCCTTTTATACTGGTGCTCAAAGAGATGAACGTTGGTCTCATCCTTAGATGAGCCTGAGATAAATTGTCGTGCAGCTGCAGGAAATAAGTGCGCTAGATAAGGCAAATTCTTTGTTATCCAGGAGCATCAGCAAGGAGAGTTGATAGTGGGATAACATTTCCTGGGAGGTAGGATGGGACTTGGCAGGGGTTTGCGGTTCCTCCTCAAATGGAGAAGAATTACTTAGTTATGGGAGCGTCAAAACTCAAGGCTGGCTGGGAGGCGCTGGAGGGTGGCAAAAGAGACAGAAGTTGGCCAAGATATTTGGAGTTGGAGCTGGAAGCTTGAATGAAAAGGTGTTGGGGAAAATGTCCAAGGAAAGAGCCGAGCCGCTGGAGCGAGGCGGGAGGGGAGCCAGCCGCCCCGGGGGCTGGTGGCGCGGCGGGGATCCAGTCCAGCCAACTGGGGATGAAATAATGCGGCGGAGGAGAAGGTTGAGCAGCCCAAAATGATACACAGAGAGAAACAGAAGAGGCTCCAGCGTATCGAGGAAGCGAGCGCCAACCTGAGGGAACCCATGGATGGGAAACTTTTCTGTTTCCTGACAAAGAGCCAGAAATCTTTGGCCAAGCTTGAGCTTTCTAATAGAGAGGAATTAAAGATTGGAAAGCGTGACCTGAAAAAAAATTGGAAGAGGAAATAAGAGGCTCAAGGGCCGCTTTAGTTGTTAGGAAAAGGAAATGGAAGAGGCGGAAAGTTCAGGTGGGGAAACACATGACAAAGCTTTCCTATGTGGAAGCTCAGCATCTCGCAGGGAGAGCGTGCAAACTGTCCCCCTCCAGCAGCTCCAAAAGAGACAGCGTTTGGATGGGGAAGGGCTGCGGGACACCCCCTGGGCTGGGAGGCTGCTCCAGTGAATTTTTTGGCTGATGAGCAGAGAAAAGGACACGACTTGCCTGGCTGAAGGAGCTTCCCGTGCACCGAGGCGTAGGTTAACACAGCATGACGTAGGGAAGGCTTCCAAAAAGTGTCGGCCTGAGGGACAAATACCCAGGAGGGTACGGATTTCAGGTTTACACCTCAGAGAGGGAGCTGAGGGCCCTGCCTGCTGCCACGAACTCCTGGGGAAACCCAGTCCTTTAATCCATCCGCAGACCAGGCTGCTGAGGTGAGGATCGGCAGCTCCTGTGGGTAATTACCTGTTATTAGAAACAGGGTTGCAGCGGGAGATAGACTGCTAAAGTGGTTGGAGATGTTTATTTGCTCTTAAAAAAGAAATAATAAAAAACTCTCATAAGGTTTTTGGCTAGTTTAGGGGGAAAAAAAATAGTGCTCGTGGTCACGAGGAAGTTCATAATTTCACTAGTCCCGGGTTCCTGCCGGCAGCCGGGGAAGGCAGCGGGAGCCCCTGAGGTGTCGCACAGGGCTGCAAGCATGCGGTGGGGCAGAGGTGGGCTGGGACACGGGTGTCCCCGCGCTGCCGGCGGTGCCAGCCCTGGCACTGCTCGCTCCAGGTCCTGGCATCAAACGGGATAACGTCCGTCTGGTGCAGGAGGGTCATTTTTGGCCTCCCGTCACCAACCTGTTGCAAGAGTGGGATGTGTCCGTCAGTGTTGAAGTTCACCTGTCTATATTTTGGGAAGACTTTTAATTCCTGCAATGGGAATTGAAGGGGGATTTAGTTTTAAGCAAGTGAAACTTCGTGGAGCCTGGGTGCCAGGTTCGGGAGGCAGGCGTAGTCACGGAACTCTCCTGGGCTTGGGTTTCATTATGGCTAATAACTCCGTGATAAATGCCAGGGAAGCAATTCCGAGATTTAGTAGGCAGCAATACTCCCATGAACAAGAGGAGCTGGGGACAGATATATTTTGTTCATTGCCTGCTATTCATCAGGCAGTTTGCTTTCCTTGTCCAGATGCATATACCAGGGCTGCATATCTGCATTGCTTCTCCGAAGGGAAGACTAAAAGGTGATTTAAATGAAGCTGTTATCAGCAAAGGAGAGTCACGGTATTGCGCACGCTGAGTTTTGGACCTCTTCTTTTTCTTTGGGGACCGTTTTCTGATTCAGGTTGTCTAACAGCATTGTTAAAGGAGATTATTTTCAGGCTTTTGTTTTGGTTTGTTCTCCAAAGCACCCACAAATCTCAGCACGGAGAACTTTCCTCTTTCTCTGCCCAGTTATTCAAAATATCATGTCGTTCCATGCAAATTAACTTCGGGACCTTAAATCAAAATATCAAACCAGACATTTTTGACGTTCATTTTCAAGACATGCAATTTGAAAAAAAAAAGGTTGCTGCGTTATCCCCAAAAGCTTTACAGCAAGATAAACAGGTTTCAAGGTTTCAAAGTGCAAAGCAAGATAAAAGATTTCAAACAGGATAAAAGACGTGTGTGACAGCACTAGATCCATTTGAATGGTACAGAAGAAAAATAATGCTAATCTTTCCAAGCTTTCTAATTAATTGCCAAACTATGATTTCTGCAAAGACCAGTTGGTATTTGCAGAGGTACAAGAAGATGGGGTGGCAGAGCGATGGCTGCCTTAGCATTTACTTTGAAACCTCTTGAATGTAGATAGAGATGCTCGTGCTTCTGGGCTGTGAGCAGTCTTGGCACAGAAACGAGGTCTGGAAGTGATGGTGGCATTTAAATGATTTTGAATTCATAGTAGTGAGGAGATAATTTCTCTGGGAAATAATTCAATTTATGGACTGTTTTGGTCATTACCTGAATGGGAAAGAAACAAAAAAAATATATCATCAGCACATGTTCTTCTTTTCCGTGCTGCTCAGAGTAAAGGATGCCAAGAGACGGTTGCCTGCCAAGCTGCAGAAAGCACAGGGGTATGGAGGGAAGCAAGGAAATTCTGATACTTGTCTAGATGTCCGTGCTCGTGGTCCGTGACATCGGTTGCTGTAAGGATTCAGAAAGGATTCAGGGATTAATGCATCAGATTTGTAAAAACTTCTGCTTTTGGGACAAGTACAATCGCAATTTGGATCCCAGACTAAACAAATGGGAGGCTTTTGTAGAAGCGAACTTGGATTTTTCCACATTTCCTCCTGTAATCCAACACTCATCCTGACACAGCGCGGTTTCGATGTGCATTTTGAATATGCGACTGGATGTGTGAATTTTCACGCTTAATAATCCAGCGTCTGCAACGTTGAGGCTGTGAGAGATGAGTCGGGCTTGGAGTTTGAAACTTCCATTCCCTTTTTCCTCTTTCCTTAGGCCTTTAGAGTGTGCGGGATCCTCCTGACAGGAGCTGCTGCTTTGTGCCGTGCTTTCTTTTCCTTGCTCAACCTTTTACACTCACAGTATTATTTTAGGGATCAGCAGAGAAATCCCAGGCAAAGCCAGGGTGTACCTAAAGTGTACATCTTTGACATAAAGATCCTCCCATCCTTCTTGCTTGGAGAACACCCTTGGAGGTCAATGGAGACCTTAAAATTCCCAAATTTAACGAGTCTTTCCCTTAGATTTCCAGTATTTGCAGCCTGACATGTTGCTGCTCTTTTCCTTCTAGGCTGCTCAAGGAGGAGACGACCTGGATAAAGACTTCACTGAGGAAACAATAAAAGAATACGATGGGAATTATTATGATAATTATTACGACCGAACCGTCTCTCCCGATATTGGCCCCGGCATGCCCGCTAACCAGGACACCATCTACGAAGGGGTAAGAGAGTTAATTTTCCATCGAGGGTAAGCCCTAGTTCAAAATGTTTGTCTTCCCATAATTTATAGCATAGAGATTAGGAACGCAAAGAGCAGAGAGAGCATCTCGCTTGGATTCACCCACAAAACGCAATCCGTGTGTTTTGCACAAGGCGAGGAGGAGATGCCCCGTTTCTTTTCTCCGCGAACATCAGCAGCCCTTGGGTTGCAGAAGTTGTCCCGGGACCTCCAGTTCCTGCGCGGGGTGGGGATGCCAATGCAGGCAATGTCATAGAACCATAGAATGGTTTGGGTTGGGAGGCACCTTAAACATCATCCAGTTCCACCCCCCTGGCATAGGCAGGGACACCTCCCACTCAACCAGGTTGCTCAAAGTCCCATCCAGCCTGGCCTTGGACACCTCCAGGGATGGAAGACCTTTTTGACTGTCTGCCTTTGCGTTTCCCTTGTGTGCTGCAGATCGGTGGCCCACGGGGCGAAAAAGGACAGAAGGGGGAGCCTGCGATTATTGAGCCGGTAAGGAGCATCTGGGTTTTTGGTGTTCTTTTTTTTTCCCCAAGGAAAAAGCTACAAGGGATACGTTCGGTATGGTTTGGTGCTCTCAGTGGGACAGCTGGGAGGAAAATTTCCCATGGAAGAATTATTTGGTTCATTTAAAAACTTTAAACATAAAATACTGTAATTATTAATTTTTTTTTAAACTTCAAGAAGCGACCTAGATTATGAAGGAAGTGCAAAATTTCCCATGAAATCTCTCATTTACCAAAATAAAACCTGGGCCGTTCAGAACTGAAGCGTTAAGGCAGAGGGTTAAGACGTCTCAGCTCCCGGGTCCCTGGCTGGGCAGTGAACACGCTCCCGCCCGCGGCCGGGGGCCAGCCCATATCCTGACCTGACCTTGCAGCTTGGGGCTGGCTTTAATTGTGCAACTAATGGGTTCATCCCGTTGGAAATTAAAGGGTTCTCCCTGCACACAGCTGGGGGAGAGGAGAGGTTTGCTCCTGCACCGGCTCCGGGGTCCCACCAGCTCTCCACTTTCAGAGGAACCCGGTGTCATCCCAGCAGTGCAACCCGGTGCGCTCTTTCTTTATGATTCTGCCTGTTTCTGAGGTCGTTTTTCCTTTCTAAAGAATGATTGTAAACTGCCCGTGCCCTTTGTGATCCGCAAAAAAACACGGGTGCCCAACTGAGCACCCCCGTAGGTGAGGATGGAGCTCCCTCATGGTGGGGCCTCGTGGTGTTTGCTCCGAGGTGCCCGTTGAGCAGAGCAAGGGGCTGTTGGTTGATGGCCATGTGTCTGTCCCTCGCTGCATGTCAGCATGTCGAGGTACCCCCATTTCTGCTCCTCCCCAGGGCTGGAAAAGGGGCTTCGGGTCCTTGGACCCACCTCCCCTGAGCCTGAGCCCGAGCCCCGAAGGGCCCAGCGCACGCTCGCTGCACACCAGCAACTCAATTAACCTAATTTTCCTTGGCAGAGGGCCAGCGCAGCGCCCAGCGTCGCGGCAGCACTTCCCATCGCTCGGAGGCCATTCTTTTTCTTTTAATTCTTCTTCCCTTTCCTCCTTTGCCTGGCGCTTTTGCAGATAGCGAGGTGGGGGGGGACACGGGACAGTGAGAAGCTGGGGTGCAGCAGCAGGACTTGGAAAGCCTGAACGGGTGCCTTATAAACGCATTTCCGACCTTTCCTGCCTTCTCTTCCTTTCTGGGTCTTGCTCTCATTCCCCCCCCAAAAAAGGAGGAGCGAGGGATTTGCTTATCAGAGGAGTGGGAAGGGGGGGGGGGTGCAGCCAAACCCCATGAAGAAGCCAGCAGAAGCCCAGCCTGCCCTGTCCAGAACCAATCTGAAATGCTACAAAGCGAACAAAATAGTTAAGTTTAATCATCCAGAAAGAATTTGGCCGCCTTCGCTGTTTCAAAACACTGGAGCATGTATCGCTTTTGCCAGAACGTAAACAAGACCAAATGCCGCCTTTTCCCTCTCCGTGCGGTTCCTCTTCGGCTGAGAGAAATTCAGATTTGCTGCGCTCTTCAGCTCTTTTTTAATCTTTTTTTTATTTTTTTTATTTTTTTTATTTTTTGATGGGAGCTGCAGCGGAGGGGGAATAAAAACCAAACGCAGCCGTCGGCTTCTTGCTGGATTTTTCTCTCCTTTGCGTTCAAAGCGCCCGTCCCTCAATCCTTGCTCTGTGCTGACGCTCGCTGGAGGCAGCGGGGCAGCGCAGGGCGAGGAGGGATGGAGCCGGGGATGGCTGGGACCCCCCAGCACCCCATCTCTGGGGGCACCAGGCTGCCTTCCCCTCCTCACAGCCCTCTGTCCTTCTGCGGGGGGGACACCCTGGTGCTCACCCCTGCCGTCGGGGAGGGTTTGAAGAGCCTTTGCGCAGCCCCTCTGCGTGCGGCAGCCAGCTTTTGGGCTGTTTCTGCGATTTTCAGCTTCGCTTGTGGGTAGCAGCCGGGTGTTGATCGAGTGGAAGCAACACCCTCTTTTCCTCTGGGACGGTCCCAAGTCCATGGTTTGCTTGCGACCCCCGCCAGGGCGATCGCCCTTGGTGGCTCGCTCCTGTTGACGAGCAGTCTTATAAACAGTGGAGGTTTCTTGCCGAGGAGAATCTCCAGATGTCCCTAAAGCTGGAGCTCAACATAAACCAACAGATAAATATGGGAAGATGCCAAGGATGTTTGCATCGCCAATTGGCTAATTAGCCCAGACTCTTCCCCCATGCGGAGGAGCGTCTCGAGGCTCTGCAGCCAGCCATGGGAAGCGGAGCCTCGGCGCTGGGCATGCTGGGACCATGGTGATCCTGGTACCCAGCAGCCCCAAAAATGTCCTGGGGAGACGTATGTGGGCTGGGGCAGAGCCCCAGCCCAGAGAAAATTTTTACTTTCTGGTTTGGAGCCTGTCACACCAAACCATGCGCTGTTGGTCTCAGCAGGGGTGGACCTTGGGGTGCCCATATGGAGATAGGTTTGCTGGGACCTCAGGGGTGCCCTGTGCAATGTCCTCATCGTGTGTCTGAAATGGAGCTTGGTGGATGTCAGTCTCGCAGGACACCGTCTCCATCAGCGTAGCTCACCTTGTCTTGGTAGCCTCCGACAGCAAATAGCTCATAGTTAGTGCAGGTTGGAGGAACGTCGCGTAGGGTTCACCCCTAATTCCCACCCAGAAGAGAGCAGTGTCTCCATGGCAGAAGGGAAATTGCTGTCATAATGGGCACGGGGTGAAGTCCATGACCTAGTTCTTTGCTGGTGAAGAACGACTGTACAGGCGCTTCTGTGATGACAGCGGCAGAAAATTTCCCCTAACGCATCCAAATGAAGCGGAAGCCAGATTTTAAACGAGGTGGTAATGAGTAGTGTGGACACTGGGAAAGATGGAAAATAGTGCTGGCCGTGCATTAGCGGTGCAGAAACATGCATCCCACTAATGAAGCAGGGATGGTTCACGGCAGCATGTTTTACCCTGTTTTTTGCTCCTCTGGGCTTCGAGACTGTGACTTTTGGGGCAGGAATGCCTGGATTTTCCTCTAGACATTTCAGATTCGTTCAGCTCAGCCCCGTCTGCTGTAGTGGCTGCCGTGGGGTCAGCTGAGGCTTTTGGCACCGGAGCCTGAGCCCAGGAGACCGGCCAAGGGTGACCTGAAACCAGTCCCTGCACTTGCTTCCTCCAGGCTTCTCCCGAATGAGCCGACTGCTTATCTACAGATTTTTACAGGCTGATTTCATCCCATGGGAGAAACGTCCCCGGTTGCTAGAGATGAGCTGGCAAGTGCTGTGACCACTTTGGCTGGACCTGGGTGCTGCCGGGGGCACGGTCACTGGTCCGGAGATAAAAGGGCAGGGCTCACTGTGGGGGTCTTCCCACCAGATTGTCCTGATGCCTTCTGGAAAGCATTTGCCAGGTTTATTGGGAGTTTTTTCTGCCTCTTACATACACAAGAGGGGAAAAAAAAAAAAAAGGCAACTCAATTCTACTGAGTACATGATAGACCTGATTTAAAGTTATGACAAAATATTTAGATTAAAAGGAATGGAATAACATTATTCTACCATTTTGCCCACACAGTGATTTCGTAGGTACACGGAGTAAATCACAGCATGCAGTCTGCTGGGAAAGTAATTTTAAAAAACCTTGCAATTTGATTATTAACTTTTTTTTAAAAAAAAAAAAACAAAACCAAATGCTGCTTGGATCTAGAAGCAGCTTCTTCCTGAAGAGGAGCTCTTCTCCCGCCGCAGCACCAGCAAGGCTGGCCGTGCCCCAGGGTTTGCCCTTTGCCTGGCCATGAGCTAAGGGAGGAGGGCTGTGATGAGGAGGGTGACGCTGTGCTGGGGGAGAGGGCTTGTTGTGCCATGCCCTGCGTGACTCAAATAGACAGTATTTGGCTTTTCAACGGGTGCTGCCTTTTGTGCCTGGGGCCGTGGGCACACAGGAGATGGCATCCAGTGAGAGTGGAAACCCTTCAGCTCTGGGATGCCCAGAGCTAGCAGCAAGACCCGAAATAGTTAAAAACCGAGAAAGCATTGGGCTTTCCAGCCCTGTAGTCAAAGTGACTTTGAGGATGTGTTGCTAATCACATTTTTTCCTTCTTTTTGCTTTAGGGTATGCTGGTGGAAGGCCCACCTGGTCCCGAAGGTCCAGCAGTAAGTGACGCTTTGTCTACCCTTTGCAGTGGGAGGGTGTGCGTGGCTCTGGGGCGCTGGATGCCTGGGGACGATGCTGGTTGCCCGGGGACGATGCTGGTTGCCCGGGGAGGGCTCACTCAGCACACAGCTGCTCTCGGGCTCTATTGCTTCCATATGCCACGCATGTGTACAGAGCGCTTCGGGGTCGATTTTCTGGTGCAAAAATAAACAGAAAGCTCTAACTCTTTTCCTGCTCGTTGTATAAATGTGTTACAAATAATAACACATTTTTCTTCAGTGGCTTATTTTTTTCCCCTGTCTTTTCTATGGTAGGGCCTTCCAGGACCTCCAGGACCAACTGGACCCGTGGGCTTAATGGGTGACCCTGGGGAGAGAGTGAGTACCCATGTTTTTCTCCTCTTTGGTTGAAGCCTTGGGTCGTTTTGGGTGTGCAAAGTGGGACTGCGGTGTGTCGCTGGAGCCCTAAAATACTGCTCATCCTGTAATAGAGATCTCCTCTGAGTCAGCCCCAAAAGAAGCTTATGGTAGGGTACAGGCCAGACCTTTGCATCCAGCGGCAAAGGGTTGGGGAAGAGCCGCGCTAGTCAAATGTATTAAGCGGTTTTCTCCAGGTTAAAACCAAAAGTAAGGCTGGCAAACCCTCTGCTCTCTGGTTGCACCCGTGGTACATGGCTGCTTGTTCCAGTGTGGGAACTGGGCTGTGGCACTGGGCAACCAGGGTAAGCAACCACACAAAATAGCTGTTAGCACACTAAAATGACGTTCAACCACAATTCTGCGACCTCGTTCCAGCTAGTGTTGAGTCCTGGAAGAGGGTTCGGTTTTGTTTGGGTCCAGGATGGTCCCAGGGTCACACCAGCGCCGCTGCTGCGGGTCTTTCCTTGACGCTCCTTTAGTCCCAGACTGCTCCCGGTGGGAAGGTGGCTCTTGTGCAGCACCTCGCCTTTTCTGTAGGTGGGTTATTGGTCCGTACCAGCGAGCACTAGAGACTGATTTATGTGCTTTAGCAACGCAATAACTTAGGTTTTGCGTGTTTAGTTTTGATGTTACTTTAAATCAGTTTTGTCCCTGGCAGCCACTGCTCTGTAAACTGCTGCCTGCAGAAGGCTCCAGCGTCGGGGGGTCTCATCGAAGGCAGCTGCTCCCGAACAATTTTATAGACTCTGACCCCAAATCCCATACTTTAGCACCACGCTTTGGTCAGAGTTGCATATTTATTTGTTATTGCTGAGTCCTCACCTGGGATCGAGAATGACCAGTGTTTTGGGAGCTGCTGAACTCGAGCCTCGGGTCAGTAAGTGGTGCGCAAGCACCGGTCGAGCAGCCATCTGTGTGCTTGGCAATGCCAAAAATTAAAACCCGCTCATTTCACTCTCTGAGATGAGCCTCTGAAATGACCCTCATCCCAATATACTCCTCATTTGCATGACAGTTCAAGCCTATTCCCCCTCCCCAGCAGAGGTAGCCGGGCGGTGGGTACCCGTGCCCAGCTGCCTGGGCAGAGGGGACCAGGCTGCTCCCAGCCCTGCACCCATCGGGAATTTTGCCTGACATCCAGTGGAAGATTCACCATAGCACAGACGGGTTCTGGCTTTGCACAGGGGCTGAGGTGGGATCAGCCTCGGCTGCTGGAGCAGCTCGGTTTGGGTCTGAAACCAGGGGAGTGCGCACGGTGCCCTTGAGTGACACTGGTTTGGGTGATGGAGCACCACAACCGGGGCTGTGCCGGCAGAAGAGCAGTTCCCGTCTCGGCGCAGCCCAGCGGAGTGGCATGCGATGCCCGAGCAGCGGCACAGGGGGACATGTGTACCAGCAGCAGTTGCCTCGCATGAGTAAATTCATTGATTTCAGCAGGTTTGCGTGAGCAAAACAAACGGAGCTTAGAGCTTGACACCGTTTTGGTGCCTTGGCGCATCTTGATGTTGAGTGCAGTCAAATGCGCTTTCCATATAGTTTCTAGCGGACTGGTGTGTCATCTGGGGGATGAAATGCTGCTCCCAGCAGCCCTAACGCTAGCCTCCACCTGTGGCTTGTTGTGGCCTGAGGTGTCCCGATGGTCCCGTTAGCAAAACGGCCAAAAAATACGCGTACAGGTGGGTTTCTGAAGGCAGGCTTGGTTGGAGGTCTGTTTTTCCGGAGTTTCTCCTGGGAAGCGCAGGAGGGAGGAGGAGAGCAGCAGTGACAGGAGACGTGCCCAAACACACAACATCTCGGTGGTGTCACCCAGCGAATGCGAAACACCTTTCCGAGGAGGGGAGCGCTTATCAGCAACCGCTTCCCTAACCTGGTCGCTGAGGTCCTGAGCACGTTCTTCTGGCAGATAAGGCTGCCCACAGCGAGCTCGCACGCACCGCAGCATCCTCCGCTGAGTCAGCAATTGGTTTCCAGATGGGAAACCGCATCCCGTTTGCCTCCTGGTGCCCGGGAAGGATAAGCTGGGGTGATCCAGGCTCTCTGTGTTTGCAGGGCTTCACGCTCTTCTGGCAGATCTTGGTTGAATTCTGCCCAGACAAGGCGAGAAAAGCTGATGACTGGGTTTCAAACGTGAAGGTCTGGACAGATAGGAGCGTTGGGCCGTTCTGATGTGTGTCTCAGCACAGCTAATTGCTGCGACTGCTGTTAAGGATTTGTGTTGTGGCCTTGTTTATCCCTTTTTTTTTAAAAAAAAAACCCAAAACTTTTTTCATCTTAATTGAGTAATTTAAGACCTAGAAAGAATAAGAGGGAGAATTCGCTCCATTGCAGAGGATCAGAACAAGATATTTTTCCCTAAGTCCTTCCTAGGCTGGCACTCTCTGTGGGTTAAGTGGAGACTGACCCACTGCACCTGAACTTGCAGATGTCTTTTTTTAAGGTAGTGTTTATCCCTCCCTCCTCCCCATAGCATTTAAAATCCAGCTGTGTTCCCTTTTCTGTGCTATGTACCCTGGAGCTGTTGTCCTTCCCTAGCATGGACCTTGCCGTCATTCCCCTCCCGCCCATCGAGGTGGTTCTCCGTCCCACCTCCTCATCAGCAAAAAGCAAGAGATGGGATACTGCCCCTCTGCAGTTTGGTGCTCTTCCAAATTACCATCCCATTGGGGTGGGATTGGGACTCCCCGGGGCCTGGCTGCCTTCCCTGGGGGCAGGGGCAGGAGGGGTTGGGTTCCCTGTTGTCCCACCTGCTGGAGGACAAAGCAACCAGCTGGCTCCAGACCTTTGTTATTCACCTCCCAGCCCAGTGACAAGTGTGTTGCAAAAGACAACCACTGAAAGAAATAAAACCATTGCTGGCCTGCACGGGGAAGGGTCTGCTGTGGTTTTAAGGTGGACTTGAGGAGATTACTCAGGTGTTGGGGCATTCTTGTGGCAATGACACTAAACTGGGTCTTGGTTTTTGTTGTGTTGTTTTTTGTTTGTTTTGTTTTTTTTTTAATTAAGGCTCTTTGTTGCTCTGTGGGTCTTGGCTGGAGTCCACTGGCCACCGCCCTCCCACATCCCCCCTGGAGCATTGCTGCAAAGACCCCCACCTCGTTTACACTCCTGGTGTATTTATTGTTTTTTGATGGAATAGTAATAACGTTTCTTGTGGTTGTGACATGATTGAGAACGAGAGGCCCTGACTGTGCTCCATCGATCAGTGCCTGTGAGCTCAGAAAGTCAATACGCAGCTGCAGGCTCAGCCCGTGGCTGGGAGCCAGGGCCACGGCTCAGAGATGTTGGCTTAACTCTTGAGACACCACAGACCTGGTTCCACCTGCACCACTCTGGCAGAAGGACCAAGGAAGGGCTCTGCATCCTTGGGTGTCGGACTTCATAGAGGATGGGCAAGCTGGGCAAGGTCCCAGTAGCGGCTTTCATCTTGTAGTGGTCTAGGATTAGTCAAAAGAGCTGTGTGGCTTCATCAGGCTCTTGGTGGGTCTTCATCCTGCACCGGGCCTACATGTTGCCTGGCTTTCTCTTCTTCTCCCCTTGATGTGTTGCTTCTGCTCCAAAGAATTCACTTCCCTGGCAGGATGGATGCTGACCCTGGTGAGGAGGGACTCTGTATTTCTGCTGTTTGTCCAGGCAGATGCAGACGTTTGCTGGCCAGGCTCCTCTTGAACGGCCACGCAACGCCAATCGGCAGCAGCCACACTCTCCCCGATGATGTTGCTCCACGCCCTGAAATGAAAAGCGTAATTTGCATTCTAGCACAGACGGCACATTCTGCTTTTCTGAGTGTCCGGAACAGAATGTAATACAACATATTGTGCATAGAGAAGTGATGAACTTGCAGAGCCAGGAACTGCAACTGTATTAAAATACTCCTTTTCAATTAGAGCAGCTCCTCTTTTAATTTGTTTATTATTAACCCTGCGCAGAGCTCATGAATTTACATGACACTTATATGTGTACAGTGAGGAACATTTCCTATGCCTGCATCTGATCGAAAGACTTTTTATTTGCAATCAGGCAGGTGCACTGAATAAATATACCAACAATATTCAGCTATGTTAATATCGGCCAACACTCATTTAGCTCTGTTTTATTCATCATGTCAGCTTGTTCATTTATCCCAGTTATTTTACAGCGCGCAGAAGAGCTTGCGTCACCGGCAAAGCTGCAGAGCAGCCTGTTTGTGGGAGGATTCAGAGGAGTCGCCTGGGAGGAGGGTGCTTTGGGATGACTTGGGCAGGTTTCTTCAAGCAGTGGGAAGAAGGAAACATGGCACTTGGGGGACCAGAGAGCTATTTCACGGGTACTGCGGACTGGAATGGAGCAAGTGGGGAAAATGTGCTCCTTGGAATGAGGCGAGCTGCAGCGTTAGAGCAAAATGCAGCTGGGTGCCCGACCCCGCGGCGTGTCTGGAAATCTGGGGTGTCGGGGTGCCCCGGGCTCTATCAGCATGCCTCTAGGGAAAGGCCGGTGTCAAAGCTAGAGCTATATGTTCCGAGACCATACAGTCATTGCATCCCAAAGGGTTTATTGCCCCTGAGGACGGTTTTGCATCTCAGAAGTGTAATAGGATCCCTAAAATCCTTATTGGGGTTCCGAAAGGCTGGACGTTTTCAGGGTGCCCTTTTTTCCATCAGACGGCAAGCGCTGCCTTCCCGAGAAGACCCCAAATACTGCGAGAAAGACCTTCTGTTGCGTAATTTTCTGACCAGGACTGAAAATGGCAGGAAAATGATCCTAAAGAGAGACACCTAAAGCAAATTTTGAGGCTCAACGCAGTGGGCTGCTGGGCACCAGCCTGTCTGTCACTGTCTGCTACTGGAGGAGCCCGAGCACTAACACACCGAGGTCTCCGTTTAAACATTCCCTTGAAATATTGCATTAGCGTTTGCGCTCAGCATGGCGTTTTAGAGCACTGCACCAAATGAAAGTTGAAGTCCCCATCCCTGGCTGCTATATATCAGCAAATCTCTATTTACATAACGAGAGCGACGCAGATTTACACCAACGGAGAGGCTGGCGTGCCGCATTTCTCACAGGCATTCATGAATTTAAATGTACAAAGTGCTTTATGGGTTTGATTTTCCTCCGTGCTATTGCCCCCCACTGCTCCACCCCACAAGGAAAAGACCTCCCACACCCAACCTGGAACAAAAAAAAGAGGTGTTTATGTAGAAGAACATCACATCAACATTTGTCAGGCAGAGTACACACAGAGAGATAAACAAGCTCATTCCTGAGCCATCAGCTGCAGGACGGGAGTTAAAGGAGAAGAAGAGAGGGGGAAGAAAGTTTATTATATAAAATGAATCTGGCCTAAATTATTTATTGTGCTTCTGCTCCAACAGATGGGACTGCCCTCTGCACCTCATCAGCGGAGTCAGGGACTCCGGTGTCGGCCAGACTAAGTAAACAGCATGAATGTAACATCATGAGCTCGTCCTGAAAAATGGATGGGCTGCTGTGTTAATGCGGTCTCCTGTCGGTGCTGAGGGAGCCGCTGGGTTTTTTGGGTTGGTTGTTTTTTTGTTGGTTTTTTTTTTTTTTTTTTGGCTGATAAATCAGTGGCTGCAGGGCTGTCTGCCGCTGCAGCGCCGGGAGCGGCGTTGTTATTCCAGGCCGGTTGCGGTGCAGAGCTCGGCTCCTGCTCCTCGGCGCTGCCCTGCCCTGTAATTGTGGTGCGGGTCCAGCCCGGCCGCGGCGATGCGCGGGCTGGGGCAGGGTGGAGCAGCAGCAGCTCCTCACCCCCACCCCAGCGCTGGGCTCTAATTTACTGCTTGAAACTGTGGCTTGAACATTTTGGGTTCCTTTTAAGAGAGGGAGACGACGAGGGAAATGTTAAGTTGGACATGGCGTAGAGGGAATGGAAGACGAGGGAACAGAGAGATGTGAGAGATGGAAAGAGATGTGCTGAGATCTTGCTGGAGGACGATGGGGAGAGGATAGCGCATCAAATGGTTTGGGTTGGTTGCTTGGTTTTTTTAAAACGTTCTGGTTTTTAGAGACTTTGTAACCTATTTCTCTTTCCCTCCTCCCTTTCCCACCTTCATCCACCTCCCTTTGCCTTGCGGGGTGAGCGTGTGACTTTCTGGGGCGAGATCTGGCTCTTCTGCGTCCCTGCAGCGTGTCCCTCCCTGTCTGTAATTTGTGGCAGGGTTTTATTTTCACTTTAGTTTGGTGCCTGCGTGGGCTGGAGGGCTTCAGGCAGGGTGAAGAGAGTGAGAACTAATGTTGATGTTTGCTCCTTGCCCTTCCAAGAGCTTTGGTTCTCCACAAATGGATTTATTATTAGTGTTTGCTAAATAGAGGAGTGTCCAAGTCCTCAAGCTTGAGCTGGTGGCCAGGCCGTTCTGTCTGTCTTGCCATGAGATGAGCACCAGGGCTCCTCTTGGCCTCACTGGGACGTGAGGAAGTCACTCATGCCCTCGGCTCATTAAGCTGCTGAGAAAATTGCAATTAGGCATGCACATGGAGTAGCTGGATGTCATCCTCATTTGCATGTAGGATTGCTGGATGGATGTGCAAATTTGGATTAACTTAAACTTTTTGCCAAGTGCACAGTTGGGAATACAAATAATCTGTGGGCTGCCTTAGGAAAATTGGCCATATTTGATTATTTATAGCTTCATCAATAGATCTTTTACTGCATACTCGTTTCTTTAGTACAAGTTAAAGATACTCGACTGATGTTAATCAGCGCAGCTCCATTGAGATCCTCAGAGTTTTGCTGATTTACAGCCGCTGACAGGATCACTCCATTGTAGATGGAAGTAGCCTCATAGGAGTCTCAAAAAAAAAAAAAAAAAAGACAGAAGAGAGAAAAATGGAATGACCCAGATGACTGAACATGTACGGAAATGTATTTATCTTTCCACATTTCTATCTCACTGACCTGAGTTATGAATTTTCATATCCTTTTTTTAATAGGTTTTAACAGCCCCAACTAAACGTTGATTCCATTAACTTGGAACATTGCAGAGACTTTTATTGCTCGCTTGAAAATTGCACATGGCAGACCCTGGAAATATGGGAGCCAGGACGTAAGAAGAGGGAATTTAGGAAAAATCATGTGCGCTTACAGATGTGCTTCCACAAAATTTGCCATAGTGTTGGGACGCCTCCGTGCTCCATGCCTGTCTGTCAAGATAGGGGGCCTTTTATATTGTGACATATGCCTTTGCAGTCATGACTGCTTATGTATGGACCTGATTAAAATGACACTATAGAAGTTTATTTTTATTTCTTCTTCTTCTTGTAGGGACCACCTGGTCGCCCAGGTCTTCCAGGAGCAGATGGTTTACCGGGACCACCGGGGACAATGCTTATGTTGCCTGTAAGTACAAGCGTAACTAAAAAAGCATTTAAATGAGTGGGGCTTCTTGGCTTTGCCCCTGCTTAGTGCCTGTTCTTGCAGAAGTCTCCCATCTCTTTTACACTGAGGACACATTTTTCTTGGTGTAAGAGATGGATCTGGATGGTTCCCCTTGTAACTTCACTTTTTGCAAAGTACTGTAACTTCTTCACTAGTCAAAAGCACGGGGCAGGTAGGTTAAAAATTCCAGAAGTAATGAATAAGCTTAAGTGTTTCTGACTGGGGAAAGTCATGAAGAAGCAACTGAAGACACCTCCAAAGGCCTGATTTCCAGGCAGAGCCCTCCTTCCTACAGTGAGGAACCTCTAACAGCTCTTCAAAGCAGGTGACAAAATTGTAACCACCTGAATGAACTGGTCTCTTTTGACCACCAGTGGTGAATTTGCATTGCTTTTTTTCTCCTCCATGAAGCTAGCAAGTACCGAGTCAGCCTTCTTGGTCCTGTGATGCTAAAGGAATGGTTATATTTTGTGTCTGCTTTGATCTGAGAAAACCCTAAGGAAAGCAGCTGCTGAAAATAAGTGGTTAGGTACCAAAGGGAAAGAGTCTTTAGTGAAAAACCGCAGCACTCTTGTACGGGCTCCAAATGCTAGGGCGATACTTGTGTAGGTTCCTGGCAGGGTGCCTAGGACAGCCTGGGCCAAGTGCTCTACATGGAGCTTAGCTGGCCACTACAATACATTTGTTGGCCCCTACGGTAACCGGCCTTAGGCCTTTAAATTGCCTCTCTTTGAAGCTGCTTGCCAAGTTCGCATGGTTGTATACCTAGCGCCAACCAAGCGGAGCACAGAGGTGAAATGGAGGTGAAGGAGACGTCCAAGTAGGTTCTGCAGCCTGGAGAGTCCTTCTTGCAAAACCCCAAACACACAGGCAGTTGAGGCAGGAGAAGGGTGTGTGTCTGGGAAGTGGGCTTGTAGCTGTTGGGGGTGGAAGAGGCAAAAGAAAACATTAAACTCCTTCCCTTTCAAGTTTGGGAAAATGAAACATTAATGCTCGGGTTTTTCTAAATCCTTTGTGTGCTGAAGGATCCTGGCTTGAACAATAGGCCAAACTCCATTCTTTGAAGCCCAGTACCACACTTGAGAAAAACAGCCTTTGTCCCAGGGCACACAGGCAGCTACAGCCAAATAACCTGATGCAACCCCATCTCCAGGGGTCTCCTGGCCAACAGCATCCGCATGGGGAATATCAGCCCTGTGAGAACTTTGCATTTAGTTTTGAATGGTGGTGTGTGAGGTCCTTACAGCTCAGAGCCTACAATCCCTCTTATTGTGCATTACTTTGAGCTGGCAGCATTTGCTGTGTGGGTACGGATACGGGAAACGGTCGCTTTGTGCCTGTGACCTGAGAGCGTGATGGTTAATAGAATGGTATGGAAGGACAACGATGGGGTTGGGTCAGTCATGCTGAACAGAGTTGTTTAGGAGTCAGGCTAGCGTGACAGTGGAAGGACAGTAACCCTGTTGACCTGCTTTCTCTGTCTTGTTCCCATCAGTTCCGCTTTAGTGGAGGAGGAGATGCTGGCTCTAAAGGACCTCTCGTTTCAGCCCAGGAGGCCCAAGCCCAAGCCATCCTGCAGCAGGCCAGGGTAAGTGAAGGGCGGTGGGGATGTCTCATGCAGTAGGTGCCTGAGGAGGATCACAATAAATGTGTCAGAGGAGATGTCTTCATAGTTGCACCATCCATGGTGGTGTTGGTGGTAACAGCCTCTCGTCTGAGATGGAATTGCTTGTGTGGCTTGAGGTGATGACATCTGGATGACTTGGCCTTTTACTAATGGCCAGCAATAGCCCAGCCCGAGAACCACGGGTTGAAATTGCTTCCAGCCCTTGGACCAGGACTTCTGCTGGTGCCAGTAGACATAGACCTGCTGGCTTCAGTAGTGGTTGCTGGTCATGCTGACAGTTTTGGAGGTCTATATGAACAGTTGTGGTATGTGCTGTAGGGGCCTCCTTTCGTTATTTTGGTTTTTTGTTTTTTTTCCAGTAAATCGTAATAATTACCTATATGTCACAGATGTAAGCTGTTCCCAGCTTCACAGATCTCAACAGGCGGCCTGAAATTTTTGTTAATGTATTTATTTGGAAATATATAACTATCCATGCAGCCTTCTTTGCTTCAGATATTGATTGATGATCAAATAATCCCTGGTGGTGTTAATTATGTGAAACCAGATTGGCCACGCACGTTCCCAGTACAACTCCTGTTCCCTGACTCGATGAGCATCTTAGTCTATAAGGCTTCGTACTCATCTCTTCAAAATACAATTTAATTTCTAGCCAGCACAGCTTTGAAATTTTTCTTCCGTGAGTGCTTGTGTGAAGTTAGATTTGATCATTGCTACGTTAAAAGCAGAGGCGCGAAAAGCACAATTACGGCAGAAGGGAATGTGTGAGGACCCCACAAGTGCCCTCCTGCTGTGTTTGCCCCAGTCTTGCCCAGCAGGGACCACATTCGGGCTGTAAGCGCACCCTTGCAGTAAAGGGGGAAATACAAGGTAATTTTGGGAGGCAATTTGCAAAGGGGACATTGCTCCTCTCCCTGCCCAATGCGGTCACACAGGGCCGGAGCTCAGGTGTGCTTCTCAGCCCACATCTGTCTGCAGCTGGAGTTTGTGGTTGGGATGTCACCAGCCTGTTATTCGGGGCTGTTGGCGATCGCTTTAGCACAGACTTTTTGGGCCGATATGATGAAATAAGCTAAAAAGCACTTTATTTCACCCTGGAATGATAAAAAGGTCCATTGGGGTCTCCACCCAGCTGGGTGGCATTTGCCCCTTTTGGCTTTATAACGAGGGTTTTGGCAATTTCGGTTTCCATCCAACTCCCCTTTTACAAAGGAGTTTGATTTTATATGTATTCAGGTAGAGTACAGGGCCCTGATGCCACCAGCCACTGCATTTTCCTGTCCATTAACCTTGCTCTGAGAATAATATTGGTGGATTATGTTTCTGGTGTTACCTTGTCAGTCTTAATTTCAAGGCCGCCTACAGTTTTTCCATCAGCATTTTATTTTGCAGGGAAATAGGGGTTTTGACCAGATGAACATTTCATGAGAAGCATCTGCTTTCTCAGACTCTCTGCTTTTGTTCTTTTTTTTCCGGCCTGTTGAAAATTGTGACTGTCACGAAAAAAAAAAACAAAGAACCTCCCTCCCCTCACTCGAAGTCCCTTTTCTCTGTTTTTTAAATTTCCAGTTTGGAGGAAAAGATTTAAAAAACAAAGAAATCCTGGGTGACTTTCGGGCTGTGGATGAAAAGCTGAATGTTCCCATAAAGGAAAAAATACATTTATTTTTTAACTTCAACCTGCTGTCAGACAATTTCAGCTCAAAACCATTGATACCAAAGCAAAAAGGGAAATAAATAACGTTTTTTTATGGGGAAGTTACAGGATATGGTAGGAATGGATAAGGAGTCCCGCGAGGTGGGAGGGTATCTCCCACTATTGGGGTTTTTTTTTTTTGTTATCATTGTTGTTAATTGCATTATTAGGTTGATTTATTCCCTTAAAATTTGGCTTTCATTAGACACCGAACATTGTCCCAGCCGGCAGTGTTTCAGAGCATCTCCCTTTTAATGGGGTGTTGTAAAAAGATGCCACATAATCTAGCATTTGTGCAATATTTATGCCATTCCAAGTGCAATCACGGGTAGATTTTAATTACTGGAGTACACAGATAATTACAACTCTCTTAAAGTGTTGAATTGTCACGAGGGAACAAATTGTCCAAGTGATGTTTTAAAGTGTGGACCAGCCCCATTACCCACCATGGAAATTACTGACTTGATGCATGGTTACATGACTCCTTAATTATTGAGCTGAAAGCTCCCGGTTGCAAATAGAATTGTCTGTTTGTAGGATATTGAATAGTAACCAAAAGAAGGGAAAAAAATTCCTCCAAAGTTGAACTTACAGGATTGTAAAGAATAGAATCCTCCTAAATAGAACTGGGATCGTGTAGCCTCCTCAGGCAAAGTTTTGTCATTTACTTTCAATAATTTATTGCCAAAAGTGTCTGGTTTATTGTGTCCATACGTGATGATGGAAAAGAGGATCCGACCTGCAGAGGCGGATTCTCATCTGGTTTAAATGCAGGTGACTCCTCACCCCTCCATCTGCCCAGGGCTTAGGCCAGGCGTGTCTATAAGTGTCTCTCGGTGTCTATACAGGGGTTTTGTGGTTCAAGGGGAGACCTTATCGTGGCCTTCCAGTCCCTGAAGGGGCTCCAGGAAAGCTGGGGAGGGGCTGTTTGCAAGGGCATGTGGCAATAGGACGAGGGGCGATGGTTTAAACTAGAGCAGGGCAGGTTTAGATTAGACATGAGGAAGAAGTTCTTCACACTGAGGGTGGTGAGACACTGGCCCAGGTTGCCCAGAGAGGGGGTGGAGGCCCCGTCCCTGGGGACATTCAGGACCTGGCTGGATGAGGCTCTGAGCGACCTGATCTAGTTACAGATGTCCCTGCTGACTGCAGGGGGTTGGACTAGGTGGCCTTTAGAGGTCCTTTCCAGCCCAACACATTCTATGATTCTGTGTGCACGGTGCAGAGCGGGTGTAGGTGGGGAAGATGCCTATGGGCAGGTGGGGTGTAGGTCCATCTGTCCTCTCCGCAGACCCATGCACCATCCAAGGGATTTGCCCATTTGTAGATGCAGAAGAGAGTTGGTGGGGCAGCAGGTTGGATGTTCTTGGGTAAATTCACTGAGGGTATGGGCATTGCTCCAAGGATTCGTGGTTCTCGGTGTGTGGAGAGACCGTGTGGCTGGTGGCGCGATGGCTTTGGCCCGTTGCAGCAATGAAGCAGAGACACCAACTGAGCAACGTTTCTCTCTCTGTTGCAGCTGGCGCTGAGAGGACCAGCGGGTCCAATGGGTCTGACGGGGCGGCCGGGCCCCATGGTAAGTGAATGGGCAACAAGGACGGAGCAGACCCAGCTGGTGCCGGCTCCGTGGATGCGCTGGGTTACCTGCATGAATGGCACTTTCTTACCATGGTATGAATCTTCCCTCTGGCTCTCTTACGGAAAAATGTAATAAATCATGTTTTCTGTCCAAAGGGACCCCCAGGTAGTGGAGGACTAAAGGGAGAAGCTGGAGAAATGGGACCTCAGGTGAGTATGGGCAAATTGGGCGACCAGGGGGATCTGGGGCAAGCGAAGGCGTGGAGCAGCCAGTCCTGCTTTAGAGGTTGTTGTGAAGGAACGATTCAGTAACCCGCTGTCAGCTGAAAGTAGGAAGGTGTGGGAACATCTGTTTTGCATATAAATGTCCCTTCGAGCATCCAAATGCAGGCTCAAGACATAATTTTAAGCCAACAGTGTAAAATTCCGCAGGTGGTAGTCCTCTCCTGCAAAGGCATCTGCGGAGGAGTCTGTAAATACGAGATAGGTTGGAGTGTGGGGAGTTCACTAATGCTCAGGAAATTGTTCTTCCGAGCCGTAAATCCTGCATTAAGGGAAAGTTCCCGTTTTCTAATGGTGGGGGACGTGATTTGTCTCCACCGTGTGGATCTGCTCACGGGGCAAAGGCCTCCTCATGGATAAACGCGTGCAATTTCTCTCCAGAGGTGCTCAGTCCTGAGCCTTTCCTGTGTAGGTTGAACCGCGGGCTCTGCTCGAGGGGTTCAGGTCCCATTTTGTAGCCCCGGTGACCTTCACAGCCCCAGCAGTGAAGTCCGCAGGCACTGGGTCCATCTGTCGTGCCTTTAGGTGACGGCATTTCTTCCTCTCTCCTTGCCGCATCGCAGGGTCCACGAGGCATCCAGGGTCCTCCCGGTCCGGCAGGAAAACCAGGCCGCAGGGTGAGTGTCCTGGGAGCTGCTGCGCTGACGACTGCGTTAACTACAATTTCTGCTAGAAATTGTCTCTGCTGCCAAAGAATTTCTGAGCCCCAGGAAAGTTGCGCAAGAGCGGGCGGGTGGCCAGCCGGTGGCTTGTGCAGGACCTCTCCGTCCATCTGGGCAGAGGCAAATGGGGAGGAGAGTTAAAAGCTGGGTGGTGTGGGGAGAACTGCAAGCCCACGCTTCCCACTCTTTTGTCTTCTTTTTTTTTTCTTTTTTTTTTTTTTTTTTTTGGCTCTGCGACGTTGGGGTTGTAGCTGCATAAACGCTCCGGGCTGGTTTGGACAGTCCCCAAGTCTCGGGAGCGCGAGGAGGATCCAGTCCCCGGAGGGTTTTGGGAGCTGGTGTAAATGGAGCTCGCTCGCCCTGTCCGCGTCCCCGATGCTGATTTTTGTTTTACGCCATCCTCTGGCTCATCGCGATTCGGCTTGCTAAAGGAAGAAACAAAGTTGTTTCTGTGACCCACTTCTGGCTTTCTTGGGAGAAAAAAAAAAAAAAAAAGGTCTCGTTTCAACTTGCGGACGTCGTCATTAGCATATCTTAAAACCTGCTGGAAGATAATTATTTCAAATTAAAATCAATGACCATCTCCCAGCATCCCGTGTAGGGAAGAAACTTGGCTGCCATTTGTCTCACGCCCCTCATTAGCGCCAGGCTGAGCCCGGGATGCTGCTTCAGACAGAGCAGCGTTTTTCCCCTCGCCGAGGGAAGCTGCTCCCCAGCCGGCGAGTTCCCGCGAGGTACAGCTTCCCTCGGCCGCAGAGCAAAGCACAGGTGTCTCTGCCGTCCTGCCTTACCCTTGGTATCTGACTTGGCTCCGCTCTCTTGCAGGGACGAGCCGGCAGCGACGGTGCCCGGGGAATGCCAGGCCAGACGGGACCGAAGGTAACGCCGCGGATTTATGTGGTTTTTAGAAATTGCAGCCGCTTCTGAGCACGCGGGAACTGAGGGACCCTCGGCAAGAAGGAGCCCTCGTGGCTTGGAGGAGGTTGTCGAAATGGTCCAGTGTCTCCTGTGAAGTCATGAGCTCCGCGTTTGAGAGGGGGAAATCAAATACACACCTAGAAGGCAGAACAGCAATCTTTCTTTTCTTTTCCTTTGGGTTTTTTTTGATGCAACTTCTTGAAATTACTGGATCCTCTTAAGAATGAAATATGCTCCCTTGGCTGCAGTTGTAGAACAAATACTTTGGAATCCCAATTACGAAAAACAAGCATGAATAAGCGGTTGGAAACATCCTAAAATATAACTACCAAAAAAAAAAAAATAAATACCTATTAACTGGGTGAGGAAATGTAGAAGGCGTGGTGAGGAATTTTAATGCCCTGTATTTTTATTTGAGACAAAATCCCTTCATTCAGCTGTGATCTGCTGGTATTATCAAGCAAGAAAGGAGCTGTTCCACTGAAATTGAATGCAGAGAAAGTTTGCTCAGGGAATCATGTATTAGAAGGTTTAAGTACTTTATTATGTAGATACTTAAAGCCGGAATAGATGGGGGGTTTTGATACAGAGACAGGAGACTGCAAATCATTTATCCAGCAAAGTGCTTTAATGAGCGTCGACTGCCCTCAAAGGAGTGGATGCCAGGGAAGAAGGGAAAACAGAATAACGAGCAGCGCTGGAAAGGAGAAGGTTTGCCGTGCGCAGAGACAGGGCGATGCTCCAGGAGCTGCCGAAGGACAGAGCTGACGGTTGTCCTGGGTGCACCTCGGCCCTGAGCCGCTCGGCTGCAACCGACTGTCCTTTCCTTGGTAATAGGTGAAGGGTTTGTGGAAGGGAGGAGCTGGTACCATTTTCACATGCTATTAGTATGTGAAAATGCAAGTGGTTTCACCTCTTTACAGAGAAAAAGGGACTTTTCTATCTACTGGGTGGTGCCGGCTGCCTTCTGCCCTGGGCGGCAGGAGGCAGCGTCACCCATGATTTGCAAATGCCCTTGTGTCTTCTCTCTTTTTCCAAAGAGTTGAGGCTTTCGGGAAAAGGCTGTCTCTGTGCCTCCCTGTCCGCGTTTCCCCCCAGAACATAAGAACAGGGCACAAGTTTGGAGAGAAACCCTATTGCTGTGGGTCACCGTGAGCTCTCCACACACCGACCCGGAGGAGCTGCGTGGGCACGGGCGAAAGCCCTGGGAAGGCAGGTTCCTGCTCCCACCTGCTCTCAGCACTCCTGGGGTTTTGCTTTTCCTTCCTCGCACTTGAATTTCTCAATGTTGCCCATTTCCTCTGGGAGCACCCACAGACCTGGATGGGGGCCGTGAGGAGCACACTTAGGGGACATTCTCATGGCCATTTGCAGGCAGATGCTGGCAGGCGCTGCCGGTGCTCTGCCAGCCTGAGGCTGCGTGAATCTCTCAACACGGTGCCAAGCACAAATTAACACGCCCGGCCTTTTAGCAGAGCTCATTATTTTGGGCTTGGTGTCGTGCTCCCCAGAAGGACGCCCAAAGCTCTGTTTGGCCCAGAGCTGCGTTTCCAGCAGTAGGCTGGAGCTACTGGCAAAGTGTAAGAAAAGAGGGATGCTGGGAGCCAGCCTGGTCTCGGTTTGCCTTCCCAGTATCCGTAGTTTGGGGCTATATATCCCCTATCCATCGGCGGTCTCACAGCCGGCTTTGTGCAGGGTCGGGCAGGGCAGGCTGCTCTTCGCAGGGTGCCGTGGAGATGCCCCTTTCGCAGTACCCGTAAGCGTCCGTGTGAAGTCATCCAGCTTTTCCAGCTGATGACATTCCTTTTTAGGTCAAACCAGATCTGTCTTCTGACCTTGACTTCACTAAGATAGTTTCCAAAATTTATTTATATATGTGTATTTGTTTCCTTGGAGCGTCCAGCAGGGTTAAAGGGATGGATGGGATGGATGGCAGTAAAGCTCGGGGGGGTGTTTGGGGACCGGTTGGCAGGCGTGGGAATACTAATGTCCAGTTTGCTCACCAGTAGATTGTTGTTTGCAATTCCATGGAACTAAAATTAGTTAATTAGTTAATTGGACTAGAAGAACCTATCCAGAAGGGGGATGCTTTAGGTCATAGAGAAATCGCCCAGAGAAGCTCTGAAATCCGCATGGAAAAACATAAAACTGCAGGTGCTGGGGGAAGAGGGAGGAGGTAGAATGACTTTGAGCTTTTTTTCTGTTTTTAATCTATAACTTTGAAATCATTGCTGGTCTGATGGGAGGTGAAGGCTGGATGTCTAAGGGAGAAAATCAATCCCTTCTTGACACAGAAAAAAAACAAATTGGAAAGATATTCAACAGCAGGTGGAAATGGGAACTAAACTGGTTTGGTTTTTTGTTTTTTTTTTTAGGGTGACCGAGGGTTTGATGGCTTGGCTGGTTTGCCTGGTGAGAAGGGAAATAGAGTAAGTTATCGTCCGCTTGTCTTCTGGCCACCGTCTGTAATGAAACCTCGGCAGGAGGAGGTGACCGGGAGGTGCTGGGAGGAGGGCAGCTACTGCTGGGGACGAGCCCCAATTAGGAGAGGGCGGCAGTGTCCTGTACGAGCGTGCAGGATGTCACAGCATCCCTCCCAGGCACAGCATTCGCATCCCGGGAAGCTGCCAGGATCCTTCTGGGATCGCCTGAAATGGGAAAGAGGGAGGAAAAAAAAATCACTTTAATAAAATGCAGACTGAAAAATAAAGCAAGAAGCAAAACTTGCTTTTAGACAGCGCGGTGCTGGATGGAAATTGCCAAAAACATAATGGGATCCTTCTCTTTGCTTTATAATTAAACAATGGGGAAAAAAAATGCAAGAAGCTGGTTATTTTGGCAGGCTGTTCATGCCTCCCCTCCCTGGAGAGTGCAGCCATTGCTGTGGAAAGCAGGGGAGTGTTTGAACAGCGGAGATTGCATCGTGATTACAAGCTACGCAGGAAAGGGAAGAGGGTGCCTGAGAGAGATGCTTAATCAGCCAGAAATGGAATGGCATGCCTTGGGTAGAGTAATAACTGTGTGCAGAGCCCCAGTTCCTCCCCTGAAGGAGCTACAGCGCCTGCTCGGTTCCCAGACCCTGCCGAAGTGGCACCAGTAAATCCCGTGAGCTCTAGGAAGTGGCACCAGTAAATCCCGTGAGCTCTAGGAAGTGGCACCAGTAAATCCCGTGAGCTCTAGCCCCTGGAGGACGTTGGTCTGTCAGTGCTGGAGCCCACGCGTGGCCCTGAGCAGGTAGAGGGGGGCCGCTGCTTCAGAGAGCTCAGAGACGGGACCCCTGAGGGTACGGAGACCGTCAGCACACGGTGCAGACAGGAAAATCAAGCCCGTTACTCGGTTTATCAACGTTACCCGATGTTTTCCGTTGCCGGAGCCTGCCTGCCTTCTCTGAAGCTTTCTCTGCCTTTCCTTCATAGGGTGAGCCAGGCCCCCACGGACCCCCGGGGGCACCCGGAGAGGATGGGGAGAGGGTAAGTCTGGATCCGGCAGTGCTTTGAATTCATAACCAACTCCTAAAAACAAGAAGCAGATGCAATGTCAGCCAGAGACGTGGCAAGCGCAGCCAGGGCATGAGCGCCGGCATGTCGTCTGCTGCCCGTCCTTGTGTCCCGGGGATGCTGCGGGTGGCCCTGGCGAGAGGGAAGGAGAGCAAGGAAGTGGCAGTAAAAGTGGAAAGAAGAATTTGGTTTTAAAGATCTGGTCAGAAAACTCAGTTTTTGTTAACAGAAAGAAAGAAAAAAAAAAAAAAAACAAACACAAGAAACATGTTTGTCCTCCAGGTGAGCAAACTGTCACTTCTAGTTTTCTAACATCCAGGAAATTGCGGCAAGGCTTGGGGAATAGAAATTCCAGACAATCGTGGGAATCAAAGATTGAATTGTTCACTTCTCCTTCCACACTGTTTAGTCAATAGTCGAAGGCCTTTAGCAGAGCTCAAAGTGATTACAGGTCTAGAAGGGCTGGTTTAAGAGGAGAGATTGAAAATGCTGAATGCTGAGGAGCGTGGGGTTTAATCGGAGGAGCGAGTATGGATTTCCCAGGCTCTAACTTCCCTTCCACGATGTTTGCTTTCCACCTTTGGCTGTTTGTTTCCTCTGTAAAGCACAGATAATAACACCTTCTTCACCACGAGGTTGTGAGGATTAATTAGTTGAGGCTGTAAAATGCTTTGAAGTTGAGAAGACCGAACCTGCGTCCTGCGGGGGAAGAGTGGGTGTCGGGAGAGCTCTAATCCTAAAGAGAAAAAGAAACCATTCGAGGTGTGCAGGGAGAGAAGCTCGGAGGGCATAACTGGGAAGAAGAGCATGAATTTTATCAGCAGAAAAGGAGGGTTTACAAGGGCTGGCTGCTGGGATTGATTTACTAAGAGGGAGCCTCAGGTTTTGGGTGATTTAAGAGCAACTCAGGGGACGCACCGTCTGATTCTCCCATGGGATGAGTGGGGGCATCAGATGGGAGTGGAGGGACAAAAAATTACCTCTCTCCTGCCTCTGGTTGATCTGAGGAGCCCTAATTTGGCTAAATCACGTTCCCAGGGCAGCGCTCCCATGCTGGCTTGCCATTCTGTTTGGTACTAAATCTTGTGGTTATTGACTCCCATGCCCTGAATTGTTTCTACAATATCTTGTCTATTAGCAAAATCCATCTTTATAAACATCGACATGAATTATGAAGTATCCTTACAGCATTTCTAATCCTCGGTAAATTCTGCACACGCAGTATTAGTCTCCGGGTTTATGAGGTCTTCCTTATGCACGGCTACCCCTTTATTACTCCAGGGAAGCTGGTTTTCTGTGCGATTATTATT
This sequence comes from Larus michahellis, assembly GCF_964199755.1. Taxonomy (NCBI): domain Eukaryota; kingdom Metazoa; phylum Chordata; class Aves; order Charadriiformes; family Laridae; genus Larus; species Larus michahellis. Next base: position 12,019,968 of record NC_133910.1, on the reverse strand, counting down.
TAACAAGAATGAAACACCTGTGATGTGACTGAAATATAACTGGTTTGTTCTGTCTCTTTTGCTGCTCCTCTCTGCGCCTTTGCCGCTGAGCAGGGAGATGATGGAGAAGTTGGACCCAGAGGTCTACCTGGAGAACCTGTGAGTATCTCCTCCTTCGGCTTGACGTAGCACAGCGCTGCTTTGGTCAAGGTCTTGCTACGATAATGGTGGTTTAGGGGTCCCGTGGGGCAGCTCTGCTGGTGCTGAACAAGACCCCTGAGGTCCTGCAGGAACTGAGCTTCTCTTGCTTGACACCCATGTGAGCGGTTTAGAGAGTTCTCTTTGCTGTAAAAACTCTGTTTTGCGTTATTTTCCACTAAGATGGCTACCAAGAAGAGAACACGCTTTCTGTGGGGTTTATTTTGTTTGGTCTATTTTTTGTATTACCTTTTTCTAATGAGCAAAATCCTGATTGATTTTGATTGCTCCCTGGCTAACGTTTGAAATTTAAACTCTATAATTTTAAATAGAAAGCTTGGCTTAGATTGGTCTCGTGCCTTTCCTGCATGTATCCTTCTTCCTGATGTGTTATTTAGGATTCGGGTAAGTAGGCAGGGGTAGAAATTATGCACGGTAAACATATGTGAAATACAGTTTTCGTGGGCGTTCCTAGCAAACTCTAGTGAGAAAGGGTTTTGTCTGCTACCGCGGGTAATGGCGGCAGTTAGCCATGCAGCTGCCTTGCCCGTACCCTTAATTTTGTGCAGCGTGAGTGATGCCATTTAAATCTTGGGGTGAAATCCTGGCAGGGTTGAGCTCGAGGGGGACTTTTAGCCCTGATGTGGGGTCAATATTATGTTCATAGTGCACAAAACTTCATAAACCTGCAGAGTGTGTCAATGTTTGGGCCCCCACATGCCACTGACGCCGGAGCAGCTGAACCAGGGCTGGCGGAGGAAGGAGTTCTAGCATCAGTCAGGTTAAGAGGAGATGCTAGTGGTGCTGGACAAAATTCTCTAGACCAACCCAAAGGAATGCTTTGAGGGAGTATGCCACTGAAAAGAAACAGTTGGGTTGTCAATTTGAGATTCTGAAAGCATTTTTTTCCCCCAATACCGGGTATTTTATTGGCCATGGTAAACTCTGCTTCCCGCCGGCTGTAGATTTTTGTGCGTAGCGCAGTTGTTGGCTGCTTATTTCGTCCAAAATGCATTTCCTTTGTTATGAAAAGAACATTAACTATCTGTCATTCACCATCGGCTTTGCTTTCACGGTGTCTTATTTTGTTGTTCTGAGGCCCGGTGTGGTGGCCTGAGAGTAATTGATGAGAACTGTTGGACACCCTTCATGATGGAAAGAGAAGGGTTGGCATTTACGGACTCACTGGAACTAAATTATAGACGAGATGTCTGATTAACTTCTGGGAGAGATTAATCAACTCAGCTATCTCCGTAGCACAAGTCTAAGCAATAGCTTATGGGTTATTAACTTCTTAAAAGCATTTATGTGCTCAGGTAACACAAAGTAACAAAGGAGGAACTTAAATGAGGATAATGCACTCAGGGAAGTTTGTTTTTATTTCTGCAACATGAGTAAAACTATCTGCGATGGCCAGAGTAAAGGTTTAAATTGCATTACAGGAAAGTTTTTGTCATAAATATATACACAGTAAATCTGCACGTTTGTCTTTTTCTCTGCCCTGAGCCAAAAGAGGGTCTTTCTAAGTTTCATGGTAACTGAAAATAGTGTCAGGACTTCAAAATTTGCTTCTCTTCATCCTGCTCCGTTTCCTTCCAGTTCCCATCGCCGGCTGATGGGCTTTAGCGTGTGGAGGTCCCTGGTGGCTGGGACAGACCACTTGGTCGATGCATCCATTTTTTGCTGCAAACTGCGTTTTTTGCAGTCTCCGCAGTCTCCCAAGATCAAACACTTCCTTAATGTCTGCGATTTTATCCTGTAACATTTCATTTTAATCCCTCCGGCCTCTCTGCATCATAAAAAGGGAAGTATAATATTTGGGCAGACACATAAAGCTGCCCATCAATCAAGAACGATTTTCCTCTGTGACAGTGAACGAGCACCACCCTTGTAAATACCCAGAGTTCCCAAATTTAAGAGAGGGCCTGTATTTATAAGGTGAGCTTTCGGATCTGCAGCGGAGCGCACACAAGACCCCGTCCCTTTCCTTTCACCACAAACCCCCCTGGGGGGGCGAGGCAGAGGAAGGAGGTGCTGGGGGGCGATTTGCAAAGCTTCCTAGTGAGTGAACACAATTCTCCTGCCGTGTCCCGGCTTATTCGATGGGATGCTCCAATCCCACCCATTTCCCTGAAGATGATGCGAGGTTAAACCTGGTGAGAAAGCTAGAAATGGAAAGAAAGCACCGGGATACCAGGAGTCCTCGCTGGTTAAGGTTTAAGAGTCAAATGCCTTTGAAAACGTACATTTATGCTGCAGGCTGAAAACCTTTTCCCGCCTTGCTGAGTTGTGTAGATTGTCAATAATAAAAGTTAAATCTGGAGAGATTTTGAAATGCTAACCCTAACGATCCGTCAGCAGTATCAGGTCATTCTTCATAATTCTCCCCGGCTAGAATGACTTGGCTGCAAAGTGTTTTGCATCATAGTGTGCATTACAGGGTAATCCAGGGATATGATCAAATTAATAAAAAAAAAAAGTTGGTTTAAGTGGGCCTCCTTCCAAGCCAAAGAACAAATGTCTGCACCGATATTATTTATCTTTGTAATTCAAGGGCGTGTGCACACAGAATTTCTCTTACTGGTTTGTAAACCTAGAAAAGCTGCTGCTGTTGCAAAACCAGCAAGGTCATGGCCGTGCCAGCCCCGACGCTTCCCCGGGCTGAGCGATGCTCGGCCGGGCACAAGCTCACCCCGGTCCACACTCACAGCAGCACTGGGGGGGACTGGGAACACTAATCCCATTTGTTTTCCCCCAACAGGGACCCCGAGGACTGTTGGGACCGAAGGGGCCGCCAGGACCCCCAGGGCCACCGGTGAGTTCCTGGGGCTGCTGCCCTTCTCGGGCAGGAGGCTGAGCTTTCCGGGCACAATAGCCTGGCCCCATTAGTCATTCAAACAGATAGTACAGCTGCATAATGTTGTACATCTGTGCAATGAAAGCAAGCGGTGTTCAAAAAAAGTTATGGCTCAAAGTGCAGATTCTCCCCCATTTTCAGTGGCGTCACGTCCATTTAAGGCAGCTCAAGATTTGGCCCACCTGAGTAAATATTAATGCCTCGCTCAGGCTGAAAGGGAAGAATGAGAGTTATTAACACAGCGGCTTTGCTATTAACTTTTGCCTGAGGGCTGGTGAGACTTTAAAGCAGTTTGTTCATATTTCGGGTGAAAGCCAAGGAAAGAACATGCCATTTTTTATTCGGGAGACAGTCACCTTACCTGTCGTGTGCTGCTGGAAGTGCTGATGCAAGGGCTCTCTCTGTAAATCACTGCAGCTCGCTGAAGCCCCAGAACTTAAAAAACGAAACTCGGGCTGCTGCTAGAGCTCAAAGGGTCAGCATTTAATAGTGAAACCCTTAAGCCCTACTTGGACGCAGAGACATCTCCCCTGTGAGCTCCTAGTCCTGCTGAATTTAATGAGGGCTTAGGATCTGCTCCAAAACTGTCTCATCTCCCGTGAGCGTGCCGTCACACCCAGGTACCTTACGCTGCCCCAGAGCAAAGCGGTGACAGGGGAACCCCCAGCGGGACATCTTCAGTGGACCATGTGCCATGTCACCCCCTTAACGAAGATGCTCAGGGTGTCTTTGACCCCGGTTGCCTTTTGTGGTCAAATCCTCATCTTGGCACGAGGCGGTGCAGCCCCGTTGGCTTCACCCGCTGCCTTGTGGAACGATGCAGTTATGTCCCAAGCGAGGTCTTTTGGCCAATTTTTCCCTTTAATTGACTACTCCATGCTGTCGGAGGGATCGGCCGCGGTACTTAGCCAGGATTTGCTCGACCTGGTGCTGATTCTGCCTCGCAGGCAGGTTAAACCAGTGGGGAAAACGCTGAAATGACTTTTTAAAGTGTAAACTGGAGTCGTGGAATTGGCTGCTTTACCAAACACCTTTTAGAAAATTGTTCCCTTTCCATAAGGTCCAAAGGGCCTCCTGATGTTTTGTTGCATTTATGGTGGTTTCGCTGCTTTTGTGGTGCAAAATAACGAGATATTTTCTTAAATCCTTTCTCAGGGTGTGGCTGGTATGGATGGACAAACAGGTCCCAAGGGGAATGTGGTAAGTTTTCAGTGCAAATTTCACCGACAGTTCAGAGATTATATAGAATCATAGAATGGTTCAGGTTGGAAGGGACCTTAAAGATCACCTAATTCCAACCCCTCGGTAAAAAGTACCGTATTAAATTAGATTTGCTAATCACTTTTCAGCCTGGTCTAGATTCCTATCAGAGCCTGTGAAAACCACAAAGGGTATCTTCCTACAGCAAATGGATGTTAATTTATTATAATTTCTGATGGAATTACGCGTTATTTCCCCATGAAAGATCAAAAATTTTTCACCGAGATGTGTGTTGTTCTAATGAACATCAAAATATAGTAATTTAACTGAGTGGGGGAAAAAAAAAAAAAGTCTTTATGTGCCTCATCTTTTGTATTAATTGGAGGAAATGGACTCCCTGCAGAAGAGCCTGCGCGCAGCCGGGTAGCGTTAAAGCCCTGCTCAGCCCCCTGGGGCTGCACGTCCATGCAGGGAAGCGAGTGTGCCCTGAAATAACTTCACCCCTCCCTATCCCACCGGGGAGAGAAGCTGTTTCCCTCTCCCAGGAGCTCTTGGTTCCCGGTGGGAGGATGGAGAGGGTGCGGACATGCGGCGAGAGGGCAGGAGCGGCGGTGCCCGAGGAAGCTCCGGCTCCGCTCTCCCCTTTCCTGCCTTCAGCTCTGCCCTTGTCTCCTCGCAGGGTCCTCAAGGTGAGCCGGGTCCGCCAGGACAGCAGGGTAACCCAGGTGCTCAGGTAAGAGGAAAACTCCTTTTTGACGGGTGGGAAAATGGAATGATAATTTTGAACAAGCTTCGCTCCCCCGCCAGAGCTGGGACCAGCAATAAGGGGATTTGCCGAGAATTGGCTTGACGATACATCACTGGCCCAAAGTCTTCCCGAGAGTACTCCCAGTTTCAGATGCCCCCGGTTCTCACCTGGCTTTTGCTGCCGTGATGCAAAGCCAAACCCAGGTCCAAGCGGTCTCTTCGGCCGAGCCACATCTTGTGGCTCATGTCTGATTTTTAGCATCCCACGGTCCGGTTGCTCTGGAGCCAGATGGGTAGTACGGATGCCCGAGCCTTGCTGTCAGCCTTCTCCACGGCTCTCAGCAAGTCTCGCTCCTCAGAGCATCCCTGTTTCCATCCCGGGGCTGAGCCTGGCTGCCCACGGCGGAGCGGGGCAGCTCTCCAGGGGAGGCATGCCGTGCAAAAATGAAATTTTATCGTCTCTCGCAAGACGTTTTGAGAATGAATGGAGCTGGGGAAATCCCCAGCCGTCGCAGGCACTAGAATGATGCTCAGCGAAGGCGCTGCCAAAGTGCATTTGGAACGAATAACTTGTGCCTTAATGACCCTAGGTTTTTTTTGTTTTCACAGGGTCTTCCAGGTCCACAAGGCGCGATCGGTCCCCCAGGAGAGAAAGTACGTTGAAATACTGCAGCTCTGACTTAAAACAACTGTTGCCATTAATATGCATTTACTACTTCGGCTGCTCCTTTGCCCCATATGCAACATCTGTTTGCAGCCATGTCTATGAAAGTCTAATGCTTCTCGTACCAGACAGAAGAGGGACAAGAAAGCACGATTTACCTCTAATTCATAATATTTGCATTCATTTCCCATCTTAAGAGAAACATTTTGAAGGCAGCCTATGCTAAAACATTAGGACAGGACTGAAGGTTGGCTTTTTCTGCGGGCTCAATGCCTGGAAGTCTGAGAGGGATGGAAATGGGAACGGCCTGTGGATTTGGCTCGCTCAGCCGGGATCCCATCCCTCTGCCTCCTCCCCGCCAGCTCCCTCTGATCCTCCCTTGCTGTGGACGTGGCGGAGGTGCTGGGCTGGGTTCCCCCGGGCAGCCCCGTGACCATCGGGGTTAAACAAGGGGAACAGTTTTTCCTACAGAGGAGCAATTCTCCGGGTCTTTGCACAGCTCCCGGTGAGCAGGGACACGGACGCGTCCCGGCATAATCCCCCCGCTTGTGTTGGCAGCGTGGGGTGGACTCAAATTATCGATAATTCTCCTGCAAAAGGAGCACACGAGCGGTTCTGCCAGATAACGGGCGCTCTGGTTTCCGTGCTGAGTCACACACGTGCAGCAGCGGCACTCCTCGGCGGTGTGGGAAACCAGAGCTTAATTAAAAAGGTAATCACTGAACCGTGAGAACTCGTCCGTTGCCACTTCATCGCCTTGCCATTTGTCACCAAAGAATGGGCGTTTCTTGGTCCGGTGAGCCCCATGGTTCGATATCCTCCAACCTGTGCAGCGTCGTGCCCCCTCGGCAGGGCAGCAGCTCGACGCCTCGTGCCCCGCCGTCCCCTGTTGAGCTCCCATCGCTGCATCGTGCCTGTGTGTGTGAGGGGCTTTATGTTTAAAGTTGCTAGAACAGCCCTACCCACAGAAATAAGCAGACTCCTGCAAGTTAGGGCAGCTTTTCCAACAGGCTCACCTCCCTGCAGCCTTGCACGGTGAGGAGAAGCAAGAAATGGGTCTTGAAAAGCCCCATCCTCTGACCTTTTGGAGACTCTGACCATCGCAGCAGTTGATTTTCTGTTTGTTTTTAGGGGCCGCTGGGCAAACCTGGTCTTCCTGGCATGCCTGGTGCAGATGGTCCTCCGGTAAGTCGTCCTCTCCTGGGTCTCTGCTTGGCACCGGGGCTGCAGGGGCCTGATCCTTCACCCATCCACCACGGGGTGCACCATGGGCTGGTGAAGCCTGGGAGCCAGCAGCCTGCCCACGCTTCGGCTGGCTTGAAGGGTTTGAGTTTGGGAAGCCCTGGCCCTGCTCTGACCTCGCGGAGCAGCACCAGGCGCTTCTCACCGTCCCTTCGGGCCTCTCTTTCTCCCGCTCCTGCTTCTCCTGCCTGGATTTGGTGGGTTGGCAGCTCACCGAGGGAGGGACGGGCTCCGGGTGTGTGTCTCCATGCGGGGTGGTCCTCGTCTCGCTCGGGGCCGCTGGGCGCTGCTGCGGAACGGTGATAAGAAGAGGTTGAAATTGCACGTCGGTGTTGTGTTCTTGCAGCTTCCTCCTAATCCTACTTTAAACATCATTTGCTCCTTGCGCTAGAAATTGGTCTTAAAAATCCCTGTCCTTTAAACCTGATCTCATTTTTACACACCTCAGAGGCACCTGCTTTTAAGAATGACAAATGTAAAATAGTTACATTCCACTAACGCAAATGCAGAGCAAAGAAAATTACATTTCCCACCCTGGGATTATCATTCCTACGGAGGGCATTCCGAACATCCGTACAGTTGTTAGCTGAGTCAACAGAGCTGCTAAAGCAAAGCCCAGAGCATCTCGAAGGCCGTAGCTTTCGGTGTGAAATTCCTCCGGCAGCTGCCGGGGAATTTCGGCTGGAGAAGACGCCGGCTCTGTTTTTCTGGGGACCGAAGGCTGTGTGAGCCCTGCACGCTGAGCGCCTGTGGCTGTGCGTGGACACAGGTCCTTTGCCACAGGTCGCTCCTGGAGTTTGCAGGCGGTTTGGAGGTTTGTAAGCATATTTTGCTCTTTCCAAGGACAAAAACCCGCCCCTGCTCTCTTTATGGGAATTGGTCTTGGGAAAATATCTGAAAATCCCCGAGGGCCTGAAGCATCTGAGTCCGAAAGCCAACCAAGTTGCTCATCAATTTTTGATCTTAGTAGCAGTAATGGAGATGAGCGTTTGGAAACCGGGGCTGATTTAGCGTAGAGCGGACGAGGGCTTTTGAAATCTTGTTGCGCTTCCATTTTGCCTCCCCCGGGGTACAGGTGTCAGGAGCTGAAGGCAAGCGCGGTTGGACTGACCCCCTTCCTGCACCGATGCTGCTGGTGCCATTTAAACTTGCAGGACAAATTCAGGTTGCGCTTTCTCCTGCGTTCTGTTGGTGTATAAATGACAGCCGTCGTTTTGTTTCTTTATTAAACCAGCGTGGTTTATGAAATGTCCAGCTTGTCTGACATTCCTCTTCTGAAGACTGATGCTGGAAAATAGTCTTTTGGTCGTACTTGTTATATTGCTAGCAAGTCGTTTGTGTGTTTAGAGGGGAGTTCATATGTAAAGAAACCACTGAGTGCAGCAGGTCTTGGTGGCTTTAGAGCAGCTGGATGTGCTCTTATCATCCTTATAAACTACAGTTTCCCTGGGCGTGCAGCGAGCGCTCTCATGGGGGGCTGAGTGCTTTTCTACAGACATTACCAACCACAGAGCCATCTTCCATCCTGGCTCCGTTTTGGTTCCGACAGGAAAATCAGCGCTAAAAACTGCTTTCGTGGATTTTCCCCTATTTCTCACTAATCCTTCAGGCTATATCTGAGGCAATTCACGCTTTTGTTTTCTACTGACTGCAATCCCAGCAAAAGGATTCTAAAGGCTGTGAATGAGAATGTGTTGGAATCTCCTGGATGTTGAGTTATTTAGCATCAAATCCCAAGAGGAATGCTGGCCGGCATCCAGCCAGCCGGCATCTAACGGGGATGCAGGTTAGCTGAGCGTTTGTCATGAGATCTTGTAATGGAGTCTAGGAATGAGGAAATTAATGAGGGGCTTTGACCAGTCTGGGCATCTTGTGACCTTCACAAGTTTGCTCACACACGGAGTTAATTTTATCTGTTTTCTTATCTGCAAAATTTATACACTGCTGGCTGCTGAACTCGCTGAGGTGTTCTAATATGTGAAGAGTATTGCAAAATGGTTTGTGCTTCTCTGCTGAAAGGTGGTGAAAAGCGTAAAATAACCAGGTGGGATATCACCAAGGACCCAAATGCTGCTCTCTCCCTTCTGCGGGAAACTTACTCTTGCAAGTTGGCTTCAGGGGGGCTATTTGTATCAGTAAGAGCTTCCTGGAGAGCAACAGTTCCCTTATAAATAAATAAATCATAGCTTGTTGGCTTCTGAAGCATCAGATGTGCACTAAACCCCTTTCCCTCTTCTCTTTGTCTCTGTTCTTACCAGGGTCATCCTGGCAAGGAAGGTCCTCCTGGAGAGAAGGGGAGTCAGGTAGGTGTCAACCAGATCCTCATCGCTGCGAAGGGGAAGGTCACGGCAGCTGGATGGAGACAGCTCTCCATGGGGCTCTGGGGGTGGCCGGGTGACCAGGGGCTGTGGGTCGGTGGAGAGGGCAAGAAGCAAACCCTGTTCAAATATGAAAGCGGAGCCCAGCTTTCGTCTGCCTGGGAGTCTCTTCTGGTGCTCGTCTTTTCCCAACTCCTCCCAGCTTTCCTGGCGAGCAGCGCTCTGTAGCCCAGCAGATGCGAAAACTGAAATTGTGAAGGGAAGCTTCTCTTGATCAGACAAAAGTAAATATCCTTTGTGGCGCAGGGAATGCAGAAAATAACTCTTTTTGTATTCTTGGTCTTCCCTTTTCCTCCCCTCCCCCTCAAAGTCCCTCTTCAACAATATATTTGAGAATATTGCTGGAGGCTAGAGTCCTTGAATTATACAGTCGTCTGTCTGTCAGGCAGATTTACCATCTGCGTTCCCGCTGTGTCCCATTCACTTGAAAAACATTACATTTGTCAAAGGTCTTTGATTAGAGCGCAGTCCAGTTTGATGGACGTCTGCTGGAGCCTTGCTCGGGTGCTGCACGGAGCGCAAGCCGCAGCCGCTTGTGCGGCTGGTGTCACACGAGGCTGAAAATTCAAACGTTGGCCTCTGCAGAACCTGAGAAGCCAATACGTGGTTGTGCTGGTGCTCCCCGTGCTGGGAGATGTTTAGCGAACATCAGGGAGGTGATCTCAGAGCGGGGCTGGTGCTGCAGGTCTCCTCCCGCCGACACTAGTGTGAGGTCTGGGATGCTGCTGGACCCGTCTGGCTGTCAGGCTGGAAAAAATGGTCCATCTCAGGCTGGGAGAAGTGGAAGGGTATTTTAGTTAGGGAATTGAGCAAAATAAAAGCCAACTGTGTTCAATAAAGAACGTGATTTATTTGCGAGTGTGAGACAGCGTGGCAGGGAGGGTGGAAGGAGTGTTTGCAGGACACGTATCGGGCACCGTGTCCAGCACAGCTCGTGGTGTCCCTGGGGATCTGCAGCTTTTGGTGCCAGAAAGGAGCTTTGTGAGCATCTCCTCTGCCACACAGCGGAGGCCGAAGGACATCACCCCGAGGCTTGTGCCTCAAGCAATAACTCCTCTCTGTGATCATCATCATCACAGGCTCTGCTGCGCTACTGCGGAACCAGGGTGGCTTGGGACGGGGGCGACAGCAGAAAAACATGTTCTTCCTCTCTCAGAGCAGTTGTTCTTTTCTTTAATCCAAACAGAAATAGTCAACCTTATGTATAAATTCCCTTTATAACAAGTTGTTGCTATCTTCTCTCCTCTCTTCCTCCTTTCCTACCGTACAGATCTTTGCGGTTGGCTCAGCCCAGTGCACCTGCAGGCGGTGATGTTCTGTAGCTCTCTGTGCTGTTTTGAGCTATTTTCAGATGGCCACTGCCATTTCCACCGTGTCTGAAGGAGCCAGATGGCTGGGAGATTTGTTTTCCACACATTCTCCTTATCGCTGCACCTTGGTGTTGATTTTTCACGTGTTTTTCTTGTTTGCACGTTTTTCCCGACAGGGTCCACCAGGTCCTCAGGGCCCCATCGGTTATCCAGGACCACGCGGAGTCAAGGTAAGGAGGGCACAGAAGTAGTGTCTGTGGTGTTGCTTGTTCAACTTGAGTTCTCCAGCTTGTGCTGGAGATGGACACTGCCAGTGGGCACAGATGCCCCACCAGGGCACTTCGGGCCACCTCAGTGACTTTATTTGCTGCTCGAGCGAGCCTTGGTCCAGGGTCTTCTCGCAGGCCATAAGAATTACAAGTCCCTGCTCTCCAATAAGCCCTCCTAGCATCGTTCAGCGCTTTGGAGAGATTTCTCTTTTAATTCTTCGTGAGCATGGCTCAGTCCCATTCCAACCGTTTCCAGTTTACAACCAAAGTAAATCTCAGCCAGAATGTGAAGACTTTAACAAGGCTTGTTAATAAAACAGAATAGCCTATTACTAAAACAAAGCAAGCTTTTCATGCTCCTGATCCAAAACCTTGTTAGACGAAGCCTGTGCGTCTCAGCAATGTGCTTTTTCACTAGATTGAATTCCAGCTCTTTCCTCGCTCCTGCTGCCTGCAGCGCTTGCATGCTGATAAGAAGGCGGTGGGTATTTTTTTTCCCCATCCAGCTCTGGCTGTTACGCCCACCAAGACGTATTAGTTCAGGTGCAGATGCATCCTGCATCCCAAAGGGCCAACGAATCTGCAGGGATGTGTGCTAGCAGGTACAGACGCAGCTTGGGGACTGACTATAGGTGAATTTAAGCCCTCTTAAACCCCCTTGTATATTTTTTTTCAGTAGCAGAAACCCATTTGCTGCTCTGCCTTCAAAATTTAAGCTGGATGTATTTAGCCAAAGCAAGCTTTCATCTCGTTTCTTGCAAGGCTGCGGATTGAGACGTAGTGGTCCATTAGGGAATGGTTTGCTGTTGTGTTTACCGCTAAAGTGGAACTGTTCCACGTTAGAGGGATCTAGAGAAAGCGTGTCATGCACCAAGCCTGTAGTGCGTACGACGAGGTTTTGCTTCCTACAAACAGCGTTCTATTAACTGCAGGAACCTCCAGTTCAGGGGAAAAAAAAATGTGTCTCATAGGGTTTGCAGCTATAAATAACTTTCAGATCTTGCCTCGCTTACCAGGGCCCTGTCCTGCTGCACAAATTTTGATGTACTTTTCTTAACATGCTAAAGGGAAGAAGAACATAAAATACCCCAAGCAAAATATTATTCCCTTCTTCTTCCCTTCTGTTTTTTGTTGTAAGAGTTGCATTGCACAGTACAGCTGGTGTGGATACCTGTGGGTGATGTTTTATCCCAAGAGGCAGGATAGACGGGGAGCGTGGAGGTCTGGCAGGTCTGGGCTGGTGGCACAGCAGGGGCCAGATCCTGACCATGCTCAGCACCTTGGGGCTGAACACCGTGGATTGATTGCCGTGGTGAAGCTTTGGAGGGCTGCTGCACCATGTCACAGATGTCCTCACCAGTCATGTTGGGTTTTTTTTCCTCCTTTTGGTGCCTAAATGTACTTTAAAGAAAATAGTGCATGCACAAAGGTGAGAACCATGGTAGAAAAGAGCCCAGCTTAACCTTTGTAGGTGTTAGAGACAGCGCTACTACCTGCTGCAGAGCAGCGTGCTGGCAAGGCATTTGTGGAAATGGGCTTTTTTTTAAGAAATTATTTGTAGAAAACAAACTTTGCATAGTGATTTTTATCCCTGGAAACATAATTCTTGCAGTTAGGTGGGGAACAGGCAGAGAGCACCAACCCCACCTGCCAGATCGAGTAGTCAGAGGTTTGCGACTGTCAGGTGCTCACTGGTGACCCCAAAGCCAGACGTCAGTGGCTGATATTTGATTAGCAATATGTTTAGGAACATCACGATTTGAAGAGATACCATTGTCAACATCAGAGGAAGCAAAAATCACCATGATGAATGATTCTTCACCCTTCGGCTTACCTATACCCTTCTAACATCTTGTTTTATCTCCTGCAAGGGAGCAGATGGTGTTCGTGGACTGAAAGGCACCAAAGGTGAAAAGGTGAGTTCACACTGCACGTTGGGGTTGATTCCTACAGCCTCTGGGCGCTTTTGCCGACTGGTCCCGCAGGATGCTCCCCTTGACATTTGCTTCCGCGTGGGGTTTTCTCTCATCACCCAAAGAACTGGCAGCCTCTTTGGTTTTGGGGTGGGTGTGGGCTGGGTGCCTGCCCTCGTGTTCTGCCACATCTTGGCTTGAACCTGGGAGTACTCGAGCCTCCGTGGCCCACTCGGGTTTTGAGGTGTTTGCTGGGGCAGCTCAGGGTCCAGCGTTGGGATGATTTCCTCCTGACAGAATCTGCAGTTTGAGTGCTTCGGTGGAGCTGAAGGTTTGCGGTGTGTTACAGCTGGATGACAGCGTACGGGATCCGCTGCCCAGCCCAGCCATCAGAGCAGCTTGTGAAATCCAAGTCGATAAGAAAGTCAACACGGTCTGTCTCTGCATGTCTCAAAGATGCAGTTGATTTCTCCCAGAGGAGAAGCAGGAGGTGGAGAAAGACCTTGCCTGGTCCCATAAACAGATCCGTGTTCCTTCATTCTTGCTGCCAGCAATTCAGCAGCAAAGCCGGCAGGTTTAACTAGGGAATCCTGGCAGGGACCTTCCAAACTTTTTAAAGTCTTTCTGGGAACTGTGTCTTCATTGCCTATGAGAGATTTGCTGTAGGATGAAATACATTATTGATTTGAGTGCTGCAATTAAACCTTCTTGGCTGAAAGAAATACTGACACTGTCCTAGAGGTTGCCTCGAAGCCTGGTGTAAAACATCCTCCGTGAAAATAAAACCAGTTGTACTTCAGAAATAATTGGTTCCTAGTTCTGGCAAGGAGTTGTTATTCACAGCGGGCCAAATGCGTGATCTTGACTTGCAGCCAGGACGCGATGTAGGGAATGCTTGCTGTGATCCCCTGGGGACCTCGGCAGTCGCAGCCTGGCTGGGTTTCCGTGCCCGTTTGTGCACACCAAAGACTTCTAGAAGCCAATGTGATGGGCAGTGTGGGGACCTAATCTTGTCCTTCCCAGGAAGGGGTCATACAGCGAGGCTAGAGAAGCCTTTTTTCCTTTTTATTCCATCTGTACACCTTGTCTGTTTTTTCCCCTCTCTGTTATTTAGGGTGAAGATGGCTTCCCCGGCTTCAAAGGTGATATGGGCATCAAAGGAGACCGCGTAAGTGTCCATGGCCGATGTGATCTTGTAGTGCTTTGCCTTTCAAGCCCGTGTGTTATCGTGCAAATGCGGCTCGGGGAGAGCAGCAAGGTGGGCTCCTGTCGGAGTCCTTCTGGCGCATCCGATCTCGAGGCAGGAACTCAGAAATTCCACGTTCACCTCAAGCTCAGCAGTTGTAAATCTCTAGATTTGCTAATCCCACCTTGACAGTGAAAAAAAACCAACCTAAGCGATGATAGAGGGCCCTGTCTTGCTGCTTTGACTGCTCAGAATACTGCGTGATCCAGCTGTATCACATATTTATTTCCAGTGTCTATTTTCCCTTGCAATATTACATCTAGGGTCTGGTAACATCTTTATTTGCTGAGCTTAATGTGCTTCCATACCATCAACGAGAAGCGTAAAGTTACCGGGAACACACTTTAATAGAAACCAAAGCAGCGCCGTGAAAACTGCTGGCGGTGCAGTTTGATATCAGACTCGTATCTTTAGCAGCGAGGCACGTTGCCTGGTCACAGAGGCGTCTTAAAATCAGTGGAACACACAGAGCACCAGGAACCCCAAAGGAGACTCGGATGTGGGCAGTGGTTGCAGCCCGTGGCTTTGCAGCGGGTCTGTCCATCCTCCGCACCCAGCCCTTGGGGACAGGGGACTGTCCTCGTCCCCTCTCTGAGCGATGCACCGCCTGGGGCTTGGTGTCCCCCTGAGCTCTGAAGCCCTTCCAGGGATCAAGAGAGCTCTGCGATCATTCATTCCCACGTTTAAAGGAAAAATGAATGCCTTGCATGAAAGCTTGTGAAAGTCGAAATCAAATTCTCCATTATCTCCTGGCGTTTAACTGTGTAATTGAGCAGTTAAAATAATTGGAAACTTCCCGGCCCCAACTTCTCACCAGGGAAGAAGGACCGAAGGTGGCACGTCAGGGTGGTGACTCCTGTCCTCGCCAAATGCAGATAGACATAAGCTCCTTCCAACAAAGCTCGCGGCGCCAGTTCCCACCATCAAGCTCTTTGTGTTTTATGATGAGCGAGGAAAGGACAAGGGGTACTCGAGAGCTCTGCAGATAAATCTGCAGCTACCCAGCCTCTAGCGAGCAAGAAGAAGGCTGCCTGTGTTTGCAGCATGGAAGCATCTCCTGTTACCCTGTGTGACAAAATGACAACTGGGTTTTTGTGTGCCGAGGCCTGCAGTGTCACAACAATTCATGTTAATGGCTTCGTCCTTTCCGCTCTCAGATTTCCTAATGATTTTCAGCACAAAAGCTCCAGCCCAGCCTTTCTTCTCCAGTTGCCCCGTTCAACCCTCAATTAAACACTTCCCAGGGCCTGCTTGTACATCCAACTGCGAGTTGGGAACCGGGAGGTGGGTACAAGGCTGCGTCGCAATCAGAGCTAATGGAGGCCGTTTCGGTGGAGAGGCACTGCGTGTAGATGGGATAATTGGGGCACAGGAAAAGGCGGCTGTTGTGGGAGATAATGGCCAGGCTGCGTGAATGAAAGCTTGGTGCTCTAATAACGCTCTGCAATTTACTCAATGACAGTCTCATCTGAACCTCTTGGTGAACACCAGCTTTCTCCAAGAGTTGTATTAGCAGCTCCGTGGAGTATCCGATTGCAGCCGTGAGGGTATTGCAGTCAGCAAACACAGGGTCTACCTGATTCATCAGTGCTTGTCTTGTGATTAACAGGGGGAGATTGGACCTCCTGGGCCCCGAGGTGAGGATGGTCCTGAAGGTCCCAAAGGTCGCTCTGGCCCCAATGGAGATCCCGGTCCTCTTGGTCCTGCTGGAGAGAAGGTGAGTCTCAAGGATGGAATGGCCCAGGGATGTTTTAACAGCAAAACCTGCTTTTTTTTGGGTGTCTCGGGTGGGTGCCCAGCATGGGAGAGGGCAGTTTTAGGGCAGAGGGATGAAGAGGAGCTGCGGGAGCTTTGAGTGAAGGCTGGCCTGAGTTGTCCAACACAAAGACCAGAGGAGTCCCAGGGAAGATGGTTTTACTGCAGCGGCATGACTTGAACCCATTGAGATGTTAGTCTCTTTGGGGTTATCTGCTTGGGTACAATGTCTTGAAAAAAAGACCAGAGGAGCAGGCTGAGAGAGTTGGGGTTGTTCATCTTGGAGAGGAGAAGGCTCCAGGGAGACCTTCGAGCCCCTTCCAGTCCCTAAAGGGGCTCCAGGAAAGCTGGGCAGGGGCTGTTTGCAAGGGCATGTGGCAATAGGACGAGGGGCGATGGTTTAAACTAGAGCAGGGCAGGTTTAGATTAGCCATGAGGAAGAAGTTCTTTCCACTGAGGGTGGTGAGACACTGGCCCAGGTTGCCCAGAGAGGTGGTGGAGGCCCCATCCCTGGAGACATTCAAGGCCAGGCTGGATGAGGCTCTGAGCAACCTGATCTAGTTACAGATGTCCCTGCTGACTGCAGGGGGTTGGACTAGGTGGCCTTTAGAGGTCCCTTCCAGCCCAACACATTCTATGATTCTATGAAAAAAATGGAGAAATTGAAAGTATCAGGGACTGCAGTCTAATTTCTAGGTGCATCCAGTTAAAAAACACAATAGCAAAAAAGTGACAGTTCCCCACTAGGTCCCCGATACATTTACGGTGCTCGCGCTGCATCAAACCCACTGGGCTTCCCCCGGGGAGGGCAGGGGATGATCGCAGCGCCCGACAGCGTTATTCCACCCCTGTCACACCTGCTTGGCTCTTGACTTCACTGCACTCGGCGTCTCCCCCTTCTGCTGGTGCAAATCTGAAGCTGCTGGTGAGGCCTCTCTTCCCTGCACTAACGTATTTTTATTTGTGTTTCAGGGAAAACTCGGCGTGCCAGGGCTGCCGGGCTACCCGGGCAGGCAGGGCCCGAAGGTAACTCGGTGGGGTTTGGTCCTCGAGAGGGATGGGGGGTGACGGGGAGCCCAGTGGGCACTGGCCGGGCTTTGCTGGTGGTGCTGGGCAGAGGGGCACGGTCCCTGCTGATGGGACAAGGTGGAACGGCAGCATTTCTCTCTTTCCCGCCCATGTGGGATGGGATGGGTGGGTAAAAATAGCTCCCAGCTCTTAGCTGGTGGAAATCGGTGACTGGTTCTGCGTCGCTTCAGTCTCCTGCGAAGCGGTGGGAAGAGCTGCGGTGGGACAGGGGGCTGCAGTGGGACAGGGGGCTGCGGTGGGACAGGGGCTGCAGCACATAAGGGCGTGCAGGGCTGCTCTGGTGATGGGTATAAACAGGCTCCATGTGAGCCTTCATGCTAGTAATAAGCATAATAGTCCTTCTCCTTGTATTATATCTTCAAAGATCAGCGCTAGTGTTAGCTAATTAATTAAGAAGAATAGCTAATGCATCAGGGTCTCCCTGAAATTAAAACAAAAGTGCCGTTTGCAGATTTGCAAACATCCTTTGTGTCTTATCTACATGCCCACGTTCATTTGGGCCATTTTCAAATGTTCTTTTTAAATTAAAACCGTGAATTCCACTACATAGACTTAAGGCTGCAGCCCGGTTTTTACATGCCCTGGAGGCTTTGGGAACTTATGTTTTTGTTAACAGTTTTTTTTAAGCATCATATTTTTATTATTCATATTCGTTGCTTGAAAAAAACCCAGGCTTGTTTAACACTAGAGACATAATTATCTGCAAGAGATTGTTTCCTGGTTGTGGTGCTGATGGTTTATTTTTTAATTTGCATTTTATATCTGGGGTAGGGGTGGGGTTTTTTTTTGCGTTTCTTCGACTAATTCATATTTTAAAGCAGCAGCTATTCTCCAGGCGCTCACATTAGAAAGGAACAAGCCAGGAGTTAAATTTTCATGTGCAACGTACAGTGACTTAGGAGCTAAAACCCGAAAGCCTGGCTGTTCCCCAGGCGCCCGGTGCAACCCTGGCCTTGGGCTTTTGCAGCGCCTCCTAATGAGGCATGGACCTTTTCTTGTTGTTGTTGTTATTTTTGGATGAAATGGAGTTTCTGAGGTCATTTTGGGTCTGTCTCTGGTTATGTTTTTATCAAAGGAAGGTTAGAAAAAAGGCGTTGGGAGCTGTAGCCATCAGCGGGCACTCGCTGGGGTTATTCCAGGCCAGCGGGCGCCGGCATGGATGGACGGAGCTGCCCCTTTCGCTGTCTTGAACCGCTCTCTCTCTCTTTGCTCTTTCTCCCAAGGGCTCAATCGGCTTCCCAGGATTTCCAGGAGCCAATGGAGAGAAGGGCACACGGGTAAGAGCCGCTTTGTCTAGCCGCTTTGCTGATTCTTTTTTTTCCTCTCCAAAAAAACCTCCTCGGGCAGGAGGTGGGGAACTCTCCGGTTGCTTTTGCAAAGGGGATGCTCCAAGAAGGGTCATCCCACCCGCCCGCAGCCCGGGACCGGGTCCCCGGCGCAGGGAGCGTGGGACGGGCGAGAGGCTCCCGCCGGCGGCTGTTGGGAGAGGAGGATGCCAGCAACAGCACAGTCAGCTCCGCAGACAGCAGCTTTCCAATTAAACACTGGAAATTTTTCCCTCAAGATATTTTAAGAGATTTCTCTGAACCTGAATCCTTCCCGCGCTGTCAGACTTTGCTCGGGGCGCGAAGAGCTTTTTAATTAACAGTAATTATTGGAGATGGGTGAATCTGTTCAGAAGCAGCAAGAACCATCTTTAGCCTGACTTGAGATTCAAAATGCGTAGATGAAAACGCTCTTACAAGTTCCTCCCCTTAATAAGCGGAGCTATTCTAAATTCATAAACACCCTTAAAATGCGGGGGCTCCGTCCTCCAGACTCGTCTCTACCTCTCACCCCACCTCCACAGACTTTGCTCCCGAGCAGGGATTGTCTAAATACGCTGGTGTTTGTTGTTTGGTTTTTTTATTTTGTGGAAGACAAGCTTGAAATTAGGGGACTCGGAGTACAAACATAAAGTCATTTTCTGCAGCAGCTCTGGTCACAGGGAAAAAAAAAGAGGGAGTGGGGAGAGCGAGTGGAATTAGTTTCCTTTTTGCTCTCATTTAAATACAAATGACTTCTAACAGACGTGTTTGATAGGAGCCCAGAAAATATAAATCACTTTGCACTGCATTAATATCAGGCCACTGAAATTTGGTTTACATCCCCCTCCTTTTTCTTTTTTTTTTTTTTTTTTTCCCCACTGAGTAATTTTCATTTCATTCTGAACTCCAAACGCGGCATCCTCTCCCCTCCCTCCGCTCTGGCCGGGCGGGAGGAGGGAGGCCATGAATAAGCAGCTGCCACGACAGCCTTGAATTCACTGTAGCCCTGTAATTACCACCCGCCTTATCGAATATACAGCAATAAAGTCCTTGGGCTGGCGTTTCGGGTGGTGTGAAACAGGGCTGGGCAGCGCGGCGGGGCTGAGGTGTGCTGCTTTGCGTCCCCGAGCATCCCCATCCCTCTTGCTCCACCTGCTCGTTTTATTCCGGTGGGATGGAGAGACAAACCGCTGGGATGGGAAACCTTTCGGGGAGCGGGGCGGGTACCAGCAGCTGGTCCTTTAGGAGATGGGGGAAAAAAAAAAACCCCAAGGGTTGAGCTGGTTGAATTTTGGCAATGCCCAGCCTGAAAGGGATTGAGGAGGGAGAAGGCGTGATGGGAAGGGGCCCAGCTTCAGGACCAAGCAATAATAAGCCAAGAAAAGACAAAAAATCAGCGGTTTGCTCACTTTTGTTCTAAATGAGCTTTGTGCTTTTAGGAGGAGGTAGTGACGCTTGGTTACACCCCCCGGCGTGCCACGGTTTTTTTCAGTTTAGGAACAGAAAAGGTGTTTTTGCATTTCAAGCCCAGCCTGGAAGGAGATGGGGCAGCTCCTGTGGTCGGGCTCCGGAGCCCGCTGTGGTGAGGCTGGAACCATCTTACCAGCAGTCCCGAAACCTCTGGTGTTAAAGGAAGGAGACAGGAATTCGGGGAGAAATTAACGTTTTTGTTGTGCATGGGGGCAGAGACTGGCACCCTGATCCCTAAGACCCAGAGCACAGTCTGGCACGCCTCTGTCAAATAGAAATAAGTTGATTTATTTTATGGTAATTTTAATTTTTTTCTCTCCAATATGTGGTTGGACCATTTATGCCATTCCACACCCAGTCCAGCAGAACGTGCTTGTTTTATGGGAGTGTTTACATGTGAGAGAGGGAAGATTTTCACATACAAATCTCACCTTTTCTATAAGGAGCCCAGCTTGAAAATGTTTTAAGAGTAGCAAAAATACTGATTTTCAGTAACTCCTGGTTATCCTTCTTTTTTTTTTTTTTTGCTCCCAAGTATCCGATTTGAAATAAGTAAAAAGCAATTATATACAGAACGATAGACTGTGCTGGGGTCGCACCACACAAACTAAATGGAGACCATCAACTTAATTTAAGCCTCATTGAGTTCGGCTCGATCAATCCCGCTCTGTTTCTCCTAAAACCACTAAATTTGCCATTTTTAGGAGCGTGTCCACATAGAGCCAAGAAAGAGAGTTTCTAAGATTTGCTCCTCCGGTGCATTCTGGAGTTAACCCAGTTTGCAGCTGAAACAACCCAAAATCACTTTTTTGTCTTTTCTTTTTACAAGGTATTACCGTTACGCTATTCAACGCAGTTGTTTATGTGTCCCAAATAGTATGAATCACACGTTTCTCTTGTGATCGTCATCATCTAGGAATTGAAATAAGCTTTCCAGCTCATTATTTCAGCAATACATGTAGTCATCCCGAGTCCTTAACTAATAAAAAAAGGGGAAAAGCAAAGGCAGAAGAGCAGTACCGGCTGACCCGGCCAGCGCGGGCAGCTGGGGTTTGGTGCTGGCAGAGCTAAATCCCTCCTAACCTGAAACCACAGCTTCTGGCTGTTCAGCTGCACGAAAGGGCTGGCAAAGTTAAAAATGAGGGGTGGGGGAAAAAAAAAAGGATGTTCAGTGTTTTTGGAGAAGCGTGTCCTGTTAAATATCACGATAGTTTTGGCGAGCGGCTGCTCGTCCCGATGCCCGTTCTCGCCGGCGGCGAGCTCGGATGAGCTGGCTTGGAGGTTTTCAAAACCTGATGATAAAATCAATAGTTAGACGTGAATAAGTGGTCTTATTTTTAGAGCTAATAGGCCTCTGCCATTAGCAGGGGGTAATAGATCTCCCCGCTCCCCGGGTCTGACAGAGCCTGGGGCGTGTGTGGAGGTGCCGAAATCCAACCATTTATTTGTGTGCCTAGAAAATAATCTGAATTTAGATGCCTTTCCCTCGCTACGCCTGTTTGAAAAATATAGGTCTGTGTACATTTACAGTGCTATATAAATTCTTCGCAACAGTACGCAGCGCTGTGTGCATGATTAATGATAGCAATAAGCAAGGGAAAATTTTGCTTAAAAATAGAACTGAAGAAGAAGAAGAGGAGTGTGTGGGGCTACCTGCGGGGAGGCGGCACACACTCCTCTCCACCTGCTCGGAATTTAGCCTCCCGTAGCTAAAGGAAAACCAGCTGGAGTTCTTTAAAATGATTTTTGTAATTAATTACAAAAAGTTATGCCAGCAGGGTTTATTAAATGGAACCGCGGAACCAGGAGGTTTCAGCAGGGCTAATTTTAGTAGCTTGAAGAAAGTTGATTGTAAAGTTTTCCAGCTCCTGTTTTATGTTCGCCTGGTTAATGAGTGCCAAATACGAGAAGGCGAGACTCTGAGGTGATGGATTTGGGGCAGAAAATGACAAGCGATATTTTAAGCAATCTGCGTTCCTTACATGGAAAGCAAGTCTCTCGCTTCCTTCCCGTAACAGGTGATTGGGAACAATAGCGGACTGCGGGTCCAAAGGAAGGGAGTGAAACCTACGGGTATATTTTTGATAACCTGACACAAAATAGCGTTTCCGGGGAGCAAGCTCTAGGCCATTAGTTCTCTTTTAGGCGCAGGGTAATGGAGCTTAACGTAATGTCAGATTTAGGACCCAGCCGTCTCTGTCTTTTTTTCTGTCAGAATTAATCACAGTCCCCCATTAGAGGAAGCTGAGTGCATCTGTCAGATCTCATAAGCCCGCTGCTTTGTCGCCGCTGCGACACCGGGTCTTAAATTACTTGTTTAGCGCAAAGTTCAGAGAGATGAAAAAAAGATTTGTAAATATGTGGGGCAGCTTAATTGGCTGGTGCGGTGTAAAATCACTGCTCAGAGCGGGAGCCCTGCTCTGCCGCTGTCATTCCTTGAATATTTAACAGCACAGGTCTTGCAACGCGGGTGTGCGGGGGGGTGAGCCAGCCTGCCCCGCTCCCGGGGGGCCAGGACCTTCCTGGGTGAAGGGACCAGCAAAGATCAGCAGGAAAAGGGGTTGTAGGGTTTTGGGGTGGCAGAGGTGAAGAGCTTTCTGCTGGCTCTGGTGTTTTGGATGGTTTTTTAGGAGACTGCCTGGTCCGAGTGGGTGGCCTTGTCTTTGAAAGTCTTTGGGGTGTTTTGAAGGACTCAGGACACCTTTTCTTAGGAGATTCCTTCCCTCAGATGGTAGATGTCGTCTGGGCATTGGGATTACCATGTGGGTCTGTCTAAGCATTATAAATGAAAATAAATAAAAGAATCAGGAGGCAAAAATAAACTTGCTGTTGTCCTTTTCGTTGCAGGTGAGAACCAGGGAGGTTCCGGGGGCAGTTTGTGTGCGATAGGCTCCGTCGCGGGTTCACCTGCTGCCAGCTGAACCTGCGATGCTGGCCACTAACTCCTCTTCGCTTCTTTTTTCATTCCAGGGGACGCCTGGCAAACCAGGTCCAAGGGGGCAACGCGGTCCAACGGTAACGATCCAGCCCTTCATTCATTTTGAAAGCTTGTTAAGGCCAGGGGAACGTGTGATCTGATGTATGTCCTCCCTGCGTAGGATCTGGCCTTCAGCGGTTAAAGCTAAGCAGAGGGGGGATGGCGATTTGGGGCTGGGGCTCACCAGTGAACATGGTTTAAGGTCATGACAAGATCAGGCCTCCAGTGGCAATGCTGAAGGCTCCTGTCATCCCCTTGCTGCTGGTGGGACGACTCGTTCACCCATTGCAGCTCAGGCTCTTGGGTGCTTTGTCTGATCACCATGTAGAGCTGTAGGTAGCAAGAGTGACTAAAATGTCTTCTTTTTGTCTTTTTAAGGGTCCACGTGGGGAAAGAGGCCCTAGGGGAAGCACTGGGAAACCTGGCCCAAAGGTAAGGTTTTGGGGAGCCTAGTGCGATCGTGTCCTAAAAAGCACTGGTACAAGAGACCGTCTGGTTCATTGCCCTCCATTTCCCTTCTCTCCTTTCTGCGGCGTATTTTGAAAGCTGAGTCCTCCAGAGCTCTATCACCCAGCCAAATGGCCCAGAACCCAACCACAAAGTAGACACACAGCTCTTAAAAGCGCATTGGCCCACGTTTCAGCAGGACATCAAGTGCCTGTATGAATTAAGGGCCATTGCAACCAGAAGGGGAGGGAGAACCCCCACGTCGGGGACCAGCACAACCCTACGACCCGCTGACGTTTCCCCTAAGTCCTGTTTTTTGGTGTTTAAGTGGCTTTTGAACCACCTTAGAGGCCTTAGGCTGTGCCATGGGCGAAGAGGCACGTATTGCTGCTGGGCTCCAGAGCCTCGCACCTCCCTGAGCCACTTTGTATGCGCACCCTTCGCCCACGATTGGTCACTGGGAAAAATAGGTATTTTTCTGCCGGCCAATCTGGAGGCACGCTCAGCTCCAGAACCTGCTGCAGAGACTGATTAAGTGACCGTCAATGGCCGGGCATGATGGAAGCAAAGCTTTTGTAGCGAGACGTTGTCACCACCGCGCTGCCGGCTTTAAAAATAAATGTCTCGGCTTTGTGTCGGCATGAATTTTTGATAAATACCTCGTCTTCGCGGCAGCATTTATCTCTCAGAGGGAGGCCGTTATCTGGTGGAAATATCCTGAGCTCGCTGACGTTATCTTTCCTGTATTTTTATTAAGCGATTTGGGGGGAACGAGCAGCTGCTTGTTTGTCACTGGATGCAGCTCCTGATACAGAATGATTAATAGAGAGGGGCCGGGGGAGCCGGTGGGGTGGGGTGTCACCGCGGGCTTTGGTGCCATTTGAAGTCCTTGTGCACAGCAGCTGCAATGGCAATGTATGTATTTTTAATGGCGTGTTGTTTTGTTTATTCGTAAAAGGGCAACTCTGGTGGTGATGGCCCCCCTGGTCCTCCTGGCGAAAGGGTAAGGCAAACCGGTGGGGCTGAAGCGGGGCTCGATCCCAGCCCGTTAGAAGAACAGGGCAGAGGAGGCGGGTTGGTGGGGCTGAGACGGTGCTGAGGGTTTTTTACAGTCAGCATCCCAGACACCCTGGGAAGCAGAGAGGGGTGGGCAGCTCGCGGGAGCCGGGACGCAGCTCGGCGCATCCCGCTCAGCAAAAAGGGAAAAAGCCGTTTAGAAATCGGAGGCCATGCATGCTTGCGTGGAGAGGGGTCTCACAAGTCACCTACACCCTTAGGTCCCTTCTGAGCTCTCCAAGGAAGGCTCGAACGGGCCCTTGGCTGTCCTGTGGAAGCATCGCTCCATGGGGAAAGGGAAAAGTCACCCATGGGTTTTGTGCAGGCAGCCAGAGCCCCAGTTTTCTGGAGGAGGTGGTCCTTTAGGACCCCATGCTGCTTTCCCCAGATTACAGCACGCTAGGTGGAAAATATTGAAACAACGGGACTTTCAGGAATTAATATTTTTTTTGCCTCGATTTCTGCTTTTTTTTTTTTTTTTTTTTTCCTGGGTTTTAGTTTGTTTGTAAATGTTCTACAAAATTGGCCAGGGAGGAAATCTATGAAATTAGTCCCTGCTTTGCATCTGCTGGTGGTGACGGTGGGGGCGAGGGGGGAGCTGCTGCTGCTCCGGGGAAGAGCATCGCTCTGAAGAACGTTGGCTGCCGGCAGCAGCGGCCCCAGAGCCACCAGCTCTTCCTTATCATTCCCGCATGAGCTGGTGGTTCCCAGGTTCTCTCAGTTGAGCCGGGATGGGAAAAGACCTATTTCTCATAGCACTGGGAGGGAAAGGCACAAAGCGGTTGATAGCCCTCTTCGTGTTTGCGGTGCTTTTTGCAGCCGGACAGGGCTTTTTGCAGCTGGACAGGCTGGACAGACACGTGTCCCGGTGGTCCTTACCCTTCTCCGTGCCCTTTTTTCAAGGGATGGCCCCGTGAAGCTGCATCTCACCCTTTGGGGCAGTTTTTTGGGGGTAGAAGTAGCTGTCTTTCCGTATCTTTGTGCTCATCTGCTGCTCACGCAGAGGTGGTATTTCGTAGTAAAGCGTTACAGGTTCCTTAACTATGTTTTCTGGCTTGTTTTGCATCCCAGGGACCACCAGGGCCTCAAGGACCGACTGGATTTCCGGGACCAAAAGGCCCCCCTGTAAGTAACTCTTTCTAGAACATTCAAAGAAATACATAAAGTCTTTCCCATCCAGCTGTGACTCCTGTGCCAGCTCAGTCTTAGCTGCTTCCCTGACAAGCGGAGACGTACCCGATAAAAGGCATTACTGAGACATCATGATAATAGCTCGACGGTTTAAGATTTTAAATAGCCAAGTAAATTGCGGCTGATTATAAATGTTCGTTTCCTAATGACTCAGTATCGCTAGGATCTTTCATGGTTGCTCTGTTCTTTATTTTCCCTCTCTACACTGGGAGGACAGCAGAACCGAGTAACGCTTCTGTCTCTGCAATTATTATACACTGGTGGGGGAATCTCAGAAACCTTTTTGGAGTGATTTCCTTCCCTGTGGTGGACATCTCGCTCCCGCTCTGGACCTGTAAGATAAATCTTTCCTTTGGGAGATGTGTGGGAAAGGGCCGTATCTTTTAGGGTTCTGAGCACCCCCGTTTCACTGTAAAATGGATGGGAACTAATGCGAGGAGGTTTGATTCTGTCCTTATCAGTTTTACAACTGAGCACTTGGTCACGTTGCTTCTCACCCTGGTTTTCTGCTGTAGGGTCCTCCTGGGAAGGACGGATTGCCTGGTCACCCCGGACAGAGAGGAGAAACCGTAAGTAGCCAAAAATCTTGGGCAGATCATTAGTCCCGAGTCTCGTCTTGCCGGTTGGTTTTTCTAAACCCTTCTGTGCAGCTGGGGAGATGTGGCCACACGTTTGGTTTCCCTGGAGGTCTGTGTCTCTCCAGCTGCACGGGATGGTCTACGGGAAGCGACCCTCTTCTGAGCAGGACGGGTCGGTCTAATGACGGTTTATGTGAAGGTTGTGCACCAGCTCCTCTCGCTCTGTCCCTTTAGTAGAGTGTGGAGGTCAGTACGTGCATCGTGCAGGGAGAAAATGGGAATGGAGAGATGACGTGATGCTGATGACCGGCACGGGAGCAGTTGGGTTTCTGCCGTGCCGGGTGCTGCAGAGGCAGCTCCTCGCGAGGTGGGGGGATGTTGGCTGGGGCTGAGTCGGGGTCAGCACCAGCACTCGGTGTGGCGCTTGCTTTCGGGAGGTGGAGAAGCAGCCGGGGGGTGATTTCTGAGCAGCCCCTGAGGACGGGTTCCGTACCCTGAGGACTCGCCAAAGCGCTCGTCCCTTTGCCCTCCCAGAGGGGAAGGCTGTGCCTCCGCTCTTCGGAGCGTTGTGGGTAACCTCCGCACTCTCCTTCCCGCTCTGTCCTTTGGAGAGACACGGATTTTACATCTCCCTGTTCCAGAGACATAACTCTAGGGAGGTGAGAGCAGAAATTTTTCATGCAAGACAGACGCCATCCTTCGCAAGCTCAGCTTTCCGCACCCAGCTGCGTTAGGTCAGGGACAGTTTTGTTTTCTCTGGAACCTGCAACGGGGAGAAATAAACACTTTGCACTTGTTGGTGCGCCGTGTGGCCAACGCCAAGAACTGTTGCATAGAGTTACAGAGAGAGCAAGAGTTCCAGCCCGGTTTTGGCAGTGCTTGTTTGGAGAGGAAGGCAATTCCTGGCCAAGATGAGCGGTGCAGTGGTTTTGCTCTAGTTTTTGTGTCCGCACCGGTTACTGCAGCACCCTCGTGTATCAGCCCCTGCCTTGGCACCCGAGTGAGAAGAGCATCTCTGCCGACGCTGCCTTTCAGCCAAAGCTACGCACAGAGGCCTCACCCAGTTTTGCTTAAGCCCCCTCCAGCAATAATTCCTTGCTGCAACCCAGAGTGCGGCTCCTGGCTGGTTCGGGACCTCGCTGTATCGTACGCAGACTGCTTTGTCCGTTTTAAAAGGTTTTGTTGCACAGAGGTGATCATTGTTTCTCACCAAAGGAGAACGATGAGGCACGTGGAAGGTACGATCCCCTGGCTGTCGTGCGTCTCTGGCGCTCTGTTCTCTGCGCTTTTTTTTTTTGCTTGAAGGATACCCTAAGCGGAAATGACCCTTCTGCCATGTATTCCTCTGCATGCAGTAATTAGTATTTTTCTGTTTGGCATTGTTGGGGATGTTTATTCTTTTTTCCTCGGCTGTTTACAATCCAGCCCATTCGCTGTTGTCGGTGTGTCCGTCTCCCCGGCACTGCATGCTGCATGTGAGCAGATAGACTCTTTGTTCTGTGTTTATTTTACAGGGGGAAAAAAAAAAAAAACCAAAAAAAACAACCAGCGATTTCCTTTACTCAGCTTTGCATTTTTCTCCACCGCCTTTCATAGCAAATGAGCATTAAAAAGGCTTTGCACATTATGCATTTTTTTGCCCTCAACTTACCACACAACAATTTAATTAACTGTCCTGGCATTTGCTAAGCAAGGCAACGCAAATACTGCTCAGCGCAACACCGGCTATTTATTTACACTCCATAAGACTGACTTTAAGGCAACGGTTGCGGTATTTTTGAACAAACAGTCCTCGGGTCAGGATTGGCTTGAAGGTGAAGAGAAGAGTTTTCGCCTGCCAGAGCCTGACTGTGACATTTAGTCTTCCTTCACCGAGTTATCTATGACATCCAGGACACCTACGCTCAAATGAGAAGCAGCACTAAAAACTTTGCCTGAACCTGCTGGTACCAACGTTTGAGACTGGAATAAAGCATCGAACTCCAAGCCTGCATGAATAGGAATGGAGAATGGGCTTTCAATTATTTGGGGTCTGAAAGCACTCCCCCATGGCTTGCTTAACTCATTGCAGCAGTAGCTTGCCTACCACAAACAAATGCTTCCAGAAAACCAAAAATCTGTTAATATCTGCCATCAACAAGCTTGCAAAATTTATTTTCCCTTGGGGGTGCTCGCAGACGTGCAGACCCAGGTAGCAGAAGTCCCTTTTTTGTCCCCCCTTCCTTACACAGTGCCAAAAAGCGAGGAAAGAAACATAAAAACGAATTAAATATTATTTACACATCAGTAGCTCGCTCTGTACCTTCACGCAAGAAAAGCTAGACTTGAAACCTGTGTGTCAAACAGTTCCCTTTATTTTACTTTTCTTTTAGTAGCCAATAGGCGTGCTGAAGGATGGGGAAATATCTGAGCATATTAAATTTAAAAAGGCTGGATCTAAAAAAGAAGAAAAATGCTAAAAACTCTGTGCCCAGGGTTCAGGCAGGATAAAAGGAAACCCCTTTCTTCCGATGAATAAGAAAAGTCCTGCACAGAACGGGCTGAAGTATTTTTTCTACGATAAGACTTTTGTTAAGATAAGAGTTTTTTTGTTTTTTAAATTGTACATTCATTTCACAAAGATGTTTTGCCGTTTCCCCGTCAGAGACAGGATATTTCCCATGGTCTGCAGACAGCTAGAATAGCATTGAGTAGGTTTTTTAGCATGACACGTTACTGTTGGCTTGGGGTTTATCTGATCCTCTTTTATGGCAATGAGAAAATAGCCTGTATGCCCTAAATGACATTTCTCAAGCTTGTCAGCATGCTATAGGAAGAATGATAATTAATGTGCTTTTTAAAGAGCGGCTTAGGAGAGCTAAACAATTGCAGTGGTGATAGCTCGTTATTGTCACTCCTCAAAATGTCATTATAGTAGCTGTCATGGAGACTCCGCTCCTCATCCGCATTTGGAGAGAAACGCATTTGTGATTTCTTTCAAGAGACGTTGATGAAGGAAATAAAGCTGCGCTCAGCCCCCAGGGCCGGTGGGCTGTGGGCTTCGGTGGGGCTGGAGGTTGGCGCTGCCGGTGCCGAAAGTGGAAGGCGGTCACCCAGCTCCTGGGAGCAACGGCTGAACCAGAGCTGAGCCTAAACCGGGACGGGGAGCAGGAGAAGGGACGTGGTTATTAACAATTGCGCAGCATGAAGAAACTCGCACATTCTGACTTTTTAATAGCCATTTCGCCTATAGGGTTTACGAGTGTAGCAAGGTTTTTTATCTCCGTGGCCTGTCCTTCAGCCACACCACGGTACCTCTGTCAAAACAGCAGAGCTGAGCTTTGAGAATCCCCTTTTCTTCCTCTGTTTCATCCCTGTATGAATGTACAAATACCCATTTTTCACTTTCTGTTTGATTTCTTGTTTCTTTTGTCTTTGGGTGTCCACCTGTTCCTGGTCAGTAGTTTCACTGGAGGAGGAGCAGTCGGGTGGCAGCCTGTGACCCTGGCTGGAGCCCTCCTTGGCAGAAGTGTCAGCTCTCTCTCTTTTCCCTTTCTCCAACAGGGTTTCCAAGGCAAGACTGGCCCTCCAGGACCCCCCGGTGTCGTAGGCCCTCAGGTAAGAAATAAATGCTCGTGCTTGCACCAGCCCTCTGTGCTCACCTTCACCAGTTGGGCACAGCAGGTTCTCGCAGCTCTGATGGCTCAGCTGGAGCTGCTGGGGCCGCAGGTTATACAGCACAGAGCATCCTCTTCCAAGAAAGGCAAGGCAGCAAGCTTGGTGGCTTTGAAATTCCTGACCAGGGTGTGGAATCGTAGAATGGTTAGAGTTGGAAGGGACCTTAAAGACGATCTAGTTCCAAGGCCCCTGCCCTGGGCAGGGACACCTCCCACTAGACCGGGTTGCTCAAAGCCCCATCCAGCCTGGCCTGGAAATACCCCAGTAGGTCCCAGCCCACCTTGTGGAGGCAGAAGGATGGCATTTAGACAGCGTGCCTGAGGGCTGCTGTAAATACGGTGGTTCCTGTGAACTTAGCAGAGCTACCTGGGTGTAAAATTGGTGTAGGGTGAAAGAGAGACCAGCTACACACAACCCAACTGGAAGACCTTCAGCAACCAGAGAGTCAGACGTGATCTCAAAGGGCTGTGCAGCTGCTGGGGCGTTCAGGGCAGTGTAAGCGTGGTGCAAGAGTGCTCATACGTGGTGTTATGAAGAAAATGCATCCCTCTCTAACATGAAGTGCTGCTAGATTCTGTCAGAGTCGGGCTATTTTTCTTTTAGTCGCAACGAAGTCTGTGCAGTCTGGAAACAGTAACTACACAACCAGAATTCGTGCCCCTTAAGAACAGGCGCGCGAGGCCGGCTGCGGGATCCGTTTGGTGGGCAGAGTCCTAGACCGAGTAGGACTGGCTTTGGGTTGAGTCTTCTTCCCTGAACTGCTGGGGAGGTTGCTCTTTAGTTAGAAAGTAATTGATATGTCTTCTTTAATGATAGCGTAAAGTCCCTATTTGTCAATTCCCCGATTAGGGGCAATTCCCTGGCTGCGTCTGTCTTCTCAAAGGCAAATTAGGTTCTATGGCAATTTTATTTGGCTCTGCTGCGTGTAGTTAGCGTGATCTGTGGTTGCTGAGCGATCGCAGCGTTATCCTTCTACTTACACTAAGTGGCACCCTGCAGCGTGACATGAATTACAACCACCGTCCCCACGGACACCAGCGTGCGGGGACGTTATAGTCTTGTGCGTGTGGCTTTTGTCTTCCTCCAAAACGGGCCACTTGGGAACCTCCTGCACTGGGCCTTATGCGACACTTGTCACCATTAGTGCCACGTACGGCACAGGCAGTGATTGCCGTGTACTACAAGCCTAATCCATTATTTATGCCCCATATAAGGAAGAATCAGCATGATCCTAGAGTACTTAGGAAGTCTTCAATTTAAAAAAAACCAAAACCTAAGTATAATAATAGTATTAATAGCTCATTTATGTGAACGCTTTCGTTCCAGAGGTTCCCGGTGCCTCTGGTGTGTCGAGTGCAGTGTTGCCCGCTTCCGAAACAAGGTCCCTTTGGATGCCAAAGGAGGCATCTCTGCAGGGATTCCTGGTGGCACTGAGGGACAGCTAAGGGAAAGAGCCTCTTCCATCCCATTGCAACCTAAAGGAATAAACTGATAGCCTGCACCTCCTCCTTCAGTGTTTGCTCTGCTGATACCCACCACATTCTCCCCGATCTCTGTTTCTTCAGGGTCCGACTGGTGAGACTGGGCCAATGGGTGAGCGGGGACATCCAGGTCCTCCAGGTCCCCCGGGTGAACAAGGTCTTCCTGGCCTCACTGGAAAAGAAGGAACCAAGGTAGGGAGCAGCAGCCCGCTTGCAAGCCTGGATGCCCGCCTCGCAGCCGGAGATGGAGGGGGCTGATTCAGAAGAGACATGATGTTTCGCAGTGTCTCATCGCGACTCGAGCCCAGAGGGAGGAGCTGGGTCTCTGTGGAGTCTGCAGATCTCAGATGTTTCTCTCTGTCGTTGCAGGGGGACCCTGGTCCCGCCGGCCTCCCAGGGAAGGACGGTCCCCCCGGCTTGCGAGGCTTCCCCGGGGAGAGAGGTCTCCCTGGCCCCATTGTGAGTAGAGGCTGCCCGCTCCTTCCCGGGGGTAGGGTGCCCAGGCGGTGCAGCACCCACCTCCCAAAATGACTTTGTTTTCCTCCCCCCAGGGTGCTCCAGGGCTGAAAGGCAACGAAGGTCCCCCAGGCCCCCCAGGTCCAGCAGTGAGTATCCTTGCCCTTACAGGCACCACCTAACGCATTTACAAGCTTGGCAAGCCAAAACGGAGGGTTAGTCACAGCTCAGTGCTCTATCCGTTATTTCCTTCGCACTAACTAACGACTTGCTGGATATTGCTTTATTTTACAAGACACGCATGTAATAGCTCAGTCGCTTTGTGGTGTCAGCTATGAACATACGTGACAAGCTGAGAGAACTGGAATGATTCAGGACACTGAGAATTTTGTTTCTAAGGCACCTGCTTTCTCTCTGAAAGTTGTTCCCGCTTGAGATTTGTGCTCGGTGCAGCCCCCCTGGAGGAAAATATTCATCATCCAGCCCTCCCTGCTGCATTGGCCATGATGTGGCGCATGCTCTTGTTCCAAGCTGATAATGTGCCCCCAGGAGCTGAGCTCCCTGCACCATCCAGAGGAGAACCCAACCCTTCCAGGGATTTGAATTAAAAAAAAATAATCTGCAGAACCCCTTAGGCTGATGGTGCCATCACATGGCAGTCACCCCATCAAATGCGTTCACTTACTGACGATGCGTTTGCAGCATCCTACTGCTGGATTTCTGTGTTCTGTATATAGATGAAGGTTGATACTCCAGTTAATGCTTCCTTCCTTCTTCTCCAAACAGGGCTCTCCTGGCGAGCGCGGACCCGCGGGCTCAGCCGGCCCCATAGGCTTGCCAGGGCGACCTGGCCCCCAGGGACCTCCGGGACCCGCAGGTGAAAAGGGAGCCCCGGTAAGTACCAGCGTAAAGGTTAAGAGCTGTGAGTCAAATAGAAATGGGTACAGTAGGAAGCTGAGCATGGAGATATTCCCTGGGGTAGGTGTATAAAAGATTTTTTTTTTTAAAAAAAAAAGGAATTCAATTAGAAAGGAATTTTCTCATCTTGGGTGCATCAAACTGCTGAACGTGAGCTGCTCAGCTTCCCCGTTTGTGACACTCGTGCTATCAAAAATGAATGTGATCCCAGGGACCGAAATGTCTTCAGGCAATGAGAAGGGCTGAGGAATGACCAGGTGAAATGACAGCCTGTGACCTCCTGGTGACAAACAGCCAAAGGACGGGCCTCTGGGCAGAGAAGTGAGCCAACCCCGTCACTGCTTACGAGGATGCAATGGCAGCAGCGATTTCCACTGAGCCCAGACAAATCCTTCCCATTGCTGCGCCCTGGCCAAGGAGCAGCACGTGAAGGTGCTGCCGAGGTTTTAGCTCCACTTCCCAGGACGTGGAACGTTCCCAGGCATCCCGCTGGCGCCCGTGGAAAGAGCCGCTCTCGGCAGGAGTCCTGCCATATGGTCCCTCTCCTGAGCCTTCACCAGCCAGCCCGCGCAAACTCGCACGTCTTTCGCTCCCCAGGCACGCGCGTGAAATGTCACGTGCGGGCAGGAGAGAGTGGGCTGGGATGACTATTTCTGTCCCTGAAGAGCCCAGCACCGTGACAGTCCCGCGGAGGGAGGCTGAGCCTCTGATTTCACCCCCACGTGGGGTTTGCAGGGACTTTGGGGTCGCCTGCCTCAAACTTCAGCTCAGCTTCAGACCCGGCAAAACGAGCAAATGCTGGCGTGGGGGATTTCAGACTGCATGAGGACGCTTACGGGGATTGATTGTTGTTAGCAGAAGTGTTTATCGGCCACTGTATTCCACATTTGCTGGCTTATTAGAAATCCCAGCAGCTAGTCCAGAGGCAAGAATTTCCTGGTGAATCAGCTTTATGAACATCTGTCCTGCCAAGTACCTATATGATGTAGCAGTGGATAGATGAATAGGCAATTTATGTGGCATCTAATTATTCAGAAGAGAGCACCCAGGATTCACATGCAATTAAATTATGTACGAGGAAACGGAAAAATATTCACTGTTCAGTTTCCTATAAACAAACAAATTTGATTGAAGGCTCCGGTTCTGAGGAATATGGGTAGGTGTTTAAGCAGGAGGCCAGCAGAGATTGCTTTATTCGCTTCGGGTGTTTTCCTTTGTCCTTGGGGCCTCCTGAGAAACCCCCATCCGTTGGGAACCAGCCAGGGAGGGAGCAGGCACCGAATGCTGGGGCAGCCAGGACCAGAATCAGTAAAACCCATCTTGCGGGAATAAAAATTAGTTGGAGTCTTGTTTGTCATCCAGGGCGAGATGGCAGAGGGTTCAGATTAAATCTGATTATATTGCTACAGCGGTGAAATTGCAGCTGTGATCTGGGTATTCACCGTTTAGATTTGTTTGTTCTTTCCTTATCTCCTGAGATAGAAATTTTGTCTTGTTTCAGACAGTGAGCACAGAGAGCCTGATGAAATATCAGCTGGAAACCGGCTTTGCTATACGTGCCCACGTAGTCAGGGGTTATTAGCAGCTGAATAAAACGTTAATGGGATGTAATGGGTTGGTTGGAGGGGTGGAGGAGAGCTCTGTGTGACCTGCCTGCTGCTTCTGCTTCCAGGGTGAGAAGGGTCCTCAAGGACCGGCTGGCCGGGACGGCATCCAGGGCCCGGTGGGACTGCCGGGTCCAGCAGGTCCTGTCGGCCCGCCCGGAGAGGATGGAGACAAGGTGGGAGCAGCTCTCTGGCTTTTTTCAGAACATTTTGGGGTATTTCCGTGGGAACCGGTATCTTTGGGATGAGGGTGCAGACCTACGGGACTATTGCTTGCGTGTTGAGCTATGGAAGTGGTCACCAAGGGAACTAACTGTGCCCCTCTGTACCTGGCAGGGCGAGATCGGGGAGCCTGGCCAGAAGGGCAGCAAAGGCGACAAAGGGGAGCAGGTGAGTTGTGTGGACGTCATCGTAGATGCTTCCCTGGAGGAGCCTGGTTATGTTGTGTGGCTTGCTGGAAACAGAAAACAATATCGTTTTAATTTCTTTCTATCATCGCATCATCTTCCTTTGCTTCATCAAATACCCACACGACGTAAAAAAGAGCAAGTGCCTGAAGCGTGAGCCTCCAGCTCCCAGGAGCACACTGAGATGTTTCCATGTCACCCATGTGCCGTGTAAATATCTGTGAAACATTAGCAGCCCTCGCCATTCAAGTTGGGTGTTTGCCTGTAGTTCCTTTTCTAGTTGCTTGCAGCACGCTGAAGCACCTTTTTGTGCTGCTCAGAGCCTAGAGGAAGATAAATTACGCATAAGTATCGAGATAGAATGGAGTGGTGTGATATTGCTTTGCAGGAGCAAAAATGCACATAGACATGTCTGCTGTGCCATTGGCACCAGGGCTGAGGGATGCTGGTGTGTGCAAGGAGACTTGGCCCTGTCCTCCCTCTCTGTTTTGGGAATCAATGCTCATTTAATGGAGGCTGTGTTGGAGGGCACCGCCTTTTCCAGGGGAGTTTTTTTACTCTGTTTTCCTAATGGTGATGTTGCACTTCTGTTTCATGACAGGGTCCGCCAGGACCTACCGGCCCGCAGGGTCCAATCGGTCAGCCTGGCCCAGCTGTGAGTATTGTCCCCTGTTAGCAGAAATCCCCTTTTTTACCATAAAAGCTCCTGGGAAGCACTGCAAGGATTGGCAGTCTCTGCCCGGCACTGCTGATGCCCAATGCATGAGCAGGGTGATGCCACTGGCTGTGGCAGGAGGTGGTGGGGATGGAGCTTTGAATCTGCGTTGTGTCTTTGCCAAGCTGTGTTAGACTCTTTCCTCGTAGGGTGCCGATGGAGAGCCAGGGCCCAGAGGACAGCAAGGCCTCTTTGGTCAGAAAGGTGACGAAGGACCCCGAGGATTCCCTGGTCCCCCCGGCCCAGTGGGCTTGCAGGTAATTTGCAGCATCAAGGGAGGGCTTAGGGTAATGAGAGCTGGGGCTCTACCTGAGATGTTCACAGCTAAAACTCATCCCCTTCACCTCCACAGGGCTTGCCTGGACCACCTGGGGAGAAGGGAGAAACAGGTGACGTTGGGCAAATGGTAAGATGCTTTCATACTTCTTCTTTCATCACTCACGGACGTTGCTCCAAGAAACATGTCTTAAATTTGTCCCCCTTTTCTCTCAGGGCCCGCCAGGCCCACCTGGACCCAGGGGTCCATCTGGGCCACCAGGAGCAGATGGTCCACAGGGTCCTCCCGGGGGAATAGGAAACCCTGGTGCAGTAGGAGAGAAGGTAAAGCATCCAGCCGAACCTGACTGAAGCCCGCAGGGGTTTGCTGCAACACTCATGCAGGGGCTTTGCTACGACAGCAGAAACCTCAGCACCCTGCAGAATTGTAAGTGCTCATCCTCTTTTCCCCTCTACAGGGTGAACCTGGTGAATCTGGTGAGCCTGGTCTTCCTGGCGAGGTTGGCCTCCCGGTAAGTACGCTATGGGGTGGCTCTGGCTCTGATGGAGAGGAGCTTTTCTTCAGTGGTGTCCCCTGAGGAGCTGGTTGAAGGGGTGGCAGAGCCATGCATGTGGATGGGGCTGAAGGGACTGAACCAGCCACCTCCTTGGTTTGGGTATCAGGTGACACATCGCCATGTTACTGCATATTTATAGTATAACGTTTAGTCACCGAATATGGGCTACCCACGACTGAACAACATGAACACCATTTAATCTTCGTGGGAAGGGACTGCTAAATCATGTCCTCGAGTTTTGAGATACAAATAGAGCTTCTTTCTCGCAATCGATTAAAGGAAAATTAGAGGTTGTTAAGTTGTTTTCCTGGATAATAGAAACACACTTTTTCCTTTGCAGGGTCCTAAAGGTGAAAGAGGTGAAAAGGGTGAAGCAGGTCCCTCTGGTGCTGCTGGTCCACCTGGCCCCAAAGGTCCACCAGGGGATGACGGTCCCAAAGGCAGCCCTGTAAGTACCCCCTCCTGTCCAAGCAGTGCTTCCTTGTCTTGCCCAGCAGAGAGTTCTTCATGAAAAGATGTTTTCCAGAGATTTTTGTGGCAATTTGAAACAGTTTACCAGCCACAGAATTGCTCCTCTAATGATATGTGCTGTCAGTCCCCTTCCTTTAGGGTGCTAATGAGGAAAAGGCCCGGTTGTGCCATATCTCCCAGCAATACTTGAATTATTAGTTCTTTTTGCAGGCTATCAGAAAACTCACCCCTATGGTGAAGGCCTGCAGTAGGTTTACTTTGCGCTTGAGCTTATGCATTGCCAAGGTCCTTCGCACCAGAGCGAAGCTTCCAAAATAGCGTAGAAGAGATTTATGTGAAACTGGGAGCTGGACCTCTAGGGTCAGATCCCTGCTGATGCTAATGGCTGTAGTTCTATTGAAGCCGGTAGAGCTATACTGATTTATAGCAGATGACAATGGTACAGTATTTATCGTGCCGGCTTCTTTGATGCTTGCTGGCTGAAGAAATTTATTATGCGATAAGCAAAGATGGCATGAAACAGCAGAGGAGGCAGGGGAGTTAGTCATCTCTCTTAACAGATGGGGTTTGGGATATCACGTTGTTGGTTGAAGCCTATTGTCTGAACGCCGGTTTCAGAATCATTTGAAGTGCACAATAGACATTGTATGGAGAAGAATGTGAAGTGTTTTAGTCATTAAATGCTTTGAGAGGATCTTTGTGTGAAAAATGTTAGGCATCGTGTAGTAAGCAAAAGCAAAGTCTTCTAATCTGCCCATTCCCCAAAGGTGTGAGGATTTCGCTGTCACTTGTCCAAGGTATTTAGGAAAAAGTAGATGAAAGTCCCAGCATTGACACTGGAGCTTTGCGTAGTCTGGATGCAGAGCTGAACTGGTGGCGGTGACAGGATGAAATTACTGAAGATGCAAGGACGGGATGTGGTCTGGGATTGTGTCTGAGGGTAGGGAGTTGGGGTTTGCTCCGTAGGGTGACTCCCCACATTGCTGCTGGGGTAGCAGGTGTTAGTGCTCTACAGTTCTCCAGAGGCACCATCTCTGACTTGGGGATCTCCTTCTTCTCTCTTTGCAGGGTCCAGTTGGTTTCCCTGGTGACCCTGGTCCTCCTGGAGAACCTGGTCCAGCCGTAAGTGTTTGTCTCTGAGAAGGGCAGTTAGGTCCCTCCTCTTGGTTTTGTGAAATACGACTGTGTGCTGTTCATTCGCCAGCAGCTCCTCTGGCACAGATTCTGCCCTTACTTGGGGAAGAGTAGGAAGTCCCACCGTAAGACTGTCAGACCATACTACAACCTTTGTGGCAGTAGCTGTACAAATGCTGCTATCCACAGTATTTGGCACGGGACATTTGCTGTTGCCAGCGCTCTCAACAGGAGTTGGGAAGGGATGGTGCCCAGTGACATGAAGACCAGCTGAACCACACCTGCTGCTGCTAACGCTCTGCTCAACCCTATTCGTACCCTAAATACACCTGCTTGTTTCTTTCTTCTTCCTTTCTTAGGGTCAAGATGGTCCCCCTGGTGACAAAGGTGACGATGGCGAACCTGGACAGACCGTGAGTAACTGCATAGATGAGTTCTGCTCCCCATCAGTGCCCACAGTTTCTGTCCAAGGACTAAAGGACTGTCCGAGTACTTTT
The DNA here is from genome assembly GCF_964199755.1 of Larus michahellis. Lineage (NCBI taxonomy): Eukaryota > Metazoa > Chordata > Aves > Charadriiformes > Laridae > Larus > Larus michahellis. Next base: position 11,981,922 of record NC_133910.1, on the reverse strand, counting down.
AACACAGGAGGACATACAGCACGTAATTCCCACCACCTTCTGCTGCACTGGTCCCCTGATGCCTGTCCCTCCTGTCTGTGTCAGCCTGGCTGCTGCCATCCATCCAGGCTGCTCGGCAATACATCCTGAAAGCAAAACTTAACTCATGGAAAAACAAAATCTCAGTCTTGCATTTTAACTCTGCCGTGCCTTATGGTATTGCATGGTGGGAAGGGATAAAACAAGATACCACCTGCACCCCCGAGGAGGTGTCGGGAGTTGTACCGGCCGCCCACACCTCGGCTTAGCACAAACTCTACATCTCAACTCAAGTTTTACACGTTTGCTCCTCCTTCCCATGTCTGGAGGTGCAATTATGGCTTGTTCTCCTCCCCTCTCCATCTAGGGTTCCCCTGGTCCCACGGGAGAGCCAGGCCCCTCCGGACCTCCAGGAAAAAGGGTAAGCTGATTGTTTAGGAGTATTTTTCCAAATGTATTTGTATTGACTTTTTGAAACTAATGTTATTACTGGGTCTACAGTAAATGCTAGGCAGTAGCATGTAAAATAAATAATAATAATAGTAATGAAAAAAAATTGATGCGCCATCCACAGCCATTGGAAATTGATGGGAAGTTGTCAACCAAATCCCATGGATTTTTTTTGAGATTTCAACACGCAAAAGAACATACAAGTATGAGGTGCTCCTGCTCTTCCTGCCTTGCTGGCAGAGCCCAGGGCTTCATTTAGCAAGAAGCTAATTTAAAAAGCTTTTCAGAGATATTTGTCTCCATTTTGTCTTCTTCCCCGGGGCTGTAGCGTCATTGTGCTAATTCCAATAGCCCATTTCAGATCAGTGTGATCTAACTGTGTTTTCCATCTTTTCCATCTATTTCGTGCTTTCTCTAGGGCCCTCCTGGTCCAGCTGGTCCCGAAGGAAGGCAAGGAGAGAAAGGAGCCAAGGTAAGAGCTGAATGGGATTTCACTTCTACTATGTCCTTTGTATGCCAAAAGGATCATCCTCTGACAACGCTGATGTTTGAAAGACAGTGATTTGATTTTTCTGTATATTACAACAAATTAGCCTGAATTTGGGGCCATCAGCCTCAAATCTAAGCTTATGTTTCATCTTCTAACAAACTCTGCAGAGATAATTAGAGCTTGGTAAGGTCATGGGAATGTTTTTCTTGTTTTGAAATGACGAAGTGCCCTATTTGGCAATTTAATGTGTTGTAAATAATACGGCATGCACAGCCCTACGTCCTTTCCCAGGGCAAACACAGCGTTATTGGACTATGATCGGTTTTGTAGGGGTGGTGGGGAAATGTAGGGTGGGATTGCAAATTGTAGGTCCGATTGTTGCGGCAGCCGCAGGAACGCTGGTGGCGGAGGATGCCCTCTGCTAGCTCATCTCCCAGGATCAAACCCAGGAAAGCTTCCTGCTCCGGAGAGCTCGCAGCCAAAGAGCGGTTTCCTGCTGGAAATCAGCAGAAATAGGCAAGGCTGAAAAGTGGAGGAGTTTGGAGACTTGTCCTCAGTGCGTAAGGGGTAGGGAGCAGTAGGAAAATCAATGAACAGAAAGTTTTGCGTGTTTTTCATGGAATCGCCTTTACTCTGTGACATCCTGGCAGCAGCCGCGGCGTATGTGAGAAGATCGTTTGGTGCCCCAATGGAAATTAAACCATGCTGCCTCTTGCATCTAGGGTGAAGCTGGTTTGGAAGGACCTCCTGGGAAGACTGGCCCAATTGGTCCCCAAGGTGCTCCAGGGAAACCTGGCCCCGATGGCCTCCGAGGGATTCCTGGTCCAGTCGTGAGTATTCCCAAACTGAGCGAAGTCTGAGAAAGCTTCTGGGCAGGGTTGTTCCCGCTGCTTTACTGTAACCCATCTGCCTTGGAAGATGCCTTTCTCCCAGTGTAATGTTTTGTCTGTGCTTACACGCCTGACAGCAGATAAAACATCTTTAGTGGAACTAATATAACGGTGAATATCATCTCCCAGCATGTTTTATTTGAGCCTTGGTTCTGCTCACCCGCTCTCTGGGGTAACGTTTCCATGAGCTACAAAGTCCCTTTTCCAGTAGAGGTTTGAGCATGAAAGCAAGATAAATCCTTTCGCTTTTACCCACCTGTGAGAAGCCGCGGCAAATGTTCCCTGGCCCAGGGACGAGATGAGGATGGGTGAATAATCTGAATAATCCCAGCAGGAAGCACTGCTGTCGTGAATGATGGGTTTGAGGGAATTGCACTGTTTTACAGGGTGAACAAGGTCTCCCGGGATCTCCTGGCCCAGATGGTCCTCCAGGCCCAATGGTATGTGCAGACCATCACCTCCCAGGAGTTTTTGAAATGGATGAATGTATTTTACATGAATTCATTCCCTCTTTTGTTTTCCTCTCTGTCTCCCAAAGGGCCCGCCGGGTTTGCCTGGTCTTAAAGGAGACTCTGGTCCTAAAGGAGAGAAGGTGAGAACGGCCCACACGAGCTCACTACGTGACCTGATGCCCATGTCTGGGTGTGGGGAAAAAAAATGTCATTGTAGAGGGGTCCTGCAGCTGGCAGGACAAGGCTGAGGAGTGCCACCAGCCCCATGGGCTCTCTCTCATACTGGGGAAACATTGGACATATCTTTAGAGGAGAGATGGAGAGTGCGAGTGTGCCCCAAGGTTGTGCCACCACCTGTCTGGATCCGAGACTGGGTTTCCCGTCCCCGTATCCCCAGCACTGATGACAACGAGGGACACGGAGGAGCTGAATTCCCCTGTGTCAGCCCTTGAAGTCCATGGCAGCTCTAGTTGTCGGGGCTGCCCGAATGCAGACCCTTTAGCAGAGGGCAGAGGGAGGTGTGGACACATGGCTTGCTTTCGGACATCATGCTCGGTCTTGTAGAAGTTTATGCAATATATGTCAGTGCACAAAACGAGCAGGTGCTCCAATGCTGCAGTCCTCTTTCCATATTTGTGGCATTTTCTGTTGCAAAAAGCTAGTGCTTTTCTGCACCCTCCCACTTCCAGGTGTCAGGGATAGCTACAAACTCCTGTCACCTTGCTTACATATTTGGGGTTGTATTTAGAAATGTCTTTGCTGGGTACCTTTGGCATTCGTTTACCTGCGGCAAGAGATCGTAATTAACATCTGCTGTTTTCTCCTAGGGACATCCAGGTTTAATTGGTCTTATTGGACCACCAGGAGAGCAGGGAGAAAAGGGTGACAGAGGTCTCCCAGGCCCCCAGGGCTCAGCAGGACCTAAAGGAGAGCAGGTAAATATTCCCTGAGACCTTAATTAAATGTGCTTTTGAGCTGTGTGTTTGCTGACTTTGAGCAGGTCCGGCATAGAGAGATGGCCAGCCTCGGCAGGAGACTTTTGCTAATTTCTGAGGAATATTTTCTATGTTAGTGTAGTTTATTCTACATGTGAAATATAGAGATACTCCACGATAATCCATTTTAGTGGAAAGCAGATTCTCAAGGGTCATATGAAGAGAAATGAATAGACTTGGAGGGATGGTAATATTAAATCTGCGTCTGGAGGACTCATTTTTTAATGCTGTGTGCCTAAATGAGGTATGAGGTTCCCCAGTCATGCTTTTGTTTAGATCATGCACACGCTTAAAAACCAGTTAAAGCTCCAGATTTCGATGGGGTCCTCCAAAGATGCATGGTCATCTGTGAGCAGATGTTAGTTGTGGAGTTGTAGGCCATCATCTCTGCATGCAAATCAATGTTGTTCTGCTTTTATTTTTCAGGGTATCACAGGTCCTTCTGGACCAATCGGACCTCCAGGGCCACCAGGATTACCGGTACGTGATAAGTAATTATCTTTTAATTCCTCGGGAGCTACGCAGCGGTTCTGGAGTCACCTCGGTGCTCCCAGATACCCAGCGCAGTCCTTCTGGCCTGGCCTTGGGTGAGGATGCTGATGGGACTGCTTACGGCAGGCGCACAGCAGCTTTTCCAGTCCCCATCCAGGCAGGAGCGGGGAGCGCTGACACAGATTGGTCTGACACAAATGCTTTTTGTGTGTTGGCAAATAAAAGCGAGACCGAGCTCAAGTGGATGTGAAAAATGGAAACAGAAAGGAAGTGAATTAAAAGAAAAAAAACCCACCTTGTATAACACTACTCTGTCGCTTTCTAAGGAGAGACTGACTGCTCTGCTAGGGAACGTACTGACTCCTTTCTGTGTTTTTCTCTATACAGGGTCCACCTGGTCCCAAAGGTGCTAAAGGATCATCAGTGAGTATAGACGTTGTTAAAGGAAAAGGCTGAGGAGCTCTTATTAAGTGTGTCACCTGCTGTGACTTCTCCACATCAGTGGCATTAAGGCAATTAGCCAAAGATGACTGTAGCAAATGCAGCCTTTTCAGGCTGTGTAAGCCCAGAAATTATAATTGGGAAAGGTTTTTGTTACACGCACTGTAGTCCATTGAACATCAGTGCAGCAGAGATCATAAGGAGGAACCCGGTGCATAGTCCTTAGGAGAAAACCGACTGCTGTAAAGCGGAGACTATTAAAAATAGCCTGTGAAGCGGGAGGTGGGAAGCTGAGGAGCGAAGAACTCAGTGAGAAATGCGACACTGAAGCAAGCTTCATGTTACAGATCTCCTATGCAGGCAGCTAAAAATTCCTCTTGGGCAACTTCCTAAAGTCTTTTTTCCATGCAGAATTCAGTGTTTTATTAATTTGAAGGTACCATTTGATTTATGAAACTGTTGAATTGATTTGGAGAGTTAACATTTTCATGCAGTGGAAGATCCTTCCTTCTGTGTTGGAAGCCTAAGCAAAATTTGAGTGTTTAATCCCAAGTTTTTGACCGATCTTTTCTTTTACCCAAGCATCAAAAATAACCAAAATAAACATTGTCTTGATGGGGTGTGAGGACGCTCCTCTTGTGTGGCTGAAGGGACAAGAAGAAATTTATTGCCACAAGAGACTTTTAAAAGAAATAATGTTTGGGATGTGATATAAGTGACAACTGTGTTTTTCCTGAATGACTCATATGTTTTTCTCTTTCTTTTCCACCCAGGGTCCAACAGGTCCAAAGGGTGAATCGGGTCTTCCTGGGCCCCCAGGGCCTCCTGTAAGTAAAACCCATTACATGAAGCGTGAAATGAGGTTCAGATTTAATGAGTGTTGTAATGTTTGTAAGTAGAAGATTGGTGGACAAAGATTCAGCATATTGTGAGTCCTGGCAATGGATTGGCATCTCCTAGAGACGCTGGGGAACAGAGCAGGATGTGAAGGGAGAAGTTACTAATGGGAAGATGGACCCAGCGTTCAAGCCTGGTGGCCAGGATTTTTATCAGTGCCATAATGGGTGTTTTACATGTCTAGTGTGTATCTCGTGCTGCTCCTTCTCAGCTCTGGTGGCTGCTTTGGCCCTCTCTTGTGTCTCTTCCCCACTACCAATGCAATGAGAAGTTGTATCTTCTTTCCCAACAAATCAGGGTCCTCCTGGAGAAGTCATCCAGCCGCTGCCCATCCAGTCTTCCAAGCGGACCAGGCGAAATATTGACGCCAGCCAGCTGGTGGACGACGGAAATGCCGACAACTACATGGACTACGCAGATGGCATGGAGGAAATTTTCGGGTCGCTGAATTCCTTGAAACTGGAAATTGAGCAAATGAAGCATCCCTTGGGCACTCAACATAACCCAGCGCGTACCTGCAAGGATCTGCAGCTCTGTCACCCCGACTTCCCAGACGGTGTGTCCCGGGACAAGAGGGGGTGCGGGGGAAACACCGTGGGTTTCCCAGCTCCATGCAGTGAACATAAGCAAGTGCAGGAAGAGAAGTAATTTGGGGGGTCCCTGGCCCTGGTGCGCCACGAGGAACGAGGCTGACAAAGAAGGAATAAGTAGAGAAGAGTTGGGCTAGATGATCATTGTGGGTCCCTTCCAACTGAAATATTCTAAGAGCGGGGATATATGATGAAAAATAGCTATTGCTGTAAGGTGCCACAGTATTATGTGGGATCAGAACGTAACCAATTTTCCAAAAACATAAATAGTAGCCTATGACAGAGGTGAAACATCCCTGGTGAGATGGTGGCTGAAGTGCCCGTCGTCCTTCCTTTGCAGCGCTGATTCTTTCTTCCCTTCTCTTCCCTCTCGTGCATCCAGGTGAATACTGGGTTGATCCTAACCAAGGATGTTCCAGGGACTCTTTCAAAGTTTACTGTAATTTCACAGCCGGTGGAGAGACTTGCATCTTCCCTGATAAGAAATCTGAAGGAGTAAGTCCACACAACTTTTTTTTTTCCGCCTCTCTATCATGGTGATAAGAGATAGTTTCCTAATATGAATATTCATAGACAGTCAATTTCAGGAGAAGTGAACAATAGCAAGGAAGGATTAAAGATCCAGAACATGTCTTTGTTACACAACATTGGCTTCGAGAATAATAAGGAATATGTTTACAAAGAGAATTTCTTTGAGGAAGTCAGACTTAAACTATGATTTGGGACAAGTCTTTGATGATTTCCCAGGCATGATAAATGCTAAAACCTTAATTTTTTTTTACTTAGCATTACAGAGGCAGAAGGGTGTGTTGGCGCAGGAACTGCAGCTCCCCGGGAGCTTCATTTAACTCGTTCCTTGTCTCCCCTCCTGCCGCCGGGCTGCGGCTCCGCTGGCTGCGGGCATAAGCACCGTTGACTCCTCTACCCTTACTGTGTCTTCAGGCAGACAAATATTTATCTCCTGTCATCTTTTCCTGGTGTTTCTCAGGGGTGTTTGGTTTCCTAAATGATTGCAACTAGCCTCAGTGCTCCTCCTGGCACCGCTGCGCGAGGTCGATTAAATTATTTGTGTAATGAGGTGCATAGCTCAGCCATACTCGTCATTTTTATCCCGTATCCATGCGCTCTGTTCTCTGGAGCTGCTCTCCCCGGCGCCTGCGGACCAGCTCTTGCACTGGCCAAGCAGAAACTCCTGCGTAGCGGCCTGGGGGAGCTCCCTCCATGGCAGAGTTGAGCTCCAGCTGGGTTAAGATGCAGACGAAGCTGATCACTCCAGTGGAAGCCGTTTGCTTGCTGAATTTCACCCACCAGAAATACGTGCCAGCACAGGACAAATAACACGCAACATAAATCTTCCTGGAGTTTTTGTTAGGGCTGCTTAAATAGGAGATGGATTTCTTCACCTTTGCGTTAACTTGCCGTGGTTCTCCTCAAAACCTTGACAGCTAAAAAAGCGGGGTCTGACCGTGATCTTACGGCTGCTCCGACTCCTGCCACGCTGACGCTGCGAGTGGCTCTTTGGCCCCGTCTCGTCCACTGTGGAGCTGCTCTTCTGACCACAGGCTGCGATGGTCCTCAAATGTAAATTGTGCTACACATACTGTCATAAATAAGAAAAAGCTTCAGCCTGCTCTTTTTCCAAGTAGGGGAGTGAAAAGAGCTACCAGACCAGCATTAACTATTGGCTGAGTGGCTTTATTATAAGCCGCTGCAGAGTTTGAGCCATATCCCCTTTCAGACCCAGCAGAAACACACTGACTCGCTTTATGGTTCACGTACTGGAAAGGAAAGGACAATCCCAAGACACCTGTGTATAGCCTGGCTGTTGTTTTCGGGGCAGATTTACGGCAGAAGTGAAGGAGCTCGTGGGGAGGGTAAGGGAGCAGACGGCAGCCACGCTCCTTCCTTGGGCTCCGGCTCAAAACCAAAGGGATTGAGCTGCTTTGGCAGGGCTGCCATAAAGGCTGCTCTGACAGCTCATTTCTTGTCAAGGTCACCCCCTGCATCACTCCAGGTAGCTGGAGCTCCGTCACGTGTGATGCTCCAGCACCCACTGTGGAGGATGCACTGCCCGCGCTACCCCTTATTGCTGCACAAAGGCAGGAGACAGGCAGAGGCTCTTCCTTAATCCCACTCTGCTTTTCCCAGCCCCACCGCATCTGGAGTTGACGTTAGAGTGACAACCGCCGTCTCCGCTGTCAGCATTGCTTTCCCACCCCAGCCCTCCCATGAAGATCAATGGAGCTTTTACTGTTGATATTTCCTTTTTTTCCCCCTCTATCTGTCCTTTGATCTCTCCTGCCGATAGCCTGCCCTGCTGGTTCTGCGTCCAAAGGAGGCAGAGATCGTTAGCCCTTAGCAAAGGAGGCTGATGCCAAGGCAGCGCTGGGCACCCGAGGCAGCACCACGATGTCCGGTTCCGCTCGAGAGGCTGCTGCCACCCCAGGGCTCTGCCGACTGCTCTTGTTACTGGTGTACAAAGATTAAGAAAACATTTTAAAGGGAGTTGGACAGTTTCAATAAGACATGCAGACGCTGCTTGTGGAACCGAATGTAACTTTTTTTTATTTCTTTTTTTTCTTCTTTCTTTCTCTCTTTCCTCCATGCCGTCCACAAACTAGGCTAGAATTACTTCTTGGCCAAAGGAAAATCCAGGCTCCTGGTTCAGTGAATTCAAGCGCGGTAAACTGGTAAGATGCATCTTGGTGCTTTCTGTTTTCTTTAACCCGTGTCATATTTTACAGAGTAAAATGGCTCGTTGGCCCAAAGAACAGCCTTCCACATGGTATAGTCAATACAAGCGGGGGTCTTTGGTAAGTGGCTAACCCTGGCCCTCTAGTCTGAATCAGAGCGCATCATCTGCTTTGGTATGGCCAGACCTGTTGCACTCTGCATGCTGGACTAATACCCATCGCAAGACGCAGTCAAAAAATTTAAGGTGGAATACTGAAAAAGAAACAAAACCCAATGGGGGACGGCTTTTTTTTTCCACTCTGCTTGACTGGAAACCTAGGAGTAGGTGACGAGCTTTCCCCCGCGTTAGAAGGGGACACGGTGACGTGCTGGGGGACCCTGCAGAGCTGGAGCTGTTGCAGGTCTGTCCCTGTGGAGCGCTGCAGCGGGCTGCATCCCGCAGGAGTCTTCTAAGCAGTTCCTATTCCCGTTTGCAAGGGCAAACTGGGTGTCCCCATGCTGCCGTCCCCCAGCAGCGTAGCCTTATCCCAAGAGCTGAGCCCCTCAACGTGGTGCTTCGGCCCGGAGCTGGGCACGCTGCTGGGGCAGCCGGGGCTCGCTGGTACCCGGGCTGGCGGGGGAATCTGCACGTCTCCGGGCTGGGGCGGGTTTTGCCCAACAGAAGAATCTTACCTTCCACGCCAGAGATTAACCACATCGGGGGCTCCCATGCCACCCCCAGAGCTTGGGAGATGTGGGAATTCATTGGTTTAAAGGAAGATTTCAAGCCATGAGTATTTGCCGAGCCTGGAATTTAACTTAGTCACAATTAAAGATTTTTTTCAAGGGAGAAAAACTGTCATAAGGTCAAACAACGTCTGATGTCAGCAAGCAAGCAAGACAGCAACGTGTAAAATGGAGAAGAAACGCTAGTATTTTGTCCTGTAACAGGACACTCACGTTGTGGATAGATCGCTCCCACAGAGCCTGAGCTTTGGTCAGGGGCGTCAGAGCATCCTTGTCAGAGCAGCGACTGATCAGTGTAAGCCAGGTCTCCGTAAGCAACAGAAACCTCCCACGTGTGTATCAATTCTTGTAGGATTAGTGGGATGCAGATAATGAGCTCAGTCAAATCAGGAGAATTGGGTAGGAAGGAAATATTCAGCGGATAAAACCGACCTGCCCCTGAAAGCAGGAGATGCTCCGACGCACTGCGCTGAGCAGCCTCGCGCAGTCATCCATCCTCGCCCCGGGCAGAGGTTTCTTGCAGTGCCCCAGACTTCCACCTTAAAAGGCAAACAACAAAGAAAAATCACCGCGTTGTTTTCCTAAGCCACATTTCACCGCCACTAAACGCGTTTGCTCTGATTCTGCCCACAAGAAGGATATGGCTTCTGCAGCTTTTCTGCGTCGTGGAACAAGGCCGCAAAGCCAAGGCTTCAGCCTTGTAGCTCCTTGGAGGGCAACTACTCATAGCTTAATTACGGAGCACTTCATCAGTTATTATTATGAGTACCTCCATTTCTCCATCTTCTCTGCTTTTTTTTTTTTTCCCCCGGTCTGTTTACCAGCTACATTAGAGGCTGAATTGCCAACCTACAGCTTAGGGCCCATTTTTTTAAATAGGAATTTCAGTGCTACTCGGAGCCCTTTGTTCCATCTTCCTGCGTTGCTGTTTTCTTGCTTTTTTACCTGTCCTGCTTCTTCTGTTTGGAAAAAAAGCCACCAGCACGTGGAAGACCTGCCTAAGCACACCACAAAACTGTTAAACACACAGGCCATAAAAGGAAGGTTTGATTATTATTATTTTTTTAAAAAAAAAAGTACCTCTCATTTCACCCCAGTCAGTATTTGGAACTGTGAGACTGGTAAATGGGGGAGACGTTTGCCTGGCCCGGATCCAAGATCACTTGGAATCCATGTGTAGGTGGGTGGGATGAATGAGCCTGAGTTCCCCTCTGGGTGCAGCGTTGCTCCTCTGACTTCCTAGAGAATGTCCCCGGTGTCTTCCCACGTGGCCCGAGCGCGGTGTCCCGGGGGGCTGAGCCCACAGGGATCCCCGGAGCCGAGGGGGAGATTTCCACGTGGCTCCTCAGCGCTGCCGACGTGGGGAACTCCGCATGAATCCCGGTGCTCGCACCAGGTGCGCAGCCGTGAGGACACTTGCCCTTCTTCTGGGCATATCCAAGGCGAGAAGGACGTAGGAAATATGAAATACAAAGACATCGCCTTGTTTTGATGCTTCCGCACCGTCATTAATCAATGACACAGAGTACTTGGAGCTGATTTCATACTATTTCTCGTGATGCAGCCAAACTGCATTTAGAGGGATAAAAGGGTTTTGCAGATGTTTTCTTCCGGACTCTGCTTTCCTTCTGTGTGTGTTACAATTCCCAGTAGCTCTAACAAGGGCTGCCACCCATCCTGTCCTGTTATCCTTCATAGCCATATGGCATCTGCCACAGGGAAATACTGTCACAGAGAAAACAGGAAAGGATTGATTTTTTTGCAAAACGGTGTTCCCTCGAGCAAGCCTTATGCACTCAACCAGATCCCGGTGGCGCCAGTTGCAAAGCTGGGACAGGGCTTCGTGCAATCTGCAGAGGCAGAACAGCAGCCCAGGCCCCGTAACGAGCAGTCGGGCTCCCAAACCAAGCACTGATTTGAAATAAGAACAAATAAGAGAAGTGGCTCCTGCAGATCAGCAGTGCCATGTGCCATTGGGTGTGTGACAAGTAGCCGGCACTTTGGGTCCCCTTCCTTCCACGTCCTGGTGGTTTTCTCATAGCTCTCCTCCTGGCATGCGTGGCTCTCTCACGGTCAGTCATATTTAACTCTCAGGACGACAGTGCAACGGTATCCTGACAACCGGTTGGTATATTTATTTATTTATTTTTATTACCTTGTTGCTCATGATTTTGTTGTCCGGTTATAAATCTCTTGTGCTGTTTGCAGCCTGCACCGCAACGTGATGTGTCACGGTACCTCGAAGAACACTGCGCTGTTTGTGTTGCCTGTATTTTTCTCCTGGTCATTGCTAAAGAAACCCGCTCTCTTTAGCTGACAGTACCCAGCGGCAGCTCTGGTAGCTTGGCCGTGGCTGGAGACGCCACCTGAAGCACAGTTAGGTGGTACCTGCAAACCGGCTGTGCCGCTGTGCCTTTGCGTCCTCGGTGGGGGACGAGAGAAAGTCCCAGAAAGTCCTGAATCCCCAAGGTGCTGGAATTGGGCTTCAGTAATACATATTTGGAAGTGTTTTGCAGAAATGTATCTCTAGGCACCGTTCTCCTCCAAGGGAGAAAAGGAGCCTTATGTGCAGTATGGAGCGAATCCGGGTGCGGGTGCAGCTCCGTGTTCCATGGTGTGCCCTAAGGGCAGCCAACGCGTTTTCCCTTTAGCTGAGCGTGTCCTCGCGGACGAGGGCAGCACGGAGCCCTTATCGGCAGGAACGGGATTGCTGCAGATTAAGTGCAAAGATAACTTAAAATCCAATGTGTTGGTGCCCAGGAAAAATGAACGGGAAATACCCTAGTGTGTGCAGAACAAAATCCTCAGAGCGGTCTGAAAAGTGAGGTTCAAACAGGACAGAAAAATGAAGGCCCAAACCCTTACAGAAATCTGCTTTCTCTCCTTTTCAAAAGCTGGAGCAGTATGTTCAATATTGGCTTAAACTTGAGGCGCGTATTCCCAGATTTGCTTAGCACTGCACCTTTTTGGAACCAGGGCTGGAATCCCCCTTCCTTTCTCCTCCTGCTCTGCATTAGCCTTATTTTTTTAGCTCACAACCAGCCAGAGAAATGAGCTGCCCTCGGTGGCCGTGCCCTGGCCGCAGGAGGACCAGAGCAGCCCCATGGCCGGAGCGGTGTCTGCTCCCCGCTGGGGTGGTGAGACCGAGCCCCACGCGCAGGGTGATAAAGATGGGTGAGACTGGTGGTCCTCGGAGCCCCCCCAAGGCACTGCATTGCCCCTCACTGCCCAGTGTTTCCCCTTCTCCGCTTCTCATAGCTCTCCTACGTGGATTCAGACGGGAACCCCATCGGAGTGGTGCAGATGACTTTCCTCCGGCTCCTGAGCGCCTCGGCCCACCAGAACATCACTTACAACTGCTACCAGTCCGTCGCCTGGCACGACGCCACAACTGACAACTACGACAAGGCCATCCGCTTCCTGGGCTCCAACGACGAGGAGATGTCCTACGACAACAACCCCTACATCCGAGCCGTCCTGGACGGCTGCGCGGTACGTGGGCAGAGCTGGTCTCGGCCAGTCCCTGCCAAAGGGGTGGGTGCTGCAGGTGTCTGTCCCCCTCCTCTGCTTCTCCAGCACCCTCTGCCTCCGAGCAAATCACTTCCAAATTTCCTCTGCCCGTTGACGTAGTCGCCTTGAGGACCGTCCCTAGCACGGGAGACATCGGGCTTGCTGTTCCTTATGCTGGGAGTACGTGATTCTGCTCAAGGTCGGGGGAAGCCGCAGCACCTTTGTAAACTAGATTAATTCACTTAATTGCTGGCTGTGCATAAAGGAAGGGACCTGCTTAAAACCACCAGTTGCTTTTCAATGTCCCCCCCTTGCCTTTTTCCCTACTCTCTTTTCTCACGCAGGGAGAGGCAAGCGATGGCACCCAGTTGTGTATGAGTTTTGCGGGCTTTGATGAGAATTTTTTAAGTGATTTCAGGAAACCTTGGAGGCAAAGCATTCAGGGTTTGCCATTGGGTTGGTTGGGGTTTTTTCGGGGGGCAGGCTGCTGTGTGCAGCCCCAGGAGGGCTCTGGGCTGCGCTGGGGACCGGGGTGCACCCGGATCCAGCCCCGCATCCCCCGAGCTGCCGGAGGAGCCCTGGCACGGGGCTTTGGTTTGCTCTGTGCCCGCAAAGCCCCTGCTCCCCCGGGGAGCCGCCTCTGCCCCTGCGAAAGGACAAACCAAAGCAAGGCCTGCCACTGCAGCAAGACGAGATGATGCTACGGGATGCGGGAGACAGGGGTTCACATCCCCACTCCCATTGCAGACGCGATTTGCAGCATCCTTCTCTCCAGCTCGGTTCCCCGTGACATTTTTGCGCAGAGGCGGGCGTTTCGCTGCCTCGTTCCTCTCCCCGCGCAGCCCACGCTGCTCCTCGCCTGCGCTGCGGCCACCAGCGACAGCCAGAGTTTCCAAAGGGACCCAGCATCCTCTCGTTGCTTCTGCCTCCTTCTTTTGGCTGCCTGATTTGGGACTGAGCTCTGAAAAATCTGCCCTGGGGAGCTGAAAATTTGGCAAAGCAGGTGCTGCTTGCATTTATTTTGAGACCCAGCTTGCGGGTGCAAAAGCACGCATATAATTCTCACCCTCTGCAACTGCAGTGCCTGGAGCCCGCGGGACAGAAAGATTGAGATGTTTGACAGAAGCCCTCCACATAATTTGAGATGAAAGCGGTTCTGTTTCTGGCACACGCGCGTTTGTTACTGTAGGAGCAATGAGGAAAATCAGATTAGATTCAACCACTTCTTTTAACGCTCTCTCAGAGGGGGAAAGGGCATCCGTCCTGCTTGTGGAAACACTCAGAAGCCGCGTGGGGATGTTTATCCTCAAGTACCTCATATCTCCTGCTAACGCAATGTGTCCTCGGTAAAAAGTACCTTCTTTTCCTTTTCCCTTCTTAAGTCTCAGGGATGCTGCAAGATCATTGCACATTTTAAGGCAGACGTGCCTGCTGAAAACCCTTCTGCTTTAAGTGATTTGGCTCAGGTGCCCTGCGTTCCTCTCCCTAACGAGGGATATTTGCATGGAAAGAGGGCTGCAGCTCCTTTCATTTTATTTGCTTGGCTGTTTCTCGCAGCCAAGTCCCAGCGTTGCAAATAAACGACTGTGGCAAGAACTACAACACTGGGAGCCGCAGGCGCCTGTGGTGTGGGAGCACTGGGAGAGGCTGAACAAGCCCCGTGTGATGGTGGGACACAGAGATGTCATCTCCTGGCTCACCAGTTTGGGCGTCGCTTCCAAGCCGGCAGGTCCCAGTCCTTCCTTTCTGCTAGAGATGTTCTTGCAGGCTATAAAAAGGAGATAAAATATGCCGAGGGAGCTTATGGCAGCCTTGCAGGAGGAGGCTCTGCGTCTCCTGTAGTCCCTACCATCTCCGGTACCCTGATAGATCACCCTTCCTGAACGACAGGCAGGATATTTAAGATTGAGCCCTACCATGTGAAAAACGCGGTTGGGCTGCCCGACACGGCGTTGCCGCAGAGGTCGTGGTGGGACCCGCGCCCCGGCCGTGATGGAGGGAGGCTGCTGCAGATGGCGCACGGGGGTCTCCAGGGCTAATGTTCGGGCCATTATTTGAATGTGTTTTTCCTGATCTTACAGCCCTTTTCTCAGTAGCTGTGATATAGCCTATTCTACCGAGACACACAAATCAGAGGGTAAGGTAGAGCCAAAAGCTGCTCCATAAATTCACTTGTTTGTGCAGTTTTGTATGCCCTCGGGTGCGCTTCTGCTCCTCTAATAATTATTTATATTTCAGAAATAACTGTATGGCTACCAGGCACGATAAAAAGACAACATCACCTTGTGAATTCCATCAAACTTTAAATGTGATCTTTTTGGTAGCACTCGGATAATAGTCAAACTAATATATTCAAATTAAATCGCTCGCATTTGCTCAACAACCCATGCGTGTCCTCGGGGAGGCAAAACAACTATACCACGGCCACAACAATTTTACCAGGCTGCTGTTGCAGCTCTGAGATGTGCCGACAGCAGAGTTTAGTGTCTTTCGATCTGCATGGCAGCAGCTTCTTCTGCTCCAAAGTCTGGGCTTGGGACAGTCATCTCCTAGGGGTCTGCTCAGTGGCCACCATCCCACTTGAGAGCATGTCTGCTCCGTCTGCAGGGCAAATGTAGGGTGTTTGGGTGCTGGGTGCCTCTAATTCATAGAATCATAGAATTGCCCAGGTTGGAAGGGACCTTTCAGATCATCGAGTCCAACCATCAGCCCAACGCTGACAAAAACCAGCACTAAACCATATCTCTAAGCACTAGGTCTACCCGTCTTTTAAATACCTTCAGGGATGGTGCCTCAACCACTTCCCTGGGCAGCCTGTTCCGATGCTTAATAACCCTTAATTCAGCTCAGAAAATGCCTGGGCAAGATGGTCATTGTATTCCCAGTTGACCAGTCAATGCTCATTCATGATAACTTGCTGTTGTTGGCTTGGAGGCATCATCAGAGCTCCTCTCTCTCTCCCTCTTCTCCCCATCAGGCAAAGAAGGGCTATCAGAAGACTATCCTGGAAATCAACACACCCAAAGTAGAGCAAGTACCTATAGTCGACATCATGTTCAATGACTTCGGAGAAGCGTCACAGAAATTTGGATTCGAGGTGGGACCAGCTTGCTTCATGGGCTAAGAGCCACCTGAAAACTAGTCTCCAAATGAGCAACCTCGTAACCTCATTGCGCCATTTAATTAATTAAAAGAAAAAAGAAAAAAGGAATTCCTCGTCACATGCACGTTCTGAAACTGGACAGCGATGGGTTATTTTTTTCCGTTTTGTTTTGTTCCTCGTTTTGCCCAAGTTCCTCTGTGCCACCGCACCCAAACTTACCGAACCGCCGACCAAGAGGACCGTTCCCGCGACAGACGCAGAATCGCATGACCGACCGCCGCACGCATGGCCGGGAGACCTGTCCCCACGCTGCCACCACCGCTGCTGCTCCACAGCCACCGAGCAGACCCCACTGCCATCAAAGACTTCTTCTTCTTCTTGCCACGAAGCGATACCGAGCGCTTGTCTATACATTAGTGTGTGTGTGTGTTTGTTTCTAACGAAAAATTGGAAAAAACTTGAAACTCCTGTGTTCCGCTTGACGTCGAAGTCCCGGCAGTCCTGGCTCCAATCCAAACCCCGCCGAAGCTCATCGGAGGCATTTCATTGACTTCCACGAGATTCGGGTGGGCTCTAGCAAGCAGACGTCACGGCCATTTCCAGAATTTTTAATATCTCCATTGAACCGCGTAATTCTACGTTTTACAAAATCTAACCCCATGAATTTGATAGCTAAAAAGTCACACTGGGGCATCTCTTTCCCATGTATTAAAGGTGCTTATATTTTTGTATGTTTGTAAGTAAATATTTGTATTGTATATTATTTTAAATGTTTAAATGTTTCTGGCTTCAAAACATGCATGTGACCCTGTCTGCCTTAAAACCCACCACCACCCCAGCCTGGGAATGAAGACGGCGGCTCACGTCCCCACCGCTCCTGCCTCTTCCCAACCCAAGCCTGGATCTGGAGGGCCTTGGAGTGACGCCCAGGCGCGAGTCTTTGCAGGATGAGGGCCCAGCGAGTGGCAAACCAGCCCCCCTGCGCCACAGATGCCTTTTGGAATGATTCGCTTCAAAAGAAGGAAATTAAGGCCACTTTTTAACAAGATTTCTGCAAAACCCTGATCTAAAAGCAGGATCTGCTTTGAGTCTCTGCCCTTTTATACACTTGCTTACCTTGACACACGCGTTTTAAATTAATTCTTCTTTTTTTCTCCTTCAGCATTCTTTTAAAATAATAATAATAAGAAAAAAAATCCATTCCCAGTGGCAGATTGCAGTGGCAGGGGAAATCCATTTGTCCTCTCTGAATATAAAGTGTAAAAGAAAAAAAAAAGGAAAGAAAAAAAAAAAAGGTGCTTTTTATTTTTACACGTCTCTGTGGTGCTATCTATTTGAATAACTTTAATACAACACTGGTGATACCCTGCCATTGGCCAATCTCCCACCAGCCTTTGCTTTTTAGCCACTTTCAACACAGACTGCAGGCTTTTGCTACAGTCTTTGATTATAAATGCATGTCACCTTCATATTCGTTATGTAGAAGACTCCACTCCGTTCCTTAATTGTATCGCGGTAGCTTATACGGCCCGTGTAGAAAAAGTATTAAATGTGCTTCTTACATCTTTTTTTTTTTTTTTTCCCCCCAAGAATATTCATGCCTTTTTATACGGTGGTAACCATACCAGATTGTGCTCGAGTCGCCGAACGTTTGTGGTGCTAATTTATGTATTTGTTGGATGTCCTGACGCGATGCTGAAGCCGGGCGGGTGCCTGCCCGCCCCGCGCTCCCGGGAGCCTGCGATTTTCCTGCTCTTCCCACCGTGCCTCTGCCAGGGTGGCTTTGTTTTTTTCCTTTCCCATGCAGCGTTTTTCGGCTCGCAACCTGCTGACGCCATTGTCTTTTTTCCGTTTGTTTGTTTGTTTGTTTGTTTTCTCCCTGGCCGTTTTCCTTGGATTAGATCTCTCAGCTGGAAAATAGATGTTGCAGGGTGGGGTTTTTTTTTTTAGTTATTATTATTTGGCCTGGAGTATTACAGCAACGCTTGAGCTGAGGGGGGGTCTTTCACCATAAAGGAAAAGACATCACATTTACTGTGAAGAAAAGCCTATATATGATGTCTTTTCCCTCCTCCTTCCCAAGCAGAGAGCAGCAGCAGCCGAGGAGGGGAGGCGAAGCCGTGCCAGAGGGAGCGGCGATGCCGCGCGGTGCTTTTCGGGCTGGGAGAGCCGTGTCCATCCATCTCCCTTCTTCCGTTGTCTTCTCTCGTATTTTATATTTTTTTTTTTTCCACTTAGGGGGGAAAAAAGAAAACAAACAAAAAAAATAAAGGTGCTACCCTAAAAACTGCAGACTCCGGCAGCAAAGCAGTGAAAAGGAGTATATAATAATATATAGGAGGATTCAGCTTCTCGGTCACCTTGGCAAGAGCCTTGTTCAGGAACAGTGGGAAGGTCAGAAAAGGTTGCGCGTTCCTCCCTGCAAGAGATAAGCCATATGTTGATGTATGTACACACGTGTGCCTCTGTCTAGGTCATGTGATTCTGTTATAAATTTTCATCAAGGGAGCTTTTTTCTTTTATTTTTCCTTTTATTTCTTTGCTTTAAGAAAAAAAAAAAAACATAATTTTTTTTCCTCTGTTGAATTCCACAGTGTTGTAATTGTACTGAGCTCCAAACTGTTCCGATTTCCCCAGACCACTTAGCTACGGTATATTGCAATAAAATTACTACTTGTATTTGCAGACGTTCTTTTTGTGTAATTTTATTTCCCTCCTCCCTTAATATATATGACTTGAACAAATGTTGATAAGAAAAATAAAACCTATGGAAAAAAAAAATTTAGTACATAAGGCCCTTTTTAAAATATAGTGTCAAATGACATATTGTACATTTCTTCGAAGTCCAATAAACATGTCATAAAATTTAAGTGTAATGCCCATAAGAGCTATTTTTAAATATTTTAAACCTGTGTAATAAAGGAATAAATGTAATAGATTTTTTTCAATAAATCAAGTTTACTGTTTCCACCTAAACCAACACGATGTGAATGTCTTCTTGGAGTTGATTGCAGCGCGATTCCCCCACGACCCCTCTGCTCAGTGGAGCCCGAAGAGTTCGTCAGAGGAGCGGTGAAAGCGCTTGGAGGTAATATATGCTGTCAAATAATAAACCAAACCCCTCAGGGAGAGAACTTCCAGGCCTAGAATCTTTTTTTTCTTTTTTTCCCCCCTCAGTGAGAAACTCGGATGGACCCAACAGTGCAAAAATCCAACCCAGGGACTTCAGTGGCTGCGAGCTGGACGAGAAGATCAGGCGGCCACCACCTCTCCGTCTTCTCCACCCCGGTGGCAGCAGCACCCCAGGAATCTTTGCTTGGCACCGCAGCCTTTGCCTTGGCTGATCTTCTCACCCCGAGATGAATTCAGGAAAAAACCCATTTCTCCAGCTTCTTGGTGAGCTCCTCGACCCCAAACCCGTGTCTCGGCCCCGGGGCACTGCTGCAGGGACGTGCTGGGGGAAGCGACGTGGGGGACGCTTTGCTCATCCTCTCCTCTTTACCTCCCATGGCTTTTGCTCCAGGGACTTGCGAGAAGATGTCGGCTCCTCTGGAAACCTCCGTAAGAAATTGCACCCTTCTGCCTGCCAACACCAGCCGCTGCTGCTGGCTGTGCATCGCTCTGGTTCTCGGGGGCTTCTCGCAAAGATCGTTCGGTTGGTGCTGCTGGTTCGCGGGCTCAGGGCGGTGCCCGCACCTTGAAAACGTGTCCTGTTCCGCAGCACAGTGGGTACGTACGGCTCAAACATGCACGCGTGTGCACAAACCCACCTCCGCACAACGCTTTGCAGCGACCACGCCAGGCTGCGTGTCCCATCGGCCTCTCCCCTTCAGTCTTTGGCTGCAATTAGCGGTAGATCTCAGATTAACAGAGATGTTCAGATAAGGAGACAAAGTCCTTTAGTCTAAGTATGTAATTAGCTTAGAGGAGTAGTTTTGGAAAATCTAGAGATATTACGGACAAACCTTTATCCAAATGGACCCCAGAAATGCAGAGGTACCGCAGCCTGGGAAAGAAACTAGGGGAGAAAATAACCTTTAATTATTTGGACCTGGCTAGAAAGATTTAACTTAGATCCTGATGATGCTTCAAGGTGACACTAACCTCGTCCGTGCTGACTTGCCAGTTGTGATTTGCACTGGATCATTGCTGGTGGCAGCAAGCGCTTCCAGCAAATGCCAGAGAGGAGCTTTGATCTGCCGTTAGGAAAAAGCAGCCATCTGAGCGAGGATTTGGCCGCTTCTGGAGCTGCCAGGCACGGGCGCCATGGCATATTTTCCACCTTTTTTGTAGAACAAAAAAGCCCTTGATTTGGTGCTCGAGCTACAATGCAGTAACTCTGTCTGCTAAGCGAAACAGGGAGGGTAATTTCCTCCCAAAGGAAAATAGGGAGGGTAAAATCCATCCCAAAGCAGCTGCGTTTTGCCCTGCAGACGATGGGACTGCTCAGCCCGAAATCACACACGCCCCAGGGCACGTCCCTTGGCCACTGTTAAAGGCAGCTGAGCCAGCCTGGGCAGGGGAAGTTGTGAGGCTGCTAGTATCTGTTTTGCTCTGCCTGTGATTTTTTTTATTTTTTTTATTTTTTCCTAACAGGCAGGGGCTTAGCTAGGCTGGGATTTCCGCACTTCTGTGTGTTAAGGAGGAAGGTGAAGCCGGAAGAGTTTTTCCCACCCAGTTCCCTCAGCAGACCCAGGCATGAGGATGTGTACATCTGCTTCCCGGCTGTTCCGTAAGGTAAAACGTGAATTGCTGTGTGACTTGATTTCTGCCAGTAAAATGGGAATTAATCCTTCCTTGTTTATTTTTGAGCCTTGTTCTGGAGGAAGGGGCCCAGCTCCTCACACCAGCTGTGTGTCTGTTGGATCCCTGTGTGTTATCTTGGAGTCCCTCGGCTTGCTTCAGCTGGTGGAGCAGTGCCTGCCCCTACGTGTGTAAGAGTAGGCAGTGGGGCTGAGAGAAGAGCCTTCAGCATATGCTCAGCCATGTATTAGCCACCTGAGACTCCACCGAGGGGTTACCTGTGGGACAGGAGGCCACAGGGCGCACAACGTCATGCACCCATCGCCCCTGTGAGCCATGAATCATAAAATCATAGAATGGTTTGGGTTGGAAGGGACCTTAAAGATGTCCTTCTGCTGTTGGTGCCCCAGCGCTGGAGGCAGCGCTGCAGGGGGGTCTCACGGAGCAGAGCAGAGGGGCAGAATCCCCCCCTGGCCCTGCTGCCCACGCTGCTGGGGATGCAGCCCAGGCTGCGGGGGGTTTCTGGGCTGCCAGTGCACGTTGATGGCTCGTGTTGAGCTTCTCCTCCACCAACACCCCCAAGCCCTTCTCCTCAGGGCTGCTCTCCAGCCATTCTCCGCCCAGCCTGGGTTTGTGCCTGGGATTGCCTCGACCCAGGTGCAGCTCCCTGCACTTGGCCTTGTTGAACATCATGAGGTTCCCACAGGCCCACCTCTCCAGCCTGTCCAGGTCCCTCTGGATGGCATCTCTTCCCTCCAGTGTGTTGACCGCGCCGCACAGCTTGGCATTGCCAGTGAACTTGCTGAGGGTGCACTCGATCCCACTGACCGAAGATGCAGAACAGCGCTGGTCCCGGTACCGACCCTTGAGGAACCCCGCTCATCACCGGTGTCCGCTTGGAGCGCTGGTGCAGGTGCCTCTTGGCCAGGGCTGTGCGGGGGCCGGCTGGGACGGAGCCACGGTCTCGCGTCTGCCAGCGCCCACGCGGCACGGTGCAAAGCGGCTGGTCCAAAAGGCAGCTCCCTCGAGTCATGCTGCACCCCCGGGGCTGCACCGCTGGTGACCGGCACGTTCCTGCTCCTCCCGGGAGCCGGTGGGGAAGGGGGCCGGGGTCCACAGCCTGGCCGGGGTCCACAGCACGCCGGGGGAGGCACAGCTCTGCCACGTACCGCTCCCAGCCCGAGACACACCGTGATCACACACCGTTTGGTCTCTGCAAGACATGACAGCTTTGCTTGGGATGTACCCTGCTCGATCTATTATTATCTCTCAAAGCGATGCTCCTCCTGGCTCCTTAAATACCGTGTTTACATGAGACTGGTAAAAATAAAAACGGCTAAAAAGGAGGCGTTGGCGATGATTAAATTTAGAGACCAGATCATGGGCATTTCTTCCCTGTGATCTAGGTGAGTTTGGGCAAACAACCGAGAAGGAAAACTGTGAATGGGTGTTTTATACAAAGTATTGGGTTTCCTTAGTGTGACTAAAGCTCTCCTGGGAGGAGAGAAACAGCGAGACGTAGTGGGAGGCTACAACGAGGAGGGGAGAGCATCGTGCCTTAGCATGAAGAGAATACGTGAAGCATTAGGTAGAGCGAGGCTTTCGCCGCGTACGAGGCAAGCTAGAGCTATTTTCATTGTTCAGCTGCTTTTTGTCCAGCATCTTCTCCGCGGCTGGGCCTGCTTTGACTTGTTTTTTTTATTAATGTCTCAATCAAAAGACTAGAACTGATCTGAACTACAGCTCTGGGGAGAAAAAAAAAAAAAAAAAGGAGGAAAAAAACCATAACCTGTCCGTGACTTCCTATGAGAAAGAGCAAGCGAGCTGGAGATGGCTCCTGGCAGTTCACCGCCACCTGTAAATTAAGCTGCAGAGTCTCCAGAGAAAGCTAATACAGCGCAAGCCAAATGCGTCCCCTCTCTCTCAACACCTCGCGCAGGAACCGTGCCTCTGCGAATTCACTGCTTTGGCTCTCCTGCCAGCCAGGCACCCCACCAGAGAGACAATTTCCAGATTTTTTTTAATTTTTTTTTTTTTTTTTTAGCATGGGTGACCTGAGCAGGACAGACCGCTGCCGCAGCAGAGTCCCATCAGGCTGATCCTTGTGTCCCTTGGCACTGCAAGACGGGTGTCCCTCTGCCAAGAGCATCGCGTCCCATCCTCTGCCGGGGTTGGGATGAAGGACGCAGCCTGCGGCAGCAGCAATACCCGGGACCTTCACCCACAGCGTGGCTGGAAACGCTCAGCGAGGTCTCAGCTTGCAGCCGGAATGGGAATTACGGGCTCAAGGGCTGTCAGCTGCGCTCGGTCCTGCAATACTCAACAATCCCAGCTCCTGCCAGCGCTGTGCGACCTTATCCCTTCTTTCCAGAGAGAAGCCGTGTTTCCCACAGCCGGGGCAGCCTGTGTGCAGGCTCTGACAGGCTGAGAGAGTTCGGGGGGTTCTGCCTGGAGAGGAGAAGGCTCCAGGGAGACCTTGGAGCCCCTTCCAGTCCCTAAAGGGGCTCCAGGAAAGCTGGGGAGGGGCTGTTTGCAAGGGCATGTGGCAATAGGACGAGGGGCGATGGTTTAAACTAGAGCAGGGCAGGTTTAGATTAGACATGAGGAAGAAGTTCTTCACACTGAGGGTGGTGAGACACTGGCCCAGGTTGCCCAGAGAGGGGGTGGAGGCCCCGTCCCTGGAGACATTCAAGGCCAGGCTGGATGAGGCTCTGAGCGACCTGATCTAGTTACAGATGTCCCTGCTGACTGCAGGGGGTTGGACTAGGTGGCCTTTAGAGGTCCCTTCCAGCCCAACACATTCTATGATTCTGCAGGGCAGGATCCATCGCTGCAGCCCCCGGTGCTGCTGAGCGCCGAACCTGAGCTCGTCCGACACAGCCACCGCTTCTGCTCCCCCTTTTTGCTCCCCTTTCCCCTCTGCTCCACCACGCTGCATCGTGCGAGAGCAGCAGGCTGGAAGCAAAGGTTTATCATAATTAGCCATAAACGATCGTGTCACAGCAGTTTTTCTGTTTTTTCCTTCCTTTCTGTTTCCTTTAGATGTATTTTTCTTACTTTCAGGCAAGGGCAACCTTTGAAGCCGATGTGGGCTGACGTTCTCGACATCTCAGTCGCTGTTTACCCAGGGCTGCTCTCCTGCCATCACCCGCTGGTACGAAATGTGCAGCTTTAATGCTTTTTTGAGGCATCTGGCTTAATCCAGGCTCTGATTTCAACCTGGAGGCACTCCTGACACGGAAGAATATAAAAGTACAGCTTCATGACTTGAGCAATGCCAGGAAAAGACAAAGCTGGCGTACCAGCCCTGGCGTTCAGTGCTTACGGCCAAGCACGGGGATGGCGATATGTCTGTAGTGCTTCCCCGGGGCTGGTCTCCATCCCTCCTCCAGCAGGATGCTGTGCCACAGTTAGCAACCCGCTGGGGATTGATCGTCACTGCAAAATCCCCAGCGCCGAGCTCTGGTCCACCAGGATTGTCCTGCAAAGACACCACGGAGCGATCCTTTGGATCGCTACAGCCTTGGAAATAATTCACTTTTAACTCATCCCTCCCTCAGCGCTCCCAGCTGGGGGGGACGGTGGTCCCCTCTCGCATCGAGGAGACCTTCAGTACCAGCATCTTCTCCGGGCACATGAGCAACCTGCTGGATTTGGGCTCTCACTGGGTTTTCCCCAAGTCACAGCGCTGAGAGCTGGGTTTTGCTTTTGATCTCCAAAGCAGGGGGAGTGTTAATGCGCTGTAGTTTTATTTATGGCACCTATTGCCATTTCATTTATTCCTTCTAACTTCTCTGGCTGCAGATTTTTTTCCATCCTGGGGCATCACGGCAGCAAAGTGATTTTCTCCAGAGGCACAAACTCAATAGCTCAGACAGGCCCTGCGTGTTTCTACCTTCATAGCAAACAAAACTTAGCAATTTATGCTTGTATTTAATGGGTTTTCTCAAATAGCCCAGAGCAAAAATAAACACCCCAAAGAAATCAAACACATGAAAACCCTAAAGAAGCAGCTCGGTTTTTTTTCTCCTTCAGAGAGAAGCCAACACGCTTGTTTTTTAAGAGATGCATAACTAAGGGAGCTCTGAAGCGCTGAAATTACATCTTGTAAGGTGCCGGCTGTCACGCTCAGAGGCGCCCCTGGAATCGCTGCTCGACACAGCTGAGCGCAGAGAGCAAACGTGCCATCTTCGGGCCCTGCGTTGGGACTTCGTGTTCCCATTCTGACTAATTATTAATATGTTAATTTGACAACGAGATGTTCCTCTTCGCGGAAAATTTTCTGCACCGTGCTTGGCTTTTTGTCAGCTGCTCCTTAGCTCGGCAAATTTGCCTTTTTCTCCATTTCCTCGGCTCAGGCAGGGCGGAACCACGGTGTGCACCCAGGGGACCCTTCCCCGAGCGCCCCGGGGTGGGGAGCAGAGTACCCGTGTTGGGTGAGCATCGTGTTGGTGCTGACTGCCCGCCTGACCGTGGGGACATCCCAGAGCATAGCCGAGCCATGGTCCCAGCCCTGAGGCTGGGGACTGCTGCGGTTACAGAACCACAGAATCTTCATGGTTGGAAAGGACCCTCAAGGTCATCGAGTCCAACCAAACAACCTACAATCTCTGCCACTAGAGCATGCCCTGAAGTGCCACATCAACGGTTGAGCCGTTGCCTGTGGACAGAAGGAAAAGGTGTACTGACTGTGCCATTTTAGGGGCAAAAACTTGACCTGGGTGTCGCAGCAGGGAGGGACCATGACCTGGTAATGGGGTACCTCCACCCTGGATGGTGTCCTGCCCATGTTCGTGAGTGTGGTGAAGAGTCATAGAATCACAGAATCACAGAATGGTTTGGGTTGGAAGGGACCTTTGAAGACCATCTAATTCCACCCCCTGCCCTGGGCAGGGACACCTCCCACCAGCCCAGGTTGCTCCAAGCCCCGTCCAACCTGGCCTTGAACCCCTCCAGGGATGGGGCAGCCACAGCTTCTCTGGGCACCCTGGGCCAGGGGCTCACTGCCCCCACAGCAAAGAATTTCTTCCTCAGATCTCATCTAAATCTCCCCTCTTTCAGTGTAAAACCCTTCCCCCTCGTCCCATGGCTCCCCTCCCTGCTCCAGAGTCCCTCCCCAGCTTTCCTGGAGCCCCTTTAGGGACTGGAAGGGGCTCCAAGGTCTCCCCGGAGCCTTCTCTTCTCCAGGCTGAACCCCCCCAGCTCTCTCAGCCTGTCCTCACAGCAGAGGGTCTCCAGCCCTCCCAGCATCTCCGGGGCCTCCTCCGGCCCCGCTCCAACAGCTCCGTGTCCTTCTGCTGTTGGTGCCCCAGCGCTGGAGGCAGCGCTGCAGGGGGGTCTCGGAGCAGAGCAGAGGGGCAGAATCCTCCCCTCGCCCTGCTGCCCACGCTGCTGGGGATGAGCCCAGGCTGCGGGGGGTTTCTGGGCTGCCAGCGCACGTTGACGGCTCATGGCCAGCTTTTCCTGCACCCAAGTACTTCTCGGCAGGGCTGCTGAGGGCTCGGGCTGTATTTGTGTTTGGGATTGCCCCGACCCACATGCAGGATCTTTGGGACTGCAGTGATATTTCACATCCAAATGTCTGCTGGGGGGTCCCAGGGAGAATCTGGGATTGGAATAGCACCTCCCTTCAGGCCCCATCTCCCCAAGAGCTGGAGCAGCTCTGCCGCAGGTAGGACCCCAGCCCGGAGCTGCTCCTGGCTGCTGATGCTGGATCTCAGGAGAAAGCAGGAGCAGCCACCAGAAAAAAATAAATTGCCCCTTTTTCAGGTTTTGCTTTCAAGCAGGCTGATCAGAGACCCTGTTGAAACGGAAATCAAAAAGCTGCCAGACTCGAAACGTTAATTAAGACACACAACAGGGAGAGAGGGGGAGAAGGAAGGAGGGGAGCGTCTATTCATGAATTATCTGCTCTAAGAGGAAGCGTTTGTGTATTCGAAAGGCATATATCATTTTGGTGGCGAATGAAAGAAATTGAATCAAACTACTCGGGAAGTTTGTACACCACCCTGGATTTAATTTTCAAACTTGCATCGGGCAAAGATTAACCTTGCTGAAGGGCGTTAGCGGAGCAGGCAGAATGTGTAAAAATTAATCCCTGCTCTAAGTTTCTCCAGGAGAAAACACTAAGCAGTATTAAATATTTATTGTATATAAATACCTTCTTTTTCGCCCCCCCTCCTGCTTTCTTTCCTGCTTTGCATTTCAGTTGCTGTTTCTGCAGCTTGCTGTGGCCCGGACCGCAGGTGCCTTTGCTGCACGATATAGCTGTTAATCCATCTATTACTACTGAAGAATATAAATATTGTTTTTGTAGGAACCACTATCTTTGAGCACGGAGTGACGCAGGGGGACCCGTCCCCTGTTCTCGCATCCGCGGCTCCGGTGCTGCGGTGCCGGGAGCCTGGCGGCCGATGTCCCCTGATGTCCGAGGAGCAAAGAAAAGGCACATTTAGCCCATAGTCCCAGCACTCAGGGAAGGAGGGATCGGTGCTAAGATACGCCTTTGGAAAAGCCGTTCGGTCCCAAACAGCCTCTCTGGTCTCTCATCCTCATGGGGTTTGTACTCCGAGTTAATCTCTTTCCCACCAGCAATTCCACGGTTGCGGTTGTTCCAGGCAGGAGAGCCCGCTCAGCTCCATAGGCTGGGGAGTGGTTTCACCGGGCTCGATGGCGGGGGGTCACCTCACCCCGAAACGCCTCTGCTGGTGTCCCCTGTCACCTGTCTGTGAAGGAGCCCGACCTGTACCATATGGCACCCGTCAGCCTGAGCTGCTGGAGCCCCTGGAGCCGTGATGCTGCCACCTCCTGCCCCCTCCATCTCAAATCCCCGAGACTGGACACTGCTCTGCCTCGAAGAGAAAAGTGGGGCCCGGATATAGATCCTGAAATGGGGCCAAAAAGAGACCAGAAACCCTCCCCAGCATTTCTTTCCGCTCACCACATGCAAACTCCCCAGGGAATAATTAGTGTTTTCCCAGAGCCTGGAAAACACAAAGCACTTCGTGTCTATTTTTAGTAGGTCTGAGGGGGATGTAGAACACTTCTCCATACTTTGCTCCCTATCTTTTTGCTGTAATTTCCCCATTTCATGTCTGGCAAAACACAGACGTTTCTATTTGCCGAGTGGTGTATAACCTAATTAAACTAATGTTTCCAAAAGGCTTTCGAGACCCTTGGTTGGAAGCCAGCTATTTGCTACTAAATATTGTTAATAAGGTCAGCGATGCTCCAGGCCCAAAATATTTGTGTTAAATACTGTAGATAAAGCCATGGGGAGTCCCACCCACCCCCCAGCTCCTGCAGCATCGCCCGTTCCAGCCAGCGCTTCCAGGCTGCCGGGAAAAGGCTGCGGTTGCTCCA
Source organism: Larus michahellis (assembly GCF_964199755.1). Taxonomy (NCBI): domain Eukaryota; kingdom Metazoa; phylum Chordata; class Aves; order Charadriiformes; family Laridae; genus Larus; species Larus michahellis. Next base: position 11,954,069 of record NC_133910.1, on the reverse strand, counting down.
CCAGCGTGGCCATGGAGCATCCCCCCGGCTCCTCTCCCGGTCGCACGCCGCAGACTGCAAGGTTTTCTTTTTTTTCCTGCCCGAGGAGAAAGGTATGACAAATAATTCATTTCCCACCTTGATTTTTTCACTCCCTCCCCTCTAAAGATTGATACCGTTGTACTTAAAGGGGAGAAAATCAAGTTGTGCTGATCTATGACCACACACTATTTATTCTCATAGAGTCTCATCTGCAATTTGTTCAGCATCTTTGGAATTAAAATCCCTCTGCAATCTCCCCAGCTAGCTGAAAATATGCCATTATTTCCCTCCTCTTCCTTCTCAGGTGTCTTTTCCCTCTGATCAGGGCACAATATTATGGATGCTGTGATTCTGCTTTACATTCCGATGGTTGTGGAAGTTTTGGACTGTAAATAATGCTCCTGTGCAGCTCGAGCAGAATTATTGAGGGGTTGTTTTTTTTCCTTTTCTTCTTTCTTTTCCTTCTCTCTTTCCCTTTCTCTCTTTCTTTCCTCGGTTCTTGGAAAGGGTGATAAATTAATCATTTCTTCCCCCGTAGCAACCGCCAACGTACAATATGGTGCGGATTACTTCCCACCTGTGATTTAGACTTAGAGGTGACCCTGCGAATGGCAAAAAAAAAAAAAAAAGCCTGTCTCATGGATCCTGTGGAGGAACAAACCGGCCGGGCACAGAAACGTGGCTCAGGAGGTTAGTCCTGGAAAGCAGCTTACAGTCCCCGTGTCTCTCCTTTGTCCCCTGCACCTGGAGCAGGGACAGCCTGGCCAGCTGTGTCCGTGCCCGAGCGCATTTCTGGAGCAGATGCAGGCTGGTTTCCACTTTTTGCAGGGATTAAGGTGGTTTCCACGGGTTTTTTCTGCTTGGCAGGCTGACGGGACTTGGGCTGGCGTGCACACACATCGGATCCTGCCCCAGCTGCCCAGAGCTGATAAGATGCGATCAGCCAGGCTGGTTCACTGCAAGGCTATTATTTTTTAATCTGATTAGAAATAGAAAGCAGCTGAGGGCGGGGGGAGATGAGCCATCCCCCCAGGTACCACCAGATCCTCCCGGCTGGAAACCACCCATGGCAGCCCGAGCGGCTTCTGGCGCCCTTTGTGCTCTGGGTAACCAGCGCCTGTCACCCAGGGCTGCCGTCCACCAGAGACAGGAGCACCTTCAGGCCAGCAGTTGCACCCGCCTGACCTCCCTCTGCTGAAGTAAGAGGGCTCAGTGTCCTGGACCCGAACTCTGGCGTGGCCCGAAGCCATCCTGGGGGCTGCGGTGTGTGACCCGATGGGACGCTGCACCTCGCAAGGGCAGAGCTGCGGGGTCTGGTTTGTGTCGGTGCTTTTTGCCTCGGAGGTGGCTCCAGGTGAGGGCTGGGGGGGGGAGGTCAGGACCCCCTTAATCTGCTCGCAAGAGGCTGCCCAGCCCCAGCATCACCCCGGAGCTGGTGGTGTGTGGCCATGGAGGAGAGGGGACCCATCCTGCCCCGGAGCCTGCCTTCTGCTGCCCAGGGGCAGGGCTGGAAAGGACTCGCAGACCCCTCCCGGATGCCTTTTCCCGTTGTTCAGTGGATCCCGCCCTTTCATTTCCAGTACAAATAACAATTTGCGACTAAAAGGAAATCCACCTGAAACGTCTGGCCCACCGAGTCATTATCCACTTGAAAAGGCTTTTCTGGGGCTCATCCAACCCCCTTCTCATGGCTGCGGTTCTATTTATTTTTTAAAAGCAAAAGATTTCACGTTGTTTAGTTTCTCATTTTCTAGAGCGCTAATCGGATTGGCAAGCAGCGAAAGAAGCTATTCAAGAGCAGCAGCTGCTGAATAGCAGATAGCATATACAGCTGGGTGTGTAATCCAAGCTTTACCCACAGCCTTATTAAGATCTAGATGTTTTATTGCAGGCATATATCCGGCTGGATTTCGTATTAAGTTTTGCGATTTCTCCCTTTCCTCCCTCCCCCTCCCAGCATTTTTTTTTTCCCCTCATATAATTTGCTGCCTTTTGCTGGAGGAAAGAGCCTCGTTTAACTGGTACACGTGTTGCACCGAGCAGCATCCTCAATTTAAATGGAAATTCTATCAATAACAAATGCACTATCCCTCCTCACCCGGGAAAGGGCTTAGAAATATCATTCAGAGGTGTAAAAAAAACCCACCAGAGCTCAAACCCATCGGTACAAGAACGGCCAGCGTTCTCTTGCAGAGGCCAATTGCAGATAATAAACTGCCCATTTGTTTGCAGCCAAGGTAGGATAAATTATCCGGAGGAAATATGAGTTCAGTAATCAAGGCTGAAAATAAAATGAAGGTTGGGGGGAAGTGGGAATCTCATTATATAGTTACTGTTATCGTTTATCGCCACAGCCCTGAAAGACTTTGGCTGGAAACAGGGGCCGCTGCGTGGGCAAGGAGAGAGAGGCAGAAGCTACGGGAGCAAGAAGGAGTCCGCGGCCGATGTGAGCAATGGCCTTACCCCTTCCCCGGCAGCAGAGGGGATGGTTTAAATCACTCGGTCAAGGGCACGAGGAGTTTGAGGTGGATAAAAGGACTCAACGCCCTCTGGGGTCCCAGCCTGTTGCCCCCTCCAAGTCTGCAGCTTTTTCCACCTGTTCTCTTTGCTCCCAATTCATCTGTTATATTTCAAGCCTGGCTGTACGCTTCTTGGGACAGAGGTTTTTCTGTATCGTGTAACGCTATGGATGCCCTGTAGCGTGTCCCCGATGTGGCAGAAGCCTAAACTTAACCAATAATTTAAAACGAAATGGGGTTGAAATACATTTATCCCTTTTCTTGGGGGGAAGAGGGAGAAAACCTAGAACCAAATATGCAATTTTCCTTTCATCATTCAAAATCCCAGGAATCTTCAGAAAGAGCTCTTTTCTGGATGAGAAACTTTTCAAAATGAGAAACTTTGCCAGAGGTCCGTATGGTTAAAAAGCCATTTTCTCCTAAAGGAGATGCTCGGAGGAAAATTTTTCAGCCAGCTGTAAAAATAAATCATCGAGTGTCGCTTCGTTTGACGGATGAGATTTATAGGCACCGTATCAATGATTTATAGAGAGGGTGGCATAAAGTTACTTTCGTGACTGCGCTCAATAAAGCCAAAGTCTTAGACTTCTCCCCAGCTGGTGCCGAGCGCTGGTGCTCTATTGACGCCGGCGGTGCCGTGTCCCATCGCACCAGGTGAGGATCAGATCCGTGGGCTTCATCCCTGCACGCGCGATGCACTTGCATTTTTATCAGGCTCGTTTGGGGATGATGGGGGACGTGGCGGGGGGGGGCACCCCAGGTGTCCCCAGCCCCGCGGTTCGCCGTCCCGACAGAGCTGTCACTGCTCCCCTTGTTTTTTCAGAGCCAGGCTTCCAGAAGCAGAGCGCGGGGCGGGGAATTGCCTCCCAGGTCTGTATTAATCAAGCAGGAGGATGTTCGGCAGGTCCAGCTGTGACGGAGATTGTGTGGGATGCCGCAGGGGATAAACATTCTCTTTCCATCTATATCGGTTTTACCTGTCGATTTATTTACTGCTGCCCAGACTGCGGGGTCCCGGTGGTCCCCGACCCGCTCTGGCCGTGACAGTGAAGAGCCCGAGCTGCATCCCCCGTCTGCACAGGGCAGGTTTCTCTTGCGCCGTGGCGCACAGAGGCGAGGATGCTCCAGCTCCCCCACGGATGGGAAAAAGCTCCCTGTCCCTGGCCAGATTTGGGGTGTAGCTGATTCTCTAAGGTTCATTTATCACTGCCATGGATCCTCTGCCCATATGCTTAAATATCAAAGAAATGCAGCCTTACAAATACCTGCTCAGCCGGGATGAATAATTTTGGTTGACAGGCCATCAAGAAAAGATTAGTATTTTCGTTGCCATCAGCAACTCTAAGATACTTGGTGAGAAGTTTCCACGTCCCTTCCTTCTGCAGCGCTGCTGTTTTCTGTAGTGCCGTTTTCTTTTTGCCTTTCAACGGGGTGCCAAAGGGCAAAGCCGTTTGCAAACCCTCAGCGCCCTCCTCAAAAATAAACACAAGCAGGGCCTTCCACCTTGTGTCATAAATCACAGCAGGAAAATTGAAATTACAGGAGCTTACAAGACCCACCAGGCCAGGGCTGATGCTGAATTCGTCGGTGCCGTGGCATGTCTGGAGCTGAGGTTTCAGCTTAGCCCTTTACGACTGGTGCTGCATGCAGGAGAGGTTTCTGAGCCCGTGGCAATGATAGTAATGAGGAGAAATAATACGTTATCACCGGTCCTGTCTGCCTGGACTGCCTCTGGCTCAGGAAAGGCTGGAGGAGCCACCTGTGTGAAATAAAAGGCCTTAAGGAGCAGAGGAATCAATTTTATCCAAAGCAATTTTTTCTCCGAGGCTGAGGAAGAGGTCTCCTCTGCCTTAGTGCGCATTCTCAGTTAATAACGGGAGTCTTCTGGACGAAATACTGTACGAGAAAACTTGGGTTTCATTCACTGCGTAGAGTTTGGGAGGGCGGGAAGGCACAGCGCTTCCTGAGGAGCACGAGGGCAGCGGAATCTCTTTAACACCTTTAGTTCCTGGGTAGCATCTGCTGATATTTTATTTTTGGCGCCTATAAAGCATCTATTATCCCTGCCGAGTTGTTTTTTTTTACCCGGTCATCTTTGCGTGTGGAAAAATAAAATCCACCAAACAGTAAATAAATGCCAGTGACAAAATAAATAAAAGGAGGAGATTATCCTGAGAAGGGAGCTGGGCCCGGAGCTGCAGGGGGCTGGAGAGCCCCGCAGACAGAATTCGAGGGGATCCAAAAGTATTTTTCCAGGGAACCTATTTCTTATGCTAAATCTAATGACTGTATCGGCTGGAAGAACCACATCCCCCCAGGGCAGCCTTTTTCACTGAACCAAAGAAGTGGTGTGATTTTCCAGGGTGGAGGAACGAGGAAAGGTTAACGTATTATTAAAAACGTCATTGATATGCTAATGATCAAGAAACTTCTGCTAAAAATCATTTCTAACTGATTACCCCTTCCCCCGCACCTTTCCACCTGCATGCGCCTACCCCGGCACGGCGCTAAATTAATTTTTCATCATTTCCCCGTGCTTTTGGGGACAAATTCCTCCAGTTGAATTTCCGGGGCTGGATCCAGTGCTGCAGACGAGGGCTGAGAGCGGCCCATCTTCCAGCCAGACAGAGGAGTCTCCTTCCAAGGATGATGCCAGGACCCGACCTGGCTCCTTTCCCGGGCATCCCGAGCTGGGGGACAGCGGGCTCCGTGTCCCGGGATGCTGCCGGTGAGGGGGACGAGGGGCTCACGGGGTCTGCTCCTGCCGAGTCCTTCGCCCACGCGGAGGGCGGACGGGCAGATTGCCACCCCAGGGAGATGTTTTTCCCTCTCGCCGTCTGCCGCGAGGATCGTCCCCACCGTGACTCACGGCCGGGTCCATCTGTCCCCGCCGGTGAGCTTCCGACGCCGGCAGGACCAGCAGCGCTCGCTTCCCTCCAGGAAAACAAAACAAAATATTCCTTTGGAGAGGGACCATCAGCACGGGCTGGTATTTCAGAGCTTAACTATGGCATGTAGTTCTCACCGTATTTTGCTCGAAGGAGGTCTCTCATTACTGAACTTGGACGCTGCTGACTCATTTATTCCATCGCTTTTAGGCTGGCTATATATATTTCGGCACTAAGGCGTGCTTGGTACTTCAGGAGGAGGGGGGGGAAAGGGAAAAGGAGCAGGAGGAGAGAGCATTACGGTGCTCAGCTTCGTGCCCAGCTTGAGCTTTGCTGGAATGACTTGTAAATGAAATGATGCCCCATAAATATCAATACATTTTGAACGCTTCTCACACGCTGTAACGTGTCATCGCTCCAGCGCCAGGGAACCGGGGCACTCCAGGAGTGTGTATTTCCAGGGAACGGGACTCCTGCCCATCACAGCAGAGGGGAAGGGAGATTAGGGGCTCTCTGCCTTCCTCTTCCTTCAACATTGCCCAGGTCTCCTCCACATCATCACACCTCCCTCTGAGTCAGCCTTCCTCCCTCTTCATCTTCATCCACTTTCATTGCTTTTCAATTCTTCACTGGAAACTTTTCTTAGCTCCCATGCCTTGCACACGGAATTATTCTTTCCCTCTGCTATTATTTACCAGTGTGACACTCTCAGATGTGTTCTCCTACACAGGGTGGGTATGGAAACATTGTAGAACTGATTAAAAAGGGAATACATCCTTTTTGGCCTTGGTATAAGGCACTGGAGTTCGTTTGTATTCTCCTCAGACAGGTGGGACCCGTTGCTTTCAGAAGCTGCTTCAGCTCCCTGTTGAACTGAGCACACCTGAAACTAGTTGCTTCACCTTTAGATAGTTGAAGAGAGAAGAATTGAACCACACTTTTAGACTGGAATCCCAAAAGGGACTTAGGTGCCCAAATCCCTCTGTAAAATTAGTCCCTCCGTCACTTTTCTCCAGCTCCCCGTCTGCTGGTGAGTCTTGGGGCTGGGGTCAGCATCCACAGCCAGAGATCTCACCTTGGGACGCCGAAATAGCCAAAATAAAGACTTGGGTTTGATGGCGTTCATGCAGAGAGCCAGGAAAACCAGCCTAAAAGCCTGATCAGGAATGTGCAGGTACATCCCCCTGCGTCTATGGCCCGCTGGGTGTCCTTGCCAAGTGTTGATGGTAATGTGATTGAACAAAGTAAATAAACATGCCAAAAAATAGGTGTACGTTATGGGTGTGTTACCTGAGCTAACACCCAGTGGTGATCACTAACGGAGTTATTGATCTGATAGTTTGCTGCTATAAGAATTTTGAAAATGCCAGGTGGGTGTTCATAAATCATAGGGCCCCACACATCGTTCTTGGCGGAGTCAGAGCGCTGCTGTGGCTGCGTAAATCACTGTGTACCGAGCCTTTATTGGATGCTATAAATCTCAGAGCTCTCACCTCTTTTTTTTTTTTTTCTTTTGTCTTTAATAATTAAAGTCCAAACTGAGAAGGAGAAAGACTGAAATCCTTTGCAAACCCCATGTTTTGGGAGGATATTTCTGGAGGGTTTGGAGAATGGGAGACTGAGATTAACAGACAGAAGGGTGGGGAGAGACGGGTCAGACCTCCTGGGTGTGCATGAATTTATTCTTCTTTGAAGCTGAACTTTTCATTTACAAAAATAGCCTATCTTGACTTTAAAATCGAGACGACTCCACCACAAACACTGGAGCATTGCTGCTGTTGTTATTCATCTTCTCTCTTAAAAATGTAGTTTTTATTCCTAATCAGGAATTAAAAAAAAAAGAAGGACTGCTTAGGAGGGGACCCGGAAATCTTGCTGTCAGGAAATTCACATCATGCACTACATAAAACAAAAGAAACTCGAGGTTCCTTTTTCTTTCTTTCATGGGGCCTCTTTCCAAATTGGAATGAATGAGATGATCATAAGGATGTAAGAAAAAGATATTGAAAGAACAGTCCAAATTGTTTTAGAAATGGATCTCAGGGGGGAGCGTAGTTATAAAAATTAAGCCAATTAGATTGAGTATGGGTTGTTTTTCCCCTTCTTGAAGCAGCACACAGAGGTAGATAATTAAGACCAGTACAGATGTAAGGATTAGTATTCCTGGCAGTGAAGCCCACGGTTTTAATTAGTCCCTGGGTCTTTCTGCAGGGCCACCTTGATAGACCAGGGCATGGTGACCTTTTCTTTGCTTTTCCACCAAGTTCGTTACTGCCCTGCTTATGGCCACCAGCCCTTACAGCTTTGGGCTCGCGGCTGCTTTAACGGCAGAATGAAAGCCAGAACCGTGGGTCAGCCCAAAGGCACGTCAAACACATCACCCACAACGAAGTCGTCCTTGGTGTCCACCTTCGCCGATGCGTTTCTTTCTCTGCACCTACAGCTCCTGGGAGCAGGGGAGGGAGAGACGGGGCGGCTGATGGTGGGCAGGCTCCAGAGGGGCCGGGGAAAAGGGGTGTTGGTGCCTGCTGGGACGTATGGATCGTCTTTTCAAAGGCATCTGCTCAACTTTGTATGAAAGCCACCAGGACACAAGTTTTTAATACACGTGGATGCTCGTCAAAGTGTCCCCCCACTGGCCTGCCTTCCCTCGTGCTCTGCCTGCAGGCAAACACGGGTTTCTCCCTTCCTGTTTCTACCTTTTTACCATTTCCCTGTTATCTTCAGCTTCTTTCACGAAAACTACCATGAGAACTTCTTACGGAAATCTCGGGAAAGCAAAGGCATCTTTAAAGGGCTGATAATTTCAATACCTCCTCTCGCGCTGCATGAGCAGATGCCCCCCCGAGCACTTTGAAATACCAGCAGTGGTTTTAAAAAGTTAAACTTTCTGGATTAGCGCTACGGCCTGTGCTTGGTGGCGGAGCTGTAGCTGCCATCACAGCCAGCGTCCCCCACACCAGGGGGTGGATAAAACCCGAACGCGCAGGAGGGAACGTACACTTACTGTGCCCAGGGCACTGCTAGAGGCCTGAGGGGATGGAAGTGGGACAGGGATTTCAGACTCAACAAAGGAGAGAAGCTCAAGATGCTTTTCCGAAGGTTTAAAAGGATTGGTGTGGCTGACAGCAGAGCATAAGATCCAGTAAAGCTGTTGGTGTTTGGTAAAACACAGAGGAGAAACTCAGTCCCAACCTTAAGGACATCACTCCTCTTGACACAAGCGAACTCTCAGCCAAGTCTCATACAAGGGGAAAAAAACCCACTTTTGTTCTCCTCAAGTGATTTAGTTTGACAGCCGAGTACAGCTGAGGGCCTGGCGCTTCCCAGCGCAGGATTTCTCTGCTGTTAATTTGGGAATGAAGCTCGTTATGCACAGGGAGATCAGCTTTGTGCAGGAGGCCCAGCCAGCCCCGGCGTTGCACCCTCCGTCGTCACCTCCGGCTCTGCTCCCGGGACCCGAGGGGACAGGAGGCGCGGGCAGACACTGCTCCTCTCCCGCACAAACTCCCTGAAGGTGTTGGCAGGGAGAAAGCTTTCCAGGAGAAATTTTTTCCGAGAGTTGCACATAGATCTGTGTGTGTACGTGTGTGTGTATGGACTAACCTGGCTGTTGAGCAAACCATTTGTCTGCGGGGTTTATTGATGCACAAAGATTATTTGCAGATCTTTGAAATGGGAGCATCCGTCCCATCCCCTTGGTAACGGTGTCAGTGCCTGCGCCGGGCTGGGGTAAATCGGCCGGGTTGACTTTGCAAAGTCTCTGCTATTACACTGGGGGAAAACTCACCTAAACGAGATCCGAATCAAGTCCAAACCTGGCAGTAAATGAACTGCAGCAGCAAAAGCAAGTTTAATGGATGTGTACTGCAGTTTAATGGATACGTACAGCTCTTGTTTTATTGCTGGCTTTTAGGAGAATAGCAACCATTTAATTGACTTTGATAGAAGAGGGGCTCCTTAGCGCTGCAGTCTAGGGCAAAACCGATCATGAATATAATTAAGGCGTTTACTTCCACCATATATTTGTTCTTTCTTACTGTAACTCCTGCCTTGCAAACTTTGCTGGCTGCAGGAGGACGCTGGCGTTGGCCTGTTCCCCACGTTGCCATCGAAAGGAGGGGACCACTTCACCCCCGTCTCTGCTTGTTCCAGCCACAGTGACCCAAGGATGCTACGGGCAGAATGTCGTGGGCTTCACGCTTTTCTCTTGAGCACAATCAGTGTCAGGGACAGTGAGAAGCACCGAGGGGTGGGGGGAGAAGACTCCCCGATCGTTCCCTGGCTCTGCAATGCACACCCCAGTCTGCTCTCCCCGCTGTGGGTGCCACAGCGAGCCCTTGGCTTGGCCACCACGGAGCATCGCTCACCTTCCCAGGCTTTAGTGCTTCTAGTAACGAACACAGAATCATAGAATGTGTTGGGCTGGAAGGGACCTCTAAAGGCCACCTAGTCCAACCCCCTGCAGTCAGCAGGGACATCTGTAACTAGATCAGGTTGCTCAGAGCCTCATCCAGCCTGGTCCTGAATGTCCCCAGGGACGGGGCCTCCACCCCCTCTCTGGGCAACCTGGGCCAGTGTCTCACCACCCTCAGTGTGAAGAACTTCTTCCTCATGTCTAATCTAAACCTGCCCTGCTCTAGTTTAAACCATCGCCCCTCGTCCTATTGCCACATGCCCTTGCAAACAGCCCCTCCCCAGCTTTCCTGGAGCCCCTTCAGGGACTGGAAGGGGCTGGAAGGTCTCCCTGGAACATGTCACCCCCTCTCTGCTCCCCAAGTCAACATGCTTCAGATGCTTTCCTTTCATGTTTCCTTTGAGGGGAACTGGAGGTATGAGGGTGTGCAATGGCTGCGTAGGCGGTTGCCGATGGCTACTGGAAGCAAATCAAGGGCTCCATCTCCTGCAAACCCCCAGGCTGGACCCCCATCCGTGCTCAGCACTGTGCGCAAGCGGGAATGACGAGCATCCCACCAGGCTCATCAGTGAGGTGTGGGGACACCTGCCCATGGAGGATCTAATGAGCACCACAGGCAGGGGCTGCTGTGCTCAGCTTTTGCCAGGTTTCACCATGCTGCAGCCTCAGAAATGCCGCCACATCTCTGCCCTGCCCAGAGGAGCCTGCCCAAAACGTCTGATCCTGCTCAAGAGAGAGATGAGAGGGTGACCCATGGGCTCTGCCGATCGGTGACGGGTGGCTCCTCTCCCTCCTGGAGATTTCAAGGAATTTTCCCCCAGGCAGATGACACTGTTATGGTGGCAACCACCCTTTTCCAGATGGCTCCCATCATATAAAGTGACGGAGCCTTCCTTTTCCTTCTGCGCAGAGAAACTGCTCTGCTCCGTCTACTCTACACCCAGCCTCTCACTTCTGAGCGAGGCCATCCTTTCATATTCCTTTCGTAATGAAAATAAATTAAAAACAAACGCACAAATGTAGGACAATTATCACTCAATTAATTCCAGTCCTGTCACCATAACACTCTGTTTGACCTTATTCATAGTTACTCGATCTTCAGCTCTTTAATATTTCACGTGACCTTTTGGGCTGGAAAGATGCTGCTGTTTCTCACTAGCATTCATGAGTCAACTTGTGCATCAAGTCACAGCAGTGGCCCCAACCTCATTTATCATTCCATTTAAGGTGTCAGCCGAGCCGTTATTCAAATGACTGGCCACACACGTAATCAATCTTTAATGAAACAATAATTGCACCTTCCACTCCGCAAGACCTCTGCCTTTCTTAAAGGTTTCTTGTATATTAATTATTGAAAACAATTGTGTTTTACCAGCAATAAGTTATGTTTCATCTGTTGCCATCTTTCAAGAGAATTTTAACTGGGAAATTTATGACCCTCTGTTTCCCTGGGGGACGGGTAAACACCAGCTTCTCTTCCTCTTTCTCTCACCTTGGCGTTTCTTGTGATTCCTGTAGGTTTTCGCATCTTGCCGGAAACAGAGAAGCACGGGATCGATGGGCCGCTGGGCAGTAAAGAGGTAACGTACGTCCGTGCCGCTCTGCGGGGACGTTGGTGAATGTCCCTGTGCGAAGCGTCCCTGTTCTGTGGGGGGTGATGCTGGCGGCAAAGGAAAGGAAAAGCCCCAGAAACCCTTTCCAGGGTGGGAGACCTCAGGGCTGCCCATGCCTTGTTTCTTTTTGAAAAGTATTCAGACTTGCGTTATTTACCAAGATTTGAGAGGGTTGATTCTGAGGCAGGTGTTACTACACCAGGCTTTCGCCAGGTGAGGCTCCTGATTGGTTTTGCCCTATAAAAAGCCAGCAGCTGCCGGGTCCTTCTTCCTTGCAAACTGAGAAGAAGCTCCTCTTGTGTGTGCTTCTCCTTTGGAAGCGAGTGGAGGCCAAACCAGAACTCTAGTGCTGGCAGCGTTTGGGAAATGAAAAATCTTATCAAGGTTCAGGCTTTTTTCTTTTTTAATTAGAGCAATAGATATTTTTTTAACGAACCTAAAAAAAAAAATAAATCTGTGAATTTATAGGCCCCAAGGTACTTTCTGTCTGAAGAAGATTGATGAGAAAAAGCGAAGCGGCTGTAATGCCGTTTGGTGTGGGGGCAGATTGCTCAGTGATGGAGCAGCGTTGGTAAAAGGGAAAGCCGTGCCCGCGTGGTGAGTGCTGCTCTGGGCCCTGGTGCCGCCTCGGTGGACTTCGGAAATAGCAGCAGGGCACTCTCCTCCTGCGGCAACAGAGAAGTTAATATTAAGAAACCTCCTATTATTAGTCTCTTTATTTTCTCAGTACTGTATTATTTCACTTGTGTGTTTCTTCCACCTTGCTTGCAACCTTTCAGCAGTTATTCCAACTGGATTTTTTTTATTATTTTTTTTTTGTTCTCTTCTTTCTTTCTTCCTGAAATTACTGTCAGCCTTGTTGGAAAAGGATATTACAATGGCCTGGTACCCTGAGCTGTTTGCACTAATATCCCAGCGGAGGAGGTGAGCTAGCTGGGAGAAGAAAATGAACAGTTCTATTTATGCAGCAAATCTAACGATGGTGGAGCAAGGTAAATACGCTAACAAAGAGCCTCTGTTTGCCTCAGCTGTGACAAGGCTGTATCTTGGGGAACAATCTCTCCTCTTGTGAAGTTTCTCTCCCACCCTTATTGACTCTCTCTGCGCTGCGTTAAGACGGCTCTTGCATTATACAACAAAAAGGTGATGGATAAAGCAAGCCATTGAGCAGGTAAAGCTGAGTGCACAGTGCTGTATACGTTTTTTCTTTTTTTTCTTTTTCGCAAACTGTTTTCATGCAACTCCATTATTTCCTGCTCTCGGCTGCCCTGGTTCAAGGTCTCCCTGTACTGAACTCTCTGTGCTCAAGGCCCAAGAGAAATCACCTCGGCAGAGCCAGCCTGGCCCTGCCACAAGGGAAACGTGGTGGGACCATCTTGGCAAGACAAACCTTTCCCTCCTCTGCGACCCCCTGTAATTCCCATTTCACCACCAGCCCCCTTAACGAACCGCCAGCCCACGGCAGGGGGCTCCTCTCCACCCTGCCTCTGGGTCCGGTCGGGGTGAATGAACCAGGGATTTTTCTCTGGCTCTACCTTCATTTTCCTGCTTAATAGCAGTTTGCTCGCCCCGTGGGACTTTGCGAGGCACTGAGCTGGGTCCCACGGGGATGTTTCTCGTTTTGGGAAATGAGAAACAGGGGATCAGGGCAGGGATCAGCGGGAGGGCAGGAGCAGGGCACCCATCTGTCCCTGCCCGAGCGGGGGCTGAGCAGGTCTCGGTGCCGCTGGGATTATCAATGAGATGCACGAGTGGAGCCTCTTGGGGTCAGGGACAAGTGACCCACCTGCCTTGTGCCGGCTTATTGTAGTCTCCCAGTGTAAACCCCTCACGTATAAGGGCATTTCACTGTGGTGAGTGGCATGAATAACCCTTCTGCTTGTATCTCCTTGGGGCTGGCTGGTTGAACGCCGCGTTGGGGATGATGCGTGGGGCTGAGGTTTCTAAAGGGGCATTGGGAAGCTGAGGGCATGGACCTCGCCCTGAAGAGGGGACACTGATTAGGGATCCCATGGAGGGGTCCCAGCCCGGGCCGCATCCATCCAGAGGTGGTGGCAGCTCTGGCCCAGCTGTGGGGGACAATCGTGGAGCAAAGCCCCCGAGCCCTTCAGCAGGGGGGGAGTTAAACCGTTCTGCTAGCACAGGATTAGTTAGTGCAAGGTTAAATCCCACTGATTTAAAAGGCTGGATTGCAGGGTGATAAATGACATGGCTTCCTGTATTGTTTGATAATTAATTGTGTGAATCCCATTGTATTAAGGGGTGGAAAAAACAGGAAGATAAAAGAAGAGGAATGCCCTCTTCCTTCTGTGCACGCTGAGCTCCATTTGTTGGGAAAGGATTTATAGTTTTCATCATAACTTAATTCTAAAACATATCACTTAATTAAAGGGATTTATTAAAATCCTCTGGCAGTGCCTTTTTACGATTAGCCCAGGACTCAGCCCCTGAATGTCATGGAGAAAATTCATCAATTGATTTGTTTAACTGCACAGATCTCACCCCCTCCCTGCTCTGGCTGACTCTGGGCGGAAGAAAGAAATCTATAGTCAAAAGCTTAAAAATCTTGAAGATAGATTAGTTTGCTGATTTCGTCCCTTTTTTTCCCTTCCCCTCCCCCTATCCCTGGGACTGGTTTTACAAGCCTTTGTTAATGAGCCGATTAATATTGATGGTGGAGCGCTAGGCTCTCAGTTTGTCCACCGCAGATGAGTAGCGAGCCTGACTCCGGTGTTCGATGAGCTCTGCTCCCCCAGCAGCCACAGGGACACCAGTTGTCCAGCCTCCAAGGGGGACGCGTGAGATGGGTTCGTGCTGGGATGCAAGTGGTACCTGCCCATCCTTCAGGGGGGGCTTAGACTCTGCGTATTGCATGAGGCTGAACTAGCCCCGACCCTGCAAAGGCTTTCTGACATGGATTGCTCTGAGACACACACACGCCCCCCAAAAATCAATGAGCTTCTGGATTGTATGGGAGAAAGGCTCCGCTCCCTGAAGGCACACCTGAAGAAAAAGGCTTGGAAATGCTACCAGGCTTCTTGAAATGCCTAAAGGGTCAAGATACCGGAGGCAAAGGAGATGAACAGAGAATGGGTTGTGAATGAGCATCCTGCCTCTTCACCCAGCATCCAGGATGGTCTGGGAAAGAGGAGGCTTGTTTGGGCCTTGATGGGGACTTGGAAACGGGATAACCTCCAGCCTTAGGAGTCAGCTCTCTTGTCACCAGCCACAGTCACTTGTCTCCCAAAGAGTTACTCTCCTCCTGTTTGAACCTCTGATAAGATGTATCGAGAACCCCTCTTCTCTAAACCCATAAATCCTCCCGTAACCCAAGCGGAGAGCTTGGGAGTCTTATTAAAAAACTCATGAATGAGTTCAAGCCATCTCTGATGACACTGTGCCTGTAGCCTTTTAAGTCTTGCACTGTGAAATCGGGAATTTCAGCGCCGCGTTTGGCATTGCTCCCCGAGCTAACGGCTCGTGCTGAATACAAATCAGCGCTTAAGGGCTCCATCTCTGGATCGTCGTGTCAGGCTTAAATGCAGTAAATCTCTGGCTGTAGCTGTCTATTAGCCCTGTTTATTAGATCTGGAAGGACTAGGGGAGAAAGAAAAGAAGAAAAAGCCCGCAGAGGGAAGACTCCTTCAGTTCTCTTCCCACGCTGTTTGGTGATGTGGACTGAGGATGAAATGCTGCTTTGGGAGACACCTTCGCAGTCTTACTGTGCTAACGTTCTAATTGGCCACTGCGTGTTTATAGCGGGAGAGTCCAAGACTAGTGGTTGATCCTTTTCTTTGATCCTTGCCTCTACCATCTCAGGTGCAGCTATTCGAGTCAACCCCCGATGGGTGTAAAAGCTCGGTGTTTGGGGTAGAGTATATGAAGGCTCTGAAGGTATTTGGGAAGACTTTTCTTGTCACTTTAATGGGTTTTCTGACCTTAAATATTGGAGACTCTCTCCTGCTCAGAGGCAACAACATACTTTTTCTGCCTCTTGCCCAGGTTCACGATGAAGGTGCCTGCTCCGGGTGCGCTGCGGTGCTTGGGACCGGCATGTGCTCAGGGCCACGTGAACCTCATTAGACCCACCCCGCAGAAAGGACTCATCTTCTGGGGTGAAGAGATGAGCATAGAAAGCCTGTTTCCCTGATGCCTCCTCCCACGTTCCCTGCATTCTGGCTGTGAGCCCTTGCTCTCAGGGTGGCTGGATTTCCCTGTGCTGCTCCAGGCAGCTCCCGTGAAAATCCCACAAACCACTTGCTGCAGCGTTTTTCTCAAAAACAGCTAATTTCGCTTGGCCTCTCAGAGGTGCTTTTTCCGAAGCTTTCAACTCTCCCATCTTTTCTGCTGGGGGAGTGAAGGTTGCTAGTGCAGCAGTTCATTTGCATTACAAAATGCAAGTGAGACGTTGTCCTCAGGCTTCTGAAGGTCTGTCAGAAGACTGAATTGAAACACAGTGCCCCAAGTCCCTCTTGGTTTGTATTTAATTAAGTCCTTTCATTCATCATTTATTTCTGCATCCCATCATCTTTGGTAGTTTATGAAGAAAGAGGAAAATAGGGCTTCCTTCTGACAAAGGTGCTGATAAGGATTTTCTGAAAGCAACAGGCTCCTCTGGCGTCTCTGCTTCTCTTGATGATTTCTTTAACCCATACTTTTATTTTTTTAATCACACAGGCTTTTTTTTTTTCATTATTTGCTTGTTACTAAAGGGAGTCCTGCCAAGTTTACAAGAAAGAGAGGATGGTTCCTTCCCCACCTCGATGCTCAGTTACATGCTGAAGTCTCCCTGCTGCTCCTGAGGTTGGTGCCCAGTGCTTTTGGGGGGTTGTGAGCTGGAGTGGGTTACTTTTTGGATGAAACTAGTAGAATCTGTCTCCCGACTCTCACCGGCGACTGCTCTGAGTCAGGAGCTCCCATCTCCCTTCAGCGAATGTCCCTGTGCTAGATCCGGAGTCTTTCAAGTCTGGATGTAAAAGCGATGGTGTGCACAAACCTTGGCTTGGTTTCTGTAAAAAATTCATTCTGAAAAGGGATTTCTATTTATCCTCCCATCTTTCTTCTAGTCACCAAAACACACTCTCTCAACCCAGATAATTAAAAATGCACACACATCTCGAGAGCAGAGCTATTCCGAAAGCAGCTCAGGTGCAGCCCACTTCTGTATGTTACCCTTTGAACTTCACAGGAGTCAGAGAGAATAATTTTCAGACAGTGATAAATAGCTTATACTCCCATTTGTTTGCTTAGTGTCTTCCTTTAAGAAAATGTGAACACTTTTGCTGGCTGTGAAAGTGCGGGGGTAGAGGCTTCAGTCCTCCCGAGGTGTGAAGAGCAAACTCGCTCCCGTCTCGATGCACCGCGATATTGCGGTGTTGGGGGGGGGTCACATCCACAGGGCGCTGCCAGAGCACCCTGCAACCCGCGGCTGCGGCACCCGCCGCTCTCCCAGCCCCGGGGAGATGCTCAGCTTTGTCAAAACGCTGCAGGCCCGCTTGGCTGGATCCCACTTGCTTTATAAAAACCCAACTCGCTTCCCTCCTGCTCTGCTCTCCTACTTGTCTCTCTGGCTCTGCCTTCCCCGGGGTGAAGGCTGGCACTCCTAGCACTTGCCGGGGAAAATTTGGGGCTATTTATCACTGTCAGCAGGGAGGAGGGGGGGTTTTCATAGCAGCTCCCTTACGTGTGGTTCTTGCACGTGATCCAGTTTTTACACAGGCTTAAATCTGGATCCATGATCTGCCCGATCCTCCAAAGAGCTGGATGGCAGCGGTGACATTTCGGAGCTGCCACCAGTACGTCACCACAAACAGTGCCAGAGCTCTTCGCCAGCTCTCAGCCTTTCTAACAATACATTATTTAAGAAAATTAAATCCGAAGTGCGTGTGCGGCCATCCCTCTGATTCACAGGGTCACGCACCAGGGGCTTTGCTGGAATAAATAAACCCCTCCACTTATGGCTTCATGGTACAGTTGCCTTCGTTCAAACCGTTTTTGACAGCGCTTATCAATTATTTGGGTCCAGGTTAGGCGGGAAAGGCTCTGTGCCGTGGTGCCGGTTGTTGCTGGTGAACAGCCCGAAGGCTGCCAGCCAAAACCCTGGGTCCCCTCGGCGGCGCCTGCTTTGCTGCTGGCAACAAGTAGGAATTTTCTCCTCTGCTTTGCGATGCGCGCGCGTGTGTGTGTGTGTGTGAGCAGCAGGAAGGGTTTCTTATCAAGCCTCATCCAGGGCTTCTCCTCCTCCATAGTCCTCGCAGCTGTGCCTCATTGTTCGTGGCAGAATAATGGGAGCGAGCGGGAGATGGGAGGAGAGCTCTCTCCCATGGGCACCGGGAACAGAAGATGCTCTTCCCTCTCCCTCTTTAGCCTCCCGCTGCTTTCCGTCGGTCGGCTCTTCCCCAGCTCCCATTGTGTGCCGAGAAACACAGCTGGGGAAGAGAGAACAGGGGGGAGGAGGTTGGGGAGGCTCTCAGCTACTTGTGCAGCGATAACTTATTTATTTAAAAATTGGAAAGGTATGTTCGCTCTGCGGCGTGCCTGAATACGCAAGGGGTGGGGAGAGCTGGAGAGAGGGGAAAAACCGTGTGGCCTCTGGCTCCGTTTCAACTCTTTCCCCCACTTTGAGAAGCATTTTAAAATTTTAATTTAGTTTCATTTTTCATTTAATAAGAAAATTTTAAAATGGCAAAAAGTGAATGTTTTGGATCCAGTATGTGGCGCGTCGCATAATAGTCTAGTAAATAAGTCTGGAAATACAAACTTTTGGTTCTGCTCTGTTTTAACTCTTTGGCCCCCTTCTTTAGAAACATTTTCAAATTTTAATTTAATTTAATAAGAAAATTTTAAAATGGTGAAATGTGAATATTTTGGACCCGGTGTGTGACACTTTGCGTAACATTCTAGTAAATAAGTCTGGAAATACAGACTTCTGGTTCTGCTCCCTTTTAACTCTTTCTTCCCCTTCTTTTAGAAATGTTTTAAAGTTTTAATTTTATTTGATTTTTAATTTAATAAGAAAATTTTAAAATGGTGAAATGTGAATGTTTTGGACCCGGTGCGTGACACATCGCCTAATAGTCTAGTAAACAAGTCTGGAAAGACAAACTTCTGGTTCTGCAGCGTTTCTTCAAAGCCAAACCCAAATTGAGAGGGAATTAACTAAAAGTGGGGGCTGCCGGGAGACCCTGCTGAGCCCGGCCGAGCTGCAGCTGCCGGGTCTCCTGCTGCGGTTCCCCAGGCTGGTAACTGGGATGACGGTCTCAAGAATCAATGAAACAGGACCGTTACCGTTATTTATGATACGCCGTAGGGATTTGGCCTGCGAGGCTAAACTCCCTCTCTGTCTCCGCACACCGTCCTCCAGGGCTGGGCTGGGACAAGCAGGGGGCTTTTGTTGGGAAAAGCGGAGAGCTTTTATCGCCGCTTGCCTGACTGTACCTGTTCAGAAGATGAATAAAGGCCACTTTTCCCCAGCGCTGCCAGCCGGGCTCCTTTCACCAGCAAGTTTTGCCCATTATGTTCTGACACTTAATAAGAGCTTTAGGAGGCAGAAGCCTCGCGCTGCATTTTCTGAAATAGGCCCCTGCTCAGGAAAGGACTGGTATTGAGGAGGCACTTAAACTAAGGCAGATGTTTACAAGAATTTTGGAGCAGAAGCTGCAAAACGCTTAGAGAACACACAGCCAAGCTTCGCCCCACAATAGAGCGCTGAAATCCTCCACTTTGGCGATGCGGTTACATTTCATTCCGTAATTCAGTTTTCAAATGCAGAGAGTGCCTGCAATGACGCTATAAAACGTTCACCTGCCTGTTAATCTGCACTACAATCTAACCACCTGAAAGGCACCTTTTTGGGGATGAAACAGTCTATTTTCTTTATATTGCCTTTTTTTTTTTTTTTTCCCCTCCCTTTATTGCTTTTTTCGCTTGTTCCGAGAACATCCTTTCCCTTCTCTGCCGGTATCGATCGGAGCCAGGTCTCGGAGCGCGGGCTGTGAGTGAAGCCGGGGGGAGCCGGGGCAGCCGAGGGGCTCAGCACCCTGCGCAGCCTCCGCCACCTGCGTTTGGGCTCCGGCAAGGATGGAAATGGCCTGGTTTGAGGGGATGGGGCAAGAAACGCTGGGAAAAAATGGGCAGCAGAAGCCTTTGCCGTCCCGAGGCAGCTCCTCTTGCCGGTGGGAGCATCCGCGGGATGTCTAATCCTACGAAAGGCGTGAGCCCCGTCGTATCGTCTTGCGGGGATGAAGGAGGTGCTGTGTGGAAAGGATTATTCGTGGAAAGAAGCTGCACAGGCTCAGCTGGAAGGTGCCACCGGGGCCAGAGTGGCCGGTGCAGAGCAGGGCTGCCTGGGTTTAATTGTGCTAAGACTCTGATTGATTTCTTTTTTTTTTTTTTTTTTTTTTCCCCTGTAGCTCATTACCCAGCAAGTCATTTTAATTAACACCACCTAATATGGGTTGAGATGTATTTTGCAAATGTCAGCACTCTTTTTTTTTTTTCTCTTTTTTTTTTTTCCTCCCTGTAGACCAAATGTGGAAAGTTACAGGAGGACAGCGCTAAATGATTGCAGTTGATTTAGCAGCGGTAAAGCAAGTCGTTAGCAAAGTGCTTTATGAAGCCATAAATGTCCTTTCCAAGTCCTTTATGGGATTCCTGGGGAAAATCTGTTTGTCACGGAGGGTTATGCATTGCGCTGCTCTTCACCTGACGAGCAAATGGGTCGGAATAAACGTGGGGCTCTTGTGTCTCGCCCTCGTGGGGCTCCTCTGGAAAGCAATGGAGAGGCAGAGCCTGGTGCGGCACCCCTGCTGCGTGACCCCCAAATCCCGCTCAGCTCCTGGGTGCCGCCGTAGGGACCTCCTCCCCCCGACCACCAGGGACCCCTCAAGGTGAGGTGGTGCCGAGGCAGGATCAGTAACTAACAGGAGCAAGGCCAGCTCTTACTGGGCCAGCTGGGGATTGAATAAAGCCCCTGATAAAGTCGCTGCAAAGCTCTTAATGATTTCAGCTGCGTCTGCTCAAGCCCCAGGAGCGACCTGAGCCAGCCTAAGTTTTGCTTACATTTAAATCCTCCCCTGGGAAGCCATGCCGGTACAGATCACCACCAAAGCGTCGGTGACGGGAGGCGTTTACCGCTTGTCATCTGTCGGCTCAGCTCTCACAGCGTGAACACCAGGAAAAGATGTCGCGGCCTGCAATTCCGATTGATCCTTCGAAACCCACAGCAAACGTCCCCCGTCATGGAGGACTGATGGAAAAAGGGTTGCAGGGAGGGACCCAGCAACCGCCAGCTCTGTGGGTGCGTACAGGAGCAGGTGAGCTGCCCGATAAAACGCACTATCTCCCCTTATATCTCTGACAACGAACGTCCCTTCCCTTCTGCTGGCATTCAGAGGGGGAAATGAAAAGTATAAAACTGCAGCATCTCTATTAGAAAGCCGATACGCTTAAAAATGGGACAGATGCTCCTGCAGCACAACTGCAATATAACTGCAGATAAAAACATGTCAAGAGCAAAGAGGTTGATGGAAGCGGTGGCCGCGGACTGGGTGATTCCTTGGGGTTTTATTTAGTTCCGTTTTGGAGGCGATGTACGAAGCGATTTGCTGCGTCCCAATCACTCCCAGAGCTGCCAGATCGAGTCTGATAAACAGCGGTCGAGTTTAGCGTATCAAGTCCACATTCATAAACCAGTGGCTTTGCGTAGAGGATCCTCCTCCTCCTCCTCCTCATTACAGCGGTTCAACAGACTGTGCCGAACCATTGAAGAATTTGGTACAATATATATCATGTTCAACAACATGTGCAGAGCTATATTTTCCGATACATTTCTCCCGGATACCCTGCGTGCCAGGCCTAAATATGAAATACAGCAGGTGCTGCATTCAGCGTTGCTGCCTCTCATCACCCACAGGTGCAAAATGATCTGTAATATTTAATATCTATTCAGCAGACAAGATTTAATGCAGAGTTAAAGCACAAGGCCTGGGGTTTTTTTTTTCCTTCCTCTCCCTTACAATTGAACAACTTCACTGGCTTCAGTTCAAGCTTCATTAGGAACAGGCTCTTACGTACACCAGCCGAGGATGAACGGCTTGTAAAGAACGCTGGGGTTTGCAAGCTTCCTCCTACTCTCTACCAGCAAGCCAAGCCCATAAAGGTGATACTACATCATCATTTTTTATTCATTCTTTCCATGGAAAGTGGCATATAAACACACCCCTGTGCCCCCTGCCGCGGGTTAAATGTGGGTGCCGGTGCCAGCTGGGGAGCGTGCCCGAGCTTGTGAGGAGCAAGGCACCCAGGCGTCTCTCATTCTCGCTTCTACAAAGAAGTTTTGCTGGCAAAACCTGCACCCTGCTCGTATCATATGTCCCTTTGGACACTTCATTCCCGGTTCTGCAGTCCCAGGGAGGTCTTTCAGGTTCAGCCCCTTCCAGTAGTGCTTTGACCAGGTTTTTTTATGGAAAAAACCACAGTGGGCTCCAGAGTCCTTTTCCAGCTGGCTCCACCTAACTTAGACCTCATCAATTTATGACCGAAGATTTCCTGACCATAAACCACATTTCAGTTTGGAAGCACGTAAGTAATAATGGTAGTGATTAGGATGAAATCCCAGAATTGTGTCCGCTTTACCTTGCAGAGTGCCTCGTCCCGACGGGTGCACGCCCAGGGGTGACAGTCGCGTTCGTCTCCTCCAAGGAGGAGAGCATCCCTCCCGCTGGTCTCTTAGACTCATAGAATGGTTCAGGTTGGAAGGGACCTTAAAGATCATCTAGTTCCAACCCCCTCTTTCACCCTCCAAACCCAGCACCAGGTGAGGGCTTTGTTCCCCTCCCGGCACAGGCGGACGTAGGCAGCCCACGCTCCCAGCATGTGCTTTTATCTGCATCTCTGGGGGGTACCTCGGCTGCTCGCTGCGGCTCGCCAGCGTGAATCCCACCCCGGAGGTGTGTCTGACCTACATAGAAGAGTCTCAGCTTTAACCTTCAAGGTTTACACCTACAGATTTCTTCCGCGGGAAACCAGAGAGCTGTAGCGCCCCGGCATTTCTCTAGTACGTGTGATAAAAACTTGTGATTTATATTTCTTCCCATTCTTTAGCATTTCTCCCTCATTCCTGTTTGCCCAGCAGGTGTGCTCGTTTTAGGATGAGAGAAGGAGGGGAAAAAAAAAAAGTGTGGCAAGCATACAAAAAGAGACTAAAAATCAGAGAGTCCCTATTTAGGAGAGAGGTGCTAATTTCCTTTGGGGAAAAATACTCCCTGAGAGATATAAATGGATCTTTTCTCCGGTTTGCTCCATAGCAATTACTTCTGCGTGGCCAGCAAAAGTAGGCTGATCAATTAATATTTTAGGCTTCCAGTCAGCTTGAGTTTATAGCTCATCTCGGCACCAGGAGGACCTCGCACAGAAAGCTTTGCTGGCCTTTGTGCTGCAAAGCTGATTCCTTTGCAATACCCTGCACCGAGTCCCTGCAGCCGGAGTCGCAGCAGAACTTGTTTGTACAGTGGCTGATATGGGGGTCGGCTTTCACTGCTAATGTGGGAGATTGGAAGATACTGAAATACCCAGAAATTCAAGCTCCTCTCTGGTCGCAGGCAGCATCACAGGGGAATGATGCCCCAGTGCTACTTTAACCAGGATCGCTGGTTCCTGCCGCGTTACAATCGAGAATACCCGAATTTAGTAGCGGTGAGCTGTGTTTCGCTGGCGCTGGGCGCTGGGGATGGCAGTGTGGAGGGAGCAGGAGCGGATGGGCACCAAGTGGCGTCTCGGGAACGCGGTAGCGCAGGTGCCCATCCTCCTGCCCGGGGTCTGGTCCAGCTCCAGCCTCCCAGCCCGGCGGTGGCAGATGGGCTGTGCAGGGGAGACGGGGGAGAGACCTCTGCGAGGACAGGCAACGAGAAAACAGGAAAATGGGAGGAACTTTCTCCCAACATCAGCACTTTGACAGTTGCGGCTGAGACGTGCAAATGAGATTGATTGGTCGTTCTAAGGGGAGTCGGGTGCGTTTAATTTATTCTTCAGCGTTTCTGTAGCACTCGCATCGAGCTGTGCTGGTGTGCTTGCTGCATCCCTTCGCCCTCAAACACTGGGGAGGTCAGTTTGGCAAGTTCTTCACCACAGGGTGTTTTGTTGCTAGCCCAGGGCATTCGCGGCCCTGGGGGCTGCCCCCTCCCTCAGCTGCAACGCTCCTGGCAATCCTTTGATGCTGGGACTGGCCGCTCTTGGAAACAGGATAGCGGTAAAGAGCTCTGACGTGGTGCTTCCCCAGCTTTGCAGGCTCCTATTTCTCCTCCAGCAGTCACGGCTTGTGGGAAGCTGGGTGAATGTGGGAGCCGGGTGTGATGGACCAAAGGGCACAGGGAGAAACGTGGGTCGTGGTAAAAAGTATTTATAGAATCATAGAATCTTCATGGTTGGAAAGGACCTTTGAGATCATCAAGTCCAACCAAACAACCTACAATCTCTGCCACTGGAGCATGCCCTGAAGTGCCACACCTAGACGTTTCTTAAACACCTCTAGGGATGGTGACTCAACCCCCTCCCTGGGCAGGCAGTTCCAGTGCCTGACCACTCTGTCAGTAAAGTAATTCTTCCTAATATCTAACCTAAACCTCCCCTGCCACAGCTTCAGCCCATTTCCTCTGGTCCTGTCATTACTCCCCTGGGAGAAGAGGCCAACACACCCCTCTCTCCACCCTCCTTTCAGGGAGTTGTAGAGGGCAAGGAGGTCTCCCCTCAGCCTCCTCTTCTCCAAGCTAAACATGCCCAGCTCCCTCAGCCTCTCCTTGTATGCCCTGGTCTCCAGACCCCTCCCCAGCCTGGTAGCTCTCCTTTGGACACGCTCCAGCACCTCAATGTCCCTCTTGTACAGAGGGGCCCAGAACTGAACACAATTTTACATCAATCGGATTCACCATCTGATGTTTCAGGCATGCCACTGAGACGTGGGGTAGGACCCAGATCGACCCCAGCCTTTCCAACGTCTGGAAAGAGCTTGGTGCTAATGTGCCCCGAGAGGGTCGCGTTGAGGGCTGGGTGAGGGCAGGGAGAAGCTCAGAGATGCTGGGGAGGGACGGGGTTAAACCACCATCCATTGCAGAAAGCCTTGTCACAGGCAGGCTGGAGTCAGGTGTGATGAGTAACTTTAATGTCTATTAATTAAGCACCCAGTCATTACCAAGGAGGCTATGTAAGTCTCAGTGGCCGAAAGCAGAAGCTTTTAGGTTTTCCTGCGCTTCTAGGTTAGTGCGAGCGTTTTGGCTCTCCTCTTTAGAGGCTAAGGTTGATGCTGAAATATTTTCATTCTTTGCTTGGCATTTAGACGTGGCTGCTGTTTCTCCGAGGCTTCATCTTCTGTCTTCATATACGCTGCCTCGTTTTCTGGGGGTCAAGGTGAGGGTACGTACCCAGGGGCTGGGTCTGTGCCCTCGTGGGCACCTTCACAAAAGGTGTTGAGAACTGCAGGGGGGGTCCTGAGCGGGGCAGGGGCGAGGGGCGGCTGCTGCTGTCTGCAGCTGCTCTCCTCCCCGTACCGTGTCCGGGATGAGAAACCACAGCACAAACCCTGCTTCTGCCACAAACCCCGCTTCTGCCTGCGCAGCCCTCGATTTTCATCCCTTTTACTTCTGTGCGTGCTTTCAGCAGAGCAGCGTAATTGCAGCCCAGATCTAGCAAAAAGCTGGGGCAATTTCAGGTGTCCCTGCGAGGGCTCGTGGTCACCACGATCTCAGGGACTTGTTGACAAGATTACACTTTTTTTTTTTCTTTTTCTTCTTTTTTTTTTTTGCTTTTGGAGAGAACAGTTTTCCCTTGTGCAAAATCTCAACCTCGCCTCATTCCGCAATACTTCCTCCTGTTTCTCCCATCTGTTTCTGCTCAGATAGCTGGAGTTGGCAGCGCCGCTTCCCGCCTTGGCCGGCGCCCCTGCCTCCGTGCCGCAGCGAAGCGCCGAGCATCCTCCTGCGCCGCAGAAGACGCGCCCGTCTGCAATGTCAAAAGAAGGTACCCGCTGTCTTTGGGGAGTTTTACATTCACACACAGTCCTGTGCGGCTTCAGCCAGTGGCTTCGGTGTTTGGTTCGAGTTTTATTACCTGGGTAACGATGTCCTGCCGGCCTGGCTGTGGCTGGACTCCCATCGCACTTCTCTCCTTGGCAGGCATGGGGGTGAGGGCTCAGCTGCCATCCCCATCGGGGTGGCCAAGCTGTTAAAATGATCTAGATCCGCAGGGTTGTGCAGGGATGGGTGCTGACACTCAGGGGTGACGGTTGGCGGGGCAGGAGGGCAGTGTAGGTGGCTCGTGCCAGGCTCTGGTCCTGTGCACCTGCAGGAATCACAACCCCCTGAGAAGCAGCCGGGAGTGAAATTCAGATCATGGCAATGACGAAGCTGTGCCCCGATAGTGCAGTAACTTCTGGGCACCGCTGGTTGCCAGAGATACTGAGCCCTGTTGTGCTACTGCTCAGAAATAGAACCGGGTACAGGGAAAACTTGCGATTGTGTGAAAAAATCATATTCGAGTAAATCCTTCTTGAGTTTCTTTCTCTTTCCTTCCTTCCTTTGTTTCTGAGCCCTTAGCTGATGCACAAACCATGTTTTTCCACCTTTGCTCTGGCACTCTGAAGGCTAACAACAAAATCTTTTTTTAAAATAAAATGTGTGATTCCCAGGTAACTACCTAGCCTTGAAGCTGTGGGTTGAAGAAAAACACCGAATACCTTATAGCTCGTGATTAAAACACTGACAATGGTCAAAGCAGCACTGGGCAAATTATTTAGCCTTGAAAAAAAGAAGGTTCGGGTTAGGCATTGAGGAAAATTCCGGTTATAGGGACGGGCACATGCTGGGAGGGATGGCCAGAGCCAGCTCAGACACCGGCTGCCCGGGGCAGGTTACGGAGCTCCCAGCTCCCTCCCCTCGTTTCGTTATAAGGTCTGGGACTGTCTCTCGCTCGGTGTATGCAAGAGGAGGGGTTAGAGTGGGTTTACTGAGAAACAATTAAAATAAAGAGCTGTCTGTTCTCCAGAAGAAAACTCCAGTCGAGATTCCAGGTTGAAAAATTCATCTCAGCCATGGGAGCCCCCAGGGCTTGTTGCCACCAACAGCAAGTTCTCCGGGAGCGGGTTCTCCCCACATCCACCATCAGAGCCCCGGCCCTGACTCTCTCTCCAACTGATGAGCAAAGGCAGTGGGAACTCAGTAAACTGAGCTAAAATCTTCCCTAACGAAGCCTGAAGTCTCTGCCTCAGTGGCTGTGTTGCCTTTTTCACGCATTCAGCCTCAGACCCGGTTGTTTTTTGCTGTAAAAGCCCAAGAAAAAGCAAAAGAGGGGCCAGTCCCTAAGGCCTGAGCTTGATTTAATACTAATCGCTGCAAACATCCAAACCGTGGCTGGGGCTGGCTTTAATTAAAATGACAAAATAGGGGAGCCATGGGGATGAATTACTGAAGGAAAATGTTATATTTCCCTACAGCTATTTTAATTAAAAAAAGCAATGCATCAGGCATGAAGTGCCTCCTTCCCTGTGCCAAAGCAGGAAGGGCAGGGCTGGCACAGACACTGGCAATGGCATCCCGGTAGGACCGTGTCACCCAGACAGTTTCCTCTGTCATTAAACCCACGTTGCCGGCTCCAGAAACCCCTCCGGTGCGTCCGCTTGGCCGGCTTTGCTGCTGTTTTTTCCCTCGCTGCCCTTCGTCGTTTGTATAAATTAACGCACCCCCAGGCTCAAATAGCCGAGATGCTGCAGTTTGGGTGCAAAAGGAGAAATAAATGCAGGGGGTGGTGCCTCTCTCCGTCCGTCTTCCTCCCAGGGCCGAGCACCGGCGCTGCTCACGGGCTTCGGGCTGCAGGAGGGATGGGGACGGAGATGTCCCTTCCAGCAGCTGTGGGCAGGACATGGGCTGCCAAGGTCGGTGGCAATGGCTTTGCTGTCCTTTGCGCTCGCATGTGCATGATAGTTAAGATCTGAAGGGTAGAGGCAGCTCTTTAGTGTTGGGAGGGAGGTGGTGGGCATCCCCTGGGTCTGGCTTCGCTGGGGGTGGAGGGGATGTGGAGGGTTGGTCACTTTTCTTCCCGCCCTCGGTCGGTCCGCGGCGCTGGCAGATGCTCCTGAGGGGAGCAAAGGGTGGCTCCTGGCCTACATTCGGTCCCTCCACGTCCCCGTGCAAGCACTTACCTGTCACTGCCAACTGCCGGGAAGTAACAAGGCATCCACGGGCCGCTCGCTGGCTGGGGAGAAACCATGTGAGGAAAACAGGAGGAAGAAATTAAAAGGAGCTGCTTGGACTGTCTCAGTGTGGTCTTGGTGACTGGAGCCCTGGGGAGGGGGTGTCAGCCCCGCTCCTGCACAGACCCCGGTGATGTCCCAGTAGGAAGCGCTTTTCGTGGCTGATGTATGGGACGCACCGTCGGAGCCTCCTGCCGGAGTACCAACATGTGCCTGGACCAGCAGAAAAAAGCACTTAGAAAGCACATAGGAGGATTTAAAAGCAGTTTTCTTCACCCTGTTGGACATTTACTTACCTCCTGTACCACCTACAAGTTGCACAGCTGCCCTCTCTACATGACAAGGTGCATTTCCCAGCCCCAAAGTCACTGGGGTCTAGCAGGGCCTTTGTTTTCCCTGCTTGATGGTAGAGCCCTGTTGTTTCTTTCCGAGGCTATTTTTGGATTCCTTTTTAGAGTAGAAGAGCGTCTCTGGATAAATAATTCTTGACCCGCAGTTTGACACAGGCGTTCAACTGAACTCCTGTGCATGATCTCTCTAGCTCTCCGGAGACGCCTGCTCCCCTGCTATTAAAAATAATACTCTCATATCTAGCGTTTGCTTCTGGCCCACCTCTGAACTCCCAGGATCATCTGGGCCTGCATTAAACAAGACCGAGCACGGCCCATCTTCTGATCTCCCTGGGTTTGGCAACCAGAGCACGTGCCCACCAGCCCGGCTTGTGCGCGGTTCCTCGCCGAGCCCTAACGCGCTTTGAGGATTATTGATTGCTAATTCCCACCCATGGTGGTGGCCAAAGAGCTTTGTCCAGCGCTCGGCTTCAAGGAAACTTTGGCATGAATCCCTCAGCGTGTCAGATGGCACGGGGCTTCTCGTGTCTTTTGCACCGCGCTGAAGAATGAAATCATCCTCTGAGTCAATACACGCGTGTCTGTGCGGATAACCATGCCTGCAGATAACTGTGCAACCATGGTTACAGTCTTTTAGGTGCTAGGATATTTGGGGCAGATTGTAATTTTGGCTCTCTGTGGCTGTACTTCAAAAGATGAAGGGGAATCTGCTAGAAAAGGCTCTGGCCCTCTGGGCCTTTGGAAGATGGAAAGCGTTGGGCTTTTATGGTGGTTGCGGCGGCATAAGGACGTGCAACAGCACATTTGTGCTTCAGCATAATATGGGGAGTTATTTATTGCCCTTAAAAATGAAAAAAATAGCCAAGAGAGGACTTTTTATGTCAGTCACGGGCTATGGTGAAGAATTACCCCCCAGTGGTGGGGGACCATTCGCTGCTCCTCGGCTGGGCACGGTTTGGCTGCTGCTAAATCTATCTGTGAACAACACAAGGTAAAGCAAACTGCTCGTGGAGCTGGTGGGAGCTGTGAAGCCGGTGCCACCAGTTGATTTACCACTGAAGCAGCGATGCTGAGCCGGGTCGATAAAGAAGCCAGGCTCCAAAATGGAATTAAATAATTATTCTCACTTTCTTTGACTTCGGGAGGATCCTATTAGAGAAAAGAGCCTGGATTACTGGCTGGCTGACATTTTCCTCTGAGCCTGTCTCCAGATTGGATTTAGCTCTTTTATCTCCTAATCCCCAGAGCTTTTTAATGTAGAACGTAATGGCATCCAAAGGCAAATTTAATTTTGACAAGTAATCTGACTTCCTTTCCTTTTCTGGAGTTGGGTTTTAATCCTGTTTGCTGTCTGAAGCCACATTATGTGGATGTATTTAAATCCTCACTGCTCTAAAATCTTTCAAAGAGGGAGAAAAATAAGGGCAGCTGCCAGCCTGGAACCAAGGAATAGTTTCTTATCAAACATTTCAAAACGTTTTATTGCTGCTGGCTTTATTAACCCCTGCGCTACACTTCAACTTGGCTCCGTGCTTCCTTTCTCTTGCTCCATTGCGAGTGTTAGAATCACTGAAGGAGTGGAAATTTCAGGTCTTCTCCAGCTTTTCTCTGTGTGTTGGCAGGTTGGGCCTGGACCGTGTGTGCAGGGGAGCCGTGACCCCCTTGGGGTGATGTCCCTCTGCCACCAGCACGCTCCAGGCTGGAGGATGCTGCCTACCAGGTGTTTGGCATTAGCGATCAACCACTGCCGAAAAAAGCTAAACCAAATCACAGGAGAAGGGTAG
Organism: Larus michahellis; assembly: GCF_964199755.1. Taxonomy (NCBI): domain Eukaryota; kingdom Metazoa; phylum Chordata; class Aves; order Charadriiformes; family Laridae; genus Larus; species Larus michahellis. The sequence goes on along the minus strand of NC_133910.1, from coordinate 11,924,240 downwards.
GGCAATGGAGCTTCAAAGCCACTAATATCAGCAGAGAAAATAGAGATTTATGTTGTTGTTATGACATTTCTCCAACTCCAGGTCCCAGAGAACCACACCGAGATGCGGATCAATTGAACTGATTGTCGGCTGGTTCCGACACAGCCGCATCTCACCCTGTGCTCTTGCCCGGAGTCGTACCAGCTCAGAGCTTACTGTTTCCCTGAAAACAGCAATTGCAAATAGGGTCTTCTCCTCCTGAGAAAATCTGTGCTTATTGACTGGGGCCTGTTTTCACAAAAAGCCATAAAATGCAGAATGTCCCTGTCACTCTGCAGCAACTCAGCTGATGGTTCATTATTCCAGCGTGTAAATACCTGACTCCTGCAGAAGCAAAATGTGCAGCTTGAGGCACTGATGGCATCTCACTGTTAAATAAAAAAAAAAAAAAGTATATCTGTCTCATTCTAGCTTGGTTAAAAAAGCACCTCAGCAAAAGAAGGGATTGTGTATAAATAACACATATTTGCAAATGTCAGTCTCAAAATAGGAAGACAAACTTGCAGCAGCGCTGTGGGCCTGGCGGAGATGGAAATGGATTGGTTTGACACAGCGAGGCGCCGCCGGTCAGAGGGAAGCTAAGTGAAATAAATGGGGGCTTTGCTGCGGGTGCGTTGGTGATGAAGCCAATTAGGGTAAGTTGGGTCGCGTCCCGCGTGCCAACATGCTCCATTAGGCTTCAGAGCGGGGCCGCGCACTCTCTGTAGAAAACTAGTGTACGAGCAGCATTAGTTAAACATGGGGCAAAACGGTGAAGGCACTTTCTTTTGCGGTTCCCGTGTTTTCTTTCCCCCTCCTTCCTAAGTCACCAATTCATCTCACTCGGGATCTGTCATGGGGAGGGGATGCTGATTTAGAGGATTAGCACTGCTCCAGGGATGCAGTAGCAGGCTGGCTTCGTTAGGAGCTAGGGAAAAACATTTGGGCAGGGTTTTTGTTTTCAGCTACTTCTGCTTGTCTGGCTCTGAGCTCTCTGAAATAAGCAGCACTTTTCCAACCTCTTTTTTGGCTATGGACAACCACACCTTAGCCATGCTTCTACCTGCATTCCCACCTAATCACCAACAAGTGCGGCACAACCCTGGCACAGACGTAAACTGGAGGGTCTTCTTGTACGTAGCTGACTGGAAGAGCATGTTAAAGGACATGCTGCTTTGAAGCCCTCCCTGATGCAGCTATAGGATCATAGAATGGCTTGGGTTGGAAGGGACCTTAAAGACCATCTAGTTCCAACCCCCCTGCCCTGGGCAGGGACACCTCCCACCAGCCCAGGTTGCTCCAAGCCCCGTCCAACCTGGCCTTGAACCCCTCCAGGGATGGGGCAGCCACAGCGTCTCTGGGCACCCTGGGCCAGGGGCTCACCACCCTCACAGCAAAGAATTTCTTCCTAATATCCAATCTAAATCCCCTCTCTTTCAGTTTAAAACCGTTACCCCTCATCCTACCGCTCAACTCCCTGATCGAGAGTCCCTCTCCAGCTTTTCTGTAGGCCCCTGAAACCTGACGGCCAGGCGACATCTCCATCAGCTTGAGTCCATCACTCCTCTATTGCTCGGTCACTCTGGTCCCCCCAAAGAGGGGGGATTTGCAGATGCCGTACCCACAGTGCGGAGATGCTCTGCCCTGCCCTGGCGCGGGGAACGCCTGGGCAACTGCAGCCAGCTGAGTTGAAATGGGAAGCAAGGCAGCTCACCCCGCAGCCGCCCCCATCCATCAGCCTCCACCTCGGCTAATCAAGGACCATCTCTGCTGTTAGAGCAGGGCAAATTGAATTCGCTGGGGCTGCTGTTGTGGCGGATGTTTCCTAGCAGCCGCCTGGTGCATGCGGCTCTGAACATTTGTGTTAATAATGGTGATGAGCACTGGAAATACATCTCTTCAGGAAATAAAGATCAGATCAGCCCAAGCACCAAGTAAGCTTCATTGCTTTCACAAGGCAGATTACTTGGGCATGAAATATTGTCACTCTTTACCCCATGGATGACTGATTACAGATTTGACCTAGTGCAAGCCACTGTATGTAAACACATCTCCATAGCTCTGGTAAATGATCTAAGCGATCTAATGCTGGGAATAAGGAGAGAAGGGAAAATACTGTCCCAGTGTTGTCAGATGAGCTTAATGTATTTTTCCTCTTGTGTTTAGCCGGGTGATTCAGATCAGGATGGCGAAGGGTGCATCCGTCGATGCACAGCTGATGTGCAGCTCCGTGGTGGGTGCGACGTTACCGGCTCGCTCACGTGCGGGGCGTTGGGGTGATTCACTGCAGCTCCCCAGTCCCCTTTACCATCAGCCGGCCCAACCCACAGCTTTTCGAAACCGTTTTTCCCAAGCTTTTCAAGTGTGTTTCGGTTCAGCAAACCCAGATCTGGCACCAAACTGTCTCCCTGCTTGACGTGTTCATACCCAGGGTCTAACGCAGGCTCCCGCTCCGTTCCCCAGCTACCACGGAGCCCCTGCCAGGTACCCGCAGCCCGCAGGGAAGTGTGGATGCAGGAGGAACACAGCCGGTGGTCATCTGCATAACAAAAAAAATTCCATTCCTTTCTTTTTATTGACAGCATTCAGAACTTGAAACACCTAAAGCTAATTTTAGAAATAACCCATTTGGTTTCTGTAATAGAGGAGGATCGCTATGGACTATTCGTTTTTTAACTGTCTCACTTGCTTTGTCACCCGATGTCAAAACGCAAAGCTCCCAAAACACCGCGGCCACCAGTGACCCAACCCAACGTGATGCAGGCAGAAGCATCACGATGAATTTAGTAAAGATGATTTAGGAAAATTATAATTACAGTAACAAGCCCGCTTTATACCATCCCATTTTGTATTTTCAGGAAAGGAGCATCGAGAGGAGAGGACTGAAGCTCCATTACCGTTTCAACACATCTGCAGCACACAAAGATTTCTACTGGACAGGTAAGTGCCAAGCTTCTAGAGAGGAAACACGGTGGAAATCAAGTCTCCTTGATAAAATGGGTAGGAAATGTAACCTTTTTACACGTCTCATGGGCAGCCTCTTAGTGGAAAAGAGAGTATAAACACCCCCAAACTCCCTCCGCGTGCAGTAACCGTTTACCGTTGGGTACGTATGTATGAGCGGTGGTGCCTGTCTCGGGACAGGACAGGTAGTTTCCTGCTCAGATGCTGTACCCTGCTCTGGATGCAATATTTTACACCTCCCTGGCTGCTAAACAACGCGTCTGCTCCGGTGGGGCCCCTCAGTTAGTGCCCAAAAGCAGTCGGCCCCGATGCCTGGGATGGAAAGGGCTTTATCCAGCCAAGCAGGGATGAAACGGCAAAGCCAGCCATCCTGTCTGTGTTACGGGCTGAAAAATGGAGAGGGAATTGGCTCTTGGGACAGATGGAGAGGGAAGGGAGACAGCCAGAAAAAAATTACAATTCCAGCCAAGTGATATGTCTGGTTACCAGTTTCCCCCCTCTCTTTCTCTTTAACATTAAAGTAATAACAGTACATTGTGTGGAGCTGAGAAACCCCTCTCCGGACTGGGCTTTTATCGTGTGCAGACTGAAGGGCGATTGATACACCAAGAAACATCGCTGCGTGCTTGGGAGTCGGTGACAGACGGTAGAGCCTGATCCCTGCATCCCAGCACTGCAGGGAAAGCTTAAAGGAGAAGGGAAGCAACCTGTCTCTCTCTCTCTCCCTTTTTCTTTTTTTTTTTTTTTTTTAGTTACTAAAAATATTTACATTCATATTAGGCTCCTGTAAATGCCTGTAAAGGCATGCTGAAGTTGGGCTTTACAAATTTCTGCAGAACCTCTTGGGAGCAGCAAGGGCGTCTGAAGAAGCAATATTTGGATGGGAAACTTATGTCCTCCAAGCTGGCAAGTTGTGACGCTGACACAGATTTTCTTGTAGCTGCAGAGCGCTCCGTATAAAGGGTATAAAGTCCCTTCTGCCTTCCCCTCCTTCTTCCCCTCCATTCTTTAACAACTGGCTATGATTTACATGGTTCATTAATGCAACGGTAACCCTGACACATACATTCCCAAATAAGCCAGAAGGTTTATATTTGACCTGGGCCCTCTGTTCACTGCAGATGCCCCAGAGGATCTGAAGAACAGTGATTTGAAGTGATTGCTTTGGATAAGAATGTTACACTGTGCAAATACAATTGGATGCAAGCATTTAATTCTTAAAAAACACGGCTATTTGGAGTGCCTTTGAGCCAGTGAAAACAACAGTTTAGCTCCCTTCGTGGTCTTGGCTCTTTCTCCTCCCCGAGGACAGAAAAGGGAAGTGGGACCAGTTTCAAACTGGAGAGGTTTCTTCAGGCGGCTTGGCGGGGATTGCTCCGAAATGGCCCCTTCCCCTGTGGGTCCCATCCTGGGGCACTGACGTCCCTGGCAGGGTCACGGCAGAGGCCTTGGGGGGTCACTGAGCTGCTCACCCCCCTCCCCAGGCAGCACAAACAAGCCCTCGTGCTCCCAGCCAGCTTTCCCACAGCCAGCAGGTCAGGCCCGGGGACAAACTATAAAGGTGATTATTTGTCCCCCTCGGGTTGGATTTTTATTGCTCCATTTTGGTTGTTGTGGAGCGCGGGGAAGAAAAGGAGATGGTCTGAAATGATGTTTGCACAATAAATGGCAGCGTCGCTGCTAATGTGCCGAGTGCCTACAAACAGCTGCTAGTCAAACACCCGTAAAGGTTTGCTTTGATGGGGTATATAACCTTCCCCCTTCCCGCAAATAACTTAACTCCATCGGCTCCTTGCCCTTGCCCAGGCAGGTGCTGGAAACCCAGGGAGCTGGAGCACCGAAAGCACAACCGCCGGGGCAGCAGGAGGGGACAGAGTGTTCCCTGGGGACCGGTGAGATTCCCTGAGCTCCCTTCCTGCCGTGGAGACCATCAGGCTCAGAGATGGGGATATATAGTGAAACAAAGCCTGTAAAACCCACTGGAACAGGAGACAAGGTTGCTGAACACACGAGAGAACAAAGCAGCAAGACCGTTCCCAAATTCTGATGTGCCCAAGATTCCCCAGGGTACTCCCTTGGGTTGCTCTGAGAAAATGCTTCCCTCTGCAAAGTAGATTAAAGAGGCTCCCAAAAGGAGAGGGATGGATCCTTTAGTGACATAAATAGGTCTGATTCTACCTCTTCAGATTTTTTCTTTGCCTTTTCCACCCCAGATGAGAGCTCTACCCCGACAGCCTTAGCCCCACAAAGGCCAGCACGCGTTCCCATACATCCTATGGCCACTCTCGCTAATTAATCCTTCCTGCACCCTCTAAGGTCTTCCATGCTCGGTACAGTTCTTCCCATCTGAACGTCTCCCAACTATTTACATACAAAAATAATTATTACGGTTTCTCTTTCTGGCTCCCCGGGCTACAGGAAACCATCGCTGGCTGATTTGGCAGGCGGGAGAGTTTCCTGGGGAAACAAGGCGAAGCAGCCGCCTCGCCTGTGCCAGCTCCACCCCCAGGAGCTCTGGCACCATCCGAACCTGAGAGGAGGTGGGAGATTTTAAGGATATTTCCTCAGGTTTACAAAAAACAGGGGTTGGATCGAGAAAGACCCAAGTTAAAGGCTCAAACCCTGGTGTAACCCATGAGCACCTACAGTTACGTACAAAGGGACGCGCAGTCAGATCCTGGGATGGCAAAAGGCTTCTCTGGTCCAGTGTCCCTACAAGGAACTAAGGTGGAAAGAGTGGAGACAGCTGTCCCTGCTTCCCCTTGCTACCCTCTGAGCTGTCAGCAGTCCTGGGAGGACACTAACAAGAGGAGAATGGCAGATCCTGGTGGGTCTCCGCAGGGAGCGAGCTTGGGAAGTGCAGGGATTATCCATTAACGGCTTTTGGCTCAGTCTGAAAGGAAGCACTGAAGGCATCGCGAAGTGTTAGAGCAAAGTGAAGACATTGAAGTGCTTCTCTAAACACCCCTGCGGACCTATTAATTGCAATATTGGATCTTCCGTCTTTTCCAGCAGGTTCCTAGCAATAGGCATGCAGCCAGCTTGGCTGTGGTTTTGTTTGTTTTCCAGCTAATGTAGCAGCAGGATCAATTCCAGCTAACAAATCTGGGAAAGTCACAAAAATGATGTCCATTTCCTATGGATAATTTGTGACACACACCTGGTAGTGTGTCATTAGTAGCACAATTAATCATAGATTCAAAATAGTTTACATTGGAAGACACCTTTAAAGGCCATCTAGTCCAACCCCCTGCCATCAGCAGGGACATCTTTAACTACATCAGGTTGCTCAGAGCCCCGTCCAACCTGGCCTGGAATGTTTCCAGGGATGGAGCATCTACCACCTCTCTGAGAAGCCTGGGCCAGTGTCTCACCACCCTTATTGTAAAAAAATTTGTCCTTATATCAAAAGTCTAAATCTTCCCTCTTTCAGTTTAAAGCCATTTCCCCTTGTCCTATCACAGCAGGCCCTGCTAAAAAGTTTGTCCCCAGCTTTCCTTGGAGCCCCTTTAGGGACTGGAAGGGGCTCCAAGGTCTCCCCGGAGCCTTCTCTTCTCCAGGCTGAACCCCCCCAGCTCTCCCAGCCTGTCCCACAGCAGAGGGGCTCCAGCCCTTGGACCATCTCCGGGGCCTCCTCTGGACCCGCTCCAACAGGTTTCTGGGCTGCCAGTGCACATTGCCAGCTCATGTCCAGCTTTTCCTCCACCAACACCCCAAAGTCCTTCTCGGCAGGGCTGCTCTCCGTCCCTCCATCCCCAGCCTGTACTAATATCGGGGGTTGCCCTGACCCAGGTACAGACCCTGCACTTGGTCTTGTTGGACCCCACGTGCTTGTCCAGGTCCCTCTGGGTGGCATCGTGTCCCTCAGGCGTGTCAACCGCACCACTCAGTTTGGTGTCGTTGGCAAATTTGCTGAGGGTGCACTCCATCCCACTGTCTGTGTCATTGACGAAGATATTAAACAGTACTGGTCCCAATACGGACCCCTGAGGGACACCACTTCTCACCCATCTCCATGTGGACTTTGAGCCGTTGATTAACCCAGGGCTATGGCAGTGGAATCGGAATGCCTTGCAGAAGTGGATGCGAGTCATGGAAAACTTATCATCAGAAAAGCCATAAAAGCACACTTGCCCCGTTGATTATCGCTGGCCACTGCTGAGATGGGAAAATTGCGCTCGGAAACACGGCAACACACACGAAAACCCAGCCGCGAAGGTTCCCTGCGGGACCCCCGCCCGCAGGACTGGCAGTGGCATCTGAGTGGTGTTCATCTGGCCTCGCGCTGCAAGTGAGTTCAAAATGCGACTGGCCAAACCGAACCATCAGCACTTGTTACCGACCCCATTAAGCTGTAAACGGCACTTGAGCCTCGCTCCTCGCTCATCCGCGCTGGGCTTGGGTTATCTGACACGTGGGGTCCGGCACGAACGCAAACGCTTGTACCTGCAGCCCCAGCACGAACCTGCCGTGAGCTCTGGCGGGTAAGGGAGGTTTCTCCTGTGGGGCGAAGAACAAAAAAAACCAGGAAAAATAAAAGAGCAGGAGTGGGCCAGGAACAAGCAAAAAGAAAAGGATTAAAAATTTTTGCTTTTTCCAGTGGCTTGAGTGGGATTTCACCAGGTGCCACCTTTCTGTGGTCCCTGTGAGCGCTGGGTTCTGCAGGTCAGTGCTTGCCATGCACAAACTCTTCCCTTTTATCTTCTCGCCTCTCTTTTATTTTTAAATATGCAAATACATCAGAGGAGCGCTTCAGACTCCTGACTACAAATAGATCTGAAGGGCCTTTGAGCTCTTGAGAGGCTCCTGCCTTACTCTAAAAAAAAAAAACCCCACAACCAGACGCATGGATGCTGTGCATTCCCTCGGCTGCTCCTCCAAGCTGGATCCAGCCTGGGATCGAATCCTGGCTCCCAGCAGCTCCTGCTGTATCCTCCCGGCCCCAGCGTCCATCCTCTGCCCAGGGCTGGGCACCTGCCTGCAGGGAGGAGGTTCCCAGCGTGCAGGGCATCACTTGCAGCGTGTTCCCCCTTTCCATCCTTCCCTGGGATGGGTTCAGCTCCATCTCAGGCACGGGTCTTGGGGAGGAAAGCGGTGGGTTGATGAGCTGAGCGAGCAGAGGGAACGTGGGGCTTTAACTTGAAAACACTGAGCGTGAGTCATAAATCTCAAGAAAAGGAATAAATAAAAAAGTAAAATATGTGCCAGCTGGGAAGCACGGTGGTTTTGAAAATCTCTGATTGGCTCTGATTGAAGTATTGAACTGCAGCGGGTCTGCTGGAAAAACCTGAATGAAGGCGCTGAGGCCCTGATTTGGCTGAGCACACCCGGCTTTGTGTTACTGGGGATTCAGCGCCACAGCGGGACAAATCCAGGGCAGCGGAGCTGGATGGAGGAAACTCTCCAAAAACGCAAGCGATACCCGCTATCCCTGATATTGCATTTTTTTCTGCATTTATGCCCCATCCCTGGAAATGTTCAAGGCCAGGTTGGATGCGGCTTGGAGCAACCTGGACTGGTGGGAGGTGTCCCTGCCCAGGGCAGGGCGTGGCACTGGATGGGCTTTAAGGTCCCTTCCCACCCAAACCATTCTGTGTTTCTATGATTTCACGCCTTGGCCAACTTTTGTTTGTTCACCCCGTTGCTATTATTCGTTCTGCTTTAGATGCTGGAAGATTGAGGCCAACAGGGGATTTGGGCCGTTTCCCAGGCGAGGGGAGGAGAGCCCCAGCCCCACAGGACCTGCTCACCCCTCCTCCCCCCGCAGCTGAAATCCCTATTTCATAGAATCGTAGCATCGTCTGGGTTGGAAGGGACCTTTAAGATCATCGAGTCCAACCATTAGCCTAACACTGCCAAAACCACCACTAGCCCGTGTCCCTCAGCACCTCGTCTACATTTATTGCACTCTGTTTGTTTACTGCAAGGAACTTTAAAAATGCTAAATGCTCAGAAGGAGATTTCTGTTCAGATTGGATCCCCAGGCTGACCTGTGGTGGACAGTTTAATAAGGCTGGTTTATGTATGCCGTACCCTAAACCTAAAGTTCAGGGTTTTGGTGGCTATAAATATTCAATCCGCACAGATTGGGTCTTTTAAAACCTCGTTTTAAATATTTATGATGGTGCTTCCATGGCTGCAAGAGAACATTGTAATAGTATTAAAAGAAAAAAAAATCCTTCTGTATGTAAAAGCTCGACATGAGGCATTTTCATATATTATGCATCACTAAGTGCTGTTTATGGCCCTTCTTGGCGGAGTCTGTACTGTATCATGGCAGAGTTCATGAATTCGGGGCTGTGCAGAGCCCGGGGTGCTGGCTGTGCCGTGCATCAGCCCCGGCATCGCCTCCACCGTGGTGGGCACAGCCGAAGGGGCGGCTGATGTGCCGACAGCCCGGCGCTGGGATGGTGAGGATGATGCCAGCTCTTGTCCTCCTGGGTACCCGCTCCCCTTGCTGCCCCATGGCACACAAGCCTGTTCCCCAAACACTGTGGTCCAAGCTCCGGAGATCCATGGAGGGAAGACCCCACCGTGTCTGGTCTCTCAAAGAAGGACCAAGCTCTGGTCTGTGCCAGCTGAACGGTGGGCACAGGCACACGGTTATTCCGCTATTTATTCTCTCGTGATGTTTCGTTGAGAAGTGCCAGAGAAGTGCAGAGCACCACCAACGTTAGCTGCAGAAACGCGTTGCCCGGCTTTCCCAGCGCGATTCGTTTCAGTCACAGCTGCGTCCCGCCGGCTCCTGGAAGAGCTCAGCGGATTCTCTGGAAATGGCTTGAAAACGAGAGCGGGAGGGATGCGATCAGTGGGACGGAGTCAGCGCTGTGGCCAAACAGCAGCCCCTTGATGCTGGTGACGTGCACTGGGACTGCCCCGCTGCCATCTGGTTGATGCTGGAACGGGAAACCGGTCTCTGCCGATGGAACTGGGGGACCACATGGTGAGCTATCAGGGAGGTCAGCAAAGCTGAAATCACTTGTAGACTTTAATCAGCTTCTAATTAAAACGGAGATGGGCTTTTGTCACTCTGCAGAGCAGGACAACTCAGCCTGATCGACACCTCTTCCCAGGTGCTGCCGGAGATTGGCCTTATTACCCTTATCTCTTTAATTTTCAGAAGCGCTTACGGTTTAGGGGAAAGTGCTGTGTCAGCTCGTTTTCCCAGGACTCACGAACCTGCATCGTGAACTTCATCTCCCAGGTGAAGTCATTTTGTGCAGTGTGAGGGGAAGCAAGCTGGGTTTTCTCCTGCTGCCTTGAAATTGGCCCCCAGCTCTAAAGAAATAGGAGAGTGATGGACAAGGGAATGGATGCACAGCGCGCATACAAAGCGGGATGTCATAGGCTTCATCTCCTTAGGAAATCAGGTTTAAAATTAAGGCTAATCAGAGTTAAAAAACACTGCAGTTACCCTAGCCCAAATGATACTATAATGTACTCAGTATATTACATTCTCAATAGCAAAGCAGCATCTGCTACATAAAGTGAAATGTGTGTGTCACCATATGTAGGCAGCATAATGTGGACTCAAATTAAATAAAAACATTTCAGGGTATATGGTCCAATATGCAATCTGGGCCCTGGGAAATGCTGAGATTTACTCTAAAGTTCTTAGCAGTTGGCTAAAACGCTGAACCCAAAACAGTGCAAACTTGTTTTTTTAGCAACATAAGCTGTTGTCTGCATTTTCCTCCCTATGAGCCAATATTACTTCTGGAAATTCAGGAATGTATTGTTTTTCTTTTTAATTTTTTTATTTTATTTAATCCTCTCTTTTTTTTTTTTTTTTTAAACTTTGCCTGAGGCTTTTTTGCCTCTTTCCAGTAGCTGCAAAATGTCTGAGAGGGCAGAACCCCAACCGGGTAGCAAATACTGCTTTCCGTCTAATAGCTGCCCTCCAGAAATACCATGGAAACTCTTGGAGAGCACACCAAAGCCCCACAGACCAGCCAGATGGCCTGTTATCCGCGTACCACGAAGAAAAGGAAAGAGGTAAACTCTGCAAAATGACTTGACTCTCACCTTTTCCAGCTATTTTTGGCCTGCTGAAATCTCTCCCAAGCAAGGGGCTCCTTTTCGAGCAAGGCTGCACAATTTAGTGCTATTTTAAAAGAGATCAGGCCGCCAAACCGCACAAGGCAATCTTCCCCGTGTGACTCGGGCTGGTTGAGTCCCCGATGTTAGTTGTTATCCTCCTTGACCCCATTTGTTGATAAGAAAATGTGGTATAAAGTGTGGATTCCCTCCAGGTGTCACAAACACCAGGAACCTGCTGGAGGTTTTGCCTGGCGTGGGGAAGCAGAGGAGTTTGTGATGGGGAAGCATTGATCCTCGAGCGAGTTTAAGGCTGCTGGGAAGCTCGCAAGCCCTTTAAAATCTGCTAATGTGGATTTCGTTTTCTTTCGAAGAGAATATATCAAGTGCAAAACCCACTTTAAAGTGCCGGGAAGGAAGATGATGTTTGCAAGGGAGCTGTGACCGGCTGCTTCAGAAGATTCTGCCCTCCTGCTCCAGGTTTGCAGGGTTTTCTCTCTCTTGCTCAGGTCCTTGAATTATTTGGATAATGAAGAGGCCAGGAAAGGCACTGTTCTACTCTTTAAAAGCAGCAAAACACAATTTCCTACTGTGAGGCTCGGACTGAAGCGTTTGATGAGGGGGAAAAATACGACCGTACCAGAAAGCAACGGAAAACACAACGCTGCTAATGGAACTAGCTGTGCAACCGTCTGGAAATTGTGGATACACCTGTAAAGGCTCTGGGAAGTCGCTAGGACACAAAGGCAAAATGCCGGCGTGCTGCTTGCACCGGGAAAAGGCAACTCAAGACAAATTATAGGGAGAAGGCTGTAACAAATCTGTTCCCGCCCGGGGCACTGCGGTTGACAGCAGACTTTGCCTTGGGCTGGTCTGAGATTTCGTGCGGCAACGGGGAAAGGACTCGGCATCGCGCAGAAATCGGAGGCTTATAGCTGGCTGCCGGGATGACGGATGCCACCAAGGCTGGATGCCACCGAGGCTGCTGTCTCCCACATCCACCCCCCACCCCATCCTCTTCACCGCCGCCAGCCGTGTGCTGATTCAGTGCAGCAAACAAAGAGACAAGCTGCAAACGTTATTAAAAAAAAAAAGGAAAAAAAAAATCAATCTGGATGAGGTTCGGTTTTTCTCTTGCCATTAGGTCTGTATTTCCCAGTTCCCTTCCTACTATTTGTCTTCGGCACCTCCTCGTTTCTCCAGCTGCTGTATTATTTCTTCTCTCTGATGGAAAAGGCTGGTTCTTACCATTCCTCACACACGCTGCTGGTTTCTGACCTGTTCTCACTTGGTCTCCCTGAAGCATTAGCGGATGAATTGAAGTCTGGTGGTTTCTGCTCCTCTACCCACTTCTGAGCAGGAAGGTGAGGAGCTGCAAAGAATGAGAGATGTTTTCTTTAAATAAATAAATAAAAGAAAGGCATGCCATGTTTTCAGATGCATGCGTGCATCTTGCTTTTCAATCCTATCTCCTTTGGGTGCATTTTGAGTTCCAGGGCTGAGACAGCAGGTGAAAACGCATGGGAAGTGGCCTTGCCTGACTCCAAACCTACTGCCCAAGAGCTCGGGTCCTCAGAAAAGGAGGTAAATCTGTGGAAGTTGCCTGAAATGAGCTGAAATTGGCCTTAGGTTGTTTACAGCAGCGCTTCAGGGTATGGGCAGATAGTGAGGCAGCTTTTCCGGTGTCCGTGTGGACGTTCATTCTGCAGCGAAGACGTGAGCAGGCGGCGGCCGTGGTGTCTACGGGAAGGCGTTTACTGAAGCATCCTGTCCCTCCTGGACGGAGGCTGCTGCTGACACCCACAGCCCTGCTCCCCACCACCCCCAGACGACGGTGCGACTGAGTCCCTCGCCCTGACCTCGCCCTGTGGACAACACCGAGCAAAAGGCACAACCTTCTCCAGCTCCCCTTTCCAGCCGGAGCTGGGAAAGCCCTATTCCTGCTTCATGGGCCTTCCTACCAAGTCTGTGTGGGACCGGGGGGTGTTGTCACCTTTCGGATTCAGCTAATATATGCCTTTTCCGTGCCATCTCATGACCAGTGCACTCCGGTGCAGAGAGGGTCCCCTGCGGGTGATGAGGGTGAGGAGGGGACATCCCAGGAGGGGCTGAGCAGGCAGATGTTCTGGTAGGAAGATGCTGTGGGCTGGAAACCAGCCCCCAAGAGCAGAGAGACAGCCCAGTGTCAACATCTCTGCAAGGAGGCATGTGCTTGGCCGCAGTGCTGTCCTCGTGTCGAGAGCCAGGAACGGGGAAATGGCCACTGCTCACCGGTGTTCCTCAACCCTTCCTACCTTGGGACCAAATGCAAAAACCCACCAGCATGAATGGGGAGGCATTAAGGGGCCAGCTATTGAAGACGTGTTCAGCTGGGGCAGTCAAAGAGCAAAGCAAAGAGCAGGCTCAGGCGTGGGGGCAATTCGGAAGGTCCAGGTGAAGTCTCCTCACGTGCATTGGCCAAACGCACAGCATCAGTTTGGGGTCTCTGTTGTGAGTGGACAAAGGTAGCTGCAAACAAGACGTTTCGGGACACAAACAGTACGTGGGCACATGTAGGATCATTTTTCAAGATGGGGAAAAAAAAAATAAGCAGCCTGTAAATACTTGTAACCCTGGGGCAACAGAACCATATATCCTGGCAACGTATGTGGGTTTTGCTGTTCCATGACAATTTGCTTTGCTATTCATGAAAAAATATGTTGGTGCTGTTACCTTAGCAACTGCCGCGTCACGTTATGGTGATGCTCTGCCCGAGGTCTGCGGAGCCCTACCTGAAAGCGGCAGGAACGGCTCCGTGGTGCCTTTCCCCCTGGAACGGGAGCAGAGCTGAGCCCGCACCCTCGCCAGGGATGCTACAGAAGCTGGGAATGAAACAGGAGGAAGCGCGTTAATTTAGATTTACTCTTTGGACCACAGCAGTGCCTGATGATGGCCCGGAGCCACTTTGGACTACATGCTGTACAAACTTGCAACAAAAGCAGGGTATTTTCCAAAAGTATTTCCACTTTGTAAGGGAAGGAAAAGTGACCACGGGCAGGTTGGATGTCCAGCTCTGTTCAGGGGTCTCCACCCCTACTGTCTACTACATTAGCATCTTCTACTAGAGTGGGCCAATTTTTGAAGAAATACCAGGTTTTGCCTTCTTTTGGGCTGATGCCAGCAAAAACCACCAATGGAGAAATTCACGCCCAGTGTCTGTAGCTGGGATCCCGAGACAATTCCTAAGAGAGATAAGAGGAAAATCTATTGCCCAGGCAGCCATGGTGGCATCCAGGCTGCCAGAAGAAAATGTCCTGTGTTCATCATTGAGTCTGTCTGCATGAAATGGGCTGTTCAGGAGGATCACACAGGTACGATTTCCTCTGAGGATAGATTGCCCGCTCCTCCAGTATCAGATGCTACTAACCCATCACCGCCTGCAGAATGAGGGCTCCCAGAGGGGCCCTTGCAGCGAGTCCTCCTGTCACACAGCCATGGCAGCGATGCTCGTGCCTGGCATCTCTCCCTCGGACATTCTTCTGACAAAGGGATTGATACTTTGGGTCTATCTGGAAAATCAATTTCACACTGGGCAGCCCTTTAAGGATCACCAGGGGAGGGGATAAGACCCATCTCACCTCACTGATCATATGGGAGTGGTGAATAGAGGAGGAAAAAGGAAGGTTTTACAAATGTATATCCCTAAACGGCTCCATCAAGTAGTCTCCTTGGGGTTCATGTTTGGTGGAGCCGTTGCCGAGTGCAGTTCAATTGCGATGCTCAAATTGGTTGCCTGGTTGCCCCAGTGAAGATTTTGAATGTGGAAATTATTCACGGTTGAGCCTGGAGTCACACATTGCCCTCCATCCCTCCTTGGTGTCACAAGCAGGGGATGAGGCTAAATACAATGGCTGAAGGAGTGTTGGTGGCATCATATCCAGCCTGGGGCTGCTGAAAGTCTCCTACTTGTTTGTCCAAATTATAGCAAGTGCAAGATCTCTTCCGCTGAGTTTGCTTGCTTTTGTCCTCTGGGTGTATCAGCGCTGCCGGAGCTGACTTTCACCTCCCAGGTCTTCCTGACAGCCACCCTGGCTCCTGGGAATCGGCTCAAGCAGGCCAGGCTGGTGGCCCTGGGAGAGTCCTTCCTTGGTGTGGGGCACCCCTTGACATCCCAGCAAAGAGAAATTGGGCAGTACCAGTATGAGCACACGCTGCCTTGGGGAAGCAGACAGGGAAGATACTTCCCAGGAAGGAACTCCCTTTCCCATGGTTTTCTGCAGGAGATGCCCACGCAGGGAGCAGCAAACAGCAGGGCTGGGCTTAAGGAGCATTTCAACATCCGCGTCATCAGTAGAAGTTCACCCTGGTATGCCTGACACCAAAATTTCAGGGGAAAGGGCGCAAAAAAGACGGGAAGCCATTTTCCCTGAATTTATACAAAAGGCAGGACAAATGAGTGGGGAAAAAAAAGGTCTTTTGAAAAAAATGTATATGAAATGTGCCTTTCCGTGGGCAACAAAGCCTCTCTGCAGGTAACAAAGCTATTTGCGCCGTGCCTGGAATAGCCTCCCTCTCTGCGGAGAGGAAGACAGCAGGACCCCAGCGAGCAAGAGGCACTTGGCTCCGCGAGGGGTTTTCAGAGAGGCGGCAGGTGAGCAGAGATGGCGGAGCCAGGAAAGCTCCCCGCGAGGGAGCTCTCTGAGGAGGAAACAGAGAGTTGCGTTCTCCAAATCTAGATCCTCGTAAAGGGCAGAGAGAACTAGGCCGTGTGAATTAAGGGCCACCATCTGGCCCTGTGCAGGGAAAGCAGCGGATGGGGCTCTGCGAGGTCTGCTCTGAAAGGACCAAACCAGCCGGAACCCAGCCCAGAGGGATGCAGGGCCGGCAGGAGCTCGCTGGCTGCCGGGGGAGCTTCGGCATCCTCAGTCGAGACCTAAAGAGGGAACACACGCCTGTCCCCCCCAGCACACGGCAGCGCCAGCTCAGCCCTCCCAGCTGCCCGTGCTGTGGCTCTGCAGATCCCTTTGGTTCCCGGTGCAGATGAAGGGGCTGCCTGCTGTCCACTGCCATCCCCTGCCATCCCCTGCCGTCCCCTGCCGTCCCCTGCTGTCCCCTGCTGTCCCCTGCCCATACGGTGCTTTTCTACCAGGATGCATCCCAGCATCAAGTTTGCATCCCGGCAGTGGGCTGCTGTGGAGGGCAGCGCGGTCTAGAGAGCAGGGTGCTAGCCTAAATTGCATCTTATAAAGCAAGAAGTGAAACCAGAAGTGTTTTGATCTCCTCTCCCGCATCACACAGCGGGGTTTCATTGAAGGCGTCTTGCCTGTAATTTCTGGAGGAGCCGGGATGCATCTCTCAGAAAGGCTCTTGGCTCTGATTTAACTATGTCAAGCAATGGAGAGGGCACCATGCCTTCGGCTGAGTTATTTCACAGTCTGATTATCCTCCCCTGAGGAAAAAAAACCAAGTCCTACTTCTACTCCAAACTCTTGCTTTGACTTTATCAGATAAAAGAGCCTTCACGTACAGAAGCCTTCCCCCAGGCAGCCTCCCTTTTGCTGGGGAAAGAGCTGGAGCATCTTTAGTCTCGCTCCATGGGCACGTTCTCCAGACCTTGAACCCTTTCCAAAGTTCTGGAGGTATTTTTCAAAGCGTGGGTAAGACACTGCAGGAATCAAAAGCTCTGGGTTGTGTTCCCCAGCTTCTCTGCTGTGTCACACCAGCCAATTTTTTCTTTTTATTTCTTTCGGTTTCTGTGATTTACATCCTGGGAGCGGAGCTCCGTGGGACAGGGCTCTTTCCTGGAGGGAGGACCGTCCAGGGACTCACACTCTGGAGCCTGGAGCTCAGGTTCAATAACAAGGTTCTTGATATTAATTAAGACAGACTTCAGAAGAGGAATAAATTAAAACAAATGGCAGAGCTGATGCTTCTGTCATTTACCCAGGTGCAAGCCGTGACTATTACCATGAAGGTCAATGAAGCCAGATGAGTATAAAAGCAAAGGAGGGGGAGAAAAGAGATTCCCCTTTGGGGACATGCCGTTGCTGCCTCGGAAAAGGTGCTGTTTCAGAGCCTTATCTGGTACCCCTGTGGAAAACAAAGGGATTTTTTCTCTTCTGAGGTCCAAGACACCCAAATTGAAGTCACCCTCCGTGGTCCCAACAACTTAAGGTGAAGCTGATCTCATCATTGAAGATTTTTGTGTGAAAGACGCCCTCACTGCGAGTCTTCTGCACCTCTCCAATCTATTTTAAGCCCTGTGAGCTCCAGCTGCACCTGGGCCCTCACACGCTGCATCCTGAGCTGCATCAACGACTTGTGTCACAGGGTTAATGGGACGCTGCTCGGGTGGGTTTTGAAGGCACTTTTAACAGTGCACCCTGCAGAGAAATGCAGCCATGTGTAACAGCCTAGTCCCCCTGCCCTCCCCTGATTTTTGGTGAGAACCGATTCACCGGTATCCCGCTGCGATCCCTGCCAGGGGGAAGGTGATGCCCATTGTTAAAATAAAACCTTCTACGGCACCAGGGGAGGATGCGTTCGAACCCTGTCGTACCGCTGATGCTTTTGGCCTTATTGCACTGCTTTTGATAAAGTCAAGGGGAGCTTAATGCTTTTTAAAGGTCCTCGGCTTTTATGGGCTATAAAGCACCGACCTTAGAGGGAGGTGCTGAGGGAAGTATATTAAAGACAGATGTGTGTAGGATAGTCAGACACGCCAGCTTTCCCACAGCTGCTCTCCGGACTGCCTTTCTCTGAGCTTTCTTTAAACTAATGCGTTTATTACCTGCCTAGGGAAGAGCTGCCTGAAGCCACAGGGTGCTGCTGAAACCCACTCTTAGGAGGTCTGGGGCAACTTTCCCTTGGACATTTGCTGGTGGCAACACACAAAAGTCTTTTTCCAGTTTGTTCTCAGCCCATTGTCCCCACCGAGCCTCAGCCTGGGGTCACCGTGCTGCAAATTTCCTGCTTTCTGCTGAACACTGTGCTCTCTGATCCCGGGACTTGGAAAAGGCCCTGTGTCAGCCCACCTCCTGCTCCAGTAATAACCAGTAGCAGAGGACTCCAGAAGAGGAAACCCTTTGCAATGAGCAATCAAGAGGGAAAATCCTCTTGTGGGACCTCTGCTAATTGCAGGCCTGTGGCAAGTGATTTCTATTAAAACATTCAATAATCATTAAGAGAACAAGATCCGCGTTACATTTCTAACCTCCGGAAAAGGGGGGTGATGCTATTCACCTGCATTGCCAGGTACTAAGAGACTTAATAGCATTTATGAGGTCCTGGGAAAAGTGTGGTTTGGAAAGCATTCAAGGAGCGTGTGTGTGAGAGAGAAAGGAGGGGTGAGCAGTCCCCGTGGCCTTGGGGAGGATGCAGCCGGAGTGGCGTGGGGTGGGCACTGCCTGCAGCCCCCCACCTCTGGTGCACCGGCAGGACCCTGGCAGGGTGCTGGGAGCAGGTGCCCTGCAGAGCGAGAGGGTTGTCACCGTGCTCCTACTGCCTCAAATTAACTTGGATCCGAGCCTTACAGCGGCCGTTGCTCAGAGCCCTCCTGGAGGGCTTGGTATGGGGAGGCACCTGTGCTTGGGGGTTGGTAATTGGGGGGGGGGGGGATGCGATCCCTCTGCATCCCCTCTTTCCTCAGGCACCCCCGGAGAGCGGGGGCACCTGAGCAGGTCCCTGAGCTCGCCGGTGGCAGGGAGGGAGGGGGTTAACCCTCCCCCGGCTCCATCCCCTTCTCCCCCCGGTGCCGCCGCCGCAGCATCCCCCGGCCCGGCCCCGCTCCCCCTGCACCGCCGCTCCCGAGGCTGCCTTTCCCCCTCTCCCTTCCCCGTCTTTAGTTAAATTTCCCCCGCCTTAGTTGATGTCACATCCTGTTCCACAGCCATCCCCTGCTAGTAGCCAGCCCTACCAATTCCTTTCCTCTTTTTTTTTTTTTTTTTTTTTAATCCCTGTCCTCTCCCCATCACCCCCCCCCCCTCCTTTTTCAAGGCAAACTTTTGGCAATAGCAGAGATAATCATTTCGTGCTCCGTTGAATTTCTCCTCGCAAACGCCTTTCGATCAGGGGAGCCATTAAAAAAAAAAAAAAAAAAAATTGCCAGAGAGCCAGCACGGAGAGCAGAGGAGAGAAACTGGGATCCCAATAAATATGCAAAGTGAAGGCTCTGCTAAGCAGATTTCTTGCATTGCTTCCTAGGGGTGCTGAGAGCCGCCCGGGAAATCGTTCTGATTTTTTTTTTTTTTTTAAATTTCATTTTGTTGCCTTTTTTCTTTTTTTTTCTTTTTTTTTTTTCCCCCCCTTTTCTCGTAATTAAAATAATAATAACAATAAAGGACTGAGGAGGCAGCGAGGCGCTCGGTGATCGGCACGGGGAGACTCGCCGGGGAGGTGATCTGTATGCAAGGTGCCTAGAACTGGGTGCGAGAGATGCAACCGGCAAGCAAGCTCCTGACCCTCTGCTTCCTCATCCTGATGGGCACAGAACTCACTCAAGTAGGTTCCTCTCTTGCTTTTCCCAGCCCCCCCAGACCGCCTCCCCCCTTCTCTCCCTTTCTCCCCAACGCCATTTTCTATTAAACCTCGAGAGCACAAAAGAAAATTGGAGTAGGAAGCGGCACCTTCATCCCCCCCCCCATCACCACCACCTCCCCGGGCATCCCTCCTCTGCTCAGCCCGCCCTGCAAAGGACCCTGCGGGCCGGGGGTGGGGGGACGCGGAGGAGGTGGGGAGCAAGTCGGGGGGGGCTCAGGAGACCGGACCCCAGAGCCGGGCAGAGAACGGGGGTGCCCCCCCATCCCCGCGGGGTTTTGGGGGGGTCCTCACCTGCCCGCCCCGCTTGCGGGGAAAGTTGCCGTGCGGGGTCGGGGGGCGGGAGGGCAGCGGGACCCCCGCCGCCGGGCTCGGCTGGCCACGGCCGCCACCGCGGGGCTGGGGCTCGGCGAAGTTCGGGGCCGCCCGTCCCGGGTCCCGGCGGGGACCAGACGTGAGTGCACGGTGTCTGTCCCTCCTCCTCACCCCCCACCCTTCCACACCAGCTCCTCGTGTGGGGGTAGCTTTGCTGATTTTCGGTGACATTTAAATGTCCCTTGATGTTTCCATCTGTGACAGGCTTGTGGGAGAGAGGAGCATCTTATTTATCTCCCTCTCCCCCCTCCGCCTTTTTTTTTTTTTGCCTTTTTTTTTTTTTTTAAACTGGATTTTAATGCTTGCAATTACTGTCCCAGCCCCTGGACCAAGTGAGTAGTGGGGCTGGGGGGAGGAGGGAGCAGGGAAGGAGGCACACAAAAGCCATCTCTTGCAAGTGGAAATAAAACTCCATTTGACTTCTTTAAGATAATTGGGGAGAGGCAGGCAGAGAGATGGTCTTTGGTTTGGTTTTTTTTCCCCAGTCATTGAGGAAAGGAAGAAAAGTAATTGCAAGAGGATGCTCTAGATTGTGGGGTTAATTGTGGTGCTGCCTGGAAGCAAAAAAAAAAAAGAAAGAAAAAGAAGCTATAAATAGGAGGGGAATGGAGGCTTCTTAGTGTAGGAGCAATTAGCAGCTGGGCTCTCATCCTGGATGCTTTATGTAGATTATTTTTTTCCTCTCTCCTGCTGACAATGCTCTCTCCTGTCACTGCCCTATTGCTGAAGTTTCAGTAGCTGAAGCCTTTGGGGCTTTGCACCCTCAGAGTATTTCTGCTGCCCCCAGGAAGAAAAGGCTAAAGTAAGAGCTGCCTTAATTGCAGGGAGCCCTCCAGAGAAGGGATGAGAAGGTAGTAATTTGGGGGAGGAAGCAAAGATATCCAAGAGCTGTGTGGCTGAGGAGGGGTGGGAAGGAACCAGAGCTGCAAGTGAGTGCCCAGGAGAAGCCCATTGTGTGCGAGAGGATGCGGGGGGAGCACGCATGCGCCGCGCTGGACAAAGCCGCCAGCATCGCTGGGGAATCAGCAAAAAGGGGCTCCTCGCCACGTACCCGGCCCAGCCGAGGGCACGGCCAGCCCGGGGCCACGGCTGCATCCTGGCGAAGCAGTCTGGGGGCGCTGCCCCTTTGCCCCTCCGGTCGCCCCTCCTGCCCAGCCCCAGGGGCTGCACCCGTGGCCTGGGCACCTGGGTGGTGCCCCCCTCCCCAGAGGCAGTCACCCTCCCTTTTCGGCCTTGTCAACCCCCATCTCTCTGCATTGGTGGTGTCTTTCAAGGACAGCGAGTTACCACCTCTTGTGCCAAGGATGCCGCTCTGCCTGGCTACTTTTTCCTTTTCTCGCTGTCTTGTTTTTGTGCGAATGCCGCGCTCCCAACTTTTCACCCAACTTTCAATCGGGGTGGGGATGGGGACTCAAATCTGCTCTGACCTGTGGGGCTGAGCGCTGCGGGCTGACTTCGGCAGAGCTCCGTGCCTGCCCGCTGGTGGGAGGTCGGAAGCCCCTGCTAAAGCCCTGGCTTTGCTGAGCCGCCGTCGGCTGGGGCTAGTTTCTGGTTTGCGGTGGCTACCTGGGCTTCGCTGCCTGCAGGTAGCCGAATCCTGCCAGGCCCCGCGCAGAGCTCTCCCACCAGCATGCCTGCTGGCTCGCTTGGCACTGCAGAGCCCTTCCAGAGTTTTAGCATCTCATTTCTGTAGCACAGCTGCCAGATGCAATCCCCAAATACGCCGTTCAGCCCAGGCACCGCCCAGCTCAGTGGCTTCCACGTTTAATTTGGTGCCGGATTCACATCTCCATCACATGCGTGGAGTCTCTCCCATCCCCTCCACAGATCCCGTGCCGGGGGGAGGAGGGATCGAGGTTCAGGGGAGAGAGGCTGCTGATTTAGGCAGCTTTCCCTGACGATGCAGAAGCTACTGCTGTCCCCTCCTCTCCCTCCCTGCAGTGACACTGGCGGGCCAGGACACCAGAAAGGAAGAAATGGGGCGAGGGGTGGCTGTTAAACGGGGCTGGATGGGGTGAGCACATGGCTCTCCTTCCAGCTGGGTGCTGGGAAAGCTCTCCTCGTGGAGGGGAGGGAGTTGTCTTCAAGGTATTGGTACTGCAGCATCCTCTGATGGTCGCCCCGGGTGGGAGGAAGGGTGCCCACGCCCGGCTGGGAGCACACGGGTGATGCACACACTGCGGGCGGCACCCCCAGGTTTGGGGGGGGCTTTGAGACCTGCCTAAGGTGGATGGTAGTTCTACCCGTGTGAAACGAGGGGAGAGCTGCCCCCACATACCTCCCCCCCACATCCCAGTCCTTTGCAGGATCCCCTGCCTGTCCCTCGATCCCCCGCGTCCCCTCGACAGGCAGCGCCGAGGGGGGTGGCTGGAGCCCGGGGTGAGACCTGCAGGAGGCTCTGGGGTTTCTTCTAGTTGCCAAATTTGTTTTGCCCCTTGCCTGGGCTCTCCACGGGTCAGCCATCAAAGCCTGAAATGACAAATCCTTCGTCTGAGTGGAAGGGGCTGGCTGGGGGTGCGGGGGCTGGGCTTGCGGGGGGCAGAGCCGCTGCGCTGGGCACCCTGGGGTGCAGCACCCTGGCTACGGCTGCACAGGCAGCTCTGGGCAGAGGGTTCCTGGGCAAAGCACAGGGCTTTATCTCCTTGTCCTCTTCTCGGTGAGACCCAGGGCGGCTCTCCTGGTGGCCATGAAGGAGCGGAGCCAACTTACGCTCTCTAAGGATCTGCTTAGCACGTGCAGAAAGATACTGCTGCTGGAAGGGCAGGGGATTTGGGCCACTGTAGTAAAGCCGGGGGTATGGGCAGAGGGGGTCTAGGATGCCCTCTGCTTGTCTGTCTGTCTGTCCAGCCTCTCCTTTTGTCGTGGGATATTACCAGTGAAAACCTCTTTGCATTCCTCAAAGTTTCGCAGGCGCAGAGCGGGGCAGCCGGCGCCCTGACATCCACTTACCCCGTAATCATTGAAACCACACAGGAAGAAATACCTTCCTGGAGCAGGCAGTCATTAAACGCTTAGTGTTTCTGCAAGGAGGGGGGGGGGGGGGGGGGAAAGACAGAAAGAAAAAAATAAGAAAAACAATTTTGCTATTGATTTTCCTAAAAGCATGTCAGGTCCCTTTTGGGGCTATTTTCAGGGAAGGGGGGGGAGCTGCCAAGGCTGCCCTCCCCAAAGCTGCCTGTGCCCCTCTGCCCCAGCAGCGGCCGTGCTGGGTTCCCTCCATCCATGGGGAAATTCCCAGTCCCTGGTATGGTGGCCGGGCTCTTCCCTCCCCTGTCAGGGAGACACATGGAAACTAGAGTAGGATTA
Source organism: Larus michahellis (assembly GCF_964199755.1). NCBI lineage: Eukaryota > Metazoa > Chordata > Aves > Charadriiformes > Laridae > Larus > Larus michahellis. Next base: position 11,901,026 of record NC_133910.1, on the reverse strand, counting down.
AGCTGCAAGTCTGCAGCCTGTAACAAGAGGCAGCTGCCTCATCTCATAAACCAATTTGTGTTTCATTTCACTAACTTCAGCTTTAACCAATAAAAAAGAAAGGTAATTTTCAGCCCTGGGTCATATTTATTACTCAAGTTATCAGTCCTCGTAATCAGTACTAGCATCACTGTGTAAAGTAATACAAAACTAATTACTATCTGAGTGAATTAGACAGATGAAGGCTGTAGACTGCGTTGACGGTGGAAGAAACTAATTCTCGAGTTATGAGTGATAAGTGTTGGCTTTGCTCCGCTGTGATGACGCTGCGAACAAAAGGGAACAAGGCAGGGACAGGGACACCCGAGGAGTGTCCCTCTGGGGCTTGTTGCCTGTGGGTGCTTCAGCCAGGCTCTTTGGGAGAGCCGGGTGGTCAGGGAGGTGCTCAAGAGGTTGAGAGAGTCGAGCAGGTCCCCAAAAGGGGAAGATGCTCTTGGGGAAAATAAGGCACAGCCTGAGATGTGTCTTAGCACCAGCAAATCCTGACCGTGGGAGAAGAGCATCTCAAAATCCCGATGCTCCCTCTTCTGCAGACTGTAGCCATTGCTTGCCACTGCCCTGCCGGAGCTGAGCCCAGGAGCCCTGCTCCCAGCCTCCGGACCAGCTTTTTCTTCTGGGGTTTGGCCCTGGGGAAACTTTCTCCCTGTTCAGGGCTCAGGTCCTGGCTCCCAGCCTCCCTCCCCGTCCCAGCTGGGAGGCAGACATCAAAACCAGCCAAAATGCAAAAGATCTGGAGAGATAACAGCGGGGCAATAGCAAGTGTCAGCGCTCGCTCTGTGAACGCCCAGCAGTGAGCGACCCTGGAGCGACGCCGTGTTTTCTAGCAAGCGACGCGCAGAACGCGTTTTCGGTGTAAAGGCGCTTTCTGACTGTGGGCGTGTGACCGACCCAGGGAAATACGCCAAAAAAAATCATCACCCTTAACCAAAACATCCGAGTAACAGGAACCCACTGACATGACCGCGAAACCTGCGCTGACGTTCCCGGGCTCCGCTCTCGCCCCGAGGCTGTGGCACGTATTGGCACCCGCTGGTAGAGCACGGGTTTAATGTCAAGAGCAGCTTTAGCTAAACACAGATTTAGCCAAGTGAAGACCTGCAAAGGGGATTATTCTGTTCCAGTGAGACACAAAGAGCGTGTTCTGTCTGCTGCGGGGTGTTTCTGCTTGCTGTGCAGATAACAAAAGGAGAGGTTGTGGGGTGTTTTGTGTGTGGAAGGAGCCGTCACGCTGTCCGTAGCTGGGGGCTCACTCTCCGCAGCGCCTTGGGCTCCCGAAACGCGGCCGCTCCTGGGGCCAAGCCCAGCTCCAGGCACGGGCAGTGACCTGCAGCATCGTGTTCACTGTTTCCAATGCACTTTGGGGTCTTTAATTGGCATTTTCTTTTCTTCCTTCGCTTTGCCCGTCTGTCCATCCATACCCTCCCTGTGACGGGAGGGGAAGTTTGCTCCGCGTCGGTACGGTGCCGAGGGGACAGGGTCCAGCTTCAGGACGGAAGCTCGTGCGAGCGATGGTAGCACAGATAGCGACAAAAAACAGGCAAAAAAGCAAGGACGTTAGGAAGTCAGACCCAAAAAGCAGGGAAACCTGGTGCCATTTCGTTCTGTGGCAGTCGTGACCTGCTGAGGGACAGATGCCCCACGGCAAATGCAACAGAAGATTGTCCCACGCTCCAAAGGTGACGGGTACAAAGTGTATGTTCCCTAATGAGGGTGGACTTGCCCATGCTGCCTCCCAGGGCAGGTGGGGTGCCTCTTCTGCCTGGCACTCTTCACAGCCCCCCCGCTGCCCGCAGGCTGGTGCGGAGGGATTGTGGATACCTCCTGCCCCAAGCCCAGGCAACGGGGAGCACGAGGGAAGGGGCTGAATGTTTGCTGAGCTGAGAGAGGGATGAGAAACATCGTCCTTCTCTCAAGAGCGGAGTCCCGGGCTCTGTCCCCCCGTAACCCTGTGGTGTCCTCCCCCCCTGCAGCCCCCCTGCCTCCACGCAGCCCACGCTCCTTCGCAAGCGCAGCGGGGCAGCAGCAGGGACTCTGGCAGCCTGGTGTCGGGCAGGACTCCGGGAGGGATCCAAAGAGTCGGTGGAGGCAGAGAGTCCTCCAGAGGCTGGTCCAGAGCCCCTCCATCAACTACAGGAGGGAAAAATTGGAGAAAAGTCACTTCGTCCAAGTACCTAAGGAGGATCCCTGAAGTCGATCCTTGACCCTTGTAGGGCTCCTTTAGGCAGACCGTCACATTTTGCGTTACCACTTCCCAGCAGCAGAATTTTCCACTAAGTAGCTATTTTGGAAGACCCTGTTCTTTGCTTTTATCCATCATTCCTCTTCTTTCAGGGAGGATCCTTGAAATTTCCAGAAGGACGGCAAGGTCCTTCTGGAAAGGACAGAGCTTTCCCACAGCACATCTTGAGGGTCTCCAGTGCAGAGTCGGAAAGAGCTGGTGTCTGGGCTGTCCTGTGCACTACAGAGCAATCCCAGTGCCCTGCCAAATTCCTAAGCCCTTCGCTCCCAAGAGAGAAGCCCCAGCCCTGGGAAGGTGCCTGAGGCACTGCCCTCCAGTGAGCAACCAGCTCGGCTGGACGCATCCTCCTCGCTGGAGCTGTTGGGTGTTAGCTGAGGTGCCTCCTGCACTTACTGAGCCAGCGTGGAGCACCAGCGAGATTCGAGGCTGTTAAAATACAGGTGTACGTATCTTAAAGCACATCCCATCCTCTCACCACGCATTAAATAGGAGTTCTCTGACTGGGGTCTACAGACGCCGTCCCCACGAAAGCTTGGGAGCAAGAGAAACTTCAGGACCTCTTCTGTGAACCAGCCAGGAGAGGGAGACAATGACCGCCGTGTCCTGTACACACACACACACACACACACAAACACACACAGGAGAGTGGGTCTGTTTGAAACCTTGACCCTTGTAGGGCTCCTTTAGGCAGACCGTCACATTTTGCATTATCGCTTCCCAGCAGCGGAATTTTCCACTAAGTAGCTATTTTGGAAGTCCCTGTTCTTTGCTTTTATCCGTCGTTCCTCTTCTTTCTCTGCTCAGAATATATGCATGCAAAGAGGATCTTTTGTTCCCTAACAGTTCGTCTTTCCCTGCTTACGGCAGGAGGTGCTCGGAGAGGGCGGCTCTGCACCCCCTGATCCTGTGGGGAGGGTGGCTGCAAGCGAGCGCATCGGGACAAGAAAAACTCCGTGACATCACGAGGGGTATTTTTTCAGGGCAATGCCCTGTGCCAAAAAAAACCCCAAAGTGATCAGGAGAAGGGTGATCTCAACCAGTTCAGAAAAAATGGTGCTGGAGAGATTTCTGCAGACGTTATGATGGAAAGTTGCTCTTTTAAGGACAGATCCTGCTTTGCTCTCGGAAGACCCATCAGAGAATGCTATCGGGTCAAAAAGAGTCGTCTGAGTTCTCCTCCTTCTTCATGTCGCTAAGCATTTCTTCTCCTTTGCTCTAGCAGGAGGAAAGGCAATGTCAGGTCTCCCACATCAAGGTCACATCCCGACTGTTTTTTTGCTGTGTTTCGTTTTGTTGCCATGCTGGGCTTCCAAAAGCAGGGAAATCATTAGGGTAGGGCAGATGTTTCCATGTTTGCACGTCACCTGCTTCAGGCACTGAGATGACAGGGGTCATTTTCCTGCTTGATGCCCACGACCTGGCACAGCATGAGGTGACCGGCAGCATCTCATCGCACAGCAGCGACCGCCGCTGCTTCCCTCTGAACAGCCCTTTGCCCCTAAAAAAAAAAGGGAAATGGCGGCATTTCTGGGAGCATCTTTTTTTCCGGGTCTCAGCTTTGGGGCAGCCGAGGTGGGCACGGCTTGGCGTGGCCGTGCCACGGGCAGCCGGAGGTGCTGGGGAAGGGCGCTCTGCCTCTACGGGCTCAGGAGCATCCCGCTCCCGGCACAGGTCGTTAACGCATCAAGCCACTGGACTTTCAGAAAAGGGATGGAAGAACAGCTGGACTTTTGTTGTCCCCGCTTTATGGAATCATGGAATTGCCTCGGTGGGAAGTGACCTTTCAGATCATTGAGTCCAATCATCAACCTAACGCTGACAAAAACCTTAACTCCCTTTATCTTACCCTGGAAAAACTGCTACTTTTGGGTATTTCGTAAACACTGGAAGCAAGAGAAAGAAAGGAAATCACCCGGATTCCTCTCTCCCCCGTTATTACACGCACGGTCCCTCTTTCAGCCGACAGGTTTTGCTCCAGGGAAGCGGAGCAGCTCTGGCTGCCCGGCCTCCCCCCGCCTGCACGGACCCTCTGTGCTGGGCACCGGGAAAAGATTCCTGGGAATGGGCCCTCTCCTTAGCAGGGACTTGTGGCTGCGGCCCCTCTCTGCGCCTCGCTGGCCCCATCTGCAGGAGCTTTAATCATCGCAAAGCACTCAGAGGGCATACAAATGAAATTACCTTCGTGCACCGGTAGGAAATGAGTCTTTCTTTAGTCCGGATGGAATCCAGAGCAAGGCAAAGGAGTGCTCGTCACCCTGCTGAATGCTATTTTAAATAATAAAGCATCTGTAGGTCTAATTCGCTCAGTATGTGTTTGGAGTAGACGAATATGAAGGATAAACTTTACTTACAAACTCAGTTTCGAGATGAACATTAAGGTGATTTAAGCGCAGCACTCAGGTGTTTTATACGGTATGAAATCAGATAAGCAATCAGGGGCTGGGCCGCTACAGTGCTGAGCACAGCAGAAGCACCTGTTAGAGCAGAGCAGGCTGAACTGGAGCAGAACGGGGAGCAGGGATTTATTCTCAAAGACGGAAGCCATCCGAGGCTTTTGCCTAACAAACCTGTTCCTACAACCGCAGCCTGAAACGCCTCCCCAGGCACGACACCGCACGGCCCGGCAGCGGTTTTGCCACGGGGAGGATGCTCCGGATGCCCCGTGCCTGGGCTGGGTGAGGCTGATTTCATGCGGGGGAACGGTTAATCTGCGTCGGGAGCCCTAAGCAGGACAGCGATTCAGAGGGCAGGAGTGTTTTCATATTGATTTCAGCAGCAGATTGAGCTGTCACCTGGCTGACTTACCCGCCTTAGAGCCGGTCTGGCCCGAGCGGGGGCAAAGGGCAGGGGTGACACGGTCTGAGGGTGCCGGGAAGCGAGGGAAGGGATGGCATTTCAGGGAAGGGATGGCATTTCAGCTGCTGCAGCCTACGACACGCACCAGCCGCTGCCTCCCAGCGCCTGATTCTGCCTCCGCGTTGTCGGAGGGACAGGATCCGAGCTGGCACCAGCGCTCCTACTCTAACTCATCTCTTTTTCTCCACCTGGTGGACTCACTAAATGTGCTTTTATTTCAGCGCGTTACAGAAACTCCCCAGCGCTCCCTGCAGAAACAGCTCCCCGCGGCTGTCATCCATCTCTGCTCCCTTTGCCCAAACCAGCAGTGCTGGGGTGCGCTGGGATGATCCCACGCCAGGGTCCCCAGCTACGGGGCAAGGTCCCGTTAAGGTGGGACAGGTCGGCTCGGCAGGAATTGCATTTCAGGGCACAGCTCCCTGCCTCCCTGGCTAGGATTTGCTCTGCACACTTGCTCCCCACACCATCCTGGATGCTGCAGGGCAAGGAAGAGCGGGTCAAGCCTTTGGGGACCCCTCAGCCCCTCTCAGCTCTAGCCCAGCCAGCGCCTGGGGAGGGAACTGTGAGACCCACCACCCCAAGGAGCCAGGCCATGGGAAGAGCAGCTCTGGAGGTGGCAGGTTTGCGGCCAGGCTGATCAGAATCCAGTGGGAATGTGGTGGCTCCCACGGGGCCAGTCAGGCTGGGGGTGGTAGGGCCACGGAACAGACGGGGTCTCCTGCAGCAGGGCCACGGTGGCCGCTCCAACATGCTGAGTGCTATGCCAGCGGAGTGAGGGGTGTCACTCCTATCCTCTGGAGAGGGCCAGGGGATTAATTTCATAATTTGCCTTGCACGAGGTGTTTAAAGGTTCACTTAGGGAACGATGTGCAAGGAACTGCAGGTCTCTGTTGGTCAGACACTTTGGTTTGGACATCAGCAGGACTGTTCTGCAAACGCCTTCAGGAAAACGGAGTTGTGCACAAGCTCCATCTCGCTGCAGACTCTGTGCCAGGCCCGTTCAGACGCGCCGTGCGCTGTTTGCAGCGTGACGGTCCCTGGGCTTCCTCAGCGGGGTTTGCCTCACCAGCCACAGAAAGCCAAGAGTTTTTCTTGGAACTCTGGGCTGGGATGCTCCGGCAGCGTCTGATGGTGCCCCATCCCTCTTGCCCATGCAGCCCTTCCCGCTGGGAATGCGGCGAGGGCAGGGCTGCCGACTCCAGGGCAGAGTTTTGGGGCATTTCGGTTTAACGCGAGTGCGTTGCGTCCCTCTTGCTGATGGAGTGCCGTGAGGGGGGGGGAGCTGTGGGGCTGTAGGGGATGCGCCCTGGTGACCGACAGCCCGGGGAGGCCACGGGTTTGGGGACCGCCAGGTGACAGCGTCCCGCACCCGGCGCGGAAGCGGTGCAGCCCCCGGGTGTGCTGCCCCCGGCAGCCGGCAGGGGGCGCCCCGGGGCCGCGCCGCAGCGGGGCCGCGCCGCAGCGGGGGGAGCCGCCCCCCCGTCCCCCCCCCCCCGCCCCTCGCCGACGCTCGTCTGCTCCCTCCCCAAATCTTTGCCGCCTCCTCCCCAATTCCTTTCCGCTCTCCCCAAATCCTTTCCCCACCACCACCAGATTTTTTCCGTCCCCTCAAGTCTTTTTCCCCGTTCCCCAGTCTCCCCCCCCTCCCTTTCCCAAATCTTTTCCCTTTTCCCCTCTCCCCAAATCTTCCTCTCCCTTCCCCAAACCTTTCCGCCTCTCCTCAAATCTCTCCCCCTCTCCCTAATTCTTTCCCCCTCTCCCCAAATCTTTTCTCCCCAAATCTTTTCCCTCTCCCCAAATCTTTCTCTCCCTTCCCCAAACCTTTCCGCCTCTCCTCAGATCTCTCCCTCCCCCCTCCCCAATTCTTTCCCCCTCTCCCCACATCTTTTCTCCCCAAATATTTCCCCTCTCCCCAAATCTTTTCTCCTGAAATCTTTTCTCCCCTCCTTCCCTCCGCTCCCGCGTCCCCAAATCTCCCACCACCACCAGAAAAAAAAAAAAAAAACCTAAAAAAATTATTTCCCTCCCAAAAATCTCTCCTCCCCTCCGCTCCCCCCTCCCCTCCCCTCCCCAAACCCCCTCCTTCTCCTTCTCCTTCTCCCTCTGCCCCCACCCGCAGTCGCTCCGGCTGGCTGGGCGCTCACGCCCCCCCCTCCCCGCCCCTCCCACCCTCCCTCCGCCCGCCCCGGTCCCGTCCCGCCTCCCGCAGCCGCTCGCTCCGCTCCGCTCCGGCTGGGGCGCGCCCGGCGGCGGGCACAGGGAGGAGGCAACCCCGCTCCGGTACCACCGGCTCCGGTAGAGGCACCGGTCGCACCATCGCCAGCGCCGGGCAGGGCCGCGGCGGGGCGGCGGGGGACGATGGGCCGGCGGCGAGCGGCGGCGGCGGCGGCCGGGCGGCTGGCGCAGCCCGTCCCCAGCGGCATGGAGCCCGGCGCCGGTGCAGAATGAAGGGTGCCTGGCGCCCCCCCCCGCAGACATGTCTGTGCCTTTACTCAAGATTGGAGTCGTCCTCAGCACCATGGCCATGATCACCAACTGGATGTCGCAGACGCTGCCCTCCCTCGTGGGGCTCAACACCACCAAACTCACGGCGGCCACGGGCGGCACCTTGGACCGCAGCACGGGAGTAAGTGCGGGGGGCGGCGGGCAGGGGACGGGGGGGGGCTGCCTGGAGCGTCTCTGCCTCCCGGGGCGCCTGCGCCCCGCTCCCCCCCATCCCCACCCCCGGCCGCCCGCTCCCTCCTCGCCTGGGTGTCCCCCGGGCTGCCTAAATCCCTCCTTGCTGGGGTGTCCCCCCAGCCCCGCACCCCCGGGACCTCCAGGGTGGTCTGGCTCCCTCCCGCCGGCAGGCCCTCCGGGAGCCCCCCCGGGTGCAGAGAGCAGCACCCCGGGGGGAGGCAGGGCCGCCGCCCCTCGGGGTGATGGAGGGGGGAGCATCTCTTGCAAAGTGCCCCCCAGGAGCGGGGTCGGGGCGCTGCGGGGCCGGGGTTGGGGGGGGGTTTGTAGGGGACGGGGGAGTGGGGTGGCCGTGCGGGGAGCGCCGCTGCTCTCCTGCGCTCGGGTTTAGCCATCACTAGTCCCGGGCTGGGGGGCGACCCGGGTGCTCCCCCCCCCCCACCCCGTGCCTTCAGGCAAAGGGTTTGCAAAGTTTCCTTCGTCGCCGCTTTGGTGTCGCTGGGCGAAGCCGCTTGGGACAGCAGGTCCCGCAAGATCTCGTTCGCCTCCCTTGCCTTTAATCAATAGTCGTTAATGGGATGGAAAATGCAGGGGAGAAGTTGCGGTGTATTGTGGTGGTGCCGTATGTCTCCTGTCCCCGTTTCGCTGGAGGGCTGGTACGGTGCCTGGTCTTGCCACTTTGGAAATGGCTGAGAAATCCAATCCTTCCGTCTGTCTCCCCTTAGCAGGGAAAAACGGGCACCTTTCGCCTCCAGGCTGCATGCTTGTGCCTTGGAAAAGAGCTAACGTGTTACAGCTCTGCTCTTTCAAGACGAGTGTTTCGGGTAGTGATTCTGCTGATTGTGAATGAAGCTGGGAATTTTTATTTTTTTTCTGGGGATTATGAGACCCGTTTATTATTTTTTTTCCCCAGTTGTTTTAGATAGAGAATCAAATTTTTTGCCGGTCTGCCTAGCCGTCTCTCTCAGTGTGTGTGTCTGGCAACATGGGTGTTTGCAAGGTTATTTGTAATGCATTGCAATAGTAGAAAGAACGTTTCCCTTCCAGTTGGCAAAACGGGGGTACCTTCAAAGTAACCAGAGGCCGAATTGTGATTAAATAATGTATTTTGCAAAGTACTGTGAGATCAAAGGAAAATTAAGATCAGAGAGGTTTGGAGAGCAGAAGGGGCAGGCGGGGGGCTGGGGACCGTGCTGTGTTTGGGGCTGGGCTCCCTTTCTGCAGCGTGTCCTGGCAGCTCAGACGGGGGCACGGATCGCACCCTCCGGATCGCATCCCTTCTCTGCTGGCATGCTCCGCAGGGCACGGCACCGGGCTTCCCCTGCCCAGGACCCGCAGAAGGTTTGGAGGGAGATGGTTGTCTGGTGAACCTCCCCATCCCCAGGAGAGTCTGGCAGAGGAGGGGGGAAACCTAACTCCCGGTGTCTGTTTACTGAGGGGAGCTGATTTTCCTGCTGCCGGATCCGGGAGAGCTCTGCAGAGACACATTGATCGCTGCTCAGCCCTCAGCCAGGACACCGTATCCTCGCTGGTGGCTCGGGCACATCCTTCTCACGCTGTCAAAGAGAAGCCAAGTGCTTTGTAAGGACGGCGGGGCAGGGGGTTCCCCACCCTGATGCGCTCAGTGCCTTACAGCACGCTCCAGCCCTCGCTGCTTTGTGGCTTTCCTCCGGTCCATGCATTCCCGTGCGCGTTGCCTTCTTGCTCCAGCTCTTGCTCTCCTTTTCAGACCCTTCTTTTATTTGTCCCCGATCCATATTTTTGCATTACAAGTGCATTTTGCCAGCTGGGCCTGTCGGAGGAGCCTCCCTCCGCTGCCAGCACAGCTCCAGTATCTGCCACATCCATCCTGCTCCCTCCACTCAGCCCCCTTCCCCTCCCGCCCCCCTGCCAGGCCTCCCCCCGTTTACTTAACCCTTCTTTCCCTGTGTTAATTAGGTGTTGCCTACCAACCCAGAGGAAAGCTGGCAGGTCTACAGCTCTGCCCAAGATAGCGAGGGACGTTGTATATGCACAGTGGTGGCACCTCAACAGACGATGTGCTCGCGTGATGCCAGGACAAAGCAGCTGAGACAACTATTAGAAAAGGTAACGGATGACCCCTTCTGGGCAAGGTGGTTTGGTTTGGCGTGACACGGGGGGCAAAAACTCGAGTGAGCTGGGCTGAGCCTTGGTTTCCAGGGAAGAGGGATCCCTTGGCCATCCCTCCCGCGCCGTAGCTGTCCCCATGCCTGTAGTGGGGAATAATCAGATGCAGTCGGGAGGATAAATCTCTTGGGTGTTTCTGAGGCACGGAGGAAAAGAGACCGTGGCCTAAGGCCAGGTTAAAACTGCTGAGATCAGAGCAAAAATATTGAACCACATTGCTTAAAAAAAAAAAAAAAAAAAGTCATTTACTCATTATTTTTTTTCATTACGTTAACACAAGCGGTTTCAAAGGATGAGCCTCAACAAGATGAGAGAAGATAGAATTAAAAACCCAAAGCCCATGCATTCCTAGCCAAGCTGATATTAAAAAGGTCAAGTAAAACAGTACAAGCTGTCAACATCAAATAGCACGGAAATGACAGGTAGTGGTTTTCCTTCTAATGTTGACATCCACTTGATTACTTTTTAATAGTCTGCTGTCCAAAGAGATCAAAGAATCTCATTAGGGAAACATTCCTGATAACAAGAAATTTTCCAGATAATGGATTTCATTGAAGAAAAGCTGTTTCATGTGAAATGGTGCTCTTCTCTTTAAAATAGAAGTGGACTCCAGTGCTGGATATGTAATTATCCCTCATGCCCTAATGCTGTGTTGGCATGTGCTGTGCATGACAAAATAATTTTTATCCCGCTGCTATCGGGAAGTTGATGTATTAGTTACTCGTAATAATATTAAACCTACACTTAACTGATTCTCTTATGTGATAAGGACAATGAAGTGAGGCAGGGAACATTTGGCCCTAAAACGCTTCTTTGGTATGTCAGAGGCTTCTAAAAATAATCCCACTCAAGCTTTTATTTCTCTAAGCAGTAACAGCAATCGGTCCAACAGCGCATTTGCCTAAGAGGCAGCGTGCGTTATATTAGCAGCTGACACGGGCGTCCGAGAGCCGTCGTGTTCCCAGAACTGCTCACACGCATTAAACAAGCAGGATTTGACCCGATGCCCTCTGCTAATGGACGGGCGAGTTGGGCATACGCGACCTGGGATAACGTCGGCTCCCGAGCGGAGGGCGTAAGCGCTCAGTGGTTTTTCCCTTATGCAGCTCCCCGGCTGCCAATGAATAGAGTGAGGGAGGAGCGGTATTTCAAGGCATGTGTTCTGGGGATATGTTACCTGCCTGCTAATCTGTCTGCATCTCACTCCTACGCTAACCTATATGAAAACCCCAAAATAAAGAATAGGCTCTTAGTGCCAGACATCTGATGTTGACGAAGGCTGAAATGATAATCCCTATAGGAAAACGCGACTGCGGGGAAGAGCTTCCAGCTTCCCAGGAAGGATTTCAAACCTGCTAACTCCTTCCCTCATCTGACACTTTAACTCTAGCTTTGCGATGGGGAAACTCGCATCTCCTCATTTCTCTCTGCCGGCAGATGAAGAGGCGTAAATGTGTCAAAGAGGTAATTATGTTTGGAGTTTCAAAGGAGGACACCTGGCAGTCACCTATGGAAATAATAAGGCGTTGCTTTTACGGGCAAGAAATAAGCTGCATTTGTGCGCGTGTAGGCAAACCCATTACAGCATCTTCTGCGCTAATCTCTGCACAGAGGCTTCAGCAGCAGAATGTACTTGGAGCTTCAAAGCTGCCAAGACCCCATCTACCCTCAGCGCAGGGGCACAGGCATATGCAGAGAAACTGCGGCTCATGCTGCTCGCGAGTGAATCCTGGGCACCCCGTCGGCTTAAAGAGCAGGCGCTCGGTGAGGTGAGGTGAGCCAGGTCTGCTCGCCACCGCACAAACTGTTCAGCCCGTGTTTTGCCACCGAGGTGTCTGAGCTCATCTTTGGCTGGAGTACACGGAGTCCTTCCAGCCTTGTACGTGTCAGGTGCTGAGTCCAGATCTTGGGCTGAATCCAAACCAAGACATCACCTAAATCCTGTTCATAAACAGATTATGTTTTATCTTCAAACGGCTTTTTTTTTTTTTTCTTTTGGCCCTGTTATCTGGGAGGACTTCCTCCTCTGATGGTTAAACCATTTTTGGTTTCCTGCCAATTCTTATTCTTTGCCAGCACTGATTTCCAGATTAAACAGTTCTTTCTGTTCCTTTGATATTCAGTCCAAGGTGGATGTAGGGAGGACAGTGACATCTCTTCTCAGCCTTCACTTTGCTTCCTACAGACCTTACAAGATGAACTTCTCGTGTCCTGGTCCATCACCTGAGTCCATCTCTCTGCTAATTCTTCCTGTAGACCACGAAAATCTCCCTCAAGGTGCCCCATTGCTCCGCCAGTTTGTCCGGCTACCCAAAGCTGAAGCTTCATCCCAGTTCAAACCCCAGAGATGATCTTAGAGCAGCCCTTTCGAGCTGGCGTGAAAGGCTGATCCACAGGGAAGCTTGAGCAGGGTTTAAACCATGGCTTTGGCCATATCTGTCTCCATTGGTCATCAGGCCAATATTGACACTCCGTTACTCTGGTTTAATTCTGAAACAACTCGCTGTCAAACAAGTTGACAAGAACAGCACTGGAAGTTTCGTTTGTATCAATTTTCTATTTCAAATGCTAAAATTAACTCTTTTCCCCAAGACAATCGCAGGTGTCTCGCTCCCATTAGCTTGATGGAAAATGAGGTTTCGTGTTGAGGGTGCGTGCTCCGCCAACGGAGGCAAAAAGCATTTCAGCTGATGTTTGAGGATAGCGGTTAATGGATGAAGCTGAGGGAATTTGAGAGACAGTATCCTTGGGTCTCGGTTCATTAGAGCACTTATGTACATGCTTAAGTTTAAGCTATGAACAGTCTCATTGAAGTCTAATCATGTGCCAAAGTACTTTGCTGGATCAAGGGCTTAATATGCTAATGAAGGAAAACAAGTAGATCTTCAGCTGATGAAGCGCACAGAGATCGGGAATGATGGAGACTGACTTTTTACAAGTCTGGCCAGGATCTTTGCCTGGTTGAAAACAATATGGGCAACGAATAGCGAGAGTCTGGACTTGTAAAACAGATTCCCCAGAATAGCACAGCAGCTAATTTTAGGCATCTCGGTTTAGAGCCATGTGAGGAGGCTGTTTGCCTCTGCAGTCAGGGGAGAGGCAGACTCCTCCAGCCGTGATTCAGAGCAGAAGCCGGAGCGAGATGCTCCGATTCATTTCCTAGCGGAGTCTGGCTCTCCCTCCCCACCATCCAAGAGGCAGCGTAAGGAGCCCCCCGTAGCCTCCCGCGGCCCCTGCAGTGTCACACACCAGCACATCATTACAGAAACGCTTTTTTTCTGATTACTCACAGCTTGGCCTTTAACTGGGGGTAGGCATTAGTGGAAAAAATGAGATCAATTTTGTACGATCCCTACAAGTCGTTCCTGTTCCCACCCATGGGAACAACTCTGCTGTGTAGGTACACCTTGACTCAAAGGAGGATAGACTGGATTACCAGAATAAAAAATATCTGCAGACCAGTCAGGCTTGTCTAAGTCTTCCCTTCGCCTGCCTCAGGGTGGAGAGAGGTCTTCAAACTCCTCCACGTCCAGCCCAGGTAAATCGGCACCCAATTGCGTCCGCTGGGAGCTCAGGTACCCCGAGGGAGGCACGGCTAAACGGGCTGAGCTCAGGTTTGCTCTTTTCAAACCAAGAGGGTCTTGTTCTGCCCGTCCCTGCTCCTCACACCTCGCTGAGCAGGTCCTTGGTGGCTCTCAGGATGGGTGCTGGTTCATCTCTGAGGGGTGTGTTGGGCCTCGGAGACTGAAAATAGCTTCACCTCTGCTGAGGGAGACCATTGGACCCCCGGAGCAGTTGTCCTGCTTGTAGAAAATGTCTCCTCGCTGTTGGCCTTTGAAATATAGGTTGTCCATACATTTTTAATAGTTCCCCGTAATAGTTTTCTTGTCGTCATGCATGAGCAATGGGCATTTTGATCCCTTCAGTGATGCAGACGCCAAAGTTGGCATTTGACCTAGGCTGGTTTCAGCAAGTAGCCTCCGAGACCTGGCTGCGTGCGGGTGTCCCGCCATCCCCTCGCGCTGTCACTCCAGGTAAGTCGCGGCAGCCCAGCGTGATTTGCTGGAGGCAATATTGCACTTGCACCCATCTCCTTCCATCTCAGCCCTGGCTTTGGCGAGGACGGAGACGGGAGGGGATGTGGCAGCACGGGCTCTGGGAAGTGTCTCGGAGCGGATCCGCAGAGACGGTGCTGGCTCACATTTGGGTTTTGCTCAGACGCCCACAGATGAGGAGCCTTGGACCGGGATGCCTGTAGCTGGGGCCCTGACGCAGCAGCGCGCTTGGGTGCCTGATTCATTTTAAACACAGGCGTCATCCCTACCGGTGCCGGCGGTCGCCTTGCCGTGGCAGGAGCGCCAGCCGTGGGCTGAGCCCCGTAATGCACAAACCGCGCGACAAACACCACCGTCCCTGACGCAAAGACTTCAAATTACGCCCGTTGCTTTCTGCTGAATAGGTGCTTGGGTGCCTGCCCAAATCAGAGCTCTGAAAAATGGGAGAAGGGAATATCTTAATAAATCAGATGGCAGCCAGCCTTCAAAATCAGGTCAGCCTAGCTATGGCTTCCCTCCTCTCCTCACACCTTCAGCGCAAGCGGCTCTTTTTTCTCACCGTGAGCCCAGCCAACCTTCTTGCATCATTCCTTTGGCTGGGCCAGATGGGTGCTGCCCGGGGGGGCCGCGGGGATGCGGCGCCGCTCAGCGAGGAAGGATGCCGACACGGCACAAACGCCCGAGCGGGCAGGGACGGGGGGGGACCAGGACAGGCAGGTCTCGGGGCCCCCCCGCGGCGCTTCCCAGCTCCAGGCTGCCCTCACCTGCAGCTGGGTTTGTTGTGGCAGCTGCTGTATAAACAGTCGGGCTGTTGGGATAATGAAGTTTTTACTAGCTGGGAGTAAAGTTTGCACTCAGGCAATCAGTAAGTGTCACTTGCGTGCATGAGGAGATGCTAATGTGCACCTCAGCAGAAGCGTTCCTCGCAGTCAGATGTGCTTCTGCTCCACCAAGAGCCTCTCCTCGCCTGATGGCAGGTGCCGTCCCAGCCTCTCAGAGAGGCCACGGAGGGTGACGCATTTTCACCTTGACTACGACCCTTATTTGCATGCGTGATGGTTAAATTATCCTCTGCAGCGCGGCAGAATAAATGTTTATGAAACCACGTTGCTGGTTTAGAGCATGGGGGTCGTAATGCTGTCGATTAACCGGTAAATAATGCATGGGGTGATCACCCTTTAGCTTTGCTGAGCGTGTCGGACAAGGTCCGCCTCCGGCGCTGGGATGCGAGCGGGGCTGCCTTGCTGCTGGGGAGGCACCTCCTTAATGAGCCCCTTCTCCTTTGGCAGGTGCAAAACATGTCCCAGTCGATAGAGGTGTTGGACAGGCGGACTCAGAGAGACCTACAGTACGTTGAGAAGATGGAAAACCAGATGAGGGGACTGGAGTCAAAATTTAAGCAAGTGGAAGAAAGCCACAAGCAGCACCTGGCGAGGCAGTTTAAGGTAAGTCTGCTCTCCAAAACGCTAACGAAGCCCTGGCCGGGGATTCTGCGGGGTTCGCACGGAACGGTGGCCCCGGTCACACATAGCCGTTGGTCCGGTCGTACTCCCACCCGTGCAGCTCCCTCCTGTCCCGAGCACGGCCAGATCCGGGTTGCGGCATCGCGTCCTCGGCCGCAGTACATTTTTCTATAGGCTAAAAGCACAAATCTCCGCGATCCCGTACCCACGAACCGCCTGGGTGCCCCAAACAGGGGGCACGGGATTGCTCCGTGAGAGGGGAGACCCCGGGGCAGCTGAGGTCAGGGCTGCCCAAATTTCCCTCCAGGCCAGGCCAGTTCCCACGCCGTGCCCGGGACCCCATTTTTTTTCTTGGGAAGAGCCAGGAAGGAGCCGGGGCTCCATTCCCATTTCTGCAGCGCGTGGCAAACCGCAATGGGCTGTCACCAAACCGCTGCCCTCCTTGGGCTGGTTGTAGCAACAGGGCAATCCATCAAACAAATTAATTCCGCCCCCCCCCCAAAAAAAAAAACAAACCCAAAAATACTCTTGCAGCCGTCCTCGGGCTGGCAGACTGCACATCTCAAGGATGTGCAAACGTCCAATTTTGAAATAACGGTGTTGGCAGCAGAGCCAGCACCTTCTGATGGGTTATTTCTGTGTTGTCCCGGTGTCGCGCAAACGAGAAGTAAAGCTGTCAGCCTTTTAAACGGGGCTGTCGTGGCGAGCAATGGTCAAACTTTCAAGAACACGACGGAGAACAAAGGAAATTGCCAAAAAGAGGCTGTCGGCAATATTTGGAATCTTAAATTTTAGTAATGCTTTGGATTAATAGATGTGAAAAACAAATTGAGAAGATTTCTAGTGAAATCTGGGGACGTTTCTGATCAGCCCCCCAGCCGATTCCCATCCTCATTCTCAGGCAGCTTCCCAGCTGGCTGGTGTTTTAAAGCAGAATCTTTTAATTGATAAATTAAATGCTGAAATACCAAAGTAGCATCATAAAAAGCTGGGAAGAAGGTTCTCAAAACTTCTCCCCGACTCCACCTCCTCCACTCCCTATCTCCGGTTACCGCAGGACCCTAAATTTTAGATCCGCGGGCTGGATGTAAGGATCATCTTTCTGATTTAAGCGTGAGTTTCTTTTTTTTTTCTTTTTTTCCTTTTCCTTTTCTTTTTTTTTTTTTTTTTTTTTTTTTTTGTCCCCCCTCCATTCTGATGAGTCTAATCCTCCCCATTGCCTGCCAGGGCGCCTGCACCGGGAAGTGCAAGTAAATAAGGAAATAAATATATTTCCCCACATTAAAAAAAAAAAAAAAAAAAAAAAAGGACAGGAGGGAAAAAAGAGGGAAAGCCTCTTGAGTTAAATAGGAGGGGATGGGAAGGAAAGAAACGAGGCTGAGGACCAATTTGTGATCCCGGTCGCCCCCGGGACAGTGGGATGTCGCAGCCCTGAGCGCTGGGAGCTCGGCCACTGTGCAGTAGCTTTCGCAGCACCAGGTTTACCGTGTACACTAACATGCTTCATTAACGGGTAGGTGCATGCATATTTATGTCTGCTCATTAACTGCTGGAGCAAAGCATCTTCAACAAAATGCTGCGTACCGTGCCTTTAAACGAGGCCTTCAGTTAATTTATGGGGGGGAAAGAAAAAAAAAAAAAAAAAAAGTCTTCGTTTCCGCAAAATAAATTTGATAATGACTTTGATTTTTATGTTCTTTATAGCATGGCTAAAAACAGTAAGGGATTTTTGTCTAATTTGCTGCCGAAGCACCATTTTAAATAACAGCCACAGCATTTTGTTTCTGCTAATGCCAGCATTAAAATGTGAGTGGTTTGGAGCTCTTGTGTTGGTTTTTTGTTTTTTTTTTCTTTTTAGTTCCGTAAGAGTATTTGTCTATGAATGGCTATCTATATAAGGCAGGTTAGCGAGCTAGATCCTCAACAGTATTTCATTTTCTTGCTTACAGGGCTAACTTAAAAGCAAGTTTTTTCAATGCTGCAGTGACTGAAGAAGCAGTTCACTCCCATGTAACCATGAAAAGAGGGCCACAGAGCATTTTGCACCATGCATTTATTTTTTTGATTATTTTCCAAATTAGCACCATATCTCACTAAGGAACCTTGAACCACACAACCGAGATCTTCCTTTGCATGCAATTGTAGATGCATTTCATGAATAGTTTGAAACCCTTGTCAATGCATATATATATTATTTTATTTTATTTTTTGGAAAGAAAAAAAAAAAAAAGAACTCTTTGTGTATGTGATCTGAAGCATGTAACCCTAAGATGTTGCATTCTAAAAATGACAAATAAAGGCCTTTCCCAAATATTTTGGTGTTCTGCAGCCTGTTTAATATGTTCTTTCCAAGACATCATTTGGACCAAAATAATAATTAAAATAATTTTAATGATAATAATTGTGGGGTATGAACATTGCACTCACGTAGGAAGCAACCAGGTCAAGGCAGAGTGTTGCAGATTTTTGCACGCATAGCACTGAACCAAGCTTATTTTAACCTTGCAGGCAATAAAAGCGAAAATGGAGGAACTTAGGCCTTTGATACCAGTGTTGGAAGAGTACAAAGCCGATGCCAAATTGGTATTGCAGTTTAAAGAGGAGGTCCAGAATCTGACGTCAGTTCTAAACGAACTCCAGGAAGAGATTGGCGCCTATGACTACGAAGAGCTTCAGAACAGAGTGTCAAATCTTGAAGAAAGGCTTCGTGCATGCATGCAAAAATTAGGTAGGCTCAGAACAACATGGTGGCACTGGCTAAACACCATCGATGTCAAACCACCCATCCCGTCTGGAGGCAGAGATGCTAGACTGGACATCTCCCCGTGCCTGGCCTGGCTGTAAGGGATGAGCTGGCACAGCCGGGTTGGGATCCTGTAAACATTTATGCTATAAGTAACATTAATCCTGGGAGTAGTCCTGCTGAGGATTACTTGCAAGACCGATGTTGCTCATGGCGTAAGTGCTTCAGGATCGGGCCCTCGAGCGGGCATGTGGCTTTTTGCATAAGCGGGCGGCGCAATGCGGTGAGATGCCCGTGCCTGTTGCAAACAGCGCTTATGCAAAGCCAACACATGCCCCCCGTTTTGCTTCTGCATCCCTGTCCGATCCTGTTGCTGACCGGACCTGGCGCACCGGCAAAGGTCTCTGCGCGCCGCTAGCGCCCGCGCGCGTGTGTGTGTGTGTGTGCAGGCTGTGACTCGGTTTCCCTTTTTTCCTCCCCTTTTGCATCTTGCAAACCACCGTTGAGAAGAGCATGATGTGGCCGGTGTGGGTTCGCGGTTTGGTCTGGACTGTGCCATGAGCAGGATATAAATCCCCCCCATCTCTCCCCTTCCCCCAGGGAGCCCCTTCCGTCAGGCCACGTAACCGGCAATGCTAAAACCCGAGAGATTCACCCGTAATCTCATACAGAGAGTATTAACTGACCGAAGCCCGTGGGTCTCTTGTGGGGAGACACAGCTGTAGCCAAACCCAGGGTCTGACCCCAAACCGGGGGTGGCGAAGGGGGGAAGGAGGGCACTGCCTTCCGCACCTGCAGGGAATCTCCCCACCGTTTGTTGGCCTCTCTCTGACTTGATTTAATTTCTACTTACATTATTGACTTTCTTGTTAAGCAATTGAGATAATCTAAACACATTAACTGCTCCGCAGTCTATTTTGGTAGCACATATGAAGTTACGCTCTCAGGTAACTTCGTGGAGGATCAGATCTCTTCTGAGCACTTTATATCCTTGGCAAGGTAATGCTTTGTTTCTCTCTTGTCTCTGCTGGTGGGATTGCTTTTGCTTGTTTCTAGCTGCCCCCACACTTCTGTAAGCAGCCGCCTCGCCTGTATTTCCCTCCGCGTTTCCGTCCTGTCCTCTCTTACCTTGGATGTCCCTTACGAGCTACCTCTCGCTGGAAATCTGGGAGGGGAAAGTGAATTTCCACGTAAGCCCGGCTGCTCAGCAGTAGGAGCGTGCAGCGAGTCATCCACCACGTTCCCCCCCGGGGAGCTGCCTGGGCAGCGGGTATAACCCCCCCTGGAGGCTCAGTGAGAGGGCAGAGCCTGACTTCTCATTTATTAACGAGCGCTGATGTGCCCAGGTTTGGTTCGGGGGCAGAACAGGCGGAGGCGAGTCGTGCCGTCGCTTTCTGCGGTCCCTCTCCTTGCCCTGCAGTGGTCACGGGGAAGGCAGCAGGGTTGAGGGGTGGCAGGGAAGTCCTGACCTTCCTTGTCCTCACCTGATGGAATTTCACCCTGAAAGCTTAATGGGGACAGAAATGATTGAGGTTATAATGACTTGGTGCTTTCTGCCTTAGCAATACCTACCACCTGGAGCGTTATCGCATGGGCACCATACAGACAGCTCGGGAATGACAGTCCTGCAGTGGGTAAGACAAGAAAGGATGGAGAGCAGGCCCAGGAGTGTCTGGTTTGAGGAGCGATTGAAGGAGCTGGGACTGTTTAGTTTGAGGAAGAGGAGGCTGAGGGAAGACCTCATCACTCTCTACAACTACTTGAAAGGACATTGTAGAGTGGTTGGTGCTGGTCTCTTCTCCCAGGTAATTAGCGATAGAACAAGAGGGAATGGGTTCAAGCTGCAGCAGGGTAGGTTTAGGCTGGATATTAGGAAAAAATTCTTCCCAGAAAAGAGTGGTCAGACACTGGAATAGGCTGCCCAGGGAGGTGGTGGAGTCACCATCCCTGAACGTGTTTAAGAGTCGTTTAGATGTGGTGTTGGGGGATATGGTGTAGGGGAGAACTTTGTAGAGAGGGGTTGATGGTTGGACTCGATGATCCCAAGGGTCTTTTCCAACCTGAATGATTCTATGGTTGACCAAGGTCATGTAGCAAACCCCCCCAGCAGCCCTACACTGCCAGCACAGGGCAGCTCTGCCCTGCGAACGGCTTTTCTCATTTCTCCCCTGCCGAAGGCAGGTGAGATGTGGGTGAGATGAGAGGAGGGATCCGCTTGCTGCATCCATAGCCTTCAGCCCATCTCTTGAAGATGAGGAGGAGCTGTGGGTGATAGGGAGGGGGAACAGCAGCAGGACCAGAGATTCGAGTCTGGGCTGCAGAAGTACTTCCCAGGGATAGTTCTTTAAACAAAACCATCCTGGACCCCACAGCCCCTCTCCGCCTGGCCTTGGTGGAGCTGCCCAGCCCAGGCTGGTCTACAAGAGCCAGGGAAGCTGTGATGATCCCAATGACCCTGGGAACTTTAGGAAGTAACTCCCAAACCGTTCAGGACTCCAAAAAAAGAGTTCGCTTCTAGACCGTTAGCTCTTCCTGCTCTGGGCCATGTCCTGGCTCGTTACATCCTCATGCTCAGGTCCTCCAGCTGGGACATCCACCCAAGGAGCCCACGTAAGACTGATGGAGACAGCTGGGATGGCCAGCTCTTGTAGGCAATGTTTTCTAGGAACTTTGGGGTTTGGTTTTTTTTTAATCTTTCTGAGGCTTTATTTGGGCTCTTTGGCCGTGCCCCTTCTTTTCTCCTCTTGCTGCCTCTGGGGTCAGGGCAGCTTCTCTGCCTCGGGGCGTTGCAGCACCCCTGGGTGCTCGTGGAGACGGACGCTGAGTCTCACAAGGGTTCTCCCGGGAGGGTTTGCTGCTCACCCAGGAGGGTGATTTATTTGGTCACTTAACAGCAAACAGCACGGATTGAATTTCCGATGTTGTTTATCGCTCCAGAGTGCAAACCAGTGAAAATGGTAGTTAATTGAGTTAAATTCGGATAACAGCCTTGCAGACACTTTTGCTGCCGTGCGGTGAGGCCCTGTTTGCTGAGGATTGCTGTTTGCTGCAAATTATCGGCTCAGAGGGACTCACTGGCGTTTCAAGTAGCACGTTTCAGCTCAGATTTGCTCCTGCATGGGGCCAGCCGTGCCGCTCACCTGGCAGGCGTTCGCTTCCTAGAGCTCAGGATGCAGCTGGGAGCACCCAGGACAGGAGCTGGGAGCTGCTGCAATAACCACGGGACGAGGGAAGGGGAGGGGATGTGCCCGGTTCCCGTCCGGTTCTCCTCTCCCCATCCCCTGGGGAAGCACTGATGCTCCACAGGGCAGCAGCATTTTCCTTAGACAAGGTCCTGTTTTGCATTTTTGGGTTTCCTAAGCATTATTGATGGATCAAGAGTGAAAACGCTTCCTGACCCTGGCATGTGTGTGAAGGGGAAAAAAAAAAAAAATCAATAATGGCACGTTCAATCTGTTATTCTGTTTACACTCTTAAAGATCACTATTTATACAGGGATTTTAGCGTTTCCATTAATGTTCCTAAGAGGAGCCTTGGAGGCGCAGAGAGGTTGTCACTCCGTGATTCGAGGGGGAATTTAAGTCGTCTGTGCTCTGCCAGCTCCTCTTTGCCTGACGGAATGAGCTTTCCCTGACTCTTGCACAAAATCCCAGCCCACGGTCCCGGTGCAGAGACGAGGACAGAGCCCTGCCGGCCTGTCCCAGGTGGATTTTGGGATGGGGGCGCTCCCGGACGAGTGACAGAGACGAGGGCAAGGCACGACCCCACCACTGCAACCCCATTCCTGCTGGGGAATGTGGGATCCCGGGATGTGCGATGTGGATCAGCCCTCGGCTTCGCGGGAAGCCCCAGCAGGGAAGGCGCTCGACTGCGGCAGCGGCAGCCCGGGCAGAACCACTGAGTCCAGAAGGAGATGGTGCTGGTGTCAACCTGGTGGTTGCGTTGGTGGATAAATTGCTGCTGAGCCGCTAAACAACGCTTGTGGGCTGGATCTTAGGAGAAATACGGAGCGGGGGTGTTAGCATCCTGGGAGGATGGTAGCAGTCCTTTTAACTGGCTGGAGGAAAGCCTGTCTTCTGCTGGAAAATTCCTTGTGCGGCTGGCGAAGGGGCTGCGCGGTGTTTCGTTGCTGCTCTGCTGAGGTCGGAGGCGGTTGGCGGGGTCAGCCCCAAGGGTCACTGGGCAAGAGGCTGATTTGGGCTTTTTTCCAAGAACAGGGACACGCCGGTCCCCGTGGGCCACAGGTCCGGGAGCCCCAGTAGTGCTGGGGAAGCTGGAATGAAAACAGATCCTCTGCGCACGCCCCGAAAGCTGCTGCTCCCAGGCTTCCCCTGCGCCGTGGGCTGATGGATGAGCACCAGCTCGTGTTCTCCTCTTGGACGTTTGTCCCTGAGTGACTTGGAATGCCCGTGGTGTCCCATGCTCCTGCCATCCCAACGGGAGAGCAGGTCTACTGCGAAAGGCTCGGCACCCATGGGTGCTGGGCTGCTCGGGGCAGGAGGGCTTTGCTGGGCAGTCAAGCAGCAGCTTCGGGCAATCACAGCCGGGGCTTGAAAACTGCCCTGTGCGAGTCGGTAGAGTCTGATAAGGGGAAGACCTGGATGTTGGGTTTCTTGGGCTCCCTCCCCAGCTCTGCTCCCACCCCACCGCCCCGCGCTCAGCTCCTCGCCCGCGGAGGGGAGCGCTGCTGGGGCTGGGGGTGCTGCTGGGGGGTGCTTCGAGGCTGTGCGGGCTGCTGCTCCATGCCGGAGAGTAGGGAGTCGCAAGAATCCTGTCTTGTGAGCTACTGCTCTGGTTCAAGCTGCGACATGTCCGGGGGAAGCAGTAGAAGACACAAGACCCCTCTGCCCCCAGCAGAGTAATCTTCCTGTTTTTCCTATGCGAGCCCCATAGAAAGGGGGAAGAACCTGATGGTGTTTGGAGTGTGGTGTGGATCTCACGAGGAACGGACGGGGGAATGAGGATCGCAGAGGCTGTAGTTGTCCGTCCCTGGGTGGCAAGCCCATGAGAGCTGCAGGGAGCCAGCTCGCTAGGGGCCTTAAAGGATCCCTTTTAAACTTTCCCTCTAGCATCTGAGTGCCTGCGATCGATTTACACCAAGAAAGAAAACACTTTGCCCTGTGTAAGAGCAACCCCCTTGCATTGCTGAAGAGCTGTTGTGAATGTGCCTCCAGCTAAACGTGTATGAGATGGAGCCTCACTACTTGCAAACAACACTGGTTTACCCTTATCAGCTGCTGCTGCTTTTCTTTTTTTTTTTTTTACTTTTTTTTTTTTTTTTAATCAATGAGCTTTTGTACAACCTTTCTCTCCAGGGAAATGGAAGGAAGGAGATAAAGTGACAGCAATGTAGGGCTGCGATAATGGAAGGCAGCGTTGAGCAGATCTGTGATTAGAGGGAGGCTGGTCCTCTGCAAGGGGAATTTGCAATACATTAAGCATTTATGATTTTAACCCGTTGCGTCCCTTTGTCAATACCTCACTCTCCTCCTGAGCTGAGAGGTTTTGAATGCATCAGACAAAATCCTGTACGTCGTGTCTCGGTGAGGCCAGCAAAGCTCGCTGCTTTTTGGTGGGATCTCTCTGTACCTGCCCGGTGCCTGAAGGCTGTGGGAAGGCTGATGCTCCCTTTGCCCATGGCAGGCTGGTACATATCAAGAATATCTTCATCAATTTTATGTCCCAGGCTGAGGTGACCCCTTTGCCCACAGCTCAGAGCTGAGGTAGGTGGATGCGTCCCATGGCCTTAATGAGGAATATACAGGGACAGGTGAGAAGAGGCGAAGGAGAGAGGCAGCGAAGAGATATTGCAGACTGTACGTACTGGAAACATTCAAGGTCAGGTTGGACGGGGCTCTGAGCAACCTGATCTAATTGAAGATATCCCTGCCCATTGTAAGGGCGTTGGGATAGATGGCCTTTAAAGGTCCCATCCAACCCAAACTATTCTATGATTGTACTTGGTAATTTTGAGCAGAAGGACCTTGTCCTGAGCTGGCAGAGCTCCTTATGTGTTTCAGCAGCACCTCCATGGGCTCCCACCTTGCAGCCCCAGCCCCGGGTACCCCTCGCTGAGCATCGGCACCATCCGTACCGCAGTGCAGCTGCAGCTCAGGCTGCAAACCCAGCCTCCGGAGCAGCTGCTCCATCCCAGCACCACCACCTTCCCCTTCCCTGGCCTGCCAGAGGCTTCCGCGGCAAAAAGGAGACGTCAGGAAACATCTTCTGAACTTCAGGTTGTGGCTGTCCCCCTGGTGCCACTGACCTTAGCTTGGCTTGCTCAGGAGATGCTGCTCCAGGACCGGCTCTGCACTGAGTGTGTCCGGGTTTTAAATGAGTGTGGTTCCATAGCGAAAGACCATCCAAAACCACATCCACATCTTTGTCTCTTCGTCTTTCGTTCCTTGGGGCACGTATGCTAGAACGCTGGTGTTGCAGGAGACCAGAACGGCAGCTTTGCTGAAACCTGGGGATATCGTTGGAAATAGGAGCTCGGCGTGTGGCTGCACCTTCGATGCCAAGGCTGTAGCGTTGCAAGTGTCTAGTCAGGGGCGTCCCCGGGGGGATGCTGGGTTCAATGTCAGGGGACAGAGCCACGGAAAGGAAAAAAGCTGCCGGCGCAGTGAGCTGGGGGAGAGCTGCCGCTGCTTCACCTTGTATTCAGGGCTTAAAAACACAGCCAGGCACTTGGCTGGGCTTGCAAATGTGCTGACGTGGCCACTGAATTCGGTGGCATGAAGTCAACAGTGTGGAGCACCTAAATATGCTTCAAAAACCTGGCTCGTAGCGCTGCACGGGTGCGGGTCCCTGTTGTGGTGATGCTGAGTCTGGGCAGGGTTCCCGGGGCAGCTCCCAGGGGACCCTGGGGACATCCCACCTCCTGCCTCCCGTCCTCCTGCCCTTGGGTTCCTCTCCCAGGGCTGGCAAAGGAGGAGGCTGGTGAATTCATTAGTGTCTCCGAAGCGTGCAGACACGATGATAGGGAACAGAGAAGATGGCTGGTAGAAGCCGCTAAATGGTCTTTGCAAGGAAGGGATTTATATTGCATATAATTTCCCACCTTGGCCTTTTTTTCTTTTTCTTCTCTCCTTTGCGTAACCTGTAACAAA
Source organism: Larus michahellis (assembly GCF_964199755.1). Classification (NCBI taxonomy): domain Eukaryota; kingdom Metazoa; phylum Chordata; class Aves; order Charadriiformes; family Laridae; genus Larus; species Larus michahellis. The sequence goes on along the minus strand of NC_133910.1, from coordinate 11,875,698 downwards.
TGTACGTTTGCAGCAGGGCTGGCATAGACACGTCTGTCTTTTTATCTTGGCTGCACCCACTCTATTACAGCAGAAACGAGCAGAGCTTTTCAGCTAATTTCTCCACCTGGCTGCTCGACCCTGGCTAACTCTTCTCATTTTCTATTCCGTGACATTGGCAGCACGGCGGGTTCAGGAAAGCTTGTTTTCTTGGGGGCAGTGTGATAAGGACAATTGTGATTAAGAGGCGTGAAACAAACAAAAGCATCCAACAGTTGTTCCCAGCCTAATTACCTCTAATTAAATAAAACCAGAGCTGCCCATCAGCGGGGGAGAGCAGAGGGCAGTACAGTGCGGGTGGTGGCTCGCTCTGGTGCCCCTCATCGGGGCTCCGGGGCTGGTTGGCAAAGACCCACAGGAGCCACCAGGCGGGGGGGCGGGGGGGGGTCTGACGTGGTGCTCACCAGCCTTGCACTCTTTTTTCAGCTTGTGGCAAGCTGACAGGAATAAGTGACCCGATCACGATTAAAACCTCGGGGTCCAGGTTTGGATCGTGGATGACGGACCCTCTCGCGCCTGAGGGAGAGAACAAGGTAAGACCGCCACAGCTCCGTCCCTGTGTTCCCACCTCCATCCATGAGGCTGAGGTCATTGAAAACTCACTACGTGCAAGCACCAAAGCCCTGTGAAACCCATGGAACATCCTAATTCATCGCAGGGGGCTCTGCTGGCCTCCTCTGCCGCGGGAGGGGGCTGAGGATCCCGCAGGGAGGCAGGAGGAGGAGGGGGCTGAGCAGCCCCCTGCAGTGGTCCCTTCACAGGGCGGGTGAAACTCACTGCAGTGATGAGCGCGCACGGTCTCAGAAGTGTCACTGCGAGGTCTGTGCCTCCCGCGGGAGGGAAAAATCAAATATGGGGTTTCTCATCTGGGTTTGGCAGCCAGGAGAGAGCTGGGCCCGGGCAGAGGGACCCCGTGGTCCCAGTCCCTGCTGCTCTTCTGCTGCCGGTGCCTCCGATAATGTCATCTGACTGCATTTGTCCTCCATCCTCCACCTTCATTGTTTTGAGGAATTAACTGACTGCAGCCAGAGAGAGATTTGTTTTCCTTTGTTTTGGTCTTTTTTTTTTTTTTTTTTCCATTCAGACCATTCAATTTTGATCCCAAGGAGGTAGGAGGCCAATAACTGGCTGAAAATCAATCCAGGCTTCCCATGACTGATGGAATGGAAAATATCTCGAGCGTTTGCTGAGGATTTTGTAGGCAGCAAAACAAAACAAAAGCCACAGAGCTTGGCTGCGTGGTAATTCCCTGCTGCATGCGGCATCCTTCATCAAAGGATGAAGGCACCAGCAAGGGCTGTGTCGGGGCAGCTATTTTGAGAGCTTTGCCCCGTGATCGGCTTTCTGTAGCTGAGAGAGGATGAGGGATGCTCTGGAGAAGCCACCCCTGGGGGTGGCTCCGTTGGCCCATGGACGTGCAGTGACGAAGCTGCGGTGACTTGAGGCGTCGGGCACTTTCCCTCCAGCAGCCAGCTGGTTGGCACTGGTTCCCCAATACGACACCTCCATATTTTACAGTTATTAAACAAAATTTCACCACAGGATCCTCATTATGAAGTGAGACAGGAAGGCTTTACCCACATCACATCTCGTTTTGCTCAAGCCAAGGTTCAGATTTGTCCCCTTCGGGCTGTGCTTGCCGCATCCCTCGGCACTAACATGATTTGTACATCAGTGAAGGAGGAGTCAGGCCTGTTGCAGCTGAAGCCAGTTGATCAAATGCTAAAGATCTTTCCATGTCTTCAGAGAGTTTTGTCTCAAACTGGTATTTTTTTCATATTTTTATTACCCGTGCCTTTTTCTGCAGCCTATTTTTGTCGTGAGAGTAGACAAGCAGTTTTCTCTGGACTGTAGCTCAAGCTTCACGAGCATGTGTGTGTAATACATAAATCTACTGTGACTTTTATTAGAAACACACAATGAAGTGAACTTCACTGGCTGCCCAGCAGAGTGGCAAACTGGGGATGGGGAAGAGATGGGGATGGGGATGAGTTCATCATCGCCATCTCATGTCGCCAAGCCCCAGGAGGCGTTTGGTGGTTCGGATGGTCATTTATTTGTTCGTGTCATTGAACGCAACTGGGGGAAACTGGGAGTCCCGCAGGAGCAGCCCGGCGGCGAGGCGGCGGGGGGGATGCTGAGCGCCGGGATTGATGGGGGTTGGCAGGAGGAGGAGGAGGTTGCTCAAAGCCAGCCGGTTTCTAGCCATCAATCTCTGCTTCTCCAACGCACGAAATGCTGTTGGGACCTGCCACCTTGCAGCCACGGCGTGATGCCCTGGGCTTCTGCCCTTCCAGGCTTCTCTTTGTCTCTCTAAAAACTGAGCACAATGCATGGGCATGCGTAAATTTTTAATACCAAATAATGAAATGGGAGCAGCAGAGAGACAATTGGTTTTCTGGGTGGTTTAGGGGTTTTTTTTGTGATTTCCCAAGCTGGTGTAGTTGAATGCAGGCGTTGCGTGAAGCGGGGATGCTCTCCAGCGCCAGGTCTGACAGCAGAAGCTCTCCCAGGCTGCAGGCTCTTCTCAGCCCCGGGCGCCTGGTTTTTCCCCGGTGCTTTTGCAGCCACCCCCAAGCCCACGGTGGAGGTGTGACGGTCAGGGCCACCTGCCACACGTCCATTCCCCGCCTCTGCAGTGTTTCCAGGGGGGTAACGAGGCGGGGCTGCACTTTCCCCACTAAGTTTTTGCAGACCCCCCTCGGCCTTTCAAATACAGCAGCCAAAAAGCAGTTTACGTGCTCACACCGTGTGGAAATGTTTGTCTGCTCTCCTAAGGGAGAGCCATGTTGCAGAGAGGGCACCCTCAGATTTTGCAAAAGAATTTGCGCTACCACGTTACCCAAATCTGCACCCGTAAAGGCTTCCCTCTTGCTATTTTAATTTACTTTTTCTCCTTCCTAAAGAGTTTCTACAGAAAGCAGCTATCTTAGTTTTAGGCAGCAACTGCATTCGGAATGTCACTCACTGGCTGGATATTTCTTCTTGATGTTAACTGCACAGCTTTGTCATTTGCTTCGGAATTAGTTTCATATGACAAAAGCTTTTTTTTTTTTTTTTTGAAGGAGTCTAGACAGCGTCCCTAGTGAACTGACGCTTAAATGATGATCTAAAAATCTCTCCCCCATCTACCGATAGCAAGATTTTGATGTCTTTGTCTCGTACGTTTTAGCGGCCTTGGTTTCAGCTTTTGATGCGGAAGTGTAGGATTTTTAAACCAATATGGACTTTGCCTGAATTTCCTTGACAATGAGCGATTGCATCCATCGCTTCTGCATGCCAAATTAACGGAGTTTTGCGCAGCAGCTGCTATCATTTACTGAGCGCTACCGCGGTGGAGCTCACGGGAAACAAAAAAAGCGGCATCAACATAATATGCTGGGTTTAGCCAGAGAAAAGATGTTAATTGCCCTCTGGAAGGACGATGTCCATCATGCAGCACTCCCAAGGAATCTGTTACAGCCACAGGTTTCTGGGGAAACACCAGGTTACTCCCCAGGAAAGCGTTGCTATTTAGTTGATTTAATGGCCGATTTGAGGTTCTAAAAATTGGGTTTATTTCTGGGCGTAGGTGGCAGGTGTTGGACACATCATTTTCCCACAGGTTGGATTCCTCGCTCTGGGTTTTGGTCCCAGCTCAGTTTCTAGGGTGATGCGCAAAGGGCTCAGCCGCGTCTCTGCTCTTTTTCTAACCCCACGTGTTTCTGTTGCTCGCCCAGGTCTGGTACATGGACAGCTACCACAACAACCGCTTCGTCCGCGAATATAAATCCATGGCAGATTTCATGAATACTGACAATTTTACCTCTCACCGTCTCCCTCACCCATGGTCGGGCACCGGTCAAGTGGTCTACAATGGCTCTATCTATTTCAATAAATACCAAAGCCACATAATTATCAGGTTTGACTTGAAAACAGAGACCATTCTCAAGACTCGCAGCCTGGATTATGCCGGCTACAACAACATGTACCACTACGCCTGGGGTGGCCACTCGGACATTGACCTCATGGTGGACGAGAACGGGCTGTGGGCCGTCTACGCCACCAACCAGAACGCGGGCAACATCGTCATCAGCAAGTTGGACCCCAACACCCTGCAGAGCCTCCAGACCTGGAACACCAGCTACCCGAAACGCAGCGCCGGGGAGGCCTTCATCATCTGCGGCACGCTCTACGTCACCAACGGCTACTCGGGAGGCACCAAGGTGCACTACGCCTACCAGACCAACGCCTCCACCTACGAGTACATCGACATCCCCTTCCAAAACAAGTACTCGCACATTTCCATGTTGGACTACAACCCCAAGGATCGGGCCCTCTATGCCTGGAACAACGGGCACCAAATACTTTACAATGTCACCCTCTTCCACGTCATCAGGTCCGACGAGTTGTAGTCCATCCTTGTTTAGAAACTGATTTAGGAAAAAAAAAAAAAAAAAAGGGAAAAAAAGGGAGAAATTAATTTAAAAAAAAAAACCGACAACAAAACTAATATCAAGGAAACACACTTTAAATAAGTAAATATATAAACAGCTGCCAAAATTAAGACCAACATCGCGGAGGATTATTCAGCATAAACCTGACAGATCAGCATTACCTCTACATTTCTAGAAGTCTGGCCCTGTGTTATAGACTCACGAATAACCATGTACTTGCAGCTGGAACTGCACTTAAAAGAACCACTTCAGTTTGGGGTTTTGTTTTGTTTCTGTTCCGATAGCAGACCTATAGTACATACTAAAGAAGTAAGGCAATGACTGTTGAAAGTTTATCCTTGGGAGACTCGCTCTCTTCTGTGTGTGGGTTGCATGGACATTTTCCCGACATCGCGGTCAGCTGTGATGGATGTGTGATTTGTATTTCTAAAGCAGAACAAGCTGACCCGTGAGGAGCTCTCGCTGTCTGAACAAGACCTATCACAGGTTAGTTTTCTTCGCCTTCCATTGCAGCTACTGTCTCTCTACTGTGTTCTTGTCACTTAGATTAACTGTGCTGAGACCCGAAGTAGCTCATGGATCTGTGTCTTAGTAACTATTAAACACGATGGTTTAAGTATGTATTATGAACAAGTTGTTGTACCCATATTGTTTGAACTTATGTATTCAGCAAATATATTGTATAATGTATGTCTGTTATTTACCAGAGGTGGCAAAACTTTGTATGTCCAGTTTATGCAATGAATGTTGTAAATGCAATGATGTAGTTTGGATTAATAAATGATGGTTTTGTTTCTAAAAAGAAAAAAAAAAAAAAGATCAGTGTTCACCCTTATACACAGATAACCAATTTCATGTTGATAACTACAAGAATATTCTCTTACTGTTATACTATCTACATAGCATTATGGTGGTTGGAAATTGCTTCTGTGGAAATTCTGTGGCATCAGATTCCCATGGGAAGCCCTGTTTATGGAAGTGTGAAGGTAATTAATTTTTTTTAAGAGGAAAACTTTGTACTATCCACAGTTATCTAAGGAACAATAAAAATATTAGGAGACTCCCCTGCTTCGTTTATTGTCTTCTCTCTACAAGTGACCAAGGGAGGGACTCTTTATCAGGGAGTGGAGCAATAGGACAAGGGGGAACGGTTTTAAACTGAAAGAGAGGAGATTTAGATGAGATCTGAAGAAGAAATTGTTTGCTGTGAGGGTGGTGAGCCCCTGGCCCAGGGTGCCCAGAGAAGCTGTGGCTGCCCCATCCCTGGAGGGGTTCAAGGCCAGGTTGGACGGGGCTTGGAGCAACCTGGGCTGGTGGGAGGTGTCCCTGCCCAGGGCAGGGGTGGCACTGGATGGTTTTTAAGGTCCCTTCCAACACAAACCATTCTATGACCCTACAATTCTATGGCAGGACCTGTCCTGCCTTCGTTGCCCACCCAAGCAGCCCATTGAGCTGGATCTCACGGGCAGTGGGCTGCCTGGTAGCAGTGCAAGCCCCAGAGGGCTCGCTCCGGTGCCGTTTGACTGTTGCCACCTCCTTTCCAAACTGAGAAGCAGGTGACCGTGTTTAGCACCATCAGGCATGATGGTTTTCCAGCCCAGTGGTATGTGAACAGCTCTATTCACTGATGAGGTTCAGGCTTTGAGCTCGGCAGATGGATGCATTAGGGCCCTTGGAAGGATCACGGATCACCGAGGTCAGGAAATTGAATATAAGCAATTGGCGACTGCTGCAAATTGCACATATGGATTTCAACCTCTCGGCCTTAGCAGAAGGTCCCTGCTGGGCCCTTCAGCAGGAGGGGAAAGAAAAAAAAAAAAAAAAAAGATGTAATGTGGTTTCCCAGAGCTGGATTAAACCACAAGCAATGAACGATCCTCCACATGCGGATACTTGAGCCAGTTACAGGGATTTGAGATCCTGTCCTGTGTCAGCACTGCTCCTCTTACTGAAATGCTGGCCGGAGCCGGAACGGGGACAGCTCTCTCAGGACCCGTTTCTCTGCTACACACCGTATTTCCAAGGCTCTGGACTGCCAGGTTTGTGGAGATCTTCGATATTTAGCAGTGGGTTTCCCTCCAAGAAGCTAAAAAAGGGGGCTAGACACCCAGGGTGTAATTGGCAGCAGTATTGATCTTCGACGCACAAGAGAAATCTGTTAAGCCAACAAGCTGTAAGGCACCTGCATTCATTTCTATTTAATTAATGCATCTCTTCAGTACAAATTCATTTAAGGGGAACACGTTGTTTTTATAAGGTTTAGAGCTGGATCCAGCGACTGCTGCAATCGAAGTGGGGGGGATGCTGGTGGCTCCAGGAGGGGCCGGGCTTTTGCAGCCAACTGACCCCGCTCATTGCACAGCTCCCCGAGTGCATCGGCGTGATTCTCCCGCACGTCTCGCCGGAGTTTTGAATCTGAAAAGCTGAGTTGCTTTTCCATGCAGATTATTGTCCCAGCAGCTGGGCTTTGCGTTCTGGGTTTGCCCGCCCGCCCGCCAAGGAGCTGTGCTCATGGCCCCGAGCACCAGACGGCTCCTCTCTAAGACCTCTCCAGGTGGTCACGGAGATTGTCCCAGCCAGTCTGCCCAGTCTGGGGGAGATTTTTCAGGTAGACCGGAGCACGTCGGCAGGGCATCACCTGAATCTGCCAGCGCCCCGGCCAGGCACGCTGCCACAAGTGAGGCACCGCCGTGTGCCAAATTACCCAAAGTCAGCTTTGTCATTAGGCAGGATTTGAGGACAAAAGAATACGTTTGCTTCAAAACATTGATCTGCAAAAATAAATTGAATTACAGAAAGGCAAAATAATGCTGTTTGCTTTAGGGCACAGCTACATTTAGATTCTAATTTTCCTAGTGCAACTCGTTTAAGACAAGAAAGACTCAACAGCACAAAATGTCCTTGAACACAACAAAGACAGAGAAGCTTTTCTGTAACGTGTACCCAAAGTTAATGAGATAAGAAAAGTGCTTTAAGGGGCGTACCTTTGTCCTATTTGCCTGTAGTGCAATATTCTATAAATGGATGCCATATGGTCATATACTTAATGGTATGTATTACTTTTCAAGTGGATGAGCCATTCAAAGACAAGTACGTCCCAGAGGATTGCTTTCTATAGCCTATGACTTAATTATTTGGTGCACGAGGCTCACTCATCCAAATTTAGTCATGGGAGTCAGCGAGTTACTTCGGGGAAACATCTGACCATACTTTCATACGTGTGTTTATGTGTTGTTAATATTTTATAAGGGGTTAATTGGAAAGCACTGTACTAGATGTTTGCGAGGGTTTCGGTTTGATGCAGAACGCAGGTTCTGCTCCCAGCCCCATCAGCCGTGCCGAGTCCCAGCTCCATAACCGAGCAAATAATTGGACAGATTTAATTTTGCATGTCACGACATTGCTGTCCTTCAGCCTTTGAGCCAGCTGAACCAGTGCTGGCTCGTACCTGCCTTGGGATGAACGGGGTATCTGATGGGGTTTGCTCTCGTTCTTGCAGATCACCAAGCCATGGTCCTTTTCTATCCTCGGCTCTGAGACAGCCCCCTTCCCTGGAGCCCTCCTGCCCACCCCAGAGGATGCTTGCCTGGCTTTTGGGTATGGTTCAACGGGAACACGCCTCCCGACAGCCCGGCTCCGTGTCTGGCCAGCTCTGACCACCGGCAAAGCAGGTCCCTGCGCCTCCTCGCCGTGACGTTGCTGTCCTTCTCCAAGGTGTGTGACTGGGTCTGTGCGAGGGGAGAGCCTGGCTTTTGGGGCTGACATAGGGAAATGGAGCTCATCCTTCCCCCACCGGTGGGAAAGCCCATGGGGAGCAGCGGTGGGCTGCGAAATGCAGCTCAGAGCTGTGATGGCGCTCACAGACTGTCCCGTTGAATTAAATGAAGCTCGCTCAGCACCTGGCCTAAAACCCAGGCAGAAACACTGACTGTTGCTTAGCATCATCACAACATGAGAGCTAAAAATTTTCCTTTCTTCCTTTGCTGTTCCTTCTCTGACCTTCATTAGTTCTGCTAGCACTGAATGCAGGGCCCATATGGAGACAGTTATCATAAAAAAATGAATGCTGGCCCCTTAATTAGCTCCTCATTATCTGAGAGCTCCATATTGAAGCATTAAGATGTTGCAAAGCAATTTGTTGAGTTTCCAATTAAAACTTTTTAGAATTGTTGAGCCTTTTAATACTCTATGTTTACAAATTGCCTTGGACCTACCCCAATACACACATTTCCTTCACTAGGGAAATACAGCTGAGGAGCCGATAGTTATTAATATAAAATCCTTGGTTTTAATAAAGTCATAAACTATGTCAATGAAGCTGCTCTTTTTATACCTGACACAATAGAGATGACTCTCTTCGAATGAGTGCAGAAGAGTAAGAATCATTAAGAGGGCAATTACAGGCTGATTTCTTAATAACTCCACTTTTAGAGCACTGCAAAAACTAATGTGCGCATCCCTCTATATTAATTTACCCTGGATATGTTCCTACAGATGGCGGTAGGTGTTGAGACCTTCCATTTTCGGAGGGGGGAGAAAGGAATTAGTAAAGCTCAGCTCCTCCCAAAAGCACATTGCAGGATCAGGCCCGTCATGAATAAATAAAAGCCAGATGGGCATGGATTATATCCACTGCATTGCACAAGCTGTTAGCTGGAGGAGTGCAGCTACCAGATAGGAACACAGAAGAAAAATAGGTCTCTCCTACAAAGCATGGAGCCGCACAGACTTCACCTGATTTACGGAGGTGGCCAAAAAAATGGGGAGATGGGTGGCCAATTGACAAGCCCAGGGCTGAGTTGTTCCCAAAATCCGCAGAGTCGGTGTGGAACAGTCCCTCTCCTGACCTGGAGAGGGATTAAGTGATTTGCTTAAGACCTCTTAAAAAGGGGGCCCAAGCCATTTGGAAGGGCTGGCCATCTTCCCATCGCATCCAACGAGCGTAAAGGGGGGATGCAGCTTGTCTGCAGCAGAAGAGGCACCAGCCCAGGGAGCCTTGACTAACCCCAAACAGCTTCTTCCTCCTGTAAAACAGCCCCCAGGGCCGCCAGGCTGAATAAATTCATGGCCATTAAGAGTTTGTTGGACGGCCATCGCAGGAGGACACTTACCACCGAGGGGCTTGGTGCCGAGCGGAGCCATAGCGGGGGATCGGGGCGAGCCGTGGCAAACAGCACCGCGCCAGAGCGACCTGCACAGGGCTTTTGTTCTCAGCCCGCGCTGAGGACTTGTGATAATGTGGTACTTATGTTCTTTGGGATGTTGTAAAGCCATGAGCTGATCTGTATTGAACATGTCGTTTGTATTCCCACGCTGTTTTTTAAGCAAATCTGTCAAATAAAACCAAAAAAAGCACGAAAAGAGGAGTGCAAAGGAGTGCTTACATAAGGAATCCTCTGCGCGGGCAGCCATGGCCACCAGTGGCTTCCTGGCTTTGCTGTCCTCCAAGAGGGGGTAGAAATGACCCTGTGGAACAGTTTTGGGCTGGAACAGAGAGCAGCAGCCCAAGCCCACCGGCTGACACCCAGAGAGGGGCCCAGGGCCACCTCCAGCCGCTGTGTTTGTCCACAGGCTGCTGCTCCCCTCCTGGCCCTCAGCACCCTCCCGGCTTTGGGGCCGCTTTGCAGCGAATCGTCTCCCTCTCCACGGAGAAGGGCTGAGCTCTTCCTCGCCCTCCCTCTGGCTTTTTTGGTCTTTTAGAGACCTCATCACTTTCAGGATCATTTTTTTTCATGCCCTCCTGCACGCACTTTCCCGTTTTTGTGCTTTCTGAGCACCCGGCTACCAAAAAGCCAAAGGAGTCTGCGGGCAGATCGGCACCTGCAGCAGCACCGTGGGTCCTTCCCCGAGCATGCGTAGCGAGCCCCCAGCAACGCAGGCAAGGGACCCTGGAGAAAGGAAGCATAAATCTGCCGTCTGTGGCAATTTAGCATTTACCAGTCATATTGCACTGGGGCACTGTCACTTTGAATGAGTGTTAAAGCGTTTCCTCTCTGTGGCCTGAGCAGTCTCCTTTTCCCATCAAATTGGCCGTGGCGTGCCGTAATAAAATAGACAAACTGTGGCTGCGAAGGGTCACTCCGAGGGGCTGACATTAGCTCGGGGAGGTCCCCTCTTGAAGGAGGCATTCAATTAAAGTTTTATTGCAATTCTGCAATGTGAAGCCGCAAGGGTGAGTCTCGATATCTGGGCTGGGATTTTAAATTAGAGGCTGAGTAGGAATTTGCCGGTGATGCTGGCCGTGGGCGCTGGGCAGGCTGCCGCGCTCAGCCGTGGGAGCAAGGTCCAGGGAAAACACACCGGTGGCACCGTGCACTTGGCTTTGCTTTGCACGACTGGCGGGATGAGCAAGCACAAGCGTGAGATGACCTGGAAGCAGATGTGGGGGAGGTACGGAAGGAGAGATCTGGCTTTCTGGAGTGTCATGGTGAGAGGGAGCGTCCGGGGGACACGGGGTGGCTCTGGGAGCTGGGCTTCACTTTGAGAAATGAGGTTGGGGTGAGTCCTGCAGCCCAGGAGGAGTTTGCATGAAGAAAAGGTGTTAGGTCGGGCCCTCCCAAATATTTGTGCTCTCAAGCAAGATTTCCTCTTGCAAACACCGCTCGAGAGCTGGCAGCCTTCATCCACTGGACGGCTCATCGAAGAGCTCAGGCAGGAGCAGAGAGATGTTTCCAAACTTCCACATTTCTCCTTTCTTACCATTTGCCCCCAAACAGTGGGAAGAATCTGCGCAAATCACTGATGGAGCACTGGCCAGAGGCATTCGGGACTTGCAGTGAACGGACCAAAACCGGGCTGCGATCCTCTGCTACAGCCGTGGTGACAGAGGAGATGGTGGTGATGACGATGATGATACCAGGCCAGGTCTGAGCGCCTGTCTCCTTGCTGGAAGCAGGGTTGGCCACTGGCTCTTTGCCGATTTTAGGATCCAAACCCCACTCATCCCTGGGAAGGAAACCAGCCTGCGGAAATGCAGGGTGTTCTGCAGGAGGAGATGCCGAATTTCTGCCGAGCATCCCAAAGTACCTCCCCGCTTGCCGACACAGGCACCGCTCAAGTGCAGGTGCTTGGAGCGCAGCCGCTGCCGCAGTAAAAGCCAGAGGAGGGTAAGCTGTTGGAAACGAACAGGGCTCTGCGCCCAGATTTCAGCCATAACGCTTCCTTTCAAAAACTCAATAAACCAGTGCTTTGCACAGGAAAAACTGTCAGACTTTTAATTACCAGCCGTTGTTACTGTGTTATCATAACGCGAGCGAAGAGAAGCTGCTCTGTGGCTGCCAGATGTTCACGCTCCCGCTCGTTACGGCGGTGATGAGCGCGGTGCTGCCCGGCCCCCGCTGGGAGCCAGGGCGAGGAGCCCCGGCCCCGCACAAATCTGGGATAAAGAGCTGTAAAACGTTCCAGCCTTCGGCGTAAAAATAGCCTCTGCCGTTAAACCAGAGGGGATAAAACCTGCGGAAGGGCAATCAGCCCGCATGCACCAGGGCGCGCGATGGTTGTCAGCTAAGGGTCAGGAAGAAATTTGTCCTCGGGGTGATGCTGTCTAATGGACTGTGTTCGGAGCTGTAATGCTCTGCCGAAAGCGCGCAGCAGTAGCCGCTGCTGGAAACAGGCTACCGGCCCTGAGAGTCCACGGTGTCGCTCTAATACGGTTTGCATTTTAAATATTTAATGCAGTATTAATATTGTCATTCCCATCTGTTAAATCAGTACCGTGAGTTACGTCAAACACCTCGCAGGAGTCCTGGCGCGCTGCAGAAGCTGCCGGGGCTCTGCCTGCTCAGTGGTTTTACCTGGTTTTGGTGTCAGCCCAGTTGCGGCTGAAACTCCACGAGGGCATAAAACTGGTGGCAGCCAATTAATTCCCTGGAAGGGAATGGAGGTGCAGGGTAAGGACACCCCATGGGACCGCGCAGCCGGGTCACCGGTGCTGGGGGAGCACACCCAAAGGTGTCCTTCAGCGAGGAACAAGACCTGCGTGAAAGCAGGAGGGAGAAAAAGTACAAACCAAGGAACTTGGATCACTTTATCCCATAGCAACGAGCCCGTTCAACAGGAGGAGCGCGTTCACAGCCGAGCCCTAAAAAAGGAGCTGTTAAAATAAACATTGGCATATCTCACACCTCCCTCTTCCCTGAAGGATGCTCTCTGGAAGCACATGTGGACAAACTAGGGAAGGGAAGAGAAGGAAAATAGCGATGAAGGGGAAGATTAAAGGTACTCTAATTAAGTGCTGAAATTAATCCTCTGTTGTCTTTCACTATCTAATATGTTTAATCATTACGGTTTCTCTGTTGTTCACTGATGAATCCAGCAGTCTCTCTCACAGCATCTGGCCATATTATTCCCTTGTTTAATGATGGCAGCGAAAGCCCCAAGTGTTTTCGCTGGAGTTTTTGCCCTACATATCGAATGCCACCTTGCAGGCAGGTAATGAAGAGGCTCTGTAAGCAGCGGCTCGCAGCCTGCAGCGATGCTCAGCCCCTGTCCCTGCACAGCAGGGCTGAGCCTGGCCCCGTCTCGCACCCCGGAGCATCCCCTGCACAAGGAGGAGATGCTGCCGCTGGGAGGGAAAATCCTGCTGGGGCTGAGGGCCACCAGAGGTGTTACGGCAGCGTGCCATTAGCAGGCTTATAAATGGGGGAATTCATCGTCGGAGCAAGTAAAAGGCCTCTCTGCAAGCATCCTATAGCTTCGAGGTGGATGGCTGGTGTCAGGGGTCTTTCCCAGCTTTCCGTGTGTTGTCTTGCTACGTGGAGGGATAGAAAAAATCCCGTTTTTCTTCTGCAAATTGGAATAAGATTCACAGAGCTTTTACAAGCCTGTGCTGCCCTTGCTCAGGACCTCCTGGGGTGGATGCTACGTGCAGCGGAGGTCTCTCCTGTGGGTTCACAATCTCCCTTCCCACCAGGCACGCGGCCCCCAGCAGGGAGAGCTGGGGGGTGCACGCGCCACTCGAAACCCCCCAGATTTCCTATGTGCATGCGTATAACTTCACACGTCGCCACCGTGTTGCCTCCAGTGACACCGCAGACCCAAGGAGAGTCAGGTACGTGTGTGTTGGTCTCCAAGGGAAGGCCAGGACAATGTTTTTTGGGGGTTAGCATCACACTTGCATTTGCTCCCCTTCCTCTTTCCCTTCTTTTGGTTTTTATCTTTGCATCAGAGCAGAGCAAATCACCAACATGTCACCGTCACCACAGAGCAACCGAAAATGTGACATGATTAGAGATCAGGGCAATAATGAGACGGTTTGTCTTCCCTACACATACGGCGCTGGAGGAACCATGGGGAAATAAAAAAAAAAAAAGCTTCAATAAATCATATTGTCTCTGCCGCGGAAGTAATAACGCCAACAGCCCCAGGCACGGGGAGAAGTTTGCTGTGACAGCAGCTCTGGAGGCGAGTCCCTGCCGAATCCTCCCGAGCGCCTCCGGGCAGGGCTGGAGCTGGTCCCCGGGCAGCGGGGCTCGGTGGCCGGACTGGGGATGCAGGGGACATCCAGAGCCACGCAGAGGCCTGGTAAGCCCCGTTCCTGTTGAATTCACTCCTCTCCTGAAGCGTGGACTGTTTTCTTGCCGGTTTAGGAGCTTTTTGCCCTGGGGAGCTGTTTAATCCTTTGTAATGGGGCTGTTTGCTTGAGGAAGGCTGGTTTGTGAGGGGAGTTCCGCAGGCAGCGCGGGCTGTGCAAGGGTAGCCAGGCTTTTGTCCTCTGCTTTTCCTTGCTAAATCACGATTTCTCACTGGAAATACAGATGCAGGGAGGCTTTGTCCAAGCCCTAAACCCAACTGCGTTTGGAGGAGCAAAGCGCGGGGGCAAGCTGGGCTCGAGGAAGAGAGGGGAGCACACCAACTCCTGCCGAGCGCCCAGCAATGCGGGTACCTGGGCTGGCGGCACCAGGGTGGTTTGTCACCTCCATCCTCGGGCAGGACACCACGTCCCACCAGACACGGCTGGGGAGGTGGCACGGCTCTCCCTGCCCCTGTGACAGCCCCACCTCTGCGGGGCAGACCTCCAGCCCACCGCCGCGGGTGGGACACCCCATCTTCTCTTGCGTAATTACTGGCCTGAAGAAAAGCGACTCATAACGGCTTCCCACTCACATGTCCAACCTCCTCGCAAATGGCTTCTTGCCCTGGTTGAAAAGGATATTGTGAGGCTGCCATAAATAGGTAGCAATCAAATAATGCTGCAGCCCACTCCCATCTGCTAGCGGAAAAATCCTGCCCAAGCGAAAGCAAGAGAGAGCCGGGGAGAATCGCTGCATCCTGCACCGAACCCTGGGCACCGGCACCTACTTCATGCTCCGCACCCATCGGGCTGATGGTGCGGGAACTGGGTGGGCAGCACCCCTCTGGAGCCAGGAGGAATTCGCCGGTCGTAAACGAATGTGGTGGAGTGCGGATATCTGGATGACAAGTCATGCGTTTTCTTTATAATATGGTATTGGCAATGTTATACGAAAACATTGATGAAAAGTGAAGCCAGATACTGGGGGGGGGGGGGGGGGAGAGGAATGCGTAAAACTTTGTAATTCAGACTTGCATCACTTTGAACGTGACCGTGTGGGCTTAGCTTATAAAACAGCAAGAGACCGGTTCCGCTGTTGGGAAAAAAAAAAAAAATCAGTTCAGCAAAAATCAGGGTAGAATTCAGGGCCCCCTTGCAGGACCCCCACCGACACGCCATGGGGGGGCCTCTGCCCGTGGACTGCGATGTGGCTGCTCCCGCTGGGTGACGGGCTGCCCTCGGGGTCCCGCCTGGGGGAGGCGGAGCGTCCCCCCATGCGCGGAAGCAGATCAGCACCCTTGGGGACCCAAATGTCCTCTGGCTCCATCTCGGCCAGGTCCTTAGGGTGGCTTTGCAGGCTGTGACCTGCCCAGCTGGGCTGGACTGGGGTGAGCAGGGTGGTGACTCTTCCCCCCCCACCACCCCGTGTTTGCAGGTGCTTATCTGGGTTTGTTGATGGGGTACTGGATAAATGACTTCAGCTCTGCAAGGAGCAAATTCTCTGCAGCCGTCTCAGACTTGTGCTGAAAGGTGAGAGGAATCCCCTGGGGAACCTGGGAGGTGGGGTGACGTGTGGGATTGGGGGGGGATGACTGCTCTCTTCTGGGATAACCAGCAAAGGCAAAAAAAATGCCCCCAAAAAAGATTAATCATAAGAAGCCTTTTCATCTGGCTTTCTCTGACTCTTCTGCTTGACACGCTGCAGGAACACAAGCCCCCCAGGATCCACGGTGAGCCCCACAGACGAGAGGGGAGGGAGGGAGGGGCAGGACCAGCTCCGCTCACACCCCCACCCTCCGCCCCGAGGGAGCCCATCGTCCCCGGGGACACCTCAGGGCTTGGGGCCCTTCAGCCTGGGGCGCAATGGATAGCCTGGGGATGTCCTCGCTGGTGGCAGCGCTGTCAAAGGCACATTGGGAAAATGCAGGACTGGGGGTTTTAGGCCAGGGTCGTGGGCGAGGGGCGAGCGCAGCCCCCCTGTCCGCTGCCACGGCTTTTCGGAGGGATGGGGCTGCCGGGAGCCGGTCCCGAGCAGAGACCTTGCACGCGTACGGAGAGTGCTGATTCATCTCCCTGCCACTTGAGACAAAAGAACATCTAATTAAGTCACCGGCATATAAATAAATGTACAAGGTGTAACCTCAGGAGCACAGAACAGCGCTGGAAAAATCTCAGAATTGCACAATGTGCTTTTCCTCCTCTCCAGCATGGCTCACCTCTGGGACTGCCCCTTTGTTTGGCAAATATCAAAGAATGGGATTTTTTATTTTTTTTTTTCCTGTTGCAGTATTAGTTTTTACATTAAAATTAGGTAATTTTCTCTTTCCCTGCGATTCAGCTGTGTCTCGGGTACACCAAGTCTTTGATAACCCTCCAAATCGAACTCGGAGCGGGGCCCAGTTTCCAGCTCAATCAAAGGCTGTGGGGTCTGCATCCCTTTTCAGAAAGGAGTGAAAAACAACAGCGAGTCCAACAAAAATAGTAAACAACTAATTGCCAGTGCTGTTTAATTGCCAGCACCCTCTGGTATTAATGGCAAAGCTCAGGTGCCTGCAGCTGCAGGGCTGCACCAGCCTCTACATTTTAATTAAGCCTCATTAAGTGGACTTTGCGTTTTGCTCAGAAAGTGGTCGGATCCTGGCTTGGTCCTGCGGCGGGAGGGAGAGTGTGCTAACAAGAGCCCAGACTTGGAGTTGGGAATTACTGACTTGGCATTGGGAATTATGTGGGTTTTTTACCTGAAATGCCACAGCTTTGGGCTGGGGGGGGGGCTCACCTGCCCTGTCCCCCAGCGTCTTCCCAGGGCTCTGCAAACCACTGGGGGATGCTCAATGTCGTCTTCCCAGCCTGAGCAGGTGGCCAAGGTTGGGTCAAGTCTCCACGGCTGTTAGATGTGCACAATCATCACCTCTTCCCTTTGGAAGTCTCTGCTTACCGTAAAACAGTGCGTCATTATTTTTATGGCCCTTTTCCTCTTTGAGCTCTTCCCATTAACGTCCCAAAAGAGGCCTTTGTTGCGTTTGCATGAAAGCTGTGGAGCTCCAAAACACCCAGCCGCTTTGTTTTGAGGTTCATAAATTGCCACCTTGGCGAGGAGCTCTAGGTGTTTGTGAGAAAAGAAATCCCTTGGCGTCCCCCCCTCTGCACGCAGTGCTCGTTAGGGCTTTTATGGTGCCACCTCTGTCGTGAGGCCAACAAGAGCCAACGTTAAAAAAATGGGAAGAGTCCTCGCCCATCTCTGTTCTCTCCCAGGGGACCGGACTGGTCCCATCCTGCTGTCCCGGAGAAGCCGGTCCCCATGGCCGTGCCTGGGAGAAGGTGGCTGTTCCTGGCCCAAGGCAGCAAATAGATGCAGCCGGCTCCCGGGATGGACTCTCCTGCCAAGGACCATATTTCTGAGACAGCACAGCACTAAACATCTCCAGCGGTTCGACTGATTTAAAAAAAGAGAAATTCTGAAAGTTCCTGCGGTGGACGTGAGTAATAATAATGTATCCCTCTGCCTGCTCCAAACAGGGGGGCTGGGACATTATAATTAAACCCGTAATCTATGCACATACCCCACCGCTTTCCCATGGCTTGACCATTTTTGGAGGTGATGCTGCTCCAGCCCGCGTCGCGGGCCCATGCTGGCTGCGCAGGAGTTTTCACTGTCCCGGTCTCAGAGGCATCTGCCTAATTGCACCAGCAGTATTTTTTTTAATGTGCTTTCCTACGTTGCCTACATCTGATAAGGTCAAACCCACCTTGAGGACAGCTGCTGGGCTGTCTGTTTTGGCTTGTCCTCTCCTGGATCCAAGGAGGATGCAGCTGCTCTGACCTTTTACGTAAACCTAGTTAAAGGTGATCAAGAAACACATGTGTATTTCCCAAAGCGGCTGGAAGGAAGAGCCTGGGATGTATTTTATTTGTAACGCCAACCCTCACAAAGAATCACTCACAGGGTGGCAGGGCTCTTGACTGTTTTTCAGAGAAAATTAAGGTAAGTAGAGAAAGGCTGCCTCCAGGAAGAACATCCCTGTCTAAAACTGGAATTGGAATTTTACGGCCAGAAAATGAAAGAAAGAAACAGCCACCAGCCTGCTCTGTGGTCTTCAGCAAGGCTGGTTTCCCTTCTGCCTGTTGTTTTGGTTTCTTTTTTTTGAAAGTTGGGACCGACACTGCTGAAGATATGAAAAATAAAGCCAGATTTTCTAATGGGTCCTTGCAAGGTCTGAGTTCAGAGTGACCCCGTTGGTGTGACATGGTGGAGAATCCCACGGGCTTGGCCACGTTATGGATGTAAAACTGGGAACTACAAAATGCTGCTGAGTCCCCTGGGAGGTCCCTGCTCAGCACCGAGCCTGGCTGCTGGTGCAAACGGTGGCCACCTCCACCGACACGGTGGGCTCAAACGCTGGTCTAGGAGGGAGGAACCAGATTTGGGAACCGGTGACTGCAGAAGGCTGCGCTGACCCATTTTCCTCTGGATGATGGATACAGGGACTGGTAAAAGCTCCATAGCAACTGGATGTGCACAGTTTAATTATGAAATCCCCATGGTGCTCCCTTGCGAAGATAAATGGATCCGGGATATTTTCACCTCTTGCAGCCAGTAAACCCCTCTATATTTAGATGGTCCTGTTCCACTTTGCTGCGTGCCAGGCAGTGGCGAGGTTGAGGAAGGACAACGCTTGAGACAAGTGTGTGAGGACAAGGCATGACATGTCCTTCCAAGGAAGGTTTGTAAGCCTGAAGGAGTCTGGTTGTCATCGTATGGCACTTGGGGTCGTCACCTCCTCCCAGGCAAAGCCGGTGGTAGGCACCCTCAATGACGGTGGTGGCATTTCACAGTCATTTGTCCCCAGTGCAAATAATAATACCAGGTATAACGGAGAAACCAATAACTCCATCCCAGATAATCCCAAATGGGGAGACGGATCCAGCAGTGCTGTTGGATCAGTGTGTGTCGGCCACGAAAGATTTGAGAAAGACAAGACGAGACCGGAAGAACTGTATTATTGAGACTATTTTTAAACATTTGCGTTCTTTCCTGGTTGTCTTTTGTTTAAGCTCTCCACAACAGCTCGGGTCAGCTCTTATTACATTCCAGCTGTCCCTCCCGTCCCCTGGCACAGCGTATTGAGACACAGACAGCAAGAACTTTTAGATGGCGTGATATATAAAATAGATGCTATTATTAAAGCACTGTCCTGTTTTCTGCTGCCATGGTATCTCTTGTCTTGTCTGGCTTATTGCTGATGTCTTCTGTCAGCCCAGCTTGCCTTTCCTGGGTGTGTGATTTATGGTCCAGGGAGACAGAGCAGAAACATGTGAAAATTGCAGATGAGGGTGCTGGGAGGAGCACAGGCAAGAAGTGACTGTGATGAGGATGTGCAAATGGGTCCTTCTCCCACTACCCTCTGACAGGGGACGGTGTTGGGGACAGTGTGCTCAGACAACCAAGCAGCCTGTTCCAGGGCTTAT
The DNA here is from genome assembly GCF_964199755.1 of Larus michahellis. NCBI lineage: Eukaryota > Metazoa > Chordata > Aves > Charadriiformes > Laridae > Larus > Larus michahellis. The sequence continues at coordinate 11,856,246 of NC_133910.1, read as the reverse complement.
AATAGCCGAGCTGGGAGAAGCAAAACCTGGAGAAGAAACAGTGATGCCTTTCCCTTTCCAAGGTCAGCTTCCCAAGCTATTGTTGCTTTTCAAGGTGAGCTTTCCAAGCCATGTGTGAATGCCTCCAGCGTGGGGAGGCATCGGGCCCTAAAGGTCCAGGCAACAGCCACCAATGTCCGGAGCCAGCAAGAATTCGACACCCAGCAGCCAGATCCTCAGCTGCTGCAAATCTGTCTCGTTCCTTCTGCTTCAAGGAGTTTGTCCTCTTTCATATCTGTTCCTCTGCACGTGGCTTGCGTGTAGGCAGGACAGGCAGGAGAGGAACCACAGGCTGCCGCCCGCATTCGGAGCCTGTCCTTGCTGGTAGCGACAGCAGCTGGGCAGGATGCTATTTTCATTACCCCGTCTGAGGCTCGTGATAATTGAAAGCTGTTCCACTCGGTCCCGCAGCCTCCCCAAACTCCAGGCGCCTCTCACGCAGCCCTCCTCCTGCCAGCCCCATGCCCGAGAGGAACGTTGGAGCATCAAACAGCCCCTGATTTTTGGTGCCTTCCATCGCCCCCTCCCACGAGAGCAGGGCTGGGGAAGGGGCTCGTGTCTCTGGGGTGCTGCAGAGCAAGCCCAGGCTTGTGAGTACCTGCGTGCTGGGGAGGGAGAGCGTGTCCAAAAAGGTTCCCTCTAATCCTCCCCAAAATTCAGGGAGAAGACGAGAAATGGGGATTTGGGTTGGTTTGAAATGAAAATTAAACCAGGGAGTCGTTTCATTTCCTTGCACCGAATGGCACGGGAATTCCAAAGGCTGTTTTGAGGCAGATGCTGCTCCTTTAATCTGGTGGTTTGGCCAGTTATGCACACATGTACTAGTCCTGCTTGGATTACACTTTTGCATCAAGGATTACAGTTCAAATCCAGCAGTGCTTTTAATGCCTGGAACCGGGCAAAGCAGCTGACGTTAATATATTTCAGGAGTGAAAACACAGCCGGAGGGTTAGTCATTATAAAGTATGATGTAGGATTATAATGCAAGTTGGAGAAATCAGAAGTACTGGTACATTTCCAGCTGTGTATTTTTCTTGGGCCATGTCACCCACTCATTGATCAGTTCTGGATTCTAGATAATTATTCCAGGGAAAATTTGATGAGCGGAGCCGCTCTGGAATGCTAATGCAGGCTGCGGCGGCTGCCCAGGGGCTGAGCGCTCCCTGCCAGATCCCTCTGCCGCGCCGGGAATCCCAATTAGCGGCCTGGTGATCCACCCGTTTGTGAACCAGTGGAAACTTCAGCACAGGAGTTGCTGCAGGTACACCATCAAACACCGATATCCAAAAGTTGTCAAGAGGAACCAGGGAATTCTGTCGCTTTGGGTTCGGGGTGCTCTGTTTATGGCAGTTTAACATCCAGCTGAAGAGATAAAGGTGCTGTGTACAAAGATACCTCTGTAAATGTGCATACAAGTCACATCATACAAATGTTAGATGATTCAGGGTGCCGAAAGCATCCTTATGAATGTGACTTGCCATAGTTGAGCAGGCAGCATTTCTTCCTGTTGGCAGCGCTGAAGATGTGGGTAGATGGTTGCAGGAGATTGAGTTACGGGGGCTTAATGGATTGCCATTTATCAGCAGCCACGATGCAGAATCTTCAACTGTTAGGGTCAAAATAAATGAAAGAAAACAATTCTTCTCCGTGTCCTGTCAACTCAGGAAAGTCTGGGTGATCAAGGAGTTTCCCAGCTGGGTGAAACCTCCTGTTTGCTACAGCACAAATCCGACAAAGCAGGTAATTGTTCTGCTAAACAGAAGGGTGGATTTGCAGGAAAATTAATGTTGCCTCCAGCAGTGAATGCCGGTTGGGAAGTGCAGCTACTCAAACTGCTCCGCAGCCGAGGAAGCCATCACCACCACCATGGGCAAGGAGGTCCACCCAGTCCCAAAACCACCACGCTATGGGACATGGGGAGAGAAAGGCATTTCCCTGGCTGTGGTCTCACCCCATCTTTTCTGGCCAGGGAAGGGTTAAATCCGTGCTGGCAAAGGCTGCTCTGCCGCCCTCGCCCCCTGCAGGGAGGGTGCTAATTGAATGGCCAAGGGATTAGCAAGTGAAACAGGTGAAAATGAAATTGGTGAGAAAGCAGGCTAATTAGCTTCCACCTTCCCAAATTGCTGAAATACCCCCGGCTGAGGAGCCGGGCTCCCCCGGGTGGGACTTTGCCTTTGAGCCGGGAGCCCGAGCCATGCCTGGGACCCAGCTGAGGATGGCATTTGCTGTTTGTCAGCCAGCCGGAGGAATCCCGCATCCAAGTAAGAACCAGGCATCCTTGCTGTCTGTATCACCTCGGATGCATCACTTTGCTTTCCTTCCTCCGTTTCCTTGAACCGCTCTGACCGCCTGCGTGTCCCATGCAGGAGCCGCCGCCGCAGGCACACGGGAGGCCCTCGTCTGGAGGGCGCAGCTTTATCTCCCTCTCTTCAGCTCCACCTCTGGAGCCTGGGTTTGGGGTTTTCTTGTGGGGGCTGTTGCAGGGAATAAACTGGATCCCTTCGGAGTTGTCTCTGTCATCCACCCTTCTGTCCGCTTTCCGTCACTGGCGGTGATGTGATAAGGGAGAGGGAAATGACACCTCCTCAGTGGAAAGAGGCTGCCCAGGGAAGCGGTTGAGTCACCATCCCTGGAGGTATTTAAAAGATGGGTACATGTAGTGCTGAGAGATACGGTTTAGTGATGGTTTTCGTCAGCGTTAGGTTAATGGTTGGACTCGACAGTCCCTTCCAACCTGGGCAATTCTATGATTCTATGAAACGAGGGCTGGTTTCTCGCTGGTTTGGGTGTGCGTCAGTCACCGGCGTGGTTACAGGAGGAACCCACCCGGCGCTGAGCAGCGAGGAAGGGTCATCCCTCTGCGCGGTGCCGGGCTCCGAGCCCACAAGTGACAGCCCGCGTTAAACACAGCCCAGGCTCCCTCGGCAGCATTGAACCAGGCATGGCTATTAAACGCGCTCTTAATGTGGCTTAATATATAAATATTTTAACTCTTGATCAGGACATAGTATTAGGCATTAGCTGTAGTGGATTGCTTTCTCTAAGTGTTTTGGAGAAAAGGTTGCTATTTTTCCAGTGATTCTCTAAGACACTCAAAATCAGCTTGGAGTTTACTTGCAAGTGAGGTTGCCCATCCTCCCTGGACCACTAGTTTCTTCTGCTGGGCCCTGGGATGTCACAAGAACCGGCTGTATGTCTGCACATAGTAATATTTGGCAAAGCTTCAGCAGTCTCCGTGGCTGGGGCCAGGCACCCCGCCGGCAGAGATCATCTGTGCTCAACTGAACCCTCTGAGAGCGCAGTCCTTTTATTTCATCTCCACTTGCAAGTAAAAAGAGCTCAGAATGGCTTTACCGGTGGAGAGTGAAGTGAGTTCAGTTGAGGACTCTGTCTTGAGTCATCTTGGCTGAAAATCACTCTGGGTAAACTTTCCATTTCAGTAGATTTAGGAAAGCAGAAATTAAACTGCTTGGGGATTTTAGATGGTGGCAGAGGTTAATAAAATATTGAAGAGGCGTGCCATCTGTAACTCCCGGATGCACGGGGGAACAGAAATCCCAACTGGGCAGCTTACCTACGTGCCAAGAAGAGGAGAGACTGCTGTCCTGTTTAGGTGGACGCCCATCCTACAGCACGGGAGGTGTTCCCAGGAAGAGTACACACGTGATGGCCAGGATGCCAGACGATAATGGGGCAGATCGCAGAGTTTGTGAGGGATTTGCATTACTGCTTTTCTGCTATTTGTGACTGCCATGCTCAATGATGTGCAGGTGAGAGACAGCCCTGGGAACACCCTGCAGCGGCTGCGTACTTGCACTGCCTGACACGGAGCAGGACTCTCTTCTCTTAGAATAGTTTGGGTTGGAATTGACCTTTAAAGGTCATCTAGTCCACCCCTTGCCATGAGCAGGGACATCTTCAACTAGATCAGGTTGCTCAGAGCCCCGTCCAACCTGGTCTGGGATGTTTCCAGGAGTGGGGCATCTCCCATCTCTCTGGGCAACCTGGGCCAGGGTTTCACCACCCTCATTGTAAAAAATTTTTTCCTTGTTTTTAGTCTAAATCTCCCATCTTTTAGTTTAAAGCCATTACCCCTTTTCCTATCGCAACAGACCCTTCTAAAAAGTTTGTTTCCAGACTTTCTATAACTTTATTTAAATAGATTGTTGTTACACACCTTCAATTAAAGTGAAGAACAGAAGGGAACTGTTTCCCTATAGATTTGATGTTGGTGTGGGACAAAAGAAGAAGTTGTAATGAGACTTTACATTTTGGGAGGCTGTAACCCTGCATGCCAGGGCTGTGCTGTGTGACTGGTGTCTTCCTGCTCAGATAGACCTTTCCCAGGGGAGGCTCCCCCAGCCATTGGTAGCATAAGGGCACATGACACTGAGAATGGTATTGGGTCCATCTAGTGGAATAATTAGGCCCAAGCAATCCGAGAAGCCATATAAGAATGAAGTCATTAATTGCACCCTCAGCCCTGGTGATGAGAAGCTTCTTCCCATTCTTGCCAAAGAAAGAACTAAAAGCTGAGTCTAGCGCTGGCAAAATGCGCGGCACTCTCCGTTTTCACATATGAGACGGAGAATCCCTGGGAGAATTGGGCTCCTTGTTCCCGCTCAGCTTTAGCTGTAGATGGAGTCAAAACAGTAGCCGTATTTACAACACACAGACAGATCCCTTTCAGTTTGTGTGTTTGCTCGGTGTGGCCTATGGCTGAGAGACCCTGCTGCAGCCAAAGGGGCTGTTCAGATCCTCCTCCAGAAGGCAACTATAAATAGGCTGCTTTGATGTACAAAGATGCTAAATGGATAACAAAGGAAGGAAAACAGCAAACACGCTGTTGAATTTCCAGCTCAGAGTTCCTAACTGCAGAGCCGAGCGGCAGAAGTGAAGCTCCAGGGAAGCTGTGGGAGGGGGCGCTCGGTGGGGACCCTGGGGGAGCACAGCCCCCCTGGGCCTCTGGCAGCCCTGCTGGGACGCGGCTGAGCGTGGGACAGAGGGAAGGTCAGCAGTGACACGGGGAGTAGATAAGGAAACTGGATTCTGGGTTGAAATCCTCTTCACGTGAGCAAGGAGGCAAAGCTTTAGAAAAATAATTAGGTTTTCAAGTTCAATGTTTTAACGCGTTTTTCTATAAGATGGCTTCTTTCTATGCAGATAGCAAAGTGCTTCTCCTGAAGTTCTACTTTCTATTACGCACATGCGGATTTTGCTGTGGCAGTGGAATAAAATCCAGGAGCCGGGAGGGCTTGGGAGAGCCCAGCTGCTCCAGGAGAGATGAGAGTCCTCCTCTTGGTACTGGTGACAGCCTTGGCAGCATCTCTTCCAGCTCAGGTGCAATGAAACACTCTCGTATGGCAGGTTTCTGCAGGAAGGAGCTCGGCAGAAGTCTTTTTGCCAAGTTATAATCCAGAATTGCAAGTCATATTTTATTCTTTTTTGGGTTTTGGCGCCGTATTTCCAGCTTGGCAATTAAGCGCGTTGCCTTCTGTTTCACTGGGACTCACGCACTCCTTTCTCGGTCTGAAGTCGATGTAGGTTTAGAAGCAAGTCCAGCCTGGAGTGATTGGTTTGGTATATCCTTTGTTGCGTTCTCCCTGAGAAAATCGGTTTAAACGCCACGATGAGTGCAGGCAAGCTCCAAGGATGCAGGGCGCTCGAAGGCGTTCAGCATCCCTTAGCGACTTGCTGAGTTGGTGCTGGCAGCTGCCACGTCTGGGACCTGCAAACATCTGGGGCCAGTGAGGGACTACAAAGCTATAAACCGAGGCCGAATCCTGCGCGCTGGCCTCTTTCCTTCCCCTGGAAAGCCCCCGGTAGAGCCCTGGCTCCTCTCCACGGAGCTGGAGCCGGGGTGTGCGTTGCGCTGGCTTTGCTGGACGCTCCCAAGTCGAGCGTGCCTCTTCTCTGCCTCCCTTGCGAGCAGGTGTCTGTAATGCATCACGGCTTTGATACAAACTGAGCTTTTCCCATCCTTTTTCCCAAACCTTTCGTTTTCCTGCCGAGCCTGCCGCAGGTGAAGGGATGCTGCTTGCTTCCCAAAACAAGCCTAGCAGGCTGCGGAGTCCAGGTGTTCCCATTTCACCTCTGAAATGATGCATTTTCTTTCCCGGAGAAGCGGCCACATGTCTCCCAAATAGCTTTTAGACTTCCCTTTAACCTTTTCAAACGCCTCGCTAGTGGGGCCTGCTCTGTTATTTCCAGACCGGGTTGGCATTTAAACAGGAAAATAGCCTTTCCATAAAAATTGTAGCATTCAGCAGCAGAAAAAAAAAAAAATGGATTTATTGAATAAAAGAATGGATCTTTCCATGGGGGGAATGGGAACGACAGCTCCCGGGTGCCTACTGGGACGGCTGCTGTCTGCTTCGCTTGCTGCCTGCAGAAGAACCAGCCAGGTGGGGCAACTTGCAGCTGAAAAACTGGCTCCCTCAAAAGAGATTTCGTTTTTCTGGAATTATTTTCTGTAAAATATTCCACCTTTGTATTTTCTGTTCCAATTCAGAGCAAACAAATACAAATAAATCAACTCCAATTATTTCCCCCTCTGCATTTCCCCTAGGGCTGTACTGCGATTATGTGCAGATAAATAAATTAGGTTAAACAATGGTAAATTGTCCTGAGCTGTCTTTTATTATCAAAAAGTTGTGTAGGCAACTAGATAATTTGCTGATGTTATTTTACGTGATCTTGGTTCCTGCATCTATTCATGAGATTATTCCAAATGTTATCCTGGTGCATTTAAATTAAGCATGAAAGTGTTTTAGGGCTTTTTGCAATGATTGCTTATTTATTTTATTATCAATAATGAATTTAAACCAAAGCTTAGGAGTCCCCGCTTTCAAGGACAGTAAAAGAGAGGAGCAGCAGCTGGTGGCGCGTAGAACCAGTAGCTCTTTGGAAGCGGAGCTGAGCCTGTGGAAAGGCAACAGGGAAACTGAGCTGAGACTTCGGGGTTCTTCTCCAGTTTCTTTCTCTTTTGAAGCCAGTCGTTATGTTCTCTGGGCTTCGCATCCGTTCGTAAAGAACGGAGGAGGAGGATCTTTCTCGCCATTGTGATGCTGTTGCTGTGCTACGTGGGGAGGGACTTAAATGCTTTTGGTAGGACTGGCAGAAAATTTGACCCTGTGGTTATTCTTAATGACAAAATTTTGTTTTTCAGTAGAGAGCAACTGTTACAGCCACTGCCCTCTTTTTTCCAATATTTTTACAGTTTTTAAATAATTACACTTCTATTGGGGTATTGTTTTTACGTAATTAATTGGTTTCATTTTCCATCCAGGCTTCTCAGGGGGATCTCAGGGGGAGGGAAGGAGCAGAGACAAACCCCACCTTACGCTTCAGCTCTGCCTGGTTTAGAATTGTAAAATATCTGTTTCCCCAAACAAGCCAGCGTCCTCGCAGGGCGTCTGCCCCGAGAATCAAAGGGTGGAGGTGGAGCCGTGGTGGGGTGAGGGCAGTCGGGGGGTTCAGGTGACCATGGGGATGGGTTTCCAGCCCTTCTTTCCCTCCTGCTTCAACCCAGAGAGGCTTTGTTTGCCCGCTCATTTTCTTTGCGTTCCAACTGAGCAGCTGGAAGACGTCCGTGAAGATGCTCACCGGGGGAGCGGTGGCCGCGTGAGGCAGCTGGGGCACGGCGGCTCCGCCGGGGCGCTTGGGCTCACCTGGCGGATGGGCCATCGACCCAAACAGGTCCTGAACTCATACTCCCTCTCCTGACTTCCCAACTCTCTGCCCACCCATCGGCGTGCTATCGCATTGAGAAATCGATCAATCGACCGTGGAGATTACAGCCTTTCTCCTTCTGCGTCTTAATTAGACTTGCGCTGCTGCTCCGGTCCTGGCACAGAGCTTCCAGCACCGTGAGTCTTAGAGCTCCACGACAGTGGTGATGGCTTCAAAGGAAAGGACCGTTCTAGTTTCCTCCGTAAGATGGAATTAGCGTAATGAGAGAAAAATCAATGCACAAAATTAACTGGGGTACGGATGGTGCTGATGCACATCAAGGACTTCACACCCTGTGAGCTGCGTGCAGCTGGGGGGGTGGTTTCCCAGGCACCCCAAAAAAATGACCCTCGTGTTTCCAAGCGGGAGGTGGGGCCGGTCCTTCTGATAGCCGCTTCGTTTGAGCAGGACAATAGTGACACAAACCTTATTTCCCTGGAAGATGTTGGCCCTCTAGGTCTTCCCTTCCCGCGCGCGATCTGGGTTACCAGGCGTTTGCAGCTCCGGCAAGATGTGTAATGAAACACCTAATATATTATGACAAGTAAAGGGCTTTGCAGCCTGGTAGTTAATGTTCTTTTTCTTTCCCATGTGTGGTTGATGGATCCTCTGCCGGTTTGTTTTTCAATTACTAGGTACAGTTTTAGTGACAAGGATGCTGTTTCTAGTGTTTTGTAGTAGATTCCTTATTATAATAATTATTTAAAATTAGAGAGTGAACGGAAATGCTCCTGACAGTGAGGGATTATTAGTGCTGATTAAAGCCAATGGCAGTACAGGCAGGTATTAATAGACTGTTCCCTGCACATTTTTCTCCCAGCCTTTCTCTCCTGGCTTCCATACTTCGTTCTCTCACTTGTGCTACTTTCCAGGACACTTAATAGTAATGTCCGGACCCTTGCGCTCCCAGCCGTGGGGTTATTCCAGAGTGGAAGTCATCAAAATTGCCAAACTGGCCAATATGCTTCCTGCAAGCTGCTGGGCTGCACTGGTCCTCTGGCGCAGTCCCGTCAGCCGCAGGAGCTGATGCTCTGCAGAACCCCGGGGCAGTTCCACTGCGCTGGCTGGAGAAGCAGCAGTCGTTCTCCTGTGCTCGTTGCATTTGTGGGTCGATGCTGATTTGGACTGGAGCACTGCAAAGCTTCAGTGTGGGTTTTCTTTTTTTTCCAAGATTTTCCTGAGATCCCGTAGGCCCGTCACACACACGCTTGCCCCGTGCAACCACTACCTCCCGCTGTTGCCAAGTTTGACAATGCAGTTGCTGAATGAGTAGGTCTGAATGCACATTTGTGAGTGTAACTTGCTGATTTGGTCACCTTTTTAATCTAACTCCAGGGTTTGCTTTCTCTAACTCGAACTAGAGGCACATCTTGGGTTGTGTTATGCGGATTGATCTGAGCTACTGACACCTTTTCCTTTGTGCAATCAGTGTTTTTTTCTCAGGGCAGGAAAGCAGACTCTTATTTCATGAAAGCAGACTCTTACTTCATGAAAGACGAGGTTGTAGCCCTGTGAGGGAAGACAGCAGAGCTATAGTCCTCTGGAAGCAGGGGGAAATCTATTTTATGGTCACTGCCATAACTGGTTCCTTAATAAAGACCAGGGGACAGAATCATCTTGGTGCAACATAGAAGAAAGAGGCAGGTCTGAAAGCCCTGCGCTGCCGAGGGATCAAACCGGGTGTGCAGACAGGGAGGGCTCAGGCAGAAGCTCCAAGCAGTCAGTCCTGGGTGCAGGAGGACAGGGAAGAGCCGTTTCCCTGGTGGCGGTGGATTTCAGTTACGCGGTGCCGGAGGGACGGCAAGAGGAGCAGGCTGGCAGGGCTGGGGCAGTGGTGTGGCGGGTACGTGGGAGCCTCTCCGAGAGAAACAGAGCTGGTGGGATGGGAGGGGGAACGCGCTTGGGAGATGAAACGGCTCTTCTGCTACAAGAAAAGTCAATCTTCACGCGCTGCTGGGCACAGGAGATTTTTGCCAGCGTGATGGGCCATCGCAGGCAGGGCAAAGTTTTGCTTTTCGTATCGCCTTCTGCCAAGCAGGCTTGTGTTTCCCTGCAACCAGGGGAAGAGCTACAGCCTTGTGCCCGCTCTGGGAATCCAGCCCGCACCAGGGCTGCAGGTTAGGAAGGAATCCCGTCTCTCTGGCTATTGCTTGGTCTCAGAGCTGAACGGAAAATTTGGTACAACCAAGTTGATAACAAGACGTTCTGATGGCAGTGATGCTTAAGGTAAACCCTGGGATCTCTCGAGCAGCAGGAGCTGCTTTTCAACAGCTCAAACTGTGTGTGTGTGCACGTGTGTGTGTGTATATATATCGCATCATGTAAAAGTCAGGGGATGGGTTAGGAATCATAGCTATTAAAGCCTGTAGTAGTGACTGAAGAAGAGTCCTTGAAACACATTGTACCATTTGAGCCGGCTGGCTCTCTCCCACTCTAACAAGTCCATAAGCCAAACACCTTACTTGTATTTGGACAGGGTTTTGTTCTGAGCACAGATGCTGCCTGGTGAGAATAAACTCAAAAGTATGGCTAACGAATAACAGAGGATCCTTTTCTTCATTTTTTTTTTTTCCCTTTTTCCTTTTTTTTCCCCCAGCCTGTGGTATTGAGGAAGAGGAATATGTGATATTCAGCATGAGGAATGGCAACCTGCCCTTCCCAACCCAGTGAGCAGAGCTTTCAAACTGGCTTTCATTACCGTTTCAGTCTCCTGGAGCTCAGACGCGGTCCAGGATGTGTCCCCTGTCCTGCCGCGGGTAGTATGGGCATGCAGGTGCAGGAAAGGTGCTCCTGTCTCTGCAAACTCCTGCAAAAGAGCCATTTGGTGTGTTCCATACCAGCCATTTACAAGCACAACTGCTCTCTCTCTCACTGCTGCCTGGGTAATGCAGGGCTTTGGCTGGCTGGGGGCCAGTTGTTTGCTGCTCAATAATATACTGAGTTTCTGGTGTTTCGTGGCTTTCATGTACAGTGACGGGGGAACACTGTGTGCTGCCACTGCTGTAGAATAAAGGTAAGGCATTAGCCACTGGGAAGAATTTATTAAGCCTAGGTTAAGTGCTGTTTGTATGGGAAAGCTTCATTGCAGCAAGAACCCGTTATGCATCAGTGGAATGAGTTACGGCATTATGAAAACTCAAACTGGTTAATCGTATGAAGTTACGGAAAGGAAGAGTTGATCCCCTAGAAAGGCAAATGGAAGCTCTCGGCCTCCATCACGCAGAGGTGTAAAGGGAAGAGCAATGGGGAGGAGCAGGGGGGAAGGGGCAGGTCCCCTCTCTCAGGAGGGGAGGGGGCAGATGCCTCCTGGTGTGTTGTCTGTGGTGGCTCCCAGAGCAGGAAAGCAGCCCCTCTGCTTCAGGAATCCCGGTGTTGCTGCCACGGGAAGTGTAAGTGTCCGTGACGGAGGAAAGCTGATATGATGCTCCTGGAATGAGGGCAATGTTTCTCAAAGGTAGGGCGCCTCCTCTTCCCAACGTCAGACTCATTTATGCTCCTTGGAGACAAACCAGGTCTGAGTGCTCTTTGTACGAAACGCACGTGAGCTTGCCAGTCCCAAGCTGGCTGCCAAACTCTTCCTCTTGCAGTGGTCTGTCCTCCTGCCGTGCCCTCGGGGCTTTCCTGAATCTCCTTGGCTTGGTTAGTAGCCAAAAAAAAAAGCAGAACCGACACCAGAGATCTTCCTTGAAGTCTTCCTTAAATCCAAATTAATGATGTCATCTGTGACAGTCTAGAGCCCTACCTCCAACGTCAGTGGAAAAAGAAAAGGTTAAAAAATAAGGCCTAAAAATAAATTTTGCCTTCAGAGGTTGGACTGTATCTTTCCACCCTCCACCTCTCCACTGCTGTTAGTGTCTCCGATAATCCCCAAATCCTTCCTTTTTGACTAGCAGTTTTGCACTTAGAATTTCTTATGGATGTTCAGGGGCACGTTGGCTGCCCAAAACCAAATAATGGGCAGAGGGGTGATGTTTGCTGTGGTTGCAGCTCAGATGCCCGAATCGTGGACTGTGATCCCTGTAGGGAACTGTGGGCTGAGCAGCCTTTGGGGGTGAAACCTCCCTTCGTGCCCATGTGCTGTGACACTGTGGACAGAGCAGAAATGATAGCAGTGCTTTTCACCCTAAACCTCCCCAAACTAGCATGAATTCTGCAGTTCTTCTGCTTTGGCTGGAGAATTCACTGTTTCTAGGAATCAGGTTTCTCCACAAGCCAGGATTAAAAACAAATTATTAGGCAAACAACAAATTTGCCTTTCCTTTCAGTTCCACCTACCAGTGTATATAATGAAAAAGGAATTTTACACATATGTTCTACCCCAGTCAATCCACACCACCCTGTGCCTTCCTGCTGACCCGCGATCATCCCCACGAGAAACCCTCCAGGGCAGCAAGACCCTCGCGGCTGCAGGAGGCTCGAGGACAAACGTGTATCTCTCCTTCCATACGAAAGGGAGAAACAGCTTTCCCTTCCCCCAGCTCAGGATATTAATAAAAACCTGGATTCTGGCCAAAAGTCTGCCTCCGTGTCTTGCTGGAGTAGATGGCTCGGAGCTCATCCTTCCGCACGGCAATGCCCCAGCACCACCTCGGGGTGACTGCAGCCCTCGGGGGACGGCAGCTCTGCCGGGCAGGGGACCCTCCCTGGGGTCCCCAGGGGGAGGAAAGGCAAAGGGATGGCTTTGATGGCAAGGCACAACGGTGGGTCAGGTCAGTGCTTGAGCCCCAGCAAGGACGTTGCTCTCTCCCTGCTCCTCGCTGAGCCTTTGAGTCGGTGGTTTACACTGCTTTGCGGTTCTATTCGTGTTGTTCCTGCAGCACCATCTTCTCTCCTCCCGGAGTAAAAACATAATTGTGCAGCTCGAGTTGTCGGAGCTAATGTTTCCCATCTGCAAGAGCAAAAGTAGCAGAAGTCAGCTCCTTCGCCCTTCGAGACTCACCAGTTATTTGCCACCAGGAATGGCAGAGAGATTACAAGCCATTAACAGGAGGATTTTTGCCTTGTAAGGGGAAAACCATGTCGGAGAAATTCAGCTCCTGCATATTTTTAGCAGCTGAAATGAAGCTTTAGATGGATGCTCTCTATGACTCTGCTCCAAGTCTGTAGCCCTTCTTCTGGGGTGCGGTCAATTAATGGCCTGTAGAGCTGCAGCCAGTGATGCCGTGGAGCCGTCACTCATGTCCCACTCCCAGCTTCCCTCTCCCCATAGATCCATGTGCAGCATCTATTGCACAGGGGCTTTTCTACATTCTGGAACAAGAAAGGCCAAGCTTTACCAGCCTAACATAGGAAGGGTGCAGGGGTTGCCTGTGATGAGAACAAGCACAGCTGATTCAGATCCAAGGTTTCCTCCCTATGAGACTGGCTGGGCAAGCAGCTGGCACACGTCGGGTCAAGGGGTGTGTGATCAAGGACTGGCCTTACCACAGAACACGGGCTGGAAGTTGGTGGGAGAGGGAATATTTATCCCACCCCCAAAAAAGAAAGACCCTGGAATGATTTAGGGATGCTTTTAGAAAGGCTCATCCATCCCACCTGATGATAGAAGGTGGTTCCCCTCCACACACCCAGCATGGGGATTCCTAAACCAGCTTCACAGAATTTTAGCAACTGCATGTTGTTCATTTCATTGCAAGATGGATTGCATCCTTCTCTAGAGCTGGAAGCTTTGCGATTCAAAACTGGCTGTCTGAGCTCTTCATAGCCTGACTTATAGATGTACCATGGCCTTATCCTCAGATATCATTCCTCCCCACCCACTTGATCATTACCAGGTGGAGATGTTATAGCCAAAAATGTTGAGAAGTCCATCTGTCATGATTGTTACAAAGAAATTTTGAATTTGAACATCCTAAGCCATGTGTTGGGTCAGGAAGAGCCCCATGTTTCAAGCGGTTTTTCCTGCATTTTTGGAGTAAGTTATGAAGCGGTGGTTATTGCCTGGAGATAACGGGCATAAATCAGACTGTCGGGTTGGCCACCAGTAGGATGAGACTTAGGAGGCAGCAGAGGAGCTTAATGAGAAACATGCTCCAAGAGGAGCGGTTGGGAGAGCACCGTTTACCTTCAGGTTTGTGTTCCCTGTGGTGCACACTTTCTTTTGGTAAGTGATGGGTGGGCTGTTACGAGAGACTGGAGTCAGCAGCCCTTACCTGAAGGCAGAAATTTTGAAAAGCTTTCCTGTAAAGGTGCTGGCCCTGGAGAGTCTCCATTTCCCTTTGGATGATGAGAGCAGACTGAAATCCCACCTGAGTTCTTCTGTAGCCCTCGCACTGAAAACCACAGGAGGCAAAACCAGAGCTTCTTTTCTGACCTCCTTCCTGTTTGGATGAGACACCGAGCAATTTCAGATAACTCTTGAAGGAGTGTTGTTGCTATGTCTTGTTTTAGGACTCTCGCTTAAACATGGGCGCTCGGAAGGAAGAGCAAGAAAACCACCTCCCAACAGTAAGCCAGGAGCACCTAAGGCAGGCAGTAGGAATGGGTAGAAGAAAGCAGCGAGTAGGGCGAGGGGTCCAGAGATCACCTTGGCAGAAAGAAACGAGAACAGGGGTTGTTTGCTCTGTAGAAGAAAAGGCTGAAGGGAAAGGCAGTTCACCAAGTATGTTCAAGTTTTCCACAGAGAGGGAGAGACTTCAATTGTATTTTTCTTTCTTTTCTTTTTTTTTTTTTCCCCCACAAGTTCACTGCTCTCGCAAAAAGAAGTGATGGGCTTAAAATAGCAGCAGAAGAAATTCTGGAGGAGAGATCAGACCAACATCTGTCAGGAGTGGTTTTGGTCGAGCTGATCTTGCCTAGAGGCAGGCAAAAGGACTCAATGATTTTTCAAGGTCCTTCCACCCTGTCTCCTGTGACTCAGAATAGTGCTCTGGCGCCATTTACTTCTCTCTTACCCTACTGTTCTCTGTCTTTAGAAGGCTGAGGTCTTCACCGAGGCTTTTTACTTAGATGCCTACAGTTAGGCAGTATGAAAGATCCCCAAAAGACTTTACAACTTCATTTTCCCCATAAATGACCATATGCCTTGGAGTAAGGTGAAGTCCTGCCTTTCACTCAAAGCATAGAAGATAGTGTGATTTTATAAACATCTAGAGGGAGAGAGCGATGCGTATATTGTATATGTTGCACCTCTGTCTTTCTCGAGGATTAGCTTTGTGGTGAGTGGACATAGAAGAAAGTGCAGGATGGAGACTGGACCACTTCAAAACTCAGGGCACAGGCCAATTAAAGTGCAGCTGAACTGAAACTTCGGGCAAAGTGGCACATTGTTCATTTGTTTTGCTGTTTCATAAGCAAAATGCCCTGAAAAGTTAATGAAAGCGCTAGGCAAACTCAGCCAGAATGAGTGTTGTGAGGCCAGATGACAAAAACAGGAGCTGACGCTTCCCAACAAGCCCAACAGTGAGAATTTGTTTAAATGTAATTAGTTGATATAAAAAAGAACAAAAAATCCCTCTGGAGCCAAGGCCCTGTGACTATTTGCTGTGCCTTTAGATTGAACCAATACATCTTTCTGCATTCAGCTACAAGGGAGGGGGGGGAAAAAAATGACTCTCATTTCCTCTGAGAGATGGATGAAGAAGTGTGAGCTGGTAGCTAATGCTGGTAGCTAAGGTGAAGGGTCACACCATGATCAACCACTGTCTCTCTCTCTGACCTCAAGCAAGTCCTCGAACTCTCGGCATCTGGGGTTGCCCGAGTGTGTGGCATTCATATCCACAGGGCAAGCTGCGACGTTTTGGTCCTGTTTTACCAAAGAGCGCTTTGGCCCCAAGTACAAAGTGCTCCAGACACAAATTGCTGTTGTCGCCAAGCTCCATGGGGACCGCAGCTCTGCTGGCAAGCCTCGCTCCATGGGGGCTTTGCCATGCTTGTAGCCACTCTTTCCAAGTGAATCTCAACCTGACTTTTCCAGACAGCTCTTTCTTTCTTCCCTTTCTTTATCTCCTCTATTGATTTCCCAGCCAACCCCACTGAGTGAACGAAATTCTCACGGCCATCCTTAAGCCTTTCTCTCCTTTCTCCTTCCTTCTTGTTCAACCCATTTTGTTCATCCTTTCTTTTGGGCAGTAAAACATCCACATTCTTCTCTGGACGTCCCTGTGATATCATTAATGGCACCACACTGAATGACTGGCATGGTTTTTGGGGATACGCAGCACCCCTAATTGGTCTCAGCTTGACTCCAAGCCATGAATGAGTTTTGAACCAGAGTTACCTTCACCTCCAGCTCAGACTCAGCTTCTCCATCCCTTGCTCTGTCCCTCCAAGCAGAGAGATGCACCTTGGCTTTTCTTTTCCACGTTGCAAACTTCTCGCACAGCTCCCTGTGCCGGGGAAAGCCCGTCTGGGATGGAAAAGGCACCCAGATTGCTGGGCTTGCCTCCTGCTGCCCAGGGGATGGTGTCTGACAGAGGCAAGGAAACAGATTGCCTTGCCAGCGCAGGTGAAAAGCTTAGGGAGCAGATGGCACAATCATTCTTCTCATTACTTTTACTGCCTTCAGAATGGGAAAAAAGCAAGTGCTTCAGGGGCTGAAGCGATCGCAGGCTGACAAATAGGTGTTGGACTCTCTCCGGCACCTCAGCTGATGCCATAGCTTGGGGACAAGGGACCAGGGGTGGCACAACACGGAGGGAAGGGGCAAGATGCGTCATCAGCTGGTGTCCCCTTGGACATGAAGGCTGAGGAGAGCTTTCACTGCGAGACTGAGAGGACAGCTCGGAGAACGCTGTACGCCAGGGGGACAGTGGGGGGTGCCAGGAGTGACACCCACCAAAGGCTTTGAGGGAAGGCTCACTGGCTACGTCTGCCATGAATTTAGAGGGGGCTGAGGAAAGCACTGAACATCCCCTACAGCATCGCTGAACCAGAAGTGCAGAGCCTTTCAGCAATGCTGTTAAACCGTGTTTTGTTAAATTTTGAAATATAACCTCTTCTCTCCGTTCCTTGTACTCTCCTCCCTCTCTGCTCCCTCCCCAAGCAATGGCCTGAAAATTGCATGTTATGGCCAGGAATTAAAACAATCTCTTTCTGGAGCCTTTCATCATTAACTGTTCATCACTTTGGAGTGCCTCCTAAGGTCAAGAGCATTTCGTCAGAGCCATTCATCAGCCAAGCGTTTGGTGCATTATCTAGGGCCGTCTCTCAGGGAAGCCAAGGTCGAGCAGTTATACACCAGTGAGGTGACCTGCTCGTTACTTTTGGAAACATTTTTTGTCAATGAATGGCCCTTAGTGAGCATTTAATTTCGATTTAATAAGGCATCTAATGTTTGTTTAAAAGGAGACTGTACCTTCAAAGTATTTGTCATAATTGGAAGGAGGATATTTACCCGCACTGTTTATTAATAAACGCCTTAGAAGTTGGAAATTTAAATCAGCTCCTTTAATGTCTTTGGTTCCCGGAGGGATGGTCCTGGCAATTACAAGAATCCCCGCTCCCAGCCTGCACCCAGAACTGGGAAAACTGGAGTCGGACCAGAGCGCTGGGTCCAAGTCAGCTCTGCTTCACCAGCCGTCCTCTGCGCAGGGAGATTTGGGCATCGGGACCTGTGAGGACATCTCCATCCACGGGGCGCGAATGCATTTGCCCTCCCTTGTCCTGAGCCCCCCATGTGCTAAAGTACTTCCCGTCCCTAAAGGGAGCCTACAGGAAGGATGGGGAGGGACTCTGGATCAGGGGGTGTAATGACAGGACAAGGGGTAACGGTTTCAAACCATTTAGATATTAGATATTAGGAAGAAATTGTTTGCTGTGAGGGTGGTGAGCCCCTGGCCCAGGTTGCCCAGAGAAGCTGTGGCTGCCCCATCCCTGGAGGGGTTCAAGGCCAGGTTGGACGGGGCTTGGAGCAACCTGGGCTGGTGGGAGGTGTCCCTGGCCAGGGCAGGGGGTGGCACTGGATAGGCTTTAAGTTTCCTTCCAACCCAAACCGTTCTATGGTTCTATGTGCTGGGGGCTGCCCAGCCAGGAGGAGAGGGAAAGCCCCAAATTTATTTTGAGTCCATCTCCCTCCATGCCTTTTTCTCGCCATCTGTGCCAGGGAGCCAAGTCGCCTCTCTCCCCCCATTCAAATGACAGGTGGAATTTCATGAGCTGGGTGGTGACACCGCGAAGAAACTAAGTGATCTTTGCAGGAGATGTGCCATGGAATATCAAAGGCTTGTCACCTTTTTATTTCTCTTCGAATATGTAAAACTCTAAGACTTGAGCAAATGGAAGAAAAAAGATATGCTTTTATGTACTCTCTCAGCCGCTGCCCTTGACAGATTTGTACACCGAAGAAACAGAGAGGTGTCAAGGCTGCAGTTAAAACCGGGACGCGGTCGTCAATTGAGAGCGCAGGCTGCAATACACAGGAATATAAATTTGGGAATGGCGCAGGTTGCCCAGGCCAGCAGCGCTGCCCGCTCTGCCTCCTCTGCCTGCTCAGCCAGTCGCTTCCCCTCTGCGAGGGCAGAAAGAGGATGATTTCCCAAAAGGGGGACTTCATTTTCCATTGAGCCCCCGACAACCATATGAACAAGGTGAGGGGCTGCTCACTCTTCTTCTTTGCCAAGAGAGCAACAACAGCACCGGTTCTCCCCCAAGAATTCCCTTTGTTTTAATCTGCAAGGCGCCGTTGCTAAGTGAAGAACCCATTGTGTGGCATCAGTACGTTAAAAAAAAAAAAAAAAAAAAATTAGCTGATATTTAACTCTAAAATTATGTTGCCAAATAGCAGGAGTTCATTCAGAAGATTGTTAGGAAGAGTCTTAAAATGAGATGGGCTAATTTCAGGCTGTGTCTCCGTGTGCCGTTGTTTGGGAAGCCCTGGCAGTGAGATAGATGCTGGTGGGAAGCTATTAGAAACGGCAATTCATTTTTAATCCCATTACCTTGACACACATCAGTTTTTAAATCAAGGGATATACCTTTTCAGATGATCCTGCTGTTATTAGGTGCTGTCTATTGCTCGGGGGTGGGGGGGTGGGGGGGAGAATAGGTAGAATTAATTCTAAATATGCGCTATAATGTTAGATTGATTTCTTTATTAGCGCCTTTTATAGTCAGTTCTCTTCATCGAAGAGCTCTGTCGTATCTCCTGCTGACATAAAAAGATAGCCATGATGTTTTAAAATGAAGCCAATAAATGTAGAAATTTGTGAATGTGGGATGTTTAATGGCAAATCGTTATAGATGGTCCACCAAATTGGGGAAGCAGAGACTGCATTAAGCCTCCTGAGATCTGACATCTTATTTGCAAGATAAAAAGCACCAGCAGAGGCCTGGGTTGGGGACTGATGAATAATTCGGAGGTTTTACACTACCCTTCCTGGGTTTATAATAGTTCCTTCAGTCATGGTCTGCATTGTTCTAAGTTGATGAATCACCACCGGGTTCTGTCGTGTCTTCCCAGTACAGGCAGTGCCGCCAATTTTAACCTTTCTCCTCGGCTGGTTCCAACAAAGCACAACAAAAATTGTCTCGCAGATCAGCTTGTATCCAGCCAATATCCCAACGGTGAAAAAAGCAGCTTCAATTTATTAGCAGCATCAGTGTATATTTTACTGCTCGTCTAAGAATGTCATTAATATTCTTTCATCACCTTCTCTACAGCTTTAAAACCTGCTTCATAATATTGAACTCACAGCTAACCAGGAATGAGCAAAACTTAAAATTTTTATTTCTCAGAAAATCCCCGTGTTTCCACATTTTGGCATTGTGTCATAACATCCAAAGGATGGCGCGTAAAAAACAAAACCGAATTTCAGACGTTTTGGAACATTTCGTTTGCTATTTTTCCACTAGCGGATTTTCTCACTCCAAAGGTGAAGTGGTTTGGAGCAGTTGATTAAATTGCCCTGCTGTCACCAGGTTCTGAATCACTTTGAGATTGGTTTAATATTAAAAAATAACATTTCCCTCCATCGGCAGGTTCCTGCCGATGGTGGTGCCCGGGACCTCGAGGCGTTTGTCATCCTTCTGCCCAGCTTAAATTCCCTTTCTCTCTCTTTTGCATTTACAAAAATGGCAATTTCCATGGGAATATCATTCCAGTGAAGCGTTGCCAGCCATGGCTGCTGCTTCCCGTGGAATTATTCTGGCAATGGGAGAACGGCAGCACGTTTCTCCCACAGCTCTGCTGAGCTACACTGCACAAGAGGGAAGGAAGGATGGAGGGAGGGAGGGAAGGATGGAGAGATGGATTGATGGATGGAGGAAGGGAGGAAGGGAAGAAGGGAAGGTTGCCCGGCAGCCATGGGCTGCCCATGGCCGGGGCAGATGGGGCTGGTGGAGGATGCCTGGGCACATGCATGGGTGCGTCACCTGAGCGTGATCACCAGAGGCGTGCAGAGACATCGCTGAAGAGTCGGCCTTGAGGAGCTCAGAAGGTTAGTGCTGGCAGGGTGCAGGCGGGGAAAGCCTTGCCTCCCCACGGTTGGATCCCCAGGATATGCAACAGCCCTGTAAAATCCCTGGGAGAGCAGGAATTTGATGTACCTCGTCTGTTTTCTCCTACTGTACTGCACTTAGAGCTATCTCCCCTAATTGCTTTGCCTGTTGGTTTGGGCTCAAAGGCTTTTTGTGTGTGGATCTGCCCCCGTACTGCAGGAATTGGGCTGCTGATGTCTGCGGGTGTGTTTGGAGCTCAGAAGCTGTGGCTCAGGATCTGGCCCAGGTCTCTCTCAGGTGAGACCAGACTCTTTGTCTTCCCCACAAGCATCTCCCTGACTCTGGACCTCATGGCCACCCCTGAGCCGTCTCCGATGAGCAAATCCTCTCTCTGCTCTGATCACAAATACCCCGCCAGGGCTCTGGTGACTCTTCAGAGAAAAAGGAGATAAAGATGTGCTCTAGCATCACTCACGGTCCATCACGTGCCATGGGGGATTTGGGGTTCTTTGGTGGGATTCCCAATGGTGGAGGCTGGAGAGGGGCAGTTCTCCAACGGCCAGATCAGCTGCAGGATTCAGTGAAATACCGTGTTTTGTAATCTGTGTACTTGTCATGTAAATTAGCGTTCTTACAGAGCTGCAACGTGTGTCTGGGTTTTAATTCTGGAAACTAACAGCAACATAGCGGGAAAGGGCATTCATCATCTTGAGTAATGGATTTTCTATGACTAATATACTTGCTCCTGCATTCTTCAAGGGCAATGTCTTGACTCTCCCTCCTCTCTCTTCCTCCCCTTGAGGCACGGAGGAGCACAGCTCTCCGGAGCTAACAGCAGCAAAACGCTTTACACGGAGGGGAAATTGCAGTTGGTTTTCCTCCCAGCAGACCCGAGTGCAGCAATTGCAGTAAAGCTCCGTGTGCTGCTTGCGTTCCTCTGATGAGCCCAGCAAAATGCAGACCACGTGGGGACAAAGAAAGAGGTGAAGAGTTTCCCCGGGTTGTCCGGTTATTGTCTGGTACCCGGCAGAGGTGGATGGGGAACCTGCGCGACGTGGGTTGCTGTTGGCTCTGGATCAGAAGATAGCAGGGGGCTGGTGTCAGCAGGAGCGAAATTGAGCTCTGCGTGATTATTGCCGTAAAAACCTCCCCTCCATTAAAGCCAGCTGCCTCCTTCAACAAAACGCAGGGTGGTGGGAAGAAGGTGTTTTAACGTCCTCCTTGAAGGGCAGGAGAGGAGAGGGCGGCGGTGGGGTGGGTGTCACCCAGGGGTGGTCACCTCAGGGGCTGGAGCCCGGCACCTCCATCCCGAGGGCTCTGCCTCTGCCCTTCGTTGCACGCAGAAAGTCGAGTTTGGCGTTTGAGCAGAGGGAACCGGGAAGAGGTTTCATCCCTGAGACGAGCAGGCGTCTCGATGGATGATCAGGGCGAAGAACTGGAAGTGGGGATTTGGGAGACACGGCCCCCGCCTCTGCCTCCCTTGGCCAAATGCTTTAATTTGCCCACGACTCATTTTCATTCTGTGTAAAACCCGGGGATGTTGATGCTCTTTGGCTTCACAAGACACGGTGCAAATGAATTATTATTTGTAAAGTGCTGCAGGTGCTTTGGGTGAAAGGGAATGTTGTAATTGCAAAGCAATGCTATTAAGTGGCAAATTGGATGAAACCTTTTACTAAATGAACTGTGTTTCAAAACATTGCATTTGCAAAGGCTGTTCCTTTGTAAAATGAAACCCCTTTTTAATGCTTCTTGCTTTAATCTTAGTTCTTAAAGAAGATTTACAGTCTCATCAAGTCCTGAGAGTCAATGTTAAATTATTGTAATTTATTCCACATTATGTTACGTTAGTTTTTGCCACATATGGTATGTTACATTAATTTAGCTAATGTATGCTAATTTTGTGCTAAATTTATGTCACAGTTCCCAGATACTATGGAGATTGATGCCTTAGAAATTAATGTAATAATAGTAATAATTAATAGTAATAATACGAAGACTTTGGCATTGCTGCGTCGGAATCCCTGAACGCTCAAGCTGACTTTATTGTAGCTTTGTAGCGCGACACACTTGCTACTCACAGAGAAAAGAAAGAGATCTTGTCTCGCCTTTATAGAGTCATATATCAGCCCCATAAAACACAATCCCAATTCTTGATAGCCCCGTTGCAGCAAAAATTGTTAGTCTCTGTGGCATAGGACCTCCGAGCACAATAATCTTTTATGCCTGTAAACTCCACAACAGCTGGACGTTAAATCTCTGGATTAATTCAACAAGTTTCCCCGGTTCTCTCCGCCCAGTAACCAAAGGCTTTTTTTTCTTAAGGAAAGTACTTAATATTTAACGGCAGGGCAGGACTCTGGCTCTCTCCATCCCTGCGCTGGCACCCGTGTGATGCCGGCACCTTGCGTTCCAGCCGGCCTCCAGATGTGGCTTCAGCATCTGGTCCAGATGCCGGCTTCGCTCTCCCACCTTGCAGGGCGGCAGCTTCCGAGGGGGAAATCACCCATCCACCTTTTTCCCCGTTCTGCCTTTTTCTGGCCTTCATTGTTCCCCGGATCAGTCGAGATTTGGCACGTGAAGAATTTAACTGGTACATCGTGATGCGGGCAGACTGAGCTCCCCAGCCAGAAACCCGCATGTCCTGCTTGAAATTCCTTTTGTGCAAATTCATCCTCTTAAATCTGGCCCGCATTTATAGAGTTATTAGCGCGTACGTTAATTACAATGGGCTTTGATTAAAGGCATGGACCGTAAAAGCAGATTAACGTTCCCCTGATTTTAAGCTTCTACGTGAAACCGTGTATGCACCAGTTCAGAAAAAAAAACCCCGTTGTTTCAGGAAAAATAAATCCTGTACCTTCCTGTGGGCAGAGCCTGACCCCACCCCTTTAATCTCAGTTCTCTTCGCTGGGCTGAATTAATGGGCGCTCAGAAGAATTTCATCTGTTGCTCTAAGCCCTTTTGGTGTTATTATTTAAGAATACTTAATCTCAAGGACGACAAACAAATATGAAATCAGCGGCAAGCCATTTGTCCCAGTTCGGTGGCTGAGAGGCGGTTATTACCGGGCAGGGAGGAGGAACGCTGGATCATGAAAGGGAAATATCCTTTAAGAAGGGAAACCGCCAGCAAATCTGCGGCTGCGGCAGGGGAGCCCTGCCGAGCGCCCAGCCCTGCCCTGGCGGGGACGCAGCCCCTCCTGGCCTCGCTTGCTTTCTCCTGGGGGGAGAAACTGGGGGGATTTGAGTCTGTTTGAGCCAATCCCATGAATAAACCGCGCTCTGAACTGTGCCCTTGACCTCTCTTTCCCATGAACCCGGTTGCGGCAGGGGAGGAAGCAGCAAGCGGGTGCTCGGCTCCTCTCCCTGCCTTCTCCCCGGGGCATCGCTGCTCCGTCGCCAGCCATCCCCGTCCCAGCCTGGTGGGAAACGTGACTTCAAGGCGAACCACGCATCGCTTCAGACTTGCTCTTTGCTATTTATAACTGCAGGGCGGCCTGGGGGTTGTCGGGGGTTTATTTTCGAGCCAGCGGAGCTGCTGCGCAGGCAGGGTCAGCTCCCCGGCGTCTGCGGCGTGTCTGCCAGCATCCCAGCTGCCACCTCCGGAGCATCCAGCGCTCATGTCCCGGGGTCTCCGCTCTGTCCTCTGCCTGTCGCTGCCAGGCAGAAAACCCACAAAGCAGCAAAATTCCTCCTCGGTCTCGTGGCAGGGACCCGCTGAGGCCTCAAATGCACGTTCCTGTGTTGGTTTTTTTTCTGCAGAAGGGAAATGGCTTTTGTTCCGAATATGATATTTGCAAACTATTGGAAATCTGTTTCCTCAAACCCCAGGCTGATGTGAATAATAGATTTTGGAAATCTGGGGCGGGCAACACAACTGTGCGGGATGATGAAGCGAGCAATATCACTTGGCCTGAGGCCCGTGTCTCGGTAGCTCTGGAGAAACTTGCCTGGTGACAATGACAGAGATTTTATAAATGAATCTATTTGTTATTGGCAGGCAGGGTCTGTCACGGGTAGGAAAATCAGACTCCCTTTAGACACGAGTCCTCTCTGTTGTACGATGTTGGTTGACAAAATATGACTTGAAATATGTGTGTAGATGTGCGACATCCTTAGAGAGCTGAGGCTCACCTTCTCATCTGCCTTATTTTGGGCTCAGGATAAAACACACCTTGTCTGTCCAGGCGCTGCGGTGGGATGCTGGGGTTTAGTCCTCGCCCTCGGATTTCAAGTTATTTGTGAGAGGAAACCCCCCAGGAAGGTGTTTGTTTCCTAGAGGTCCAGGGCAGCAGAAAGGACCCTTTAGCTAGCTAGCCGAGGAGTAGCTGAATTTCCTGCGCCTTGGCCACCACCCCAGACCTTGTATCACCGACCTGGAGAGACAAAACCCTCCCTGGGTTTGCTTTTCGCTGCAGATTTAGGCAACGACAACATGGTCTCAAGTCAAAGCCTCCTGCTTCCCCAGGCGTTGGTCTCGGAAGCTGCCAGGCAGCGGGAGCTCGGAAAGAGCCTTTGCTTTTTGAGAAACCAGCTCCCACCTTCGCTTTATTTTGCTTGCTGGCAAGTCCTCTGATGGAAATGGATTTCAGCTCCTCCTGCCAGATGGTGATGTGAACCAAGGGCTGCAGACAGAGATCGCCTCCAGGCTGAATTTAAAATGCCTCGGTACATTTTATTTTTGTCCAGGATGGTTTTTAAGAGCCACTCGGCTCAGCGGCAGTGAGCCGTCCTGCAAGTAGTCGGTGGTGGCTTGTATTCCCCCAGATGGCTTGTATTCGCCAGCATGGCTTGCACTCACCCAGATGGCTTGCATTTACCAAGATGGCTTGTACTCACCCAGCACAACCCAGTGCAAGTGCTCCCTGTATTCAAGGACGGCATTTTTCCACAGCCACAGCTGGCCCAGGAAGCGAGGGCTGGGCAATGACCCCCTGGTTTCCACCCAGATCCGGGCTCAGCACAGCTCTACGGAGTTGCAAGTGCCAAGAAAAACTGGAGAAACCCTTTATCTTATCAGAATTGTTTAGCAATGTCACAGCTTGAGTAGTCCAATGCTGGAGGCACCCCCCAAGGGAGGGCTGGGAATGGGTTAGTGCCTGCAAAACCACATCTCCAAATGTTGTCTATGGGGAGAGCTGCGTGTAACGACCCGCCGGATGCCTCGGAAAGGGGCGTTCATCCTCGGCAGTGCTTGAGGTAAAAGGATATTTATGCAAAACAACAATCTGTTGTTTGCTCGGTTTTCCATATTCCCCACTCTACTGCAGGTGATATTTGCTCTTCGGCAAAAGTTCCTTCTGAACTCGGGTCCCGCCATGAAGTCATGCTCCTGCATTTATGACATCAGTCGTTGCTATGGCAGCCATGTCAAAAATTCCTCTTTTATTATTGTTTAAAGGGAATTATTCAGCACGTTCCAGATCAAAAGCACTGGGATCTTGGGATGTGCCTCCAAGCGGCAAAAAAACTCGAACAAAGCCAAAAATAGCAATATTTGGATAAACTGGATGACAGCCAGGTTGTCCTGTGCTCGTTTTCCTGTCTACATTATTCACTGCCTTTTTTAAGCTGCAGGGAGCTAATTCAGTGCCTGAGATGAATCTTCCCAAGAGCTTTCCATGCCGCAAGGCACAGCCTCGGCACGCAGCCACCTCTGCATCGCGCGGGCTGGCTTCAGCCTCCCGCCCTGCCTCGCTGAGCCATCGGCATGTGTTTCACACCCCTGGTTTCAATGTGAGTCGTTCTTCTGCCTGGGCTCTGCGGTGGCAGATGAGGAGCGGTACCCAGGACGTTGCCGAGAGCAGGGCGCTCACCCAAATCACCGGGGTTTTGATGGCGTGCAGGAAACTTCAGGAAAGTCTCTCCAGGGGTCCGTGGTCAGGGATGGGCTCAGGCATCCTCAGCAGCTGGTTCCAAACCCAGACATGATGCTGTTGAAAGCCTGGAGGGTGAGGCTGAGTTTGGCAGCTGGTATTTAAAGCAAGTCTTTGCTGGGAATACGAGGAGTTCCCAGCCCATCCCTCCCACCTCTCTCCCAGGGCTGCTCCAAAGAAGGAGGTCGCACTGGAGCCACTTGCCTCCAGGGACACAAGTGGAGACTCTCTACTTACTTGGCAAAACTTTTAGGAACTTTCTGTCTTGGAGATGTTCAGCCTCAGCCAGCATGAGCTGAAATCGACCGTGGGCTCAAATGTTGGAAAAGGAAAAGGAAAGGCACGTGAACACATGGTGCCATGTGCACCCCACTGTCATGCAAACCTCTTCTTGTTAGGATGAAAATATGAAGCTGCAGGAGTTAAGCAGTTCATTTGTCTCGTACCTCCTCTCAAAGGTCTCTCTCCCCCCTCCCTACTTCTAGCCATCCTTCAAACTGCGATGCCGATCGGTCACTTGGCTCCTACAGCCTGTCCCTTGGTCACCCAGCTGAGAGGTAGGGTTGAAGCTGGCAGTGACAGTCTAATGACCATTGATTTCCAATGGCAGTCAGATACCTAAAAATAAACAAACAAATGAATGAAATATATGCTTTTGCATTTGACCCTGGTTCCCCAAAGCTTACAAGAGCTGCCTGCAGATGCAGAAGCATTTCAGTGACTTCCCTAGAGGTCTCTTCCAAGAAGGAGAGAGGATAAAACATGCCGCCGATTATGAGGATAAATGCTCCTCTTGGTAATGTGATAGTAGGTACCATCTATATTCATTGCTGACAGACCGCAGTGGGTTGGCCTGGTGTTGTCCTGCTTCTGTACCATCTGGAAATATTATTTTGCCAATGGCTCTGATCGCCGAGCAGCTGGTCGGGAGTGATGGCCACGCTTCCTGACCCTCGCCCGGAGACAGGCTGCACGGCTGGGTTCACTCCTCACCCATCTCACCACCTTCCCTCACCCCAAATTGCCATTCTGGGCCATGTCTCCAAGAAATTGTATCTGATGTTTGCAGTCAGTGCAGCTAAGGAAGACGGATGCCAATGGGATGGATATTTCACAGCTCTCCCGAGTTCCCTGACCCATTGATGCCGCCTGACTTTTATATCAATACCAAAGAGATCTCAAAAAGAGCTGGGGTTATTTTGGCAATACAATACCACACATCAGCATGGCTCAGCGTGTGCAGCAGTGATTTTTTTTAAGTAATCAAATGGTTGTCACAAATGAATGGTAATTTCTTAACAGACAAAACCTTTTCCATTAGGAAAATACAAAGTGTGTGAAACTGGGTGGCTTTGTGTGTGTGTGTTGTTTTTTAAGGTGAAATGTTGGAATTACTACTCATCATCAAAAATAGAGAGCTGTATGGAGGCTGCATGTGAGAAAATTGCCAATTCTTATTGAATATCTTATTTACTTGCAAAGTGAAAAAGAAAGTAAATAAGAAGCTCTGCAAAATATCTGCATCTCTGGCAATTTCCTTGTGTGGAATCACATACGCCGCCTACGGTCTCTGCAATAAATTGTAATCCCGGTCGTTTGCTTCCTCTCCTTGTGTACATACATTATATTTTTGCTCAGCAATTTTGACTTCCACCCACTTTTGTTGATGGGCAGAAGGAGGGGGAATGGAGAATAAAAAACGCTGCCGTATTTTCAGCATGACAAATTACAATTGATACTTTATTTCCAGCTGGAATGTCCAATGATAAACGAATGCATGTGTCTTTGCCCCCCCCAAGGTAGCCAATGGGCATCTTGAGTGGTTTATTTCAAATTTCCCTATATACAAGGCCTGTGGCATTTTCAAGGCGAGATGGAGCTGTGAGGAAGGAGTCGTCCTCTAGGACTGTCAGAAGAAACAAACAATAGGCTGCTATCGAGCATTGATTTGCGTTGCTGCGCTGTTGTTGGCTTTTTCCCTATTCAATCAACCGTGTCTTATAGATTATTAAAGTGGCTTTCTGTCAGGGGAGCCTAAAGAGTCTTCATCGTTATCTGCTGAAGTTGGGGCTGTTCTTTCCCGTGTGAGTAAGGCCAGTGGAAAGGGGGGTACCGAGGCGAGGGAGGCTGCTGCATCGCCCCGTCCTGCCGCACACCAGCCCCTGGGCATCCCTTAGGTGTGAATCCATCACCGCCTGGCTACGGAACAGCCTCCTGTTTTTGCTCTTGTGCGTAACCAACAAGATGGGCGATTCCTGAGCTATTTTTGCAAGCTCTTGGTCGTGCTTCTGAGCTGCACTGCAGTTTGCTGGAGTCCTGAATTTTCTGTTTAAAGCTTCTGTCTTCCTCCTGTCCAAACCTCTCAGCTTTCTGAGGGTCCCAAGCCACTTTGCTCCCTTCCCACAACAGCAAAGCACCACCCTGCTTCGGGTCCAGGCCAGGCACTGGGCATGGTCTGAAGGTGGCTCTTGGGCACATGAGAGAGGCAGGACCATGGTTGGGCATCTCTGCCTCGAAACCTCAGCTAATTCAGCCTTCTCTTCACTGCTTACAAAACATTAATTCCAGACGAGATCCCTTTTCCCACATCTGCGTTTTTGTGGCCAGATCCTCAGCCCACACAGCTCAGGCTATTCCATCAGCCCATCATCTTCCAAATCGAACATGTCAGCGGTGTCTCACATGAGATGGACCTCGCTAGGTCTAATTTGCAGATCTGTGGTAGCTAGATTAAAGTTTGTTAAAAAAATAATAAGTAGAAACTTCAAGGGATCAGAAGAAGTTTAAATTGAAATACTATATATAACCTGTGCTAATCCTCCCCCACCGCCAGATTTTAATTACCCAAAGATATTAAGAAAAAGCTGTGTTTTGTGCCTGCAGTCTTTAAATACTGTTTTAGACTTCCTTAAAGGAGCAGCCCCAAGGGAGCGGTTTAAATTAATACTCTGAAAT
Organism: Larus michahellis; assembly: GCF_964199755.1. Lineage (NCBI taxonomy): Eukaryota > Metazoa > Chordata > Aves > Charadriiformes > Laridae > Larus > Larus michahellis. The sequence goes on along the minus strand of NC_133910.1, from coordinate 11,827,268 downwards.
GGAAACCCATTTCCTTTCTCATTCTTCTGCCCATCTATTGTGAGTGTAATTGTCCTTGGGAAGATTCCCTTTGACTTCAGCTGCCATTAGACCAGACCCCAAAAGGCAGAGGGTGACCCCAAAACCCCATCCAAGCAACGAAAGCAGCGCTAGCGTGGGCCAGGGTCCAAGCTGGAGCCCTCGCTGTCGGACACATTTAATGGATGTGTTGGAGGATTCGCGCTATTAACTGCAGGAGTGGAAGTAGTGGAAAAATATCCCTGTGCTCAGAGTGTAGCACTTCCCTGATAATTTTTACTGCGAGCTCCAAACCCATCATTTCTTTCATGTTTGCTCCGGACCAGCAAACGCTGGTCCAAAGCAAGCCCCTGTTGTTACCTCCTGGTGGTCGTGGTGGGATGTAGGCTGGCGAGCATCACTTCTCGCTCTTGGATGGCACCACTGAATATTGCGTAAGGCCCATCTGAGACTACAGAATGGGAATTTAATTTCCAGGACCAACAGCCCAGAACCAGAATTTTACAATTTCAAGCCTCAAGGGGTTCTTCTTACTCACCATAAAGATTTTACGACCCAAGTCAAAAATCACTCAGCTTTATACTTTCCTCAAGTCATGTTACTCTCCTTCAGCTCAGCCTCGGGCTTAGCCTGTCTTCCGAGCATCAGGAGCTGTCAAATCCATCCGTGGGCAGGGGAGGATGTGAGCACATGGGACACCAAAGGAGCTGGGGTGTTTCTAGGTCACCGGAGATGGAGGTTAAGTAGCTTACAAACCCAGTAGGCTTATTCTGGGGAATTCTGGCTTTCTCCAAACCCACAGAAAGAGGGGCTGTGCCGTGTAGTACTGCCGGCCACGACATCGGGATGTCTTCCCCGTAGGACAGCAAGCCAGGCCCCTCGAGGGGGAGGTGGGGAACTTGCACATTTCTGTTCCACTGGTATTTCATGATGCAGTGATGGGGGGGTGTTTCTGCTGCCAAAATGTCCATGGTCTCCCCAAACAGATGGAGAAAGCGTGCAAATCAGGCAGGTGTCCAGTCTCTGTGTCCTGTGCCTCTCGACTCCTCGTCCTGACCCTGGCTGCCCCTTCCGACTGGGGTTTGGTGCTGGTGACGAAAACCATTAGAAAGCTGCAGCCCCGTTTCAGTAGATTTTGGAGGTGGAGCAGCACGGTACTCCCTGGAGCCATCTCCCTGGTTTCTTTACTTGTGCGGTGCCCAGGAAGCCACAGGAGGGACTTTAAGTCGGGCTGAGAGACGTCCTGTCTTCAGTGGGCTCTCCAAGGAGCCACCATCTCCAGCTGGTGCAAGGCTGAGGACGGAGCTTTATTCAGTGATTTACTGCATCCCAACTCAGTCAAATTCCCATCAGTGACTGGGATGTGACCTGTCCTATTAACTTGATGGTGATGGTGTTTGGGGGAGCAGAAAAAGAAAAAAAGTTGTCTTTTCCCAAACCGTTATTCTCCTGCATGCACGAGCAATTTTGAAATTAAAGCACTGCAACTCATTCTGCAAGGGCTGTTAACTTTACATCCTAATTGCTTAATTAAGCTGTCTTGATCCAGGTAATAATTGCAAACTTTCTATCCGAGAAAGGTTTGCCGAGTTAAGCAAGAATTGATTAAACATTTATGATTCTGACAGAGCTGCCTGCCCTTTATTTCCTTCCGTTTGCCGTGAAAAGTCTCTTCGAGCCAGACGTCTTCCCCCTGACAGGTTTTATTTCACCCAAATTTAAGTGTGTAACCAACATCGCACCGTCGGTCGGTGCCAGGGAGGCACCGCAAACCGCTCCTGGCACGTCACCCGAGAGCGGGGACAGCGGGGGAACGTGAAACCCGGCCAGCTCTGCATTTACCTTAAAGGATAGTGAGGCACTTTAGCAGCAATAAAAATAGATTTAAGAGCTCGTCAGCAAAATTGCATTAAAAGTACCCGCAGAAAAGGCACGATACATATTCATCTGCTCTTTTTTGGGAGTGTGCTGGGTTGTGCTTTAAGCACGGATCAAAAAAAGCTGGTGCAAAAGCTGCTTGTCTGTCTGAAAGAGAAGAGCGGTTCCTTCGAGAGCCGAGCGGGCAGGGAGGGTGTCGGCATCACCCCGGACACCGCCGGCATGCTCTGGGTGTGGAGGCACGACCTAATCCCTTGCTCCGGGGTGGAGCATCCTTGATTCAGCACAAATCGTTTTGCCCAGCGACCTGCTCAGGATAAACGCTACCGCCGCCACGGCTGGCTAGGTTTGGGGATGGAGAATGCAGGCTGGAGGGAGTTTAGGAAGGGAGATGCAGATGCAGATGCTCCCGGGGCACTTGCTGCTTCGGGGGAATGCAGCATCTCGCCGGCTGCCCTGCAGGAAGGCTTTTTTTTGGAGCGGGCTGGCTCCGAGCAGCCCCCCACCACGCTGGTCCTGCTCCCTTCACGTATCAACCAGGCACCCTCCATGCTGTTGATGCTTTGCATCAGAAAGAGGGGTGAAAACCAAAAAAAAACACCCCAGGGATGTGACACCCCATGAAAGTCCCCAACCTCCAGCTCCTTTTGTTTCTCTGTCCTTGCAAATCTTGATGTGGGACCGGCATGGGACACGCCAGCTCCATCGGGCAGTGCCCGACACAGATTTTCTGAGTGCGCTTTATCACTGCTGACCCCAGTTACATCTGTTCCTGCAGGGTGGTGAGGGGATGTCATTTTTTTTCTTGCCACTTAGAGATTCGGATCAGGAAGCAACTAGTTGAGGTTGATATTGTCGTGGTCTGACTTTCCGGGAGCCTCCTGAATAAATTTCCCTTTATTAGGCACAAAGGCTCCCGTTACTGCACCTTCGTTCCCATTACTCCCGGATAAGCACCTACATAACCCGTCTCAAGTTCTGCTTTGGTATTCAAGGTCCCGTGTCTCTTGCAGCTCCGGCTCATGTGTGTGAGAGCCGGGAGGGAAATGAGACCCTTCTCCAGCAACCGATTAAGCAACCTCCCCGTGTCCGCTGCTGTCTCCATCTCCTGCAAAACTGCTGAGCACCGTAAATTAGAACCGCGTGATGGATTCCCTTGTGCCTGCAAATGAGGATGGATTCCACTGATGACTATGTTAGGTAAAAGAATATATTGCCCCCTTTTTTGGGGGGGGAGGGAGGGGGGAGACATTTTTAATTGTCTCTGCATTTTGAAAGTTGAAGTCCTCCCACTCTCACAGGGGATTGGCACTGCTGGTCTAAATGAGAACATTTCTTCAGAGGCATTTTGAAGGAGAAATCCCTGCAACACTTTTTTTCCCATATGCATGGCAGCAGAAGCGGGTAAATTAGTGTCACTCGGAACTGAAACACCCTGGTCTGTAAGTGACATCAAGGGCTGTCTGATGTACGGCTGTACCCAGAGTTAAATACTTCCCCTCACTCACTTCTCAAAGCGAGCGGGTGACAGAGCCGAAGGCTGAGTTCACGTCCTTGGGTGCTTCACTGCTGATCGCGCAGCTCAAAGGCTGGGGACGGGGAGGGCATCTCGCATTTTTCCCCACTGGTCTTTTGAAGTGCAGGGTCCTTCTGAAGTTCCTAGCGGCATGAAACCGCAGACCTGATCCCACGTGTGTGAGTGATGGAGGTGGGACGGGCATTAGGAGGTTGAAAGCAAGGGGAAAAGCCAGGGAGGTGCGTTAAGTGACTGCGGGGAAGAGGTGGGCATCCCAGCGGGGGGATGCCCCAAGGTGGCCTGGGCAGAGCTCTGGGCAGAGACAAGGGGCAGGGGTAGGGGCGAGGGGCAAACAGCCCCTCTCGGCTCTCATCCCTGCTCTTTAATGTTGAGGACGGAGACGTCGGCAAGAGAGAAATGCCGGCGTGGTCAATATGGATAGCTTGCTTTGGGTTTTTTGCGTCTTATGGCCACAGCAACATCAGATGACGGAGCAAAGCTGGTCGCTGTAGCATCGTTTCAGCCCCTGCAGCAGCGGGAGGGTCAAGTGCAAAAACCCACCTATTTGTTTAAATTCCAAGCTGTTGAAATGAGACTGAGGTGGAAGCTGAGAGGGGGCAGAGGCAGCTGGCTGAAATGCATGCAGGAGCATGAGGGAGCCTGAAGAACAAATATTGGCTTCTGCCCCTGCATGAAAAGGAAGCTTGAAGTGATGGCGGGGGGGGGGGGGGTGTGCAAAACAAACCCCGTCCCTCATGCTCACTTCAGCTATCTAAACATCTCGCAAGGTGAAAAGCATTTTGCACCAAGAAGTGGACGTGCCATGGATTTCAAAAGCCCAAACTGTCCCCTCCTGTCTAAAAAGGGAAAGTGGTGTTGAATACGCTGAGCGAGTGTCGGGATGGGGAGTCCTCGCAGCAACGTTTGCGGAGGCCAGCGAGGGACAGGGGCGGGGGTTTGGATGTGACGGGGGTCAAACAGGCCAAGGAGGAGGCAGGGTCCAATGTCAGGGAGCAAATGAGCTCTGGGATCCACCACCCCCAGCCAAAGCAGCGTTATTCACAGAGGGGCCCTTGAGCATCACTGGGACCGTGCCGGGACCGAGCTCCTGTGGCGTTTGGCAAAGGAAAGCTTTGCTGGTTTAGATTTAATTTAAATTTATTTATTATGTATTGTATTGTATTGTATTTTAATTTATTTTATATACTTTTCTGAAAAAGACCACCGAGCAGTCAGGGTAGAGGGAGGTTTAAGTGCTCGCTGTTGAATTCCCCCTGTACTGCTGAACTGGGGGAGCAGGGGTGGGTTGCGACGAGGTGAGCTCAGCCAAGGCACGCGTGAAAAATAGCGATTCAGCTGAAGCTGAAGGTACGGGGCAGGCGGGGGCTCAGCAAAACCAGGGCATGAAACACCAAAACGCTCAGATCTGAAAGAAAAGCTGAGCAAACCCCACAGGTCATCCCGCGACTCGGCCCCAAACTGGGAATTTCTGTTTTCAATTTTGGCAGATAATGAGAGGGCAAAGCGGCATTTTTCTTCGTCTCCATTAATGAGGGGGCTCTGAAAGCTGATGCTGGCAGTATGAAGCTGCAGAGGGACCGTCCCCTGCGGCAGGGAGCGGGCTCGAGCCCCAGTCCCCTCTTTAATTGGATTCCCCCGGCACCCGCAGCCTTTCTCGCTTTAAGCAGCTCCTGTATCCCCATCCCAGAGCCGGCCGCGTTTTGGCCGTCGATGGCAGGAAAGCACATCTTGCTGCCGAAGTCACAGCCACCGGTGCAAGGCTGTCGGGGGGGTCGCAAGTGTCCATTTAGTACCTTCCCGCAAAGTCTATTGATGGGGTTTTATACAGCGCGGCACACGGCCATAAAAACCCCAGGGAACCAGCAACGCGCTGTTGATTTACACCCACCGGCCATTGGCTTTTTATTACCGTTAAGGATTCTGGTGCAGTCCTGGTTTTCCTCCTTTCCGCAGGCACGGCTCTGCTCCCTGTGCCACCCCAGAAACTCCCAGAATATCTCACAGAAGTCCCCAGGGAGGAGCCCTGGCTCCCCAGAGCTGTGGAAGAGTCAAAAAGAGCCCCTTTTCCAGCAGCTCCTTCCCATTGCCGTGCCCGAAGAGCCACAGGCACCTGCAGCTCCGTCCCCCTTGCGAGCGGTCCCAAGCCCATCACCGGTACGGCTGGTCCCGGGGGGGAACGGATGCTGCTGTGGGATTCCCAGCCGCTTCCAGCGAATGGTTGGGGTTGGAAAGGGAAGCACCGCGGGCACACAGCAGTTTGGTCGTGGCAGCGTGGGAAGCCCCCCAGGGAAGGCAGGAGGGGGGGGACAGTCAGGGCTGCGGGGTGGCAGCAGCTTGGCATGGAAAGGATCGGTGGGGAATGCCCACTGGGATGAGACACGGGTGATGGCTACAGGGAGCGTGAATGAGCATCGCTGGTGGTGGGATCCCTGCTCCATGGTGTTTTGGGGTGGTCAGTGGGGTCAGCACCTGGCTGCGCTGGGTCGGGAGATCAGCCCGGCACAGCTCGCTCCTTCTCCACGGTGGGCATGGGTGGGCAAAACACCCCAGCAGCCCACGGAGGGAGCAGCTCCAGTCTTCTCCCCCATTCCCTAATGATTTTGTTGGGCTAAGAACAAAGAAGAGCAGCATCTATTTGCCAGTCGGGTGGCAATTGAGCTTTAAAATCCAGCCGTCAGGAATAAAATGCAAATAGGCACACGCAGGGCAGGGAAGAAGTGATCTGATGCCTTTGATTGTTCCTGCTTGGGTCTCGTAAATCATCGCTGCCTCAATCCTGTGCCCTGCTTTCTAATTCCTGCCATTACTACTACATTTATCCACTCGCATAGTTGGTTTGAATGCGAAATGTTGGTTTAATGTGGCGCTGATGAGATGGCAGCAACCTGGTTTGTGGAGAATACAAATTTTTTTTTTTTCTTCAAAACAGTAATAATAGAAAAGGAAATAGCATCTCCGGCTGAAACTTCAAAGGCGATTGGAACAATTTTGCAAAAGATTCTATGCTCTCTATAATCATTCACTTATTTTTATTCTTTTGATTTCACCTTCCCTCTGATGCTAAATGCTAGTAGGCTGTGTTTGATAAAGGCCATGCCTTGGGGGAACATGGTCTTGCACCTATTTCATGTGCAGCGGTTGTATGTCTAACACGAGATTGAATCATATCTAAGCCATTGATGCATGTGCCTGGCTTTAGTTCTGGTTTTGAACGGAGCCTGTGGGATGTGAGTGATACTCGGAGCACGAGGCAGGCTCTGGGAAAACTGTCCCGCTGCCATGAGGGCCGTCCCCGCTGTGACACCAGTGAGTGCCACCTCCGTGCGAGCTGGTCCCAGGCACCACCAGCGCGGTGGGGGGACCTGGCGAGGGGCACGGCATCGCCGCGCCGGGTGTTTACCCTGTGAGTGATGTGGGTGAGGATATGGAGGAAGGAGCACGGGGAAGGGACTGGAGCCACGTCCCCCCAGCGCTGCTCCACTCCATGTCCCCACCTCTCCCCGTCTCCCTTCCCATGTCCCCTGCGCCGGCGGAGCATCCCCATGAGAGGAGAGCATCAACCGCAGCGTGGGGGCGGCTGTGCCCACCCCTGCACCCACTGTCCTCTTGGAACAGGAACGGTCTGCAGCCGGAAAGGAAAGGAAAGGAAAGGAAAGGAAAGGAAAGGAAAGGAAAGGAAAGGAAAGGAAAGGAAAGGAAAGGGGAAAGGAAAGGGGAAAGGAAAGGGGAGAGGAAAGGAAAAGAAAAAAAGAAAAGAAAAAAGAAAAGAAAAGAAAAAGAAAAAGAAAAAGAAAAAGAAAAAGAAAAAGAAAAAGAAAAAGAAAAAGAAAAAGAAAAAGAAAAAGAAAAAGAAAAAGAAAAAGAAAAAGAAAAAGAAAAAGAAAAAGAAAAGAGGAGAGGAGAGGATGGATCCAGCCGGGACCAGCCCCCTTTTGGTATCGACACAGAGCGGGGAATGCGCCCCCCCCGCCCCCGCTGCAGCAGCCCCTTCCTGCCGGAGCAATCAGGCCTAAAGCACAGTTAATTTCCCATCGATCGCTGTCTCCCAGATTAAGGAAGGGCTTTTGATCAGAAGCATCGTCAATCCCTGTCACGCAGAAGGGCCAGAGCTGATCTCCAGGGATATTGATCCCGGGTCCCGGCAGCGTGGCCGGCATCGCCCGCAGGCGGGGAGCGGAGGATACGCTGCCGAAGCCGGAGCCTTTGCAGAAGGGTGCTCATGCAAATGGCTTTTCCAGCCAGCTGGGGGGCAGGGGGCACCCATGGGAAGCGGCAGCATCTCCCCATCGCCTTCCCGGGATCGCCTGTCCCCCTGCTCGGGGAGGGCTGACCCATCTCCTCTCCCAGCCGCGGCAGATCAACGCCAGGCCGGCTCATGTTTCCAAACTGAAACAAAAATAATTTTCTTCTGGAGGCTTCAGAAGGCAAAAAATAAAAGACAATATTTACATCTCCCTGTGATGTGTCACTCTGCGTGGGTTAGTCATCACCCCTCCTGCGGAGGCCCTGCAGGTAACGGAGTGACAGGAGGAGGCTGTGACTCACCAGATGGGATCCGTCTCTCCAATGTGACTTCAAACGTGGGACATTAAAGAGGGATTGTCACATTACAACAAGCACGGCTCTGGATTTCTAAGCAGCAAGCGGAGAGCCTGGTGCTCCGAGGAGACCCTTCCCCTTAAAACCTGCTGGCACCACCCACCAGTGACCCTGCACCGAGTTGCATCTGGCCTCTGCAGTTCGGTGTAACTCTCCTCTGTGTTTTTCCAAACAAATAAATAGCGACAAACCTTCACGAGCCAGAGAAACTCCCTTTCCCCACGCTCCTGGAAGTGTTTTGCCCTGATACCCGAGACGCCAGCTGCGAGGATGCCGCCTTTCCCAGGCGGATGGTGCCGGGGAGCAGCAGCAGCTCCACGCGCTGATAGACGGGCAGATCAGTGCCAGCGGTGGTGGCTGGCGCCCTGAAGGCACCGCTACGGGATCCCCCCTGGCACTAATTTGACTATTAAAATGCAATATTCCCAAGGGTTTTGCCTAGGACGCGATGGGAAAAGGGAAAGCAGGACGGGGTGTTTGGCAGCACCAATGCGGCAAGGGGTTCCCTGGAAGCAAACGCGAGCCGGGGGTCAGAGCCGGGTGCGTCTGTCCCCTCGCCACAGCGGAGAGCTGGACGGGCTCCCTGCACGTGATCCCATCCACCTCTGCCGGCGTGAAAGGACTCAACGCCACTTTGCACCCGCTCAAAATCAGCTCCAGCCCCACGTACAAACCCGGAAACTCAGTAACACCTCCGCCGATGGCCCGGCGCTGGTGGCAGGTACCCAGCACCTCGGGGAGGTGGGGGCCCCGGGCGGCAGGCTGGCCCCCTCCCGCCTGCCTCAGTTTCCCCACTTGTCCCCGAGACCCCCACCCTCCACCCCAGCCAGCAGCGAGGGAGGGGGATGAGGGGACATAAAGCACCTCGAGCGGTTGGCAAGGAGCTTGCACGCAAACATTAGTACCCATATACTGAATGATTAATTACTATTTGCCTCCTATTATTATTTGTTTTCTATCAGCATCCTTGCCCTGGTTCCCTTCTGAATCCAACTCCTGATGCCAAGCTGGGGATATTTTAGGAAATGCAGATTATATAATATTTACATCTGTGCCACTTGTTTATTCCTCTCTGTCGGTTAATTTTATTACTGCTCCCCTCTCATGAAAGCAATGATTTGCAGAGCCAAAAGCATGCTACGTGTTTTCAAGGATGCACTAATTTTAATAATTAAAAAGCTGCTGCTTTCCATCTGTCCGGGCAGGGACGGAGAGGGGCAGCGGGAGGGCGCGGGGGCTGCTCCTCGCTGCTGTCCCCGGGCAAAGACAGAGCTCCAGCCAGGCACGGAACCGACAGCATAAATGCCCTCCCATTGGGAAATTCCTTTCTGCACAGACTCGATGCTCTCCCAAAATACCATGGGCTTTCACGCAGTAGGTCTGGTCCAGCATCTGCGGGTTTCTCTTGGTTTTCTTGTGTGGGAAGAGGAAAGAGAGCCCAAGAAGGGAAAACAAGCCATTAGGAATTTTTTTGAGGGAGGAGCTGGAAAACTTGGACTGAAATAAAACTGCATTTTCCATTGGTCAAAATCACCTTTTCCCTTGGGAAAAAAAAAAAAAAAGAATCAGCAGTTTAAAATAAAGACCAGGTTGTGCCCCTTGGTGTGGCCAGGGAGGAGCACCCAGCCTGCAGGAAGGGCTGGGGCTGGAAACGCTCTTGTCTCCATCAGCCAGGAGCCCCGAAATGCAGCCCTGTCCCCGAGGAGGTGGCCACCGACACAGGGCCACCAAAATGACACCGCTGCAGCCGAGAGGCCGTCTGCAGGGACAAATCATTTTGATAGAAGCCTTGCGCCCCAACCCTGGAGGGTATCCGGGTTCTCAGAATAAAGTCAATTTTGCACTTCCAGAGTGTGTCTGGAGGGTAAATGCATGGTTAAAGTAGCATCTCCGAAAGCTGCCGGGTCCGGAGCAGCCCCTGGGGCACCCGGAGCCGCTGGAGGGGTGGGAGATCCCGCATGGCACCGCTCACACAAACTAGTGCAGGGAGTGAGAGGCGGCTCCGAGCATCCCGTTTAGCAGGGGACGGCAAGGCAAACACGAATCAGGCAGTTTGTCTCCTTTCAAACCCGCCTCTCGAGTCTCGGGCTGGGCGCTCGGTTCCCGGCTCTCGTAGCATTTCTGACCTTTCCCGGTTTAAAAGCTCCAGGCATTAACCTCCAGGACTGTGGCCGTACACAGCTGCCCATTACCACTGCAGAGCCGCCCAGCCCTCCCTCCACCCCGCGCAGGGTTTGATAGCAGCCCTGTAGGATTCCCTCTCTGATAACAAAAGAGGGATCCGTACCACACGGGGACTTATAAGACAAATAATAGCAAAAAGGTTAACAGCGTTTAGTAATATGAAAACCCCCGGCACCACTACCACATCTAAGCAAGGAGTCTGACTGGCATAATCCAAAGAAAATATAAAAGATGCAAATCAAAACAGGCAGAGAGGACAGTAGGACACACAGTAGGAGGTATTCCTCAGCGGTGCAAGCTCTTTTCAGAGGAGCAGATGTCTCGGCTAGCAGGAAGGGGAAGAGAGGATTTGTTTATTGAGGGGAAAAATAATCTTTTAATTTGGCTCATGGATCAAAATCTGAAACTTCATCCCCCAAAGACCCTATTCACCAGCATTTCTCCGCGCTGGTGCTAGGAGTAAAATTCAGCAAAGGCTGTTTGCAGCGGGCAGGGCTCTCCTTGGGGAGGCCGGGTCTCTGGAACGCCAGCGAGGGCTGGCTGGACTGCAGCGGTGCCACCAAACGCCGTGACTCGGGGGACGCTTTGTGGTGGCCGGCACTGCACCGTCCGGCACGTCCACGCTCCAGCCTCATGAAGGGTATAAAAATAAATGAGGATGATGTATGGCTCCCACAAGGCTTGGATAATTCCTGTCTCTCTTCCTCTCCTGCCTAGTAAGTGCCGGCTTGAAAATCAGAAGGTGATGCTAAGTACATCAAGGGCTGCTTTCCGAGACAGCCATCCCATAATTACATGCAATCTTAAGTGCAGAAGCATTTCCAAGGCTCCACCGAGACTGGGCAGCAAAGGGAGGGGGAGATTGTTTTAACTGAAAAAGCCATCACCCCACCTAAGCAAGCCTGGTGGGCTTTGCAGCGCAGCCGGGTCGGTGTCACCACTGCCCGCTGTGCCGGTGGCCGGGGCTGGCTGCGGCGGGGGCGAGTGCCAAGCCGCCAGCACGGCCAGCGGCGGAGAACCGGCTGCTGTGACCCGTCGCTGCTGGTAGGAAGAGGAGGCGAGGAAGATGAGGATGTTTCTGAAGGGCTTTTCTCGGAGCCGGCCGGCAGGGCTGAAGAGCTGGCGGGGAGCCAGGGCGCTGCTTCTCCATCCCTGCCGCCCGAATTAACGAGAGCTGGCTCCCGGACCCGCCTCAAGAGCGGTGCCCAAGCAAGCGCCCAAGCCCTTCACAGGGCTCCCCGATCGAACCCCTGCTGAATTAGGCTGGCAAAAAAAAATCACAGAGAGCCGTTCGCCTCCCCTCCCTGCTCTCCTGGGGAGCTCAGGCTGCACTTGCTGGAGCCCGGCATCCTTCTGGCAGGGTGACCTGGTCCTGCTGCTGTTAAAATTTGTCCAAAAAAAAAAAAAAAACCCTTTTCTCCAAGCAAGACCTAAAAGGAGGCCTCCTTGCATGCTTCGGCATCGCAGGCCGACCTGATGGCCAAAAAAAAAGCAAAGAAAGAAAAATCAGAGAGGGGGAGAAGCCCCCGGGCACGGTGGGGCTGTGCCCTCCCTGCCCGCACACGCAGCCCCGCTCGCCCGCCCGTCGCTGGTGCTTTTCCTCGTGCTTCCGCGAGGATAAAAAAGCCAAAAGTCACTCATACCAATATCTTTGGAGCATTAATAAAACAAGTTGTCACCACTCACAGGAAAGCGAGATGTTTGCTATTTTTCCCTTCCATCCTTACGCGACCAGCTCAACCTTTTGGCTATCAAGGATGATGGCCAACAGCCTTCATCCCTGCCGCCAGCCCGCTGGTGCTCAGCGCTGGGACGGTGGCAGCCCTCACCCCAGAGATCTGCGGGGAAAATAGATGGGGCACTGGGATGTGCAGATATTCCCTTTTTACTCTAAAAACCTTCGTTTCCAACCACTCCCCACCCAGTGCCCGCACTGGCCAAGCTTCCTTCCTCCAGTTTTCAACGCAGACTGACCAGACGCGCCCTGCTGCCGCCGCTTTTTTTAAGGTTAGAAAAAAATAAAATAAAATAAAATAAAATAAAAAAATCCTTCAAATTGTTTATGATGTTTGACAGGGCAAATGAAGTGTGCCCACTGATACCCCCCAGCTGCCATTTCATATCAGGGCTGATCAAGATTACTAGGTTTTACTGCAACCCAGCGTTCAGGCAGCAATTTCGTGGTGTAGGAGCTGATTTTTAGGGAAAAAAAAAAAAAAAAAAAAAAGAGAAGAACCAACGAACCCGATGAGTTAAAATAGCCCTGTTCATGTGCATCACGTAAGAAAGCAAGTAGCCTCTGCAAGGAGAAAATAAGCACCGTTGACACCACACTTCAGAGACCACTGGCTACTTTTCTCGATATTCCCCAAAAGCATCCGAGGTTGTTTGTGTCGGGAGTTACGGCCCCGTGCCAGGACCGGTGTCCCGGCCCTCGCCTCTGGGGCTGGGCTGGCAGTTTTAAGTCTGTGGGCAGGAGCCACTGCTCCGAGCGACAAAAAGGATATAAAATACCATGTGTGGGAGGTGACGGGCAACAGGTTCCTCCTCCATGGCCCACAGGCAGTGCCTGGGATGTTCGGGATGGCTCCGAGGAGGTGATTCTGCTCCTGATCCGAAACCAGTCTTCAGCTCCCTCCTCTTGGGGCTGTTAACTTCAGGTATTGGTATTATCAATACGAAGAATTTGTATTGATACAGAATTTGTCTGTTATTCTCAAAACAAAGGAAGCAACAAGCTGAAAAAAGAAAAGTTTGACTTAGAAGTCTCCAAAATGGTTTCAATTTTTTCTTCAGCAAAGGAAAATTTTTCCGCCTTTCTTCCCATAAAAAAGCAGGTTGTATTTGCCGTGAACGTGCAGGCTGCAGTGATGTTCCCAAGCCGGTGTCTATGGCAAAAAAAAAAACAAAGGGTTTTTTTTGCCAAAGACTTTTTTATTCATCCCACACGCACGCTCGCTCTCTGCTTAGCAAAAGGGAATTTTTCCCATTTTATAGCAGGAAAGGAAATATCTGTGCTATTATCCCACAACACCAGTCGTACGTACTTACACGGGCCGAGCAATTTTCCCCTTGATAGTCCCTTCAAAGGAGGCGTTCATTTGACATAAATAAGTTACACATGGGAAAGTAATGAGTTATGTTAATTGAGCTCATCCTTGCAAATTGATATCGCTCCTGCAAATAGACAAAAAAAAAATCTTAAATATGTTTGCGTATCATCTGAATGGAGCTCATATCCAATAGCAACAGGGTCAGGCTGTGGCTCAGCTCTCCAGTCTTACTGCTAAACTAAGGGAAATCAGGCGCTGAGTGACAGGCGATGTGACCTTCATTATTGTAAAATCCCCAGCTGGAAGGACGCTGCTGCAGCATCCCCTCCCCTCTACCAGCCCCAACGCGCCACCAAAACCTCACCACAAGAGACTCCAGCCTGAATTTAGTCGCTGAAAGTACATCTCTGGATGAAAGGACCGCTGCCTCCCCCCCACTTCTGCTCCTGCCCTCCCTTCCCGGGACACGGTGTCAGTTTTCACGACCCCCGATGCGGTGAGTTTTGGTCCACGCTGGAGCCGGGTCCCCCCGGTACAGCCCCAGCCTGGCACAGCCACTGGAAGGCAGCAGCCAGTCACTGCCAGCGTGGCCAGGCAGAGAAATTCCAATTATGGCACTAAGCAGCTCTGAGACCAATTAACAGGGCCTGAACTTTAGGAGGCTGTTTAATTGAAGAGAGTTGAAGGACATGTGCCTGACTCGGGTGCTGCCGAGCCTGGAGGCACCGGCGTGCTGAGTGATAGATAATGAATTTTAAATGGCTTTGCTAACCCAGTAGCCCCGCGCCCACGGGGCTTTTGCAATCGGGAGATTTTCATGTTGATGTGTGAACTGGTCTAAGCCTGCATTTAGTGTGTTTACTTCTAATAGACAGAGAGAACTATACAGGTGTGCGTACACTTCGGAAAATATACAGGCGTGCATACGTCTCCTATGTACTCATTTATACACGCGCACACTGCTACAGGGCTGTGTTGCAGGAGGAACCCAAGGCGAGTGCTGCCTCAGCCCCTCGCCATGGGGCTCCCCACTGGGCTTGCCACCGGCACCAAGGGTTTCAGGTGTGTTAAAAGGAGAAATACATCCGCCTCTGGGGAGGCAAATAAGAGGATGAGCTCTTAGCTGGGATAGATGCTCTGAATCACAGAACGGTAGGGTTGGAAGAGACCTCTGGAGATCACCTCGTCCAACCCCCTGCCAGAGCAGGGTCACCCAGAGCAGGCGGCACAGGAACGCGTCCAGGCGGGGTTGGGATGTCTCCAGAGACGGAGACTCCCCCACCTCTCTGGGCAGCCTGTGCCAGGGCTCTGCCACCCTCAGGGTAAAGAAGTTCCTCCTCATGTTGAGATGGAACTTCCCATGGTCAAGTTTGTGCCCGTTACCCCTTGTCCTGTCACTGGGCACCACTGAAAAGAGCCTGGCCCCATCCTCCTGACACCCCCCCTTTCAGTATTTATAAGCGTTGATAAGATCCCCCCTCAGTCGCCTTTTTTCCAGACTGAAAAGACCCAAATCCCTCAGTCTTTCTTCATCAGAGAGATGTTCCAGTCCCCCCATCATCTTGGTAGCCCTTTGCTGTCCCCTCTCCAGCAGTTCCTTCTCCTTCTGGATCTGGGGAGCCCAGAACTGGACCCAACGCTCCAGATGTGGCCTCCCCAGGACAGAGCAGAGGGGGAGGATGACCTCCCTCCACCTGCTGGCCCCGCTCCCCTCGATGCACCCTTCTTAACAGTGATACCACTCAAAGGTGAATGGCTTTATCAAAACAGCCCCCCCAGCACTAGAGGACCATGGCCATTGAAGACACGAGTGATGGAGAGGCATGGGGTGGGGGGAGCAACTTGTGGTGGCAGCCCCCAGGACAGTGGTACCCAGGGATGGGGACCAGGATGGGGACAGGGACAGGGCATTGCAAGGTGGCTCCCTGCAGCGTTCATGCCCTCTCAGCCGTGACCCGTTACTGAATACCTGCTCGTTCCTCGGAGTGCCAGGGCACATTTTAGTGCAGCCAAGAAAAGTTTGCGACACACAGAGTGCTTCTAGGTCCTATCGATCGAGGAGGAGAAGGGTAGCGATCATTAAGTATTTAAATGGAGACAAATGAGTCTCTGTTGCTGTGACATCCAATAACCTCTCAGCCAGCCGCCTGAATTCCTAGTAAGTAAAAAAAAAAAATAAAAAAAAAAATCATTTGTTCAATCAGTCATTAATGAAGCCATAAATCATTAGGAGAATAATTCTTCCCAAATTGAATTACTCCTTTCAATTATTTCGCTTTTCTTCCTCTTTTCCTTTCCTTCCTTCATTCCCCAAGGAGCTGAGCAGAGTCAATGCATTGGAATTAGACTTAACCAACCTGACGCTGCTCAGTCGCTTTTTGACTTCTCTCTTTTCCTTTCTCGTCTCTCAGCTGTTCCTTTTTCTCTGCAGACTGTGGCAGGAGAAAATGAAAACCGTGATGTCAAAGCCCCCGGTTTCCCCTGAGGATTGCTCAGTAAGGGTTTGGGGTTTTTTTTTTTTATTTACCTTTTTATGTAATGAATCCTTCTGGAAAACAGAGAGCAGGAGCCTGTCTTTGATTTTATCTTAATGAACACTACTGATCCAGCTTGCTCCAGCTCGCAGCTTTTCAAACCTTATCATTTGACAAAGCTGTGCTGAGACATGATAGAGCGCCACGACGAAAGGAGATTTAATCTGTCCAACACTTCTGCGCCAGTGCCTCATCCCCAATGTAATCTTTACTTGTTCGCAGCCCAACGCCAAGGAGGAACATACAAGTGGCAGGTGCAGAAGCAAAACCTCCTGCCGGTCCCACCGCTCTACAGGCTCCGAGTCCCAGGGACCAGAACCGGCCGGGTTGTTCTATCAAGATGAAAAGGGGCATCCCCAGGGTAGTTTTAGGAAACGATTTTCTTTTTTATTATCCATTACATGTTTCCCCCAGAAAACCTGTCATATTTGTCAGCTTCTCCCCAGGTCCACACCCCTTCACGTCCTGCCAAGCAGAGACGTAGCCGCGCCAGATTTTTTTATCCTACAAACTTCATTTACTCTTCCTTCTTCCCCTGACGTTCACGAAGGGGTTAAAAACAAATTCTGGGTTTCATTCCTCACCCTCCGCACTGACCACCGTCAGCTCTCCCAAGCTCTGCTTGAAACAAGTTAATTCTTAATTAAGCTCCTCCATCCTGCTTGATATTCATTATTCTTTTCATTACTTCTTAGCTCAGTTGAGTTTCTTACCTTTTTATGCAACTCAGCCTATTCTCCATTCGCCAAATCCTTTGAATCCCTGAATTGCATTTTTGTTATCCTTACTGTTATTGCTTACACCCTGTCTCGGCCATCGTGGCATTTAGGTTTTTTTCCCCTGAGGCTTAGGTTTGTGTATGTGCGCGTGTGTGTGTATGGATATACAGTACGTAATTTGCTGAGCAGCATGCAAATTGCCGTATCTGGGAGAATGGCAACCTGCATATAGCCAAAATGAGCATCAGTGAAATATAGGAAATTAATTTAGCCCCATGAAAGAGATTTGCAGATTGAGAAAGTGGGGCATAAAGAGATTAAGGCCCAAGGCCCCAGACTAGCCCAAACCCAATCATATGCTTAATTTAAAGTAGATTAGGTAGTTCCCTTAAAGCCAGCAGGAGCAGTCGTTGCTGAACATCAGGCACACACGGAGGTGTTTTGCCGAACAGAACCAGCGCGGGGTTGGGATGAGGGGGCGGAGGGACACTGCACAGTGAGGAAGGGGTTGCGTAGACTCACCTCTACCAAACCTGGGCTGAAATTCCAGGGCTGACAGTTGCTAGGAGTAAGAAAAGGGATGTCAGCAGGACTTGTGACCTCCAAACACTGTTGAAAGCCAGTTCAAGGCATCTCAAGGTAAGCAGCTGACATAGGAAGAGACCATTTCTTCAACAATTGCACCTACAGCCCACCTGAGGTTTCCTCTGGCTCCTCCAGCAGAGCAACAGGGAGAATACCCAGGAGTTGAGCCCACTCCCCGCTCCCAAACCTTTCCAGATCTCACCTTGGTCTTCCCCTGTCCCCACCTGGCATTTCACACCCGTGCTGGCGCTCATAGGAGCCACCTCATCTTCCTACACTTCAGTTCTCTTTTAAGTCTACTTAGCTGATGATCGTGTCTTATTAAACTTTCCCCGGGGATAGCTCAAATCCGCTGTTTTTATGCTGAATTAGATGTTGTGCCACTGCAGTGGAGATGTAGCACAGCCAGGCTGGACCACCCTGCTCCCCAGGGTCGGGAGCAGGGCAAGCAGCTCACACGGACACCACCACAGCCCCCGTCCTGCCCGCACCTGAACTGCTGGGGGGGTTAAAATTAATTGCTATTACCTACTAATGTGTGTTAAATATATTGAGGTTCTCAGTTAAGCAGCTTTACAAAATTATGTGAGAATTAATATACTATAGACTGCTGCTTCATCAGGTTAATCCAGCCACATTTTTACTGCTAGATGCTTGATCACGGAGGTCATGCCGTGCATGAAACGATGTGAAAATGGGCTTTTCCTACCTCCCAGGGCCCTCGAGGATGGGCAAAGCCCCCTCTTGTCTTCCACTTCCCGCTTGCTTTAGCTGGTGGGGTGTTACTTGGGGCAGGGACTGTCCCTCTGCACATCCTCGCTGGAGCCAGCGGAAAGGGTCTGCAGGAAAACAACAGTAATTAGACACCCTGGTCAGTGGGATCCACTTTTGCTACTGTCATGAGCACCCAATGCACGGGGAGAGCCGTCATGGGGTGGAAGCTGAATGCAACACATCCCACTGTTTCACAGAATCCTAGAATGGTTTGATTTGGAAGGGACCTTTGAAGATCATCTAGTCCAACCCCCCTGCCCTGGGCAGGGACACCTCCCACAGGCCCAGGTTGCTCCAAGCCCCGTCCAACCTGGCCTTGAACCCCTCCAGGGATGGGGCAGCCACAGCTTCTCTGGGCACCCTGGGCCAGGGGCTCACCACCCTCAGAGCAAACAATTTCTTCCTCAGATCTCACCTAAATCTCCCCTCTTTCAGTGTAAAACCGTTCCACCTCGTCCCATGGCTCCCCTCCCTGCTCCAGAGTCCCTCCCCAGCTTTCCTGGAGCCCCTTGAGGGGCTGGAAGGTCTCCCCAGAGCCTTCTCTTCTCCAGGCTGAACCCCCCTAGCTCTCTCAGCCTGTCCCCACAGCAGAGGGGCTCCAGCCCTCCCAGCATCTTCAGACTTTGGCTGGGAGTAAAACCTCGATGGAGGCAGGAGCCCTTGTTCCATCAGGGATGGAGAGGCTCTGAGCAGCCTGGCCGGGAGCTGCAGCCCAGTGGTGGAGGGGGATGATGTGTGTGTGGGGGGGTGATGGTCCTGCCGCCTCGCAGGAGAGGGGCTCGGCAGCTTTGCTGTTCAGGAATCCTGCCCACCCCCCAGCAATTGCTCTCACGATCCAGAAGATTCAAATGCCAAATTTTATGTATTTGCAACATATATGGGGGCCTCTCCCTGAATTTCCATCTACCATCCTCAGCTTTGGAGCTGTCCTAACGTTTTAATGCTGGTTTTCTTACATTTTGAGGAAAGGTGAAAGCATGGTAAGGACATCTCCTCTTCCTCTGGCCGAGCTGTAGCTGTGGATGCCGCGTACACGTCCCGAGGAAGCCGCGTGCATCATCTATACCCACATCCACGCAAGTGTCTTCTCGCGTAGCTCCTCGAGTGGCGCTCAGTGATTGCCAAAGCTGCTGTGGTCCATCTAGCCCGCCGTATATATTTCAAACTAATGTGCAAATACAGTTTTACATAAAATACCAGAGCAGAAGAGTTATGCCAGTCTTCTGGGAAAGTAATACCCATCTTAATAAAGTGTGTAAATACATATTTATTTGCTAGACTGGAACCAAAGAGGCTGTTCTGGTCTGCCAGAGAAAAGAAATACACATTTTAAGACTGCCTAGGTACATAATTACCTTAGAGAGAGAGTGAAATAAATCATCAGTGTCTTCTGGCTCTCCAGGAAGGAACCGTCCTGAGCTCTCCTTTAGCTCCCTTTGCCAGCAGTGAACATCCCCAGGCACCATGTGAACCTGCCCAGTGGCAATTAGTGAGCCTGGGAGAGAAACCAGTAACAACCAGTATGCACGGTGGTAGGGCAGACCCTTCCTCTGAGCTTTGGAAACGCCTCTGAAAACATTTGGGTCCTGCCCAGGGCAGGATATATTTGTTGCTACTGATGGAACGAGCTGGCTACTCCACGGAGACAAAGTTAAGTGAAGGAGAATTGATTTGGTAAAGATACACCAGCTTCACCTGCTTCCCAACGGCACCCGGCACACATGGAAGGAGCCAGTGGCCCCCAGTCGTGCCTCCGAGCTGGATTTTGGGAGCAGTTTGACCAGCTCCCCCCAATCCTTCCTGCCTCTGCTCCTACTCGGGACACAACCCTGCCTCCAAAGAGCAAAGATTTCTGAGGGTTACGGTCCTTCCATTTGATACCAATGTTCCGCTCGTTGTCTGTAAAGAGTTAATGAATATATATCTTAATAAATGGCCAGTCGATGACGCTGGATTGCGCAGCCCTCCAGTCGATAACTCGCTGACAACGTCCTTATGACCATCTGCAGCAAGAACTCCTCCTGTCTGCAATATGCTTATAACCGCTATTAATTATTTATTGGTCTTTTAGAAAACGTTTGCGAGCGGGCCCCAGCGCAAAAGGCAGCCGGCTCCTCTTTCCGTCTGCCTTCTCCCGCTCTCCCCCCGCCACGACTGCCCCAGGGAGGGGGCTGCATCTCCATCTCCATCTCCATCTCCATCCCCATCCCCATCCCCATCCCCATCCCCATCCCCCGCCAAAACCCGGGGCCAGCCGGGGTCGGGGCAGGGGGACGGAGCCTTGAACAAGGACACGGCTGCTCTCCTTCGTTTTTAAAAGCTCTTGGCTCATTCCGGAGCTGGTGGAAATTGGCTCGGCTCCTGGGAGTGGGGGGGGGGAAGCGAGTGAGATACGCAACCGCGAATCTGCAGGGCTGCGAAGACGTGAGCGATGCAGCTCCCGGCACCGGGGAGGACGGGCACGGAGGCAGCACAGACAGGGATAAACTTAGCAGCAGCCCTCGCCAGACTGGCACATTCACACGAGCGCCGAGGGGCCGAGGGCTCCGCGCACCCAGGTGCCCAAGTCGCTTTTTCCCAGGAGCCAGAACGGCGGCTGCGGCGGGGAGGTGCCAGACCGGGCTCGGATCGAGACGCAGCCCCCGAAGAGAAAATGAATTATGCATCGTGGCCCAGCCCGGAGATCATCGATGATAAATAATGCTAAGTAGGAGCTCGCTACATGCTTCAGCTACAGCCTGCCCCTACGCTGCCTTTTTCTTTTTTTTTTCTTCCCCTTCTTTTTTAAGAGTACTGCGGCTCATGGAGTACAGCTTGATGTGGAAAAAAAAAGTAGTTTTTGCAATTGTTCTTTAGGCTGGAAGGTTTGCAAGGTTCCTGGGAGCTATTCTTCGGTTGCACCCTTCAATCTTTGCTCCGAGCTGTGGGTCGAAGTGCACCCCAGAAAACCCAAACACAAACATCAGGCGGAGCAGGGAGTTCCCTGGGACATCCACGCTGTTCAAACAAATGAATTTTGCATCGTTTCCATGGGAAAAGAGCATCGAGCTTCACTCACCTCCACCTCTCCCCTACATCTCCATCCCACGCTGCACGGGGGACTCAGGGGGAGCTGGTGGGACACCCCGGGGGGCTCAGCATCCCCTGGGTCCCGGTCTCCCCCGCAGCCGGTGGGTGCTTTGCTGTGGGTGCCGGCTCTGACAGTTGTACCCCCGTGGCCGGGTTTCTCCTCCTGCAGAAAAGGGCTCCGAGAGAGCACGTCCGTGAGGACAAGGGAACGCCTCCTGCCGATGCCCACAGCACTGGGGGGCCCCAGCCCCAGGCAGGATCGGTCCCCAAGAACCAGGTCCCCCCCGGGCGCAGCTGCTGCCATGGGGCCATCTCCTGAAAATAAAGGTCATAAAATTGCATTGCCAAAAAGGTGAGGGAGAGGGAAATAGCCAGGGTTGCAGGCAAGACCCCCCCCAAACATGCACCCACTGCCCCACAGCCCTGTGCACCCAATGAGGCTCCGCCCAATACTTTTAAAAACCACTCTATCCCCCATTGCCACGACCTGCCTCATCGCTGCTGCGCCCCCAGGCTGCCCCCTCCGTTCCTCTTCCAACCCAGGAGCCCATTTCAGCCACAGGCTCCTCAGGTTTATGCTGAGGGTGGGGGTGCTGCCATGCCATGCCATGCCGTGCCATGCCAGCCCACCCCACCAAGGACCCTCAGCTCAGCCAAATTACTGGGGCCAGCACCCAGGGACAGCTGAGCTGCATGGCTTTACGGAGCAAAAAGGTTTATACTCTCCCCCCTAATTATTTTTCCCTAAGCGAAATACATACAAAGGCGCTCTGCATCTCCCCTCCCTGCTAGGCTGCTTTTAAAGCCTCTGCTCTCTCTCCAGGTCAGTTTTGCTCAAGGTAAAATCAGAGTTAAGGTCAGCAAGGAGCACAGCAAAGGCGCTGCCCCATACTGGGATGGGTGGGGGGGTTGTGAGAAGCCCCCATCCCCACTGCACCTGGGTTTGCTGTTAATCCCTGACGTGTTCCTTTTCCCCACCTGCCCATCTCTTGGCTGCTCTCCTTTTCTGCTTCCTTTGCACTATAAAAAGGCAGAGGGTGGGGGCTGGCAGGGCAGAAGAGCATTTAAGGCTGAAGTTTTCTGTTGCTGTGCCTTTATTTGGAAAAAAAAAAAAAAGTCATTAACAGAGCTTGTCTATAAACGGTGACATCAGCCCTGTTGCAAATGGGGTCCATTACACACATCCCCCCAGGAGCCTGGCTGTGCTCTGGTCTTCAAATGTTGAGTGCAGGAGAAGCTCTAGGGCTGGGCGTCTTCCACGGGGGAGGTGCTGGTGCGCATCCCCAGCCCTCAATTTACCTCTTTGTTGACTAGAGATAAGGGCAGATAACGACGTTTGTGCTTTGGAAACTGTGAAAGATACCTGCAAAAGGGTTAAATGGCATCATTATAATTAATCACTCCTAATGACTGCTTGCAAATAAAGGGACAGACGGTGCCACCGTGCCCAACCTCTGGCAGTGCCCCAGAAGCTGTGCACGAGCCCAAACAAGGTGATTAAAACGCTGTAGTTCCTTAACGGCCCCTTGCCATTTCGGAAAACGCGATATGTAAATACAGCCTTTTGCTGGCGGAGGATTTATGATGCCTTCAGCGCTTTGACAAGCGGTGATTGACAATAAGAGCGATGGGACTGTTTGCCGTGCTCTCGCCGCACCTCTGCCCGGCAGCCGCCTCAAGAAAAGCACAAAGGAAGGCACAGGGCAGAGCTTAAAGTGGGTGTGATTTATCTGCCAAGGATATCACTCAGAGAAAGCCCGTGGGCTCCAGCCGCGGGGTCAGGAACCGCTTCTACCTACTGGTTTCAAAACCAGCGGGACCTGGCAGGAGCATCTGAAATAATGGGATACGTCTTCTCCGAAGGAAAGGGCAAATGGACGGGATGCGGAGGAGCACCCAGCCGGCATCGCACCTTCCCTCCCGTCCGTTCTCCTCTCCATCGCTCCCTGACGCAAGGAATTATCTGCTCACCCTGGTGGTAACTGGGGACATAATGGCCATGCCAAAAAGGAGCACGTCATGGGTGAACCGCCATCTGCCAGCGTGTTAGCCAGGGCGAGCGCGGTTACCGGCACATGGCTGTGCCTGCAGCCCCTGCTCTCGCCTCCGCAGCCTCAAGGTCACCACATCGCAGGTACCCAAAACTCCTGCAGGTCCAGCGAGCCCAGAGGCCACGGTGACAGCGAGAACGTGGCACAGGGGGCCGTTCGTGTGGCCGTGGAGCAGGTTTAGACCTCGGCAATGGGGTGGGGGGAGCCTCTCTCTTTTTTCAGCAGGTTGGCTCTGAATCGCTCCGCTCCCTTTTAGTCACCATCCCAGCAAACCAGAGGAACCCTGCAGGCTCCTTCCCACAAATCTAAATAAATTCACCCACAACACTGGGCAGGAGAGTTTTGCACCCCAGAAGGTGAAGCAAAGGAATCACTAAAAGGGCTGCATTTTTCCACTCCTGCTGAAAACCTGTTGTCCCCATTGATGTCAGCGGGAATTTTGAGCCTGCACCAGCTCTGAGCATTTAATTGTACATGACCTCTCTGAGGAAACACGGGGAATTAGTGGCAGAGTTAAGAGCAGAGCCCAGGAGTCCTGATCCCTACCTTCTCCCTTTAATCACAAGACGAAGCTCGCTCTTGATGGAAAGCAAACAGATGAGAACCAGAACGGAGCTCTGCCGTGAATTGCAAATGTTCTGAGTATTGCTCAAATTTGAGTTGTTAATCCTGGTTTCTGCTCTTAACTCGGTTCCACTTCTCAGCCTGCAAAAGGACCACGCGGCGCGTGGCTTTGCAGGAGTCTCGGAGCCCCCGCTGCCTGGGTTTTGCCTGCTCGCGGGCAGTGTGGAGGGATGGGTGACGTTTTGGAAATCCAGTCTCAACCACCTCCTCCACCGACATGTGAGGCATATTCCACTTGACCAGCACATGTTGCTTGCTGGGACTGGGGGGATCTTCCTCCCTATGGATTTTAAAGGCAGCTTAACCTGCGTCTGCCATAAGTGATGCCAGAGGGGCTGGTCTTGCTGGGGGCAGAAGGAGGGTCTGATGCCCATGACCCTGTGCTTTCCTTCCACCCATAAATCCAGCTTCGTCATCCAGAATGAATCCGGGACACCACATGGGATCCCGATCACTTCATTGCAATTACCTCTTTTGTTATTTTTCAGGAAGCTCCCAGCAGCCTGGGGATCGCCAGGTGGTTTGGCTCTGGGATAACGCAAACCCGACTGACCCTCCCAGGGCACCTCCATAGTCCTGATATTATAAAACGTGAAACATAACATGGTTTTCCCAGAGGAACCTGCTGCTGCCAGTTAGATCTGGGGGTTAAGGAGGCTGAGACTGCCTGAGACGTGCAAAATCTTCCTTTAGAAGGTGCATTACTGAAGTAGTTTGCCTTGAATAGGCACTTTGCTTTTCTGTGCATTTCTGCACTAGAGAGCGGGGAATTGACTCGGTTTCAACTACTTTAATTAAACTGAGTTAAAATCCGTCAGAGCAAACTTTCCTGCTATGCCTACACGAAATCTGTTAAATGGAAAAAAAAGCCCAAAATACAATGGCTATTACTTCCTGTCAAGTTCTACAGGATTTTCTTTTTTTAAGAGAGAGGCTGAACAGCTCGTTCTGCACTAGTTAAATCCCAGCCTCCATTTCTAAGCTTTTTATTCCAAATAGATGTGTCTTTGTTAAACAAGCCGGGCTGAAATCCTGCCTTCTCAATCCATCCTCTTAAGGAGCTTGATTGATGCAACTGCACCGACGCAGGCGGGAGAGTGAGACGGCGGGCGATGGGAGCCGGGGGGGCGCCTGCATCCAGGCCCAGTTTCCAGGCGGAACGGGAGGGGTGTGCATCGGTGGGGATCCAGAGCGGGTCAGTTTGGGTTGCAAACAGCATTTAATATGTCTTCTCCATCATGACCGTGACTAATCTACGGGTATAAAATGGGAAGCCACTCCCGCCAAGCACTAAGGATACTTTTTTCCCTTTTTTTTTTAATAAAGGAGGCTCGTTTATATACCCCAAGCCATATGTCAGATGCCAGTGGCAGCTTGGGCAGATGTGATTGAGGCAGCTGCCCCAGTTTCTGCCCCACTCAACGAGCACAGGGATGCAGGACGCTGCCCTCCCGTCTTAATAACCATGAAATGCTTTGGGAGCCATGCAGGGAAAGACTCCGTTTAAATGTAAGATGAGGCATTAGGATACATTTGCTGCTCTTACTGTGATGTGTGCCATTTCCAAAGGGTGAAAGGGCAGGTTCTTCATGCAAAGAGAAGCACATGGGATTTAAAATATGCCAACCACTGCTGCTGTGCATCTCAGTATCATCTTATACCAGCAGCCTCTGCTGGGGAGATTTCCAGGAGGATTAAACTGAAAAACCCTTTTCCAGTATCTGCTGCTTGAAGAGAGAGGGTTGCTATGGAAACCGCATCTGGCCTATTCACATGAGTTTTATAAGGAAAGAAACAAATAAAAATAAAGCAAAAACAACACACACATTGCACAAAGAGAGAGGTGACTTTGTCTGCCTTCATCAAAGAGAGAATAAGAGCAATAATGAATAATACAGCCTGGCTGTTTGTTTATGTACGTGTGTTTATGACCCAGCCTTCCCAGACCTCCTCCGGAGCCGGGGGCTGGGACACGGGCAGGCGGGCATTAGTTTAGCGAAGAGCGGAGGATCCAAGGTGATAACACGCGTGTTTGTGTGCGTGCCGTGGGTGCTGTGGGCTGAAAGGCAGGGGTGGAGGGCTCCCGCCGCCAAGGACTTTCAGCATCTTGTAGAGGTGCCGCAGTCAGACCGACTCGCCGGTGGTTATTCCCTAAATCATCCAGCCCTGGACCAGCCCCCAGGTGCCACTGCCTGCAGTGGGGTCCCCCGGCTCCCAGCCACGGGGTCCCTTCCCACCTCTGTAGCCCGAGGCAATGAAACCTGATTTTCACTGTGGCACCTCCACGCAAGGGCTGTGGGGCTTCTCCGCAGGGCTGGGGCCAATGGAGCCCAGGGGTAATCTGTGTAATAAAGCTTTTCCTGGGAAATCCACTGATATGGATCAGGAGGACCCCAGGGATTTCAGTGGTGCTCCTAAAACAGTATGAATTCCTAAAGCAGCGTGCTGCTTTCAGCACACTTTAATCATCGTTTCTTGCTTCAGCCCAACCCAATACGGGGCTGGGCCATCTCTCTTCCCATGCTGGGAGAAGATGGGTTCAGCGAAAACATCAAGAAGGACGAGGGATGGGCTCACGCTGGGTGAGGCACCAGCCATTCTCCGCCTTTCCTCCACCAGCTCCTGTGCGTCCTCGGGAACGGTTTCATTTTCAACTGCCTGACGCCGCTGGAGAAATGTTGATGAATGCTCTTTGGAGCCCATCTCTTTATCAGCTTGATTTGTATTTCAAGGCAGAACAGCAGATATTAGTGGTGGCTCCAAGCCAGCCCAATTTGACCAAGGTCTGGAGGAAGTCCATGGTGGAGAAAGGCAGCCTACATGTGTGAACGTCCTTGCGATGGGGCCCTGGCAGCTAACCAGTTAATCATGGCAAAGCACTGGGAAGAGGCAGAGTTTTGCTGGGGAGCTGGTGCCAGCTGGGCAGAGACGAGGTGCCCGTGTGGCCCAGCACCTTCACGCCAGGGTCACCAGGGAGCTGGAGCCCGAGCTCCGGCAGCCCTGCTGCTTCCAGCTCATGCAAGCAGGGTCATTCCAGAGATCCATTAACATCAGCAAAGCCCCATTCAAGCCCAGCATATATTGCTGTTGTTTTCAGGAACACACATAATTTACCATCTGGCCTGGGTACGTTTTATGCTCCGAGCTTGATGCAAATCAACATAGCTCCACTAATTGCTGGGATGCTAATGCTGCTCACACCAAGACATGGTCCGGCTGAGCGGGACAGTGCCAGCTCTGCAGCACGCTGGAACGTGAGCGTCATGGCTGTCCTGCAGCCTGAGAGATGCCATCGACCCCGCAGCCCTGGTCCGTGGCTTGCCGTGCAGGATCACCTTGCCTTGGGGTGCTTGCAGCACCTAAAATGAAAAGGTGACGGCAACTCTGGAAAAAGGAAAAGGAACAGAGATGTGAAAAAGGAATTTAACCCTGCAGATAAGCCACCCCGCAAATGCCCCAATGCGGAGAGGAGAGGGCAGGTAGTGATGGTCCGGTGTTGGGGAAGTCTTCTCTGGGAGCGGATGGGCTGAAATCCTTACCAGCAGATGCAGATGTGGAAAATATGGGAGTCAGTGCGGTGCGGAAGCCGGTGCCGAGGAAGCATTGCAGCAACTGACACTTCAGAAATGGCGAGGCACCTCCTGCCATCACCATGCTGCCTGCCCATCACCCGCCTGCCCACCCCCTGCCTGCCCATAGCCCTCCTGCCCACCCCTGCCTGCTCCTGCCGGCACAGAGATGGTGCCCAGGACAGTCACAGCCAACACCCCGCAGCCCCCAGGGCCAGTCCCACCTCCCCGCTGCCCCAGCCCAGGCGGGGAGTCACCGCTTCGCCTGCAGCAGAGAGACTTCGCTCTTAACGGTTAAAAATGACCCTGTCACTACAAATCCGCAGAGCTGTGGTCGAGCTGCAAGAGAGTAGCCAATTTGGGAACCCGAAACAAATGTATTCCCGTGGCTGGTGATTAGGGAGAGGTTCAGATTAGATGTAAGGCACTACATGTGTCTACGCCGGCTCATGGCTGTGAATCCTCAAGCATCCTCCCCAGTAACCTTCCCTCCTTGATTTTGTTCTTTCACAGCTGATCAGCAATTTCTCTTTGCAGCACTTGAAAGAAGAGAGAAGGAATTTCAGGGCGCTCTGCTGGACTCACGTATTTCCCTGTTTCCTTCTCCTGCCTGGAGGAAAAGCACCCTTTTCCCTGCTCCCGGGAGAAGGGCCAGCAGCAGAGCTGAAGCCACCCTGACATCCCCATGGAAAAGGCAGTGGCTGTTTGCGTACCCCAGAACGGGCACACAGGCAGTACCTGGTGGGATTGCCAAGGAAAACAGGGCTGAAGGGGTCTGCAAGGAGCACAGGTTACCCCGAGACCTCCCCTTGCTCCAGATTTTTGAAGTTGATGGGATCACACATGCCACCAGGGCAGGGCTTGGTGCTCACAGGGACGGCTCGGGCAGCTCCTGCTGGGGCGAATTGGGAGTGACGCAGAGGGGACTGCAACCTCCCCACTGCCTTCAGGCAAGTTGTCCGCAAAGGATTTCTTGTTTCCTTTCATTAAATTACTCAGGCTCATTATTTCACGTGCACAAGCTTAAAAAACAAAACCCGCGAGTCACTAAGGAGGCATGGGCAGGGCTGGCAGGACGCGGGCAGGGAGGCAGAGGTCCGGGGACGAGGAGGTGCCTGGTCCAGCTCCCAGGGCTCGCCCAGGGTAGAGGGTCCAGCCCCTCGCTGGGCTGCCACGTACTGCCCGGTGACAAGGGACATGTCCGTGCAGACCAGGAGGGTGGCACCAGCAAGGCTCTACCAAAACCCAGCCAGGTTCGTGTAGAAACGACCTGCAGAAAGAGCTACGAGCTGGCACCGAGAGAGGCATGACCAGCCCAGGGCTGTACGGCTGGCTTTAAAATCTCTGCCCTCCTCTTCCCCTCTTTTTATTATTCCTCGTTCATCAGCAATGGCATTAAATCCTTTAGGAGTTTTCCGCAGATCCCCTCTGAGGACGAGGCAAGGCAAGCGAGCCGCTTTCGTGCTGCCCCGGTGTTTGCCCAGCCCTGATTTACACCGCTTCCCAGAGAGCACATGTCATATATTAGGGCCAAGCTCATGCTGCTCACCGCAGCAGTATTTCTCCCCTTTTCCTGAACCGTGGCCTATTTTGGAGCTAATAAATCTCCCCAGCAGCCTGCCAGACTCCTGTTCAACCCCAATGAGGGGGAAAGGGAGGAGGGAAAAAAAAAAAAAAACAGGGAAAAAAAAACAACAACCCTGGCATCACCATGGCAACCTGCTCTTTCCTGGTGCTGCAAAACCTTAAAGTTCCCACTGCCCATTTATCAGTTGCATTCGATCAGGCAATGATGACAGTCGGCATCACGGCGTGCTACAAGGGCTGGGTGCTCGTGGAGAGAGGTTGTGCTTCAAAGCGAGTCGCACGTTTTCATGCACGACGGAGCCGCTGGTCTCTCCGCGGGATGCTCTCCAGCTGTGTGGTTTTGGGAAGCAGGACCGTCCCCAGGGCAGGGAACGGCGATTGCCTCGCCAAGCCCAAGCCTGCCAGATGGGCTCTGCGGGGACACGGCCCCACCTGCCCCGGGACACAGCCCTCCCCGGCGGGTGCTGGTGCAAATTAACCGCTGCAGGTTTGCTCGCTGCCTCGCTCACCCTTCCCTTGCTGGTTATTAACCCACTTCTTGTCCAAGGAAAGACCCTCTGTAGCTCTGAGCACCACAGAGACGGCTTATTAACCCCCGCAGCTGGGGAGGCAGGGATGCACACGAGCCCCCACGGGGCTGGTACCCTGCGTGGCAAGCGTGCCACAGCAGAACCCTCTGCGTCCTTCATGCCCAACACAGCAGGGACTTCCAAGGCTGGCGAAAGCCGCTGGGAGCCATGCGGCGAGGAGGGAGCGAGCTGTCCCACTGCTTGTCCCAGTGCCCTTGAGCTCAGGCACGTGGGGACGGTGGCAGCCTCTGCAGGGGTCGGGCTGCTCCAGTGGACGCTCAAAAGGGCATGCCAGCTTTCGTTATGTCTTGTTTATAGCTTATTACCCGCCCCGCTGTGTGGAGAAAAGCCTGCAGAGGTGTAAGGGAGGCAGCTGTGTCCCCTGGCAGGGCAGCGGGACGCTGGGTGGCTGCGGAGCATCCCAGGCTGGGAGCAGGAGCGGGGCTGGGAAACACCGCTCATCCTAACGGCTTTCAGAAGATGCTGCGGTGAAACCCAGAGTAGCTTCTCCTCCAGAGGCACCCACCTTACCTGGACCCTCACTCAGGATCACCCATCCGGGCAGTGCCACCATACTGCCTCGTCTTTCCTTCCCGCAGAAGAAGATGGTGCCCTGGAAGCGCAGCAGATGGGCCCGCGCGCCGAAAGAAAATTGCTTTTGCTTCACAGCTCAGGCAGCCGTGCTTTATTTATTTATTTCATCCCCCCCCATAGTTGCAAACCCATTCCCTCGCTCTGCAAGCAGAGAGGCGAGTGAGCGCAGCCGCTCCCGTCACCAGATGGGCACCGACGCTGCGCCCTGGCCCGCTGCTGACAGCTGCCCCAGGCGGCTGCCGCGCCGAGCCCCTCCATTCCAAGTGTTAATGAAGCCGGATCCCGACACTCATTTAGGCAAATGAGCCGCAAGGTGTCCCCTGCTCCCCCAGCACCCCCGTGAGCGTGGCGGGGCTGGTTTTCCTGCAGGTTTGATGAGCTCTCGTGGGCAGGGACAGCAGATGTCGCAGCCGGCGCTTGGTGCCCCTCCAAGACGGGCAGCGTTGAAGGCAACGAGTGGAAGCGGAGTGCAAGCCTGGATGCCATTCAGGGGATTATCATTATTTAATTGTTGGTTTAAGTGAGTGCGGAGCCTCGTTGCCTGCTGGCACGAGCGTATGTTTTCAAACGAAGATGATGGA
Organism: Larus michahellis; assembly: GCF_964199755.1. NCBI lineage: Eukaryota > Metazoa > Chordata > Aves > Charadriiformes > Laridae > Larus > Larus michahellis. The sequence goes on along the minus strand of NC_133910.1, from coordinate 11,796,743 downwards.
AAAAGCAAAGCGCTGCCCTGAAATGAGCTGGGTTGGCCGTCCGTCATCGTGCGGGGTGGCACCGCTGCAGGGTGCCGGGCAGGTCTGGGTGCTGGGACACGGCACCGCACAGCACCCTCCTAGGAACCTAGAAGCCAAATTTGTGGTTTCCAACCGTGGGCTAATTTATCTGGTGGTGCCGAGACCTGAAGGAGGTGGCACCTTCCCCCCTTGTTCCACCTGGCCATTACTGAAGTGGTTATTTATTTCATGAGGTTTTGACCAGACAACTCTCCCCAGGTGAAAAGGATGAAATATTTCTCTCCTTCTCAGCACTGGCCTTGGCCAGGGTTTTGCTTTTCCGCCGCGCTGCAGGACATCATTAACTCTCAGTCCCCCTTCGCACTAAACAGTTGAACTGTCCTTTACCAGGAGGGAAACTGAGGCACAGGCAGAACCTTCCCTTCTCATGAGCATCCCCCTGCAGCAAGGGCACTGCAGAGCAGCCGCCTCCCAGCTGCCCCCGCAGCCCCCCACAGCCGAGACGTCCCCCATTGCTTTTGTGCAAGGCAGAGGCTCCGGTGTTCATCCCGTCCTGCCCCCGGCCCGGCAGCCTGCGCTGTGCGTGCCGATGCATCTCCCGGGGGCCTTTGCTTAATGAAGATTAAAGAAGTGCTGCTGCAAATATGTCAGTCATAAAATAACATAAAATAATAAAAGAAATAAAGCGCTCCGGCTATCAGCCCAAGTGGAAGTCTCAATTAGCAAATATATCAATCATTGATGACATCTTAAGTAGCGTTTACAGTGAGAGCTTTACAAAAATGATTTGCAATTACAGCGCTGCTGCGTCTTTGCTGGGAGCAGAGCTCCCCGGGAAGCGGCGCTGCCGCAGGGAAGCACCATCCAGGCTCCCAGCACAGAGCAAAGCCGGGGTTCACCAGCTTGGGTGGGATTTAGGGATACAGAATCATAGAATCATAGAATGGTCTTGGGTTGGAAGGCACCTTTAAGATCATCAAGTTCAACCATCAACCTAACGCTGACAAAAACCACCTCTAACCCACGTCCCTCGGCACCACGTCTGCCCGGCTTTTAAATACCTCCAGGGAAGGCGATTCCACCGCTTCCCTGGGCAGCCTGTTCCAATGCTTGGTAACCCAAGAAACGTTGCTGTCTTTGGAGCTGCCGGGAAGGAGCCGCGGAGGCTGTTCGGGATGCGGGGGCACAGCTCCATGGAGGGTTGTGTTTGCTCCTGCCTCGGGGTTGAAGGGGCTCGGCCAGTGCGTTGCCGGGGGTGGTGCAGGGCCGATGTGATGTTCCCTCCCCCGGGGATGGAGGGAGAACACGCAGCTGGGTCTCCCCCAGCTTTGCTCCAGCCTCCTGCCCAGGAGGGGTTTTGCTTTGCAAAGCAACCGCGTCTCCGACAGAGCCCTGCGGACGGGTCCCATCTGTTTCTTCCTGGCCCCAGTACAGGGGGAATTGGAAACCCTGTGGCACTGGCCGCAACCAGTGGGGTAACGGTCCAACTCGCCCTGCCAGCATCGCCCCATTAGGTACCCGCCGCCTGCCCACCAGATGCCCCCCGTGCCCCCCAGCCTGGTGGCCGTGCCTGAGCCGGGGACCAGCCCACTGGGGACAGAGCCAGAGATGATCTACAGCTCCACGACTAATGCCTAAGGCGCCGGGATAAAAAAGGATTGGACAAAGGCGCTGGAACATGCCCAGTCTTTTATGAATATTACTAGATTACCGGCGGCTTACAGGCTCCCAGCTGTGATCAAACCCCCGTGGGCAGCCGCAGCGAGATAAAGACAACGGCACGTGCAACAGGAAGAGTAAATCCTCTCCCAAACCTTCTCCAGCCCTGAGACATGTTTCTCCACACACAGGAAAAAAAAAATAAATCAACCATTGTTTGTTTGCTTGCTTGCTTGTTTGTTTAAAAAGAATTTGTTGGATTTTGCCCAAAGCTCCAGCTGCAAACATCCCATTTTGGCAATCGATTTCAACAGTGGGAAGGATCAGAAAAGCAGCCTCTCCTTGCAGAAAGACAGAAAAACATCTTTTTTTTTTTTTATTAGAAACCCCAACATCTCCCACCAGAAAAAAAAAAATTACTGAGAAAAGAGCTGTTTCTTTTTGTTTTCAATCCCTGCTCTGCTCAAGCCCACACAGGTTCCTGCAGACACAGGCGCTTTGCCGGGGTGATTTAATCAGGTGTGTAACAGAAGCAAAGGCTGAAGGGAAGGAAGACGCATGGGGAGAGCACAGGGCAGCCAAAACGTTCCTGTGCTCGAGGTGCAGCCCCAGCTCCCGGGGCTGCGACATCCCGGCGGGATGCCGGCTGTGCCCCGCGGGGCTCCAGGCTCTGCTCCGTGTCTGTGTCCGGAGGGAGCGAGTGCAGCCAAACCTCTCCTGGGAGCCCCCCTGATGCCCTGGGTACCAGCAGTTTTCTGGACGGATGAAGTCTTGCTCTCAGCTGCAAACCCCGCTTTAGCTTCAGGGCTTCACCGTGGGGAGAATGGGGCGATTTCGGGTTTCTCAAAGCACGTTTCATCCCCGCAGGTTTGGGCACCGATAGCAGACCGTGGTGCTGGTGGGACCTGCCGTCCTGAGACCCCGCTCACAGCCTGGTGCCAGCAGCATCCTTGCAGCACCCCCCGGAGCCTGCCAGGCTGGGGGCAGCTCTGCTCGCCCCCCAGCCCCCTCCCAGCTCGGCGGCTCCTCCAGCTTGACTTACATTTGCCCAGAAGTTCAGAAAGTTTATAGGAAATTTGCCCTCCGTGGCTGGGCTCGTTACAACCCTCTCCAAGGAACCGCCGCGATCAAAAGAGAGAGGAATTATTCAGAAGACTGTAACAAGGAATAACGCGTTGGCGAGGGAAGACGGGGAGATGGGAAGCGAGAGAGTAGCAGGAATAATAACAATCATCTCTGGGAGAGTAACTTGCCCAAGGGTTTGCTCTCTGGAGCACAAGGCTGAATTGTTGATGGGGAGCCCAGATGATGGGGGGAGCTTTGGGGTGTCCCACGCAGGACAGCGCTGCACGGCTGAGAAGTTTGGATGTTTCTGCATCCAGATGTTTCTGGATGCCCCCTGCCAGGCTGTGCCTGCTCCCAGCCCTCGCAAGAAGCTGCCTGAGAGCATCGCGATGGGGTTCGGGCAGCCCCCCGTTATCCCGGCGCAGCGAGGGATGCGGGCTGGAGGCCAGCGCTTCTCCCTGCGTCCTCCCGAAGGGCCCGATCCTGCCCACACACCGGGGGCGGCCCGTGCGCAGGCGCCGCTCTGATCCGCCGGCGTTGCTGCGATTCCATTAACACGCAGGCACAGCCACTAAATTACATTTAATAAATACCTAATGAGAAGATGACAGCCACTTCTGGACTCTCAGCAGTCCCTTTGGTTATTCACAAGCTCAGAAAAGTACAACTCGGCTTCAATAATTGATAGTCCACTAATGCAGAGCTCAGGGGTAGAAGGGGCCCCATTAATTACTGCTGGGCAGCTGCACGGCTCAGGCACCAAATGCCACCGAGCGAGCGCTCTGGAAATGATGCTAATAAATACAGCAGCTCTGTGGGCTGCAGAGCACGAGCGGGTCCTGTTCGCTCCCTGCGGAGTCGGGTCGGTGGTCCAGGGGCTTGGCGGGGGACACGAGCAAAGCGCAATTAAAATGAAGGTGTTTCAGGAAAACTAACCTGTCCGTGGGCTCTGGGTTTGCAGTGATTGCGCAGGGGCAGGAGGGCTTGGGGCCAGACGCGCTCCCTGCAGCCCCGGGTGCCCAGCACAAAGCCGTCTGCTGCTGCACACCCCTTGCTCCAGGGTGGAAATGGGTCTGAGAGGGCTCTGCCACATTTTCCCATCTTAGAGCGGGGCAATGCTCTTTCCGGAATGTTTTTTGAGCCGGTTGAACTATGGCCAGCAGCCAGTTGTCAGCATTGCCCTGGGGCTGGAGGGTGGGAGATGCACGGCTCCCTCCAAGCTGGCTGCAAGGTTAGGGGAAAAAGGGGACATTTGCAGAGTGGATCGTCCTGTAAAGAGGAAAACAGAGGCAGAAAGAGGAGAGCTGCTCTACAAAACCCCCCAGGAGCCTGAGCCCCGTGTACCTGCTCTGCTCCCCTGGCAGCCTCAGCCCACCGCCACGCTTCATCCGCACAATGAAAATGGTGAAATTTCCATCTAGGGCAACGCAGGAAGAGAAATGGCCCCCAAGTCCATAAGAGTTATAGAGCAAACAATCAAAAAGTCATTGTAAATCCAATCACATTAAACCCTACACTTCAGAAATGTTCAGGCATCTTCCTAAAGCCTTCCCCTGCTGCGGCAATGAATCTCAAGGTAATTTGCACAGCATCTGTCAATGAGACAATTTTCACCTTTCAATGAGGTTTTTAGGACGTTTCAGTCAGTGGGATTTTCCGGGGGTAAATGGGAGGGAGGGTGCGGAGGGGGCAGAGGCTGGTGATGAGCCAGGGGTGCCTCGGGTGAAGGATGGGCTCCTGGAAAGTCAGGGTAAGCCTGGGCTGTGACGGATGTGTCCTGTCTCCCCCAGAAAAGCCTTCCTCCCTCTGCCACCAAGAAGGGCTGCGCTTGTATTTCGGTGAGAAGAAAGCAATTTTGGCAAGAAAAAATGGTGTTGCAGAAGAGGGGGAGAGGAGAGGAGAGGAGAGGAGAGGAGAGGAGAGGAGAGGAGAGGAGAGGAGAGGAGAGGAGAGGAGAGGAGAGGAGAGGAGAGGAGAGGAGAGGAGAGGAGAGGAGAGGAGAGGAGAGGAGAGGAGAGGAGAGGAGAGGAGAGGAGAGGAGAGGAGAGGGCTCACGACGTCCCTGCGCAGGCTGCGGGGTCCCCCGTCCCCCCAGCGATGCTGGCTCGGGGACTCCCGTGTCCCCAAGGCCTCCCCGCTTCCTGCCTGTGCTCCCAACCCGCCCCCTCCCGAGGGAGGATCTGCCCAAACAGCCAGCAGACGCCCTGGCAAAACATCCTGTGTTTGAAGACGGGGAAAGCACAGAGGAGCAGAGATTAAAGGAAAGTAAATAGTTCCCTCCGCGTGCCTGGGGCTGGCTCAGCGAAGACGCTGCCTCCGGTGCCATCGAGCCCCGCAGCAGTTTGCCAGGAGCATCCCGCTGTCGGCATGCGCTGGGGGCTCTGCAGATCCAAGCTTCTCCTGCAGGTCTGACCTGGGCTCAGCCACTGGATTGTCCCTTAAAAACTCCCTTGAAAGTTTTCACCTCGAGTATCCAACACAAAGCACCTGGACCCAGGCAGGGTGTCCTGGAAAAGAAGGATGCTAAATAAGCAAGCCCTGCACACACCCCCCCCCCCCCAAAGAGGCAGGAGTTATTAATGCATATGCATAAAAATGGCATTTCATTAGGAGCCCAATAATACCTCGGCCATATGGTGTTGTATTTACCATCCGTACTCAAAGCACAGCCCTTGTCAGCTCTGAAAGCTTCTAGCTAAAAAGAGGGTGGAGGTGATAATGGATTTTCAAAGAGACAATTATTTGCTGGCTCTGTCGTGATGCATCGATCAATGGCAGATGTTTCTGCTGTATCCTGACCCATTTTTGATCCTGAAAATGAGCGCACGTTGGGGCTGCCCGGCCAGTTCAGAGCTCGCAAAGCCAGACTGAGAATCGTCCCTACCTGCGGGTCTTTCCAGCTGTGGAAGGGACAGGAGCCATTCATAAATCTTAGGGACAGCCGGAGGCACTGCTGGGGCTGGTCCAAAGTGATGGGCTCGTTGGGAATGTGGCCGGAGGGGGATTCTGTTCCCTCCTGCAATGGGAAACGCTCACAGCCGGCTCCGAGATGGCAGGGCTATGGCTTGACCTAGCGTAGAAGAAACGCATCAGTTCACTTTACTGATTATATGTAATCCAGGCCTATTTCACATCTGTGCTGAGAAAGTCTTTCCTGGCTTCACCATGGATCAACCTTTAAATAAGGGCTCTGGCTGGCTTTAAATCTCTGATTACAGGCGTCGCGGGGGAGCCGTGCTGTCCGGGGGATGTCTTGTGTGATGGGTATGGATGTGCACACACGTCCCAGGGGCAGGGAAAGGGCCTGATCCTTTCCATGGGAGGGGATGCAGGGGGCTGGGGAGCAGTGAGGAGCTGTGGAGACCTCCCCGTGCGGCTCAACCCCGCAGGGTCCCTCCCCAGGGCAAGGCAAAAGTCACCGTCCCTCTGCCCCAGCCAGCTCTATTCCCGGGGAAGCATAACTTCGTGGGCAGAGTTTTTAAAGGTTTCCTGGTTGTGTCCTGCTTGGATGCTCTTTAAATCTCCTTCCAGCCCAGGAGTGTCACAGCACATCTCCCCCAGCTGTAAGAGAAGAGATTTACAATAAAACCATTAGAAGGAAGAGCAGACGAGGCGGGATCCGCTGGCCACCTTTGGCTGCTCATTAAGGGGGCACGACTCATGAATTTGACAAATCCTCCCCCAGACTGTGCTCGGATGCTCCTAACACTCGGCTGGGGGAGGACAGCAGCTGGGAGGTCACCGCTCTGGGGAGCGATAACGGGGAAGGGGCGATTCTGGGGCCAGGGCTGCTTCCCAAACGAGGATGGATGAAGCAATGATGCACCCCAAGCCCCACGTGGGCATCCCAGTGGGTGCATCACCTTCTCCTTCCCGTGTCACCTGCACAGCAGAGCTGGGGCTGCACTTTTTCCCGGAGGTCAACCCCCTGCCAAAGCCTGCAGCCCCCGAGCCACAGAGCTCGAATGGCACGCGGCGGTCATTGCCCATCTCTGCAAGGCAAACCCTCAGCAGGCAGCCGGCAGAGGGGTCCCTTGGGAGATCCAGGTGACAAATCCCTCCAAGGGTGTCCCACTGGTCCCAGACGTCCCCCAGCACCCGCAGCCCCGCGGGGGCCAGGGTCCCTGCATCAGCCCCGACCCCTTGCAGGAAGCCTTGTCTGGGTGAGTAATTCTTAAGCATCATGGTGCGGTGCCGGGGAGATTATGTTAGTTTAGGCAAGCAGATGCCTCCTCAGATCAGCTTCCTGCTAAATTAGCATTAGCTTTTTACAGCACCAGCACGCGGTCGGCTGCTCAGACGCCCCATTCCCAGAGCACACCGTTCTGCTGGGCTTTAAAAATGACTTTGCGGTGTAATAAACGGCCTGCATCGGCTACAAGAACAAGCGTTTTAAGTTTCAAGACCCCAGAGGTGCTGCGCTTTCTGCTAAGCAAGGTGGGATGGCTGTGGAGAGCCAAAGCACTTCCCAATGACGCCGCCGACCTGACGGGGTGCTGCTCAGCGAGGCAGAGCCCGGGCACGGGCTGGATTCCACCATCCCTCCTCTGGCAGCGAATCCAAGAGGTGTGTATCAGTCCAATTCGCAGGGAATAAAGGGAAGCAGAGGGGGAAGAGGCAGAGCCCGGCCATGCCGAGCTCCATGCCTTTTCAAAGCCCCCAGCAAAGCATGTCCAGGGTTGCAAAGGACACCCCTGGCAGCCGGAGGCAGGGTTAAGTTTTAAGTCCTTGTTTTTACCAAAAGCCCGTGTAGGATTGGTGCTCCCTGCTCCCGGCGTGGCCCCACAAAGGTGGCATTACTGGGGGGCTGACGGGAGCTGCACCTCTCTGCGACCTGCCCAGAGACCCTGCTCCCAAAAAGCCCCCTGACCTTCCGATGCAAAGACAGTTAGAAAAGGGACATCCTGGTCCCAGCCGGCCCCTGCGGCGCTGCAGGGTGAGGGACAGCGAGGGTGCAGCCACCTTGCCAAGCACAGAGTCCCAGGGCACAGCCCCGAGACCCTCACGGGGCCAGCCTTACCCCTGGGGAGCCTTTTACAGGGTCTCTGCTTGGGTGCTGCCTCCCTGCATCCCCACACGCCCCCGCATCTGCCTCTGCTCCCCAGAATCCCTGGGCTCCCACTCTACACCTCTGCTGGGGCCACGGCTGATTCGATTTCCAGTCCCGAGCAGCACTTGTCTGGTACGGGCTGGTGAATAATTTATAGTTTGCTCATGAGGAAAGGCAATGGGGAGTGTGGAAGGGAGGAGCTGGGGGGAGAGTAAATATATATTAATAAAAAATGGAAAAAGCTAAAAAATAATAATAATAATGCCCAAACCTACCCTGTAAACTGTTCCTTTGATCTAATCCAGAATAAATTATACATAATGGAGCTGGTTGGTTTTGCTTGCCGACAGCATGAATAAAAAAATAGAAAGCAAGAAAGCAAGCCAAGCCATTTGGGCTAATAACAATGTGCTCAGTGTATATGCTTCATCTGGTATTATTTTGCAGCAGCTAGCACAGATTTTCATGTGAAAGAAACCCATTTTCAAACCGGGGATGCGCTGTGCAGGCAATGAGCTGGCAATAATGCTCCATGATGGCTGGAGCATCCAAGGAGAATCTTTTTCCTTCTCATGCAAGACCAAGAGATTCCCCAATATCACACAATCATAGAATAGTTTGGGTTAGAAGGGACCTTAAAGACCATCTAGTCCAACCCCCCTGCCCTGGGCAGGGACACCTCCCACCAGCCCAGGTTGCTCCAAGCCCCGTCCAACCTGGCCTTGAACCCCTCCAGGGATGGGGCAGCCACAGCTTCTCTGGGCACCCTGGGCCCGGGGCTCACCACCCTCAGTGTAAAAATTTTTTGCCTTATATCTAGTCCTAATTTCCCCTCTCTTAGTTTAAAGCCATTACCCCTCATCCTATTGCAACAGGCCCTGCTAAAAAGTTTGTCCCCATCTTCCCTGGAGCCCCTTTAGGGACTGGAAGGGGCTGGAAGGTCTCCCCGGAGCCTTCTCTTCTCCAGGCTGAACCCCCCCAGCTCTCTCAGCCTGTCCCCACAGCAGAGGGGCTCCAGCCCTCCCAGCATCTCCGGGGCCTCCTCCGGCCCCGCTCCAACAGCTCCGTGTCCTTCTGCTGTTGGTGCCCCAGAGCTGGAGGCAGCGCTGCAGGGGGGTCTCACGGAGCGGAGCAGAGGGGCAGAATCCCCCCCTCGCCCTGCTGCCCACGCTGCAGCCCAGGATTTGGTGGCTTTCGGGGCTGCCAGCGCCCATTGCCACCCCATGTCCAGCTTTTCCTCCACCAGCACCCCGCGTCCTTCTCGGCAGGGCTGCTCTCGGATCTGGAGGTCACCAGCTCTTTCAAGAAAACACTTTGCTGCAGGCCTTGGGGCAGATGCATTTACCAAAATTCTGAAACAAGGGCGATCCACGAAAACTCAGACTTTTTGATTTACAAAGCAGATCCACAGGAAAGTTTTAGGAATTCCAGATTATTTTCCCAATGCCTTCACCCTCCCTCCTCCTCTCTCCTCCCTCCACCCTCCTTCCCCCTCCCACAGAAGGGAAGTATTGAGCGAGGCAACTTAACAGAACTGATCTTTCATGAAGAGCTTAGCTTATTGCTGCAGGATGCAGATTCATCAAGAAACACAGTCCATAAAGAATTCCCACCCAGCTCGGGAGCCGATTCAGTTTCAAAGGCTAATGGAAAATCACTACCATTAAGAAGTCAGGCTGCACGCTTGCACGGACTTTCTCAGGCTAGAAGGGTATTGACCAAATAGCCAATGCTCCAAAAATAAAAATAATCCCCTGGGGTTGGTTTCAGCATCCAATTAAAAATCCTAGGGAGAATACCAGCCCTTTTTAAACGTGCAATTACAGAGGCAGAGAATCAGACAAGTGCTGATATGGGGACAGCCAGGGTCAGCTGCTAACCAACAATGCCTCCTTGGATTTACTCTTTCGTCATGAAATGGGAGAGAGAAAGAGAGATCAGCAGTGGCAAATGGCAATCAATTAGCTTGGGAAGAACGAAAAGTCCCCAAAGATCTGCAATTAGTTGGCACCTTCGGGGCAGGAGGGCCGCAGCCTCTCCCCAGCCATGCCGAGGCCGATGCGGGCTCAGCCCTCCCGGTCGTCACAGGCACCTTCGGAAAAAAAAATCAGCCTGCTCTTTTTCTGAAGGAAAGCCACAGTTTTCCTTCCGGATCGCTGCTTTGGGAGCAGCGAGGGTTTCCATCCCAACCCAGCGCCTGCTCTGGGTGGCTGCTGCCCGCAGTGGGGCCGAGCCAGCAGCACGTTCCCTGCACCGTCAGCTCACCGCAGCCTCCGTGGCCGATCACCTCTCAGAAAGCTCACACGGGGAGGCTCACAACAAAGCCAAGGGCGAATTTAGTGTTTGGCATGTGAAATTATGCTGCATATCAACGCTCACATCTGTACAAAGCGAATGAGACGCTTCGCGGCTCGTTTAGCTGTGACCCTCTTTTTAGCCATTTGAAATTTCTATTTGTTCATACTTCTTTTAAAATCCACCTTGAGGGAACTCACCTTCCTCCCCCCATCCCAGCTCAAGCCGCAATGCTGCAGGTCCAGCACCAGAGAAATGGCAGCAGAATCCCTCTTGCCTTCATCCCAGGCTCCAGAGCATCCCGAGGACACCAGTGCTCGCGCAGCCCTGGAGATGTGCTGAACCTGCCCTCCCTTCTCCCTAAAGGTGCGTATCCGTGCAGGAGGGGAAGAAAGCATTTGTAATGATGCTTAATTCTTCTCTATAACTTATTCAGTGGTGGAGCCAAAGAGCTCTGAGCTGTTCTCATCATTTTATAGGTGAACAACCAAATGGTGAGGTGGGATAGGAGCTCATGACCCGTGGGAAGAGGAGTGATGTAGGGATGAGCTTTGGCTTGTCATCATTGAGCTTTGGCAGGGCATCCCCCAGTCTCATAGCTGTGCAGAAAAGACCGGGTCAAAGCAGTGCCTAAAGCCTTTTCAGACATCAGCCGTGCAGGGCTGATTTGTGCCCCAGGAGGATGCGACCCATTGTTTGCCAAACTAAAGCACCGTGCCGTGCCTCAGACCCAGCCGGGGAATTTCCATTTGCTTCGAGTTCAGGGGGTCTCGCTTGCGAGTGAGAGATGCGTCGCTAATTGGAACCTGGTCGCTGTGAGCTGCTCAAAGGAAATATTAGCCCTGAAGCCAGGGTTGAAGAAAACAAGTTACCTGGAACCGAGCGGAGACGTGGAACAAGCCAAGCAAAGCTTCAGCACCTTGCGATCAATCACAATTATAAATCTAGTTAGAAGTAGATGAATGTTCACTGAGGTCACTTAAGGGCACTCTTATTAGAGAAGTCTATTAGCAAAGAGGCTAATAATATATGTTAGGCTGCCAAATAGTCTAATTATAAACGTCACATGATGGCACAGGCTCATCTACTCCCTGCTGGTGCCTTGCTTTGCTCCAGGCACCAGCTTCATGCTGGAGGTGACACATTTTCTTGGGGGAGAGGCAGACGTTCCTGCAGTATCTATGGGTCCAATTGTGCCTGTCTTTGCCCCACGGGTCAGCACGGTGCTTCTGCCGGCACATCCCCGTCTGCTGCGGGGCCGGGGGCTCGGCCGGGGCCAGGCTGGAGCTGGCGTCGACCACCAGCACTGCCCAGCTCAGAGCAAGGGGACTTTTCAGAGACAGGGACATCTCCCTCATTTCTGACCCCTTTTTCCCCTGGGAGGTGGCGCGGGTAGTCATGGTTTGCCTGAGACATCGCCTGTCATATATAACTTAGTTAATCAGCGGGAGATTGGTTTCCAAGGTAATGAGGAGTAAGAGCCTCTTGCTGCTTGTGTGCTCGACCTCGGCACAACCAAGCCCTCCTGGAAGCACGACATTTGGCCCACTTTGGGGTTTTTGCTTTCTTTAAAGCGCTGCCTTTTCTTTCTGACGCTGTAACAGCCTTAGTTGGGATTAAACACAGTTTTCATCAAAATTCCTCAACCCCTTGGGGAAATGTGACCCCCCAGTGTTGGTGTGAACTCCTGCAGCACCAGGTTGCCACCAGCAAGCTCTGCTCTGCGAGCCCCTCTCGGCCCCTTGTAGCCCACCGTGCCCATGAGTGGCTGCCGTTGGACCACTGAGCAGTGTCCAGCCTGGAAAGGCAGGAAAGATCAGGAGCTCTGGATGTGTTTTTCACACGAGGAAGCCCCAGGGTGAAGCTGAGCCAGTTGCAGAGATTAGTCTAGCAGACACGCATCTCCTCTGGCCTCAGCGTGGAGAGCAAGTGATATAAATGATTTCTAGGCTGAATTTTTACCTTATCACGATCTGCATTTGCACCGTGTGCCTGGCACGGGCTCGGCGGGTCTGTCTGCTGCTCTGCTTCACGCAGGAAAGCCGGGCACCAAAGCTGTGCCCCAGGTTTCTGAGGACAAGGCGTTGTGTAACATCCACCCCCAGCAGGCACTGGATCAGCTCCCCAGCTGGTATAAATCAAGAGAGATCCACCGAGGTCAATCCTGGCCAATTGTATCCACTTAATCTCCTCTCAGGAGGCACCACTTAATTGATTTGCAGAGCTTGAAGGGAGCGGGCTGCGTTGGCCGGGCGTCCTCCGCTACCTGCCCGTCTTCAGAGCCCACTCAAAGCCTCTTCCCAAAAGTACCAGAATAGAAATATCTTAAACAGCATCTCCTTTGTGAGTGCCTGTGCCACAGCCTGTCTGGCAGAGAGCTGGAAAGCAGCTCAATTTGGCTGGGATTTGGGATGGGGAGCCAGGCATCCAGGCATCCAGCGCTGCCGAACCAGACTGGTCCAGCATGAAACTGAGCCAGCTGCCCCTGGAACCATCAGCTTAGTGCAGAGGGCCACAAGTAACTCCCCCTCACCCACTCATGGCCCTTTTTCCCCCAGAAATAATTTTTTTTATTTTTCATATGCGGGCAGGGAAAAAATTCCTGGAGGTTGCCAACTGCCACAGTTCCCTCCAGCTGAGGAGTTTCCACTGGGCAGCATCAAATGTTCTGGGGTTTGACAGGTTCCCTTTGGGAAGGAGAAAGGCATTGAAAGGATGTGGTTTGGCTTTCTGCTTTGGTGGGCTCTGCCGGCAGCCCCTGCAGCGTTGGTGCCCGCGATGCCAGGGCTGGTGACGCCCCCGCGGTCCTGGCCCCGACCCCAACGGCCCTTCTTGAAACAGCACTGAATCTATTCATTTAAAAACAAGCAGGATGGAAGTTTTTCCCCTCAAAGCATCTGGTGGGCTGGGAGGGCTCTTCAGCTGCTAGGGGCTGGGGGGATTTGTTGCCATTGTGGTTTGGGGTTTTTTTTTTATACCTGGATTTATTTTCCATTTTATTTGTCTGAAATGCCTGGGGGCTGGGGTGGGGAGAGTGAACATCTGGGAAGGAGGATTCTCCATAATTCATATTCCATGATGGTCCTGCTCCCAGCCCCAGCAGGGTTCTCGTGTTTAATTAAAAACCGTAAAATATTTACACCTATTAATTGCAGTGATTTCTCTCCCTCCCCAGCCCCTTTCCCCATTGGAAAGCGAGGGAGATGGAGGAGGACAGTGATATTTGTGCGGGACCCATCACAAACAGGGAAATAATTAACAGCCTGGCAGTTTATGGCCAGGTTATCTTTTCTGGTGGATGTTTCCACCACCGTAACCGCTGCGGCGGCTCCTGACTTCAATGCGAAGCACGAAGCGAAGGGAGGCTTCGTGCGGTGCGGAAAGTGTTGGGGCTTTGCAGGGGAGCTCTGCCCGGGCTTTGATGCCGGGAGGAAACTGAGTTGTGGGAAAAGCAGCTTCCAAGGGCGGGTGATCCCTGTGACCGGCCCAGAAGGAGACGGATCAGGCCATGGGATGTACCTGGGACACAGCGCTGGGTTATAGCGTTGTCATTCAGTCATTTCTTCCGGAATTTCTCAGTGCACGGGAAGCAGGAGAAAACTGGGACAACTCTCTGTTTCCATGCTTTCAACGTTTGTTTTAATCACTTTGGTAAAAATTGTAACATTTCATCAACAACTGCGTTTTCTCATGGGAGAAGAGGATTGCTATAGGCAAACTTATTCTCCAATAGAAAAATTGCACCGGGAAGGTGGCGTGTGTCCGTCCCGAGCCCCAGGGTCGAGGCTGCGCTCGCTCTCAGCTGAGCAAACCTACACGGCTCCGTGCCCAGCACCAGCGTGATGTGGCCCCCGGGGCCGCACACGTTCTGCAGTCTGTGGGCTTGGAAATTTGCATTGGAAAAGGGAAAAAAAATAGCAGAGACCCCAGGATGTCCCCAGTGCCTGGCAGCACCACGAGTTTCCCCGGGGTGCTGCGGGTCCGTGCTCACCCGGAACCGGCGGAGCTGAGCACGGAGCAACCAAGAGGAGCAACCACGGGCACCGCTCCCCATCGCCAGCCCCGTCGGCACCCACCTCCCCATCCCCGTCGCCTGTGATCGGCCGCACCGCCCCCCTTCCGCAAAATGAGCTGGATTTCTCTAAATAGCCGGCTGGTTTGCAGGCTGCGTGCTCCTGTTCCCCGGGGGATTTACCGGCCTCGAGGGGAGAACACCTGAGGTCTGGGGACGCTTCCCTCCCAGAGGGCTGCCCTGCAGTCCCGCCGAGCAGGGGGAAGCCACCTGGGTCTCATTCTGCACCCAGGGACGCGGCTGCCCCGGGGGATCTCTACGGCACAGGGCAGCGGCAGCACACTGGGGTGTCCGGCCGTGGCTGCCTCCCGCTGTCACAGCCAGTGAATCCGGCTGATCCATGGTTAATTTAACCTCACTAATGAACCCCCCCTGGCTAATTTAACACAGAAAAGTATGGGAGTGAGTTTTTTCTCTGTGGAGGGGTGTGTGGGAGAGGCACGGAGAGACGCACAGCATCCCTGTGCCCGGTGGGCTCGGACACGCCGTCTGTCCCCAGCCAGGGACGGGGGCAGGCAGAGGCTGGACACGCTGCGCTGGTCGCCCTTCCCACGCTGCAGCAGCTGGAGGTGAAATGAGTCCTGTCTTTGCAACCAGGAGGTGACGCAGGGCAAAAGTGTTTTGCAACTGCTGGATAAAAATGGTGTTTGAAAGCTCCATCTAATGGTCTGCAAATTTTACAAGCGCCTAATGGGGTGATGAGTACCGCAAAACTCATGGCTCATGTTTTTGCAAAATAATTACCTTTCTTTCGCCTGCCTCTGCTTCCTCCCCGTGCTCTTGCTGTTGTAAACACCCGTTCCCACAAGCATCCCTCCTACCCTGGGGATTCTCCCCATCCCCTTCACCTCTCCTCCAAATATATCACAAAAGCTTTTGTCCTCTAACAGGTAGCACCCTTCTTTGGCGTATTTAAAAATCAGGATTTGCTACACTGCTTGTGTCTGTCGTATTTTGGGAACGCCCTGAGTGTTCCCCAGGGGTCGGTACTGGGTCCAGTGCTCTCCAATATATTCATCAAGGGCAAGTGCTGCACCTGGGGAGGAATAACCCCCTGCACCAGGACAGGTTGGGGCTGACCTGCTGGAGAGCATCTCAGTGGAAAGAGACCTGGGAGTCCTGGTGGACAACAGGATGACCATGAGCCAGCAATGGGCACTTGTGGCCAAGAAGGCCAATGGCATCCTGGGGGGCATCAAGAAGAGTGTGGCCAGCAGGTGGAGGGAGGTTATCCTCCCCCTCTGCTCTGTCCTGGGGAGGCCACATCTGGAGCGTTGGGTCCAGTTCTGGGCTCCCCAGTTCCAGAAGGACAAGGAACTGCTGGAGAGGGGACAGCAAAGGGCTACCAAGATGATGAGGGGACCGGAACATCTCTCTGATGAAGAAAGGCTGGGGGATTTGGGTCTCTTCAGTCTGGAAAAAAGGCGACTGAGGGGGGATCTTATCAACGCTTATAAATACTGAAAGGGGGGGTGTCAGGAGGATGGGGCCAGGCTCCTTTCAGTGGTGCCCAGTGACAGGACAAGGGGTAACGGGCACAAACTTGACCATGGGAAGTTCCATCTCAACAGGAGGAGGAACTTCTTTACCCTGAGGGTGGCAGAGCCCTGGCACAGGCTGCCCAGAGAGGTGGGGGAGTCTCCGTCTCTGGAGACATCCCAACCCCGCCTGGACGCGTTCCTGTGCCGCCTGCTCTGGGTGACCCTGCTCTGGCAGGGAGTTGGACTAGGTGGTCTCCAGAGGTCCCTTCCGACCCTGTGATTCTATGATTTTTCCTGATTTTCTTGCCCAGAAACAGCAGCACTTTTCTCTACTGAGGGCTCTGACTCGCTGCCTGCAGCGTGGCAGCTCTCTGAGCCGGTCCCAAGCACGGGCCGGTTGGAGCCACCCTGACTCCACAAGCTGACAAGTCCCTGCATGTGCAATGTCAGGAGGATTTTTATTCCTTTAGACACCTTGCCGGTGGTTTGGTGTAGGAGCACAGCGCTGTGCTGGTAAAGAGCTGTTCTCCCCTTTTGGGGGTTTTATTGCTTCTCCTTAGAGGAGCATGAAATACAGCGTCAGACCGAAGGGCCCGGTTCCCCCTGCCCCTCAGGCATCGCCCGCACCCTTCCTACTTGGTTTCTCTCACGGGACTGCCTTGCAGAGCAGTTCTGGTCACCGTTTTGGCCCATCCTTGAGCCCACAGCGACATTACCCACCCCAAAATCACTAACCCGCAGTCCATCTGCAGAGGAAGGCTGTACCCATCGCCACAATCAGGCGATGCCTGACTGTACCCACCGCTGATTTCCAGACTGATTTCCAGACCAACACCGGAGCTGAGACCAGCAAAATCCGCTCTGCCAGGGAATGCTGGCCACATCCCGAAATACAGCCCCAGACAGAGCTCGCCACGGAAAACCTCTGCTCCAATGTCCCTCCACCTTCTCCCTGTGCGGGAAGGGGTGGCGATGGGGCATGGCAATAAGCATCCCGGCTTCCGGAGACACCAGTAGTTCTGCAGTCGTAAAGTGCCCTGACATGCCCAGCTTGGCTGTAGGATTTTGTATTTGTATTACACCAAGCTCAACAAACCCAGACTGAGCTGGGGCTTAGGGCAGGTCAAACGCATAAAACAAGCAGGCAGTGAGCTCGCAGTGGGCACGGGATGCCGCCAAGGGCAGGGTTAGCGTGTCCTTCGCATGGATGAGGAGTGAAGACCGAGGTCCCAGAGCACGCTGGCAGAACCATCCTCACCCCTGGTCCATCCTCCAGACGCCGACAAAGTCCCAGCCTCGAGCTTCGCTCGCCCTCCAAGTCTCTCCTGGATGGCCTTGGCAAACCTCATGTCCCCCCACCGCAGCCAGGAAAGGCTCATTCCCCCCAAAATGTCCCAAAGGGACTGGCCCTCCTCCCGGGAAGGGATGTGTTGGTACCAGGGACTCAGGAGCATCAGCAAGGGTGTCGGAGCAGAGGCAGGGAGAGCCAGGCTGACCCCGGGTGCTTTGATGGAGACATCTTTCAAGGAATCCTAAACAGCCTTATTAGATGTTTTATTCAGTTTTTATAAGTATTCCTTGCTGTAAAAGAGTAAATGAGGAGCCTGGGGCAATGCCAAGGGGTCTCTTTTTGTTCCTCTTGGCAGTACATCAGCTTTCAAATGATTTTTGCCATAAGGAAAAACAACATGCAAATTCAGGCCCCTCTCCCTTTTATCTCCCCCTCCCCTCTCCTCTCCGCAACCCCCTCTCCCCTTCCTTCTGCTGATTCCCCCTCTTTTAAATGCAGATCAGCCCTGGCACTTCTCATTCACTCTCTCCCTGTTGCTGGGAGCTGGCAATTGTGTTTTTTCCTACTCAAACTGTTAGGTGTGGGGGGGGTCCTTCTTTCTGCCTTTCCTTTTCCCGGGGTGCAGGGCAGGACCTGGTGCACAGGGAGGGCAAGGAGGTCCCAGAGATAAGGCCGGGGTGATGTGCGGCCGCTGCACCCCACCAGAGCATCACAACGCCCTGTGTGCGCTTGGCTCCACGCACACGCTGCTGGCGAGCATGCTTGACGGTATACGAGAATATATTTGCTCCAATCTCGGCAGCAAATTGGGTGTGGGAGAGGGATGGTGGGTTCCCCAAGGGGGAAAAGGGCCACTTTGGGTGCAAAGCATCAGTTTTGTACAATCCTGTATGAGATCCAAAGTGGCGCCACCAGGGAGAGGCCAAGCAGGTGTGAGGAGCTGCCGCCGGAGCAAAGGTTTAACCTGAGCCCGGGCATCGTCACATCGAAGAAATAATTGCTGCCGTCAGCACGCCAACGAGGAGGGACCGTGGGGCCAGACTCTGCAGTGGGGGGCGGGGAGCGGAGTCAGGCTTTCCGACGATGGAAATCCACCGTCAGCGTCAAGTCCCGCTCTTCAAAGCACCAAACGTGTTTCCCCGCGAGCACAAGGCTGAGAAATCCTCTTCTGCTCTTTTTTTCTATTTGAAAAGCCATTAAAAAAAAAAAAAAAAGGGAACGCTGCAGACATCTATAGAGGTTGTAAATAAATTATAAAAGCAACAGAAGGGAAAGGCGAGGAGGAAAATCCATCGGTGGCTGAGAGACGGCGGTGCCGATGCTGTCCCGGGGCTCGCAGCCACCGCTGCCGCTGGCCCGGTACCCACCGGGTGCTGTTGTGTTTGAGCTGGGACTTGCCCCTCCATGTCTGCGCAGCTAAAAGGGCTTTTTGGGTAAGATCAGGTTGTCTCTTCTGATCCTGCCCGGAGAGCCTGAGTTAAACACAAGCGTTTCTCAAAGCGCGGTAGGAGAAACCCAACCCACCAGCGGTTCAAAGCCCCGCGGCGCTGTGCCTGCTGGTACCGGGGGTGCCTCCGACAGCGTCCTGAGCTCCGCGGGATGCTGATGTGAACAGCAGCTCTCCACAGGTTTGAGCTGCGATTTGAATCTCCTTCCAGCATGGAAATGCCCCAGAAAACCCAAGGAGTTAACAGCAAAGCTTTGCTATTTACCCAAGAATCAGAAGAGGCGGGCGCGCGCATCCGCAGCATGGATACTACCCTTTCCCAGTTATTTCAGAAAGAGAGGAGCGCTCAGCCGGGGTCAGGCTGGGAATTCGTCCAGCGTTGTGTAGCTGAGCAGGCGGTAGCCGCAGCGATGGACTTTACACCCAAGGGGATGTTCCTGGCGCCCGTGGGGGGCTGTGTGCTCCAGGGACGGGGCGGGCAGGGGTTGGATGCACAGGGCGTTTGTCACCTTGCTGCGACCGTGCAGTGACCACCGTCTCCTGGCACAGCCACGGGAAACCCAGCTCTCGGGTGCCGACCCTGGGAACGAGAAGAGGTTTCAGCCAGTTTTGGCTAAAAATTGGTATTTGTGAGGTCCATCGCCCCGCCCCGTACCATTCCGTCGGCCCCTTTGCTCCTGCTAGGGATAAAACCAAGTGGATATATTCCATGCACGTGCCGTGAACTCTAACATCTTGCTATTATTTTTGCAGAGAGAAAAATACTCTGGTAGGAACTGGGTGAACTGAGCCCCACTGTGCCAGCCGGGCATCCCTTCTCCATCCACTCCTTAGGCATCTTAGCCTCTCTCAGTCTTTTCCTGGGGGAAAAAACCCCAAATGGCTAATCTTGTCTGAGAAAAATGCAGTATTTAAAAGCTTCTCCAGCACTTCTGCTGCGGTACATTTGCATCCTGCTCCATCGCTGGTCAGGATCGGAGGGTTTGCCCTGTCGGGGTGCTGGGGTTCGGGTGCTGCCAGGGCCCCTGTGCCCAAAAACAAAACTCCCCCGGCTCCCGTCACCTTCTCCCGCTGCAAATGTGCCTGGAGATTTGCTTCACAGCAATAGGCGAGAGAGAAAGCGGGCGGCATGGCGAGGAAATGAGTGCTATACCCAGGGGGCTGAAATTGCAGCAGGCACGGATCCGGCAGCGGTCCTCAGCGCTTGGATCCGAAATGCAAATAAAAAGAGGAAAGTTGCTGCGAAGAGCAGTCTTAGAGATGCTGACGGCTCCAGTCGCGGGGGGCTGGCGGGTCACATCCCCAGCGGATATAAATCGATGTGGTGCCATTAAATCCCAGGCAGCTTTTCGCCTCCCGGGGCTCTGACCCGCTCACCTCCTGGCCGTCCTCTCGCCTCCCAGCCTTTATTAAAAACCTGCCTCGGGAGACGTGAATGGCATGAAATATCGCCGGAGATTTGCATAAATAAAACTCCCTGAAACAAATTACCGGCGCGGTGCAAAAGTTCACATCAAAAGGGCCCACAGGGCGCCGAGGTGACTTCGGGAATGTTTCAGCATTGCTTAATGCCATCAGCATCACGCTCTGGTTTTCCCAGTGACGAGGCAGGAGCAGAGCCGTGCCGATGGGACCGAGAAGACCCTCTGCCCAGAGCCAACCTGCTCCATCCCCTGCTGGGGACCCGCTGGGCAAACGAGCTGTGCCACGGGGCTCACGCCAAAGCCACCGGCGAGCAAAGGGAGGACGCTGTGCACGGCTGCATGCCTGCGTGCTCTTTTTGGGGCTGCAAAAGGACCCTCGTTGGCTTTGGTGACCCTGTCCAAGTGGCATCTCAGCTGGTGCGCGGTCAGGCAGCCCCGGGTGTCCTGCGTTGAGCAACACAGGACTAATTTATCTTCTGATGCTGGGGAAAACTCCGCTTTCAGAAGACTCTAGTGCCTGAATTTGTGAAAATATTTACTTTATAGCCAGCTAGGCTCTGTGGGATTCAAGGTCTCAGTGTTTCCAAGCCTTGCCAGGGGCAGGGATGAGGAGGAGCGAGGCCTGGGCATTTGACCCAGGCTGGCCAACAGGATTGTTTCATGCCATGAACGTCACATTCGATATAAATTAGAAAGTTTGCTGCGTAGTTTCACTCTCCCTTGATGGCGGCGGTCCAGAGAACTCCTTGCCCTGGAGCCCTGAGCACTGAGCCCTTCCCTTCCTCCCGAAGCCGCAGCGCTCGCAGTGTCCGACTGCTGGGAGTGCACGGCTTCCTGCTGATGGAATGGGCCGAGTATAATTCTTGCATATCTTATATTAGTATTGGGATTAATACTGGTTCTTTAGTATTATTGTTAATTATTTAGTCTTATCCTATTAACTCTATTTATATTTCAACCCTTGTGTTTCCTTGCTTTCCTCGATTCCCTTTTCCGGGTGGGGAGGGGTCATTGTGTGACAGAATAATTGTCTAAACGACAATAAATTGTTACGGGTTTTCTCAAACCGTAACACCGGGCGAGGATCCAGACCTGGCACGGAGCAGAGAGAGCCCTTCCCGGGCCGGAGCCCAGGAGACATCCCTCGGGTCCTGCTGGCGCTCGTCTCCCTCCGGAGCTGGTTCGATTTGCAGTTCGGCATCGCAGCGCCTGCCTGGGCAGGTCGGAGTGAGCTCGCAGCTCCTGGAAATAACTCCTCCACCACTCTCCCGTCAATACCAGCCTCGGCACAGTCGATTGCTTTTTGTGTCTCTTCCCAATGCACTGCAGCACACGTACGCGCACATAAAAACACAAACTAGTATAAATTACCTTCCAGGCAAAGCCCGAGGACTTATAAATTGCTTAAAAATCAAAGCACATTCCGGGGGGAAATGCGGTAAATTGGAAGGGGGAAAATGCGCATATAGGCTTTTAATAAAAGCAGTGTCATGGAGGAATCTCACAGCCCTTTCAAGATGTTAATTAACTGGGTCCCAGTACACCCCTCGGAGGCAGGAAAGAGTTAATGCCCCTAACCATTTTCCAGAGGGATGTGTAAGTCAAAGCCTGCTGAAACCCCCAGCCCGTGGCCGGGGGGAGCATTTCGGGGCGCCCTCTCGGGGTGTCGCAGGAGCAGGGATTTTGCGGCTCCGCTGCGCTCTGAGCGCGCCAAGAGCCAGCACTGAACGCAGCTCTCCTGGGCGCACCAGCCAAAAACGGCTTTTCCAGGGGAAAGAAATAGGAGCAGAGGGAAAAGAGTTTGGAAGAAAAGCAAAAACTCCAACGGAAAAAAAAAAAAATAAGGGGTTTTCTAAATGAAAAATATAAATTTAAAGTGCAACACCAGCTTTTTCCCATTTCAAAGTGATGAGGTTTTAATGTCTGAAGCTGGAAGACAACCAGCAAGTGATGGAAGGGAGGTTCAGCCTGAATATCCCTGTTGGGAAAACAGAGACCTTCACGCTCGCTTGACTTGAGGATCTGGAGCCGTGATCAATGCGCCCAATATTGCCAGTCGGGTGGTCGTAAAACATTTGCTTTAATTACTCACATATTGCAGCTGAACAGCAAGCCCAGATTAAGGACCCGCAGCCCGGCTGGGTTGGGAAGGGATGGGGTGGCTTTGCCAAGCAGCCCCTGCCCACCCCGGGGTGGCCACCACTCGCGGGGACTGGCCCAGGGCTCCCGCAGCCGCCGCACCGCGTCTCGCTGCCGTACTCGCCCCGGATCCATCCCGCTGCTGGCTTCCCCCGGTAAACCTTAGTATTTTCCTGGCTAATCTTAGCAAAGTCTGAGTCGGAATAAGGATGGATGTGTGAAACAGAAAATGTTGAGATATATTCTGAATATATAGCCGGGAGCATTTCATGATGTGAAGCCAGCAATGACTCCAGCAGTGTTTTTCCCCAGCCTCAGTCTTGGCACACTTTGGCTTTTCCTCCCAAGGACCCATTAGTCACTCCTCTGAATATAAACCAGGCTCACGCGCAGCAAACCACCCAGTTCCTTCAGTCTTTCAAAGATCCCCCACATTGTAATTCCAAAATAACATCGCACTTCTTTAATGATCAATAGCAATTACTAAGTCATTTATATCCAATAAAGGCTGCAGCAGGAGGTCTGTGTGATACATTACTGTATAAATTCACACTATGAAAAAGATTAACAAAGCATTATAAAAAGCAAGCTTATTATTTGCGTGAATACGAGGCTCAAGAGCTAATTGAAGCAATCCAGCAAAATGTCAATGACTTCTTTTGTATATGAAATATTCATTAAAGGCAAACACTTATTTGTGAGGGATTGTTTATTTCTACTTTTTCATTTGCATTCTGCTATAAAACGGGCTGTCTTGCCATTAGGGCGCCGCTTTTGTTTGGAAACACTGGGTCTTCAAAATTTCCTCCTGTCTTGTGAGAGAGCGGGGTTGGGGGGGGATGATTTTCCTTTAGCGATGGTTGCATCAAACGCATCGGGGCTGATGGGGAGGGGAGGGCAGCAGCCGCAGGAGCGATGCGCCTCCTCGTCCCTCCTCGTCCTCCCTCTGCCCTGCCTCGTCATGGCATGGAGGTGAGCGTTGGAAGAGCCTTGTTTAATGCCAGGTTGGACACCCCGATCCTCTGCAGGAAGACCTGGGGGAAGTGCCAGCCGTGCAAGGTTTCTGCAGGTTGAGTTGGTATTTTTAAGCATCTATTAAAGCTAATGAGCGTCATTTGCCCCAGACGATGGCCACGCAGCAACTGGGCAGGGAGAGGTGTAAGCGGGAGGGGGAGGCTTTTTTGCGCCAGGGGAGGTTTAGATTAGATATTAGGAAAAATTTCTACACCAAAAGGGTTACCAAGCATTGTAACAGGCTGCCCAGGGAAGCGATGGAATTTCCATCCCTGGAGGTATTTAAAAGCCGGGCAGACGTGGTGCCGAGGGACATGGGTTAGTGATGGTTTTTGTCAGTGTTAGGTTGATGGTTGGACTTGATGATCCAAAAGGTCCCTTCCAACCGAGACGATTCTATGAAATCTAGGATTCTAAGTGCGGTGATGGATCCATCTCCTCCCTCCAGAGTGTCCCCAGGCACAGCCCACGGTGATGTACCTGTGGCCAGGCTTTGCTGTGCTGGCCCGCTGGGGCTGGTGCAGGATCAGGCCCTCATGGTGTCACCCCCCCGCCCTTGGCACCAACCCATGGGGCAAGCCAAGGCTGGGGGGAGCGGGTGGGGGGCTTTGCTCAGCCTAGAGAGGGGGCAGGTTCACCTTCCCTCTCCCCAAACCCACTGGAAATGCCTGGTTCAGGTTTTATTGCCCTTGGCACCGTATCCGAGCCGTGGGGCGGCGAGCGCCGAGCGGGGCACAGGGGGCCAGGGAAGACCCTGCAGAGCCGTAGGGAAAAGCATCCCAAAAAAGAGCCAGAGCTGGAGGCACAGCCCCAGTTTTGCCCCCCCTGGTGCCTACATGCCCCCAGGGTGGAGGAGCAGCGGGACGCCGAGAGTCCGGGCATCATGCCCCCTCCTCACTTTGCTGCTTTTTCCATTTTAAGTCACAAATGAAGTTTTTTCTGAGCCCATCTCTTTGCGAGGACAGCCCTCAGACTACAAATCAATGCGCCACCGTATCTCATTTGCTCTGCAGCCAGCTGAGCAAAACAATGTAGCACCAACAGAGACATGAATCTCCTTCATTTATCTTCGCGCTAGAAAAATTCCAAGGCTGAAGCTTTTTTTGGCTATTTGGCAGCGCTGTCAGGAGCGTGATGTGTTACAAATGGCTGGATGGGGGCTCCGTATTTGTTTTCTCCGTGATTTCCTTGGTCTAAATTGCAGTTTTACTAACACATGTCCCCTGTTACCGGCAAGACAAATCTTTGACCAACAGCTTAGGACAGGACACGAGGATCAATCTTGCGTCGCCTCTTGGAGGGAGGCTGCAGGGGAGGTGAAATTATAATTATCCCTAATAATGCCAAGAGGGAATACCCTTGCATGCACCAGCAGAAGACCCCATGGCCTAGGACCAGCTCTCAGGGGCTTGGGGAACCCGTTCCTCCTCAGTGCCGGGGGGCGCAGTGGGGAGATGCCTGGGGGAGCAGGGCTGGTTCCTGAGCCGCAGCTCTCCCTCAGACCACCAGCAGGACCTGCTGTACCTCACCCCCCAAAAAAAAAAAACATTGGAAAAATCCCTTCCTGGCAGCAATTTTTGGGATTGCAGCCACAGGCATTTCACTCAGCGTTTTGGTGCTCCCCTGAGCTCCCTCCCCCATTGCGGGGTCTTCACCCGGACCCCATCCCACCGCTCACCAAGCCTCGGGAGCAAACAGGCTCTTGGCCATCCCTTCCCAAAGCTCTCAGCACATTACCGGAGCAGCAAAACCCCGGGGACCCCGTGGCCACGTCGCACAGACGTGTCCGGTCCTGGGAGGTGGGAGTACAGCCTCCGTTTCTTGAGCATCAGCAGGAAACAGCAGACAAACACAGGCAATAACCCGCTGGTCCCGCAGCCCCCACACCTCCGTCCTGCCATTAACAGCAGCTGTTGTTTTTATTGCCACTTTATTAGCAGAGATACTGAGGGGCAGAGAGTTCATTTATTTCTTGAAAGCACCTAGCAAGCCCTGCTCGATGCTCTCCCCAGAAGTGGAAGTCAGCGGGGCGGATGATGGTGGAAAAATACCTGGTCCTCTTGTGGGAACCAAGCTTTGGGTGCCCCAGAAACCTGCAGCAAGCACGAGGATGCACGGGATGTGCATGTCCAAGGATGCACGGGATGAATGTGCCGAAGGATGCATGGGGTGAGTGTGTCCAAGGATGCACGGGATGAGCATGCACAAGGATGCGTGGGATGAGTGTGCCCAAGGATGCACAGGATGAGCATGACCAAGGATGCTTCGGATGAGCGTGTCCGAGGACACACAGGATGAGCATGTCTGAGGATACATGGGATGCGCATGTCCAAGGATGCATGGGATAAGGCTGTCCAAAGATGCGTGGGATAAACATGTCCAAGGATACATGGGATGAGCGTTTCCAAGGACGCATGGGATAAGGGTGTCCAAGGATGCATGGCATGAGCATGCCCAATGATGCACGGGATGTGTGTGCCCGAGGATGCAGGGCAACAGGCTGTCCCCTGCGTGGCCGGCTCATCCCAGCCCACCCCTCTGGAAGTGCCTGATGGTGTAAGAGGCAGCCGGTGCCCACCCCAGGGCTGCGGGAGGGGAAGGATCCGGGTGCTACTGAAGCCATACAGCGGTGAGCAAATGGCTTTCGGAGCCGCGAGCAGCACTGGGAACTGCTGACATCAGTGCGCTGGTTGGGCCCTTTAATGGCTTTTAAATCACAGAGGTTCAACAGGGAAAAAACCAACCCCGAATGTTTACTCACACTTGCGCCGTTTCTTATTTGCATATAATTGCTTCCTATCACAACGCGTACCATCCAGCGCCACCTTAATCACAGCAATCAGACGTAGCGCTGTACAGGGCGTGCTGGCAAACAAGTCCTCTGATACCCGAGGAGCCGTGGCCGTGTCCCGCGGCAGCGCAGGGGCCCGCATGGACATGGCAGAGAGGGGCACAGCAAAAAAATGAGGCAGGTGAAAACAGGGGATCCCCCCGCTTTTTTTTTTTTTTTTTCAATAGATCCTTATCAATCGCGGGGATCCCAGGGACACCCGCTGCCAGCATCCAGCACAGCTCACTTCTGCAGCCAGCCTTTTTCTTACCATTTACCATGCAAACCCTTTTCATTTAACTTCAAAAGCTCATAAAACCTTCCCAATAACCACATTAAATTGGGGTGACTCTACACACCCACTGCATGACTCAATCCCTTGCAGTGCGCACCCTCCGCTGCCTGAACCAGACCCAGCACCCTCCAGCCCAGAGGTGGCTTTGATGGTGCATTTGCCGGTGGTCCGGGCCAGCTGCAGGGTTTTCTGTCACTCCTGTTTTTCAAATCAGAAGATAAGTAAACTCATTGTAATGCCTCCCAGGCCTTTTGCTGGAGAAACAACCACGGAATCCCCCCCCCGGGGCTGGATTTGAGGGGAGGCATCGATGGCACGGGATGGTGTAAGACCACCCAGGGCTTCCCAAGCAGCACCAGTATCCCAGCGCCAGAGGTGTGGGAAAGCGCGTGGCACACATCGTGCCTGTCCTACTTTCCTGCTCATGTGATGGTGCTGATGATGCACTCGCGATGCATTTTTTAAAAACCCCAGTCTGTCTTGAGGATTTAACTCCAGAGACATTTTCTAAGGATGATGCTAGAAATGTTGGAAAAACATTATTTCCAGGGAGGGCTGAGAACCAGCTGAAACCAGCCCTCTGTGGGTCTCCGAAGCTGTTAATCAGACAAGAATTAACACCCTGGGAAACATTTGATTCCTAACAATGGCACATCTCCGTTTCACCGGGATTAGCATCACCGGGACTCCTCAAGCTCAGTAACATCCTGCGGTACCTGTATCTGCTTTCCCCATTCCCTCCATTTCTCAACGCTTTCGCATTAAGAGGGCTTAGAAGTTTGTTAGGGCTTTCAACCTCCCTTTTTCCTTTACATGGAGCGTTTGAGGCTCAGGGAGAGACTTTGGTGAAGAGACCCCAGTTACAACAGGGCCTGTGCAAGGTTGCTGGTTCCCCCCAGCCTGGGGCCGCGACGGTGGGGATCCTGCCCGGTGCTGGGGGAAGGACGACGGAAGAGCCAAGGATGGTGCTGGGGAGACTGTAGGAACTGCTTAGTCTGGATGACCTTACTGTGCAGCTTGGAAAATGAGGAGTTTTTCTGAGAATCAGCAAAATTACTTTCCTTCCAGCTGGCAGCCCCCGGGGAGTACGCTGGCCTCTCCAGGCAGAGGGGAAACAAACCCCCCCCATGCGGTCAGTTTTATTTCACGATTAAATATTCCCTTCTGCCCCACCTGCCTGCCCCTCGGCCGCCTGGAAGGCAATCAAACGCTGAAGGGGAGAAGGTTTTGGGGTCACCTGGCAGCCCCTGGGGTTTTAGAGCATCTCTTGAACGAAGTTTTGAACACGGGGTGTTCTCTGCGTGTCGTTTCTGCCCTTAGTCCCCCAGCGCTGGGGAGGCGCCGGGGGCCCGGGGCTTCAGCGTTTCTCCTGACAGGTCATCGGTTGCCATGAAATTTTAACCGAGTGCTGCAGTTTGCCAAGGCACGCTCCTCGTCGGCAGTGAAGGAGGAGGACGCGGCGGATGGGCTGATGAGAGACAAATGAGGGAACAGATTTAGGCTGACATGTTAGAGGAGGTTGAGATGGGCTAATTATTTCACTAACAAAAGCCGTTAGGGGGAAAAAGTGCCGCTTATTTTATTTTATTGCATTTTATTTTTCCTCTTTCCTAGTCCCATGTTCTTCCCCCAAAGACGTCACTGCGAGCAGGCACACGTGTTAGCTGCCATGATTTATTCAGGAGCCACATCAGCTCTGCCTTCCACTCCGACGGTCTCAGGATCTCAATATTTCATATGGAATTCTCTGCCCCTATTTCTGGTTAAAGCTGCTTGTTTTGTACGCTCATCCCTGGGGTGCGAAGACGTAATAGCTGCGACGCTCCTCTGCTGCTCCCAACTTTTTTTCCCAGTTTCCTGGATGCTTTTGAATCTTTCCCTCCCCATGGTCTCTCCAGTGGCCTGTCAGCAGTGTGACGGGGCGTGTGACAAACCCGGATGGCACCGTGTCCCCTGCCAGTGCCACCGTCCCCGTTCTGTGCCTGCAACTCATCCACCAGCCGCTTCTCCGGGTGACAGCCGCGGCGCGGCAGGAGCCTGCGGCCATCTGAGCTTGTGCCTGGAGTCAATTGGGTTTTACCTGGCAGCGACCCCTCCTTGTGCTTCTGCTCTTCTCTTTTGGGCAAAGAAACTCTCTTTCCTGGAGCTGAAGAAATGGCCCTTTTCGGGGCGGGCGCAGGGGAGGGAGGGCAGGTTTTATCATAGAATCATGGAATCCTCTGGGTTGGAAGGGACGTTTCAGATCATCGAGTCCAAACATCAGCCTAACACTGACAAAAATCATCACAAACCCATGCCACGAAACACCATGTCTGCCCATCTTTCGTATACCTGCAGGGATGGCAATTCTACCACTTCCCTGGGCAGCCTGTCCCAATGCTTGATAACCCTTTCAGTGTAGAAATTTTTCCTAATATCCAGTCTAAACCTCCCCTGGCACAACCTGGGGCCATTTTCTCTTGTCCTATCACCTGTTCCTTGGGAGAAGAGACCGACACTGGGGAGTTTTGTCTTTTTCTGCACCGAAACATCCGCAAGGATGCGCTTTGCGCATGGAAAGCCGCACCTGGGATTTATGTTGTGTTGGGGAATGCTGAAATCACTGCGTTTCTGGGGCTGGCAGCCTGGCTCCCCGCAGACTGGCCGGCCCCTTGGGCACCGTGCTGGGCTCCGGCAGCGACGCTCTCCCTGCCCGGGGGCGCTGCTTGGCATGGAGGATTAAAAACCCTTCTGAGGAACAAGACAGAGAAGCATGTACAAGCTGATTTCTCCTAGGGAGAGGGTAATAGTCTTGATTAATATTATTCTCCATGAATGGTTTTAATCAGGCTTCGCAGAAACACTCGGCAGCAGCACTTGTTACCAGGGATGAGTCGCCCGAATTCCGTTCAAGATTTGGGAGGAGAAGCGGGACGGAGACCTTCTCCGGGCAAGGAGGTCCGGTGGGATGAGCTGCTCTCTCCCCAAAAACCAGCAGAGTCCTGTCCCACAGGGAAGCGCCGGTCCCGAGGAGGAGCAGGGACGGAGCAGAGGGGCTGAGACGATGTCTCACTGGGGCAGAGCCTTCTAGGTCTGGCTGACAGATGGGGACTTCTAAATTTTGTTAAGGGCTGCATTACTCCTGAAATAAAAAGAAAAGCATCTTCCCAAAGGCACTGGCAAGCCCACCCCAAATCCTTGGTTGCTCAGCCCAGCTTTTGGGCTCCTCGGCATTTTTTTATCTTTTTGAACCCAAATTTGGGGTTTGGTTGAAAGAAGTGAAGGGTGTCGACCAGCCCGATGTAGTAAGCAAAGCAGATGAGGAGGTTCAACAAACTCCTGTTCTCCTCGGAATATATCAGAGATAAGGGGGAGTGAGGATGCCCCGGCACCGGAGGCACGCAGCTGATTTCTGCTCCGAATTTACATCCCGCTGCATCCCACAGCATCCATATGGAACAGGGCCGCTAGCGAGGGAGACGAGAGCAACCAGAAAGTTATGGTTCAATTGGAGAGAATAAAGGAAACAACCGAGATAAATCAATTTCAAGAGGGGGGAAAATTCATATCTTTTACTGCTCTCCCAACAAAAACATAAAACACAAACAAATCAAAGGGCTGGAAGTGCTTCCAGTCCGGGACATGACCTGACTGAACAACAGGCTTTAATGTGGAGGGAGCTCCCACGAGGATTAAACCACTGATAATAAATTATTGAGAAATATTAGGCGGCAAACAGGCCTGACGCCAGATTGATTCACAGCGACATTCGCGAAGAACAAATGTAAAAAAGGAAAAGAAAAAAAAAAAAACCAAAACCTGAAAGAGAAGCAAAGCGACGACAAGATCGTGAGCTTTAAGCTGAAAAAAAGGGAGCGAAGGCTGTTTTGGGGCATGAAATGGGCAGGAGCTTGTGTTCACAGGGAGGATGTTCAAATCCACAGGGACACAAATGGGCAGCAGAGCCCGGCTGGGAGCAAACTGGGGATTTTCCCCCATCCTCATCCTCCCTCCTATGGGCAGCCCCAGCTTTGCTCTGCTGGGCCATGCCCAGCTCTGGGTTCTCCTCGGTTGGGCTGCAAAAGCTGCCAAGGAGCAAGAAACCTGCCAAGCGCCCGCAATGCCATGAACGAGCATCGCGGGGGCACGAGCATCGCGGGGGCACGAGCATCCCGGGGACGCAGGACAGACGCTGCTCGCTCCCCGGCTGCCTGCTGTAATGAAGGGAACAAAGGAGCCACACGCAGATACAGCCGTTAAAGGTGGCTCCGTGAATTTAATTTAATTTTTTTTTTTGTTAATGCTATTAATCACCACAGGCACACGTCAGGAGTCTTATGCATATTTAAACTGGGCCAGGAGCCAGTGATTTCTCATATGCAATTTCCTAATGTTAATAATGTTTCCATTAGCCATATTCAGGAAATCTGCCATTTTTTTGTCCCCTTCTGGCCCATACTTTTTACTTTTAATTATGACCCAGTGTCAGCTATTGAATAGGTTGACGCATTTGAAGTGTCTGCAGAGATTTCTTTTTAATAATGCAATTTCGTGGCTGTAATAGCCCTATAACTTGAGTAATTAATGAACCACGCAGGCAGTGTGCTCTCAGATGCTGCCCATTCATTCGCAGCAAAACTTGCTGGTGGAAAAGATGCTCCAAGCCAGGGGAGATGCAGGAAAGAGCTCTGTTGCCATCCCCTTCCCCAGCCCTGGAAAAGAGGAGCCGGGTGCCACCACAGCATCCTTGCAGATGATGCTCCAGCTGCAAAGGGGGGTCTCACCCCCCTCCTCACCACTTATCGCCCCAGGGGATGGACCCGTTTTGCCTGGGGGGTCTCTCTCCCTGCTCCATCCCATTCCCTCCCAGTAGCACTGTGCCCCTGCAGGGGACAGCAGTGTAGGGACAGACCGGAGGGACATGTCGGCAGGGCTGCCCGAATGGTTGGTGGCGGGCTGTGTTAAATGTGGAGCATCCCAAGGAGAAGGGATGGGCGGTGGGCAGTGGGTGGCATGGTGCCTGCTGCCACCAGCGCCAGCCCTCCTCCATCTCGGACGGGCCGTACCCTCCGCCCTGCAGAGCATCCCCTGGCGCGGGGGCATGAGTCCCTGCTGCTCCCCCAGATGTTTTGTGGCCACGCAGGGGGGAGCTTTGAGCCATCCTTGTATGTCAACGGGAGGCCAACAGCAAGTGCCCCCTCCCTGGCAGCCACGGCGGGGTGGTGGTAGCCGTGCCACGGGACCCAGCCAGCCCAGCGATGTATCACCAGCCCCCGGCACGGTGTCCTTTCCTCCACAGAGCTGCTTAGAAAAATTGACCTTGGTACATGAGGAGGCTCCAAAATGGGGACTCATCCTGCCTGCCTCATGCAGGGACAGCCGAGCGATGCTCCCAGCACTGCAGGAGCCGGGGGGAGCTCATCGGGGCTGCCACCCCCGAGCTCAGGCTCCCCCCATCAGCCCCTTGCACCTCCTGTCCCCTCGGCTCTCCCCTCACCT
This sequence comes from Larus michahellis, assembly GCF_964199755.1. NCBI lineage: Eukaryota > Metazoa > Chordata > Aves > Charadriiformes > Laridae > Larus > Larus michahellis. The sequence continues at coordinate 11,765,182 of NC_133910.1, read as the reverse complement.
CCTGGTAGAGGCGTCCCTGGTTGTCACCAGCCCCACACAAGTGACTGAGACGGGATTAAATGATGACAACAGTCCCTCCTGGTTTTAAAACCCATGGATCTGGGCTTCAGGGAATTATTCCCCAGGAGCTACGGGGGAACGTTTAATTCATGCATGTGTCCCAGTTGTCTGATTGTATTGCTTTGCATCACAGTCAGTGATACGTGCTGAGATTTGGGGGGGATTTGGGTTTTTTTTCTGTTCTCAATAGCCTTGCTCCCTTCAAGCGCCGCTGTTTGTTGCTCTCGGCGCTGCTTGTTTCGGAGCTGATTTACATTGCCCCAACAGAAGCTCTCACCGAGGAAGTCGTGTAAGGAGCAGAGCGAAGGGAAATCTATTGCTGAACGTATTGATCTGTACATTTTTCTGAGGCGAAGCAGGCTCAGATGGTGGCAGCTGCTCTCGGCGTCTGCAGCGCCGGGGGCTGCCGGGGAGGAGGTGGGAGGGAGAGAAGCTCCAGCAGAAATAGCAGCCTGCGAGGCGGAGGGGGGTCGGGATGCTGAAAGGCAGCACCAGGAGCCCCATCTGCCAGAGTCCTGCTTGGGGCCGAGGGACAGAGATCCCCAGAGCAGCAGGACTCTGTGTCCCTGTCCTCATCCCGGTCCCTTTCCCCATCTTTTATGTACAAAGCATCACAGAGGGTGTGTGACGGGTCCCTCGCACCCTGCGCAGCCCAGCACCTTCAATGACAACCTGAGGCCACCATCTCAACCCCCCACTGCTCCAGAAATTAAGGGTCAAATAAAATACGGCAGCAGAAAAAGCGGATAGTTCAGTGGAAAATGACTCCCCCGTGGCGGGGTTTATCACTGATTTTGTACTGGTGTGGGAGCCCGTTGCGCTGACGGGATACAAGGAATTTCACCTATCACTTTGCTACTTAGAAAAATATCTATGAAAGCAAGAAAGACCCCAAAGGGAAAGGCCTGGGGGCTCAGGGGGGCTCCTGCCGTGTTGGGTTGGGGGGGTTTGGGCTTCGGGTCTGGGAGCTGCCAGCGCCGACGCTCCCGGCAATATTACACACGGGTTTTCTGCTTCCCCCATTTTTCTCCCGACTGCTCAGGCGTGTGAGACAGCTCATTAGAGCGGCCGCAGATTTGAGCAGAAGAGATGATCAAGTTGTATGGGGGGAAAAAATAAACCATTTTAAAAGTGGCTGGTTTCCGTTCACAGCTGCCTGTGGCGTTAATAACATAATCGCAGCCCGTCTCCCCGCCGCCCGGGCGCGCTGGGTGGGCAGGAAAAGTTTTGCTTTGCCCAGGGTGATGCAGCCACATCTGGGGCACGAGCAGCTTTGGGGAATGATATTGAGTTTTGACTGATGGAGAGGAAGATTTGGGCCAGGGCTCAGGATATAAAAAGCTTTCTTCCTCTCCAGGGCACCTTCAAGCCTGCAGAGGGGCTCGGGAGCCGGGATCTCTGCTGTAAAGCAGCAGGTAGCCACCATGCTCACCCCCTGGCCACCGGGCACGGCTCGGTGCAGAGCCAGCGATGCGGCACGTTTCTCAGCTGGGTTGGTGACAGCTCTTGGCTGCCGCAAGAGGCCGGGATGTCCTGGATGAAATTTTTTAAAATGTGGGGGAGGAAATCAAACTGTTGGCTCAGGTCTTCTTCAACGCCCAGACACCACCAAAGCCCTGGGACGTTCAGCCAAGGCTTGCTCTGTCATCGGCTCTGAAGCCACCAGCCACGGGGACACACAGCCCCCACCACCCGGTGCCACGGAGCGTATGTAATAGAAAGTAATCCCCACCACCACGTCCTTCACCCAGGAGGAGGGGACAGACCCAGATGGCTGCCACAGGGGAAGAGGTGGCAGATTCCCTGTCCCTGCACTGCCACCACTGCTGGTGACACTTCAATTCCTGCAAACAGACCCCATTTATTAGAGAAGTGCATTGGGGCAGCAGCGAAGCGATGGCGTATCTGAGACACTGCTGAAGTTAATCGCCTGGTTCATTCATATTTCTCCGCGAGAGGAGTCCTGGCCCTCCTGGGGACGGGGCTGTGGCTCTGTCCCCCTGCCACACAGCCCGAGGCGGCCACTGAGGCCACGGTGATGGGCACAGGGCTGCGGGGAAAGGTCTCCTGCAGCAGGGAGGATGGAGAGGCTGTTTCTGGGTGAGGCGGGTCAGAGCATCCCACGCTCCATGTTTGGTAAGAGGTTAATTTATCTGAAACGCAGGAAAAATGTCAGGCGCTCTGTTCTTTTTCGCAACCAAATTTCAAAGGGGAAATATTTTACCGTAAAATAAAAAATAACCCCATCGCCTTGCCAAGCACGGTGCCTGGGGAGCGCCAGCTGCCCACACCTTCGAGGACCGTCCTTTGCGCAGGGCGGAGAGGAGGGGGATAAATCCCAGCTTCGCCGAGCAGCTGGCTCTGCTCAGGGCTGATGTTAAAAAGAGAGTGAGAAGGGAAACGAAGAGAGCCCTGAGAAGCCTTCAAGGTAATTAAGGTAAAACTCGTTAATATTTCAAGCCAGCGCTGTGCCTCTTACAGCAAAAGGCCTGGCTGAAGCCGGGGAAGTGACGGGAAAGAGCTTGTCTTGTTGCATAACGGCACATTACAGGATCAAAGCAATAAAACTTAAGAAACCTGCTGAAAGCCCTTTGCAGGGCGAGGGGGGACGGCGCCTCTGGAAAAGCCTGGGAGAGCAGAAAATAAAAAAGCTGCCAGTTCTTGTTAGACATGAATAATCAGGGAGAAAAATTCCCCGCCATCCTCTTAGCGCTTTGCTAATTCTCCTCCGGCCAAGAGGAGCCGGTGCGAGGAAGGAGGATGCGGCTCCTGGGCTGTGATCGTTCTGGGGGGCCATCGGGAAGGAGCTCGGCCCCAGCTGGGGCAGGGGGTGTCCCTGGGGTGGGCAGAGGTGGGGGAAGCAGCCAGCAGCTCCCTGGGCCCCCCTGGGCCCCCCAGCATGCCCCCAGACGCGGAGCCGCCGGCGCAGCCCAGCCCTGAGCGATGTTGGAGGGGCTCGGCTAATGGTGGGGGTTGGAGGGGTTCAATTCATTACCAGCGTTGTAGGAGCTCAACTAATTATCTCACGCAGTCATTGCTATGCTGGCGGCAGCGGTGAGGGCGGCTTAGCTCTCCGGAGCGGCTCAATCTCTGTTTTAATCTCCACAAGCAGAGGAGGGGAGGGGAAACGTGGCTTTTCCTCTGCTTTAAGATTTTCCAGCCGTCTCCCGGTCACTGCTGTTGGCACAGGCTGCCCGGTTCCTCCAACACCCCCAGGGGAGGGGACACAGCAGCAGGTCCTGGGTGTCCCCAGCCCCTGGTCAGTCCCTGTTCCCAGGACCGAGCCCACCCCATCCCTCTCCAAGGAAAGCCTCCCTCCTTTGCACAGGAGCAGAAAAACCCACAAAACCCAGTGCCCAGAGCTTCCCGGGGCCACCAAAGGTCCCTACGGCAGCAGAAGGTCCCATCGAAGTGTTGGGGCTGGCAGCGGAGCCCGGCATCTCCTGGGATGGGGATACCCTGCAGGATGTCCTGAAACTCAATCTCAGCCTCCTCTGTGATGCTCTGGATGCGGGCTCTCCTCCAAATATTGGATTAGCAGATATGAGAGCAGGGACTTGCCGAGGTGTGGAGTGGATTACAGGCACTCCGGTGCTCTGGTACCCAGTAATTAATGTCCTAGGTTTGCAGGAAACGTTTGTTTCTTAAGTAAACAAACTAAATAAATATTAATTCCCCATTTCTCGTGTCTCGGCACGAGGGTCCCACTGCAGATGGGCTGGGGGTGAGGGATGCTCACATCCATCCCGCGCCATGCAATGTGCTATGCAGAGCTGCGAAATTCCCAACTTGTCATGATTTATTGATGCCGGAGTTCTCCGCTCTCCTCCTTTGCTGTTTCTCTGAGCAGAATTATTCCCAAATCAAATTGCGGCATTTTCTATGGCACCCGCTCCCCTGAATACACAAGGCACGCAGGTTAGGCGAGGAAAATAACACAGTCGCAGCAGAAAAATTACAGGATGGCTGCTTTATTTGTGCTTCAAATCAAGGGACCGGTCTCTCCCAGCTCGTGAAAGCAGCACAGTGCTACCGGGATCAGCCCCGCCAGCCGTGGGGAAAGAAATTCGGGAGGAAACCAGGCAGGCTTGGAAGGGGCTGCGGAGGGGGGATTTTCTCAGGAATGGCCAGAAATTTAAAATACATTGAAAACATGTAATACGAGCTGTAAGGGCTGGCAAACTGGAGCACGAAGGAGTTAAGCAATGGCTGGGAGGCAGCAGCAGGCCAGGAGTATGCGGGGTCTCCTCCCCACCCCAGCCCCCGCTGGGCAAAACGGATGAAGGATGCGGCCTCGCTGGCCTTGCCCGCGTTAAGCGAGGAAAACGGAGAGCTCATTTTCCTGCTGCTGCGCTGGAGATGATACCCAGAATATTCTACTTGGATCCCTCCAGCCTCTGTGAAAACCAATTTCCCTTGCACCAGCAAAAGCGGGTTTTATTAACAGCAATTTGAGCTCTCCGATAAATCTCAGCAAGGCATAATTTCTCCGCAAATGGCATGTCCGCATTGTTACTACCTCCACCGCTCCTCGCTCTGAACCATTTAGGACAATACTTACTTGATGGAGTCTATTAAGCGGGATATTTTGGGATGTGCAGCAATTGCTGTCGTTAAGCCTTCTCAGGGCTGCTCATTTACCGGGCAATGGCCCCGCGCCGGCAGAGAGGACGCTCACCCATCCATCTCGGGTGCAACCACCTCATTCGCGGGCCGGATGCTGCTACCACCACGTTACCACCACGTTACCACCACACCTTCGTGTCCTGATCTCGGGAAAATGTAATTACATGGGACCGATCCGAGCTCCTGGGAAGCGACTGCTGCTGCTCAGCCCTTCCCCAGCAAACCCAGCGCTTTCAGGAGGACGCGCGGGCCGCTCCAGCAGCGCCCATATATCTTTTTTTAATTTGAAGAACGAACAGTTTCCAGGAACTGCTCCGAAGTTAGAAACAATATGATGCTGCTGGTGAATAAGTCATGAGGGCTGGAGCCTGAATCTACATATTTATGTGCACACTCCCTCATCCAAGGGGATGATTTATATAATTTATACGAGTGAGAATACTCCCATGCCAAACCGCAGCCATCGGAGCCACTCTGCCAAGGGTCCTGCTCGCCCCTGGCCCGGGCTGTGCCCCACAAGAGCCAAGCTGCCACCCCGGGGTCCCGCTGCAGAGCTGGCACCGATCCCCTGGCTTCGACCTGCCGCCCGGGTGGCCGCGGGGACGCTCCGGTCCCTGTCCTCGGGTAGGTGGTTTCCACCTCCCAGCGCTGCCAAAGCCACTGACGGGAGCTCTCTTATTACAGAACTTTAAAATATTGCCAGCTGATGCTATCTCAGAGCGGGGAAGTCAGCAGAGATCTATTTTCATACACTTTCCATACCAACAGTTATTATTTTTCCTTTTTTAATTATTGAAAGTTTCTGCTTCAAGAAGTGCTCCAGTTCTCAGGGGGGAAAAAAAAATATTAAAAGGGCCTTTTGCTAATCTCTGCCTTTTAATCTGTGGCAGAGTTGTGCAGTTATCCTTGGGAAAGCTGACTGCGGAGCATGTTGCCACCTCCCCCCGGTTTGCAGCGGCATCAGAAAGTCCCCGCGCCTTCGGGGTTTGCCTGCCACGCTCCCCGCGACGAGAGAAAGCGAACCTAATTAAATCTCAAAATTGCAACTGGCAATTTTCCTTTATTTTTCCCTTTTTCACTCAGCACTTGGCTGTGCCTTTAATTACCACCTTCAATTATTTGTCACTTCAAGGCCCAAATCCCACTTTTGAAAACGCTTTCGCTTCAGTCAAGGGAAAAAAACTGTGGAAAGCATCAGCAGGCGGAGGAAGGCGAGCTCAGGTGCCGACCCCCCTGGCACCAGCTTAATTTAAGCATGTGCTTAAGTGCTTTGCAAGGCTCAGAGCATCTCTGTGCCTCAGTTTCCCCCGACCCCCCACAGCAGGCTCTGCCCCTGGGGCTGGGTTTGTCCCTTTCTTAGGCTGGCTGGAGGCACCAGCATCCTCACCACTCTGCGAGGACACGGACGTCCCCTCTCGCATCCCTGTGGGGACCACCATAAGCACCTGGGACCCAGGTTGGGGGGCACGCAAAGGTCCCCAGCCTCTCCTGCCCTCCTGGCAGTGCTGGAGCCAGTGGCAACCTGCCGCCTCCGCCCTCCCATCCTGGTGCCAGCAGCAGAAAAGCCTCCAAAGACCTTTTATCCCCCTCCAAGGGCTCCCCAGGCCCCCACTGTGAAGGGCAGCCTGCACGAGGGGAGTTTAAAGCCCGCAGTGAAGGGTTTCTCCCTGAGAAGGGTTTCGCAAGCGGGCAGCCGCTTCACAAGCCGCTTGCTTCACAAGCACCCCAGGCAAAAGAGGTCCCACCACGATCACAAAGACATCGAGGCCTTGGTTGGAGATCAAACGCCTTCCCAGTCAGCTTTCAAAGACCACGGGGGTAGTGCTAAGAGCCTGGGCTTTCTCTCCCAGCAAGCCTCCTCCTCTCCTCCATCCTTCTGAAACGCCTCCACGCTTTCATGTATCCACCAGTGCCCTTTCCCCACGCTAGCAGGACTGGCCAGAAAAAGCCAAAAACGGCACTAAAACCTCTCTGAGACACTTGTGTGCTCTCAAGCCAAGCCCCGGCAGCTGCACGGCCAGGGAGGGATGGGGAAAAGCGGCACAATGGCATATTTGGGGTAGCCCTTGGTGCTCCCCAGCGGCGGGTGCCCGGATGCTGGGGCATCACGGGATGCTGAGCAGCAAAGCCAGTGCTCGGGGACAATTGGGATCCCAAACCACTGGGGTTCCCAGCTCAGAGCAACACAGGGACCCCCACAGGGATGCGGCTGTCCCTGATGTCCCTGTTGCGGGTGCTTGGTGTGCTGAGCCCCGGGGGGTGCAAGCACAGCCCACCCCCTCAGCAGCAAGCGGCTCCCTCTTGGCTGGAGGGAGATGGGCTCTCCATCCCGACCGCCTTCCTGCACCTCCTCCAGAAAGCTGAACCCCCTCTCCAACATAACCCCCTGCCTTTGGGCCCTGCAGGTGGGCGGCTTCTACCTGCTCCATCTCTTTCTGTAGGATCTGGGGGAAAAAAGAAGGAAAAAAGAGGTTGTGCAAGGAGCGCTGAGGAGGAGGATGCATTTCCCGGTAATGAGTCCTTTGCACCAAGTGAGGAAGGGGAACTACGAAGGATTAGCACAGACATGAAAATTAAGAGTCAGAAGTAATTAGAAGAGCCGGGATTGCTGCTTAGCCCCAGAGGAACCCCCGATAACGGTGTGGGTGCTCATTAAAGAGATATAATTGGGATTCTGAAGCCACTGATGAGCCACTCTGCATCCCCAGCACCGCAGTCTCCGCGCAGGCGGCTCCTGCTCCCCCTTCTCCTCTCGCAGGACCCTTTGCTCTGAGGAGCTGGGGCACACGGCAAATCCCTCCACAGCCCAATCCCTGCGGGACCCTCATCAGAGGCGACTGGAAACGAGGAGCAAACCTGCAGCATCGGTCACCGCCTCCGCCCACATTTTGCTTTTCGCCATGGGGTGCCAACATCCACACAAGGGTTTTTTTTGCCTGAGGCAGGCGCCGTGAGCAGGAGCAGGGGGTTTGCGGGTGATTCCTTGGTGTGTTTGCTGCCACACTGCCCCCAGCCACACCAGAGCAGGGCCCAGCTCATCTCCTCGGGCAGGATGTGACCCAAGATCGCATGGAGTAGGGGTCCGCTGGAGCCAGCCTCGATGACGCCAGCAGGGCACTGTGTGGGTCATAAATCCCAAAAATATAGAAAAGTGGCGCATGTGGGGCTATGTTGGTACTTGCCACAAGGTTCGGGTGAGGCTGCGCGGCCTCGGGGAGCTGCTGTGCCCCAGGTTCAGGCTGTGCAGCTTTGAGATGCTTTTTGATGAGGCTCGAAGGACGGAGCGTTAACCCTGAGGGCAGCCCAAGCCCTGGCGGGAGCAGTTGACACGTGGCAGAAATAATTGAATGGGCCCCGCTCACCCCCGAGTTGGACGCGACCCTTGGGCTGCCGAAAACTGGCGACGCAAAGATGCGATGAATTGTTTGAACGCGTGATGAAAACCCTGGAGTGAGCTTGAACTCAACGGGGTGTTGTGAGACTTAATTAATTTATGTCCAAAAGCACTTTGAGGGCGTCAGATGAAAGAGGTTATTATGGGAGTGCAAAGACATCCTTTATCCCGCAAGATGGAAGCAGGAACAGCTCCGGCCACGCTCCCTCTTTAAAGAGGACGGGCTATTAGCACAAAGCCTGCTGATGAATAGGAGCTATTTTATTTTTTTTATCTTATGGAAATGATCCTGCAGCTTCTGGTGATGACACATCATCCTGGCACAAGAGGGCATGGAGGGGGAGAAGCTCCTGGTGAAAAACAGAGCGCTAATTATTTCATGCTAAAAGCCTGCAACGAGCAAATGTCAGAGTTTGGACCAAAATCCCTTTTCTCCGCAATGCCCCCAGGAGCGCTCGCCTCTGCTCCGGCATCCCACCGAGTGGAGTTACAGCGTCCCGGGAGTCCCCCCACCGCCACCAGCTATTTGAGGGGGGAGAAAAGGATCCCCCGCAAGGCCACGGGGAGTTTGGTGGGGCTCTGCCTCACCGGCGCCGGGCAGCCCCAGGGAGCCAGGCTCACGTCTCGCCCCGCGGCGTCCCTGGGTCCCCTGAGCTCCCGCAGTCCCTCGCTGCCACAGGCTCCCCTGAGACCCCCATCCCTCTCTCCTCCTCTGGGGTTTCAAGGCAGAGAGACATTTTGGGTACCCTGGGCTGGGGACAGCTTGTGCCACCGCTCAGGAGATGCCCATAGGTGTTTGTTGGGAGACAGCAAACAGTCAGAAATTGGGGCTTTCCCACTGGGATGGGCAAAATGGGTTAGAAATCAGCCCCGGTACCACGTGCAGGGTTGTTTTTCCTCTGTCTCCTTCCTCAAGCCAGTGTCTCTCTGGCTGGCAGGGCAGGATCAGGCCCTTTTACATCTTACTTTTGTGGCAGTACATCTAGGGAATTGCAACCTGCAGGACAGATTCCTTCCCAATGACCCTCGGAAAAACCCCTGGGGAATTAGAAACACCCCCACGCAGAAGCCCAAAGCGTGCGGAGCTCCCCTGTGCAAGCCCTTGCACGGCTCCGAGGGGTCAGCAGCACCCGTCCTGCCCCGGGCAAGGGGGACCAGGGAGCTGGGGGCACTGGCAAGGGGACAAGGACAGGGACAGGAGGCACCGCGGGGCAGGAGCTGCGCAGGTTTCTCGTTACACTGCTGTTGCAGCACAGACATGTTTAATTGCAGCTCCACGGCAGAGATAATTTGCAGGTATGAATGTCGGCCTCGTGGGCGTTAATTTTCCTTGGCTGTTTATGCGAATAGGGCGAGTTTCCACTGCCAGGGTGATGCTTCCCGGCTGCCGAGACGCCGCGGCGAAGGCTCACATCCAGCTGGGAACCCGTCACCTTCATCACGGGGAGACCCCCCCCAGCCACCCCGGCACCGCGGAGCCCACCGAGGCAGCAGCACGGGGCATCTCAGGGACGGATCCTCCTGTTCCATCCCTGTGTTGGTGGGGAAAATCGCCCTAAGGACAGGTATTCCTGATGCCCTGACCTCCTGCTTCTATAGGGCAAGAGGTTTCGGCAGGGAGCCGGTCCTGCTCGGAGCGGAGCCGGGCGCAGCGTGGCCCTCCGGCACCCCCGCACAGCGTGGGTCCGTGGGTGGGGAGGTCTTGTGGATGCAGTTGCCATGGAAAAATAAAAACCCCTCGTCAAGATTCAGTAGGGAAGCTAATGAAATAATTAACAAGTAGAAAAAATGAGAGAGGAGGGCTGTTGCGGTGTTTCTGCTCCATTGCCCAGGGTGGGCAGCTGTGGAGGGGAATTGACCCTGAAAGCAAAGCAATGGGAAAAGCGAGGAAATAAATCCCACCTAAATCTGAGCTGCTTCTCGCTGGGGCTGGGATTTTCTGAATTTTGGTTTGCTTTCTGCCCAAAAAGCAGAAATGAGAAAACTCCAGGAGAAACTGTCTCCACACAACGCAGAAAGCAGCAGCACAGCCCTCTTCTGACCCGGGCTTGCAGTGCAGGTGGTGAGGGACACTGGCCTGGGACAGGCAGCCCTCGTGGGATGGAGGAACCCTGTGGCTCCTTGGGACCTTGAGCCGTGGCTGGGACAGGGCGTCTGGGAGAGGGTCTGTGCAGCTGAGAGCCGGGGGGGCACTGGGAGGACCCCCCAGTTGCATTCATCTGAGGAGGCTGGGCCTGGTCATGGAAGGACCAGTTTTTAGAAATTATGACCATCTCGCTGGCAAAAGGCATCAAGGGGACCAGAAGCGCTCTGCCCCTCTGAGGGCTCGGTGCTGGCCTGGACACAGACCTCCATCGCTAGCCGGAGGCTGCTTTCCGCCCTGCTACGAAACACAGCGTCAGCTACATCTCCGCACCAATCCATGCAGCAGTGCAACGTGCTCCTTCCATCTCCTCTAGACACCATTTGGCAGATCTGAGCTGTGAATGTCACAGCAGTCTTTCATAATACCTTCTCCCACCATCCCACCAAGCGCGCTGAGCCGGGGGTACCATCTGCTGGGAGCCGTGCCGCCATGTGCAGAGCCGCATCCCTCCCTCGCTACAGACACCCTGAAACCCTTCCCCGGGCCCACTCAGCCTGTCTCGGGGTGTAACAGATCTGCGCTTAAACAGTCCTTGCATTTCTTGCGGTGGGGGGGGAAAGTGGCTCCTTTTTGTGCCCCCCTGCAGATGCCCCTCACGTCTGCAGCAATGGCCTCGTGGGGGAGAAGGTGACCAGGTCCTTCTCACCTGTGTCTTTAGCATTCAGCCCTAACATCATCTTCCAGGGTAAAACACCAATAGGATCGTCTCCATCCACAAGGTTCCTTCCCTGAAACAAGTATGCAGCAGCACTTCGAGCCATCATGGATAAAAGTCACTGGAATCTGATTTTCTTGGGCAGGAGCGTGTCATTCACCAGGGGAGAAAGATTTGATCAACCTTGCTGAGACCCAGCAACCTGCGCAGAAGGGGAGCCACAAACCCGGCAGCGCCGGGGAGGGGGTGGCTCCTATACAAGGAGACCAGGCTTCCAAACACTTTCTAAAGCTGATTCAAAGTGTTCCTCGAAGAAGGCACTTAAAGAAGAGAGCGGCTACTTGCAGGAGCGCTGGGCATCGCTGGGGCGGTTTCTTTTTGCTTGGGCTGGACAAAGCATCAAGTGATTTATACCTGTGTTTGCTCTGGGGGTGGAAAGAGTCCGGGCCGTAAAGCAACTAGTGCAGGAGAGAAAAATCTCAGGGCAGTTTAATACAATTTTGTTGGTGATGTTGCGCTCAGCATGAGCTGGGAAAGGCCAGGGTGGTCCTTGCCCCTGAGGAGCGTGTGGTTTCAGCGGCTTAGACAACGAGCAAAAGTGTTTTCCAAGAGAAAAGAAGTGAAACGCTTTTTTTTTCTTGTGAAGCGCATGTTTTCTTTAAGCTCCTTGCAACATGTTTCATAATTAAAACACATCTATAACGTTACCCAGTGCTTTTTGATACTTGCTCTCTCCAAAAGTATGATTTGGATCAATGAAAACGTCCTGGGAGCTTATGGCAACAGCCTTGCTCAGCGTTTCTTTCCCTTGAAAGCAGCCCAAGGGGAAGAAAGGTTTGTGGTTGTGCAAGAAGAAGGATTTTCCAAAAGAGTTATTCCCCACATTGGAAAAAAAAGCGGTAACAACTTCACTCCGGAGTTTCTCATCGAGGCTGATTTGCATAATTAACACTAAAATTAGTCTTCGTTCTGTTGTAATGATTAGGATGGGTTGCGGAGGGTGCCTGGCAAGAGCAGGGCTTCGCCCAAGGCAAACCAGGTCCCTGGGGGGGACGCCCCCGGGTCCCCACCACGGAGGGTCCCCGGCAGAGCCGGGACCATCTTCGTGGCTAGTGATCACCAACCCCGCGCAGCCAAAGCCTCTCACACGGCACCGAGAGCAACGATAATAGCAGTTAGATTTGATTTTGCCTTGAAAATGCACTTTAATCAAACCTTATTGGATTAGCATTGAAATCCGAGAATTGCTGGAACGGAGAGCTGCCGCTTCTCCGCCACGAAATCCTCCTGGCTCTTCAGCTGGGCTCGGCTTTGAACATGCCTCCCACCCGCAGCAATTGTGCTCGGAGCCGAATAATTATGAAAAGGGACTTTGGTGCCAAAGCAAAAAATAAAAAATAAAAACCAAGCCAACCCCAGCCCCCAAACCCGCGAAGGCTCAGCCGCACTCGCGCTCCGGCGCGCTCGGCATCACGAGGATTTTTTTTTTATTGCCCCCCCCCCAACAAAATGTCAAAAATGTACTTAATGAGAAGTTCTCCCGTTACAAATGAAGCAGTAATCTGTCAGGAGGGAAAATCTGCTGTAAACTTAGTCAGAGCTCATCCCCCGACTCCTCGCCAGCCTGCGTTACAGCCGGGCGGGCGGCGGGGCCCGACTGCCATCTACAGCGGTTCGGGGGAAACTAAGAAATCCGAAATCCTGCTGCGGCTCCAGGCCCTTCCTTCCCTCTGCTCATCCTTCCCACCGGGAGCGCACACTCCGACCTCGCTGGAGACAGAAAAGGCCTGGATGACTTTTGGGGTGCTTCCCAAAATTTAGGGTGAGGCTGCAGCTGGCAGAGCCGTAGGAATCGTGGCAGGGATGCGGGGCAAGTCCCCAGCAAGTTCATCAGCTCTCTGGCAAAACCAGCCTGGCCTTTAATAAAAGTTTGTTTTGCAACCCATGCTCACAGCAGAGACTTCAAGAAACACGCCGGTGCCCACGCCGCGGGGCGCGGGATGTCCCACCCGTGGCTTCACCGGTGCGAGGATGAGCCGGGGCATGGGGCTCCGCTCCGGCAGCAGCACCGTGGGCGGCACGGGAAAACACACCCGGGCGCTGGGAGGAGGAGATCCAGGCGAGAGCTACCAGAAAGATCTGCAGGAGAACATATGGTGTGTTTTTTAATGCACCCATAACATTTATTTAAAATACAGGCTCTAAAGCTTGCCAGCAAAGCTTAATAGGAGGAAACCTTCTTTATGCTGGAATCTCTCCTATTGTTTCAACCAAATCATTAAGCTTGTATTTATTTGTTTTTAGCCTAAACAAGTGGGGAGTATTGCAGGCAGAACTACCGAGGATTCCCCTTGTGTCTGCAGGGTCCCGAATCCAACCTGCGCGGCTCGCCGGGGGCTGTCCCCATGGGGGCTGGCAAACCCGGCTGAGCTCACTCTGCCCTGGCGCAACCCCTCAGCCATAGACGTCCTGCTGCTCCGAGGAGGTGGCTCTCCTGTAGCGGTGGCCCTGGAGGAGCAGTGCATCTGTGTGTCCCTCCTGCCATGGGCTGGGTGGAGAGGCCGGATCTCCAGGTGGGACGGTGTGGTTGAGTGCGTCCCAACCCCAAGCTGCCCGTCGCAGGGACCGTCCTCCTGCCCTGCCGAGTTTGGCAGCCACCTCCCTCCTCGCCTGGAGATGAGTCAGGGGATGGCAGGCAAGCGGGGTTTCTAACAAAAGACTATGATGGCATTGCGGCTCCTCCGGCCGGCTTGCTCCGCACCCGGCGGGAACGGAAACAGCCCGATTGCCGCAAGGCACAGGGTCACCCCCAGGATCTGTCCCCTCTCCTCCGCCTTCTGCTGCGTTCTGCCAGCATGTCCCCCGGGCACTGCCAGGACGTGCTCTGCCAAGGACAGGAATGCCAGGAATAGCAGGAGGCAGGTTTCTCATCCCCTCGGTTCCACGCAGCCCTGTGCCCACGGCTGGTGGACTGATGATGCTCCACAGGTACCTGGCGCAGACCTTGCGGGGGGGTGATGCGTGTGTGGCTGTGCCCCCCAACACCCGTCCTGCCAGCGGGACAGACCTGGAAGGGGTGTCGGGGAGCTGGGGGCAGACCCCAGGGCTGGCTGCACCCCACGTTCTGCTGCAGGGGCTGGGGTCTGGCTGCATCCCCGTGCTTTTTTGGTGTCCAATGGCAGTTGCACCATCTAGAGGAGAAACTGGTACCAGTCCCAGAGCAGAGGCCAGATCCAGGCAGGCAGAGCGGCTATAGGAAAAGGGTGAGCAGAGCAGTCCGGTCATGAGTGAGATGCAAATCCTTCAGCGAGGCACAGTGCGAGTGATTTCAGGGTCTCGTGGATGAGGCCAGATGGCCCGTCTTTCCCAGAGAACAGGAACAGAGGGAATCGGATTCAAAGATGCTGGCACTGCCTGCCTTACATGTGACTGATCTCTGCTGGCTGCAAGGAACAGGGCAAGGGAGAGGGGAAAAAATAAATTAAAAATCCCCAGCCTGCAGTCAAGCTGACCGCACACCCCGGAGCCAGGAATCAACAGCCCTGAAAGCAATTTTGTCGCTCAGCTGGACCTGTATTACTTCTCTCTCTCTGAACAGATGTGCCAGTGACACTCATATGAATTACCACAGCAGAGATGTGAGCAGGTGATAAAAAGGCCCCCACCCCTCTCCTCCTGCAGAGCTGCTCCTCTCCTCGCTCCCTGCTCCCCTTCCCGCAGGGTGCCCAGGCCAAGCCACTGCCCAGTGCCCCAAATAAGCAGCAGGTTTCTGCCGACGGCAGCTCTTCCCTCGTGCTGGTGATCTCCCCAGGGACCAAACCATCAGGGCCATACCCACAGGTACGCAGAGGAAAAGGGGGCTGCACACCATGGGATTGGCTGTGCTGATAGTACCCACCAGCTCCCAGGACCAGGGGGCTGCCCTTTGACCCCACCGGCTTGCCCACCTCCTGCCCTGTCGCAGCCACATGAGCCCGGGCTCTGTCTTGCATTGCCCTTGCACAGGGTGCAAGTGCTTCACTCTCCTTTGCAGCCTCCTGCAGCATGAGGGGATGTGGGAGCTCCATTCCCACAGATAATTATTTTTTTTTTTTGTACCACTCAAGCCCCTGCAGATTGTGCAAGTCACAAGGAAACGTTGATCATATCCCAAATCCAACCACCAACACATCTCAGCTCTCAATCTGCCTCGTTTGCTGACACCCGGTTTTCTCCTCCTCCTCCCACGAGCTCCTCGCAGCCGGTTCCTTCCTCCTGATCTGCGGCACGTACGTCTGCAAGCTGCTCCGGCTTCCCCGTCCCACGCGCGGCTGCGTGCACAGCTCGCCCCAGGCAGCGCCGGAGCCCGGGGCACTGCCTCCGTTCCTTCCCTTCCATCCTCCTGCCTTTCCTGAGCCTCAGCCAAGCCAGGCGGTGGGCAAGGGTCAAATCCAGCCCTCACCCTGTGCTGTGTAGGGCTCAGTAAGGAGCAAGAAAAACACGAAACACACCAGGTAATTGGCTTTTGTTTTTTTCCCCACTGATTCTCCCACACCGGTTGGGGCAGCGCGAAGTATCAGTGCATAGACCTTCTCTGTGAGGCGTGTTTTGGGTGAGGGTTTGTAGCCCCATGCTGTCATCTCATCTCAGCAGCTCCCAGCCTCCTGCTGCCGTGGAGCCCGCTGCCCTGGGGGTGGTGGACAGATCGGAGGGGGTTTGGGTCATTCTCCAGGGGGCTCAGACCACTGCCAGGGGAATCAAGACCAGGATGAGGCAACACTTCAAAAGTGTTGTCCATTACTGCCATCAGCACAAGCCCCATCCAGGAGAAAGTGCCTCTCTAAATACCATGTTTTTCTTACTGCTTCCCAGAGGGCCAGGGTTGGATCTTCTCTGTTTCCAAAGCTGTTATGGGTCTGTTGCACTGAAGGCATTTGCGGTGCCTCATCAATACTCCTCCACCCCTGACAGCTCTGCGGAATGGGAGGGGGAATCTAACACTGCGCTTGGCCCAAAATTACCATCACTGGACATATGGCATGGCCCTAAAAGCCCCGTGCAAAAGCAGGAGTGCCCATGGTGTGAGCGTGGAGTGTGTGCAGCTGCAGCTAACACCAAGCGAGGGTGGCCAGGGCTCCTGCCCTCCTCTTGGCTGGAGCACTGGGAGGTGACTTTGGCCCACAGGTGGCATGAGGACTGGGGAAAAAGAAATACTTCAAATAACTATTAGCAGGTTTGCCAAATGCTACTTCAACTAGCCCAAAACTGCTCCTGGGAGGTCCCTTCACCCTGCAGAGCCGCAGGGAGGTTTTCGCTCCCTCCGGCTGCTGCGCTGAGGGCGATTTGCTCTGTGAAGAACCCCAGCCAAAAGGATTGCAGGGACTCTCTGGCCCAGCATATATTTTTCAGTTTTGATGAAAATTCAAAACCGTGGTAATCATTGGTTTGATCCAAAACTGATTTAAGGAAGCATTTTAACCACGGAACCAAACAGCGGTTGTTTGCAAATCCCTAATCAAAGCCTGCTCACGCAAAGTGCATTTTGCAGTTGCAGAGGTGCCAGTGAATGAGACCCACTGGGCACCGTCGCCCTGGCCCCCACCTTCCCTGCTGCCCCCACAGCGAGACCGGGCAGAGAGTGGCCCGTGGTGGCAGCGTTGACACAACCCGCTCCACAGGGACCTCGGGGACAAGTCGCTCCCTTTGTGCCGCGCGTCAGTTGGAGACTCTGAACGTCTGCCAGCTGCCCTGTTGTGAATTCACCGCAGAGAGGTTTCGCTTGTTTGCAGCCAAGAGTCCATGGCTGCTAAAAATAGAGTGCTGCTTGAAGGTGAGCTGAAAAGCTTTCCTACATGTGAAGATGCCTTTTAAAAACACTGGTTTAGAGCTAATGGGGGCTGGGATGACGCTCGGGATGGGTCTACTGGGAATCGGGAGTTGGTCCTCAGAAGTCGCCCGTTGGTGCCCTGCCTCACAGGTGGCTGCAGGAATGCTCCTGAGCAAGCAGCCGGTCAGGAAAGGCGCTCTGCAAATGCAAGACCTGATAATTTGAGGGTGGACGAGTCCACAACTGTGCTGGGACTTCTCAGCAGAGGAGTCGGAGGAGCAGTAATGAGGGGAGCCGGAACACAATGTGTTTTCTTTCCCTCCCCCAGTCCCCTTAAAGCTCTCAGCAATTGCAGCACAAAGTCAAAGCAGGACAGTTTCCTTTTGAAATATACAGTGAGTGCAGCATCTCAGTTTCATTATGGCTTTTCTTCGTGTGGAGGGGAAGGCATCTATCCCACTGTGCATCTTTGATCTTGCCATTTAAATAGGCCATTTTGAAGCTCACAGACCCCTTTTCATCACCTTCCACCTTGGCTCATGGCACCTAATGCCTGTGTTTGTATCCCGGCTCGTGGCTGAAATCAAAGTGTTGCTGTGGGAAACTCTGCACATGGTTCATTAAAAAGAAAAAAAAAAACAGACTTTCCATCTCGCAATGAATCCCCGTGCATTCCTCAGTGCTCCCAGCTCCTGAGAGGCAGGAAAGGTCTGAGCTGTCCTGGCACCCTGCACTCACTCATGCTGCTGGCATGGCTTGGCACCAAACTTCAACATTCAGCTTCTACTGCTCATCCCCAAGAGGGTGATGGACGAGGTGGAAAGAGCCCTGTCACTGCTCTGGCAGCACCTCGGTGACCCTGCAGATCCCAGAGCTATTGCGATACGAAGAGCTGACCCAAGGAATGCAATTACACGTGATCTAAAACACAAACGCACTGCAAAACCCTGCAGTATTGGGGCAGGAGTCACTGCCTGGGAATGCTCAGCCTGTAGCCCGGGGATGAGCTGGCTTCAGAAGAACCACAGCTGGAAAAGCCTGGGCCAAGGCCAGTAGAAAGTCCCCATTTGGTGGCCCACTGAGCACCACACCACCCAGTCTGCCCTTTCTGGGTCGTACCCATAGGCGAGCGCGCAGCCGGCACCCCAGACAAGCCACACTGGCTCTTGACTTTTCCTACTCGCTTCTTCTCTGCGAAGCCCCAGAAAGTGGAGAAGACTGTGCCGATAACAGTCTGACACCTAATGGGCACAAGCAGAATTGTGACAAGAACAGGATCGGGCTGGAAACGTCCTCATGGGAATACAGACAGCATTGCCTCAGAGCAAAGCGGAGCTGGACAGAAAGGGAAGACTTGTGTAAAGAAAACTCTTAAGAGCCCATACGGCATACTTCCATGGTCGTAAACATGAAAAATTTATAATTTAACCTAGATAGGAATGAGCTGGATGAAAACTATTAAAACGTTCCAGGTACAGGAGAGAGGTGCCATCATTTCCTTTGAAATTTTCCAGGTCTCTGCCATATGATAGCGAGGAAAGGTCAGGGTTGCAATCAAACCTTTTGGCAATAATTGTATTTCTGAGGTTGTATTCTTATGCCAGATATACCAGGAGTTACTACTGAAAAGGGATGTCTTCAAAACCAGACAGTTGCAGCTACATTTTCCATAATGGTCAGTAATGAATGGGAAGTTAAACAGATTTGACTCAAAAACATTAAATATATTCTGTAACTGTGCCTCTGTGCTGTACTTCCCACTGGATGTGTTTCATGGTGCCATAGGGTCTCTTTTCTTAAAAAAATGCGATTTACAGCAATGGTGTTTTCTAAGGCAAGACACAGTGGAGCTTCCCAGGACCGAGCTCCACTGAGAACTGCCCTCGGATGTTCTCCTGCCCCTGGATCTCCTCCTGCCCCTGGATCTCCTCCTGCCCCTGGACCCCCTCCTGCCCCAGGTACTGCTTTCCTGGGCAGCATCCAGCCCTGCTGTAAGGAAGCTCCATTCAGAGACTAAATAGAAATGTTCAATATCCAGTGCTGTTTGCTGGCAGCTTTCACAGGCATCTCTGTTCCTTTTTTTCTAAATTAGATCTTTCTATTATAACTTCAAGGCCTCATGAGTCTCCTTGGCATTTATTAAATAACAACTAAACTCTTCAATTTACCATGTTACTACATGATCCAGTTGTACTCCATCTAAATACGCCACCTGCGATCAGACTGGAGGAGCTGATGGGGGCAGGAGGACGTAGGAGCAGGGCCACCACCATGACCTGCTGCTCCACGAGACCTGCTGCCACCCGGGATGTGCCCAGCGCTTACTGCAGCTTGGAGCACGGGCAAATCCATACAAGAGAGAAACAATGCTCAAGCCACACCTGAGCCCTGTTTTGAACCAGAGGCAAGCAGCCCGCATGATTTATTTTAAAGCCAGTGCTGGCACTACTTTCTCCAGACCAGTTTTGAGCCTCCGGGAGCTCAGTGGAACCACATGCGTGGACCTCAAATACTGACTGAGCTCAAGGTTCAGAATGGACTCCATCCACCTCCTTTCCCTGCTTGCTTCTTCCACCAAAAATTCAATGGTCACTATGAGATTTCACTTTTATGGGTTGGTTTTGCCCCAAAGACTTGCTTGGGGAATGCAAAACTGCCACCAGCAGAGGAAAGGGTTTGCAGAACCTGAGGCTATTGACTTCCCTCGTGTCCGGAACACGGCTGTGCCCTCAGCCAGCACCAGGTATGACTCATATTCCCAACGAAACAGCAGCGTGACAGAAATGCCTGGTGTTTTAACACGGCTCCATGTAGGACCCATAATTGGCCACGAAGCCACAGGTTACCTGACAACAAGAAGATCTGCGAGGCGAGTCCTTTTATTCTTACTATTTTGTTTTTCATCTTGTCCTTTTTCTTGCTGGGAAAAAAAAAAAAGCCATCACCTGAGCTCCGGTTTCAGCCTCTGATAACCCACAGCAGCTTTTGCCTGTAATGTATCCAGAGACACCTATAATGAGCGCCTGTTCCTACCCCCTGCAAAAAGCTGCAAATGGGATGAGCAGATCCTGAGGTCAGGGAAGATGTTTCATTTTGAAAACATGAATGTTTCCCTGCCATTCCGGCCATCCTAACAAGGGGTCTAATTAGCGCTCATGACTTTGTCATCTGTCCACCGGGGACACGGGACCGGGGACCACTGCTCTCATTTCCACAAAGATCAGGGATCGGGAAGACAAATCATCCCTAATGGGACCTTGGGGAGAGGCTCTGCTCTGCTTTCAAGGCAAAGGCTGCACATGGAGACAACCTGCTCTGCAGAGCCATGAAATGCCACCTCCGCTGGTGACAGCCGAGCTCTCCAGCAGCAGCCAGCCTTCCCCTTCCAAGCAACTGCATGTGCGCAAGAACATTTATCAGGCTCCTGGCCATAGCTTTGACTTTCATTTTATTTTTAAAGTGCATTCACATGTAAATTGACTTGGCCCGAGAGGATACGTGAACACAAGAGCCCTTTCTTTCCTCTGGAGTGGCATTAGGAGGAATATGGTGAAAGGAGCAAAGTTTCCTCACCTCCAGGCTGCAATTCTGCAGCTAAGGAAAAGCAAGTTCATTGTTTCCTTCTGCACACAGATGCTGGCTGTGCTGTTTTCAGCAGTCTTGTTCAAGCGAGCCATTTCGGAATATAAAAGCATATTACATATCCCAGGGACAAGAACACACAGGCAAATGTCTTATCGGCTCTGTTTTATCTATTGTCAGAGCAGGAGATAAATTAATATGAGTCTATAACTGTGTCTAACGGTTTGAAACACGGTCCTGTCCCATATCCCCACGGTCAGACCTGTTTTGGTGGATAGCAGACTCCTGGGAAAAGAAAAAATTAGAACGTGGGGCTGGAGTCCAGGAAAGGGTCCAATTCCTCAGGAAATGAAAATACATGTGCTCCCCAAAACAAGCATCTCTGGGGTGACAGTAGGTGGAAATCTGTTCCACAGCACTCAGCATACATCAGACCCACATCTTGCGATGCGTTGCCAAAGAGAGCGCACAAAAATGTCTGAAGAGCCTTGCAGCTCAGAGGCACAGCGTCCGGCACCTGCCCTGCACCAATATTGGGGACAGGGACAGGGCAGTCTAGCCACGTTGCCAGCTCCAGCAGCACCTTCTCTTTCTGCAAGGACAGAATGGATGCACCTTGGAGCCTGGTTAAATTCTCACTGGTGTTCAACAGTGCATTGGGAAATTGCCCTCTAACTCTTCAGTTAAACAACTTCTGAGCTGTGCTGCGGTGCTGCGACATGCTGTCAAAGCTGCAGCAGAAATGGCAACATCAGTCGAGCAAAGTGTCTGGAGCTTTGGACAAAATCTAGAATCATGGAATGGTTTTGGTTGGAAGGGACCTTAAAGACCACCTAGTTCCAACCCCCTGCCCTGGGCAGGGACACCTCCCACCAGCCCAGGTTGCTCCAAGCCCCGTCCAACCTGGCCTTGAACCCCTCCAGGGATGGGGCAGCCACAGCTTCTCTGGGCAACCTGGGCCAGGGGCTCACCGCCCTCACAGCAAACAATTTCTTCCCCATCTCTCATCTAAATCTCCCCTCTTTCAATTTAAAACCATTCCCTCTCACTACCCTCCCTGATCCAGAGTCCCTCCCCAGCTTTCCTGGAGCCCCTTTAGGGACTGGAAGGAGCTGGAAGGTCTCCGCGGAGCCTTCTCTTCTCCAGGCTGAACCCCCCCAGCTCTCCCAGCCTGTCCCCACAGCAGAGGGGCTCCAGCCCTCCCAGCATCTCCTGGGCCTCCTCTGGAAAAGTGACACAAAAGATGATTAATTGTATGTGATGCACCTATTAAGGGTGATGGTCCTGATTCTGACATCCACCACGTTCTTGTGCACTGGCAATAACTCTCCCTATGGCAGAGGAGCCCAGTGGGGCGTGAGTGTGGTGCCTGGTTTGCACTGTCATGAGCTGTCACCCCATTTTTCAGCCTTGGGACCCTTCATATCTGCTGTTCCCCACTGATATCACTTGACATTTCCTCACCTGAGCATTTTCCCAGTGATTCTGGCAACACCCAGCCAAAAGCCACTGGTTTCCTCTGTAGCATCACAGGTGTTCAAGCACCATGGGGGGGGGAAAAATGCACTGGCAAGTGGAAAGAGGCAGCACTTTGGGTTAAGGCACTAGGTTTTCCTTTGCCAGAAACTAAGAATGGAAATGCTCGTGAAGATTTACAAACCAAGGGTTATGACTCATTCTGTGATTTTTAGTGAATGAGCAGGTTGAAAAGGGTGTCCTGAAAGGAACAACTCCAAAGCCTGGCTCTGCTCTGGAAGCACAGGGACAACAGGAGGCGGCTGGCAGCACAGCCTTGGGAAAAACCTGCTCGCCAAGAAGAAACAGAGCACTAAAACTTTGCTGTTTCTCTACGTGAAATCACGGACGCCCTGGTAACTCTGGGAGACAAAGTACCAACCGCTTCAGCTTCTGAAAAAACAGGCCTCGGCTCCCTTAAACCCCAGTGCTAGTTTTGCATCCCCAAACATTGTATTTGGGACAGTCATTGGTGTGTTCTGCTGTTGTCTGGACTTTTCCCCACCTTTGTCAGCCCCCATTGCATGCCCGAAGGGAGTGGGATGAATTATTCTCCCCCTGTGCGTTGTACTCGCTTTGTCGCAAAAGTAAAGGACAAAAAAACCACCCGGTACGTGTGTTTTCGAAGTCCCTGCCGGGACAGAGCTGCTCAGCATTCGCAGGATCGGGGTTTGGGGCCCAAATCTTGCCCGGGGTCTGCAAACTCCCCCCGCTGCACAGGGTGTCCCTCCATCCCCGGCGGACCCTCCACTACCGATCGTTAAACGGGCTCCAGCCTCCCACCGCTCCGGTAGGGCCCCGGGGCGGCCGCGCCTGCCTTTGTGGTCCGACGGCGGGGCGGCCCGACCCGGCCCGGCCCGGCCCCTCCCCGCCCCGCCGCTCCCGCGGGCAGAAGCCGGCGGCCGCCGAGGGCCGGCCGGTCGCCCCCGCCTCCCCGGCGGAGCCCTGCGGCGCATGCCTCCCGCTCCCCGGGGGCAGGGAAGGAAGCGCCGCCCGCCCCTGCCTGCACCAGCGCGGCGGGCAGCGGCAGAGCGGAGCCCGGCGGAGCGGCGAGCCCGGGCCGGGCGCCGCTTGCCACCACCACCAGCCCCTCTCGGCCTCCCCCAGCGGCGGCGGCAGGTGAGCGCCGGGGGGGCGGGCGGGGCGGCGCGGCGGGACCCCGCCGAGGCCGGAGCGCTGAGGCCGAGGCCGAGGCCCAGGTCCGGGCCCGGCGCGGCCGGGCGAGGGCGGTGGAAGGCGGGAAGGGGGAGCCATGGCGGCGCGGGCAGGGCCCGGCTGGCCGCGGGCAGCGGGCGGGGCGCCCCGCGGCGGGGGCATGGCGTACGCCGCCTCCGGGCGTCCCCCCTGGGTGGGTGTCCTCTCACAGACCCTCTGTGGGTGCCCCACGGGGGGGTGCCCTCTCGTGTCCCCTCACAGACCCTCTGTGGGCACCCCCGGGTGGGTGTCCCCTCGTATCCCCTCACGCGCACTCTTGTGAGTGCCCCACAGAGTGTGTCCCCTTGTGTCCCTTCACAAATCCTCGGTGGGTGTCCCCTTGTATTCTCTTACACACACTCTGTGGGTGTCCCCTCACAAACCCTCTGTGAGTGTCGCTGGGTGGGTGTCCCTTCGTGTCCCTTCATACCCTCTCTATGAGCGTTGTCCCCTCACAGAGCCCCTGCAGGTGCCCCCCAGTGAGTGTCCTGTCATGTCCCCTCATGCTGCCTCTGTGGTGTCCCCTCGTGTCCCCACACACCATGTGTAGATGTCCCCCAGGTGAGTGTCCCCTCATGTCACCTCACACACCCTCTGTGGGTGTTCCCCAGTTCATGTCCCCTCACATCCCCCCTCGCGCAGCTTCCACATGCCCCTGGGTATCCCCTCACGCCTTCCATGGGTGCCCCCTCAGAGCTGGGGTTCATCCCACCCCATGTCATCCTCGCAGGGTGACAGCAATCATGGCGTGTTGTGGCGAAGGCACCTGCCCCTTTCCTGGAAACTGTGGAAATAGGTTAATAGGAAATAAATTTGGGGTTTTTTTAATGAAGCTGGGAGCTTAAGTGTGTTAATTGCATTTCTTCAAAGATAATTAGGTATTTTAATTTCTGTCTTTTTGATCCTTAGCTGCTTATTACAAGGAAAAATGTTTTTAATTTATGTTTGCCCATTTAATGAATGTGTTGGAGGCTGCTTTAGAAATTGTGTGTTCATTCACGTGTTTCTGAAAATTGGGGTTCTGACACGCATCGTGTCGGGCTGTTTGTGTGGAGCTTCCCCAGTTTATGCCTGAATACACGCATGATCGGGAACGCTGTGCTTTATTGGCACGTGTAGAGCAGAAATTAGTCTAAACTATCTTCAATTCACTAAAAGGTGGAAGTTAAAAGAGTTTGTGCTGGGTTGCTCTGGGTACCAACTAGCAAGGAGGATCACTACACATAAAACTTTTAATTTTTCAGGAACGATGTCCACAGTTTGGGTTAAAATGTGTTCTGCTAAGGTGTTCTGCGGCAGAGAACTAGCAAAGAAGCGGCAAAAGCATTATCAGTGGTGTGTTGAGAGCTAACCGCTCTGCAGATGTCGTGTAAGGCGTGTTCAGGCTGACCCTGCCTCGGTCAGTAAGATTTCAAGAATATTCTAGTCTACTAAGAAGATGGCAATAAAAGTGCTCCCTGAGCACAGGTCCCCGAGTCATTCTGACAAAAGCACTTGTTGTGTTGTACTGTGTTCTTTGTTGGAGCACCATGCTCTTTTTAAAAGTGATAAGGAATTGTCTTCCCTGGTTGTGTGCTATCTTATTCTCAGTAGCAAATAAATATACTCTTTCTTTAAAGAGTTTAGAATCGTTAATTCTTTAAAATATTTATTGCCACTGATTAATTTGAAACCAGGACTAGAGAATAATTGACAAGGGCAAGGTTGGAGAGGATTCGGAGGCGGAAGCGTGTCTGTAGGTCAGTAGAGTCCCGTGCCATGCTGCAATTGGGGCTCACTGGGTTTGTGTGGGAGACTGCGAATTGCGCTTGAAAAACTGCTCAACCACCGTAGCTTTTTGTTGAGGTTGCTGTATGCCTTGTGTCGGCCAGGTGCTCTTTTGGTCCCACCAGATGATGCTGCAGGTGAAGCCTTCAGCCCTCATGGGACCGCGCGGAAGTTGTGAACTCTTCAGGGTGTGATCTGGCATTTTCTGGATGGCAGTTTTCACTATTCCATGAACCAGGGCTTCATTCTCTTTGGGTTTTCTACTATAATACAAGGAATAGTTTATAATCATCCTGCTTTTGCAAACTCCTAAAGATTTGTGTTTACCAAGAGCTTTTATCCTGCAGTGAGGCCAGAATGATTGGTATCTCAGGATTATTGCTGTATGGTATTTTTCAGGAAGAAATATAAGCTCCCTTTCCTTCTCTTTGAGCTGCCCCAAGTCCCTCAGTTGTGTGTGTTTAATGCTAAGCCAGAACTAGTAAAAGCTGTCTCGGGTTAGTGTGTGAGTTCAGGCATCATGCTAACAGAGTTACTCTGCTCTTTGAATAAGAGTTGGTTTGTGTTCCACCATCTCAGATCATGGGCAAGCTTGCTTCACATCCGCCCATTATACACCATGTGGACATAGCCAGCATTGTTTTTGTTGTAAAACTGAAAAGCTGAGCTATGCATGGCGGGCGTTCTTTAAAAAGGGCAATTATGCCAAAGGAAACACAGGGAGCAGAATATTTTGCAGGCTTCTCCACTCCCACCAATTCCACTTTGTTATGAAAGATTCCCTTAAAGTTGTTCTTTCTCTCTTGCCACAAAGTTCATTGCAAAAATATTCAGACAATCTTAGTGCAGAAGGGGATCGCACACGTCTGTGCGCTGAAGTATCATCGCAGTGATTCTTTGTGTGTCTTGACAACACATGGTTATGTAGGAGCGGGCGCAAAAGAGAGTGCGACCTTCAATGAAAAGGGCAGGAAGAGTTTCAGAAGTGAAGGTAATTACCTGAATTGGATTATGGTTGTGCCAGAAAATACTGAAAACCACAAATGATGAATGCTCTGTCTTATCCTTAATGGCAGTAGTGACTGATTTACCCGTTAAAGTGATGCTGAGGAGTAACTCTTGTGATATCTGGCAGAGTAAGTCTGAGTGTTAATAATTTACAATTTATGTTACCAGTGTTATTACATGGAACTTCTAAATGATAGATGAATAATAAAAAATATTTTCCTCTTTTTTAATTGTAGGATGGAAGAGAGACCAGTCTGAAGAACTGTTCCATTGTGGACTTTGCTGTTGTCAGCTAGAATGTTCCTTATGAATGCTTCTCCTTTGGTAGCTCTTCAGACAAAATGGGAGTCCTTCGGACCAGCAAGGAATTGTAGATACCCCGTTTGCTTCTCCGAATCTGAAGGGGACGTCACTAGAACCTCTGTAAGTGCAAAAGTTCAGATGATCATAAACAACCTGCAAAGCCAAGAGTCTCCCTTGGGTATGAACAATGAGTATGATTGTATTATGCAGAAGAAACAAAAGGGAGAAAAGGGCACTAGTAACAGAGTCGCATCTAGCACCACATTGCTCCGGAAGCATCCTCAATATACCAAGTGTGGTTGCCCTGCTGATTTGGATGACACTGAAGTGGAAGAGAGTGTGGGGTTTGGGACACTCTTGCTCGATTCTGATAGCGACGATTCTGTTGACCGAGGTATAGAGGAAGCCATTCAAGAGTACTTGAAAGCAAAAAGCAAAAGTGACCAGTCGTTGCAAAGGAATGCGGAGTGTTCTGAAAATATAAGCAGAGACAAAAGGTTTAAGAGGGAATTCTCCCAGAACAAAATGTCTAGTAACCTTCTCCCTGTGAAATTTAAAGCTGAGATGCTCTCGGAAGAGTACCTGTCTGATCACCTGGGAATTGGTAAAAGACTACAGCCTGCGTCCCCTCAGAGCATCAGTAGCGATGACTCTTTTGAACAAAGCATACAAGCTGAAATAGTGCAGTTCTTGAATGAGAAGAAGCAGCAAGAAATTAGTAAATGCGTAATCGGGAAGGATAAAAAAGATTCCCATGTGAGAGCTGTCCTAAAATGCAACAAAGAAGCAACAAACAAAGCAAACTGTGGTGCTATAAAGCGAGGTTGTGATGCTCTTCTCTTGAGACACCATCCCAAGCTGCAGAAAACCAGCACGCAGTCCAAGTGTTTGCAGTCTAAAATCCAAGAAGAGCCTCGTGACTTCAGCCAAGTGAACCAAGCATATCTAGAAATGGCCACTGCCAGCCAGCCCTGGTTAGTGGAGCGAAATGAAGAAGGTGGAGCTAATTATTGGGAGAAGAGGGGAGCACTCACGAACGAGAGCGTGCACGCATCTGACTCAAGTAGCGATGATGGCATTGAAGAAGCCATTCAGCTTTATCAGCTGGAGAAAATCAGGAAGGAGGCAGGTCATGCAACAGACTGTGTCCCTTTGCAGAGGGAACAATTTGACACAAAGGGTATGGCGGACATTTCTGCCAGCCTGACGATTAGCTCAACAAAAAGTGCCTCACCAGAAATCCATAAAAACCCTATAAGCAACAAGAGAAAAGAAATTAATTCAAAGTCAACAGAATTAGAAAGCACCAGCAATGAATTAAACAAGCTGTTTAAACCACTGAAAAAAGCTAGACATTTTACACCTCCGGAAAACAAGATTGCTGCTTGTGAGCTCACACTACAGGCCTCTTGCAGAGCAGACACATCTGCAGAACTCATGTGTGCAGAAGCTATCCTTGATATTTCCAAAACAATCATGCCATCCCAAATGGGAAGTGACAGCAAATCACTCGCTGCAGACTCCTTCTTTTCTCCCCAGCTTCTCTCATCCTCCCGTTGTGAAAGCGACAGCAGCCTTGTGGACAGCGATGATAGCATAGAGCAAGAAATCAGGGCTTTTTTGGCTCTGAAAGCACAGTCGGAAAGCCTCGGAACAAAGCCTCCCGGCCTGTCACACTCAATCCAGATGCCTTTGCCTTCGGATCAAAACAGCCTCACCAGTACCCTTGAGCCTTCTCTTCCCAAAACTCTGAAGCTGTCATTGAGTCGTAAAAGGAGACTTAAAAGGGAAGGCAGAATAGTGAAACAAGGTGCATCAAAACCACTGGAACAGCTGGAGACAGGACTTTCCCAGCCAGGTACCTGTTCAAAATTTCCTGTGCTCCAAGAGGGGTGTGCCCTGGGCAGCCCTGCAGAGCTCTGTGATGCTCAAAGGCTCAGTAGCAAAGAGACTGGGCAGCCGCAGCTGATGTCTTCTGGATTATCTGGATCTGTTGGCAGATGTATGGCCTTGGACTGCATAAACCCTCTTACGCAGGTTCAGAGTAGCGCAAGAAAGCTTATGAAAAATACCATCCAAACTCAGGAGAGGGATGGTTCGGATGATGAGAGCAGTTCTCTGGATAGTGATGAGGACCTTGATAGTGCTATCAAGGACCTTTTGCGGTCTAAAAGAAAATTAAAGAAGAAGTCCAAGGACCAGAAATCTCAGTGCAAGAAGAGAGTTAGATTTAGTGAGACAGAAACTCAGCTGCTAGATGAATTTAGTAGCCTCCAACAAAATGAGTGGAAATGTAAAAACCCTGAGCTACTGAAAAGCTGCCTCTCAAAACCTAGAAAAGCTGTGAAAGAGAATGCCATCAGAAATCCCCCAGACAAACTTACCGGCGATAAAACAGAAACCATGAAGAACTTAGAGTTTAATTTGCAGCTTAAAAAAGGATATAAACCTAAACCAACTTCAAACCAGAATAACCTGCGGGTAGCTAAAAATAGAAAATGTACTTTCACAGCTGCATCAGACGCTGATGACAGCAGTTCAGTGGACAGCGATGACAGCATCGAACAAGAAATTAGGAAGTTTTTGGCAGAAAAGGCTAAAGACTCTGCAAGCAATTCAGAAGTACAAAAAGACGATGCAACTCTGGACCTATTGAGAGTGACCAAACAAACTGTTAATAAAGGAAAAGCAAAGCAACAGCCAGTTGAAAATGAGATTGACCCTGTGCTGGGTCAGGGTAAAAAGACTGAGGTATCTCATCAAACAGATGAGTTGAAGAACTGTCAGAGAACAGAGGGGAAAAGTGCAATGTTACATGGCAGTGGGAAATCTGCTTCCTCTGCAGAAAATGTTGATCTTCATACTACTGGTCAGCCAAAAGCTAAGCAAGGAGTGGCAGGGACTAAAGGTATTGCTGCTGATGAGTTATCTGACAATGCAACAGGTAAAAAGGATGTCCCTAATACAGGGCCCATGCAGAAAATGCTCCCACCTAAAACCAGCAAAAATGAAGGTTGTAAAGTACGAAAAGTAATGAATGCGAAGTCTAGGTCTAAAAGAAAGAACACCTTTCACCTAAAAATTTCAAGTAAATTTATTGCAGGTCTGAAATATGCTCGGGACAGGAAGAAATCCATGCTTTTGAACAAAAGGCAGAAAGCAGAGCGTTTGCTCACCCAGAGCAGTGCATTAGGAGCAGAGGTGGCTTCCCAGGATATGGACATACTTAATCAGGGAAGAGGAGCCCTCTTGCCAAAAGGTGAATTCAGCAGGGAGTGTACGACAGCAATAAAAGAATCCAGTTCTTCTCAGAAGCTTGCTGTGGAAGTGTCAAGTCCCCAAACGTGTGGAAAACTGGAGGCTGCTCCTTTGTATATCAAAGAGGAAACAGAGGGTTGCAGAAAGGCTGATGATTCAGGAGGCCAGTCGGGTTCACGCTCGAGTTCCCCCTCGCAGGAGCTGAGCGCGGCAGCAGTAAAAGCAGATAAGGTTTGCAAAGGAACATCCAAAGCTGAAAACACACAGATGTGGATCGAGGAAGGAGATGTCCACGAAGGCAGCTGGGCCAATTCAAATAGAGATCCCCCACTACCTGAACACAGTATGGCAGTGGTAAAAGCAGATAACGTTAGCAGAGACACATCTCAGCAGACTACACAGTCATGCAGTAAGGGAGAGGATACCCAGTGGGACAGGAGGCCAGATCCAAGTCTAGGTTGCCCACTGCAGGAACTAAATGTCACAGCAGTAGCAGTGGATAAAACTAGTGGAGGAGCATGTACAGATAACAGTATGCAGATGTGCATTAAGAAGGAAAAAGTTATCTGCCAGGACAGTGACAGGCAGGAAGAAGTTCAGGTATCCAGCTCCAATTTGGAAGGAAAAATACCTGTCCTGCAGAATAGGGAAACTGCTTGTGAAGTGGGCCAAGGGCAGGAAGTTTTAGACAAAACCTGTGCAAAATTTACTGATGTACCTGCAGGGGACTCCCCAGATTCCCTCTTGAAAAGAAAGGTTTCAAATATGTAAGTACACTTTTTCTTTTTACAGTAAGCATCTTTTTAGAAAATAACTATCATTGTAATTACCTTGATAAAACTTGAGACATGAAAGGAGAGACAGTGGGAGATACTGATACCTGTATATCATATACACACTAATGTGAAAAATGCTTCTATTTAACAGGGATACCATGGATAAACATACATAGTTTTTGTAGAATTTTGTAAATTATTTAAAGTGCTCTAAGGAAATATTTTTTATAATGATTTTTAAGGCTTGCATTACTACAGGATGCTGTGGTTACTGTAGATAAGATACCGGCTAATCACACTTTAAATGAGGCATATCAGAAGGAAACCTGTTTGTGCACAGAATATATTTGGCAATCTGTTAAGAGATCCTAGGAAAACACAGCATTTGATAACTGTGTTAGACTTTTGAAGCAGATTATCTGACATCTGTTCACATTCGAGCTGCCTTAGGACAATCCTATGTCGTGGGTTTGTGCTGGGGTCTCGGTTCTCCCACCCCGAGGACTGTTGGGCGAGTTCAATAAGCAAAACTCCAGCGAAGTCAGCGCAGCTGTGGGTGTGGAGATCCATCCTTGAAGATACAGATGCAAATTCAGGTAAATGAAGTGGATCTGTCTGTCTGCACATCCTGTGTGAAGCGATCTCAGCAGCTGTTGAAAGTACCTTTTGAATCCCGGAAACCTCCTGCTAGCGGATGATTCCAAGCACAATTGCGGTTTGAGAAAAGTGAAGGAGGGTGTCTGTACAGACGACGTGATTTCTGTGGATTTCGCTAGATTTACGTACTGTTGGGCCTGCAAGGCTGAAACAATTCCTCGTTATTCTCAAGTCTAACTCTGCCCTGCAGTTACCCAGAAATGGCTTTCGGTTTCCTCAATGAACTTTCTTGAATTTGAGTGCCCTTACTTTCCTTTTTCAAAAGTGGTTTCTAAAATGTTACATTTCTGTGAACTTCTCTTTTCATTTACAATTTTTGTGCAATAGAACAAAGCTAGGTTTGCTGTAGGAAGTCCCTAATGTAAACGCCAAGGATATTTTCAGCACTGTTCTTTCATACTGGTAGAGCTTTCTCTGCCTCCGTTTCCAGCAGCCAGAATAAAGTGTTTTTTCACTACTATCTTTTTATTTGTACTAACTTTAAATGGGATTGAAGTAGCACATTCATATCACCAAAAAAAAAAAAAAAGTGCCCCCATGCTGGTTTCACTGAAAAATCCAAAAAGCGTGGATTTAAGCTGTTGGCTGGTTCTTTCCTTTTCGTTTGTGTGTAGTGAAGTCCTTTGAGTAGGTTGTTCTTACATCTTGTCCCTGTGAATTGATCCGCTATTCTCTTTATATAGTCTTCTACGGAACTTCTCTCAGCCAAACTACCGCTCAGTGTGTCACTTTGTTTCTCAGTCACTTCAGCAGTCTTCCTGGAGGCTGGCCTTAATGGTGCAAAATGGAGCAAAAGCAGGCAAGAATGGATCCAGTATCGCATAGTGTCCCCTGGTGTGGTCACATTTGCAGAATATTGGCAAACTACAGCGTAGTAACTGTGGCATGTAGAGAGATAAACAACATCCTTTGTGTATTTATGCTGTTGTGCAGTTACATTTTAAACATGTTTATAGTGGTCACTTGACATTTCTTTCTATCCGGCCACCTTTTTATAGTCCTTGGGTAGGTTGGTTGAAGAGATCCATATGCTAGATCATCTCATTTTTGTGGTAGGATACCTTGGAAAAGTGTTTTTTTTTACTTAGCTCCCGTGCCTGCAGCCCGTCTACACAGGCATATATTTTTATCTGCCTTGATTCAGTTGCAGGATTTGGGCCTTTTGTTTGGAATAGGTAAATAGGCTGGTATTTTAAAATAGAAGTTTTCAGAGTACCTTGCTTTAAAAGGATTAAACTGTATACTTAATTTTAATAGAGATGATGGAAGCACTATGTACTGTTTGTATAAAATAAGCTGAATGTTTCTTCTCCTCAAAGTTTTCAGTAAATCATCATTAAGACTTAAAAGGTGTCTTGTGCCCCTGTCGATGTGTCTGTGTTCTCAATGCTACTTGTGAACTGATTCACTTTCAGTTAAGATGCAATTCCCATTACCTTGTGCTTTAAATAAAACCTAATTTCAAGCAGCACTTTTTTAAATTGATAAACTTGATTTGTATATAGGAAATGGTGTACATTGATGAGTTTATAATGTTTAATAAATGGGGTTCTGACCATGGACCGTGAAACCAGAGTCCTCCTATGGTTTGTGTCATCGTCTTTAGCGAGTAGTATCTTTGTGTTATTCTTTTTCCTTCCTGACTGTAGTCGGAAGATGTAATTAGCTTGTGCCGGTAACATTTGTGAGCGAAGGATGTCTCCCTTGAAGACAGTCACAGCGTTTGCATTACCAGGGAACAGGATCTCGGTTCACCCGCTGCTTTTGCTTCTTGCCTTTTGTTGTCTTTAGCCACCCACTGTCCTGAGACTGTAATCTCCTGTGTGACAATAGCGTGTGACTTCCTTGTGACTGTGAAACAGAATCCAGATCTTTAAAGATGCGGCTGTTTAGGGGAATGTCGTTCTTAATAACAAAAAAATGAAGAAGGAGAATCTACAAAGTGCATGGGCAAAAAAAGTTGTGGGTATTGTGGGAAGTGCGAATGGGGCTTGCCGTTTTAGTAGAACCTTAACAGCAGTTTTCTTTCCTGGTGTTTGTGGTCAGGAAGTGGTGTTTTCCCTTGTGCTCAGCCCTCTCTGTTGGTAGCACTAGGGCTAGCAAAAGGGGTTCCATGTTTTTGAGGCAGAGTTTAGCAGGTGAGATGTGTGATTCAGTTGGAAAGCACTCAGTGTATCTCTAAATGGCCTTCTGCAGCCTCCAGGATTAACTCATCGTCCTTTCTGCCCTGGTATGGAAGGCTGGTGTTAGTGAGTCTAGGAGCCCTTGATGGTGCAGAGATGGGATGAACGTGCTTTCTTGCTCACGGGGGATGTTGTGACACCCAGCACTGTGGCTCTTCTAAAAGGCAAGGAGATTCAGCTAGTCTTCAAGGTGGGAGGGAGGGAAGGAATTCTGCTGGTTTGATATTCACACGGTGCTGTCACCCTTGGTGTTTCTGGACCAATATGCTATGGCTATTCCACCTCCAAGTCCTCACAGTCGTATTTGGTCTCAGCAAGTGATTTTTTTCCAGAGTTTCTCTCGTGGGAATTGCTGACTTGCCAAGGAGGAGCAAGCACCCACAGGGGATATGGGTCAACGAACATCTTGGGCATTGGCGCCGCAGCCATAAGAAGAGTCCATGGCACTGCTGACCATATCGTCATTCTGGGTACAGCTCTCATCACTCATTGGAAAAAGACAAGCCTGGTGTCTTGGAGCAATAAGGAATCACTTTTATACATTACAGATTAAAGGATGAACAGATGAGGAGTAGAAAGATTATATTGAATGAGAACAAATTCATGAGCAAGAGTCCCATGCGTGTGGTACCAAGTTTGGGATTGCATTACAAGCCTCCTGAGGTTGAATCTTGATAGATGCAGTACTAAAAGCATTTTTTCCCCTGATATTTATTACGGATATTTTCTCTTTTTTTGATACTGATCATAACAGGCAGCCAACCATAGAGCAGGCACAGGCTATATGCCCCTCCTGGCCCTTTTCAGTGCTCCAGCCGTAGCTCTGGTGAATGCCCAGAACAAGCTCCTTTTTCCATTAATTCAGTCCTCCGGAGGCATTAATTTGATCCTTTATCTACTGCAGTAGGTACGTGCATGGAACCATGAACTCCAGTCTACTCAAGCATGTAAAGAAGTTACTTTTTTTTTTTTTTGCACAAAGATTATTTTTTTTTTTAGTCAGAGCACAAAACTTGCTAATTTGGATGGTAAACAAAACTACTCAGTATATTCCATTATGGCTACCAGTAAGTTACAGCATCCTGATTGCGAGACCAGAGTTCTCAGGCAAATCTGTGCTCGCTCAGGACTTTGAAAATAGGTATATACTGTTTTATTTTTATCACAGTGACTGTTTTTGTGTGCTTCAGGAAGGGCAATCTTCAAGGATCCTCAGGGGACCACAAGGACTACTTTAATTTTTTATAAAGAGTTATTTGCTGCTATTTTAGGAACATGTGTTTTGACGTGTAGCTGCTTTTTATGCAAGGAAGGAGCACACCATCTCTGCCGCCATTTCTTTTGTTAATGTATATGCTTTTTAATTTTTCAGACCTTGAAGAACTGCAGTTTGTCTTGGTTTGATAGTACAGCCTCACATAATTTTATCTGCAAATGTGAAAATCTTGCTTTCAAAATATAGAGTAGAAAGAGACTTTCTGGTAGATTCTCTATGGTAAAATGCATCATCTTGAGGATGATATATTGAATTTGTACAGGTATTTCTTTAAAAAAAGTGTATTGGGTCTCTGCATCCGAACAAACAGGTCACTATTTCTTAAGCCTAACAAAATAGGGAAATGTAGGAAAGAAAACAGAAGGAAAATATGTCTTTGGCCTAAGTATGGGAAGTGTCACCTTGAGCAAATCAATGTGTAGAGTCACGTCTCTTGGGGCTGGCTGCAGCTGAAGCTCGCGTGTTGCTCCCTTCTCAGCAAATCTCAGGGGAAGCGAATTGGATAACCTTGCTCCACCATATCTCACGATACAGTCTATATGAGGGTGACGTGAGGTATACTGCATGCAAAACTGTTCAAAGGCACTGGTTTCAGTTTAAGAATAAAACAAAAAAGAGAAGAAATTAAGGCAAGGAAAAAAAGGGGTGGGTGGTTTTAGGTGAAGAATGAAAACAGGTGGAAAATATGTGACAAAACCCACTAAATTTATATTTAGAAGAGGCAGTCTTATCCCTAAATTATTCCACCTGCAGAAAAGTCTGTGGATAAAAATATATGTTAAATTGTCAGAACTGTTTGTATTAATTCAGCGCTTTATGTTATTTTTCCTTTCAGGAGAAGAAAGGGAAGTTATGAGAAGCTCAAGGTACTGTCTAGAGTCTAATAGAAGAATAGCAGTGAATGATAGAGGGTTGCTTATTTGTTTTCATGCATTAAATATTTAAAAAGTTAACTTTTCAGTCCCACTTCTGCTTAGTATATTTACTTGTTCCGATGTATTGGTGTGTCTTCACACCACAGCAAAGGCAAATTTCGCCGGCTGTTCTGTTTGAGATAACCAAGTGCTTTGCAGCGAGAACTGGGCTTGTTTGGTGGGTGCGAGTGAAATCTTGCTGCTGGATCCAGGAACATGTAGCTTCGCTGGGGTCAGAGTGTTTAAAAAAAGCCCAAGTACAGGCCTGCCCAGTTTCGGACATCAGATTTTTGCTTAGTGACATTATTAAATAAACGGAATAGTTCTACCTTGCAAATATGTTTACATATGTCATTGTCATGCTTCCTGTCAGTTTATAAGACTATATAAAAGGGACGCAAAGAGGGAATATTTCTAACATGAAGAATACCATTTGCAGTGGTACTTGGACATAGTATTACACTTATTTTTTTTTAATTTATTCATTTTTTTAGCAAACAGCTGAAACAGTAGTACACTCATTTTTAATGTATACTATCAGTTTGTTGTTCCTGTAAGGTAGGAGCATTTCTCATCCCTAAACAGGCAGACTGG
Source organism: Larus michahellis (assembly GCF_964199755.1). Classification (NCBI taxonomy): domain Eukaryota; kingdom Metazoa; phylum Chordata; class Aves; order Charadriiformes; family Laridae; genus Larus; species Larus michahellis. Next base: position 11,729,468 of record NC_133910.1, on the reverse strand, counting down.
TTTCTCTTCAAGACTAGTTTTTAAGCAAAGGTGCTAAGGTTTTCCTTTTAGGGCCATTACTGTCTAAATGATGCAGTTTCACTGGCTGCGTAACTACAGTTGTTGCAATAAAAGTTAAGAAAACATTTTCTTTTTGCTTAGTTGTCTTTATTTGGATAATTTCTTGAAACATTGTCGTTTTGAGAGGTGAGAAAGATGAACGTGCTTTCTATAAGAAATCCAAAGGCTTAGTGAATACCTCTGGAAAACGTGCAGTTTGGTTATTCATTAAATAGTACAGAACAGTTTTAAAATCTTAACTTTTAATGATATGTGGTACATGAGCCAAGAGTTTAAAGGATTGTTAGTGACAGAGAAAAGCTTAAAGGAATATATATATATGTAATGTATATTGTTCCAGTATTTCTAAGCATATGCTGCCTATAAATTAAGTAAAATGGTTTGTATGAGCTCTTTACTGACCTTTAATCACATGAAATCTTTCTAAATTAAGATAGTATTCCTCATAACATTCGCCCTGTAAATTAGTTATTTTCATCTAGTACCAAAGTGGCTGTATGTGTTTTTCCCAACAAATTAGTGAACTCGGTTTTGATAACACAGATTTAAACTCCTTTCCCCCAAAGCTAAATTTGTGACATTAACTAAGTAGGAGTCCTGTTAAAAAAAATAATAATACATAAAACAGTTTGGGTTCAGGGTTATTCTTGGAAATGCGCTGCTACCTTTAACTCACTGATTTTGTAGCTATTCATCATGTTGTAAGAGCTAGTCTTGCATTACCAAGCTGAAAATTTTCTTTTCCTGTGTTCAAGAGAAAAATTCTCATTAAATCCTGACTTAGATGGTTAATAGTGTGAAGCACGTGTTCATCTGCTGCTGGTTATTGTGCCCTATGAATTATTTTCCTGATGGTCTAGGCAGTTTTGCTCTCCTCAGTGATAACAACACAGATTTTCACTATCGTTTAAGTACTGCAGATACCTTGCAGCAGACACAACGCTAATGCCACAGAAGGCAGTGATCAGCCGGTACTAATTGCCCTTTCCTTGCAAATCTTCACAGAGTCAATATTGGGTGAGCAATATCCAAAAATACTGAGCTGGGTGTTATTCCCAAAGCCCTCGTGGAGCAGTGTGGCAGGGGAAGGTGTGCTGCCCAGGTTTGCTTTCGCAGCCACAGCATTCCCGTATGCTCAAAAGGCATTTTGAAAAGCAATATTATTGATATTCTCGGTGAAATACCCTTAACCTCGTTTAGCCACTACAGTGTAGCATCACAGTGCCTCCTGTCACGCTGTCAGGTGGGGCTTAGCAACAGATTTTGGATAAGGTCAGTGCTGCTGTTTGCTTGCTTTTGGGTTTTTTTGTATTTTTTTTTTTATCTAGGCAGCCAGCAGTAAACTTGCTTCATGTTGTCATCGTTACTGGTGCAGATCTAACAGTGCGACGGGCCGCTTGGGTTGTAGCTGGGGTGGAAGTTGAGGTGGTCATAGGCGGTGATGAAGTTGTCTGGACCGGTGACGTGACTCTTCTCCAGGGAGGTGTTCAGCCCGTTATCTCTGTACATGCCGTACTGTGCCAGAGTATTTGAAAACACGTGCGAGGTGACATGGAACGAAGTCTGTGAGAAAAGGGGGGGGAAGAAGATGTTTTAAATGTCAACATCAATAGCACCTGCCACGTGCAGAAGCTTGCATGCAGTGATGAGGGCACTTCATCTTCACGTGCTTCGGGAAGTTCATTGCCAGGGGGATGAAGGGATTTAGAGCAGCCCTGCCAAGACAGACTTGGGGTGCTGGTGGAGGAGAAGCTGGACATGAGCCGTCAACGTGCACTGGCAGCCCAGAAACCCCCTGCGGCCTGGGCTGCATCCCCAGCAGCGTGGGCAGCAGGGCGAGGGGGGGATTCTGCCCCTCTGCTCCGCTCCATGAGACCCCCCTGCAGTGCTGCCTCCAGCTCTAGGGCACCAACAGCAGAAGGACACGGAGCTGTTGGAGCGGGGCCAGAGGAGGCCCCGGAGATGCTGGGAGGGCTGGAGCCCCTCTGCTGTGAGGACAGGCTGGGAGAGCTGGGGGGGTTCAGCCTGGAGAAGAGAAGGCTCCGGGGAGACCTTCCAGCCCCTTCCAGTCCCTAAAGGGGCTCCAGGAAAGCTGGGGAGGGACTCTGGAGCAGGGAGGGGAGTGAGGGGGAACGGTTTTACACTGAAAGAGGGGAGATTTAGATGGGGAAGAAATTGTTTGCTGTGAGGGCGGCGAGCCCCTGGCCCAGGTTGCCCAGAGAAGCTGTGGCTGCCCCATCCCTGGAGGGGTTCAAGGCCAGGTTGGACGGGGCTTGGAGCAACCTGGGCTGGTGGGAGGTGTCCCTGCCCAGGGCAGGGGGTGGATGGGACTGGGTGGCCTTTGGAAGGTCCCGTCCAACCCAGGCCATTCCGTGATTCTGCGTCGCAGAGGCCAAAACTCGGAGACGCATCTACCGAACCCCCGGCCGAAGCCCGGGGGTGCCTCCGTCACCCCGCACCCCCACCACCTACCGGCACCTCGTGCACCGTGGGGGCTCTGCTGCCGTAGGTCTGGTTGGTGGTCCGGTACCGGGGGTGCGGCTCCGGCTGCCTGCGGGAGGAGAGCACAGAGGGGAGCGGGGCTGCCGGGGGGCTCGGCGGGGCGGGGGCCGCGCTCGCCCGGGCCCGGTGGCCGGTGGCCGGTCTCACCCGTAGCCGCGGAAGCAGGCTGGCTGCTGGAAACGGCCGGGCAGCCCGGGGCTGGTGCGGTACCAGTCGCTGGTGCGGGGAGCGGGGCTGCCCGCGGCCGCCGGGCGGGACATGGCGGCGGGGACGGGACTACGCGTTGCCCGGCGACGGGACGCGGAGGGCGGGCAGCGATCGAAGCGGGCCCGGCCCCCCCGATGCAGGAAGCGGAAGGCGCCGCCTGACCTTCCTCCTCCTCCTCCTCCTCCTCCTCCTGCTCGGCCGGGCGGGGAGCATGGCGGTGCCGCGGCTCCTGCGGGCAGGTGAGCGGGTCATCGAGCCCGGCCCGTCCCCACCGAGCCCGGCCCGGCCCGGCCCGTCCGTGCGAGCCCCGTGTTTCTCTCCCCGCAGCAGCCCCGCGGCTCTACAGCAGCGCACCGGCACCGGCCCCGGCCGCCCGGCCCCGCGGTGAGTGCTGCCGCCCACCGGCACCTTCCCGCGGGGAAAGGGGGGGTTCCCCGAGCCGGACCCCCGACACCGGGGGCAGGCGACGAGCAGTGACCTTGCCGCTGTCGCCAGACCCTTGCTGTACTCGGCAGGGCCTTTCTCCAGTCCTGGCTCATCCCCTGCAAACACGAGAGGAACCGGTGATGGATTTATTTGTTATTTTTTTCCCCATCTCTCAGCGGCGGATGACAAGCTGCTCTCCGAGCCTCTCAGCCACCCCGACTTCTTCAACGTGAAGGAGCTCTTCTCCCTGAAAGATCTCTTCGATGCTCGGGTGCACCTGGGGCACAAAAAGGGATGTCGGCATAGGTGAGTGACCCCGTTTTGTGATCCGTCGCTTGTTGACATCAGGAGTGTTTCCCCGGACCCTGTGAGCCTCTGGGGGCTGCACTGGGTCGGTCTGGGGCTGGAACTGCCTCTGCAGACCCACATCCCCTCCTGGTCACAGTTACTGCCCTGCAGAAGTGCAGGGACCCCACTCAGTGTGGGCCCTGAGCGGGGTGTGGGACCTGCACCCCTTGAGCCGGGCTGGGACAGACTCTGCAGAGAGCTCCTGTGGTACCAGATGGGAGCTGGGGTGTGAGAAGGTTTCTGTGGAGCCACACCACGTTCAGAAACGTGGCTGCTGGATGCCTGTAGCACCCCGTCCTGCGTCCCCTTGTGTCGCCCTCCCTCTGTCCCTGCAGGTTCATGGAGCCTTACATCTTCGGCTGCCGCCTGGACCAGGACATCATAGACTTGGATCAGACGATGCAGCATCTCCAGCTGGCTCTCAACTTCACCGCCCACATCGCCTACCGCAAGGGCATCATCCTCTTCATCAGCCGCAGGCGCCAGTTCTGCCACCTGGTCGAGAGCACGGCGCGGGAGTGCGGGGAGTACGCCCACACCCGATACTGGCAGGGCGGCCTGCTCACCAACGCACACATCCAGTTTGGGTCCGGTGTCCGCCTGCCCGACCTCATCATCTTCCTCAGCAGCCTCAACAACGTCTTTGAGCCCCATGTGGCCATCCGGGATGCTGCCAAGATGAACATCCCAACGGTGGGGGTGGTGGACACAAACTGCAACCCCTGTTTGATCACTTATCCTGTCCCCGGGAACGACGACAGCCCCACCGCCATGGAGCTCTACTGCAAGCTCTTCAGGATGGCCATCATCCGCGCCAAGGACAAGAGGAGGCAGAGTGAGGTCTTTGACGAGCTGCGGAGCAACGTGGAGGGCAATTAGAGCCCTAGGGACAGGCTCGGCCGTGCCCAGATGCCTGGTGATGGGCGTCCTGCTCCACTCCCGTGGGCATTGATCCTGCACCAACCCAACTGGGCTGGTTGTGGAAAGGACCCGGCAACTCTGCCGCTGCGCAGAGGTCCCATGGCGGTCACAACTGTCTCCAGCTCAAAATAAAATTATGCGGAGCAATGCGAGGGGAGACGGAGCCAGGGCAGAGCCAGCTGCTGTCCTTGTTTGTCCCTCTTGCAAGGAGGTGGCTTGCTCCTGTGGCCTTCTTGTCCCTGAGCTTGTGATCTCACTTGAAACCACTTGTATCTTCACGCTTCTTGGTATGACAAATAAAGGTCCCTGTGATCCTTTTTCTTTCTTCCCTTGTGAAATGGAAGGTACAGGAGAGTCTCTGGGCAATGTTTATGGTCCCGGGAGGGGGGGATGAAGGATGTTCTCAGCCTGGGGACCCTCAGGGCATTGCAGACCGGGGGCGGGTGGGGGGACACAAGGCAAGCTGCTGCATCGCAGCATTGGAGGGTCCCCATTTTGTCCCGGCGTCCAACCTCTGCCACCGCCATGGGGAGTGGAGGGCTGCAGGGTGCGTCTGAGGAAAGGGAAACGCAGCCCCTAACGCGCTTTGTGTCTCTGCGGGAGGGCTTGGGGCGGGGGGTCCCGGTCCCCCCGTCCCCGTCCTTGTCCTGGTTCCGTGTCCCGGCCGCTCCCTGCTCTGCGCCCTCCCAGCCAGCAGGGGGAGCCCGCGGCAGCGAAGGCGCTGCGCAGAGTGTCCCCGCGCCGCTTCCGCCCGCCCGCCCGCCCGCCCTTTATAAGCGGAAGGCGGGAGCCGCGCTGTCTTTTCGTCGCGTCGCTCGGCGGGATGAGGGGCGGCAGCGGGCGGCTCGCTCCGTCCCGGGGTGAGGGGGGGAAACGAGCGCCTGCGGTCCTCTCGGTGCCGGTCGAGGAGAGCCATTCTGGGCAGGGCCCGTGCCGCCCCGGCCGCCGGCCGCTCGCCCCGGCCTCCCTTTCCCGCGCCATGTTGCAGCGAAGCTCTTTCAGGGCGGGCCTTGATGGCGGCGGCGGGTTTCGCTGCTCCTCGTCTCCCCCGTCGCTGAACACGGGAAGGATGCGGTGAGGAGATGGCTGCGGACCGGCAGAGCCCCCCGTGCGGCGCGGGGAAGGTGTGATGGAGGTACGGGTGGGGTCCGGAGCGGGCCCCAGGGCCCCGTCCGGTGCTCGGTTTGCTTCAGGCAGTGCTGTAGTAGCGTAGATCGGGTATATTATAAACTGAAGTGTAGGAATATACTAGGATTAGGAATCAGCTAAATGCTTGTGATTAACTGAATTTTTCTGCCTTTCTTTTTTCAGCCTGGCGGAAGAAAAGGGGTGAAGTGAAAAAGATTGTGCATCTTTAAAAATCCAGGGTAAGCGGTGCCTAACGCTACGGCTGTGCGAGGGAGTTTCAGGCATCTTGTTATCTTAAGCGGTCTGTTACATTTAGTATCTACACTTGCACCAAATACCTTTAATACTACTTTCTGACTAGGTGATATAATCCTGTTCTTACACATACGTGTAACTGTCACTTTTCTTCGTCTTTCTGGGTGTTTTTTTTTCAACATGCCACAGGCGTTGCAAAGGTGGCTGCTGTGGCATCTTTGTGTCATTAGGTGGCAGAGAGAGACAGGCTATGTTCTACGCTCGTTTGTTCTGACACCCGTGAGCACTCAGAGTGATTGATAGCCTGACATTATTTATAAATAGTCTGGTTAACAGGAAGCTCTTGAGAAACGAAGCCTTCCCGGTTTTGTTTTGTTTTTTAATTGCATTAAATGCGGGATTTCTATGAAATAAAACAGAAAGGCGGAATGCTTGACCTGGAGTGGATTTGCAGCAGGAAGGCGGTGCGTGGCTTTATGATTATTTAGCCTTAAAAACGGTAGGATCCAGTTGGTGCGTAGACTTGTATTACGGAAGGATGAGTTGGAGTGATCTGTCTAAAGCCACGTGGCACGTTGGCGACATCACTGGGACCACGTCCTGGAAGATGGATGCTGGCAGCCCTGACCCTTTTCCTCTCTGAAAGTAAAAATGTGCCTGCACTATGCATTTATTTCTTTAGCTTCCCTCTCTTACCGGCCCTTTCAGATTCCTGTTGTCTGTGAAACAGTAACCATATAACCAGGTTTTGAAGTGTGTCTAAATATGTAAAATAAATGCTGTATATGTTCCACTTATTTTTCAGAGAAAGCCGTGTGACGTGGCAGAGGTCTCCTCAAAGATCTGAGGAGCAGCAGTGGGTGTAAGTTCCCCCGTGGAATAGGGAATCTCTGCTGTTAATTAGCTCCGTGCCCCAGCTCGTGTTGCAGATGTGGCTGTAGTGCCATGTTTGTGTCATTAGGTGGCAGAGAGGAAAAGGCTGTGTCTTTGCTAGTGCTCTGGAACCTGTGGGCACCCAGGAATGATGAGCAACCTGACAATTATTTCTTGTTTTTCCTGTTTTGTTTTTTTTTTTTCCTTTAATGTTAATCTTAAATTGTGAAGGATGGACAGCTGTGGAGGGACAGGGTACAGAAGGTAGCCCTGTCCTTCACTGTGACAGCCATTGTCTTAATGAACACCTTGTTTATGTGACAGATAAGAGATACAACTGACTTTTTTGCTGTCATGTTGTACGTTTTAGAAGTTAAACTTCTATGTTTTGTTAAAAGCCAACTCAGGTTTCTTGCATATCGTATCTTTTATTGTTATGGAGGAACGGCAAACTCCAGGTTTCTTTATTCTAATAGTTCTGAGTCCTTGGAGATTTGCTTTCCTGACATGTTAATATCACTAGGGGTCAGAGATGGAGGGGCTTCCTGGGCCTGAAACTTGTGACTGTTCAGAGACGAGTAGCTTGACAGTTTCCATGCACACCTCTCTCCAGAGACTTGGTGGAAGATGGAGCAAATTTCCTTTGAAAAGCAGTTAAAATTAGGCCAATTTTAACTGCATCAGGGGAAGGACCTTCCTTTTTTTTTTTTCTTTTTGCAGGGAAAAATAGAAGTGACAGCTCTATTCTTAAATTCTATTTTTATATATATATAAAAATAGCTGGGTGTGGATTTAGCATGTGGAGAAAATTGCACCCTATTCCCAGCAATAATAAAAAAACTTGGCCAACAACATACTTCTAAGGGTGCCAAGGAAGTTTGACCAGAAGGTGCAATCATCAGTCTTCTGAAATGCAGCTTTATAATCATGGTGACGGGGGAGAACGGGGAGAAAAACAACCAAACAAACCACCTCGTCCCCCAAAGTAATGAAACTGAAGATCTTTTTTCTTCTTACAGTTACTTTTGAGAATGGGACTGAGCTCTGGAAAACTTGCTTCAAATGTTGAAGGTGGGTATTAGTCATTTCTTGGAAACATACTAAACCTCAAAGCAGTCACTGTCTGCGTAGGAGCCCTTGGGTTGGTACGATCGTGTCCCTCCTGACTTCTCGTGCGACATGGGCAAATAAAAAATATTTAAATGCTACTAGTGCATAATTGCATAAAGAAGTTAAAATTCAATATTTTTTTTTATCTTTTTTTTCTCTGGCAAACCTCTACTTTAGGTGGAGTGTTTTCAGCTTCCTCTGTTTTACTAATGCAGTAGTCTTCGTGAGCAATCTTGAACGCTCTTCTGATTAACTTTTTTATTTCCCTTCCTCTTCAGTAATCCAAGCAAAAAATTATTGCTAAAGCCTGAAGTCTTTTAAAGGCCTTCTAAACTAACTTTCAGTAAGTGCGGCAGCGGAATGCTTTGCCTTTTTTCCCAAGGCAAGATTTAGCTTCCCTGAGCATCGTGTTCTGGCTGGTAACCCAGCAGACAAAATATAATTGAGCACAATGTGACATTTTTAGTTGGTTTCTGCTGTGTTTCTGCGCCAGCATGGTGGCGGAGGAACTCGACCTCCGAGGCAGTGAGCCGCCGGGGCGCGCAGGTATCAATATATCCAGATAGCTGTGTGTCACTGTCCTTTCTTGGGTGACGTGGTGCACGTGAGCCTCTGCTGAGCTGGTGTTAAAACAAGCGGCGAGGGAAGCTCTGGCTGCACATAGATGCTATTGTGAAACTCGGAGAGGCTTTGCAGTGACTAATAGCTTGACAAAATCTGGCAGTGCTAAATGGTGGAAAATGTCCTCATTAAATGGGCATTATGAGGGCCAAAGGTGCCATTAACCAAACGGGTAGCTGCTGGCTGCAAAATGAGCCATTTAATTGGGAAAAGTCACTGCCTACCAGCAGAGGCTTTGGAAAAAGAATGCTAATAAGGTTGTTGGGGATATGGTTATGCAAAGAGGCATGCCTTAAGATGTGACTCTCCCATTTAAATTCCCTGACTTCTTTTAACCCTGAAATACATACTTGAGGGGTTTTTTCATCAGATTTTACTCACATCAAGGGTCCTATAGGGGTAGTGAGTGCCTAATGATGCTCTCTTTAGAACTTGACTGTATGAGCCATAGGACAGCTATTAAAATTTTCCTAATAGCATTTGCTGTTAGTCATCTTCCCAAGACCGAGCGGCAGTCCCAGGCTATGAATATTGCTTTACTGAAAGAATTACCTGGCTCTCAGCTGTGGAAAGGATGAATATTTTGTATTAAAGTGGTTTTGAGAGAAATTAAAAAAATCTTTCTGCACATTAAGTTAGCCCTTCACCCTTTAGAACTGGTTTATATCTTGGCTTTAAATGCAGGAATAAGCCCAGCTTTTCTTTCTCGTCACTATTAATAGCTTGCCTCTGCACTGAGATTGGCAAACTCGCCTTTGATTTTTAGGGAGCCTAAGAATTGAAAGAGTAACCGAGAGCAGGCTCCAGCTATCGGGCTGCTAAATTCTCCCTTCACTCCACTTGCCAGAGTGCGCTCTGCCTAGCCAGAAGATTTTTTTCAAAACCATTCTGATCTAGTGGCAAAGAACCTCTCCTACATTAGTCTTAATTTCTGAGTGCCATCTGCCTTCTGTCACTGCCTTAGGTCCTGATCACACAAGTTTGCAGACACTGGGCTTCCACTGGCTGCAGTGAATGCAGCCAGCGCGAGTTTAGGTGTTCTGTGATTCTGGACTGAAGTAAATGGCTTTCGGAAGTTTCCCCGTTAATCATCGTAACCGAACCCAGGTATAACTTCCCCTAAAACTTGGTTTCATTTTATGAAGCTTTTTCTTTTTTCCTCTGGGATATGAAAAATCTTTGGACAGTCCCAAGACAAACCTGATATAATTCATCAATCAGCTGAAAATGTTGCCTCTGAAATAAAAAGCAATTCTCTGTCCCGGCCAGCTGCGCTGCCTTAGCCCAGAGCGTGAGCAGCAGGAGTCTGATGGTATGGATTAATTAGCTGCTTAGGATTAACATTTCTTGCTAACTTCTGCTGGCTGTATTTATTTGAAGTTGTTGCTTAATATTCTGGGCCTTTTCTTACTTGCAGATCACGCCGTGAGTTTCGGAATTTCTAGCAAACCTGGCTGCAGCGAAAGAAATGGTTGGCGGTGTCTGCGTTCAGAGATTCCTAAAACTTCATCTGTTCTCACGCGGGGGTTCAAGCACACCCGCAGCCCAGAGTCCATGCGAGGTGGCTTGTGCTTCTGAATGTTTGCTGCAACCTGGGCACTCAAATGTCAGTTCGAAAACAAAAAAAAAAAAAACAACAACAACAAAAAAAAAACCCCAAAAAAAATTACAGCTGTTCTGCTCCAAGCGTCCGTTCTGCTTTCGCTGTGCTCCTGTTGAGTGGCCGGGAGAGCTCTAGTCCTGCCCTTCTCCCAGCCAGCTCGGCTCACGCGTCTCTTCTCACAGCCATAACCTAAAGCACTGCTGTTGCAATCCATGTTTTCTCTACGTGGTTAAGGATTTATCTTTTTTATTAAAAAAAATCCAAAACAACTAAATAAAGATGCTACCAAAAATAAGGCTGAAATGATTATGCTTGTGTAGCTGTAACGCCCCAAGTAATACTAATTTGTAACCGTTCTAGGATTTAAGACTTTTACTTGTGGCTATGAGAACTGGGATGGTTTTTTAGTGGAAACAATGAAGGGTAGGAGTCCTGCTGCTTACCTCCCTCCCCTTGTAGCACAATTCTGCTGCTGAAGCAGCAGCATCTGCTGAGATCGGGCTGTCAGTCTCTGTGTTCTGGCTTTTCCTCTTTTTCCAGCTAATGTGGGAAATCTGGAGAAGGCATGAGTGTAAAATACCTTTCCCTGTAGTCATTTTTCTCCCAAATTGTAGAGTAGCTTGTAAACCGTAAGCATGTGTCTGAAAGCGCTTGTGCTTTTTATTAGTGGTGAAGAAAACTCTGCTCTTGGGGTGAGTGACTCATAAGTGATGCCTGGGAGTGGCCGCTACCGGGGTGTGCGGATCAATAAGGTAAAGCGACAGGTCTCGTCAGAAGTGTCTTTATTTGAATGAAGCTGTTTTGGCAAGTTCTTTAAAGTACAGGGGCTGTCTCTCCTTGAACTGCATCGTAAATGCATAAAGAGATTCCGATATTTCTGTGGATAAGCAAGGAACGTGGTGATTTTTCCTCTTTTCTAGGTGCTGGCCCCCTGCTTTATCTCATACTGCTTTGGGGGAAGGGAGCGGTGGGGATTAAGTGTGGCGGGAATGATGCTTATCTGGGCAAAATTTACTAGTAAATTGCAACCAGAGAAGGGAGGGTGAAAAATGGCTTTCCTGAGAAGCTGAGGAGAGGATTTGGCACCGTTGTTGGGTTCCTTTTTCTCATGGCAGAAGAAAAATTAATTTGTCGGTGGAGCTGGTTGCCATGGGAATGCAGGACAAGAGCGGAGGCGCCGGGATGGCTGCGTGGGGGCTCCTTACCCCATTCCAGGCCTTGCCTTTGCCCTCCCGACTGCTCCCGTGCAGGTGAACCTGCACCAGTACACACCAGTACAGACCAGTGCGGGGCCTCGGCCGGCCCGGCGGTGTTGGGACTGAATGGAGGGCGACTGCGAGGGGCTGAGCAACTTGCCACCCTTCAAACGCAGAAACGCTCGACCTTCCCACCGGTGAATTCTGCTGGGAAGCCCACGCCTCGGCGGGAAGGGGGCTGCGCTGGCTCCGTGCTGGGTTTAGAGCAGCGGTGACACCGAAACATTTCCTCCCTAAATAACAGTGAGGGGTGATGATGAGCCTGTAGAACTAATAGGAGGAAATACTGACATCCCTGCTCCAAAGGGCTCATAAATTTGCAGCCACGCCACCACCGATGGCCCGCGTGGGCTGGATATGCTGCCAGATGTCATTTTTTCTGGGTGATCGTACTGGAGATACACACTCCGCTGAGCAATTCTTGGCAAGAGCCCTGGCATACGGTCCGGCAGCAGGAATACGGTTGTGCTGGGAACAGAGCAAGCTCAGGGCAGTTTACATAAACTCTTCCTCTCTACCCACCGTTTTAAAAAGGTTGCTATAATTGTGTGTTTAAAGGAAACAGACTAGTTAAGAGACCTGGGAGTATTTACACAGCCAAACAAATGTCCTGAAACCTGCTGAAAGCTTGCCTGGAAATTCATTTTAATAATGAGAGCAGCACTGGATTATTCTGGTATTACTCTTCAACCTCTGCGGTGCGAGCCCAGCTTAGTTTTAGGGGAATTAAACCAAGAAGTTGGGTTATCCCTGCTGTGGGGCAGAACACACGGAGCACATGTGTTAACCGACGGGAATTGTTCATGTTTAGCCCTTTTCCTTTAAACTATCCTTGGCTTTAGGCGCTTCCAAAGCCGCCACGTGATGGGGAACGGCTCCCGCTGCCAATTCGAGCCGGGCGGGAGCCTCGCGTGAGCCACGGCATCGCTGTCTGGGGTCAGGCACTTAAAAAAAGGGAACGAAAGGATTGCCGGGATTCTCCGCTGTGGAAAGGACAGCTTATCTGCTGCCTAAGTGGCAGCTGGATCTGCCGGCGGATGACTCAGACACTTAAGGAGAGACTTTTGAATAGAGAAATCTACCTTTTTTCTCCTTTTTAGATCATAAGCAAGCTGGTACTTTAAAAGCTGCTGTTTCACTATTGATGTACTGGTGTGATTCACGTAAAAGCTATTTATTTACATCAGAGACGTTCATCAAAAGAAGACGTGACAAGTACAGCATGAATGATTCATTCCCATCTCTCTGCGCTGCTTTCCTGTTAATCAAGAAACAGGGAGATGCGTCCAGCTGGGCTCCGCTTCCTTATGGCTTTTCCGTGTCATCTCCATCCCCCTGCGCCTGCTCAGCCCGGCTCCCGCTGTCCCAGCTCCGCAGCATGCTCTCGCCGACTGTGTCGATGGTCCTGCTGGGCGGTGGAAGTCATGATGCTTGGGTTTCCATGAAGGAGAAGGGGCTGCAGCTACGCTCAACTCCCTGCGCAGGGTGTGTTTTTCCTGGGGGGAAGCGGGTGGGGAGAAGATGGCAGAAACAGGCCTTCAAACCCTTGGGCTTTACTCCAAGACTGCAGATTCTGAACTCCGGGGCTGTGCTTCCCCCGCCGGCCCTGACCCCGTTAGGAATATTTGGTGTTTGAAATCTTCTTCCAGAGCAAGGTCTTGAGGTTGTTGAGCACGAGGGAGTGGTGCACTTCCACCTGGCTGGCCAGGCCGCTGAGGGTCATGCAGGTGCGGAGCTGTTTCTGCAGCTCCTCCTTCAGCTCCAGCGGCGCCCCGTACAGCAGGTAGTCCTGCAGCAACCCGCAGACCTTCGCCAGGTTGGGCTGCACCATGTCGCTTTTGCACTGCTTGAGGAGTTTGTCGCACGGCGCCGTACAGTCCTTCCCGTAGGTGCAGTCCACATTCTGCTCACAGTGACGGCCCTTGAGGAAACCTCTGATTGTCATCTCCGTCGCCACCTTCCTCAGGTTGACCATTTTGAAGTCGTATTTGTCGTTGTAGCCCACGTTCTTAAAGCCAGTCTCGCAGATGTAGAAGTTCCCGTAGGTGCCGTGGAATATCTCCTCCACGAACTCCAGAAGGCCGATGGCGATCTTTGCCCGCCGGGGCCAGGCTGGTGCAAACCACTGGTGGATGATTTGGTGGACGACAGAAGGCAGCAGCGACTGGAGGAAGGGGGGGACATCCACTCCATAGAGGGAGGTGTGGGGGATCTTCTCGGTGACGTAGAGGTCCCCGCAGTGCCCCAGCAGTTTGGAGGTGTGCTCTTTCTCGTGCAAGGAGAGCATGAGAAGAAACTCATTGAGCTGAAGTAGCGCCCAGATGGATTTGGCCTCTGCTAAAGACACTTTTCCATCCCGGTTCACATCTGCCATGGCGATGATCCGGCCCACCAAGGCTGCAAGAGAAGGCTGATCTCCCAGGTTGGACTGCGAACAGAACAAGAAGCGGCATCAGACCCTTGCAGCTCTCTGTGTTTGGGCTTCGTATCACAGAACTGAGCTGGGGAGAGGAGGAAACAGCCACCGTGCTCGAGGAAATCTGGTGCCGTACCAATGTGTGTGGTTGGAAGGATGATGCTGCGGGGACTGGAGCCCCTCTGCTGTGGGGACAGGCGGAGAGAGTTGGGGGGGCTCAACCTGGAGAAGAGAAGGCTCCGGGGAGACCTTCCAGCCCCTTCCAGTCCCTCAAGGGGCTCCAGGAAAGCTGGGGAGGGACTTTTTACAAGGGCATGTAGTGATAGGACGAGGGGTAACGGCTTCAAATTGGAAGAGGGGAGATTTAGATTCAATATTAGGAAGAACTCGTTTGCTGTGAGGGCGGTGAGCCCCTGGCCCAGGTTGCCCAGAGAAGCTGTGGCTGCCCCATCCCTGGAGGGGTTCAAGGCCAGGTTGGACGGGGCTTGGAGCAACCTGGGCTGGTGGGAGGTGTCGGCGCTGCCCGGGGTCTTGTGAATAAGCTCTGCTCAGCACAGACACCACCCGCAGCCGCGGCGCCGTGGCCTCCAGAGTGGCTGCTACCAACAGCTTGCAAATAGGAGTTCCTTTTTGAGAACGGAGGTTTCTCCCGGCTATCCCAGTTCTTGCTCTGCAGCAGGGGTAAGGCGCCCTGCCCGGCACCCAGCAGCTGATGGGGGAGTGTGGGCCAGAGGAGCTCTCGTTTAAGGGGAAGGGAGACACAATTAGTCTTTCTGACTCGTAAGTGGCATCTCGGACCTGCAAGATCCCAGCGGGACCCTCCACACTGACCTTCAGGAAGTTGAGGAGCATTTCTTTGAACTCATCCATTGACGTCCCTCGTGTGGGTTTGTCAAAGAGGACCACGTCCCTCCTGGGCACAGAGTCTGGGTGGCTGTCTGCCTTCAAGGCTTCTTCGATGCCGCATTTGATGATCACCTCCCTCTCCCTCCAGAGCCCACTGTAAACCTACGGCAAAGGAGAGGGGACACGGCGGGGCCGGGAAGAAAACAGCAGCAAGTGCAGAGAACTGGGGTTGGGTTCGGTCTGGGACGGGTACAGGGATGGGGTGACGGGCAGACGTGCGGGTGGATGGAGGAGGACATTTCCCTGCCTCGATGCTTGTACCCATCCCTGCCGTGCGGTGGTTTCCCCGGCGGGCAGAGCCCTACCTGCTGGGTGGGAGAGGAGGAGAGGCAGTGCTGGAAGAGGAGGCTGCGCTCCTCACACAGGTCTTTGCACGTGGAGCCAGAAATGATTCCTTTCTTGTACTGGTCACACTGGGGAGGAGAAGGCAGAGAGAGGAGCTCAGCGGGGGCAGCTCCCTGTTTGCCCGAAGAAGTCTGACGGATCCAGGCTCAGCCCCACAGCTCGTATCTGGGGCACCCCGAGCACACGAGCTGGGGGGGGTGCGAGCCCCGCCGGCCCCCCCGTGCTGCCGCCAGCCCTGTGCCCGTCACCTGCCATCCCCAAACTCAGCACCCCCCTCCTTCCTGCAGCAGCGCTGGGGCCCGCACTCTGGTTTTCTTTAATTTACCGCGTGTACCTGACAGCACCATCAATGCCATCGTGTCCCCGGTGAACCCTCTGTGTTCATGAGAGTCTCTTATACAGGAGAAAAACACCCCTTAGAAGAGGCATGTCTGATTTTAAAGCCACGCGGGCTGTTCAGAGGCAAGAACAGTATTTCCAATTGCCAACAATTTCTTTCTTTCCTGGGATTTCAAGGTTCTCAAGCACAGAGGGGCTGCTCGGGGTCACCACCATCACTTTGGCCCCAGGTTCTGCAGCCTCCGAGGTGCCGCCAGCCACGGGGGACCCTGGCCACGCCGCAGGGCGTGCAGGTGGCTTCAGACGATGATTGCATCTTGGTAGCCATTTTGGCGAGTTCAGGGTGTCTGGGAGGGAGGGGAGCACCTTGTCCTCGGACTTTCATCGGGAAGAGGTACTACCAGTTGCTCAGAGTCCAGCCCCCTCCAAACTCCCCACTCTGTGTCTTCGAAAGAAATCCCATCCCAAAATCTCTGCTCCGAGACCCAAATATTTCTACTGGCCCCAGGGCAGGGACTTTAACGGGGGAGACGTGGGGAGAGGAGTGCGTAGGTGCACCCGGGGCTGAGCCCTGGCCCAACGGGCAGCAGTCTTGGGCAGAGCCCCCCGCCTGCAGGCAGGGCCTTTGAGGGGGCTCGGTGCCCCGGGCAAGCTGGGGCTGGGCTGGCAGGGACCCCCCCGCACTGCTGGAGGGACCGCAGGGGGTTTGCTCCTGGGTGCTCCTGCTGCGAGCCCAGGGGTTCGGGGAGCTGCCAGGGCTGGAGCAGAGGGCACGTGGAGCCGGGCGAGGATGAGGATGGACGGGCTCGGGCTGCCCAGCAGAGCAGCAGCCCCTGCTGTGAAATCCCAGCCCAGGGGGTGGCGGGGACAGGGACAGACGGTGGCTCGGATCTGCAAGCCCGGAGGCTCGGCTGGGAGCTGGAGGCATCTCCGGGCGGGAGAGGCGGCAGCTCTGCAGCTTCACAGCAAGGGCACAACAGCCTCAGGGCTGGAAACAGGACCTGCAGAAATTTACTCCATCTTTTCCCTCTTTTCCCCTCACCCTGCCCCGACACGGATGGGAATTACCCCTTGGACCTGCTCACGGGGGACACGGCGCCTTCAACCCCGAGCTCAGAAGAGGAATTAGCGCTCAAGACCCCGTGGTCAGAGTCATGCAGAAAATCAAATTAAACGATTGTCGCTGTTGTTATGGCAATTCCTGCCTCCCTCCTCTGCTGAAGGATTGATGAACGAGGCGTTTCCAGCCAGAGCCTGGCATCCCCCTCCTCCCCTGGGCTGGGGGGGGTGACCGGCTCCCCTGCCGCGGGGCAGGCACAGCTGTCCCCGGGGGGCTGCCAGCCCTGCGGATGCTGTGGGGAGCCGCCTGCACCCCACTGCAACCCCCAGGTGGGGGCAAAACACGCCAAGCCAAGCTCCTGCGAGGGCTCTGCTCTTTGTGCAGGATGCTGCTTTCTCTAGGGCACGCCAGCGGTTACAGGGAGGTACCCGCGGACTGGCTGCCCCCCTTTTTTCTCCGGCTCTGCGTTGCTCGGGGAGGGGGGGGGACTGGCGCGATGCTCTCCCTGCCCGCAGATCCTGCGCTGACATTGCAACTTCATCTCCACAGACACTAATCTGCCCACGTCTGCCCTGGCCCGCTTCCCTCCAACATCCCATTAAATGGTTTCGCCGTCGTCCTGGCAGGATAAGGTCACCTCTCCCGCTCCGAGCTCCGCGTGACGCCGGGGACGGTGCCGGGGAAGCAGCTGCCAGGAGAGCGGGATGCCACCCCGGCGCTGCCTGCCCGGCTGCAAAGCACCCCACAGGGCTTGGGGGGAGGGGGGGCTGGAAATGGGGCTTCCGCAGCTCCAGTCACCCCAGCACCCCGAACCGGGACTGCCGCGGGGGCTGCCGGCCACCACTCACGATTATCATCCGGCAGACGTGACCGCGGCAGAGCTCGGAGTAGGAGGAGTAATGCATGTACGCCACCCAGCTGCCCACGAAGATGCCCAGCCACACCACCAGCAGGTATTTCACCTTGATGCCCGGGAGGCGACTCTGGAAGGAAAAGAAAACGCGGGTGAAGGCCAGGGCTCTGCCAGGGCTCTGTCGTCCTGCACAAGGGCAACGACTTCTATCCAAACCAAACTGAGCATCAGGGAAACCTTCGGCCTTTTTTACATATATATATATTCACTATTATGCAACTCCTGCTGCAAGTAGGTCACTTAAAATTCCCTAAAAGCAGGGAGATTACGGCTCTGGGCTGCAAGGAGCTGGACGCCGTGCATCCCCACACCCGGGGACCACGGCTCCGTACGCCTGCTCTCCTGCCATGGCGAGGGCAGAGCCCGCTGCCCTCTGCAACCCCAGGGTTCACCATCAGGGCTGCGAGAGGCTCCGCTCCCCCCCGCCGAGACCCTTCTCATCAGACCCCCCCTCACAAAGCCCCACAGGCAGGGCACAGGGAGGCCACCGCCGCTGGCTCCCGCCTGGGAGCGGGCAAGTAACAAAGCTGGAAGCGCACGGATAAGACTCGGTGCAAACGTCTCGCCGGCTGAGAGATGCAGCGTGATTTTCTTTTCCTGGCTTCGTTTCTTCCCCTCTGCCCCCGTGACAGTGACAGCAGCGCTGCTGCCATCTGGCCTCCCCGCCATGTCGGCTGTTTACCTGACCCGTATAACACTGTGCAGATCCCCGGCGATTCCTAAGGGCAGGGAATTAATCCTTGTGTCAAACACCCCATTCCCTGTGGTTTCTATAGATAATTCCTGCTCCACGCTAGGCCAAAGAGAGCCCTTGGCCAGTGGCCACCTCCAAACCCCCCTCTCTCCTTGCACCGCATCAGCCAGCGAGACCGCGACCTGCTGCTGGGATAGGGCTGGATCCGAGCGGATGCGGCCGCGTTACAACCTGCCAGGGATCCTTGCTTGGGCCTTGTAGCCCAAAACCACTTCCATTTACGAAATGCCTCCTCCCTGGCTCCTTGCCAAGTGCTGTCAGGGCTCTGCCCCGCGGCAATAACCGGCGCTGGTGGAGCCTCCTGCCCTGCCGTCGCACCGGCTCAGCTCACCCCAGTGCCGGTGAACGGGCTTCAGGAGAATCGGCAAGCGAGGGTGAAACAGGCAGGTCTGCCTCGAGATCGTGACATTTTCCATGTTAATTGGAAATGCCGAAGTGTGAAGCGGGCCACGATGCCCCCTTTGCCTGTTGAGCAATGGCACCGCTAATTAACGCCTGCTAAAGAGAAGCCGACCATGGCGAGGACGTGGCAAAGACAAAGGCCGGGTGGCTGCTCCTGTGAGCTGAAAACCAGCTCAGGTCCCTGAAGTCAGACGTACACCACTGCGACCCGCGAGACCCTCCCCAGCGCCCCAGCCCCCCGAAAACTCCCCAGGACCCTGCCCTCAGCAAAGGGGCCCTTTCCACAGACTTCCCACTAGAGACACATCCTGGGGTGGCAAAGCTCCGGAATAGCCAAAACGTCCCTTTTTGCTTATTCAGACCGAGAATCTATCATGGTCCCGGGGTGGAAAGGGGGGTCAGGACTGCGGCATAGGGAGCCTTGGTTTCATTGTCCCTCTAAATGGTGGAAAGAAACACGGCGGTGGGGGATGCATTGCAATGAGAGGTTCCACGGGGCTGTGGTAATATTTTGGATTCGTAGCCGGTGCTATGGTTTCTGCCAGGACATGAGTCTCCAGGCACAGGGGCTTCCCTGCCCATCGCCTGCACCAAAGGCTGTTACCTTCGCTTGTGTGAGTTGCTGTGTTTACTTTTAGGGTGACTCTGAGGGACCTGGAAGTCACTTTGGGCCCGAGCTGACTTCAAAGGCAAAATGGACGCAGCATCACAAAATCCTGCTCCATCCCTGCAGCTCCCCTGCAGCACCCGGGGGACACGGGGGTTGTTTCACGGTGGGTCTCAGTGATGGGGACAGTGCCGGGGCTAGCTGTTCTCCCAGGGGTGGCTTGGTGTGGCTGTCACCCGCCCTTCCCATGGGATATCTGCGCAGGTGACCACAGCACAAGGGCTACCCCCAGCTCCCACCCCCCCTCACTCCGCACCCAGCTTCTCCCTCGCTGCCAGCCCCAGCCCCCAGCCCCTGCCCACCGCCGCGGCCCCACGCAGCCGCTCCTCAGGCCTTTTGTCTTGGAAGAAGAGCGTCTGTGGGGGCGGCTCAGCAGCCAAAGGCCCGTCTCCCCTGGAAGAAGAACCGCAGCATCCACCTGGCTCTCGGCTGTCCTGGGGACCCATAGAGCCCCCCCTCTAAACACTCCCCTTGGCTGTGCAGCCCTTCTCGCACCCAGTGAGCCCCAGCCCTGTGCCCACCTCCTGCCCGCATCCTCTGCCCACCACACACCCCCTCCCGTGTCCCCCCTTCTCCCCTCCAGCGGGATCACCTCTCTGCTCCAGGACCTTCGCCAGAGCCAGGGTTTCTCATCCCATGGCTGCAGAGAAGACCCCCAGGCCGGCATCCCCAGCCCCATCACCGCCGGGTCCACGGAGCACTGAGACGAGTCCCCAACCCCCCGGCCCCCAGCAGCTCAGGGATGGGAAGAGTGGATAAAAAAAAAGGGAAAATAAAGAAAGAGAGGGAAGGAGTCATCCCTGCCCTGCACCGTTGCACCGGCTTCTCCATTCCCCGATGACGGATGGGCTGCCCTGGTGCTCCATGGCCGGTGCGGCCGCCCCAGCACCACAGAGCGCGGGTTGTGCAACCGCCTGCGGCTCCCGGTGCCGGTCCAGGTTCTCCCGGTACCGGTCCAGGTCTCCCCGGTGCCGGTTCCCGGCCTCTCAGCCCCTCGCACCGGCCGGCGGGGGAACCGCGGTGGAGCATCCCTTTGTGCACGGCCGGCGCCGGCGTGCGGAGCCGGGCATCACCGAGCTCCCCCCGGCCCCGGCCCGGCGCATCATCCCACGGCCCGGTGCATCCCCCCGCCACGGCCCGGTGCAGCCCCCCCCGGTACCTGCAGGCCCTTGGAGATGGGGCAGAACAGCACCAGATGCACCAGCCGCCGGATCCTCCGCATGCTGCGGGCACCCCGCGGCCGCGGGCCTCAGGCTCCGGGGGGCATGGCCGGGGCGGCGGCGGCCCCCGCCTCGCCGCCGGAGCCCCGGGGGGGGCCGGGGAGGGGGGTGGGGGTCCGCCCGCCCGCACCGCCGCAGCGCGCCCGGCCCGGTTCGGCGGGGCTCGGCGCGGCTCCGCCCGGCTCGGCTCGGCGCGGCGCGGGGCGGCGCACGCAGCTCCGCCGCAGCCCGGGGAGGCGGGGGGCTGCGGCCCGGCACGGCCCCCACGGCCCCCACCCCACCCGCCGCCGGGTCCCACCCACGCAGGGTCAGCCCAGCCCCAGGGATGGGGGTCTCAGCCCTCAGCACGGGGGTGCCACCCACCCGGGGGTCCCACTCTACAGCACGGGGGGTCCCACGCTCCAAGGAATCCCACCCGGGGATCCCAGCCGCACCACAGAGGTCTCACCCACCCAGGGATCCCACGCCAGAGCATGGGGGTCCCACCCTCCCAGGGATCCCAGCCAGGGGTCCCACACACCCGGGGGATCCCACGCCACAGCACAGGGTCCCACTGCACAGCATGGGGGTCCCACCCACCTGGGGATCCCACCCGGGGGTCCTGCCCCGCAGCACGGGGGTCCCACGCTCCAAGGAATCCCACCCAGGGGTCCCATCCATAGCATGGGAGTTCCACCCACCTGGGGATCCCACCCTACACCACGGAAGTCTCACCCACCTGGGGATCCCACCCAGGGATCCCACTCCACAGAATGGGGGTTCCACACACCCGTGGATCCCACCCGGGGACCCCACGGCACAGCATGGGGGTCCCACCCACCTGGGGACCCCAATGGGGGGTCCTGCCCCACAGCACGGGGGTCCCACGCTCCAAGGAATCCCATCCGGGCGTCCCATCCACAGCATGGGGGTTCCACCCACCCGTGGGTCCCACCTGGGGATCCCACCCCGCACCATGGGGGTCCCACCCACTTGCGGGTCCCACTCCACAGCACGGGGGTCCCAGCCGGGGGTCCCACACACCCGTGGATCCCACCCGGGGACCCCACGCTACAGCACAGGGTCCCACTCCACAGCATGGTGGTCTCACCCACCTGGGGATCCCACCCGGGGGTCCTGCCCCACAGCACGGGGGTCCCACACTCCAAGGAATGCCACCCGGGGGTCCCATCCATAGCATGGGGGTTTCCACGCACCCGGGGATCCCACCCCATGGTACAGGGCTCCCACACACCAGCTGTTCTCATCCGGGGATCCCACCTGGGGGTCCCACTCCACAGCACAGGGATCCCACCCACCTGGGGATCCCACCCCCAGTTTCACCCCACCGCCCGGGGGTCCCACGCAGGGTCCCCCAGCCCCGGGGCCGGTTGGTGACCCTGGCAGAGGGGTGTTCATGGAGATGCTGATCCCCCAGCACTCGCAGCACCTCAGGTTTTATTTAAAGCTATTTTGGGTGGCAGCCTAGGAGAGCCCCCCAGGTCTGCATTGGGCCACCCCCCGAGCATGGCCCTGGGGCTGGGTGCCCCCCAGGGCTGAGAGCAGCCATCGCCCCTGCTCACTCCCCTCCTTGTTCTGAATCCTAAACCCGAGCAGCGGCGGCAGCGTCTGTCCTCCCTGTTTGCATTGCGTCTGGGCAGGGAAACCTCAAGGCAAGACAGGGGCTGCTTTGTGTCAGGCAGCGAGCAGACAGGCCAGGGACAGCCCCTCATCCAGGGGGGTGCAGTACACGGGGGCAAGCGAGAGCGAGGGGAAGAGAGAGACAAAAATACGATGGAAAATGGTCTGGGAGGGTCAATCATGAGGCCATTGTTAAAATAATTCCTCACTCGTTATTAGTAATTCTTCACATTACCCATTTGTCCCCTTTTCATGGTTCAGAGTGCTTTCTTCCACTTGAATTTGGCTCAAAATGGCCTTTGAAAACAAGCTGGTCGCTTCATACCCAGTGGTTCCTACTCCGTGTCGAGCACCGGGTGCCAGGGGACCAACGAGCAAAAGCCTGTGCTGGCCTAATTTGACCAGCGGTGATAAATAACGAGCACCACAATAAAACTGACCCAAAACACCCCGAATCCTGCAGCTTGTTTGCTGCCTGCCTTTAGCACCGAGGAGGTCCCTGCTGCTCTCGTGCGTTGCAGAGCCGGCGCCGTGCCATGACCTCCGCGCTCGCCTCCCTGCAAGCAGACACAGCCCACGGCATCGCTCCGGTACCGGGGCCGGGTTCACGTCGCCTCAGCTGCCTGCAGCTCTCTGTCATGCAGGTTTTTACATCCTGATGAAGCCAGGATGGTTCTCTGGAGCTTATGCGGCTTATTTTTAGTTTTAATTAGCCTAGTAAAAGAGAGAGCCTTTGTGATTATTTTTTTTTAATTTTTTTTTTTTTTTGTGTACAGTGGGGTTGGTAATTTGGAAAACAGCAGAGACAGGAGGATGCGTTGCTGGGTGCCCGGTAGCTGAGCCAGCTGTGAGGATGAGGAGGGCCCTGGTGCTGCGACATGCTGCTTTCCTTCTCGGCTACAGGGAAACAGCTCTTTTACTCAAGCACCAATAAATTCCTTATTTCCCTCCCAGCCTGAAATGGTTGTTTTCACGCTCGCCTGAGCCTTCCTTAGCAGGATTTGTCTCCCACCACCCTCGGTGCTGTCTCGGGAGGCAGAGCAGCAGCCGGCAGCTTTCCTGCCCGCCCCCAGCCCCTCACCCCGACTCCTGCCTGCTGAGACTCCGCAGGGTTAAGATGATTTTTGGTATTCATCCTGACAGGGTGGCTGCCTGCGGCAAAGTCCCCTCTGTGCCCGTGGCACGAAGCCCCTGCTGCCTGGGCTCAGCGGCATCCCCCGGTACGCACGAGCATCCCCCGGTACGCACGAGCATCCCCCGGTACGCACGAGCATCCCCCGGCTCACCCTCCTGCCGCAGCTCCCTGCACCTTGAGCCCGGTTTCTGGGGGCCGAGCACGGCGCACGCAGGCAGAATGAAACCCTCGTCAGAGACGGGAACCGACACATCTGGGCCAAAGCTGAGAGAGGCTTGAAATGCCATGAATCGCTGCTGCGGGGCTCTGCAACGTTCAGGGGTGGATTGTCCGGAGAATCTAATTAGGAATGAGCAGACCTTCCCGAGCTGTAATACGCCAAGTAATTAAGTGATTAGTATTGATCGTTGGAATGCCTAATGAGCAGTTATCACTGAATGATTAATTAATCCAATCAAAAGAGTAATAAAAATTCTGCAGGTGTGATTATACCTTATATTCAATGCGCGAGGGCAGCGGGATCTCTCCCCACGGTGCCTGTCTCCCGTTTATATCCCAGGCACGTGGAGGACCTGGCACCGGAGATGCCTGTTTTGCCACCCTGCAAGGGCTGCCCCTGTGCAAGGGGTCTCTTCCCTTCCCCAAAATCCACCGGCACTGCCAGGCTGGGCTCCGGGCAGCAGGCAGGCATCCGGAGCTGCTCCATGTGGCATGGAGGTGGGGAAGATGGTCCCCCAGGAGCTGTCAGCATCCCGAAGATGCCGAAAGCCGTTGATGCTGATGTCCTCCCTGGGAACCTTTCACTCTCTCCGTTGATTAAGTGGCTTCAGTTTCTGCCGGGTCGCTCAGCCCCGGGAAAGCCCTGCTAATCTCCGCTAAACCCACAGCGTGCAGCACTGATCACTTCCCAGCCATGCGGTGGCTCTGTGGGCACGTCCCCGAGAGCTCTGCGCCCTTGGCACCCGGGAGCTCTCAGGGCACCCACAGCCTATAGCAGTCATTTGCTGGCCCATAATATTTACCCAATTACCTGATAATGTTATTCAATACGGAATAAATTGTCTTGCCAGCTAGTGCTAACAGCAAAGTACAGAGCAGCCCTGACTTGTGAGCAGGGACCTCCACCTGCCCGTCCCTTCATCCCCGTCAGAGCACCCTTTGCCGCCCGCCTTCCTCGGGGTGGGATGTGAGTGGCGGGTGACAGCTGGGGACAGCACAACCCAATGCCGTCGCAACCCCATGCCATCACCCGCAGTGCCCAGAGCTGCTGCTTGGCAGGGGGATGCAGGACCCACAACCAAAAGAGGGGCAGATGCTCACCCGCTGCCCACGCTCCCCCCTCTCCAAGGAGCGCCGTCAGGGTCAGCCCCACGGCCACAAACCAGGGAGATTTCTGCCCGCGGGGCTGCGATGGCGCCCGGCGTTCATTCCCAGGCACTGCCACAGCTCAGGAGATGACGGATCTGGGCTCTAGTGCTCTTTTCTGCGCATCCTTTAAGGATTTGAGGCTGATCGCCCGCGCTTCCTACATGGCATCCACAGCTGGATCCGCACAAGGGCGGCAGCTGCCTCTGCCTGCCTGGCGGGCCCTGATGGGGCTGAGCGCAGCGGTTATAATTAGAAATGCTAATCAGCTCTTGTGTTTCTGGCTTGACAGCCCTGCCACCCCCAGCACAATCTTTCCTCCAATCTGTCCTGTGCTCGCCCCCTCCGCTTCCTCTCCAAATCCCCGCTACTTGTAATTAAGCGCTACAGAATTAGTGGGGGAGGGGGCGGTCAAAAACTGGGGCTCCTTGTGTGCTGGGGGCCAGGCATGCAGCCCCCGCAGAGCTCCTGGCTGGCTGGGGACGGTCTGGGGCTCTCACACTCCATTGACTACCAGGTCCCTGGGCTGGGGACACCGCAGGGACCCCTTGGCCCTCACCAAGAGCCCCAGCACTGAGCCATGGGGTGGAGGAGGGACAGCCCAAGGCAGCGCCAGGGTTAAAGGCAAAGGTGCTGGCTGTGGCCAGAAGCCCTGCGGCTCTGCCAGCCCAGTGGCTCAGGAAGGGGAGCCGCTCTCATTAGGATTTCTGTCATGTGCCAACCGCAGGGTCTTCCCAGCCGAGGAGGAAAAGGAGCTTGCAAAGGAGCGTGGACAAGGAGGGTGAGCAAGCAGAGCCCTGCACAGGCTGAGCTGGTTACGGAGTTATTCATGGTCACGGCTTGCACTAGGAGACACAGCCCTGGGGATTCCTCCCTTGACGGTGCCCACAGACAGCCCCTGCAAGCCCCCAGCCCCTCCCCATGGATCCCCCCACCAGAGCCAGAGCACTCCTGGTGCTGTGAGAGCCAGGACATGGCTTTACCCCTGGGCATTTGGCTCCCAAAGTCAGGTTTGGCCAGGGGGGCCGTTCCTTGGAAGCAGGCACGGGGCTCAGCTGGCCACGGAGCAGACAGAGGTGTGCAGGTGGGATGAGCAGTTCCTGCCACCGTGTGGGGACACACAGAGACTGCTGTGCTCAGAGAGGGATGGTGTCCAAACCTGTGCTGGTCCCAAGTTGGCCATTCAGCGTTCCTCTCCCCGGCAAACAGGAGCCAGTGGCAAAACAGCATGGCACAGGCCAGGCAAAGGCTGGTGGCCCCTCGCCCCACGAGTGCTGTTCAGATGCTCACAGCCACCCGCGCAGATGTGTTAATGAGGGGTTGGGGTCTCCCAGCCGATTTCAGAAACGCGTCGAGTAACGCACGGCACTGGTATAACACAGCAGCACCTACATGGAGCAGGAAACAAATTTTATCCAGAGTTGCAGTCTGGACTTGCCTGCCTGAGCTGTGAACTATCGCAGCGTCTCTGAGTGGTGCTGTGCTGGGAGAAAACACACACAGCTCGGGTTTTTAAGTCAGCCTTCATCTTCCAGGTGCTCCCTGTTTATTAACCCCAGGTGGCTGCAGGAGAGAGGCTCCAGTTTGGAGGCTTGATGTGCAAAAAAGGCAAGGGTTTTCCAGGAGGCAGCCGCTGCCTGAGCAAAGGAGACGCCCCCCCTCACCTCTTGCACCCAGGATCCCTACGCATGGCCACGCTTCACCTGGGGCACTTGCCTGCTCCCCACGGCACCCTGTGGCAGGGTCTGGTGGTGGGCATGCGGGAAGCAGCAAAGGGCTTCCTCCCCCTCCCCACACAATGAGCACCATGATTTCTGGAGAAAGAGAAATAAGGGAAACAAGGAGGTATCACAAAAAGGAAGCCGGGGGGGGACAGGGCACGGCGGCTCTGATGGTGACGGATTTGTGAAAAAGCCCCGGCAGCACGGGCAGCTGACTGGGAAAGCTCCGGGGACAAGTCGGATTGGATTTGTCATGACTAATTGACTCCCTCCAGTGCCGCGGTACAGGTTTCACGCGTCGCGTGAGCGGGATCCCGAGCATCCAGGAATTAATGAGGGTCTGACCCTGTCTGCGCAGCCACTTGAGTTTTTCCAATGCAGACAGCTGGCTTAAGAGGCCCCTTTATTCTTTACATATCAGATCAATCGGGATAGTTATAATCTAGTCCTCGTGAAAGCTTGGAGCAGCCTTTGCTGCCCAGCTAGCTCAAGGGGAAAAAAAGCAAGCAAGAGGGAGAGGTCATGATGAACTATTGATTGAGCAGGCGGCGGGGCTGCTCCCAGAGATGGCTTTTGCAGAGAACTCGCCCGGGACAGTTTGCCTCTATATCTCTCGCTAATGCTGCTCCATTGATCTTCCGTGACAGGCGGCAACTACAAGATTTTTTTTTAGCTGGAGTCATTAAGAGGCTTTAATCAATAACAGGGGAAACAGAGAGAGAAAAACTGTTTGTTTCATGGAGACATATTCTCCGTGTGGATTTTAGCCCGCTGAGGTGCACATGTTTTATTTCCAGCAGCCAGGGAGGCCTGCCAGGACAAGAATTCACCTTGTGCTGGACTCTGGCACTTGGAGGAGATCCTGAGCTGGTTGCAATACCCTGGCAGCTCCTGCCAGGCTGTGCAATGAGAGGCAACCAGCTGGGGAGATCGTGGCATCTGATTCCGGGTACCCCAGCATCCTACCCGGCACCCCAAATCGCCCAGACCTTCTGTTCCCACGCAGGTGCCCCAGGAAAAGCTGGGTACTGATTTCATATGCCCAAAGTGCCGGGGACCAATTTCACATGCCCAAAATGTTGAGTACTGGTTTCATGTCATGCTTCTGCTAAATCCAGTTGCCGCCTGGCAGGGGTGCGATGGGTCCCGGCAGCTTTCTCAGCGATCCAGCCCCATGTTTGAGCTCGGCCTGCGGAGCTGCTGATGTAGGCAAGAGGGGAATTCATTCCTGTGGCAAGACCGGAGTTGTTTGCAAGAGAAAAATGATCTTTGTGCTGAAGGCGCCCCAGGCTGCACTGCTCCCTCTGCCCTTCCCCAACCCTGGCAGTACATTTCCATTGCTCTATGGCGGCAACACCCATTTTTCTTCCCATACAGCTCCTGTGCTCAGCCCCAGCAAGAGCCAGTGCAGGTGCTGGAGCCCATTTTCCTTTGGAGAGCCAGAGAAGGGAGCTGTAAACGAGTTCAGGAGCAGGAGGACGGGATCACCTTCAAAGGGACTGTGAACGGTGTGTGCTGGCCCCGGGGCAACCTCGGGCTGCGGAGGTGCCGCAGGCTCCCACGTGGGCTGAGCTCAGCTTGGGGAATAGCATGTGACACAGAAGCTGAGCTGATATTTTATCGCACTTGCAGACTTTAGCCCAAAGGCCCTTTGGACCCGCTGCGTGCCAGTGCTGCTGGCAACACCCTGTGGCACCGCATCGGCAGGTCTGGCAACCTAGGAACACCACGCTCAGCACGCTGCTCGTTGCCTGAGTACTGGAGGGAGCACGGGGAGAGAACACGGCTCCTGCTAACAGGGCCTGCACCGGGCAGGTACCGAGTGATGCTTCAGAGTAAGGAAAATGCCCTTTTGGAGGCTGGGATGGAGATCCCGATGGACATCAGCTTCCCTTTCCTCTCTGGGGCACGTCTTGCCTCAATTCCCAAAGCCCCCGTCTCCCGCTGCTCCAGCTCTCACGGGCCACTGCGCAGTGGTAATTACTGCAGCTCTCTGGGGACACGGGATCTTCGTCTTTGCTGTAATTACAGCTACACGTCCACAGCAAAGGGATCAGAGGGAGCAGGAGAGGAGAGGGTGAGGAGCTCGCTGCTGCAGAAGCAGGTTGCACTGGCGGCAAGCACACTCAGACACGCGCTGGCCATAAGCACCCGACAGTCATGTCCCTGAAAACACACATGCAGAGCTCAGCACCATCACCCAAATCTAGCCCAGATGGGGCAAGTTATACTGCTGCTGGCTGGTGGCTCCCTGAGATGACAGTCTCTGATGTGGGAGATACAGCAAACCCCTTTCAGGCCCAGGTTGCCCATCAGCAGAAGCCCTCGGCTAACGGCTTTGCCTTCCCTCTTCACTCCATCAGTCTCCAGGTCAACCACCCAGCCCCTTCCACCAGCACAAAATACGTTAGAAACAATTTGATTTCCTTTATTTACACATGATGTTTGGGGAAAAGCCTAATCCTGTTGCAACTGGAAAAAAAGAAAAATTAATTCACTCCAATGTTACAGCCTTGGGCCCGGAGGAGCTGGAGTGCTGCAGCCAGACGAGATGCTGTTTCCAAGGCTGTGCCCTCTGCTTGGTACACTCTCACTTTACTCAGAGCCTGGCCTGGGGCTGATGGCACGACGTCTTGCAGAGAACATCAGGTGCAGGGGGATTTCCAGCCTGGCCGTACAAATGCAAATGCAACAGGAAGATCTTGCGGCCTCATGTTTTCGCCGCCTGGTGGTTTTGTCAAAGCCAGGTGAAAAAATGCTGAGGGGCATGGTGGGGTGTAAGCCCTAGCCGGTAATCCTTGACTGGTGGTGCATTGACTCTGCAAACACCGATCTCCAGACTCACTGACAGCCAGCGGAGCGGTGCCCTGGCACTCAATGGCACTGCTTGTGTGGCGTCCCTCATGCGGATAAGCATCATGCCAAACCAGCCTTGTCTCTTACGTGGATTTAAATAATTGGTTGGGGTTTTCTTGAGGCAGAGGTAAGACAAGCTCAGAGAAAGCAGGTCTCTCAAAAGCACAGCTGAGGAATGGTTTTATGTGTGTTGGGAGCGGCAGGGCTGGGTGTCCCCAGGCACCGGCAGACACAGGGGTGTTCCCTAGAGGGTGGTGGGGGCTCCCTGGGGTGCCTGAGACCTGCAAGGTGCTTCAGCCCCTGACAAATGGGACCATAAAACCACAGCGGATAACGCAGTTACTTTCTCAGTAGTTATTTGTAGGTGAGCAAAGGTTACAGGAAGGAAAGTTCTGATTATCTGATACACTTTTGCAATGTTTTTCTGTCTTAATTGCGTGTTCCCTGAGTCAAACTCCCTCGAGCTCTTACTCTTTCCAGTGACCAGTGGAGGCTGTGCATGCAGAGCCCCAGCACCAGGGCAGTTTGGCAACCTCATGCTTTTGTGCAACCCTGTTGCTACGCAAGTCCTGCGGGCAACTGCAGCGCCCGCGTTCAAACCACACTGAGTCAACAGCCGGGTCCCTCCCCAAGTGTTTGCTCCGTTGTCACGAGAACGCTGACGTGTTATTACTTACAAGCACAGCGACTGAAGGGAGTGTGACCACAGGGCAGCAGGAGCCAGTCTGAAGCTCTGCCTGTGCCACCGCAGGCTCGGCCGTGGGACAACCAGCAAGGGCTTCCACGGCACCCCCACAAGGAGGGGTGGGAGGGCTTCGCCTTCCGTGCAGTGGTGCACCTTTCAGGCTGAAACAAGTGCGGTGGAAACGGGATTCACCCACGTCCTTTGCACAAATTGCTCTCAGCCACTGCCCTCGCCTCGCCTTGCAGCCTGCAGCGGGCCCTGCCGTGCGCAGCAGCAGATACGGCACAGCCCAGGCCAGACCTTTTCGTCTGTCTTTGCCAGGAGGAGATTTCAGCGATGCCACCCTACTGGTGTCAGCCCTTAAGGCAGCCTCGCGTACTGATGCACAGATGGTCCACATTGCCAGTCTGTAGCCCTACGTGGGATCAAGCTATAGCAGCGTAACTACAGCTGTATTGTGGTGCTGGGCTGTTTGATGTACCCCGAGCTACACAGAGGTGAGACACAGTGATGCCAGGCTCCGAGACGTCTCTGAAAGCCAGCTGCTAGTTGAGACAGGTAAAAAGGGAAGAGGATGGATCAGTGGATGGATAGCCTGACAGAGGTCTGGAAGAGGTTATACCAGATGCACGGATCATCTTACTGTCCCCACGTCGCTGATAATCGAGGCTGCTTTGCAGCACCCAGCAGCAGGGGTTGCTGTCTCAGAGCTTAAGCAACCCGGGACTTCCTGCTGCCAGCACTATCAGCCCTTCCTGGGAGGGCTCACAAGCCACGCACATGCGTGCCTTGACATGGCCAAGAACGAAGAAGCTTGGCTGGTTGCTTCCTCCTCCCCCTGCTTTTTAATGTCACCAAACCCAGCTGCTGCTTTCAACACATGTCCCTTGGCAGGAGGCGAAGGGAAGCAGGCCGCCGGGTAGAGCTGCCAAAGTCAAGGGCAGAGGCGCAGCGAGGCAGCGGGGAGCGAGGCGCTGCTATGTGGAGACACCCAGCCCCCCTTCAGCACAGCCTGCAGCTCCCGGGCCTCGCCGAGCACCTCTGAGCCTCCACACCCTGCTGAGCTCTGCACGGTGATGCCAGGCGATGGACGCGTCCCTCCTTCCCTCTCTTCCCTTCTCTGCTCACCTTCTCCTGCATGCGGGGGAGATGCTCTCCCCGGCTCCACTTCTTCTCCAGTCAGAAGCTAGTCATCAAAAGTGAGGTCACATGTTGTTTCCAAGGGAAGCAATAAATTACGGCAAGTAAAAGATAAAAAAACACAGCCAGGTTATTATAAGACATCAGAAAATTAAGGCCAAAGGTAACATTCTGGGCTTTATGACTTTTCACAGGCCAGCCACAGAAATCCTGCCATCAACAATGCTGTGTGGACCCTTCTGCTCACCATGCTTTGCCGTCAGCACTCTTTTACCTTTTCAAGGTAGTTTTTCAAGGCAGCTTTTTGAGGTCCCCGTGGAGGGTGCTGGTAGGCACTGGGTGCCACGTGCACCCTCAATGGGCAGTGCCTGCTGCAGGGAATTAGGCGCTTGCTCAGCGCTGGCTGGATGCTCGCTCCTGCCACTGCCTCTGGACCCCGCTTAGCGAGACTATCTGCAGGCAACACTCGCAACACGTCTAAATAATTCAGTCAGTAGTTTAAATATGCAAAACATGCAGCGCAATCTAGTAAGCTGGGTATTTTTAAAAAGAATTTGTAACTGCTTTGTTAGGCTTCTGGAGCTTGGGAGGGCAAGGAGGGGATTGCCTTCGCCTGTGCCCAAAACCGGCCACATTTCAGGGGTGGTGAGGCGATCCCGGTTGCGTTCCGCAGCGCGCTGAGGCTGTCGGGCCCTCTTCCATCAGGCAGTTTGTTATGGTAATGTTAATGCACAGGCTGTCGTCATCTGGCAGCATAACCGCTTGCCTTGTGAAATAACTCAGCGTGACAGCTCTGCTTGCTCGCAGGCAGGCCCATGTCTGGCTTCTAATCTGGCGTCAGAAATCACTCCCCTTCCTTGAGCTACAGACTACTATTAAACGTTTCATTTGCATTACTCCAGATAATCTGTTGGAGAGCGTGGGGAGAAGAGAATTACAGCCGAGCTCCTTTAGGAGCCCACACGTGAAGCAAACACGCAACTGCCATCCCCACCACGTCATATCTCCTAATGGCGTTTGCCATCAGCGCTGTGGCTGTGCTGGAATTTGCATTTCAGTTTCCTAACATCAGCCGGCATTTGCGAGTTGAGCGGATCAGCTTGCATGATGCCCCGGTGACAGATCACCAGCGACTTTCTCCCCATGTCAACAAAAGCGAAAGTCACGAGGATAATGCAGAATCGCTCCCGGCCAGCGTATGTTCAGCTGAAAAGGTCTCGGTGACTTCCCAGTCATATGCTGGCTGGCACGGCGGTGGAGCAAGGCTCTCTGAACAGCCTGCACGACGCGGGCTGGAGGGATTAGTCTAATGCTGCGTCGAGATGCTAATACAATAAGGGTTCTTTGTGGCATTAGCAGGAATCATGAGACCAGCGCTGAGATGTCATTGCCTGGCAGCTGTAGGGAGTGCCGGCCTCGAGCTCTCTGACAGAGAGAAGGAGTTTGTCTCCTGCTTCAAGCATTAAAGCTGCTGAGAGGCCGTGAAAATGCGGTGAGACCCCTCCATTTTGGTGACAGCTCGTTTGGGAATAGCCGCTAGCTCTGTTGTTGAGTCTAGGGAGAGCCGAGGGAACAAGGGTTATTTGGAAAGGGATCATCACTTTTCCTTGTGTCTTCCAGGAGGTGCAAAGCTGTGGATACCAAGAGGGTGCTGGGGACCTCAGCGCCAGGGTCACATCTTACCCCAGTAAAGTCACCGCCACCCACGGGATAGGGGTTTTGCTATAAAAAGTGTTGCAAAACCTGCTGAGGCCAGTAAAACAGTTTGTGTCGGTTCCAGCAGACACACTTTCATCTCCCTTGCCAGCTTTGCGCCCACAAAGCCGTTGGGCGTGATCCTGACCTAACCCCAGCATTAGCGGGGAAAGCTCCATCCCGCTCAACTCGTTTGTGCCGGTGGAAAACCAGCATCAAGCAGCATCGGAGAACGCAGGTGAGACGAGGAGCAGGGAGACCTGGCGAGTGGGGATTTGTCACAGAAATTCGAAACTGACCAATGGTCACCTTGGTCAGTTGCAAATTTTCGTGACTGACCCAAAGACCTCACACCATGCCAGGGGAGACCCAAAGACCCTGCATGGCACCACGAGGGGACCCCGAATGGCACCACGAAGGGAGTGAAAAGGCCTGTATGACACCATGAGGGACCCAAAGACTCCAATAACACCATGAGGAGACCAAAAGCCCTCCTCACCACACCAGGAGGGGACCCAGACCCAAATAGCGCCATGAGAGAACCCCAAGCCCTCAGGGTCCCCCTGCCAATCCTCCTACCATGCCCTGAGGGGACCCAGACCCACATAGCACCATGAGGGACCCAAAGACCCCACATGGCACCATGAGAGACCCCCCAAAACCCCATAAGGCTCCATGAAGGGACCAAAAGCCCTCCTCACCACACCATGAGGGGGACACAGACCCAAACAGCACCACGAGGGGACCCCAAGCACTCAGGGTCCCCATGAGGGACGACGTGGTCCTCCCGTCATGCCATGAGGGGACCTCAAGCCCTCAGGGTCCCCACAGTCCTGCTCACCACGCCATGAGCAGACCCAGTCCCACACACAGCACCATGGGGGGGACCCCACGGTCCTCCCACCACGCCATGCCAGGACCCAGACCCATAAAGCACTGTGAGAGGACCCCAAGCACTCAGGGTCCCCATGAGGGACCCCACGGTCCTCCTACCACGCCATGAGGGGACCCAGACCCACATAGCGCCATGAAGGAACCCTAATCCCTCAGGGTCCCCCCGCCGCGCCCTGACGGGCCGGTCCCGCCCCGGCGGCGGGGAGCGGAGGGGAGCGGCGGGCGGGGCGGGCCGGGCCGGGCCGTCCGCACCGCCCACATAAGGCGGGGGCAGCCCACGCCGCTCAGAGCGGCGGCGGTGTCGGTGGTGTCTCCGGCTCCTCCTGGGTTCGGTTGTGCGCGGTGTAGGCGGCGGGCATGGAGCTGGGGTGGCTGCTGTGGGGGGCGGCGGTGCTGCTGCTGCTCCACGTCCTCATGGAGCTCAGCCCCGCCGTCAACTTCGCCCTGCGCATCGGCTTCTACTCCCTGCTCTGCCTCCTCGCCTCGGCGCTGACGGCGCCCGTCTGCCTCCTCGTCAACGGCGGCCGCACCGTCAAGAACATGAGGTGAGGGACGGGGGGTGACGGGGACGTGGCAGGGCCGGGGTGCCGGCACGTGAAACACAAACTGGGGAGATCAGTTTCAGGCCCGGCCTCTGGGTGGGTCCTCGGGAGGATGGTGGCGGTGGCCTCCTTTACCTCAGGTCTGTGACAGCAGGCCCTGGGGTGGCCGCTCTGGTGGCGGCAGGGTTGTCTCTTGGCTCATGGAGGGTGCTGGGGGCCGCTCCGTCCTGCGGCCGTGCCCTTCTCTTTGGTGAGCCTCATGTGCGGATGGGTGCCCTCTGAGGGGGCATGGAAGGTGTGAGGATGCTGGCCAGTGGCCATGCTGTGGGGGCCACACAGGTTTTGGGGAAAGCTACATGACAGCAATGCTTGTCTGGGGGCTTTCCTCCTCCAGAAGTAGAGGCGGTGGGTAATACAGTGGTGCAAGGAGCACGGCAGCCACGCAGCTGCCTGGGGCACACTTGTTGCTGTCAGGCCTCGCTGCCTGTGTCCTCTGACAGGACGCCTGGGGCAGTGACTGAGGAGCTGGAGAGAGCAGCTCCTCTACAGCAAAGGCACATTTTAAGGGCAGAGCTGGCACTTCTGGCAGCACAGGAGAACTTGGGCTCCTTGCTTTGCTGTCCCATAGGCAGCTTTTTACCTACTCTAACCATCCGTGCCCAAGCCAAGTTATACGGGTGCGGGGCAAAGGGGAGCCCTGTTGCCTTAATACATCCTTTTGGATCAAAGGTGTGGCTGTGTCTCGGCTGGCAGAGATGGACTTTGCTTTGCGGTGTGGCTCGTGCAGGGTGGAGCGAGCAGGCACAGGGTACTGCCATGCTGCCTTGTGGGCTCTGCCCTGCCCGCCCAAGCCGATGGCCTGCCATCAGCACTGGTGCTGTGGCCCCAGGCACTGGAAACAGAGCTAGGCTGGAGATCCCAGGGCAGATTGCTATCTCCAGGCTTTGGTTGCCTTGGCTGGCTCAGGAGCAGCTTTCTGATGTGCAACCAGCTTTGCAGCTCGGAGAATTTATGATGTTAGTTATGGAGACACTCTCTTTTTCTTCCCCACCCCTAAAACTTTGTAAATCTCTTGTAAACTTAAAGGAACTCCTTGAGAACAAGAACTTCTTGCACTGAACAACTCCTCGTGTTGAAACTTAGAGCTGAATTTTGGCCAGAACCACCCTTTTCCTGTAATTTAAGCCCATCGTTTCCATGTGCTGGCACTGGCTCATGATCCTGGTCATGTATCCCAGCGCCTGGGAGGTCTGTGGCTGAGGTGATCCAGTGAGCTCCTTATTTCTACATCATCCCAGTCTGCTTATTCCGGCTTGGGAAAGGGGGTTGGAGCAGAGCACATGCTGGTGGACAGACAGAGATAACAGCATCACTGCCAGGCATAGAACACCCAGTCCTTGCTGTGCTCCTGGCTTGAGTGCCAAGCTGGTGTGACTTGGAAGAGGTTGCCCTCTGTGTCTGATAGAGATAGAGCTGTTTATCTGGTGGCGAAACCTCTTGCAAGCGCTTCCAATCTGGTAAGTACACTTCATTAATCCTTGAAAATCAGAAGATCCTAAAAAGGCCTCTGTCACAGGCTGCAGAGCATGTGAAGCTGTGGCTGCTGGATTTCAGACTCAGGCTGTTACGGATGTACTGAAAAAGCACATTCCCTCTCATTTTTCTACTCTCTCCTTGAGTCTGGTAATAAATGCATCAGATTTACAGCTCTCTGAAGCTGTGACTGGATCATTCATGCCAGCAGAGGAGCTGCTTGCAGGGTTGAAGGGGAGTAGGACCCATCTGCTTAACCCTGTGGATGACGTGGCCAGCTCAGCCAGTCACCTGGTGGTTCTTCACTTGGTCTGAGCTCTGCCCCTTTGCCTCTTTTGGTGGCTCAGGCCACGTCTTGTGTAAGGAAACACTGGCTCCTTACTGGCAGAAGGAAGTTGGATGGTTGCTCTTGAGTAATGTGTAACCAGCCTCTCCCGGCAGCTACTGAGCAGTGTGACTTCCAGAGCAGTGACCTCTTTTTTGGTTGGCAGTCAGAAGGGAGGAGAAGTGGGATTTAGGTCAGTCTGGTGGCATGGCATCCACCATGACCTCACTGATTTGTGTCACTCTGCCTTTTCTCACCTGCCCCCTTGTCTCTTCATCTGGACGGCACTCCCGTAACCTCAGTGCAGGCCTGTGGTGCTCAGGAGCTCTGCACCTCCCCGTGTCCTTTCCCTGGGTGCGGCTCTAACCTTTGCAGAAAGTTTGAATGACCTGGGACTGATAGCTGCAGTGTCACTCAGATGTGTCACCTGCGGGCATTGGCCTGAGCTCCAGTGTCACAGCCAGGGCCTGGGCAGTCTGTGTGGTAGACCGCCCCATGGAGATATGAGCCCTGTGTAGGTAGGAGCAAGCCAGGGAAGGCCGCTTTGACAGAGGACTGTGGTTAAAGAGTTGATGGCAGGAATGAGGAGGCTTTTGGAGAATAGATGCTGGGAGCTGCTGCCAAGCCAGGATAAGATGTTGTCTGTGTGCTTGCTCACCTCCCACCCCGGGTGAAAGGGATGCCTCCTCGTCTGATGGTGCTGCTTAGCCCTATGGCTGGACCCTGTTGGCAGGGAGAAGCTGTCACTGTCCCTCTGTCTCCTCCTGCAGGGAGGAAAGAGGCATCCTCTGTCTGCCAGGGAGGTGGTGGGCCCCAAGCCAGGGCATTCAGGTGCTTGTTGGAGGGCAGATCAGCTCCTGAATCTGCTCTAGGAGAATCAGCTGGTGGCTGCATCTGAGGGCTTTGTTCATCTGCAAGTTTCTCTGCCTCCTATCCTGGCAAATGGCTGCTTCCCTGCCCGAAATAGCTCCTGTGTGCTGCCAGCTTCTGGCTGCGTCCTTTGGCCCAGTTGGAGGGTCCCCAGCTCACACCTGTCTGGGGGTGGCAGAGGTGGGCCCTGCTCCCATGGGCTGGCAAGGTCTCGGCTGGCGAGCCTGGGCTGGGTGTGCTCAGCAAGGGCATGGCAGCCTGCTCCGTGCATTGGCAGAGCTGAGTGGAGCTGCTGGTGTCTCATCCCAGGTGGGCCCCCAGGCACAGGGGAGGAAAGCTGGGAGCTTTGTGGATGGACCTGTAGATCCACTGGGGAAGTGAACTGACAGGCAAAAGCTATTTGCTTGAAGATGGGTTTGCCGGGGCACCTATCCTCTGCCAAGCTGCATGGGGAGCATCCCGTTTGCTGCTCGCATCTTTATGTTTTACAGGGAAGTGTTTCTCACCTTCATTCTCCTTTCTTGGACTCCCCTGGGGTAACGACACCCCATGTTTGTATCGTTAAGCAGCATCTTCCAGCACTGCAGGGAGCAGAACTGGCAGTCTTCCTTGGGTGATGGGTATGCAGGCTAATATCCATGTGCTGGGGAGTGGCAGCTCCTAGGAGAACTATTTGAACAACTTGTGAGGCTCTGCTGATTGCAGGAGGAAAACACTGGCAGTATCGGAGCAGACTGCAGGCGTGGCACAGGGGGAAGCAACAGCACTAAGTGGATAGTACTGGCAGCAGGAGGAGGGGTCCTTGGTTCGGCGTTGAAACCAGTGTCTCTCCTTCCTGGACTTTGGAGGGCTTCCAGTTGGGCCTCTGTTCGCAGGGCACTTCCAGCAGCACTAGGCTGGACTCTCCTCTTCCAAAGAGCTCGTAGTGAGCCTGGTTGTGATCTGATGCTGTTAGCTTGAATGAAACATGGACCATTGACTCTAGCTGTACTGGCCTCAAAGTTACAGTCAGCTTTGCCCAGGCTTCCAGTAAAATTTCCACACTGGGAGTGGACAGGGCTTCACATGCAACTGAAGCACGTTGAGCACACGGGACCATGCAGGACAAACACAGCGCGAATGAGACTGGAGGCTCTCTGCCACAGAGCTCTTCTTGTCTTCTTCCACCCATGCTGGGTATAGCAGACCCTGTCACCTCCTTGCCCTGTTGCTGACTGCTCTTCTCTTCTGCAGAATCATCAAAACTGTTGTCAAGACCTTCAAGTATTTCTTCGGCCTGAGGTTTGAGGTGAAGGGACTGGAGAACTTCAAGGTGGAGGGCCCTGCTATCATTGTGTCCAACCACCAGAGCATCCTTGACATGATGGGTGAGGAGCTGGTGGGAGGGAGGGAACAGTTCTCTTGCTTGCCACCAGAGAAATGCTGCTTGCATCTCCTGGCCAAGCAGCCCCCTGCCCTGGCTGGTCTAGGCTACCGAGCCAGCTGGCCCAGCTTTCTTTCAGTGCTGGTTGCAGGAAGGGTCTCCTCTCACTCTGAGCAATCACACCCTGTGCAGCACCCCAGGTACTGCTCAGCTTCAGGTGCTTCTCAGCTCTCTTACATCCCTGCCTCGCTGATAGCCTGGCTGGCCTAGCACTCCTGTCAGTGTGCCAAGCGGCCAGGCATGAGGGGTGGTCCCACTGGGCACCCTGGGACTGAGGAGTGAGCTGCCTCCTAAGGGATCTTGCTATGACCTGCAGCCACTCTGACCCTGTATTTCTGCTCTGTGCTGAGTCTTTCTGCTCTGTTGGTAGCAGCAGAAGCCAGCAGAGAAACAAGGCACTGGCCTGTCCCTGGTACTCCCCACCTCAGGTTGTGTCTCATGTCCCATCTGAGTGCAGGGTTGGGGGGTGGCAACTGCTAGGTCTCACCCTCTACCATCATGTTAGGGCTGATGGAGATCCTGCCTGACGACTGTGTCCAGGTGGGCAAGAAGGAGCTGATGTATGCTGGCACTGTGGGACTCATCATCTACCTCGGTGGTGTCATCTTCATCAACAGGAAGAGCACCAGCAGTGCCAAGATAGTGATGTCAGAGGTGGCCAAGAGCATGGCAACTGACAATGTGAGTGTGACTGTGGCATGTGTCTGGGTATCCTGGGGTGGCTCGGAGGGATGTGGCACTCCTGGTGCTGGCTTGCCTGAAGTTACAGCCACCTGCCGCCCTTGGCAAGGCTGGCTGGTGGCTCAGCCAGCAAGAAAGGAGCACTGCAAGTGGATTGCTGGAGCACAGCCTTATCTCCCCATGTACAGGTGAAGGTGTGGGTGTACCCGGAGGGCACAAGGAACTGCACAGGGGATTTGCTGCCATTCAAGAAAGGAGCATTTCACCTCGCTGTCCAGGCACAGGTAACAGCGCTTCGCTCCTGCACAGGAACCCTGAATGCTTTTGCAGTGGCACTGTGGACTGGTCACACAGTGGTGTGGTTTATTTGCACTCAAGTGAGCCGTGCTCCCAGGCCACAGCTGAGCTCCTCAGCTAAACCACCTTGTCCTCTCTCTTGACTGCCCCAGCACTGCATTCCTGGTGTCCTGTCTGGAGGGCAGAGCATGGGGGACAGCCACACTTGACCCCCTAGCTTTAAGCCTTGTAGGCAGCTGCCTGGCAGTGTGGCAGTGCAGTGTCCGTGCCCTGCTCCTGGGAGCACGTCTGCAGCACAGAACTTGCTTCTGGCAGGGAGCCCAGCGGGTGCTGCACTTCTTGTGAGCTTGCCTGGGGAATCCCAAAGCTGTTGATGCATTTCTCAATCCCCCACGTTGCAACAGTGTAGTGTTGATTCAGGACTGTTAATGCTAGTACTTTAGAGCAACATCTGGGCTTGCTCTGTGTGGAAATAGCTGCTCCCTCCCAGACAGCCATATGGCACTTCTTGGTATGTCTTAAAAGTCTTCTCTCTCCAAAATGACAAGATCCATGAGCAGTTAGTGGGGGAGCAGACAAACTCTTCCTTGGCTTCAGACAACTAGAGCTGGCAGTGCTCCTGAAGGAGCGGTGGTGCTTGCCTGGGCAGAGCTCTGGGGCAGTGTGCTGGGGACACTGAAGACCTGGCTGTGCTGCTTGGGCTCAGGTGGCTGCTGGAAGCTGGGCCACCCTCCTCGGCTACCAGGGGCTGGGAACTAGGTGCCAGAGAGGTGTCTGGGAGGAGGTGGGTGCCTTGCCTTCCCATGCATTCTCTGCCTCGCTTATCAGGACTGGGATGACTCGAGGCCTGAGGGGAAACTGCTTTCCCTAAAACAAGTGTTATAGCAGGGACCCCGGAGAAGGAAGTAGGTGCCACATCTCTTGCTGGGTTTGACTGGCCAAGCCCAGGGTGTAGCCTGTGTTGTACCATCCCCATTCCTGCTGGGGTGATGCAACCAAGGCAGGGACTGGTGGCTGCTGGAAGGAAAGGACGACAGTGGAAATGGTACCCACCTCTGCTAACACTCCCCCTGAGTCACCAACTGTAGATCGTGTTTGTTATCAGCACTGAAATAATGACTCTGTTCCTGCCCTCCTGGCTGTGTCTCTGCCTGTCTGGAGCTTTCTTGAGAGCAATTGATTGCACCTGCTGACTCCTTTTCTTAGAAGCTGAAGGCACACCAGCTGGCCTGTCCCAAACATGTGCTTGTACGGCACAGCAAGGCCTGTCAAAACAGGCATCCTCTGTTGTTTGCAGGTCTGGGTTTTGAAGCCTGGCTTGGGATGAGGAGCCCTGAGAGCCAGTGCTGACCTGAGGCTGAAGTGTAACGTGGACCTAGTGTCTTGAATGTCCCTGTGCCTTGAGTGTCTGGGGAGTGGTTTTGATCCCATCTGACTCCTGACTGTCCGAGCCTTTGGAAGTGGGTCTTGCTTTTGGGGCTGTGTATGCCCTGTGTGTGTGAGCAGCAAGTCAGCTCTGCTGCATGGGATTTGCTGCTTATTTCTGCCCTGAGTAGCTGCAGTGCAAGTAACTCCTCTTTTTCCTCTTCTTCCCCAAGGTCCCAGTGATCCCCGTGGTATATTCCTCCTTCACCAGCTTCTATAACCCAAAGGAGAACCTATTTACATCAGGTACCAAAGAGTCCAAAGGCCTTTACAGTCACTCGGGGACAGGGTTGATGCCATACTCATGTAGAGATCTGATTCACAAGGGTGCGGGAGGGAAGTGGAGCTGGAGTGAATGGGCAGAGTCCCCCTGGGAGATCTGTGGAGTAAGTTCAAAGCACTTGGCACCAGAGCCTGGGCTGGGCTAACTCAGGAAAGAATCTAATTAAATGCAGTGAGGGATGTTTTAATTAAAAATTGGACACCACCTCTCCCTGTCATAACTGGCACAGCCCGTGATTTGGTGAGGATTTGGGGAAAGAAGCAAGCGTGCTCTGCCTCCTGACCTTTCAAAGCAGGGACCCCTCTGCAAGCAAACCAAGGCAGCTGGTGGTATCAAAGCTCAGAAGTCTGCCAGTACAAGTGCTGGGCAGAAACTTGGCTTTCAGTCAACTTGGAGCAGTAACTCTCATTTTTGGGAGGAAGCCATGCTTGCTGTGCTCCCTGCCTGGATGGCTGGAGCCAGCCAAAGGTAGGAGGGTTGGGGAAAAGCAGATGGAGGGAGCACCTGGTGCAGGCTGTGCCTGGCATGGCCCTGGAGCTGAGTGGGTCCATACCCCTGGGCTCTGCCTACTCTTGGCTAAGGGGTAACCTCTGGCTGGGATGTCAGTTTGGGGCACAAAGGAAATACTCTGCTGCTTGGGGCAGCTGTTCAAGGGCAGGGTCCAATCCCCAGAGCAATCTCTGACCCCTGAAACCAGTGCAGCCCCCACCTGCTCTCTAGGGATGGATGCCCAAAGCCCTGTGAGGGATGAGGGCTGGGCTTGGGCTCTCCAGGGCAGGTGGAGCAGGGGTCCTGGGAGGGCAGAGAACAGTGCTCTTGTGGTGCGTGGGTTTCTCACAGGCTCTCTTTTCCCAGGCAAAATTAAGGTGGAGATTCTGCCTCCAATAGAGACCAAAGGCCTGACATCAGATGATGTCTCTGACCTCACTGACAGATGCTTCCACATCATGAGGGAGACCCTCTTCAGGCTGTCGGGCAGTCCCAGTGAGGCAAAGAAATCATCCTAGGTGCTTCTCCAGTGGCATCACCATGTGGTGGTGACTGAAGGGACCTGTCTGTTGCCAAATACCGAAGGAACTTCTCTTCCTCTGCAGTGACTTCTAACTCTGGGAACACCACAGACTGGCGCAAACACAGGGTGTCAAGACAATGCTGAGGTTCCCTGTTGACTAGATTTCTTTTATCGGTTCATTATCTCACAATGAAACATCTCCTTTTTCTGAATTTCTCAGGCATCAAACTTTGGTACCAAAGGGCTCAATGACCAGAGAGGTGAGTTCCCCCAGCTCAGGCAGCTGGCGTGGGGCCACGATAAAAACCTGGCTGGAGGCTGCGCTCTGCCTCAAGTGAGTGTCCCCGCACCCGTGCTCCTCCAGGCTCAGCTAATCCTGTGCTGTCCCAGATGGAAACCACCAGGCAGCAGTTTGTACCTGCACAACATTGATGCTGCTCAAACAGGGCTGAGAATTGGGTGAAAATCCAGAAATCTAGCTCTTCAGCAGTGCTGGGAGTGCGATGTCCTCCCTGGGCAGCCTTGGAGCACTGCCATCCAGCACAGTAGAGCTCACGGGTGGTCTCTGGGGCGGAGCCTGTCTCGAGGGACACCCTTGGGTCGCAGCAGCGTCT
The DNA here is from genome assembly GCF_964199755.1 of Larus michahellis. Lineage (NCBI taxonomy): Eukaryota > Metazoa > Chordata > Aves > Charadriiformes > Laridae > Larus > Larus michahellis. The sequence continues at coordinate 11,687,020 of NC_133910.1, read as the reverse complement.
TGTGCTGGGGCTTTGTGTTGCCCAGGCACTCCTGCGCCAAGTCTTTCACTTCTGAAGAAAGAACCTAGGGCCAACAACCTCAGCTGGGCTGCAGAGGTGAACGTGTGGGGCCAGTCAGCCTTAGAGTGTCTCTTCAGGCTTGGTTGCCTTATCTGAACAAGTGCCCTTGCTCGCTGAGGGGTGCAGCAGTGGGAGGGAAGCTGCAGTCTGACCAACCCGGTATATATGGTCCAGGCAGCGTTTAGCTGAATGCTGTCCAGCCTCGCCAGTTCAGTCATCTTCCGAATGAAACCCCACACTTGTTTCTACCATTCAGAGCAACCAGCTTGATTATCTTTTTTTTTTTTTTTTAAAACTGCACAGATCTTTGAGTCCTGGGCAAACCTGTCCTCACGTGTGACTTGTTTGTGGCACACCTGGATGCTGTGTGTGACGTGCATCTGGGCTGGCTCAGCGCTTCCTTGGTGTTGGGGAAATTGCGCTGCCAGCTCCCTGCCATGGTTTGCCCATGTCACAGTAGTGCCTGCAGTACTTGTTGCAGATGCAAAGGGCTCTGTCATGCTTGTTTTGCCACTTGTCATGGTCAGCAGTGGCCGAAAGATGGTGCCTGTCCCGTGTGTCTTTGTGAGGATCGCAGTGAACCTGCTGCTCCGCAAGGCTCGTAAAACTCCTGCGGAGCCACGGGGCGGGTGAGCTGTAACGGGGCTTGGAAGGCTTCAGCTCCCGCTTTGGGGGAAATGGGCTCCTTCCCCCGTCCAGGTAAAGGGATTTTCCCTGTGCTTTGGTGTGATGGACCGGCAGGGCTCCTGCATGCCTTGCTGGGAGCTGCAGAAGTGCTGATGACCTCTGTGAAGAGCAAGGCTGGGTCAGGTCCGTGGTTCCAGGGGGTAACCGTCACCTCTGACTCTGGTTTGGGAACGCTTTAGTGCTCCTGTTCATGGCGCAGGATTTATAACCTTGAGATGAAGTGCCTGGGGCTACTCGGATGGCTGACACAGCTGGCTTTTGCAGCCTGTGTGGGGCTGCCTTGGTGGAATTGCAGCCATACAGCATTTGGGGGTTAAAGCCTCAACGGGGAGAGGCAGGGCTTCCTGTAGAGCCAGCGGTCCCCAAGGGAGGGAGCCCTCGGCCTGAGCTGGTGCTGGCGGTGGCCAAGGGACTTTACCAGAGAGGCCTTATGGTACGGACTCAGGGGTCAGACCCGCTGTGGGATGGGTGGGGGTGGGAGGATGGGAACTGAACCAGCACTTTGTAAGAGTGGCAGATAAAGGGCTGTCATGGAGGCTAAATCCAGGAGGGCTCCAGGGGGAAATAACCATGTCCAGGGAGTGATTCCTGCAGCATCCTTGCCTAGGAGGAAGGAGCGGTGCCTCTGTGTGCAGTTGTCTGCTGTTCACTTTTAATCGGGTTGAGAATAATGTTATGTGATTCAAAAAAGAAGAAAAAAAAAAAGTACACCTTTGGTTATTTAAATAAAAGAGACTCCTGGTCTTGTGTGGGAGCTGGGGGAGGAGGGCTGCTGCGGGAAGAAGGGTGCTGACCCTTCAGCTCTTGCAGGGGGTGGGTTTGGTGATTGAGGGGGGGAATGGCAGGTCCTTGTCCCTACCCTGTGTCCCACAGGCAGAAGGGCCGTGCCTCTGTACCCCAGCCTCACACTGAGCCACAGCCTGGCCTCAACTAAGAGGACAAACGTCTGCGGGGAGCTGTCGCAGAGGAAGAGGAAGGTGGTGCCTGTGTGGATGGGAGCCCATGTCAAAGCAGGGCCCTGGAGCAACCACCTTCCCAGCCAGTAACAATCCCACAGCCTCAGTGTGTGCAGCAGGAGGCTTTATTTTGGTACAGCCCCTGCAGCACCCTGTTGCCCATGTGGCAAGCGGTTCCTCCTGTGGCTCTGCTCTAGGCAAGTAGGAAAGCGTCGTACCAGGTCGGTCACGTCTGCTCTGCTGTACCAGTGTCCTTAGGCTTGAGCAAACACTGCTGGGGGGGGAGGCAGGCATGTGTGCTGCGGGCTGACAGTGCAGCAGCGGTCAGGTCTGGGAGACGCTGGCTGCCCTGACAGCTGGTGATCCTGCCAGTGTCAACACGTGGGTGTGCCAGGCCTCCCTCCCCAATCCGGGCATGCAGAGGACTGTCCCTCCCTCCTTGGCCTCACCCTGTTGGCACTAGAGTGACACAGGTCTGCTCCGTGCTGTTGGTGCGAGTGTCACAGGGAAAGGTTTTCTATTTAAAGCAAGTAAAAACAGACTCTCTGCACCTTCAGGTCTGTGTATAAGCTTTGTCCTTGTTACTGCTCTGTAGGGCCCGGGAATGGTGCAGAGAACTGTCAGCAGGAACAGGTAATTTCAGAGCAAGCTGCTGCAGTTGCTGTGCTGAGAAGCAGAGAGGCACCAGCCCACCTCCAGCGCTGGTGGAGGGAGGTCGGTCCCTGAGAGCAGAACAGAAGCTGCAGGGATGGGCACCCGCTCCCTGTACCCAGCCAGCGCAGTACCTTTGCAGGGACCAGTTGCACCCATCCCCTGCTGTGACGCTTGCCTTGGGGCTGCCCCTTCTGCCACAGGTTATTTTTGGCCATAGTCCTCCAAATGCAGGACTTGCCTGCACTTTCTTTGGGTGGGAGCAGGTAAGGGGAGCATGGGGACAGCTGTCCTGCCTGGGCCAGCTCTGTGCTCCTCTGGGAGATGATGTCCCAGGGTAATGCCAAGCAAAAGCCAGGCAAAGCTAAGCACCACACGGCTTCGCGTACAGCCAGTCTCTCTGGCACAGCCAGACAGGCACTAACAGCATGAGGTAAGGCATTTATTTTCTGCCACTCCAGCAGGAAGGGGGTGAGATGCTGAGGGCTCGGAGTCCAGTTTGAAAGTAACTGTGTGACCTTTGATAAGGTGAGTTGGAAGAGAAAATGGAGATGCTGATGGGAAACCAGCCTTCTCCTGCTACCCTGTGCCTCCCTGTAGGTGATGTGGCTTCATCCTCACCCTGGGGCTGGACAGTGAGGTAAGAGCTATGGATGCACTCGGCTTGCTCCCATTCCTCGGGTGTCCCGCTAGAGATCATTCTTGCAGGAACCTGAAAAGATAGAAAAACAAAAAAAAACACAAAAAAAAATCTAGCAATGTTGTTAGCCTGGGTTCTGGGTTTGGTTCATCTCTTTCCCCAAGAAGGATGAGGTTGCCCTCAGCCTCTGCAAATGTCACCCACACTTGCTGCTTTCCCTTTGCCGAACACCCCTAGGCTGGCTCTGTCCTGACACACTTGGGAGCGTCGCTCTCCTCCCCGGCATGCCGTAATCCTCAACAGCCTCAGCTGGGCCTGGGAAGTCCTGCGCAAAGTGTCCCGAGGAAGTGGGAAAGCCAGTGACAGTAACACTGGCTGCTCCAGGATGGGAGGCTGGGACCAGCCCGTCCCACTGCAGACACAGCGGGTGGCTCTGTGTGTGACAGTAATCGGACACAGGCGCTGCTGGTCACCAAAGTCCCCAGTGTCTGGGGAGCTCCGTGGGCTGGGGAAGGGACCGTGCGGGGTGGCTGCGGCACAGCTGCATGCAGCTGGGGGTCTGTTTGGCCACTAACGGGGTGTAAGTGTCACAGTCGAGCATCAACACGTGGTCACCAGCCTGTGCTGAGCCGGGGGTAATTCAGACTTGGGCTGAAACAGGGCGTACAGAGGTCTGATCTTGTGCCTTCACTGGTGTTTAAGGAAGAGAAAATGATTTTTAGTCCTTACACACATCCCCACAAGGCAGATAATTGGAGGGTGCGGTTGTACCTTTGTATTCAGTTGTGAAATGCTTTGCAAGGTGCAGAAAGCGGATGGCTACTTAAGTCTCCGTGGGATGCCCTGCAAGCCCCAGTGCTGCTGGGGTATGAAAGGACAGACTTGCGTCCTCCATGGACTCCCGAGACCACGAGAGAGACAAAAACAAGTTTTGTTTGCCCGAACAGGCTTGGCAGAAGTAAAGTTCAGGACTTTGGAGTCATCCCTTGGAATAAATCCATGTTACCTTGTGATACAGATCACATTCCTGTCACTAATAATATGTGCAGGGCAATACTAGGAAACCCTGTCTGCCTGAACGCTCAGTGGTTCTGATGATTACCCCTTTCTGAGATGTTTTCTAAGTGTCTATTTGCAGCTACTTAGTCTTCAAACAAGTCCTTTGAAGTCTTTTATATCTAAGCCATTACTGCAAGCAGTGAACTGGGACTGGATATGCCCTGAAACACAGTTTCCCCTTAAGTCTTTCCAAGCACCCATGAGCGCCAGGCTGCTGCTGCACACCAGCACCTGAAAAACGGCCCGGCCGTGCCTAGTTTCTGGGCGTTTCACTGGGATTATTTAATGGGAAAATGAGCTGCAAAGAGCTGGCTATCAACACAGAGTTCCTACAGTTTGTGCTCTACCCTGAGTCAAGCCACATGCCCCAGGGAGAGCGTTGCACCCACTTCAGGGACCCGAGGGGGTGCTGCCCCACTCTGCGGTGCTGTGGGGGAGCACACCAGGCAGGACCCCCCCCCGCCTATGGTCATTTCACACACAACAGCTCCCACCAGTGTCTCTACTTCAGAGTTTGCTACTTGGGAACCCTCTCTGGTCCGCTGCCTGGCAGAGAACTGGTTGGTCTGTAGACTTCAAAAAGAAATGCCTAAAACTTCCCAGGCTCGTAAATCCGCCAGCCTCTGCACGCTCCCTAAACTTTCCTGATTGACTCTTCGGACTGTTAATTTCCTAACAGTTGAGGTTTCTTTTCTAAGGACTAAGTTATAACGGTGCAGGAAGGGAACAGAGCTGGTGAGGGTACTGATGGCCAGACATACCCCACTGCTCAGTGGGCTCCCTCTGCTTCTGCCCCAGAGCCACGTTTCCACGGGCCAATCTTACGATTTTTGGCTACTACAAGGACAGTCAGATGGTGCAGCCATAGAAACAGCTTTGAAATGAAGCTAATGGGCTGTTTGTGTTCATCTTTTATTAATTACAGGCTGATGAGCTTGAGGGAGATATAGATTAATAGTGGCATATGTGTTACTGATCTCGCTGGCCCGCATCTGCTCACCATGGCCAGTGTGAGTGGAGTGAAATACTTCAACCCTGCCTTGTCCAGGCACTTACACGTCTCCAGCCGCTCCTCGAGGAAGGAGATCTGCTCGCTCAGGGAGTCGATTCTGTCCAGTTGCTGGAGGGAGTGGGACAGCCGGCTGATGGGGTCTGCGCCGACGTCCTCCGGCGCAGATGGCATGAGGTTGTGGAAGGGGGCCAGCACCAAATGGAGTTTCTACAGGGAGACGGGGAGCCATGAAGCCCTCCCCAGCCACAAGGACCACCCAGCGGGACGTAGCGTGCTGCCTGCTGGGGTGCACCGCACCGGGGTGGCACACTGGCCCGCTCGAGGGGCTTTGGTTGTGTTCAAAGGACCGCCGGGCTGGAAGAGCTGCTGCGCGGGTGCTGCCGGCAGCGTGGAGCACAGCTGGGATTGCTGTGGCATGAGGCCAGCAGGATGTTAAAAATAGAGCCCGGGCAGAGGAAAACCCTGGCTGCAAACAGCCTGGGGTGGGAGCTGGCTGAGCGGGGCCTCGAGCCGCGGCAGGGCAGGGAGGGCAGGGAGGAGGTGTGTGCTGTCAGCTCACCTGCTCCAGCGCTTCCACTCTGCTCTTCAGGTCTTTCATTTCTTCCTTCATTTCACTGGGGGGACCTGAAAAAGTGACCAAGAAAAGGTCAGTTAGTAAAAGCCCATTGCCCGAGGTGGGGAGAGACATTGCTGCAGGGCTCAGGCCAAGCTCTGCTGCTTTCCACTCCCCTCCTAGTGAGCCCCCAGGGTCAGCCACACTGGGACCAGCCCCCGGAGCATCGATCGGATCCAATGCCTGCTGCAAGTACTGGCATCTAATCCTGCTACTGGAGTACCTGCAACAAAGCGGGGAATTTTTCAGGCAATGGAGTGATGCTTCAAGGATAAGATGTCTGGTGAAGCCTTGTGCCCATGTTGTCATATTAATTAGCACCCGGGTCTGCCCTGTCCCATGGCAAGCACAAAGGTTCGTCCCTGCTGAGGGCCCAGGACAGGGGATAAAGGCTCTTCCAGGCGTTTCACGCGTGATGCCCGTGCTGGCCACAGCGCATTATTACTCACGGTACGAGTTTGAAGTGTCACAGCGCGTACCAAAAGTAATAATGGACCGTCACCAGCAGCGCCCACCGCTCCTCGTGGCTCCAGACTTGCCCTGCGGCAAGGACAATGATGGAGAGAACAGCTGCATCCCGGCCACCACGCGCCACGGATGGGCTCTGTCACCCTCGCAGATGGAGCAGTGGCTGGATTTGTGCACAGGGAGGTTGTTTGGCTGGCAGAGGGAGTCCCAGGTCACTGGGAATAAAGGTGAGGCGTGCTGGCTGTTGTCCCCTCTCCTGTCTCTTGCCAGTCCTGCTCCAGCCACCCTGCGATGCTGAGTGTTAGTCCCAGCTTTCATCAAAGGCCCCGAGCAGCCAGGGCTGTCCTGCAGCGTGGGACAGGTTACCTGCTTGGCTGATGGTTTCTGGCCCAGGGTCTGGCACCAGGGGCTGGCACGCCTTGTCATCGGCAGCGAGGGTGAAGCCGTCCCAGCAGGTACAGCGGTAGCTCCCGGCCGTGTTGATGCAGAGCTGATGGCACCCGTGGCTCTGGCCGGCACATTCATCCACGTCTGAAACCACAGGTACGGCTCAGTGAGGACAGGGGAGGTGAGGAGATGCTCACCGGGGGCAAGGGGCACGGACCGCTCAGCCCTGCAAGCCAGGGTTCTGCTACCCCCGCTAGAGCCACACGGGCTCACACGGGGGGATGCGATGGGACCCCAGATGGAGCCGGCGTTTGGGCACAGCTCTGGGTGCTGTCAGCACTGCGGGGCGTGAGCACAAGATGCACCAGCGCCCGGGACAGCCTTCCCTCTTGCACCCGGCTGGAGTAAACCTGGGCTAACCCCGAGGGGGATCGAGCCTCCTCCCCTCCGCCCACTCCCCCCACAAAAGAGCCAGAAACAAAAGCTGTGGTCAGAAATGTCCCAGCTCTGGCCGGGCGGGCGCAGGCAGCGCTCGGCTCTCATCCTGGATTTACGGCCGGGGTTTTGGTTCCAGCCAGCCGTGGCGAGGAGCTATCAGCCTTTCAAGTGTGTACAAAACCCAGTAACCTCTCCTCACACGGGGGAGTTATTAAAGCTGTTCCCACAAAGCAAAATGAGCTGAACCGCTTCCCACGCCCGGGCGAATCTGTTTTAGGCAGTGGGAAAATCCTTTTCCCCCCCTGCGCTGGAGCTGGAGCTGTCAGCGATGGGCTCAGCCCTGCCTGGCCCAGCGTGGGTCAATGCCACGCGCTCCTCCCTGCCTTACAGGAGGGCAGAAAGCCGGGGAACGCGGTGGCAGGGGTTTGCACCACGCCGGTGTGCCAGGGTCTGCGGAGCACTGCTGCCCTCCACACTGCCTGACCTCCCTGCACTCTGGAGAGGAGCACCAGGCTGCTCTCATGCCGGGGAGGAGCTCAGTGCCTGGAGATGGCCAGGCTTTCCCTCCACCCCCAGATATTTTTGGTTTACAGATTGAGTCTCTGAGTAAACGGGCGTCTTAGTTTACAGCAAGAGTTTACAAAACTTGGGAGATACAAAATCTCCGGCTAACTCCCCGAGTGGAATGGCTGCTGTGCAGAAAGCCTTTTGCTGGCTGCAGAGATAGGCAGAGCCTCTGCTCGCGCCGACCCAGTGGCGCAGCAGCGGAGAGAAAACGTGGATGCCAGGGCTGGGAGCACCAAGACAGCCAAAGGGAGGTCAGAGCTCCCCTGGGAGCCGAACTTCCCGTCCTTTCCTGGCCAGACCATCAGGCATCACTGCCCTGGAGCAAAACATGTTGGTGTGCATGGATGTGTCTGGAGGGGAACGCACTGGTTCCCTTCTGTGGTCTGAGTAGCACCAGGAACGTGCCAAGGCTTGGTGAGGAGCCACGGTGCCGGTCCCCGTCCCCCACCAAGAGGCTGGTCTGTGGGCAGAGCCCCATGGCAGCCCCGCTGCTCCCCAGAGAAGCTCTGGAGCCCGGAGGGGAGCAGCGCGGCTGGTACCTGTCTGGCAGGCTCGCCCCGTCCAGCCGGGTGGGCAGGCGCATCTGCCGGGGAAGGCGCAGGTCCCGCCGTTCTGGCATGGCACCCAGCAGAGAGCTGCAGGACCAAACACAAGCACAGCATCACCGGGCAGCTCTGGGGGTCCCCAGCTCCCTCCCCTGCCACTGTAGATGCGTGGACACACACACAGAGCACACACACATCACAAAACACACCCAGGCACCAGCCCCGGGCCGCGATGCTCTGCCCCAGCCCCGGAGCAGTGGGGTTAAGCTGGCTGGGATGCACAGGGCAAAGGATGGGTGGGATGAGCAGGACCTTGGTTTTGCAGCCTGGAAAGAGGTGCAGGTGCCTGCAGCCAGCACAGCCGGCAGGGAGGAGGGACAACGGGCAGCAGTAGACCCTGGGAAGCCCCTGGTGCCACACTCAGAGCTCATCTGGGGACAGACCAGCTGCTGATGTTTTGTGTTTGTTTTCTGCTGTACATCACAATTGCCTCCTGAAAGCATTTCTCTTCCATTACTGCTGATTTATATGGAAAGGACTTGTTTAATTTATCCTCTGGTAACTATAAAGTTAATAAGCGATCCCAAAGGACAAAGGCCTGCGAGGCTGCAGGGAAAGGCTGGGAATTAATCAGAAATTGAACTACATTTGGTTGGGATGCTGAAAATTTAAATGCTTTCCTACAGGGAGAACCCGCCAGACAGACAGCGTGCCGGTAAATGAGAGAGCTGGCTGCCAGCGCCTCATCCAGGGACCTGAGGTACGCGGCCCGTGGGGTCCGGAGGAGGAGAGCGCTGGCACAGCAGCCTCTTACCTCTGTTGCAGCTGAGCGCGTGGCTGTTAGCCCTGCTCCAGCCGGGACAGCACGAGGCCGCGGGCTGGGGCAGCTGCCTGTATGCCTGCCGGTAGGCAACCCTGTAGATGGTCCTGCAACACAAAGATGGAGCTCAGCCGGGTGATTGAGAACCCACCTCAAGCCCCCCATCCCGCTCCCATACCAGTGGGTCAGACCTGGGGGCCCCTTCCCCACGGATCACGGCAGGACTCCCCCTTTTCACAGCCCCCACGGGTGGCTGCCTCGCTGGGATGGATCCGGCTCCCTCTGAGGGCCCGGGTCGATGGTGCAGGCAGATGCCCTCACCTGTAGGTGCTGCAGAGGCGGTGGCCCTGGCAGGTGGTGAGGTAGGGCTGGTAGACGGGCTGGACGTGGGACTCGGTGTAGGTGGCCGCCTGGTTCTCCGGTGCCGCGGCACAGACTCTGCGGCTGCAGAGAGAGGAGCAGGTCAGACACCGGCTAAAAAACAACCCGCCACTTCGGGGCAAAGGGGCTCCACCGATTTACACCAGCTCAAGACGTGGCCTGACAGTCCCTCTCTACAGAGGGCTATTTAAATGGCAGTGGCTAATTGCCGGAGTGACCTGGGAGGCTACTTCAAGCTGTTTTGGGGCAGCGACACAGAGCTTGAGCACTGAGGGCTGGATGGGCTCTTCCTCCCCATCCCCTGCGCGAAGGCACTGACATGTCCTTGTACACTCACCCCGGCACAGTCCCTCCATCCTGGGAGAGCAGCCAGGGCCCAGATTTAGGGGGTATTTACTCAAAGCAGTTCTCCTTCCATCCATCGCCTCCCTTTCCTTGCAATCCCTCACTTTCTGCATGGATTTTTCCTTTCTGAGACTTTTGCACTCCTGAAACGGATGCCCCTGTCACCAGGAAATTAATGATTCCACAGGAAGGGTCAGGCTCACCACAAAAAGGTAGAGGCCAGACGAAAGTCGCCCTCCAGTCTTCCTAAGATAACTGCGATCTAGTCAAAAACTTTCCCAAGGTCAACAGCCAAAGTGGTCTGGGTTAAAGATTCTTTTGGTTTTTTTCAACATTTTCCAGCCCAAGCAGGTCAGTCCCACTGAGGAACTCGCCTACTTGTCTCAGCCTCCCAGCCCAATTAGAAACTAGAATAAAAAGCCTGGGAATTAGCATGGTCATCAGATGGCTTCCATTAACTCCAGAAAACTCCTCTCAGCCTCACTGATTAATGCTATAGAAGAAGTAATTTTTAAATGGCAATTGTTTGCTTTGCAAAATTTAGAATAAAGCTATAGCTGCAGCCTGTGCGTGCGAGCGAGGAATTCAGCCTGTGGTTTTAGTCACAAGCAGAATGCAAAAGGTTTAACACTAGAGGAGAGTATTTCGATGTAAAAACAAACTTTGTAGAAAATGTGAGCTGTATCTGGGGGGGTGGGCCTTGAGCTCGAGCTGCTTTTGGCTGGGGAAGAAACTGGGGCACCGAGCTCTGGGCTTCTGGACCCAGCAGGAGCTGAGCTGTGCCTGCCCAGGCTGTGCTGGGATCCAGGGCGCCGTGTCACCCCCATTTCCCGGAAAGGGAAGGGGAATTGCTGGACCTGCCATTCTCGGGCTTGCAGGACCGTGACCACAGCCACCACAGCAGCCCAGGGAGCACAGGGCATGGTGGGCAACAACCCACCGGGGCTCTCCATGCCTGTGTTCCCTGGACGGTGCCTCCTCTCAGGGCTGGGAGGCTGCATCCTCCTTTGATGGCTCATTTGCACAGTTTGATTGGCACGATAGCAAGATTGCGCCCCTATTTTTGTGCAAGGATGTGCTTGAAAGAGACAATAATAATTGACAAAGAGTTCAGGGCCTGTTTAGCTTTTGACTCTCCCAGACAAAAAGCCCAGAGTGTCTTTGTGTCCCCTGCATGGAGCTAAACGGAGCCAGGGCGTTTTCTCTGAGAGGTTTTTTCGCTTCAGTGACAAAGGAAACAAGCACCAGCAAAGGGCTACCAAGCCCTGGCTGCCCCAGGAGGACTCAGCTGAGTCTTTTCCCACCTCCTCGCCAGTCCGGCGAACTGCCCACGCAGATGCAGCCGGCTGGCTGAGCGGGGCTCTTCATCACCCAGAGAGGATGTGCCTCGCCATGATGTGCAGATGGGCACGCCTGGACAAAAAGCAGACAAAAAGGGGCTTACCCTGCCCGGGCAAAGCCATCCGTGTTGGTCACAGTGAGGATGAGGAGGAGTCCCGAGAGGAGGCAGCCGGTGCGGTGCATGTCCCGTCTCTCCTGCGGCGCCCTGGGCTGTGCGGCACGACCAAGTCTCGCTCTTTGGTGGGAAGCGCTGGCTCCTACCGCATGTCTCGCCCTTCAGCGGGGAGTCCTGCAATCCAGAGAAGAGCACTGTGAGCATGTGATGTCCACCCCCAGCTGGTGACAACTGACAGAGCCATGGGGACAGGGATGGCCACATCTCCCGGGGTCAGAGGGGTGGCACCGAGTGTGCACAGACCCTCCAAGGGCAGCAAAGGGGCTGGGGCAGGAGCACACTTGCTGGCAAGAGAGCAGTGTGACAAGCCAAAACACAGGGGAAGAGGGGACACGAGGGACCCGTGAACCCCTTGCAAGGAGGGAGCTCCTGCGGGAGCAAACCCACTTTGTCCCACTCAAGTCACTGGTGTGGCAGTGATTTACCCCAGGGGGACGCCTGGCCTGGCACACAGGAGATGCTCTCGTGGCACCAGGGGCCACACGGTCGCTTGTCGAGTGGCAGGGAAGGGACCTGTATTGCATGAAATACAGTGCCCGCTCCTGAGAGAGAGGGCAAAACAATGGCCCGTAATTTCTTAATCCATACGGCATTGTAAAGCTGCGTTTTCCCACCACATAACATGCTGAAATCTGATCTTCTTCTCTTTAAAATACAAGTTCTTGCCAGGGAAAAGTGCTGTAAGGGCCATATGTACCATCTGTGGAGTCAGAACTAACCGAGTCATGAATAAAGAGGCTTTGATTTTCTATCACGGGACAAATATGAAACAAGGCTGAAGAAGGTCAATAACAATATCTAATTTAAACAAAACAGTTGGCCTCCGGATGGCAGCAGTTAAAGGAGGAAGAAATTAAGAAACCCACCTTAAATCTATGCCAATTAAAGAAAGAATCAGTCTTTCTGATTAAACCTTGAGAAAGGAGTGGCTTTATAAGAGGCAAAACAAAATGAAACCTCCTTCCGAAACTGCAAATACAGTGAGCTGCAAATAAACTTTCTAAAATCCACAGGTGATGTGGGATGGGGGATTGCAGGTTCATCCCCAAACTCCTTCAGGACAACTCCTGACTCCGACACAAGCTGTTGAGGATAACTGGCATAACCATCCCAGATCTATAGACCCTGCAGGTCTCAAAGCCCTTCTCCAAGGCGCTCAGTATCATCTTTTCCTTTGTGCAGGTGAAGAAACTGAGGCACAGAGAGATGCAGACCCACATCTGGAGATAAACCAGCGTCCTGGCTTGAGGGACAACCAGCCTGGTGCCTTCCTGCCCCTTAATATCGAACACCTTGTGCATGTTTCCATGCAGTGACAGAGGCGGACAGCTGGCTGGGCAGCCCCTTCCCTCCTCACCCAGCCGGGGACGCAGCTCGGTCCATGAGCTGAGCAACAGGCAGGGGTTGTGTCACAGCACAGCGACTGTATCGCTACAGAACACCATCAGGACCTCATTCAGTCCCTGAATTCAGCGGTACTGCGGAAGCTGAGGGTCTGGCTCCAGGACAGGGAGGGATGGCAACGTGCCCACCCTGCTCCTACAGCCATACGAGCTATTCCCATGGAGCTGCAGCCCAGCAGGGAACTGCAGATGCCCGGGCACATTTTAACCTCCGTACAAGCTCAGCTTTGAGGATGTAAGGGGGATTTTGGTGATATAAAGCCTGTAGTCCTCTATCCTCCTCCAAACGTAGCAATAAATTTCATCTTCTAATGATTAATATATGGTATCTCCACCAACAGGAAATCAAATCTTGGTTGACCTGCAGGGAAGTTTTAAAAAAATAGTGAAGAAACCTTCTTTTTCCCTAGTCCTCCTGGAGACGTCCCAGGGACACCAGCATACAGAGACGTACTAACTCCCCACCGCTCAGCTAGCCAGCTTTTCCCAGGGCTATACTGGGACACATATTTTCCTCACAATCACAGATCCCCAGACTAGCGGTGCTTCTCCAGAAGTCTGTAAGTCAAACTCTGCCAACCATCTCCATCCTCCCACAGGATTCCCGTGACTGCCATGGGAGCTTTCCCTGCGGGGAAGGCAAGAAACGCAGGGCACGAGCCTAAAATATAGATGGTTTGTTTTTTTCTCTTTGAAATGGAGCAGCGTTGCCCTACCTCAAGTGGTCAGAGTATCCCTCTGGGTCATAAAATTATGATTGCTTCATACCAGAAAAAGTTTCAAAAGGGAAAATATTATAGTCTATATTTGTCTTTTTCATGAGTTTATGAAAATCAGCCTCTTTAAAGCCACTGAAGATGCTCCAACCTGTTGCCGCTACCTGTTCTCATACACAACTTTTAAAGCACATAACTTAAGGAAAATCCTTTCATGATTAAGAAAAAAAAATATTTTTTTTTTATCACTGCCTTTCTAGTCTCTCAGATGAAAAGGTGAAGGTCCATGGTCTGGCAAGTGAAACCATGTGGGTGCATCTGAGCTTCTTCTGTTTCACGGCGCAGCAAAGTCTCCTCGGCGGGCCATGTGCTCCTGTAAGTCTGGGGGTCCCTCTCCCGCCAGCCAGAAATGTTCCTGTAATGCTCCTAAGTCTCCCTTTGCCTAACCCACCTCAGCAACCAGCGGGAAAACACATCCCACCGCATGGGTGATCCGTGCTTTGGCCAGTTCTGCCCATGGAACCAAGGCTAAAACTCCAGCTGATGGCAGTAGGAGGAATCGGAGTTTGTCAGGATAGTGGTGCAAGAGAATCTGGTCCCTCAAGAGGATGAAATTCCCCTCACAAGAACACAACAGCTGCACTTTTTCAAACAGCCTGGCCTGGTTCTGCAGGTGACACTGCAGCTCCCGACTGCGCACCAGACCTGGTCTGTGCCCTCAGAGCCAAACCCTCTTGGAGGGGGTCAGCATCAGCAGCAGGGAGATGGATTTTCCCCTTACAAACACCTCCAGCTGTTCTCTGCGCAGGCTGCCATGCAGGCACCGCGGAGCGCGGGCACAGGGATGCGGGCAGGACGGAGCAGGGCACTGGGACAGGGACACCGCAGAGCAGGGCGCAGGGACGGGGACACCGCGGAGTGGGCTGCGGGGATGCAGGCACCGCGGAGCCGGCTGCAGGGGTACGGCAGCGCGCAGCAGGGCGCAGGGACGCGGGTATCAACGGAGCGGGCGGCGGGGACACGGGTACCGCGGAGCGGGCTGCGGGGACACGGGTATGACGGAACAGGCTGCGGGGACACGGGTACCGCGGCACCCGGCGCAGGGATGCTCACCCCGGCCCGCAGCAGGCCGAGCCCCGCTCCCCCGGGCTTTCCACCCCCCGGGGCAGGCGAAGAAGCCTCCGGGGCACCTCCCGGGCCGCCCACCCCCCCAGCCCTGCCGGGACCCCCGGGCGCTCCCGCTGCGGCAGGGAGTCCCGCTCCGCGGAACGGCCCCCGCTCCCCGCTCCCCCCCGTCCCTCCCCGCCGGAGGATGCGGCCGCGGCCCCCCCAGGCCGTGCCGAGCCCCCCCGGGCGGCGCCCGCCGGGACTCACCGGTGGCGGCGGCGGTTGCGGAGCCGCGGAGTCGCCGCCGCGCCGCGGCCCCCCGCGCATTTCCTCCCCCGGCCCGAGCCGGTCCCTCCGCCCCGGCCCAATGAGCTCCCGGCGGGGAGGAAAGCGGAGCCTCCCGGCCGGGGGGAAGCGCCGGGGCCCGGGGAGCCTCCGCCTGCCCCCGCCCCGCCGGCCCCCGCCGGCCGCCACCTGCCCCCGCGCCCCAGCTGAGGTGCCCCGGCTCCCCGGGGGACGTGCAGGGACAGGGCAGGACCCACGGAGAAGCCCAGTCCAGAGCAGGAGGACATGCTGGGCATTGTGCCCCACATGTTGTCCCTGCCGCGCTGGCCCCTCTGCAGGATCCCTGCCCTGGATTGATCTGGAGCCTTACCTGCAGACTCTCTACGGCAGGCTGAGCCCCGCAGCCTCACCAGCCCGTGTCTGCATGCCCCACTCTACAGGGGCACAAGGTCCCTGACCCCCTCCACAGCCCAGGGATTAATGGTAAGAGAGGGAAAGCCCAGCATAACCCCCAGCCCCTCACCCAGGGGTGTTCAGACTCCCAGGTGAAATGGTCCATCACCAGTGCAATGGCCAGGGCAAATTTATTTCTCTTTGCTAAAAAATACTGTAGCTGGTTCTGCACTGCCCAAGAGGACATCTAATTATAAAAGGAGACATCATTTTTCCCTAGGTTAGAGACCTAACACGGGTCCTTAGCCTCCCACCGTGCCCCGTTAATCCCTCCGAGCTCATTACAACAGCAAAGTCATCCAGAACTGCCAGGACAGGGAGGCTGGTTTCCAGCAAGCCCTAAAGGATGCTTAAGGGATTCCTTGGACACCCCCCGTAGCCATGGAGATTCCCGAATTCCATACATGGACCCACGCAAGGCACAGCTCCGCTGGCTTCCCAACACCTGCCCCAGGACAGATTGGGCAGGCCGATCCCCCAGCTGCCTGCAGGCTTCTCGGGTTAAACGCCCAGTTATTTATCGAAGCAAATTCTGCAGTTTGGTTTGTGCCAAACTGCCACTTGTTTTGTCTACATTTTTCTCGGGAAAATTAGAGCACAGAGGCTTATTGTTTTTCAAATGACTTAGGCGCCTGCCCATGCACAGAACCAGCCTTAAAGATCGCAGGGGTCTGATGTACAAATGAAAGGCAGGATACAACCCCCTGGGAATATTTGTTCCCATTAAGCTTTGCAATTTTTTTTTTTTTTTAAAAGCATGTAGGCATTTAAAGGAAATATTTACCAGTTAAACAATAATGGCTCCAAAAGAGCAACTGAGATCACTGGCCCGTCCCCTGTGTTTCCTCATGGATACGCTGAGGCTGCTGATTGAACTGGAGCTGTCTCGGGTCGCGCTGCGCCCTCCAGGGAAGCTGATGGGTGCAAGATCTGCTGGCGTAGGGCTCTCGGGTGGGCCCGTGTAAAAGGAGCATAAACTGCTTTGGTGAGATCCTCCCCTGGGGAAGGGAGCAGAGCAGAGGGGAATCAGCTCTGGGATGTGCCGGTAAGGATGGAGCTGCATTGCCGGGGCGGACCGAGCGCGTGGGAGACGGGATCCCTCCCAGCAGTAAGGGCAAGGCTAGCCGATGCTGGTGGAAGCGCAGCTCCACGTTACACAGCATCTCACATGGCACAAACAGGTTTGCTCGCTCTGCCTGGATCCAGCCAGCCTCTGGGGAATGATTCCAGCTCACTTAATCTCATAAGCACGAAGCACAGGCAACTTTTCCCAAGAGCCTCGAAGGGACAGTAATTATCTCATTATGCAGAGAGTGTTATTGTTTTTTTCTGGTGCATGGGGGAGATGAACAGAGCCTGATACTCGACTTCCCAAATAATTGCAAAATGCATTTGGAAGCCAATTGAAAGCTTCTACATCAGACCATACTGAAAGCACAGGATCTAATTTCACGGCCGAGAAACTCACCTTATCTGTGGTGCTCCGTCATTTGTCCTGGGCAGGGATCCTTTCCTTATGGAACATCTTGGTTTCTTACTGTCAGAACAGAAAAAGCCCGCTGTTACGCTCCCCTTGTCATGCAGGCAGAGATCAGTGATCCAGCCCTTGCCCATGACGGACCTGGTGTGGGGTTCCTTGGATACTCCCAAAGGTTCTTGCAGAGTGGGGTGGAGGATGAACGCCGGACCGTGGCCACAGAGTGCCTGTGTCAGGCATTGGCACTGAGCTCACACCCCAAAGCCTCGCTGGGCACCCTGATACCAGAGGTAGAGCACCCGTCCCTTCCCTCCTGGGCAGCACAGGCTGCACAGAGGGGGCTTTAGGAGCATCCTATAGGTCCTGGTCCTCCCCTCACTCACAGGAGCTTGCGGTGTAGGTCACCTTGCTGTGACCCTGGTGGGAAAGGCCAGGCAGAGCCACGGTGCCTTGGCACCCTTTGGGGCTGAGCAGGCAGGGATATGAGCAAGGGCGGAGCAGAGCAGAAGCTCTGGTTCCACCTGACGCCGCAACAGGGCTTCACTGAACCCCGAACCATCCCCTCCAGCAGGATTCCCAGGGCCCAGGGATGGGATTTTCCAAGAACCCGAGAGACAAAAGTGCCCTGCTCCTGCTGACACTCTCCTAGGTGTATCCAAGTTTCCTTACACTGACGTGTGATCTCATCTGCTGTGCCGCAACACTGTATTTTACCATCTTCAGTACGTACACATGCTCATTTAAGGGCACAGATTGCCCAGGCAACCAAAGGTAAACCTGGTGGTGAGAAAGGGGATGGACTTGCTGGCACCCAGCGTCCCACGCAGCGCTCAGCTCCTTGTGGGACAATGACACCCAGCACAGGACGAAGCACACCGCCATTCAGGGAGTCCATTAGAGCCTTCTCAGCCATCAGACAATTAGTCCCGAAGCGCTCTGCCACATTTTAAAATTCTGTGAGTATTTTAACTGCAAAATGTTTGCTTTTCAGTTCCACTTACTCGGCCAAATCTTTGCTCAAGCAAATACCCATGTCAGCTGCTTAAGAACTGCATATAACCATTAAAACAGCATTTAATCCTCCACTCTTAGGGAGGGTTCGGTGTCTTACATGCTAATATTCAGTACGCTGGGAGGAAATCCCCCAAGACACTGCCTGGCAGAGTTCCATTGAAAGCAGGGGAGTGATGCCAGTTCAGAGTGGGGGAAGATCAGATCTGTTGGCTCTGTTAATATCGGCGTGATGAGCAGGATTTTGGCTCCTGACTGCAAGTCTGTCTGAATTTGAAGTCCTCCCTGCACCAGTGTTTTACATGTTTTCTCCAAAGCTTTCTCCCTTGCGCACGCTAGAAGCGTACTCCCACGACATCTAATATTAATGCCTGTCTCCAGGCCAAGAAAGAAATGTTTCTGTTCAATCACTCTCTTAGTTATAACAATGCCCAAATCTCCTCAGCTCCCACTGGTTTTATCACCAGTATGAGCTACGGAGGCACGCTGAGTGCTGGCCCAGAGCAGATCCCGGGCTGAGCACTGGGCTGGCAGCAAAGGTGAGATTTTTACCCACCTCCCCATTTCTAGAGCCCGTCCCGCAGACCTGCCAAGCACAACACACTCGCCCTGGCAGCAGCACCAGATCCAGCATCACCCTGAGAGCATCCGTGGTGGATGAGGGCTGGAGGGGCGGGCTGGGCTTCCAGCCAGCCGCCTGTACGGTAGGTGAGCTCAGAGGGGCTGGGGTGGAAGGACTCAATTTTGCTATGGCTCTGCAGGCATGAAAAAGGAATGATTAACAGAGGAGAATTAATAGGAGATGAGCGCTAAGGTCCCACATCAGGAGCCCTCTCTTAAGAGAGGGGTGCTTACAGCCCATCACGGTAAATGGGACGTGCCCAAGCACACGAGCACTTCCCCAGGCTGGGGCCAGAGGTGCTGAGGTGGCAGATGGAGGCAGATGGATGGGGAGACAGACAGAAGAGTGACACACATACAGATGCAAAACTTTTCAGCTACTACAAGCCACGGCTGACCCCGTACCTGCTGTGTACAATGGGCTCTCGCTGGCCTCTGCAGGGGTCTTGTACAGAACTGGAAGCGCTTGCTAAAGCCATAGGAATTTTTGGTGCTTCTGAAGAAAGAGGGAATGGCTTTTCCTGTTTTAGGACAAACTCTTCTGCTCAGGCTTTTCATACGGCTGTTTGTAAACTTTACACTTAAGTTCAGGCTTTGGAGCAGCCCCTGTTCTGCAGAGCTCTGTAAGGAAAACGACCTCCCACTATTCTATTATGTCCCATATTGTTCCCGGTTGCGTCAGCTGCAGACCAGTTATCTCAGTGGAAATCTAGAGGAGTCCATTGATGTCAGTGGGATCAAAGCAGGTCAAACCAAGAAAAGTACTTGGCCCATAGCTCTTGGTCTGTCGTCACCAGTTGCCCAGTGCTATGCATATTATGACCGAGATCTGATTCCCACAAAGTGATATTTTTTTTTTGCCTAAGGACTTCACAAGCATTAATCGCCTCAGGACCGGTATGTAATAACTTAAAGCGACCACAGAGACATACAGCAGCCCAGCTGTACCTGTGCAAAAACAAACGTGTGAACAGGACAACATCCCGCAGCCAGGTTTATTTTCCCTTATGTGCACACAGATGAGTTCTTATTTACATTTAGAGCAGGCAGTAATGCTGCTGCGCAAAAGCTGGGAAATGATTCATCTCACCCAAGAATAAACTGAATTTCGCGTCTTTCTGTGAAATTTCCCTGGAAAAAGTGGTATTAGTCAGCAGGGAATCGCCCCCACCCTGCCATTCCCCTCTGCGTTTTCCCAGTGAGTCGCTCCCCGAGGAGCGCACGGGAAGTGCGGTGGGAACAGCTGTGAGTTGCGTGCACAGCTCGGTCCCTTCCTCCCGGCCAGCCCAGTGAGCAGCTCAGGAGAGAGCATTTTGCGCAAGACTGGTTTTTGCTCTGGTTATCCTTCTCTAGCCGGAGGAAGTCTCCAGCTCCATAAACCTGCCCTAAGCGGAGTTCCTCTCTGCAGTCACCTCCCAGGCTACGGGCAGGACGGGAATCCAAGCGTTCACTTTGGGAGACAGGACAGAGAGTGAAATTACATTTCTGATCATCCTCTTCTGTTTGCAGAGACCCTTTCCTTTTCTTTCCCTGTCTGAGAGACAGAGAAACCTCAAGTTAAATCTTCCCTTGTGTTTCACCATGCCCTTCTGCTGCTGGTGCGACTGTGAGTCAGGTTCGTTTACTCTAATTTGTTGCAGTTTGTAAATCTGTCTCCCCAGAGCCAGCCCCATCTGCAGCAGTAGAGTCTGGGAAATGGCTCAAATGAGCTTGCAGCCCAGATTCAATTTCTCTTCCTTACCTCTAGGGAAACTTGTGCAGAGCTGGTAGTTCAACAGCATAGAGGGGGACTAACTCAATCAGCAGAATGAATGCGGGATCACAGGGAATAACATTCCAAACCTGCCAGAGCAGACTCAGTGTTTTCTGCTGCTGCCCGGAGGAGAGGCGGATTTTCGAGGAGGCCCAAAGTCCAGCCACTGCATCTGGGCTTCTGTCTTGCACAGCTTCCCAAGTGGTGGCAGAGCTGCCCAATCTGCTTTTAAATTAATTTTATCACTGAGCAAGCCTTGTTATTTCTTTTTATGTTTGATTCTCTGCCCAGCAAATTGATTCCGTGAATGTTAGACCCCGGGAAAAAGGTTATTTCAACTGAGAGCCGTTCACTGGCGTGGTCCTGCTCCATATTCCTGCCCAGCCAGCCGGTGCCTGGGTATCCCAGCTGCTCCTATCCACAGCCAGCCTTTTATCCCCAAAAACCCCAGGTCCTTCACTGAAAGCTTCCTGCCTGCACTGTGCAATGCCACAGATTAGGACAGCAGGACCCACACGTCTGCAGGTAGCTGAAAGCAGATAGCACGCAAATCACCCAGCTCCACGGTTATAAATGCGAGAGGCTTTGCTGAACTCCTGGCATGCAAACACGGGCACGCTGCAGGCTCGGCCGTCAGCCAGTGCGAGCCGCAGGGCTGCGGGAGAGCAGGGACGATCCCTGCCTGCAGCCCTGTCCTGCCTGTGTCCTGCCTGCATCTGGGAGCCCAACTCTGCCGCGGTGCCATATCAAATCAGATTCACCAAGAATCGCGGTGGTGCCGCTCGCTCGCAGCTGCACCATAAAGGAGGGCAGCCGGGGGAGCACAGATGGAAGGATGAACAGCATGGCATGGTGCCGGAGGTGTTCAGAGAGCAGGCGGGTGGAGAAAGAGAATGAGTTACAGAAAGAAAAGAGGCTCGCTAAGAATTTCCAAGTGTCTCGCAGGTATTTGTGCAAGTGTTCGCAGCCTTCCTCTACATGCGCAGGAGGTAAAATTTACCCTCTGAGTTCTCCCCTCCTGAAAAACAGCCTGAGTGCCAGTGGGGTGAATTAAAAATAATAGTGCTGCTGGCTGGGCTGTGCTCCGAGCAAGGCAGCGCTGGAGACGCTCCTCGGCTCAGCACGTGCGTGGCTGACAGCGGAGCCAGCCTCGCTGGGAGCAGCCGAAGGATGCTTTGAAACCTCCTTTGCTCAGGCAGCCCTTTGCCAGCGCTGTGTTCTACCAGCCCCTGAGGCTCCCGCCATCGTCACCTCCTGGGGTGGTACAAAAGCCCACCCTGGAGCCCGTGGGGTCTGGCCTGGCAAGGACACACTCCCGCTGCCCCCCCAGCGCCAGCTCCCCATCCCGTCCCGTCCACCTCATCCCCACCGCGGTGACAGCCATGGGCTCGTACGGTACCTGAGGTGCCCTGCTGTCCCCTGCCGTGCCAGGAGCAGCCCCGCCGCTGCGCTCCACCATGGCTCCCGGCGGCCATCCCTGCCTGGCCGCCCTGGCTCCAGCCGGCCTGGACACCCGCCTTGCGCCCCCAGCATGGCCGGCCGCCGGCCACGCACAGGCAGGAGGTGGCTGCTGAGGTGGAAGGGCGGCTTTTTATGCTTTTCTTCCTGTATAAATCAGGCCGGGGATGGACAATCCCAGACAGGACTTCCTGTGTGTGTTGTGCGCTGATAACGGGCGCCACGAGGAGAACAAACACGGCCGACCCGCGCCCGGAGGGGGAGAGGGGCCGCGGGGCGGCACCCCCACACCGTGCCCACTGGGGATAGCCACGGTGTGCCGAAATGGAGGGGAGGCAGCCATGCCTCCCTGGGGACACAGGGAGGGAGAGGGCCACCCAGCTGGGCTCCCTGCCTGCACCTCACACCAGGCCTAAGATGGCTGCTGCCCCCCCCCCTCCTGCCTTGCTGGCATGGGGGATGTTTCGGCAGCCCCCACCACAGCCACCCATCATTCCACCTCAGAAGGGGTGGGTGGGGGGCCAATGGGGACCCCCACAGCACCAGGGCCTCTCTCCCAGCCCCTGCCAAGCATGGCGGGGCCAGCAGCCATCTTCTCAAGAGGGGGCCATGTTGGCATTAGGCGCCAGTGGGGCATGTCCTGGGGTATTTGCGACCCCCCTGAAATTTGGGTTACAATGCAGTGGTCAGTCAGTCTGTGTTGGATGCCTTGTCACCCTCATCACACTGTCCCTGTGTTGGCAAAGAGCGAGGTACAGGCAATTTGGACCACTGAACCATCAGGACATCACCCAGCAAAGATGGCGTGAGCGGGCAGCAGAGAGGGGCATGGAAACAACTGCCCCAGCTCAGTAATTTTCAAGGCCATCCTGGTGCAAAGCTGATTGTGATTTCAAATTTAATATAAGTGTATGTGTGACCTTGGTTCTGGGAAGCCAAAGGAGGAATAGTACACATTTTGATTGGAATTTGAAACTTCACTCCAGACTTTATGCTAGGAAAGGAGACATTTTGGAACATGAGGGCTGTGGAGGTGGTAATTCTTTCTTGATTCTCTTAGAGGACACGATCAGGCCACCAAGCGAGTGACCCCATGGCTGGCTGTACGCTTTCCTCCTGTCCTGGCAGAATGCATGGCGTGGGTCTGGGGGCATGTGTCTTCTGGGGCTCCCCTGGAGCCACATCCCTGGGGACATGGACGTCATCCATGTCCCCAGCTTGTGCCACACATGCTGGGGTCCTCTCGGTCTGGGCGGCACAGGGCACTTGTGCGCAGGCTTACGGTGGATGATTACTCCCACCCTTATTCAGCAAAATATTACTCTGGGCAAGTCCCCTGGGAGATGCAAAATATCCCTGTGTTTATTTATATAAATGCACGGCTAAAGAAAGACCCCACTTGTTTTCCTTGGCAGACAGGTTTTTAAAGGCTGTTTTCTGCCGCCCATCATCTTCTCCGGCAATAGGTGATTTTAAACGGCGTGCTGCTTTCTGTGAGCATCGCCGCTGATGGACTCCCTGGGAGTGCGTCTGTCCGGGGGAGTCTCTTCTAGGCACACGTGTGTGGTTTGTGCTCGGTTGGGCATGAAACGCTGTGTGTGTTTGTGTGTGCATGCGACATTAACCTGTAGGGAGGGTCTGTCTCCGTCCGTTTTTGTGCTCAGCACTGAGCTGAGCTTTAAGCAGCAGCTCCCTATGGAAAGTTACAGGGCTTGCATGGACAGCACACGCTGCCTGCGCAAAGAGGCAGCACTGGATGCTCCTTTCAGATCAGAGATGCTGGACACTGGAAGCTCAGGTCCAGAGCTGACAGCTTGCTCCACCCTCAGCAGACACACAGGCTCAATCCTGCAATGTGCAGAGCCTTCACAAAGGTGCCCAGCATCCTCACATTCCCCTCTACCTCCTCCAAAACTGAAGCCAATGAACTTTGGGGAAAACCCTAGACCCAAATTTTATCAGTGGCAGCAACCACCGCTTGGCCCTACGCCATCTGCCCCGTGTCCCCTGCCCCGGGATGGACACAGGTCACGGTGCATGGCAGGGACATCGCCCACCCACCCCTCCACACGCACGCAGAGCCGAGCACGGAGCGGGACCGCTGTGGCCTCGGCTGTGGAGCCGCAGGAATGAAACGGGATGTGTGGAAAACGCTTCCTGTTTACCCAGTCTCTAGTATCTTTAGTAGAAGCTGCCGGAGCGGGAAGCGGTCAGCAGGGGCTATATGAACGGGTATTTTTAAATTTGAAATCATGACACTTCATCTTGCAGAGCCGCCGCTACCCTCCTGTGGAAGTCGGTGCTGGGGAAAACCTGGGCGTCAGCCAAGGCTCAGTTACGGTGTGTGAGAGGGAGGGAGCCGCGGGGTGTTGGTGCCGCACACCGGGCCATGCGTGGCCTTGCCCACAGCCCTGCCGCTGCTTGCACCTGCCCATCATCCCCAAACCTCCCGCTGGCGTCCCCTCCAGCCCATGCTGAGGCACAGGCTCCCTGGCAGCCTCCCCAGCCCATCACAAGGTGACCTTTTCGGTAGCCCAGGGTATCAGGTGGCAGTGGGACCCACCAAAAGCAGAGCACACAGATGGGCAGGCAGCCCCGAGCCGGGACACGTGCTTGTCCAGAGGCCACGCAGCCTGCTCCACCGCTCTGCCCCTGCTCAGCCGCATTCAGGGCCTGTCAGGCATGAATTGAGTACGGGGATGGAGTGGGCTTTAGCTCCTCATTAGCGCTAGCCAATTAGTGTGGCATGCTGCTCTCCTGTCAGCTGATGTGGCTGCCGTTCAATACCCCCTGCCCACACTGACCCCTGTAAGTTTGAGGCTGCGTTTGTTTTATGATCAGTTTTCCTCCATGGTTTTGCTGGAGGAACTTTTCTTTTAAGTGTGTCTTTTCCCTCCAAGTCTCATCTGCTCCTGAGAAACAAAGTCCTGCCTGGCTTGTTTTATTGGCCCTTTTGGGCTGCTTTCTGCTAACGTGCTGCCGTTTGCTGTGACGCCGCAGTCAGTCAGGGTTTAATCAGCACATGAGCAAGTATCAGGGAAAATGCTGTCCCACAGCAACATTTGATACTTTAAATAATAAAGTCAATTACCAAGCAGCAGTCAAAATCAGATGGCACAAACTCCATGCTGAGTTCGTGCAGCGTTTGCCAGCGCAGTGAGCCGAGGGCAGCGCAGCCGTGTCTGGCAGGGGCGCGCAGGCTGCTTGCGGAGGGATGGGGTTGGAGTCTCAGCCAGCAGAAAGCCCTGCTGCACCCCCCCCAGCGCTGGCCCAGATCTTTGTTGGATTCAGGAGCACCGTGTCAAATGTTTCCAGGCTCGAGCCACTCCAAATCCTTGAGTGACGACTGCTTCTTGGGGAGCACGCTGCATCTAGGAATGGCCCCCGGCTGTTGGGTGGGGGCATGGGATCCAGGCTTCCCGACTGCTGTTTCCACCCACTTCCAGTATTCTCTGTAGAAAAGCTACTTTACCATCCCTTGCCTGCTTTCTCATCGGCAGATAATAAAAGCGCGGGTCCCATCATGGGGATGTTGTGCTGCTTGCTCAACTAACATGCATGAACTGCTTTTAGATTCCTGCACGAAACCTGCTACATCAATTTAACTCTTAATTTTAGGTGTTGTGAACTTTTCGCAGGGTTTAATTCTCTTCTCAGCAGAAGAAGCAGATGCTTGCTTGAGCCTCAAAGTGTAAGAGGAAACGGTATTTCAAACCTGAACCTCTTTGGGGAGCAAGGGAGGAAAAGGAAAACCTTTTGCTGCTCATCCTCCGCTGAACCCGGGTTGCCGTCCTCATGCTTTAACAACCTCTTGAGTTGTTTTGAGGGTGCCCAGGGAATACCCACGCAGTGCAGACGTAATTAATCAAGTTCAGAGATTGTATTCTTCATTAGTGCTTCTCGCTGCGCAGGGAGAGCCTCGGGAGTCTGGCAGGCAACCGCAGCCTGGCTGGGAAACAGATCTGTCTTCTGCTGAAAATTGTCTATGAAAAGGAATTTTACCCATGTTTGTAGATTACGTTTCAGAGAAATTGGAATTCAGGAAAAAAGTTCCTCTGAAACTATCAGAGTCTCCCAATTCAAAAATTGCGTTCTGAACTTCAGAGCCTCAAAGTTTGAACAATTAGCTGAAACTGTATTTTTCTCACTCAAATTTCCCTAAGCGTTAAAAAAAGCATTATTGTTAAAATAAAACCTCACCAGTGAAGTATCTGGGGAGGCCGTGAGCCGGAGCACACGATGGATGGTTTGGGAAGGGGCCCTGCAGCGTGCTGCGGGGTGTCCAGCTGAGGTGGCCGACAGGCTTCTGTTCACAGGGGGGTTTGGGGGTCACTGGGAAGCCCCGTGTCCAGCAGGACACTGGAAACAGTACTGGGGAAGGCGCTTCTGGCAGAGCTGTTTGGGGAATATTTGTTCCTTCAGTTCTTTGAGTATTTGTCTTTTCATTTAAAAAAAAACATCATAAAGAGAGGTAAAGAAAAGATGCTTTGGGATAGCTGCCCCTTCCGAGGTCTTTCCCTGTTGTTTCAGCTTGCCCAAGGCTTTTTGTATCTCTAGATTTTTTATCTCAAGGTAAACACTTATTTTATCTCTGACAGTAAGAGTCAGAAAGACTCCTCATTTTCAACACTTGAGAAGCACCATGCAACATCACCCAGGGACAGCGGGATCTGCTGCTGACACTGCCGGGACTGGAGGCTGCCGATGCTGCCGGAGAGCGGCTGGGTCTCTCCCCCCGGAGGAGTCAGCTCGGACCCGCTTTGGGCAAAAACCTCCTCTTTCTGCAGTTCTCTCATTCCTCATCAAAGTCTCCACTTGGGGAATGAAGACACTTTTCAAGGTGTCTTGACACTCATAATGCCTCCTGTCCCTCCCATTAGTAGCTGCTCATTAACACCAAAGGCTAATTGCTACCAATTTGTTAATTAGATATTCAGCATCACGTTGCACAAAGAGTTGGGGTTGGGATGACAGAAGGCTGGAGGCTGACCTCTATAATGCTGACTTTAAGTAGTGCTTCCTATAGAAGATGGGCAGGTTCTTCCAGGACGTCTCTAACATGGAAATAAGCCAAAGCAATGGCTACGTGCGGGGCTCGGGACACAGCCCCTGGCCAGAGAAGTGTTTCTATTGCGGGCAACGCCTGAGTGCATGCTTAAAGCCCTGCATGCACAATGTCAGAGGCGCGGGGGAACCTCAGTGCCAGCAAGCGTGTGTCATCAAGGTCAGCTTGTCCACATAAATCAACTCCAGCAAAATTAAGACCGGCACCAAAAGATCAGCCAGACTGCATCGTAAAGCACCTCATACGCCTGTGCTTTCCTGAAGCAGAGCCACCCCGAGACACTGCTGAAGCACTCCCACACACGGCACTGCCAAGGACTGTGTACTAGTTACCAAGAGAGTTTGTGTGTGATTTCCCGTGAAAAATCCATTCCTGTAAGAGCGGTGGCAGGCAGCTCCCGCGCAGGCGGGCTAAGGGGCACGCCAGCCCTCATCTGAGCAACCCTGCGGGCTCAGCCTCCCCTCGCACTCTTGCTCTTGACAAAGAGTTCAAAGAAAGCCTGATAAGAGAGGGGGAGAAAGCGAGGGAGACAGGGAGGAGAGACTGAATACTCTGCAAGTTGGTGTCCTGCACACGGGCAGCAAACCCTGGGCTGGGGGACAAACTCCCCTGCTCCACAGCGGTGCGCTCTGGGGTACCACTGGGACCCCGGTGTACCCAAGGTCGGGGATGCAGCCGTGCCTTGCTGCTGCTGTTGTGACAGCATCGAGGACAGAGATGGGGAAAAAGCCCAGAGCCTCTCTTTTACTAAGCCAGGTTGGTAAAAGGCTCCTGAGGTGTGAGATAAGGTTTTGGTGTTGTCCTGCCAGAGCAGCTTTGTATCGCTCACAGATACCTCCCCTTGCTGCAGGAAGGTAGCAGGCATTCAGAAAATATTTGAGCAAGACCGTATCTTTTTGAAAGCCGTGTGCAATGGAAAGACACACAGGGTGGATTAGAACTACACTGCGGGGGTTTCAGTGTCTCCTTGTCCATGCAAGGACAAAGCACGTTTCCTCAGCTGGTAGGACCAGGCTGCGAGGGCCTCGCTCATCGCAAGTCCCCATGGAGAAGGATTATCGTGGACTGAATAGGGACCAAGTGCCTGGGCTCCTTACTGGGCTGGGAAACCTGCATGTTTTCCCCCAGTTCCCCGAGGTGCGAGGAGATGCAGTCCCTGCAAGTCCCTGGTGCCTGCCTTGGAGCCAGCTCCCACCAGCACAGAAAGATGGGAAAACATTTTCCACTGCCAAAATTTTCCTCAGTTAGTCCAGCTGCCCCTTTCTTGTACCAGGAGAATCTATACAGATGGGTACATCTATAATCAGTCTTTTATTTTTACTATCCTTTGACAACAGTTCAAATCCTCAATGCAGAACTTTTCGTTCAGCAAAGATCCAAAATATGCATTTTGAATTCTCCCCACAAATGACCAAGAGCCGCCCCAGACCTGCCTCCATTCTGAGGATGCAAAAAGAAAACGTCCTCTCCCTGCTTCAAACCTTAACGGGTTGCCTTGGTGATAAATAAACACCTGGAGGGCTAATCAAAATTAGCATTTGTTTTGATGAGTTAGTGAGAACTGTATCTTATTGCAACAAGCGACGTGCTTTAATGTCCCTGACATACGCGTGTATTTGAAAAGGATGAGCTGGATTTCTCTAGGATGATTTATCACCATCTGGGAGTTCAGCTCCTCTCTTCGTGCTCTGCACTCCCGTACAAGGGACCTGGTTTGGAAGACCTTCAGTGACCATTTATTTCCATGAAATCCTTATGCAGCACCATGAGGACTGCCTGGGAGGAAAAGGCGTACCATTAAAATAGAGGATAAGGAATAAAAGCCATCCCTTTGCAGGGTCTGACGGTAGAGCCGTGCACCCCACTGGAGCAGGCGTGCGATTCGGGCGGTGCAGAGGCACCAACCTCCTGGTGCCTAAAGCCAGAGGCTGGAGCAGCACCTTCATGCTGGCTCACACAAGGTGGGCTTCTGGGGGAAGGCACCGAAAGGGGAAACGGTTCCCTCTCACCACAACAAAGCTATTTGCACGGCACAAAATGGTGTTAGATCCTGGGGAGGCAACTTCTTCTGGGCTGCTCCGTCCTCCACCAAAGCCCTGAGGGCTGAGAGCCCTCCTGCTCCCTGCCTGCAGCTGACACTCCCATTCCCAGCAACTCTTACTGGTCCTAAGAGACAGCAAGAATTGAAATTTTAAAACTGCCCCCATTGCAGATCAAAACACTTGCAACTGATTAAAAGTTTTCTGTGTTAAAAATACTTGGTGTATTGAAAAACGCACTCAAAGGGCCGGTTCTGATCTCATTGTGTGGGTCTAAGTCCAGAGGAGGTCTCCATGGAGAAGATCTGAAGAATGGACAGGAAATTACGATAACGGCGCTCTACAGAAATGATTAAGCCAAATAACGCGCAGCTGAATAGAGCTCAATGTCTTTTTTATAAAATTAATAAGGCGTGTAATAGATAACTGTCTCCCCATTAGTGGATCTAATACCTTGGCTTAAAAGTCCTACCCAGGAAGCTCTCATGGCTTTTCTGCTGACTCCACTGGATTTCAGCAACATAATAGAGAAGTAGAATTCAGCCTAAAAGTCAGACAGTGAATGCAGAAGTCAAGACTTAGGAAAAATATACAAAAAAAGAACTGTTGATATGTCTCTTCTCTGACACGTCGCAGCGTATCAAAATGGCCACTGCCTGTATTTTGTTTAATCACTTATCTCCACGGGGGGAAGAGGAAATTCCCAAGAACGCATGATCGTTAAAAATATTAGCCAGGTCCTGGTGATTATTTTTGGTAGCTAAAAACTTCCTGACTGAAGGCTTTTGGTTTGCATTGGACTTCAGTAAATGTTTTAGTATAACTTTCATAAATACCCATTATACTCAAATCAGTGGGCAGTTTACAATTCAACTGGGAAGGGCGGGGAGATGTTTCTCTTTCTTTTGTTTTGCCATGCAGCATGCTAAAGCGCGTAGCGCTACACTGAATTAGCATTTAGCTATTTTCTTGTATCCTTAAATAAAGGACTAGTTCACACAGTCAGAAATCTCTGTTTCCTTTCGGGCAGGAAAAAGGAAGTGAATGCGAGGGGCAGATTTGGAGTTTGCTTGCAAGAACAATTGAACTCCCATCCAGAGGGGAAGGGGATCTGCGTCAAGAGGAATTCACTTTTTTTTTTTTACTTTTTTTTTTTTTTACTTTTTTTTTTTTTACTTTTTTTTTTTTTCTGGAAGGGAAGAGAAAATGACCTTTAGTTTAAAAGCCTGAAAGAATAAAGGTCTGAGCAGTTAGAGCTGCCTGCACAAATATAGTCATAAAGGCTTTTTCCTGACAAAGGGCTCATTGCAGCAGCTTGCGCCATCCTTCAGCGGCGGGGCCCGACTGCGAACGCTGCACCGCCTGCTCCCCTCTCGGTTATCCTGGGTGAAGGGCGTCACTGAAACCTGTCAGCGGTTCCTGGCTAGGAGGGACAGTCCCTGGGGTTTTTTTGCAAAATATTTACCATTTCTCTCTTTGTCCCTCCCCCACGCTGCCAGTTTAGTGGGTCGGATGAGATGTGGTGGATGGGATTTAGTGGATCTCCTTGCCTTTCTCCCCAAAAGTCCTATTTCGAGCCGTCTGTACAAGCAGACAGGGCATCGGCTCAATCTGTTACGTGGTCAAGACCTCGCCCTGGCCCCACCATTTGTGGTCCCTTTTCAGTCAACCACAAAACTTTCTCCCAGCTTCCCTGGGTAAAGGCTGTGAACTGAGGCCCTGGGGGCTTGACGAAGTGCCAAAACATTATCTGTGTGGTGTCGTCTGTGAGTCCTAACCATTTTAGTCCTCACCGCTAGACTCCATTTTAGTGGGGAAAGCCAGATTCCCAAAGAAGCTCCAGAGCCGGAGAATACAGGAGCTGAGACCTTAAAAGATGCTTAAGCATCCTATCTCCAAGGGCACTGGGCGCTTCAGGGTGTTTGAAGCAATCAGCCCCAGAGCTGGTCAAAGCGAGTGCCGCAATCTGGGGCCTCCTGTGGTACCCAGCGCTTAGCCAGAGCAATCCTGGATAAAGAGCATTAGCAGGCTGCATCCCTGCATCCCTGCAGCCGAAGGGACTCATCGCCCTTCCCTCCTTCTCATCCCTTTTCACAGCATCGGTCAGACCTGTACCAAGCCCCCGGCACAGCCCTGCGTGAGCCAGTGGAGGGGTTTCTGCCCCAAAATCAGAGCTCACATCGTGCGTGCTGCAGTGAGAGCAGCGCTTTCCCAGGCCTGCTTCCTGCTTTCCTCCACGGATGCAGGTAACAAACAGGGGATCCAGCTCCAGTTTGGGTTCCCACATATGCACACAAGTTCCTCAGGGCTGATTTTCTCCCATCCAAGCAAAATATTTGCTCAGAGCGTGAAGCTGTGGCTGGGCAATGTCAGCAGCAAATGTCAGCAAGTGTCAGCAGGAGAGAAACTAATTAGACAAAATGGGCCAAATTTCTCCTGGGGGGAGCTCCTCTGCGATCACTGCAGGAAGGATGAACGTGGCCTAATGGTTAAATAGATTATTTTGTGCTCTCTTGTTGCTTCCATCCTGGTTTTATCCAGGCAGGCAGCCTCACTGGTTTTGCCAGAGCCAGCCTGCCCACCCAGTGCCTCACCTGGCTCCCGGGATTTACCGGGGGGCAAATCCCCCTGGGCGCGGAGCCCCCTGACAGCACATCACGGACACCTCACAGCTCAGCTGGGATGAAGTCACCTCTCCATACTAAAGCTGCGGTTCTCCAAATATATCTTGGCAGGCTTCCACTTTTCTTCTCCGAAGTTGTCCGGCCTCAATGCGTGCAGCTGGAGGGATGCCCCCGCCAGCCCTCAGAGGGACAAAAGCGGAGCCGAGAGAGCGGGGGGGACATCTTCCCCGCTAAGGTCATACGTCTGCAGAGCCTGGCGTGAGGCAAAAGGTGCATCTGGAAATGCCGTGGCTGCGATGACTCACTGCATGAGGAAATGGTGTCACCCTCCAGCTCTCTGCAGCAGGTCTGCTCCCTCGCCTCCGCCGCTGCTGCCAGCTCTAACACGCATTTTTACCTTTTACTACCAAAAGTTTCAGCCCAAACCCCCAGAGGTGAAGCCAGAGTGTAATTCAGGTTCTGCATATGGGTCTGTTGGCATCAAGGGAGCCGAGCTGGGCGAGCCCAGCCCTACATCCAGAGAGTGGTGTGAGTGGTGCACGGAGCAGGCAAGGATTACAGCGCACGTGGATAGGAGTTTGCCAGCCCCACGGTTTCTATTCGTATTTCTGTTCGCCTTGAACTCCCAGTCCCACCTTGGTGCACAAAGGTAGTTCATTAACCTGCAAGAACAAGGAGGCCTAAACTTTCCCCTAGTCACTGCGACAGCTCCCAGTCATGCCGGTGTGTCGGGGACGGCTCTCGGAGCAGTGCCAGCAATGCGGGGAATGTGTACACAGCTCCGCAGGAATGCACCCTCCGAGCAGGGGCTCAGGGAGAGGGAGGGCTGTGGA
The DNA here is from genome assembly GCF_964199755.1 of Larus michahellis. Lineage (NCBI taxonomy): Eukaryota > Metazoa > Chordata > Aves > Charadriiformes > Laridae > Larus > Larus michahellis. The sequence continues at coordinate 11,655,030 of NC_133910.1, read as the reverse complement.
GGGACAAGGCAAAGGCGTGAAGTCCAGGAGACCCTAGAGGGTACCCCCAGGACACGGTCAGGGAAAGGACAACACAAATCCCAGTTCACCCTCCCTGTACCCGCTGGATTTCCCTGGTGGGGTAATCCCCATCGGCCAAGAGAAAATGCTGCGTAACAGTCAGGCTGATGACCCAGAGGCACCACGGGTTTGCTGGGTTATTTGAAGAGCAGGGAGGTGGTCTCGGTGGAGTTGGACGTGTAAGGCTGGTACCCAGGAGGTATTTTGCTCCTCTCACAGGAAGGATGGGTTTAGCAGTCACAGCACTGGGTTTGGGACTCCAGAGCAGGCTGGGAGGACAAGCCCTAGCATGGTGGGACCAGGTAGGCTGCACCCTATGGGGATGCCAAGGCATGGAAGATCACGATGGTTGTGAATGCTTGTGCACGGCCAGGGATAGTGGCAGAGCTGGAGAGGCAATTAGAGGAGCCCTGAGCTCCCCATCACCTGCAGGACTGCCAGGTCCCCCGTGGGGTTGGAGTAAGCTCATTCCCTCCCCACTCCTTGGTTTACCCATCAGAAGGCAGCAGAAGTCAGTCCCAACCTGGGCTGCACGCAGACGTCAGGATTTCTACCCAACTCTGGGCACACGAGTGTCACCCAAGTGCCCCAGCACACAGGAGACAACTTGTCCAGCAGAGATGCTGGGAATGACTCAACTTTCCTTGAACAGCAGCAGGGGACTTTCCCTCTACTCCTGGAGGAGCCGTCGCTCAGGGAGGCTGCTGGAGGCTGTGCCAGCCCAGCAGACTGCGGGGAGCCTTTAGTCATAGAAATCCACCCTGCAGACCAGCCCTGGAGCTGCTGCTGCCTCCCTGGCACCAGCCCAGAGAGGGTCTGCGCTCCGAGCACACGAGCAGGTCAGCAGAGGCACCGTGGCCAATGTCCCAGCGGGAGTGACAACATCTAGATCAGGCAGTTGGTAGCAGAGAAATCAAGGCATTGGAGCAGGACATCGTCACGTGCCCCCTGTTCCTCCTGCTGCACAAATGAACACTTCAGTTTGGATCGTGCATCTTATTTTCCATAAACATACCAGATCTTGCATCCCGGATTTGCAGGAGAGCGCTGCTGGCGCCGTGCTTTGAGCTCAAGCATGAGCCTTAAAGCTGAGCTTCACTGAGACTTGTCCCAGGTACAAAGCCACCAACGCTCAGTGTGTTCTATATGAGCACAAAAATCAGTTGGATCAGGATTCCTGTGGCACGCAGTGAGCTAAATTACTTGTCTGTTATTTCTGAGTTCCTTTTTCTTTTTTTTTCCCATTTTTCTTTGCTTTGTTTTGATTTTGATTTATTTTTCTGCTATGATAGGAAGCAGCTCGGAGATTGGTTGTGACATACCCTGGGCTAATTCAGTGGAAAGCCTGTTTTCAAAAGGAAACATTTGCCATCTTGCTCCCAGCTTTGATTTGCCTGTCCCTGCACGCTTGCCAGAGCTTATTCTACGACGCTAATAGGAAAGTTTCTTTGCACGGAGCCAACCCGCTATTGTGCCCGAGTGATTTTGTTCAAGGAATAAAAAGCACATTCACTTTGTGCTCGAGGAGATGACATTTGTTTGATTGGTGCGTTTGGGAGCTCGGTGGGGAATACAGCAGAGAAAAAAAAAAATTCTTGTGAGGAGCTATGTCAAAAGAAAAGAAACAAGAATCCAGGAGAGATAAGAAAATGAATGTTTGCAGAATCTGGGAAAGCCTTGTGCAGAGGGACGGAGACAAAGTACGAGAATGCACTTTATTTGTGACAAGCTTTCCATCCTGGGCAGCCAAACAGGACATCCTGCTTCAGTTCTCCTTCCTCTCTTTAATTAGAGTTGCGTTCAGGACACTGCCATTAATGTCGTCTCAGCATTTCCATGACAAAGCCCTGTTTTTTGCGGGACTTTAGGAACTTGGCCCTAGAAAAATCTGTTATTAGTGTAGAACGGCTCAGCCCGGAGACTGTGGCAGGTTTGCAGCCAGTTGCTGTGAGGGCAGCTCAGAGTGAAGTGGACCCGTCCGGGACGTGGGAGCGGTGGAGGAGCCCGAGCCCCGTCTCCGGACATGGGTGCTCTGTGCACCCCAGTCTCCACTTCGGATCTGAAACATGGCAACCCTCTGAAGGCCGTAGTGTCAGTGAAAACACAACGCCCGCGTTTCCAAATCTATAAGTCATTGTAGAAACCTCTGTGTTCAAATAATTTTAAAGAGCCTGAAAAGAAAACCGGATTCTCCAACAACGGTATTTTCACTGCCTGAAAATAGGGCTTGGCTACAGCCCCCCTGGTTGAACTTGCCCCAGAAATGGAGACCCCTAAAAATCACTGCAGGAAGAGCAGATCCCAGTGGCGCAGCACACCCTGCCCTCCCCAGCCCGGGGACACACTGCTGCAGCTTCCCGGGGCTCCCTGACCTCTGCGGCCGTTGCAATTCCACACTGAGCCGAGACACGGAGCGGCAGCGACAGAAATCACTTGCTTTCCCGCTGGCGTCTTAATTGCTGCCCTTCCCTTCGCTGAGGGCTGGCAGCTCAGCTCTCGCAGGGCTGCAGCTATCGCCGCTGCTCCCTACCGATCCCACGCGTTGGGGAAGCTGCTGCAAACGGCGTCTTGTCAAACCTGCTGTTTGCAGCAGCAAAGCAAATCAGACCAAAATGGGGTTGTAAAAGTAATCAAAGAAGTGGGGCTGAATGCACACCGGGGCTGTGTGGGAGCTTTGTGCCCGGGCAGAGCTGGCAGAGAACCTGGCTGACAAGTGAGCTATAAAAACATGTTTGAAAAATACTGAGATACACACTAAACACCAGGACAGCCCGGGCGAGGGTTGAAACCCGCACTAGTGATAAACCTGCTTCCCATCGTGTTTTGTTATACTGTGTAAACCCCTTCCCTGAGGTCTCCACGGCAGGACCTGGGGGTTGTACGCTGGCTCTGACCACAGGGACACGAGAAATCCTTGATCCCGTCCCACCGCCGGTGCCGAGGACTCCATGACACCAGGCCAGGCGGATCGCGCCTCGCTGAAACAGGCAGCAGGAGAAGCCGTAGCTCAGTCCGGCCAACACCTTTGGGCCTGGTTTTGGCTTGAGAAACGCTAAGCGTTATTAGCAAAAATAAAATGCTTATTTCATGGTGGAAAAAACAGTCTTTTCAACTGAAAATATTATTGCAATTCTTCCACCCATAAAGGGAGATAAAATATATTCCTTTGTTTCTATTGAAGTCCCAGGTGCATCACTGGCATCCAGAGCATCGCTGGCTTCCAGAGTGGAGCCGGGTCTGGAAGAAACTGTAAAGCAACATTTCAGCACAGGATACTCCAAAGCAGACAGGGTTAAGCTAAACATCCTTTTACTGTTACTCTTTCACTTCCCATTTCAGGGAAGATGATACAATGGTCCTGCGCCCTGCGCTATCGACGGCCTGGGGGGATCCCCTCCCTGCGCAGCCAGTCCTCCCCGGGTCCCCCCAGGGCCAGTTTGGCTGCGGGAGCGGAGCTGCATTTCTCTCCCGATGTGCTGGCTGCCTCCAGCTCGGTGGCATGGCCGGGCTGGCTTGTCCCCTGCCCGCCAGCCGGGGGACCACGCGCAATGCCCTGCCCTTTCCTACCCTCCCCACCACCCCATGGCACAGGGGACCGGATCAGGGCCAGGAGCCAGCGAGATACCATTGGTGCCACTACCAGCTTTCCTCACTCAGGGCTCTGCTGAGAAGCCAAGTCAGAGAAATGATCTGATTTAAACGAACTAACAGTGAGGAAATGGTGGAAAACAGATGGTTTGGGGCTCTTCAAGCCGACTGGAGCTTTCTGACCGATTTCCCACCCGCTGGAGCAAGCTGGTTTGGGTAAAAGGCGTTAATGCTCCATTGCCGCACTGGCTGATGAAGCCCACCCGGCTTCTGGATGCTGTAGCTCAGGAGACTGAGGATGTGCTGGCACAGGGACCCCCAGGGCTTCCTCAGTGGTGCCCACCGACACCAGGCACCGCCGGGAGAGGCGGCTGGGCTCCGTCCCCCTGCCCGGGGCCTGCTGAACCGCAGCGCGGGGCGAGGCAGGGCAGGAAGGGAGCCAGCGGAGATGAGTGTTTCCTGACTCTCAGGAGCGAAACAGAAAAGCGCTGTCACTCAGCGGCCCCCACAAGTGCAGCAGCAAGATAACTCCAGACACAGCCGCCATCACTTCCCCCCTTTGTCCCTGGCTTTTTTCAGGCCTTCCTGAGCAGAAACGTCCCATCTCCGAAGGAATGTCGTTGCTGCCGTCTGCCCATGAAATGTCGAGCAGCCACGCTGCCCGCAGCATGCTGATGGCTCAGCTGGGGTACCCTGCGCACCCCAGTGTGCGGAAAGGCCGGCAGCCCCGGGCTGGGACCTGCCACAGGAGCCTGAGGAGGACATGCGAGGCATCCCGGCATAGTGGAAACGGGTCACCACATCCCCTGGTTTCCTGGCCTTGGTCACTCCTGAGTGCAGGAGATGAAAGGCAGCTGGGGACTCAGGAACCCAGGGCAGCCCCAGAGACCCAGCAAACAGCCACAGTGCTGACTGTCCTACATGTGCCTTCAGCTCCCGGGATGGCACTGGTCCCTGCCAGCCTCCGCAAATGCCCAAGCCTATGGCTGGAGGGTGCTCACAGGGCGTTTCATGGCTGTGACAGTCCCTGCTACTTGTCTGTCCCTGGCCTGGTGCCTGCTGAGCCAGCCCGGGGTAACCCCCAGGGACACGCATCCCCTGCATAAACCCAGAGGGGGACTGTTCTGGTCTGACAGGAGGGAGCATTTCCACCCTTTAAATTAGGTTATATTTTTCCCCAGGCTCCTTCTGAAAAGAGGACCCTGGGTTTGTCTCTTCAGATGCAGCTCACCCTACAACCACCTCTGTTTCTGTTCAGTGAAGACCTAAGTCATTGCCCCTTCCTCCCCGCTGCAGGAGAACAGCCAGCAGCTGGTCACCCAGCTCTGCTCGAGGCCCCAGGGCCACTGCTGGTGGTGGAGCCAATGCTGCATTTGCTGTGAGCTGAGGACAGGGGCGGGATGACCCTGCTGGGGATGCTGCGTGATGGGGACGAGGTGGGACCCCTGGTCCCCAAGGCCAGGAGCAGGCAGGGCAGATGCGGGAGCAGCACGCCGTTGTGGAGGAGCAGCCCCGCAGCAGATGCTTTTGCTCCCACAGCAGCATGGAGCAAGGGGGGGCTCAAAAGGAACAAGGGGGTGATGGGGCACCCCCAGATAGAGCCCTTGGGCAGCACAGCATCAGCGTCCCCAGAGCCAAGGCTGGAATGCGATGAGGCTGTTTTATTATCTCCCTCCCCCACCTCTCAAGGACAAAATAATCCAACGGTTGTAGAAACACATTTTTCACCAAGGGATTCTTCATTAGTGCTTGTTTCCTCTCCCAGCTCGTTTCCTGGAAGCAGTTTGTGCTGACAGAGGTAGGCAGGAGCCGGCGGCGGTTTGCAGCGTAGCTGCTGTGGGATGCACGGGCTGCGGGTGTGCGTGTGGCCACACACGCATTCCTTCCACGCCTGATGGCCCAGGGGATGCCACGCTGGGGACATGCTGCATTGCTGCTGGCCACCCACTCTCCACGCCTGGAAACCCCAGGGGATGGATCTTTGTTGGAATAGGACTTTTTTCTACATTTATCATAAAGTAGAGGCCCAAGCACCTTGCAGACAGGTCCTGCGGTACATAGCCCAGAACCCACCCGACATCAGAGCAGCGCACGCATGGACACCCGCTATAAAACCCTTCCTTGCAGGCATTTACAGTTCAGCCGTAAATATTTGCTCCAGGCTGCAGTTTTCCCAGGCAGGATTTCAGCCCAAGAGCAACTGCTCCCTGAGCTAGTTTTCCCTGGTTGTTTACTATTAGAGTTCCCCAGAGTTAAACACAGCTTTATTCCTAGAGCAACTGGAATGGCAATATCTATTCTCACCAATTATTCTAATAAACCAATTATGGATCTTGTGGCAACCAAATAACAAAAAATCGTGCTGTAACTGGTGCCACTGCTCAGATAATAAACTCAAGAGAGGAGAAGTCCTGCCCTCACCTGTACGTGCCGAGGCCATGCACTCGGACAAGGGCTTCAGGGAGCATTTAGCTGCTTTCTGAATATCTGTGCAGAGTCCGGGATTTGAAGTTTGTGGGTGCAAAGCAAAGCTCAGGTCTCCCAGGCTGGAAAGCTGCAAAAACCGCCTGTACAGTTTGGTTTTAACTGTCTTTGGGATGTTTGTTATAAAGGCCTATGAGCCCAAAGCAGATGCACACGGCACAAGACACCCTAAATTAAATTATTCCCCCAAGAAACTCTATCAGAAGTACTGCAGTTTGGACGTTTCCTTTTGAAACCCTACCTGTGAGCCTGAATCGGCTGCCACCCAGCCCAGCCCAAGAGCAAATCTGTTCCCCGCATCCCCTAAAGTAACCCCAGTCCAGATGACTCGGGTGCAGACACGGGACCCAGAGAAAGGCTGGTGGAGGCGGTGGGACCCCCACACCCCCTGGATGCAGAAAGGAGGGCTCACATCACCCTGCACATCACTTCCAGAACCAGCTCATGGACCTGTCCTTTCCCTGAGCAGCTGCCACCATGGGGTTGAGCAAGGATGTCCCTGCATCCCCCCTCTGCCTTTGGTGGCAGCCGGCCTGGCCCAGGGAGGGAGGAGGCAGCAAGAGGAAAAGGATATGGTACTTCTGGGAGCTGCGGCCGTTTGAAGGCTGCGAAGGGAAACAGGCCAGAGGGTTATCCAATCTCCCCGAGCAGACATTTCCGCCTGGCACGCCCCAGCGGCACAGTCACTCCGCTTCATTAATAAATCACTAATCCCGCCTGCTGCGGCCGCCTCAGGGAGGAAACGGGAGCCGGTGTGAGCGGGGCCAGGAGCGGGGCGCATGTGCATGTGCCCGTGGTTGTGTGTGCACGGGCAGGTGTGCAGGTCGCAACCAGGAGCCCCACAAAGGTCCTCCCGGGCAGGCGCAGCCCTTTCTCAGCTCGCCCAGGTCTGGCTGCAAGCAAAGGATGCCAAAGCGGCAGCATGGGCATGGCTGCCTGCGGCCCAGGTGACCCAGCACCTCAAGCACATGTGACACAACCTGGGGATGGGCAGAAATCTTCCTGTTGCAAACTCCATTCCCCTTTCCCAGCTGCCTCTCTATATTTATAGAAAGCCAGAGTTGTCCAAGGGCTCGGAGGCTCTCCAGGACACTATTCCAGCCCTAAACAATACGAGCAGCATTGTTTCCCCGGGAACACAAATATGGTTTATACAAGGGCCACTTGGCAGTTTGGCAGATTATCAGCAGGCAAAGGCAGGGCTTTCCGGGCCTCAGGGTGGTGGCTGCCCGGCAGCCCCGGTGAGGCCGCTGCCGCTCTGCGTGAGCAGCGGGGACAGTGCTCGGCTCCGAGGGGCCATGCGAGCCCAGGCAGTTCTCCGAGCAAGCACCGCTCCCCCAGATGCAGCTTTCTGGGACCTAAGCAGCCATGGGACAGGCTGGTGAATCTGCAGGTAGCAATTCAGGGCCAGGAACCAGAAATCCAGCCCTGGCACATCAGCAGCCTGGCAGCAGCAGGGATTTCAGGCGCCCGCTGTGCAGGAAGGCATCCTGAAGCAAACCCTGCGGCTGCCACGACATGTCTTTAGAGAGTAAACACTGGTGTAACGGCACAGCGCAGATGTTTGAGCACAGATAACGCAGGGCATCCTGCTGGACCCGGCCATGTGCTGCTCCCCACTGTGGCATCGTGGCCACTGGCCACATGAATGATCCCTGGCCCTTTCTCCTTTGGTACACACTGCAGGGAGCCGCTCTGTGCTGCGTGGGGTGTCCAGGCTAGCAAAGGTCTGGTTTGTAGCCCCCCATGCCTGTGGTGAGCTGGGGTGCCCAGGGTCCCCCAGGCAGATGGGGGGCACAACATGGGACAAGGGCCCACATTGTGCACCCACCCTGGGGTACCGGCATCAGCAGGACATGTTTATTTTGGAGCTGAAGGAGCAGTATGTGCAATGGGCATTGCTCCCCGGTTGGACATGTCCTAACCCATTCCCTGGTAGCACCCACAGTGCCCCAACCCCATCGGAGCTGGAGGCGGGCGTGTCAAGGGTGATGGCAGACCCCGTGGCACCCATGTGGGGTGTGAGGACTCCCCACAAAGACACCTTAGCTAATGAAGAAGGACAAGGGCTGCCTGGCGCATGGCTGATGGAGACCCGGCCTCCAGCAGCGTGATGCAACGAGTCTCAGCCCCACGCCTCCCCGGGACGTGAAACGCTAAACGAAACAAATTCCTGCCACCAGCGCCGTTTCCTGTTTTCCTGCTACGACGGATCATGTTCCCCCGCAGTCCTTGACCCCGGGGACCGGTGCTAGAAAGGATGCGACAAACAGCCCCCCCAGGCCGAGGCGTGCAGGGCTGGGCTGGGGGCTGCCCCATGCGCCCCGAGCCCATGGCCTGTTTGTTTGTCCATCTGTGCAGACACAATAGCTCCCCGATGCCTCCAGAGCAGGCACGGCTGCCAGCTTCCTCTGGGGAGAGGATCTGATAGCCGAGGGGGAAAAGCAGAGCCACAGAACAAAGCGAAGGCCAGCGCGGAAAAGCAAAGCTGAGCCTTTGATTCAAACCCTTTTTTTTTCCCTCTCCGAGCAGGACGAAAGTGTTGTCTTCTCACTTGCAACTTCCCCGTGATCGCAGCTAGAGCTCCTGCTTGGCTCTAGCAGACAAAGCCAGGTTGACCAAAGCTCAGGGCTTGTTGCTTTCCCTGCCCACGAGGAAGGGCTTTCCCCAAACTCCCTTTCTAGCGCATAATCCCCCATCGCACAGGGAAGGAGACGTGGCTTCCTAAAACATCGAGCAGAGGAAGGTGGGATTTCTGTGGGAGCGGAGGAAAGCAGCTCTCCCCAACTCCTGCCCTGTGCAGACCTTCATGGACACACGTGTCTAAGGAAACGTCCTAGCCAGGGCAGGTTGCCACCTTTCACCTCCTTCGGAGAGGCACCACCTCCCATCCCCGCTAGGAAATGATGCTATTGTAGCTTTGCAAGATTTCAAAGTGTAAAATAAATGTTGATCAGCTCAGAGGGATGTTTTTTTCACTCTCTTTTTCTTGAGTTGACATGACATTTCAGTGCTGGTTTTGTTTCCTTTTCCATCTACTACAGGAGTGTCAAGAGTCAGAAATCCCTCCACAGACAATTCGGACAATTCACCCCCAGCCAGCTTCAGACCAGGAAACTCCCCCCACACACATTACTGCAGTGAGGACAAGCCAGAGAGCAAGAAACATGAGCAGGGCCCTGGGGAGGGGGACGTACGAGGGCAGTGGGTACCAGTCTTCAGCCAGTACTGAGCAGACCCAGCACTTGTGACCATTCTGGCAAAGGGGGACTGTGACAACCATTTATTTTGGGGCCGAAGGGCGGCTTTGCAAGCACACATCTCCTCTTAACCCAACGGTGCTCGGGCAGACCACCCGGCACCACCAGACCCTCCTTCAGAGACATCACCAAAAGCTCTGCAAAAGGGCTCAGCTCCCACACAGTAGGCGTGAGGACACGCTGCCACACAAATCCTCTGGCCAACTCTCCGAGACGCCTCCCGACCACACATGGCTGAGCGCTTTGCAAAGCACAGGTCGGCGGAGATCACCCCTGCTCCCACTTTGCAATCACAGCCGGATAAAAGTCTCCCCCTCCCAGCACGGCGGGCTCACGGCTCCAGTTACAACACACTTAATCCTTGAGCCAGTTTGACATTGCAGCTCCGGGCTGATTGCATGACCCAGTTGTGAGACAGCGAGGCCCCACTGAGCTCAGAAATGTTAAATACATTGTAATTGGACCCCCGGTGCCTCCACTTTTCTTTAGATGAAGAGGCCCTAGTAAGTGAATTTTCCAGAGCATTCCCGTGCCAGCGTCGCAGCCCTGGCCCTGGAGCATAGCTGATTCTCAAACCACCCCGGACAGAAGATTTGGAGGCTCTTCCCCACCTGCCCATGGCAGCAGCGCTGCAGGGAGGTCTGGGTTGGCCACATCAATTGCAAAAGTGAAGGAAACCAAATCCACCCATTCCTGATTTATCCCAGAAGGAAACGGGAACAGGGCTAGATAATGAGCAAACTCCCTGGGGAAGGGAGGGGAGAGCTTTCACTCCCTGTTCCTACTTTTGCTTTTTACTTTTCTGTACCTTTAATATCAAATCTCCTACACAATGCTGCCAGCATGCAGACCCCGGTGAAGGGATGCTGCCTCCACCAATAACTGTCTCTGCCCGTATGCAGATTTAAGTGACCTGACAACACACAGGTGTCACAGATAAGCCACTTCTTGTCCATCCTGGGGCACCAAGGAGGGCAGTGAGTTGGTAACACATTGTCCCTGATGTGCAGGAGGATGCATGAGGGGGCACTGAGGGCACTCATCTCTGCCATACCCCTCTGCCTCTCCAGGTGGGCCACAATCCGCATTTGCCCAGAGAGACTGGAGGCTCCTTGGGGCAGTGCACGGCTGCCATGGGGCAATGCTCCCAGGTGCTATTTTGATGTAAAGAGTAGCACTTCCACCAGCTCTGAAACCCTTTTGCTCTTTGGCAATGCAGGTGAGTGCTTCTCTCACAGCTGCTGTCCTCTCCAGAGGGGCTTTGAAGGCCATCGTCACAAAATCAGCAAACTGGGGCAAAAGACTCTGAAAGATATACAGGCAAAGGAAACAGATGCAAAGGGAGCCCTTTAACAGCCTTATTTTGCTACCAAACACTCCAAAACATTGCGCGGACAAACCCAGCAGGAGTGTGAAACATCTCCTCAGCCTCTTGGGGGCTTTAAAAAAAGCCATTTTGTTCTCCTGAAGTTTCCAGGCTCGAATGTCGCAGCCAGCGGGTCGAGCTCTTTGGAGAAAGTGAGTCAGAAGCTGCTGGCTGTCACGGGGCTGCGCTTTGCTGGCTTTGTTGGGGCAGAGCTGGGGGAACAGCTGGTCCATTGGACAATGGGGAGCGCCCACGTGGGAAGCAGACAAGCTCCAGACGTGTCTCTGACATGGCTGTTGTGGGCTAGACCTCAGATTTGGTAACCACCTGCATAGAAACAGTTTTGATGCTCCTGAATGTTCCGGAGCATCTCCCCAGGGCTGTGAGCTGCACGGGGCCCAAGCCAGCCCCTGCACACCAACAGGATAGCTCAAGGCCCGGCTGTGGGGCCATGGGAGGGTAGGACGTGTCCCAGGCCTGGGGTCAGCTGAGATGGGCTGCCTTGACATGATACACTAAGGCACTTCAGGGAGGGAGATGCTCTCATTTGCCTCCTTTGAAGTAAAAACCCTTGAAAGGGGAGGAACGCCAGAGCGTTCTCCAAACACTTAATTAATTCAACTTGTCCCATTAACAACATCAAAACAGGGCAACTGCAGCAGAGTCTGGGCCTCATCTCACCAAGGGCTCCGCAGAGCCTCCCCTTGGAGCTGGGCTGATGGGCTGCGGTGCAACAACTTGGGCAGGATGCAAAGGACTCAAGGCACAAGTTGTGCCTCGATGGCATTTTTAACGGCATCGCGGACTATGGGTCCACGTCCCCACCGACAATACTGGGAGCCCAGGCAACTGGGACTGCCCAGGGCCCTGCCTTTTCTTTGCTGTCCTGCTTCCTCCAGGTTTCGTCCCCGCCAAGTATTTCTATATCATTGAATTTGTGTGTGCCTTTTCCCAGGTGGCTGTTGGGGAGCAGCGTAAGGACACTAACGGTACCCCAAGGTCCCGCCGTTGTCTTGCTGTGCATCATTGCAGGCAGCAGCCAGGTTGGAGGGATGGCTCTCGCTGAGCCAGGCTGAGCCCCCACACCCAGCAGCAATGCCTCCCTGGGCCCCCAGCCTCTCACTGCCTTCCTCCTGGCGGCTGACCCCAGCTGATAACCTCGGGAAGCTCCCTCTGACCCAGAGGAGCTGGGAGGGGGAAAGAGGTTGACTTTTAACCCTCTGCTGTGCTTCATCCTCCTCCTAAACATGCAGAACTCCTCCTTGGTGCCTCCTCTCTACACCGAACCCATCCATCTCCCTCCTGCTGGAGGGGCTGCTGGAGCTGGAGGCCCCCAGGTCCTCCCATGAGCCTGTGTTGCAATGATGAGGAAAGAGCTTTCCTTACAATCACAACCTTGCCTGGACCCACCTCCTCACCCTGGCCCATCACTGCTCACTGCAGGGCAATGGGGACCACAGCAGCATGTCCCTGGCCATCCTCCTGGTGAGGCTCGGTCACTCAAGGGGACCTCGGGGGCAGAGCGCTCATGGCAGGGCTGCAGACAGTGCTGCTCAGTGGTTAAACCACAGACCTTGGCCAAGTCACTGAGCGAGAGAGACCCTGACCCCTTCCCCTCCCGGCCCGTCTAAAAGGAGCCAAAAGCAGCCCCGCACCCAGCTGGGACCTGGCGATAAATGCGGTGCTTTGATGTGGAGGGGAAAGGGAGCCGTCCTGTGCAGCCCCTTATCTCCCTTTTCTTCTATCCCTGGTGTGAGCGAGTGGTGTGGGAAAATGCACTTTCCAAAAGGCATCCCTGGAAAGGAAGGGCTGGACAGAGGGACGGGTACCCCAAGAGCCAGGGGACGAGGGGACAGTGGTTGCAGCCCAAGCTCTCTGCAAGCCATGCGTGGGGACGCACTACGTGACAGCTGAGAGCCACCCGCCTTTCACGCCAGGCCAGCCACGTCCCCAGGGCCAGGCAGGAGCTCAGGCACAAAGCTGGGACACACAGGCTGATCAGAGGAGACGCCAAGCGACTCGGTGGGGCCCCAATCCCCCTGCCTCCTTCTGCCCTCCTCCGGTGGCCGTGGGAGGTTTTCCTTGGATCATTCTCATCGGCTGCGCTAGCTAAAGCCTGCTTGTTCATGTGGCGACAGATCTTTAACGAAGCCCCCAGCATGGTAGGGATAATTATCTTGTGCTCCAGGAACTGCCCTCATTATTTGTTATTAATATTGGACGGGGTGTTCCCAGCCTGAAGAATTACCATAAGTAATCCCAGCCCCGATCCTGCCAGGCGCTCTGCGGGAGTCGTGCAAAAGGGTTTGCAGCGTCTGTGACTAAATATAGACCATGATGTGAGGAGGAGGAGGAAGCAAGAGCAAGAGCCGTGAGGAGGAGAGAGAGACACACGTGCAGTTCCTTGGGCGGAGGGGAGCCGCCTGGTACAAGCCGCCTGTGTCCGCCTGCGCTGCTCTCTCCCGGCACGCTTAGGAAGGAGAAGCACACCCCACCGTGGCTGCTCGGGCGCTTGTGAGGGCTGTTTGCATGAAAAGCACACCTCTGAATTCTCGATGCCATCCACCAAGGGGACACTGGCACTTTCCAGCAGGAAAACCCCAGAATGAGGGAGCGTAGGGGCCGCGAGCTGCCCTTCGCATGGCAGGGAGGAAAGGAGGTAGCTGCTGGGAGGAGGTTTGCCCTCCTTCACCCTGTCTGCTTTGGAAGGGCAAGAGTCTGGAAATGGGGTGTGCAGAAAAATCAGTGTATCCCATTGGCCCACCAGGCAGTGCAGGCAGAACAAGGCTCTCCAGGGATGTCCCGAGCTGCTCGGCCCCTGCCACCACTGAGTCCCCACCTTGGGGTCACACACAGCATCTGGGTAGCAAAAGGCAGCAGGCAAAGTGCTGGGGGTCCAGAAGCTTTTTTCGACATTGTTTAAAACCTCAGAAACACATTTCAGGAGACTTGAGAGGAGAAAATGTATAAAGCAAGGAGGAGCAGCATCTCCAGGCGACAGGAAGGTGGAGTGGGAGAGCCACGCTGGTGGGAACTGAACAGTCTAAGAGCAGAAGTTTCCGCGGTTTTACAAATAAGAGATTCAAAGTTTGAAAATGAGTGAAGCTGTCTGCTCACGTGGGTCAAATTGAGGCAGCAGCTTCACAGAGAAGGGGGAAGGAGGACGGATGCAATGAAAACATTGAAACACTTTGCACCAGGGCTTGCCAATAAAAAGTTGAATTCTGGAGCTGCTAAATGTTTTGTTTCATCATTTGCAGATATGAAATGTGCTTTTGGGAAGCGGCATTTTCCCTGAGAAATCGGTCCCAGCCTAAAAAGAAAGATAAAAAGGCTTTAAAGGATATTAAATGGCCCCCAAGAAAGAAAGGAAGGTTTTAATTTCGTGTGGAGCACAACATTTGCAGAATGAACCAGAAAAGGAAACATAGCAGAGACTCTCTCTTTGGGTCTGAGCCTCTCTGACTTCGTCCTTGCGGTTTTCAGTTCAGATACAGAGTATAAACATCTGTTTCCCCCCCCATTTCTCCCCCCGACCCCTCAAGTGCAGCCCTGCTGCCGACACGGGCCCAGGACCTCATGGCCTGGCAGTGCCCGTTGGAGCTGCAGTTGGGTGTAATTAGTTGACTTTGGGTGCTGCTGTTAAGACCCTTCCACAAACGCCAGCTCTCAGCTGCGGCTGAGGTTATTGCTCTTCCAGGCGCAGCCATGTGTTTCTGTTTATTTGTTCTGTGTGCCAGCAGAGCCCCCGCATCCAGATACATTATGTTTGCATATAAGCTGCAAATTTGAGTTTGATTTGGTGGGTTGGAGCCCTGGGGGCCTCTTGGCTGCCTTTGAAATAGTCGCTGGGTCTGAAAGGTCTCCAATGCATGGGGCTGTGTGGTCCGGGAGAGGTGCTGGGGGCAGCGGGGGGGAAGTGGGGAGAGACCAGGAAGAAAGAGAAAGGAAAAGGAGAGGAAAAGTGTGGGAGTAATCCATCTGGGAAAGGGACCGGCAGAGCCAGCCTGCTCGGGGCTGCCCCCAGCACAATGCACCGCTGAGCTACTCTCATGGTGGGGACACAGGACCATGCCCAGCTGGTGGTGGCACAGCAAGTGCCCAGGTCACAGCAGACACAGCCAGACCCTGTCTTTCCACATCCTCTACCGAGGGTTGTACCTGGAGCTCAGCATCCCCAGCCCCACAGGGAAACTCCCTCCCTCGAGGCAGCAGACAGAGCAGGCTCTGGCCACCCGATCAAGGCAGTGACCTCCTTGTCTCGTCCTCCAGCGCGGTCTGACAGCAGCTTTCACAGAGCCCAGCAGCTCCTGTCCCCGTCCCCCCACTCTCCCCCCGGACCCGCAGGACCGCCGTGCCCTCGCATCCTCCACTGCGCCCGTCTGAAACACCCAGCAGGAGGCTGGGAACGTTTGGCTGCTCTCCCAAGGAGATTTTCCTTCATAAAACACAAGGCAGGCGGGGGCTTTTCACATGCAGTGGGCATGGTGGAATCCCTTTTCTCAGCAGCCAGCGGGAGGAAAATGGAGGAGGGAAAGAGACAAGCTGGCCCATGCCCCCTCCTTCAGCCGGCGGGACGGCCAGCGCCTTTGTTCAGTTTTCAGAGATGGAGGCAGAAAGACAATGTTACAGAGGGGTTAAAGATATAATGATGGCTCTGAATGCGGTGAAGGAGCAGTGTGGGGTGGGAAAGCTTCGGGCCGCTGAGGCTGGGGACAGTCGAGGTTTGGTGGTCACTGCCGGTGGCTCTGGGCAGACTGGGTGGGGGGATGGCGCCGAGCCCCTCACTTTGGGCATCTGTAGGGTAGGGGTCTTCCTGCGGGCTTGTCCTGTCGTGCTTGGAGATGGTATTCTGGGGGGGGACAGGTCGCCCAGACGGGTCCCCAGGTGTACGTCATGGGGCTGGCAGGCACCTCAGGAAAGGGGAGCCAGGCAGGGTCTGGAGACACCCCGATTTACCTCAGGGAGGGCGATGGCGCTGGCGGCTGTTTTCTGCAGCCAGGCCCTCGCACTGGGGAGGGTTCCCCTCAAAATTCCTGCGAGGAATTGAGCTTTCTGTAAAAGATAAATAAATAAATAGATAAACCAACCAACATGGTTTTGCACTTTGGTGTTTCTGCACTGCTTCACCCCAAAAAGCACTCGGCGTGGAGGGAAACCTGGTACCTGCTTGCCTGCACCCAGCTCTGGCTTTGCCCCCCCCAAGCCCCTCATGTTTCCCCTGAGGGGACAGGGACAGGGCCACCACCCGCCCTGGGGACCCGCCGGGGAGCGGGGACAGCCTGGCTGCGTGTCACTAGATGGCGGCGCTGGCTCAGAAATGGCTGCCAGGGCCTGGAGGGGCCCAGCCTGGGGGATCCCTGAAATCACAGGGTGGCTGGGGGACCCCCGGCCCCACAGGGCTGCTGGAGGGTCCCCAGTGCAGCCCCCGGGACCCCCGGGACCCCGTGTCCCCCAGGCGCCAGTGGAGGCCGCCATGGAGGCTGTGTGGGGCCAGGCCGCTCTCCTCCATGGGGGAAGAAGCCTGTGGTAAAACAAGCCGGGATGAGGCGAGGACGTGCATCCAGTCACCCCGAGGAGGAGGAGGAGGACATGCGGGGCCATCTTGCCCGCTCCGCCCCTGGCTCCCAGCCCAGCGTGGGTGCACAAGCGGTGCCAGAGAAGGAGCACTTCGTGCCAGGCCATGGCGGGAGGCACACGGCCCCGTAGCACCATGGCAGGCGGCATGGAGGAGAGCCCCTGGCCTTGCTGCAACCCCCCAGCCCTGCAACCACCCGGACAGAGGCAGGAGCAAAGGGGGGGTCTCGCCAACACCATCTTGGTGGGAAGACAAAGGGGAGATTGTGGCTGGGCTGGGGCCCTGTCGGCCGCCATTGTCCTCACTGGCAAGGGGCAGGGCAGGCTGAGCTGGCATGGCTCCCTTGGCCCCCGTGGGTGATAAAGTGGGTCAGTGGGGTGTCCGTGGGACCCGGTGGTCCAGCACCACTCATCCGCCCATGTGAGACCCGCCCATGGGTATTTACCCAGGTATGGGTTGCTACCACCATCACCCAGGACAGCAGATGGCACACAGGGACTGGTAAGGGGAGCCCATGTTGCAATCACCCATGAGTAAATAAAGACCTGTTATACCTCACCTGCTGAAGTTGGAGGCTTTTCTTTTTATGCTCACTGCAGCCTCACCTGACGGGACCATTGCTGCTGGTCAGGACCTCAGTAGCCATGTTGTCTTCAGGACACTCCTTGGGTGTGCACACAGACATCTTCCCTCCTGCAAGCTTTACTTTCTCCTTCTCTCTTTTACCCTCAAATCTGAGTTTATTGCAGCCTGAAGGGCTACTCTTGCTCTCAGGTAAGAAGCAGCACAAATTCGTTAGACAAATCCCAGGGAATCGGTCCAGCCCCACTTACCAGCAGAGGCCGTACTCATCTGCCAGTGTCTGAGTTGCCCGTGATGTACATTAAAGCGTGAGCAAAATAGGTTCAGTTGGAGAGAGACAGAAAGACATGCAAGAAGGATTTTCCTGAGGGAGCCCTAAAGCAGAAAGACGGTATCTTCTGGGTCATGAGCAGGTTCACGTGGTATGATAAAACACCTCCCTCCCCCTGCCAGACTGACATACTTTTTAATTCACTACCTTTTAAACAAGCAAAGTGTTGTTGAAATTCAAGTCAGCCTGCCTCAGAAAGCCAGTGGCTATGTGACATGACCCTGAAGAGTGGTATGGGGTGGCCCCACAGCTGCCAAGCTGATCCCAGATGTGTCAGGGCTAAATCTGTCTCTCGCTTGAGGTGTCTAAGTTTTGTTTGTCCCAGTTCTTCCCATTTTACCAGCTGTTGAGCCAATTCCTGCCCTCAGGCTTTCACACCCCCTTAAGGTCACTTTGGCATGTTTCTGACCTCTGCTGCTCTGGATTCACGGGTCAAGACATTCCCTCCTGCATTAATTCCTGAGGAGAGCAGGGTGTGCATTGCTTAACCAGGATCATCTCTTCCATGCATTTCCCTCTGCACCTCCCATGTCTTCTGGAAGCCTTTGGGAGGTGCCTACTGCAATGCAGCAGCAACAGTGAGACAGCTCTCATCCTCCTGGGAGCGGCGTGAGCGCGGAAGCCCTCCAGCAGATAATCGCCATGTGGTTTGTGGCCATCAGCCCCTCAAAGCTCATCCAGGCTTCCCCCTGCGCCACTCCTTCATCGTAGAGCCACTCCTGAGCCATGGCACAGCCTGACCACAGCTGAGAGCAGAGAAAAGGTCAGAGAACTGTATCCCTCCCGTTCCCCCCCAGGAAACTCAGGCATTTCACGCCTAGACCACCCCGGGGTGGAAGGGTGTGAACCTCCCACGGTGGTCTAAACTCCTTGCAGCACAACAAAGGAAAGCCCTTCACAGCGCTGAACCCCCAAGCCTGGGCAGATGCAGGTGGGCAGTGTGGTTGTGCACCCCACTGGGGCAGGGTCCGGGGTCCCCATCCATGCAAAATCATCAGTGATTCCCTGGGAGGTATATAAGCTTCAAAAATGGAAAGCAAACACACCTCTCGGCAGCAGACATCCCCAGCGTGGCCCCCGCCAAAATCCTGTGCTGCCCCACGGTCAGACCCATGCCACAGCGCTCATGTTCCCAGTATGACCAGTTCCCTCCAGCACTGGGGCCCGTTACTGGACAGACCTGCAGCTTTAAGGCACAGCCAGGCCGCGGAGCAGGTTGGTCTTCCCAGCCTCCAGTGACCTGCCAGAGTCAACTTAGCTGAGACTAATTAGTGTGGTTATCAAGGGAAGAGGTGGATTAATGTGGGAAAGTCATTGATGAAGGCAGAGAAGGGCAGATGCTTTCCTGGAGTCCCCAATCAATACAGACCTTGGAGGATGAATGAGGGCTTCAAAGAAAAGCATCAGTGAACAATTGAATGCTTTTAGCTCCCGGATGGCTGCTCTGCCTGAAGCAATGAGTGAAATATGGCACAGGGCACCCCGCACACTCTAGCAATTATCCCTCGCTTGTGCCTCTGAAGGAGCCTCTGCCCACCAGGCGCACACGTGAGGGAAGAGGACGCTGGTGGGGTGGGATGAAGACAGGTACCAAGGATGTGGAGGTGGCTGTGAATTTGTGAGTCCGAGGGGCTGAGAGCTCCCTCCAAAATCCTGTCCCCTCTTGGCCCTCTGGATCTGCTCTGTACCTTCCCGCCCCGGGAGGGTGGGTGGACACCAGCAACATGAGTGGGACTGTTGGTGCCCACCGGCGTGCAGGACTCTCTGGGGCAGCCACAGCCTTGAATGTGTCCCACACATGGCAGTGGGTCAGAGAAAACCATGCAGCCCGAGGTCCTCTCTCTGAGCTTGAGCAGCACCCAGCACCACCCGCTCACCTGCCCCACCACCATGCCCTGCCCCACGCCATGCAGCAGCCACCGGCGGGCTGTGCTGCTGGTCACCACACGATGTGCTGGTGACTGTGCCAGCGTCCCCTCCCCCTGTTCCATTTTGCTCCGCTTTAATTGCGTGATGTAGAAAGTGGGTCAGGAAGAGCCGGGAGGAGCCGCTAGGAGGGGAGGGAGGGAGCTGCAAGGTCGCAGGCTGTGCTGCAGCCCCTCGGCAGCATGTGCAGGGGATGTGCTCCCCCTGACCAGCGGTGACACTGGCTGGTGGCCACCATGGCTCCTGTGTGCCAGCAGACCTGCCTGCACTGCCTGCAGTGGACACAGGATGCACATGGACATGTCCCCGTGCCCAGAGCTGACCCCTTCCAAGGCAAAGCCTTGTCGGTCTCTGAAGTGCCGTGAGATGTGGTTTTTCAGTGCACTGAAAGAGAAATTGAGGCACAGAGCAGGGAAGCCGCTTGCCCAAAGTCAGCAGCTCAGGTAGGAGGAGAACATGCCAGCGCTGCCGTACCTGCTAGTGGGTGGCTGCTGAGCCACATGGGTGGCTCCTGGCACATGGGTTATTGGCCACGGCCGACCAGGTGCCAGAAGACTACGGAGGCTGGTGGAGCTGGGTGCCCATGGCCCAGATCCTGGTCATGGGGAGCATGGCTGAGGTGTGGGATGGGAAGGCAGAGCTGGCCGTGACCCTGGTGCCAGCAGGTCCCTGCTGGCAGCAGGGCAGTGCTGTGCCCAGCCAGGGCTCGCTGCGTCGCAGCTCTCTGCCATGCCACCCGCTTGCAGCACTCAGTGGCTTTACTCGAAAGCCAAGCGGGGCGTGACAGCTCTGCAGAGGGGGAGAAAAACCAAAACAAATCAGAGCATGTTTTTTTTTGTACTCCCGGCCCAGCTCCCGGCCCCTCCTCTGTCATCCCCGCTGGAATGTGCCTTCGAATTCCTTGCTGGCTTGCTGCGTGCTGCTGCCGGCTTTGCCTCTGATTGTTTGCAGCGATTGCGCTTTTCCCACACTCCAGATCATGGCTAGGAATCACCCGTGGCTCCGTGCCGGCTCCGTATCACCCCCAGCACAATGTGCAAGCGCAGACTTAGGCAAAGCGGCAATTGCAGAGAGCCGGCGGGGTGAAGTGGGTGCTGCGTGACTTAGCCCTGAGTCACGCCGCGCCAGCTCAGCCTCCCCTCTGATCCCAGTTCAACACCTGCGCAAAGCGCAAGGCGGGCGGGCGGCTGCCTCTTACCCCTTCACCCTCACGTCGGACACTGCTGTGGGGCTCATACGGGCTTGACCGAGTGGGATCTGGATGAGCAGGGCATAGGTGGAGATGTGACTGCTGCCCTTTCACATATTCCTCATCACGGCAGCCTCAATCAAACTTTAGGAGTCCCGACACAGCCCTGGAATCATGGTGACAAGTTTAGGTGCACGTCTTCCCTGGTGGGGGGGCTGCAAACACTGGGATTTCTTAACTTCATGGAAAAGCTTTGGGAACACTCTTCCATCTGAACACCTGGACTTCTGCTCTCTGCAGCCCTTGGAGAGGGAGGTGGGTGGCTGCAGGGACGTGTTTGCCTCCTGCACATTGTTTTTCCTGGCTGGGGCCACGTCCCCCTGCCTGGTGTCACTTCCCTGCTCCACACGAGCAGGGCAGCTGCCATTTCCACCACGCTGGACACACTAGGGAGATACTCATGCCCCAGTGCTGGAACATCGCTAGCAGCAGGATGGCCCAAAAAGGGCTGAGACCAGCTGTGGTCACACAGATCTCTTGTCCAGCCCAACTCTGAACATCTGACACCTCTCAGCTTGAATCCACCCACTCTCACCATTGCATCAGCAGAGCACCTGGCAGCCATTTCTCCTTCCAACACCCCAAAATGCCCTTATCTGTTTCATAAAGTGGGTAAGAAGTCCTAAGGAGAGGTGTTATCTCCTGTGAGCATACAGGAGTTCAGGAACCACCTGGGAGTGAGTGGCCCAGATTGACGCGCTGAACCCAAGCGTCCCAGCGCCAAGGGAGCCTCCATCCACTCCCATTAATGGACTACATTTTACGTAGTGACTCCATAAAGCAGTTAATCCTTATCTGCAATTTATAAAAGGATAAACTGTGCATGATTAAGACCATACTGCGCAAGGCACCCAGCTCCAACAAAACAGCATCGCATCCCTGCTGTCAGCTCCCCCGAGGAGCCAGTGCCCTGATCCCAGGTCCCTCCAGCCCTCCAGGACCAGACAACAGGGACTTTCCAGAGGTCACCCACAGCCCTGAGCACCCTCCAGCCTCCTATCTCCCAGCCCAGCTCTAATCTCAGGTTTTAGGGCTCTGAGCATGAATAAACTCACCTGTTATTTGCAAACAATTCACCCACAAGTACTCGACAAATAAAAGCCTGTAATTAAGCAAATAACACGAGCCCTCTCACCCATTATACAGTGCCATAGACTGACTTCTGTTTGAATTTTTTATTGCGAAGAGCTTTAAATCACTCTTTTTATTTGAGATGAGGTAAAGGCGAAACATAGGAAAAAAATAAATCGGGGAAAGAAGGTCTGGATGGGCGGCTGCCAGGGCTGAGCCCTATCGCTGCTTTTCTCATAGGAAACCCCCATAAAACGGCTGAGAACAGGACACCCGCAGCATCGCCTTCTGTTCTGCTCCTATCACAAACCAAACACAGTGGAAGGTGAATGTAAACAGTTTCTGTAGCCCGATCAAATCGCCAGATGTCAAATTAGCACACTCAGTTAAGCCTCGGCCCTAATTGTGCCGTTTGTCATGCTGGAGCAGGCGGCAGCACAGCATGCCATTCCCCCCAGCCCTGGGGGGGCAAGGGGTCCCGGCCCCTCGCTCCCAGTGCTGCAAGGGGGTCTGTTCCCCCCGCTAAGCTGGCACTGCACCCCATGGGCAGGGGATGAGGCAGGGGGCCATGTGAGAGAAGCCCCCGGGGGGGATTTCCCACCCTGTCCTGCCCAGGCACCCCCAGTTTGGGGACAGGGAAGAGCGGTTGCAAACATCCCAGAGCAGCATCTTCCCCCCGAGCTCTCCGGTCCGGATTCCTCCAGCGGGGTCTGTTTTCTTTGGGCACCATGTTCTTCTGGGGCGCCGGCCAGGCAGGAGCCCTTCTCCTCCAGCCCCTCTCCCTGCTGCAGTCCTGCTGGCTCCAGCGCCGCTGTCCCCAGCCGCCCGCTGTCCCAGCACCCCGCACTCGCCGCTCCCCTGCTGCTGAGCACGGACAAGCTCGCTGCACGCACTGGCACGCACAGCTCAAACCCGGTGTCGGTGTCAACCCCGGGTGCTGCTGGCAATCCTTGTCACATTTTCTCAGTAGCTCCCTCCTTCCCCACACAATGAAGGTCAGGGTGCAGAGGGACATTTGGTTTCTTGCCATCAAAAGAGCATGGTTTT
This sequence comes from Larus michahellis, assembly GCF_964199755.1. NCBI lineage: Eukaryota > Metazoa > Chordata > Aves > Charadriiformes > Laridae > Larus > Larus michahellis. The sequence continues at coordinate 11,632,488 of NC_133910.1, read as the reverse complement.
GGTGTTGGGTTTTTTTTTTCCTTCTTCCTGCCCATCAAATCCGAGCTCCCTGTATCCAGCAGCCCCAAGGCGAGGTGGCCAACGCGGCATGTGGCTACTGGGTCGGGGCAGCCCTGAGCCAGCCCCGCCGGCTGCCGCTTTGCAGCAGAGCCCTGTGATCTGTCCTGCGCAGATGGGATGCCGCTCACCCAGACTCCCACCCGGGCAAGCCGGGAAATGACCAAAACGGGAAATTAATGTAGTCAACAAGCTTTTGCAGCTTTGCCTATTTTTTTTTACTGCTTAGAGTTTGGGGTTTTTTTTGAAAGGGCTCAGATGTTTCCACGGGTGGGAAAGCCCGCCCCAGAGCTAACCCACTGGGACATCCAGACCCGGGGGAGCAAGAAGATTCTGGTGATTTTGAAATAAAACTTTTTTTTTCTGTTAGAAAAGCAAGTACTTGGCTGGCCAAAGACAAATATTTTGAGTGTCTCCTTTTAACGCTTTCGGCACCAGCCATCTGTGCCTTTGTTTAACAAGAGTTTCTCACCTTGCAACGCTCCTTAAGTGCGGGGTTGCTAGCTTTTTAAACTAACTTGAAATCAAATCCAAAAATGGTTTAATTTGTTCCAAAAGAACACAATTTATTGTTTGGCTTTGTGAAGAGAAGCTTTTTCTGTCCGTGTGGGTTTTGCACAACCCAAACAAGCCTTCTCCTGCCCACCACAGCCACGCCACCAGCTCTCGAGCTTCCCCCACCTCGTGCCCAGCACAGCTCCGTCTGCGCAGGAGCGTGTGGGGCCAAATCCAGCCTCCTCTGACCCAGGAGTGACAATCTCAAAGCTGTTTGCTGCCAGCAAGTTTCACGCATGTAGGAGGTGGAATAAAAGGTCAAAGAGGCCCTATTGGTGTCGCTGCTGGTGTCACCTTCAAGAAAGAGAATACACGGGGAGCTCAGCCTTCTTATTAGACAGCAGAGCACCCACACACGAGAAACCCTCTGAGCGATAAGTGCGTAGGAAACCAGGCTAGTTTCCTGTCTCAGCTCTGCTGCTCCGGGCGCTGCTTCGTGCTCTGAGCCCCAGTTGAGCCCCAGCTCTGTCCGTACCAGCTCTCGTGCAGCGTGGCACAGCATGGAGCTCATGGGGCTCACGGCAGCTCTGCCCTGCTTTGGGGGGAACGCTGGCAGCTGCCCCCACCACGGTGCCCATGGCTGTGCAGCTCCGTCAGGAATCACCGCAGCATCATGTAATGCTTTGCTGAACTCTTGCTTCCCCTATTGATAGGAGCACGCTCTTGGCCAGTGCCCAGGGCCAGGTTCTCCGTGAAAAGGGGGATGCGGCTGGCAGGCACTCCCTGGCATGAAGTTACCAGGCTCCAGGATGGAGGCACAAGCTTCCTGGGAACTGAGGGATGGGACATCTCCTTTGCTTGGGCATAGTGGGAGGTGGGAAGGATCAGATTTATGGGACTTGTTGTCCTGGTGTCAGCAACCATCATGCTGTGATCTCCACAAAGCTCTGGTGACAACATGGCCTGGGCAGGCAACCAGCTCTGGGCACCAAATGCCTCGGTCTGGCCTGCGATGGGGAAGGGGAGCCCAAGGCACCCCCCTCCCCCGGGCTGCACTGCCCCTTCCCACCCCAGAGGCTGGCTGGTGCCATGCTGTGCCATGCCATGCCATACTACACCATGCTAAGCCATGCCACATCAAGTAACACCATGCCATGCTGCGCCACGCAGCCAGGCAAGCCACACGGTGCCATGGTGGAGGCGAGGAGCCCCATGGAGACAAAGGGCCGGCACTCTGCAGGCCGGCGCTCGCTGGGGCTCAGAGGAGGAATCTCAGCTGTTTGTGTTCAAAGCCATGGGCGGCTGGGGCCGGGAGCACGGCAGGAGGGTGCGGAGCAGCCTGGCCGGGTTTTCAAACCCATTGGTTCACAGAGGAGCCAGCAAGGGAGGGGCAAGGGAGCAGCCTGCCTTGTAATTGCATTAATTAACCAGGCTTGCTCCGAGCAGGATCCCACACTGAGCATGCCACGTTTGGGGCTGTGCCATCCACGCCAAAGGCAGGTGCCTCATCATCCTCTACCTGGGCAGCTGTGCCCCAGCAGTGTCACCGTCCCCTCCTGTCCCCACCGTCCCAGCAGGAGCATCCAGCCAAGCCTGGGGCAAACTCTGCTCCGAAGGTGGCTCCCAAGCTGCTTCCCTGTCCCCATCAGACAGCAAGGGTCACATCTGGGGTCATCCTGGCGGTGCAGCCCTTGGAGACGATGACTTTTGGGAGCAGCCCAGAGCGGTCACACACTTCCTCCTGGGAAGGGAGGGCAAGGCGAGGGTTCCCAGTGATGCTCAGGGTATCGTCAGCGTCCCTGTGTCCTGTCAATCAGCGGGGTAGCACCGGGCTGCCAGGAGGACGCTGTGCTTTGCAGGACCGGGCAAGGTGGTGTGTGTGGGATCTGGCCCTCGGGCGTTCGCTCAGCCCGTGTCGAAGTGACGCAATGGAAAGCGGCAAGCAGGAGCGTGCCTTGCCCCTACTTGCAGCTCTTCCAGCTCTAGGGCTCGATGGTGGAGATAAACGGCCTTGATGGGACGGCAGGACAAGTTCCAACACTGCTTCCCAGCGCCTGCTGCCAGCTTCGGAGCGTGAGAAAATACCAGGCAGAGAGGGAAGGATCAGCATCGCACGGATGTTTAGAGATGATTGATATTTTTATGGTGAAGTTGGGATTTTTGGGTTCCTCCATCCCTCCACGTGGCAGGTTTCTAGGTTCGGGCTTGCATGCACGTGTTCGGCACAGTGCTGCCCACGGGCGCCCAGCGACCTGCCAGGGGCCGGGCTGCACCCCGACTTCTCGCGCGTGCACCCACAGCTGGGTGCAGGCGCCCGCTGAGGCCGTGCACAGCTCAACGCATGGCCGGCCAGCCCCAGCCCCTTCCCCACTCAGCACCAGCATCCCTGGTTGAGCCCAGAGGCTGGTTAAAACCTAGAGAGTCTGAAAGTAAATAAAGCAAAGCACCAAAAGCACAAGTCACCCACGGATCTCTATCCATCGGAGATGGATAGAGATCCATCTCTGTGGCCAGGGAACCCCGAGGTACGCCCTGGGGGCTGGGTGCCTGCAGGGAGCTGCTACCTCCCTGCCTGTGGTGCAGCCGACTCTGTGGACTGGCCACAGGACAGGGCTCTGATTAAAGAAGGAACAGAGACAACTTGTTGCTTCTTAGACAGGCAGTGAAATAACCTTTCCACTCAGCTCTGGGTAATGATGCCGTGGGGATCAGAAGGTCCCAGAACAGCCCCACTCCCCCCTTGCTTGGGCTGTCTGCATTTACGGCAGCTCTAGCACCAGCTGGGAGATTGAATCCTGGGAGATGGCATCTCGCGGCCAGCTGGGGAGGACCAGACCCTTCTCAAGATGCTCTAAGACATCTCATTTGTCTCTTTTCACCAGCACTTCCTTCATACCGTTAAGAAGACAGAAACCAGACGGGGAACTCAACTCTCATCTCCTAGCAGGTTGTGGGACATGTCCGGGCATAAGCCGGCTCCGTGCTGCAGACGATGAGCCACCGCATGCTCTGGAGATGCTGCCTCCGTGCAGGGGCTTCGGTGTGGGCAGGAGCTCTGGGACAGGTCCCCAGCAGGAGCCTGTGCCCCTCCATGCTCCCTCGGGAGTGGGAAAAACACAAAGAGCAAGCTCAGTTCTCTGGGAAAGCTCCTTGCCTGCTATTCAGTGCCGAATCCCTTGAGGTTGTCTAGAGGAATTCAGCCTGATTATCATTAGAATAAAGGCCAAAGCAGCCCAGCTCTCTCCCTGGACTCTCTCCTGCTCTCAGCTTCCCCCAGTGTCCCCGCTGGGTCCAGCTCGTCCCCGAGTGCCTGGCGCAGGAGCGTGCTGTGGGGCAGGCAGGGCTGCAGCCAGAGGTCCTGAGCCCATGTGAAATGGCCTGTCCTGCAGCAGAAAGGCCATGCTTCCAGCAAGTATGTGTTGGCGCTCCCCAACAAACACATGTTTTATCTGGTCCCAGGCCCTCCAAAACGAGCCACTCTCCTGCTCTCTGTTACCAGCCTGCCTGGTCATCACCACCCAAAATTCCTAAAGGGAGAGATGTTAAAAGGCACATGCTCCAGAAGGATGCAGGCTTGATCCAAAGCCTGAATGAACATCCTGGAGCATCTTATCAGTGCTTCCTCTGGGACATGGGTTAGGAGTAGATGTAGCCGGATAGAGGGCGGTCTGTTCCTTCCCGGACCTACGTGCCTTCCCCAAGTGAGGCTGGAATTGCAAAAAGAGAGTTTTTCCTAAAGGAAGATGAGGCTGAGCCACAGACAGCAGGAACTGAACTAGAAAGGCACAGCTTGCTTCAAAATCAATGTCCTTGCAGAGCAGCCGCTCAGGGCAAAGAGAGACTTCAGACAGGCAGCCCCAGCCTCGGGCAGTCCTTCCACACCACATGTGGATGCTCCAGAAAAGGGGGAGGTAAATCTACCTGGGTAATTGGGTGCTCTTTCAATTAATGGGGAACCTGCACATGGTTCCTATCATTATTTATGTCTGAGTGTGCAAAAGCAACAACCACGCATCTTGGAAGCAGGGCACACACTTTTTGCCTCTAGCCCTCCCAGCAAACACACGTTTCCGCTCGGGTCCTGGAGGTTTGCTCTCGCCTCCTTATCGGAGCCGGGACACGTGTGGTTTTTTGATGGGGAATTGTGGCCCCAGGCGCTCCACCTGCCAGCTCCCCTCCGCCGCTCCCTGTGGAGGAGGAGGCTCCGCACCGTGGGATTTCTCATCCTCCAGAGCAGCGACGCGGGGAAGCGGCTGTGCCCGGGCACGTTCCTGCAGCAGGCAGCGCTCGGCTCCCCCAGGCACTGGGGATGCGCACCTCCATGGCCGTGAGCTCACCCCAGCCGCTCACCCCAACTCAGTCCGTTCCTCTTGTCCTCCTCCAGCCGGGACCTTGAGGGATGGGGGCTGTCTGTGGGGCAGTGGTGGAGGGGACCCCAAATAGGAGGTGAGGCTCAGAGTCCGGGCAGGGCAGGCCAGTCCCTTATACTGCCCTCAGACATCTGCACAGCCATGGTTTAACCCTGCTCTGGTCCCTTTCCAGCTCTTGGGCTGTTCCCTTGGAAGTCCAAAAGCTGTCCATGAGGGATATGACCCCACAAAGACCCACAACAGGGCTGGAGCAGAGGAAATATTTATACCCAACCTTTAAACCACCTGGTTTTCAGAGAATTGATCTGCAGATACGTGAGTGCAACAGCCTGTCCGCATCCCCCTTGCAAGTGAGTGATGCTCAGTGCCTGGCCCCATGGCTGGAGGGCTTGGCAGGTCCCCCCTGTCCCTGCCACCGCTGTGCTGGCCTGGGGCGAGGGCGTCCATCAGGCAGCACCTGATGCATGAATTCACCTGGAAAGCCCCAGCCAGCAGTGCCAGGACGAGCGGAGGGGACATGGAGAGCTGCCCTTGCACACTCGCACCCCACCGAGCCATCGCCTGCCCTGCTGAAAAGGGCTCAGTGCTGCGCTGGCTGAAACGGGGAGCAGTGTGGGGCTGATGTACCCAAGCCAGGGCGATGCCTTGGAACAAAAGGTTGGGAGTTTAATATTACACCAGGAAAACAACTCACTGGAAACACGCCACCGTTCATAAATAAATAGGGGACGAGCCCTGACAAGTCAGGCTCATAGCTCCGGTGACACAACCGCTCTCTCTTCCCCGTGCCCTTTAAAAAGTCCTGTAAGCGCGGATGGAGAGCATCCTCCCTCCTGCGCTCTCCAGGGCTGGGGATCGTGCCTGGCAGGCCGCTGCTGCACTGTCCAGGGACCGTGGCTTTTTCCCAGGGACCAGCCATGGCTCTTCCAGGCAAAGCAGTGACACGTGGCCCAATGCCCCGGCATGGCCGCTCTGCCCATCCTGCATCCCACCCGTTCTGGCCACTAAGCACCTTGCTGTGAGGCGGGGAACGGCACCCGGGAATGCTACAGGGTGACCCTTCCCCAGGGAATACCCTCACTAAAGCCACCAGGGAAGTTCAGGGCAGGGGAATTCCGGTGTCCAGAGCACGCTCAGCCCCTGTGAGTGGTGACTGACAGCTGTCAATCAACAGCTGACACAAAAGGGGCTGGGAATGGCAGTTTGAGTGCATCTGCCCTCCCGTGGGGGCCCGGGCCAAACATCTGCCTGCCAACCTACTGATAAAAAATAGTGTTTTCATAAAACTGAGATTTGGGGGGAGGGTGCGTGGGGGGTGACATTTCCAACAAAACTCTTCTCTAGTGCCGGAACAGCAATCATTTTTATCACTTTTTGGCAGCCAACCAGATTTACAACGGCCTTTCACTGAAGAAACAGAGCTTCTGTTTGTTTTCGGGGCATCCACATTCCCAGGGTTTGACAGAAATGACTATTTCCCCCCCTCTTTTCTTCCAAATGTTGACACAGGAGTGAAACACTGCCTTTGCTGCCAGGTCGCTGGCCAAGCTGAGAAAGGGAAACGTGCTGCTTTGCTGGAGGAGAAGCCGGGACGTGCCCGGGTTTGCCTGTGCCCCTGGGATGCTCCATCTGCCCAGCCCAGCCCGGCTGGGATTGCTCTGAGTCCAGAGCGGCTTCTCTGACCCTGCTGCACCAGCACCACGTCCTGCATGGTCCCAGGGAGATGCTGCAGCCTGGGAACTACCACGGGGAAGGGCAAACCCAGCAGGAGCAGCGCTGTGATGCCCTCCCTCACTGCCATGTCGAGCAAGAAGCCCAGAGCCATGGCGGGTCATGGCTTTGCAGGGATCCCCGTGGTGGTCACGGATGTGCAGGGACCCCCAAGGTGGTCGTGGCTTTGCAGAGATCCCTGTAGCCATCTCAGTCCCCATGTGCGGAGGTACCAGCAGTGCCCAGCCTGGCACAGGGCACAGGTCCCTCTGCAAAGGGGGCTCCCCCGCGGGACAGGGCATGAGGAAGGCATGGCCCAGGACCCCTGGGCTTTGAGGAGCCCGAGCACTGAGCCGTGCCCAGACCCATTTCTGCCCTAGAGCAGGGTGCCAATCTGCAGACAACCCCAGCAAGACCCATGGGCGAAAGGCTCAGCTCCATGTTTTAATGCACCCTCTTTATGCAGGGAACCCCAGTTTCTCTCCCAGCCTCTGTTCACCCCTCCAGCCCTGCAGCAGCCTCTTCACAGGGAGCCTTTGGGGCTGCTCATGGCCCTGACACACCATCCCCAGCCCATCCTGCCCCCCCGAGAGCACGAGCCCGTCCCTCGCTGGCAGCAGCCCAGGCGGGGGCCATGCGGGGCGGTAGGAAAGCAGAGATGCGTGCACCTGCCCGTGGCCCCGGGGGGGTGGGCGGCTGCGCAGGGAGGAGGCAGGGGTGGGCTGGGGGAGCAGCATCCTCCAGCGGGGAAGGAGGAGGCTGGAGCAAGGACAAGCCGGGGGAAAAGGCCGGGCAAACTCATTTCTTGGTCTTTGGGCCAGGGCGCCAGGGTATGGGGAGGATGGGCCACCGGATGCCTGTCTGACACCATCCCCGCACCGAGACTGAATCCTGCTGGGAGACAGGTGCCGACGGGAGGCCGCGGGCCTCTCCGGCATGTCCCCACACGCCCGCCTGCCTCGGTGTCTCCTTCTGCAAGAAACCGGGAGCTGCACCAGCCTCCCTGTCTCCTGCCTGCTGCCGCCAGCACTGGGTGCTCGCGTCCCCCGGGGATGGGTGAAGCACACAGCCCGCAGCCCACGGGCAGTGGTTTGCTCCTGCATTCCTGCCAGCGCTTTGCATGGAGGTGCCTGGCTAAATAAATAAGGATAAATTAATGACAAATAAGGATAAATTAAAAAAACCAACACGTCTTGGGCTGCTGGGTTGCCCCCAGTGAGGCGGTGGGCTTACATCTCGACTCTTAGGGTTGCTCTCCGTCCTGGTTTGAGGTAAAACATGAACCTTGGAGAGAGAGGTGGGAGAGAGCATCTGTCTTCTTTCAGTGGCCAGCCTGGCCCAAACCGCGACACTCGCAGCAGGCGCAGCAGACCCAGGCCAGAGCAGCAGGGAGCTCCCAGCCCCGGTGCTTCGGAAGCTGGAAGCACCCTTCCTCCGGGTAACACCAGTGCCAGATTCCCAGGGAACTTGAAACGAAACAAATCCAGTCCAAGACACGCATCTCCAAGCTCTGTAGCTGGAGGGCACCGGGGGGAGCTCAGGGGGAGAAAAGATGAGGGGAATCAAAACTTTTTTTTGCAGCCAAGTGCGCGTTTTCCCAAATCCTTTGCAGCTCTTGCATCAGAGGCTGTAATTACCAAGACTTGCCCTGTCTCTCTGCACCAGGCTGCTGGATGCTGCCCCGACACTTTGAAGTCGCTCTTTGCAGCAGGGTAGAGGTTCATTAACTCTTTTGGGACGAGCAGGGCAACCTCCGTCATCTCCTGGCTGGTGAGCGGTGAGAGCACCTGCAGCACCGTGGTCGGAGCTCGGCCTCCACCGCTGCGGCCATGATTTGACGTCGCTGCCAACCGCCTGGCCCTGCCGTAACCATGCCTCGGCAGGACCATCCCACCACGGTCCTGCCCTGCCACCAGCTGAGGGGATGTCAGACGGTGTCCTGCGCCCGGGCCATTTCCAAATGGTGACCAGCAGCATGGCAGGGTCCGACGCTGCGTGCCCGGACGTGTCAGCAGATGGCAATGTTTCTGTGCTCTGCATGTCTCCGCAGATCTCTCCTTCTCATCCCGCAGCCCACTACCAACTCTGGCAGCATCAGCAGGACCTCCCTGTGGGATCCAACCAGGACCCAGCCCAGAAAGTCCAGAGCACCACGGTCCAATGATGTTAACAAGCCCAAACACCTCCAGCACCCTGCTAGCAAGGTCTCCCAGCGTTTCTCCTCCATCCATGCCCAGGACACAGCCGTCTCATCCTCTCCGTTGTGGCGTTACTGTTTCTGCTCTCAGCCCTAGCCAGGAAGGGCAGAGGCAATGACAAAAATAGCCAACAAACTGTTCAATGAAGGCTTTTCAGACGCTTGGGTGTGGTGTGACGTTTGGGCAAGAGATCAGGGGTTGGCTTTTTCCATCCGGCACTGCTCCCCTGCACTGGCTCGGCTCAGCTTGGCTGCGCCAGGGAGCTTGGGAGCACTAATGCAAGCAGGCAGAGACTGGGAACGGAGGAGGAGGTGGAAGAAGGTTGTCCTGGCAGTGGCTTTAGTAAAATGTCAGCCAAAACATCCCTGTGGGGAGCTCTGAAACGCCAGGTCTGAACAGCAGCAAGCCAGGCTTTGGCACTTTCAGTCCCTCTCACCATCCTCCAGCAAAAGCCGTTCCCTGTACCGCCGGTGCCTGGCCACAGCTCAGCCCGCCTCGCTCGCAGCGGGAGATTTCTATTTCCCAGACTTCCTCTTTTGGGTGAGATTTATGAATGTCTGATCACGGCAATTAGGAACTGGGAATGACCCGGCAAGCCTGCCCCAGGCAGGTAAAAATAGCCCCGGGTGGTGACTCAACAGCTTGTGGTGTGCAGAGCCCCGAGGCTGGGGACACGCTCCAGGCTGGTGATGCTGCCACAGCCCTGTGTCACCCGCCCTGTGTGGTCCTGTCCTGCAGACGCGTCAGGAACTCTTTGCGTCCCACTGATTAGCCGTGTGGGAAGGCGCCAGGGGCATCGAGCTGAGCCGAGCCGGGGCAGTTTGCATGATGGGGTGCTCCAGAGGCGACCTGGCTCTCTGGAGCTGATGCCTCATTGCAGGTTTCCACGTGCCCTGAGGGAGCTGGTGTTCATCCCTGAGCATGGCCGTATTGCTGTGTTTGCCTTTTGACATCTCCCAGCAGCCGGCAGAGCCGGTCCAGGGGCAGCTATGGGATGGGGGCTGCTTTCCATGGAGCCTCACGCCCTGCTGGGAGAAGGCACGGCAGCAGCGAGGGCCTGGGAGAAGCCAGGTGGGACGTTGGGAACATTTAGGGATTACGTTTTACCTTCCAGTGTAAAAGCCTGCACCCCAGCAGCCCTGTCACTCCCTGCCCGCAGGCTGGGACTGGAGGGGGGCCAGACCCTTCGTGCCGGCACAGCACCGCAGCACTTCCCTGCCACGTCCCCATGCCATTCCCTTTCTCTGTCTAATCCCATCAGGTAACGACCTTCGCTGATGCGAAGCCCCAAGCAGTCAGGCACACTCGGCTGAGTTGTGTGTCAACTCGGCTGAGCAGAAGTGTCTGCTGAGGGTGGGTGGTGACCGCAGGGTAATATGTGCTTCCTCTGTGCAAGCTAAAAATAGATGGCAGAGCGCAAAGAAACAAGGTGCTGGGTGCACCTTTGCAGGCGCAGGGCACGGGGGAAGGAGGATCTCGACAGCTTCTGGGTAGATGTTGCAAGAACAGCTTAATTCAATGCAACATGCACTCCAGTTTCGGGACTCCTTTTTGTTTTCACAGGAGATTTGCACTTGAAAAGCCACTGTCAAATTTGCATGCACAAACATGTACATAGTCAGTCCAGAATGAGAAGCGATGCCCTCTGGTTTCCAGAGCAGTCCCTGCTTCCTATTGCGTACCTGGCTTGCATACCCACGGAGCAGCACCGGGCTGGGCTCCCGGAGCAGTCGGTGAAAGCAGTGTGGCAACCAACAGCCAGGCAGTCGGTGAAAGCAGTGTGGCAACCAACAGCCAGGCCCATACCCCATCACGGAGCAGCTCTGCCCTGCCTGCTGGTTAATGACCCTCCGCTGAGATTTCCCAGAAAGAAGCAAGCATCTTTCCAAGGGAAGGAGCTCGTTTCTTATAATGCAGCCCTAACCACTCCCGCCATCCATTGCAAAAGGGGCTTTGAGCATGAACTCCCACTCTGGAGGCTGACTTTGCATTCCTGATTTAGGAAAAGCAGCAATGCCCTTGCGAGCCCATTCCTCCGGCTGCCAGCCCTGCCCCGGAGCCACTCAGGACGCGGGAGCAGCTCGGTGCACATCGCCCTGGAGCAGAGCAGAGCAGAGCTGATCCCCGGCACAGTCTTTCTCTCCTTTGATGGCACCCGCCCTCCCGCGCAGCGAGCTGTTCCCTCGCGTGGCTACACGTCCCCAGCCGAGCCACCGAGCAGCAGCAGCACCGGTGCCAACTTGTATTTAAAGCCGAATCCTCGGCGGCTTAAGGGACCTGTGTGGTCTGAGCATCACTTCAATCCGCCCCCGCGGGGGCTCGCTCCCAGCACATGCGGCTGAGTGCCTGCACGGGGCGAGCGGTGCCGTGCCAGAGCCCATGAGGAGCGTTGCTGGCCGGGCTGGAGCTGGAGATGGGACCCAGCTTTAGGGCCCTTTGCCTGGCCAGGGTCTCCCCCAGGCAGGTGTGGGGAAACGTGGTTTGCACTCCTGCAGCGTGGAGCTCTTTTTGCAAAGTAAAGCCAGCTGCCCATCATCCCAGCACCATTCCAGAGGGGCAACGCAAGAAACCACAACCCTGGCCAGCCCCAAAACATCCCACTGGCCCATTGGGCCAGCAGCATCCAGCCTCCTGCACAGCATTTGCTCCTTGTGCTTTTGTCCGGAGCGAGCACAGAAAGATGGACCAGGCCGGGGAGGAGCCGTGCCAAGAGCTGATCCTCTCCCACTCGCCGCTGGAAGGGTTATCAGGACAGGAGCGAAATCTGGAGCGGGGCCGAGCTGGGAGAGGTGTGGGAACGCAGACAAGGCAGGGTTATTTCCCCTGCACTGCGGAGAAGCGAGGCAGGAAAGACACACAAATAGACATAATTGAGGCTAAATGTCTTAGGTTTTTGAATCAACATGCACCACTGAGAGCACAATCAAAGGCTCTTTAGTAATTTATTGACTTACCCTGAAGTTAAATTATCTGCGCGTATTTATCACACCCACACCCACACCCACCCCTTCCTATTCGGTAACTGAGTCCTTCCAGACCGCTCCGCTCCCCGGTGCCGCGCACGGGTGGGAGGAGGATGGGATGTGGGACGGGGACCTCGGCGCGGGAACCAGCCTCGCGCCATCGAGGCGCACATCAGCGCCCAGGAGGGTGCACATTTGCTGCCTCCCCATCAGGTCAGTGGACAAGGCCAGATCCTGCTGCTCTGAAATTCAAATCAGATCAAAACGCTGCTCCAGAGAGACCCTCAAGGCATTTGGTGGTTCTGCAAGAGCCATGACCATGGGGAATGGGGAGATTCCCAGCTCTGGCTCTAAGCCAGGGAGCCTTGCATGGATCAGCAGCACCGTCGCATCCATCACACCCTCCCTGCCCAGCCCAGGAGCACAAAGAGGCTCCGGCAGAGCAAAGGGAGATGGTACAAAGCACTGGAGTTTTGCGTTCAGCCCCCCACGATGACCCAGCTCCCTGTTGCTCTGCTCCCAGCTGGATGCGCGCCCCCTTCCTGCAAAGCTCAGCTGAGCCCAAGCAAACTCATGGCAGGGGTGGCCTGCCCTACGGCCAGGCCAGCCCGAGTGACATTTCAGCCCCCGCTTTCCAGGCAGAAAGGGGAAGGCAGCGGCGAGAGGCGCAGTCACCGGGCCCCGAGGTCAGGCTCAGTTTCAAAAGGCACACGCAGGTTTTCTGCGCTTGCAAAACTTCCCCCTCCCTCCTCTTACGAAAGACCCTCAGCTTGCAAAACAGCGGGAGGTTTGGAGCACGCAAAACAAACAATTAGTAAAGAAAAAAAGAAACAACTTAAGGTATCAAGCTTGCAATGGAAGTGAGCACCTGTCTCTGGTTTCCCCACCATGCCAGCAGCGAGGGCAGCCTATGCCTCAGTTTCCCCTGCCGAGAAGCGGGGCAGGCGCTGGGAGAGCAGCCGGTGCCGCGGGGCTCCCCCCGGCAGGCTCCCGGCCGTGCTCCTGCTCCCGCACTGGCACCCGGCCCTGGCCTGGGGGCTCGGAAAAACCCTCCCTCCCCACTGTGCACTGCAGATTCAAAATGCTGATTTTTATTACTGACAAATGAGGCGGCCAGTCGGACGAGGCCGATCCTGACCCCGCATCCTTGGAAAGCACCGACTGCCGCAGCGGGCAGCTGGGAGCATCCCTGGCTCCCTTGGGATGCATCGCCCTGGCTCAGCTCGGTGGGTCCATCCCAGCCCGCTGCAGCTGGACAAACACCCCATTCCCTGGCACAGCTACAGTCCAGATTCCTGAGGATCCCCAAAAATATAGGGAAAGCCTTGCTGTGGTCCTTGGGAGCCCAACTCACCGCGGTAGGGCAGGCAAGGGGCTGTCCAGCCTGGGGAGAGCCGGCAGTGACCCGGCCCTGTGCTGCAGCCTCGGGGAGCCGGGCGAACCCTGCTTATAATTAGCTGGCGGCGAAAGCCCGAAGGGGAAACACATTTGTTTGTGCAATCCCGTGCACAGCAGACAGGGGAAAAAAGCTCCTACGCAAAGCCTTGCCCACGCTTCCTGGCGGACACGGCTCAGCGGTGGCCATCCCACGCAGGATTGCTGCCGCGGCTCGGCCGGGATGAGGTGTGCTGTGACCGCGCCGGGAGCACACATCTGTCCCCAGCTCGGTCACCTCCCCTTGTGACAGCCCTGAGCGGGTGCCAGAAATGGACTCAGGCTCTTCTGTTCCCACCAAGGACTAGTTGTTACTGTGGGGAAACTAAAATAATTGGAGGTTCGGCCCCAGCGTTGGGTCTCTCGGCTGCTCACCCAGCCCATCTTCCGAAATAAACATCTTCCCAGCGCCCGCGAGGGGAAGGGAGCTTCTGCCGCTGCAGAAAAAACACACAAAGTGAACCAAAGCCACAACCAAACAGGAACACACGCCACCACTTCCCCACACCAGGGAAGATGAATCATCGGGAGATGAATCTTCGCCAGTGGGAGACGCCGGGACCGGGCACAGCCCTCCTGCACCCCAGCACGCGTATCAGGGGCCATGAGCCAAAACAGGGGCTAGATGGGGTTTTACAGCCCCAAGACTCATCCCTGGGCACCGAGGACAAAATGTGGAGCAGAGCTGAGCCAGGGGCAAGCCCCGAAAAGAGCACAGAGCCCGTGCAGCCCCCAGATGTCTCCAGACATGGGGAGAGGAGCAGGGTCCAGCCCAGCACCTGGGTGCAGGGGGGGTCCACACAAAGCCCCCAGGCTGGGAAATGGGGTATTTTCCCCCTGGCTTGCCCCGGCCCTATCGCACAGAGCCAGCTGCTCTGCGCATGGGAAACTGTGAGCACGAGAGAGAAAGATAGTGGCCAAGGGGAGATATAGCCCTGGCTTCCTGCGGGCAGCACACAGCCCTCCGCTCCACGCCGGCCACGGGAAGCTGCGGTTCACCAGCCCCAGAGCCCCTCTGGCCCACGGGTCATCTCCTCGCCTGGCACCAGTCAGCCCGATTAGCACCAGGACTTCGCACAGTGATAGATCAGGAGCAGAGCCTGGTCTGTGCAGGGACAGGACGAGGGGATGCTTCTCCCGGGCTGGCACTAGCCCCCAAAAAGGGGCAGCGCTGGTGGCCCCGTCTCATTTCAGTCGCAGGCAACCTCCTGGAGGCCAGCCCTGGACGGAGGGTGGCACAGCTGGGAGTCAGAGCAGCCTCAGGGCTTCCTGTAAAGCCATGTTTAGATGTGCTCTTAAGCACACTTCTCATGGGCACCGCAAAACCGAGTGATTCGGGACCCAGCAAACCACTGCCAGAATAACGTAAACACCCATTACAGGTGCCTCGCATCCTGCTGCCGCGAGAGTTTGGCCCCAAAATCACAAAAAAACCCCTCAGTGCTGGGCAGAGCGATGCCTGAATCCCTCCTGCTGCTGCCCAGGCCAAAGAGAGAGAAAAGCAGTGTCGTGGGTGCAGGAGCGCACAGGTGTGCGGGTAATGGCTGCGCGAGCAGGGCCAGGCGTGCGCGCACACCTCGGGACACGGCTGGCAGCAGGTCATCACCCGGGTCGAGCCCTGCCTTGTGCATGTCGTGAAGTCGAGGGGCCGGGAAGGGGCAGGGGGCTGATGCTGGCGTCGTCCCCAGTGACAGACCTGGCCCTGGGAACAATCACCAGCAGCTCCGGTTGTGCCGCCGTGAATTATGGACACCTCCCCGCCGCCGACGCGGCCGGTCCCCGCGGCAGAAGGCACTGCTTGGGTTCAGCCCCCGCATCTGCCTCCCCAGGGCTCCCCGGGGATGGTCGGCCCTGGGAACCGGCACTTCGCAGGGCAGAGCGCAGCCGTGCCAGGATGGGACCCACATCCTCTGCTCTGCCCTGGCAGCCCCGCTTTCACGCTCTGCGGTGAAGCGCAGCACCCGTGCCATGCTGCACAGCCGTCCTGGAGCTACTTGAGCTCCCACCGGAGCCCAAAGGAGTCCTGCAGCTGGGAAAGAACAATCCGCCCCATAAATCTATCAACCTTTCCCTTTTTACCAGGAAAACGTCTGGAAAAGGGATATCGTTATTAAAGTAGCCCAAGTGCTGGGCTCAGCTGGGTGGAGGTGTGGGGCGAGATGAAAACGGAGCTGCACGAGGGCTCCCGAGACACCAACAGTGGAAAGGTGCAGCCCCATCTGCTGCAGGCAGGATTCAGCCCCATCGTGCAGGATTCAGCCCCATCGTGCAGGATTCATCTCTGCCGGGGTGGCCTATCGGGGTTCTGCTCGCCCGGTCACGCAGGTCTGAACATGGATGCTCCCATGCCAGCTTACAGCAGGATAAATCCTCGCCGAGCCCCAGGATGAGCCTGGAGCGGTGCAGAGTCCTGCGAGAGCCAGCTGGGGACAATCCCTGGGCGAGGAAGATGTGTGGGGGCAGGAAAACACAAGGCAGGGAAATGCGGCAGCACTGGGAAAAGTCTGCTTTTTTTTTTTCTTTTATTATTGTTGGGGGTTTTTGTTCTTTTCTTTTTTTTTCTTTTTTTTTTTTTTTTTTTTTTCGGAAGGTGCCTGGGAAAGGAAGCGATTGTTTGGAGCAGATCTTGATGGCTCCAGGCCCCTCGTTGGGGAGATAACCAGGCGCAGCCCCTCTGCGGCAGCGAGCCCCAGCCCGGCCCCAGTGGGAAACGTCCCGCTGCAGCCGGGCAGCTGCGGGGGGGCCAGGGGGCTCTGGCACCAAAACTCACCACCCTCGGAGCCGGTGTGACTTGGGGAGGGGGACTGTGAGAACTGCAGGGTCCCCGGCATTGCCACCCCCACGGCTGATGTCCCCGGGGCAGCCCCAGGCCGCGTCCCCGTGTCTGCTTGGGGCTATTTTAGGGGCAAGCAGGAATTAAGCAGCTTCAGCTCCTTTCTGATGCTGTTGCCAAAAATCTTGGCTAAGCACATGTAATTAGGGACTCCGTCATCTTTGGAGCCATTACCCCCCCTACCCGGTGCTGATTTGCAATATCCACGTCTTAAATACCACCCTCCTGGACCTCTCCTCTGCCTCCCACTGTCTCTCACGGCTTGAGCTGGAGATTAGGGAACAAGAGAGGGGTTTGGGGCCTCGCCATCAGTTGGGAGATAGGGCCGGGTTTGCTCTGAGGAGGGAATTATTCTGGGTATGAATTATGTCATTTTCCTCTCCGGAAACGGCGCATGCTCCCGGGTGTCACAGCTGGCGGGGCGGAGGGGGAGGCTCTCTCGCCGGCACGTCCCGGCTCCCCGACCTCCCCAGGTCCCCAAACCACCAGGAGAAAAAAAGGAGCGGCCAGAGGATGAAGGAAAATGAGCAGCGACCCCTCTCCCCTCCACCCCAGGGGAAGGATGCGGCCGCAGTTGTGCCGGGGCCGTGCCAGGCCCGCGGGCTCAGCTGTGCCTGGGGTGCAGGCGAGCTGGGGACATAATCCAGGCTGGCAACAGGGGGGTGATGTGGGGTGGATCAAAGGCCCCAGAGCCCCTCTCCCAGCTCCCCCCAGGGAGCACCCGCCGGGGTCCGGGCTCTGCGGCACGTGGAGCATCCCAAGAATCAGAGCAAATGGTGGGGGGCTGCGTCCCCCTGCCCTTGGCGGGGCGGTTAAAGATAGCAACGGGGAGAAAGAGCTCTGGAGGGGACGGGAGCATCTGCCCCGTGACCGGCAGCACCTGGCTCGAAGTCGGTCGGCAGTGGAGGGCTGAGACGAGCCCGATCGGGGTGCAACACCCCACACCCTTGCTGGCACCCCACAAACCCAGCTTGGGAGCGCTGCGTGGCAGCAGCCTTGAACCCCGTTCCTCATCCTGGCCCTTGGCAGACACCGTCAAAGGGAGCATTTAGGGCCGTGCTGGCACCCTCGGCAGGCGCCGGGGCGGGCGGCCGGGCCAGCTGCTGCCGCTGGCGCCGGAGCCGGCGGCGCGGGCTGCGGGGCAGGTGGACGGCTGGCTCGGCCGCCTCACTCCCCACAAAGGCGCCCCTTTCTCCGGGGCAGAATCGGAGCTGAATGAATCCGCCTGATTTATTTGGCATCATTTCCTCAAATGGCTTTCCCCTTCCAGCGTGTCCGCGCCACTTCTCCCCCCTCCCGCCGCCGGCACAGCCCGGGTGTTCGTGGTGGGGAGCGTGGGCAGCAGGTGAGGGTCCCTCCGGAGCAGACGGTTGCTCCCACCTCTGCGGATCCCCCCCCCAGATGTCTGGGGAAGGGGACACCTGAACATTTCTGCAGAAAGGCTAAATGCGAGGGCAAATGGTTTGCCAGCCCCTGGGGAAGATGCTGGGCACTATGTGTGTGCAAGGAGGGAATTGCTGCTGGGACGTGCTCCCAAGGCCCACCTTTACCCCTAAATACTTCCAAAAATGCACAGTCCAAACCTCCCCACATCCTCCCCTTGTGCAATGGTGGGCTCTGGGCTTGCAGAGGGAGAAGCAGAGCGAAGGCCCGCTCCATCCCTGCAGGCAGCGGGATCACACCCTGCCTGCCCCGGCACCCCGACCCCGGCAGCACCCGAGAGCCAGGAGCCCCCCGGGGACCCGGGGCTCTGCAGGAGAGCTGGGGCCCAGACATGAAAAGGCCTCCACAATTTTCCTTCCTCGTGTTATCCGAGCACAATATCAATTAAAAACCGCTCTGTTTAAAAATGCAAATGATCCCTGGCATGCCAATGCAGACAGAGGGAGTCTCCCCGTCTCTGTCGGTGAGGGCCCAGATCTGCTCATTTCACTATCTCACTCCGTCGGAAATCTTAATTAAATTCTCCCTTTGATTTGGGCATGCTCCTGCACCCCGCGCGGCTCCTGCCGGGGCGTGCAAGCCTCCCCCAGCCCCCGACTCCCTCCTCCTGCTCAGGGGAGCACCCCACGCCCACGGACCTTGGGGGTGGCCGTAGGAGAAACCCCACCAAGACGGCGGGTCCTGGCGGCCACGCAAGCCACGGCGCAGCACACGGAGCAGGTGTGAGCCACACCATGTCTGCCCACGCGTGGCAAAGCAGGGACCCATGATGGGAAAAACTTTGCCTTCTCGGCTCTTGAGGGCTGGTGACTGGGAGGCTGGTCGGAGGTGCCTTTTCCTTCTGGGGTTTTCCACCAGGGTTGGCATCCACCTGGCCAGCCATGCACTTGGCTGCACATCCGTGCCTCTGCTTAAAAAGAAAATAAAAGAGAAACATCAGTCCCAAGAAGACGCCCTGGCTCATTGCAGGCTTGTTTGCGCACCCTCAGACAGCCGAAAGGCCATCCACACTGATCCAAGATTCCTTCCCTGAGCATCCCAGCTGCCTTTTACTGAGTGGGGCTCTCCCAGGGCAGCCCCCTCCCTGACACGCTGCCGGCGGGGGGGTTTCCATCCCCGCTGGAAAAGCAGCCGGAGGGCGAAGCCAGGCGAGTGCCTGACAGCTCACAGATGGGGCAGAGCAGCAAAGTAGGACAGCTTGGGGAGGCAGCTCTGCCTCTCCGGCCCCATTGTCCCCTTTTCTTCCCTGAGCCCCAGCGCGGGGAGGACGCGCGGTGCTCAGCATCACGCCGGCGGGTTACCATGGCATTTCCCTGCCAACACCAGCCGGCGGCTGCCCCGCTGCCTGGCCCCTCCGTGCCTGCTGCCGCCTGAGCACAGCCGAGCTCCTGCCCGCGCCGGGGGCTGCCTCCCTCCCCTCCTGCCTTTCTGCTGGGACGGTGGATGAGCAGCCGTTGGGGAAGGAAGCGGCAGGGAGGAATACATTGACCCGGTGTCAGCTGCGCTGGCACGGCTGGAGCTGCTCCAAGGATGCATTTCACCTGCCCAGTGCAACGTTAAAGTGGGACTTTCCTACCCAGGTAACTTGGACCAAGCGCAGGATCACCTCATTTGCTGCTAATTTGCTATTTTGTTCCTGCTGCTATGGCAAATATTTGTGTGCGGTATGTGTGGAGAAGTTCCTTCTTTGTTCCGCAGCCTCTCCCTTTGCCAGTCCCTGCAGCAAAAGCAGTCTGGGCTGACTGTTGATGCAAAGTGGTTTGGCAGGAAAGATCCTGTCTCTCCCCAAAATCTCCATCAGCGATGGGCTTGGGATGGCACAAGGCTCCGCTTCCCACCTCTCCTCCTCCACACGGGCCAAGGGAAGAGGGACTGAGCAGGAAAGCGGGAAGTCTGTTCTGTAGGAATTCAGAGACAAGTTTGCAAAAGATTTCAGGCATGCATTTTTGCAGACTCCACTGTGGCAGAGCCAGAAAAATTCCCGCCTCCCAAGGCACAGGAGCAAACGAAACGGTTCAAAGGCTTGGTGCTGGAAGCCTTGATGACCTGAGAAACCCCCCAGCCCCAGGTCTTGTACAAGCACACGGGCTTGTAGGAGACACTGCCCTGTCCCAGGGACCTGTCCCTCCTGCAGCCAGTGTGTTGGGACCAAAGACCTCATGGAAAATCCGGGGCTTTCAGTGGATGCTGATCCCCCCTGCAGCCCTGCACAGCCCACCCAGGGCTCCCCTCCAGCCGTGGGCAGCACCTGCTGCGGGGCAGGGAGGTGACAGAGGGGCAGTGGGGATGGCTGGGAGACTTTGCACACCCCAGTTCACGCTGTGCTCCTCACAGCACCCCAAAATGAGGGCAAACAGTGCCAAATCCAACCCTGAAGACAGAAACCGAAATTCATTTGCTTTGTTAATTACCTAATTACACTGGAGATAAACAACAGAGAATGTCTCCTGGGCCCTCTCCATCTGTTGGATGTCAGGTACCTCCAGCCCAGCCATCCCGCAGCAGATCAATTTTGGGGTGCCTCATGCAAGGGCTCTCTCCTGCTCCAGGCACTGCCCCGAGCTGGGCAGCCCCCCCCCCGCCTCCTTCCCGACTCCACTCCCACCCAGCGCCCACCCACCAGAGCCAGGAAAAGGAATTTGGCCTCCGGGGCCACGTTCATTAAGATTGCTCCTTGCTGCCGCTGCTGCATCCAGCGGATGAGGTTCCCCTTGCAAACACCCGTCTCCCCAGCGCGGGACTGTGGGGGCTGGGACATGCCGTCCCCGTGCTGCAGGTGCTCCCGCATCCACCTGCCACCTCGTCCCGCAGCGCCGAGACACGGCACAGCGAAGGGTGGCTGGGGAACGGCGCTTCTTCCCAGCACCCTCCTGCCGCGGGGATATGCCCGGGCATATTCCCCATCGCTAAAATGCAGCCACCCGAAACTCGCTTTCCCAGAGTTCAAACGTGCAGAGATGTCCCCAGGGCGCGTGGAGAAGGGACCCTGCCGCCTGTGCGGACACGTCGCCTGCACGTGGGGTCCTCGCGCCTCCCTTGGGAGCACTGGAAACCCTCTTGGGTTGGAAAGGAAGGGTCCCAGCTGAGCTAATCCCAGCAGCCCCCCCAGTACAGCCAGGCCTCCCCAGCCTGCCCAAACCACCCCGTGCCATCCCTGGAGGTGCGTGGGAGGGGGTGGTCCGGTGCTGGCGGTCCCTGAGCCGGGCTGAGCACGGCGTTGCCGCAGACAGGCTGGTTTCACAGTGCGGGCAGGTTTCCAGCTGGGGCCTGGCCAAAACCAACCCATTCGTTACAGTCCGGATCTCAGACTGGGCTTTACAGACACCGCGGTTCCGGGGTGGGGGGGAGAGGTGCCTGAGCCCGGCCACCCCGTGGCTCCTGCCCTCCCCGGCCACCCGTCGCCCCTGTCCCTCCGGCACCAGCCACCTCCAATGCCCCGGTGCCAGAGCTCTGGTGGGAGAGCCCAGCAGGAGAGAGTCCAGCCGGCCGGACCCTGCTCGGCAAAGCACCGGCACCAGGGGATTTGGGGCTGGCGAGCCCCCTCCTTCCCAGGCAGCCCCCCCCTCCTCGCCCCATGGGACCCACTCTCCTCAGGGGAGCGTGTCAGTGGGGCAACTGGAGGGGCTGCAGTTCTAGCCCTTGGGATGACTTTGCTGGCACGGTCTTGGGCACGATGGTGAACGGTTTAGCTGGTGTCTATGAGACAATTCCCTGCTCCGAAGGGCCGGGCTGCTCCCAGGAAAGCTTCGTGGTGGAGGCACGGTGGGTGTCCCTCCTCCCATGGGGACCCTGAGGTGCCAAACCCCAGCCAGGCATGGTGGCAGCAGGGAGAGATCGGAAAAAGTCCGTGCTGGAATTGGGGGGAAGAGCAGTAGGGAAAGACATCTTGAATTCCCCCTCCACTGGGATCCTTATGGTTAAAACTGAACATCTTTGGCAGAGACGTGTGGGTTGCTCAAGTGACTCCCCGGCCGTGAGGAGGCTCGGGGGGGGCCGGCGGCAGGCCGTGGGCGTGCGGGACGGCAGCTTAAATTACCCCAACCGCCTCTCCATAGCCAAGACTTTGGAAAGACTCTCCGGAGCCTGGGAAGAGTCTCTGCCAGGCTTGACCTCACGTCAGTGACGCTTTGGAGCACAGACACTCTCCCTTCGGGGTTCTCGCAGAAGCACCGCTGCAATCAGCCCGGCGCGGGGCGAGGACGCGGTGACGGGGGGCAGCAGAACCGGTGGTGGCCACGGCAGCACGAGCAGTGCCCGGCTCGTTGCCCCGATGCTGGGCTGGCTCCAGCTGGAGTGCGAGCGCAGGCGTGCGGGCAGCCGGCCCCTGCCCAGGGCAGCGGGCTCCGGCTGGGGGGTGCGTTCGGCACGGCTGGGAGCAGCGGTGGGGACGGGGACAGAGGCACCGGCACCCCGGCTGCCATCCCACAGCCCCCCCATGGAGCTCCCCACCTCTTTTCCCTACCGCAATTCAGGATTTTGTGTATGGAAACGAAAGGAGCGGCCCCCAAAAGTTTAATTTCCTCCACCCTCCCCTTCCCGCTCGCAGCAGCGCGAGTTGAATTTAATGCTGTTAGTCAGGCAGTGCCTGGCTGGCTGTGCCGCTCTGCAAGCTGATGGGGAAACCAATTGAGGGCAAAATTGCTGCAAACAATTGTCCTTTTGTCCCTTTCCCTGGGGTCTGTCTGCCAAGGTTAGTGGAGCTGAATAAAACTCACTTGAGCTGCAACTCACACAACATACCAAGGGCTCCTTTCGGGGCTCGGCGGGGCGGGAGGAGGGGGAGCAGGAGGAAGGGAGGATGGGGAGCAGGAGGGGATGGCGAGGGGAGGACAATCCGCCGGGTGCCGGGATGCGGCGATGGGCTGGGGAGCATCCTCCCAGCTCCGGCTCGGACCCAGCGGTCCATGGCCAACCTCCGGCAGTGAGCGAGCCGCCGGGAAACAGGACTTCACCGAGGTTGAGCCATGGCTCGTCTCACCTCCTCGGCACCCCAAAACAGGCAGTGCCACCTTCCTGGGGAGCCCAATGGGGCTGTGGATCCTCTCCTGAGCACCCCCTGCCTGGTGGCAACCCAAGAGCAGTTCGGCCGGGCCCTCCTCATGCACTAAGCAGCCTCAGCAGGAATCATCCCTCCGTGCCCGTGCGCTGCCCAGGCAAACCCTTGTAAAACACACGGAAACCGATGCCTCCTCTGAATAAATAATAGCACACTTGTTTGATTTCCTGAGCACAATAATTAAAAGCCCGGGGGCAGGAGGCATTGTCTGAACGCCCCTGGGACCCAGCTCCCTCAGCTGACTCTTTACATTCCCCCAGTTATTCTTTGCATCCTTTTTTTAGCTTCTCCATTGGCAAATGAAAAATAAAAGCACTTTTTTCCATCAATCTGGCTTTGTTACTGGAAGCCGATGCCTGAAAAGAACTTCTGTGGGTTTTTTTTTTTTCATGAGTAATGAGCACTTCTGTTCTTGCTGCCCGCACATGTATGTGTTTTCCCATGGGGATGCCCCTCGCTTCCTCTCCCCCCTCTCCCCTAGGTTTGTCCTGGGAGATTTCTTGCCTTATGTGTGCAACGCGCTGGAGTAACGGCCGGAGCCACTTCTCCCTTTCCCTGCCGTGTTGCCTCTCTTTAAGTATTTCCTCTCCTGGCAGGCGGTGCAGCATGGACATGGTGGGATGGGACCTGCAGGCTCGAGGTCCAGGTGATGGGCTGGCATTAGCAGGAGAGGACCTGCAGGCTCAAGGCCTGGGTGATGGGCTCCTGGACATCTGGGCATCTAGGCTAGCAGATCTGTCCCAGCATCTCCAGGAGGACAGGAGCAGGGGCTCAGCCTCACCGGCACACGATGCAACGCTTTGGGGCTCTTCCGTGCCGAGGGCTCCTGCCCCAATGCGGAGACCCTTCTCTCTGCTCCCGCTGGGGGGTCAGAGGGGCTGTGGGTGATGCAGCCCCCCCAGCCACTGCCAGGCCGTGGTGGAAAGCTCCAACATGCAAGAAAAATAAAGCGAAAGGACACCAAAGCAGGGCTGCGCACTTCATTGTCATCATTCCCAGATTTGTTCGCAAAGCTGCGCTGAGCAAAATCCAACTCCTGGGACCTTTCTGGGAAGCCAACCAGCTGTGGGGAGGACAAGGGACGGGCGGGCTGGTGGCAGCTCTGCCACCCCAACGGGGACCATTTCCCTGCCGTTACGGGGCAGGTTTCAGTTCCTCCCCAGGGATGGCTCCTCCGAGGCGAGAGGGGCTGTTGCCCGCCTGGCTGCGCTGGTGGCCCCAGGGGAATGGCACGCTGGGGTCCCTCAGGGCGCAGGGGCCGGGCAGGGGAGCGAGGGGTGGCAGAAGAGGGCAGCAGGGCTGCTCCAGCTCTCAGGATGAGCGTTCCCACAGGCAACACCCCTCCGGGTATTTTTATTCCCCCACTCGGAGGTCTTGCTTTGCCAATGGGTGTGAAATCTCTCGTCTGCCTGTGAAGAGCAGCCGGGATGGCCCCCGTCCCCATCCCCCCGGTGTCTCGGTGCCGGCACAGCCCATGTGCCCAACAGCTCCAGCGCCACCACCCCAGGGACACCCCGTTTCTACTGAAACATGAGCAAGAGGAGACCGAGGCCTCGCGCCGAGGCCGTGCTGGGAGCTGCGCACCCTGTCACCCCCAAAAGCCTGCGGTGTCCCCAGGACGAGCCACCGAGGAGCAGCAGCAGCGAGTGGTGTCAGGGCATCGGAGCAGGAGCACTGGGAAGGGTCGGGGTGTCCCGTTGCCTGGCCACCACCTGGGAGGCATTTTTGCCTCTCCATTTTTAACTTTGCTGGTGACGAAAAGCAGCAAACCCCCCCAAAGGAGCTGCGGGGAGGGGGAAATGCCTGAAAGTGAATCAAGCCAAGCCCAACACTGCAGTTTGCAGCCGGTGGCGCTGGTAAGACCCCGACGTGCATTGCACCATCGGCTCCAACGTGGCAATTAGCTGCCTCTGTGAAGCGAAACCTCCTGAGATGCCAGCTCAGCGCTGGTTTACCAGGCACCCAGTTTGGCACTTGATTTAGCGAGTTGGAAACCAGAGGGGCCCATGGCAGCCACAGCAGCGGGGTGCCCGAGCAGAGATCTACAGGCACTGCCAGCTGCGGGCTCGGCCACGGAGCCACGCTCCTATCAGCCCAGAAGTGATTCTGACCCAGAGAGTTTTTAGTTTACAGTTGCGAAAGGCAAAAAAAAAAAAAAAAGAAAAACCAAAATCCAAATCATTATTTTTATCCCTGTTTTGGCAAGTTTTGCTCTGAAAAACCTCTGAGCGTCGTAGTATTGTTGTCTTTTTCCAAGCCAGAGGCTGCCTAGTGATTCGAACCATCAATGAAAGCTGCTGCCCCGGCCACAGCAAAATGAGGCGCTTTCAGCAGCCTGAACGTGTCGTTGGGAGGTTGCCATCAAACGCTGGTTAAAAAAACACAGCAAAAAAAAAAAACCCCAAAACAAAACAAAACAAAAGCAAGAGTACAAACAGACAGGGCTTGGGATCAGACTGAAGGACAAAAAAAAGAGAAGTTATGAACTATATTTACTCTGCCCGAGATCCTTCACTGCCTTCACTTCTGTGTGCGGTTATTTATTCACTGAGGGCCAAATCGCAGGAAGCGCTCGCAGCCGGCAGCTCCCGGCAACTCACTGTGGCCACCGTGGCCACCACAGCAATCCTGCCCCTGTGCCCCCCACCCACCTGGCCACGCTGTCACGCACCCTGGGGACCGTCTCCCGCCACGACCCGACGCCCGTGGTGTGGCCGGGAGAGCCCGGTGATCCCCAGCGACTGCAAACCATCAACCAGCGCACGAGTGGATCCCCACGGTTGATCCCCACTGCGTTACCCCCAGGTGATGGTTTCCAGCTTTTCTGGATTCTTATTGACACCCCCAGCACAACACCAGCACGAGCATCACAAGCTGCCGCCACCACCAGTGTTTCTGCAGAGCAGATTGGGTTTTAGTCAAGTGGGAGTTGCTGTCCCACAGTACCCTGAGCCCAAATTTCGGGGAGGAGCTGGCTGGGCACCCATAAACCATCCCAGCTCCTGCTAGAGCCGAGCGAGGTGCATTGGCCCCTGCAGCTGGGGCAGGGGACTGGGTCGGGTCCCACAGCGAGCAGAGCTGCCACCGAGGGAGTCGCAGGGTCAATGCCACCCAACGGCAGGAGCTGGTTGCTTGTCCATGCTGTGATTTACCAGTGGGGTAATGGATGCACTAGAGGTGTCCGTAAATTGCAGCCCTTGGAGCGACCATGAGGCCGCCGGTGCATGGACTGCCCAAGCTCAAAATGGAATAAAAGTGGAGGAAGCCCTTCGAGCAGGTTCCCTTTCCCAGCACCAAGGAAAGGTGATGCCGGTTACCAGCACCAGCTGTGGCAAGGAGAGGAGACCTCCAGGATGTCCCTCCATGAGGGACCAGCCTTTCTGCCAGCCCCACATCACACCCTGTGCCCCGGAGTGGGCTCCCGGCCGGGCTGAGCCCCGAGTCCAGCCCGCTCCAGTTTTACAAGGCAAGCAGAGCGATGGGACCCACCGCGCCAGCCCCAGAGTTCTGCCCAACCAGCATGGCCAGGCTGCTCCCTAAAGTGGGATGGGAGTGAAGGCTGACGGCTGACCCCACATTATTTTTCATTTTCTTATTGTTATTTTTTGCCAAAATGCCTCCTCCCCAGGCTCAGGGGTTTCTCACAGACCCCAGGCAGGTCGCTGGCAGTGCTTTCACCCCGCTTTGGGGGCGGCAGGTGGGGAATGACTTGAAATGCAAACTCTCCTTTGCTTTCTGATGCTCTTAACACATCAATCAAGCCGGCAGTGAAAGCGTGCTGCAGCCCTGCCGAGCACTTCACACCAAGGTGTGCAGCCCACTGCCACCACCGCCACCACCGCCGCCGCCACCACCACCAGCACCACCGGCACCACCGGCACCAGCAGCACCACCAACCAACCCATGGGTCTCCCCAGCCCAACGCCGGGCAGTGGGGCCGGCTGGCGGCTGCAGAAAGGTTTCCCTTTGACTCTCCGCTGCTTTCCAGGAGCACCAGCAGCAGCGCGGGGTTTCTGCCGGCTGGGAGCCCCGCAGCCGTCAGGGCTCGGCACTCCCACGTGCCTGCACGCAGGGTTATTTTTCTAGCATTTACTTTCTTTCCACTCATCCGGTACGGTTGTTGTGACACTACAGTCAGCAAATATCATTGAACAGTAGGAAACTTGAGGTTTTACTGCTTCAGTGAGATTCGTCTGATAAAAAGAGGAAGAGAGAAACCCTCTTTGAGAGGGTGCGAAGTCCCGTCGTGCCACCCCCAGACCTCCCCACATCCCTCGCCTGCTCAGACCCCCTTGGTCTGGGTCCAACCCACAGCTGCAGCCCCACTTGGGGTGGGGGGACGTGCTGGGGCTCACCCGCAAACATGCTGGGGCATCACTGCCTGGTGTCACCCCAGTCCTGAGGCAGCAGCAGGGTACGACCCCCTCACTGCCACCACAGAGTGCCTGGGGGACTGGGGCTGGGGGCTGCAGCCGGGTCCCCCAAAGCCTGGGTAAAAGCCATGGGCTTGCTCTCACCGGTGCTAGTAGCCATGCAATACTCATGGCCGGCACAGCCCAGGGAGCCGTTTTCAGCTCCTTTATCTGATGGGACATTTTGAGGGAACAATGTCCCCCATGGCAGAACTGGGGCAAACAATGGGCGCGGGGCGGCGGGCGGCTCGGCGGCCGGGCTGCGGGACCCTGGGCGCCCCGGTCCGCAGGAAATCCTTTTATTTTTCACTTGTGAACTGAAACAAACACAAGCTCTTGTTTATTTCCTGGTCGATTGTATTTTGGAGGATGGAGGTGGCTTCCCCACGCCGGGCAGCTTAACTCCTCCTGCGCCGGCTGTGACTGTCCCCCTCCCCGCAGCGAGGTTCGCTCCTCGCGTGGTGGTCGCCAAGTGGCAGGACCCCCGTTTCCCCTCCCCGCCCCCGCTAATTTATGTTTAATTTCAAAACCTGGGAGTCATAAATAACACGTGCTGGCGTGGGAAGTCTGGGAAGCGGGAAGCCGGCGCGTCCCTTCACGCAGCCGGGGCTTTAGGGCTGGAGCTGCTGCGGGAGGAGCAGTGCAGCATCCCTGGGGCTGCTCCACACCAACAGCCCAAAGCGGCCACCGCCATGGCCCCAAGGGATGTCCCGCTCCGAAATGGGATGGAAATGGGTCTCCGACGCAGCGCTGGCTCAGCACAGAGATGCTGGGCAGGATTTGTCCCTCCTCTCCCCATCCCTCTGCGCTTCTCCCCGCCATCCCCCAGCCCGGACTGCCACCGTCTCTCGGGCTTAGGGCTGGCATCGTCCCGTGTCTGTGGCTTCCGAGCCCTCTCCTGTGAGGGAGAGCGGCTCCCACGGCGAGGCCGAAGGTTTGCCGACCTCAGGCTTTTCTCACAGCTTCCCCGTCACATCCTCTCCGGCTCCCACGTCTGCCGTTCACAGGCGCTGCTCTCTTGGCTCCCGGCCCCGGGGCCTGCGCCTGGGTGGAAACAGCATCCAGATGGAGCTATTTTTTCACATTTTTGGGGGGGAGGGGAGGAAGGTTTGGGAAAAAACCGCCGGGACCAGGAAAACAGAGGGAAGGAGCAGATTTACAAGGGGGCTGGTTAGCACAGCCCCGTTTCTGCAGGGTGTTCCTGGGAGCAGGGGGGGGCTCGGTGGGGAAACTGAGGCACAGAGCACCCCACCCAGGGCTGTGTCCTGGCTGACCGTGAAGTCCTTAACTCCTGCCCCATCCTCATGTGGATGTAAGTGGGGGGACGGCATGGTCCGGATCACACCTCCATCAGTGGGGAGAAGCTGCCTGGACTGGGAGTTCGGTGCCGCAGGCAGAGCCCAAACTTGGCTCTCGCTCATCCAGAGGCTGGAGGGGGAGGAAAAGCCCCCTCCGCCCCCTCAACCTTAAATCACATCCATAGAAAACTTTCAAAACCCCACCATTGTGTTAGAGGATAAACATTTATTGAATATTTCCTGTTTGGCACAAATACGCTTTGACTCCTCTATGGTCTTTTTCTTCTCCTGTCTTTAAACGAGAATGATTTGAGCTGGATGTAAAGGAAAAGTATCCCCGGAGCACGGAGCCCCTGGGAGCGCGGAGCGAAGGAAAGCCCACGTGTGTGCCATGCCTGCTTGCTGTTAGCTATTAATTTCTGTCTCCCGAGGTCTGACATGAGCAATGCATTATGCAAAGGTTGTGGGAATATTTCAGACGCTGCATCCCGGGAGAACTACAATTTCAGTTTTACAGGGTTTTAGGGTATTTTTCCCCCCCCCCACCTTTCTTTCAAATGTGTTATTTCACTGAGATGTAACAGCAGTTATGACTTACACAGCAGAGGGAAGGAGGAGCCGGGGCTGGATGGGGTGGTCAAGGGCTCACCGCCCCCGGGCACCCACGGTTCAGTCTGGTCCCCTGCGTCCCCAGGCTGGAGCCAGGGAAGGTGGGGGGACACGGGGCCACCCTGTCCCATGCCACCGGGAGCCCGGAGGGAGAGAGTGGGCTCAGGTTGGGATGAAGTTGAACGGGGCTGGGCCAGAGGCAGACTAATTCTGGCCCAGGCACAATCAAAAGGGATTTATTTTTAGGCTCTGGGCTATCGCTGCTTTGGGGAACTGAATGGAAAATGTATATTTAGCCTCTTTGGTGATTTGCTTAGAAAAATAAGCTCCTGTCACCGCTGCGGGTGGTGATTTGTGCCAGCCCTGCCCTCGCCAGCGCCGCCAGGCCCCCAGGCAGCCGAGCGAAGCCGGGAGACATCGCCCTGCCGCACCACTGGTGGCTGCGGCCCCGGCTCGCTTGGGCAGCCCTGAGCCGGCAGCTGGCTGCAGGCTGGCTTCTTTTTTGTGTCTTGAAAGGATCTGCAGCGCAGACTTTGCCCTCGCGGTGCAAATGCAGGTGTTGGAGGGCAGCACCGGGCACCCCTTGGGGTATCCCACCCGGCACCGGCACCGGCACCATCCCTGGGACCGGTGGCCAGCACGGAGGGATGCAGTCACGTAGGTCCCACCGCGGGGACCTCATTTGCGCAGTGCCTGTGGGAAGCGCTGAGGCCTCTCTGGTGTGAAAGACGCGCACAAACGCATGGGAGGGAGGTGGTGTTTCCTCCCCGAAATGCAGGTGAGAGCCAGAAGAGCAGAGCGTTACGGAGCCATTCAGACTATAAATACACGCGATACACAGGAACCCGGGGCCCGTAGCTATTTTTGCCCGCAGGAAGCCGGGATGAGAAGGAGAGCATCCCTCCCTCCCCAGCACGTTGCTGGCAGCGGGATGTGCCCAGGGCCAGCGGTGCCAGGCGGGGCACGTCCTGCCCCATGCCAGCTCTGAGCCCTTCGGTTGCACGCCACCGATGCCAAAACAGGCAAGAACGGGCACGGGGCCGGCGCTGCCCCATCGCCCTCACCCTCCCGCGGCAAAGAGCGGTTTCCAGAGAGCTGCTGTCCCTCAGCAGGGTGCGTGGTCCCTCTGCCAGGCTGCTGCAAGCGTCATGTCTCAGGGCGGTGGAGATGGCCAGGATAGGACCTGGCATCGGGTAACCCCAGAGCTGCTGGACCCCGCAGCAGCTGGTGCTCCCCAGGACCGCCTGGCCGGGTGGCTAAAGGAAAAGACACCTTGTCTTCTCCGGGGCTGACACCAGCTCCACATCCTGCAGAGATGTCTGCTGACCGATGGCCTGTTCCCCTTGAACATGGGAAATCCCATCGGTGTCACAGGCACCGGATCAGGCCCGCGAAGCGTACACAGCTGGTACGGGAGGCAGCGAGGGCTCCATCACACTCCTCCCTCCTCTTCCTCGCTGGCGGCACTGAAGGCAACTCCTGAGCAGCTTCAGCTCCCGATCTGTTTTCTGATCCCACTTTTGGCTCTCTGGGCTGCGTTGCCGTGGGGTCACCGTCACTCCCGTGTCTCGTTGGAGCACACCGGTGAGCCGAAATGCAAACCGCGTGGAGGGGATTAAAGGCACTTGGCCCCGAGAGGGGAGAGCGAGAACAGGAGCACGCTTGGGGCTGCTTCATCCCCTGGTCAGGTCTCTCTCCATCCACACTCAGCTGTCCCGATTTCCTCGTTGCTCGGCTATCTCTTGGCCGGCATCTCTTCTTTGGAAGAAGCCAAAGGCAAGAATTGCACGAAACCAGTGATGGCAAATCACCAGCAGCAGCGTCACTAATTGCACAGATGTTATCTCCACCGTCAGCAGTGCCTGTCTGTCTCTGCATCCTCGAAACTCTAGAAACATTTCCTGGTCCAAAAAAACCTACGGCAGAGTCCTGTCTCTGCCGGACATTTGCTTAGTGCCTATATGTGTGTGTGCTGCACAGACGTGCCTGTGGGTTTGAGTGTGTGCGTGTTTACGTGTGGGTGCACTTGTAGATAAAGCACATTTTGCAACAGACAAACGGGAATAAAATATTTCAAGAATGTCTCTTGAATAAAGTAATCTTGGGGAATTTGACAGCCAAGGTCACCAGCAACTTTTGCTCCTTGTTTGCTCAGTGCAGAGCCAGCTCTGGGCTCTGCACAGGCAGGGTCCCACGGAGGAGGAAGGTGGCAGGTCCCCGTGTCCCCAGCTGAGGACAGCTGTGTGTTTGGGGATCTGTGTCCAAGGGCAGCAATAGCTCCAGGACGTGGCTGGGACCCGGAGCCCCCACCTCAGCCCCGTGGGAGGAAACCTGCCCGGGGAGCGTCTCTCCTCCGAGTCCCGGTGTGACCTGCTGGGGCACGCTCCCTCGCCGGCATTCAGCAAAAGAAAAGAGGCAGGAAGAAAAAAAAGTCAGGTCCTCGTGATGTAGCCTCATAATTACCTGTTATTCTCATATTGAGGTAATTAACAATTAGGCAGCTGTCTGAATCACATGCAGAGGAACAATTATTTCATTATTAATGGATTCTATTTAACAGGTCCTATTTTCCCAGATGTTTTGTTTTTTTTTCCTTGTGCTCTCATGAATTATCCTAGCAATTAAACCAGCACCAGAAAGAGGGAGGAGTAGTCCTAATATTTACTGAACCTTGCAAAGCATCACATTTCTCAGCTTATGAACCTGTCACAAGTCATCGGGGGGCTCCAGCGGTGATGGGGAGCCGGTAACCCAACACCCTCCGCTGTCACCTGCGCAGATCTGCTGGCTCTGCCCCGCCGCTGCCGGGGAGCTTATTCATTTCACGGGTACCGCTGCAGATAAAAGCTATTATTTACAGTCAGTTACATATTTCCGTTGGCAAACCTCCTCCCTTAAGTGCAGGTTTGAAAACATCCCGCTCAGCAAACCGAAGCCGCACACGCTAAAGCCAACCCGCTCTCGCATGGGTGCCGTTCCCCCGATGCCCCGGTGGTGCTGTGCCGGGTGTCACCCCAGGACGGCCGCGGTTTGGGGCGCGGGAACAGCCCGGCTGGGCCCTTCGTGCTCCCTAAAGGCACGCCAGGCTCTCCCCGGAGCTGCTGCCGAGAAGGGATGCGCTCCCCTTCCCCAGGCACCGTGCTTCTCTCCCGCAGTGCCGTGCAAAGGGACACGTCAATAGCCCCCGAACACTGAAAGCCCCGTGGCAGGGACAGCCCAGCTCCAGCCCTTTGGGTGAGCTCCCAGGGGTGGTTTTGGCTGGGCTGCCCAGGGCTCCGCAGGGACGGGGACCCGCCGGGCTGCCCTGGGGACCCTGGGTGGGCACAGGAGCAGCCACGGGCTGGTGTGGCAAGTGGCAGGGATGCCGGGAGGAGGGCAGAAGGTACACAGGGGCTAATCCCTCTCCAGGGACAGTTTCCTTTTGATTTTGCCACCTTTTGAGTTTGGCTCGTGCTCTAAAGCAGGAGGGTTTGACTCTTTCTCAAACCCTTGAGTTTGGGTGGGGTTTTTTTCAAAGGGGATAGTTTTTTGAGTTTGCTTTCACCGGTTTGTGAGTAGGGACTGGTCCAGCTCTGGAGTTTGTGTTTTCAACAGAGGGCCAGGGCTGAGCCCCCGCAGCCGCCCTGCCCAGGGCCAGGCACCTGCTCCGCTCCCATTTGTTTTTTCCAGGCACGGAGTTGGAGTTTTCACTGAAAAACAGGAACTTTGCTGGACAGCAGCTGCTCCGAGGCGGTGAATCAGCCCATCCCGCTGACGCCCAGCGGAGCGGTGCCAGCGCCGCGCAGTGCTCCCATGCCCAACGCCCCCCATGCTCAGCACCCCGACGCGGCAGCACGTGCCACCATCCCGTCGGGCAGCCCCTGCGGCGCAGGGACCCGGACGGCGGCTGCGACCACCCGCATGGCAGCAGCGAGGGGTCTGCGGCTGGTGCCCTGTCCCCGCCGCCGGCGCAGAGGTCAGCGGGCCATGACCAGGCGCAGACGGCTAATGCCTTTTGTCCCAAGCCTGACTTTTCCCCTCCTGGCGGGATTAGGACGGGATGACCAGGCAAGGAGGCCCCTAATCCTATTACCGGACCCTTGCGCAGCCCCGTCAGGCAGCCCTGGGAACCGGCCGCGCTGCAAGGCACGAGGGCAGCGGGCGAGGAAACGGCCCGTGACGCGCTGCACCGCTGCTGCAAAGCCTGCTGCCCACTCACCCCTGTCTCCACTGGTTTTCCTAAAACCACTTTGCTCCGCAGAGCTCTGGGCACGATGCCCCGGTACATGTGGACAGCAGGAGATGCACAGGCACCCCCGGCCCCCGCAGCCCCCACCGGTGGGGCTCAGCCCCCCGCAGCCACACACCCGGCAGCGTTTGGGGCAGGTGGTCCTGAGCCCTTTTGGCCCATTTGGCTCATTTGGCTCATTTGGCACATTTCTCCAGGGGATTGCAGCTGAGAGGGCGGCAAACCTTCTCCCGCCTGGAGAGTAAGTTGTTTTTCTCCCCCGACAGTTGCAAGGAGCCATGTTTGTCTTTCTCTCCCTTCCTGTTTACTCGCTGCCATCAGGACGGGCTTTGATGTGTTTTTGCTGCTGGACGTTCGTGGGAGCATCATCTCGCAGGCGCCTGCAGCTCCCTGCGCAGTGCAGTGGAGACCGTGGCTCTCAATGTGGCAGCTCCAACCGCGCCAGGGCCCCAGCAGAGCCCGGTGCCGCAGGGGCACAGCTCGGCGAGGTGCCGGAGCAGGAGGGAGCGAGCACGTCACCACCCTTGGCAGTGCCTGGGCTCCAAAGTCCAGGTGGAAGCGAGAGCCCTCCCTGGCCGTGCCCGGGGCAGACGCTGCTCTGGTGGGTCTCAGGCTCCTGCTGGGAGTGGGGAGCATGGGGGTCCCACTGGGCAGCATCACCCTGTCCCTATGTGCCAGAGCAGGGGGTCAACCCCATCCGTCCAGTGGGTCCAGGGATGCACAGATCCCCCCGCCCCGGATCCCCACTTCCTCCCTGGCTGTGAGTCTCACCGCCCCGTGCAAGAGCTGCTGCATTTGAAAGGCCGCGGGGCTTTGAAGTCGGGGGCTCGGGGCGGCAGGGGAGGGCTCACACCTTGATGGCATCTCTTTGCCAGCCAGTTCCCAGCCCGCCACCCGCCCCGGCCCGTGCCACGGGGAGAGGTGCTGCCGGTGGGTGGTACGGCACACGGCACGGCCCGTGCCACCAGCCCTCTGCCGCGGCGTGGGAGCCACGGCACCGTCCCTAAACGTGGGGACGGGGAGAATCCCCACGGGCCAGCCAGGATGCCGGAGGGGACAGCCCGAGTGAGAGTCCCCATCCCGGCATCAGCTCCAAGCAGGAGCGATCCCTCCCTGTGGAGGGGACCCCACAAAGGGATGAAGGGTCGTGGCATCACAAGGGTTTTTTTGTTAATTTGTTTTTCAGCCTAATTCTAAAGAAAGTCCACGATGATTTTCCAGGAAATAAATCGCTCAGGTACAGCTGCCAGCGGGCAGAGGTCGGAGAATGGGCTCTGGGGCTTCTCCAAACCCTGTGCCACCGGTTGCGGCACCGTGAAAGCCCTCGAGTGCAGCCAGCCCCATGGGAGCCACCACCCCACCGGGGCAGGGGACCTCCAGTGCCCCGGCACGAGGGGTGCACTGGGCATGATGGGGGGTTTCCTGGGGCTCCTGGGTGCACCCAAAGGAGGTTCGGGGGGGTCTTCCCTCCCTCCCTTCCAGGAATGGAGCCCACGGTGGCAGGGGACCCTGTGATAAAGCCGGCGGCTCCAAGGAGGCAGCCAGTGCCCTGCAGCCTCTCCCCTCCAAGAGGAAACGGCATCTTGCGGCCGATTTCTCCTGGTTCCCGTCTTCGTGTGCCTGGCTTTGATTCACGGCCGAGCCCTGTGATAATGTGGCTGCCTGGGAAGGAAGGGAGTAGAAGGAACGGGCTATTATGCTTGGCCCCTCTCCAGGAGGTGTTTTTGCTGGGAGGCACCAAGGTCAGAGCTGGGTGGGAAGCGTTCCCCGACAGCAGCCCTCGCACATGTGCCCGGCCATGGCGGGTGGGACGCAGGAGCCCCCACACCACCCCGGCAGCGGGGCTGCCATCCCGGCTGCCCACAGCCCAACTCAGCTTACGTCGGCGCAGAAGATGCGTGGTCCCCTCTGCATGTGTTGGGTTTTTTTTGGGGGGGAAAGGGGGGAGGCAGGCGGGAAGAGCTGCTTTGCAGCTGCTCTGTGAAATTTAACATCTCCAAATCTTCCTGTTTCCACGCGGAAGGAAAGAGGGGGCGGTGGGTGGGAGCGCCCGCGAACAGAGACAGCAGCAAGGGCTGGGATGCAGAAAGCGCTTTTTCGCCCTCTTTTTGTAATCACTTAAGAATTTCAGCTGGCTTCAGCCTGGCGCAGGAGCTCCCAAGTCCCGAATCCCATTGCTGTGAGAACAGAGCTGGCACTGAAGCACCCCTGAAACTCCCTGCCGGCACCAGTGGCACCCCCGGACCCTGCAAACCAGCCCCCCCGGGGGCCAGCGCAGCGAGAAAGGGCATGCCCGAGTATCCGGGAGCGACGACTCCCAAAAAAAACCTGCCCAAAAATCTGCAAGGAGCGAGTGTCCATGCGGCATGACATCTTTCTTGAGCGCTTGCCCTGGGAGAGGCGAATCCCAGTGGCGCGCAGCCGGGTGAAACTGCGGGGATGCCAGCCTAACTCAGATGTGCTTGGCATCGCGCGGCGGTCCAGAAATCCAGTATCAGGTTCATGCCCAGGCTTGTGTGCAGAGTATCACGCTTGGGTTTTCACTGCTGCGAGCGATGGTTTTCAATTATTTAACATAAATATCAGAGGAGGCCCGATCCTGGCCCCTCCACACACTCCGGTGAGCAATTTCTTTGCGGAGATGATGAAAAGTTCCATTTGCCTCAGCAGGAAAAGGAAGAACGGAAGAAAAAGCAAAGAAATGGACATTCTTGAAAGAAGATGCTCGTGAAACGCAGGGTGCAAACGCATCCCACACGTCCCCAGGGCTGGGGACAAGGCTGGGCTGGGGTCTGCACTTTGAGAGAGCAGGGTCAGATCCCACCTACCCCGGGCAGGGCCACCCCCCGCCCCATGTTGTGTGCCCACGATGCTCCCAGAGTCATTGCCCCGACAAGGGAGGGGAGGGGACGGGGACACGCAGGTTTGCAGCCCCCGGGTGCAGGCAAGGGCACAAGCAAGCCTGGAGGGGACAAGGACACCCACCGAGGGACCAGAGGGACACGCATCCCAAGCCAGCCAGTGCGGGTAGGTGCACCCACGTCCCGGCACCCGCAAGGGAGCAGCGCGGGGATGGGACGGGCTTGGGGACAGGCACATTGTCACCTGCAGCTCCATAAACCCCGTCGGCCTCTGTTTACACAACAGCAAATATTTCGGTTGGTTTATGGAGGCGGATAAGAGCAGCGCGGGGGCCGGCGAGGCCGGGGCCGGGCAGAGAGACGCCTGCCCAGCACCTGCTCTCCCTCCACAGCCCATAAAGGTGTTTTATTTTAAACGTGACACATTTTATAGAGCAATAGCGCAGCAGCACCTTTCACCCCAGTACAAACAGTGTGGGGAAATCTGCTCCTCCGGGACATCTCCTGTCGCTAATCCCGTGGGTGAGAGTTACTAAACTGACTTTACACGCCGAGAAATGATGGCCAGAAGCAACCTTGCAATTAAAACCAGTTTCAGCAGCCTGCGAGGAGGAAAACCCCGCAGGCACCGAGCCCGGGCGCAGCAGCCGTGGCAGGGCAGGGACAGGCATGGCATCGACCTGTGCCCATGGCGGGGCTGGCTGTCCTCTGTGCCATCCCGACCCCGGACACCCTGGTGGGACCGATCCTCACAGCGCTGCGGGGAGGAAAGTCATCGTCCATGGGCACGTGCTGCCGGAGGCGCTGCCGTCACCGCCGTGCCAGAGGGATGGCGCGATCGCTGTGATTTATCCTATGGCCGCCCATTCACAACCCTCCACTCAGCTATTTAAGAAAAAAAAAAAAAAAAAGAAGAAAAAAGTCAGGATTTAGACCATTCTTGCAAATCCAGCCTCATTTCTCCGGTGCCCCAGGGAATCGCAGTTTAATCCCATTATGGGGCAGCTTTGGCTGGGATAGTTTTACATCGCAGGCTCCCTGACCAGCTGTATTTTTATCTGCTCAGACTTTCCAGGATGCTCTGCCCACTTTGCTTTACGCTCAATTACTAAAAATTGCTTTTTTTGAGAGCGCGAGCAAAGGTGCGGGTGCGTGTACCCGTGCAAGGAGGGCTCACCCCGCGAGCTGCTCCGAAAACCAGCCGGCAGAGCGATGCCAAGTCAAGCA
This sequence comes from Larus michahellis, assembly GCF_964199755.1. Taxonomy (NCBI): domain Eukaryota; kingdom Metazoa; phylum Chordata; class Aves; order Charadriiformes; family Laridae; genus Larus; species Larus michahellis. The sequence continues at coordinate 11,595,294 of NC_133910.1, read as the reverse complement.
CGGTGGGGAGAGCAGGAGAAATCCAGTTTGATGTCTGCCTTATCGGTCCTATTTTTATTGCACTGAATGTATAAGAGCAAAATATTGATTGTGATGATAAAGAGATGAAAGTGTCAAGAAGGAATAGGCACACTAGTTACTCAAGCGATTGGAAGCCGCGTTGGTTGTATTTAACAGGCATTTGCCATTAAAAAAACGCCTGTTTTTATTTAAATAGCCTAGGGCAAATTTCTCACTAAACCAACTTTCCCACGCCAGCCCAGTGCTCTAACTCTGGTTTTTGGCAAATTTTTTCCTGAGCTGTCAAGGCAAAATATATATAAGAATGCTGGTCTCACTTAGGTTTTTTTCCAGCCCCTGGAGACATGAAAATAATTTACAGATGTGCATTACCTGTTTATATTTGTATTAAGTTTTGCTTAACGGACATAATTTTCTTAGCTTGCAGTAACAAAAAAATATTCCCAGAGTTTCACTCATTTAATTTTAACTTATTAAAACTTTTAAACATGTGTGGAGGTTTCATGTTTTTAAATCACTAATCACATGGACAGTTGCCAAGGTTTCTATTAAAGCCTTTTATGAACGCTATTTTTAAGAGTACCTAAAATCCCATTATTTTTAACCCCTGAAGACCACTCAAAATAAAAATTTTCTTTGGATTTATGTCATATTCACCTCCTATTGCAAAAGGATTTATGCTGAACGCTGGCTTTTCCCTTCCTCCCTTTTTTTTTACCTTTTGCTGGTGGGAGTCTCTGGGGGAGGCGTTTGGAAGAAGGAAACTCAAGGAGGTTCCCTGCGAGGATCTTGCACCAGATCCCCCCTGTACCAGGGGAGGGATGGCACCAGGTGGAAGCGGGGCATCCCACGGCAGCGCCTGGCTGGAGGAGTCATCCTCACGCCGATGCTCGTGCCCCCGTCCTGCCCATGGGAAACCACAGCGGAGCCTTTTACCTCCCTCGTGGCAAAGCCCTCCCCGGTGCAGAGCCGCCCGGCTGCCGCAGGGTGATGGCAATAAATAGATGTATTTGACCTTTCGTGTTCGGGGGGGTGAGGCGGCACGGCTGCGCGGCCGCACGCACGGGTGTGTTTGCATTTATCGGCAGCCTTGCCCCCGGCCGCCGCGGGCAGACCCTCCCCACCGCCGAGGAAGGACGGGGCCAGGGCACGCACGTGGCTTCCCATGGGCTCTTTCGGCCCTGGGCTCATGGGTGTCCAGCACCCGAGAGCAGCCGGTGCCAGGGACACCCGGTTGCCCAGCAGTGCCGGGGCAGCAGGCAGGGCTGGGTGTCCCCAACCGCCCGCTCCTGCCACCGCATCCTGCCACGCCGTGCATCACCACCCCTCCGTCCCCAGTCGGTGCAGGCACAGCGGGTACCCCAATGGCCCCGTGTACCCCAGCACGGCCACGATGGTCTGGCGGGGCTGGGGGGGCTCTCTCCAGTTTCGGGGAGCAAGCCCCCGAGCACAGCTAAGCTGAACGCGTGGTGCTTTTCTGCACATGGGGAACAAGCCCGGGCAAAGCTACAGCCGGTATTTCCAGGCAGGTAGAGCCGAGATGCTCCCTGCTCGCTGGGCGCCGACAGGGAGGGAGAAGGGGGGAAGATGGAGAGGAAGAGAGCTGAAGGCTCCGTCTCCAAGAAAGCCCGAGCGGTGGAAGCCTCCAGCCACCCTCACGGATGCCTCGTCTGCGGCCAAGGCTGAAGGTGGTGGCAACATCGTGGTGGCACAGGGACACCACTCAGCCAGGGCAGCGGCAGGGGACGCATCCCACTGCCTAGCTGCTGTCATCTCATCTTCCTCCTGCCTGCAGGGAGGAGAACACGGGGGCAGCACCCACTTCCCTACCAAGGGCCAAAATGAGGGTGAGGAGCCATTGCAGCCTCGCTTCCTTTGGCATCTGTTATTTGCTCTTGAAACGGGCTGGTGGCCCGGCCTTGCCCCTGCTCTGCCATGATGGAGCGAGGCAAGTGGCACCTTCCCGGGGTGATTTAAGGTTTCAGAGTGGGCTCAAGCTCCCAGTGGCACCCGAACCTGAGCGGCACCGTGCTCTGCCCAGAGCCCTGACTCCCCCAGCCGGACCAGGGCACCGCTTTAGAGCCCAAAGTGCCGAATGCAGGAGGAGCAGGGAAGGAGGGGAGAGCGCGGGAGCGAGGTACCGCTGCAGGGCTCGCTCCTTTGATCTGACGAGCAGACTCTGCCCTTCGGTTTGTTTAATTGTTTCACACTTGCTCTGGAAATAATTTACAACAGGAAGCAGTGGGATAACACTGGGCCTGGCATGGGACGGGATGAGCCCGGGGGCTGCCGAAGAGGTGCCCTGTGATGAGAGACACAGATGACAGTGTCACCTCCTTCCCATTAACCCGTTGCCTACCCCCGCTCCTCTTCCTCTTTCCCAAGCTTTCAGCCAAAGGCCGTCAGCTGGCCCCTCACGTCCCCATATTTGAGAGTTGTAAAAGAGCCATCCGATGGCCTCCAACAGCCACAGCTCTGAGGGGTTCGGGGGGAGACCCAGGAGCCTGATGGAATTTAGGTGCCCCTCATCCCCAAGGCAGTTGGTACCCCAAATTCTCTGTGCCCTGAGCTTTTGCCCCCTCACTTTGGAGGCATGGTGGCGCAGTGCTGCGGTGGCAGACCCCAGGCTGGCCTGGTGTGAAGCAGAGTTACTGGTGTGGCGATGAGCCTGGCTGAGCAGGGCTGGCCCCCACAGCCCCGCGAGGAAGCATCCATCACTCATTAGCACCCTCGCACGGGCTGTTTTGGGTGGCGGTGCTCTGTGGGTACAGCCACTGAGCACCCCTCTGCAGGCACAGCCCTGGAGTGACACCGGCAAACACCAGTTTGAGTGCTTAAGCCCATCCTCATCCTCGGTCTCAAGGCCTGGCTGGGTTTCGGGTGGGACATCCCCACACTCCCATCCCATGGGCTCTGGGGCCGGGCTGGACCGCGGCACAGCGATGGCCGGGGGCTGGAGTGGGGCTCTGGGGACACAGGGATGACGGCGTGGGGACCCACAGGCAGCGCTGCACACGCGGGAAGCCTGCACGCATCTGGGGGTTGTCGGGCTGCAGCCTCCCGGGTTTGGCTTCCCTCCTTCTTCTAATTTATTTGTTTATTTGTTGATGCGGCGCATGGGGCTGGCCGGGGCTCTGCCTGCGAGTTCATTAGTTCACAGCACAAAACAAACAACATCCGACCCCGGCTCCACGGCAGCTGCATGCACCTATGGCAAAGGCGGGGAGGAAAGGGCTCGCCGTACCTGCGCGCCTGCCTGCACGCACCCGCGTCCTGGCGCAGGGCACAGGGTGAATCCCAGCCCCATGCCCCCAAGCGCACCCTGCGCCCAGCTGTCCTCAGACCCTCAGGGGTTGCTGAGTCCAAGCCCTGGTCCCTCCGTGCAACCGGCCACACACACCCCTGTGTGTCCCTACGGTTTTTGCTCCCAGGGCCCCCTCCAGACACGCTGTGGGTCAGGCTGGGGGCTGGGGTCCTCCTATGGTCCGTGACCAGGGGCTGCAACCCACAGGGGCTGTGTCTCCCGGGCTGTGCAAGGGCTGGGGGGGGCTGCACTGGGGGGGCTGTGCAGGGCTGAGGGTGGTTAAGAGGGCTGCACCAGAGCTGGGAGGGGGTTGTGCTGGTGCTGCACTGGGACGATGGGGGGAACTGCACTGGGATTATGCAGGGTGTGCATGGGGGGGCTGGAGTGGGGGGCTGAACTAGAGGTGTCCAGGGATGTCCAGGGGTTGCACTGGGACAAGGTGGGGGCTGCTTGGCCGGAGGAGGTGGGGGGGTGCGTGGAGGTGTCAGGGGTTGCACTGGGGCTGTTTGGGAGGGCTGCACTGGAGCTGCACCGGGGATGGGGGGGCTGCACTTTAGAGTTGTGGGGACTGCATGGAGGGGGGCTGCATTGGGAGTGTCTGGGGGCTGCATGGGGAAGCTTCACTGGGGTGTCCAAGGCTGCACCGGGGGTGTTTGGTGGCTGCAGGGGGGGAGACTGCACTGGTGGTGTCCAGTGGCTGCATGGGGGGGTCTGCACTGGGGGTGTCCGGCGACTGCAGGGGAGGGGGCTGCACTGGGGGTGTCCGGTGGCGGCACGGTGGGGGGCTGCACTGGGGGTGTCCGGTGGCTGCGGGGGAGGGAGGGAACTCGGTGTGTCCAGTGGCTGCATGTGGGGGGGCTGCGCTGGGGGTGTCCGGTGGCTGAGGAGGGGAGGGGGGGAACTCGGGGTGTCCGGTGGCTGCATGTGGGGGGGCTGCGCTGGGGGTGCCCGTGGGGGCCGCGCGGAGCCCGCAGCCCCACTCCGTCCCCACGCAGGGACCCTCTGTGGCGGGAAGGGGGATCCCAGCGGCAGCCCCCCGGGCTGGGCAGGGAGGAGCGTCCCGTCCCGTCCCGTCCCATCCCATCCCGTGCCGCGCCGTGCCGCGCCGTCCCGCCCCGCACCGTCCCGCCCCCCCCCCCGCCCTCCCGCCCGGCCCGGCCCGGCCCGCCGGGGCTGAGCAGCCGCGGGAGGCGCCGGCGCTGGGAGTCGCTGCGTTCGGCGCTGGGTCGCGGTGTGTCTGGGGGGGGGCTCCCGGCGGGGCAGCGCGGAGCGGCACCGGCTCGGCTGGGCTCGGCCGAGCCCCCGCGGATCTATGCGGCTGTGAGCGGCGGGAGCAGAGCGGGGATGGAGCGGCTCCTGGCGCCCGGCTTCCTGGTGCTCCTGCTGCCCGCCCTGACGCGAGGTGAGGGCCGCCGCGACGGGACCCGGGACCGGCAGGAAGTTTGCTGAGAGCGGGGCCGGGCGCGGTGTGTGCCTCGCTCCCGGCCGGGCACCGCGGGCACCGGAGCCGCGGAACCGTCGAGGGGGAGCGGGTGGTTCGGGATGCGGGGTCCTCGTGGGAACCGGGACTCGGTGCCGCGGGATGCCGGGGGACCGGACTCGGCTCTTGCGGGGGGGGACCGGAGCTCGGGGCCGGAACCGTGGAGGGGGAGCGGAGCTCGGCACCGCGGGGGGGCCGGGGCTCGGTGCCTGCGGAGAAAGTGGCGGGGGAACGGCCCTCGGGGCCGCCGGGAACCGGAGCTGGGTCCCGGGGGGTGCTGCGGGGAGCCGCGCTCGCTGCCGTCGCGGGGAGCGGCGCTCGGTACGGGGGGCGGGCGGAGCGGGGCGCGGGGGGAGCCGGAGCTGGGGACGGGCTCGGCCCGGCGGAGGTGCGCGCAGGGCGGCCGCGCTCCTGCCTGTTGTTCTGCGAGAGCTTTTGACCGTTTTGCAAATTTTTCTCGGTTTCCTGTTTCTTGAAAGTCAGCCGGGGCCCCTCCGCGCCCCCCCCCCCCCCCGCCCCTGCCCCGGGGCGGGTCTCAGCGCTTCGCCGCAAAGCGCTGGGCGACCGTCGGGGGCGGCCGGTCGGGGCCGGGGTAAAGAGCCCTAAAAGTGACCGGAGATGCGGAGCGGAACGGGGAGCTGCCCGCCCCGGGGGGGCCGGGACCCTGCGATGTCCCCGCGGCCCTGCGATGCCCACCTCTCCCGTCCTGGGGCCGGGCGAGCAGCCTCCTCCGTCGCGATAGCGTCCTGGGTGGATTTTGGGAAGGGGGAGGCAGAGGGGCTGCCGTCATCCTGCTCCACACCGGGCTGAGAGCCGTGCCTGGGCCCTGGCTGCTCGGAGCCAAAGTTTGTAGAAAGTTGTGCCCGGCCAGAGCGGTCCCCAGCACCCCACTCCATCCCCCGTTGGGACACACGGGGCTGGGGACAGAGCCCCGAGGGCAGCAGGGGGTCCCCGGGCAGGGGGCAGAGCCCCGAGGGCAGCGGGGTATCCCCGAGGGCTCAGCAGCCGTCCAGGGGGAGAAGTTTGGTTCTGGCGGTGGCGGTGCGAAGCTGTAGTCGCTCAATGTGAAACTGCTCTGGCTGCACACGCGTGTCGCAGAACCGGTTACCGTGAAGAGCGAGCGGGGCAGAGAAGGGGAAGAGCGAGCCGTGGTGGAAATCGGAAGCGATTCTGGTACTTTCAGCGAGTTGCTGTGGTAACTGTGCAGAATTTGGCTCTGAGGGCCAGACAATGAAACCTCTACTCATAGCAAGTTGTGTCGGACGACTCATTTCGTTACTGAGTTAATGGCAACTAATGGGCCCTCGGGCAGATGGTTTTTCCCAAATGGCATTTGTCACTCAGGGGCCTGATCTGGGGTTTCTCTGTCAGTCCTCCCGCTGGAGGAGAAGGCAGAGCCTACCCTTAAGCCCACCCTGAGTTTATTTTTAGGTGAGCCTCTCAGCGCTGGGGCCATGCGGTCCCTGCCTGCCTCCGTCAGCCCGCGGGTGGGGGCCGCCGGGTGCTGCAGCCCCCATCTTCCCAGGCTTCCAGGGGTAGGGTGCTCTGGGGATCTCTGCGAGCCTGTCCCCGGCCCAGGTGACACTAGGGGATGCAGCCCCCCCGCCACTCCACTGGCGCTGTGGCTAACTCTCTCCTTCTGTTTGCAGGTTTACGGTGCACGCAGCTTGCTGAATCCTGCCTCAACGGGGGCAAGTGTGAAACTTTTCTCAATGGGACGGAGGTGTGCCAGTAAGTATGGAGGAGGCAGAGGATTTTCATCTCCCCCGACCAAAGTATTGACATGCATGTTGACTTTGCTTTGAAGGCTCTGGATTTAATAGGGCAAGATGCGTTTTCTTTCCTTGAGTGGCAAGAATAACCTGCTTGTGTAGGAGTCGCTGCGAGTCTGGCAGGATCGGGCTTTGTTCCTAGCTGGGTGGAAAAACATGGGCAAAGGGCCATGTTTTACTGGTGTTAACCTATGCAGACTGTCCTGCTGATGGAGCAGGAGGTAGGGCCAGCCCGCGGCGCTTGTTGGACCGTCGGGCAGGGAGGGAGGCTGGCTGTCTGTCTGTCTGTCTTCCAGCGACTCCCTCCAGGCCCCGAAGCGTTGCCTTTCAGTCCCTCACACCCTGGCAGTTCCTGCTGCAGTGTCCAGTACACGTCCGATAAATGTTCAAGAGAGGTTTCATGGTGTGGCTCTGGCTGCTGGAGATGCCCCACTGGTGTCTGTGGGTCTGCAGGGCATCACCCAGGGCAGGCAGGGGAGCAGGGCCACCTCCTCCCCGCAGCCCTGCTGGCACCGGTGCCGAGCTGCGGTCCAGCTCGGCATTCCTGGTGGGACCTGGCACCCGGGCAGGAGCTTTCTCCAAGCCGATTGTGGGGGAAACGGATGTGTAAAGCGTTGGGACTCTTTGAAGGACCCAGCGACCCACCGCAGCGATGGCCGATTCACTCCAGGCTCCCAGGGAACAATAACCAAGAGAAATGAATAAGACTCCAGCTCCCTTTTTAAAACTATTCCATAAAAGAAATGTGAATGGGCAAGGCTCTGTTTTCCGGCCAGATTTCCCCTCTGCCTGTTGAACGTGGCCTGAGCCGAGAGCAGGCGGGGAGACGTTCCCACCCACCCCAAATTTCCAAATAGGAAGTCCTCGGCGGAGGAACCTGAAGGCATTTCCAATCCCAACCTGTTGAATGGCAGTTTCCCTTGACAATGTGTGTTGCTTTTTGCGAATCCGCCTGGGTGCCGTTACTCTGCCCAGTAGCTGGGCACCTCCCGCCCCCTTCTCCAAGCTGAGCCCCCCAACCCTTTGGTGCAAATAAATCAGCAAATCAATCAGGCACATGAGCAATTTAATGGACAAAGGCTGGGTCCCTTTGTGAGCCACTAATGAATGCACGCCACTTTTTTTTGCACAGAAGCCCTTACCAACGCTTGACGCTCTAAATCTTGTTTTCTTTCATTCAAAGAGCGACAGCTGGGATTCGGTCGAAATTCGGCAGCTATTGTTAAGGGAGGCAGATTAATGCTGTGTGACTAATCATGTATGGCTTCCCAGAATGCCCAACCCTCCACCCCCTCCCCAACCTTACACCCCTCCTTTTCCTTGTGGTCATTCTTCCCTTTTTTTCTTAAGTCTCTGCAACTCCTGATTTACATTTCGTGTGCAGATGGTGATGGAATCTAATTAGATCTGATGTGTGCGAGCTCTATTTGGAGGAGAAGCCTCCAAAGTAGGCTCGGGGTGGGTTTTTTTTAAGAGAAAAAGTTAACTTTAAAGAACTTCATCGTTGCTAGCTGTGAATAACCGTCTCTCTCTTGGCGGCAGCCGCCGGGATGGCTTCGCGAGTGTGTGCGAGTTATTTTTTTGCGGGAAAGCAAAGTGTGGTGTGCTCGCAGTGTGTTACAGTGCTTGTCCCGTGCGGGGTGCGCTCCGTGAGCGATGGGGGCAGATATTAGAGGCACTGCCAGACTGGAGGAGGTGCAACTTTCCAAGGTATCTGATAGCAGCTCGCAAAATCCTGGTTTTTCACTTGTTTGAATATCTCTTTACGAGGAGTTTTGCTTCCAAGCTTCTTAAACAAAGCAGAGCCAAGAACACAGATACCAGACGCAGAAAAGCTTGGCACTGCCCTTTGGCGCCTGCGTGAAATGCACCATTTTGGCTGCTGGCCACATCTCCGCTCGGCCTGGCACTTAACAAAGTTTGGCCATAAAGCCCCATTGTGCTGCCCCCACAAATCCAATTAGAAAGTGGAGTGAAATAAATAGCGTACGAGGGAGACGCTACTCCAGCGGACAAGTGTCCTGGCGTTTGTGGCGGGAGAGAGTTAGTTGGGTTACGTGAAGACGGCTCTGATAACACCAAAACCGAGTTATCAGCCCTGTTACGGAAAGGGAATCGCCGGTGCGAGACGAGGAGCTTTCTCCGCCTTTATTATTTTACAGCGATAGTTTGTAAAACTCCAGGTGCCTTATCTTGCTTGTCCCTTTGCCAGGCAGTCCGGGGCATGCAGGGCTTTAATTGAATGGAGGGGACGGAGCATTTGATCGGCTGGAGGGCTCGCGACAGAAGCGGCCTAATTAAGCCGCCTTTGGAGCTGCTTTCCATCTTGGCAGGGGCGGTTGGGTCTTTCAGTGCTGGAAGAGCAGCGGCGGAGTTCGGTGCATCGTGCCCAGACTCCAGCCGAAGGCGCGGGGTGTTTCCGTCCCACGCAGGACACTCGCACCGGATCCGGAGCTTTAGAAGGTCCGGGCTGCGGAGGGCTCGGAGCAGCAGGCGACGGCTGCTGCGGTGTTTGACGTGTGGTTTCACGGCGCTGGGGAGCTGTGGCTTTCCAGAAAAGGCACTCGCTTTTGACTGAAGCATTTTCCCAGGCAAAATGAGAAGGTTTTCCAAAAGGTCGTTTTGATTTCTAGGGATAGCTCCTAATTAGACTGTTGGATAACCGTAGTTTTGCCTGGCATCCCTGCAAATGAGTGGGGCTGATTTTAGATCGCTGTGCCATGTGACGGTTATTCCCAGGACCTCCCTTGCTCCGCTAGTTAAAAGCAGATGGCATGAAAGAGGGCTGAGTTTCAAACCCCGCTCCACCAGCCTTTCACCATTAGAGTCAGAGGAGCTGCGCCTGGGTTGTCATACTCTTGCCCGGAGAAGCCAAAGAGACGGCAAAGGAAAAGAATAAGTTAAATTAATCACTAGGCTTGCGCTGAAAAGGGGGAAAAGTCGGTTTGCTAAAGTACTTCCTCTGTTTACGAATCAGCGCGGCGTTGTAGTTCAGCTGGGGCCGATGGCTCCTGAGCTGGTGCCCATTGCCACTACCAGCTTCCACGGGCAGCGGGCCAGAAACCTTAGAAGAAACATTCAGAGGGGAGACCGTAGCGGGACGAGATGATTATTTTAGCTCAAAACTCTTTCAGGAGACAACCAGGAAGACAGAGGAGTGACCTGAGCCCTCCAGCTCTCTGCGCCCTTCGAGTTATTCAACTGCTCAGTCATTGTTATCTCATTGTAAAGGGCGGAAGTTTCCTTCTGGTTTGCTTTTTCTCATGTGCTTTAACCCAGCGTTATTTCCATGAAATAATAACAAAGAAAAAATGCAGTCTCCGTGCTGGAGAGGAAGAGGGTGGAGTGTTGAACAATCAACCAGAGGAAGCTCTTAAAGAAGTAGCCGAGCGGTGATTCAGCCATGTTGAGAACTCTTGATGGCTCTTTCGAGTCTGATCTCATTCTCGGAAAGAACAAGGTGGAAATGGGTAAGAGGGTACATTAAAAATACAAAAGCGTCACCTGTTGCGGATTCCAGTGGAAGAGAAACTTAGCTGAGAAGCCCAGCTGGTGAGGTCACTAGGACAGCAGTGGGATTTTTTGGCGCTTTTCTAGAAGAATCTCTGTTTACATCTCTCCTCTCTGCAAGGTGTCGTGATGGTCATCCGTTGCCTCAGGTGGTCCCACTGACTCCCGCTAACTTGCCTTGGGATTTTATTGGTTGGGCTGAGGGTTTTTTTGCTTGATTTTTCTCCTGGCTTGGTACTTGCGATGGCCAGAGGGTTGCACCGCGTTTGGGCAGGGGCCAGCACGGGTCATGCTCAGGAGGAGATATCTCAGCAGGTCCCTCAGCAGTGCCTGCGGTACGGAGATGAGCAGGAGAGGTGGGGTGATGCCTGCTGAGATGAATTTGCTCGGGGGCTCCCCAGGATGCGGAGGGGATGAGGTATTCGTGGTGGCCATCACCTGAGATGAGAGGGGCTATTCCCCACCAGGTACTTGCAGCTGTTAAAACGCGTGATCCCGCGGTGTGGTGCAGTGCACGGGGCTCTGCTCCATGGGCAGCTTCTGGAGGTGGCTTGCTTCATCACACAGGGTATGTTTTATTCCACCGAAACCTCTGACTTGCTGTCTTCCTACATGCTGGAAGCCACAATACATCCTTTTGTATCTGCACGCCCTGGTCTCACCTCCAAGGCTGTTATGGTTTATTGTATGTAGCATGAGGCAGACATGCTTGGTCCTTGCAAGGCCAAGCTATTCACCAATTAAGGGCTTGGATAACATAATCAGCAGGCAGTTAGCAAGTTTTAAAATAACATTGTTTGGAAATTAACCTGCTCTTTCCAGGCCTGGAGGTGTGCTGACCCTCGTTTTGCTCGTGTTGGTAGGTGTCCCGAATGGTAACGGCATGTGTACATGAGTGGAATGTGAAATTTATAGAGCATCGGTGTGTTTAACGAGGGAGTAGCCTCGAGGTGCAGTTACCGAGAGCTGGTAAGCTCTGGATGGAGACTTCTCCACAGTTAACGTGTTGCCAAACTCCAGGTGAAGGTTTTAGATCATGTATTGGGGCTGCGGCGTGGAAGAGCCTCTGGGATACAACTTAACGCCCCTTAGGAACACAGATCTGCAATGGGGTCTCGGTTGAGTCCCGCCTCCGTCCCAGCGGCCAAAAAGGTGGTTGGGGTCTGTCTGCGTCACTGCAGGTGCGTGGCTTTGTGTCCAGCAGGTTCCTGCTGCTGCCGAGGATGGGGCAGCACCGCAGGACACTTGTGCTGCATGTTCACCACTGCCCAGGTCAGCCTGGGGCTGACCTCCTGCAGCCCTTTGCTTTGGGGGCCAGGGTTAGAGAGACCATCAGGCTGGAGAGGTGAAGGTTTGGGGTGATTCCAGATACTTTCCAAACGGTCTTTTCATCTCATGGCATGCCGTTGGCATAAAGCACCGAGCCCCAGCGCCTGGAAGTGGCTGTGCCAAAATTCTGCAGGTCCCTGACATCGCCCCGCTGCACAGGGCCCTTGTGAGCCTGGATTTGCTGTGGGGAAGAGGCATCCCAGCTTCCGCAGTCCATCCATGCATGGAAGGGCTCCATCCTTGGGGTTGGCCTTGATGGGAATTGGCAGTGGCAGGTCAGTGTTACCACCATCCCGAGGGCTGCTGGCCATGGGCGTTGTGTTGGGCACTCACCAGCCCGGGGCTGTGCTCGCACTTGGGTCTGGGGTGAAGCTGCAGCTACTCGTGCTGGCCAAAGATGTGGAATGAGCAGTAGAAATGCTGCTCTGGTGTTGAGGGGGGGGGGGGGTGTTGCATTTTTGTTTCTTGGATATCTGAGCTCAGAGGCATCCAGGAGCAGAGACGTGAGAGTCAGGGCTTTGGCACCGCCGGCGTCAGTGGGGTCTGATAAGGGGCACGGAGCCGGGGCTCTGAAGGGCTGAGGAAGCCCTGCTTGGACTTCATAGCACAACTCTCTTGGCACATCAAGGCCAGGCTGGATCGGGCTTTGAGCAGCCTGGTCTAGTGGGAGGTGTCCCTGCCTGTGGCAGGAGGGTTGGAGCTAGGTGATCTTTAAGGTCCCTTCCAACCCAAAGCCTTCTGTGATTCTATCATGTGTGATGTTGGGAAGCCTTCGCAACACTCCACTAGGTCTTAGTGGCACCAGATCGTGGCAGCTCACATCTGCCTGCTTGGAGAGCCCAGGGACAATTAGAGATGCCCACCTGGGGACACCCCAGTCTTTACTTTGAAATCTGAGTCTTGCTGGTAGAGCAGCTCGGCGCTGCTTCCAGGTGGCCATCTAGCCAAGGTGTGACGGTGCCCGTTCAGACTTGTGTGCCCTTGTGTGGACTCTGCCTTCCCCGGTGCAGGGCAGCGCCTGGACCCATTGCAGTGCCTCCCTCTACAGCTCTACCATGTGTCTGGTGGAGCTGTCTGGTGGATCTCGTCTCACCTCCCCGTGTTGGCGAGTGCCCCATGGCAGAGGTTTGCAGTACAGGATGGTGTCAGGGTTTCCACGTACATCAAGTGAGGTCTGCTCAGTGCCTCGGTTTCCCTCCACGTGCTGCTGCTTATCTGAACATCAAAACCTGTCTTGGTGTGAGCTGGAGCAGCACGACCTGCCAGGCGCATCCCGGCTCACGGAGGTCAATTAGGTGATGGAGGTGCCTGTCGGTAAACGCAGTGCTCGGCGTGAGAGGTGCAGGAGCAGGACCACGACTCAATCCTACACACGGGCTTTAGGGGGAAGGATCCGTCTGGGTCCTGCGGGGAGCCCTGCCCCAGGACGGAGCAGCATCCTCCCCACACGCAGTGGGGTTCATCCCTGCTCGTGGCCGGCGGTGTCCCACCTCTGTCTGCGGAGGGCCGTTGGGAGCAGGTGAGCGGTGCGAGGGCTGGGTGTGCTCCCCTCGCACAGCAGTAATTAAGTCCGCTTCAAGCTTTCACCCATCACGTCCTCCCCTCCCCCCACGGCAGCCTGGAGTTAATATTGGAAAAGTCAGTTAAACAGTTAATGTTTAGGCCCTGGTTATTAGGCTCTTGCACATTTCCAGCAAAGGGACCGGAGTTGCATTTTAATGGGAAACTTTCACGCTCAGTCAAGTTGCAAAAATTTATTTGTGCAGAAGTCATTTTCTTTTAACAAGTTTTCACCCTAATTCCCTTCCCCAAAATCTGAATTTAATGGTATTTATATGGGAAATGGATTTATTAAGTTTTAATGATGCCATAACTTTGCCCTTATTTAATAGAAGGGGCACCCTGCAGGCAAGCGGGGGTGGTGGTGGGCTGGGAGGGCTGGGTGCCGGCAGCACCGATGGGCTGGGGAACCTGGTGCTTTGGGCTTGGTCTGAAGTGAGATGGAGGTGCCAGGTGAGAGCGGCGGTGCCAGGCTTTGCTTGGACCTCCAGGGCTGGGCAGGATCAGTCCCAGGCTGTCGCAAGGGCTGCAGGGCTGAGCCTTGCCTCCTGATTCCTCGTCATCCTCCTGGCGTGATGTGATACCACCTGTGGCCACCACGACTGTCCCCAAGTGGAGCAACCAAAAGAGGGTCTTCACTTTGTCAACTGCCCTGTCCCGCGTCCCTGTAGCCGACAGCACCTGCGTCAGCGGGGCGATGGGGACCCCAAGGACCACATGTTCCCCGCTGGCATCGCTGCCTGGGGGGGGTGAGTGTTTGTGAGCGTGCAGTGATTTATTTTAAGACGGAAACAGTCTGCTGTTGATGGGCAGCCGTGGAGGAGAGCGTGTCCCCAGCACTCCCGCCCCACGGGTGCATCCTTGCGCAAGGGGATCAGGAAAAGAGCCTCCCAAAGGCTCTGACGGCCGCTTAACCCATGGAATAGCTCCTCTCGGGGCAGGTGGAGGAATGTGGCTGTCGACAGCGGGATGTGCAGCACCGCCGGCTCCCGCCTCGCACCCGCTGCCCGTCGAGCCCCTGGCTTCGGGGCGGGCTGGGAGACTGACCCTGCGGGGGAGCACCCGGGAGAAGGGGGGGCCTCTCCCCGGCCCCCAGCCCCTATTAAAATGTTAGACACAGACCTCCAAGTCAAAAGGCAGGGCGACAGACGGCCCTTTCACAGGGCCTGCTGCTCCCCACAAAAGGGGGGTTTCCAGGGGAGGGGGGCAGGAATGCGGGCTGCGGCCGGAGGGCAGAACCGCCACCATTGTCCCCGCTCCCTCGGCGAGGGCGTCATGTTGACACAGGGATTTCTGCCGGCAAAAGGTGTCGGAGGCAGAGTCTTCCCTCCCTCCCTCGCCGTTTCCTTGGTTAAACTCAGCAGCAACAGAAATCCCAGGATACAGATCCCGGGAGCAGATACCCGTCTGCTCGGAGGTGCTTTACGTCCCTCGGGCCGTAGTTTCCAAGGGGGCGAGGTTTTTTGTTGTTAATAACTATTTTCGTTGCTAATAACTATTTTTGGGAGCTTTGCTTTGCTTGCAAAGAGAAACCAGCAGCTTTGTGGCTCTGAGGAGCTGGATCCGTCGCTGTTTGGCCGTTGCCATCTTTGCCCGCTCACCGTCTCACCGAGACATCCCCGGCGCCATTTGCTCTGCCTTTGGGGAGGGTTTGTGCCGCAGGGGCACCCGTGTGCTCTGCAAAACCCCCTCTCCTCCCGTTTATAAATATCAGGGCTAAATATAGCTTGTTTAAACTCTCGGTGGCTGTTCAGATCCTAATCTCAAGTTTAATGTTCAGGATTAGAAGAGTGGGATGGTGGGGTCACGCGTGTCCCTGGTGGGAGTTTTCCATATTTGGCTCTCGGGCAGCGCGGTGTTTAGCCAAAACTTGGTTTGAGGGGAAAAAGGGGAAAAAAAAAAAAATAATAGTTCATCATTGCTTAGTGAGACGGTGACACCGGCACTGCATGTGTGCCAGAGCTCCCGGGAGCACGGCAGCGGGAATTCGCCCTGCACAGGCAGCAAGAGTGGGCAGAGTGGGAGAAAATGGGCATTTACCCCAAAAAAGGGGTGGGGAAGGGAGAGCGGCCTCGGGCAGCAGCAGTGCTGGGCTGGCGGGTGGCTCGGGGAGGTGGGAATTCCTCATCTCCCCCACATTCCAACTTTTCCCTCTGCTGGCTTAAAAAAATAAAACATTTTTAAAGGGAACATGTTTCCAAATGAAAAATTGAAGCAGGGAGCAGTTGCAGCGGGTGCTCTGGAATGCCGCAGCCGCTGGAAAAGAAGAGCTGAGTAACTTAATGGTGTCTAACAGGGACACCCGTCTCCCCTGTGGGCGCTTGCTTGAGGGCCTGCCCAGGGGTGCTCGCCCCTGCACCGTGGGTGGGCGGTGGGACCATTTGCCGGCCTCAGCACAGGTTATTCCCTGGGGATCCTCCGCTGGGAGCGCATCCTTCCTGGTCACCCCATCACGAGACTCCTCCAAGAGAAGGAGCAGGGAGCGGGGCGGAGCGGGGAGAGCCGCGCAGGGCAGCCCGCTCCCACAGACAATGGGGCCGTGCGGATCCGCACCGGCAGAGGATATAAAAAACATCAACTGGGGCGGGGGGAGGGAGAAAAAAAATATTTCATAGCAGCCATTGTTGAGGGTGGGAATGAGGCAAGTTTTGTCTTGGTCTCTTCCTTCGACATCTTTCATGTTTATTGTGAATGAAGCTCCATTGAAAGGCAGCTCCTTCCCAGGTAGCCATTACCAGCCGGTGAATAGCCTGGCCACTTTGCTTAGTAATGGGATTATATTGTTTTTCATTACAATGGGAACTTTGATTCCCAAACTGTCCTGACTAATGTCTGCTTAAGAAACAAAGCCATTTTTTTTTCCCCCTCTCTCCTTCACGCTGGAGAAGGAGTTTTTCCCCACTCCTGTCCATGAGTATATCCAGCTTTGGGAATTCCTTTAGTTTCTCTCCAGATGAAAGTCTGGGTCTTAAAATCTCAATTAGATGGCTTGGGCTAGGTCAAAAATGAAGTGGAACAAAAAAAACACATCAAAGACTTCGGATTGCAGTTTGCTTTTTTTAATTAAACAAGACTGGAGATCTGCTCTTGCTTTATTAACCTGGTGTCACTCGAAGTAACCTGCTGCTTTGCCAACCACCCTCCCTGTGTGAAACTCTGTTTTTTTCCCAGGCTGGAGTCCTGGAGTGTTTAATAAAGCAGGACCTGGATGGGACTTCATAAAAAACCACGGTTTTGGTCTAGCGCTGGGTTTTGGTGCTGGAAGCGGCGTTGCAGCTGCCGGCGGTGTTTGTGGGGCCGTGCTGGCGCCGGGGGAGTGCAGCAGGGCCGGCAGGAGCTTTGGGGTGCATCGCCCGGTCGGGGTGCCCCGTGTGGGCGAGGGGGAGCTGGGCAGCTCTGCCTTGGCTCTCCTGGGAGCTGTGGCGAAGCCTTTGGTTTCCTAACGAATGCATGTGCCAGAAGCCACAGAGCGAAGCTGCAGGTGGGGCGCGGGGAGCCCGGCCGTGCCCGCTGCCGGGAGGGGGCTCGAGCGGCCCCCGCCAGCCCCTGGCTGCCAGGGCAGGAGGGAGCATCCACGGCCCCGTGTGCCCCAGGGAGCTCAGGGCAGCGTCCAAAAGTGTTCCTTGTCTCCCTGCACCCATCTTCCTTCTGCTGGCCGCAGGGGTGCCGTGTCACCCCGAGCAGGGTGGCGATGCCAGAGCAGGAGATGGGAGCAGAGCGCAGGGTGCTGAGCTCTGCTTTCCCAGCAGGACCGTTTTCCAGGGCTGTCTGCCTGCCTTCCCCTGGCTCCGGAGAGTGCTCCCACACTCAGCAGGGTGTTCCTGAGGTGGGATGACGCCGCTGGGAAGCCATCCCATAGACAGTCATGAGCACCTGCGGTCTCCAATGATCACAGAATCACAGACTGGTTTGGGTTGAAGGGACCTTAAAGCCCACCCAGTGCCACCCCTACCCTGGGCAGGGACACCTCCCACCAGCCCAGGTTGCTCCAAGCCCCGTCCAACCTGGCCTTGAACCCCTCCAGGGATGGGGCAGCCACAGCTTCTCTGGGCACCCTGGGCCAGGGGCTCACCGTGCAGGAACACAGGAGGGGCTCATGGGGAGGTGGTGGAATAGGGATGAATGGAATAGATGGAATGGGAAGATGGAGCAAGAAACAGATCTCTTCCCTCAGTGACACCGATACGTATCCCCGAGCACTGGCCCTTTCTCTGGTCGATTGGAGCTGGAGGAGATCAGGATCCGCCGGGCTGGCACCGAGGAAACGCGTTCTTAGAGGGAAGGGTGTAACTTCAGGAGAAAGTTGGGGTGTTGCTTCTCGGCTGTGCCAGGCAGGGAGACGCTGGCACAACTGGAAAAGTGACTCTTGTGCGTGGATGGCTGATGGAAAGCGAGCTTAACGCCCGGGGTCTGCAGCTGCTGGGGTTGCGCGGGGGAAGGTGTGAAAGCAGGCGGTTGTGGTTCCCGTTTGTGAGCCCGAGGGTGAGAGTTACCCCGGGAGGTGTGGGGACGATGGGGTAGGGTCGTGTCACCGCTCTGCGGCTGGCAGCAGCCTGCAGTGGCTGTGGTCTGCGTGCAGGTGAGGGAGATTCTCCTGCTGGGTATTTCTCCTTCCCTCAGCTGTTGTCAGCAAACACGTGAAATCTGAGTGTCCCGCTCACGTTTGGCCACTTGCTTCGCTCTGCGGGGTCCGGACCGTGCTGGCACAGCTCAGTCGTGCAGGGTGTTTGCTGGTACACAGGGCTCTGCGGGTGCGATGGTCTGTCGGTGGGGACCCTCTGCACCACGCAAGGTCACGGTCCTGGTTTCTGAACGACCTCTGCGCTGGGGGGGCTCTGCCGGAGACTCTGGGGCACCAGGAGGGTGGCTCGTCTGGGGTGGCTGCTCCGGGCCACGGGTACCACAGAGCAGAGAGCAGCATCCCGCACAGCCCAGCCTGCGCCAGGGGACGGGTGTCAGGGTGGGGGATGCTCCCCCCGGCGGGGGAGACCGTTCGCTGCTGCCACAGAGGCAGCGGGGACCCTCCTGGCCCCATTAGGCTCAAGTACCCTCAAAATGGGGCTGGAGTGAAGAGCTGAGCCTCCCCTCCTCGGCTTTCCCACGGTGCTCGTACCTTGGGGAAAACAACCACGGCCGTTTATGCTTCCAGCAGATGAGGGTGAGGAAGAGGTTATGAGATAGCAGCGCAGATAAGAGGCAGCCTGGACGCGGGGCTGGCAGCTGGGATGGGGCTCCTCGCCAGCCCCCCGTCCCCTCCTGCCCCCCAGACCTGCCCCTCCATGGGATGGGGACAGGGGGCAGCCCCTGCATGTCTGGTGGCAGTGCTTCAGCTTACACCTGGTTTTCATTTTGCTTGTTGGTTTATTTTGTGAGTTTTAAGCCCAAAGTGGGTTTTAGCTCCAGCCCTGACACAGTCTCAGCCCTTGGGAGGACGCCCTGGGGCCGGGCAGGAGGGCAGTGGGTGGTGTGAGCGCGGCCGTTCTCAGCTGCGGGGCGGTGCACACTGAGCCCTCCCCATCCAGGGCATCCCCCATGCACCCAGCACCTCTGAAACACCCCCCCGGCCCCCAGGCTGTGCTTGTGCAGGGCTGACGCATCCCAAATTTGAACAAAGCCCCCGTGCTGCCATGCGGGAGCCGTGCCGGGGAGGGCTGGGCTGCGGGAGCGCCTGGGTGTCATCTGTGCCGGCTATGGCAGATGGCAGCTTAGCGCAGAAAGGAAAACATTAGTCTTGGGTCAGAGGTCGGAGAAACATCTGCCTCGGGATGCTTTCAGTGCCCGCATTGCTGCAGAGGGACAAAACCTGTTGCTGGTGGGTTGGAGGAAAAGCCTTGCGCGCTGCGAGCGGGGAGGAGCGAACAAAGGGCCGGCGGAGCCGCGCGCACCGGAGCACCCGGCGTGGTGGCCACGGGCTAGCAGGGGGCCAGGATGGGCACCCTGACTCTGCCGGTGCCGCTCGTGGGGGTGCTGGAAGCTGCAGCACCCCGGCAAGCACGTGCGTAATGCGAAGCCGGGGCAGCGGCGTGGCAGCCGGGCTCTGATATTGGCACTCTGATATTTCTGCGGCTCATTCATGCTTTTGATTACACGATCCGCCGAGCTTTTCCTGGAGCCTTGCTGAAATCACTGCAGCGTTGGGCCCTTGTTTGCAACTCGTTAAGGATGTGCAGCAGACACAACAAATGCACGTGCCCACGCTGAGCAGATCCAGATTTGGCCTGGGCTCGGCGCTGGGAGCCAGGGTGGGAATTTGGGGCCACTGTTCCCGTTCCCAGGCCGTCCCCCGGGACTCGCTGTCTGACCTTGGACAAGGCCTTCTCCATCACCCTTCACATCGCCCATGAATCGTGCCAGAGATTTATGGGTTGGGAGCGCAGCGCATTATTAATTGTGCCTCCCCCCTCGCAGCAGTTTGCGCTCCGGGTGCGGGTGCTCGCTTGGGGCCGGCGTGGAGGGGGAAGACGCGTCGCAGCCCGGTGTTGTGGGAATCCAGCCCCCAGCCTCTGCCTGACCCCCCGAAACAAAAAGCCACCGGGATGGACAGGAGCCCCAAACGCTCGCGGGGGGTGTAAATCAGTGTGTTCGCACCTGCAAGGAGCACACGCAGCATCCCCGTCCCCGGGGATGGGGACCGGCTGCTGCATCCCTGTTCCCTGTCCTGCCCGGTGCTTCGGTGACAGGTCCCTTGGTTAAGTCATATAGAAAATATCCTAGAAGTGAAGAGCTGTGACTGTCCGCCCTGTCTGCTCCGTGTGCCAGCACGGTGCTAGGAGAGGGAGCATCGTGCATTGGAGCCGGGCTCGGCCGTCACCAGGGTCGGGATGCCGTCACCTTCCGTCACCGTCTAAAACGGCAGGGTGGGTCGCGCCTGGAGCGTTTGGTGCCTCTTCAGCAGGTTAGTGAGTCAACGGAAACGTTTCTCAGCTGCGTGCTCAGGGGAGGGAGAGACACCGGTATTTTTAGCCGTTCCTGCCTGGGTCGGGAACGGGGCGTGCGTCACGCGTGGGACCAGGAGCATGGCCACGCTGGCCACTCCGGGCATCTCACAGGGGCTCCTCAGGACCCCAGGGAGCTTGGCCGCCTTTCACCTCCTCGGAGCTGGTTTCTAATGGCTCTTCTGAGCTGTTTTGATCTTGGAGCACCCGCCCTGTCCTCTGCCAGCGCATATATCTATAATTAAAGCATAGCTTTAATGTCTCTTCTGCTAATTTCCATAAGCTGCTTGGGGTTTGGTTTGGGTAGCCCTCGCTTGGGAAATGCCAAAGGAAAAACCACAGGGTGATCTTCACCTGGCTGAGCCTGCAGGGACGTCGCATCCTCCATGTCTGCTCACCTGGGAGACCTGATGCCACCACCCACTGGTATCTTTTTTACAGAAAATAAAGCTTTGCTCCCTGGGCTGAGCTTCAGGAGTGGTTTTAAGCCTCTGGAGAAGTAGGTGGGACGTATGATGAGGTTGCAACGTGGCTGGGAGCTGAACCAGGCTCTGCTGAATCCAGCCTTTCCAGACCTAGGAGAGATGAAAAGTAGCTACGTCTTGGGCTGGCCTTATTCTTCACCTGGTTTTTGATCTCTTGCTTTGCATGCGAGGCTCGTCTCCAGGCTTTCCTCCGCAGCCGGGACTCTGAAGCTGTTGCGGTCGTCAGGCTTTTAAATGCAGCTCGAGAGTCTCTGGCTGTGAGTGAGCTCTGGGAGCTGCGCGGGGAGGAAACAGCAGGGGATGATCCCATGGCTTCGTCAGCAGCCATGCTCTTCCCTGCCACGTCTCAGACTCGCAGCATGGGCAGGAACAGCATCGTTTCTGTGCAGAAGTATCTATAGATGATGCAGGAGTGGTGTCGAAGCCGCCGGGTGCGAGGCTGCCGGTGGGCACATCCCGGGCGCTGCTGTGTGCGAGCAGAGGAGCGTCTGGTGTCCTCATTTCGTGCTCTTGCACTCTTGTGGTAGTGATATCCCTGCCGTCAGAGACTGAGGTGACTTAGGAACTGTGGAAAGAGGTTGAGAGGGCTCCCCCAGCTGGGAGCTGGCACGGTGTGTGGGTACGTGGGGGCTGTCCCCGTCCCTGCTGCGGTTGTGACCCGGGAATCGCCAGGCATCCGCAGCAGGTCTGTGCTGCACAGATGCAAACTCTGCACAATGCAAACTCCTCCGTGGGTTGCAGGAGGGACTACTGGATTTTAAGGGTGCCTTTGTTGTATTGCTTTTTTTCCGAAGAGTTGCTTCACCAGTACTCCTCAGTGGCTGGAAATACCCCTCCTGCAGGGAGGAGAAATGCGACGCGTGAGCGTACCCTGGTCCCGCCTGCCCGCGAGCGCCCATCGCTCCGCTCAGCCCCTCCAGCCAGGGCAGACCCCTGCCAAGCCCTTCCCCGGCATCTGCAGCACCCTCCTCGCTGCTTGAGCTGATTGCGGCCATAAACCAGCTCTTAGAACAAACGCATAGGAAGCCACTTAAAAAAAATCTGCAAACTCCATGAAACTTGAGGGGTTTCCTGAAGCAAAAGCCTGGAAAGCACCCGGGCAGCCCAGCCTGGGCACTGCCAGCGGCCCCAAACCCCCCGGTGCCTTCAGGCATGGGCTCCCCTGTTCCCCAGGGGAGTTCCTCCAATCACAAATTAACCTCCTGGCTAATAACCGTGCCCATGCTTGGGCTGGGCTCTGCTCTGGCTTCCCATCCATGAGCTCAAACCACCGTTTGCCTTCACTGAAATTGGAAACGGTCTGAAAACTAATTGGGTGGGAGGGCTTTCGGCTCCGCGCCCCTCGCCCCGGCCTCGCTGAAGCCCCGTGATATGGGAACCCCGATCCCAGTGGATCCCCCCGGGATGCAGAGCATCCCCTCCTGGTCCCGGCTGCCCATGGCTAAAGCCCACTCTGTGGCCGTTCCCGCGCACTCGGTGTTTCCCGCGCTGCCCTTGGGGCTCTTTGTCCAGCATCGAATAATTTTTTTTTTTCTTACTCCTTTTTTTTTTTTTTTTCCTGCCTTTTTCTCCCATTGGAGCATCTCGTGACGCTTCCCTGTCCGCCAGCCGCCGCCAGAGCCCGGAGGATTGTTTTAAGAAAAAAAGCGTGTGTGGTGCGGGGAGGCAGGGGGGGCGAAGAGCGGTGCTTTTAACAGATGACTGCACACTTGAGCGGTTTGCCGGCGGCGTGCCTTCGCCGGCCGCCCGGCCCCGCACAATGGCCCCTCTCAGCCCTCGCATTCCCCCACGCGGGGCCACGGCGCAGCCACCCAGAAGCGCCGTCGCCCCACGGCCGCGGCGCCCCGGGCTCGGAGCTGGGCATGGACCGCGGGCGCCGGCAGCTGCTCTGCCTCATTAGGATGCACACCTGCTCCCCGCCGCCCTTTGTGTGCCGAGCAGATGCCCTGATTTATTATTATACACATTTTCTTTTTCATTTGGCCTGGATAATGCCGTCTCATTAACTCAAAATGTCTCCGAATCCTGACAAATTCTCACACAATCCCCAACAATGAAATCAGAATTGGGTTAAAAAAAAAAAAAAAAAAAAAAAAGAAGTAGGGGAAGAAGAGAAGGGGGGAGCAGGGCCGAAATGTGGTGCCGGCGTGGCGCGGCAAAGCACGGTGGCTCCGGGTTGGGGCCGGCTGAGGGTGGGGGTTTGCTGCTGTGCTTCACCGGAGGAGCCCCACGTTCTCGTTTTGGGGTTCGCAGGCTGGTGGGGGTTGTGGGTGGGTGCTCTGCTCTGCGTTCCCTGCAACCCTCCCTGCTCACCCCAGGGGGGTTGTGTGCTGCAGGAGCCTTGGAGGCCATGCACAAGGCTCGGTCCCACCAGCTGATGTGGCGACGGCTGCGAGCACATGGGGGATGCCCCAAACCCCACCCTGCCAAAGCACAACGGGGAGCACGGTCCCCCAGTGCCCGGGTGCTGTCGTCTTCCCCAGCCATCACCTCCGGCGGTGGTTGGCTTACCCCGAGCTCACGACAATGCATGCAGCCACCCCCAAATTTATTTCTGCTCCCGAGGCCTCTGATAGCCGCCCGGCATGAGCAGAGCGCAGCGTGCCCTGCTCTGCTGCAGTGGCATTGCCATCGCGGTGTGGGACAGCAGCGTGCCGGCTGCATCTCACTCCTCCCATGCCCAACTCGCGACGGCTGCTCGGCGCAGCCCAGCCAGGGTGGAAAATCCCCCTTTGGAAGCGGCGTAATGTGAGCAGAGCTGGTTGGGGACAAAACGCGTGGCATCTCACGTTGCAGACGTGATACAAGAGATGCTGTGCTGGGAGGGTTTGCGCTGAAGGGCCTCATCCCCGGCATCTTTTGATGTCAGGTTCCCTCAGTCTCTCTGTGCACAGCTTTGCTCCGTCCTCCCTTTCCTGGGGGGCAGCTCCCCCCTCTGCAGGATTCTTCGCCAGCTCTGCATCCTCGACAGGATTTACCCTTGTGGCCCGTCCCCGTCGCCAGTCCCGGTCCTGCAGCAGGCAGTTGGTCCAGCCCCGTCGGCCAATGGTGACAGATGGTAGAGCTGGTGGCCGCGTCGGGTGGGCCTTTTCTCAGGGCCCCCATGCAGAGGGACGCGGCAGCCGGGGCCGCTCGTCCCTCCTTGTGCAGGGTTCATCTTTGGGGAAGATGTCAGCAGGCTGTGAGGAGCAGGAGCGTGTCCTGCCTGCTACCAGCCAACACTGAGCCCGTGTTTGATCATGTTCGAGTGATTTCGTATGATGGAGGGAAGATAAAAACCACTCTGGTGGAGCAGGGACTGTGGTGCAGGCAGGGACAGGCAGGGGTGTAGGACTGTCCCCGTGCTGCTTGGCCCCACGGGCCACGGCGGGGTTTCCTCTCCCTCGGGATCTGTAGGTGCCCTGGGTTGGGTGCAGGTATGGGGTTGACCCTCCTGGCTCCACCACGTCCCCCCTTGTGCCTTGGTTTCCTCTTCAGCAAGTGGGGTGGCAAAAAAAGCCCGTTGCGATGAGAAGCAGGACGTCAGCGCTGGAGGCTGCGGTTCTGCAAGTCGGTGCAGGCCCCTGGATGGGGGACGCCTTTGTTCTCAGCGCCTCTTTCATCTTCCTCTTCTCAGCCCAGAGCGGCCAGGGCAGAGCCTTGCAATTGCCAAACCCGACGTGCCGGGATGCAGTGCGGGGTCAGTCTGGAGAGGCGTTGCCGGATCCGGTCCCTGGGGTGGCCGGGTGCCCCGCAGCCATCACGTCCCATCCCGCTGACGGCGTGTCTCGTCCCTCCAGGTGTAGCGGTGCCTACGTGGGCGAGCGGTGCCAGTTGCCCAACCCCTGCCTCAGCTCCCCCTGCAAGAACGCCGGCACCTGCACCCCGGTGGTGCGCGGCAGCACCGTGGACTACACCTGCGCCTGCCGCCTGGGCTTCACCGACGAGCTCTGCCTGACGCCCCGCGACAACGTCTGCCTCAGCAACCCCTGCCGCAACGGGGGCACCTGCGACCTGCTGACGCTCAGCGAGTACAAGTGCCGCTGCCCACCGGGCTGGTCAGGTGAGGCGGTGCCGTGGGGACACAGTGACACGGTGACGCGGCCAGCGGGGAGGGGGACAGCCGGTGACAGGGGTTGCTCCTGGAAAAACCCCATGGATGGAGAAGGGTGCTGCCTCTGATTTTGGCTTCCTCCAACACTGGGGGAAAGGAGGGGAGCCTGCACACCTGAGCAGGGGTTAGGGAGGGTCCGGGCTGGGTGAGCTGCAAGCCTCCTGCATGGGTGAGGGTTTTTGGGGGAGCAGAGGTGGGGGGAATTAGTTGCACCCCTTGTGAACACAGTCCCAGAGCCGGGTCTGCGCCCCAGCACAAAGCTCACTCTCGCTAAGAGCCTGAGCTGTGGTTTGCATCCTCATCCTCCCTCCCTGCCCTCCCCAGGCAAAACCTGCCAGCAGGCCGACCCATGTGCCTCCAACCCCTGCGCCAACGGCGGCCAGTGCGTCCCCTTCGAAGCCCACTACATCTGCCGGTGCACCGCCGGCTTCCACGGTGCCAACTGCAAGCAGGACGTGAACGAATGCAACATCTCACCCTCCGTCTGCAAGAACGGCGGGAGCTGCACCAACGAGGTGGGCACCTACCAGTGCTCCTGCAAGCCGGCGTACACCGGGCAGAACTGTGAGCACCTCTACGTGCCCTGCAACCCCTCGCCCTGCCAGAACGGGGGGACGTGCCGCCAGATTGGAGACACCACCTACGACTGCACCTGCCTGCCAGGTAGGGGCTGCCTCCGATGGGGGGATACGGGGACCAGGGACCCTCTTGCAGTCGCTTTGCCCCCCCTAAACAAGTAGTGCCCAGTCTTCTCTTCCCCTCAGTTATGGCTCTGAGAGGGACAAAAACGAGGGGCCGTGGGCTCACTGTGCCGCCTGCGTTTGGGAAGACGTTGGGCAGCGATGCCCGAAGAGAAGAGGTCACCCGGGGGCTTTTTATATTTGGTGATTCACCAAAATAGCTCTTCCAAAACAACTGTTGCAGCAGAGGCCCCTGTGCGGATGCTCATATTCCAGAATAAGAGTGCCTTTTTCCGCTTTAGCTTAATCCACTTCCAGAATGGAATAATTAGCCCGGAATAGCTATTTTGGAAAGTTTCCGAGTGCAAATGGAGTTGGGGAAGGGAGACCCTCTCCGTGCTCACTGCTGCTCCCTCCGGCAAGCGCCAGAGCAGCCCAGCCGATTTACAGCCTCTGGAATGAAGGGCTCTTGTGGGAGGGGGGCCGGTGGGGGCTGTCCTGGGGCTCAGCACCCTGTACAGGAGCTCAGCACCCTGCGGGGGAGCTCAGCACCCTGCGTGCCAGAGGAAAGAGAAGCGGCTGTGAATGGGCCCCCTGACCCCGGCAAGCCCTTTCGCTTCTGCCCTCGGCAGCGGTCTGCAGGGAGCGGAAGGGGCTGCGTGCAGCCCCACGTTGCCCCCGGCCCCGTGACAATGAGAGAAATGAAATAGCGGAGTTTCCTGCCGGCGGGTGGCACAGCCCCGAGCCAGGCTACCGCCCGGTGCAGCCCCATGCTTACACCAGGCTGTGTTTGCCAGGGGGCGAGTGCCATTTCTCGCCCAAGCCAGCCGCGCTGGCCGGCTGCGGCAGATGCGGAGGGGATGCATCCGCCCTCTCCCTTGGAAGGAAGCTGAGGGCAGTGTTAGGCCGCCTGAGAAGCCCCTCGTGGGCTTGCTTTTGTCTCCTCTGGTCGCCCGTAGCCCCACAGGGGCTGGGGCAGGATGAGGGGTAGGCGGCTTCTCTGCTCTGCTCCCCAGGCAGTGCTTGGCATTGCCGGGGGGAGCTCCAGCCTCCCCCAGCCATAGCTCCTGCCCCACCACCACTGGGGACATGGCATCAGGGTGGGGATGGGGTCCCCCAGCCAGCACAGACGTACCCGCATCCTGCTGGCAGCCCAGGAAGATGCATGATCCCCGTGGGGTAGCATGGGGGATCTCATCTTGATCTCTGGCACAGGCTCAGAGGTTCAGTCCCCTTCCCAAAGCTTTTGGCTGCAAAAATTCAGGAGACCCAGTGGTGAAACCCTGGCCCAGGTTGCCCAGAGAGGTGATAGGTGCTCCATCGCTGGAAGCATTCAAAGTCAAGTTGGATGGGGCTCTGAGCAACCTGATCTAGTTGTCCCTGCTCCTTGCAGGGGGCTTGGACTAGATGGTCTTTAAAGGTCCCTTCCAACCCCAACTATTCTATGGTTAACCATCGAAAATACGCAGGGCCCTGCAGGATCTCCTGCTTCCCCTCCATGCCTGCTCACCCAGGCTGGAGCAAAGCTCCTGTCCTTCAGGGCAGCAAGGCGCTGAGGCTGACGGCACGAGCGGTGCCGGGGAAGGAAGCCTTTCCTTCCAGGATGAGCGGGTGCAGCCGGGAGCTCCCAGGGGCGATGCTCTGTGGGAGCAGCCCAGAGCCCTGGCCCGGCCGCGCAGTGTTGCCGCCGGGACGGGCAGGAGGAGCAGCGCTGGCCCTGCCCTGCCGTTCCGCTGACGAGGCACTTTCCCCAGAGCAGCCTGAGCATGGGGCAGGTTGGGGTGAGGTTTGGCCCTGAGGGAGCATCCCTGCTGCAGGGGGCCGGAAAACGGCGCTTTCACACCCAGCTGCGGCTTCGTGGGCCGCTTCCAGGAGCTTTGCATGCTGCACGAGCTGGTTTGTCTCCCGTGGGGTGGCACGGCCCCCGCTCCGGGGGGGACAAGGGGAGGGTCCCTCGGCACCGCCGCCATCCGGCATGGCTCGCTGCAGGAGCTGCATCGGCTTTGGGCAGAGGCAGGAGGGACAGGGGGCTGTTTCTCATGATAAGAGGGTGATTGATACGCTGGTATGCAGCGCAGCAGACCTGAAACAATGTCCCCTTTTCATTCCCGGAGAGGCCTGGCCGTACCGGGTTTCTTCAAGTTAAACTAATCATGGCTGTTTTATCATGCCATCGCTGTAGAATGTAACCCTGAGTTTAAAGTAATTGCAGTACTAATTACTCATTCGGATGGTTCAAAATGAGTTAATCCTGGTATCTAGGACATTGCCAGTTATTGCTGTTCAGTCTCAGCCCAGCTGCTTAAAAATGAGGCGCAAATCAATGTTATCTGCTTTGGACTCCTACCAGCAATCGTAAATAGCTGTTGCTGCTCCTTGTGTGATGGGGCTGAGGCTACGGGGGAGGGGAAAATATGGCCCTTCGGAGAGAGTAGGGGGAAAAGCCCCAGCTGGGACAGGGTCTGGGGTCCCACAGAGGCTGAGCCTGGACACCCGGTCCCTTCCCCGTGGAGGCGGAGGTGACGCAGTGAGCTGCCTGCGCCGGGGAGCAGCCTGGTCCGGACCTGCAGAACACCTTGGGGAGTTAGGGGGAGCTGCAGGTGCACGCTGGCACCGCTGGCATTGCCAACCCGACCCTGAGCGCCGGGGGGGGCTTGGAAGGCAGACACCCAACGAGGGGCTGGGTGGGGAGCTGCGCTGCCCTTACAGCAAACACAGCTCTTAACCCACGTTGCAGTTTGGGGGGGACGGGGTGGCTTGGCAGATGCCCTGCGAAGGGCTTGGTTATTTTATTTCTGCTGCAGACAGCGCTGGGAGAGGCCGGGGGCGGCATGGTTTCCATGCCTGCTGCACGCTCAGGTGGAGGCGATAAAACAAACCCGAGCGGCCGGGCTGGGATTAGCCCCGCGCCATGCAGGGCGGTGGTTCACCCTGCCAGGGACTCGGATCCCCCTCCGGGGGAAGCGCTGCTGATGAGGCTCTTTACATGTGAAATTAAAAGCCGGTGATTCAGCACCGGGTGCCGCAAGCCTTCGTGGGAGCAGCCCCGGTTCATCCCGGCTTGCTGTGGAGCCAGATCCTCCGCTGCTCGGGGCGAGCGTCTCCGCAGCCGGGGGCTTTGGCAGACGAGCCCCGCACCGGGGACGCCCTGTCTGCCCTGCGTGGAGGAAGCCGCCGCTGCTTGCCAGGCTCCGGTGATGGCGGCCTGGCAGGGAAACCTGCACGGCAGAACCGAGCCCCAGCAGAGGCGGGACAGGGCTGGGGATGAAACCAGGCGGCTGGCTTCAAAGCCGGGCTGGGAGCGCCTGGCGCACGCTCAGCACCCAATAACCGGCAACCTGCCATCGGCGGGGGGGTGGCGGGGGGCTGAGGCAGTGGCACGGCCGGTTGGTCGGTCGGCATCACAGCAGACATCTCCTCTGCACAGGGTTCACGGGTCAGAACTGTGAGGAGAACATCAATGACTGTCCGGGCAACAACTGCAAGAATGGGGGCACCTGCGTGGACGGTGTCAACACCTACAACTGCCAATGTCCGCCTGAGTGGACAGGTAACGCCGCCGCTGGCAGCGAGGGTGGCACGGGGCTGGGTGGGAGGACAGGTCCTGTCCCAAGGGATGCCGGGGACCGGGCGGGGAGAGCCGTCCTGCTTCGCAGCGATGCTTGGGGAACCTGCAGGAGCTGGGCAGCGCCAGCCTCATGCAGGTGCCCTGTCCCCTGGCAGGTCAGTACTGCACCGAGGACGTGGACGAGTGCCAGCTGATGCCCAACGCCTGCCAGAACGGGGGCACCTGCCACAACAACCATGGCGGCTACAACTGCGTCTGCGTCAATGGCTGGACGGGTGAGGACTGCAGCGAGAACATTGATGACTGTGCCATGGCCGCCTGCTTCCACGGGGCCACCTGCCACGACCGGGTGGCCTCTTTCTACTGCGAGTGCCCCCACGGCCGCACAGGTGAGGCCCTGTCCCATCTTCCCCCTGCTCACGGAGTGGGATGGCAGCTCCTGGTGTGTCCCCTGCCTCCTAGCTGAGGTCTCGGTGTGCGATGACTTGTGTGCCCATCACCCTTGACATGTGCGTGCCTTTTGCTGCCCAGGTTTGCTGTGCCACCTTGATGACGCCTGCATCAGCAACCCCTGCAACGAGGGCTCCAACTGCGACACCAACCCCGTTAACGGCAAAGCCATCTGCACGTGTCCTTCGGGGTACATGGGGCCCGCCTGCAACCAGGACGTGGACGAGTGTTCGCTGGGTGAGCGCCGGGGCTGGGCTCATACAAGCGGCCAAGGAGCAGCTTGGGAAAGCACCGGTGCAGCCGGGAGCGTGTCCTTTAAGCCGTGCTTGTGTTTTGCAGGAGCCAACCCTTGTGAGCACGCAGGGAAGTGCATCAACACCCAGGGGTCCTTCCAGTGCCAGTGCCTGCAGGGCTACTCGGGCCCTCGCTGTGAGATCGATGTCAACGAGTGTCTCTCCAACCCCTGCCAGAACGATGCCACCTGCCTGGACCAGATCGGGGAGTTCCAGTGCATCTGCATGCCCGGTGGGTGGGCAGCCCTGCAGACCCCTGCCCCTGTGCTGGGTGCGGGCGGCGGGAGGGCTCCGGGTGCCCCTGAGCTTCAGCTTGTTGTTGGTTTGGGTGAGAAGCCATGGGAGGTGCCTGGGGACAGCAATGAAAAGAAAGAGCTTGGTAAAGATTGCACGTTCTCCCGCAGCAGTGGCAGGACGGGAGGTGAGAGTTGGGCACCATCATCCCTGCTCTGCACTCCTCCTCTTGCCGAGCTCGGTGGCTTGGATCAGGCCAAAGGCAGGGAGATCTGGGATGGACAACCATGGAGCAGCTTGTGCGTCAGGTCCCACCACCTGTAGCACCGCTCCTGAGCTGCCTTTGTAAAGACAGAGGGACCAAATACACCCTGGTGTAACCTGCCCGTCCTTCGCGTTGTGCCGGCCCCGTGCTGCGGCGCTGACGCTGGGTCTCTCTGCAGGTTACGAGGGGGTTTACTGTGAGATCAACACGGACGAGTGTGCCAGCAGCCCCTGCCTGCACAACGGCAACTGCCTCGACAAGATCAACGAGTTCCACTGCGAGTGCCCCACCGGTACGCGGCATCCATCCCGCTGCCATCGCGGTGGAAACAAAGCCATGGTGCATCCCGGCTCGAGCTGGGAAGGAGCAGAAAATGAGCTCCTTAAATTTCGGAGACCCCCAAAATGGGGAGAGGGCACTGAGCACCTCTTGGTGCTTTTGGTGGGGGGGTTCACCCGTAATGGTGAGGGGCTGAGCCCCATGTGGGCGATGGTCCAGCCCATGGGAGAGGGGAAGGAGGATTAAACTCCGTGGCTTTGCACTTGAAAAGGCCCCTCTTTGGGAAGGAGGGCCGGGGGCCGGGGGGGGCTGCGCCAGCGGCTTTGAATGTGGTGTCAAAGTCACGGGGTGGAGCGGAGAATGGGGAGACGGTTAATCTGTGAAAGGAGGTTTTGAAGTTCAGAGACTTTGCTCCTCTAGAGATGTAAATAAGATGCTCTCAATGGCGGGTCGCAGCCCCACATTCAGGGCCCCCAGCAGCCATCCCCATGGAAACCCGGCGCCCCGGCTGGGACGCGGGGGGCCCGGCGGGATCTGCCCAGCGGCGGGGGGAGGCCGGCGGGTCCGGCCGCTGCACGGGGACGTGACTTCTCCCTCCGTTCCAGGCTTTAACGGGCACCTGTGCCAGTTCGACATCGACGAGTGCGCCAGCACCCCCTGCAAGAACGGCGCCAAGTGCGTGGACGGCCCCAACACCTACAGCTGCGAGTGCACCGAAGGTGAGGGGTCCGGGGGGCTCGGGGGAACAAGCCACCTTTCTGCCCCATGGTGTGCTGCAAAACCACATCACTGAATTATTAACACCTGCCCACCTCCCCAAACACCTGCCGTGGGACATCCCCGAACCCCCTGGCAGTGGGGTCGCTCCCTGCTGCCATGACTCCCGTGGGACAGGACTGTCCCTTTTCCCACACGATGGAGCGAGCGGAGCCCTGCTGCCCGCCAGCCCCGCAGCCGGGTGTAACGTGCCCAGCGCTCATTAGGTGTGGCCCCGCAGCAGCCGTCCCGCCGTGCTCCCTGCCTCGGCGGCGGGCGGCAGCGAGGGGGAAGGCAGGAAGGAAGGAATAAAGCTGCCTCTATGGGGACGCAAGGTGCAGGGCTGCGGGGGCTTGCCGACCGAAACCCAAGGAGCGGTTGCACAAAATGATGACTTGAGCCCTGGTGGCAAACAGTGGCTCTTTTGTGGAGCAGCTCCCGCCAGAAATCTTCCAGCTGAATGGCCTCTAATTAGTGTCTTGCTAATGCCAAGCCCCGATGAAAAGCTGCTATGTGGGCTTGGCGGGGTCTAGTCAAAGCTGTACTTTGTCCTCAGCTCTCCACCCCCAGCCCGGCGGGGAGGGAGCCGGCCAGGAGAATAGGATCTGTCGGGGGGGTTATTATTCGGGGGTGCTTGTGGCCGACCCCCCCGTGCGCTCCGGGACGAGCCGCAGGCGAGCGCGGGGCCCCGCTCCTGAGCCGAGGCGGCTTTAATGCAGGTCATTGTGCACCCCGGGACAAAGCCCGCGAGCCGGGGTCTGACCAGCCCCGCCGCCAGGGTACTCCCCTGCCTGCACCCTACTCCCGGGGGTCCCGAGGCTCATCACGGGGAGGGTGGGCAGGCCAAGCCATCCCGATGTACTGCCCCACACCTGGCCAGGGCGAGAAGGAGTGTCCCCCCACCCTGACCCCGCATCCCACATCCTGACCCCGTGTCCCTCCCGCGGGTGGCAGGTTTCTCGGGCGCTCACTGCGAGATCGACATCGATGAGTGCGACCCCGACCCGTGCCACTATGGGACCTGCAAGGACAGCATCGCCGCCTTCACCTGCCTCTGCCAGCCCGGCTACACGGGCCACCGCTGCGACATCAACATCAACGAGTGCCAGAGCCAGCCCTGCAAAAACGGGGGGACCTGCCAGGACAGGAACAACGCCTACAACTGCCTCTGCCTCAAAGGGACCACAGGTGAGCGGGAGGGACCCCCCGGGGGCTCCACGCGGGTCGGCCGTGCTGCACGGCACCTCGGTCCCATCCCCATCCCCGGGCGGGTTGGCCCTGGGCCACCGCCAGCAGCCGCCCTGGTGGCGGGGCCAGCCTGGGGCGTCCTCGGTGAGGGCGAGTTCTCCCGGTTTGGTGCCCGGCTCTCGCAGGAACCGCGCCCCAGCCGGGGGCCGGGGAGCTGCTGGTGGCGGAGGCGCTTTGTTGTGGAGTGGCGGTGGCGGTCAGTGCCGGTGGGCTTCGTTTTGCCTCGTCAGCGGGGCCACGGACCCCCTAATGGCACCGCTCTCCTCCCCAGGGCCCAACTGCGAGATCAACCTGGACGACTGCGCCAGCAGCCCCTGCGACTACGGCAAGTGCATCGACAAGATCAACGGCTACGAGTGCACCTGCGAGCCAGGGTACACAGGTGAGAGCAGTGCGTGGTGGCCATCATGGCACCCTGGGACCTGATCTGGATGCAGCCTTT
Source organism: Larus michahellis (assembly GCF_964199755.1). Classification (NCBI taxonomy): domain Eukaryota; kingdom Metazoa; phylum Chordata; class Aves; order Charadriiformes; family Laridae; genus Larus; species Larus michahellis. The sequence goes on along the minus strand of NC_133910.1, from coordinate 11,562,590 downwards.
TGTCAGGGAGCCCTGGGATGTCCCCTGTCCCTGCAGCAGTTCAAGGATGCCCGCAGCTGGTGGTGCTCCACGCAGCTGGGGCAAGGGTGCAGCCAGGAGGGGAGATGCTGCCATCCCACTTGCCGGAGGTTTTGCACCCTCCAGCGCTCCTGTTTGTTCAGGAGGGTGACCCTGGCTCAGGCCAAAATCAAAGGGGTGTCTGGTGCCGCGAATTCGACTCCCGCTGCGCCCACTCCCATGGGTATCGGGTTGCCGCCTTGTCCGACTGGTTTGTTTGATCGCTGCTGGAAATGGCGGAGGGCTTTGATGGCAGCAGCCCCCGCCTCTCCCCGCTCCCGCAGCCCCTTGTCCTTCTGCCCGCCGGGAGCCGCAATAAAGCCTGGCTTTGTCAGCCGTGGCAGGTAGGGTTACAGGCTGAAACCGACTCCCTTCGTTAGTCCCTCCTGGACCAAACGAGCCCAGGGCATGGCCTCTTCCCAGTCACATTTAATTAAGCCAGGCAGGCGATGCAGGGGTGTGAAGTCACCCTACCCAGAGGGAGCCCGCTCCTATGTGTCCAGCACACGTGTGCCCAGAGATCTGAGCCTCTGGCAGATGTTCCCTGGGTGGCTGGAGGGGGGGACCTGCCCGATGGGTGCCTCCCCGGAGGCAGTGCGTGCCCACTGTGCCGTGCATCCTACGGGGTAACACTTCCTCACACCCCCCCTTTCCCAGGGCGAATGTGCAACATCAACATCGATGAGTGCTCCAGCAACCCTTGCCACAATGGGGGCACGTGCAAGGATGGCATCAACGGCTTCACCTGCCTCTGCCCCGAGGGCTTCCACGACCCCAAGTGCCTGTCTGAAGTGAACGAGTGCAACAGCAACCCCTGCATCCACGGGAAATGCCACGACGGGCTCAACGGGTAGGCTGGAGGGCACGGGGGCTGCTGGGGGGGCCGCAGGGACCAAAGGGCCACCCAGAAAAGTCAAGGTTAGAGGCAGGGTGAGCAGCCATCCCCCGTGCTGGAGCTCATCCGTGCTCCGTGCTGGTGGTGAGGGATGTTTCGCTGCAGGGCCATGATTATGAGCCAGGGTTTGCTGGGTAAAAGATGGCTGGTGTAGCCAGGAGGGCCAGGTCAGACCAGATCCCATGCGTTATGCCCCAATTTTTCCCCAAAGCTACAGGTGTGACTGCGACCCAGGCTGGAGTGGGACAAACTGTGACATTAACAATAACGAGTGTGAATCCAATCCCTGCATGAACGGTGGCACCTGCAAGGACATGACCAGCGGCTACATCTGCACCTGCAGGGAGGGCTTCAGCGGTAAGGGTGCAGGCGGGGACACCGCCCCGTCCCCCCCACGGTGGGGCCTGGGTGGGGGCAGTGGGTGGGTGCCCCATGATGCCAGATGAGCTGGAGGCTTCGCTGTGGGGCTGGTGGAGACCCCAGGTCTGGTTGGGAGATGTGGCAGTGCAGCCTAGGGACCTTCAGCAGAGTTCAGGCACCCATGGCTGGAGCTGAGAGCAGAAGGCTGTTCCAGGGCGATGGGTGGGCCATTGCCATTGTCACCATGTCCCCACTGTACCCCCAGCCCCCTCCCACCAGCACACCTCCATCACAGCCACTTTTATCGGTTTTTCCTAACACAGGACCCAACTGCCAGACCAATATCAACGAATGCGCTTCCAACCCCTGCCTGAACCAGGGCACCTGCATCGACGATGTCGCTGGCTACACCTGCAACTGTCTCCTGCCCTACACAGGTGAGGGGGAGCCCCCCCGTGTCCCCTGGGCCGTCAGCGGGGCTCTGCAGGGCTGTTGCTTTGGGTGTGACAGCAAATCGGTCCCTCTGCACATGCAATGAGCCACCACCAGCGCAGAGGCTTCCCTCACACTGCCCTGCCGTGGGGCTGCCCATGGCCACAGCTCCACCTCCCTGTACCGTGGTACAGCTGGAGGAAACTTGGAAGAACTTTGGGAAGCAGCCAGCCGAGAGCTTCCTCCCTCTTCCTCCTCCTCCTCCTCCTCCTGGAGGGCACCGAGGTGGTGGCTCAGCCACAGCCTGCACCAGGCGGCCGCCCCCCTCCCACCCCACCGCCCTGGGGGGTCGGCGCTGCCGGTGGCCCCTTTCTCCTGCCATGACGCTCACGCTGGAAAAAGCGAGCTGAGGCCGAGGGCTTGGGGGGATTCTGCTGAGCCAATTCCTGTTTGCCGGCCTCCCGCTTCCGCTCGCGCAGAGCGGCAGCCGGTGCACAATTGCAGGAAGCCGTGAGCCGTTTCCTGCCCTCGGCAGTGGCCATAGAAACCCCTGGGGGGACGGGGACGGGGCAGGCGGGGAGGGGAAGGCTCTGGAAAATAGCAAAGGCCAGTTCAGGAGATACTGGCTGACAGGGAAGATAAGGGTTCGGAGGGAACGTGTCCCTCAGCTGGACGTAAACAGGAAAAGCGGCTGAGAGGGACTGGGGGGAGCGCAAGGGGGAAAAGACACCCCGAGCGGTGGTTCCCTGCCAAAGGAAGTGTGCAGCGCTTTAATGCAGCCCAGATTGCCAGGGCTTAAAGGCTTCGTGGGGGGCCTGGGGTCATGGGGGACCAGGAATGGAGCAGACGGCCCCAACTGCGCTGCCCTGGGGCGATGGGGAAGCCCAGAGCCTCCCCAGGGCTGGCAGCGGCCCAGGGCCAGGGGATGGGGGTAGCCGGGTCTTGGGCCACCCGTGGTTTCGGAGCGGGTGTCAGTGGGTGCTTGTGCCTGTGCAGGAGCCACCTGTGAGGATGTGCTGGCCCCCTGCGCTGGCAGCCCCTGCAAGAACGGTGGCGAGTGCCAGGAGTCAGAAGACTACGAGAGCTTCTCCTGCAGTTGCCCCTCTGGCTGGCAAGGTAGGGGCATGGCCTGTCTTGGGGATCAGCACACCCTACTCTCCTCAGCTGCTCAGGGAGTGGAAGGTGGAGGGGAGGGAGCATGGCTGGGGAGCAGCGGGCAGGTGATTGCCCCCATGCCCTGCCAGACGGGAGCAGCCCTGCACGGTGCCTGGCCTCGGGGAGGGTCCTGACCTGCCCCACGGCTTAGCTGGGTGGACGGGACGTTGCCATCACCCTCACCCCTTGGCGAGGGCAGTTTGCTGTGAGGGCTCCCACCGTGGTGCAAGAGGTGCCCAAGACGTCGTCATCATCCCCGGGGCCTTCGCCAGCACCTCCAGCCCACATGGTCCCTGTCCCGCTCTGTCCCGCAGGTCAGACCTGCGAGATTGACATCAACGAGTGTGTGAAGAGCCCCTGCCGCAATGGGGCCACGTGCCAGAACACCAATGGGAGCTACCGCTGCGCCTGCAGAACCGGCTTCACCGGCCGCAACTGCGACACCGACATCGATGACTGCAAGCCCAGTAAGAGTGGGGGCCGCTCCGCAGACCATGCTCAGCCTGCACCCAGCCATCAGCTCCATTACCCTTTCTGGGGCTGGGGTCCTCCTCCCCGTGCATGGTCTGGGCCATGCTGCAAGCCCTTCTTGGGCTTTTGGGCCACCTCGAGCCCGTCCTGGTTGAGCTGCATCAATCCAAGGCCAGACAGGAGCTGGCTGGGGGGTATAATGACGTGCAGGCGGTGAGCAAGTGTGTCCCATGTGCCCTCCTTGTGCCCAGTCACCTGGTGGGGCTGGCCCAGCTTCTGCCTGGTCCATGGGCTCTGTCCCATCCCTCCATGTGGCCAGGGGACACGTGTGGGGACAATTCCGCAGGGCAGGGCTGCTGCACCAGGGCTGGACCCATTGCATCTTCACATGCACATCCCTCCTCTCCAGATCCATGCCACAATGGTGGCTCCTGCTCCGATGGCGTCGGCACGTTCTTCTGCGAGTGCCTGGCTGGTTTCCGTGGGCCCAAGTGCGAGGAGGACATCAATGAGTGTGCCAGCAACCCCTGCAAGAATGGCGCCAACTGCACCGACTGCGTCAACAGCTACACCTGCACTTGCCCCTCTGGCTTCAGCGGCATCCACTGCGAGAACAACACGCCTGACTGCACCGAGAGGTACAGCCCGGCACTGCTCCTGCCACGGGCACAGCCCTTGTCAGGGCTGGAGCAAGGGGCTGAGGTCCCTGCGCTGCCCCGTAGCCCTGGGCCAGTTTGTGGGGGCTTCGGCACAGAGCACGACCAGCAGTGACTCACCGGGACGTGATGTCTGTGTTCCCAGCTCCTGCTTCAACGGTGGGACCTGCGTGGATGGCATCAACACCTTCACCTGCGTCTGCCCGCCCGGCTTCACGGGCAGCTACTGCGAGCATGACATCAACGAGTGTGACTCCAAGCCATGCCTGAACGGGGGCACGTGTCAGGACAGCTACGGGACATACAAGTGCACTTGTCCCCAGGGATACACCGGGCTCAACTGCCAGGTAGAAGACCCTTGGGCTGTCGGACGCTGACCCCAGTGTCCATCCGTGCATGCTTGGTGTGGGGATTTGGGGTGTCTCTGCAGTCTCCACACCTGCAGGAGCTCTGCTGGATCCTGACCCCCATCTCTTGCTCTGCTCCCCCCAGAACCTGGTGCGTTGGTGCGACTCCTCTCCCTGCAAAAACGGAGGCAAGTGCTGGCAGACCAACAACCTGTACCGCTGCGAGTGCAACAGCGGGTGGACAGGGCTCTACTGCGATGTCCCCAGTGTCTCCTGCGAGGTGGCTGCTAAGCAGCAAGGTAAGTCCCTGCCATGTGTATGGGCTCACAGGGCCAGGGTGGGGTCCCGTGGTGGCCCCCGTGCTGGGCTGTGAGCAGGGACGTGCTCAGTTGTCTTGGTGGGGATCTTTGGCATGACCGGAGCGATCTCAAGGATGGCTCTCAGGTGCACCCACCAAGGCTGCAGTCCTGGCTTCGATTCCTGGTGGCCAGGACAGGGCCCTGTGGTGTGCGGGTGTCACCAAGGTCCCCGTGTCTTTCTGCTCTCCCTGGCAGGTATCGATGTAGCACATCTCTGCAGGAATTCAGGGCTGTGTGTGGACACTGGCAACACTCACTTCTGCCGCTGCCAGGCCGGTTATACTGGCAGCTACTGCGAGGAGCAGGTGGATGAGTGTTCTCCCAACCCCTGCCAGAATGGAGCCACCTGCACAGACTACCTGGGAGGCTACTCCTGCGAGGTGGGTGCCGTGGGGGACAGAGATGCGTGGGGAGAAAGCACCAGTTCCTGCCTTCCTGCTGCCCAAGGAGCTGCCCCAGCCTCGGGCTGGCTCGGTGCCCCTCTACCGAGTTGAAGGCTGGGGTGCTGGCTGTGCTCCTGCAGCCGTGTGGGAACTGAGCGAACCTCTCTGATAGTTCCCCTCTTCCCTCCTTGTAGTGTGTGGCTGGTTATCATGGAGTTAACTGCTCGGAGGAGATCAATGAGTGCTTGTCCCACCCATGCCAGAATGGAGGAACCTGCATCGATCTCATCAATACCTACAAATGCTCCTGCCCCAGAGGAACTCAAGGTAAATTACTTCCCCAGGCTGGGGCATTAGTGGGCTGAGTGCAGATATCCTCGGTATCTGCTCATTAGCTGCTCGGGCTAGCAGAAGCAAATGCAGCGGTAGAGGTTTGTGGTTGCTCGCGAGCTTAGCTATCAAGGCCACGCAACCTTGGATGCAAGCTGCGCGGTGCTGCGTGCCTCCTGCCAGAGCAGCAGCTCAGATGGCCATTGAGTTGGCCAGGCTCAGCCCCTTCGCAGGGAAGGCTGACACAAGGGACAGCCCGGCACCCCGATACTGTTTGATGAGCTGTGTGGGTTGTTCCCCCATTTCTCTAGGGGTGCACTGTGAGATCAATGTGGATGACTGCAGCCCTTTCTTTGATCCTGTCACCCTGGGGCCCAAGTGCTTTAACAATGGCAAGTGCACGGATCGGGTAGGTGGCTACAGCTGCATCTGCCCCCCTGGCTTTGTAGGGGAGCGCTGCGAGGGAGACGTCAACGAGTGCCTGTCCAACCCCTGCGATGCCCGCGGCACCCAGAACTGCGTGCAGCGGGTCAATGACTACAAATGCGAGTGCCGACCGGGCTATGCAGGTGAGCGCTGCATTCCCCCTGCCCCCAGCCCTGCAGCCCCCCCCAGCCACCCCAAGCATCTCGCACCCCTTCCTCTGCTCCTCACGCGCTCCTCTCCCTCGGCAGGCCGTCGCTGCGACACCGTGGTGGACGGCTGTAAAGGCAAACCCTGCAGGAACGGTGGAACGTGCGCGGTTGCCAGCAACACTGGCCGTGGCTTCATCTGCAAATGTCCCCCGGTAGGTACCTGCTCCGCTCCAGCTCTGAGCATGGGATGTTGCATGGGCCCTGAAAGTCAAGGGGCCAGTTTAGCCCCTGAGGCTTCCCCAGCTGGGGTAGCCAGGGGTAGGCATGGAGGGGAAGATGTTTTGCTGTGGGTGCTCACTGGAGGGAGGTGTATCCGTATTTACGTACCCTCCTCACTTGCAAGGAGACTGGGTTGGGTAGGGAGAAGGAGGTGGCTCAGCCCTGCAGGTACGACGCACAGCTCTGTAGGACACACTCTTGCCTGGTTGACCATTATCTGCACCACGTAAAGGTGGAGCAGGCAGCTATGGAGAAGAGCTCCCTTCATTCTGAGGGGGATGCCCTAACGGGGTTTATTTCTAGATTATTCTCGCCCATCACTACTTTCAGAGGACGTGCCAGAGCCATGCCCTAGGTACATGGATCTGATTCACTGCGTTTGTGCTGAGTTTCCCAGAATACACACGTGTATAGGACAGCGTCAGTGATTCTGACTGCCTCCTTGCTGTCACCTCCCCAGGGTTTTGTGGGTGCCACCTGCGAGAACGACTCCCGCACCTGTGGGAACCTCCACTGCCTGAACGGTGGCACCTGCATCTCCATCCACAAGAGCTCCAAGTGCATGTGCGCGCCGGCCTTCACGGGTCCCGAGTGCCAGTACCCAGCCAGCAGCCCCTGCACATCCACCCCCTGCTACAACGGGGGCACCTGCGAGTTCTTCAGCGATGCCTCCCCCTACTACCGCTGCAACTGCCCTGCCAACTTCAACGGACTCAACTGCCACATCCTCGACTTCGATTTCCAAGGTGGGATCGGGCAGGATATCATCCCCCCCAAAATTGAGGAGAAGTGCGAGATTGCCGTTTGCGCGGGGTACGCCGGCAACAAGATCTGCGATGCGAAATGCAACAACCATGCCTGCGGCTGGGACGGGGGCGACTGCTCCCTGAATTTCAACGACCCCTGGAAGAACTGCTCCCAGTCTCTGCAGTGCTGGAAATACTTCAACGATGGCAAGTGCGACTCTCAGTGCAATAACGCCGGCTGCCTGTACGATGGATTTGACTGCCAGAAATACGAAGGGCAGTGCAAGTAAGTGACTTGCTCATTGGCCCTCTTGTTTTAAAGCCGTCACCTCTGTTCTGATCATCTGGGGGAATTTTCTGCTAGGGATCCTAAGTGCAGACACGTTATTCACTCTCTACGTTCTGTTCTGCTGTCTATGGGGCTGCAACTCAAGCAACCGTACTTCCCTGTGGTCTTACTGAGTTTATATACACTTGGAAGCTCTCTGGGTTTGGCTCATTCCAGACGGCTTCCCCGTCCTTGCTTGCATCACGCCACAGAAGTGAATTCTCCAACTCAGAGTAGTAACACAGTGAGTTTCAGTGTAGGGAGACCCCAGATGGAGGAGCAGACAGAAAACATGATGATGTTAACATCCAGGCATCTACCAAGCATTGTCTTTGGCAACAGCAGGAACTTAATCCCAGATTCCTGGATGAACTCTGGTCTGAGTAACTATTCTGTATCCCCACATCTTCTCTGAGTCACAGTAATTTGTCCCTTTTCCTGGCATCTAAATTGCAACTTATAATTTAACAGCTGTTATCTTTCACCTGCAGAGGTGAAGGCTTCACAGCGCTGCATGGAACAGTTGCCTTCTATGTAAACTGGCTTAGTGTCTATCAGGATGAAGAATATTTATATAAAAGAGAGGTCCTTGTGGACCACCGCTTATTTTCTCAGCAGACGGGTAATATGCGCAGTACTTGGTCTAATTCATTTTTCTGCCTTTCTTTTTCTTCTGCCCAGCCCTCTGTATGACCAGTACTGCAAAGATCACTTCTCAGATGGTCACTGTGACCAGGGCTGCAATAATTTTGAGTGCGAATGGGATGGTCTGGACTGTGCAAACAACATGCCGGAGAAGCTTGCGGACGGCACGCTGGTGGTGGTGGTCCTCATCACTCCCGAGAACCTGAAGAACAACTCTTTCAACTTCCTGCGGGAGCTGAGCCGCGTGCTGCACACCAACGTGGTCTTCAAGAAGAACCCCAAGGGGGAGTATATGATCTTTCCATACTACGGCAATGAGGAGGAGCTGAAAAAGCATTACATCAAGAGGTCAACAGAGGACTGGTCAGATATGTCTAGTGCTGTCATCAACAAAGTGAAGAGCAGCCTCTACTCCAGGGCTGGCAGAAGGCAGAAGAGAGAGCTCGATCAGATGGACATCAGAGGGTAAGGGGGACCACTGGGCTCCTTTTTCACTGAGCAGCATTTGTTTTCTGTCTTGATAATAGTAACAGGCTATAAAGGGAAGGATGTAGGCCAGATAATTGTATTTAGATGTTGCTTTCTGTGTGAACAGAAACCGGATTTTGCTCTCGTGTGGGAAAAGCGAGTGATCGCTCAGGAATCCCTGATACAATGCCGCGCCGACTCTCACGATTGAAGGAGTCCTGTGTATTGTTGGGAGCCGGGGCTGGGCTGGGTGGGACCTGGAAGCAGAGGTTGGCCTGACCGACTGTCTGACTTCAGGAAGTCATTAAGTTAAGCCTCAGTTTCTCCCTGGGAAATGCTTTCTAGAGCTTTGTTGTAAAACTCAATTACTGCAAACTGTGTTTGGAGATCTTTGATATAAACATATAGATCTAACCTCCTCCCTCTCTGTGGGCTCAATCAAAAGCCACCAAAAGCAAAGGAGTTAGAGCAGCGAAACTGATGTGAAAAGATCTGAAGGCTCCCAAACAGCATGATTTAAGATACCGTAGTGTCTGGGTAATTTTAAAATATTGTGAAGCAGAGACTCCCTTCCGTTCCTGTAGATAAGGAGTTAGATTTCACAGTATTCATTGAGGCAAATCCAATAGACCATGAGCGTGAGCTGCAGGGCTTGGGCCACGGGGAAGCGAGGAGATGGGGTCCCACCTTCTGATTCCCACTGGCGGGGGGTTAAGGAGGGAAGGGAGACAGGGCTCGTCTGTCACCTCAGCGTGGGCATCGCTCCCTGTGTCTCATTGACTCTTCTCTCGCACAGATCCATTGTCTACTTGGAAATCGATAACCGCCAGTGCATCCAGTCATCTTCCCAGTGCTTCCAGAGCGCAACCGATGTGGCGGCGTTCCTGGGGGCCTTGGCCTCCCTTGGCAACCTGAACATACCCTACAAAATAGAAGCCGTTAAAAGTAAGTACAGCTGGTCGGCTGGGGAGGAGACAGCTAAAACTTTCCAACCTTATCCATGTTTAGTTATCTGTGAGCTGGCTGCATTTGAGCACAGTCTGGTTTTAATAACCTTGCATCCTTTTTTTTTTTTGTCTTTAAGTCTGTTCTTAAAAAAAATTGCAAAACCAGTTTATTATTTTTGCTTATTCCAGGTTTATTTCAAAATCATTATCACTATAAAAGTTATTAAAAAAAAAAAAAAAAAGAAAAGAAAAAGAAAACCCAAGGAGCTCCAATCAATCAGTGACATGCGAGGAGTTGAAGTTTGTAGCTTGAAAATCCCCCCTAAATCCTTTTGTCTTAACAGCTCAATGCAAGCGCAATGATTTGAAGTTTGCTAATCCTTTTCCTTAAAGGAGAAAAAAGTGAAGCTGTCTCCTGATGCACACTGGCTTGTGCAGCCGAGAATTTGCCGATAGTTTGCAATTCTGATTAATAGCGTATAAAATGACCTTATTTTGGGGGGGCTGATTTAGATCAGTCTTAGGTACCTCTATTAACTAATTTTCCTTCATTTCCACCCTGTCACTGGTTTGCTATGCAGCTTAATGTCTCAGCATCTCTTTGTGCCCCACTGTTTTGTAGGTGAAACAGCTGAGCCCACGAAGAACTCCCAGCTGTATCCTATGTACGTGGTGGTGGCTGTGCTGGTCTTGCTTGTTTTCATTGGAGTGGGAGTACTGGTGTCTCGTAAGCGGCGCAGGGAGCATGGGCAGCTTTGGTTCCCAGAAGGCTTCAAAGTGACAGAGTCAAGCAAGAAGAAGCGACGAGAACCACTTGGGGAGGATTCTGTTGGACTGAAGTGAGTAATTTGCTTGCTAACCCGTTAAACACAGCGCAGCGGGGCTGCTCGGGGCTCTTCTGAAAGAACCCATCGGAGTTCTGTTCTCTAGTGCATCATATTGGCGCAGTGGGGAGGAGAAAAATCAGGTTTCTTAAAGTTCTGCATGGGGGAAACAGTGTTTCCTTCTGGAGGAGGTTTTTAAATGCTTTGTGGTCCGTTTGTACTTGGTAAAAAATGAAAGGCAACCTGAGGGGAAATTGCCTTGTCGATTCTCCTTTCAGGTTGTGCATGTAGATAAACACAGTCCGTCACAGACTGGTTCCTGCAGAGGAGCTAATTTTTTGTATGGTTTTATTTTTAAAGACCCCTCAAAAATGCTTCAGACGGCACGCTGATGGATGACAACCAAAATGAGTGGGGTGATGAGGAGACCTTGGACACCAAGAAGTTCAGGGTAAGCTCACTGCCACATCCCCTTTCTGTGCTGCGAGTCGTCGCTCGCTGGGTTTTGTCGTGGAAGGAGCAGAGCGCTGTGAAAGCAGCAGAGCGCAGGGACCTCAGGCATCTGGTCTGCGCTGCACATCGCTGCTGCCGGCTCCTTGGCTAACCTGCGTGTGACAAACGCGCCTCTGAGACTTGCAGAGCCTCCCAGGCGAGAGCTCAGCCCCCTGCTCCCACCCCGACTCGTGCGCTTTGCTTGGTGCTCATTTCCCGCTGTCGTTCCTCAGTTCGAGGAGCAGGCGATGCTGCCCGACACGGACGATCAGACGGACCACAGGCAGTGGACCCAGCAGCACCTGGATGCCGCTGACCTGCGCATATCCTCCATGGCGCCCACCCCACCGCAGGGGGAAATCGATGCAGACTGTATGGATGTCAACGTCAGAGGTCCCGGTAAGGTGGATTCCTTTCATTTCTGTGCTGCTCGTCAGCTAATCTAAAATCCTCCCTTACCCCTCGCAGATGAGCAGCCCCAGGCAGCCCGACCTGTCTCCATTTCTAATAGAGTCGCTGCTAACCCTTCTGCATCCCATTGGTGCCGGTGTCTGTGATTTAGACATAGACCCTGTCACATTTTGCTTTCCATGAGATCTCTTTCGTTTAATCACTGAGATGGAAACTAGAGAATACAGAAGAAGTACCTATTAAATCATCCAGTTTTTATCTCTCTGCCACTCCTAGAGTCCTCTCCTCCCACCAAACTGCACATTTCCCAATCCTCTTTTCAGGGTTTTAACTGTAATAATAGTTAGTAGGCTTTTAAATTATTACAAACATTTGGTCTTCCCCACATCTGTGAAATTGTCCCCTGAAATAAGAAAAATATTTAAGGCTGCGCTGTACCGTACTCAAGTTTGCTTTGAGCAACCTTCCTTATAAATTGTACCTTACACGTTAGTGTGCGAGCTAGCAGATGAAATAGGAAAAGCAGTGAGTGGTGAGATACCACTAAGGAATTTCAGATCCATATCAGAGGAAGGATATTCGTGTTTGATGTTTAGAACCAGCCAGGAACTCAGTCTTGATGCACCCATGAGAATAAGCATCTATCGCAGGCAGAGCATCTTGCTGAGCCGCCTGCATTACAGAGGGGTAAAAAGCCTTTTTTTCACCGAGTTCCCCTGTGCTTTTCAGATGGCTTCACCCCCCTCATGATCGCCTCGTGCAGCGGAGGAGGGCTGGAGACCGGCAATAGCGAAGAAGAAGACGATGCTCCTGCCGTCATCTCCGATTTCATTTACCAAGGCGCCAGCTTACACAACCAGACTGACCGCACCGGCGAGACGGCGCTTCACCTGGCGGCCAGGTACTCCCGCTCGGACGCTGCCAAGCGTCTGCTGGAAGCCAGTGCTGATGCAAACATCCAGGATAACATGGGCAGGACACCCCTCCACGCCGCCGTCTCTGCCGATGCCCAAGGAGTCTTCCAGGTAATCGATCCTTTTGCCGCCAGTCTCAGGGTTTTCTGGGGAACGTACTGGTGCTACATATCGAGCCGATCACACAACTGAGCTTGTCACAGGATCTCCAGCTTGTCATGGTGAGGTGTGGGGTGAAAGTCTCACAGGCTGAAGCCCCTCTTGTCTCAGGGCAGCGCACAGCAAAGTAGCTGCCCTCGGATGTGCACCTCCGGACTGGTAGCGGGGACTGGAGGGACTGGCATCCAGAAAGGGGTTTGCAGGTCCTGAGACCTGGGTACCTGGCGTGCCGGCTGTCTGTCCCTCCTAACGTTTGTGTTTCCTGCCCTTTTGCCTTGTGGCAGATCCTCATTAGGAACAGGGCAACCGATCTCGATGCCCGGATGCATGATGGGACCACTCCTCTGATTCTGGCCGCTCGCTTGGCTGTGGAGGGCATGCTGGACGATCTCATCAACTGCCATGCAGACGTCAATGCCGTGGATGATCTAGGTACTGCAGGCAACCAAAACACAGGCTCCCTCCGGGGTGGAAGGAAGGGGCCGCTTGCTGTTACTCTTACCCCTCACTAACGCCTCTTCTATTTCATGGTCTTCCTCTGTAGGCAAGTCAGCACTGCACTGGGCAGCTGCTGTGAATAATGTTGAAGCCGCAGTAGTCCTCCTGAAGAATGGTGCCAATAAGGATATGCAGAACAATAAGGTAAGGGTCTCCTGGGCTGACGTGGGCAAGGAAAGAACCATTTTGGGAGTCCGTTAAAGGGTAAATTTTGCCTAAAATACAACACACTCTGGCACTGAGACTCTGATTTGATTGTTCTGCTATGAATGATGCTGTTGGATTTAGCTCAAAGGAGCATTTTGGGATTTGGTCCTACGGGTGATGTTGAGGGGCCATGCAGTGCTTGGTGAGCAGTGTGATACAGTGTTCGTGTGGCCATCTCCTCACATGTTCTGGGTCACTTGTAGGGTTCCTGGTTTGATATGGCTCAGCAGGGTAGGAAAAAGCAGCAGCAAAACCTCACCAGAGGAGAGACAATTACTGTCTGTGCCACCCAACTGCATGGTGTTGGGCGCGGAGCTCGGGATGGTGTTAGCCAGGAGAATCGGTGAACTTAAGCCTAACCATCTTTGCTGGCTTTCCAGGAGGAAACCCCACTGTTCCTCGCAGCCAGAGAAGGGAGCTACGAAACTGCCAAGGTCCTGCTGGACCATTTTGCCAACCGCGACATCACAGACCACATGGACCGGCTCCCCCGGGACATCGCCCAGGAGCGCATGCACCACGACATCGTGAGGCTGCTGGACGAGTACAACCTGGTGCGGAGCCCACCGCTGCACAACGGCCCGCTGGGGGCACCCACGCTGTCCCCACCGCTCTGCTCTCCCAACAGCTACATCGGCAACCTGAAACCTGCCGTCCAGGGCAAGAAGGCCAGGAAACCGAGTACCAAGGGCCTGAGCTGCAACGGCAAAGATGCCAAAGACCTCAAAGCCCGCAGGAAAAAATCGCAAGATGGAAAAGGATGTCTGCTTGACAACTCCAGCGTGTTGTCTCCAGTGGACTCCCTGGAGTCACCCCACGGGTACCTGTCAGATGTCGCCTCTCCTCCGCTGATGACCTCGCCGTTTCAGCAGTCCCCTTCCATGCCTCTGAATCATCTGCCAGGCATGCCTGATGCCCACATGAGCATCAACCACCTCAACATGGCGGGGAAGCAGGATATGGCCATGGGAAACTCCAGCAGGATGGCCTTCGATTCGGTGCCGCCGCGTCTCTCTCACCTCCCCGTCTCCAGCCCCAGCACAGTGATGAGCAATGCCCCGATGAATTTCTCTGTCGGCGGAGCGGCCGGTCTGAACGGGCAGTGTGACTGGCTCACCAGGCTGCAGAACGGCATGGTCCAGAACCAGTACAACCCGATGAGAGGCAACATGCAACCAGGAGCGCATCAGCAGACGCAAAACCTTCAGCACGGCATGATGACCTCCCTGCACAACGGCTTGCCCACCACAAGCTTGTCGCAGATGATGAGCTACCAAGCCATGCCCAACACCCGGCTGGCTTCCCAGCCTCACCTGATGCAGAGCCAGCAGCTCCAGCAGATGCAGCAGCAGCAGCTCCAGCAGCAAAACATGCAGCCGCAGCAGCAGCCGCAGCAACCCCAGCAGCAGCCGCAGCAGCAGCAGCCGCAGCAGCATCACAACCCCAGCTCCAACGCGAGCGGCCACATCGGCCAAAATTTCCTCGGTACGGAGCTGAGCCAGCCCGACATGCAGCCGGTGAGCAGCAGTACCATGGCGGTCCACACCATCCTGCCTCAAGATTCCCAGATGCTGCCCACCTCTCTGCCATCCTCCCTCGCCCAGCCCATGACCACCACGCAGTTTCTAACTCCACCTTCCCAGCACAGTTATTCCTCCCCCTTGGACAACACCCCCAGCCACCAGCTCCAGGTGCCCGACCACCCTTTCCTAACACCGTCTCCGGAGTCGCCGGACCAGTGGTCCAGCTCATCTCCTCACTCCAACGTGTCCGACTGGTCCGAGGGCATCTCCAGCCCTCCCACCAGCATGCAGTCACAGATGGGACACATCCCCGAAGCCTTCAAGTAAAACGACGGTGTTTCAGAGACGCTGGTGCTCAGTGGGAGTTAGAAGCTTGAGGGAGATTTTTTTTTAAAAGGACATTGGATGCTTTTATTAAAGGATCCTTTTTAAATATGTTTTTATAAAAAAAAAAAAGACAAATTAATTCCTCTTTTTTTTAGTATTTATTTATGTGCTTTTTATTTTACATGAAAACACTGCCTTTTTATTTATATGTTCTATTGTTAAGAACTCAATGTGGGACACCAGTTGTGTTTCAAGAAATCAAAAAATTAGGTTTTTATAGGACATTCTCTTTTGTTTAGGGGGTTCATTGTGTTTGATTTGAGAGGAAATGTATATGTAAAGCTATAAGCAGCAATTTGTGATTCTGAAATGCCATTAATTTATTTTTTTCTCTTTCAACTCAGAAAGAGAGGTGAGAAAGAAAAGGGGAAGTAAAAATCGACTAAAAATACCACTCCTTGGGGGGAGAGGGGGAAATTAAGTAAGGATGGATTTTTGAAATGTACTTTAAAATGTTTTCTTTGCTGTTGTATCTGAGAGGACATTTTATGGTACCAGTCATAAATCTTTGTTTAAATTTCAGTATTATATAGTTGTACATTTGCCTTGATAATAGAAATTTTTGTTCTCTCTTGTTTTTATATATATAAGAATATATATATTTAAATGATTTTTATGATCTAAAAAAAAAAAAAAAATCAGGATTATAGACCTGTAAGAACAGGTTCTAAGCTAAAAAAAAAACACCCCTACAAAACATGAATACTGTCCCCCACCAAAAAGAAGTGTGTTTGCCAAACTTCTAAGAGAGCAAGCCCATGACTACGGAGTATATACCAAACCCATAACTGTGGAGTTTATACACAAAGGAGACTTAATTTTACTTCGAGTATCTTTACTGTTTTGTTTTTTGTTTTTTTTTTTTGTTCTCGTGTTTGCATTTGAGTAACTGTTTAAGAAGTAAATGCCAATATAAACTTGTAAACCACATCCTTATTTTAAGGATGGCCTGCCTGTTTTAAAGAAGGCGTGTCTATTAATGCAGAGAACCTGAGTGAGATTGCAAAGCATTATAACACTGCCACCGCCGAGCGCTCGCCCGCATCCAGCTCCTCTGGCAGCGCGATTGCTGGGTGCTCAGCGGAAAGCGCTGCCGGGTTTGGTGGGATGCTGGACCGGCTAAACAGGAGGGCGAAGGCCAGCACAGCCGAGTCTGTGCCGGGAAGCGTTAACATTTTGTTCTTGTTAGTCTGGAGTGATGCATCTTTTTTTATATTGATGTACACTCTTTCTGTGTATCATGTAAAATATAGTATAAGCCTGTGGCAGATTTAATGTTTGTAAATACGTTTTGGGGTTTTTTTTATAAGAAAAGGTGGATTTTGTTTCAAAAATCTAAATGAGCAAGTCTTAAATATATCATAAATATATCACCTTATAGAGGTGTTGGAATATCACTCACTCGGGTGCAAAGGCAAGCAGACACCCTCAGACTAGATATGTGTATGGGACAGGCAGATAGAGAGCAGTTAATCAAGAAAACCTAAGAAAACGGTTTCTTTTCCTCATTCCCTTTTATTAGAACACCAAATAAAATGGATATTTCTCAAGGCACAGCACCTTGCCGAGCACTCATCTTAGTTAACGTTTCAGACCATTGTTATTGTGATATGCCTAATATGAGTGATAAAAACATCACGTGGTGTTGAATCTTCCTATGTTTTATAAACTAGAGTGTAGTTTAAGAAAAGATATCTTCTGTAATAAAGTTATCTACATGCAAAGTTGTAGTTTGCAAAAATGATGTATTTTTTTTGGTTAACTGATTTGCAATAAATGATGCTTCTGGGCATCTAGATTTTACTAAAACTGGAACTTAGTGTTTTTGTTACGGATTGGTTGAAATCTGGGCTTGATACCCCCTGTCCTTCAATACTGCTGGGCTGCCTTTCGGCACCGACACTTTCCTAACGTCTTGGTTTCTGTTAAAGTTCAGAGCAGGGCTTTGGACAATGAAACCTTCTCCTTAACTTGTGCAAAACTCTCACCGACTTGAGCTGTCTGGTTTGAGCAAGGCAGGAGGGGCTCTGCCCGGGTAGCCCCTGTGGATGCTCTGATGTCCCCTCAGGCCTCTGCCGTTAGGTCAGGATCTAAAAGGGGAAACACTGAAAAGTTGTTTTAAAGACCAGCACTCACACGCATTCAAAGTACTGTATTCTGTTACTTTAAAACTTTGCCTTCTCATCAGTTTTTTAGGAGCATTCTCTCGCTGATGAGACAGCCAAGGGTAAAAAACAGCCACGTGCTTTTAATTACATAGTGCCTATGGAAACAGAGCCCTCTGCAAATGGTGTTAAGAGTTGTGTGTAGTGTTTCCTACTTCGCACACAGTGCTGAGCATGTGGCTGGGCACTCAGATGCAGCGGCTTGCAGAGATAGGAACTGGGAAGCCATCCGATGACACCGCCGAGGGGCAGCAGCACCCAAGGGAGTTTCACTAATGCCACTCCGGGCACAAACACAGCACAGAAACGTTTGCTGTTCTTGCTGCACTCAAGCTTTTTAAGGTAATTTAATTTAATTTATTTATTTCTCTTCCCCATGGGGACTCTGTAGTCCAAATGCAGCTGCAAAGTCCCCAAATAACTAGACATAAATAGCCAAGCCGTGGACCTCCTCCCAAATCAGATAAGCCTGGTAACTCCTGGAATGCTGGTATTTTCCACTCCACGGCTGGGGAAGGGAGTGGGCATGTGTGTACATGTACCTGGTATCCAGCCCCAGACGGATTCGGGGCCACCAGACATTTGCTCTACGACCGGTCAGAAGCTGGTGCTGTAGCAGTGGCATTTCATGTGCCGCCCAGCAGCAGTGAAACTCAGCACCGTCAGAGGTCAGGGAGGCGATGTGCCGGCATGCACTCCCTGTAGGCTCTGTGGAAAAGGGTGTTTTAACTGAGGACAAATCCCTCTTCCCCCCGCAAAATGTGGTTCACCAGTGAGGATCTCGTTGCTCCAAGGGACTCCCTGGAGCTGGGCTTCCTGAGACGTGCTCTTCCCCCAAGTTGTGTCTTGCTGCATCCCATCTGGGGTACGCGAGATGAAGTGTGTCTGCCTTCCCTGCGATTCGCACATGTGCTGGCCATGAATCACGTCTGGGAACATCCAGCCACGTTCCCACGCAGTCCATCCTTCCAGGCTTCTCCCACACGTACACATCCCAGCGCTCATGCCCACGGCTGGCTGCCAGCACGGCCTCCAGGCTGCTGGTGAGACCGGGAGATGCTCATGTCAACATGAGGCATTAGTAAGGCGCTCTCCTGTCCGCGTGCAACACTCCGGTCCTCATCAAAGCATGAATTTAGCCTGGAATGGGTTAAAAAAGGGGGGGGTTGAGGATGTGCAAAACAATGTGACGTTGCAAGAGGCAACCCAACACATCTAAGATGAGTAGGGCTGCAAAGCATGTAATTTTCCATGAGGATGGGACAGAGGGGGCTAAATACCAGGGAAAGAGGCAAAACAGAAAAGGTCTGCACTGGCACATGAATAGATACTAATAAATTTGCCCCAAGGTAATTCAAACTAAACGTCAGTAAAAGGTTTTCTAAGCAGTAGAGGAGTAAGGATGCACAGTTTTTAAGCATTTAGCCCCCAATGACCCTTGCATTTATGAAGGCATCTGGTGACCCAAAAACTCATAAAGGTTCCTCGTTCCTGCTTTCCTGAGCAGGTACATGAGGTGATTGTGGGGTCACGGATCCCCAGGTGGGATCAAGGCAAAGTGAAATGAGAAATACGGCCCGTTTCAAACCCTCTCTCCACATATACGCTTTCCCACCAGCTCTCTATCCAGAAGGATTTGACTTCCCCCAGCCCCCTCCAAGCAACCCACGGTTTGCAACCACAAGCCCATCTTTACCTCATGTTGGTGAGGATGCTGGGAGCTGAATTTCAAGCTCTCATGTCAACAGAAGATGCTGAGGGATGAATGGGTCACAGCTGGTTTAGCGTTCCAGGTGAAAAAGGCTGAGAAGCACTAAAATTGCATCCCATGCCAAGGGAAGGGTTCAGAAATGTTTGCGTGAAACAAGATTAGCACCGAGTTATTCCGATGGCAAGTATGTTGATGCTATGAAGAATCGGTGCATCTGAACTATTTGTTTACATGCTGGAGGGCTTGGTTTTTTTATTCTTTGTTTTCATTATTCCTGCTCAATTAGATGGGACATTTAGAAATTGCTACTCTGTATTGCTTTTACCTCCAGGCTATCCCTGTTTGCTCAGAAAGTTGCTACCAGCTGCTTGAACCCTGATTGCCGAACTGTTACTGCAGCTGGAATCACCCCCTTAAGAATGTACAAAAGGAGCCAAATTCATCTCAGGTGAAGCCTCTCCCAAATTACACAAGGGTTAACGTGACTGGGGTAGTCTGAATAATCACGACAACTATATGAGTAAATAAATAAAGCTCAGCCTGTCCGAGTCAGCTAACCTGATACAGGATACAGATACTCATACGCGAAACTCTCCTTTAGCCTGTTTCCAAACCCAGAGAATTATCTTTTTAATAGTGTGTTCCTGGGGCAGGGCTGTGTTTATGGCTGCCTGCAACCTGAAGGCTGAGTAATTTATCAGAACTCAGTGGGAAAAGGTTATTATCATTTGTGTTGTAACCCACCTAAAACGATGAAGCAGGAGAGAAGGACACACGCTGCCGTCATCCCGCAGCAAGCCTTTTATTTGTAATGGGTCACTCCCAAATCCAGAACTGGCTGCATTTGTTGAGTTCAGCAAATCAGTTAGAAAACTTCAGGGTAAAAAGGGATCAATTGTCTTAACATGGTAATTCTTTAGGATCACATGCTTATCAGAAGATCAGCAAAGGTGAGATCCCATCATTAGTGTTCGCGTTGTCTATGTATAAGTGTATATGAAAAGCGTTAGATACATAATGTAAATACAAAGCTATAAGCTGTTGACAGTATTTACAGAATACATATGTATTTTTTAAAAGCCAATCAGGCTAATTAAAATCACGTTTCCACAGATTACACCTGTTGGGGGAAATATCAAAGGAGGACCAGGGCTTTATCTACAATTCACGCCTGTGCAGGGAAATTGTATTTGACAAGCTGGTTTATAAGAACGTTCCTACACAAGAGGGAGATGAAAAGCACTTTAAAAATCACAGCGCTGCCTCTGGTTCCCACACCAGCATCAATGTGCTGCTTCCCGTGCTCGGGCTGGGCTTTGAGGACATTAATGACCAAGTGTGCAGACCGCGCTGATAATGACCCTTGATTAAGATGTTTGTTTAGGTCGTTTGTGTTTTCCCGTCCAAGGCTTGTTGTTGGGTGCAGAGTGTGACAACATCGGCACGGCCACCGCCTGGGTGCAAACCCCGGTAAGCGAGACACCTCCTCCTCGCATTTGGGCATCAATTCTCCTTAAAAGCTTCATGTTTGTGTGAAAGAGACCCTCAAAGCAGAGCCGGAACACAGAGCAGTGGGGGAAAACCTTGAGACTTGCACATAACTGTTTGATATGCTGTGATCTTGTCTAAAAAAAACCCACCCAAAACAAACAACCACAGGAACATATGCTTCTCTGGAGAAGTGATTTTATAAGCCTTGGAGTTAATTCATCCCAGGGACAGCTGTGTGCGGAGGGCTGAACCCAGGCTGCAGCTTTTGGACGCTTGTATGCCAGCGTTCCACACGTTCGCGTGATTAACATCCCTTCACACAATTAATATCCCTTCACATGATTCAAATCCTTTCACAAACTAAGCCCTCACGGACCGGCGCGACGGGAACCCCGCGGCGGGGTCCGGTCGAGGGGCGCCCGGCCCCTCTGCCCTCAGCTCCCGCCATGACAGAAACAGGCCCAAGGCGAGGCCGGCCGGGGGCCCGCGGCCCTCTGTCCCGCCCTGGCGGCCGCTTTCGCCACTGCACCCGCTCCGCCAAACCCGGGGGCTCGGAACTGCCGGAACAAGCACGGCGGCTGCCCGAGGGGAACGGGTACCCCCCGAGGCCGCGCTCCACCAAACCCCGGCCGGTCGGAGCGAGGCCCGTGGCGGACAGGGCCTTAAAACCGTAGGTGCCCCCCAGGGAGAAGGGTCCCCTCGGCAGGCCCGCACCCGAGGGGGCAGCCGGCGGGTCGTGAAGACCGGCCGCGCCTGGAACTGCCTCAGCCGGGACTCGAACTGGCAGGAGCCCCCGCAGCCGCCCAAGCCGGGACTCGAACCAGCGACGCCTGAGGCCGCAGCCGTACTGCGCCTGCGCTACACTGTGGCGCTGCCAGCCCCGCACCGTCGAGGCCGCTTCCGCCCTTAGTGGTTGGGTTTTTTTACCCTCCGACACTTCTGCCTTCCCCCTTTTCCCTTTAAAGGAAGGCGGAAGGGCGGGGGGACCCGGCGGGAGAGAAACACAAACAAGCGCGCGCGGCCGTGGCGTCATCGCGCGGCGCGGCGTGACACGTCGGCGGCGGCGGCGGAACTCCCAGCCGGATGTTCCAAGATGGCGGTGGCCGGTGCTGCGGCCGTGAGGGGAGGCGGCGCCCGCTGCTGAGGGACCTCCGTCTGCCCGGGAGGGGCTGCCAGGTACCGTGAGGGGTGGCTGAGGGAAGCGGGACTCTGGGCCGGGGACAGTCAGAAGGCTGGGGGATCGCGGGTGGAGTGCCGGGGCCTGGGCTGTGGGCCCTGGGGCTGGCGCTGCCCCGGCGCCGCCGTGCCTCAGCGCGGGTGGGCCGCGGGGCAGGGAGGCGGCGGGTCACTGGCCGGCCCGGGAGGTGACCCCTGCCACCGGTTGGGCTGAGTGGTGGAAGGGCTCCGCGGCCGGTGGGGCGGTGCTGCCGGGACGGCTTCTCCGGTGGGGCTTGGGCTGTTCTGGGTCGGCTGCGGTGCGGCGGGGGGCTGGTCGCGCACGCTGCGGGTGTTGTCAGTAAGATTTCGTGCGGTGGGGAGGGCGAGGGAGGGGAGAGAAAAAGAGATCCTGTGGTCAAAAGTATCGCCTGGCGTTTCGGTATCGTGTATTTCCTTTGACGAGACACAATACTTCTCGCCAGTCAGGGTTGGTTTTTTCGAGTTGTCAGGTGTCATAGGTCTGTGCTTTATTGGAGCAGCAACTGGTGCTGACTCAGGAGTACGGTGAAAGTGTTCAGGACCTGCTGGTGCAATGGCCTGGTGGTCAGTCTCTTTAGCAAAACAAGTAGGAATGTTTTATGCTGCCGCTGTCTATAAGTCATATTAAACTCTGTGCTTTTGATTTGTAAAGAGCTCTTTTTGCTGAATAACATTTGTAACTATAGTTGCTATTTATGAGAGAGCCGGTAGGAAGCTATCGGCAGTACTAAAGATGTGGAATGTGTTCAGTCTGATTGTCATCCACGTGTTTGCGGATGTGCAGCTGTCTACATAGAAAAAAAAAATCTGAAAAACTTGTGTCCCAGATACTGGTTTTCAAAGCTGCAAACCTTATTTTCCAGCTGTTCTTGTCTTTGGGATTGCAGTGGGGTTTTTTTATTCACTTTGTTCTCATCGTTAGGAATCTATGTATGTGAACATGTTATTTATTTTTTGGTACATGCACAGGTGTGTGCAAATGTGTGTATATATATATGTAGATGCACGTGAGTATTAATATTAGTATTCTGTAACGTGGGCATACTTATTCTTGTTTAAGAGTAATTTACTTAGCTTATGTCCCTTGGAGATAGGATTAAATTAATTCCCCCCAAATAAATTATTCCTTCATGCAGATAAATTTTCAGAGAGGAGTTTAAAACTAGTCATGCTTAGAGCTCGTCAGGTGAAATTTATTGCTGGTCTTGTCTAGAGGGTGGTTTTAATCTCCCTC
The DNA here is from genome assembly GCF_964199755.1 of Larus michahellis. Taxonomy (NCBI): domain Eukaryota; kingdom Metazoa; phylum Chordata; class Aves; order Charadriiformes; family Laridae; genus Larus; species Larus michahellis. The sequence goes on along the minus strand of NC_133910.1, from coordinate 11,539,944 downwards.
CCCCCCCCCCCTTCAGTAACATTTTCTTGGCATGTCTGGGAACACCTTCTGCAATTGTTATTTCTGGTGACTAATGTTTAGCAGGCTGCTCTGCATTATCTACTAATAAACCTGCTGAAAGTTAAGAATTTCCAAACTAGATAAAGCAGAGATTGATTGCTCTCAACTTACATAGTTATTTCTCATGTATAAATTTCTTAAAATCAGTGTTTCTGTTAATACTGGATTGGGGGCAGGGTAGTTCAGTATCACCAAGTTGATATCTTCTGTTTAAATTACCTGACATGGGCACATTCATTTTATTTGGACTTAATTCTTCAAATCTTGCATGCATTTTACTACTGTGTGCGGTCTGTTAATATTAACTTTCCTTCTGTAAGGAATCTGATACCCTCGTATTGAACTTCTGTAATACAGCATTAGAGATCTTTTTATAGGAATGGCAAGCCAGCACTTTAAGGTAGAACTCTTCACTTATTTTAATTAGGTAATTACTGGTACTGGTTGTGACAAAAATGTAGTAAAGTAATAGGATTTTTTTCTTTGTGTACATCTGATAAGAGACTTGAAAGAGTGAAGTCCACATTAGAAGTTTGGAAGTGGGTATTTAAGTTGTAAAAGCAAAAGTTGGCTTTTGTGCTCAGAAACAACTTTTCTATTAAGAACAGAACTCTGAGATAGATATCAATGTTTTGTTCACTTAAGTTAGTGCTTTCCAGGAGGTAACTGTCTTGGCAGATGATTTAATTAGCTTTCTTCCTCTCTGTTTCACAGTATGTTGCATAAAAACACTAGTTTATTTGGAGAGAAGAGAGGAGTTTTTGCATTTAGGTTAATCCAGTAAAGAACATGATGAAAAATAAATGGGGATGCCCAGAACAGCATGGGGTTTCTTAAGCATGTAGAAACTGAGGTGGGTGTTAAGGCAGGGTTTCCTGGTAACATGGCTGGCAGTAAGCCTGGCCAGCTGGAAAACCTTCACGTTGGTATCATATTAGGAGAAAAGATTGCCAAGCACTAAAAGCTTTTTTTTAAGTATTCCTTGATAGGAATTCAACAGGCAGCTGTGTTTTTAAAAAGAATGTTGAAGACAAATTCAAGTAATGCATGAAACTAATGAAGTGTTCTATGTAATGCTTTTCTGTTGAATTTAATTTCTGGTCGTCTTTCCTGTTTTAACAAAACACAAATTTTTACAAATTTACAAAATCTTAACTTAAGATATGGCTAGGAAATATATGGGCATGGGGGAAAAAATTGTGAAATTGTCTCTCTTGCCTGGTACTTTAGGCCCTGTGAAAGAGGGACCTGGATTATACATAGGACTGTTGGATTCTGCAGGGATGAGTAGAAGAGACTTTTCCGTAGGGTAAATTGTACTGATGTCCGATAAAGTCTGTATAGATCATGCTGTGGTATCAGTCAGTATGCTTTTTTTGGATTTTTTTATTTATAAATCTTTATGAAATGCATGTAGTTACACAGCGTTCACTCAATATGTATTTTTGTTAACCAGAAGCGTTATGCATTTGAACTTCCCTATAGTTATTAAAATTTTGGCTTTATTACAAACATCTGACTTTTCTGGCTTCCCTTTTTATTACTCTTACTGAGAAGGTGCTGAGTCTTAAAAAACAAAACAAAAACCCAAGCAACTAAAAATTGCACAGCTTTTGTCTGTCTTCTATAAACAGAAGCGCATCTGGTATGAAACAATTGCCGTGGGTACTTCACTTTACGTGATATAAACCGTATTTGTTGTGTACTGTTAGAAAACAAGACTATCAACGTGTTGCTAAAGCTTCACTGAGCTGAACTGGACAAGTACTGAAGAAGAAGTCTAGTTTTGTCAGCTTCCCTCCTCCCCAGATTAATTTACTGAACTTCCTCTATACCAAATTCCTAACTGGAATTGTTTGGAATTCTTGCTGGCAATGTTGGAATACTTCTGTGATTACTGTTTTCCCCCTGAAATACAGCTTGTCTGTATTTCTGTCTGATAGTGTGCCAGAGTCCCACTAGTGTTAAAGTGAGAACATTGATTAATAGGTGGATGGAGTTGGTTTGTCATTTATATTCTTACATGCAGTTTTACTATTATACAGCATTCATCTAGAAGAGAGAATGTTTGTGATGAAAACCTAGTTGCCTTTCTCTAAATAACACTACTGTCCTACACAGTGTTTTCTTTATTAAAACAAAAATGGACTGCATTCTGTTGAGGGGAATAACATCTGATGAGTTCTTTCTTGAGATGCTCGCTTCTCATCTTACCTGTAAAAGGCTCCATTCACATTGAGCAACAGTGCAACGGAGCTGAAGATCATCTCTAACTGAATTAGAGTTAGATAATAATTTCTTGACTCTTTACAATTGAGTTGAACTTGCCATAGTGCTTGCAGGTTCTGTATAGGCTGGCTGCTGCTGTGTCTTGTCTGTGATGCATACTTCTGCTTAAAACAAATGTTGGGAAATGTAGCAGTGTGCTGAGCTAGATGTAACAGTGTGCAGCCATGGGTGCTTTAACAGTCTGAGATTTTAACATTTGTACAGGACTGAACTGTGTTCAGTTACTCTTACTTGAAACTATTTGTTAATACAGTTAAATAATGTGCATTGTTACCACACAGCATTAAGCTTCATTAATACTGGACTTGGATTTAGAAATACAATGTTATATGCAAATTTCTTATGCATTCTGGAGAACAGACATTTTCCACTTCAAGTTCTTTGAGTAATTTTGTTTGTAAAATAAAAATTGCTTAGGTACTGCATGTATCATGAGAAAGGAAATTGACTTGCTCTCTTTTTTGCCTTATCAGGGTGGAAGAAGGAATCCGTCTACAGCATCCACTACTAGTTTTTCATCTGGCATCTGACCCTGCTAGAAGGCCATCATGCAGCAGCCTCCACAGACTGTTCCAGCAGGAGCAGCAGCTCCACCTCCTGCAGGCATTGCTCGGAATGCATACTGGAGAAACAGCTCGCTCAGTAAGCGAGCAAATGCAACAGCTGCCCCGGTGCAGCCTGTGACAGACCCTTTTGCATTTGGCAGACAAACTCCACAGGGTTCCCCTTTAGATAATCCATCCAAGGGCAATGCATTGGTTATGCAAAGCTCTTCCCCAGCGGTGTTTCCACAGCCAGCTGTTATGCATACTTCACCGTCACGTGCAGGGGACAGTCCTCATGGACTGCATACGTCTTTATCAGCTCCTGTATCTCAACCAGGAATAAATACCAGTACATTTTCTAATGTTCCAGTTCCTTCACTGTCCCCAGGTTATGTTATAAATAGTACTGCAGAAGTGAATCCGAATGCAGACCTTGGACTCCGTGGGCCTGCAGTACCATTGCATTATAGTACAGGAGCAGCAGTTGAAAATTCTTTCAGTGCGCATCCTGGAATGGTGTCTGCATCAAACAAACCTGGAGGTAGACAAGATGTTAGTAGAGATCCAAATGATGTTTCTTCAGGACCCACTGCAACAACACTCTTCCCTCCACCTCCTCAGCAGCCTGTGTCTCAGTGGAGGCCTGTTCAAGGTAACCTGCAGTCTCCAGTTCGAAATTTTGTGCCCTATCCTGAGCCATCTTCTCAGCTTGACGTTCATAACATTTCTCAGTCTTCTGTTAGTTCTTCTCATCCTCCTCCGCAGGCAAATTTACAGCAGGGTCCTGTACACCAAGGTATTCCACAAAATACCATGCAAGCACCTTTAGCTGTTGGTTGTGAAAAGAATGGGAAAAATGGCTCTGCAAATAGCAGTCATCATGTGAACAGCATCCAGCCTGGAAATGTGTTTAGGCAGAATACAGAAATGCCTAATACTTGGTTAAATCAGCCATACCAGGAACAGTTTTACTCACAGCCACCATTGCAAGACTCCAGTTTCGTCGTTCCCACAGCTCAGGAAAATAACCCCAAAAAACAGTCTCCAGATATGTCTGAAACATCAAATAGACCTATTCCCACAGATAGAGATTCAGGAACTCTCTCCATGTTTTTCAAAGGGGATGAGACAGAAAATGAAGAAATACTGTCATCTGAAAAAAATTACATAGTTGAGAAAACAGAGTTTGATGCTTATCAGCCAAATTCGGCATCCTCGTATCACCAGCCAGTGCATCCTCAGCGAGTTGCAGCTAATGTTCTCTCTCAGGCACAGTTTGGTACAGGTTCAGCCAATGAGATGGTACAAAAAGGAATGGACGTCCAGTACTTTCCTAAAATTGTAAGTCAGCAGGAGCCACAGGCTGCTAAGCACTCTATGTTTGTTAGTGATGACAAGGCACATATAGGTGACACGTCTGGGAATGGTGGGTCACAGTATGAAAATGTTGAGAACCTGGAGTGCATTCAAAACCAAGAAGTTCTGCCGAGTGAACCACAGAACATCAACGCTTCATCCCCTGCTGCTGGTCCTGATTTGTACAGATATGGATCCTTTCCAGGTCAGATGCTTCCAAAGAATGCTCTTGTGAGCCATGCCGAAGGAGGACCAAATTTGGAGGCACCTGATTCATTACCTCATCCCGTCCGACCAGATAGTGTATCTTCAAACTATAGCAACATTAGCCATAGGAGCGCTTCTAGCTCAGCAAGACCTCAAGAGCAAGTTGGTACGTTTATTCAGCAAGAAAGTGGGAAGCCTGAAGAAGAATCTTCTGCTAGCTTCTTTAAACAGATTGACTCCTCTCCTTTGGGGGGCGATTCAAGTGAGCTAAACCTGGGCAAGAACTACCATGGTAATCTGTCCCAACCTCCAACTCCAAGTCCTCCTAAGCCCACAGGAGTATTTCAGACAAGTGCAAATAGTTCTTTTGAACCTGTGAGGTCCCATGGAGTTGGTATAAAACCTGCAGAGATTGACCAAGCAAAGATGGTGGTTGAATTAAGAGAGAACCACTCAAACCAAAAGAATATCAAGAATACAACTGTACCGGCTGCTTCTCCAGGCAACCTTGAACAGCCGCCAGATAATCTGGAAACTATTTTCATGCCTCAGGTACACCCACTGCCTCTTGCAGTAACTGGTGAAGCTGGAAATATGTTGCACTCTGGACCTCTTATGGAAAACATACAATCAGTATCTGAGAGAAGGTCCTCAACAAGAGCTCAGGGAGCAGTTAAGAAGTGTGATAGCCCAGCAACAACTCTGTGGGCTCATAATGAGTTACCTAATTTTGGGGGAAATGTTCTTCTGGCTCCTGCTGCTCCTGCAGTGTATGTACCTGCCAAACAAACTGTAGAAGTCATTCAGCCACCAGAAGAAGGCCTGTCTAATCAGCAGCCAAGTAAACCAGGGACTATTGCTGTGCATCTTTCCCAAGATGGAAATATATCTTCTGAAAATCTTGAGAATCCTCCCAAAATGGGAGAAGAGGAGGCACTTCAGTCTCAGGCAAGTTCTGGTTATGCAAGTTTGTTGTCTTCTCCACCTACAGAGTCTTTGCAAAATCAGCCTATCCTGATTGCTCAGCCTAATCAAAGCTATAACTTGGCTCAGCCAATTAATTTTTCTATTTCTCTGTCTAATCAGCTAAGCAGCAATGAAAACAATCAGCCAATGAAGGACTCTGGGGTTGGGGACAAGCCTGCAATGGGTCCCCATACTTCACATGCTGGTGGGATCATTTCTGGGGAAAACATGCCATTACCTGTGATGCAAGTTGGATCTCTGTTAGTTAGTGCACTTCCAAATACTAATCTGTTAAAACATAATTCATTACAAAGCCCTGTTAATTCCTCTGATACTGCTTCTAATCAGCCTGCAAACTTGCTTATGAAAACTCCGCTTAATTTGGCCCCAGAAGGGCAAAAGAATGTTAATATGGAAAGTTTTGTGCCTGAATTTGCTAGCAAGCCAGGGTCTAACTCATCCGTTTCTCCTGGTATGAATCTCCCCAGTGGAAGTGCAAGTGCACTGGTACCCCCTGTTAATTCTGTAGTACAGGCTAATAATTCTACAAATCATTCAAATAGCAAAGAAGAAGCTGCTGGAGTGCTTGACTTTACAGTATCACGGATGTTGGAGAAAAGCAGTGCAAGTAATTCTGTACAGGTGCATAATCAGTCACTTTCTGGTGGTCCAGTATATCCTCAACAGTCAGCTGGTAGTGCTGGTCAGGTGGGTCCTGAGGTGCATGACGAACAACATTTCTATCAACAGGTGACAAAAGATGTACAGCATCAGGCTGTCTCAGACAGGGCTGTACAGGGAGCATTGCCACCTCAACCACAAATGCAAGCAGCTCAAATGCAGCAACCAACATCATCTGGGCAGTCCTCGGTTCCTTCAAACTACCAGATTGCCACAGGGACTAAAGCCATGCAGGCATCACAGCAGCATGAGAAGCAGGTGCTGAGTAACCATCCTCCACCTGTGGGTCCCCAAGAGGCAAGTTCAGTGCAGTTGACAGCAAGGTACGATCAGACGAGTCCTGATAAGCAACCAGTGTCTGGACAGCCATCGGGTGCTTCAACTTCCACAGCCCCTTCTACTGCCACCAGTCAGTCAGTCACGCCAAATGTGCAACAAGACCTGCAGCGTCCGTCCTTGCCTCAGACTCCTCAGGATGCCTTTGGTCCACCCCAGAACCCTTACTACTACTATAGACATCCTTATGATGCTTACCAGCCTCCATATCCGCCACCTTATCCTCCTGCAGACCCCAGAACAGCAGCACATCTTTATTACATGGTAAGTTTTTATTTTCCCCTTCCTCTACCCTCAGAATGTGTTAGTAATTTTCATCTTTGAATTAGGAGTTTAAACAGTTGTCATGATCAACATTCATTATAGCATTCATGTTAAGTATTTAATTGTAGGGAAAATCCAGATAGGAGTAACAAAACTTACAAAGATTATTAAAGCTTAAAGTAGCTGCTGATACCAGTTCCAGTTGGCAGAGGTATCAGCTGATAGGAATTTATTTGCTTCTTTGGAAAAAGTTGGCAGTTACAACTGTTTTAGCTGTCCAGGTCTTCAAATTTGGTTCCCATCTGCTGCCTGAATTATTGACAGTTCAGCAGAGTGGCCAGAATAGTGGTTGAACTGCCCTTAGTCCAGATGTAATCTTTTTTCTTAAGTTTAGGATATTAATGGACTTGAATATAACTTGCCATAACAGATACTGAAAGCTGTACCGTAGTCTATTGATCTGTATCTCTCCAGGTATCACAGTTGTGCGTATGGTGATTTGTTTGGTTTTAAAGGTTTATTCTTAGAGGTGGGAAGCCTCTTACCTTACATGTCAATCTCTTTTCTAGGAGGATAGCTACGGACAGTATGACCCACGGTACAGACACTATGATAGCACCGGCACTGCTTATATGGAGCCTGGGAGCTATCGGTATTCTGAGCCTGAACGTCCTAGTTCCAGAGCTAGTCACTGCTCTGACAGGCCTTCTTCTAGGTATGCAATTCCTAAATTGAGTAAAGATCTGGTACATCCCGAAACAATGAGTGTAATGATGCCTGTTGAAGTTTTATAGCATAAGCTGCAGTGAGGAAGTTCAAAAACTCATTGTGTGCTGCCATAGGAACAGATGGTATCAAATGTAATGTCTGAAAAGGATACGATTCCGCAGTCTTTTCTGTTAACAAAGCTTTATTACTCCTTTCATTCAGTTCTCTGGGTGGTTGTTGGCATTTCTGCCAGGCAGGATGTCACTGCGATGGAGTCGGTGCTGAGGTTAGCTCTTTTTCATGTGTGCTGTGAAAGAGCAGGCCGTGGGTTTGTTAATCAATAGTAGTTTCATTTCTGTCTAGCACTGAAGCAGTGGCCCCTAGTTCTCTTAATTAATGGCGCTTTTGCACATTGGTCGGGGATTTGGCTTGCAAGCGTAGCAATACGTGTGGCCTATTGATAGACGATGTTTCAGATGTTCAGAAGGCAGAGATGGTGAATCAAGTGAGCGCGTCCTTGTTCTGTGTCAGTAATCATCTGTCTGATGATTACTTCAGCTGTGTGGATAAGCTTTCTCACAAAACTCCAAAACTGTGATCTGTGGTGCTATGTGGGCACATTTCACCTGCTGACTTCACGACAGGTTTTGATGCAGGTAGCACATGATTAGGAAAACTTGAAAGCCTTGGTCTTTCTGATTATATGAAATAAAAAAATTTGAGAGAGGGGAAACAATGTGTTCAGGTGCTACTTGCAAATATTAAATAAAAAGCAGAAATGAAATCTCTATTATCTGTCAAGCAAGAAGCAGCAAATTACCTTCCAGGGATGACTGCTTTTTGATGGTTATTGCATAAGTGATTTGTTTGAACTTCAAATTAATGACAAAAGGTTACTGTTGCATTATCTGGTGGGTGGGTTTGCAGGTTTCCGAGAGAGAATAACAAGTTATCTGTCTGGAAATGATGAAAGCCTTTGCAGTATTTGTCTGGTTTTGTTGGTAGTTCGCTCGTGGAGCAGTCTTCAAATTAAAAACATAACATTTTGCTTACCACCTCTGGAAGATTATAGGAGGTGTATATTGGCCTGGAGGAGTACAAAACAATGGCTGTAGGTGCAAGTGATAACTTTTATCATCATCTTAAATGAATCTAAGTGCACTGTGAGATCTTGTGATGAGATAACAACCTCTAGTAGCACTTCTTGGTGTGTACTCTTCTTAGGTACTATTTTCATAAGAGGTTGAAATTCCTATAGGTGGCATTGGGCAGATCAAAACCTGTTACGAGTAGCTGTGGCAGTGCAGTTGGATGTAGGCTGAGGTACGGTACTGCAGGGCAGCAGAGCATGAGAGTAGCAAAGTCAGTGCGATAGCATGTCTGAAATTCCCTCAATGTACCAGTGTTGATGATGCAGCTTTGTAAACTCTGTTTGGGGAGGGGAATATTTTTGTGAAGGAGACTGAGAAGACTGGTTGGGTGGATAAACCTGATCTGATAAGATCAAATCTCCTCCTCTGCAGAGGTAGGTGCTGTGTTAGCAAACTTCCCGCACGTTCCAGGGAGGAGCATCGCTTGACTTGCTTGGCCACTTTGGAGTTTGCACGATCAGTTGTAGAGGAACATGAAAGTTCCCATTATTCCACATTAGCATTAAATGTCTTTACCTCCTGTGCGTGTATGTGTACATATGTGTGTTTGTGAGTTTTATACACATGTGTAGATATAAACACATGTATATACATATATGTGTACATACATATATGTAGACACTACATTTTTCATCTAGCATTCATCTTCTAGCTTTTTTTCAGAAATTGAGGGATGGTGTCCTAAAAATGGCATATAATAAAGGTTCATGATTTCTTCAAGTAATGGCCAGATCTTTCTTTTTCCATCAAAAGTATTCTAATTATCTTTTGTATATATATGCACTGACTCTTACTTTGATGTGTTGGTTTTAGTTAGGTTCTCTTGCTTGTTCTGTTCATTTGGACAATCAGTATTCTAACACGGGGTCTGTAAATGAGTTTTTTCTTCTATTCGGGCTTCTCTATTTATTTGCTGTAATGAAAAACAAGCCTTTCCTACATGCTGCTGTCCATCCAAGCCTGTTGAGAAGGCTAATAACCTAGAAGATGCCTCAAATTAGTTGAGTAGTGATGTGCTGTGTTACAATTGCATCTCAATGCTATTTCATTTATTCACTGAAGTATTAAATGTAAGGATGTGCTAACACTCAAAACATTGCTGCATCTACTGAAAAACTGATATTGAGAAACAGCCTGAGTGCAGAAAGGAAAGAAAAAAAAAAAAAAAAGCATTGAGATTAGGGTAGTGCTGGCCCTACAATGTTAGTATTCTGTGCGCTTGCCAGCAACATGCTGGCATCAGCTCCAAGTTGAACAAGGTGATACAGTATTGAGTTCTTTGGCCAGGTACCCAAAGAAAGGTGTAGTGCACTTTGGTTTTGTTTCTTTTCTGGCTGTATTTAACACTGGTGACAGACGCCGTAATGGCAGCCCTGGAGGCTGAAACATTCTGTTCAGAACTAACTAGGAGAGTGCTAGTTCATGTCCTGACCCGTTTTCATGACCTCTTCTCCAGACCATAGTCCTCTTTTCATCACCATAAGATGTATAACAAAACACCATTAAAGTAGAGGGAGCAATTATTTCATTACTTGTTAAGTTACTGACTTCTCAGTTGAGACAGCTCAAAGGATGCTAATTATAGCAGTAGTTTTTGTGATAAATCGTCTATAAGTAATTAAGCTTATCACTGATGCAGTTTACAAAAATCACTAAATTGTTGTAAAGTAGGGGCTGTCAGCTTTCTATGGCACACAGCAAGTTAATGATACATTGGTTTGTAGAGTCTTAATTTTACAATTCCTTGATTTCCTGTAAATGCATTATTTTAAATATGAAACTCTACCTTGTGGCGTATCGTTCTTCATATCTCGTGCTGACTTTAGAAGAGGTCAAAGGAGGAATAATAACTATACCTGCATGCTTTCTTTCAGGCAAGGGTATACTGAAGATTATTATACAAAAAGTGGATGGAGTGATTATTATCCAGGCTATTACCCAAACTCATATGATTATGGAGGTAAGGTGTCAAAACAAACTCTTGAGTTTTTCTGTAGAAAATTGCAGGTTTAAACAAAGATTTATATGGAAGAGGAACTTCAAGATCAGAGAATTACTATATTTTTCCATATTAATAACACTGATATCCTTTCCACAACCAGCAAGAATAAAGTTATACTTGATGAAAATTGATCTTTGGGCCTACTTCAGTTCTTAATACCATGCTATCCTTCCTGTATGTTTTTTATTCAGTAGAAGTAGTAAATAGAAAAGAAACTGTTTTTTTTCCTCACTCCCAGCCTTCAATTTGCCTTTCCATTGTGAAAGCACACCCTTGTAAGTCTACAGAATAGTTTTCTTCAATGTGTTGCGAGCCTGTCAGTCACTGGGGTGTATCCTTGGTGGGTAACATGCAGACAGGCTTCTAAAGTAAATTTTAGGTGGGTGTAAACAGAAATTGACTCAGGACTAGAATTTGGTTTTGTCCATAATTATCTGAATGCTCACAGAGACGTACTGGCGGTGGTAATCTGAAGATAATTGCTTGTATAGTTCCTGGTGGGATTTTAAGCAACATCTGTCCACATCCTGAGACATCTAGCATGATGCTCTGAAGACTGATCACAAAGATTCTGTTAATATTTGTTATTATCATGTTGTGATCAAGTTTTAAAGTTGTTAGAAAAGATCTGTCTGTCTGATAGTAAACACTATCCCTTCAAGAGTATCTAGCTAACTATAATACTCTGAAAGGTGTGAAAGTGATTTGGTTTTTGTTTGGTTTTTTTAAAGTCAAAATAAGTAGATGTATTTATGTAGTTTTAAGTACTTTTTTTTTTTTTGCTATATGCTTCAGGACCAAATCAGCCTGTAATTAAAAAGAAAGGAGTAGAAAAAGGTTATAGATAACGGCTTCCAATACCTACACCATTTCTTTTTATTTTCCAAAGATCCAAGTCGCTGGGAACGTTACTCATCAGCATATGACCCCAGATACAGAGATCCTAGAAGTTATGATCAGAGGTATTGGTATGATGGTGAACACAACCCTTACCAGAAGAGAGAAGCATATCCATATGGCAACAGGTTTGTCCATTCGACCCGTGTCCTCTCAGTGCTCTTTCCAGATCTAGGCCAGCATGGGACCTGGATGCTGGTGACTATCAGAGAATGGGTGTGTGTCTGAGTGAAGGTGGAGAATCTGGTATTGGTTTCTACAGGGCTGAGCCCCCCATAGCCAGAAAATCAAGTTATGGCAGTGAGTGTTAAGACAAAGGCTGAAGCTTTGCTTGTGCACTAACAGAAATACTATTTGCCTGAAGATCTGCCCCAAAGCCTTCAAAATTTATGAACTGTTGTGGTAGTTGTATCAGGCATCAGAATTTCAGGGTGTCCTGCAGCTTTCTAAGTAAAATCCTCTCAATATTCTTTAGGAAAGCAGATGCATCCTGTAACAGACCATTAAAATGCAGGATTACACATGGATGTTGCTGGTCCTTTCTGTGGCTTTAACATAGGTCATTGAGGAAAAACAGATGAGCTGTCACGTCACCCTTAAGAAAAGGATTTAGGCAGTATGACTTGTTTTCAAATCAGGTGAACATTCTGTGGTTTTTCCTGGAACAGACAGAGTATGATGTTGGTTTTGATCTTGAATACTCTGGACGAACTTCTTGAAGAAATGTCAGTTTGTTTACTGTAATAAAAACCTCAACCTAGGAAATAATCCAAAAGCCATTCTGAAGTTAGGTGCAGTTTTTTTCTTGACAGGTATGCAGTGAAGTCACTTCCCTCAAGGGTATGGGTGGCTTTGTTCATTTTTGCTTGTATGTTTCTTCTTCAGACATGACCGATACGAAGATAACTGGAGATATGATCCTCGTTTTACTGGAAGTTTTGATGATGAATCTGAACCCCATAGAGATCCTTATGGTGATGAATTTGATAGACGCAGTGTCCACAGTGAACATTCTGGTCATAGTCTCCGTAGCTCCCGCAGTGTTCACAGTCACCAAAGTAGTTTCAGCTCTCGCTCTCAACAAGTGAGTTTCAAATGGTCACATCAAGGATTCTTTCAGCTGAGTTGGGTCTTTATGTTGGGGTGGGTGAAATATGGAAATATTTCTGGGTTTAGCTTGGGGAATACGTATTTTGAAAACTTTTATTCTGTAAGTTAAGGCTGTTTTGTAATATAGTTTTGAACTTAATATTTATCACAGTTGTTGAGAACTTTAACCAAAATCATCACTCAGCTGTGCAAGTTGCCAGACACACAGAAATGGAAAATTTCCTCTACTGAATCCATTTGCTGTTTGTGAGAACTTTGCCCTTATTGTGCTTCGCTGTATTTGATAATGTGTCTGGCTTTCAGTGCTAGGTCATTTTTCTCATCACAAGCATGAATGCTATTACTGAACTTGGGATCTCTTAAAAGATTAACTCCATATTTGTATGATGCTATTTTGATTTTAAAAGCAAAACACGAATCTAACTGACTCGTCATCTACTTATGCCATAAGTACAAATACCTGAAAAACATGGAATATTTGGGTAATTTTTGAGGTACAGTCTTTGCTAGAGGAATGTGTCATTTTAGCTGCAGTCTCACGTGTTGGTTCATCATATTTCTTGGAAGTTTAGGTGGTTTTCCGGTCTGAACTCCCAATTCATTTAGGAATATTGCAAGTAGTATTGGAGATCATTTAGGCATTAATCTTTAGGCACCTGAAATCATTTAGGCATTCATCAGGTTTAATCAGTTGAGATTTTCTGTCAAAGCATTACAGCAGAGGTGAGCGCTGGTTCTGATCCATAGTTGCAGGTACAGCAACACTTGAACCTGTAACTCATTTTATAATGTTATTCTTCACACAAGCATATAGACGTTCTGTCATGAGAGAACTGAACATATTTGGATGTGAACAGATCAAATGGTAGTAAAAACACTGAGGGAGAACATTAAAATATATTAATTATCTTCTGTAGCCTATTGCTGCAGGTGCCTTGCAGGGTAGCTTTCTCAAATGCAATGATGCAGTAAGCCTGGTTTACAAGCAGCATAAAGAATCAAAGCTGGGGGTAATGCTTACTGTCTTGAGTCATGCTTGCAGTCTTGCTTTGTGTAACTTCATGCTCTCTGCTAACAATTACTAATATGATCTATTTAGAGCCAGCTGTATAGAAGTAATCATGATCTAACGGCTAATGTGTATGAAACTACTGCGCAGGCAGTGTCGCTCCACGCAGATTATCCATATGGCGGATATGCTCCTAACTTTGATGGACAACAGCCTTTTACAGATTATGGCTACCCGACTGAAACTGGATGGTCAGCTGTAGAACAAGGTATTGGCACCACTGGGGAAGGAGGAGGGAAGGCGCTGTGCTTGTGAGGTTGTCTACCAGTAGTAGTTTGCACTTCTGTTAGTATTTGTAGTATATGGGATGCCTTTCATGTATTCATTGAGCCTCTTGAAAGGAAAAAAAATAGGCTGTTTTACAGTGTATGTACACACAAAGTTTTGTTTCCTTTTCAAGGATAACTTGCTTACTGAAAACTGGGTATATCACAGAACAGTAGTAGCTGGGGAGTGTTTGCTATTAAATACTGCATACTTACATTTCTAAATGTCTTTTTGGATAGATTTTAACTGCACTGCTTGTGCTTCGTGGGGAATGGTTAAAGTTTAACTTAAACTTCAGATTTTTCCATAAATTTTTCTTACCCTTTTGGTGTGGAACAAAACACTGTTTCTCTGGAAAAGCTTTTCCAGAGTATGTTGAAGTATATCATTAGCTCTTTGAAGATGCGTCATATATTTGTACAGAGATCACAGAAATGTGTCCAATACAAACAATCCAAACCCCCACATTGAAAAAATGAGTGGATTTTGAAGTTCTATAGTCTAGTTTTGTTCTTGTTGTTGCAAATCTTCAGAAGATCTTTGGGACTATAATGGAACTGATTAATTGTTGCTTATAAAGTTTAGCTAAATTGAATGGCAGGGTTTTCTCCACTAGTACTGCGGGATTACTGAATTGGATAAATACATCAGCAAGTTTATTTAGTTGCAAGACAGGCTGCTTGTTCTTATTTTATCTTTTCTTCCCATTTCAGCACCTTTAAGGCCCTCAACGCCTGAGAAATTTTCAGTGCCTCATATCTGTGCTAGGTTTGGTCCTGGGGGCTTCTTAATAAAAGTGCTGCCAAACCTGCCTTCAGAAGGACAGCCAGCTCTGGTTGAAATACACAGTATGGAGGTAAAGTTTGAAAGAAAAGGAGTAGGTAGAATTACAGGCCCTTCTTTTGGAAGGGGAGTAGAGAACTTGGATGTGTATCTTCCTAGGTTTGGGGTTTTTTTAGTACATCAATGCATATATCTTTATCTGTAAGTACAACAGTAACTTTAAAAATTCTTTTCCTCTGAGAGGTGATGTAGTCATGACCAGATCATCCAGCTCCTTCTAATTTTGTTCAGGTAAAATCCTTAAATCCTAGAACAGCTGAAATTGTGTTGGTTTGTTTCTAATGTATTGCCATTCATAGAGACAACATTGTCCTTGTACATTCTCTGCAGGGCTAAGAACTGCTTGCCGTCTAGGTGGACTGGGGATTAAATATCATGGAGATATTTTCGTTCTTCTTGTGCTTCTACAAAGAAATGCAGTACTCTAGTAATGGAAAATACATGGAAGGACAGGCTTACGTGATGAGAGTAGAATTCATTGGTAAAATGTCACTAGAAGAAAGTAGAATTGTATGCAAGTACTAGAACAGCATTGGGGAAGTTACTAAGGAGACATGAGGCAGATTTTTCTATTATGCTACAGAATGCCTTCGCATGTGAAGTAATTTTGTCACTTCTTATCCTTGTGCAGATTGCAAGTCATGGTGTGTATTTAGTTTAAGAGCGATAGGCTTAATTACACTAGAGGCTATGTTTAAGTCTGGGGGTTTTATTATTAAAAAGCATAATTCATAGTTATAAGAGTTTCTTATGGTTTATATTTGTGTTTTAGACTATGTTACAACATTCTCCAGAGCAAGAAGAGATGAGAGCATTTCCTGGTCCTCTTGCTAAGTATGTTCTTACAGATTTCAAAAATAACTTTCATGCATTCAGTTTCATTTCTTCATCAAACTCTTACTTGTCTGCAAATTATGGGATTTAAACTGACTCAAAATATTTATGGCTTTTCACCTGCTTTAAATAATACGTGAGCTTTAGATGTATTCCTCATACTAATGACAATAATAATCTGCATGTTTACATTTATCTCACTAAAAACGTCTTAATTTTTTTTATTTCAGGGATGACACGCATAAAGTGGATGTTATTAATTTTGCACAAAATAAAGCTACACAGTGCTTTAAGAATGAAAATTTAATCGACAAAGAATCTGCAAGTCTGCTTTGGGACTTCATTGTACTGTTGTGCAGGCAGAATGGGGTACGTCTCACTGCTTGAGTTTTTGTCTATCCTAAAATATTTTAGACACAAAATGGTATTTATGTAAAAGACAGTAATGTGCTTGTAGTGGCTTATCTTGGAATAGTCCACAGATTCACAGAACAGGTAAACTGGTTACCTGTTCTCAGATGCTCAGAGGTGCTGATATTCATAGGTTGTATTGAAGCGACAAATAAAATGAAGGCAATGTTGAAATAACAGATTTTTATTTTTTCTCTCCACCTCTGTAGACTGTTGTGGGAACAGACCTGGCTGAACTTTTGCTCCGAGATCATAAAACGGTGTGGCTTCCTGGGAAGTCCCCTAATGAGGCAAATCTGATTGATTTCACTAATGAGGCTTTGGAACAAGTGGAAGAGGAATCTGGCGAAGCCCAGCTCTCATTTCTCACTGACAGTCTTGTAACTGCAATTGACAGTCTTGAGAAAGAGACAGAGAGATTCAGAGAGTTGCTGCTTTATGGCCGCAAGAAGGTGAATGCTTATACTGTTGTTCTAAATACTATAGGTGTTCTTATTTTGTTTACTTATTTTTCACAAATCTTAAGGCTCTACACAGCAGTTAAAATCATTTTTGCAACTTGCAGTGCCTGTAATACTTCATGGCACTCTACTGCACTGTACGGAAAAATGTTGTGCCCTACAGGTGATAATATAAAACAAAATTGTGGTCATGTGTTTAGTATTTGATCTAAACAATCATTTTTTCATTCAGTCGCGAAGTACCACTGTAAAACAGTCACTGTTTATCTGAGTAGTATGTTAAGCTATCCCCAGGAAACTAATTTCTCTATTAATTAGGATGCTTTGGAGTCTGCCATGAAGCATGGTTTATGGGGTCATGCTCTGCTACTTGCCAGCAAAATGGACAACAGAACACATGCAAGAGTTATGACCAGGTACTGATTTGCTTGTTGTTTAGTACATACAATGTGACTGTCTATTCTGCTAATGAGGTAGGGACTTGGTGCTCAGAAATCTTAACGTCAAAATCAGGAGTTATCCTTAGCAGCTCATGCAAGAATTATGCTTTAATTTCACCTGTATGTTCAGTTGTCATCTGTTACTCTTTTTTTCTGGGGTTTTCCGGCTGCAAACTTAAACCTGAGAGGCTTTTCTATGCTACTTGTTCCATTTAAGGGGCATTTGAACAGTGTCATCCTTGGGTTTGTTTGAAAGGCGCTGTTATCAGGCTTTGAAAACACTGCAGAAAACCATCTGTCGGCTTGGTTAAAGCCAAGAAACTCTGTGGTACCCTTCGTGGTACCCTTCGTGGTACCCTTCGTGGTACCCTTCGTGGTACCCTTCGTGGTACCCTTCGTGGTACCCTTCGTGGTACCCTTCGTGGTACCCTTCGTGGTACCCTTCATTCTCCTTGCCTGAACGAAGCAGATGTGTTCATGCGTGCTTTGTCTATAGACGGGAAAACTTTCTCTCAGCTTCCCTGAGCTACTGAAACCATGTACTGAGTCTAGTCAGCTGGCGTGGGGGGAACCCTGCGGTTTTTCCCAGCTTGGACTGACCTGTGTCAGAGTAGCAGATCCAGTTAATGTTTTGCTTTTGAACATTATCCACTGGACAATTGCTTATTCAGTGTAGTATTTTCAAATAGCATTTCCTTCTCTTCAACTAAGCTAGATTAACTGCCGCTGACTGTTCAAGTATATTTTAACTGCTTACCCCATGTTTGTGTTTTGTTTTTCTGTATAATGTCTCTGTAGATTTGCCAACAGTCTCCCAATTAATGACCCTCTGCAGACTGTTTACCAGCTCATGTCTGGAAGGATGCCAGCTGCATCCACGGTAAGATTCAAGTGTGAGCTGCGCTTGAGACATAACTGCAGTGAGCAGTGTAGTTCACAATAGCAGTCTTTCCATGTGCTTTTCCTAGAATGTCAGATAAGTTTTGGTCCTTTTTAGGTTGAAACACTTACCCATGCAGAGCTCCAGTCACTGATTTGACTAAGTAATTCTTCTAATTTTAGTGCTGTGGAGATGAGAAATGGGGAGACTGGAGGCCTCATCTAGCAATGGTGTTATCCAACTTGACCAATAATGTGGACTTGGAATCCAGGACCATTGCTACCATGGGAGACACTCTTGGTAACTCTTGGGGAATAAACAGGGTGATGACTGAAGGAGAAGCTTTCTGAAAGCTTTAATTACTCAGCTTATTTTTTTGAAAACAAGCAATTGCTGTGTAAAATGTAAAGAGGAATAGTTTTATATGGCTGTGTCTCTATTGTGAAGGTATTTGAATTCAAAGCCAAAACAATATGGGACACTGAATTACAATGTGCCACTGCAAGGAAATATCCAGAGTTCTATTGCTTATTTCTCCACAGCTTCCAAAGGCCTGCTGGATGCTGCTCATTTTTGTTACCTTATGGCCCAAGTTGGTTTTGGAGTTTACACAAGGAAGACAACAAAGCTTGTCCTAATTGGATCAAATCACAGGTCTGGCTTTCCTATTCTTTTTTTTAAACACAACTTTTAAGATGCAAAAATGAAAGCTTAGTGGCTTGAGAGACTGAATTGCACTGCTTCCCTTATCACTAGCCGCAGCTGGTTTTGAGATAACTGTTTGATGACCTGTCCTTGTTTGAGGAGTAGGAGTTATTGATACTGTGTCTAACAGACCTATGGTTTTGGCTATATTTCTGATTTACAGATCTATATTGTCAGCGTATGTAATCTCAATGTTAAATAGTATTTTTCCTCTCCTATTCCTGAATAGCTTGCCGTTCTTGAAGTTTGCCACCAATGAAGCCATTCAAAGAACAGAAGCCTATGAATATGCACAGTCACTAGGAACTCAGCCTGGCTGCTTGCCCAACTTCCAGGTGAAGAGCTGTTTCATCTTTTCTTATTTTGGCAAGGTTTATGCAAGGTTTTCATCTCTGGTGCTGTATTCAGCATAGCAAACACTTTACCCATTGTAACATGAAATATTCATGGATAACATAGGACAAGATAGGTTTTCTCCTGTTGTCAATTAAATCTCCTTTTTGCATTTTTCATCTATGCATTCTGAACTTCTGAATTTTAAATTTTGTTGTTATTTTAACTCTGTATTCCAAAAGAAAAATCCAGAATTTGTTAGCAGTAGCTGTAGACAAACAGATAACTTCCATTGGATAAGAGAATTGAATGCTTTTTCCCTAACCTTTTTTTTTCCTGACTAGTATAGATGTGATAATGGGATATCTGAAATAAGAGACTGCCTTTCATTTGATACTTTTAGGAATGTTCTGTTCATTTGGTTTATTTCACCTGTTTGCGTTCCATAGGTTTTCAAATTCATCTATGCTTGCCGACTAGCTGAAATGGGGCTTGCTGCTCAGGCTTTCCATTATTGTGAAGTGATTTCCAGAACTGTCCTTAAAGATCCACATTACTATTCACCTGTACTTATTGGCCAGCTAATCCAGGTAACGTAAGGAAGAATAAAGTGTGTGTGGCTTTGTATTGTAGGTGGTAAGCTGTGGCTAATGTTGCCTTTTGTTGGATGGTTAAAATTTACAATGATTTCTTTCTCCAGATGTCATCACAGCTACGCCTGTTTGACCCACAGATAAAAGAAAAACCAGAACAGGAATCTTTTATTGAACCTTCATGGTTAGTAAGGCTTCGACATGTGGATGGACAGATCAAGGTACAGAATGTACTTTTTAACGTGAAGTATTATCTTTTAAGGATTAGTGTAAATCCCATTTTTAAAGTGGTTTCGTTTATACTGCTAATTACAGAAACATAAAGAGTGACCTTATGATAAATTCATGTCGTAAAGTGCGAATGTTATGATTTAAACCAAGTGGATTTACCACACTTTAGTGCCCTAAGATTCAATACAGAATAGTTATAGGAGATCAGGCTTTTCTTAGTACTGTAATGCAAGGAGAATTGCAAGACTTGTTAGGTTGCAATAACTCCTGCTGTAAGCAGAGGATCTTGCTTGCCAGAAAAAAACAGTTGTGTGTGAATTAGTGTAGCTGGATTATAACAGAGTGGAAATAATTGCCATTTATTTAAAGAGATCTGTTAGAAATTTGAACCTTGAGCTAATTAACTAAGATTCCAATTTAAAAAAAAAAAAGTTTTGGTTGAACTTGGCCCGCAAATGTTTGACAACTCTTTCGACTAAACACAAAAAAATTGTGTGCTGTTTTTACCGTTAAGATTTCCTTTGCTATATATTCCCTTGGTTATGAACTTAATGTCTGGTACAGTTAATAAGTTCTTGCTTTTTTGTGCAGGAGGGTGCAATAGCTTATAACACAGACAGATCCACCCCACCACCGTATGCATGTAGTACACCAAGCTCTGAATTAGACCATGCTAGTCAATGTGATGGAGCAGGAGTTGGCCGTGACGTGGGTCCAGGTGCTGAAAATGCATTGTTAGCATCCTTATTACCCAACATGGCTCAACAGATGCAAAGTGTGCAGCTGATGCCTTCAGGTTAGTGTTTCATATCCTTCTTCGTGACAGAGAGAAAATCAACATTTCAGGTTTCTGGTATAAGAAACCACTTAAGAGGGTGGTAGAAACAGTGAGATTTCACTTACGCGTTGTATCATTTTATTCATAGGGTAAAAGGTTTATACACTAGAATCTCTTGTTTAGTTATAACTTGATTTTTTTGGTTGTTTTTTTTTGTCCTGTGCTGCAGTACCTCAGGCTGTCCTTGATGGGTCAGCTGCTATGATTCCTCCTGGTGACCAGGAAGCTGTCCGAAGTGTCCCTTTCTATTCAGTACCTTCTCAGCCTGTTGGTCCAGGACCTGGCTTTGCACCTGCAGGATTTTCAAATCCGTATGGAACTGAACCATCACCAGTGTATTTAGGGTCAGCACTACCACCAGGAGGGCCACCACAAGAAACTGAACCACGGTCAGAAGAGCCGACAAACCTGGAAACAGGTCTGGGATCTTAGTAAATAGCTTTCCTTTCTTAAAAGGGGAATGAAGTATTTTTGGGAACAATGCAAAATGTCTCAATATTTAGAAAGTAGTAAGTCAAGGGTAATGAAAATTTAAAACCACCACGTAATGGTACAGAAACATCTGTGGAAAGTTACAGTGTTCATCCTGCCTGTGGTGTTTGGGGGCTCTCTTTTTTTGTTGTTGTTATGTTCCTCTCGCTAACATAATCGAATTATTTTATTTTTTTTTTTTAAGGAATGCAGAGAATTGCCCCAGAGACTCCTTCACAAAACTCCTTCCCTGAACAGAGAGAGGAGGATTTCTATGGCAGAATGGCTAGCATGGTATTTTTATTTCATACATCTCCACAGCAAGTGTCAGCTGCATTGCAAATCTTTGCAAGCACAATAGTGTACTGGAATAAATAATGAAGAACTAGTAGAAATTTTTACCCGTAATTTTCTTCTCTAAGAAGAATTAATTTTTTTTAGAAAGCGTGTGGAGGGGGGGATACCAGCTGTTGTCTGAAGAGTTTAATTTATCTTTATCTTCCCTGC
This sequence comes from Larus michahellis, assembly GCF_964199755.1. Taxonomy (NCBI): domain Eukaryota; kingdom Metazoa; phylum Chordata; class Aves; order Charadriiformes; family Laridae; genus Larus; species Larus michahellis. The sequence goes on along the minus strand of NC_133910.1, from coordinate 11,518,489 downwards.
CTTCCTCTCCCATCTCCCAGAATGATTCTTCATAGCCAGAAGAGCTTATAGCATACATCAGCAAGTGAGGCAAGCAGGCCCTAAAGAACAGTTCTGTGACTGAGTTCTAAAAGCGGAGCATTGACTACCGCTTGGTCATGACTGGAAACGTGGAAGGTGTTTATTAAAATCCAAAACCCCTTTTTAAAATATATAGTATTTTCAGTGTTTAAATATTACTGGACTTGGAAGTTAGTTTAGTCTCCTGAAGTGACAATTGTTTGAAAGAATTAATATAAACATTTTTAATAGCGATATATGTGGCAACTGATAAAGGATGGGGAGATTTTTTAACTAGAAATTGACCATACTGATAGACAGTGTATTTTTTTTTTTATGCTTGAGATGCTATACAAACATTAGAAGAACGACCTAATGTTGGAGGGGGGGAAAAAATGCAGCAACCACTTCTTGGTGCAGCATTTTTACATCTTTCCTCTTATGGGCTGGTTAGCCTGCACAGTAGTGCCCTGTTTTAATGCTTTTTAATGGATAGCGCAATTACTTGGCCAGACTTCAGCTCTTTTTCTGCACCTCCTACATGTTGGAGGAGATAGAAGTACCCAAATAACCGTCTTGAATATCTTGAATTGTGTGGGAATTTTTGATAAAAAGTGGATGTCGTGTCAGATGTTTAGCTGCTTGCTTATTAAGCATGTCCTGGCTTTGTATCTAACCAGGCACCAGGACGAAGATCCAGATCTGCATCTCAGTCTTCAGCACATATGGTATGCCACGAGCAGGCTGTTTTGTTTGCTAAATTTTCATTCTTTGTTTATTTTTATGTGCTTTTGTATCTCTTACTATTCCTAACTTCTCAAAGAAGGATTTTGTTTAGCAAGATGAAATGTAATCCATCACTCCAGCAGTGACAACTTTGTACTTTCCTGTCTGTTCGTAATACAGGGCTATGGACGAAGATCACGAACGACTTCAGAGTCCTCTGCTCATTCTGTGGGACGCGAGAGATCCAACTCTGCAGCAAAACAGCCCTCTCCTTCTCCCTCTGTTCCTGTAGGGAAAGAAACTAAAAAAGAAATAAAAAAGGAGCCAGCACCTAAAAAGGTAAATTTTCTCATAAAAGTAGCTATAGCTAGAGGAGATTTGTTAGTATACATGGTAACTCCTGGTCCAGCGTACTGATTTAAGAGGTCCTGACTAAACTCTTTCTATTTATTGGGTGTAACTCTGGGCTCAGAGTTTAAGTCTCTAACAGAAACTGAATTGTTGCATGCATGTTTCTTTTAATCTGTCTGTAAAGACAGTGCTGAGAGAATTAACTGAATAGATTAATTTATTTTTAGACTGGTGCAAACTGGTTTCGCTGGCTGATGGGAAAAGGAAAGAATGAAGCTCACCTTCCAGATGACAAGAACAAATCAGTAAGGCCCCTAAATCACAAAAACCTTTATACGTTTTAAAGTGTTCAAAATGTTCATCTGTCATCCAGCAAAACATTGTTTTTACAAGTAAACAAACGTGTGTAAAAGTTTTAAGATTATGCTTATTCCAAGACTGGCTTCTCAAAAAGAAAAAAAAATGCTACTTTTTTTTGTTGATGTGTTTTTGGGGTTTTTTTTCCTTAACAGCTGTGTTTGAACTCCTAATCTTTGACTGTCATTTCCTTGTAGATTGTTTGGGATGAACAGAAGCAACGCTGGGTTAATCTGGATGAACCAGAAGAAGAGGTAAAAGTCTGAGGACTCATTATTTCCCTAAGTGGAAAACTGAAATCTGTGCTGACACACAATTTTCTTTATTCTGTTATTGGCTTTTAAGAGCTGCCTTTTACTGAATTTGGATTAAGATGTGCAACATCTTGACACTAATTAAACAGGTTACATGTTCTTACAGTCTTGCATCTTTCTGGAACTATTTGTATCTGTAATTGCTGGCATGGATCCAGTAATTGCGATTGAATTTACAAGGGAATTTGCTGTAAACCTAGTCCAGTGTATCTCTTTATAGAGGTTGGCATCATGTAGACAATTTTTTGTAATTGATTTGCTGCAAGCAGAATATAGGGGGGGAAAAAAGTGGTAAGAGTCAATTCAATAGTTTTCAAAATGTAATGCGTCATATAGCAAAGAAAATCACGCCTCCTGTCCATCCTTGTCATTTAAGGATCTGTCTTAAAACACAAACAAATGGTAAGAACCACTGTTAGAAATGTTTCCTTTTAGAGTGAGCATAGATGGGTTGTAGAAATGCCTTGACGTTAGTTATCATATGGAATATTGGTCCATATTACAAGATATGTGTCCGTATACCCAATTTTATGTGTTCTATAATAGGTAAGGAAAGTAAGTTAGATGGGTACTTGGTTTAAAACTCTCAGTCAGTGATGTGATTGGATATTTTCTTTTTGTTCTCCCTGCAGAGTAAGCCTCCACCGCCACCTCCAACAGGATTTCCTAAAGTTCCTCAGACTGCACCACCTGGAGCTGGAAGCCCACCTGGTGCCCCTGTCAACATGTTCTCCAGAAGAGCAGGTAACAGACAACATTGACGCTTGAAGTATGGAATACTTCAGATTTTCTCTTGCATAAAATGTGAAGGTAGAAGTCTTGGCTTCTCTGGGGTTGTTTGGGAACAGTTGGCAGCTCAGTGATATAGAATCATAGAATTGTTGAGGTTGGAAGGGACCTTTAAGATCATCGAGTCCAACCTTTAGCCTACCCTGACAAGAGCCACTTCTAAACCATGTCCCTAAGTGCCCCATCTACCCTTTTTTTTAAACACCTCCAGGGATGGTGAATCCACCACCTCCCTGGGCAGCCTATTCCAATGTTTAATAACCCTTTCAGTGAAAAAATGTCTCCTAATATCTAATCTAAACCTCCCCTGACGTAATTTGAACCCGTTTCCCCTCGTCCTATCACTTGTCACCAGGGAGAAGAGGTCAGCCCCCATCTCTCTACAACCTCCTTTCAGGTAGTTGTAGAGGGTGATAAGGTCTCCCCTCAGCCTCCTCTTTTCCAGGCTAAACAACCCCAGCTCCCTCAGTCGTTCCTCATAAGGTTTGTCCTCCAGACCCCTCACCAGCTTTGTAGCCCTTCTCTGGACATGCTCCAACACCTCAATGTCCCTCTTGTAGCGAGGGGCCCAAAACTGAACGCAGTACTCGAGGTGGGGCCTCACCAGTGCCGAGTACAGGGGGATGATCACTTCCCTAGTCCGGCTCACCACACTATTCCTGATACAGGCTAGGATGCTGTTGGCCTTCTTGGCCACCTGGGCACACTGCTGGCTCATATTCAGCTGGCTGTCAACCAACACTCCCAAGTCCTTTTCTGTCAAGCCATTCTGCCCCAATCCTGTAGCGCTGCATGGGGTTGTTGTGTCCCAAGTGCAGGACCCGGCATTTGGCCTTGTTGAACCTCATACCATTGGTCTCAGCCCATCGGTCCAGCCTGTCCAGATCCCTCTGCAGAGCCAACCTACCCTCAAGCAGATCAACACGCCCGCCCAGTTTAGTGTCATCTGCGAACTTACTGAGGGTGCATTCGATCCCTTCATCCAGATCATTGATAAAGATATTAAAGAGAACCGGCCCCAGCACCGAGCCCTGGGGGACACCACTTGTGACCGGACACCAACTGGATTTAACTCCGTTTACCACCACTCTCTGGGCACGGCCATCCAGCCAGTTTTTTACCCAGCGAAGAGTACACCTGTCCAGGCCATGAGCAGCCAGTTTCTCCAGGAGAATGCTCATGGAGCTGTGGCTATTGCTGGCCTTGCTTGTGCTGAACTTCTGCACTGTGATCGCTGTCACAACTGTATCGTGACTTGTGTATTATTGTTTGTATCCCTGGAGCATTATTTTCTGATTCGGAAAGATGGCTTAACCTCTTGACTGTTCAAAATAGACATGGGGATGACTAACACAAGGCTTATTTCTGTTACTTCTGTATTTTTCTGTTTTAGCTGGAAGCAGAGCCCGTTATGTTGATGTCCTGAATCCAGGTGGAACCAAGTCAAGCGGTGCTGCTCCTGCACCATCAGACCTATTTGCCCCTTTGGCACCAATGCCAATTCCTGCTAATGTATTTGTTCCAAACTCAGGTGTGTCACGAGTGGATAAAATTGTAAGGAGGTTGTATGATTATTTATGGTTATATGGTCATCTGCCACTTTTGCCAGTGTGTGTATTATGTAGCCTTTAATGAATGTTTAAGAATGTTCATTCTCATTAACTGCAATTTGGTTTAGAAGTAGAATTAGTCTGGGAACTGCAGTAAAACAAATGGGTTAGTAAAGCTCAGCTCTGCGTGCTGCAAACAAAGGTCTTACCTGCACACTTGCTTACCATCTTCCCCCCCACACCCCGCTGTCGCTGCTTGCTGTGTTGCACCAAGATTATCTGTATGAACTGTATGCACTCCTGCTCTTGCAGACTTCTAACAAGACTTGGGGCATCTAGAGACGTTGACATTGCCCTTTTTAAATTACCTTTTTCCTGGGAGAAGATTGGTATTGTAGAAAAACTGTTCTGCTGATGTCCCTGCTTCTCACTCTGTGAAGTCAAATATCCTGGTATGGTGTGTTGGCTAAATCCCACTTCCTTTGCAGTTCCAGGGGAACCCCAGCCAATGGAAGGGAGCGGTGCAGCAGAGCACGCACCAGCTGCAAATCAGACCAACACAGATCCTGCTGCAGCTGTTGAACCAGAGGTGGGTTAGAAAGAATGTCTTTTTTATATATATATATATTTATATATATATAAAAATTCAAACTTCTTATTAAAAAAAATCCCCATGATTCTGAATAGTAGTTTCATAGCCATGGTACGTACAAATCATGTTGTTGTAGGAATTACATTTGTGTATAACACTTTAGTTAAAGAACTGGAGAAGGGAAATGCAAGTGAAAATGGAAGTGGGAAGCCCATGAGAAGTTGCATTTCCTAATTTGGCAAGGCTGCAGGCCTATGGGTGCAGTATGTGTCAGGAAAGGGACCAAGAACATAGTAAGAGCCATACACTGCATGTTTCACCTGACTTGATTTATTGCAACATCTTGCTTCAGTGGGATCAATATAGCAGAAATGTGAAATAGCATCATAATAGCGAAGATAAACAAAAGTGTATTGTTTCTTCTTAGTATTTAAACCCTACGATCCTTCCTCCTGGATCTGGACTTCCTAACACTGATGGCTCCCAATCAGGCGAGGTAAGACTTGATGCAAAGTAGTTAGCTAATGACTTTTGCAAGATATTTTAACCATTAATTTGTAGTGGGCCATCTAAAACAAGAAGCAACTGATTCAGTTGCTGATGACTAGCCAAGATGGAATCGTATGACTGCCTCCAGAATTGTACAAAAAAGACCTTAAGCCCACACAAGAAGTTCAGGCTCTGTGTCCTACATTCTGTGATGTGATCTCCTTTTTCTATATAAGTAGACTTTTCACAAGCCTTTTTCAGAGTGAAATGTCAGTAGCAGTTTGAGGATCTCTTGTTGCCTCCATGCATGCATATAATTTCACTAATATTAAGTGCAAGACACAACAAGAATAGATTGCTGTGTGCCAGGCAGAGTAACGTTACCTTTGTTCCTACTAAATGTTTTCTATACCTACATAATTTTGTGCTTTAAGAAGTCCTTTTGATTTAAACTAACTTCTGGCTTTACATTTTATTTTGTTTTAACTTGAAGTTGGTTTAACCTTTGGCAGTGAGACTTTTAAAATTAAATAAAACAACTGAAAGCTTGGGGCAGTGACATGCATGACGACTTTTTTTATTTGTGTTTTTTTTTGTATTTGTGTGTTCTTGCTGTTTTGTAGCTTTCGCGCTCTAGTTCAATGAGTTCATTATCACGTGAAGTAAGCCAGCATTTTAATCAGGTACATGTGGCTGGCCATTCTCATTTATGTTAACTTATTTACTTTTCCCTTCCTTTATTTTGCATTTGCTCAAGTACTTACTAATGCTGCTTTTAGTCATTTTCCCCTCTTCTCATTTCACATAAATAACGTTAAAAGTAACTAATGATGTAGTGTTCCTTTTAACACCCGAACAGGGTCTTCAGAGTTTTTTTGTATTTATGAGAATGCATGTAATCCAGGCATGCTTTTTGTTTATGTTCATGTTCCGAAGAGATTCACTTGATAATTTTGATCAGCTCTTTCCTGGGATACCAAAGAAGTCAATTGTGTTTAAAGGAAAAAAAAAAAAAACCGCAAACCCAATAAAAAAAAAAACCTCCGAAAAAGACTCACACAAGCAAAATGTCATTCTTCTACTGCCAGTCTCCAATTGGTAATAATACCGTTGCCTCTTCCATCTGTAAAAGCCCCTGTAGGAATTAAAGGAATGCTTCATCTCTGCTGTAAGTTCAGTACTGGGGGGTCACCATAAAGGGGTGACACGAACTCTTTCTGATATTTCTTAGTAAAGCAAAACTTGACATAGAATGTTTATTTTGGGGCAAGTCCTAAGGTCTACTAACAAAAGCAGAAGGTACTAATTCAGTGAAGTCGCACTGGTGTCTTGTTTTGGTTTTGCATGCTTTGGATTTTTCAGAGCTATTTACAGTTTGTGCATGTGACATTGTTTTGCCAATTCCTACATTAAGCAAGTAATATTAAAGATGTGGATGCAAACTGTACCAGCACTTTTTGCAGTTGTTACAATATGCTGCGCTGTCCATATTGTTGGCATTTTTAATGTGAATATTTGTTCTGTAAGGCTAAGCAAACCCCATTGGAGAGGCAGTGAAGCTCTGCTCTTGTGTAACTTCAGTGTTATCTACTTTCTAGCCTGCAGCTGTACCGCCTTCGGGGGGGCCCTCAGCAGGAACAGTACCGTTCTACAATCCTTCTCAATTTGCACAAGTGAGTAAAGGCCTCCTCTTTACTTTCAACAAAACTATTAAACAAAACCATGATTTTATGTTTTGCTAACTTAATCTGGACTGTTGCATGTAGACTGTTAAATGTGCACATAGACCAGTCTAGCACCTGTTCAACTTAAACAGGTTTGTGTTCAAAACTTAATTGCCGACTCTTTGTATTTTGTCTCCAGTATGACACTTTTACAGAACATTTTCTTTTTTATTCCTCTTCTCCTTTTCCAGTCTCCTGCAGTCACTGGAAGTTCAAGACTGGGAAGAATTGGACAGAGGAAGTATCCGACATTGAAGTAGAGTACGATGGCTTTGTATTTGGAATTCTCACTTGTGTTCCGAGTATACAAAGAACTACTCAATCTTACAGCACATGGTATCAGTACTACCTGCAGTTGAGATGACAGAAATTTAATGATGGGTGATTTTTTTTTCATGGGTCTCCCTACTTGCACCTCATCTACGCAAATCATTACCAAACATGAAATATATGTAACTTTTCCTTTTAAAAATACCTGGCTAGAAATAGCTTTGCTGTGATAAAGAATAGACACAAGGGAGGAAACAGTTGCTGTCTGTTACAAAAACTATTTGTAAATTGCATAGGCAATTTATTCCTTAAGTTTATTTTAAACCTACTAGTGTGACCTTGGAAGGCATAGTTTCAGGGATTCCTTAATTTCTGAAGGATGCTCCCCTCCCAGCGGAGGGAAAGGAAAAGGTTGTCCACATTGTAACATACTGCTCTGTGGCCTTAAGAGGACCATGCGCAATTGTGATGCTCATCAAAGAGGACTTGGTTTGTCAGTGTATGAAGCCAGAGATGTTTGTTCCTCTGGGAAATGCCTTGTGCTGGTGTGGTTTTGGAAGGAGGGAGGGGGCCACAGCTCATCCAAATAAGTTGACCTATATTGAATGAAAACTGTGACTGTAATCTAATACTAATTTGATTTGGATCTTACATAGTATGTATGTAGTTTGTGGTTTAGACTACTTGTAAAGCAAATTGTATAGTCTGAAAGAAGCTCTCTGTATAATAGCCCATGCTGTACTATTTGACGAGTGAGTGTTCTTTTAAGTGCAATACGGTTACTCGCTTTCTCTCGAACTGCTGGCACTGTACATTAAGGTGGTAACAGCTGGACAGTTGTTGAAGTTTTTTCCTGTTGAGTGCCAGAATCAGCATAGTACTCTATTCTTGAATTTCCATTACTAAAACAAACCAAGGTCTTAAATAGCTAACAGCTGAATTTCAAACATACTAAATGTAGACGGATTAGACCTCTACCGATGGACTTTAAAATCTTTAGGCTTAATATAAGAAATCTTGAAAACCATGATATGCAACATTCATATTCACTGAAGAATCTGAATTATCTGCAAAGAGAGAAATAAACTTTAAATATTTATTAAATCATTAGGCCATATTTTATTTAGAACTTGCCACCAAACTATTTTATTTTACTTGAATTTCTGCCCATGAGTAGAAATAACGTGAATGTGAAATTGACAGTTTTGGTCCCCGATTGTTTCTTCTTTTCCTGCATAACGCTACCTTTCCGAGATCTCGATAGCCTTACGTATGTCCTAAAAGGTTTGTATGTAACAGAGGTAAAATGCTGTTTGGGGGATTAGAAACCTTTGCATAATGGTCCATACTCAATTCCAGACGTGGTCAGCAGCAGTCGGCATTGTTTACTTTTCTATAATTGAAACCCCGTCAGACACTTGGCTTTTCCTCCAGTTCGCCAGGCTGCTGCTGATTTTCTCCTTTCAGTAGAGACTGCCAGACAACTTAATTCAAGAAGGCTTCCTTTGAGCTGGGAGCGGCTATCTTTCCTAAGTGTAAGATTTGACACTGTAAATTCTTAAATAAAATATTTTGCGCTCTGGAGCACTTTCACATTTTACTACTTCTTGTGGTTATTGCTTTTAGCAAGCAGGGGGAAGGCACCTCTCCTCGGGGTTTGGAAGTGCTCTGCTTAAAGCAAGGGAGCTGGAGCTACCTGTGCGTAGAGCTTCACTGCCGTGGTCGAAATTGAAGGTGTAGAAGTGTAAAATGCTTCGGTTTAAACTGCTTATTTTAAAGGGCTTTAAGGATTGATTGATTTATTTAATTATCGCCCTCCCACCCCCTGGCGGGGGCCGGCGGCGCGGTCCTCCGGCCCCCAGGGGGCGCTGTCGCCGCTCGCGGGGCGGGCCCAGCCCGGCGTCGCCACCGCCGTTGCTACGGGCGGGGCTGGGGCGGCCTCCACCGCCGCCCGCTCGGCCCGTCCGCCGCCGGGCCCGGGCCGCCGCCCGCCCCGCTCTGAGGGGCCGCGGGGAGAAGGGGGGCTGGGCCGCCCCCGGGTGCAGCCGGCGGGGCCCGGCCCGCTGAAGTACCGCCGAGGCCAGCGCAGCGGAGCCGGCCTCCGCCGGGGCGGCAGCGGGCCCGGAGGTCAGTGGTCTCTCTGAGGCGGCCGGTGCCCGCGGCCGTGGGGAGGGGTCGCGTCCGTCGTGTCGTCCCTTCTCAGGGCTGGGGCCGTGGTGGCGGAGCGGGGCCGTGTGAGGGGCTGGCGGAGCTCTCCCTCCGCTCCGGGCAGCGCAGAGGGCGGGCGGTCTCGCCTCGGGCGCAGAACTAGCGCTTTACGGGATTTGGCGTTTCCAGTACAGAGCTACGGAGTGTGTCTCTGCAGCTGGGAAGTTTGGGTCCCATAACTGCAGAAAAAGGAGGTGCTTTCCCCCCCGAGTTTACCTTACCCCCCCCTAAGGAGTTTACCTTGAACCCTGATGCTGTATCCCTAGAACTGCTCCTCGGATATTTTCTCAGTTCCAGTGGTGGTGGCTGGAGCTTGGCACAAAGCAAGCAAAGGTGTCAGCGAGCTCCCTGCTGTGAGATCACGGTAGAAGCTGAGATCACTGGAAATTTCCTGGCCTCTGGCACCCAGTGCTCTGGGCAGCCCGAAGGCTGGTTGTACTGGTGACTCATGGTACAGCAAGGGGGACAAGCTGTGATTTATGTGCAGTTCTAATTTCCTTTCATGCTAACAGTATACACAAGCTTTTCTTAAAGAAGTCTGTACGCAGCCGTGATGCCCACAGCAGCGAGGAAGTCAGTTCGCTGCTTTGCCTTTGAAAAAAAAAAAAAAGAAAATAACATTGATCTTCTGACAAGGTCATGTTAAGGTTTGAGTTGTTCTAGAGGGAGGTGCTGTGAGGAGCTTGCTTTCTGACTAAGGATCAGAATTCGCAGCTCAATAACTTTTCATTCTTACATGTTTCTCTTGGCGAAATCCAGGTATCCCACCTCTTGAAATTGTGCAGACAATGCATTGGCCTACACATAACCCTGCCCTTCATTCTCAACTGAAGACTGAGCTGTCTCCGATTTCCGTGTCTTTCTGGCTTGGTTAAAGCCCTGTGAGTCTCTGGGCTAAGCAAGGGAAGGAAACTATGCGGTGAGGAACTTTTCATACGGAGCAGTGTCCGTAGCTGGTACCCAGGGGAGAATGAGTACTCCAAATGGATTTCCGCAGCACTCAGGGGCATGTGTTACTCGGAGCACGGAGGGTGGAGCAGTACAGGACCTGCACGCTAAAAAAGCTGGCAAAGCAGCCAAGAAGGAGGCTGGTGGCGATGGGGTGCTTACCTTTGAAGATCCTCCAAGTGTAGGCACCTCTTTAAATGAAACCCTAAAGCTTCTACCAGATGAACTCAAAGCTCATATGAAAATTAAATCGATCACTCCAAGGCCTCCTCGGAAACCCCGGCTGGAGCGTGCTGCATCTTTGGATGAGAAAAGCTGGAGGAGGTGGAGGCGGTTTAGAACGAGTCAGGAAAGTCTGACTGATCCCAACGAGACAAGTTCCTCAAATGGTTCTCTGCAAGAAGCGTCTCTCAGCCCTCCCGTCAGGGGTAGGGCAAGCCCCTGCCAGCAGAACTCCTTGCACAGTTCACCAGACGCCTCAGAAGCTGGTCCCATGGGGAAGAGCAGAGGAGGCACCTCCGACCTGGGGAAACGAGCCTCCGAGATCTCCAGTGCCTTTGGCGGGCTTCTGCGGGGGAAAGCATTTGCAGGCGGCAAACCCCGGCTGTCCCAAATAATGCCGGCTCGACCTCTGCCGCCCATGGAGTTCAATGTGGCCTCTCACACACTGAGGACAGCTAATAGGATTGACTCAGATTGTATGGATTATCGACATTATTCTCAGCACAAGTTTGGGAGGGTAAGCAGCAGCCTGAGCGATAGCAGGCTACATGGCAACGGGATGGTCTGTGATAATTGCTCCACAGACTCCATGAAATCTACGTTCAGCCTGCTCACTCCCATTCGCTCCAAGGATGTTCGAAGCAGGTACGTCCCCCAGCTTCTCCTGGCAAGGTTTGGGGGATGTTAGCAGGGAGCCAGCTGCCCTGCAGAATCCTGCCGGGCAGAGGCAGGGAGCTTCAGACCAATCGGGAGAGCACAGAAGTTGTTCTGTGTTGTTTATCCCGCTGTGGAGACTGGAAACAGTTAGAAGATGAAGAGATTAGTACAAATACCGTATATTTGCTCCTTTCAGCTGGGTATAGTTTGATGTAACTGTAAGTTTGATTTGCTGTCAGCTTGCTTGTAATATTTAAGTAATCTGTTTTGAAAATTAAGAAACAGTAGCTGTGCATGCTAACAGTTGGGAAAAACTAATATTTTTTTTTAAATCTAAAAGTACATTCAGCTCAAACGGAAGTGTATAATGGCAGGAGAAAACCCGAATATTTTAGCTTGAAACTGTCATGCAGTACAATTCTGTAAAGTGCTGAGAGTCCTCTGCAGATGTTGAGCTTCTGGCAGGATCAAATCATGTGCTGTGAACTGCGTCAGTGTCCCACGGGAGCTCCTCTGCCCCAGCTTTTCCAGGAATCTCTTGAGTCTGATTCCAGACAGATCTCAGCACTTTCTCCTAGTGTGGCCCTGGCCTCTTGCTCTGGTCGCTCATTTGTCTCCATTCTTAGCTCAATATAGGTTATTGATTGGAGGGAACTGGGGTGGGTGTATTACTCTGCTTGCTGGTGTATCGAATCCTCTTCTTGTGTTGGCTGCAGAACCACTATTCGTGAAGACCTGGCAGCGCACAGCACAAACGCTGCAGCGGGTATTATTGGTAATGCTGCAGGTCAGGAAACGTGTTAAATGGTAAAGGATATCAAATACTCGGCTAAAGGCGGTATGTTACAGACACACAACAGTCTGCAAGACCTTGAGGGATAAATCTGATCATTGATCCAAAGAGTGGGAGTCAGTGGTACAGGGGAAAATAATTCTGAGATAAAGTGTTACTAACTGGTAAAAAAGCCCCAAAGGTAGATCGTTCCTTGTTTGCCGTGAGGGGTTTTCTTTCACTTGCCTCTGCAAGGCTTGGAGTCAGGTAGGCGGCTGGGCAGAGCAGTGGGTTGCGCAGCGTTCCCTGGCGTCATGCTGTCATCGTTATTTGTAGAGCTTAAGCAAGATTAAAAGTGCTTATTCACCTTGTAGTCCTTTTGCCAATACCCCTTGCTTTTGTAAGCAGCATGTTCTTTGGAGAGGCAGGTGCTGTGGGGCAGATCTGTCCTTTTCAAAGGTGATGTTCTTTTAGACCTCAGACTCAAGAAATTATTTACTTGAAAGCTAATTTGATGAGCTGAATTGAAGGAAGAATGTGAGTTTGAATCCTTGATTAGGAGCAATTTGGTGCCAGAACACTGGGAATGGTGGAGTTCTTTTCATGTTTTAAGTACGCTGACCTGCTTCAAGACACTCAAGTATCAAACCAATCTCTTCAATTTGTGTCTGCGGTAAGTTCTAGGGGGATGGAAAACTTTGGATGGCTTCAGTCTTCTCATCACGGAACCTGTGCAGCATCAGGCTCACCATCATACTCGTGTCCTGGCTTGGAAAAGGACAGTTTATGACAATAGTTTTGTTTTCTTGCATGTGATCCATGAACTCTCTATAAGGGTTGGAACTTTATAAGGAACTTCAGGCAAGCAGAACACTATATAAATACTAAATGCCATTTTCTTGAGCTGAAGATACGTTCTTGATTAACTCAAGATTCAAACGTTACAAATCATTATTCCAACATTTCCTTAGATGCTCTTTTATGCGTCTTCTCTTCACAGAAGCTATTTGGAAGGCAGCCTTCTGGCAACTGGTGCCTTACTGGGAGCAGAAGAACTTAGCAGATATTTCCCTGATCGAAATATTGGCATTTTTGTGGCCACCTGGAACATGCAGGGTCAGAAGGTATGTGCACGTAAGTCTCCACAGGTCTTTTGGCAGTGGTAAAGTTACCCTGACTTTACTGCAAAGACTGGTGCAATGGTTTTTTTCTGTTTGTGACTATGTTCCTTGTCAACCTGAGTTTATTGTCTTTATAAAATTATAAGGCCTTCTCATGCACGTTCACCTTAGCGAGAATTCTTAGTATTATCACTTAACCTATTGTTTGAAGTGTGAATTGTTGATATATGCTGTGGAACTTGTAGCTTAGCCTGGACTTTTCTGACTTTTCTAGTAAATCTTCACGTAACTAATACTGCTCGTTTGGGGTTTTTTTTGTGTGTTTTTTTTTTTTAAATAATAGGAACTTCCTGTGAATCTGGATGATTTCTTATTACCAACAGATCCTGACTACGCCCAGGACATGTATGTCATTGGGGTTCAAGAAGGCTGTCCAGACAGGTAGCAAAAACAATGTAATGAACCATCCTCTTTTATTGTTAACTAATTACTTTGGTTTTAATTAGTCTCCAGATAGTCTCCATCATATTAATATTTTCAATAAACCCATTTAATAAGACTCTGAACTCCAGTGCATGAGAACCAGGGGAAATGAGTTTTAGAGATAAATGTCACAAAAATCTGTAGATACAGAGCTTGGTCCTGTTGTCAGGGCAGCTAATAGCCAAACTCCTGTGTGATTTCTGTGGGCATCCTACTGTGGATCTGAGCTGGCTGTGAGCTGGCCCAGGGGCTGGCCGTTAGCGTTAGCAAGAACGTGCTCATTAGTAGCACATTGCTGCAAATTTCTAGTCCGTCTGAGATTGACCAACCCTAGAAGAGCAGGTTGAAGCCTCATGTCAGACTCTGCTTTTTTAGGGTGTCTTCCCAGTGGGACTCCCTTTTCCCCAGGTTTGCAAGCTGCTCGGTACAGCAGCTGTAATACTCTCACCGACACACAGAGCCCCTGCGTGGCATGTGTGGAGTTACACGTCAAACTGACCAGCCTTCCCTGCAGCATGGCTGTGGCAGTGGAGGTTTTGCTTACGCTTACTCGACCTTGGCAAAGGGATTGCTCTGTTTTCGCGGTGCTGATTTCCTTTCCTGGTTATTGTCTCTTGTACTGTCCTTCTGATCCAGCTGTTGTTCTTTCCTGCAGAAGAGAGTGGGAGATCCGCCTGCAAGAGACACTAGGCCCCCACTACGTCATGCTCTACTCAGCTGCGCATGGGGTGCTGTACATGTCGGTCTTCATTCGCAGGGACCTCATCTGGTTCTGCTCAGGTGTGTGGTCCAGTAAGAGCTGGAGAGTGGGGAAGGGAAAGGACTGCTGCCATCGGGCGTCCTGTCCTTCCTCCAAGGCCATCCCTTGCCTAACTTTCCTGCTCACTACCTCTAGAGGCTTTTCGGTAACAGCAGCTTCCTTTTCTCTTTCCAGAGGTGGAGTATGCCACGGTGACGACTCGAATCGTATCTCAGATCAAAACCAAGGGAGCTCTGGGAATCTGCTTCACGTTTTTTGGGACCTCCTTTCTCTTCATCACCTCACACTTCACATGTGAGACATTTACGGTCTTGTTAGGAGCGTCCTGATTGAGGGAGGAGGGGGGTTGCTTTATAAAAGTAAAAAAATCTGCAGGGGGGTAGAGGAGCAGGGCAGACTGAAGTTAAAGCTCAGGATTGCTGAGCTGAGAATAGTAAGGGAGGAGGATTTTTTTTGTAGCAAACTTACCAAAGAACAGTGTTTAGAAAAACAAAAATTAACTCTGCACGTTTGTATCCCTTTTTCCACACTTTCTGTCATTATTTTTCAGTCTGTATGCTCCCTGGGTCAGTGTGTTACATTTTACATGTCCAATGCCCTTTGGAAGCTGCCGTTGTAACCAAAAATGGTAATTGAATTGAAACGATGCGTTGGTGGGATTTCTGTCTTTCAGCTGGGGACAGCAAGGTGAATGAGAGGAAACTGGACTACAATAAAACCATTCAAGCCCTTACACTTCCCAAGAACGTTCCGGACACAAACCCATATCGATCTAGTTCTAGTAAGTGTGAAACCATGGTTGTTTGGGAGCCCACATGAACAGAGTTTGTGCATTGTCAGTCTACACTCAGGAAGAGAGAATGAGAGTGCTAATTTGAGATAGTATAAACAGAGACCACGAGTCTTTTTGTCTGAGGATGGTTACTGTTCACGTAATTTCTTTTTTTAGGTGGGGCGTAATTTTGGGGGGAATTTGAGAGAAAAAGTTGAAATGGAGGGGGAGAGAGGAAATTTGAAGAGAATTTTCATGTGATGTATTTTTTCTCAGAACAGCAATAAGGTAATTTTGGTGTAATTTTTATCAGTATTATGGATGTGTTTCATTTTCCAAGTGTTTTCTAGAACAACTAGAAATTATTTTGAAACTTAAGGGGAGGAACATATTTCAATTTGCATGTCAATTTGCAGGTCAGCGTATTGTTTGCCAAATTCCATTATTGTTTCTTAATACTGTGCTGTTAACATGAAGTGTAGGTATATAATAGCTAAGTCCTTTTTCTAGAAAGATGAATTTACTCTTAATCTGCTGTGTAGCGTTAAGTTTTTGCGTTCGTAATATTTTTAGGTTCTATAGATAGTTTGGTCTCTTTCAGCTTTTTTTATGTTTTTTTAAAATTTCGCTTCAGTTTTCTACTGTTTTTTTTATTACCACGTTCTGTGATGGTCACGGGCAGAAAGCATACTCAAGTATTATATCTCCTGGTAGTAAAAAGAAAGAACTTATGCCTGCTGCTTGAACATATCTAGCCGTGCATCATACAGCTGTAGCGTGTAGCTACATCATATACTTTGATTTTCCTCAAAAGTCAAAAGGAGATTTAGAGAAGAAAGGTTTGGGATTTTTTTTTTTTTGCTTTCCGAATTTTTCCGGATGTTTACCTTTATACTGACACTTCTGGCTTGAATTTGCAGATGATGTCACAACTCGGTTTGATGAAGTTTTCTGGTTTGGTGACTTCAATTTCCGACTAAATAAGGATCGTGAGACCGTGGATTCCATCTTGAACCAGAACCCAGAAACAGACGTGTCCAAGCTACTGGCATATGACCAACTTACTAGTGAAATGAGTAGGGGTGAGGGACAGCTGTTTTTCTTCTGAGTCTCCAGGAACAGAAATAATTACAGCCAAATCTCTATTTCCTAGAGAACTTTCCTGCTTTCTCTTATTAAGTTCCATAAAAAAGGAAGGCAGCAGTTGTCAAATACAGGGACAATCTGTACAAGGGACTTTTTGCGATAGCATTTTGCTGTATATAGTGTAATCTCCCAAGCCATTTTCTGCTCTGTTTCATCTGACACCTCTACAAACTGGACATCATTCCATCACAGTGTCTGGGGCATTTAGGTTTGAATAGCCAGCATTTGCGAAGCAGCATGAGCTTTCAGTGGAAGGGGAAGTGCATGCACGAAGTGTTTGTTGTTTAAATAGCCACTGGCTATTTTTTATCCTCAGTGTAAGAACTTGAGCTTGCTCCCTTTCTGGAGACCAAGCCCAGGTTTTTCTAGTCCCGTACGTACATGGCTGTTGTTTCTCGCCAGCATCAGTTAAGCAGTGTTGAGTAAATGCAAAAAGTGTGCCAGGTTCTTAGGAAGGAGGAATTTGTTATTCATGCTGTTCTCCCCTTCCCTTACAGGGTCTATTTTCAAAGGATTCCAAGAGGCTGACATTAATTTCCGTCCTTCCTACAAGTTTGACATAGGAAAGGACAGCTATGACACCACTTCCAAACAAAGGACTCCTTCCTACACGGTAAGGGTGATTTCAGAGCAGCGTGCTCGGAAGGGCTGCTCAGCCTCACGTCCACCTCCAAAGGGGATTCTCGCCTGCGAGAAAAAGCTGCCTTCCACAGTTGGGCTGCATGAGATACAGTCCTGCTGAGGTTTGTTGCTTAAGGGCAACAGGGCATGTGGAACTGGTTTGAATCTGTGAGCAGAGGGAGAGTTTGGCATGGGCTGCTAATTTCATTTTCCCTGCCTTACATCCTGTTCCAGTGCATTCTCCCCTGTGCTCAGAGCTGGGCACAGAACCGCTGTTGGGATCAGACACACTTTCTTCATGAATGTGTCCCTGCCCAAGACACTTAATTTCACTGAGCGGAGTGTGATAAATGAATAGATTTGTCTCTTGTGAACCAGTGTGTTTTTGCAGGGGGTGTGTGTAAAGGGAGCTACCATCAGTCTCCCCTTTCTCTCTGCCTCCCAGGATCGAGTTGTATACCGCAGTCGGTACAGAGACGACATCCATGCTGTCAAGTACTCATCTTGTCCTGTGATCAAAACTTCAGACCATCGGCCTGTATTTGCCTTGTTTCGTGTGAAAGTGAGACCTGGCAGAGACAAGTTAGTACCTCCTCAACCATTCTGTATGATTGCACATGGCTCCGGTGATCCTGAGGATATGCTCCTGTTCAGAGTTTGTCCTCTCAGGAGAGTTCCTGAAATAGAGTTTATCCCATGTAGCACTCCACAGCTTCTTTGTTTTTTACCCAATATACACGCTCAGTGGTCAGAGCAATAAGAGTGCTTAAGCCTTGCACTGACAACTGAAATCCCGGCTGCCGGGTCCCTTAATCCTCCTGAGGGAGATAAACGGAGTGCATTGCCGTTGACTATAAATCTGTGTTTTATCTGAGATACAGCTCTCTTCTTCCTGTCAGCATGGACAACTTCCCTCTTCTGTTCTTCTTTCCCTCTTCGGGATCAGTGCTGTTTTCTCTCCTCGGTGGCTGCATTTCAACGTAGCTGTATGTCAGTGAAATATTTTGAGATCTTCCAAGTTTCTTAATGCCCCGCTGTGGACTGCCATGCTAGTAGAACTCCATAGAAAATTTGGTTAAGTCACTGAAATTTAGTTAGTTTCTTTCCTGGGAGTAGCACACTTGGGGATTTCAAGACCCAGGTAGCAAGAAAATGGCCATTTTTCAAAGCACTTGATCAGCAGTGCAATTAGAATTGGGATTTTATTTTGTTTATGGGTATTAAATACCCATTAAACAGAAGTATTGCGGAGTCTGTGAAGCTGGGCTGCCAGGGTTTCCTTCTGGCCTCTCTGGAGCAGACCAAGGTAAGAACTGTTGTGCATGAACAATACCAGCGAATACACAGAGCTAACAGTAAGCTAGTTTAGCTTTTGAAATGAGTATTTTTTGGTTTAGGGTCATAAAGAATGTCCTCTATGTATGCACCTTATGAATACAGGCATGCTCATGCTTAAATTGAAAGTACATTTGCCTTTTACAACCAATATTTTCTTAATTTAAAGGTATTGTGAAAAACCTTACCGAATGCCTTAAGAAAGTAAAAATTAGGTTTCTGGCCTTTGTTGTATGAACTAGTTGGGAAATGTTGGGTAAACAAGAAGAATGTATTTGTGCCCTGATCTAATTGCTTGTGTTTATATTGTAGCATTCCACTTGCTGCAGGGCAGTTTGACAGAGAACTCTATTTAATCGGAATAAAGAGGCGGATTACAAGGGAACTTCAGAAACGGCAAGAGCAAAAGGACCAAAAATCCAGCAGCATATGTAGCGTTTCCTGAGCTGAGGACTCTGCAATGCTTGTGTTAGAGGTGCCCGGAAAGAGGATTTCAGGCCATGGCAAACTCTGCAGGGAATTGTCTGCCTAAGCACCTCTGGCAGTTGCTGTGGCTTGTGAAGAATGTCTTAAACCTCATCCTCCATTTGCATGAGCTAATCCATGTAGCTCAAGTGCTTTTGCGCAAGAAAATGGAGTCACTTATTTAGGACATCCATCCCAACAGATGTAATTGATTTATTTTTAACCGTACTATCTTTGGAAGCAACCGGGTACAGTCTCTTGGTTCTAAGATGAGTCCACGCAGGGAGCACAGCTTCTGGAATTGGCGTGACCAGGGGCAGGGGACCTAAGAAAAGCCTGCAGAAAGGTGAACATTTGTGTTTGTCTGTTTGATTTGATCTGGTTTACATACATACGATGTGGGGTTGTGTTTTTTTCTCCTTATCTATCTGTAGCCAAGCGTATGGTATCTGTAAAACTTGTAACAGGGACCACTTAGGGGACTTGGGCAGTTTTGTGTAAGGATGGTGCTCCTGCATTGGGCTTTTTTGGTCCTCTACAGCAAGATCTGTGTGAATGTACTACTGTACATTTGAAGTGTAGAAACATTGCCTTTCAGCAATTATTCTCTAGGCCTTCTGTTACTAAGGGGGTAAATATCAGTCTCTCACACCATATATTTGGCTGTTGAGACTGCTTGAACCAATCCCTTTCTTAACTCACTTGCCCTCCCCAGGGGTGATAAAACACTACCTGCCTTCAGCAGCAGGACACTCGAGTTGAAAATAATGGCCTAAGTACAGCTGCTGTGTAATGCTTCACCAAAGTGATTATGATGTCAAGGGAGGGTACTAGGGAAGCACGCAGAGAAACTGCAGCAAGTCGGATGAGCGCAGTTCCATTACCTCTGATTACAGTTAATTCCTTTTGTTTTTATGTTTCCAATTCAGTGAACTGTGAATAACTTACTGTTTTTGAAGTAGTGTTGTCTTAAGGCTAAACATACTACATGGACCAGTCAGTATGGCACTGGTAAAACGTTACGTACAGCTAATACTTCATGGGCACAGATCGGCTGGATCATTAATCACCTTAGTACATAAAACAGCGTGCAAACAACTTGAAGGAAGTGCTGCTAACTATGCAACCTGTCCAAGACAGAGCTTCTGTTCTGCGGTACAAACATTTATGGCACTGACCTGTCTGTAGCCATCAGGTATTTGAATTTCCTTTCTTTTTAAAGGAATAAAAATAAATTAATGCAATACCTTAAATGAGATGCAGCTCTTACTGCAGGGTTGTCAGAACTAGTGTTCTTTGTGTGATGCATGCTAACCATTCGGGTCACCTGAGCCATTTGTTTTCAGCTGGAAAAGTGGGACAGATTCCTTTGGGATTGTTTGCATTTAACAAACAAAGCACATTTCACCTGCCAGTTCAAGAAACCCAGCCCATTAGCCGATGAATTTCAGAACTCTTACTACTTGCTCCAGTCATTTAGAGATCTCTTTATTTTCTTACAAACATACACAACAACTGAATAGGACTTTCATACTGTGGGTTCCCCAAGAAGCAATGCAACATGTTTTCTTCTAGTTGCACGAGAAAGGAGTGGGGGTAAAGCAGGTAATAGCTGCCTCACAGTGTTGTGCTCCCAGTTTGATTGCTCCTTACAATGCACATCGAGCCAGTGAAGTGCTGCAACGCAGCTGTCTACATTTTTAAGCCCGTATGTTAGGGGATTAGGTAAATCGGATGTTTAATTTCCTCTCTATTGGGTCTTCTTCAGTATATCAAATGCGTGGCACTTAGCTTCGTGTCACTTTAAAGATCGTGAGCTTTCTGAAAGTCATTTTGTTGATCTGGACTCCTAGCTGAGCTCCATCTCTGTTCTGAGACTGACCATTGTGTCTTTTTGCAAAGCCTTAAGTTCATCTGTGTGACAATTTGAAGGAAGGAGGGTGCAGCAGCAACTCCTTTAATAACTTCCTATTTGGGTACCAACTCTGGAGTAAAAGAACTTTTGTTCTTTAGCATAGCTCACTTCCAAGTGAAAAAACTAAAGAATGGGATTGCTTTAATTCTACAATAAGTAAGTGTGCATGTAGCATTATGCACAGTATCTCTGTAGACGAACTCCACAGAAACTTATTTATGCCATAGGTCTACTTTCCTCTGAGCTCTAGCAAAATGATGAAGTTACTTCCAGATGTGACTTCTAGTAGTACTAGAGATGGTAAACTACACTGGTGAAATGGATCCATGATGCTTGTAACAAAACCTGGACTGCAGGAAACTTGTTGCCTAACTTCACATGGATAATAACTGGTTATTTTCCTCATTCAGTTTGACTAAGTCTTTGTTCACCTTGGTAACAGCTATAAATATTCTTTGAATTCAGATACATAAGCCCAGCTCTTTAACATGCCACCACATCCCACCAGAAGGGCACACACAGGGCCTTCAGCGTGACAGCCCCACCTCTGCTGGCGATGTGACTAAGTGGTAACACAGCAGTGACTTACTTCTCAGATACATGCTTTCAGTTGTAGTGATGAATATTTTGGCTTGCTATGTTCTCCCTGATGCCAACAGAAGGCTGTATACACCCATCTTCTCTTGTAACCTACTCAGAGGGTCAAAGCAGTCATCCGGCGTCAGGGTGGGCATTTAAGCCCAACATAACGAGCTCTTCACAGTCCAGTGTTGTGAAGCAGCTTTGTTCGGCTGTAGCATAGCTCCATGTTTGCACAGTATGCCTGGAAAGATTGGGGGAGAGGGCTTGCAGCAATATTATAATCTCAAAATCATATTAAAAAAGAAGCAAGTCTGTCAGAGGTGCGGGATGCACTGCTTTATCGAAAGAGACGGTACATCCGAGGGAGTCGCCCATCCTTGCTGGAAAGCGCTGTCTGGATGTGTTCGTAAGTGGGCAAATCTGTTAAGTCACCCAGGGCAGCCACAGCTGGTTTTTTATGAAGCATCTTAGTGACCACTCTCTTGATATCAGCAGATTTCACTTGGCCTGCAGGAAAAAAGAAAGCCAGAATTGTGACAACCATCACTAACTCTAGACTTTCTCTACCATGCTTCTGTTTTTTCCTTCCTTGTGACAAAAATAAGCATTGTGGTAGCTTGCAAGCAATTGAGATTGGTTTGAAATACAGATCTGTAGTATTTATGCCCCCATGCTAAGGCAATTTATCTGTGCTATAAGAATATGTTGTAAGTTGCTCCCCCCACCCAATTGTACCTACAATTCAGTCAAGGCAAGGAAAAGCATTGTGTACTCACTGATCAGGGCACAGAGCTCATGAGGTAGCTTCCTTGTGTTTGTGGCCAACACTTGCCTTCCCACATCTTCAAAGATAACTGGCCGAGACTCAAGGTTCATCATGAGCATGGACTTCAGCTGCGTCTTCGCTCGCTCAAGTTCTACCTGTAAATGAGCAGCAAATACAAGGAGATGTTTAAAAAAGCCTGGCCACTGCTCTCTAATACAAGATACCATGTAAGAGTTCTGGGAAAACCTCCCTCTTTGTGAACGTGGTGCTAAAATTACTGTATTTTTTTACAGAAATACTTGTCTACAGAAATTCATTCTAGCACGGTCAGTGCAATGCAGTATTTCAGCTCAAAGGCCATCTGCATAGTCTGTACGTTAGGGTGCTGACCTCTCCTACTGCTCCTGCCATTAGAATGAATTCCCTTGTGATGATTTCCACCATCTCTCGAACCTAGGAAAAAACAGATAATTGAAAGAAGATTAGAACAATGCTTATTTTATTAACATTACTGTCTGGTAATGAGATGTGATTACTTTTTAAGGACAGCTGTCTTTGAATACCAGCCTATATACCTGTTTTGGATCTGCACTGGCATGTATACACAGGAGACCTGTATCCTCATAACTGTGGTGGTAAGAGGTTGCATTATACATCCAGTGGTGCCTGTGGGTATACAAACAGTATTTAAAAACTTAAAAAACAGAATTTAAATGTAAAAATGAAACATGAAAAATTTAAATGTAAAAATGAAACATGAAAAATGAACATGAAAGTTCCCTCCTGGTGCACTTTCAGGATTCTCAGCAGTGCCAATGAGAACTGTCAGTTCCTGCCTCTGACGTAACTTCTGCATGTGCCATCGTAACTTCTGCATCTGCCTTACAGGAGGATGGGGCCAGGCTCTTCTCAGTGGTGCCCGGGGACAGGACAAGAGGCAATGGGCACAAACTTGAGCATAGGAAGTTCCACCTAAACATGAGGAGGAACTTCTTTACTCTGAGGGTGGCAGAGCACTGGAACAGGCTGCCCAGAGAGGTGGTGGAGTCTCCAACTCTGGAGACATTCAAAACCCACCTGGACATGTTCCTGTGTAACCTGCTCTAGGTGACCCTGCTCTGGCAGGGGGGTTGGACTAGATGATCTCCAGAGGGCCCTTCCAACCCTATGATTCTATGATTCTATGATCTACTTCCTT
The DNA here is from genome assembly GCF_964199755.1 of Larus michahellis. Lineage (NCBI taxonomy): Eukaryota > Metazoa > Chordata > Aves > Charadriiformes > Laridae > Larus > Larus michahellis. Next base: position 11,495,317 of record NC_133910.1, on the reverse strand, counting down.
CTCTCCACTTGCTTCCCCAAGACCAAACCCAGAACAACACAGAGCAGCATTACTGGTGCCTACTGCCAATTCTTCTGTTACCGTCCCCTGATTAAAGGACGGAGTGGTCTGGTGGAGGAAGACGGGGTTCCTGGTCACTTCTGACCTTTACTTTCACCCTCTCAAAATGCCCACTGACAAATCAATCACGCGTGTTTCAAGCAGAATAAGCCAATGTAAAACCTGGGGGTGTTGGCTTTCAGAAGATGAAGCCATCCATGAGAACCTGCTAGAGAAGACTGCTCTGCCCTTAAACAGAAAGGCAAACACACCTGTTGAGCACATTGAGATACAGTCGGGTGAACATGCCCTTGCCAGGCCCTCCAGCTGAAAAAGAGCCACCGCCTCCCATCATCATGTTTAACACCGCAAAGGGAATGAAATCTTCCTCCTGAATTGCAGCAAGAAATTCACTCAGTTAACAGCAGAGCTCTCAAGGGTCCGTGATGAGTAAAGAGGGAGAAAAAGAGCCAGAAAGAAACATGGCACAAGAAGAGCGTAAAGGTCAGTGCCTTTATCAAACTGTCAGTGAAAAAGCTGCTTGTCTGTATGTGCAGCAAGAGGGCCAATGTTTCTTCAAGAACAGGGCACGCAAAACAAATGATTTGAGGTTGATACTTACTAAAAATGAGCAGCTTTCTAACCCAATCATGATGTGTGTAAGCTCTGGGATGGGAGTAGGGCCCAAACTCACATCTGACATATCTTTTTCAACCTGTGGGAAGGGCAGATAAATTATTAGAGCAGATTTTCACCTCTCTTGTATCCAGCTTCATGCATTCCCAGTAATTAACCTGTCATGCAGATAATGGCTGTCATGGCCAGTTTTGTCTCTCATTCATGAACAGTATGTAATGTTAGAAAAGCAAAGCCTATGGAGAAATCAGCTGAAGTACAAATCTGCACCTCCAACCGACAGGCACGATGCCACCTCCCCCTTCCTTTTACCTTCACAATGCCTCCTGTGTACTGAGCCACAGATCTGTCCACGTCCTTGGTCTGCCCGCTGCCCCACACCGGCTCCACTCCAAGCAGGTGTTTCCTCGCACACTCCACTAACTGCTCGTGCTCGATTCCCACCCCGGCAAGCACCATCCTGTCTGGCGTATAGTAGTTGCGCAGGTACGAATGCAGGACTTCTCGATCAATTTTGTCAGTATTTTCCACTGGGCAGAACCTGTTCAGTCCAACTGTATTGTCTCTGTAGGCTGCCTAAAAGGAAACAGATACATTAAAGTAACATGTTACTTCATCTAAACCTTCTCCTTTTTTAGAATTATGCCTACCTGTTTGAGATATGCAACAGAGGAAAGGCTGAGCATTATTTCACTAATGTCAGTGTTACTCAACAACATGCTGTCATCCAGGTCAACAAAGATAAGTTATAGATAGTTTTAATTTAGGTTAAAATCTTTCACGTGTGTAGAATGTAGGATTTCAAAGTGGAGGGACAGCAAAATTCTCCCTCTCGCCATTGAAATCTAATTGAATAACAGAAAAATCTGTTTTCAGAATAGTCTAAAATAAACCCTTAGTTGAGGGAGAGAATGCAGCATGTCACATACAGGGGACTGCACGCAAGGTAGACTTTTCAGTGTTTTACCGCATGGATCATTTCTGTGAGGAGAGGCTCTGGATCAGGTCTCATATTCAAGTCTTCAAGCTCAAAGCGTATAGCTGTTCGAGTCATCTCAATTTCTTCATCTGTAACAAGAGAGAAAGCAAGAGATAACAACCACCATGCAAAATACCCAACTGCTACATAACTTCTTGACAAGCGCGATCTAACAAAGAATTCTGAAATCTAATAGCAAGTCATGCATTGTGGGTCTTTTTTTGAGACAGAGACTTATGTTCCCAGACCTGATAACCTGGGCTGTAGCGCTACATCAGCCAGCAAGTTGACCACTGTGTCCAGGCCTTTGGCATCAGCAGAAACAGCGTACATTATGGTGTCCCTGCAACACAAGCAGACGGTTCGGCACTGAGAAGTCACATCTATGATCATTCAATAAGTGTGCATCAGGAAATCACAAATAAAAGTGCTCGACCGTTATTAAATGCTTTCAAAAGGAAACAGAACTGACTTTTATAAGCCTTTCAGGTTCACTTTTGTATCTTCTTAGCAGTCGGCAGAAATGGATTTCTGGTGCTTAGAAGCAAAAAGTGGCTTTTACTGTCACACACCAGAAAAAGCAACTCAAACCACTGTCAGTGTTACACCACTCAGGTAACAGAGAAAGAGCATCATACCTGGATGCCTGGCAGTCACAAATGCCTCCATGCTTTTCTAAGGTGAGGAGAATTTCATCTTTGCTGCCAAACTGAGCTGTGGACTAAGAATGAAGACACCAATGTCACGAACTGGTAAAATGATAACGTTATAATCCTTCAGTGTGACCCAGAACGAGCATCATCTTCTACATTCTTTAAGTCAAAAGCTGGCTAAATACTCACTGATCTTGGAAGTAAAAGCACAACAGACTTTCAAATATAATTATGGTCATAACAACCAGGAATACCATCACCATCTACTTAAACAGATCAAACCCATGGTGCCGCTGCGAGGAGCAGGCCACTCTCTCTCGCTTCCCCTGGTCGCTCACTGCTGTGCAAATTTAAGGTGTTTTTCACAAATTCTGGGACCCCGTCAGGACAAGAATGGTACTCACGGAGAAAGCCAGCTTTTCCAAGAAGTGAGAGATCCCACTGAGGTATTTCGCTTCGTGTCTTGATCCCGAATTTATAAGAACTAAAGTTAAGAAGAGAAAAAGCGTGACTTTTACCCCCACACCTGTCCTTACGCACAGCCCAGGCTCCCGGGGGAGATGAAGTGTCACTGCCGCGGCCACGGCCAGGCCCAGTGCGGCTGTCCCCAGCTCAGCCCAGTGCCCGCGCCCGGTGTCCCCCCGGTGCCGGTACTCACGGCCCACGGTGCAGAACTGCCCAAACTTCTTCTGGGAGGCGACTCGCAGCCCGTTCTCCAGCACCGTCACCCGCGTCTCGAACCGCTCCCGGCCCTCGGCCGCCGCGAACACCGCCTTGGGCACGCCGGGCAGCGGGCAGGTCAGCGACACGCTGGGGTAGGCGCCGCCGCCGCTGTAGCTCCGGCCGGCCGCCAGCCCGCACCTGCGGGATAGAGGAAGTTCCGTGAGGGAGGCCGGGCCCGGCGGCACCTCCCTGCGGCCGATACCGGGCGCTGCATCCCCCCGGTTTCCCCGCGGCCCTCTCCTCACCGCCGGACCGGGCCCCAAGCGCCCCGCCGCAGCCACGCCATGGCGGCCGCCATCTTGCCGTCACCCGGCAGCCTCGCTGCCGCCGGCTGCGGGGGAGGCAGCACTGCGCAGGCGCGCTGACCCCGGGGATGTGCTCAGCCCCGCCCCTTTTCCCGCCCACCCACCCCCCGGGGAGGTGGGACTCGGAGGAAGCCGCGATTGGGTGAGGGTGTGGTGGCCACTCGCTGATTGGTTCGTTCTGAAGGAGGGGCGGGGCCTCGCCTCAGAGTGGACCCCGCCCCGCGCTCGGTGGCCGCCCCGCCTCGGCCCGCTCCGCCACCGGGGGTGGCTATGGCGGCGGGGGGGCTGCCGGCGGCGGGATCGGCTGAGCCCAACCCTTTCTCCTTCCACGAGTTCGTCCGCAGCAAGGCCCGGAGCGGCGAGGAGGCGGGCGACGCTCGACAGGTAGGCCCCGGGCAGGGCCCCGCCGCGATGAGGCGCCCGTCCCGCGCTCACCTCAGCCTTTCTGCTCTGCTCTCTGCAGGCGGCGCGGCCCGGCCCAAGCCTCGGCCCTCTCTTGTTCCCAGATCCGGCGCCGCTTGGAGAGGAGGAGGAGGAGGAGGAGGAGGAGGAGGAATGGAGCGGGAGCTACCGGCCCTTGGCCGTGGAGCAGGCCCACCTCGCCCCTCTGGGCCCTGCCTCGCCCTCCACCGACTCCTTCTTCTGCGAGGGCACGGGGCTGGCGGGCAGCGAGGACCCGAGCGTGGCCTCCCTTGGAGCCCCCCCGGGACCGGGCTTCTACTCCCTGCGGCAGCCCAGTTACGAGGAGGTAGGGATCTCGACTGCTCGCCTGGCACCTTTCTCAGGGCGGACACAAACGTCGCCTGCGGGCTCGGTCTTCTGTCAAGCGAGTTCTGAGCTCCTGTGTCGGGTTGTTACAGAAACTTGGTGTCAGCCTCCAGCGTTATTAAAGCGTGCTGTCAGCAAGGGCTGCGCAATACGTCGTAGCTTGTTGGAGACGCTTACGGAAAGGAATTAGCTCTGAAAAACTCTGTAGCATGAGTCAGATCCCATACCTTGTCTGTCCTACTGCTTTTGGCGTGACCCAGGTGCCTTCCTCATGCTCTTGCCTCTTGAGGTCATATTAATTTAGAATTAACAGCATTTGATTAGTCATATTGACACTGGTTGCTTGGTGCCACATTTCTGTGCCCCGCAGGGTTAGTAAAGTAAAATGGTTTTGAGAGGGGAAAACTAGGTGTGAAAGTAAGCTTGAATGTAATAGAAAGTGCAAGACTTTCCAGCACTGAAGTTAAAGCTGAATATTTCTTCTGGTACTGGTCTTGGAGTGTTAGTAGCATTGTGAAACGACACCCTCATTTCTTCTAATGAGAATTTTTATTTTTTAGCTAAAAGAAGAGAATGCCAGTTTGAGAAGCAAGATCAATAAGCTTCAGATTTTCTCTGAAACTCAAGCAGACAAGTGCGTAAGCAACAGTACGGGGAAAAGTAACCACATAAGCAAGGAGTTATCTTAGAAGAGATGCTCACTGGAAACAGTTGAAGTCTTTTAAGAATAAAAATGTAGTCGAAATCTATGCTATTTGTTAAGAAGCTTTAAGAAACCTGGTTTTCTTATTGAAAAAGGCTTGGAAAGTAAGTGGCAAGCTGACATCTGATGAGTGTGGCTATGTGCTTACGCTTCATGCAGTTTAGGTGGTTAGGAAATGAGGGTAGGGCTTGACAGGATGCATTTCATAACGATTCAGACTAACAAAATAATGAATCTTAGTCTCTTTTCCTGGAAGCAAGAAAAGCATTTTTATTTTGCTGGTGAGCACCTTGATATTGGGGGAGTTGAATTTCCTGAGGCTAAACAACCCCGTGACTGATCCAGGGTGGCAATTTCTGAAGTTCCTCTGCACTGTGCTGCTCCTTGCAGTGAGGCAGCTGGTACTTCCATGGTGATGGGGTAACCGTTTGTTTCACAATTATCCTTATCTAGGCTGATTGTGAACAGCCGTGTTTTCGTGTTTTCTGTACGGCCTTTCTGCAGTCAGCTGTCTAGTTCCCCTTAACGCTAATGGATGTTGAACAAAGAAGTCCCCTGAGCCACAACCTAGAACTGTACTACTGTGGGAAGACTTCATTTTTCTTATAACATGAATGAGTTTCTTGATCCTTCTCTAGAATTTTCTTACTAAGGTATTTAATGCTACAAGTCTTACTGAGCATTGTCTCTTGTTTCTTAAGGATGAGGAAGCTTGAAAGAAAGCTTGAGGAAAATAAAATTAAAGAAGAAAAAGAAGCGCAGGATTTGGAAGCAATGGTGCAGCACGTGGAACAAAATCTCCAGCTGATGACTGTAAGTGTTGGCGTTTGCCGTAGTAGCAGAAGCTTGTGTGGAAACTGTGTAGCTCTGTTTCTTTTCCTTCCTCCCCCAGGAGTGAGGGAAGCTGAAGTGATTCCGTCACCTATGTGAGCACTAAACAGCTCTGACATGGGTTTGAACTTTTCCCTTATAACAAGACTGCATCCCAGTCCAGAACTCCTTTTCTTACCTACAGTAAGGGAGGTCTTTGCAGAAATACTATTTTCAGATTCATCAACACCTTCAATTGCTTTTTTGCAGTCTTCTGTAAGCACCTCCTATATGAACTAAGAGCTGTTTTTCCGGCTTGCTTATTTATACTGAGTACCTTTTCCTCTTGTCTGTGAAAAAAATTTAATGGCTGGAGGTGATGGACAGCACCTGAAGATATCAGAAAGGAAAAATGGGGAGGGGAGGAGAGGAGACAGCGGATCAGACATGGTTGGGGACACCATTCCCATCTCGTAAAGCATTCAGAACACAAGGGGCTGTAACACAAACCATATCATGCTGGAATCATGCACTCCTGCGTAGCTCAAACTGCCTGGTATGTCCTAAGCGCTGCTATGGTATCAATAACCTTTATTCTATTTCAGAAACGGGCTGTTAAAGCAGAAAACAATGCCACAAAACTGAAACAGGAGAATGCACTACTTCAGGTACGAAGCAGTATATTTAAGGCCTTGCCGAATGTACTGGGACCAAAAGCGTACACCTTGAAATTGAGCCTATAAAAAAGATACTGAAAAATTTTAATGACGCCTCACTTTTCCTAGGAAATGTTATAGAAGATGTTCTAGACTAGAACATTTCAGCTCTGCGCAGACTGTTAACTTCATCTCTGCCACGTGTGGTACTTCACTGACAGTTTGCTGAAGTTTCATGTGATGTTCAAATGCCATTCGATATTTGGGACCTGTGAACGCTGTAACACAACAGGGCAAAGGGGGGGTTCAGCTGCAGGAACATGCCTGACAGAAGGGAGAGAAGCTTGAGAAGTACTTAATAGAGAGAGTTCAGCCACGCCTGCGGAGTGTTAGGTGATAGCATCGGGGGCAGAGAACAGCCTCCTCCCTGCCGTCACAGTCAGAATATGCCACTCCAGCGCTGGATGGTTCTGTGAAACAAGCAGAGCAGGCTGGCATGAAAATGCGCAGATGTTTTCTGCTTTAATAAAGGCTTTTTAGCTGTAGTTTCGTGTCTGAGAGCAGAAAGTCTGCTCTCCAGAGCTGGGAAGACATTCTCTCTAGGCAGTCTGGTTATGGGATCTGCTCGTTAGTTGCTGTACCCTGCTCAAAATTGTGAAGTGTCTGCTGGAGTTCTGTAGTTATTTTCATATCAAGTTTTTGGCCGTTTCCTTCCTAGGTTCAGCTGAAAAATTACAAGACGGAGAATGAAGCCCTGAGGTCGGGGCAGTCGGCGAGCCTGGCCGCAGTGAAGCAGAACGCAGACCTCGCCTTGCAGAACCTCCTCACCATCATAACGAACTCCCGGTCGTCCATAAAGTGAGTTGTTTTAAGATGACTCTCCTGACGCTGTCCCACCTTTGTCTAAATACCGAGGTCACAACTAAATGTCCCCAGTGGGTTTTTTAGGATTGAAACTCGAGTTTTTGTATTCTCTGTGCCAGATCAGCACATCCATGTTCTTACTTAACTGCTGGGTATTTTTCCTCCAAGTTTAGGGAATAAAAATAACTAGAATGTGTCTTATTTTTTAACTTAATGTGAAACCATTAGACTCTCTAAGCCTCTCAGACTTTATTTCTCTATGACTTTTCCGCTTCACTCCAAGCAGTGAAGTCTTCAGTCTAGATAAATGGCTTCTTGAAAAACCACTTTTTAAAAATTTTTTTTAAAAAATAACAGCACCAAGGCGCTGCCTGTCTGCCTTGTCCTTCCCTCCTACCCCTGACACTGCCCTTCTCCCCGTTGCAGGCAGCTGGTGTCTGGAGCTGAATCCCTGCAGCTGATCGCCGACCTCCTGAGGTCCATAGACCGGATCGCTGAGGTGCCAGAGGACGGACAGTGACTCAAACCAAACGGACTCAAACCCAGAACTTCGCTTTCACTCAGAAATCATTACTTAAAAACTAATTTCTGATATTCAGCCTGGTTGCGGCCTCCGGACGCGGTCTGTAGTGCCGGTGCCGTTAACGGCGGGGAGCTGGGACCCGGGGGAGCCTTTTCGCCAGCCCCGCCCCGATTGGCTAGGTAGCGTCACGTGCGGAGGGTCTCAGCTGACCGCGGTGCCCAACAGTGATTGGGCGGAGGGCTAGGGGGCGGGCTCTGCGGCAGGGTGGAGCGGCCTAGGCCCGGGAGGCTGCCGCGCCGCCATGTCCCGCTGGACGGGCCCGGCCGGGGCTTGCTGCCCCCCCGGTGCTGGGGCCGCGCTGTCCCCCGCGGCTCTCGACCTGAACGTGGAGCGGGAGAAGATCCGCCGGGAGATCGAGGAGCTGGAGCGGAGCCTGGGGCCCGGCGGCGCCAGCATCCAGGTGGCCGTGTCCGACTCTAGCCTCAGCTCCGGCACGGGTACGGCGGGGCGCGGGCTCGCCCCTCTCCAACCGCCCCCGGTGCTTTTGCTGAGGCATTAAGTTACTGTTCTGGCTCTTGAGACGCGTCCCTGGCCTGACGGGAGGAAGGGTCGTCTCGTGTTTGTGTTAGCCCCACCATTTCTGCTCGGCGCTCTGGACAGATGGTGCTGGGAACGAGGACTTGAGGCGAGGCGTCTCCTCAAGGCTTTCCTTAGCCAGCGTCCTTGCAGGATAAGCCTCTTGCACCGGTGTTTTGCGTATTTTCTTATGAAACCCACGGCAAGCGAGGGGGGGGAAGGTTGAGAGAGCCATCATGCCTCCTGATGGAGGTCTCTAGTCAGGGCGGGTGGTGATGAGCTGACTCATGAAACGCAACAGCCCACCAAGTACTGTAAATAGTTAAACCGAAGCCGTTTCCACACCATCTGAATGGACAACACAAACTCTCCTGTGTGAGCCGCTCTGTTTTGCAGCCTGCCTGTGCCTCCTAAAATTAATTTTTCAAAGCAAGGGTGGGGTGGTAATAGTTCTGTGTCTATATGGTGGCTGTCACAGTTGTTTCATCCACCTGTGTTTTGATCATGTGAGCCCAAATAATGTATGTCAGAACTCTGCAGCCACACTCAATGTAAACCCAAAGATTGCTGAAGAGTGTGGAAGGGCTGTTAGGTGATTACAGAGTTTATGGGTTTTATTGGGTTGGAATGTTCACTTGGCTGCATACTCTGGAGCCTTTATTTTACTAAGATGTGTAGGACTAAGATGGAGCTTGATTATTGCTGTAGTTATCAGAAGCCGCTCTTTTCTCCTACTCTAGAACAAAAAAAGTGCATATATGGAGTATAATTAAATATAACTTTTACTTGACAATATTGGCAGTACCTGAAACTGCTAATGGTCGCATCTGAGATACTATGCGGTGCTTTATTCTGTATGCTTTAATTGAAAAGTCTTTGGTTTTGAAGCTTTCCTTTTTTCCCACTGTAGTCAGCCTTTTTTAATTTTTGTTGTCTAACAGATGATGGTGAAGATGATGACTCAGATTCTCCTGCTGAAATGGTAACAATTTCCTCCTTAAGCATATTTTTCCATCTGTCTATTGAAGGGAGCAGGAGGAAGGGGAATTTCACTCTGCAGTGGGGAAATCTAGGCAGCTGGCTTGACTCTGTAGCTTTGGAAGAATTAATAATAGACCTGGAAGTTTAGTTATTCCTGCCCAGGACTCTGTTATTCATGTGTAATAGCCTTCGTGTGAAAACAAATGACAGGGATCAGAGGCCTTGCTGCTCTAGCGCTTGCTGATCCCTGTCACACATGATGTTCTGTGGAGGTTGCAGAGCAATTGCACAGGAGAAAGCCATCATCAGCTTGTGATCAAGAAATCTTTTAGTTCTTTGTACCTGAAGAATGCTTGTGCATGAGGGGAAAATTACTTATAAAACTTTTTACAAGTCTGTTTACCTTTGGTGTTGTTTCAAACGTAATATTTTCTCAGACTTCATATAAAAACGTTTAAGCAGAGAAATATCTTAAGACCTGTGTAGCACAGGAAAGGAGAAGCTAGTTTGTAAAGACACATCTGCTGGTACAGATTGGACTCAGGTGCAGAGCAGTTTCATGAAACAGTCAGAGCCCTGCTTTGTATCTGAAGCATGTGGTAATGAATTGTGTAAGGGAAGAATTGCTTCAGTAGAAGCACAAATGAGCTGGAAATTTGAAGGGGTCGTTTTGAAGTACAGACTTAGCAGGTCAGAGAGCTCCAATATGAAGTACTTCTATTTTGCAGTTTACTTACAGTTTTACAACTGATGGCACAAGACCAGGCATTAGCAAAGTTTGGAGTCAGACTTTGGTTCAAATAGCAGCAGGCTGAACTAATGAGCAGGGCGAAGAGGAGCTAGGCAAGGCTGGTAACTGCCTCTGGGAGCATTCAGAACAACTGCCAGGGACAGACAAACAGTTATGTCCCTCCAGTTCTCTTGAAAATCAGTTTTGTAAGATAATAGAAGTATTAATTCATAAAAATAGTTATGTTACATACCCGCTTTTAAAGCAAGCATTTTTCTCTCTTCTTTCCCCCTCCCCTGCCCCCATGCGTTATTTGCTTCAAGGAAATGGAAAGAGAGGATGACAGTAGTGATGATGATATTGAAAGTAGTCTGCCACAGGATCCAGAAACGTGTCTGCAGATGAACCATGTGTACCAAGAGGTTATCCAGGAAAAGATTGATGAAGTCGAGCTTCTCATTGCGCAAAACAAAGAACAGCAGGTGAGCAAAACAGGAGTAAAACATTAATTCCTTTTCCTTTCTGGGTTGCCATTTGCCATCTTCCCCTGCCCATCAAGCCCAGTAAAACTTTTCAGGACATTCCTAGTCCATCACAGGTACTGGTGGAATCAGCTGCAGCATAGTCCCTTATTCACATGCTAGTGCAGGGCTCGGCTTGCTTGCCCAGGAACTAGGTTAATTTTCTTCATGGCAGTTCAAACCAATGTCACTTGAGCAGCCTTTCGAATGGCTTATTTGACTGATGTTTTTGGGCTTTCTTATCACCAAAAATGCTAAAGCTACTAGGGTATTTTGTATCTTATAGTTTAGCTTCTTGTAGCAAGTTAGTGGGGTTTTTTTTAATCATCTGCAGTGAACTATACAAACTTAGGAAGCTGCAAATCCTGTCATTAACACGTACACTGATTTACAGTCTGGTGCTGCAAATTTGAACCCTGCCTGGGATGTTTGTGACGGCTCAGCCACTGCTCTCTGAAATTAGGAATTTGAAGGAGACACTGACACTGTTTAATTAATTCTTGTTTTGCAGAAGGAAATCATGTGCGAGCTTGGTGGTCCAAAAATAGCAAAGGCAGGAGATGGTAGAAATCTACCAGCAAATATATTTTTGGGTCATTTTATGAAGCCATACTTTAAGGATAAAACAACAGGAATTGTAAGTAAATATAACTAGGTTACGTACTCATATGTTTTTCAATGATAGATTTAAATTGTAACTGTGTTAGAGTTGTGTTATGTTTCAGTGGAGTAACTGTGAATGTTACTCCTCAGTTTGAAACCTTCCCCCCCCCCGCTCACTTCTTGTTTACTTACCCTCTTTCAGAAATGTTTATTCAACCCACGTTGGTCTGTGGTGCCTGAAAGTGAGTTCTGAGGAGTGGCATTCTAGCCATGGGACACTTGAACATTCTTGTTTTCAATTTTGTTTGTCTTCATCTCCACGATCCAATTCCATCCTGTCGTTTAAAGTACTCGTTGAAATCTGATTGTCTTTGAAAATGAGTTTTCTGAGGCAAATGTCACCACTTTTTTCATGTGTTTTTACAGGGTCACTGGCAAAAAGAGATCCTGACTTTTTGTTGTAGCTAAGGTGTTAACGGTCACCATATGTATATTAATATAATATTCAAGCAATGACTGGTAATTTTTCTGTTAAATCCTGTCCAAGTTGGTAGTCCATCTTAAGTAGGGATGAACACGCGTAATATGTGTCCCCGCGTTCAAATGCTACTTCAGACAACTGTCAGCTCAGAGCCAGCAGGCCTGGCTCTGAGCCAAGGATGTGCTATGCAACTGTGGGCAAACTTACTTGCTTGAAGCAGCTATTTGTATTTGTTTTCTTATGATGCATCTGTGAGCTAGTGCTAATAAAGGTAACTTAGAAGTTTGAATATGACAGTTTGCTCAAGTTTGAGTTGCCAGTCTTTTTTTTTTTTTTTTCAGCAGTTCATGCTAGAGTTCTAAGAAGAAAGGACAATTTTTCTGTGTATCTGACTCTTCCAATGTATCTCATCTTCATTAGGGCCCTCCTTCCAATGAAGATGCAAAGGAAAAGGCAGCTCAGGGCATAAAATCCTTTGAACAACTGATTTCAACAAAATGTAAGAAACTCTGTGTGCTGTTCAGTGTTCTATAAGAGCTATAACAAATGTGTATATTCATATTGTTGGTTCCCTCCCACCATTTGCAGTTAAACATCAACACTTCTGATGTTTCATACTTGCTCCACAAAAAAAGTAGTTAAAAGTAAATGGGATGCTCTGTAAATTGTTTCATTGAGTGATTAGTGGCTCGCTTCTTTCATTTGCATTTGTTCTGATGCATCACAGCACAACTCCTGTGAGCACTCCAAAACCAAATGAGATTATGCAAGGGGTAGTGCTCAGATGAGAGAAGTTCAAGGGACGCTTTACAGCTCTGGATAGTTACAAACACCTGGGTGATGATCTTTATTGAGGTCTCTTCGGAACTAAAACCAAGCAAGAGGCTGCAGTTTGCCCAAGTCAGACATGACATTAGTCATCTTGGTGGAGAACGGAATCAATTTACCTAGTCTCTGGTAGCCACTTTGCCCAACAAAACTGCAAAATTGTGTAGCTAATAGAGATGAACTGTTACAGAAGACCTGAGGGATACTTGAATAGTGATATTGAAAGCAGTGGATACCTTTTTTTTTTTTTCTTCTTTTCTTGGCAGTGGGATTGCACTAATGTCTGAATGCTCGATTACCTTGTTTTGTCTAGGGAAAAGCAGAGAGAAGACGTTATTGCAGAAATCGGTAGTAAGTGACCGCTTGCAGCGCCTGCTTCAGCCAAAGTTACTGAAGTAAGTATTGTGCAAAAACCTTCTTTCTCCTGATGAGAACATTACTTATGGAGGGAGAAAAGGATATATTTGAAGATTCCACCTTCCTTACATTCTTGTGTTATCTGTTTGCAATTTGGTAATGTTACAAAACACAGCAGAGATACTTTGTCTGCCACTGTTGGGCCTGGGAGAGCTGCTGTGTGAGTTACAGCAGTGGTCCTCAAACTCCCCTGTCCTGTGGGTGTCAGTGCAAAGGACAACACTGTTGTAGGTGACAGCATCTTTCATTCTTTGTTGACGTCTATATTATCTGGGTGTGCATGTGGTACCGAAGGGTCTTGGACTGCAATGTGCTGGCTGTAGGCAAGAGGTTACAGCATTCAGGTTGGGTTGTAAACGCTTGATAATTGTTTTGTGGGTATCTGGCAGGTGGAGAGGTTTTGTTTGGAGGTATTGTCATTTTGTGGCCATTTATTTCTTCCCATTCACACAGTGGTATAACTTAAAGTAGTCTACAGGGCTTGAAACTGAAATTGTGATAGGCAGTGAGTCGTAATGGGGTGTCCAGCGAGAGATCTCTGTGCCGGGAGCTGGTACAGTCTGTCTTTGTTGCTGTTGCAACAACCGTTGGTTCTCTCTGTAAATACTAAAATGATTAATCTGAGACCTATTCTGGGTCAATGATTTGCATTGAAGGGGCAAAAATAGGACAATGAGTGTGCAGTGTGGGAAAACCTAGAAGAACAAGTTTTGTGTAGTGTGGAAATAAACTTGAAGGGAAGAATGATGGACTTGAATGAAAGACTGCTGGGGAAACTATCTTAGCCATATGTCTTCTGATACTGTTGACCTCACTCCCACCTAGTCATATTAAGTAATGATAAAAATGTCTTTGAACAGGATGAATTATTGGAATCAGAAACTGGAAAAAGTCAAGACTGAAATGGAGAAACAGATGTTGGTAAAACAAATCAAAGAACTGGAGCAAGAAATAGAGGCAATTAAGTGAGAAGTCATCTTCTTATTTTCTTGGTGAAAATCAAAGTCTGTTCTCGGAGTTTACCTCTTAAAATTTCCCTCCTTCCTCAAGTAGTTCTAAATAGGACATTTGGAGAAAACTTCAGTGTTCACTTGCAAAAAAACTAAGTGCAAAAAATTCAAACTCAGAGGAACTCTCATCTCCACAGTTCTTTACTAAGAACTGTGGTTTGGATCTTGATATACAATTGTAGTATCTATATCCAATATACAGGTGCTGTTTCAAATAGTTCTTGATTTAGCAATAAGGAAGCAGAGAGCTCAACAGTTCTGAGCTTTTGCTCATTAACATGCCTCGAGCAATGTATTTTGATATTGCTTTAATAATTTTTCCTGCTAAGCCAACATCATCTTGTAGGGGACTTTTAAAGAAGAAAGATTGTTTTGGGCAAAGTTGCTATGTTAAAGAGCCGATGCTTTGAGATAGGGGGTGTTCAGTTCTTGTGGAAATCAGTAACAGGTGGGGAGGAGTAAGATGAAGCAAGATCAGGAAGACAAAGTGACTGTTGAATTAACCATTTAATCTGGTTCTTTTTCTCTTGTACCTTCTGCTTTAGCCAACTCCCAGAAGGTGACTTGTTAGGAAACAGATTTGATGAGCATGACTGGGAGAAAATTTCAAACATCCACGTAAGTTGGGAGATCAGCTGTTTTATTACTCCTGATATCTGTGTCCCTTCTCTTGAGAATTACCTGACTTGGTCTAGTCTGCACCCGCTGTTTCCATCATGCATTTCTCAAAGTTGACTGTTCGGTGGTCTCAACTTGGCAGGTACAGAAGCACTGAAAATTTGATGTTATTGGTTAAATTTGATCTTTTAATTCTGGAAAATTTAGCTATATGACATATCTAGAATGCAAAATATGTTCCTTGTGTCAGTGTTCCTGTCTGTCCAGGTGTTTCAGTCCCAGCTACAATACAAAACAGATTTTTGCTCTTTCTTTTAGTTTGATGGACAACGTAGTTCAGAAGAACTGAGGAAGTTTTGGCAAAATTGCGAGCATCCAAGCATCAACAAAAAGGAATGGACTGAGGAGGAAATAGAGAAACTAAAGAAGATAGCTGCTAAACACGGTCATCTGGACTGGGAGACTATAGCCCAGGAGTTGGGGGTAAGGTCTTCTGAGCTCAGAAACACGTGACAAGTCAGTTAATTCTGACTTAACTGTGTCTCATGTCAATTTTTAGAAAATGATGGTAATGTTAATTCATTGTTAATTAATGCTTTTCTGAGATACATTCAAGAACAATACCAAAAAAGTTTGGTACTTTAGCCTTTCCCTCTTGTTTTTTGTCCTCGTAAGTAACCAGGTATGTGCATATTTCTGTTTTCATTGTGTCAAGACCAACAGGACACCTTTCCAGTGCTTGCAGAAGTATCAAGTCTATAACAAAGATTTGAAAAGGAAAGAATGGACCAAAAGTGAAGACCAGATGCTTTTAGAGCTTGTTCAAGAGATGAGAGTAGGAAGTCATATCCCATACAAGAAAAGTAAGTGACCTACAAATTAAAATGCTTTCCATTCACCTGTAACTTTCTTTTGTTCTCCTAGGCTTATGTCTGTTAATGTTTCTGCATACTAGAGCACCCAGACTGCTCTGATTCAAGGAATTAATAAAGCTTTATTTCCTATGAGTGTTTCCACTTCCAGGATAGTTGCAGTTCTGTTTTCACCTTCCTGTTCTAGCCTGTGACCTAGACAGGGCACAACAGTGCTGTGTCTCATCTGAAACTACAGGTGTACTGATTTCTAAAAACCCCTTGTTGGGGAGATGAATGAAAGAGAAGGGCTGAGTTTTCCTCTCTCTCCTTGATGGGAGCGGGGATATATGCCTTTCCTGTACCTACCTTGAAGTTTCATTATATCAGCAAGAACTTAGTATCTCTTGGAACCTTTATCCATCTTTGAAATTTGGTTGAAACTGGCAGAGTTATTAACAAGTACTGATGATTGTGTGAGCTTTGGTTTTTGTAGCAAAATCATCAGAGTTCTTCCCTGGAAAGGCAGCATTCATTCATTCATGGCCAGCTGTTTTAGCAGTTCTTGGTGCTGTGCCCAGAATCCTTTTCTAGGGGCTCAGTACTGCTGCTTCTGTTCCTTAGAAGTGTGGGAGGCAGTATGACTGCTGAGGAGTAGAGCTGAGATTAGTAACCAAGTATCTGGGGTCCTAAATCCAAGCCTGTGAGTATAACACCTGGGGTCTTGAACCTGTCTGATATATATTGGAGCTGAAACCTTTCTTAGCAGTTCTCTGTTGTTGCAGGATGGATTGTTGGGCCATCATATGCCTAGTATGGATAATGCCATTATAAATAGTAACATTTTGTGTATGCCATGCTCTTTCAATTCTTGTTGTGTACCATTGTTTAAGTATTTAAGGTGCGATTTAAATGCTTCTAATGGAGATCCACTGTTTGAAAATATCCCAGTTACAATGTAAGTAAAGGAAGAAACGCTGTTTGCAACAGACTTTAAAATGCACTTTTGCATTTCTAGTTGCTTATTACATGGAAGGAAGAGATTCTGCTCAGCTGATTTACCGATGGACAAAGAGTGTGGACCCCGGTTTGAAGAAAGGACCCTGGACACCAGAGGAAGATGCTGTAAGCTCCATTCTCTGAGGCCTAGAATCGCAGGGTGCAAAAAGTGGAGAGGTTAGACTGTTGAGGTGTTGCATGGCTGTATACATCTGAGCTTTAACAGAGGCACAATGGAATGTAAAATGGACTAAGGTGGCAATTTGCAAGTCAAGAGGGCTTAGTTCTGTTCAGAGATTTAGAACACAGTGGAAACAAATGCAACTGTTTCTCTCGGGTCTGTTAGGATTATTACTGATGAGAATTTCAACTCTTGCTTTGTCTGATTAACATAGATGCTGTTGGCTGCAGTTAAGAAGTATGGAGAGCGTGACTGGTATAAAATTCGGACAGAAGTGCCAGGGCGGAGTGATGCTCAGTGCAGAGATCGGTAAGTACTAAATGTAGCAACTGTGCTTTCAAGTTTATTACATAGAGCCAAGATGAAACTTATATTACAAATATGTTTCTTTTACTTACACCAGTGTCACCTTAAAGAATGTTTTGTAAAAAGTGGTTATGGTCTAAATATAGTTGCTAACATTGTCTCCGCATTACTGCATTCGCAGTTGGAAGTCAAAAAATGGAAATTAAGTTTAACAGAGAACAGTGCATCATTGCCTGTGGCGTGCTGCTTCCTAGTGTAGTTGCCTGTGGATTAGCAGAAGTTGGGAAGGATGTTGCCCGAACTAAAGCAAAGGGGTCATTGAATGTGCATGAGTGAATATAGGGAGGGAAGGTTGTCATCCACGGATTGCCTGCATCTGAAAATGATCTAGTCAGTGACTTCTTGTAACTGAACACCAATAATGAGGTGCTGAGCAATTTTCAGCCTTGGAACTTCAGAAGATTCAGAGTACAGTATGTCCTAATTTCAGTGACCCATTTTGCCAGCTGCTTGTTGTAATTCTTAATTATGTGGCCTGATATTTTTGAGAATAAAGAGATTGTAGCTGTGCTGTATCAAGGGAGTAGGGATGGGACCCCTTAGACAAAGGAAAGATCTGATAAGGAATGCATACTCGGAGCATGGAGTAATGATCAAACTGTACAAGCAGGATTGAGTGTTCCTTACTTTAATGTTTTAATTTTGAAGGTACTTAAAAGCATTGCACTGTGATGTAAAGAAAGGCAAGTGGAGTTTAGAGGAAGAGGAGCAGCTAATTGAACTGGTTCAAAAGCATGGCCTGGGTAAGTGTTTCTGTGGCTTAATCTTTAGAAGTTTAGAGAAGTAAGTATTATTACGGAATTTATCATTTAAGTTTTCTCCCCTTTTATTTTAAGCCCCCTGCAGCTGATGCTAGCAGGCTGTGTTTCTTATTGATGATTGTAACCTTCCTTTCATTGTGAAGTCTGTTCCTGGAAATTGAGTTATTGAGGGATTGTGCAGTAAAGAGTTCTGTAGCTGTGTTAGCAAGGTATCAGAGCAGTGACAGTTTAGAGGGGGTGAGTTTTTCTCTAAACAGCATGTGAAAGAATTCTCTTATTTTCTGTAACACAGCTTTCCTTACAAATAGCTTTTCAGCATTCTGTTTAAGCTTTCCTCTAAGCGCTCTTATTACTGCTGCAAGGGAACGTGTAGTTCTGCCAGGGTTTTCATCACTGGTTCATTTGTTGTATTTTCTAGCTCTTGCTGAGTGTATAGTAGCAAAAAGTCTGACTGAAGAATGCAAATGAGTATTAAGGTTTTGAGATCCATTAATATAGTAACTCTTGTCTTTTATACGAGGAAACGTATAATACGTGTATGAAGTTCTGCACTGCAAAGGCCTGTTGCTCAGTTCGTTCCATTAATAGGTATGCTCTGCTCTGTACCCTTTTTAGGTCACTGGAGTAAAATAGCTTCTGAATTGCCACATCGGACTGGTTCCCAATGTCTAAGCAAGTGGAAACTCATGATTGGGTCTAAGGTATTGTACAAAATTCTGCTATGTCACAGTTCTGTCTCTTTAAGATTTTCTAAACTAAAAGTAAAATCCTATGAAATCAATGCAAAATTGACATTGATTTCACACAACCAAGATGTTGTCATGGATGCTCATGGTCTTAATGTTTGATGTCTTAAAGCAGCCTTTGTTCTGAAGGTCTGAAGTTAATTTGCTGCATATTTGTATATTATCCAGAATTTCTTTATTGCCTTGAAGTGCCCGTAAGGATGGGATATACCTAGGTGTTCATGTGTGTATCTCATGAGTTGCCAGTTTTGGTACCAGGCACTCCAGAAATTCTGGCTGATTCAGACCATGTTAGAGAGTGTCTTGTTTCCATTGGCAAAGCGCCTGCTTGAGAGAAGGGTTCATGGAAACCCGAATGTGTCGAGATGGAGCACTGTACTTAGTTTGTACTTC
Organism: Larus michahellis; assembly: GCF_964199755.1. Classification (NCBI taxonomy): domain Eukaryota; kingdom Metazoa; phylum Chordata; class Aves; order Charadriiformes; family Laridae; genus Larus; species Larus michahellis. Next base: position 11,476,596 of record NC_133910.1, on the reverse strand, counting down.
CACATGCACCAGTTCTTAACACAGACTTGTCTCTGTCTGTAGCTCTTCTTTGCATACAAGAATATAAACCAATAAAAATCTGCATCTAAAGGCAATTGTCAATTGTACTGGATTTAGTTAATCTTAGCAGAAATAAAGCAGAACTATCCCTTTGCAAGTCACACCTTACTGATAGGATACTGCCTCAAAACATTTTAGTTTACTGATTTGAGAGATTTGCAAGACGAGGGTGAACACTGGCTAAAACTTGTCTGTGCTTTTTTTGACTGAGAAGAAAAGATCTAGGCCAACAAAACGCCAACACGTGCAAGAGAGTTCCAGCTCTTCAGAGAGCAGCAGTGAAGACATAGAACTGGACTTACCAGACAGTTCAGAGGAGGAGATGACAAGTGAGGGGGAGATGACAAGCAAGGAGGAGCGTGCATTTCCCAGCATTGATTTGTGGATACCAACACGGACAAATACACAGGAGTCAAACCAAGGAAGATACCAAACTCCATCCCTTTTCTTGCCCGCAAGTGCTGATGCAAAGACCAGTAGCAGTGAAGATCCAAGTGCAATGTGTGATGGAGACAAGGACAGAGTTGCCGATAAATCAACAGAGTTGAACACTCTCCTGAGAGGCATCGCACGTCCACATTCAACGGATATCATTGTGAAGAATCCAGTAGAAGTAATGAACAAGGTGAATCCTGGGATTCTCATTCTGTTCTTGATGGGACTGGAGCTTAGATCAGAAAGGACCAGGAAGCGTAGTTGCTACAGTAAAAAGAGTATGTGATGAGTTAAAAGTCAAAATGGCTTTTGCGCCTCTGGTTGGCTGCTTTCTCACTATGCCATTGGGGGGTGCTGTTGGAAACGGAGCTGTGGGATTAAACAGAAATTTCTAGCACTGCCTCCCCATGCATTTCCTAGAATCTATCTGTGTTTGCCTACGTGTAGTGTCACTGAAACAAAACTTTTCTTAGATCTTCATAACACAGAATTGTCCAGTGAATTGTGGTGTCTCTGTACCCTGGTGACTAGGGCATATTGTTTTAGAGTGTGGAAGAATTAACTTACTTACACATCTGTATCTAATTCTGAGCTAGGTTCTCACCCCAGGTCAGGTACTGAGACAGTATGGAGTCTTGTAGCACATTTTTGCAGGAAGATACTCCTTAGAAAAATATTAAATGTCTAATGTCTATTAAATGTCTGTGCTATTTAAGTTCACATAAGCAAAATTGTTCTGACTTAAAAAAATGCGAAGAGAATCAGCCAATAAATTCTGACCCTCAGTGTGGGTTTTTGTAGATACGTAACACAAAGGCTTTTATGAAATAGACATTTGGTATTGTGATAATGCACAAGGACTAAAAGATAAGGTAAACGTCTGTACTTCAGGGCTGATTTCATTTAATAAGATACTTTCAACAGTAGGAATGTTGAAAACTTTTGTACCTTCTGTGTATATTCAGTGCAAGTAATTTTCTGTGAGATGCTTTCCCATTTATCTTTTCCTGTATGCTTTCATTTTAAGGCTTCCAGGTGTGGAAAGCAAGTGCTGCGGGTTAGCCTGGAGAATGTGAGAAGAGTATTAAGATACAACACGTGCTTTCAGAGGAAACTTGTAAGTGGCTCTTCCGTCTTGTTTGCTTTTGTGATATGAGCACTGCCAGGCTGTATTTAGTGGGAAATATTTGGGGGTTTTTTTGATAGAATCACATACCTTCTTGCACTGTATTCCCAAGAGGAGAAGCTCATGATTATTTTTCATAATTGCCCTGTGAATAGCTTGTCCTGGGACAATTATGGTAGTACCTTCACAATTGGAACTCTAATTATGTATTTGTTCATGTACAGCAATCAAAGATACTAAAACCTTCTGCTGCTGTTTTAACAAAAACATCTGGAGTTAGTACGTCTGGTCAGAAGCTTCAGGGGTTGCAGAACATCACGGAGAAAACTTATCGTCAAGAGAGAGAGCGTCTGAGAAGAATGAACCTTGACAGAAAGCTTCTAATGGCAGTGACACCTTGGGTGGGCAATGTGCTACTGCCTTGCACCTTGCAAACCGGGAAGATGGCTTTTCATCAGACAAAAGGTACTGGTGACCCATCGGGGATAGTATCTCCTACTTTTTGTTGCACTTTCTTACATCTTGTAAGTGAATGCCCAGCTGATTTTGATGTTGGACTCTTTTGTAGCTGATTCTATTCAAGAGAAGATTAAATCGGTCAGTCTTGCGAGCACTCCACTGTTCACACTTTTCATTCAGGTAGGTTTTACTGTCTTAGTAGCGCTATTCAGTTAGTTTTTACTGTCTTAGTAGCGCTATTCAGTTAGTTTTTACTGTCTTAGTAGCGCTATTCAGTTAGCTTTTACTGTCTTAGTAGCGCTATTCAGTTAGCTTTTACTGTCTTAGTAGCGCTATTCAGTTAGCTTTTACTGTCTTAGTAGCATTATCTGCTTTTCAAGCAGTGGTAATCTCTATTTCTGTATTTGATGCTTTAGTAAATGGCTTGTCTTTGTTCCTTAAACTAATCATCTAATTACTGGATTAGTCTGACCTCATGGTTTGCATATGATGTTTCTTAAATAAATTCTGCATCCAAAATCTAGTACTGTCAGGATTTTTTCTGTAAGTGTAAAAATGTCCCCAGTATCTTGCATGTGAAGCCTCTCCCATCCATCTTGTATTGTCACTGGCTCTACCAGAATATTTTTGTTCTCAATCAAATTTTAATGAAATTCTCATCTTGCAGCTCTTTCAGATTGATACCAATGGCTGTATGAAGATTATTCGTGAGAGAAGGCTAAGGCAGTCAGAGCTTCTTAGGGCTAGTGCAAGAAGGCCTCAGCAGGTATTGCATGGGGTCTGTTTCTAAGGTTTTCCCACTGAAGTCTTGACTTAAGTAGAGATTTTTCATTGTGTGTGGCCGGTGGCGCTCTTTGTGTGCGTGTTACCAGTTCCTTTTGGTTCAGAAGCATAATAAGATGCTGGCTGTGCACCCGCTTGTATCAGATGTTGGCAGATGTGTGTTTGATTCACATCTGTGCTGTTTTAATGATCTTTAGATATCTCAGAAATATAATTTAATATAATTTTTTTGGCAGGCTTCCCAAAATATGGAGACTTCTTCAGGTACCTACCAGAACATTTATTTTTATGATGTGCAAGAACTTTCACTTAATTCATCACGATTACATTAATGACCAATTTAACTGAAGGAGAACTTTTGGAACGAAACTACATTGTCATGCTCATTTTTGCTAGCTCTTGGATCTTTCAGTTATTGCCTAAATATGTTACCCTTTGGTAAGGACTGGAAAAAATGCCGAAGGGCTGGGGGACCAGTGGCACTGGGCCACCAGTTCTGTAGATAATTGCTGTTATGCTTTTCTCCAGCAAGGTGCTGGCTATAATGAATGTGCTGTCACTGACCAAAGTCCCAGTTTGTTGTTTTCATCCTGACTGGTGTGAAGTGCCTGTGTAGTACTGACTGGTACAGGTCCTCGTGTGCGGTGTTAAGGTGTGTTCCTAGCCCATCTGTGATTTCTGGGGAAAATTATGTAATTATTGAACAAGTGGTAAGCTACTGCATCAGAATTGTCTGAAGGATGTCATGGTGGGGCTTGATTAAATGAAGACTGTCGTGTGTAGGGACTCTTAATTTTTTTATTTTACTCCCCCTCCTCTATAGGCAATTCGTCACAACCTTGTACTCAGAGGAACTTGCAAAGGGGCATACCAAGGAATGCTGTCAGGAGACCTGTTGCCTTAAAAGCACGGGAGACTTCTGTCTTCGAGAGCAGCACCCCTGCCATACAGGCAGCTCTTCCAGCCCAAGGGCAAAGGCAGAAGCCCAAAACTGTCTCAGAATTGCTGAGAGAGAAGCGGCTAAGGGAATCCCGGGCTAAGAAAGCTATGCAGAGGACAGTATTTGTTGCCCCGCAGATGCTGGTTTCAGGGCCTCTGATAATCCAGCATCCACCACAGCAAATCATTCCTTCTGCACAAGCAGGGAGCAGACCTGCAGCAGCTGGTTGTCCAAATAGCCAAGTACAGTGTGCACCAGCTCCATTGCCAGCATTCACCTCTGTTGCAGGTTCAACTTCTACTGCTATTGTGCTTGAAAACCATTCCTCATCAGTGCCAGAAACTGGGGAAATCCCTGGTGCCTCACAAGGGACAGAACTACAATCCAATAAGGAACTAAAAGAGCAGTCTTTGGAAAGTAGCTCTGAAGGAGGGGCTATTCCAGGCGTGAATCCAGCTGCAGCAGAGAAAGCCCTAAATCAGGGAGGGTGCAATGGTCAGGTCCTAGCTGGTAGCTCAGCTTCAGTAGTGTTGCAAAACCAAGCTTTTGTGCCACATCAGATTACAGTGGTGCCTGTTGGCATTGAGTCTGGCACCACCAGCTTGTCTCTTCCCACACCGGTTACCTGTGAGCTGAATAATAACGGACCACAACAGGGGCCAGTCAATCTATTGCCTGCTCTTGTAGCTCCACAAGCTGGTTCGCATTTAATTCCCAACGGTATACTGCCTTTCACGTGGGTCGTAACACCACAGGCTTTGCTCCCCACCACTGTACAAACTGTGGTGGGTGTCCCCCAAGGACTGCCAGCTGCTGCTGTGAGAAGTCAATGTCAGACAACTGTAGCTTCCAATGGCAATGTCTCTAGCTTAGGAGTGCCTCCTGTACCAGCTGGAGCACGTATGCCTCAGCCTAGCTGTGCAGAGACAAAAGCACCAAATGCCCAGTCAGCAGAAGGAGCACCTTTGGGAAAGACAGCTAACCATTCCATGATTCTCTTACCTGTGACCTCAGCGAGTCCTGGGTGCACCACATCCAGCATTTCTTCTGCAACGCCTGCATGTTCAGATGGCTTCTCCAAGGCTTCTGACTCCTCTGCAGCTCAGACTGCTCTTCCAGCTGATGGCCCAACTCTGTGTGCTGTGCTGCTGCCCCAAACACAGCTACCTGCAAGCACTCAGGGGTCTGATTCCCAGTGTGTGTCAAGTCTCACCGGCTTGGGAAAGAGCCGTGACTCCATTACAACAAATGGATCAACTTCCAATCCAAGCATCATCACAAAAGGGCTTGTGCTCCAGCCGGAAGATCCAGTTCCCCATAACAATGTCCCAAGGAACTCTGGTTGCTTTGCTGCACAAGCATTGAAAAATAGACCGATTGCCTCCAAACCTCCAACTATGCAGCCTGCTGAGAGTCCACCCCAGCCAACCGCTTCCAGTGCAGAAAAGAATCTACTTGACTTTAGCCTAATTTCTCTTGAAGATGAGGGGGTAGTGAAGGAGTGGCTGAATGGGAAACAAGGTGTCCAAGTACCATCACTGCAAACTAGGTTGCCTTATTTGCCACCTTTTCTGTGCAACTTAAAAACCCTCTCAAAGCTACTTCTACAGAAAGCAGCTTTAGAAGAGCAAGCAGCATGTCTTCTGCCTCCTGATGCCAGTCGGGATGAGGGCACTGGGGTTGATTTGCACGCTATCAAAGAACTGGTGCAGCAGAAACTCGGCGATAACCCTGCTTACCTCCTACTGAAAGCCAGATTCCTAGCAGCCTTCACACTCCCAGCTGTACTAGCAACTCTGCCTCCTCCAAAAGTGACAACAACTCTGTCAGCCAGCAGGAAGCAATATGAAGAGAGTGATGAAGAGGAGTGGCAGAGTGAGAAGGAAGTGTCTGAGGAAGAAAGTTGTAGGAATGAACTAACAGGTGTACAGTTGGATGGGACAGTTGGTGATGAGCCTGGAGACAAAGATGCTGATTTACTAAATCAGGTAAAATAGAGGTGCCAGGGACTAAAAGCAGAAAGTTACTGCCAGCTAAATATTGCTCCCACTGGAATCCAGGGTGAAACCCCCACTGTTCTTACGTGTAGCAGAAACTTGGTCCCTTTGAATGAGCATAGTTTTGCAGCTGATAAAAAGCTCTCTGGCTCAACCGGGAGCCCTTAGTCCTCACAAATGTAAAAGCCTGTGTTTTGTGTAGCACGTTAAACTAGACATGATAGTTTCCGGAAGTGGGTATCAAAATGCTCTTCCTCTAATAATCTGCTGCACTGACTCCTGTATGTTTGAAATCAGGCCCTTGTTTTTCATTGTGTGTGTGTCCTTTAAACCCCAGTAATATCAGGGGAATTGTGTATGTTTGCTCCTATTACCATTTGAGGTCTTCATCCCAAATTGTTTTATATGACTAGAGATTATTAGAGTATACAGATCTACAGAAGCCATAATGTTAACCTAAAATCTGTCTCTGATTTTAAGCTAAATCCATTACTGCCCAGCACTGTTTCTTACAGAATATGCCAGGAAGTTGTGTAGCTCAAACTTGCATTTCAATTCATTGTGGCTCCAAAATAAACAAACAACTAATGAAGATGAATAAACAAGGTAACTGACTCTTTCTATAGAAGGATGGCTCAGCTGCCTAAGAATCAGAGCATTCCCGTACTAAAAGCCAGCATTTATCTCTCTCTTCTGGCTCTGACTTTTGGGTCTGGGCCATGTTCAGTGTAGTTTGAACTATGAGCAGTTGGTCCAAAAGTCAACAGCAGTTTTTCACCTGATAGCCTTACTGCCAGCGTCTGTCCTGTGCCATCTTCCACAAGGCTCCATCCCACTGCTTTTATTAATGCTATAGCCACATTGTTCTCCTGGTGCTTTTCAGTGAAAAGTCTGTGGTAGGGGTGTGCTGCATGAGAAATCCAGTTTGTGTTGACCTGTGTTGTCTGGGGCATTGTCTGGCTCCAGCAGTGCAAGCTAAAGCATCAATTGAGGCAGACATGGATGCAGCCTCTCTAATGAAAGGTTATGCCACAATCGTTCTGTAACGAACAGTCCTGCCCAGACAGAAGCTACAACGGGAATTGCTCTAGTTTGGTAGCAGCAATAGAAGCATACGCTGCAGGAAGAAATGCCAGTGTTGGCTAAAGGTCTTACTCTGAAAAGTTTGCGTTTGGGATGTTTTGTGCTTGCTAATAGAATGTTGTTGTCCCATGCTTAATTTTGAAGGTAAATGGAAGATTGTTTTGGAAATCTTGCTGAGCTCCCTAAAATAAAAAGATGGCTGAAAGGGTTCTTGCAATTATGCCGGCTCTCATGATACTGCATGTCTTCTGCTTATGTTGCAGGGCATGGGAGCTGAAGAGATTGCTGCACAATCTGTCTTGGACTCCTGCATCAATGTGGCTGATGCCAGTGCTCCTCAAATCAGGAGAAGTACCCGCTTCAGGAAAAGGAAGAGGATGTGAGAAGGAAAGTGTTAGTAGCTACTCAGTGAATCTTTTATTTCTTGCCTGAGAAGAGAATGTGAAACGTTTCTGTCTGTGGTACAGCTTAGACACTGAATCGTGACCCTAGGAGAGGACTGAAGTTACTTCGACTTTTGTTCTGTTAGGACACAAAGTTCTACAATCACCTATTAATCATAGGCTAATACTTTGACTTTCAGGGGGAGGGAAAATTGATGTCTGCGTGATGGAATTATATACAAAAGTCAGGAAGTTCAAACATCTGGCAGCCTACTGGTATTCTACCAAGTTGGTAGCAGTCTACAGGCTTGGCTGCTAAAATGAGACTAATTTAATAATAAAGGGTTGTAATTTGTGGGACCGGAAAGCCTGGGCAGCTGCTGCTGAAGGAGAAGGTTTGTGTGTGTGAGTGCTAAACACTTGGAGCAGAAGCCGAAGTAAATCCTTGGAGCAGGTTCCAGCAAGCTGGTGGAAACTTGTCCTTGCTCTGGATTGTCAGGCAATCTTCTGCAGCGGCAGCTCTGTGTAGTTTGCCCTCTGTAACCTGGCTTGTGAGTCTCAAAGAATAGTATTAAAAGCTGGTGGGAAGCTGGGACTTAAGACTAGTGGGTACTTCTTTGGAGTTTGTCATCTTTGAACAACTTTGTGGTGGTGTGTTTTTCCCCCTCTGTGGCTTCATTTCTGTACATGTATAACGGGACAGCTTCTGTAGGGCACAATTATGTCATGTCTTAATATATGTCAAGGGTTTTGGTGAAATAGGCCAAAGGAACATAGTCGGTGTTGGATTCACATAGTTGTCAGATGGGTTGGTTTTTTTTAAAATTGGCTTTAGAAGCTCCAAAAATGCTGTGACTAATAGGAGTTGTTTGTGCTTTGTTACAGGAGTCACTAGAATGAGGTCTGCCTTCCTGCATGGCAGTAGCAGATACTCTTTGCACTAGTCACTTCTAACACTTCCAACAAATTGACTATACAGACCTGGGGAAGAGAGGACAACGTCCAGACTGGTTTTCCCATTGCCTAACAAAGTCCTGCGTCTTCAGACAAGTTGCAAAAAATGAAACAAAATGGCTGGAGGGAAGTCTTTCAGGCATAGACCAATCCTGTTCTCTTTCAAACTAGTACCTGCCATAGATGCTGGGGGAAAAATTGCTGGAGATCTGGGGAGACCAGCAATGATGCTTATTTATTTCCTTTTTGTGTTAGCCCCTATTTATGTGAATGTTTATCCATGTTCAGAACATGTTGTTCATTGGCTGTTTTTTTTTGTTTTAGTGCTGTGACAGTGGTTTTGCTTGATAGCTAACTGACTTGAGTCCTGCTGAATAAGCAGCAGATTAATTTTGTATCAAAATGAGTCTTGAGTATTTGTTGAAATACAGATGTTTTATTTTTCTCACTTAAAAATTACTGATGTATTCTGTGTGAGTTTTTTTTCTGGTAAATAGTGCTTTTAATAATGTGTGGATGAGTGTGATTGCTAATGAGAAAAATGAAGCTTGCAAGCTGCATGAAAACCAGGGAGAGTGTGGAAGATGAATATGCATGTGGCTAAAACTGCAAGACTGAATTAGGTTTGGATTCTTTCTTGATTCTTCCACAGCCTGCCCCATACAGACATTAGCAAATCACTCAACAAAAACTTGTTTCTTCATTCATAAAACAGCCATTTCTGTCTTACAGAGAGGTGCAAAGCTAACTGAGTCAAAGCTGATAAAATCTAGTGGGAAGGTGCTGCAGAAAGGTTCATTCCCCTGCCCTGGCTGAGCTTCCCGAGAGTGTAGTGGTGACTTTAGAGCACTGTGAATTGCAACTCTTCTGCAAGGGCCCCTTAGGCAGAGCTGAGGTCGGGGGACAGCGGGTACCAATGTTGCTGTAATCGGGTGTCAAGACATTATGGAGCAAAAGGAATGATTTTGACATGGCTTTCGTCTTGCAGTTCACTCTGTTTTCCATAAGCCAGTATAGATAACATTTTTCCAAGATATTCAGATGTGGCAGAAGTACTGCCATATAGATCTGGGTGTGATTCACCACAGGCTGTTACTGTGAGGAACCGGGAGTAAATGTGATCTGTGCTAGAGCTCACACTTGATTTTTGTGTGAGCTTTGCAAATGTTACTCAAGAGATGCTCTTGTAAATCTTACTGCTTGTGGAAAAACTTTGTATAACTACAAGAAGAAGCTGTCTTTGTTCTGTTTCAGGATTAATCTGTTAATATAGAACAAAAATTCCTGGGGCTAGATTGGCCAGTCAGCAGACATTCTGATTATCTTCAGCAAGGGCATAGCTAGTAGAGGTACTGCATCTTTTTTTAGCATAAAGCTAATTTAATGCCTAATAAGAAGCACAGGCTTAAAGAATCTCTGAGCATCTCTGCCCCACTCTTAATGATAACATGGAGAAACTCTCCATAAACTTAGAAAGCAGAACAAAGAGTAGAGTGGGAAGCTAATGGGAAGATGTGTCATGCTGCCATGGTATCAGAGCGTCTCCAGACTTTTTTAAAACAGCCAGTTAGTGAGTTCTTGTTGCAGCTACAGTTCTAGGGCTGTGGGAAGGCGGGCAGGCAGTCAGAGGTATGATGTTGATGCTTAACATCATCACAATGCTGCTTGCTGTGCTGCTCCTTTAATTACCGTTAGAGCCACAGCCTGTAATTTGGGAATCGTGGGTTATGTTCCTTGCTTTGCCAAGACTTGACTCTCTTTCCCTCAGAATACTGAGTTGTCATAATTATGCTTGAAGCCTAAGGACATCCAAAATTAGAGGCATCATTATAGAAATAATCCTTTTCAGATGAACTCTAAACCAAGACAGTTCTTGCTGACAACTGCTTTTCTGTATAAAGATGTTAACAGCTGAAAGGCCGTTTGAAGAGCCTCTTTCTTCTACCTCTGTCTTGTTTTGTCCCCTGAAATCAGCTGGAGAGACCTATGCCTGTGACCTTCACTCTTTTTAGTCTTTCTCACCACTACACAAAGAAACTTTCTGGACTCTAGCTGGTACTAGGTTTGAAAACAAAGCCAAAATGAGTCTAAAATCAGACCGTATGTAATGCTGCTGACTCACAATGTGACTAATGTTTTTCTCCTCCCCCATCACCCATTCTGGCTTCCCCCTTTTTTTTTTTTTTTTCAGTCTTCCCCCCACTCCCCTTCCTTTTCCCGTCTGAGTGTAGCTGAGAAGTTTCCCCTTTTTTCTCAAACCAGTTTTGCTCCTGGAATGATCTTTACTCTAGCCAGAACATAAAGGGAAGCTGCATCCAAGGCAAGTTTTCTCACAGACAGGACACAGACGAGTGTTGCTAGACCAGGAGAGAGGAAACCAGGAGGCTTTTGACTGCGCAGGCTCAGGTTGGTCCATGTAATGCAGAATGGCTTATATTAACAGGGAAAAAAAAAGTATTTTACAGCTCTGAGGGAAGGATGTGGTGTTTATCAACAGGTGAATGCATTTCTTGTAACTTGCTGGGGCTGGTTTGATGTCAGACAGAGCAGAGCATTTTCTCCACGATAAGTAATGACTAGTTCTATGTCAGTCCAGCTCATTAAAGTTAACTGACAATGTAGTGTGTACCAATTATGTGCTGAAGATGTTTGGAGCCTCTCTGTGCTGGAACAGAAAAACAATGAAGGTTTGAGATGACCTTAGAGAGAGATGCAGTAAGATGGGTGTGAAATCCCAGCCCCTGTATAGCTGCTGAGGGTCAGAGCTCTGTTCCCACCCTCCCAGCCCCCAAACAAAACGACTGAAAACGTGAACACTGAGGTTTCTGTCAGCCTTCCTGAGCCACTGCAAATGGCAACGGCTACTGCAGTCAACTCATACGCGTGATATAAGCATAGTAATTAATGACTGGGGTTTCGGAAGGTACTCATTATGGAACAATCTGACCACAAAGGGGCAAACAAAAATAATGCTAGTTTCTTACTCAAAAGGCAAAGAAGCCTAGGTATGTAAGGGTTTTCTGCATCTGTTTACCTGCACGCTTTCAGGCTGAGAAGTAGTAGTTTTTCTGAGCCTGTGGTTAATAGCAGGCTCTTGTAGGGAAGCAGGTAACTAGTAACGTTGGAGTACAGCTGCTGCAGGGCAGCACTGCAGCAAGCTCCCACCAAACACACACACACAAGCACTTTTCATCAACGGGATTGCTTTTTTTTGTGGGTGTTACATTTAGTGTCTTTGTGGTCAGAGAGAACACAGGGATCTCTTGAATGCTGGGAGGTGGAGGAGGAAGAGTGAATTGTTCGTAAAGCAGAGGCAACAGCTAATTAGGAGAGCTTTAAAGATGTTTTCACTTCTTCAGAGGATTCTTAGTTTCAAATGGGAAAGTTGTGGTTTGACCTCAGCTTATCCTGTGTTGTGTTCTACCCTTTTTGTATTTTTTATGGGGAGTAAAGATTTAATTCTAAGCATAGCTGGGCATATGGAGAACCCGTAGTGCTGTCAGTGAGATCTGACAGCCCTTTTCTGGGGTATGCTGTTGGGAATCTAGAATTAGTTGGATTTTCCTCTATTTATGGCTCTTTCAATGACTTGCATATCACCGGTGGACCTGTTGCTAAATAGTTACACTTGCAGTGAGATCTGGGAGATGTTCAGCTGGTTGGAGGGAGGTCATCGAGTTTTGGTAACTTCAGTTTTCTCAGAATTTCATGCTAGCTCTCCTTTGTGTACGTGTCAGCAGCATTGGCACTAGCCTCTGTTCTTTCAGGTATGACTGTAGTGTACCACCGTGTTCTGCAGCTGATTTGCAAGCGCTGCGTTAAAGACTGCATGGGAGACGTGTTCCTGTATCTAAGACACACTTCCATTCTCAGTCTGTTAACATACTTGGTTTTACCACCACTCCCCACTACTCGAGGAGGCTTAGAGTCTGCTTGATTGTTTTCCGGTTTTATTTTTTCAAGACAGGACAACACTGCTCACTAGTACTTCTCACTCACCAACATGTTGGAAGAAGATAATGATGAGACATGTTGGAATGACCTGGAGAACTTCCGGGTGAAACTGATCTCTGTGATAGATCCTTCCCGTATAACACCCTATCTTCGCCAGTGCAAAGTGATCAGCCATGATGATGAGGAACAAGTTCTTAATGACCCCAGCCTGGTCATGCGCAAACGTAAGGCAGGTGGGTGAAGTGCAGCCATCGGCTCCGTAGATGCTCCCGTGCTCTGTCAGCTCTTGGGAGCAGATTGGAAGAGAGTGCTAACGGACTGGGCTTGGAGGAGAGCATCGCCTCTGTGATACCATCTGCCTGTGTTTAAACACAAACGCTGTAGGCACTGCTATGCAACGCCTTTCCCCAGCACGTCATTGTGGGGAGAGGAGGAATGGAGATGGCTCTATCAATGCATTCCCGAGCTGTGTAATGGGAGCACAGAGAGTGTGCGGCCTTTAGTGTTTTGGATGTCTAGATTAGCATAAGGGAGGGAGTTGCTTGGCTTTGACCCACAAGGCTATTCTTGTGCAATAATTTTGCAGGAGGTGGTTTCCAAGATTAATTCAGCATGCATTTGTCCCTTGTTCCTATCTTCTGGTGTTTGAGGGAACGCTGGCAGCGCATTCAGTAAGGTCTTCATGACTGTTCCTTACAGTCCTAGTCTTGTTCCAGAGAGAATGACAGAATTCATTATGCTATTAGTGCATCTTTTGGATTGGATTAACTCTTATTGATAAATTAATGAGTGTCATTGAAAAAAAAATTTATTTTCCCTGCTTTTCAGACTGGGAATCTGCACAACACACCCTGTTTGGTACAGAGTATTTCTAGACAAAGTAGGGAACTGAGCTCAAAGTCAAAAGCCTTTGGGAATCCAGGTTCTCTTAGGCTTGTCCCTACTGCCTCTCTAGTTATGCGCAGTCTTCTTACACTAGTGGGCCCTTTTTCCCATATTTGTCTCTGGTATTTGGAAGTGGAGCTTCAAGCACTGTTGTGGTGCTTTGTTTTAACTTACCTTTTCTGTAATTATCAGCAGGATAACATAAAGTGCTCTTCTGAGATCTGCTCTGTACACCCACGATAGTAGGAGCTAGGTACAACTGTTAAGTTTGAACTGTTCCTTCACAGTTAAAATACTTCTGTATAGTTACTGGGCAATTGGCTTGGGATTGGCTGGGGGATTTGATCCCAGGGACTTTAGTCTGCTTGAAAAGAAAGTGGAGCAATTTTTTGTTATGTGAGAAATAGGTAAAGAGATAAATAAATGAATAGAATATCCTGTTGCTATTATTTCAGGTGTTCTTCTGGACATTCTTCAGCGGACGGGACACAAGGGCTTTGAGGCATTTCTGGAGAGTCTTGAGCTTTATTATCCACAACTGTATAAGAAAATAACTGGCAAGGAGCCCAGCAGGGTTTTCTCTATGATTATAGGTAAAGTTTGTGTTCGGAAAAAAACAGCTCTTCGTTTGCTGTTGCTGTGTGAATTAAGCGGGGATTTACCTGCGCTAATGCCTCTCCCCGGCTTCGAGGAGCAGCTGGGAGTGTTCCCTGGCTTGCTCCCTGTGTGCTTCGGGAGGGTTCTGGCAAGAATGGCCCTGCTGCCTGGCATCACAGCCTGGAGCTGGGAGAGTGGAGGAGGAAGCAGAAGGATCAGTTCTTCCTTCTGCCTGTTCTGTCAGTGACACTGTGGTGTAGAAAGGCACAGAGCAGGGGAGAAACAGCGGGAATAATTCGATCACACGTGCCGTCAGGGTTTGCATGTGTGTGCGTGGCATGTGATGGTCCCGAGCTGCGGTGATAAGTGGGTGGGAACCTGTGCTGTACGTGTGTTCGGGGAGCAGACAGGACAGCGATGGCTGATGCCTGCCCACCAAACAGACACCGCAGGGGAATCTGGCCTGAGCCAGCTCCTGATGAATGAGATCATGAAGCTGCAGAGCACCATGCAGGAGGAGAGGCGGAAGGCCCAGGAGCTCACCATGTGGCTGCACACCAAAGAGGACACGATCAAAGAGATGTGGGTGAGGGACAGCCTGCTCCGCAAGCACCAAGAGCGGGCGCAGAAGATGAAGGAGGAGAGGGACAGCCTGAGCAAGGAGCTGCGGAAGTGCAAGGACGAGAACTACAACCTGGCAATGAGCTATGCCAAACAGAGTGAGGAGAAGAGCGCTGCCCTCATGAAGAACCGGGACCTGATCCTAGAGGTCAGAGTCACCCTTTTCTAAAGCTTCCTCCTCCTTACCTGATCCCTGGAAGGCTGTGCTGTGCACCAGGCTTGTCTTTGCCTGGGATGCTCTGGACCGGTTCAGCGTGAGGTTCTGTGGCATGTCTTGGTGATCCCTACCTCAGCCCAGTAGTATTATAAGTTATGCTGTGTAGAATTAACAGTCTTGCCCTAACTCAAGACTGGGCCCTCTCACAAGAGCGATGTGTTTTATCCATTTAGCACCCAGGCAGGACTCTGGTCCCCAGAGCACTGAGCATCCTGAGGAAAACAAAGCTGGGGAAGAGCCTGCCCCATGTTTCTCTCGGGAATGGCATGAGAACAGCTTTTGCAGGCCAGAGTTTTCTCTTTGTTATTGATGAGCTCTGAACCTTCTTGTAGATCGATCACTTGAAGCACAGGCTCATGAAGGCTGAGGATGACTGCAAACTGGAGCGTAAGCACACGATGAAACTGAAGCATGCCATAGAGCAGCGTCCAAGCCATGAGGTGATGTGGGAGATCCAGCAGGAGAAGGAGTTGCTCCTGGCCAAGAATCAGGAGCTGGAGAACACTCTCCAGGTTGGTGAGGTGGTTGAATATGGACTCCTGAGAGATGATTACTTGTAGCAGCCAGGGCAGCGATGGGGCTGCACTGAAGGTTGTGTGGGTTAGCTGTGGCCTGCTTCTCCTAAGTCAAATAGAGCATATAGGACTGTGGGAAGAGAGTACGGAGTTAGAGGAGTGCTGTACCTTTTTTTGTCCAGCAGGTTGCCAGGGAACAGAATTTGGAGAAGAGCCTCTCCAATGAGACTCTGGAGAATGACTGTAGCCAGATACTAGAAGAGCGCCGGGAGCTGATGAACACCATTTACAGCCTTCGCAAGGAGCTGCGGCAAGCCGAGGCGCTCCAAGAAAGAGTACGTGATGCATTGCAAATTCCTGCTGAGGGTCAGTGGGTAAGACAGGCAGATGAAGCACCTGCAACATCTTGCCTATGGAGCAGAGGAGCTGCTCGGCAGCAATCCTTGCGGCTCCTACTCTAGTGTCTGTGTTATAGTTTGTTAAAAAAAGGCACACCAATATATTAGCATTCTGTGTCTGTGGCATTAACTGTTACCTGTTAATGCCTATGTTAATTAACACTCCCTGCTTCGGCCTGGAGGGTAATGGGAGCTTTTATCATGATTGGCGGCTCAGGTACACATAAATCCATCATGTTAGCAGTGCTCCTAGTCATGTTGACCAACCTTTTGGTTGGCCTTGCTCCAGCTGGACAGTCTGGCTGAACTTTGACGTTGCATGGCGGTCTGGCCATAGCAATCTGTGGCACAGAGCAGAAGTGGTGAGAGCCTAGCTCAGGCTCTGCCCACAAGTAGGGTGCTTTTGACCTTGTCTCAACAGTATGCAGAGGAAAAGGAGATGCTTGAACTACAATGCACGTCTCTGAGGAAGGACTCCCAGATGTATAAAAAACGGATTGAAGCTGTGTTGCAGCAGATGGAGGAAGTGGCTTCAGAAAGAGACCAGGTGATGAAACTTTCCTCTTGGAGCTGCCGCTAATCCCCGCTTCACTGCTTGAAGTGGGCAGATACTGTAACCCTGAATGAACTGTTGTGTGACATGCCACAACATGTTGTCCCTTATGCCAGGCACTCCTGACCCGAGAACAGTTCTATACGCAGTACTCCAAGAGCCTGGTTGAGAGGGACGCTTACCGCAAGCAGATTCGGGAACTGGGGGAGCGATGTGATGAAATGCAACTGCAGCTCTTCCAAAAGGAGAGTCAGTTACTGGCTACTGAAGCCAAGCTGAAAAGGTTGGAGCTGGAGCTACCCACACCGGTATGTCTGTGGGGTTGTCATCTGTGCTGGGTTGGGAAGCTGAGTATAGGGCAGAGTGTGGCTGTTCGAGGCCGTTGCACCTAACCAGTTTGAATCCAGCAGGCCATGGCCATCTGCGTGGGTAACTATTTCCATGCAAATGCTGAATTTAGAAAAACGAGACACGTTATGGTTCCCGTTACCTCACCCTGGTTCCAGGCATGGATAAGCTGCACTGATGCAAGCTGAGGCCTTCTGTGTTTGTGTTTGGAGCATTTCCAAAGATGACAAGGGATCCTCAACCACCAAAGAGTGATCTCTATTTGGAGACCATATATAAGCCATTTGGATGAAATAGGAGCAAAGTGTAAGGGTGCTAAAGTTTCTGGAATGAAATTAGATATACAAGGGCAATTTTAATTAATGTGGAATCTTCTTTTGTTCCTCCAAGTGATCAGAGAGGAGTGTAGGAGGGAGGAAGACCACACTTCTCTGTTTTATGTAGCTTTGTCTCTTGTATATTCACTTACTACCACTTCCTTGTTTACGAGAAATGATTAATTTATGCTGGTTTTATTTCAGACCTCTGACCTGGACGATACCTCCTCCAGAGATTCCCAGGAAGTGAGTAGGGTGCCTCGTTTACCCTTTACCGTCTTCTGGGATGGTTTCAAATTCCTCACTTGTGCTCAGTTCCCTAAGTAATAGCAATTTTCAATCCATGGCTCAGGCTCATTTCAGTGATATCAAAAAGTACAGAGGCAGCAAAACAGGCCAGTGACGGAATCTCCCCGTGTCCTGAGATTTCTAAGTTATGGTGTTAGTCAGCAAGATTTGCTGAGTCTAAGAAAATCAGGGGAATTGAATTATTTTGAGTTGCTTCTGATTGTCTCTCTTGTGGGAAAACAGGCAAAAATAAGTCTTACCCCAGGGATATCTGTAGTAAAGTTTTCACTTAGTTCATAACTTCAGTGTGGAAGTGAATGTCACATTGTCTGAAGGCTAAAAGTATAAATGAGACCAAAGCAAATGGATCTACTAATGGGGGATAAATCCATGAGTAGATCTGTAACTTCTGGCTCAGTCTCCCATTTTGCTGACAGCAAGATGCACTAAGGAAAAGTCGGTTCTACACATGTCCTGTTTCTTATATTCCTCCATCTGATCCCAGCTACTGTGTGAGACAGAATAATGGTCAGTTCTCATGTTCTTGCTTTGTTTCTGTCCCATAGCTTACTCTTCATGGTCATCTAGATGAAGATACACAGCCGGCTAAAAGTAAGGCTTTTCTTGAGAGCACAGTCCAGTGTTTCAAAGGGACCAGAAAAGACATTCCTGAGTTTTAGTGAAAAATAGGTCGTCTGACTGGGGACTCAGTTCGTGAGAGATGCTTCTCAGTGAGGTGTGCTTGGCACTATGAGTAAAGACCTCTTTGAGATGACTCAGAATAGGTACCCATAAATCAAGGCTTTCTGACATACCACCATCCTTCTCACCTATAAAAAGGAGAACATGTCCCCAGATGCTGGGAACAGTGAATGCTTGTAAAGCTTTTTTGAGAGAAAAAGCTCCACGTGCTTTCTTTTTACTATATGGTCTCTGAAAGGGTCTTTCATACAGCTGAATGATTTGGGAAAAGTGGTATCATTAGACCATACTAGTACCTCGAGTCTTTTTTAGGCAATCTGTCTACTGAATTTGTCCAGGAAAAACCACCTGGTACCTGGTGCCTTTGAGAAATAGCTCCTGGTGCCTTTCCCCCCCGTCACCTCTTGCATTTATGTCAGAGCTGAGAACGGAACAAACATCCTTCCGCTTCAGCTGGACCACGTGGCATTCTCCAGGGATTTTCCCCTCCCCTCTTCCCTTTTGTGTTGCAGGCTATTTTCACAAGAGCAGAACTATGTAGTTAACGCTGTCACTGGTTCTGTTTCTGTGGCATCCCCAGTGGAAATGATTCAGCAGTGTGGAAAGGAATTAATAGGCTCCTCTAAGAACTTGAAATTCTCTTTCAAAACCTGCTGAGAAAGGAAGGAAACTAGCACAGCAGAAGTAGTTTTCTGGTTTGATCTCCTAGAAGATCTAAATGATCTTTTCATTGATTGAGCTGGGTGATTTTTCACAAAAGCTAAGTATGATTAACATGATTTCTCATGGTGACGTCTAACACGGTTTATTTTTTTTTTAATGACGCTAAGCAGAGGTGCTGCTTTGCAAATGTTCGTTTTGCTCCTGCATAAGCAGAAACTAAAAAGCTGCTGTATCTTTCTGAGCCTGGTGGGGAACTCCATCAGCCTCAGCAAGATTCAGGGTTCAAGTAAAATGGGAAGTGACTCGTGCATTGCTCACAGGACTGAATCCTGAACGTTTGGAGGCTTGGTTTCAGTTCTGCTGTTGGCTCTGTGTAGCGCTGGGCAGCTGTTACGCGACAGCTATTGCTGTTTGACAAACTGGTGGAGGGAGAAGTTACTTCGCAATGGCAACTATGACTAAAGCTGTGATTTTTTCCTTCTCTTAGAAGATTGCCCTGAAGGACAAAACGAGCAATTTAACCCTCAAGAGAGCAGTCTGCCTCCAAAGTCACCCAGTGTAAGAGAATCTCTGTGGGCTCTTCTTTACTATGACTGCGGTTTGTAACCTTTAATGTTCTTGTTAATGATGGATTTACCAGGTTTGAGAAGCATGTAAGCAGCTACTGCTTTTCCAAAATCTGAGCACTTTGTGCAAAATTCACCCTCCAAAAAGGGTAAGCTCTGAACAGCAGAACACTTATAGTGGTTATTTCTCCCATCTGTGCCTGTAAACTTTTTCTACTTACTTTCCGACCTTCGTGTCTGGGTATGGATGTTTTCCAGTTTAATTGTATGCAGTATTACTGTTGGTACAGGAAACAGAATCCCAGATTTACAAATAGGAGAGAATAAAGATGGTAAAACTGCGAAACAGATGTATTATCGTCCTGCACACGCAACAGTGGACAGCCCAGAAATGAACGTGCTGTACTTTGCTCTGCAGGCCCGAGCAGATGCAGGAAGCTGGCTGTGGACTGCTTTCCTGGAGGAGGGTTTTGATAGTAAACAGCTGTTCTGGTCATCTGAAGGCATAGGTTCCCATTTTTTTTCTCCTTCATTTAAATGAAAAATGATTCATTGCACAAACAGGTCTGAGAGGAGAAATGACCAAGCTTATCTGGGTGGTCTGCAGCCTTTTACCCTGCAGAGGCCAGATGCAGTACATCGGCCTCAAAACCCGCCTCCTTTGCAGAGCGGGTTTGCTCTGGTGCTAACATTGATCTGATCTTCAGAGGAATCCAGTTTGTATTTCTTTGGATTTTTTTCCAGTTCAAGGAATGTGGCTTAGCCAACGAGGAACTGGCAGAAAAGGAGCGGAGAAGGATGAAGGACTGCTTTGAGCGTTACCGAAGGTCAGGACTTCAGTAAGCAGGACTAATTTAGACATACCCGTGTGACTTAATTGATTAGCTTGTTGTATGTATTTCCTCTTTCCTGTCCATCCCCTGTCCCCAAGCTTGATTCATGGAGGGCATAAATTCATTACAGATCTTATCTTCAGAGGCTACGCTTGTAGCTGAACTGGTTGAGGCTCCAGCTTTAGTACCAGCGGTAGCCAAGTTAGCAGTGATCGCATTTGCTCTGGACCACGCAGATGGTTCTACAGCAGGGAGTGGAGGGCACTCTGAAAAATTGCTAGTTTAATAAATTTGATATATTTCTCCCATGCAAGTGAAATCTGTGTGACCTTCACTGTGTTTGACTGATGTACTGCTGACATTCAAGACCAAGCTCCCACGACTGTGAATGGGAGATTTCCACCCTCTGTCCTCTTCACATGCTCTTGTTTGAAGGCCTGTTTTCCAAATGCCTGGTGTCTTCACTGATCACTGCCTTTATGGAGCACGAGACCAATGAAAACCTTGTAAAACAGGGACCTTAGTTCTAGCATTAGATAGAAGTGCTCCTAATGGCACTGTAAACTGTTATTCTGATTGTTGACAATACTATTTTTATTAAAGAAAGGACTTTGGGTAGTATTTTCTGGCATCTTCAACTGGAGCATCAACAATACACCACACTTCAAGAAATCTAAGAATGTCTTCATCAATTTAGACGAATTCTCTTTACCCTATGAGTGCTGCCAGCATCAGCTTTGTTGGGGGTGTGAGTAAACCGTCACCTTGAGTTAAACACGAAGTGGATGGATACATACTGAACCTCCCCACTGAACTCCCCAAAGTGTTCAAATGCCACTTGTTTGCAGAAAATGTCTTCTAAAAATGAAACGTCTAGTCTTGTTTTCAGAAAAAGAGCCATGCGGAGGGTACCGAAGGACCGGCACCACGAGGCCGACTGGGAGAACACCACCGGCAGTGACAACACCGACACCGAAGGCTCCTGAGAGCGGCAGCCACCTGCACGGGGAACACCAGCCCGGTCTGGGGGCTGCTGTGCGTGTTTCTCTCTTAATGGACTCCTGAGATTGTAAAATCTGTCCAAACAAACATTTATCAGAAGTTAACGTTTGTAATGGGGCTATTTTCCCCTCATCCATCTCTCTCTTTAGATGTCCATCTCTCTCCCCTGACGTCCCCTCATCCGTCTCTCTCAGAAATGCAGTGATGTGAGAGGTGCACAGTGCACAAACGAAATAAACAGGATTTAAGGGCCCAAGGCCCTGGGGCTCTGTGCGCAGCGCTCGCTCCCTGCCCAACGAGGCCCAAGCTGAGCTTCTCTTAAGGCAGGGCCCTGGTCCAATGCCCCTGCGGAGGGGGAGGCCCTGCTCCTGCAGGGCTCCGGAGAACCCTCGGTCTGTGCAGGGAGGAGGCGGCCGGGTCCTATCGACCGACGGGCGGGAGGTGCGGCCCGGTTACCGGCCCCGGGCCTCCCGCGGCACGGTCGGCGGCTGCCCGCACCCGACATGGCCGCCGCCCTCACCTGACATGGCCGCCGCCGCCTCAGTGCCCGCCCCCCCACCGTGCGCCGTCGCCGTCGCCGTCGCCATGCAGCGCGCGGCGCGGCCGTTGCTGTGGGCCCTGCTCCGCGCCGCGCCTCCATGGCGGCCTCGCCGTCCCCCGCCCGCTCCGCCGCCCCGCTGCCCGCCGCCCCGCCGCCCGCTCTGCACCGCCGCCGCCTCGGGGCAGCCGCAGGCCGCGCACTACCGCCTGGTGTACACCTGCAAGGTGGGCGCCGGGGGGCGATGGCGGGGCGGCGGGGGAGGGCCGCGGCGGCGGCGGGCTGAGGGGAACGGCGCTTCCCAGAGACAAGGCCCCTGTGCGGACGGGCCTCCGCCGGGGTCCGGACCGTGCGCCCGTTAGTGCGGAGCTACACGGCGTCGTAACGCGAGTGCAGTAGACAGAGGTGAGGGAGGGGGAAAGAAACCTTTTAATCGGGTAAATAATTATTTTTTTTTCTTTTAAAAAGTAGAGAAGCTGCAGTTGCCGCCATCATGAAATCCGTTTTGTTTGCTCTGTAGGTCTGCCAGACCCGGTCAGCAAAAACCATTTCCAAGGCGGCCTACCATAAGGGGGTGGTGATCGTGACATGTCCCGGCTGCGGCAGCCACCACGTCATGGCCGACAACCTGGGCTGGTTCTCGGATCTGCAGGGGAAGAGGTGGGTGTGCGGCAGCGCTCGCTGCCGAGCCGCAACGGCGTCCTCCTGCACCCATACGTTACTTCTTCGATGCTTTGAAAATGACGTTCAGAGAAAATCAGAGTATTTGCTGGGTATAAGTCCGTTTCGTCCACTGTCTTAAAGCACACAAAGCTTTATAATCGCCTGTAATTTGACCATTGCTACCCAGGATCCAAATAAAACGCTGTAAAGCTGTGTGACACACAGGCATCCTTGTTGGTGCCAGCCTGTGAATTACTGCCTGTGGGCTGCTTCTGTGCTCCCTCAGGCTTTATCACATCGCTGCTAGGTTTCCCTCCCCAAGCATTTCAAACGTGCAGACCCATCCGATTTCTAACTTCCTGACATACCTTTAAAAATTTCTGTTTAGCCATAATTGCTAAATCATTGATGCTAATGGATGAAAATAGTCCCAGAAGGTTTGGGTGGTTTTATCTGCTTCCCAGGCTCTTTATGGAGAAATACTGTGGTAATGCTCGTGTGTGATTCACTGCGTAGAGTTAATTCTGAGAGCAACGCGTGAGGGAGCGAACCTGCGCTTGATTCTTAGGTCTGGCCTTTGCTGTGGTGTCACTGTTGGTTTTCAAATCACTGTTAAGGAATATCGAGGAAATCCTGGCAGCCAAAGGGGAGAAGGTGAGACGTGTGGCTGGTGAGGAAGCCTTGGAACTGCTTCTGGAAAGCTCGGCAGATACCGGGTCTCAAGGTCAGCTCGCAGAGGGAGAAAGCGGGGAAGTCCCCCCCGAGACTGGCGGCAAGGGACAGACCTGACAAGTGGGATTTGTGTCGTTCTACTGATGGCAAGAGAGACTCTTAACCTTTATTCCCTGATTTCAATGGGAAATTTCTCTGTTAAATAAACTCGGGCATTGGTCTTTCTCTGTTGTGTGTCTTTGTCTTGCATAATTTTGCCTTTGATCAAGCTAATGTTTTTAGAGATGGAGCGCCGATATTTTTCCTGCTACTTGTAGGCAAGTCTTGGTACTTCGGTAACGTCAGGAGCTTTGTTTTCTGCTGAGAGGGGAGCCAGTAGTTCTTTGTCCGTGTGCTTTGGAGTAGGGAGGTGCAGCTGCAGCTGGAGGTTTTAACGATGTCTCCTGGCCCAGGTGTAGCACAGCAGCAGTGGGTTCCAGGCCTGGTGGAGGTGTGTCCTGTGGGAGAGCAGCAATTGATACCACCTGAGGTGTGCCCCAACCCCCTGTGAGTTTGCAGAAGGGTCACATCACTACCTCTTACTGCAGTCACGTGCTGCTTTTTTCTTTCCCTTGCCATCTTCCAGAGTTTCACTCCTGTGCCGCTTCCATCAGGGCTGAAAGTCCTCTGTCTTGGTGAGTGATGGTGTGAGCTGCCCTGTGGGAGCATCAGCCCCTGCACTGGGGATGATGTGTCGGCGAGCGGTTCCCGGCGTTGGGGTTGTGCAGCTTCCTTGCTGGTGAGGGGGAGGCTGGGCGTGCAGGCAAAAGTAGTGTCTGTGAGGCGTGTTGGAGATAAGCAGGGCAGCTAGAAAGTTGTCTTGGAGTCACTTGACAGATATTGAGGTGCTTGTTAATGCCACTGCTGCACGTTAAGATCAGTTAGAAGAAAAATTAATTCAATACATTAAAAAGTAGGTATTTACCAGTAATTTACCATTACCATACCACCAGGTAGTGATGAATCAGGCAGTGAGGTGATCATATTGCACTTTGTCAGGGCTTACTTCCTCTGCCTGCACGAAAGTTTAACTTCTCTTGAGGTCCATTAGCCTGAAACACAGTGAAGTGTCTGCTTTCTTATGGTTTTAAATTTGCAATCAAAGAATAATTCAGGTTGGAAGAGACCTGTGGAGGTTTCTAGTTCAATGCTCTTGTTCAGAGGAGGATGCTCAGGGTCTTGTCTGGAGTATCTCTGAGGATGGAGATCCCACCTCTTTGGACCCTTGTTCTGGTATTTGACCAATCCCATAGTGAAAAAAACCCAACACCAAACTGAAATTTGCTGTGTTCCAGCTTGCACCCATTACCTGCTTTCCAAGCACTGCGCGCTTCTGAGGAGAGCCTGGCCCTCCGTGCTCCACACTCTCGTTAGCGAGCTACAGAAAGCACTTAGCCTTTGCGTCTCTGGCCTGAACAAACCCAGTTCTTTCAGCCAAGCATGTCCAGGTGATACGGTCCTTAATAAGCCAAGTATTCAAGGAGGGGATTGCATGTATTAATGAGCATTAATGAGTTTACTGTATTCATCTGAAGTGTTCATAGTAATTTTATACGTGTTGCAAGCATGGATCAGGGCGACAGGAAAGCAGTCATGTTTTCCTGTTGGTGTGTAAGTTCAGAGTGATGAAACAGTGTTGAGGGGCAGGAACTGCATCCGTCAGCCGACTTGTGCGTGTTCAGATCCTAGTGAAATACAGCTCTGGAACAACTAGATGCTAGAGTGATATGCGTATTTATTAATTAAGAAATTGCATCTCAGAGCATTGCTCTGTGCTCACCCTGTTGTGAGTTGCTGGCACATGTTATCATTCTGCTGGAAGAGTGGTTATTTTATTACCCTTTACCTGAAAATTAGCATTCGGCTTCCATTGTGCTAATGCCTTTGATGGAGTGGAACAGAGCAGCTGTTGCAGCATCTGTGTTGCCTTGGAAACAGTTCATTTACAACCTGACTTTTTTATACAGTTTCCTTACCTTTCTTACCTTTTACTGTGCCCCAGCTACAGAAAGGGGGTGATTGATAGTTTTGCTACAGTTTTTACTGTAACGCAGGAAAAGTCTGTCAGTGCTGGCTTTCATAGATTTTGGTGTTTGCTCAGTCCAGTGTCCTCTGCCACGAGGTGCTCTGGATGCAGGACAGCGTGCCTGCCTCTGCAGCACCCAGAGCGGAGGCTGGAGGGTGGTGTGGTTTTTGCTGCTGCTTTGAAGGTTCGGGCCAACATCATGGACAGAACAGGAGGCAGCGGATTACAGGGGGTGGGCAAATCCTCAGGCTCAGGCGCTGGTGTGGAGCACAGAGGCTGCAGTACCCAACGGTGCAGGAAATCGGTGCTTCTCGTGACAAAACATTGTGGGGCTTTCAGCTGGAAGGGTAGAGGGTTGCAGTTATGTGAGGGAATTTGCATGTAATGTGGAAGGTTTTGCTGATGCTTTGCAGGTGAAAAAGAATTTTGTGCTCCCTTTTGAAGGGCTTTTTCTTGAAAAATGTTGTGTCACAGGGAAGTGTGTCTGTTCTTGAAAAAGGAGAGCGGTGAGCACGCTTTGTCTAGGAGGAGCCCAGCAGACGGTGTTTGAGCCAAAGACAAAGGAGCAGGGAGAAGCAGCCTTTCTCCTGAACTGGAGGTGTGGCAAGATGGGGAAGAAGGTGCGGTGAAGGCCTGGTGCAGCAGAGCAGAGGAGAGCCACTGAAAGTGCAGCTGACCGGGGTAAGCCTTTGCGGCACAGAGGAGCGGTAGCAATTTCAAGAGGCGGGGGGGGCAAAGCAGGATGGGTGGCAAACATAAAGCTGTTTGCATGTTCCTTAAAGCATTTCACTGTGGCTGTTAAGGGAGGGATCCCGTTTCTGAATCCTGGCCCATGAGAGCTTTTCTGCAAAATGGCAAATACTTTGCCACTTGTTTTCTGCCTCTTTGAGCAAATCCTCCTCTTGTAGTGCAGCCAAATGCCGGTGTTGCTCTGGCCGGTGTGGGACTCTGATGGGTCACGTCTGTCAGCTGCAGGGTTACTGGTGTTCTGGCCCGTGCTCAGCAGGAAGGCAGCGGGGTTTGGTGCAGGTGGGTGAGAGGGGGGGCCCTGAGGGGCTGGGAAGCGAGTGGTGATGGGACTCACTGAGGGCAGGCCTTTGCGCAGGCCCACACAAGAGGCAGGCTGGGGTGCAGAGGGCCATTTGCTGGGGCCACCTGACATAACACCTGCTGCTTTTTTTGCTACCAACATGCATGAATGTGTCGTGTGTGCTGTGCAGGGCCGTGCTTCCTGCTGCCTTACACAGAGACAGCAGTTCTAAACCCCACCGTGCCTGGATGTGCTGTGGAGGGCTCAGCTGTACCGAGGATCCACTTGGGAGCCTCTCCGGGGGATTTGCCTGCGGCACTGAAGTGGCCATTGGACAGGTATGTTTCTTTTCTCGTCGCATCGGTGCAGGCAGTGAGGAGGGGCACAGGGATCTGTGAAATGAATCACCACTTATTTGTGCTCCTTGCATAGGGTCTAACATAGGTGGGTTCTGGGCCTCCAGGTCCTACTGCAGGGTAGGCAGCGCGGCACAGTGAGCCCGCCACTCAAAACCCTGCACGCATCTGTCGCCACTGTGTCCCTGGGCTGGGCTGTTCAGTGCGGGGGTGGGCCTGCCTTACTGCAAAGCTGTGCAGGAGTTAACTTAGCCCACAGCTGTGTCCTGGCCTCGCGGGGTCCCTGGAGATTGCTATGGAGAGAGCTGCCCAAAGCTGTCCAACTCCAGGCTGAAATTTACAGTGCCTGGGTGCTCCGGGCCAGCGTATCCCTCCTGCAGGCTGAGAGCCTCTCTGGCCAGATGAAGATCAATGATGGCTGGAGCAGTAACAGCACGAGGCTCTGGGGAGGGTTGAGGTAAGTGCGGAGACTCAGCCCTGACGTGACTTGGCAGATGAGCAATACAAAAAGCCCCGTGGGCCTGACATCAGCCCTGCCTCCCGAGTGCCTCTCAGGGCACGTGTACAGCTGAGTAGGAGAGAGCAGTGCCTTGTGTTTCTGCTGGTTTTGTAGAGTTCCTCGTCACCTCCAGCCCTGCACCGGGGACAGCACCTTGCTCTGCGGCAACTCTGCACTTCACAGCTGCTGCAGCAGCGCTCCGTGCCAAACAGTAAGCAGGTCCATTAGTTCTACGCAGGCCCTGGCAATCCCGCGTCTATCCGGCGGGTGTCAGCATCAGAGAGCACATCGCTACGTGAGATGAAGCTCTGCGGGCCCGGGCGCCTTGGGAGCGGGGAGGACTGGCCTTGGACAGCCTGGCCAGCACACTGCTGTCTCTGCTGCTGCAGGGTACAGGGGAGCAGCAGCCATTGCAGGCTGTGAGTTGGTTTGGTGATTCCCTCCTGCTCACAGGGGCTCTTCTTCTGTTTGGTAGGTGCCCTGAGCGAGAGAACATTTACTGGACAGCATGTGCTCCCTTCTCCAGCTGCTAAGGACAGCGAGAGACCACGGGTGAGACCCCTCTCATGCACTCACAGTGATTTCACCTGTTCCTGGGAATACAAGGCCCTATCCTTTGCACACCTGGGGGCCTGGTTCTGTCCCCAAATCACACAGAGGCTTCTAGCACAGGGCTTCTTGTGTTCAGGCACCAAGAGGCATGAGAATGCCTGATGAGAACAAGCTGGTGGCTCTTCATTAGTCTTTGATCTTTGACTGGCAGTGGCCAGCACAAGTTAGCCAGGCGTGGGAAGACCAGCTGTGACTTGGCTTTATTCTCACACAGCTCAGGATCCAAAATCTGCTACTCTCAGGCCCACTTTCTAGCAAAGTCTAAGGGCCTGCTCATGCCTGCTGTGTTGGAATGAGCTAGGGCTGCTGCCTGCTGCTTTGTGAGTGTCTTTGGTAAGGGCTGATGCCAGGGCTTTGAACAGCACTCGCTGCCCTTTTCCTCTGGTAGCTGCTGCCAGGGAAACAAGACACAGCTTTTGGGCCAGGCGCCGAGAAGGCACCGAGACAGGGCTGAGCCGGAGTCCCAGGCCTGAAAGGAAAGGCTCAGCCGCGTTCCTAGAGGAGGGCTCACACCGACTGAGAAGAGCCAGTCCTTTCTCTGCCACTGCAGGGCTGTGTCTGCCCTGTCATCCTGGTGACTTCGGGGCTTGGGACAATGCTCTGGACAGGGAATGCTCAGGGCTTTGTGTCTCCTGCCACAGCCGCACAGTCAGATCGATGCTGTGCGTTCAAGGCAGACAGGGCTGGGGATGGTGCTGCTGCCTAAGAGACCAGTGTGCTCTTAATGTAAAGGGATGTATAGGGGAGTGCATACACCCTTTTCTTACACACAGCAGTGTCTGTCACAAGAGCCCACCACCCACCCCCAACCCCATTCCAAAGGGCCAGCATTAGCTCTGCTATCAGCAAAGCAGCCAAGCTGGCCAAGAAATAATGGAAATGAATTTTTGTCACTGAAGCTTAGACACAAATATTTATTAAGCACAACCCCCCCTCTTCCCCTTGAGCTGTATTCATTTCTAATATATTAATTCATTTGGCAGATTATTTTTTAGAAAAAAAAGTACCTGTGGGTTGGAAAGTCCCCATTAAAATGACATTAGCAAATGCACATGTAAAAAATAAATAAGCTTGTACATTCAAGTATATGGCAAATAATTAACACCTTTGAAAGCTTAACGGTCAGATTCCAGTTCACCACCTGGCTGAGAGCTGCACAGGCCCAAGCCTGCAGCTGGTCAAGTCGTCATCATCTTCAATGTTTTCCTCCTCTTTAAAAATGCAAGGTGGGTCGGTATGTGGGTGGCTGGGCAGGTCTCCTCTCCCTTCTCTAGAGCCCTGGGCAGCCCCAGGGAGGACCAAGCCTCGGCCGAGCCATCCATGCAGCAGTGTAGCCGGTGAGTGCTCCCTGGTAGCAGGTGAAATGCAGCTACCCCTCCACATGGTCAGTGCAGGCAGGTTAAATGCCCGATGAGCAGCATCACTGGTCTAAAACTCTTACTGCTGGTTGGAAACGTTTCCATCAAATGTACGTCAAATAGAAAGTGCCGATTTGTTCTCTACAGGAACATACCTGCTTTGGCAGAACTCATTAACTGGAGTTTCTGAAGTCCAAGGTAGCCTGTCTGGTCAAGCAAATTAAAAATACTCCACCTCCTGAAGTTAGATGCCTGCTCCCCTCTTCCCTGGGCTTGCTTTTCCAGCTGTTCCAAAAGGGTAAGGAATGGAAGTAAATGTAGACCCTTGCGCTTGCGTGGGGGGTGGAACTGACTTCCCAGCCAGCACCCCAGCGTGCATCTCTCGTGAGGCTCCATTTATTGAAGACAGATTGTGGAAAACCAGAGGGCCTTGCCGAGAGCAGCTCTGCCGGGGCCCGCAGGGACGGGGAGAAGCTCGGCACTGATTTGGGGAGGAACAAGGGAAGGCAAGCGCTACTGGACACAAAAGGTTGCTCTCCTGACAAGCCGTGGACAGAACACTTTGCTGGCCCTGGAAGCAGGTCATTGCCAAATGAAGGCTTCTGCCTCGCGGCACACTCACCCCACACAGGACAATCCTGCAAGAGACTTCTGGCTCAGCGGCACCGGAGGCGATGAGTTGCCCACGTTGTGCTGAAACAGACGGGCAGAGATTTCCTTCCTCCCTTCCCAGGCACAGGCCCCTGTCTCGGGGCTGCAGTTCGGGCTGCACAGCTGGCAGCTGCCTTTCAGGCTTTGTCCCAGGCTGAAGCTGCTCTTTGCTGGACGGCTGTTCTCCAGAGGTAACCAAATTCCACTAAAGCTCGGGACGAGCGAGGCCTTGCTCCTGCTCAGAAGGTCCCAGTACAGCTCTGCACAGGACTGCGGCTGGAGAAGCAGAGGGGGTGTCGCGGGGCTCACTGCAGAGTCCTCAGCAAACCTAAAATAAACTTACGGGTGTGTGGGACCATGACTGCAGCTGGGGCAGGGGTGAGGTCTGAAAGGACCGGTGCAGCCTCTGATTTGGGCTCACTTCCTCCTGTAGAAAGAACAAAGCTGAGCAAGATGTTCCAGGGAAGGACCCAGAGGAATTTGTGTCACCTCGTCAGGCAGGCAAAACAGGAGGACTTCAAAATGGAAAAGGTGCTCTCTTCCCTTCCCTCATTAATTAAAAGTGTTGTGGAAATAAAAGACATCAAGGCTGGAGTTAATTACCCACTCTGCGCTTCTCCTTTGGCTGACAGGATTCTTCCTGTTCCTGGATTTTTAGGTGATAAGCAAAGGGGCTGCCAAAGTCTTCTTCCCTCGTGCTGTGTCCAGTGTTACAGTGGCCATGTGTCCTAAGAAACCCCCTTGTTTAAAAACCATCACCCATCTCGTGGGCCTTCCTGTAACGCTGCCTCTGCAGCGCAGCCCGGTGCAACACAGCGGAGGGGCAGTTCCTGGGAGAAGTCTGTGGTAGCGCAGGAGCGCTTGGGTTTGAAACCACCTACACTTTTTTCTTCTTAAAAAACAAAATGAAACCAAAACAACCCCCCCAAAACAAACCCCAGTTCTTAGCTGGAACCAGGCTTCTGCTGCTCCTCTGCTGCCTCCTCCTGGGCTGAGGCCAAATCTACTCGCTGCTCGTCCATGCGTTTGGCCTGGACGCGCTGGATGAGGCTGAAAAAGTCTTCGTCTGGCATCGTAGGGCCACGGGGAATGGAGTCTGGTGGTGCACAGCGCTGGTCGTCTATTCTGGAGGACTGCCCAGGGAGGAGAACAGGCATTAGGGCTGGGAGCAGCGCCCAGGAGGTGTCCACTCTGCCTGTCCCGGGGTGCAGGGCAGTGGGACCAGCAATGCTGCACCCTGCTGTGGGCTCCAGCGTAAGGGAAGAGCAGTGACCCAGCCCAGGGAGTAGGCACCGCGTGGAAGGTGGCTGCTCCAGCCACCTGCTCACAGCCCTCAGTACAGGGTAAAAAGAAGGACCTGGAGGCAAAGGCAAGTACCTGCCTGGGTGCCCAGGGCTGCGGGGGGGTGGCTGCTGGCCACAGCCCCTCCCAGCAGGGCAGGTGGGATGAGGAGACGGCATTTGCCTGTTGGGGAGAAACTATCCCCCACACAGCACAGTCCCCCCTCCAGCTCAGCAGCCCACCCAGCCCCACTCCGGTACCTGACACTTCATGAGCATGTTGAAGAACTCATCCCCGGGCTCCTGGGCGTCCCCCTCCACACGCAGGTGCCCCAGGTTGTTGTGTGTTATCCGGAGGCCTGGCAGGTTGCCCACGTTGGCCCGCTGGTCATCCAGCCGTCTGCTCTGGGAGCTGGCGATGAGATCGAAGAACTCCTCCGTCTGCGGAGACGCCATTAGGGAGGACTGTGCTGCGAGTGGGGAGAGGGGCACACGCCAGGGTCACAGCTCTGCCTGCTCATGCCTGAGCTGCAGCTCCGCTGTGTGCAGAAAACCCAAATCCTCGTCACCAAACTGCTGTTCAACCACCCGGGCTGCAGCCGAGCCTTACACAGTCCCCTGAGGGACAGGGGCTGAGGTAGGATGCTGCCTTCTTATGTGACTGACAGCATCTCCTGCCACCCTGCACGGGGGAGCAGGAACAACGTGAAACCAACAAGTGTTACGGGGAGCAAAACCCACTGCCCCATCTCGCAACCACTCGCTCCCTTTTCTGAAGGCCGGTGCTATCGCACAGCCCTTGGTACCCGCCTCCCAAAAAGGCCTTGGGCTGCATCCCTGGAGCTGCCCTGCACGAAGGGCGAGCAGGGCCGGCTGCGAGGAGCCTGCCTGCACGCAGCTCCCAGCCCAGCAGCCTTTAGCGGGACCCTCTGCGCTGCCTTCCCTAGGGGAAGCAGAAAAGCTCCGGTTCAGCAGAGCTGCGGTTTCCATGTCCAGGTGTCCCCCAAGGGCTGTCCCCGCTGCCTCCAGCACGCTCCCTGGCCAAAAACTTCTCAAACGAACACATCCAATTTATGGGGCTGGGCTGTGAAAACAGCGCGGTACAGTACACTCCCGAGCTCGCCTCCCGCAACCAGCCTGCACAAACCTGTCAGGCAGCAAAGGGGGAAAGGAGGTGCCTTGGCAGGGTAAAGAGCCTCACGTACTCATCTCCTGCTGCTGGAGCTCCCACGAGGGGTCCCTGCTATTCACTGCGCTTCAGTCAGCTCCTGGAGGACACCAAAGCTGCCGCCTCGGCCCAGAAGATCCACTTCCCCGACATTAATCGCTGCCTGTGAGTGATCCCTGTTGTTTCCAGCACAACTACAGGCAGCTTCCACTGCTGCTTCCACTCTGGTTTCCACCTTGAGCCAAGAGGTGCCACTGCACAAGGGCCAACCCGCACCGTGCTCAGGGCACGGCGCTGGGCACACACCGGTGATTGCAGGTGAGCACAGAGTTCCTGAGCACGTGTTTGGCTCGGTGACGGGCACCCTGCACGGTCCCAAGGGCCGGGTATAATTACAGGCAGGAAATCAGCCTGGCAGCGCCACACACCTGGTGGCACACCCTTCCCCAGCCCCGCAAAAGCCCGGCCTCTTTGGGCCAGCTCAAGCAGAGGCACTGCCGGGGAGAGCCCTGCAGACGCTCCGGCCGTCAGGAGCTGCAGGACCTGCGTCACAGCACGCGCGGCAAAAACACTCGTGGGCTCTGGTTCTTCTCATCCCGCGGAGCGGAGCCAGCCCGGGCTCACTCTGCCGGGAGAGAGCTGGCACGAACTGGCAGCAGGGGGTCCCGCTCCAGAACCTATACATATAATCTATGCTAACCTATACATACCATCTACACTCTGTAAACCCTTGGGGGGAGTATCCTGCCCAGACACCCAACATGCCTGGTGCTTTCTAGCCACGGGGGAGCACTGGAGGAGCCCTTGGGCCCTGTACAGCCAGAGCACAGCTGTGCACAGGCGGTGTCCCCAGCCTTGGCACGCCTGCTCCGGGTGGCACCGCGTTGGCTGGCACGGGACAAAGGGAGGATTGTCAGACACAGCACACGAGCAATGCCGGGACCTCGGCAAAGCGAGCGAGTCACCCCCCAGCCCTGGAAACGCCTCTCGGGCAGCGCTCAATGGAAAGAGCCTCTTGGCTCCTGGCAGCTGCCGGGCAGTGAAACGCTCCCAAACAACAGACACTGCGCTTGGGACAGGGACAAGCAAAAGAAAACCGTAAGAAATCCGGCCCAGTTGGTGTTACTGTGCCCCGAGGCTCCCAACACGACGTGCTCTTTTTAGAGCCCCAGCTCATGCGTTTCTGCAACTCCACAAAAATCTCAGCACTGACACAAAGACGAGTTTCTTCCACTTCAGCTCACAACGAAACCTTGAAAATAACATGTCTGAAAGGCTCAGAGACCAAACGAGAGCTGAACAGAACGTGTGCCTACTTGTACATTCTTTATAAAGCTTCGTATTTTAAACCCAGTCTCCTAAATTACACAGTTGTTACAGCCAAATGCACTTCTGTATCAGAAACGTGTATCTTGAAAAAGTGATGCTCATTTCCACCCTATTTTTAGAAGATAAAAACCTGCTCGTGTCACAGCCAACCTGCCTTCCTGCCACAGCCTGACCTTCTCCGTGCAGCTTTGCTCTCGCTGCCACTTCATCCCCTGCTCCTGGCACCTACTTCTCCGAGCAGTCTTGTGCTGCAGCTCTTGCCGCACTCGGAGGGACGTCAGCGGTCTCCTCCCCTCCTGTTTGTACTTCATTCATTTGGAAAGCGATAAACAAACCCATCCGTTCAAATGAAGTGTTTGGAGCCCTTTGTGATGGTGCTTAAGTGTGAAAGTGTGACCTGCACATTTTAGTGCTTCTCTCCAGCTTGGTTTAAACAAAGGACCTCAACGTTGTATCATAAAAAAAGACATGAAACTGTAGTATAAACACAGACCTGACCTGCCTTTCCTGTCCCGTCTATTTGTCAGACAGCTTCCTCGATTTATCCCTGTTCCTCCTACGGGTGAGCTGTCAGCCTGCTGGACCTTCCTAGTGTTTATCCATCCTTCTGGCTTCTCTGCTTTTCCACATCACCTATCGCCACAGCATCCAACAACTGTACAAGATCCAGAAGTTTTTCCTCCACGGCAATGCTATGAGAAAAACTGTCAATACTTCAACTTGCCTGTGAAACCCACCCCAGGCCTCCGCGTGCCCCCGCTCTCCAGGCTCTCACAAGGCTCCCTCAGTAACAACCATCAGCATCTTCCTCCTGGAGATGCTGCCAGAGACAGAACTCCTCGTGCCAACCTCACTGTTCAGAAACCAAGACCTTCTAAAGATCCATACTGAAAAAATCCAAGTATATTTTGCATTTCTCTTGCTAATTTACTCTCTAAGCCTCAGTTCACATTCTCCAGCCTTTCCCTCAGCAACCATTAACATAAGAATGTTTCTTCCTTTCTTAAATAATGACAGAGATTGCCAAAGAACTGCTGAATTCAGAGAACTGAGGCTTGGGGAAAACATCACAAGGTTCCCAGTAAAAGCATGACAGCTGGCCACACCACGGGAGCAGCATCACTCCCATAGTAACACTGACTTATAAACGCGTCGGTGCTTACATATCCGTTCTTCCAAGGCAGGGACCGGCGTGGCAGCTGCCTCTGCAGCCTCCGATGGGCATTCTTCCAAGGGGCAGCGCTGATCATCCATCCGGTTGCTCTGGAACTTGCTCAGCAGGTCAAAGAAGCATTCCTCATCCGAAGGGGTCCGGTTGATTTTCTGGAAAGACAGTGAAATACAGAAGAGAGTCAGAACACCCCAAATAGCTCTGGCGTGGCCTCGGCAATGCGTCTCCCGGTCTGTTCGGAGGCCGGCTCCTGGCTGTGCTCACAGCTTGCCAAGCTCCGCAGCCTGCCAGGGGTCACTGCTACTTGGTCCCTCTGTCCTCCTGGCTCTGAAATAACCTCTCCCTTTTTCCCTTGCCGCCCTTCGGTGAGGACAATCTACCGCCACCCTCTCAGAGAGGGCCACAGGCAGAGCATCCTGAAGGTCCCCTCTCCCTCTGGGACCCCTGCGTGGGAGCGGGGTGAAGAGCTGCTCTGCGGAACGGGGCATCCATGGAGAGCTGTGGCCGTCCCCAGAGGCTCTGGGCACTTCTGCAGCCCAAACCAAAGCCAGGCTCCTACCAGCGAGCGGACGAGCCCCAGGCAGAGCAGCCTCCGTTGCTGCAGTGTCTTGAGCGCCCAGAACAAACTGGAGGCAGAAGAGGAAAGAGGGGAGGAAAGGGGACAGCATTCACCCTGGCACAGCTCCGCGGGGAAGAGGAGCTTTGGGCTGGCAAAGGGGTGGGTTCAGAGAGGGACCGTGGTCAGGAGTGCAAGGGACAAAGGGGAACCGTACGGAGACCCTGGCTGAAGCTCGACTCAGGCACGCCAGCATTCAGCTGTCCTTTAGAACCAGCTAATTTTAACCTTTGCGGGCCACTGCCCCCTGCACTCCCAATGCTGCTTCCTTTTGGTGCTCCTGGATCCTCAGCACATCACTGCTCGTAACAGTCACCGAGCTGCAAATGCCACAAAATTATAGTTTTTCAGGGAAACGGTTCTTGCATGAGCGCCCCAAATAAGCACCTTGCACTAGACAGTGATATATTTATGTCGTGCTGCAGAAGGGTTTGCGTCTGAGGAAGCCTTTCAAAAGCGCTGTGCTGTGTCCAGTTCCAGCGCAGAGAGGGGCTGCGTGTCCTGCTCTGGAGCAACCAGCACGGTAGGAACAGCCAATCTTCCCGAGGAGCCACTCGGAGCGGGATATAAAATTAGACAGCGATAAGAGGGGCATCTGCCAGACGCAGGAAGCCGGCGCGCTGAGCTGGTCCCACCAGATGCTGGAAAAAATACCACAACAGAAACCAACCAAAAACTCCTACAACTGGGTCTGCCTGTGCTGAGCTATTTTCCAGCAAGGGTTTGGGGAAGGCCAGTCCAGGAAGGGGCACTGGGTCCCTCCTGGGGAGCCGCACACCCGGCCGGAGAGAGCGCGGGGAGAGCCGGCCCGGAGCGCCAGGCCTCTCAGCGGAGAAAGGGATCTCTCCTTGGCTGTGCATGAAGCAAAGCCCCTCTCCCAGCTCTGCCACTGGCCATCCTGGGCGGACTGCGAGCCCTCCCTCTCCTACCACGCATGGTGCCATTCCCAGCAGAGAGCTCTTCGCCGGGACAGAGGCACCCAAAGCACTTCAAGGGAGTTCTGGGCTGGGGAGAGCCTTGTGCTGACAGGGTTAAAGCCACAAGTTGGATTCAGTGACTGAAGGGAAACAATTTTCCCGTATGCTAAGCGAAGCAGATGAGATGCACTCAGCTTCTATTTAGGGCAGCGTCAAAATTAGCAGCAGGCCAGAGAGGAACATTAGCAATGTGGGAGCTGATCGGGGAGGGGAAAAACCCCTCTCACCTCTTTCCACGTGCCGACCCGCTAATGAAACAGCGGCTCAGATGGACCCTCTGAACCATCAACAGTTGCACCTTGGAAATCAAGGCTTGCTTGGGCTGGAACCGAGGATGAACTACATCTCTCACAGCTCTGCTATGTCAGCTTGCGTGACCCAAATTTCAGGCTAGAGGAGGAAGCCGGCTCATTCACACCAAACCTCCCTCTAGCTTCCCCGCAACCACACGGAGTAAATCAGAGCAGTCACAGGTCCGCAGGAGAAGTTTTGAATTGCAGGGAGCAGCCGGGCAGCGCGTTGGCCAGAGCCCCCAGCTCAGGGCTTCCCCCCAGCAGAGACCAGATTCCCCCCGGGGCGCATCCTGCCAGGGAACCTGCAATTCTCCGCATCAGGATCTCTGCTCAAAACGTGCCTGGGAGAGAAAAGGATGCTCCGAATCAGTACGAAGAGCAGCCAGTGCATGCGAAGTGCGGGACAGGGCTGGCTGCATGCCTGGCTACCTCCCGGTACAGCGGCACACCCAGAGGGGCAGGCGGCCGGTGCCTGTGGGCCAGCGTTCGGGCTAGCACGTGCTTTGCCAGGCTGGGACGTGGGTGCCGCAGGGCCCGCTGACGCCAGGCTCCCTCCAGCGCTGCCCCGGCCAAACCGTGCCCCAGGTCTGCACCTCTCTAATTAAAATGCCCAAATACGACAAGGTGCGGAGCGCTCGGCTCCCCCCACTCACAGTCTGCTCCTGGCCCCAAGGATGGAGCTATGAGGGCAGATGGATGTGCAATCACACCCTGGGGCCCACCATCTGCTGCCAAGCTGTGCTTGCCCAGGGCTTGGCACATCCAGGATGGTCAGGAGGCTTCCTGAGAGCCAGGGCATCCCCTAACGGGGCTGAGCGACAGTCCTGCGATAGCACAGACACACAACAACCGGTCACCACCGGCCCAAGACCCAGAGCCCTAAATGGTTCCTGGGCAGCAGCTTTGGTTTCCAGCCCCGAGACCACTTCTCACCCCACGGCTGGGGTCCCTGCCTGGCCTCGTCCCACATCCTCTGCCTCTAGCACCGTAACTGCCCAAATTCTGCCAACTGTTGTTTTCCCCTGGTCAGACAGTCCCCATCGTGGGCAAATCCACCCCATTTGCCCTGGGCAGAGGGACCCGGGGCTGGCACCCACAGCCTGGGGGCTGCTGGTACTGCAGAGATCACCCCCGGGCAGCTTTGGCTGCAAACACGCTGCCCCTCGGCACGGGCACAGAGACACACGCGCCTCTCCCCACACAGGGACAAGGACAAGCAAGGAGCCTCTGCTCCTGCTCCCTGACCTCGGCAGGACAGGGATGGCCGCTGTCTCAGGCGGGCAGAGGTCCCGTACATGGCAGGGGTCAGAGCCTTGTTCCCATTCTCTGTGAGTGGTATTTCCCCCCAGACACTGCCAGCTGAGCAACCTGGCTAAGGACAGGCCGGGAGCGCGAGCCGCTCACCTGAGACAGGTCTCCCTCGCTGGGAAGCATCCAGACTTCCACAGACATTTATTTGCTGGTGGATGAGCAGGCTGTTTAACCTGCCAGGTTGGATCCGGGATGCGTAAAGCACAGCTGAGGTGTTGGAAAGGCAGCAAAGAGCAGCTGCGGGGGGAGACGGGGTGCCTGCTGCCGCTCTCCCTCCCCCTGCAGCGATGTCCCCCCAGGGACCCCCTCAGCTTGGCCAGGACCGAGGTCCCTGGTGCTGGGGCTGCCCCAAGCCCCTGCCTCTCCCAGGCTGCAGGTCGCTGCCCTGCGGAGCACAAATGCATCCTTATTTCCTCTCTGATAAACTCTCACTCATGCTAAATAAAACCTTTCACAGCCTCTGGCCGAGGAGGTCCTGGGCTGCCCAGCTCTGCGCCCCACGCAGGGCCCAGACCAGCATCTCATGGAGAAATCCCTCGGACTGGCTGCTCGGGGCACGCAGGCGAGGCCAAGGCTGAAGCCATCCCCGTCAAAGCAAAACAAAGTCAGAACAGACTCCTGGGCCTACACCCCCTTGGCCATTTTCACTCGGACGCAGGAAAGCCATTAAACAAATGTAGAAGGACTTAATTGCGAGAACTAAATCACTTTCCAGCTCCCAACACCCGAAGCCACAGCCCACAAATACCCCGCGGGGTTTCCACCCTTGGATGCTGCTGCCCACCGGGGGCTCTGCGGAGAAGAGCCCTTCTCTGACATGTTCCCGAGCCCCATCTTGGGATCGGCAGAGGACATTTTAATTATTTCTGTGCTAGTTTCACATGGTGTTCCCATGCCTGAGGTCTCTGAGGGCCCTGTGGAGCAGGACACGGCACTCCTTGGCAGGCAGAGAAGGGGGGGTCCTCATGCCCAGCCCCACACTCACATCCCAGGCCAGAAGCAGTTAAGTCTTTGTTTGGAGCAGGGCAATGCCATCGGCACCGTGGCTTGGGCTTTCTGCTCCATGACGCTGCTCCAGCTCCCGGGCAGCACCCTGTCCCCAGTCCCGTTTCGCACCCGAGCAGCCCATACCCACCGCCAGCCCCGGCTGTGCTCTCCCACCGCACACCAGCGCCTGCTGTTGGAAATACCCTCAACCCAAAGGCTCTGGTGACGGTGGTTTCTCCCACAGCTTCCTGCTGCCCCCACAGGTTTAAAGTCAGCGCGGGCAGAGCTGGAGGGCTCCCCGGGGAGCAGCGTCAGCCAGAGCGGGATGCAGCTCTCCCTGCACCTGCTGCTGAGCCCCGCCAAAAGCCTGCCCGATCGTGGCTGCACGACAACACGCTCCCAGGTTGCTCAGGGACAGGGCTCCAGAGGCCCCCAAGGACCACGGCAGACGATCTCTGTGCTGGCAGAGCCATGGCACGTCCCCCAGCGATTCCTGCCACTGCCACGTACTGAAAGCACCTGCTGTACCATGCATGCGTGAGCAATCCCCTTCGAAGGGAGCGCTGCCCAGCAGACCAAACTGCAGATGCTCTCACGAGCTACCCAAAGGGCCAAACCTTGTTCCTCTGTCAGATCAGCTCCTCTTTTTGTTCCTCTCCTCTTTGGTCCCCCTCCTCTCCTCCAGGCTCAACATCCCGCAGACCTGCCTCAATGCAGCAAGGGCTCGTCACACTCGAGGACTGCTCGCTCCGGCTTCACCCAGCCCTGCGAGGGGGCTGGCGCTGCCCTACCTGTGGGCAGAACCTGCTGCCCAGCGGCTGATGGACCCCAGCGGGTCTGGCACAGTGGATCCAGCTCAGGAGTAGGTTCAGGGATAACACAGCAGTTTTCACCGTTACTCCCACAGCATCCTCTCAGAGAGCACTGCCTTGGCATTTATGTGTCCACCGCCAATCCCTCCTTCTCACGTTATTTAGGTAAGACGACAACCTGGAGGTGAAGTGACTTGACCGTGGCCTGCAGTGACGCAGTGGCAGAGCTGGGACAGGACCCAGCAATCTGTCCCCAGGGACAAGCTCTTGACTGCAAACAGTTCTTGGAAAAATTGCACCCCTTGTTTTAGCAGGGAGTTATCTGCCCAGGGCCTGGCAGATATTCATCCCAACACATCTATGCCCGCGTGCCATACCTTATCTGTCTCTCCCTCTATAAACCAGATGCATCACAACTGCTCACCTACTTTTTTCAAGGCAGTTGACTCCAAAATCACCAGGCAGGAGCGGGGCTGGGGTGGTGCTGGTGACTGCCAGTGCTGGGAGCACTTTATCCTGCGCTGCCCCGCTGCCTGCCAGTCCCCCGCACGCGGCTTTGCTTTATCCCTGCATCACCACAACACCTTGTCTCGGAGGAAACCGTCACGGAGGCCAGCACCGCTGGCACGGCCACGACCCCAAACCCTCTCACCTTGCGGGTGCATCACGCACTGACCTGACCCCCCTGCCTCATTGCTTCACCTGGTGAAAGGCACCGGAGGGGAGGTTTGGAAAGAACCTCCCAGAAGGTGAGTGGAGGCTGGAGGAGAGGAGTGGAAGGAAACCCCTGGCCAAAAGCCTCGGTCTGTTCTACCGAGAGGTGAAATGTCTGGAGCATCATCCCTGAACTCAGGGCTCTCCCAGTCGCCGGCCGCCAACGGCTCGGTGCTGGCTGGATTCTCCACTCCTTGACGAGACCATCATCTTCAGAGTCAGAAAAGCTGTTGAACTTGTCCAGTCTTTGCTGAGGACAGCACTTCCCTTTCAATGCCAATCCTTGCGCACTGCTGCCACGCTCCCTCCCGACCGGCCGGGCTGGCCGGCAGACACCCCGTCCTCCCCCAGTGAGTACTGACGTATGGGTATGGAGAACCACCAACCGCACTTGCCACGCTCTGCTGCAAGACATCGGCAGACACCCGAGCAGCCTGTGCATTGCTTGAATCTATTTCCCATAAATTTGCAAAAATATTAGTACTAAAAAGTTCAAACGGAGGCTACCTGAAAACTTTAAAAAAACCACACCTACACAGGCAGTATCCAAGCCCTGGCCCGAGTAAATCTCTCTCCTGTTTCTCTGTATCTACCTCCCTTCTCTTACTCCCGATCTGGCCTCTCATTTCAGAGGATAGAAGGGAAACAAAAACAAAACCCGAGTTTTACTTACTGACCCCAGCAGCCAGCTCTTCCCCAGGCTCCAGCTTTTACATGTCCACGGGCAGGAAGGTCCTCACCTCGCAGGGCAGAGCCGGGCGATGCGGGGCTGCCGCTTTGATGCTCGTTAGCTGCCGCTAGCAGCCAGGGAGAGCTCTCCCCAGCTCCGCTCCGGCTGCCGGAGCAGAGATTTATGCGGAGCGCGCAGCCATGTGAAGAACGTCGCCAGCACCAATGACCCGCTGGGTGCGAGATGCAGCTTAAAGCGACAGCCCTGCTCGCCACGCTCCTCCCGGAGTCACTCCTGTGCCCTCGCACCGGGGGGTGGGCTCCAGCGAAGCTCCTCTCTGCCTCACCTCGCTGCCACGATCCCAGCGTTATTAGATGATGCTCTTAAACACACAGCGGAGCTATGTGAATATTTAGCTTTCCTTCCACCTCCTCACCTCCTACCCACCACACACACTTTACCTTAAAAATAGATTGGGATCAATTTTCCTAAACTACATCTGCAAACACACTCAGCTCTACAGGCACACGCACCACGACGGTAAATGCGCTGTGCACATACAGACACAATACGATCACTCAGATTTAAAGCACCAAAATATTGAAGGACCATTTTTAGCTCCTGATAGTCCTCCTGCTCCTCATATTATTAGATAAGTGATATTTTTTTTTTGTCCTATTGCAAGAGCCAAAGATGCTCAGCCATAAACATCTCTTAATTTAAACGTACCACTGTTTAACAGAGGGAAATTTCTAATTGCAACAAGGTTCTAAACATGGAAAGATAGAAATGCTACACAACAGCCAAAGAGCTGTTCTGACCTCCCGTTTGTGAAATGTGAATGTGAAATGGGAAATTCTGACCGTGAAATGGGTCACTGGAAAGAAAAGCAGCTTGCCAAAGGCTGCTTTGGCACAGGGCAATGGCAAAAAGGAGAGAGAGTCCCATCGGCACCTTTGGCTCCCTGTCCACACTGTCTTACACTTTATTCTCATTTTTCATTGCAGAAGTAGGAAATTTCTTTACCCTGAACAAATGCAGCTTTTGGGGACTGCCTGTGCCTCTCCATAGCAGTAAATTTATTTCCAGGAGTCACACAGTAATTGGAAACGTGGGAACTATGTGGGGTCTGAGATCAGGACTCCTGGCTCGGTACCTGGCCACTGCCAGGCTGTGCACGGGGCACATCGGGTCCCAGCCCCGTCCTGTGCCCAAGTGGGGCTGTGAAGCCTCAGGGGGCTTGGCAACGATCCTGGGCCCAAGGGCAAGGCATCGGGGACGCATAAAGCATCTCCAGAAGGAGAGCAGCAGGGCTGGGGCAGCCGTGAACCGTGAATCCATGGGTGCCCAGGAGGCTGACAGGGGAGGGGGCCAGGCTGTGCAAACACAAGCACTGGAGCAACAAGTGATAAAACCCCCTGTGCTGATGAGGCACGGGCAGAACTGCCGCGGTGGGGATGCTGCAGGCATGAAAGATGGACAACCCCGGAGCAGCAGCGATGCTGGCCAGGATCTGTCCTGTGGGGCAGCCCCATCTGCCGTGTGCCAGGAAAAGCCAACTCTCCGTCACTCAGGACCTTGCATAATCCCAGTATCAGGACAGCGCGGGCAAAAGGCAATTACTCTGCATCTATTTCATTCTGGTGCCACCGGCTATGGAAGGTAAGAGACCATTGGGAATTGGCCTCAAACTAAGCTGCTGCCTGGGGAGCTCACGTACTAAACTTCAATTTAGTTTGTGATTTAATTTTTAAAAGTGCTACAGCAACCGAGGAGGGAAAGAAGGGGCAAGGAAAGGCAAGGGGCACCCTGCTGTGTCACTGCTGCAGGGCTGAGCCAAAGGAATACTTCGGTGGGAAGGGAGAAGAAGGGAATAAACTGGAACAGAGACTCTGTCCCTTATGCGAAGAGCTGAGTTGACTTGGGAGAGCTATGAAAGAGGACATCTGAAGCTGGTATTGAGGGTGAAATGCAGAAGACAGCTATAATCACAGAATGGTAGGGGTTGGAAGGGACCTCTGGAGACCATCCAGTCCAACCCCCTGCCAGAGCAGGGTCACCCAGAGCAGGTGGCACAGGAACGCGTCCAGGCGGGGTTGGAATGTCTCCAGAGACGGAGACTCCCCCACCTCCCTGGGCAGCCTGTGCCAGGGCTCTGCCACCCTCACAGGAAAGAAGTTCCTCCTCGTGTTGAGATGGAACCTCCTATGTTCAGGTTTGTGCCCGTTACCTCTTGTCTTGGAACAGAGCCCCCGCATAAGAGGTCAGTGCTTGGAACAGCAAGAAGAAGCGACTTTCTGCATCTGGGTTTAAGATGCGGCAAAGGAGAGCGAGTGAGACGTCCCTGATCTGCAACTTCAGACTCCAACTCTCGCATCAGGGAGATGCGAGCGCGTGTCCGAGTGCGCCCGTGGCACCCGTGTGCCCTTCGGAGGGTTTTGCGAGCTGCACAGCCCCTGTGCCTGGCATAGACCATACACACCCCGCACAGACACGGGACGTGCACACAGCGCTTCCCTTGTAGGATGAAATTATCACCCTTACTTGGACTGTTTTCAAAGATTTTTTTTTTCCTTTAAACAACTCGCCCACTCATCCCTATAAACGCCGGTGCTAAAAGCTGCTTCTGTTGTTAAGATTTCAAATAACTTGGGTTTTATTGTTTCAAACAAAATCAAAATAACTCACCCACGCTCCCTCCTTCCCTAATACACTAACTGCTGACCTGTTGGGAGCATGCCCTACTGCCACACGTGGCTTAAATCCGCGCCTTCGGATCAGTAGCAGGTGACAATACCATTTTTGCTTTTTTTTGAGACGGAGCGTGGCGTGTCTGTGTGGGTGTCTGGCTGAAGTGTTACTGACACCTTTGCTACGTGCGGCGCTGATCCGACTGCCTGAAAGCTAATGCAAATGTGCTCAGATTTGGCTACTTTGTGCAACAACCTTATTAATTCTGGATTTACACTTTTTCCCCAGCTATGCTGCCATCTACCCTGCAATCACAGGTGCAGGTAGCCAGCCCTCGCTGCAGAGACCAGTGCATCCATAGTGTGGAAATTACTTCTGGTTTCTTTTTGGGAGGGAATATGTTAGTCAGCGTATTCAGACAGTCCTCAAAGAGCTACATCAATGCCCTGTAGTTAATATAGCAACTTTTCCACATAGGTTTTGCCAGCATTTACCAGGCCAGGCTGGCTTTCCCCGCCACCATTTAATAGAAACACACAAGCCTAGGTTTAGCACCTAAAGCTTGAATTACGAACCAAGGAGACAGGTTAGAAGCATTGTCATTCCGTGTCAGTCTCTCCAGTCCATGGGAGATGATGGGAAGCTCCAGAGCCCAATTTGGCCGATCAAAACCTTGGAGGTCCCTTAGATACCAGAAGTGGTAGTGAACCTGAACTACTTGCTCGAAACAATTCAGGTTACAGGCAGACGGCAGCAAGCAGTAAATTCTGGGAGCGTAACCAATGCTCAGCCTCAGACAGAGCTGCGGTACCCGGCCGTGCTCACCGCAACACACCCCAGCAGCAAAGCAGGGTGTTTTAGCTGACGCTGGTCGCAGGGATTTACCTTGCAGTTGGAGGGGGGTGGAACTAGGACCCCGCTCAGCTGTTGAGTCTCAGCTGAGCAGCAGTAATTTGCTAAACTGAAATAACTCCATTGCTTTAAATGGTATAACCCATATTCTTGATTAATTAGCACAGAAGCCAAGGTTAATATATAGCGCTCCACTCCCAGTCACCTCCTCTATCCACCGGACCGCGACACCTCCCCGCTTCCAGCCCTACCGAGGAGCGATGGAGGAGACAGGTGCCTGTGAGCCCGCTGCCGGCGAAGGACACGCTCCTCTCCAGCGATGGAAATGATCCAACGCTCCCCCAGCAGCAGCAATGCCCTCCTCCCCGCCATACACTGCGCTCGGTGCATCTGAAATGGGAACCGACTGACAATTTGCTTTGAAAACGCTCTGCAAAAGAGC
This sequence comes from Larus michahellis, assembly GCF_964199755.1. NCBI lineage: Eukaryota > Metazoa > Chordata > Aves > Charadriiformes > Laridae > Larus > Larus michahellis. The sequence continues at coordinate 11,432,160 of NC_133910.1, read as the reverse complement.
CTACTTGTCTCCAGATTGCCAAAATTGTGCTGCTTTCTTGAAATGTACTTTTATTTAGACACCTACTTGCTCTTAGCACAGCGCTGTGTTAAAAAGCAGCTGAGCAGAGGCAGCACCTTTACCAGGGGCGGTGACGATCGGGTGAAGTTAGTCGGTGGAAGCCGCACACACCCATCTACATTTGCACCCATAATGCACACCTAACCTTCACATAAACACCCTTCACTGCAGCAAACGCCCAAATCTTAATTATTATTTACCCTATCCCAGTACTGCCTGAAGGTCGCGCTCAAGATCAAGGCCTTGTTACGCAAGGCACCCCACAAAACATGAAATCCTGGCCCTGCCGGGGCAGGGAGGATCCTGGGGCCGGTACCCCTGGGTTTACCATTTCAGCGATGGTCAGACACAGCCCTCCTCAGAAGGGCTTAAACAGGTAAGACAAAAATCACATGCAAACACAGGAACAGCTTCTCCTATCAGCCAAAAGCAGCTCTTGCTCTGGTACATGCTGTTTGAAAGGGCAAGATGAAACTACGCCCCGTTTGGGGAAGGCAAAGATGGGGAGGCTGATTTGCTCCATGTGACAATGCCCAGAGAATACCAGGATGCAAATGGCTTTGGATACAGGCAAAAAATCCTCCAGGGACTTTTCTGCACATCTCAGGGGACGTGCACCTCTTGCACCCAAGCATATTCAGTGGTTTTACTCTGCTGCACCGACAGTTCCCCTCAACTCCAGCTTAACAAGCACTGCAGGGAACTGCAACTCTCTCTGTGGCACAGACACCACAATCCAGGATGGAAAAGTTGGATCCACAGCATCATTAGGAGCCCTTCCCTAATTGCACATCTCCCCAAGGAGCTTCCCCAGCAGTCCCTGCACACGAAGCACGTCACTGGGCTCAGCTCCCTGCCAGGTTCGGGCTGCAGCCTTCTGGGGCCGCATGGGGCACAGGAAGGAGCCAGGGGCTCTGAAAAACCATTATTTAGGCTTTTTTAGATTAATTGGTGTTAATTGCTTTGGGAGGCTCAAAATAGCACTGCTAATGGGAAACGTGGACGCAGGCTGAAGGTGAGGTGTGAGCAGAGACTCGTGATCGCCAGATTAACCCGGATGCAGGTTGTGCCCTTCCCAGCGGGCAGCGACTGCCAAGAGCAGGGAGACCTTCTCCTGGTCTTCTGCCTGTCCTGGTCTTCTCCCTGTCCAGCTGGGATTTGCCTGCTGGCACCCCTAACCCTGACACCCCCTCGACAGCCGCATTCACACTCATACAGGGGCAGAGGGAGCCTTTGGGCTGCCACAAGAGTTTTTGTATCATGAAATCTCAAAGAAACAGCACTTGGACCTTCCTTATTTCAGGCTCCTTTGATTTATGGATTCACACCCTTCTCCTCAATCCCGCAACTGTGGAGGACCCTCAGCCAGCTCCCAGGGAGCCCCAGTTTCCTGCACCTAGTCCAAGCACCGACACAAGGACAACTCAGAGAGACCCAAAACCTTCGCTCACCCCAAGGCCATCCTAAATCCAGAAGAGAGGATTGGCATTAGATGGGACCGCGTCTATCCATAAGCGGGGGGTTAAAGAGCAACCAGAGGAGGCTACTGCCCGTCGCCTGGGTGGCTGAACTCTCCTGCCTGACCAGAAACGAACGCTGGGGATGGAGCTGCGCTGGTGATGAAGGAAGGCAGCGGGGTGGCCTCCCGGCAGGATGCCCAAGCGACCACACGGGACAAGCTGCCCGCAGGCTGTGATCTGGCCTCCCCAAAGCTGGGCAATAACAGGCAGAAGCCAAACTTGCCCCAAGGCCGTGCTGTGTTTGTGTCTGCTGGGAGAGCCTCCAGCGCCATAGCCCTGTCCTGCAGCGGGTAACAGCCGTTACCAGCGACAAAGTACAGACAAAACTGCTCTGATTATACAGGCTCCTGCACTGCTACAGGTCTGTCCCTAAATGAAACCCAAACCCCATATTATCAGGGTGCGTTTCCCCATTTTTAAGTATAATTCCTATAAAGAGAAACTCAAGTTACCGGTACAGAAAAGATGATCTACATAAACCCACCAAGCAACAGAAAAGCCGACAGCACGTCTCCAGCAAGCTCAGCCAGACCACGCTCCCTTCCCAGCCTCAGTCCACGCACAGAGACAGGCTGGGTCCATCAGGTGCTCCCTTACATCCCAGATGCCACCAGTCACAGCTGGGAGCTCCGCCCCCGGCGCTGGCACGGAGAGAGGGCACTGCTGGCGCCCCAGTGAAGCACAGGCACAGCCACGCTGCCTCTTGTGCTCGCGTTTGCCTGAGCAAGAGATACTCATGCAAGAAAACCAAACAAAATCCCTGGTCAGGGATTTTGGGTCAGGGGCCTCCCAAGTCACTGGAGGCCCCTGTGTCATCTGGTGTCATTATAGCTCCATTGATTTAAGCAGAGTTATGCTGATTTACATCCAAAGAGAACCTGGACTATGATATTTTTTTTTAAGCTCTTCTGGCATGTGTAGTTTATTAAACGCGAGAGGCCGGAACTGTGAACGTACAAAGTGCCCCAGGCACAGCAGAGACCCTAGAAATGAATGAAGAGTTCCAGATTTTGAGAGAAGTCAAACATTTGGAGTTTTATTGCTCTGGGTCTGGCTTTGATTCATCGCTCTTTTTAGTATTGTTCTCTTTAAAGTGACAGCTTCTAGGAAATGGTGAGTGTACATCTCTCTTACTGTCTCTTGATGGCTGACAATTTGCCGGGAGAAAGGCAAGGCAAGGAGCTTCAAAGTGCCAATAACTGAAAACTCAGTTACAGTGAGTCAGGGGAAAAAGAATGTATTTCAGTAGCTTGGTTAGTCAGCTCCAGCCTGGCCCACTGGACTGGCCGGTCTGCAGACCTTCTGTTGTAACCTCCAACACAGGCCTGCTGGGAGACCTTGGACAACCAGTTCAGTTTTTACCTCCTTCCTAGGGCAGGTTCCTCTGGTAAGAGGATCTTTCTTACAGTTTTCTACCTCCAAAACTGGCCTCCAATGCTTAGCCAGTTATGGATGGAATATGGGGTTCTCAGATGGGCCTTCATACATTCCCCTGCTTCTCAGCGCAAAGCATCCTTGAGCCATTATGTTCCTTTTTTATGCATGCAGTTGATGCACAAGCCCAGGCTTGTGTTAAATCCTGCCTCCTATCTCCCTTCCACAGCACAGCTTTGATTCACAACCTGACCTCAGTCTGGGAGGAGGAGAAGCAAGGGACAGGACTAGTGGGAAGAAGCAGAAACAGGGTGTACCAGTAGCAAGAATATCGTGAGGACAGGAAGATAAGGAATTCAGCTTTATCTCTGGGACCTTAAGCAGTGAAGTATCTCACCAAGGACAAGGTCTAGGGGCTGACGCCAAGGCACGGAGGCAGCGATACCTCTGCCTTGCTTCTCTTCAGAGCAAAAAGTGGGCAGGACACTGCAAGGACCAGCCCTGAGCAAGCAATCCTCAACTCATTGCTGCCCCAGATGAAGGATACTGATTGAGCCGCTGCCCGTACAGATACCGTCATCCTGTCCCACAGAACGTGTGGGTGTTATCTGCCTCTTAAGTGGTGGCAGGTTCTCTTTTCTACTTAGCTTTTGCCCTCCATATCATCTGCAGGACAAAGGGAGAGAACAGTTAACACTTGTCCTGTGATGCACAGCGCACTTTGTAGGGGTCATTTCTCCTGCTTCAGCACCCAAAAGGGTCAAATATTCACAGGTGACCCAGAGATCACAGTCTGACCTTTTTCTGGCTTAAATTAAGAAGTGTCAAAACCATTCACTGCACCTCGAGGGGCTCTGTAGCAGAGCAGTCACTTTTCCAAAATGAAAACAGCATCAGCTGAGTCTCCTGCGTGCTGAAAAGCCCACTGCTCTGGGCAGAGACCCCCCTGGGACCCGGCTGCACGGGGTGGTTAAAGCAGCCAGTGTCCATATCCTTCTCATAAGCAAAAGCTGTGGGTAGAAGAGATGATCGCTGCTTCCTAATCAGGCCAGGCAGCCATCTACATTGCACCCAAGGCATCTAAGGCAGAGTCTCTGGACTCCCATGTTTGGACTCTGCAGGGCAGAAGCCTCTCTGGCCACCCAGACAAGCAAGGCAGAGGATGCAAAGGAAAAGCCTTGGACTGGCACAACATGGACTGTTGTGCAGAGCACAGGGGTCTGCGCACAGCTCCTTGAGGACAGCTGGTCTCTCACAAACCCAAACCTCAAGTCACAGAGCTGCCCAAAATGCAGGTGCCATCCCCAAGCGAGGAGGGGCTTGCCGGCAGAGGCACAAGCACAGCATTCAGCCCCAGCGCTCTGGAGGACCAGGACGGCTCCTGCCTCACCTCACCCTGCCGGGGACACTGCTCCCTCCCGACCACGCCTCGCCAGGACCAGCTTCTCCTCCCCAGGTTGCCAAGGAGCCTGGCAGGTAATTCTGGCTTTTACCCCAACTACAGATACTAGCCTACCTCCCAGACCTGCCCCTCTGCAGGAGAAAAAGTAACTTAATGAAGGATCGTAAAACCATAAGCCCCATGTAGCTGCTTGTGCAGCCCCAGCCCCACACGCCGGCGCAGTCCCCCAGGCACGACACTTGCCTGCAGCAGAGCCTGCCATGCCTCCCTCTCGCTCACACGCTCTCATTGGATAATTACAGAGAAAACCAAGGCAAATCCCAATTTTAGTGCCATTATAAAACAGAGAGGGGGAATTCATTACCTGGCAGCTGTTAATATTTAAGGAAGAAACTGATAATTTACCTCTGAGGCAATGAACGCGGCAAAGGCAGTGCAAGCCAGAAAATGCTATTACCTCCCCCCACCATCTCTGTGCAGTTACTTTGCAGAGATTTTCTATCTACCCGTTTATTTCCCTGCCTCCCATGCCAGCACTAAAGTCCCAGCGAGAACAGCGTGTGCCAGGGCTCTGCACTGCAAAACTCACGAGAGTCTTGGCTCTGGCTCTGCTGTCCCTGCTGCACCTCTAGATTTGGGAGAGCGTTTTTTAAATCCCTCCTGGGTCACGCAGCATCTGTGCAAGCAGCCCACCTGAGTCAGACAAGAGGAGCTAAAGAAAAGAAGGGCCCTAGAGCTTAACAAAGAGACTCGTATGGATATATGGAAGGAAAGGTCAGACAGTTTAAGATGACACTGGGGAGGCAACCACGTCACTGGCTGCCTCTCCGAACAGCCCAAATCCCTGGAAGTCTCCCGATACCTGCCAGACTCAAGCCCTGCAGGAAGTTTCCCGGCGTGTCCTGCCTCCAGCTAGGAAATATCTCAGCCTCAGCCTGTCTCCCAGGTCTGCGTCTGCACGAAGCACTACAGAAGGTCCCACAAACTGAACAGGAAGATAAAAGCATTACGAGAACGAGCCATGGCTCAGTGTTTACCTGCTCAGTTCCAACAGGACTGACACCAGCCCAGCAGCCTCCAGGTGTCATAGGAACAGTCTTAAATTTATCTCCCTGACTCTGGCTTCTCTCTTCCTCTCCATCCCCCTCACTCTTGGATTCTTGGAGCACATTTACACCAGAAAGCCTGACCAACGATAATGGCGTAATTATATCCATGCAGTTAAACAAAATATAAAGACTGTGGGATGAAGGAGGGCGTGCATTTGCACTGCCCTTGCATTGTGGTCGTTTACACATCAGTAAGACAAAGAGGCTAGCACTTCATCTTAAAAGAGAGGTAAGATGCACAGCCAGCCGCCACAGAGCAGCAAAGGCTGCCTGGTGCAAACCCCGTGTTCAAGCTCCAGAGGGACTGCAAGGAAGCATCAGTTTAATCTTCTCCCAAACAACACAAGACAACCAGGGAAAGAAGCTTCGGGGCCAGAGTGCAAGTGTCTGGGGGGACGCCCCTGAGGCTGTATTTATCCTTGCACCCGAGCACCCATCTGGCCAATTCTGCAGTCCATGGTGAAGTCACAGGGGACAGATGGGAGCACCTGACAGCCTGGACAACACATGATTCGGCAGGGACAGGCAGGACCTCCCTGCCCAGCTCCGCCACAGACCCCACGCTGCCCTCCAGTTCTGCTCCCCTCCCAGTGACAGCAGGCACTGAACTCTCACACTTGGAGGCCAGGCAGAGCGTCAACCATGGGCACCCGCTCTGCACATCGCTCCTGCGACCTGACACACCACTAGAAAACCACGAGAGAGAAAAACCATCAAAAGAGCTCTGGCAACCTGCCTTTGGGGCGGGGGGATATGAACTAGAAAATTTTCCCTTCTTTTATGGTTGCTTCTCACCGTAATCATAAAAATGGTCTTATAAAAACATTTGTCCCAGGGAATGCTTGGCGATGCAGCGTACTTGCAAATCGTTCAGAGTCTAAATACATCAGCAACCCATCTCTGCAAGTCATCACTGCAATCAAACACGGCTCCTCTTTCTCTTGACTATAAATGGTCTTTGCTGAGGACAGGATGGATGACAGGTTTGAAGAGCAAGGAAGCGTTCCCTTGAGCTGATGCACTCCCCTGGGAAGAGGAGAGTCCAGATGAACAGGATCATTTCTAGAGCATGGATCCCCAAGGAAGGGAGAGGACTGGGTTCGATCCTTACCTCTCTCCATGGTTTTTGTTCCAGCTGTTGGACCTTGACCCAATAAAGTGCTTTACCCCTTGCACATGCACAGTCCCATGACTTCAGAGATTTTAGCTCGGTGCTGACCTCAAACACAAGGCCCAGAATTGGTGCAGGTCCCCAGCCTCTCCCCAGACAGTCTTTTCAGAAATACAGAGACCCTTTCTTCCATGGGCCCCCTCCTTTTTCCACAGTGGCTGCTCTCAGAGAGGGGGGTGAGGGACACACAACCTCTGTTATTTCTGAAGTGTTAGAAAAATCACATCCTTCCAGTAGCCCTCTAAAATACAGCTGTTACCAAGTCAATCAAGAGCTGGCGCGTTATGACCTTCTCTGCAGAGGGGTTAAATTTATGAGCAAGCCTTTGATGTCTGCAAGCCTCATGTGGTACAAAACCTTCTGCTTTGATGTTAGTTTTAAAAGGGGGGAAACTCCGAAAGTGTGCGGTGCATGAGTCCCAGGGAGCACTCGGATCCGGCCGCCCGTGACTGCAGGCACAGGGACCAAGCTCTAATGTGGCTACTTTTGCTCAAGGCTCCGCTGTGACGGACAGAAAACGCAAACGCACGCATCTCCCCCTCCCCAGCTTCTCCCAGCCCAAACCCAGCTTTGCTCTGCCTGTGGAGAACCAGGCACTCGCTGCCCTGAATCTTCCCGCAGGAGCTCCAGATCTGACCTCAAAGGAGAAGAGGACCCTGCCTTTGCGCGTCCCGCAGACCCAGGCAGTCCTGGTCCCTCTCCTCCCAGCGACCACCAGCCATGGCTGGGAAATTCCCCACCTTCACGGGGCCACGGGAGGGGTAAGGAAACACGTTTCTCTGCCCCACCACCGATACAACCCTCCTGCACAAGCTCTCCATCGCGTGCAACACCAGCATCTTGCACCGCCGTGGCAGGAAGGTCTAAGCCGCAGGGAGGGACCTGCTGCAGGCCCTGGCACGCTCTCCTACCTTACGCAGCACCTGGGCCATGGCTTCTCCTATCCATCCCAGCATCCCCACGGCTTTGCTAACAGGCTGAGCCCTTCTCCCAGGGCCCGACAGAGCTGCCAGCAGGGACAGGCTCCTCTCCATCCCCGAGCTCACTTCGCCTCCCTTCCCTTTTTCCTGCCTCCCCTCCCCTCTCCCGCCTCCTCCCATGGGGAGTTTCCCAGCAGTTCAGTAATTAGCATCATCATCACCAATGCTAATAACACCACCACAGCTCCTGCCATCCACAGCTCAAACAACTTTACAGCCATCATCACGCCTCTGTAACCTCCCCAGGGTAGGCAGGGAAGCAGCATTACCCCATCACGCAGATGGGGAAGAGGGAGGGAAACACGAGGCAGAGATGGGCAGCGAAGACGGGAGCTCTGACTCAGGCACTGCACCCGCGGGACCTGCCTGTCCCAGGGACCTCCCCGCTGCAGGGAGGCCCCTTCGGGAGGAGGCCAGTGGCTGTGTTGACAGCAGGACTTATCCAGAGATTTCATCACTCAGCTTGGGGCCTGGGAGTCCTGGGACAAGGTTTGTTCCGGGGCATCCCTGTGCACAGCCTTGGTTCCCCTCTGCAAAACGACTGTGGGAGAGCAGTACCCAGGACTGCATGCGTAGGCTGGGTGCACGCCTCCCGATGGGACGGCGGGTATCGTGGCATCCCATAAAAGCACCTTAAATCAACCATCAGAGCTCACCTCTAATTAAGGACTTGCTCTTTACTGATGGATTAAAGATGATTTTTGCTTTGAACATTCACAAAATGAGGAATCGGGAAAGATTCTTGTCTGAACAGCCTTACCAGGGAAAGCTTCTCTCCCATCTTGGGGGGAGTTTACTACATTTGATTTAAAGAATTTAAAAAGAATTACAGCTTTTCAAAAAAGCCCACCCACACTCCCCATACAACAGACTGACGTGGCCCTGGCAGCCCTCTGACAGACGGGGACAAACACAGAACACAAGGCAATGGGTTGCTTTGCTTTTGGCAAGTACCTGCAAGGTGACACCGACTTAAAGTGTTCTGAGGTCTGGTCTATGCTACGCAGTCAGGCTGGCGTAACTGTCAGCTGGGAGCACCAACACAAAACAAAATTCACCTGAAGTGACCCAGCCTCATCCACCAGAACGTACTGCAGAGACGTTCCCCTGGCAAAAGAGCCCTTTCTGGAGGGTATGTCGTGTGGCAGGGCATGGTCTGAAGACAACCAGCTGGTGTAAGCCACGTGCCAGCGAGGCTCCTGCCTGCCTGCAACAGGGGTGACAGACCATTTACTCCTATGCCTGGGCAAACAGCACATGCAGCATCACCAGGCACCAGAATTTCAAACACCTCCTGAGCCTCTCCAGCTCTGGTTTCTGAGGAGCTCCTGGATTTCTGAGGGTGTTTCAGAAAACTTCAGGAAAGGGGATATAAATACACCTGCCTTCACTTTGTGGGTGCACAGGCAGGGGCAAAACCGAGTTGGGAGCTCCGGTCTCCTTGGCAAGGAAGGATGGCAGGATGCCCCACCGACAGCAACACTGGGAGGTTTTGTATCCCACCTGCATTTTGCCAGACTCCCCTCTGCCATTCAGAGCATCTGCCTACAAAGACTGCAACCCTGATCATGCTACATAACTCTGTATAGCTACTGGTCTGAAGAAAAAACAAATAAAACACTTGTCATTGTCACTTTTATGGTCCATGGTCCATTAGATACCAAATAAGGGGCATTCTTTAAAGTGTAAGACAGGCAGTCTCCCTTCTCCTCCAGCCACAAGCACTGCTGAGAGCATTGACCAACTCTCTCTTGGGATAAAATGGGAGACGTTTAGTGTCTGAAAGGAGGAAGATACCATCTTTTTTCCACGCATTGCTGCTCTGCATATCCTGTTGAATTCACTCAATGCTATTTCACTACCACGTGCACCAGGCGTGCCTGGGAACTGAGCTGAAAATGGACTCTTGGAGCTCAGCTCACAGGCACTCAGGGAGCTGACACACACACGCACACACTGCAACGTCAGGGCACACAGGGAAGAGGCCTTGGGAGAGCAGATGGTGAAAGAATGGGACTGCAGCAGGCAGGGAGAGCCTGAGCCACCCTCTGCAAGAACAAACCTTGGGCTTTGCATCCCTGCTGCGCATCCTTTGCATTCAGGAAGGGTGGGAGGAGCAGCGTGTCCTTCGCCTGCTCACACATTCCGTCAGTCAGGAGCCAGGATGTACCCCACGTGTCCGAAAGGCACCTCCTGTGGCTGGAATGTGTATCTCTACACTTGCTTTTTCATGGACATTCACCAAAACCCCATGTGCACCGTCACGAGGTCACTGGTGGTTGGCAATGTCCCACGGGGCCTTTTCTTAGACAGTCTATGTACTCACAACCACACTCCTGAGGAATGCTTTTTGCCTTGCTTTTGATGGAGCATGACTTGTGTTTGGTTTCTGGCTGAACATCTGAGTTATTTTTATACATGGCTATTTCTGGCAGAAGTGAGGTTTTTTTCTGCCTTTGTCTTGTCTTGGATGCCCCCGTGCTGCTGTCTCCTTTCTGGCTCAGATGAGCTTTGTTTTCCTTCTCAATGATCATGTTTGCACCGGTGAGCGGTAGGAAATGCTTTTGCTATTAGAACATTTCCATGAGCACTGTTGGGAATGAAGAATGAGCTCAGAGAAGTCTAAAAAAAACTGAGTTGGTGTAAAGATCCTGTCTCCAGTGGTCAGAGAACTGAAAATCAGGAATGTCTGTGGTCAAAAAGGGATGCGTATGTGCGCACATGCACGCAGGTACAGCAGGATTTGTTCTCCCCATGACCCGCAGACCAGGAACAAACGGCTCAGTGCTAGAAACACTTTCAAGCGCCCTCACTGTACAGACAGGCTTCATCCCAAGCTCTGCAGCTCAGACTGTTTGTTACCCAGCACAAAAATATTTTATTTTGCTTTTCTTAAATGGCAAGAAAAAATAGGTCTATCTTTCCTGGCTTAGATTTTATTCCATCTGGAATCACTGCATGATCACAGGATTGTGATAGTGTGTGTTACAGCCTCAGCAGAAAGCAAGAGCCCAAATACTTTCAAAAATCCGTGCAATCGTTAAATCTTTGCTGTTACGTTCTATCTCCTGGCAACAACAAGCTGAGGACTTGAGGCTTCTCACTCGAGATCACTGAGTTCAAGTATCACCGAGCCCCCTCCCACGATCCAGAAACATGCCATCGTTTGTGGGTGTGATCCCTGTCTCCAGGACTGAGAACAAAACCACTACAGCTGCAGGAAGCCTCCCCAGGACATTGTATTTGCCACATGTCACAACAAACATGAACATAACTGGAAGATAACAGCCTAACAAACAGCTCAATTGTTCAAGCTAAAGACATCAAAAAGGCATGTGGAGAGCTTTCCAGGGCACAGGTCCCCACCACCTTCTGGGGAGGCAAGCACAGACTGAGTCAGAGCTCTTCAACACCCAACACAGGACTTGCTGCGTGCCAGTAACCCATAAATCACTCACATCACGGCCAGCTCCTCTTGCCAGCTTCTGCTCTTTAGGAAGCATGCTCTGCCTAACTTGCTTCCAAAGAGAAGCTCTTCGACAATGATTTTCTATCATCTGTGCCTAATGACTGATGAATTTGGAGACCACTCTGTGGATTGCCACTCTGGAGACCATCAACGTGATCAGGAGATGAGAGGGGACAGGACCTAAGGTCCCACATTTGGCAAAGGCAACCACCATTTTCGGCTGCTCATCAAAAACCTGAAAAGGGCTCTGTTTCTTGAAGGCAACAAGCCCACTCCTTATGAACTGAGGGAGGCTGATGAAGTCGGGCTGCGCAAAGCAAAGGGTCCAAATTGCTGTGTTGTTCTGGAATTCAAAGCACCACATCCTGACAGTCACAAACTCAGGAAACTTCAGGTCTAGGCTCCCGTCCCTCAAGAGAAGATTAGAAATACCACCACTAAATACCAAGCTCTCATAAACGAGTTCATGATGGAGGGTGGTACCATTGTTCTGTTAAATGGATGAGGCTCAGGCTGAGGCTCAAAAAGGCAAAATGATCTGCCTACTGTTGCCCAAACAGTGAAGAGAGGAGCCAGATGCAGGCTCTGTTTTCCAGCCAACAGGCCACACTGCCACCCACACACAAGGTTAGAAATGAGGTAAGAACAAACATGCTACAAGAAACCCCCAGATCAGTACTGTAAGAAAAAATCATCTTCCTACCGACTGTGACACCTGGACTCGGACTTCGCTGGTATCCAGTGGTGACGTACTTGACCCCTGGGACTTCCTCTCTGAACTGGATTGGTGCTCCCGGTATTTCTTGGACCTCACAGGTAACGACAAGAACTCTTTTCCTGAGATCTTCAGGTCTCCCACATGATGGCTGTCCCCATTCTGGTCCTTGGGAGAGCAAGAAACAGTCATCACACAAATTGCCCATCTCTGGTTTACATGGAGATCTGTTGGCAAGTATCCACAGAACAGGAGACGCAAAGAAGCAAGAAGTTAATGTGGAGTTTAGATGGTGTGAGTTGCCACTTGTCATGTGCAGGGTTGAATGAGGACATTCTGTCTATCTCTACAGCATGTGATTTTAATGAGTGGTGAGTAAGCATCACCCAAACAACACACAGCAGTCAACTTCTCCACAGGGTGAGTCAGGGAAAAGTAGCATCCTCTTAAAAAACCCCAGGTATGCCAGTAGAAGTATGGCTGGACCATTGCCTGCCTCAGTGTCTCCCACTGTCTTCAGCAAGAAGAGCCCTTACCCAACGGTTTCCTCAAAGACAGGTTGACATGAACGGTTCAGGTCTCTTGACAACCCTCATGCTACCAGAGGCACGTGGGGACTGCAGGGTAACACGACCAACTACACCAGATGGTTATGAGCAGTCCTCTGTTCTCTCACTGCTGTCCTCTTTCGCTCTCTTAAATCCTTGTGCTCAGTGCTCCCATAGACATATAAAATACAGGGTTATCACCCCCATGTAATGCACGGGGAAACTGAGGTGACAAGAGGTTACACACCTCTTGAAGTTTTTGTCCCTTCTCACAGCAGCTCCTCACTTTTCCAGGCCCTGCCCCACGCCTGGCTCCTCCGTTCTCACCCCCTTCCTGTAAGACGCACACGACTCTACCCCTTCTCTGTCAGAAGACTCAAGTTAATGGCCCTGCCTGTATTACCATAACAGCCTGGTTACTGCTGCCACACAGATGAGGCCCTCGCATAGAAGCACAAGCAGGAGTATTCAGTGTTTAGCTCCAAAGACTTATTAAAGGCACCAGGCACTTTACGTGTAACTGGTGGGAACTGAGTGCCTAAAGCTGCTTGGATGCTTTTGGGCATCAGTGTTTCCGGTGGCAAATCACCTCTTTATCATACATGAAGCACTGAGGGGACTCCCCAGGGTGTCCTCACTGCAGCAACCACAGGCAGGTGAATGAAGCTCGAGCATGGCTCAGGAGATGACCCAAGGGCCCACAAGATTAGGATTTAAGTGCCCATAGACTGAAAAGCTGAGGATAGTGCACAGGATCTGAAGTCACAGCACACCAACAGCACAGTAGGATGCTGTAGCCAAAATGACTTTTCCATTCCTTGCAATACAAACAGGAACCGTGAGAACAAGTAAGGAGAGATTCATTTCCCTAGATGCTATTGATGGGGCCAACTGCAGCCAGGCTGGTGTCCACATTTTGAAAAGCAGCCACAAAAATGGATTTCAGAACTGGAGGGAAACTGCCTTACCATGCCTTATTGCCTTAGTTAGAGCCCTCAAACTGTTTAGTCCATGACAAAAAGAATAGATGACTCAATTACAGCACATAAGCACCTTCAGGGTAAAAACCAGCATGCGATAAAAAGATTTTTAGTCTGGTAGAGAGAGGAATAAACAAGAACCAATGGCTAGGAGCTAAAAACAGAGTAGCTCAAAACAAGGAATGAGGCACAGGTTGGAGAGATCAGGATGATCAGGGAAGTAGTGCTCCTGCTATCTGCAGGGACATTCAGAGCCGACATTGGTGTTTCCTGGCGGATATGCTCTACCCAGACACGCGACTGCGTGCAGAGGGAAGGGACAAGAGTTCCTGGCCTGTGCGGTAACAGGGTCCCTGCTGACTTTGAAGGCTCTCTGGCAGCGACAATGGACAGACAGGGTGAGACAGTAATGAGAGGATGCTGGAGAGATCACACTTCACTCCACTGATTTATTCTTTACAATCTTATCACCCTCACCATAGCAAGCCTGAAGGAAACAACCCTCTCCCATGACTGTAATCACCTCTCCCTAGGAGCTGCAGCAGGAGAGACGAAGGGGAATTGTATCCAAAACGCCCACAAGGAGAGGCGAACTCACACACCCGCCACGGGACCACTGCAGGGGAAACGGGACTATTCACGTCTGACTCCACAGCTGGACTACCCACAGCTCCTGTTTACTCCATCCTCCCTGGAAATTCCTGAAATCCCATAACCACACCTGAACTATTGAATGAGGTTCAGCGTTTACAGCAAAGAGTAGGAAACCAACAGCGTTAGCAGCAAATCACACATCAGCAAAACTCTCCCTCCTGCCGGTCCTCTGGGCCACGCTGCTCCGATGAGGATACACAGCCGAACGTCTCCCTCACACGGGGCAGTGCTATCCCTGCTATCAACACACCAGAGTTGGAGTCACACTGGTGAAAGCAGGTAGGAGCCAAAATGGCCAGCGGGCATTTGGGAGAATGAATATGTGTATTTAGCATTTAACTCCCCAAAAGGGTTAATTCCGGGAAGAGCTTTTGTCTGGTCCTCCCAGTTCTTACTGGGATGTTTAGGCACTCAAATGGTTTTGCAAGCCTGAGGTTGTTCGCCATTGTCCGTCTGCACCTACCTTGCACCTTGGATGAGTGTTTTCTCTCTGTAACACTTCTGTAAAAGGGGAAACGCCCCCTGGGATGCTCAGGATAGCTGTGCCTAGAAAGTGCTGGACGAACGTAAATTATTTGTGCCAAAGACATTCCAAAAAGGCAGAGCCCGGCTGCCTGCATGGCCACCTTCGCTAGGAACGGGCATGACTGAGCCCCATGGCTGCACCAGACCCAGCGATCCTGCGTGGGATTTCCTGAGAAACTTAAGTGATCCCTGTAGGTGGAAAGGCTCAGTGCCTCCCAGCTGACTGTAGAAACAGACTTTGCGCTGGGGAGACTGAGAAAACGCTGATCTACTCGGATCTGACATTTCCAGCAGTGAACCAGAGCAGAGACAATCCTTAGAGCCCCTTGGAACAAAACCCTCTGCCTCCTGCAACGCACCATCCCCTGCTTCTGCCCTCTCCTTCCCTACTTGTGCTGCATGCAGCGCTCCGCTGGGCTAATAAGGCACTGAGATTTGCCACCAGCCACTAAAGGGGCTAAAATGCCAGCGATTATCCTCTCAATAAAGGGCTGGGTTTTTTTCAAAAAGGCATAGAAGTGGCTTTTTCAGCTTTCAGTTGTTAAGTGCCTTTTCAGTCAGGCCAGCTGTTCCTCTCCTCCAAGCTCTCTAGAAACCCTCTTTGGTTAATCCCATTGACTCCAATGATATCTGCTAATTGCATACTTCCCTGTAAATGAAGCCAGTCAACAAGCCATTACAGATTCCTACTGATATTTAATCTTTGAGACCAGACATCTTTGCTTACCTTTTCAGAAGGGAACTTCAGGAGGTCTAAGCTGTCCATGCTGTTCCTTTGGAGTCTCTTTGGCCTGGCTCCTGCAAAACAACGCACTCTCACATCAGGAGGGTGTCACTCACTGACAGCACTAATGTCACACAGATAAAACTCAAACCAGGCCAGACCTTCCGCTCCTGTTAGCTCCTGTTAACTACAAAGTCAAAAGGACGGGATGCTGCAGCTGTGCTGTCCTTGAGGTTCAAACGTGTTTTTTTTTTCCTCTATTGTTTTGGGTCTTTTTCAAGACACTATCACAGCACAGTCAGCAACAGCTATGGCTGCGTGAAGCTTTTGCTACCGAAACAGTGGCCGGGTCACACTATGACCTTGATCTCAACTGAGGTCTCTGGAATTCAGGAGTTACCAACCCCACTCTAAACAACAAAAGTCAGGGGACTGACATGGAGAAAAATCATAACAAAAATATAATTTAATAGATGCCTGGATTTGTTACTTTATCTTCATGTTTTTATCTTAAAGAATGTAATCTGGGACACAGCTTTGAGCTTTTCTCTACAGTCACAAGGGCTGGAAAACTAAGCGAAGGAGCAAGTATTTTCTAACTGTCTTAGGCCCAGCCTTAAGGGGAGCAAAACCTTGCCCTGAAGCTCACAGAGACATCAGAATATTTGACAGCGTTCATTACATTTATTTGAGATTTCATGAAATTCCTTTTAATGTAGTATTCTAGCAATAACAGAGTGGGTGAAACACAGTTCAGCTCCTGCTTTCCAAACTCGCTTTACTTCCATGTCTTCTCCATCCAACCTGCCACCAGCATCTGTTGCCTTGCTCACTAACACAGCCAGGATTTACAAAACGGCCCTGGGACGCCTTCACCACATCTGGGAAAGCTTCTGCCCTTTCACTCTCCTGCTCCCCTTCCCTGAAGGTCCAGTTTAGCTGGGCACCACATGACATCCCACACCAGCAACACCAAACAGGGCAGAGATGAAAGCTTTGGACGCACAGTCCCATGACAACTTCCAAGCTCCAGGGGAAATCCTCAGGGAGGGTGGATGAATGCATGTGAATTGAAACCCATCCCGGGGCTGAGCCCTGAGAACGGAAACCACTGAGCTTTGTGTGGTTCCTGCAACAGCAAACTCACCAAACCTAAAGATTCCCCAGTTTCCCACCACTACCTAACAGCACCGTTGCTTCTGTTACAGCATAATTATGTTTACAACAGCCCCCACGGGCCCTGTTCAAATCCAGGGCGCCACTGAGCCGCTCACAGGACAAATTTAACGAGAGAGAAGGCAAAAAAAAAATCATGAACCAATTCAAGACTGACTGTAAGCAGAATACGCTCATTAAATGGAAAGAGCCACCAGGCAGGGGATACTCCTGCATTACCACACATCCAGCTCTACCAGGGCTCCAGATGCGACCGAAGTTGTCTCCAAACTGCAGCAACTCCAAAGACACTGCTGCTTTCAAAAGTTCAAGCTCACTCAGCTTTGTGAGACACGAGACAAGCTCAGATCAGCTGGGACTTCGCTAAGGGTCGTGCACATTTATCACATCTTAGTTATAAACGACCTGAAGTTAATTTCACTGCCCCTCACTAGCCTAAAGCAATTTACTTCTTGCAGCCATAAAGACTCAAATCAGCAAAATACTTCTACACGTTTCTGTCTCTCTATTCCAAAAAGCACATTAGCACCAGCTTCATTTTAAGGTGGCTTCGTTACTAGGCTCTGAGTCGAGAAGGGACTGACATCATGGTTGGTGAATAGGTGCAGAATAAATATTGATGCGAACACGCAGAGTGCAAGGAAAACACATAATGACAAGCAGTTGTCACTTCTACCAGCCTCTACTCTCTCCCGCACCGCACAACCAGTCGCTCCCTTGGCAGCAGCTCAGTCACAACAGGATTTCATCCCAGAAGGTCAGCAATCGCTGCTGCCACCAGCCAAGGCTCAGACACGGGGCTGCCCTCCCTTTGGAGTGGGCAGGAAAAAAGGACTTTGCTGCCCTCAATAAAGCAGGCACAACTCTTTGATTTTACCATTTTTATTCCAGTCTTTGTTTATGTTTACTAAGGTATCTTATGTTTGCTAACATATCTTAAGCACCTCCCGCGAGCAGTTGGGAAAGGCTCCCACTGTTGGATACCAACAAAACGATGCAGTTATTTGCTAGCTGAACACATCTATTACCACGGGCTGGATGTGCACTCAGCCATGAAGACGGGTGAAAAGATCAAGTGCGAGCCTCTCCCACCATAAAATGGAGAGAGCCGCACTCTCGGCGGGAAGGCACAACCCACCACCCTGCCAGAGACACCAGTTCACTCCATACAGGACTCCCCTTCTGTGTGCTAAATGCTGCCCAACCTCACGCTCCCCCAGGGCATCAGCGGTACCAGTTTTCAGCTGAGAGGACCCAGAGCTCTAAAACAAAGCTGAGGTCCTGTACCAACCCAGTGGGAGACACGAGACGCCCCACACCCAGCTCCCATCGCTCCACCACACTCCCACCAGCAACCTGGGGGCATCAGCACAGAGGAGGTAGCTATGCAGCAGCCGGGTGGCTACCGCTGGCCCCAGGTCTCCTCCCACACTGCCAAATGAGCAAAGGGCTTTTGGCTGCTGCCACGTCGGTCAGGCAGGAGCTCAGCGAGGGGAAGGCAGTGGTGGGTTGTGCCCGGTGGCAATGACGTTCTGGACATTGCTATAGCTGCTCATGGCGCTCGGCTTCCCTCAGAATAACCTACAGTCTTATGTGTGGAGCAGCAAGGTGGGTCTGGAATAAAATAAACCTACAAACACTTAATCAGATGGTATATTTGGGTTTCAAAGCAATGCCCAAGAGGCAAGGCCAGCATCTGGAAGTGAGCGTGCGTCACAGTGGCTTTTAACAGCCACTTCCAGGAAAGCAAGAAAGAAGCGAAGTGTGTCTGATTAGATAAACACACATCATTTCCAACAGTCTAAAGAGTCGTTAATTATACACCTCCGTCCTCAGGTGCTTTTGTACATTTGCAATAGCATTAAACTGCTGGCCAGAAACCATTAATCTCTGATCTGAGAAAACCTGCCTTCCCCTTTGTTAATTTAATATACGTAGTCAGCTGAGACTACCCCAGCAATTAGGGCACGCAGAACAATTTGTCTTTTTCAGTTGTTTTGATGCTGGTGGTCCTCTGTTACCATGCGGGTTTCACATTCTGTTGAGCTAAGAGACGAAGAAGTTAAGAGATACAAACTCAACTTCAGAGTCAAACTCAGCTACTTTCTTACAGAAAAGCAAGGAAGTTTTGGGGCCAAACATTGGCCTCAAAAAAGCCCATGGTTCCACCACCCCCATTCACCGTGAGCTGTTCCACGGGTGGAGCAAGCAGCACCATTAAAACAAGCAGATAGAAGAATTAAGAGGCTACCTATCGGTCAGGGCTACCGTAAACCAGGTCGGCAAAGGCAGCAATTCCCATCACACGTGTGGGAGCTTCTCCCCTTCACTCCACAGCAGACAGGCTGGGTAGCCTGCACATACCCATCTTCCAGCAGAGCAGAGAGATTTCCATACTCACAAGCACCCCACGACAGAAGGAGTCACATTAGCTTCCTTTCTCTGACCAGGACATTCCCTCAGATGGCTCCAGACGAAACTTTCAGTCTCCTCCAAGTAATTTTTCCCAGAAATACCTGCAGCACCGCCTAATACTCAGCAAAAGTTCAACTCTGCCTCTTTCTTCCCAATGCTGATCAACAGTGGCGGCGGCAGCAGCCGTGGATGCAAAAGATCGAGCAGCTGAAAACCTGTGTCTGTTCCTCTGGAAGGTTTTTTCCTCTCTCTCCAGTATTTATTGGCATGTTTACCAAGCCTACTGCAGAGTAACGGAAAACCTCAGGGGCATTTCTAAATGCTCTCTCTGTCTTCAAGGTTTACTGAGGTCTCTATTAGAGCAAGTTGAAACCTTCTTGTGAACATCAGCTGAGCAACGCTACTGACTGGCTGTATTCATACCTTGTTTTCCTGGAGCTCCTCGGATGTTATTCTTTTCACTGCTCAGGCTCAGGGCTGTTGTTTCTTTTTTAAATATTTTTTTTCAAAATCTCCCCCTCCCCCCCACCATGATCTCAACACCACCATGAACCAAAGGGATTTTTTTTTTTTTTTAATTTTGCTTTTGCAATTTGGTTCCTGAGGCGAGTTTAACGGTTTTCACATTCTTGTATTTTAAAACTCGATGAAGGAATCACCTCCCTCCCTGGAAGGGGGCAATGGACTCCGCGGAGGGGGAAGTTCACTGCAACAGAGCAGAAGGTGATGCTTGTGTGCTTGCCTGCATGCACGTGAGAATCCTTGCCTCCCCCAGCTCCTTCATATCCCCCCATCTCACAAATACTCCCTATTCTTCTGTCTTTGGGACACTAACACAATATATCCTCGTGTCAGATACCCACTTAGACCCATCTTTTTTCTGTCTCACATCCCCACCCTGCAGAGATGGGGACAGCCCTTCAGCACATCCTTGTGCTACCTGTGATGATATGGATACAGGAACCTTTATCTGCAATCTCTACAGTCAGAAGTTTGGTGGCACGTGGTCCCTACTTTCCTTGGGCTTTTTAAGCTGATCGGTGTAGAGCTACACTGGGCTCTGCATGTCTGATGGAAAGGCTAAACCAGAGAGCTGACGTGGTGCACACAGCAAACACAGCATCTTACCCCCCCCGTTCTTCTCCTGTCCCCTTGCTATCTGTCACCAGCTCCATACTGCCTGGAAGGGCAGGATCAGTATGGTCTCTGGAGGGAAGGACTCTATTCCAGGTCCTCCAACAGGCAAGTCCTCAGTTTTCAGGATGCAATTAGAGGAAAGATGCTCACATAGCAGAAATTCTCTAGCAACACCTTGCTACAAAGGAGATGTAGCCACAGAAAACAGAAGGAAGTGTTTTATCATAGGATGGTGATGGGATCATCCCATGTAAATTTGCAGTAGGGCAAAGGCGGGTAGACAGCGTGGGCAGAGTTTTGTTCCTCTATGGACAATCTCCATATCCAGCTGGTGCTCCTGAGATTTCAGAGTTGACAAGATCGAGCAGAACGTGTGTAGCAGCGACTCAGGGAGCCCTGCCAGGAGCTCTCATCAAGTTGACATGCGCTTTGATAACTCCTAGGCTCTCCCCCATCTGCAGCAGCCTGGAGAGCTGCCTACTCCATACCTCTTTGAGACGAAGCGAACCCCCCCAACACAGATCAAGCAACAGTTCTATTTGCAGGCCAGGAACATGCTGCAGCCCTCTGGGGTGGCTGTACCGGAGGAAGCAGAATTAAATCTGACAGCGGACTCCACAGAAGACCAACAGGGAAAGGTTGTACGGCCAACATCGTTCCCCCTCTGTCTCCAGCGCTCCCGGCTGAGCAGCACACACAGCTCAGCGGTGGCAGTTGCCCCATGGAGCACAGGCTTTGCACCCCAGAGAACACGGCAAATCTTGGCATAAGCACTTACTGTATTTTCATGAAAAGGTCATTTCTCTCTGTACCTGTATTAACTAAGATACTGACTTGTCTTTTGGGTGAGTTCTTGCAGCCCAGGACAGTGTCTCCCCCCATTTGTACAGACCCCAGCATTTCAGAACCTTGATTTTGGCAGACAATCCTAAATATTTTTCAATATGATTAAATTAGACCAGACAGTTGTTTGGGATGGAAGACTGGTCTATAAACCCTACCAAGCTCAGAAGTGACCATGGAGATATGATCCAGCAATCCAAATGCTCACAGAGCATCTCAAATCGTATGCCACTGACATCTAATCAGGAAAGCTCTGTCAATCTACTGCTCCATTATTTCAGCAAGCTCCTCAAAGAGAAAAGGCAGGGGGGTGGGGAGGAAGCAAGTACAGCAGCAAGAAAAGAAAGGAGGGAAAAAAAAGGCAAAAAAAGCAGCCTCCAGTAGGACAAGCATCTCATTTAAAGCTTTAATTAGTCTTCAAACACATAATGGGTTCTGGCAGTATAAATCCACTTGACCTCTATCATTGCCAGCACGTGAATGATAAACGCTGGTATTTGTTTTCCCGGTTGTTACTGGGATAGAACAATACTTTTCTCTAAATAGAGAAACCAAATAATATCAGTTATTTACGGTGACTGCCATAAAATGCTGGCACCAAGCTGCGGTGTGTCAATCCATGGGAAGGACCATCTGCTTACCCCCAATCCTTTAGACAGGAAAGGACAAGAGGAATCCTGACAGCTCTGGCCCCTTCTGTGTCTGAAGATATGGCTACGTGGGCAAAACAATGTTTTTCTCTCTATCAGTTATTTGAGGGCTTTTCCGCCTGTACAGCGTGGACAAAAGCCAAGAGCAGGTATGGCTTACAACAGAAAGGATAGTACACATGAAAATAATAAAGTCAACCCGTAGGCTAAGGGCCAGGGAAAGCCGTGGAAAGGCTGTTTTCAATGTGGTGTCACATCAGACTTCCTCAGGAATGCTTTGGTCTCGTGCAAGGCCTCCATCCTCAGCTCTCCATTGTCAGAACTGGGAGCCAAAAGGAGAGGAATGAAACCCCTTCTGCTGGGAAGATCGGGCTCCAGCATGTTTGCTCTGACATGCTGTATTCATTGGCACACAGACAGCACACAGCTGAGCAAATATCAACCTTCCAGACAGATCCTGAGCATTACAAAAACCTTCTCCAGAATAACAATTTTGCAGATTTTTTTCTCCATGGTAAAACTGTTTCTTTAAAAAAAAAGTATATACAAAATGCAGTAATAAAGAGAAGTTAGTTTTGAATCAAGATGCTCATTTGCCTGGTTTGGCAGAAGATGCTTTGCGTATGTGTCACCTGAGTTTCGCATCCTCTAGAATCCAGTCTGACAGCTGAACAACTGGCTGAAAATAGCAGCAGTGTTGCACATCTGCACGGCACCCCGGAGCCCCTTGACATTTGCCTGATGGCACTCAGGGTGAGCAGTGAGCACCGAGGCTTCTCAGAGAGGGAATAAGGAGACACTCTGGACCACGTGCCAGACAAGCCTTCTCATTCACATGGAAGAGATAAGACTTGGAGCAAAAGTCCTCCTTGGAGATGGCACAAGTGAGCTACTGTCCCCTAGTGGGGGCAAAACCAGCGTAGCTCAGGACAGCTGCAATCTTTGAGTGAGAAGGGGATCCTACATCTTGTGGCCATACAAACTATTACCAATTGCCGTGACATCAGGCACATCTTTGATTCCGCTTTTCCCCCCACGTGTGCAATGGGCATTAGCTTTTCTCTAATTGAGCAAAGGTGGAATAAGGCTTATTTGCAAAAAAGTATTGGTAATTCAGGCCAAAGAATGAAATATTTCAGTATGTGTTTGCAGGATCTAGAAGACGCAGAGTGCCCAATCACGCAACACCTAACAGATAGTCAAATACAAGCCTTGGAGCTTGTGGGAAGCTCCAAGAGGAGAGGAGGCCTCCTATAACCGTAACTTTCTCCAGGTGATGGTCTGCTTAATAGATTAACAGTTGTGGGGACAGGAGGATTTTCTGGGAGATAAACTGAACTGGGTGGAGCAGGCTGAGAAGAGGCATGTAACCTCAGGGCTAATTTAAGAACAGCCATGAAAGGCTTGGAAGGAACACCTGGCTTTCTTCTAAGAGCAGGATTTTCTCTGCCAGTATATAGCAGAGCCTCATGACATCCCATTTTCCATTATCAGCTTGTGTTGAACAAGCAGAGATCAAAAAGAAACCCAGTTTCAGCTAGAAAGTGACACACGGTGATTAACACAGGCAACATCTCCAGCAGCTAGACAAGCCCAATTACAGCAGCTGTGTCCTAAACACTGACTCAGGGAGGGCAAGGCAAAGAGCAACACGCCTGTCAGAGCCTTGCAGTGATCAATCATGCACAGCAAAATCCTCTAAGAAGAGGGGCAATGTACTTGATCCCTCCTCCTGGATGCCGTTGTGAATCAGACACCAGCTTGCAGCAGCCAGGCACTTTCCAGCTACCGAACATAGCTGGTCACCCTGGGCTTTGAATCCACGAGGTCTGTCTCTACAAGCTGCCGGGTCTCTTTGATAAGCAAAGGTCTGCCGCCTTGGTGCTCATCCCTGCCAGGCTAGGGGCCAGCCTGGCTGCTGAGTGAAGGAGTATGGGTCCTGAGGTCAGTCAAGGGATAATGGTGACTCATGCTGAGGGTTTGGCCTTGCTCAGTGAAGTGCCAAAGACGACCATGATCATCCATACAAAAGCCTTTGAGAGATAAAAAGTCTTTCTATCTGGGTGAGAAAGAGAACTTCCTTCTTCTTGGTCCCTTTCTTGCTCTGTGCTGCGAGGAAACACAGTAAGCAGAGGCATCTTGTTCCTATTAGTAATACTGTACTGTTAGACAAAAGATCACCGTAGCCATAGGCATTTCCCACACCTTGGCTACCAAAGGAAACTGTCTGTGGAAAGTGCATTCAGGAAGGAGGCAGCACCCACCAGAGCTGGGACGGCTGCAGGAGCCTGGAACAGCAGCCAAGGGGAACTTCAGGCTTCCCAGCCTGGAGCAGGAGTTTGCGTAAGGAACTGACAATTGCCAAAGAGTTAGCTCTCCCCACAAGAAGAGATCCCTTGATTTAATGGATGGCTTTGCCAAAAGCCACGTTGTGCCTTCTCTGCCACAGGCTTCAAGAACTGGCCTCTTCCTCATCCTCCTTTCCAGCACTTACAGCCTCCCCTGGCATCAAGGTAAAACAAGCACCCGAGCTTCCTTAGCACAACATCCTCTCCTCCAGTCCTGGGGCATCTCCTCTGCTGTGAGCTGAGAAGTCTTGCTGTACTTTACATTGGCGCTGGGAAGGAGACCCGTGTACAGAGCAAGATGAGAGAAGAACATTAAATCCTTCTTAACACTTTGAGAAGAATGTTTTAAAACTTTATAAAGCCGATACTGGGGCAGTCTGAACTGAGTGCTAAATTACTTGGTTTAAATCCAAATGACTCAGAGGTTCATCCCCCCCATCAGAGCTGCTGGAATGATTTAACAGCTGTAATAGCAGAGGTTACTCAGATTTGGAAAAGACTCATTACAAAGATAATGAAGAGGCATCATTTAGAAGTCCTAAATCTTCACCCATGCAAGCAGCACTCCTGTCCTTCCTGCCCTGCTCCCTTAAGCATCACAGCAAGGACCACCACAGACTCAGGTCTTTTTGGACACCTTCCTGCAGGTGCCTTACTGGGAGGCACGTGGGAATATTTGCGCTAGCACTCCTCTGAGCTCAGAAGCTAAAGCTCCACTGAGCATCTGTTAGAGCACAATAACACGACCAGACCACTCTGCATTCTACCTTCCACTTGGCCAAAAGCTACTCTGCTTCAGTCAACAACCTCATCCATCAAAACCCTGCATAAGCAGGTACAATTAACCAGCACAGCCTCGGGCATTCATTTTCACAATGAAAAAAGACCGAGCTGCAGCACATCAGCTCTTGGGAAAAATCAAATATAGCTGAGGATACTTAATATTAAGCAATTTCAATTGCTACTATGCTTACTCGGTCTGGCCAATAAGAACAGGGCAGGATCCATGCTGAAGCCGCTAGCGATGTGACCCCCTGTAGTCGTCTGTTGAGCGGAAGGCAAGTCCTACATAGACACCAAAATCACAGTTGCAGTGAGCAGGGTTGTTCCACTGTCAGGACACTGGTCTCGGAGGGACATATCTCTCAGCCATCACCCAGCACAGTCCTTTGCAGAAGGGTTGAGGAAACCATGGAGAAGGAACATCCCTGTCCCTGGGCAACATCCCAGCACAGGCTGGCGTGGGTTAGCAGCACTGCCGCCTCCCTGCTTTGTGTCAATAGAGGGCTGGTCAATCCAGCATATTTCAGCAGCCCTAAACACTTCTTAAATACTTCAAAGATATTTAAAGCAAGCAAACAAACAAAAACAAACAGGCTGGGAAACATAAAAGCAGGTTTCTTCTATCCCTGTCTAATTGATCCAAGGGTTCAAAAGATTCCTGTGAAGAAGGCAGGCTCAAAACTGCATTGAAGATGCAAAGACCCACACTCAAAGCCACACAGAGCTGATTACTGCTCAGGAAGGGGGGTTTCATGCCCACCCAGGCTCAGCTGCCCACTTCACCACCTGAGAATACAACCTGAGGCATGGCTGTCGCTCACGCACAGATGAGCAGGACCCAGCACGGAGGCTCCTGAACACCAAAGCAACGGACTCGCCTTGTGCCTACCCTTTTGCAGCAGACGATGTGCAGGGAGCGGGGGAAGTCAGGCTCACAGCCGAATCCTTTCCTGCCCTCAGAGCTTGTTAAGCACAGCTGGGCAGCAGTGTCTGCGTACTGCAAACAGCACAGAAACCACGCCAGGAACCAGCTTGCAATGCTCTGAAAGCATCTACATGCCAACGCCTTCTGGAACATCTGCATCCCTCCCCACCTACACCCAACTGCCAGGAGAGGTGTTGCTCAGTGTCTCCTAACAGTACAGATGCTATCAGAGATGGCGGCTGAGGCTGACACGCTGCTGAGAGTGGAAGAAAAGCAGCCCAGAGTCAGTTTTCACTTTGAAGAGCTGACAAGGAGGAACTGAAGAGGAGAAAGCTGCAAGGCAGCATCTGTTCAGTGTACATCGGAGACCCGGGGACGGCCCAGGCAGGCGCTGCCACCAGGCTCGGTCTAGGAAGGGCTCAGCTCTGTGCTCCTGATTCACTGCTACCCCCGAGCACTCGACACAGCCAACCCCTTGCTGAGCAGATGCTGAAACCTCAGCCCAAACCTATTGATCTAGAAAAGGGCAGCCAGCGAGGCTGGCACTGGCAGCCAGCGCTCCCAGCCCATGGCCAGCAGCTGTGCCGAGGGCAGAGCTGGCCGTTTGCACCGTGGGACACCTCCCGGCACCAGGCAGCGCTTCTTGTTGTTCACAATTACCTTCACCGCTACAAAACAACCCCCTTATAGGCACAGCAAGTTCCCTGACTTCTCTCCAAAGGTAAAAGCCTACCAGTACAATACGCTTGCAGCGTGTGAAAGAGGGCAAGACCAGTTTTCAGGGCCACATTTTTGTGTGTTTGGAGAAACAGACACAACCTCTGTTTATTTGCTTCATGTTTTAGCTACTCTCTAGCTTCTTTCAGTTTGTTTCTTCAAGCTCTCTGTTGTTTGCATTTCTTGACAAGGTCGTTGCTTTCACAAGACTTTTGCAGCACTGTCCCACTTCCCTGGCCTCCAGCTTTGTCTTCTGACGTCCAATTGCTCTCAGAATATTAATTGAAGTCACAAAGAGCTCAGGAAGAGGAGCCAGAACAGCAGAGGAAAACATCAGACACTCCTTCCTCCCCCAGGCCCCCGGCAGAGGGCAATGCCCAAGACTTAGTAGCAAAAGTAACCTGTGAAGGACATTTTTCATAGTCTTATGGTCTGGCTCAGGGTTTCTCAGCCAACAGTACAGATTTTCCCAGAACTCAAGTTTGCTATGAAGCTTTATTCTACTTGCTTGATGAAATTAACGTGTTTTATAACATGCATGCCCCATCAGATGATTTTAGCATCCTTATGAATATGCAGACATTTTATAACCTTAAGCAGAGCAAATAATCTGAGCGGAAAAAAATCCGAAAGCTCTCCTCACCACGAGATTTGTTGACATCAAAAGGCATGGCTGGTTCAGAAGTCAACTTGAATCTCAACTCTCTCACCTGCTTCCTATTACAGAAGCAGATGTTCCTCTTGCTGTAAATTGCTGCTATTAATAATATAAATAATTATGCTTTTCTAATCATTTAATAGGTGCACAGGAGGGTACTAAAGTTCCTGGCAGTCATTAAATACACCTCCCTTCTTTTCAAGGGCTGAGAAACAAGTCGGTGGCCTCTCTTATCCTCCACTGCAGTTCAGAACAAGAGAGCTGAAGCCAGAATAAAAGCTAAGGAGAAATCAAGGGAGGCAGGCTCCTCTGCAGACGCATCCTCTCTGCGAATCTCTCCATGGGCAGCACCTTTCCCACCTGAGATTCATGCATCAGAGCCCGCACGTGATTAAGCACTGCGACACTCATGCTCCCTTCCTCACATGAGACGCTGCTGCACAGCCCCAGCTGATTTTTACCTCCCCAGCGAGTTCCCAGGACCCGTCGAGGGGCAGCACCCGCCACGTCCCGCCAGCTGCAGAAGCCCCACTCTGCAAGGGAACCTGCCCCGGTCCCTCCCTCCCTGCACTGCAAACCTCAGTCATTTGCTGGTTTTCCTCCAGAGAACGCTTTATCCTTCTGTTGACAACAGCCCCAGCCTTGGGAACATGAGCAATGACACCGCAGATTAACGAGGTCACTGCAACCTCCAGCGAACACTGCCCTTGACCATGGCTGCTCAGCCCCTCTCTTCCCACCCTCCAGCCATCACACACGCAGACTGGCATGGTTCTGGCTCTGTCAGATGAGAGAAAAATCACTATGGCTCCAGACGTTACCACAGCACAGGCACATCTGGATCACTGGAGGGCAGTGAGCAGCCTGTGGGCCACACGCTGGCTCTGCCTTGCCCTGTCTCACCTTCAGAGTTAAGCCCAGTGACCAACCAGGCTCGCCACGTGCCTTAACCAAAAACTCCAACTCTTCAGTGCCACGCGCTCTCCACGTATCATGCTACAAGATGCCGTCAGTGGGGCCGTGCCAGGGAGAAAGAGGGGCTGTGTCACCCCCCAGGGCGTTCTCCCCTCAGCTCTCCCCAAGAAGGGCTCTGCTCAGACCAAGACCCTCCCTGACCCCCAAGGCACACTGTCCTGCCTGCAAGTGGGACACCAGACCAATCCATAGCAGGTTGTGTTCAAGCTAAGATTCAACAGAGAGCGTGTTATGAGAGCAGAGATTCCCTTACTTTACTTTTTTTTTTTTTAATTCTTTCCAGCTAAGAACAGGCTGTGCACTCCTGATTATGCAGTCAGAGCTGCAGAGCCCCTCTTCCAGATAAATATGGCCTGACTTCTTCCTGCTGTGGCTCTTCCACGCAATATGCTCACGCATTCAGTCAAGCATGTCTCGGCATGCAGTGCTCGTGTGCCCAGGCAGTCCTTTGGGCCCCCCTGCGCCCCTCCGTTCCCCAGCCCGAGGGACCTGGCACCCCACCAGCTCGTTTCCTCCACACTTCACTGTCCCAGGAGCAGCAGTAACATCAAGGTTAATTTCCTGTTCCCCTTTCAGAGCAAAACAATTGGCCAAAAGGAAGCCCCTAACGAGGTGCCAGGAATGAACAGAAGGCCCTAGCCAGTAAGTTTCCCAGCAGTTATAAAGACGGACCTGACGTGCAAAAGGGAGGCTGGGGCAGCCGCTGTGGCCCACACAGCGTTTGAGGAGACAGCTCAGTTCCAGTGCAGCTCCTGATGGGGCACAGCCAGGTACGCTGGCTCTCTCGCCCACAGCTCAACTGCTCAGGAAGAGATTTAGCACTGACGTAGCAGGCTACACCTTCAAGATCAATACAGAGAGCAGAGGCACACAGCCAGCCTTTCTCCCTCCCAGAACACTGTGCCTCAACCCAAGCGTCATCTTCTCTACGCCAGTTCTACCAAGAGGAAAGAGAACACACCACCTGAGAAAACACGGTTGCATTAACCAAGGTCATATTTAATCAGCCGGCACCTCCTGGAATGCAGTTTCGTCTGTGTGAATTAATAAGTCTGTCCACAGCGACAGAGCAACCAGCTGGAAGTGCCCCATGCCAGGCACCCACAAATGTCTGCAGTGGGCAGTTCCAGGACAGGCAGACGGTTCCCGAGCTGGGGACACACGTCAGGCTGTCCATGCTGTGGCAAGGACTCAGTTGTGCTCTCCTGCTCACTGGCGAGCAGAGGCAGAATGACCCAGTGCGGCAAGTAAAGCCATTTTGTCTGCTGTGACCAAGTCTTGCCACATCTTTGTTTCCAAGTTGGGTGTCACTGCAGGTGTTCCAGGGGTGAGACAGCACCCAGCCTGCTGATGCCCACAACCTGCCTTCAGTCCTTGCTGTAGGCTTGTTCCTTGGGTGCTAATCAGAACGAGAGCAGCCAAAATTCCCTGCCAGTCACCTTTTGAAAGGTTGCTTTATCAGTCAAATCAGTTAAAAGGGCCCTGCAGAGCTTTAAGAGAGACAAAAGCTGATTTGCTGCTTGGCACATGGAATTTCATTCCCAATGCAGATTAATTCCGTTAACTCGTTCTGTGCCCCTTTTTTGGGGCGGATCCTTCCCTGCCCTTGCAGCTTCTGGAAAGCACAGAGCAAACAGACCACAGTCTCCTTTCTGGTAAAGGCACTAGAGAGCTCATCTTCCTCCAACATTCATATGCCCTCCCACGTTGCCCACTAGCAAACACCTCCCCTCCCCACGCACCATACCACATCCTTCACGAGAACTTTCAATGCCAGGAAAAGCTCAAAACTCACCTTGTGCTTCATAGCCAGAATAGTGGTGAGCTGTACCCGTGTCCTCATCCCCGGGGCCTAAGCCAAGGGCTGACTTAAGCTGGGCCATGTTCACCTGTGCTGTCAGCTCTCCGTTCCGGTCCCCGATCTACAGGGTGAAAACCAAGAGGGCAGCTGGTTAAAAGGCAACAAGCTCTAAGCAAACAGCCCCTAGCAAAGGGTTTGCCAGTCCCATATCAAAGCAAACACAGCCAGCCAGAAGACAGCTTGGAGACACCCTGAGAGACCATACGGCTCAGCTTTCAACACTAAAGCAACTCTCCAAAACCATTCCTCAGTGGTAATTTGGGAGAGGGGCCACGCATGCCGTGCTGCATACTGGTGGCATCTCAAAATGCATTTCGGCAAAGTTCAGTACAGGCAACTGAGGGGGCACAGCTCACCCACTGCTACAGAACTGGGACAGAGGTAAATGTGCACATCTGGGTCTGTCCTGGAGCTGCACATGGCTTGTCACATCGCCCCAAAACTCTCAAACCCCTTCCTCAAGTATTTCCATAGTTACCGAGCACCAGGGAGCCATGCTACTATCAGCCACGTGGGCAATGTCACACTTAGGGCTTGGATGCTCTGAGAGCCCTTCTCTCCCAGCTCAGGCCCATACAGCTTTGAGTTGTGCTAGTGATCTACCCACAAAAGACTCCAAAATCTTTTGGGAGTCCAAGTTTTTCCAAATTCCTATCTCTCACTGGCCTGAGGAAGATGATGTTACTACTCTTCCTGAAGAAGAGATCTTTTCCAGTGGCTCCTGCTACTTAAAATGGGGAGTTATAAGACATGCTGCTGGGCCCTCCTCAAATTTTAACCAAAGAAGAAAATTACTGTGCTGCATATCACCAGCGAACACAGAGAGATCACTCAGAAATAGTCTCTAATCCTTAGAGGAACAGCAGCCTCTGTTACAGAGGAAGACCTTGGCTCTTCCCTTGGAGGGCCTGACTCCCTATTAAATGCCTTGCAACAGCTCTTTTGTGGTCCTTCGAGATAGACTGCGGGGTGAGTCGTCCTAGAACAAAATCATAAATCCCCACATTATTTATGACAAAGCCCCAAGCACTAGTAAAGGAAGGCAGATCAAACGGCTTATCAGGCATAAATCCCCTGCCAATTACAAGAGATTTGCCATTGACATCATCTCCCATGAAATTACTATGTCCTGGTGAGGTCTCACAGTCCTTGATGCTGTTCAATGCTTCCCTGACTTCCACTCATTCCAGATCCTCTCCAAGGCCCTATTAACATCAGAGGAACAGACTGGCAGGACAATGATCCAAGGCAGGACCTTCCACACACACCATAGCAGAGCCCTGTCTTCTGCCCTCAGCTCAGATGTCTCCGTTTCCCAGGAGCCCCCTGCCACATGCAGAAAAGGGAAAGGTACTCCAGAGCAGTGTCAGAGCTGGGGCAGCTTCCAAGGTTTTTAGGTACACATCCTTCACTCCAGCTGTTTCAGAAGAAATTTTTCAGTAACCTCTGATTAGCCTGCAGCAGCTTCCAACGTGCTTACCCTGAGCAGATTTAATTTGGATTCAAATATAACCATGAGATTTATGCTAGGGTAGAAGGGGGAAAGGGTGATGGGAAGTGAGCTGAATGCGTTAGTGTGCAAAGGTTTAACTTCACATTTTTCCTGGACAAAATGCTGGTGCTTGCCACAACAGCACAAGCAGCTCACTCGGCTCCCAAGGCTAAAATAAAACATCAGCTTTAGAACAGAATCACTAACCGCTAGCAGCTAATGCAGGCTCTCCTCACAAGCGGACAGTCTCTGCACTGCTCCATAATTAACGACATGGGGGAGTTTATTAGCCACCTGCCACGAGTAACCTACTCCTGACATGCCCTGTAATCACAGCCATCACCCCAGAACGAGAACACCACTGTGAACCCCCACCCCGCTGGGTTTCCCCTCCACCCCCAGAAGCCACCAGGACCCAACTCCTGCTCCTGTCCTCCCCTCGCCCCTCATCTGCACCCCACATCGCCGACCTGCCATCTGGCTCTGAGTAATCAGCCCCACGCTGCAACAGTCCTAGCAGACTAAAGCTGGAAAAGTTAATTTGTCCTAAAACGTACAGGGCCAGAGAACAGTATTTCTTCTGCATGTCTGATAAGTATAATTAAATACATAATAAGGCTGGTATGCCAGCCCTACCTCAAGACTTAGCCAACCTAATAGACAGGCAGGAGAACACGCAAAGCACTTACATATGGTGATTTCAGTTAGTGCTTCAATAGGGCAATTTCTTCATCTGGGGAGGACTAAAGAGGCCACGGCCGATTTCCTCATAACACACTGGAAAGAGCAAACAATGGCATTCTTGCTTTCTGTACTTCTAAGCCACATAAAAATGCCATATGTTTTTGCACCAGGAAAGCTGCAGCTCGCTGGACAAGGACGTCTGTGGAAACCAGAGTAGCTGGACGCCTGAAACCCCAAATGGTGCGGGAGCAGTACAGGGCTTCTGGCTGCGCTCATCCAGCATCAGCCGTCGATTGCGTTAGGAGAATGCGAGAGTTTACCACCTCACAGCTTCACTGAGAGGAAATAAGTTGTCACACGTTCACTCTGTTGCAGTGCAGAATACAGCAGGTTTAGAGCACCCAGCCACCAGGTAGAAGCCGGCCCTGTTTTCTCCAGGTAATTAACTTGCCAGCAAATCGGGTCAGACCACAGGGAGAATCACAAGGTCCATCTCAGCCAGGATCTCTCAAGCCTTGTGCTCAGGAAAAGGGGGTTTTACTAACAGACTGTTCACACCCGCTGCGTGCACACCACCTTGGCCAGCAGACCAGGCAAAACTAGTCCCCGGGTCCTTTCTCACCCAGGAACATCAGTTAAGAGCAAGGTACAGCCAATGTATTAGCGGTAATTAAGAGGAAGGCTGGGAGCCTCCCATAAAAAGAATATTTTCCAGGCAGGCTCTGCAGTTCCTAAAGACACCATTGAAACTGCACATAGACAAGGGCTTTCCAGAGTAGTCACAGCAAGAGAAGAACTATATTAATATAACTTATTGGCATAACATAAAGTCTCTCATCAGGGAGGACTGGGTCCCCTCTGATCCGAAGCAGCTTCTCTTACCTCTTGGGAGATTTCAAGATGTTTCCTTGCAAAGTGCAAAGCTTGTTCATGGTTCCCCAGGGAGACATAGGCATTTCCGAGACTCCAGCAGGCTCTTCCTTCTCCCACCCTGCAAAACAGGAAACTGTCAACCACAGAAATGCTGGGCAGAACCCAGCAGCACAGCAGCTCTTTCAGGGCCTCCTCGAGAGCACCAACAGCCAGGCCTCCTAGCAATGCTTTCAGCTACAGAAGTGTTCTACAAAGGAAAGTTAAATGCACCGTACATCTTAAACTCTTCTTGTGCTGAGATCAGTAAGATGAGGGAATGAGCAATAGCCTCAGAAGTAGACCTGCACCCACAGTGGCGAAAAGCTAAGCAGTGTAGCAATGGCCCAAAATGGTTCAGCTTCATTTGTGAGCACCAGCCTAAGGGCAGAAGCCAGAGCTCCTGTCCAGCTTCCACCCTCACACCGCAAAGATTCCTCTCCAGAGATGCACAGTGCATCAAGAAGACGTGTAACATCCAGCCCTTCAGTCCAAGAACAGCCCAGAGATAAATTAGCAAGAACGTGGCAAGGAGAGAACATCGCAGGCATGCAACGTTCTCCTGCTAAACACCAGCACGGCATCGCCCAGAACGCATGTACAAACTGAAACTGCATGCAACAGCCAAGCAAACATTGACCTATTTCCACAAGGTCTCCAGGGCGCTGCTTCTGGTTTTCAGAAGCCAGAGAAAGCGGGTGAGCGTGAAACCTGCCCGAGGCAGCCCTTGTCCCCAGTCCCCGAGTGCAGCCCACCCAAACCAGACACCCAAGTATCTCTGGAGCGGGTTTCAGCACTTGTTTGCACGAGCAGGCAGGGACCTACTGCTCATCAGAGCCTGCTCAGCTCTGCAAGCAAGCAGATGTGGGGGGTGATGGGATAAAAAAAGCACATGGGGGCGCAGGGGGAGGTTCAGCGTGACTGCAACTCCCTTTTCAGAGGTTTGGGCGGGTTGATCAGCATTTAAACATTTTTCTTGTCACCCTGTTCAATACCTTCTGCTCATAGGGTGTGTTCCCAGAAATGCAGGAGCCCACAGGCCTGCACCCCCACAGCATGATTCACCCTTGGGTGGGATTATACCTTCTCTGAGCAGATCCTGCCCGGATAGTGCCACAGAGCTTCCATTTTAATGTCTCTGCTCCATCTAGTGGAGGACACCCAGCTTCCCAAGAGCCATCAGCAGTAACACTGCACAAGGTGGCTGCAAAGTCACTTAAGCTGGAAGAAGGGGCCAGGATCACAGAGAGTGTATCCAGGAGAAAGGAACCAACCTTTCTTAAAAAAAAAAAATTTTTTTAAAAATTTAAAAATTATGCCAAGCCTCCTGAAGAAGGAGGAATGAGGCCAAGAAGCAAAACATATCAACTCCACAGGATCTATGTAACATCATTTGTTTCTACACGGAAGTTTCCAGCATCATCTCAGAGCAACAGGACAAAGCATCATGTATGTATGTACGCCCTAACCACACATGTTCTGAGGAGGACACAATTTTTGTGAACTTGAAGGAGACTTAGAGAGGCCCTTCTGGGGTAAACCAGCAGCAGCCTAACGGCAAAGCGCTGAATACAATGCATTTTCTTGAAGTACCTCTTATTAGAAATCTCACTCAGCCCACACAGGCATAGCTTTAAGGGCACCATCTCCAGCTTTAAATGACATGATAAAGGTGTCAATCATGTCACATTTTTGACAGATGACTGGACTAAGGCTGCGTTCTGAGAGATTTCTAAAGACTTCCAAGAATACATGCCATTGCTGTTTAGCCACAGCAGTAGAGAACAGTAAATCTACAGGGAAGGGTCAGCGCTGAGCCCACCGGCACAGAAACACCACCTCCTGAGGCAGTCCCTTACCTGTCTCCCAGCTCCTGTGCTATCACCAGGTGTTTTAGATGGTAGTCGATTGCTCTTTCGTAGTCTTGAAGCAATGTGTATGTGTTTCCAAGACTGTAGCAAGCCTGGGCTTCCACTGCTTGGTCTTTGAGCTGTCTGGAGAGCTGGAGTGTTTTCCTACATGGAAGAGGTGGAAAGGAAGAGACCTGGTCACCACAGGGCACCCCTGCAAGGCGACAGGGAAGTCACCGCTTCAGCATGTGCTGCGTTGAAGTTGATGCCTGTGACACACTGCGGGCTGTCAGGTGCCTGCATTACTCGCCACTGCGGAGCACCAGACATGCAACTGGCCTCCAGGTCCCTTGTCACATCCCA
This sequence comes from Larus michahellis, assembly GCF_964199755.1. Lineage (NCBI taxonomy): Eukaryota > Metazoa > Chordata > Aves > Charadriiformes > Laridae > Larus > Larus michahellis. The sequence goes on along the minus strand of NC_133910.1, from coordinate 11,397,143 downwards.
CTGAGCCTATGAATTCACCGCAATAGGCCAAGATTTCCAGGGAACACATACCCTGAGTCTGCCTTAGCCCCTGGCACTTACTTGTAGTACTCAGCAGAGATGTCAAACCTCCCAAGGAAGATGTGTGCATTGCCCAGGTTGCTGTACGCTCTCCGCTCGGCTGCCTTGTCCCCAAACTCCTTAGCAATAGCAAGGCGCTGCAGCAGACACATATTAGTGAGTACAGGCTGGCCATTGCCAGGTTTCTGTTACAGAGCAACTTCTCTGAGAGGTTAACTTCTGGGTTTGCAAAGCTCCCGCCCAGCAAGGTAGTGTATCGGGGTTGGATGCAGCAGGAAATCTCTCCCTCCTTTGCAATTCAGGATCAGGAAAGGCCTTTGGAAAAGTGGAAGTCATGTCACATCTTCCTCTAACTCCTACTGCAGCACGGTCAGCACACATCTCTTCAGCTAAAGTGCTAAAGGAGTTATGCAAATAGTTCAACAGCTGAATAAAGTGGTGAACGGAGAGCTGTAGGTCAGGCTGGGAAGGGATGTGGTTGATCAGCAGACTAATGTGCAGAACACGGCTGTCACCGTGTGCGGTGCTGTGGCACAGAATGAACGTGGAGGAGTGTGCACTCCATCTCACCATCTGCGCTGCCACTGCTCCCCAGGCCTCTGCCCTTACCTTGCACCTCAGTCCTGCCTCTCCTCTTGCCGTCCCCCTTTCCCCACCTCTCACTCTCCACCTCGCAGCACCTGCTCCTGGTCCCAAATACAGCACAGAGTTTTCTTGCCCCTTTTCAAGCCCCTTCTCCCAAAGCATTGCTGGCTGCTGTCCTCCGGCACTTAAAAACCAGAAGAGCTGTGACAGGGCTGACTTTCCAAGGTGCCAAGCACCTTCCACTGCACGGAAACTGATTATACTCTGAACTAGAAGCTGAACTGCCTTTGAATGGGGGCAGGGACTGTGTCACCTCGCTCCTCTGTGAAACTTTACAGAAAGGCATTATGTTCTACAAGCAACATTTATGCCTGATCAACAGCTCTTTCAGCAGCTTAATTAAATTCATAGCTTGCATTTATTAAAATCTAGACTGATATAAATTAAGAGCAGAAAAGCTTTGCTAGGCCCAGCTGCAATTTGCACTTAGATATCACCTTCATTTTCCAAGCCAACAGCACCCTTCCCTCAAACCACTCATTAGGTGCTGATGGGGACTGGAGTACGACGTTGCTCAGCATGAGGTAGTACGACAGGGCCAGACACTGACATACACACGGGAGAGAGAAAAACAGCTGAGGGCAAACACCTCCCTGTACTTGCTGGGTTGCGGCAAGAAGAAAGGCTGCTCCCCAACAGCCAGTGCCAGCCCCTGGCCCCAGGAAGAGGGCACAGCGGTTTCCTACCTCCTTGTGGAAGGCTATAGCTTCACTGAAGTTGCCAAGTAAGTACTGGGTGTTGCCAAGGTTGCCATAAGCACGGCCCTGCGCAGCTCTGTCCCCCAGCTCCTTCACCAGGGACAGGTTCCTCCTGAAAGAAGTCAGAGCAGTACATCTGGTGAGACACAGCCAACACTCTCTGCAGGAGACACAGCAAAGAGACTTGTACCGTAAAGACAGGAGAGGCATTTCCCCTCCCCAGCCACCCGTCCCCGCGGCAGGCGAAGGGCTAGTGATCCATGCTAGCTCAGCTCTGGGAGATCATGCAGACCCGGTGGTGTAAGTCCCTGTTGCTCTCTCCACCTCCAGCAATCTACAGCTGCGTACAGGAACTGCTCACACACCGATGGTCCGACAGGATCCCACGTAAATAAGAAACAGCCACCTCACTGTATAGGCGAGAACCAGGAGCACAGGAGAAAGGAAACTACCTACAGCAGGACAGGGACAAACGGAGGAAAGGGGCAATATCCACAGTCCCATGCCAAGACTCTGCTCATGGAGCTTCCTAGCATTTCTTTATGTTGTTTTTTTGCCCCCCTTTATACATACAGCACACGTAGGGAAGCGTAGAGCTCCCAGCTGGCACAAATTTACCCACTGGCTATGCTACACATACCATTCTTTGGAAAAAGGATGGCGAGCTATACATAGGCACTATCACATCCTCAGATATGAGAAGACCGATATAAGATCTTGTCACTGTCTTCGTTTAAAAAGACTACTTTAAAAAACCTGTATTATCAAAGCAAAACTCTGAAGTACAAGGAGAAAAACGTTAGCCCGAAAGTCTAGTGACAACCTTCCTGTGTGGGACATCAGAGTGATCTTTGAAACTATTTAGGAAAGGGAAGGATGTTACAAGAAAGATAAACTACAGATCCATAAGAAGGACAATCGGGACTTCAAGTGAAAGCCTCCTCCCTGGAGTGAAGGAGAGTCTCTGTTCATGGCCCCAGCAGCTGAGACACACAGGGATCCTTCCCATCAAGGCCAGCAGAGAGCAGCAGGGGCTACAGAAGCTACTAGTTTAGCTTCCAAATACAGCTCTCAGAAGGAGCAGACTATTGAACTTAATTGCACGATCATACTTCAAACGACACTGAGTTTTACCAAGGCAATGCCAGGATGAATTTTAGCTCTGAGTTTATAAAAGCTCGCAGTCCCTATCTCGCCTTCCTTGAGATTAATTTGGCGTGATAACTCAGCATCTCTAGGGAATATTCCTAATTCATCACAACATGCAAAGTCTCACTCAGTGGCCTGATTTTCAACAATGTTGAGCCCACAGTCTCATTCTTTGCAACAAACATCTCCCAGAGCTCCCATAGCCTCAACGGCCCAGGAAACAAATCCCCCCCTATGAGAAATGCTTCCAAGAGGACTGAGCAAAAACTGTTGACTTGCACCCCATGCAGCTATCATTAGCCTATCAGCTATCAGAGCTCAGCCTAACCTGCAGACCGTGAAAGCTATCAGCAGAACAGGAATGCCACAAATACAGATTATGATCTAAGCAGGATAAGCTCAAAGGTGTACCTGTGTGCATTTTAGTAATCACTAAATTGCCTGACCAGCCCTCTTCCCTGCAGGAAGAGGCATCGGGCAAGCTTGAGTACTTACTCATAATATTCTGAAGCTTTCTGTAGCGTCTCCTTGACTTCTTGAGACAGGTAGCCTGGGTCTTGGGCCATGTTCCAAGATAAGTGCTTTCCCTTTGCATGGTAAACATTTCCTATATTATAGAGTGCTCTGGCTTCACCTACCTAAAGGCAGGAAGAACAGGGAACAGCAAGGTATTATACTTCTCATCCCAATATGGACCTTTCCATTGCTGGGCAGAGATGGACAAAGCCAGGAGGCCCACATTTTCCTTTCCTATCTTCACTAGCATGGCAGCTGTTACCGTCAGCAGCACACGACCTGTGATGCAGTCAGAAGGGAGAGCTCTACCCACCTCCTTCCAAAGCCCACCTTCACCAAATCACATTTAGTGACTTGCAAACAGATTCTTTTTAAAGCTAGGAAATATCTCCTGTTGGATGCCATGAACCAATTACCTTGTCTCCCTGCTCCTGAGAAATGTCCAAGTGTCTCTGGCAACAAACGACAGCTTCGTCAAACTGCCCAAGTATTTTCAACGTATTCCCGAGGTTGCCACTTGCCTTGGCTTCTCCAATGCGGTCCCCAATGGTTCTACAAGACGGCCGGAGGAAGGAAGAGAGGTGTTAAAGAGCTCACAGACTTTTATTCACCAGCTGTCAGAGGCAGAATTTGAGCTGCAGCGAGCACAGGATGGTACGGGCACCACACCCAGCAGTTCTCAGCACACACGCCTGACTGGAGTGCTTCGTACAAGCCCTCTCAATTTTGAACACAGATTCTTGCCTTTTGCTGTCTCAGGTGAGCTACTCTAATGACTTTAGGAGTACTTACAATGAATACCTGGGGAGAGGAGAACTGGACACTGCCCTGCTCTTGCTCCAAACACCCTCCTCACATCTATATCCCTTTCTCCACCTCCCTGCTCTGAAGGTGGCTGGCCCGTTCTTGTTGCCTCCTGAGTTCCCCACAGGACACTCACTCCATGCCTCAGGGCTAGATTTGAATGCTTATTTCTGGGTCAGATTCCCTCAGGCTGCTGGGGTCAGACCCCGCAGAACTTGTCTTCATTCAAGCCCCGGCCGGCTGTCTCCGATTAGGACAAAGCACTGCTGACATGCTTACCTGGCCAGGGTAAGGTCATGCTTATGGTATTCCAGGGCCTTGGAGTACTCCTTTAGGTAGAAATAGGCATTGCCCAGCTGACTGTAGATGGCACTAAGAGTCTTCAGGTCCTCTGTCCCCACCTGCACCGCTGCTTCGAAGAAGGCTGCCCCAGCTTTGAAGTCCCCAGCCTTGCACAAGCGCTCTCCTTCCAGGGCCAGTTCCAGGCAGGATGCCTCCATTCTGCCAAAAGCAAGACCATCATTACTAGAGGAGTTAAAAATGCAGTGCACCCACGCTGCTATGCGGTGGTTAAAAAGTTTACTTCATTGTGCACCTTTACTTACTCACTGCACCAGAAGAAAACTACAAAAACCCCTGGAGGTAGGCACCCTCCAGGCAGCAGCTGCCTCTCTGCGTTCAGCGCCAGCTCAAACACTGTTTGGGCAATAACTCTGGGACACACAGCTGGCACACCTCAGCAGTGTGGACACCAGCTTTCAGTGGACATGGTTGGCACTTAGCCCCTCAGAGAAACCAGCCTCCTAGGCATGAGATACAGGAGCATCCAGATTTACAGACCGCGTGGGCAAGTGGCCAAAGGCAGCCCCTGAGTTCCTGGTAGGAATTTGGACAAGAAACTTGGGGCTCCTGGCTCTCAAAACACACATTCACATCGCAAGAGTAACATGCCATCTGTTTTTCTTCCAGGTGGTGCACAGCGCAGGAGCTACATACACAGGCTATTCACGCCTGCACCACTTTCACCGGGGTAACAGAGAGGGTAGCCAAATTGTAACACGTTTTTATTGGATACAAGAGAAAACCCTGGACTGTGCAGAATTTCTTGGCTGAGCAGCTTCCAGTTCTCGGTGTCTGCTTTTCATTAACTCTCCTGCTGTCACTTTTTCCACAGGCGCTCTGCACGTTAGCCTCCAAGCTAACTTTCTCCCCTTGCATTTCTTGACACCTTTGGCAATGGCACATGCCGTGCTGTCAGTGCGAGCACTTCATGAGCTAGCGGAGAGGAACAAGACCAGCAATACTGCTTCAAGAGAAAGGAAAGGTGCTCCTTTGAGTGCCCCACCAAGTCCTCTCTAAGTTACAGCTGTCCCTGTTAGACCATGCGCATCCGAAGTTCTCAGAAGGGACAGAGCAGGCGTTTGAAAGTTCACATTTAGAAGTGTCTTGCCTGCCGCAATGTCATCCCCGCTGCAATGTCATGCCCTTCACGAGGCAGATGAACACAGCATGTTCCTGGTCCTCTATTCAGACGCTTTTCTTTGCTCTTTTCGGCTTTTTCATTTCTGCTCAACGTATTTTTAAAAGTCAAAACTATCTAGGGTCAAAGGTGGACATCTACTCAGAAAAAAAAAAACATAGCTCAACTGTCCAGCATCAGCAAAACAAGGGTCAGACAAAAGCTACTACATGCCCAAAGGCAGTTTCTATTCTGTTCTCAGGGGAAGAGCACTTGCCAGAAGTTTGACTGTGGTACCCAGACCAAGAGAACAACTTGCTCATCATCACTGCAAGAGCAGCCCCCTAGCTGACACTTCTGGCAGCAGTTCCCCTGAAGCCACCCTTGTGGTGAGCCAAGGCCTGGCCCCTGCAACCCGGGTCATGGCAGACCAAGGCTGAGGTTGTGCTGGACAAGCTGGGGCACTCTGAGCTGCTATGGCTTCTCTCCCTGAGGACACCACCTGCCAGCACGCACCCACACGTGCCCCATGCACACCGACTTCAGGACAGAGTTCCTCCTGCTCGGGGTCTGCGCTCCAGTATCTTCTGCCCAAGTCTGCACACAGAACTCACCTCCCCCTGCCGCGAAGGGGCACAGGGAGATGCACATACGAAATACCAATCCTGATATGTTTTTCCTATAAACAGGCAGAATAGCGTTCTCTCAGCTGCCAGGAAATAAAGCCAGCTCCTCTACGAGCAGTGCATAAACCGTCTAAAATCCAACACGATTTTCTGGCAATCTCCCTGCTGAGTCGGCTCCGTATGGCTCCAAACACCCAACGCTTGGCAGTCCAACAGCATATTGTCCAAAGCAGGACAACCCACAAGGATGGTCCAAACAACAACAGAAGGGGAAAGAGCTGGTTTCAGACTCTGTCCAAACACACTTGTGACCTCTCTGTCTCACTGTTCATTTGTCCCCAAAGCCACCGAGTTACAAGAGGGAGAACGGGATTGTGAAGCAGCTCATTTGAGCTCCCACCTCAAACTACCACACAAATATTTGATTTCAGGCTCACTGCAAAGCCCACATTTGAGTGGCTATTTTACTTGCACAAGAAGGCTGCTTGCAGTGCCAGTGCAGCATCAGTCCCTGCCTCAACTTCTGTTTGATAGGAGAAATAAAAATATTAAGACTGTTAATACTAAAAATGTTCAACTTTTCTCCACTGATCATCTTGTTAGACCATATGAAAATTACGAGAATGAGCTTCTGCTACGACATGTTGAATTAGAGGGACACATTTGGGGACGATACCAAACTTCCGTCAGTCCCAAGGCACATTCATGGTTTGCGGATCACTAGAGGGGTTACCTAGTGTCATCATCAGGTACTGACAAGTCTCTGCCAGCACCTCCCAAACAGCTGAAAGAAAGCGCGAGACTGAAGACAGACAAGGAACACCTTATACTCAAATCAGCAAGATTAAATTCAGGCAGCTTAGAGATGAGTCTTGAGAGGACTTGAAATGCAGGAACGAGCCGCTATTCACAGGATTTAATGCTGGGTTCTTGTTAGAAGATGGGAGAGACACAAGCAAATTTCAAAATAGTTTCAGTTCAAATTTCAACACAAACAAAACTCTTCCCAATACCCAGGTTTCCTTTAATAATCTGCGCTCACCAACTGTAAACAATCTAAAAACTGAGCTGGAGACCAATTTCCCTAATTCATGGCATTGCAGTCTAGCTCTGATCAAACTTGTGTGATTTGAATAGCTTGAAGCGAGGCATCCCATACCCGGAACACAGAAAGCCCTACAGCAACAGGACCCAACTACATGCTCCAAGGGTGGCAGCTCGCTCAGGCCGTATTTGCCAGTGGAAACATAACCAGAAGTGAAATTTGTGCCTGGGGGCCTGCATTCTGATACACTCGCACACACGCTTGCACACGCTCACGGTCTCTGTGTGCTTTCCTGGTGTTCCCATAGTAACTATTCAGGCACAATGCAGTGACATGACCTGCCAGCACACACAGCCTTTAATTAAAATCTGTTTGTCCTTGAACAGGCTGCTTTGCAGAGTATCTGACTTATCTAATTAACATCACTGCTCAGTTTGGGACCTAAGCAAACAAGGGGGAAGGGAGAGGAGGCTTTTTCTCTGCATCACGCTCTGCCAAGCCTTTGCTGCCATGTAAAAAGGGACACGAGTCAAGTACAGCAATTATTAGAAACACAACCCACTTCTAAAACCCACCTGCCCTTCCCACATCCTCAGGGCCCCACAGCCAGACCTAGTTCCGGGAAGCAACTTTGCATGCAGCTCAGTCACCGCAGGCACAAAAGCGCTCAGAAACACAATGCCAAGGGCAGAGGAACCAACTAAAGGTCAACAAACAATCTCAAGCACACTAAAACACTACACATACAACAGCTTCCAAAGGCCACAGCTCAGTTGTACATAAGAAAAGACCAGAAAGGAGATTCAGGCAGAAGAGAGAAACGTGCTGTTCAAGTGAGCCAACCTGACCATCTTGACACTGGCAAAGGAAAGGGAAAACATTGAACAAAGACAGACTCAAGTTACAGTCCCAGTTCCTCCCCACAGCACATGCCTGAGCCCTTCCATACCTCTTCTTCTGCAGGTTACGCATTTTGTGAACATAAACCCAGAGCTCCAAGCCCACTGGCAGAAGGAAGCAGCGGGGCTGAGGTCTACTTGGAACAATTTTGCAGACAGGTCTCTCTGTTAAGTTCACAGCTAGGATCCGGGGTTTTGAAGATGCTGATGGCATCTTCATGTCTGTACAACATGCACTGCTCTCCAGTTTTCACTCCATCTGCTTGGGAACCATTACCAGTAAGTTGCTAGAATCTTGAACTTTGTTTATATGGGACACTTCTTTTTCTCCCCGTAAGCTGCCCTTGAAAGGGAAGGTGTAAGGATTGCTTTTGCTTCCAGACACCTAGAGCAAGTAATGTCCTCTTTCTTCCAAGAAATATAATATCCTCCATCCACTGCTAGTTTCAGGTACCAGATAGGTGAGTTCAAAGCTGAAATCCAGGAACAAGAGAGTGTCTTTTCATTCACATACTTTCAGCGCTGCCCAAAGAAGAAATAGGGCCCTACAAGAGAGCATGAGATGGCCAGAGTTGAAGGCAAGCAGCTCCCTCCTTTCCGAATTGGTCTCTTCCCAAAGCACTTTGCCTCTGTGGTTACATCATCTATTCCTGTTGGTGCCTGTTTGCTCCAAGAGCAGAAGGACTTCTGCTGCTATGAACCTCTCTCCTTGTCAGGCGAGGAGCTCAGGGTTCCTCCAAAAGAGGGTCATCCTTGGGCAGAAGCACACATAAGTTTTACAGGCTCCAAAGAGGCCTCATCCAGCTGCTACCCAGCAAGCTTTGCAAGATCCAAAAATGATCCAAGCAGTTCCCAGACTGGGGAAAAGCAGGAGAAGGCAGATCCCACAGAGCACGTCCCTGGCCATTTAAATGGGTTCTAAAATATCCCCATCTGAGAAGACACAGCCCTTTACTCCCCATCCCCCCAGAATTAAGCTGCGCCTCTGCTGACACACAGACAACATGCCTGGGCCTGTACCACCTCAGCAAGCACCTACTATTCATGTCTTAATACCAGAAAAGAAGATTCAGTCCCTCCTGAGCCAGCAAATTACTGCTGACAAGGTGAAGGTGCTGGGCTTGGCCATATGGTGCGGTTCAGAAGAAAGACACCGCAGAACATGAGCTGCTTTTCTTATTTCCACAGCTGAGATGCTAGAGCTTGTTAATGCAATCCCCCCACTGCTCGACCTTGTAGCTAACAGCATGGGATGTCCCTGCCTGTGGGTTTGAACAGACACAGGGACGGGGGGATGCTCGCTTGGAGTGGCCCCTGTTCATAAGCCTTGCCCTAAATCTGCATAAACCACTCATACAGATTTGCGTGTTCCTCCAGATAGGCAGAATTCCCAACTATTGGCCAAAGTCACATCCCAGACTCCAGGCCCACCACAAGCAGCCAGGAAGGTCTGACAACTGATGAAGTCCCAGATCAAACCAAGACGTATAGCACATATAGCAAAGCGTTCTCTTCCGAACGCATGGAGGTGACAGTCGGTGTCAAGTCTGGCCAGATAAGAATAAGGTTTTGAAGACACCAGAATAAAGTTTTTTTTGTGTGTACAGCAGAGTCCCAGCATCAGCGTTAAGCAAGTCCCACAGCTCCTCCACACCTTGGGCTATGGACACATCCGTAAAACAGCACTGAAGGTGGCTCCCAGAGCACTTTGAGATCCTTTTGCAAAAGGTACTTCAAAAAGGGCAGTAAATGCGTGTAAGAAACAACAACAAAAAAACCCAAGCTTTTTTTAAAAGCAGTAAGAGGCCAAATATAAACTCAATGTTTGGCCACAAATGAGTTAGGCAATCTGCACAGCATTCTGCCAGAAGAATGAGCGAGTGGTGTAATGCTGGCAGATCGCTCAGCCCCCATCAATGCGAAAGCCGTGAATTTCAAACCCAGGAATGGATGTTGCTTCTGACACTCATATGAGGCAGAAAAGGGTGGCCTCCCACCGTGTGGTGACAGGGATGAGGAAGCCTCTCCCCTGCACAGGGCAGGGCCACCCTCCCTCCTCCTCGACTACTTCTTTAAAGGATAACTCATCTGAAGGCAGAAAGAGCCAAGAGGAACAGGAAGAGCAGATATTGCCTTTAACAAGAAGATTTCCCAAGGTCATCCATCACTGTCAGATAGCAGCTAATGATGATCTGTATCACAGATTGCCTTTTGGCAGCCTTGCCTTAAGAGCAAAAATGTTCCTTTATAAAAAGCGTACAGGCAAAATGCAAGGACTCTCACACATCAAATGTTTTCAAGCACCACAGCAATACGGAGAAGGCAGCGAGGGTCCCCAGAGTGCTGGGGATGCCGAGAACACTGCCAAGTACGAAACAAAGTAAACAGCACAAGGTGTTATCAGTGCCATTAACAATGATCACCAAGACTGCTGTCAAAACAGCACTATAATTAGGACTTGGGTGACGACAGGTCCCCAGAGAGGGAACTCTACTCATATCGTGTGTTCAGAAGCTTGGAGTTACAGTCAGACCTCCCAACTACCCACTGCCCCCCAAATCTTTGAGCCTCCCTTGCCAAATATGCTAAGAAAATAACACTGCATGGACAACATCACACTTGGCTCCCCTCTGCTAGGCTGGAGACCAACAGTGCAGAGTGCCTTTAGCCAAGAGCCATTCTGCAGGATCGTGGGCTAGGCACTGACCTGAAGCTCGGGGCTGCTGCAGCTCTTGGAGATACGGCCACAGAAGCCAGAGTAGGACACAGCGACATCCCACGTCCCAGGTCTGCACCAGGCAAGCGGAAAAAGGAGACCATACAGTGTCCAGCAATTAAACTTGTCTTACTCAAGCCCTCCCTTCCACACATCCAGGGCTGCCTTGGTGGGACTGCCTTGCTCACAGCACTAACCCTGCTGACAACAAATCCATCAAGCTACGCAGAAAATAATCACGTTGCAAGACAGAGCAAGCAGACAGTTGTCTGCTGCCTTAAATGCTGTAAATCTCACAGGACAAGAAAGCCTCTTCCTGCCTGCAAGGTGAAACTGCCTTTTAAAAAAAGAAAAAAAAATAAAGATATTTATAGGTATTTGATTCATATTAGTGGGGGCGATTGCAAAACACATTCCCAATCAGAGCTGCTGTAGTTCTAAAGTCAGGAATGAAAACCAAGCCTTTAGGAAAGAGGTAAAGCAGAAAAAAAAACCCCATCGAAAACATCGACAGTAGTAAAAAAACCTTTTAGTATATCTATTGATATGAACTAATGAAGCAACAGGTTTCAGCATCTTATTTGCAATCTGATTGAATTTTATACAAAAATAAGCATAATTTCAGAGCACTGATGACAGGGGCAATTAAACATTTTTTCCCAATCAAAAAGGAATCAAGTTTATCAGGTGCACTGGCTTAACTAACTAAATATGCATTTAAATAATTAACTGGCAGCACATCCTTAAAGAAAGTAATCAAGCTGGGAATTATTCCCCTTTAGTAATTTCCTTTTCCAGTCTTCGCACAGCTCCTGTATGTGAAAAGCACCAGAAAACACAGCCAGGTAGGAGCTGCTCGAACTCCCCAGCGACGGTTCCTCTTCACTGCCTGGGGACACGATGGAGGGAGCTCTCATCCCACGCGAACCAGCTCACACTTCTCCTGTGCCAAACAAAGCCCATGCTGCGCTCGATGAAGGGTCTAAACTATTTTCACGGGCTTCCCTACACAAGGAAAGCTATCCCACATCTTCCTGACGCACAGCCCAAATTTATTCATGGTGACTTTTTACCTGTTTAGCTTTGAGCCAGCACTGCGAGCTGGACTAGACTGCTCTTCTCTGCCTGGAGCACTCTCAAAATATGTTTCGGGCAGTTTCTCTCTGGCTACTCTGCCCCAGGCTGGGTTCTCGCTCCTCATCAAGCAACACTTTCCTCACAACTGGCTGGGGGCTCACATCATCGTATCAGTGGCACATACATGGCTGTCTGTCTCTCATTGCCCCCACACGATGAGCTCCCGTCTCCGAGTAGAAAAATCTTATTACTAGCTCCTAAGTACATGCGCTTGCAACTTCATACCATTATCTGTCAGCACATTGCCATGACACCAGACCTATCAATCACTCCGTTCCTCCTATTCAATACTCATCCTCCCCTGCACTGCTCGTACCTCCGTATCATCAACACACCCATTAGCAACCTGCTCTGTTTTGCAGGGAGGGCACTAATAAAATAGTCAATTAGCTCACTCCCAAGGCCAGTTCTTGTGCAATACGGCTAATGAAGCCTCTCCACCCTGCCAACAGCTCTCCTTGCAGCACAGCCCCTTGCTTCCCACCCATGTCACAACCCAGGCACTAATCCCCTCCTGACAAGCAGCTTCCCCACAAGGCACCATAACAAACACTGGCTGGTGGGGAAGAGTGACAAACCAACTAAGATATATATGAAATTAGCCTCATTCAAACTACTTTTGGTAGTTTGAAAACAACACATGGAAGCTGGTTTCCCTCTAGTCAATGGAGGGCAGAACCTCTGAGGCACTTTGACCCACACATCACCTTATTAGTGAGAGGAAGAAAACAAAACCTCTTGTTTTGTTTGGAGAGGAAAGGCCAAAGATGAAGCAATAAATGCTGCATCCTTTCCTTCCCAGCTCCTGAATGGGTTTCAAGTGTCTGGGCCAGTTTCCTTCACATCTCGTGAGGCACATGAGGTGCTGCAGAGGTAGCTCTGTGCCATCGGCACATCTGGAAGGGAGAAGGTTTCCACTCCACACAGTTTCACTCTCAGTGACCCCCAAACTGAAAATAATAAAATAATATATACACACACCCATTTACTGCTGCTTGAGAAGTGTTCAAGCTGGAGCTCCAGGGAGCACCAAGATGAAGCAGTTTTCACTGCAGTCTTTTGACAGGGGCATGAAACAGAGAATCCAGAGGGGAAAACTACCATGAGTTCTGGAAGCCACTGGGTCTGTGTGCTGGCTCCAGATTTCCTCTTCCACTCACTGATGGCAGCATCAGTACTCAACAGTAGTCATTTCAGTTAATTGCTATCTACCATTAGCTGCAGAGTACTTACAAGGGATTCAATTCCACTGCATATTTGCTAATAAATACCAAATGACAGCGAGGAAGACAGCTGTATTTAGTTGCATTTACCCTCTTATTAGCAGAGCTGAATAAGACCCCATTTCAATTCATAATGGCTCCAACAAGCTGCGTCATTGTCAGAAATTCAAATTCAAACTTCCCATCGCCCGCTTGAAAGCAAAAGTCATCCAGCACTCCCCTGCTTACCCAACTCCCCTGTGGCTGCACACAACTCTCCATTTGACCAAGGGGCACGCAGAACAATTACCTCTGTGGCTTCGATCCATGGGGATGGTAAGAACCAAGAGCAGACAGAAGTTATTTGCTGTTTTAGCAGCATTTTGTGAAGCAACTTATGATGCTGAACTGGTACGTGTAGAGACTTTTCAACTTAAGGACTGCAATATATTTTGCAAAGGTGGAAAGGTAGCAATTGTCCCATTTTGCAAAAAGGAAGCTAGGATACAGCAAGACAAAACTTGCCTATGGTGAGTCAGCTGTAGAGAATGGAAAGGAACCCAGTAGCTCTGGCTTCCAGCACCTCTGCAAGTCCTGCCTGGAAAGCACCAAATGAACCACTCAAACGAGACCTGCTCTGTTGGGGGCTGAGGGGCAGCATTTTCCACCCAGGCAAGGATGCTCACACAGCTGGTGCCACCAGCTCTACATGATGCAAATCAATCACTGAAGTTCTAACCCTACCCAAAGAGATGCCCTCAACTCCAGGAGATTAAGATACTCACGACCTCTAGAAACCTGCCCTACACCTGGAAGGATTTGCCTCTCAAATTATACACTAGTAATAATTATCTTGAATTTATGTACCTTCCCACAAATACCACTTAATCCATAGCAAGAACAGAAAACATAATGAAATTTTTCTGTGTCATCTGAGCAGCGAAACCTCTAAAAGGCAATGAGCATAAATTTAAGCCTTTGTGCTCCAAAATTACTCAAGTATCAAAGGATCATGATGGGATGTAATTAACTTGCAGCATTTGAGAAAGCTCAGATGGGATTAAGGTGCAAATGTGAATTTCATCTCGCCCTGCGTAACAATTTCACTTGATGCCCCGTTTCAAAGCACCCAGATTATAAAATGCAAATACTTTCCAGGGTCTAAGGAAGTTATGATTAAGAAGATACCAAGTTGAAAATTAATTCATAAAAACATGTTCTGACTCCTAAATAAATAAAAAAAAAGTAAATCCAAACATATGAACCAATGAAGATGCCTCAGTAGAGGGACTGTGCCGGAGAACTCACTTTCAAGAGTGAGAACAAAACCTTCTGAAGAGCCTGGAACATAATTCTCTTTGCTTGGCTCATCAGCAGGGTATAAACCCAACCACCACCACCACCTGCCATTTGAGCTAAAGGAAAATAAGTGTAGAGGCCAGCAGCACTAGCTTGCCAAATGCTAGTGGACTAACGATGCTCACGTCTGAGGATGCTCTTTCCTTCACAGGAGGAATGGATGCTCCATCTGTGCTGTCAGTAGCTTGTCTCACCCCTGTACCTGCAGACCACAGTCAAAGGTAACAGCTCTAACATCTGAATCCTGCCGTGCACAGTAGTAAGCAAGCCAGCCCTGCATCCAGATGAATTTTTAGGCATTCGGATTTTGTCACTGAGGATACTGCAAACGAACTCGGTGATTTCAGCACAACAAGGGAAACTTCCTGATTCTTCCAAGAGCATTTTGCTTTCTTGTACAATGCCAGTGCCTTCAGCGAAATTAATCCATCACACTGCAATGAAACAACACTCTTGGGATGATTTCACCAGAAGTGAAGTGCTATTTCCTTCAGTCACTTCCAGAAACCAGAGGGCAAGAGAGGACATGCAGTCTGAATGGCTTTTCATTATAGCATTACTTTGACAATTAGGTCAACACATCCTCTCACTAAAATATATGCTGTGATTTAAATCAGCATACTGCTCCTGCTACAAAATACATTGGGTTACAATTACAATACACATTAGAAAAAACAAAGTCACCTTAACAGCTATACAATGGAAACAGTGGATTTATTTATTACCCACCAAAATACAGGGGTTCCTTAACACCAAACTTGTTACAGAAAATGGTCGGCTTCTGGTTTGGGGGATTATCTTTCCCAATTCATCACTATAAATGAGAGAAGAGATGTTCAGAGCCAGACACCTCTTCTCCACAGCTGCCCCCCACAGATACCCAGCAGGGGCTCAACAGGCAGCTCCCATGGGGACAGCCTGGACCCCCCCAGCTGCTCTCCCCCCTGTCCCTGCCTGAGCCCTCCTGCCTTCTTCATCAGAGCCAGGGACAAGCTCTCATGGACCATAGTGGAGCTACAGCACAACAAAGCAAGCATGCAGCCTAGGGCTCAAGCTACGAGACAGCTTTGATCTCAAGGCATCACAGCCTCCCCCCTAATTCCTGCCCCAGGATCCTGCCACCCTCCCAGCTGCCGGCGGGGTCAAGGCTCAGCTCCACAAATGCCACCCAATTGTTCCAGTTGTGCCGTGTAATTGCACAGGGGCCTTAAGAGATTTCCTTTCCTGCACCCTCAGACTACTTTTCTGAAGCCAAGTGAAAGCAAGTCTTGTCTTCCCAGAAATACAGAGGCCACAGGCCCAAGTCTTTTCTTGGTTCAAGCTGCCTGGAAACCCCCCTCCAACTGCAGCCCCCCCTTCTCCTTCCTCTCTCACCCTGCCAACTGCTCCTGCCTCGGAGCACGGGCTTGAAGCAGGAAAACAACTGCACATTGAAAAGATGCTGCCAAGTCCCAGCAACACTAAGGACAATATAATGCTTAACCCCAGCCAACTGAAGCCCCCTCTGCCTGTCCCATGCCCCATCCCAAACCTCCCCTGCATCTGCCCAGCGGCAGCAGTCGGAGAGGCTGCACACACTCCCTGCACGCTGCTTCCTTCCTGCCCACATAAACCACCCATCACCGCTCAGGGCATGGCATACAGCCTCTCGTCGTGGTGAGGGGTAAAAGGCAACGATGACAAAGTTCACACCACAGTTTTACCACTGACTCCTTGGCAACCCATAGCCAATTTGGTTCTGTTCCCTTCTCTCATCTGCTTCCCTTCAGCCCCAGGCCAAGTGTTTAAAGCCAAGAGAGAGGCCTTTGGGATCCGTCTGAAAACACACACCCCAGATCTCTTGCTCCTGGGCCATCCAGGCTTTGAGCCAGGAAGACGCTGAGCGATTGCAGCTCACCAAGAGACTGCTTGGGACACTCTGCACCAACACTCACTCTTGAAAGGGATTTGGATGTGATTTTAGCAAGAGAAGCAGCATGAACCTGGCCCTCCTCTACTTTCTGCAGAAGTCGTTGAAAAGCAATTAGCAGAAACAAAGCGATCAAATCCAGCAAATCCAAACAAGCGGCAACTCCTTTTTCAAATTTCCACTTGGTAAAGCCAGTAAAGCGGGTGACATCAAGCCAAAGCACACCAGCGAGAGCTGGGATGGTTCCTGCCTCAGTGATTACAGTCCTCTGTGCCCAAACCAGAGAAAGCCACAAAGGAAGAGAGACACGGTGGTTCTCTGAGGTCACAAAGAGCCCGTGGGCAGAGCTTGTGTCAGGCTGGAAGGGGCACCAGGACAAAACTGTAGCAGAGCAGATCGCACCAATTCCATATTGCTTTTCTGCAGCTGTCTCGATCTCTGAGGGCTGTTAAAAGCATTGTCATGCTCTGAAAATTTCAGGGGTGCTAAAAATCAGAAACCAGCCCAGGAACACACATGCATTTAAAAAGCTGCTTTGGCAAACACTGCGAGAGCTCAGGTGCGCGACAGTGCTGTTCTCCCTGGCTGCTGCACAGCCACAGGGCACCCCTCTGGATTTTATGAAGATAATATTCCACATCTGTCTGAAAAAACAGGAAACAGAGACTCCCCAAGAGCTCAGATGTCAGCCGGGGCTCCTCAGCCCCTCTAGATACCGTTTCTGCAGCCCCTCTGTGCAAACCCAGACTCAGCAGTACAACAGCAAGAGTGCTTTTGGGTTCTTCATGGCATTATGGAAAAATCTATGGGTGCCATCAGATTGATCTGAAAGCCTATAAATCAGAGCATGGCAGGATTCCCAGAAGGCCAGGCCATCGCCTCACAGCAACGCAGCTCGCATGCAAGGTGAGAATTACGCTCGGCTTTGCTCATCCGAGGAGAGCAGACCCACCGTCTAGCACTGCACAGCAGTCTGTAGCGGGCGTCTGCTGCCTCTGCGGGGAACCCTGGAGCTCCAGCATCCTGCAAGCTGCTTTCGCTTCTTCCAGAGGATCGTGTGGCTTAGTCCTCCACCGCATTTCCCCAGATTTTTAGCACTTCTGTTCTAGTATAGCTCCACGGATAACATCTACCCTGGAAACGCTTGGCACCACCGTGCTGAGTGTCTATATGAATCGAGTGCACAGAGGCAAGTCCTCACTCCTCCCCGACACAGCGCCACATCGGGTTGTGCTCCCACACTGTGGTATTCGTGTAATTCAAACGTGTGTAAATACCAGGCAAGCATATATCACGACATGAGTTTGTCACATAGATCAAAAGCACGGTACATCTTTGCATCTGCTAAATGGACTCTGGTCCTGTTCCTCCATCGGAGGAATCTGTAAAAACATCAAATTTCTTGGAAAATCTTCCTGGATACAGCAAGAACACTAATGGTCTCCCTAATAATTGTCTCATTGCTATCACAAAATCATGAGTTAGTCCATATAATGATTTGCTTTTTAAGCAAATTGTGAAACTTATTATTAAAAAAATAACAAAGTTATGTTTTATATGTTTCTTGGAATTGAGCCTTTGTTAAGGGGAATAAAAGGGTGAAGCATCAGGTTTTTATGCAGTTCTATGCCAAAAAGTCTTGTCTCTTCCTCATGAAACAGGGTAAAGGCCTGCAGCACATCCTACTCGAGCAAAATATCCTAGGCTCCCTCCAAACCTCTGCACTCCCCTCTCCTGTCTGACACAACAGCCCCTGTCATGCCACAGCAGACACTCTCCCACACCTAGGAGACCAGCTGAGGTTTCTAGTCCAGCTGAGAGCAGGAGCAGATCCTCAGCTTACCGGGATGTTCCACCTTCGCTGTACACGGCAGCAACCAGGCAGGCGGCTGGACCACACCTAGAGCCATGTCTGCAGGCTAGAGGCAGAACCCAGTACCCTTTGGAATGGGGACATCCTTTCCAAATCAAGCTTCCTAAGGCCATGCCTTCCATGGCTTTAAATTCCGATTCCCTCTTTCCCCCCCGCCCCCATATTTCTTTCTCACCCTCACCTGCTCTGCTGCTGCACAGTCCCCCGTGGCACAGCAAGTATTTGTAACTGTGCATGTAGAAAGGAGAAAGCCAGAAGTTTAATGTTGTATCATGTATTACCTGCCTAATGGAAGCACACAGTTAAGGAGACAGAACAAGCAGGAATGGATAGCGGAGACCTCTCCACAGACCTATTTTAGGTTTCGGTTAGCTCCTTGTTACAACCTCAGAGGTATTGCGATGCCTTTATACGGAACACAGGATGCTCTGTAACACTGGAAGAATTCACTGCTCCCCTCCTCCCTTACGCTGGTGAAAGAAGGGAGGATACAGCGTCAGGGTTACCCACCCACCCAAATCAAGGGAATTCATTTATCCTGACTACTGAATAATGCATGTCTTCAGAAAAAAAAAAAATCTCCGTTCCTTCATAGAGACATCATCATCTAGCAGTGAAAGAAAGACATGGCACAACATCAGGCTGCACGGAGAAACGCACCTCAGGAGCACGGGCAGCAGCGACAGGGAGGATAAGACAGGCGACAAGAGAGCTCCTTACCTTAACCTGTATGGGTGGTGGGCTGTGGAAGCTGCTGCCATGCAGGATCGACACTGCTTCCACACGGATTTCGTGTGCTGGAGAAGCCTGCCTGTTTTAATCCAGGGCATTATGGAGTGGCTGCATTTGTGCTGTATAAACAGCCTCTACGAGCCTTTCAGGAGCACTTACATCCTCCAACACACATGGCTTTAATTGGGAATTCTTTTTTTTTTTTAATTTTAATTCCAGTCACATGTTTTGAGCTGTTACTTTTCTCTCCTCCGTGTGTGTATATAGATAGACAGATTTTTATGTCTCCTGTCTGTGTGCCATGTTAGCCTCAGGCAACCAGCTCTGGGAGAGAGTCGTCAGCCTTGACAAATGACTCAGTTCTTGTCTGGAGTCAGGTCTGTACAGCATCTCCCTCCTTCCCTTCCCAAGGCTGCTGTTAGCACAGCCATCCTGGCTCTGGACAGGGGAGCGCTGCCCTCTGCACAGGGGCTTGGAGCTTCACTGAGCACAGCTGGAGTCTGATCCTGCTTCAGCAAACCTGAAAGGACTCCCTGAAATCACACCGGTCAGACCCTCACCCAGGGTCCTTCAGAAACAGAGAGATTTCCACCTCAGCAGAACATCGTTTTGTTCTGAATTGGGGGGGGGGGGGCAGGTACGACACGGGTGGGTCACACAACAGCTTTCTCTGCTCACTCCTCATCCTTATGTCACTGCGTGTTTGGCTTTAAAACAGTGACAGGGAGAATCCTGGATGCTGGGGCCAGGACTCGTCCAGCCAGAGATCACAGACCATGTAACAGAGGACCCCCGCTCACTGGTGAGCCGAGACGCTCACAGGCCACGCGGCAGGACAGAGACAGCACACAGCCCTGGCGCTCCTTCCTGCCCACACACGGCACGACAGGACACCTCCGTTGGAGGCCAGTGTCAGGCACCCACACGGCTTTCATGGGCTTTCTTTTTCTGCTGCTGATCTCTCACGCACCTCCCTGCAAAACGCTAAGTGGCATGACTGATGACATCTTTCTGCTGAAACCACTGATGCCAAAGAATGGCTTTACTGAAGGAAACGTACATTTTGCAGTGCGAATTTTCATTTTCTTACAGAACAGCAGAGGAAGAAGTGGGTATTTTTAACCATTTCATTAACTCCTTAGACACCCAAACGTGTTGTCAAAGACAATGTCCTCCCAGAGCCTGTGGTATTTGCTGGCACACTTTTGCTGTTTGCACTCCCAGTGGTGCACATGAAGGAATGAACGCAGATATCACAACAGCCTCCCCTTCTCCAGTGCCTTTACCCAGGAAAGCACCAAACCACAGACTTCAATCAACCAAGCAGCTCACGCTTGCAGTTCCCTGGATTACAGCCCTGATGGAAGCAATTGATACAAGAGCTGGCCAAGGGCTGCAGCCTTAAAATTCTGGGCGCGTCGCTGTGAACTCGTATGTTTTATTATTTAGACCAGTGGAGAAGCGTAGACACTCGGCTGAACTCAGAGGTCAGGAAACGCCAAGGCACACGTGGAGTCTCATGATTCCAGAAGGTTCATCTGCATTTATGTATACAAGTCCCTGTTCACTCACCATGAGATATTGGACCATGGGTTTCCCAAGCGAGCTACTTCTCACTGAAATCAGAAGAGCTTATTGTCAGAAAGGAAAGAAACACATGTTGCTTATGATGCTAGTATTTCCATTTGTTAGTCACTGGTGGTTTATATTCCTGCCTTCATGCTGCAGAAAGCTTGGCCAGTAAACAAGTCAGATCCGATGGCCTCTGTGGTTTGCAGCAAGATACAATCCCCAATGCCATTTTCTCAATACAAATCTCTGAAGGCAGTTGCTAAAAGAGGAGCTGTTTTCTGAAGCAGCATCAGCAGTGATACAACAACTTTACAGGAGCACAACTGGAATACAGTAAGGGCAGGATCCTCCCCAAAGCACTGGCATCCACTGCCCATCACAAAAGCTTCCAAAAGCCCGACTGCAAGAACCGAGATGTGTGTTTTTCTCTCTCCATGTTTCACCATACCCCAAAGACTCACCCACCCCTCAAGGCACGGCACCCAGGAACTCCACTCGGTTCTTACGTGACTGAACTTGCAGGCGATTTTCTGACAGGAAACATTTTTCTCTGTGTCCCTCTCTCCCTTTTTAAATGAACTGCTCTCTTCTCAAAACCTGAGAGACAGGTAACTATGTAGAGTCACAAGTGCATGAGCTCTCTAACAACACGGGACTATTCTCCTGGTTTCTTCGAGCCAATACCTGGAGTTGGGCTCTTCACAGTGACCAGACCCCATGGCCACCCAGGCTGCTCCTTTTCCTCTCCCAGGGCCTGTGGTTTGCAGCATTCCCACCACATTTGCAAGGCACACCTTGCAAATGGGCAGAGCCTGCTGTTTAATTCACCAGCTGGTAACTCCCTTCTAAACAACTTTTTGCTCCCTCCCATATTAAGCAGAACAGCAGAACCATTGTAATATGGTGCAATGCAAGTGCTGCAGCTGCCCTGCACGCTTCAGTAAAAGACGAAGCCAAGGTCTCCTCTTCAATTCACAATTAATCTCACTGTGACGTGGGTAAGGAAGTGCTGAAGGGAAGGAGTGGGAGTCAGGACATTCAGCTCCCAGCTTTGCCACCTATATTCTCTTTCACCCTGAAAACTATACAATTTCTCACACTTGAAAACAGGAACAATATTTCCCAGAAAGGCTGCAGTAAAATACTGATGTTTACCAAGCACTCTGAAACCCTGGAATGGATATAACCCTTCCAGGATCCACTCAGTCTGGCACAGCACTGTGGGACGCTAGGCAGTACTGTAATACAAACCACGAATAGCAGTAATTAGCAAATAGCCCC
The DNA here is from genome assembly GCF_964199755.1 of Larus michahellis. Lineage (NCBI taxonomy): Eukaryota > Metazoa > Chordata > Aves > Charadriiformes > Laridae > Larus > Larus michahellis. The sequence goes on along the minus strand of NC_133910.1, from coordinate 11,375,461 downwards.
AGAGAGATGAATATTAATCAGCACTTCCCAGCTCTCCTCGGGCATGAATGGATACTCCACAGATGGAGCACACAAAGAACAACATCAACTCTGCAGCGTGGATCAGAGGAGAAACCTGCCCTGCAGCTAGTTTGCACTCGAGCTGCTCCAAGCCAGAGCACAGGAAATCCTAACAATTTACACCAAAGTACCCAGGGAGGTACCACCAGCCAAGCCCCTGCTTGCTGGATGGGGTGAATGCTCAGAAAAGGCATCTGCTGGGACAACCACCAAAGAGCAAATACAGCCTGGTGGGCTGCAAAAATCACAGGACCGTTAAGAAAATCACGGAAGCATATAACCTGGCAAAGCCATTTGGTACAACGAACCATCCATTCTACCTGTAAATATGCACAACTTTTTTAAATCAAGACATGGAGAAACTGCACCGCACGTGGACCACCTGCCTGCCCCAGCAGCATGCTGGAGCTTCCCCTCGGGAACTCAACACAACTATGAATTATTTGTAAGCCCCATGGCAACGCTGGTCTCACTGTGCCAAGTTACTGCAGTCCCACAGCAGAAGTTGCCCCTCCATGGGCTAGATGGGGCAGACAAGCACAAGCCAGGCTGCAAATCAAATAACTTGCCCCAGGTCTCATCACGGGTCAGCAGCTGGACTCGCGTCCACAGCAAACTCCGCACAGTGTCCAGGAAAGGGGCTCAGAGGGGCGATGCTTTGCTGTCACATCAGCCATCCCTGTCTGCTCCCTGGCAGCCAGAGCGTGGGAGGGAAACGGAGCTGGATCCCCAGGGCAGGAAAGGAGCCCTGCCGCGCAACGCGTGTTCAAAGCTGCTTCCCAGGAGCATCACGCAGCCGTCATTTTCCACAGCTGAGAGAGCAAACTGCATATATCAACTGACGGCACTAAGTTTTAGCCATACATTTTTAAAAGCAGCTGCCAAGACAAAACATCTGCTCTCGGGTGGAGCCAGTGCTCAACATGTAATGGCTTCTACACTGAGCTATGTATTAGTATAACATAGATGTTTACCCCATTTCAAATCCATTTTCTTATTCTTTCTCCTGCAGCATCTGGAGGAAAGATGCATTAGCCCAAAAATTCTCAGGGAACTGCCCCTCTGGCTGCTCCAGAGGGTGTAAATGCAAAGGGTAACAGAAAAGCATGAGGGGAGACACGACAATCCAATATTCTTAATTCAAAATTCCTTCAGGTTTTGCAGCTGCACAGAGCTACTGACTCACCGCAGAAGATGAAGCTTCTTTAGATCGATCACTTCCAATCTCAGAGTCAGAAAGGCCTGACATCCGTGGGCAAAAGCCTCTTGCTGAAAGGAAACTGGAAACAGCAGAAGACTTAAAATATTTACTTCTACCCTGAAAGTAGTGACAGATAGTAGCACTGCCTTTCAAGTAATTCATTCAGGGCTTGTGTTGCTGCTCCAATGTCTAGGGCCTTGCAGAGGCATCTTTTTATTGCTTCCACTGAAATAAGGAAAAGCAATCAGGTATCAGTGAGATGCTTCAGCACGTGCTTGCTCCCCCTTTCCCAGGCTTCCAAGGACAGGGATCAGTCAGGCACTTGCAGGATCAGGCCATTACACTGGTTTGGGGTTTGGCTGCCCACCTTGAGGGCTCTCAGCCCAACACCTCAGATTCCGTTCTAAAAAGAGCCTGTATTTGCTCCACTCCCGGTGGGAACAGAGGGCACAGCTACTGCCCTTTACCAGCCCTGTCATTTTACCCCAGAGAAGGTAGTTAAGTCAGTTAAGTACAGGGTTGTGCTGCAAATTGCTCATTTAATATTGCCCTTGAAACTGCATTGTAATGATAAATTTTCACTTCCTTCCCATGGCAGTTGCATAACATTGCTGGGCATTGTTCAGAGAGCTGCTGCACTCCAAGCCACAGGCAGCTGGTGTCCCCGTCCCCTTCACCTCACCCAGCGCCAGCAGGACTGTTACCTACTGTTGTAGGTTTTTTTAACTCACTGTCAGCTTACTACATTAAACAACTGATAGTCGTGACTCTGAATGCAAGTAGCCTTCCAACAAGATTATTCCTACTTTCTTCAGCTTTCAGCAAGGAAAAAAAATAATCCCATTTATACCAGTCAAATCTAAGCCAGTTAGAAAGTCGTATCTGTCAAATAACATTTAATTAAAAGTATCTTAAGGGAGGGAGCAGCTCAGTCAACGCAGAGCTTTCCCACTGACAATATAAATAGCCCAGGCCCAGAACTCAACAGCCTCACTTTGTGGTCAGGCTACGCAGCCCGCGTGCCCAGACGCAGGAGGAATTTCTGTTTCATGGCTTTGGTCGGCGTGTTTTTTTATAACAGGAAAGTGGCTTTGAATTCTGGAGGCTGGACTGGCTGAGCAAAGCTATACAGAGCCGAAGTGGGAGGGAAGGCAAAATCGGGTATACTTGAACAGCAATTTGGAGATAAAATTGCTTTTAAAGCAGGACAGCATCAAGAGTTAAATAAGATGCATCCCTCCACTTCAGGAGGCTTACTGCTTGTGGCTTCTTGCAGCATAAAACCTGGCGGAATTCAAACTTGTTCTTCAAGCAAGGCTGAATGCAAGTTTGGACATCACCTAAAATGCAAAAATACAAGACAACAAAAAAAGCAACCACACCAGCACAAAACCCCCAGTTTATAGTCTCTGGTGACAGAAGGCCTGATCTGTTGGAGAGGAGACAAGGTAAGAGGTCCTGTTACCACTACAAACCCCAAGGACTTTTTCTCCATCCTTAAGACTGCCCCAGGCAGGCCCCCACCAATCTCCTGGTTATGAGAATCCTTTCCAGTGTCTCCCTTGCTGCCACGAGCTCTTTCAGCAACTTTCCCAGGAGGGATGCATCTGATGACTAATGCAACAGCCAGCAAAAGGCACCTCAGCGCTAACCATGGAGCACGGGCTAGCACAGCTCACTCCTGCTTCACAGACAGTGTCCCAGCCGGCAAGGGTCAAGGGCTCCCTCAGCGCCAGACCCAGCTCTCCATTCAGTTAGACCAACCGAAGAGAGCACTAATGTTCATCTCATGGGGAGCTGGCTTCAAGGGGTGCCCTCAGGCCACACAAGTATGAGTCACGTAAGCTTATTTGACTTCAGCTGACACAGGAGCAAACAGCATAACCCATGAACATGTGGCCAAGTCACAAAGTTCTCTTCTAGTCTGCTTGGCGCAAATGCCTCACACAATGCAAAGTATTTCAGGATAAAGAATCCAGAGGGACAGCTCTCACCCCAGAAGCACGAGGCACAACAAGCAGGAGACCTGGCACAACTTGAGTCAGTGAAGTGCAAGTCAGCACATGGAAAAAAAACAAACCACAGTGTATCATCACAACTTGATCTACACGTGCACATACAAGTCAAATTAACACCCTGAAGACAACAATTGTTTGCACTGCAGCAGCACCTAGAGGTCAGAAGTAAGATGAAGATCACGCTGTGCTAGGCACTGTACTGGTACAGGGCACATCCTCTACCCATTTAACACCAGAGACCAAAGGGAGAAGAAAAAGAGAGCTTCTCTCCCCGCATCCCACAAGGTGAAACACAGCAGAATCAAAAAGGATGCCCAAGGTCCTGGGGAAACCTGCAGCAATTCCAGATGCTGATTCCCAGTCCCAGGCCTGACCAGCAAAGGGTTCCCCCTCTCCCTGCTGTGGTGGAGACTGAATGTTCTGCTTGGCTCCACTTTGGGATGACCACATTACTCACAAATGCTGAAGCTACGAGCAAGTTGTTCAAAGCGTCCCAAAACAGATGTCAAAAAAACCAATACTGTGTGCTAAGCTATCAAATATTTTTTGCTCAGGCCACCTATTATGCAGCACAGCTATTTTAGAAGTGTTCGTCCTGTTTTTTGCATTCCTCTGCCTAACAGAGACCGAGTACCTAGGCCTACAAAAGAAAAATTGTACTCTTTCAGGAACCTCTAAAACAGCATTCTCAAGTGTAATAATCAAGCAATTTCAAGTTTGATCTATGGAGTAAAGAGACAAAAAAGGGTAATTTCCAGCTTTCTGGTGGTGCAAAGCACCATGTTTTCACCATGATGCCAACTAGTCCCCACTTCACAAACCTGCCCATCCAGGACAGACCACCTTCAGTCACAGCACTCGCAACACTGTCATTTTCAGTGGGAAAATCCTCACCTGAGGACAAGAAGAGGGTAGTTTTGGCAATTTGGAACATCAGAATAGGGAGACAAGGGAAATCTGCCAAGAAGTCAAAGACACAAACAGCAGGTAAAATAGCCTGCAAGCTCAAACAGGTTAAAAATCACATAAACATTGTATTATCTATGTAGGTCCTACTTGCATAAGAGATTTCATCTGCACCAAGTATTTTTATAAGGCAAAGACATACAAGTCGTTAATTCCCCATCCATCCACCCATCAAGAGCTACCCAAGGCATCAGCACCTGGTCCTGCCAGCTCCTTGCTGGCACTGCCACCCGCTCAGCCTGGCCGCTGGGCGCATGGCGAAGCCTTGCTTGCTCAGATCCCTGCACAGCCAGCCCCACAGCGGAGCAGCCCCCGGGACGCACACTCACGGCGTGGCGGCAGCAGCCGGAAAAGGTGAGCTCCCTTCTCCTGAACTCTGCCACCAGAGTCTGCAACAGCTGCTACTTCAGTAGTTCAGAGGTATCTTTAGCAAGTTCAAAGGGATCCCTTCAGCCAAGCCCCTTCCCAGTCCCACAGAACAAACTAATCACGCTCTTCCTCCTGTGAGCCAACAACTCTCCAACCCTCAGGCTCAGGGGATTTGTAGCAAGGCACAAAGCTCTTTGTCACCACACTGCTGCTCAAATCCATCCCAAGTTAATACAGAGCCAGCAGTTGTCACCAGAAGACTTATTCACTTGAGCATTCAGTAAAATTCCTAATGAACACCAAAACTAGCACTGCTGGTGGTGCTAATTTTCACCTCTGATGCATTTATCTTCTTCCTAAGAGGTGATATTTCATTGTATCTTAGAAGACAGCAATATGTAACTTTTTTCCCCTCTTCCTTTTGAACGAACAAAAGGCAACACTGCTTTTAGCATTTTATAAAGTCCAGACTTAAAAAGTTTCGAAAGCTTACAAGTACTAGCAGCTGGAAAGTGAACAGAATATTTCATGGTGGTGTGATCCCTTGGATATATGCAAAATGAACAGGAGCCATCCCAGAGGGAGGTCCACCCCAAAGGTGGACTTTCTTCCCAATTTGCTTTGGAAACACCAGTTTATTCTGCCTTAATTCCCATGCTGAGTTATGCTGCCTGTCACTGCCTTGCGACTCAGAAGGCCAACAATTCTTTCATCTCAGTTTTTCCATCAGAATAGGAGAAAGCTGCCTTCTCTAGAAAGATCCTTGGTGATCCGAGAGAGCGTTCTAATTGCCCAATGCGCATTCAGGTCAGGTACCCACTGTAGTGACATTAATGAGCGAGATGGAGACTGTTTATGACACAATCAAGAGAAGTTAGTAAACATTACAAAAGCCAACAGCTCTGCTGAAAATATGTAGCACTGCAAGAGAAAACAGAGCAAGGGAAGGGAAAGGGAGGCCCAGAAGGGAGGAACGAGACGTGCTATTATCTGAGTTTTCATGTCAGTTTTATACATTTCTGGCCCGACTGCAGCATTATCTAATGTTCCTGCTGTGTGGGATCAATAATGTTAATGATGTCAATGCAGTACAGCGATAGTTTCCCCAGAACATGCCCATGCCTCACCCCAGCCTTGGAAATCTCCAGAGCGGCCTCTTAAAAGCAAAGAGCCAAATCCAGTGGAGCTCTCTGAAGACCTAGTCCCCAGCACGAGCTTGACACACACTCAGGAACCATGGTCCAGGAGGATCATCTGGTGGGCTTGGTGCTTCCTACGTGTTCAAGGTCAGCCAGCCAGCGCAAAAAGGTGAGACTGTACCTGCAGCAGCGGAGACGTGAAGGGCATCTGCTGCAAGTGGGTATTTCACAGCTCCCACAGCACCGATTCTGTCCAACAGAAGTCCTCAGAGGTTACACACAGCTGAATTAGATGCACTTAAATTAGTACCGGAGCAAAACGCCATGGAAAGTAAAGCATTAGCTCAGGCGCATGTAACACTTGCTCCATTCAAGTTTGCAGAGCACTGTAACAGAGCTCGATGTTTCCAACAAGCCCCACCAGAGATCCTACGTTCAATACCGGGAGCTGGCCACCATGGACGCGCCGGCCCTGTACAGAGTCACAGCTGCTCAACTGCTTCCAAAGGCCTGGACTTCCAACAAGTTGCCCTCAAGACTAACAGTCCTGCTGTAGCAACAGCAATGAAATAAATGCAGTCAGAAAGGTTAGCAAGAGCTGACAAAGAGAGCTGCACAGGACCCCTTTTCCAAAAATGCAAACGGCATATTCTTGCTGTAGCAGAGATACTTCCAACTTCGGTCTCTCTAAATAGAAGAGTTTGGCCCAGTCAGCACACAGAATGCCTGCTGTAAGCACAACGACGGAACAGATGCCTTTGTTTAGGATGGGCTGAATTTAGGGAAATACCAAGGGATGTAGCAAAATGATCAAACACTTTAATTTCTTTGTGGCACACTTCCTTCCACCCCATCCCTCTTCCTAGAAGGAATTTACCTCCCTCAGCCCCCCCAGGTAAGGGGCCTGGCACTCCCTGCCTGCACAGGCACCTTCTGCCGTTCTTACACCTGAGTTACTGCTCCCAGGCCAAACAACACAGAGAAAGACTTTGATACCCATCATTATGGCTTTACCACCTGAACTGTCACCAGAGATTCTACCCGTCACCCCAAATACACCAACTGGATGGAGTTTAGAGTCATTTACTTCAAGTTAGAAGTTTCTACACTGTGACACAAGTGAAGTTAAGGAAGAAACTCTAAGTTACAACTCCAGTTAACAGTGCAGTAAAGAGAGAGACGTGTACTGTCAAGGCCTGCAAAGCAAGCCTGATGAGCACCGCAGGAACTTTTAACACCACCTGTTCTGCCAGAGCCAGCCTAAGCCACAGGAGAACTGCTTCCCATTTCTTTTTATTCTCTCTTCACTAAAGAGCTGGTAGCAGCGTTCACTGCGTTGCACAGGCATATTAGTAGTACACAGCCCTCCACTAGGATTTCCTTACCAAAAATGACCAAAGTCTATTCCCAAAAAGTTTTCAAGAAAAACAAAAGAGAAAGAAAGAAAAAGATTCAGTCTGATTAAAAGCCACTGTGTTTCTCTTCTCTAGCTCCACCAGGATAGGCAGGTCAATGGTTTTAACTCTGAATTCTCTTTTCATTTTCCCAGGAGTTGCTATACAATACAATGAAAACAAGAAACACCTGCTGTCGTAATGAACCAATACCCCTTAAACTAGACAACCCACTAGCTGCTATGCTAATTATTGCAAAGCATGCAAAGAGAATTAATGGAAAGCTACTATATTGCATATACTTTGAGCATTTTTTTTTTGTGTCCTCTAGTCCAGATACAGCATTACATTCACTTCTGACTGCTAGAGGAGAAGTAAAACACAATGAGGATGAACAACACAAACAACAATGCTCCAAGCAATGCCGTAAGGCCCCAAATTGACTCCAGTTCACTTTTTAATTTTTGATCTAAATGAAAAGAATGGGCAAGATATGGTATTTTCATGAATGCCAGTCAGCCTGAAGCTATTTTTTCCCCAGCCTTATATGAATTTCAGTAACGCTCAATTTTAAAGCTGAGACTTAAAGTCTCTGCAGTGCGACCAAGAGCCTCCCATGCAAACACCCAGCACAGACGAGGTTTCAGCATCAGCCTCCTTAACAGAAGGAGCCGATCGCTCCGGGCTAGTGCCAAGGAAAACCACAGTTTCCCTCTCAGCAACCTCAACACCCACCATCCCATACACGAAGCAAGAGCTGCCCCGGAGAGGAAACACCACGTCCTTCCCCTGCGTCTTCTCTCGCTCTACTCTTGCTGGGTCCCCAGGCGTGCAACAGCCTCTCACTTCCCACGGATGAGCGCTCCCCCCCCGCAAAAACGGCGGCCGCCAGGTCCCCGCTCCTCCCTCCCGGCGAGGGGCCGCGGGGCTCCGCGGGTCTCGCTGCCCGCGGCGGCGGGCGCAGCTCCGGGGCCGGCCGGGAGGGTCCGGAGCCGGGTTCCCCCGCGGCCGAGCTCCCGCCCCAGCCCCGCTCACCTCGAGTAGAGCCTGCGGGCGGCAGAGCGGGGGCTGTCCCCGCCGGGCAGGCACGCCATGGGCGCCGGCCCCGCCGAGCCCAGCCGCCCGCCGCGGCGGAGGCAGGCGCGGCTGCAGCCCGGCACCGGGCAGCGGAGTATGGCAGCGGCGGGAAGTGATGCACCGAGCAAAGAAACTCGCGGGCAGGCCCCTCCTCCGGCTGATGTCAGCCCCGCGGCGGGCAGCGGCCCTTCCTCCTTCTCCTCCGCCCGGCCCGCCGCGGTCGGCCCTGCCGCCCGCCCCGGGGGCCGCGGTGGGACGGCGGGAGAGCGGGGCTGAGCACCCGGGCGGAGCACCCTGCTTCCCCGGGCTGCCATCCCCCCTCCACCCGAGACACGGCGCAGGGGAGCAGCACGGCAGGGTGGGCCACAGGTCGTGCGTGTTCCCTGTAATTAACATCACATTGCAGCGCCTCAACACTCACCTTCTTCAGAGCCACCACAGCAGGGAAGGACAGAGCCACAGCGGTCCCACACACACACACCAGGGTGCAGGCACCACACCTGCATGGTAACACAAAAGGAGGGTTACATAGCATTACTGACTTCTGACCCACACTATATGCAGCCACTTAATTCCACACTAAGAGATCTCTGGTTTTGCTTAGCCTTAGCCCTTTTCTCCTAGAAAGTAAATGCCCACACCTGGAGGCAGTTCAGACGAGCAGCGGGGAGCGGGACCCGGCACAGCTGTGTCTGCCTTAGGCAGGTCAGGAGGAGTGTGCCCCACAGGGGCCCTGTCCCAGTAAGTCTGCGCAAGCAGACTTGGCCACAAAGAGAAGTCCGGATACTATCTTTGGTAGTGAGGAATTCGCCAGGTAAAGGGATGTTTCCCTCCGGTCCTCAGCAGCTTGCTTTCTGTGTTAACTCTGTTCTGTTGGGGCCTTTACTGTCTATTGTCAACCAAATGTCTCGAGGTGAATGCAGGTCATTGTCAAACGCTCCATTCAGCTCCCTCTGTTTTCCAAGGCTCAAAGCGCTCCTGTAAAAGTTAGTGAGCTGGCCATTCAGCAGAAGCCTGTCTGTAAATTAGTGTCACTTATCCAGCAACACCAAATTAAACATCATTATCATCACAGACATCCCAAAGAAGCTCGGGTATAAATTGTGGCTTTTAGTGGGCTCCAGAGCTAGCTCTGCAGACAGGAGAACCCTGTGGTCAGAGGGAATCCAGAGCCATACCCTACTTGATGGACTGTTTCCCCCTGGGGACCTGCACGAAAGCCCCTCTCAAGAGGAAGCAGAGCTCCTGCTCAGGAAAAAACATCATCAATAACACCCCACTAGCAAACCACAGAAACCTCTTTCCTCAGAGCTAATTGATTGGGCATTTAAATAAAAAAAAAACAACCAAACAACCATAAACAAACCTGTATCTGTGTCTTGGCTTAGGAAGAGTCTCAATTCTGTAGATAAAACCACAGAAGAGAAAGCTGAAACCACCCTGCTGAGAGCTGCCTCCTTGCCCAGGGAGGTGCACAGGTGTCCTGGGTATGTACCATACCACTCAACAAAAAGGGAGCCCCTCTGCACTCCCAAGCAACCAGCTGGAGGGGCTGCAGGCAAACCGTGGGCCAGGCTGGGACACTGTGCCTCACACCAGCTAGTTTTTATCCAGGTTTGTGGTTTCACTGGAAACAACAAACATCCTGGCACAAACAGCTGTTCACAAGCGTGTGGAAAGAAGTAACAGCCCGAAGAGATGTTGGTATTTCAGGGGGTGCGTTTGTCCATGCCTCCGCCCAGACCCTCTTCAAGTCAAGAATACTAGTGCAAAAGTTGAAAAGCAGCTGCTGTTGCTGCTGGCTGCAGCCCTTCCTCAACCGCAGGAGACAGAGGGTGCTTTGCTGTGCTGGGCCCACATTTAACGAATGTGGGCAGATAGAGTAATTGCCCTTTGGAGAAACAATGCTGGAAAGGGGAGCAAAAGAAAAGAGGGTGGAGGCCAGCTTCCAGTTTGGGCTCCGGCCAGATATATGGTATTCCACAGAGCTCCGTGCAAACGGGTCACCCACACGTTAATGACACAGGAATCACTGGGTCAAATTCCACGGCCTGGGTTATGCAGGGGGTCAGACTAAGATGAGCATAATGGCCCCCTTTGGCCTTAAAATTCATGAATTTGCAACAGATAATTTATCGTCTGACAAACTCAGCTTCTTTTTCTTCTTGCAGAAGTGGCAAACAGGTCACAATAGATTTGAATTCATTAGATGAAATAATTCAATTATTTTGCTGTGGGTTGGGTTTGGTTAACCCTACATATTCATGCCAAGAAGCTCCCTGCAAGTACTTGGACCTAAGCCACAACTGAGATCCATTGCTTAGCTGCAAGGAAACAGGCAAATTACAAGAGTACAGGTCAAAAGAAAGCACAATACTTTTAAAATGCCACTAATTCATCTGGTGAATTGTGTCCACATTGTGTCATGTGTTGGGAAGGACACGGAGCAATTAGAAAGACTCCAGATGAATGTGACAAGTGTGACCTATGAGAAAAAGGTAAAATAAATTGATTCGTTCAGTTCAGATAAGATCAAGAGGAAGTGGAGTAGTAATCTTTAACCATGAAAAGGGATGCTGCAAAGCGTTGCAAAAGGGAGAGATGGATCATGAAAAAGGGAGCAGGATACAAAATACTCAGGCTAGAATCCTTCCCAGGAGATGCAGAGGTCATGTTAGACAGTCAGACATTATGTGCCTTTGCACCCCCAACAGCATTTTGTTCCTGCAATCTTAAGGCACCACTGAGTCCTAGCAAAGAGCTAGGCTTACCAAATTACCTGCATCATCTTGTTCCTCCCAGTTACCAAATGTCTCTGTGTCTTCACTTATAAACAAAGGCAAAATCACAATGCTAATCAATAGCATTACAGGATCCTTAGAACTTCTTGAGCAGTTCTTAGTGTTTCTTTTAAAAACTGCTCTCCAAAGCTATCACAACACAACATGAAAGAGCTCCAACTATTGTCACATTTCCCACCACTTGGACGAGACAACCATAAAAGCAACAAGCCACAGAAAGCTGAGGGGGAGACAGCAATACAGAATTGTGATACAGTAGTCAACCAGTAAATTTTGCCAATCATTTAAGGATTGCTAGGACATAGGAACATTCCTCCATTGCCTCGGTATCTTCATCATCCAGACACACTAAGGAGTCAGGCACTCCCTCCGAAACACAAAGATCTCTTTTAATTAGCGTGGAAGCTTTCCTACAGCTCATTAAATGGATTGCTGGTGGCCTCTGCTGGGGTTTATGTGCAAAAAGAGCACTGTAATTCATATTCCTGAAGCTGACAAACCCCAGCTGAAATCACTACTGAACTAGCACTGTAATTGTCAGCTCTTACTGGCAACAGCTGTAATTAAACACCATCACCTTGCACTGTCTTTTTTTTCAAACTGGCAGGTTCTGAAAGCACCTTGCTATTGTCCTGAGTACTGGAAAAAGTTTACCATTTTCTAAATTCCTTCAAAGGTAGCCTGCAAGGAAAAGCAGGCTATGGTCTCTGTTTCTGTGGATGTAGAACTGAATGTTTTTTCTTGTGCTCTTTTTAGTGTGAAAATGATCCTTGTCTATGGGCAGGTGCATCCAATTTCTGCCTCTTCTCCACTGACAGTCATTTAAGTCCTAACTCTCTTTCAGAAGTTTAGCAGAAAGACAAGGGTTTTGAAGATAGATGGTCTCTATGAGGTTCTGGAAAATATTAGGATGAGGAGGCCTGTTACTGTCCTAGCCAAGAAAAGGCGGTAATGATAACTCAGATGGTGTTATGTGGCTGAAGATGTTCGCAGGCAGGTAGAAGAACAGGGTTTCTTTTAGAGTTCATACTTAACTAAGAATCCCATGACAAGAGACAAATCCACAGGAAAGCAGGTTTTTCAGCAGCAGCACTTGCAAAAAGATAAACCAGAACAGTGTGGGGTAATAATTTCTCTGCCCCCTTCCTTCCCATTTTAGGCAGCTCAATGACCTTAGTCTGCAGACAGAATAGTACTGGTTTAGATTGGTCTAAAAAGAATCACACAGTGAAACTCAGGAAACTTCATCTTGGCTTATATCAGATGGTTTTACAGCTGTGAATTTAGATGGAGATAAACATATCTTTGAGGAAGTTTGCACCTTTTTAATATCAAAGAATCCCAGTGGATGTAACTTCCTTTTGTGTGCAGGCTTGTAAATGCTAGCTTGAGTTGCAGGAAGTGTAGAGAGGGGGGATAGATGCAAATTTATAATTAGCAGAATTCCTTTAAAACCAACAATGGTAGTTTACAGTGAGTAGAGGTGAATAAGCAAGCAAGCAACAATGGCTGTCAAAAGCATTTCTATGGTAAACGCAAAAACCTGTAGAGACAGGATAAATCTGGCTGGGGCGCATGCTTTTTCTTTCCAGAAAAATTCTAATATGCATGTATTGTTGTTTGTACTTTAACTTGAAATATAAAGTAAAAAATCCATAGATGTCAAAAAACCTTGACATAACGAACAAGCGAGTTTCCTTGTTCCAAGCACAGATTTATATCTACATCACCTCGGCTCCTCTCAGTCACTGAGCAAGACTGTGCCACCAGGCAGGTCATTTAACCTTTCAAACTTTGTTTAGATCTGGCTAAGCCAGTGAAGCTTCTTCTGTTCCTCCTAGCCCGTCCCCGTGGTTCTTGAGCACTGGTCCAGCACAAAGTGTTCTTGTGGCCACACACTGAACTGAATCAGAGAACTGGTCCGAGGGAAAAGTGACCCGGTGAATGCTCCACACGTGTATCCACAGTGGGTGTTTTTCAGCTAGATCCATTTCTTCCCCAGTTTGTTGGGCAGGTGTCTGCACAGATGCAGGCAGCAGACAAAGAACTCAGGACTGGAAGGGAGGGGACGATGGCAGCACAGCCTTGGCCAGGGCTGCTTTCCTGTGAAACATCCCTGTTTGTGCTGCCGTACGCTAGTTTGTAAAGTGGAGATAACAAAATAACTTCTACCTATCCCTCCTGGGGAAGGAATAAGAATTAATGTCTGAAGATCTTAAATGTATTACTGAGTTGCGAGCAAAGTAGTTTCAATAAGCCTGAAACAGCATGAAGGTAAGTAAGAGAAGGCTTAGCCTTGTTAAAGACAAAGGGAATAATAGAAATGCACCTGGAGGGTGTGAAGGCTGGCGTGCAAATTGGGGCCACACACAGCCTGTCTGAACCAGGAACATTTCCTTTGGTTTAGGGATTTTCATAAAACATAATTACATGGGTTGGAACAACAAGTCTCCTCAGAACAGCCCAGGGCCATGGAGGAAACTCGTGAGGGGACAGGGATGGGTTTCAGCAGGAGCACTTAGCCATTCCTGTTATTTAAAACAACATATTAAGAACAAGGTTCAATATCTTTCTTTGGGGAACAGAACCCTGCATGCATCTGGAAGATTTAACAGGTCTAAATAAAATTGCTGTGCTGCACAGGTTTTTTTCAGGACTTGTAAAGAAATGACAATTTTCAAGGGCTTTTGCAATCCTTCTTTCCACTGAATCTTTCCACTGAAAGGCAACAAAACTCCGCTGTTCAGAGGGTGGGACTCAGTGAGGAACCATTATTTCCTCTTCAAAATAGAAGCACAAAAGGTTATCACAATCTCCAGATAACCTGGAATAGAGACTCACAGCCAGGAATATTATTCATACCTGAAATAAGGAGGACCATCTGAGAGGGTAGAGTTGCTTTGCTGACTGTGGTTGTCTCTTTTAAAACCTCTGGAGCACAGAGAACCTGGGAAAAGCTCTGAGTAACGAGCTTCTCTGAATAATTTAGCTGTGTGCACGAATGCCTGAAATGGCCACAACTGCTGAGCAGAGAGACTCTTTCTGGGGCTCACGTTCACAGCCACAGCTACGCTGCCCAGGCTCGTCCGCGGTGAGGTGGGTGAGATGCCTCTTGGGCAGTAAAGCTGGATGCATCCCCCTTCCCAGGACCTGGTAGTACCACAGCAAGCGCACTTTTAGCTTGCTTCCCCCACCCCAGGACAAGGCCCTCATGCCCACACCTCTCTTCTTCTAGTACAGCACGAAAACACACATCAAGCCCTTAACAGTTTTCACAAGTTACATTCCTTTATATTTGGGCGCATGCAGCAGTTGAAGTTTTGGCCTTTCCAGCTTTGTGCATATTTATACATCTTCTGTCTCTGATGTCCCTGAATTTCCTTTTCAATTAATACTTCTCTCGGCCTCGGAAGAGGCAAACAAAGAGGCAGAACTCATCCACTTCCTTTAGGTTTCAAGCTGGACTGAAAATAAACAGCAAGAGATCCTTAAAACTCCCTCGCCCTCAACCTTGTTGCTTGTTTGATGCAATCAAACCCTGTGGCCTGGCATTGGCCTGCTTGGGAGATGGGGATTTTTTAGGCAAGGCCAGAGAGGACTACCTCAACTTCTTTGTGCTAATGTCATGTATGCCTTGTATCCAAAAAGCCAGCACCTCCTTTTCAGCCAAAATCTTACTCTTTACCTCAGAGCAGAATGACTTTTTGTACAGGGTTCCTGGGAAGGCTTTTGCATTCAGCAGGTTTCAACCACAAGCAACCGATGCATGTTGTAACAGTGTTCTCCCTCACGCCATCCTCCTCCTCTGCCCTGGCATTGCTCACTCTGGACGCGGCTCGCCAAGGGGAGACTGGCCCAGCCTGCCCTGGCACCGCAGCCTCAGCGCTGCTCTGGCCCCAGCGTGGGGTGCTGGGGGGTCTCTGCAGACCCGTGCATCTTCCTTCATGCCTGGAATTAAAACTGGGGTGGTCTGCATTTCAGCTCGGCTTTGCCATAGCCATGAATTCCCTGAGACCCAGCCTGACTAATGAGGAAAGCTGGAGCTGACTGCAATGTCCAAGATGAATGATACTTCATAACCAGCTGGGGGGGGGTGTGAACAGCCTTAGCATTATTAATTGCCTCTCATACGTGCCCCCAGGCATCTCAGTGGTGTTTGCAGCAAGCTGGACATGCTCAAGCAACACATGAATTTTGCTTCCTTTCCGTCTCTTGGTAAATTCACATCACTTCTCACTGCTTGGGGGCACGGTCCCTGCCCTCTCACTGTTCCTGCAGGAGAATTTAACAGCCTGCAAGGTGCCTACTTCAAGAGGTCTTCTTAGGACTTCACCCAAAACCCCAAAACTTCCTGGGCTTGGAAGACTGGAATGGCAGTAACAGGGAGCTTTTCTCGAAGGCACTTTATCAAAGCTTTATTGCTCAGGCAAACACCCCAGAGCTCCCCAGCATGATCAGCCCCTATTTACAATAATACCAATGGGTTTGTTTAACCAACTGCAGTTTCCAATAGTCAACAGACAAAAACCAAATTTCTCCTGCTGGAAGTCTGGGAAAACCTCCTGTTAGCATTAACTGAAATAAAAAGTAATCTTCTGTTATATTTGAAACCCCAGGGGGAAAATACACATTTTCACCTTTGAAGGGGGCTTTATTTCCTTTTTCAATTGTAACTGTTGGTAATGACATCAATTACAACAAGCATGTTTGGGTTTGTTTTTAAAACAGATTGCCAATAGATACACTTTCATTGCGTTGTTCCGTCAAGCATCTGCAAGTGCTTTCCAAGCACCGTGCAACGGGCAGGGTTTATTTCTATTTAACTAACCAACAACTCGGAGAATCAGAAGGAGCAGAAGGAGCGGGTGAAGTGACTCTGTCACCAACCACAGCGCAAGGTCACGGAGGCTCCTGCAGTAGGACCAGACGGCGTCTCCCCTCGTGTCCCCAGACCAGCTCTTTGTGACAGGAAGCACATTCTGGTTATAACCAAAGCTGCAGCCTAACCACACGGGCTCGCGTCTAAACCCATCCATTTCTTAATCAGCAATGAAAGCCAATGCAAAAAATACCACCATTTACAGCTCAACTCTGCTAAGTGTTTATGGCAGGATATACAATTTTTTTTTCTACGTTTTGTTCCACTTGAAGATAAGTCTGTTCTTATCATTCTAACAGAATATTAGGACGATATTATAGCAACATTACACAGCATTTTCTAAAAGCAAAAATTCTCATTTTAGGACTGATAACTGGCACAGAGCACACTCTCTGCTGATTTTTGAGCAAATAACAGAACATAAGGAAAGTTTCAAAGGTCTGAGAAGAGACTAATAGTGAAATTAAATATTTTAGAAACGTATGTGTGGTGACTCAAGTAATTTCAGCCTCATTAGTCCAGTACTGTTGCCATGCTAATACAGGACACATTTAAAAGGGTCGTGGAATGTCAATCCCTTGCACCGGAAAACTGCTCATCAAACAAGCAATCTTTCTTTTGAGGAGATTATAAATTCAGTTAATAAAGGTAATTCTGCTGACATAATAGATGTCTGCAAAGCAGTTGACTTAATCTTGCGTGACATTCTATTAAAAATAGTACTCAACAAAATCAATGTAGCTTATATTAAATGGATGGAAAATTTGGTAACGTGCATCTAAAAGTAATTATCTGATGGAGGAATTTCTGATGTGTCCAAAGGGATTTGCTCTTGGTACAGTGTTATCCAACATTTTTATCAATGATCTGGAGAATAAGTTTAAAGAGATTACTGGTAAAATTCGTGTTAAAAAATGAAATTTAGAAGAACAGTAGCAATTAATGGGAGAGGTGGGATTGGTTTGTTTGGTAGGGGGGAATGCTTTGGAGCTTGGATTTTGGCACAGCCAAACATCACTGCGTCTGCAGTGCTGATGGCAAGAAGAAGATGAAAATGCACATGCGGAAACGAAGGGGCTGGGAAGAGGCTATGGGGGTGCTGGGAGCTAACAAACGCAGTGTAAGACCACAAAGCAACGCTGTAGCAAAGACCGTGAATAACAGGATGGGTTTTTTGCATCACAGGAGTGATGCAAAATCAGCAGGTCAATTAATTTAGGTTGCTTAAGTGAATTTTAAGGTGTGACTTAATCTTAGGTGACAGTTAACTTTATAGACAAGAAAATTTCTGTGAATAGAAAGCTTTTAGTGTAGTAGAAAGTGGCACATCCAGAACTTGCAGCTAGGCAAATTCAGACTGGAAATAAGATGTGATGTTTAAACGTAGGTAATTAAACAGTGGAACAACTAACTTCTTAGGAACCGCGTGCACCCTCCATTAGCTGTTATCTGTAAGAATGGTGTTTAAATATGCTGCAGTTCAAACACAAGTTGTGGGTCTGATGCAGCATTCACTGAGTGAGAGTGTTTGCGTTATGTCAGAACTCTAATTAGACAATCTGCTCTGTTATCTGTAAAACCACTCTTCTTGTTTTAACTATTGATCAGTTTTATCTACTGATATTTGATATTTTCCCTGGGTTGGCAAATCTCAACATTATGGTTGACAGGCAAGTCGTGTTTTTAGTGTAACATGTACTGCAGTATTGATCATACTATGTGATTAACAGCCTGCATTGCCTAAGGGACAAAATGAATATTAACATTTGCTCAGGTTGTCTGTTGAGATCAAATATTTGTGTCCTTTGTTGATTGCAGCCTGAAGGCTGCATTGGCCTCTTGGAAAAGAACAGAGCCCTGATTCTGAATGGAGGGCTTGGGAGTGGCAAAGCACAGTGTTAGTCTACGTTTACAATTCCACCCCCTCACTTTTGCTTGGGAAAGCAAAGGGAGTGAAGATAGTGGCTTGGCTCCTCTGAACAGTGTGTCTGCCTCCTGGCTGCTGCTTTTGACTTTCACTTGAGAGCTGCTAAATTATGTTGTCATAGAAACATAAAAGGGGCATCTGGGAACCCTCCCAGTCTGGGCTATGCACAGGACAGCACATTTCACTCATGTTGTATCTAGGTCTCCACAAACTTATTACCTTTCTACCAGACAGCCCAAATAACCAAGTCCAGATTTTCTTAGCAAATTCTTGTGTAGTGGTGGTACTCCGTGCTTATAGGGGCTCAGCCCCTAAATAACCATCATTTCCAGGTGTCCGGGATCTGTTCTTTCTCTCAGTGAAGTAACACTCCCACCAACTTTGCTGCAAGCAAACAGAAATTCCTCAGGCTCAGCTTCTCTACTTACATAAACTGGGACAGCTCTATTTACTGGCACAGGGCTACACCACTTTACATCAGCAGAGAATTTAGCCTTCAAACATATGATATGTTTATTTTCCATTGGAGATGGGTATGCAGCCAGTATCTATTTTCCTTTGCCCTTAGCTTCATATAGATTAATTTTGTCAATAATGAGGCAATATTTTTGCTGGTTTACATTATTATCTGAAGAGACGGGGAAAAAAAAAAAGCCCAGACAAACAAATTCCAGTCACAGTCATAAATGATCTGGGGTTAAATGACTGTGCTGTCTAGCATCCCAGGAGAGACAGCAATGAAACTCTGGCAAATCTGAGGGCAACCTGACTTGACAGAGCGTAACAAGGCAAAAGGCAGTCTGTTGTGTTAGCTTACCCTGCTACTTCTCCATTGACAATATTTTGGATTGGCACTTAGTGGTAAAGCAAATATAATCAAGGGGAAACTGGGTGAATTTACGAGCAGAGGGTCGATGGCCCCAGGGACTGTTCTTAGTAAGTGTGATATATAAAGCTCTTCTGCTCTTGTTACCTCTTCTATTTGCCCATACTGGTGTCCCAACCGGGACTGAGCAGATCAGCTCCGATGCAAGACAGATGTTGTGCATCAGAGATGGGCTGTCACGGTGCGTCTGTACACACCGCAATGTACTAGCCTGCCCGAGAGGTTTTACCGAGGTAATTAGATAAGCTTCTCACTATGTCATTTGCAAATGATGCAGGTCTGGTACTAGCGGCCTGCAAATTGATGAGTGGAGATAAAGAACTGAAAGGTGGCAGGAGGGATTTGGAAAGCCACTGAAGGTCCAAGGAAAGCACTACAGAGAGGAAAACATGCAAAAGGGAAGTGGAAGCTCGGGCTGGCAGCATCTGCTGCGTGGGCAGGACTCGACAGCAAAGAAACAGGCAGCAGCAGAGGAAGGACAGGAGTCCTCTGTCCTGGATTTTGATTACAGTATTTGGATTTTGAACATAAACTCTTCTTGAAGGAAAAGGGTGAAATCATGCCATTCTTGGTAGCTGTTTGATGCTTTATTGAAAGGTTGAAGCAGCACAAAGTAACATTTGAAGAAAAAGCTGTGGACCACAGTAAAACACGCTCACAGAGTGTACAGAGCTTTGAGTCTGCTGCCAAGGACACTGTATTCTCCAGCTCAAAAGGAATTTTCTTTCTTATATTTAACCTCACAAATATACCCAGGTGTGTACTAAACTGCATATTTAAATCCAGTCACACTAAGCCCAGGACACATGGTAAGTCAGGAGATTTTGAGCTCCGTTACTAGATATGACAACAAGGCAAGTTACTTAAGCGCATGAGGTTCTGCAGGAGCTAATGACCACACTGGCCCCATGGTGGTTCCATGTAAGTTAGATTTAACCATTGCCCTTAGCTGGGAGCAGGATCAGACAGGCGTGCAGTGTCTGATCCAGGAGAAGATTATGTGGCACTGTCACTCAGGTCTTGGTAATGTATGGTGATGAAGGCAGCACTGCAAAAATAATGTTGTTGCTGTCTCATACCACTCCATATATCACTGTGCTTGAATGTCAATAAATGGGAGAATCTGAAAACAGTAAATCATTCCCCACCATCTGATCCCCTGTTACAGAAGCACTGTTTGTGGCTTATAGCACACTTTGTCTCACTTGTAGGTGTAACAAGCTGGTTTGGGGGGTCTTTAACAGATGCACTCTTTCCCAGCTCCAAACCAGAAGCACAAACCGGGCAGCGTTCCTGAGCTGCGGGCTCTACCATCTGCAGGCTTGTGCAAGCAGGGAACAGACTCTGCTTCTCCTCTCTGAGTTTGTTGGGCACAGGTATGGTGCATCCTTGTGCCTTCTGCTCTGTTTTGGTGCACAGGGAACATATCCCTGCTCGCTGCATGCCTGGTCCAGCCCCGACCAAAACCCGCAAGAATCTTTGCATCAGCTTCTGCGGGTTTTAGGTCAGGCTTTAAGACACCTCATAACTTCATACTGCTGTAATTCTCCCCACCCACCTACCCTGCCTTTTTCATTTTACCGTGCACAGAGACAATGTGCAAGGAAATGATGTGCCAATTTACCTGTAGATTGTTGATTTAAATTGCCTAGTCCCAGCTTGGTGCTATAAATCCTCTCATGCAGCTGGAGAGCCCCATTTACTATAGCGGGTTTCCATGGCAATCCTGCACTCTCCCACGTTCAGCTGCATAGTGCAGGCAGCCCCCAACCCTCCCACCCTTCTTCACTTCAGATTCCATTCACACAGTCTCCTATTGATAGGAAAAAAACTCAAATGGACCATGGTGGGCCATGGATAGCGATTTCCTATCTTAACACACTTTCCCCCAATAACTGGATGATATATGTATCTTATACGTATCTTAGCACATAAAGATAACACTCGGCCTTTTCCAGACATCATTTGGCATGCAGAATAGCAGCCAGATATTCTGAAGGTCTGGTTCTTTCCTGACACACATTACTCTTGTTATTTTAGGACATCGATAGGAAAATACAAGCTTAATATTTCCTTGTGTTTCTGGCTGCAATCACTGCATCAAATCCCTCCCTAGGCTTGGGGCAGCTTGATGGTAGCCTCCCACCTGCATTTGAGCAGTTCTCTGTACAGCACTCAGTACAACTCAGTAACTCAGTGTACGGCACAGCCCATGGGAAAAATATCTGCTTATTCCTAACAACAGGGGAAACAGCATGAGCTGCTAGGAATAAAAGAAAAAAGAAATGAGATCAGTGGTTCCAGCAAAAATTCTGCAGCCAGGGTCACTCCTCCTTCTGTATCTCTGAGTGTTTTACATGAATATTGCTGGTTTACAACATTACCTGCAGAGGAAGAAATTTGTGTCTTATCTCAGGAACCATTTATCTCAGTCTTATTATGCTGCTGATTTGAGAGATAAGTACCCTTAAGGATTACTTCAATATGTAGTGGTCAACCCTAAGCTCTTTGCACGTTCAAATCAAACCCCGATTTATTAAGTGTCTTCATCTTTGTCCCTTTTAACTTCAGCTTGTGTTTTGTCACAGATTTCAGTGGGTGCAGTACTGGCCCTTGGCTGTCAGACTTCAGATCAGTAGACTTTTTTTTTATCAGCTGTCTCTTCCCACCATATGCTTACTACAAAATTCATGTCACATCCAGCTTGCAATCGAAGTCTAGATTTGTGCTTTGATTGTTTGCTAACTGAGAATTGCTGTGAAAAGTGGTTTACAATGTAAAATTCTTAGTCAGGCACTGTAAAAAACCCAACAAACAAGTACCATTTCCTTTCCTTTTAGCTGGACATATTTCCCAAAAGTGAGGGGACTCCCAACACTCTCACAAAGCATGGCATACAGAGCAAACCATCAAGAGAAAAAAAGCAGTGTGCCCACCAGAGCTGCGAATTATTGCTAATAAGATCCTTGGAGTATATCTGGTGGGCACAAAAATATTGCTGCACCATATGCAGCTGTTTGAAAACACGGAGACTTGGGAGGAATTTCTGGTGTTTGTTCACATACATGTGCACTTCCTGAATTTTGCTAGGTCTTGTGGGTTGTTGGTTTAAGTATTTCCTAAACAGTGACAGTGCACAACAGTGCACAACTGAAGCCTCTGGGAGGTGAGCCTGCAGCCTGAACCATGTCAAACAAACCTCCAGACCCTGAACAGCCTTGAGTGGGGTTGAGCAATTACCAAACCCGCTTGCCTTTGCCTTGCAAAACCACCAGAAAACCACGCTGAAGCTCAGAGTGCCACAGTGTGGCAGAGCTGGGCACTTCTTGTCCCACTTCATCATTGCGCATACAAGTATAACGGTAGCAGAAACTGCTGGTTGGGGAAAAGCAGAGACTCGTATCTGGACAATATGCTCTTCGTGGGATGATCCCACGCGATGGGCTAGCAGCATCTCTCTTGGCAGATTCTTAGCTGCAAGAAATTTTGTAATATCCTTTCCAGAAAAAGCCTAAAATGGCTTTTGTAAAACCTCCACTGGGTATGCCTGTAGTCTAATTTGCTAAAACTCGTAGGAGGCAGCATGAGTACCTCTGTAGGGGAAATTCAATGTTTGAGGGCTGATGCATCATAAATGCCATATGAGTGAAAACACGGGGCCTGATTCTGTCTTAGTTCCATGTGACAGGAGCTGTGGAGTCAGCAGCCCAGAACCGTACGTGACTGGCTCATTTTGCTCACACAGACCTAAAATACAAACCCAAATGGATTCTCTCCTATCTGCCTCGGCTCACACTTGTCTCCCTGATTTGGGAGTTTCACACACTGCAGAAGTGGGATTTGGCCCAACGATAGGTTTCACTTCATCTCTCAGCAGATTTGTGGTCTAACACTCCAAGATGTGCAGGATAACACGCTGGCAATCTGTCACTCTCCTGGCTCTTGTTAGCTCCAACAGCTTGGTGAGAAAAAACGGTGCCAAAATAGATGCCAGTCCGACCTGGGGGACTTGAGAAGCGTTGCCTGAGGCATGCAGCCGAAAGCTCTGCCTGTCACAGCACGTGCATCCCTGCTCCACTTGGCTCCTCCACCAACCCGGCAGGCTGGGACCAGCCCTGGGCTTTCCTCGTTACTGTCGCAGTTTCCCATCTTACCAAATCTTCACTGAAAGTCGCCCTCCCAGTGCTGAGGTCTCACATTACTGTTCTCTCTTCTCTTCGGTGGACCAGTTCACTTGGCACAGCGGCTGCCTGTGAACCCGAAGACTGCAATTAGGGCTCTTATCATTTGCATACCCTGAATAGCTGTGGCTCCCCTCTTGAACAAGCTCGGCATTCCTAGCACTGAAACCTCTAATCAGGCCAAAACGTTGGCTTGGAGCAGCTTAAAATGGGAACTTGGCGACTCCAGTCTGCAGCTCAGGAATTCCTTGTTTGGTTAGACTTGAAAAGCTGAAATGCTGGGGATATGTGAGCACAGACTGCAGTGACATTTATTAGATTAGCAGTCTGAGGCTGTTTCTTCAAGAGAACTTCGCTAGAGACCACAGGGATCCATGAACATGAAAGGATGTGGTGTCGGTATCTTGCCTCACCATCTGAGTACTTTCCAGTAATAACGGACGCTTACAATACTGACATTGCTGCTGAAAGCAAATCTGTAGAATTATAAAGCATGAACAAATAATTGAGGGCATAAACCAGAAAAAAGAGCCAGATTCAATATAAACCAAAAGGCTGGTGAAACAGCACATTAGTCTGCTTTGCAGTGAGGTGGGACCTAGAAGAGGATACAAAGCCTCTTCTCAGGGTACTTACTGAAATTCAACCCATGACAGCGGTAAGTGATGGCCGCTGCTGTAGGGTAACAAGAAATGAGTTTTATCCCTATTTGTTTGTCTTTATCGTATTCACATGCTTTCCATGAATATCTGAGCCAATGGCAACTATAGCCTTGGAACCTGCAGGATTTCAGCATATACGAGAGGATATTTGTGGGAAGCAAATTTACAATTCAGAAATGGAAAAATTTCACAGGAAACCAATGTCCAAGGACCATCCAACCAAGGAAGAGAAGGAGCATTGAATGATCAGTCTAAGTCTTGGCCATTACCTGTCGATTGTAGTAGTTTTGGTTGTTAACCACAGATGCAGAAATTAGCTGTGAGTAACTCTGGGGCAAAGTAGCTGCAGAAACAAGGTCTCCCAAAGCAATACAAGGGCAGCATGCAAACAGACGGCAAATTCACCAACTGAGAAATGCCTTAAGGGATGCTTAGCTGTTTGCAGCCATAGTCTCAGGAGGGTTTAAGAAATGTACTGTCAGGCCTCAGTCCAGGATGTCACTACCCATTGAAGCCCATCAGAAAGATGCTCTGTGAAAAGGCTGAGTATGAAAACGAAGAGGGGCGTGAATCACTGCTATAGCAAGGGTTTTTCTGCTGCTACCCATTCTGGGTTGTCTTTGACCAAGGTGACAACCACCATTCTTCTGGGTTGTCCTGGCGGAAACTGGGGCCTGGAGCCTCCCAGCACTGCGAGTGCTTCATCTCCTGTCTGTGAGCTGAGTTTGCCCTCTGCTGTTTGCTGAATAGACTGTTCCCTCTGGTTAATCTGAAATGGGAGGGTAAGAACAGCAAGACCTGAAGAACCAGAATGGTCACCCCCAGATTTTAAGAACTTAAGAACTGTGACACTTAAAAAAAGTGACACCCACAAAGGTGGAAAAGCCTTATCTGAGACTTTAGTGTACACTTACTTTATGTTCTCAAGCTTTTCTTTATAATCACAAAGACCAGAACCCTCCCCCCCCCCTTTTTTTTTTATTCTTCCCTAAATAAAAGCCAATACTTAGAACTCAGAATTTAGCCCCCTGATCTCTTGAGACCAGGGATTTGGGTGTGACAGAGAGTGCTGCTGACAAGAGGATCAAAGGCTGTATGAGCCCACAGAGGAAGGTGCCCTGGGATGACAAGAGGTGCCTGCAATGAGGGGAGGTGCCCTGTGATGAGGACTCAAATAGGTTTGCTTTCTCCCCCTGCTCTGACACCATATTCTCTCTCCATCCCTAAACTGCAGACCTGCTTCCATCTGGCTCCCAGGTTGGTTGCTGCCCTCCACTGCCCTGCCTTCTCTTCTGCAGCCATCCAGCCCCGGGAGCATTCATCGCCAGGATGCCAGACGCCCTGGAAAGGACGCAAGGGCTTGTCAAGAAAGCTGCTGGCTTCTTGCCACATGTTTGCAAACTGAGATCAGCCTTCAGGCTCCTCTTGTTGCTGTTTGTTTTCTCCTCTGTTCCTAACAGCCTCTGCCTGTGCTGTCACTACTGTCGCCCTGCAAAGAGGGGCTCAAACAAAGGTGTGGCAGCGGTTGATGTCTGGCTGGGCTGGTGGGACTCTGCTGGACATCCTCCTGTGCCTCCCAGCTCTCATGGGCAGGGCAGGAACTGACCTGGTACTTGTTTCAGAGGAACTTCTGCATTCCCAGCTGGTGCCAGGGAGCTGGTGTCTGCGGGTGGCTCAGCCCAGGGAAGGAGCATCGACTGGGATGTTCAATGCTGACATCTTTCTCACATCTCCCTTTGGAAGTGGCTTCTGGGACTAGCCACTGTAGAAAGACTGCACAGATCATCTCTAGAGCGCTTCTCTAGGTGCTTTTGTACAGCTCCTAGGTGGACACTTTGTTCCATGCATGGACAAGGCTTCAAAAGGTAAGTGTTAACCAGGCAGTAACAGGGGGACGTGGGAGGGAGCTGACTTCC
Organism: Larus michahellis; assembly: GCF_964199755.1. Lineage (NCBI taxonomy): Eukaryota > Metazoa > Chordata > Aves > Charadriiformes > Laridae > Larus > Larus michahellis. Next base: position 11,349,985 of record NC_133910.1, on the reverse strand, counting down.
TTGACTCTCTGATCATACAGTTGTTGCCTCAAGTGAGCGTGCTGACTCCTGAGCACCCAGGGCAGCTTTTCAGGGTGTATTGACCCAGAGCAGGACATTTACCAACTGTGTCATATCCCTGTGTCTCCCCGAGACTCCCTCACTAGGCTGAGAAAATTAATGATAACAGGTAACATTTGCAAACACCACAGAAATGTAAATTATGAGGGTCTTTATGGGCAATTATAGATGAGAAAAAAAAGGCATAAAAATGACCTAGGCTGTTCTCAAAGGGCAGCAATGACTATTCCTTTCACATGGTTATTTCAGACGTGGATATCAAGTAAGCAGAGCCCTAGCACAGCTGAAAGATGGATAACAGTTTTGCATCTGGAGAATCAGATCCTCTATCTGGTATGTGGATAACGAGCCTCCATTTTCCTCTGTACAGTCATAGCAAAGACTTGGATAACTTTATTTTAAACCAAGGATTTATCTCCTGCTGAAAGACTTTAGTGCTTAGTTTAATCTGGATTGCATGACTTCAGACACAATGGAACAAATATTTTGAAGTTTGGAGAGTGTTGGACAGTTTTGTAACTGTGCTTGTAGCTCCTACAGCAGCACCAAAATTCCCCATTTCATGCTGCTTTCTAACAGAAACCTCTATTGTCTATAGTGAAGACACATGTGAAGAGATGCTAAAACATATCTTTTATCTCTCGCTTCCACAGATGTGGCCTTGGCTTGGAAGAGTCTTCTGAAAGCCAAAGCAGTGGTACGTGCGGTTCAGGGAACACTTGCTGTCACATATCCTTTATCGCTCTGTATCTGTGCATCTGTGTATCTGTTGCTACCTGTGCATCACCTCCATAGAGTTTTCCTTCATGGATATAATGTAAAGTGATTGTTTGTTCTTTCGCAATGAACATATAACCTCTTTAATCATTTGCTAAATGACAAAGAGAGGATAAAGAGAAAAGCAAGGAACCTTACCAAATTTCACAACACTCTTCAAAATTAATGACAAGAACAGCTGAAGGTTTGCCTTGCTTGTGACTGAAGCCCTGAGCGGAATAATAGCTGACACTGAGCTGGGACATCCTCTGAATTCTCCCTGTCTTATTGTCCTCTTCAAAGGAAACATAATAATTTTTATAGCAGGCACAGCAGCTGCAATCGTAACAGTGAAATTACTTGCATGAATGCATATTGTCTAAATCATGCAGTGTTGCTTGTGCAGTCAAGGCCTGACACTTGTATCACACTATTTAAGTTACTGTCGGCTGGGGTTACTTCCAGCTTATGCTGTTTTTAAAAACATCAGAGCAGCTCTGGTAAAAACCCGAGGCACACATACATACAAAGTGTAAATAATGGAGAGAGGTGATTTCACCTCTTATCTCCCCAGTCAATTGCATTCTTTCCAACTGTAGGAAATACCACATGGAACATGCTCAGACATGCCAGTATTTACAGAGTAACTAGGAGCTGCAAAATTAATCAGAGACGCAGTGTATGCCAGCAAAAGGCTACCATGGAAAAAAAACATATGTCTCCCTTCAAAAGAAAAATCTGCCTTTTCACAGCTACAAAGGATTGAAAACAAATTTTATCATCAAATGTGGAGTTGTGCCAAATCACAGGCAGCCAGAAGAAAGCTTTGGCATGAAAAAAGCTTTGGTGAGTTCTGAGTTACTGGGAAACTGCTGAGACAGGGGACTGCTTTGGTGCTAGAGGGAAGGGAAGGTGTTAAAAGATGGTGAAAGGTCCTCTTCTGTTGAAGAAAGTGTATATTTTCAGCTATCTGCTAATGCTCCCAGAAGAATTTCACAATGCAGGAGTCACACCTTGCTGGAGAAAGTTCAGGCAAAAGCTGCAGCATTAATACCCACCAGCTACAGCAAAGGAAAAGCCACTTGTGCCTGACCTCTGAGGGTTTTTTTTCTAGAGATAACTGAAGTGATGTAAATACAGAATTTTGTTTATTTAATTTTGCACAAAATACATAATATGTTTCAAATCATCTCTAAAAGACAAAGTGGGACAAGAAAAAAGCAGGAAATTGAACGAAATTACACAAGACTCTTAAAAACTAATAAGACTTCACTTGTTTTTATTTCTGTATCTGCTGGGTATTTTGTTTTGAGATGGTTTATTGTCTGGGAACAGTTTAAGCTGCCAGCCTTTAATATTTATGGGTGCTATTTCCTCTATACGCAGTAGGGCTTTGTACCAGGCTCATGGAGATGGCCCACTGCCTGGACCCCGGTCGCGGTAACAAGGATAGCAAGAGAGGTGTGTTGAGTTGATCTGTTAGAAGATTTTTGCATGTAAATCTTTTCTCTTGCTCCCAAGCCATTTGAAAAAAGGAAGGAAAGATGAGATGAATGTTTGTCACTGGGTTTAAATGACACGGGGCACGACGTGACCTGGTGGAGCACATTTTAACGTCATGTACTACGGTACTCAAATAGCTGGGACACAGGGTACTAAAGGCAGCGTGGGTTTCTGTGCAAGCTAGTAACCAAATCCTCAGTCTGCCCCACAGGCCTGGGTGGCATGGAGACAGTGTTCACAGAGATTTTTACACCAAAGGACAAACTCACTTTTCCACCCCAGAACTGCAATGCTGGCAGGCTCGTTACCAAGTGTGAAGGAAATTGTACACAGGTGTCCGAAGAGACAGATTTGGTTGGGGAATAGTCCCCAGTAAAATGAACTGGTTTAATTTAATGGTTAAGGAACCTTTTTGACATTTTGATATTGACATAATTTTGCTACACTGTAGATGGGGAGAGGAACAGAGATGAAACAGCTATGAATGAGAAAAAGAGCAATGAGATTCCTCCAGCCTGCAGGTAAATAACAATCTTAATGTACAGCACTTGGCGGATGAGGAAGCATAGGCACACATAAAAGGATTTAAAATTCTGGGATGTAGGACCTTAGAAAAAGTTTAGCACCTTACTATTTATTAGAAAAAAAGAAAAAGTCACCAGACAATTTCACCCTCGGAAATGCTGACCAATAAAACAGTGGAACACGCCAATGGCCTGACATCAGTTCTCTGTGTCTGTCTGCCCATGCTTGTAATAACTCTTATCAGACCATGGTTCACTTTGTATTTTCCCAATATTATCTGCATTTGCCAAACTCTTGGTAATTGGCAAAACGCTGATCCTGTGGAGACACTGAGATCACCATAGGAGCATGTTCTAGAAATTCAGCTGTCACTCATATTAGCTGTCTATTGAATAATTTAATAATACACTCTACATGTTCAGTCTTGTTTTTCTTTTTCTTAAGAAAGGGAAACTGTGCTGCTCTCTCCCCTGCTTGGTCACAGACCTGTTTCCTTGAGAGCCCTGCCGTGAGCTCTGGCCCATCCAGAATGACCCCTCTCTCCTCCCGGGGCGACTCCTGCTCAGCACCATGCAGCCCTGCCAGGAGGGAGGCTGAGGATGGTGAAAGCACAGCTGGGACACGATCTCCTGCAAAGAGCCTGTACAGACCAAGATGGGACAATTTCAGGGAGCAGTCAGATTCAAGAGGTCGCGCAGTAGAAAGGGAAAAATCTCCCTGCTGTTTGCATCACCCACCTCGCTCCCCCGCAGGGAGCAGTCTGTTCTCAGCTGTCCCACATGGCAGCCGGAGCAATGCTCCTATGCCCATGGCTGTCCTGCTTCCTACATACCACCTTCCATCAGCCAGCAGGCCCAGTGATCAGAAGCTGGAAGAGTTGTGGAAGAAATCACCCCAAAAGAAGTTAGAACAACTCAAGAAGAGAATCCAGGAGCAGAAGCAAAAGCAGCAAGCGGCCTCTCAGGAGCAGAAGTGCCCGACTTCTGCCTATGCTAAAGAGCCACCACAAAAAAGACCCTTGAAGAGGAAGGTGTGCAAAGTGGCGTCTGCTCCTCCTGCTCCAGCTTACAGAGGTCAGTAGTAGTCTGGCATCTATGGAGAAAGGCTGAAACTAGCAGTGCTGAATAACTAACCCCACAGCTTCCACCTCACACTTTGGTTTATGTTAGGCAGCAACCGTGTTCATGTGATAAATTCATTTACTTCTGCAGCCCTTGGGGGAGCTGTAAACCTCCCTGTGCTATACATATCAGCCTGCTTACTGAGTTCACTCCTCCAGTGAATTTACTCCCCAGCACGCACAAATTTATAAATTTCTTTCCACAAAATAGGAAAGAATTTGCTGCAAATATATTCTTTTCTCCCCTTTCCTCCCTCATTCTTCCTTTTGCCAGATATAAAGCATGAAATGGGAAACAGCAGCACAGTAATTTGGAGAGGCATCACAGGTATTTAACGCAGGAATTCTGTAGTTCAGAGGCATTACAGGGGATTTAACGGTTCATTCAGTGGAACTAGTGTGGATCTGAAAGCAAATATTATTAGACTTCCTTATCCTGCTTTGCTGCTAAATTTGGGGCTGAAGTACCATTCATCTACAGCTGTCACTTTAGTTTAGGGTGATTTAAGATCTCAGGTTGCTGTGAGTAACACATGGACTCGAAGAGTAAGGGCTGCCTACGGCTAGCCTGACTAGCCTGCCCGCTTGGCAGTCTTTTCAGCCAACGGGGGATTACTGAGGGTATATTAGACTAGAGCAGACGAGCTGAAAAGCTGTACATAATAAATCTTATTGCTATAATAGCATTAGCATTAATTCATTGGGCACTATGATCCCTGTCACACACCACCAGCTTCCATGGGCTTAGATTTGCTCCAAATCACCTTTTACAACAATGTATGGAAGTATTTTATGGCGCTCACCTTGGGTCTGTGGGAGCAGACATCCGTGCTGCCGTCTCGCCCTTTCAGCTGAAATCAGGCAGCAATTTCTGTCATCACTGCGCAGCGTTACCCCTCCTAATACCCAGGAGCCAAAGCCACAATCCCTGCTGAGCCTCTTCTGAACATGCTCGGGGGGAAGGCTAGTTTAGGTTGTTCTTATCCCAGATCATTTTACATAACTGAGTTAGGGAAATACCAGACAAACAGTTCAACTCGCAGAACAGAGGCAGCCTCTGAGGCTGAGGATTAACAGGTCCAGACACTCGGTTCGGATGCAGCTTGTTCAGTTTGTCTGACTGTACTTTACCATTGAAAAAAGTGTCCCAGCTGCTTTGCCAGATATTACCTCTGTCAGATATCTGCAGCCTGGCCTAGGAAGCCTGCTTCTGCTTTGCTTTTTTTCTCTGGGTTTGGTGACTGCAGTCATGTCTGCAGTTTGATTTTAGCTGCATACTAATTCTTTTATGTATTTTTTTTTCCCCTTCTGATTAAAGACCAAAGAGAGAGAAGCTCAGCACGGAGAATTCAAATGCAAAGCCAGAGGCAGCCTTCACCCAAGTCCTCTGCTCTGGAGAGAACAGTGAAAGATAAATGTAAGGATGAAAATCATGAGAAGTTACACAAATTGATGGACAAAACTACTGGAGGTCAGTGGCATCTGAGCACTCACCTGCCAAAATCTTTAGCTGGTTATTAAAATAATACCAAATCCTAGGATCCGCAGTCAGGGACCAGGGCCTAGTTATACCAAGCAGGAAACAAAGAAAACCATTGAGGGAACAGATAAAAATCAGCATTTGTTCAAGGAGGCGGAAGACGACCACTGCCAGCACAAGGACACAAGGCTTGATGTCTAGGTTAGCTGCTGGTGAATTGTGCTGAGGCCCCCGGATGCGGTGTCAGACTGGCCACCTGATACCACTTTCTGTCACTGAAAAATAAGCCATACGGCCGAGGTGGGAAGAGCTGTCTGTCACTTATTCAGTTCTGTGTTTCCTAATGAATTAAGAGGGCCACCAAAAGGCAGGGATTTCCTGGCCTGCAAAACAGGGACCGAATCAAAGTAGTGAAAAGTCAGATGAATCATCCACAGCCTTACTACAAAGTCAATAGCAGGAACAGGAATCCCAGTCACTAGTTCTCAGTTTACTTTGACTGGTATGTCTAAGTGCAGATTTTCATTCCTGGTGCAATTTTACGCCTTTAACTTTGCATCGGAAATAGTTGCATTCAGGCTTTGTGGGGAGCAAGGCAAGTAGTGGAAGTGCTACGGGCACTGCTCACTCAAAGTGGTTGCATTTTACACTAGCCAAGGTACTAGATATGTAACTTGTGTGAAACAGAAAGAAAAAAATCCAAGCTATCTAATGCTGTGCAGATGAAATTATGACCATAGTGGCATCATGTGCTCTGCTACCTAAGTACTATTTAAAATGCATGAAATATATAATAATTTCCTTCTCCCTCCTTTTTTTTTTTTTGTTTTAATGGATTGTTTGAAAAATGGCTTGATCTTCCTCTGAGAGTGGGTCATAATAAGACCATGCCACATGAAGCATTCATCATTGTAACTGCCAGTGTCATGGTGTCTTTATTGGCTATTAGTTTCTGTCAGTGAAAGAGCCAAGGCAGGGCTACAAAGAGATGAATGAGGGGCAGAGGTCAGAGCCAGAGTACTCAGGAATTTGATGAATTATAAATTTGCTGTAGTTAACAAAAAATTAAGTCACAACAGCTATAAAATATTCATCTGTTCATAGGTAGGAAAAAACAGGAGGATATTTAAATCAAAAAATTTCCTTCTAGCAAGTGTTTTCATCAGGAATACAGACTGCTCGTGAACTTTAGCATCATAGTTTCTGTAGTTAATAAACACTGTGTAGATAAAAAAAAGATTTAATTAAAATCAGGCAAGATGGTGAAGTGAAGACTGTTAGATCTACATATTAATTTGTCAGTTGCATTCAGAGAAACTAAGACAGCATAGAAATAAATACATCCTGCATTTTTAATACTGCTAAACTAGAAAACAAAGTAATACAGCAAGGTGTTTCATTAAAAACACCGATGGATCTCAGCTGTCCCAAGTCCAACAAATTTTGGCAATTCCATCCGTGCTTCCTGCTGTCAAACACCAAAGAGCATAGGTCAGGTGAATAATCCCTTTGAAGGCAACTAAGTCCACGTGATTGTAAGAAGTGATTTCAGCCCTACAGAGAGTGAAGTTATTCCTTGTCTGAAAAACATAATTTCTCTTATGTCATGACCTAAACCGCACGATTAAGATGAGCCTCCAGAACATCTCAGAGTCTGCTGCAAATTCTGCTGATGTAGGTGGCTGTGACTCCTCCAGTGGCCATGGTACGGAGCCCAGGGCTGTTAGCGGAGGCAATGTTGCCTTACAGCTGTTGTTCACAAAGCAAAGGGGAATCTCAGGACAATCCCATTAACCAGTCAGTCTCTAAAAGTGCTTTGTGTCCAACAGATGATTCTCAGAGGTGCTGCACAGTCAGCTCAGCCCACCGACAGGTTTACTGAACAGAAGCTAGACAAGCTTGACTCGGTCAGTTGACTGAGTACTGAACCACATCTTTGAACTGAGGATGATACTGACTTAAGAGCAAAATCTTTTATTTAAAATAAAAAACTTGAATATTTTTATTGGGAGAGAATTTGGTGGGGAGGATTTCCATGCAAAAACCAAATAAGTACCTGTTTAGTCACCTGCTGCTGGACAACCTGGCCCAGGTTGCCCAGAGAAGTAGTGGATGCCCCATCCCTGGAAGTGGTCAAGACCAGGTTGGACAGGACTTTGAGCGACCTGGTCTACTGGGAGGTATTCCTGCCCATGGCAAGGCGGTTGGAACTAGATGATCTTTAAGGTCCCTTCTAACCTGAACCATTCTATGATTCTGTTTGCAATAAATACATAATTATGCCAGTGCAAGTACTGGCATGCTGTGAATGCAATCTGAAATCATGAAGTAAAACAGTGATAAATATTGTCCATTATGTGACACCACCTATTAAGCAAGAATCATTTGTTTGTGCTGCATACTGTATCATTTATTTTTGCATTATACATTGTCTCTCGTCCTCTGTCGTTCATTGATTCTTCCACACTGCATCCTGCTGATTCTCACCAGTTTAAAAATGAATTACTCTAGTGAGTTTGAAGTAATCACAAGGAAAATCACATTTTTGTTATCCCCCTCCCTCCAGTTCTCAAATCTGCGGGTACCCAGTAAGTACCAGCTGTCTGCAGCTGCCGTCATAGAATAAAGCTCTATGACGCTCTCAGATCAACGTCCCGACCTCCTCTGAGTGTTCTTGAGAACTCTGGGAGTCAATGGCTTCTGGGTAAAGCTTGTAAGAACTGTGTGAATGTGCTACAACTGTTAAATTATATAAATGTTAATGGTAAAGCCTTAGGAAATCACTGAACCTTCATGTGTTGCCCTCAACTGATTCATGAACCAGCTCTCTGTCAGTCGGTGAATAGACACTAGCAGAGTGACAGCCTCCAAAGTTTGAGCCCTTTAAAAATTTTTTGGTATCAAAGTAGCATCAACTTTTTGTTTCAGCCTGCTCTGACTGAAACTTTTTAGATCTCCCCACACCTTGAGTGTGAATCCTGGAAACTGCCATTAAAAAGATTTATGATAGAGTTACAATTTTCTTTCAAAGAAAATGTGAGGGTTTAATTAACAAATCCTTTGTTTCAGGTGCAAAGTTACCTGGTGCTTCTGCATGGAGAGAAGGTCAGAAGTTAGCGAGAAAGTTGCTTGGTCCACTTCCTACTTTTCCAAATCTGAGGAGCACAGCTGAAGAGCAGACCACAGCAAATACCTTTGGTACAGTTGCCTCTCTACTACACTAGTTGTTTTGGCACACAAAGAAAGAGATACAGCATCAGCATCACGTCCTGCACATAGTAGCACACTCTGCTCTTTAGCTGGGTTGGTTTGCCAGACACAGCTTCCCTGGGTCTACCAACAGCTGAAGCTGGCCACTGTGTTCTCGTTGTGCGACACTGACAAGCACAAGAGGTTTATGAGATAAAGGGTTTCACTGCCCATATATATTAAATTCTGAAGGGCCACAAACTGCACATCGTTTGTACAAATGGCCATTGCAACTTCAAATTTTGCGTTTACGGACTTGTCTTCTCCTTAGGGCGTTGCAGATTTTACAACAGACATACAAGCCTTGGCTACACATGCAAATAGGCCTCAGACCTATAATAGGAAGCAGGTTTTGAGATGCAGGATACAGGAATTGATACATCTCTGAAGTAATAACGCCACTGTTTTTTCAAAATGCTTCCCACAGAACCTGGTAGAGGATTTGTAGCAATGCCAGCAATGGAAAACAGCTCCAGAGAAAAGGGAAATGAACCTGTGGGGAAAAGCCCTGAATTCAAAAGCTATGTGGTGCCCCCCAGCAAGCCTATTGAAAGGGGCAGCAGTGCACCAACCAAGGGTACCAAACAAATACTCAGGAACCTGCATTTGCAAAGCCAGTGTCATGATGATCACAGACGTACCAGGCTCGTGAAAGACATTGAAAAAGGAAAGGTAGAAGTTCTGCAGCGATACCCAGGGATGCATTCTCCTTCATCTGGACCTCGGAGCATAACTCCCTCTGCCTTCAGGGGGGAGAAGGCACAATCTTCATTAATGGAAGATGGAGCCGAGCCCAGCCGCTTAGAAAGCTGCAGCAGGGGAAAAAGCACATCTCAGAGACAGAAAGGCTCAAGCAGCCCTGCAAAGAAAGGGTCTGAGAAAGAAAACCTTAAGCACCCTTCAAAGAGGAGGGTAAACATTAAAAAACCTCACCCCTACAGCCCTGAAATTGTTCAGGAATTTATGCAACGAAAGAATGAAGAAAGAAGGAAAAAAAGACTAGAAAAGAAAAAGTCTTTGGTGCAGGCCATGGAGATGAGAAATAAGAGACTGCAAGAAGTATACAGGAAACAGAGAGAAGCTATTGGAAAGAAAACGTGTTCTGACCAGCTGTGCAAGTTCATTGGGGAAACAGCATCTGCAAAAGAAAGTCCGCAGCCTAAACTTGAGCAAGTAAGTCGTAAAGGAGTGGCAGATTGAAACCCCTCCAATCTTGATTAGTACAGCACCATGTAGGAGATGAAACACTTCATACAAATGCTTTGAAATGCCAGGGAGAAAAAGTTTTATCTGGAAAAAGAAAGCAATTAACTTCTAATTATGGCAAGAACTGCTGTGCTCATTAGTAAGGCTGGAACCCTTGACTTCAGGGTCAAAAGCCTGGAAATCTTCATTGCTTGAGCTAAAAGAACAGGTTTGTTGTTTTGTGCTCGCAGTTTTCCAGTTACACAAACTGATTATTAAGTGGAACAAAAGCCAAATATTACCCTCATGTTGCCTAGCTATTTAGTGCTTACACTAATGGTCCCTTCTGTCTTAGGAGCAAATCAGTGGTGGAATCCTGGAGAGCAGTTTCATGACCTGTGTGGATAAAACACCATGTACTCTATTAAGTAAAGATCACAGAAGCAGGTACGCAGACATAAAAGGCATCATAGAAAGCCTCTTTCTCAGCACACATTGCAGACTTTTCATACTATTCTGTTGTAAACTATAAAAAAATAGAGTAATGGTCTACTGTACTGTCCTATCTAACCTTTAAAATCAGCCTTACCCCAGTTACAGAATGCGGGAGCATCGGAGAGCGCTTTTGAGCGTGGAAGGACAGCGATGCTCTGGCTCTCCAGATTGAGGCAAACTTTTCAGCCTACTTTTAGGCTTTGTATTTTTAAATAATAATAATTCCTTGCCAGCCCCATGCTGATTCTTCTCCGCATCTGTCAGCAGTTCATGCTCCATCCTGAATCTATCATTTGACAAATGTATCTATAGACGGGGAAATCTGTTTCTTTTTCTTTTGTGAAGCACTTTAGCTGAGGATACTGGTCTGTGCAGAAAGCTACTGTTACTTTGTCTTCATGAAGTGACATTTCTCCTTTTTGTTTAAACAGGAATCAACTTCTATACATGGCTCAATCCCCTCAAAAAAGAGCAGCATTACCTTCTCCAGCACCACGGGAATCTGAATGCTGGTTTCTCAGTCCTCTGAAATGTGAAGACCTGAGGGACTGCTCTCCCCCAGCTCTGCGTACGCCTCCTCTGAGCTTTTCCCTTCCTCAGAAACATGCAAAATCTTACTCCAAGGACCTGACTTCTGGTCTTTCTCCATACAGAAGTAAACAGGACCGAGTGAAAGCCATACATAGTCTATCCAAGGAACTTGCAGAAAAGATTGAGATGGCAACTAAAAGACTGAATGCAGCAAGCTGGATTAAAGACTCTGCTGACAAAACATCAACAGAGACAACTTTGGACCTTTACAATGAATTATCCTCTGTCCCAAAGCCTGAGACATCCAAGGATGAGCAAGACAGGACAATGACTATACAAATGCTTCTGGACACTCCAGACCCTGATGTGTTACGTGTGTCATCAGATAGAGAATTTCATAGATGGGGCAGGATTAGCCTTGTGGGTAGCACCAAAGGAGCAACAGCCCTGGAGAGAGAGAAGGAAATATCCGTTCCTTTGCCTGGTGGGAGAGCAATGAGCAAAGAACTACCATGGACTCATAATGCAGGACGGAGGCATCTCAACACTGGGGAAGACCTGAGCAACACATTGCAAGGTAGATCACATTGACACGATGCAGCAGTGAGGCTCAGATGCCATAGCCCAAGTCTTTCAAAGCTACAAAGCAGTGTTTAAGCCTGATCTCCCCTTGGCTATTAGAAGTGTTATGTCTTGGAAAATCCCTGAGCAGTAGGTCCTCTAGGCTGTATCCGTACTGCTCAGAGGGAGTAGCCGCTGAAGCCTTGAGTGTTTGCAGGCTGGTTCTCTGCACAGCTCACAAGTTTAATGCCAACAAGAGTCACGGGTGCCCTCAGCAAGCAGCAAAGGCAGCCTAGGGACCCTCTGACAGCAGCAAGTACAAGCGCCGCACCACGTGCTGTTCAGTATCTTCAGATTAGTAGGGCAGAACCATGAAATTTCCGCAAATCTCAGATCAGGAGTTTGCCAGAATCTTAGTAGTGACTGACTTCTCTTATATATCTGTTTGATTAGCACTGAAAAGTCTGTCAGTCCCCCTGCGAGAGGAGAGAGAGGACTGAAGTAGAGGCTATCACATTAAGAAGTAATGATCTAACTTAGATAATGATCTAATTACTTTCTTCTCCTCTCATTGCACCTGTGAAACTACATCTCTTCATTTTATCTGTGGCTTTGCCATTGATTTTGGACACATCACTTCACCTTCTGGTGCCTAGGCTTTCCCAGAAGTGAGAAAGGAATTATAAGCCTAACCCCACATACTTAGAAATCTGTGGATAAAAAGAACTATATGGAAGTTAAGTGCTCACACATAAACAGGCAGAGAATAGATGCCAAAGCTTGGGCCGTTTCATTTCTACAAAGAGCATATTTATTAAATGCCTTCATTTGTCTTTTTAAAAGGTTTTCCTGTGAATAAGGGCTCTGAGGTGGACATAAGCCTATTGCATGAAAAGCCAATAACCAGCCCAGCCTCTCCATCTCACAGATTCCTCACTAGAAGGTAAACAAATTTGGATATATTATTCTCTGCTAAATGCACCACACACACACACGTAGTTAAAATAAATAGCACCAATTCAGCATGGAGCCAGACTGCTCTTTACTCCTTAAGCAGCGAATTGCCAAGTAGGCAGATTTTGACACAAGATATACTGAAAGAGGGAACCACCTATTTGTAGAGAGCGGGAAGATCAATAGGAAAGGTTCAGCTGGGGTTTTTTCTGGGCGAGATGGATCTCCCCTGCAGGAGTTTTGCCCTAGATGCAACCCGCCAGCGGCGTGAGGAGACTGGGAGTGGAGGGGGGGGAGGTTCTTTCCGCGTAGCCAAGCCCTGTCCCGCCTGTCCGGGGGAGCTCTGTCTGTCGCCCGCGTTGCGGACCAGGGACAGGCCCCGGGAGGAGGCGGGTCGGGCGGGGGGCAGTGGCGGCGGCGGCGCCGGGACTGTCCGCCAGGTGGCGCCACGAGCCCGCGCCGCTCCGCGCCCGCGGAGCCCCGCGGGCCAGCAACGCGTGTTCGGGAAGGGACACGGGGCTCTGCCTCCCTCCCCGCCCCGGTAGAATAAACCCCTCGGTATTTTAACATATGGCATTGGCAGAAGAATGAATTGATTATCTTTACGAGTGCCTAGTTGAATCTCCACTGATCTCTTTTTTTGCAGGGGATTAAAGAGTGATTTAATGAACTGAATACTATAAATTCATTTTTAATAATTGTTTTCACTCACTTTGCTCCAAAAGCGGGTGAAAAATTCTGATTACTGCAGCTCTACTGGTTGTGTGTATGTGGAACAACACCTACTCACGAACATCAAGTTTCCTTGAGCAGGACACATGTCGGAGCATGGTAATGATTATTCAAAATAGGTTTTGAAGCAGGAAGCTGAGAAAAAAGGATTATATTAATGTAGGTTGTTTTCAGTCAGCCTACGTTAATTAAATGTTTAATGTAGATGACAGCCAACAACAGAGAACTCTCTGCGTTTAGCCCATGTCTTAGAGAGCAAAGACATATTCATGTAACTGCCCCAGGTGGGTCATCTCCGGTGACAGGGAGGACCATGAAGGCACCTGTTAGTTGAGACACAATCACTAACTGCAGACCAGACCCTGCCCCTGTCCAGCCACAGAGAAGGACAAAGCCAGAGTCCCCACAGGGGACACACATCTCTGCAGAGAGGTCTTCCCTGAGAGAGCAAATCCCCTGAGCCCTAGAAGATTAAATATGACCTGGACAGGCATTACCAAGAAAGGACATATGTGCAGCAAACTGGCCACCATGTCCCCAGCTTCCCGTTCAGAGCGAAGGACAAGGTGTCGGTGCTGCGGTCCCTGCCCAGTGGGATGGCGTGGTGCTGCTTCATGGGCAGTTCGCTGGTGCCAGGGACCAAGCTGGCTGTGCCAACCTGCTGCAGTGAGCCTGCAGAGAGCTCTAGCGGGAAGAAGAGCAGTTTTGTTAACTGAAGGCAGGATATAAGGCACAGCATTCATTTTTAAGAAGATTGTTTACAGCTTTACAGTGCAAAGTAAACAAGATGAAAATGAAAATTGGAGAGATAAGTCCAGAAAGCTCAGCTTACCAAAGTTATGAACAGTAATTACCGGAATTACTGAGAGTTAAACCCCTGTTCTTTGTGCGCAACTACCACATTCACAAAGGTTGGGCTGATTCTTCTCCGAAAGATCAGTTGCAAGTATGGAGCTGTTCTGTCACAGAAGATGGCAAATGTATAAAACATGAGCACTTGGCACTCAGAGTGTGCAGTGAAGAGAGTCAGAGCTGCACATGCACTGCACCTTAGAGAGCGCAGCCCACCAGGCTGAAGAAAACAGCGTTGTCCATTACTCTTGTCGTGATGCGTGCGTGGTTATATGCAACTCTAATTCACAGTAATGCAATGTAGGTGCAGAACCCCTGTGGGCCCCGAAGGGAATAGCTCCTCAGCTGTAATGGACAAGCATCAGACAAAGTAGAAATAAGACAGACTGCACCGATCTCCTGAACAATGCAATTACTGAGAAAGCAAAGCTCCTGTGTGTTTCAGCAGTGGAGTCAAACAAAGTCCTCAGAGCATCACAGAAAAAAACCCACCAATAAAATAAATCACAACCCTGTTGCAAGTGCTGCTTCAAAAGATGAGGAGAGCTAATTGCAGATAAAATACGGCTGTATTTAGAGATTAGAAGTGGAAAGCGTTGCTATGTTGTGAACGGCTCCAGACTCATCTCCTTGTGGGCTGAGGGCTCCCTCTGATGCAGCAGTAGTGACAGTAAGGGGACGATATAAAGGAAAGACCATCCCATGTCTAACCCTTTCTTAGCTACTGGTAAAGTAGATAATACAAAGGTTCAGAGTAAAAGCCTGTCTTTGAATTGTCCTCAGCTTTTACTTGCATATGATCTAGATTTGAATTTTGCACCTAGTCCTGAAGCCTGCGCGCTCACTCACGGGAAGCACAAGTCGCTGAGAGTCCTTCCGCACACAGCAGTGGGCAACACACACCAGTAAGGACAACTTGAGGGTCCCTTGATCTAGCTATTCCTGAAGTTTCCAGTATCAACCGGTTCACATGCCTGCTGAGGGCACACAGCTACGATCTGATCGGGCAGAAAGCCCATGGTAAAGGAGCACCAGTGTGTTAAGGAGGTGATTGAGGAAAACACTTCCCAGGGTCATAATTTCTCCTGCTCCAGACACATTTGCACTGTGAGTGCATGAACTGCCTATGGGGGAGTGTTAGTGGGGAGTGAAGGCAGCCTGTCTCTTGGTGAGCATACAAAGCTTTACAGCACTCTGGTAACAGACGGCGATAGTGCTATGTTTTAGCCCTTGGTAAATCCGTGCCCGTAGAGCTCATCACCAATGTAGCTAGAGCAAGGTTAGAAAATACGATAGTAAAAGCAGCTGAATTGGGTCTATGCTCCGACTTCCACTGTTGCTACCAGCGGTAATGAGTTATGAGTCCACAGTTGCCTACAATAGATATTGTCTTCAAGAGTTCATCTAAACAAAGCCACCTGTTAAAAACTGACTGTTTGCCAGCCTCATTCACAAATACAAAACATCCAGCATTACAAAATTAGTGCTCTTGAACATGATCTTATCCACAGCCAGTTTCGACAGCACAGTTCTGTGTTTACATGTTTAATTATAGCTGCAAAAACAGTGACTCATGTTCATGCAAGAAACCCTGCAGGTGCCTCTTTCCATAAGAAATGTTCCCATTTCATGCACGGCTGCTCTGCAGTCCACAGGGGCAGCTGAGGGAGATTTGTTGCTAATGCAAATGATTCGCTGATGGGAATTCTCCAAACTGCCAGAAAATGTGTATGCAATTTCATCCTTATTTTTGATTCAATTATCTATGTAAGTGGCTTTCTATTACATTCCTGAGAGTCAAAAAGATCATAATACTTTTGCGTAAATTCAGTTTTGAAAGTGCATGGGGCAGTCTCACAGGCTTAGGCAGAGCACGCAGCCGCCAGGCAGAGGTCTGACGTTCAGAGTTGTTAGATCACAGCTCCTGCTGTGGACCCAGTAGTGCTTTCTCTTTAGCCACTGCAAATCCGAAGAACCTCATCTGGGAATTGTGATGGTTTATGCCCACTGCAGAGCTGGTTGTGTCTGGTGGAGAGTGGTTGCTGGGCACCCCTGTTAACCCCAGTATTTTCTGTAGAATCTGCATTGACTTCCACTGGTGTTGGCAGTGGCCTTTCCTGGAAACAGGCAGGGTTGGATTTGGACCGTGGCATCAGTCTTTTCAAACAGAAGTAGGCATTTCTCAAGAGCCAAAGGAAACAGTGGCATTGACTAAAATACTAACACAACACAAATGCAGAGACAATACTCCATGCATTTACCCAACAAATATTAGAACTGCTTTTTAAGAAGACCCTGTTACCTATTCTCTTTCTCTCTCATCCACCTTTGCTCCCGCTTTCTGAAGGCTACATCCAAGACGCGTTAGTGGAAGCTGTACTAATCGTTTTAGCAGTTTCTGGGTCATGAAAAACAAAGAAAAGCTTATTAATGAGAAAAATGAAATGAGATTTCCCTAAGCTGATTGCTGATAAAAAAAATTTCCATGTTCATTTTTCTGTATAAAAAGAAAACATCTGTCACCGTTTCAATGTGTCTCAGTGTCCCTGCCTGTGTTTCAGCTGAGGCTTGATCAGTAAATGCCCATTTTCACACCTTCCTTCCTAATCTTTTTAGTTAAGCTCAGATAGTTACAGATCAAAACAAAGTAAAACCAGTTATCTGAGATCTTCATCAGGACTGTGGGACCTGGTGCTGACATTGTTTTGAAATATTAAAGTATATATAACAAATCTAGTTGGGCCATAGCCATGTCCCAGAAACGCTGGAACAGAGACCGGTACTTTGTGTTTCTAAAAAGATTTCAGAAAACTTTGCCAGGGATCAGAGCTAGATTGTGCAACCAAGTCCTAACAATGGCACAGATTGTACAATGCAACCCTCATAAATTAAGCTTCAAATGGCAAGGTTGTTGTTTCTATTTTCTACCAGGTTGAAAAATATGCAGCTCTCTCAGAGAAGTATTTAGAGTAGGTAAAGACGAGTGTTTTATCTTTCCTGACAACATCGAGGTACAAGAAAGGGGATTTTGTACATTGGCAGGTATGACTTTTCAGTGAGTCTTTTGTTTCCATTTAACAAAATTGAATAAATGATAGCTTTGTTAAAATGAAATAAGTATTTTTTTGTTCCAAAGATTGTTTATACTCTTGCACAATCTCAAAAACTCTGAGTAATTGTTGTTGTTACCTTGACACAGTCCGCAGAGAGAACTCACAGCTCAGAAGAATCACTACCAGTGTGAGACCATTTTCAAAGTTCAGAACCAAGAGGAAATTGCCAACTGGTCTCCCAGAGAGATCCTGAGGACACCGGACAGCTTCAGGTCACAGCCCTCTGCCACTCTGAGCCCTGGAGCTGAGACTCACCACAGCTTTGAGCAGGACTTTGGTAAGGTGGCATTTCCCAAAACATCAGAGCACGGTGGTTACTCAGTGCCCTCCCAAGGTACTTCTCATGCTATTGCAAAAGAACGAATAGTCCTTCATTGCAAGAGAATCTTTGCTAGTGGTTCTGATTGGGACTGAAAAAAACTTTTAGGGTGAGGGGGAATTTCAAATAGCTGGTTCGTGTTCCAGATTTCAATGGTGAAGAATGAATATGTGAAAAATGTCCCCTCAACCTTCATATCCAATTTAACAGATACACCCCACTAAAAAATGCAATAGAAACACTTTGCCTTTTCCATGCAGTGCTGTGCTTGGCTGTCTCATCACCTCACAGGTTGCCCCTGTGCTGAGTGACACAGTGACAGCTACAGACAGCCCCCGACAGAACAAACCCCATTCGGGCCAGAGCCATTTTCAGCACCTTTCATCTGAAGGTCTCAAGGAGCTTTGCAATTAATTCTTCATAATTACTACATCAGATAAGTGTGGGATATTATCCTACTTGTACAGCAAGACACATCAAGGCACAGAACATTTACAGGGGGTTAACAAAGGATGCGGGCTGAATGGAGAGATCTGCTGGAGGATCCCGCGGGGCTGGCCAAGGCAAGGGTGGGGTGCCGGGCATCACCGCTTCTGCTCAGAACAAATGTTTGCATAGAAACAAGGGAAAGTTTGTGGTCGAAAGGGTTAAAAGGCAAACAGTAGCATACAGGCCGCCCTGTCTGAAGGGATCTCTGCTTGCTTCCTCCAAACAGTAGCAGATGGTGCATTGTTTTAAGGGCTTTTCCGAGACAAAAGAACAAGATCAGATAACCTTTCCTCAAAGAGGGTACTTACAAAAAGCCTTTGCTCTTATTAAGGATTCTTCATTGTTTTCCCCACAAAATTTTATATGTAATATTGGATTTTGAGGTGGTGGAGAAGCCAACTTTGTTTACTATGCTTCTCCCCATCCCCCAGAGACTAGGAGGGCATCTTACATGATTGGACAGTAAGTCTGTTGTCTGAAGTGTTTACCATAAGCGAAAGACATTGTATTTATTTAATATTAATAACTAAGGGCCCCAATTCTGGAAGGTATCTGGCAAAAAGACCCTGCCATCCACCATTCACCACATGAACAATAGGAACTGCTGCCTGGTATCTATGCCAGGAGAAACCTTTACCTTCTCTGTGCATTTGCAGGAGCTGACAGCGTTTGAGTGAGCTCAAGCGCCAGGTTTGAGTGTGAGCCAGCAGTTCCACTACGGCCCATGTTGCTGCAGATGAGGCACAGAACTGTCACTCTGGAGACAATGTGGTTTTGAAATATGGGTCACAAGTGGATCTGCTCACCACTCTTATCAGGAAAAGGATATTCAGACGCAACGCTGTATTGTCTGCTACGATGCATCGCACCAGCAGTTGATTCTGTTCTCTTTCACAGAACACAGAAGTCACCATGCACACGCAGCATAATGATGTGTAATTACACAACTGCTGCGAAATATAAGTATTTACCTTTAAAAGATAAGTGCATCCCCTAACTGCTAATTATTATGCCAAAGACATGAAAAAATTTCTGTAGTAAACACATTTGGCAAAATGAGAAATTTCATCTTCAAACATAATAAAACACAGTATAAGAGGCAGATATTCATAAAATATTTGTAACTACTGCCTGAAGTAAAACAGTGAACCTGTCCCAAACTGTTGAATTTTCTTTTTAGACACAGAGAGTATAAAATCTGGAATTGCAAATGCTATAAGCACATGCTGTGATGAACAGAAATTGTCTCCACAGGGGTCACTGGGAAGTATTTCACATAGCTCTTATATGGATCCCTAATCATGTTAGGCACAAAGCTTGGTATAACCAAGCGAGCTGATGAGGACCTGCTTTGCACATTCTGCTTCTCTCAGAGACACCACTACATAAAGTCCTTCCATCGTTCCTGCCAGACCACCAGGTCTTTTCCACAGGGAGCTGAGAAGATGAGCTGTACTTTCCTTGATACTGCAGCACGCCCTCTGAATACAGCTTACAGTACCCAAGTTTCTGTATCATTATTAAATAAGGGAAGTGATCATCCCCCTGTACTCGGCACTGGTGAGGCCCCACCTCGAGTACTGCGTTCAGTTTTGGGCCCCTCGCTACAAGAGGGACATTGAGGTGTTGGAGCGTGTCCAGAGAAGGGCTACAAAGCTGGTGAGGGGTCTGGAGGACAAACCTTATGAAGAACGACTGAGGGAGCTGGGGTTGTTTAGCCTGGAGAAGAGGAGGCTGAGGGGAGACCTTATCACCCTCTACAACTACCTGAAAGGAGGTTGTAGAGAGATGGGGGCTGACCTCTTCTCCCTGGTGACAAGTGATAGGACAAGGGGAAACGGGTTCAAGTTACGTCAGGGGAGGTTTAGATTAGATATTAGGAAACATTTTTTCACTGAAAGGGTTATTAAACATTGGAATAGGCTGCCCAGGGAGGTGGTGGATTCACCATCCCTGGAGGTGTTTAAAAAAAGGGTAGATGGGGCACTTAGGGACATGGTTTAGAAGTGGCTCTTGTCAGGGTAGGCTAAAGGTTGGACTCGATGATCTTAAAGGTCCCTTCCAACCTCAACAATTCTATGATTCTATGATTCTAAGAAAAGTAGGAGATTTTAAAAAAAAACATTTTGCCTGTGCCCCTTCCTACAGCCTTGCGATTGGACTATGAGCCAGATTGGACTAAATAAGCCAGAAAGCTCTTGTTTCCTTTTAGAATTTGAGAAATAACAAGATTTAAGTTGAAATTAATTGCTAAAAATGTATTTTCTAAATGTTGAAGCTTAAGAACAGCTACTGGTTTAAAGTAGTTGGCATTTAGAAAGCAAATTAAATGCTCTCCATTATTCTTAAAATGCAGAATCTTAACCTGTATTACAAAGAAAAGATATTCATATGTAACATCTTTCCTTAACTGCTGATTGACATATTTTCTCATGTCACTAGAGGGAGCTGCTTTCTTGCTTGTAGCAGAGGGAGAAATGATTAAATTAGTGGAATCAGTGAAGAAGCGTAACAGCATGTTTTCAGCTAATTGCCCTCTGATTGATGGTTCTGAGATAAGACAGCTCTTCGTGTTTTGCTTCAAAATCCTACACTGTCTTTTGTATTTTACAAAGCTTCTGCCTGGTGCAGCTTCAGTGAGCTCCATCATCAGCCTTCAAACATCTCT
This sequence comes from Larus michahellis, assembly GCF_964199755.1. Taxonomy (NCBI): domain Eukaryota; kingdom Metazoa; phylum Chordata; class Aves; order Charadriiformes; family Laridae; genus Larus; species Larus michahellis. The sequence goes on along the minus strand of NC_133910.1, from coordinate 11,329,393 downwards.
GAAGGAGTCTGCAGTGACGGCAGCGTTGAAGCATAGCATGCCTCTTGACTCTGTGACAGGCAATACGAGAATCGCTCTTGAGAATTGCTCTCACTTCCTTTGATAGCAGTTTTCTCCCTCTGAACTAGTTTCTTTCCATACCCACAGATGCTATATTTGCACTGCTCATTAGCTGGCTGATAAATCATCCTATAGCCTATAGCACAAGAAGTCAGGACTTTGTTCCTCTCTGTGCTACTGCCCCACGGGGTGCTGTTACTTGTAAAATACCACTGCAAAGCATGTGCACACCTGTGTACATTTCTTGCTCTGTGGAGTGCAGTGTTGCTTTGCCGTTACAGGCTGGGGCTTTGGTATCCATACTGCAAGGGTAGTGGGTGGAGGGAATTGAGTATAACGGATGAGCGGTAGAAGGAACATTCCATGGACAGTCAGGGTTCTGCTTAGGCCCAGATTCAGGCCCAGCTCTCTCTTGCTCTGCTGCTCTGCATGTGACATTCCGCACGTGGAAGGGTCAGCAGCAGGGTGAGGTATTGCCATGTGCTGCAACATCTGGCTGGAAGCTGAACTCTGGCCAACCCTCCGTACTAGAGGATTTAGATATAAACACAAAATATGCAGAGGACAGGAGCAGCGCAGGACACATTAATCCCCTTGTCTAGCAAGCAGCTACTCTTCAATGACAAGTGGGATATCAGTCGTATTTATAGAGGAGAGAAGAAACTGATTCAGCAGGCGCAGAAATACAGATTCTCCAAGGTACTCAAGAATGCGGATGAGCCCATTGATTTTCCTGTTTAAACAAGTGTAGCCTTCAAGTTCAGAGTCTCTTGCTTAGGGATCGCTCTTCTTGCAGAAAAAGGGCTAAACAGCCATCCTCATCGCCTGTACTGCATATCTCAGTTGTGATCAGGAGTTAGCAAACCTCTTTTCTGCATCTCCATTTACCTGTCACCACCACAGCTCAGTTCTTGCATGCTAACAAAGTACTGAAAAGCCTGAGTGGTATTTCACCTGTCCCTTCCCTTACCTGAAGGGCATCTTAAAATAATAAAGCAATTGAGCTAGCACAGTAATTTTGGAGAGAGGAAGGATTGGGTCAGTTCCTTCTGGATCTGTTGCTCCATTCCACAGCAGCCATTCAAGACTTTTTACACCCCATCTTCATACACCTCCTGGCAATAATGTAGTCAAAGTTGTGCTTACATCTAAACTTGCAAGTACAAATTTTTGTAATAACTGGTTTGGACTGATTGCTGACATGGGCAGAAAGAGAAAAAGCTGTCCTTGACTAAAGCAGCAGTAAGTGCTTCTGCCTAGCTTCAAGTGATTAGAAAAATGAGACTTTTAGCCCAGCTTTTTTAATTATATGTCACAGAGATTCTACAGGGCTTTACTGAGATTCTGCAAGTGCAGCGGAAAGTGATTTAATAAATAGCACTTTTTTAAAAAGACTGAGTGTATGTACATTGAAGCTATCTGGGTATGCAGTAGAATGCCATTCATCATAACATAAGAGGACATGAAGTTTAGCCAGATGGTATTTTCTTTAAAGCAGGATTTTGCAACACAAGAAATGTATCTGGAAATAGGCACATTTAGGAAAATTATGTTCAAAAGGAGTGAAAACAGATCAGAACAAACTTTTTATTCACTTTGAGATTGGTACCATTGGTCAGGCTTTGAGTAGAACAACAATAACATCATTCAGTTTGAGGCACAAAGTTAAAATACTTCCCAGTTTTCAACTATATCCTAATAGAATCCCATGCTTCAGAATGGCCCTGGTATTAGTATTAAAAGCTACTCAGACAACATAGCATCAATAAATTTAGATTGTAATTTTTTTTTAATAAAATGACCTTATTTGTTAGTATGGAAGGAGGCATCCTCATCTGACATTTGAAAGTGATGAGCTGTCTGTATACCCGTTGAAGAGCTACTCACTTGTCTTTTTTCTATTACATTCCTTAAAACCAGTAATAAAACTTCCCTGTAGAAACAACACCTCTTTCATCCACAGCATTTTCCTAAATATACCATTTCACAAAATCATCTCTGGTAACGGTAAGTTTTACAGAGTCTGAATCAGTCCTCAAAATTAGAAAGATTGGGGTAAAACTAAAAATCTTTATAAAAGGATGAACTCTTTATTGGGCATGTAATTTCTAGGTAATTCAGTATGGTTTTGCCTTTTGAAACAACCCTCCAGAGCCAGGAGATATGCATTACTGAAATAAAAGATAAGATTTTCTCTTGATCAATCAATCTCTTGATTCTGAAAAGGAGAGGGTTAAGAAAAGCCTCCTATATTAGTACTGTAAGAGGTAAGTGAAATTTTCAATCAAGCTGTTTATAAAAACACAGCAGCATTCTAACAGAAAAATCTGCATCAGGCTTGAAGCATTGACATTTTATTTCACTCACAACCACATAAACACAAAAAGCATCCTGGCATGCCAAGAAGCCCACATCTCTGTTCCTTCCACGTTAAAGATCCCTCAGTATTTAAAGCAAAAACAAACCTTGTGTGCTGTGGGCTTCTCCTGAGGCATGGGGTAATTTGGATTCAGACAATCTGGACAGGGATACAGATTTTATCTCAAGTTTCCAAGTCAAACCTATTTCTATTTATGACCCACACTTCAATTCATTTATGACTCTGGTTGCTGTGACAGTGCCACAGCATAGAGTAAACACGCAACCTGTTTGCATAAGCTTAGCAATTCATCTGAGAAGCTCAAAGCAGCCAAGAACATATCACTGGTAAACATTACATCACCTGTACTGTAAAAGACAGACGGGAGAGTTACAATAAGGAAGTAGCAGTGAAACAGGTACACCTGGAACAAGAATTGTTTTCCCTACTTAAAAGCGAAAGCTTTTTTTTATGGGCTTGTCTCCCCCATGACAAAAGAGAGAAATCAAGCCTGCACCCCCACACAGGGAGAAGCTACAAGATGGAGGGGGCATGCGCGATGCTGCTAGAGTTCCCAGAGAAGTGACCAAGTGGGGAAGCTTTTCTTGCTTTGTAACTAATGGGTCTGATCCTGTTGGTGCGGCGAAGGAGCAGTGGGGACAAGAGTGGCCATAACCCAGGCTTTGGACTTAGAATGGGAATTGCTCCCCAGTCCTTCTCTTTCCTGGCATAGGACCTTTTGAGTCCTACCTCTTCCTCTCTCCCCAGTACATGTGTGACTTTATGCTAACAGATTTATTGGCAAGATGTAAGTAGTGACATTTTCCTTCTTCGGATATGGTAGAAGAAGTAAATGTATGCAGCGAAGTTATTCCAGGAATAAAGGCAGATATCAGATTTGGGAGGCTTCCAAAAACAGGCCCAGAGAGGATTCAAAAGGAAGATGCAGTTAGGAACAATGTACACATCCCCCCTTCCCCTTTTGGCAATCCCCTGTTTAAATCTATGTATTAGGGCTCAGGCATGTTTTGAAAGGTACAACCAGACCTGAAACACAGCAGAGCTGAGAAGCAGATGCCCCGGTACCACATTGAAAATATCATGATGCTGTTAGATTATTTACAAGGTGTACTGACCTCAACAGTGACCCAGTAAGCCAGCTCTGGTGTCAAAACACTTAAATCCCCATGGACTTTGACAGTGTAGAAACACATTTTCAAGGCAGCATCCAACTGGAATCTGAAGGAAATCTGCTTCCACTGCCTCCCTCTGGGAAACTCTGATACTTTCTTCAGCTGGCACCTATTAAATGGAGCACGGATGTTAAAATATTTTTAATTAACAAATGGTGACTGTTACCATCTATTTCCTAAGCTTCTGCAGGTGAAGGAGACTCTAGCTGCACAGAACTGGAAGAGAAACACAAGAGCCATCTAGACAATTTGAAGCAAACCTCCCTACTACTGGCTCACAAACTGAAGGTACAGTAAGCAACTTATGAAATGAGCAAAGAACAATTCCAGTTCTACTATCCCAGGAAAAAAGGTGCTAGCTATCCTGGAATCAGGTGTGTTTAGGCTATAATCAGTTGGCATCAGCTGACTCTGCATTAGGTTTATAAACCCCATGTAGGTGTAAAGGAGAGGTGCCAGACTTAATTTGCTATTTGGAGATGCTATTCTAGCACTGGCAGGCAAGAATGCGTCGCTGTGCTGCAGCTAAGGCGAGTATTTGTACTGCTTTCCAAAGCAGTCACAGCAGGATGTGAGGCGAGTTGGCTGCATAATACCTGTTCTGCCTCCTCTTGGAGTTTGCTGCCCTTTGCCCCCCAGCTCTGAGAAGTCAGGTGACTTGGTTAAAAATATCACTTATAGCATGTCATTTCCTAATGCAGGTCCATCAGCTCCAGCAGAGGCTTACGGTGCTGAGGGAGAAAGCAAAACTAGAGCTTCAAGAAAGCCAGAGGTGTTTGAGCAACCTGCTTCAACACAATTCAGAGGTAAGTTATCATTTCAGGTCCTGTGCTGTTACCTCTGGATTCAGTAAAATGTTCCTCCGATCCCTACTGGGTTGTATTTTTTTTCTCACTTAGAGTCCCTTAATCAAAAGGGATTTTTTAACTGATAAAAAAACTGTAGATCTGGGTAACCTTTTGGAAGTGCCCAGGTGTCTCAGTTAATGGAATCCCTTAGGTGGTCATTTGGACTGTTGATCTGAAATCACTTAGGTACTGCAGCTTTTGGTATCTATGGCTGGTTTTGCTGTAAAATCAAGAGAAGGGTTTTTAAGTCCTCAAAAGATAATTACTGTGATGCTTGCTCAGACATGAGAGCCTAGTCAGATGCTAATCTTGACCAAAAAGTATCTTTCCAAAACCAAAAAGTTAGCATGCTGTTTATTTGCGCCTCAGATTCTGAATTCAGCTAGGAACTGAAGGAGCTCGGTGTCTATTTGTTAGAATATGAATTTAGCCGCACATTCATAAACACAAGCTCAGACCCCATGTGCAATTCCAAGCTCTCGTTATGTTGTTGAGAATATTTGCTTTGGAGGATACTTTAGCTCAATTAATGTCTCTCAGTATGTTTGAACAACTCAGACAGAAGTCATCTCTGTATGGTTTTGTTGGGTTTTTTAAGCCCTTAGGATGAACATGGTACCCTGACTCCCATGAAAACAGCTCTAAATAAGCAACAGTTTGTGAGCTGTTACACGATCTTACATCCATATGCCCACACAGTTATTTCACTGTGAGTAGTATCCAGCTCATTAGTTAATCCAACTCTTCAGGAGTTATTGGCATATGAAAAGCATTATCTACAATGAAGGGCTTTCCCAAGAGGATGAGGGAAGAAGGCTTAAAATTCTGCCTTTCAAATAGATCATTCAGGTCTATGGACGATTTCTGTGTTTGCAGGAGTGCAGTCGCTCCAAAGGCAGTTGTTATTTTGTGCCAAAGTTGGACCATGCAGAGCAAATGTGGAGAGGATCCCAATCAGAAGGCGACAATGCAGCTGGCAGGTACAGAAGGCAGTATACAATGAGGCGTTTAGCCAGTGTTTTAGCCTGTGGTTTGACTGTACGAATGACTCGCAGCTCTAGAGCATTTGTGCTGTGCATGGTTTCTAAAACTGATGTTCATTTCAAGTCACTTAAGAAGAGCTAATATGGCTGTCGTGGTATCTTTAAGACTACGGCCTCACCATTTTACTCATTCAGATATCTGCTGTGAAGTATCCATCTTTGCAGTACAGGCTTTCTACTCTGATTTATGCACAAACCACAGTATAAACACTTTTAACACCTTTGAATGGTCATGCTTTTTTTTCCTTTCTTTTTTTTTTTTTTAAAGGTACAAGCCCCTTTGAAACCTGTGGGGGGAAAACATAATTTTCCTCATTTTGTTTTGCCATCGTATACCTTACTATGAATGGGAAAATTGTATGAGAACATTTTTATGTTCCTTTAAAGTGGCATATATTAAGGACTTGAGGATTGCTTCTAGAATCTTATGGATACAATTACCAGAAATGCGTCTCTGCACAGATAAAACTTTCAATATTGCATAAAAATGAGCATCATGCTAATTTGAAAAAGACTCAGCCTCCACAGAGGACTTCACTATGAAAGCTGGGAATTGAAATAGTACCTCTGACTGCAATAAGAACATATTTCCTTTCTTTCTTACTGTCAGTAATGAAGAAACACATTCACTGAAGCAATCTGCATTGCAGACAGAAAGAGATCACAGTCCAGTGGATTCCAAAACGGTGGGAGAAAGAAAACCTTGGGGAGGAAGGGATTCGTATTGCTCAGGGCTTCAAGAAGGTGAACACTAAGTTAAAGGATTTGGTGGTATTGGGCAAACAACAACACTTTCTAGCATGACGTGAGAAACAGTGCAGCATCCAGGGGCTGGAACGCATATTCACAAATTTCACTAATTTTCTAATTGATTTTGAAAATTTTGACTTAAATACTCAGATTCATTATGCATATTTAAACCATAACAATCTCCCCTTGTACTCCTGACCCTTCTACAGAAAATTATCCTGGCAGTTGAGAGTTATTTAGCCTATTTATAGGCCCTTTCTTTTTACCTGTATATAGGCCCTACCTGTTTACCATGATTTCACTCAAAAGGGGGGTTAGTGTTTATAACTTGCTTCTGTAAGTGGGCGGCTGTGGGGTGACTCTCCTTAGGCTCCTGCTGAGGGCCTGGCCACCAAGCCTTTGCAAAGGCGCCTTGAATTCAGGAATGGATGCTAACTCATCTATGATGGCAACCATTTTTTGGGGGGGGTCTTTTTTCCCTTTTATTACAGAGAAATATTTTACTTACAGTGACTTAAAATCTTCTCCTTAGGATCTCTGCCAGTGGAGCACGGGGAGCCACTGCATGACCATCAGACCTTGAATCTGTTGTCACCTCTGATGAATCTGCCCCACGGGGAGACCCGTGCAGGGGACGACTCTGGAGACAGCAGCGAGCGGGCCAGCTCTGACAGCCAGGTAACACCAGCTCTTCTACCAGTGTCTGGTTTTTGTGGGTTTTTTTTTTTTTGGCTTTTAGTGCCAATGTCAAACTTGTCACCCACATGGCACTTCAATAAACATGATCCTCTGCTCTGTCCCCAGTGGAGTGAAGTCGGCCGGCACTATGGAGACTCCAGCACCTTCTGCTGCTTCAGCTTGGCCATGGTGGAGCAGTGTCTGAGGGGAGAAGAGCTGCGAGCTCGACACCAGGCTGCCCTCTTCAAGCTCCGCAAAAAAGCTCTCCGGGAGAAAGCCAGGGCCGAGCTGGCCTGGCTGGGCCACCAGAAACGGTGAGGGGGACATGTTGTGGGCAGGAGACCACAGGCGTGCCCTGGCTGGGATGGGTCCCTCAGCAGGAGGTGGAAGTGCAGCTGCCGGCTGAGAGGAAGAAAAACTGTCCCCACTCAGGGGGAAAAGAGCAAATAGAAAATCCTTCTCTTACACAGTAAATGCTGGTAAAGCAGGAGAGGAGTCTGCACAGTTTTCCGCTCCCCAGAGTGTGGTCGAGCTCTCTAGCGCAGTCTCCTTCAGGTGTGGTGCGAGCCCCTCCTCAGCGCTGACTGGGCTGAGGTGCCTTCAGGGACAGCGTGAGCCCTTGGTGCAAGGTGTCCCTCAGCGCTGACTGGGCTGGGGCACCATGAGGTACAGTGTGACCCCCCCGGTGCATGGCGTCCCTCATTGAGTACTGAGTCACTGTGTACCGAGTGCTCAGGGAAGTCCGGCTGCCTTGGGAGAGGTCCAGGTGAGATGTCCTCCAGGTCTAGCAGAACTTTCTGCAGAACCTTCCATAGCTGCTACTGCTTTAGGAGGAGCTTCTATCTGTGGCATATAATAATCTGATTGTGATCCCCATCCTTTTCTGGTCTCCAGCTGTCTGGAAAGCCTGCGAGATAGTGAGGGAGCCTCTGCCATGGCCGCAAAGCAGCACAAAATCCTAACGGAGCTGAAACAGGAGCAGGTAATTCTGCAGCAAGAGGAGCTGGAGTTCATCTTATAAACAGTGGGAGGATGCAATGCCGGGAGGTGGCTGGAGCTGCTGGAGCAAGTGGGGTTTGTTTTTTAAAAAAGTCACTGATGTCATTTTGCATGCATTATTCTGTTTTGCTTCTTTGCTTCCTACATTCAGTGAGGTGGTTTTTGTGCCAAAGCCTGTAAATCTAAGAGAAAAGAAAACACCTTTTTTTTTTAATTCCTGCTGCTCCACTGTTACTGTGGATTTTTCTCTTTGTGCCATAACAAGCAGGTCATATAATGTAGGTTTCCACTGATTTATGCAGATTTATCCTTCTGATGTTCAAATACATTAAATTAATCTGACAGCTAATTTTATAGTCTCAGTTCCCTCACTACTGAGAGGAATGCTGGGCTCATAATTAGACTTGGTAATCAGAAATTTTCTGTCCTACTCCTTATGTAGTACAAAGCCTCTCCTCTACTTCAAGGAATTCTTGTGCAAACCACAAGTGTCTTGTAGTTTTAAATGACCTGAAGATAATTAATTTGCAAAGGTCTCACCTCTGGGAGACACCCCATCTCCCAAGCAGTGAAATATGCACTAACCTGCCACTAGTTTTCACAGGTAACCCCCAGCCAGCGTTAGTGAAAAATAAAATTGCAAAAATTTAAAAAAAAAAAAAAGAGCAACAGAACCCGCACATTGAATTTTCAGCATGTTTTATGAGTAGTATTGCTGTATGTTAAAAAAGACTATACACAATTTTAAGTAGGTCTCTTTTCTGTTATCTTAACACTTCTAGGCTCCTTTCTTTTTCTGCTTTGTGTAGGCAGAAATCCAGCACTTGCAAAACATCTACAGGGCAGCCCATCAAGAAAGAAAGCTTTTATTAAAGCAGCAAAGAGAAATCTTAATGATGCGTCGTTCAACAGCACAACTTCAGGAAAAGGTGCATAACTTGGCTGGGAAGCCAGAGGTTATTAAGTCACAGTCACTAGATGTCTCAGTGGGGTTTTTTGAGTGGATAATAACTGAAGTCATAACTGGCACTACAGCTAAGGAACACAGGTGAAACCTTATGTATTACCATTTCATTTCAGCTTACAAGGAGCCCAGCAACTGATGAAGGAATAAGGCTGAAGACAGTGAGACTTATTTCTAGCCCGAAGCTATCCTCCTCCTCAGCAGAGCCTACAGCCCACCCAGAAAGGCCTGATCTGTCGGGAAATAGAGAGAGTTGTGTCCGGCTAAAGAATAAAAAAAGCAAGAAATATGAGGAGTAAGTAAAGCTCTTTTCACAATAATAGCTGAAGATAAGAACCAATCCAGTGGAGAAGATAGAAGCAGTTATGTCCTAGATAATTGTGTGAGTTTTAAATACTCCCAAGAGGGAGTTTTATAACAACAAGTTTCGAAAACATCTGTGTTCAAGCATTTGATGCATCAAGACCGCTGCTTATCATTCTGACCAATATTGCCTCACTGTTTATTCATGTGTCCTCCATGTGTCCAACCTACCATCTCATGTCCCAAATGGTAAGTTCCTCAGGGCAGGGACCAGCTTATTGTGAGGTATGTGAACAGCATCAAGTAAATCAAGGTGTCTGGATCCGTAGCTGGAGATCCTTTCCATACCACTTACTAAATTATTCAGGTAGAATACATTCATGACTTCAATATAACAATAAGAAACGGTGTATTTCTTTCAGATTTTTCCATTGTTTAAACAGGACCCTTATCTGCAGTCACAAATATTAACTTCTTGAATAGAACAAGCTAAATCTGAGCCTTAATCCTGAAATTTAGGGAGTCTGTGTATATGTATATATCTGTCTGTGTCTATATACATACATATAATCATGTAGTACTGTGATTTGGATTTATCATTAGAAGTTGGACAAGTCCGTTTCATGCTGAAAAAAGCCATGTTGATCTGCCGTCATAAGCTTATTGCACATGGAAGGGGCTGCACTGTGTAATAAACTATTTAATCCTGCACGCAAAACGCGGGGTAATACTTGTTCCTGAGGCAGTTGTGCTTTCTGTAGAATGGCTCCAAGCTCTTGTATTCAGTGTCACAATCCTCTGTGCTTTAAGAAAGCCAATGCTCGCAGGTTTTATATATTAATTTTAAACTCCACGTTTTCCTGCAAGCAGGTAAACATATTTCACCATGATTATCTGCACTATGAAATGTTAAGCAGTATTATCTAAGTCTGCGGGACTGGGGCCTGTCATTGCAATGTTAGGAACGAATGTGGCTTTAATATCAGGCCTAGGCGAGTGAATTTACACAGCATTAATAACCAGGATATTTTTAAATTATGCCACACAGCTACTAACGATAATTCACATTTTCATGATGGCTTTTAACTACAAACTCAAAACACTCTGGAACTATCTATTAATTAAACTTCAAAATACCCATACCGAATGAGTAGAAATGTATTGATTTAATTGGTGAAATTCCCTCCTTTGTCATCCTCTGGCTCTAATCCTATGCATCACTTAACCCCTCAGAGCAGGTTTGTGTTTCACTTAGCATTTAACCACAGCCGGCTTTTGTACGACACGGGGCTTAATTTTATGCTTAAACTGAAGCACAGAGGTGTAATGTAAAATGCCCACAGCCAGAGGTAATTCAGGAGCTCAGTCAAACTGTTCTGAGAGAGCGCTGGCCTCCTGTTCCCCGAGCGCTGTATCCCCAGCATTCCTGTCTGATTCCAGCTGAGCAGTGCAGATGAGGACACAGCAGTATCCACACTACTCAGAACAGCAGTCTTCCAAAGCAAGCTCAGATGAACAAATATCTAGTTTGCTTCAGAAAAAAACCCCAAATGCAGTTAAAGACAAATATGTATCTATATGAATTAAAAAAACCCCTTCTCATTCAGTGTTACCCAGATCTTCAGCAGCCTGGTGAGTCAGGTTTGTGCATTTACTTAAGTTCCCATAGGGAAAAGCTTTCAAATAAATCCCTGCATGGAACTGATCTATAATTCATGGTGTTATTGATTACAAGTCACAGAAATCTTTAAAAGGTTTCTTGGCTGTGCTTTCACTTCTTATTACTGACAAGCCTGCTCATAGGAGAACTGTGAATATTAACGTCAGTCTAGAGCAGACAGGGCCTGGTGGAACTCGCAATGCACCCCATCTCTGGCTGCTGCTTGATGGTGTATAATCTCTTTGCTCTGTAAGAGTGCAGGGTGGTAACTATGCTATCTATCTACCAATGCGGGTATGTTCATATTTTATAATGATCTGCAAGATAGTTAGTAAGCAAGGCTGTAAGGGGATGGAGAGGGTTGGGAAATACTTCTAAACGTGAAAGCAAACTGAAATAATAAATAAATTTAACAATATGTAGAAAAAGCTGCTGGTTTGCAGTTTTGTTAATGGTTATTAAATAATAGAAACAAGGAATACGAAACATAATTATTACAAATGGACAAGCTTTTAGCTAAGAATTGGGACTATATCTTCTGAATTGGGACACTTTGAAATCTGTAACATTAATGGTGTTGAATACTCTATAGGCCATCTTTTTTTCACATTAAAAAAATTAATATGGATTTAGCTTCTAGACACTGTCATATTGTTAGTTTTAATCTATTCAAGAATATGTTTAACTTTTTACATTGTTATTGGAGTAAAAAAACCTGCCCACAGACCCAATAAAACCAAATCAAAAAACTTACATGTAGATTACTGGGTTTTTTTCTGGTCAGAATAACTTAGGCAACTGTGTATTCTAGATCTTGTACCACTAATGGAAAAGTCTGTGAGTATGAATTGTGTTGCCTTGTGCTTTTGCAGTAAGGAGACTGTTTAGAAAGTTCAAAGTCATCATCGCAATCAGTATTTGATGTCCCAAATGTCCATGAAGTTGTGATGCTATATTTAAAGTAGAAAAATTAAAGAAATCTGTTGGAATCTGATAAAGTATCACTGATTGGAAATGGAAGAGGCATACAGGTTCAGATTTTGACCTTAGTTTTGCCTTTTCAGTGCTGATGATTTCTTCAGTCTGCTCTTGTCTATGAAGATTAGAAACCTGATTTACAAAATACAGTATCAAGTGAGAGGGAGGGGAATGGGGAAATAAATACACCATTCAGAGTACTTCTGGCTTTACTAATTTGCTGGTTTATAAACATATGTGCATGGGAGCACTCTGCAGGTACTATCATGCACTACCAGAAGCATTTAATTCATACCTTTATTGACTTCATGTAGATTTGTCATGATTAGCTTGAGAACACAAAAACAACTCCCAGTCATTAATTCCTTGTCTAACTGTTTACAGCCTTTCTACTGAGAACAAGAAAACACTGGTACAATACCAGAAACAGGTAGAGGATTCCACAGGTTTGGAGCAGACCCTGGATGCGCAAGGTCCTGATGCGTCTGAAACTGTGACCAATAACATCTGTGGTGCCACCAGCCAAACCACAGGCTCGGTCTTTATGATTAAAGATTGCATAAACACAGGTACCCAATAAAGAAGACTTCTGCAGCAAACCGTGTTTGTGACCACTTTGACAAACTGAATGATTTAGGGCAAAAATTGAACTCTCTGCTGTTCTTTGCAGCAGTTCAAATGATCTTTTGGAAGAGCACTGTCAAGCTAATTGGCCCGTGAGGGAGAACTTGTGACATTGATCTGTTCCTTGGTTACCTCCAGCATGAGTATTTTGTACCAGGATCTGTTCAAGATTAGCAAGAAGAAGGTGTAACAAGGGTGTAAGATGTTTTGTTGAGGTAGTAGCTATGCATAGATGAAGAAAGAGGAAAAGCGTAGAAATTTCTGGAAGTGGGTTTTACAATTGCTACCATGAACTGGATATGTAAGGTGATGATTGAATAAATAAGGTCTTGGTTCTTTTGGCTTCTTTTGATGTGACAAGGAATGTGTAGGGCGAAACTAAGTTACTTAAGCTATAAATATCTTTAAGCCTTTTTGACTGAGCTAAATAAAAAGCTATAGTCAAGTTATTCATGGAAAAAAATGCAGCATCGTAAACGTTGTAACTTAATGTTGTACCTTTCAGAGCTTAATGCTCAGGATCATGTTTTATTACCTCTGGAACATGCAAATTCATCTAGAATGGATGAGCCTATATCCACACCCATTACAAGAGAAGGCAGAAAGTATGCATTTCTGGTAAGGATCACCTCTGGAATTCCATTTCTGCCTACAAGAAATGGTGTCCCAGGTTATATTTGCCTTAAGATAGGGCCAGCATAAGACTCATTTGGTAGTTATGAATATCAAGTAAATATCAGTCTTGTGTGTTGATTATGTGCACTTCAGCTAAAGACTAAATTTAAACATGGGCTGGTTTACCACTGTGTTCCTGCCCCTTCCATTTTTTCTATGCTGTTAACTAATGACAATGTGTTTAAGCCATCTCCCATGGGTAAGTTTTGTGCTGCTCCAGGAGAAACTAAACCTGTCCCTGGAGCAGTAAATTTTTATCTGCCCATAGCAGCTGCAGAGACTAGTCTCTTTCCTATTTCCTAAATCAGTGACACGGCCCCAGTGCGGGTATATATATGCACAGGAGTCCATATGCACTTACACATCTTAGCGTGAACAGGTAGATTTAATCTCTGATCTCTTAACTATTTTTTGTGCCAGTCCTTTTCTCTGAAGATATTAACTCTTTCTCTTAAATGTTTACATTCTAGGAATCTGTGCTGAACGAAAAGGCATTCATTTCAAACTCAAAGACAGATCCTAAAGACAATGAAGATATTAATCCATGCGACAGCAAGTTCACAGCGAAAGGCTTAGGGATGCTTTCTACTTTGTGTAACTTATGCCTGGTTCAGGCAGAAAATACTCTTCAAGGAACTGGTAAATCATATTTAATGCTATTATGTCCAATCTGTTTCAACCACTTCAATCAAACTTTAATCCAGACAGAAAGAGAGACAATATTCTCATTTATTACCTAAGTGTCTTGCTCACTATACCCAATATATAAATCACTGCTAGGCAAGATGGGGGAGATCTCTCAAAGGTTTATTATGAGATATGATTATACTGCTTCCTCAGAACAAAATCATAACTTATTCTGCTTGTGTCATTAACAATTTACTCTCTTTTGAGGCATTTTTTAAATAATTTAAGGGTGTTCTTTTTAAAAGGACATAGATCAGTTGAAGATAGACTTCAACAGGACATGCTGGAGTTATTTTTGTTTCCAGGTTTTATCCTCAATTCATATTTCTTGCTTTCAGTAGGATGTATGAAAAATAAAACTGGCTGTTTATATGTGAGCCTGTTATATCATTTATATAGTTCTGGGTATGCATAATCTCTGTATTATAAATATTTACGTATTGTGGCAATATTTCATATTTGTGTTATTTTTCTAATGAACTAGCTTTCTGCATTTACTCCTAGATACCATATTGAGGGAGACTATAGATTTGTGTAATTAAGACGGCATAACGGTGGTCTTAATGACAAAAGTTTGGCATAAACTGCATCTTAACTAGATTCTCAAGCATAGCTTTCAGCATGTGGACATCAAATTGTCTGAAGTAAATCCTGTCCCTCAGGCAAAGAGAAGTTTTTCCATGGACTTCAGTGGACCGCAATTTCACCATTACTCTTTTGACTTGATTTTTTATATTTGGCAAGGAGTTTTGTGCTGTCTCATGACCTAGAGCATCAGTTCATAGGCACTGCCATAAACTCCAGTAGCAAGCCTTAGATTCTTGTAGTCATGGCTACTTTGTGTGACTGAGATAAAGAACGCTGTATTTCCCTTCTGTGCTGAATAATCTGTGTATTTCAGGTGATGCTACATTATCCTTAGAAGACCTAGAGAAAGAGTCCCTGATAGTGGAGAAAGTATACAAAGAGCAGAGAAGTCATAAAACTCTGAGAGAAGAGCAGGAGGTCTGCAGTCCGTTTCAGGCACGTGGCAAGCTTATAATTTGTCATAACTGTGTTTTTCTCACGTTAAATTTCAAGAGAAGAAATCTGCGCTATTTGCTGTCATGGAGATACTGTGCTTGGAACTCAGCTTGCAGGCAGAGAAGCTGAAGTTGTGTTGAGGTTTTCTTACACAGTTAAAATATTTCCCTTAAGTCTGGGTAAGTCCAGTAGCAATTCACTGGTATTCTTTAGGTTTCATGTATATTTAGTGATTCTTGATCACAATCTCTGCAGGCTGGAAAAAGGAAGAAAGATCTTTCTTCTGATGATGAAGATGAGGAAAGATCAGCACTGATTTCAGATGAAGCTACATCAGTGACAACCCAGTTAAGAAAAGAACGGTCATCACAAGAACAGAGGTACTGTGTCTGTCAAGGCCAAGACCTTCTGTCCTACTTTCCAATTCTTACTGATGTGTCAAACCTTGTCTAGTTTGTTTGATCCACGTGGTTGTAGAAAGAGCATGCAGACCTGAATGGCCTTACCCTGGTACATGTTGTCTTGTAGAACTTTAAAAAACAAAACAAAACAACCACAAACAAACCCAACAAACCAAACAAAAAAGACCAATCCCCCCCCCAACAATGCAAATCCCAACAAAACACAAAAAACCCCTTCTTTTTTATAAAAGGGTTTGACATAATACTAGTCATGTTCATCAAACGTTGTCTGCCAAGTTTTCTTAGGCAATGTAATTCTTTGGAGTCAGTTGAAGGGGTGTTGAAATCGGTTTTGGGGGAAAAGCTTGTCTTCAGAAGGTTTTGGGCTAGACAGACACCATCTGAAGTAAGAGTTAAAACAAGGCATATAATTCTGCATTACACTGCCTGTAGGTAGCAAATAGACCCAATGAAATTCAATGGTCTAGTCAACATTCTTGAATGACAGTGTGTACTATACACTTCATAATTCCAGTTTAATCCAATTATGTTGTATTTTCAGGGTTAGCACAGACTCTGAGAAAAAATCAGAAATCACACATATAGATGAAAAAGCATCTTCTGAAATCTCTTTGCCAGAAGGTAAGAAATACCTTTTTCCAGTAGGGTTTCTATGGTTATTTAACATACATCTCGAGTATTAGCTCTTCCTGGAGTTAGTCCATAGAGGATAATAGCCTACCTCTTCTACCGTGTAGTGAAGCTACTTATTGGGCTAAAATAATAGACACCTTAATGAAAATCCTGTATTCAAACTCTTCTGATCAACTACAATGGACACGATTGTATTTGTTTATTTGCTACGTTACTGAGTTCCTCATCTTTATTTGATAAGTTTATTTATTTTTTAGTAATGATATTTCAGATAGTCCTAATCTTGACTGTGTATTTAATGCTATTGTCTTTTGAATGCAATTTACAGCTGAGGATTACTGCATTTGAATCCTAAGTTACCTGTCAGCAACCTCTTTTATAAAATAAAAAGATTTTTCTGAAATGCTGATTTTTAAAATTTTTTTTTTAATGTTCCAGTTAAAGAAGTAAAAGTACCTGTCCCTTATGAGATCCATCAGGTGGATGGTAATCAGTGTTTGAAGCATTTGGACCATATTTGTCATGAGGCTTCTGATGAAGAACTAAATTTAACAGCATTTTCCGAAGGATTAGCTTCCACTGAGTCATCGTCCAAGTCAAACAACTTCTCTCTGAGATGTGAAAGTGCCAAATCAGACTCTTCACTCCCAGAATTTCAGAAAGTGTCTGCAGTTTGGGTTGACATCTCAGGAAGCCTGATGTCAGACTCTGAATTAGAGCTGAAAAATGGAGAGGATACAGATGTCAGTATCTCAGAGGAGTTTGTCTATGACAATGGTGGTGTGTTTCCTGATGTTTCAAAAGAGAGGCTAATAGCAATAAGTAATGGAAAGGAAACATTGCCTAGTTACAAACATGATGAACACGAAGCGCCCACAGGTGATAGCACTGAGACTTCATCACACTTCCAGAAATACCCTGGAGATGTTTCAGGTCGTGGCTGCAGTGATAATTTATTTTCTTTTGTTCCATCAGACAAAGCAAATGCCTCCAAAACTAAGTCAGCACATTGTTCCCAGTCTGATAACCCTGCCAAGGGAATGGATGTGCCACATCTGGATGACTCAGAAAACTACAGTAGAAGTAAAACCCCTTCTCGGGAGATCACAAAACAGGGTAAAGATGCAGTTGCCAGCTTTTCGTGCAGTGATGGTATTTATTCACCTAAGATCCATGAACAGCAGAAACCTAGTTCTCCAACTAGCAGCGTGACAAAGGATGGTGGAATTAACACTTTATTTGTGGATCAAAATAGCAACCTAATGGGGTTTCCGCTGACAGGTTCTTTGAAATGTCTAGATTTGGTTACTGACCAGTTTAGTAGCAGTCATCCACCTGACAAAGCTATTACAAATGATAAATTATTAGCATGTCTATCTTCAAGAAACTTGTCAGTTTCAGGAGCTGAAAATAATCATGTACAGCTTTTGAATGAGAGACTCACATCCACCAAACTTGGTAAGATTGTATCTCTGTCTACGTCCAGGCCAGAAATTTTGAAGGAAGTCCATACAGAAACCAATTCATCAGAGTCTTCACAAAGGATTGCCATGGGAAATCAAAATAACTCCACAACTGAAAGGCAAGCCATAAAGGAAGCGAGGAGGGAACTGTTCTCTTCTGTCTCCTCAAAAATCCAATTGTTTCAAGTAAAGAACTGCTCTTCCAAAGGTGAAGATGATACAATTTTTATCAGTGACGAGGATCTCCCTCCGACTCATGAGGATACCTTGTCAGAAATACTGTCTCCTGTTGACGACGTATTGTCCTATGGAAGTGCTGACTTGCCGTCCTCTAACAAAAAGGATTTGTCATTTCCAAGTGAAGATCTTCCTCCTCCCCCTTTAAGTGCAGATGCAATGAAAAATGATGATCCTAGCTTCAGTATGGATGATTTCCCATCTCCACCAGAACAAATGACAGTCTCAGAGACTAGACAGTGTACGGATGGAGATATATCACTGAAAATGGATGCATTACCCCCATTACCTGATAACACTGTGCCTGAAGAATTTCCCTTGCTCAATCAAGAGATAACTAATGCTTTTTCAACTCAGGATGGTAGTCTCTCAGAACAATCTTTAGTTAAAGATATTTCCAGTGCAAAGGAGGGCTTATTAGAATACCAACAAGGAGAACATGAGACACCTTTGCAGCATTTGGAGTTTCTGCCAGTATCAAATCCTATTTCTTCTGGTCAGACCAGTAAAAGTCCTGACTCCATGATGAAACAATGCAAAACAAACTTAACACTGCCCAAAGCTGAGGAGGACAGTGATGACCCATTAATATCATTTGAAATTGGGGACAGAGTGTTAGTAAAGCAGACCCAACCTGGAACCCTAATGTTCAAAGGACGGACTTGTTTTGATAGTGGCCATTGGGCTGGTGTTGCACTTGACAAAGCTGAAGGTGATCATGCTGGAACTTACAAAGGGGTGAAGTATTTTGAGTGTGCTCAGCACTGTGGTGTCTTTGTCAGGCCTGAGGAGATTTCACACCTGTTGGGGGCTAACGAAAATGCATCCAATTACACTAGGGATGAAGACTCTGACTCCTTCTATGATGATGAATCTTTCAAAGGAGACTGCAAATCCTCTGAAGATGATGAGCAAGGAGGAGGGCTTACAGAGCGGAAAGCAGAAGACAGAAACACTGTGGGAGGATCAGAAGTGAAAGAAAACCAGTCTAGGTTACGTATTGCCTTGCTGTCTGGAAAAGGGCAAAAGCTTCCACGTTCTGACCAGTGTAAGTGTAATGAATTCCTCCATCAAAATAACTTAATGTGCTTGGGATTGGATAAAGATAAAACAGAACTGACACAAATAAAACAAAGGATACTTGCAGGTGTGCTTCCAATAAGAAGTAAGACCAGTAACACAGATGAGGTAAAACCAAGCAAAAATATTTGTTGCTTGGTAGAGGATCAAAAAATAAATAAACTTGCTGATGATATTGCAAGTGAACTTGCTAAGAAACTTCTGTTTGACACTTTAATTGCATTTTCTGAAACAGCTCAACACAAATATAAAAGTGCCTTTGAAAAAGACATGATGAATTATGGCAAAAGCCTAAGACAAGAAGACAATCAGAAACTGTTTCTCCTCAAAGAAAATTCAGTTTCTCTCTTATCTGAACAACCAGCAAAGGTTTCTGATGTTTTACTGCGTGATTTAGGTATGCTTAGCATTCATGGTTGTCACACAGTAGCAGAAAGAATTGTAACTAAATTTGTAGATGATGCGGTTAAAGAATATAAGAAGATTAAAAGAAAACACGGATCAAAAGCAGACAAGATATTTCACTCGTCTTCAGAGACTTCTCCAACCACATTGCCAGTAAGTAAAGTCAAAAAGTTTTTGTCTACTTAAGTGTTGGACCTGAAATTGAGTCTACACAGGCAAGCATTTGTGTTGCCCAGAAGCTCTTTATCGTCCATAAAATTTACATCACGTCAACATTTGGAATCAGATTGCTCACTTAATCTGATCCATTCCTCATTTAAGGAATTATCCTGCAGGCAGTGGATAGCATGGGTATGGGGGGGGCAAAGATGATCCAGGCACAGGGATAAGGACTACAGTTACTCCAAATAAAATAAATGGAACCTTTTTTTCTTGGAACTTGTCAGTTAGTCAAACTGATAAATCTGCACAAACTTCAATTTTTATTAATGTCAGAGCAAACCTGGACAACTGTCAGCTCATCTGCCTAACTCCTTTGCAGCTCCTGGCTGTGGGACCTTCAGCTTTCTTATCCTGTATTAGCTCTGCAGGCAGCTTCTACCAAAGTCAAGACTCAGAGCCGCCAGACTCCCACTTTTCCGTCAGCCCCCTGGGAGACTGGCACCCCAAATGAAATGGAAACTTTTGATGCCTGCTACTTCCAATCCCACGGTGTTTAATTTGTATTTCCCAATGGACTATTTAAGATGTAATATCACAGAAAGTTAAAAAAAAAATTTTTTTGCTTTGGGGGGATGGGGAGAGTAGTCACAATTCAGAACAAAAATATTTCACAATGTTAGAAATTCTCATAGATCTCCAAATTTGGCATTCTTTCTAATTCTGAATTCTGCCAAATACAGTTAAAATAGGTATTTTTTATGACACATAAGTAAGCCTTTCTTTGAGCCCGTGCGTAAGAAGATGGCTTTAAGTATAACCTTAATCAGTTGATAACAATCACAATACCTCTAAAAATTGTGTAAAAATATGGAGTATATCACCTGGCTTTTTTTTTTCTCTCTACTAAAGTTCCTTGTAAAAATCCTTGATGCTGGTGTTTTTGGAAGCTCTGAAGACTTTGATCAGCCTAATTCTGACCAACATATGCTGGTGAGACAAAGACAAAAGCAATACTTGTACAAATTAGATCAGTGGCGCTCGGCTCCTTGGAAGAAAACTGCGGAAGTTCCTCTTGTGATACCTCATTACAGTTCATATGTTAAGAAATTGTCTGCATATGCTGTAGAAGAATTATGGACCCCAGAAAACATATATTCAAATTTCAGGAGAATCAGTGTGCCAAAGCACTTTGAATGTAATGATCTCCCAGGCAACGATTTGGAAACAGAAAGCAAGAGGATGTATAATCAGGTATTTTTAACACACTAACTGTTATTAAACTTTTCTGGTGTTCTGTAGGCTGACTCATATTAGCTAGTACTCAATATTATTCTAGCTGCTAAGACTAAATATTGCTAAAGGAACACCAAAAGAGGTATTGCAAAATACTGCTTCTGATAATTTACTGCAAAATAATTCTACTAGAATAGATGTCTTTGCTGTGATAGAAGCCTTTTGCTAGAGCTCTTTAATCATAAGACCCTGGACACCTAGCCCAGTGTCTGGTTTGGGTCTGTTCAGAAAAAGCCAAGCTTCTTGGAAAGCTGCAGTCTAAAGAGTCCAACTCTTCTGCCTTGGATGTCCTGCTCAGTTTGGACAGATCTTCTTGTTCCTCAGCATCCTGAAACTATTGAGTTTCATGAACCTCTGTCTACACAAGGAGATTAAAGGGTCCCATCAGGGCCTCTTGTATAAGCCATCTGTACTTAGTGAGTGTTCACACATTACTAGGAGTCCAATATCTTCTGCTGTACAGGTTTACATGCTCTTTGGGTCATGGTCATCATGACATCAGCTATAGGAACATCAGTGATGCAGGTGGTGTTAGAAAATTTTGCACTGAGATGCAAACTTCTGCTGTCACCAGTTTAACATCCTTCAGAAGCACTAAGAAAACTCTGGAAAGGGCATCAGCGAGAGATTCACATTATGTTGGTACTGTGGTTTTGTTACAGGTTATATTTGATTTGACCCATGAGTTGCTATGTGCAGAATACCAAGTGGCTACAAATCCAAATACATTTCCATGGATGAAAGAAAATTTGGGATCTTACTGTTCCAGGCATCTTTGCAGAAGAACAGATGTCAATGAGGTCAAGGTACATTCTGGAAATGTAAAGTGTACGATAACAAGAGTCAGTGAAGAGCGCAGATATTGCAATGGCAAAATGAGAAAAATGTGAAATTTGGAAGGATTATGGCAGTGTAACTGAGGTGATTAGAGAAGGAAACAGCATTTTTCTGAAATACTTGCATAAATACAGACTGAGCTAATTAGTCTAAATATTCCAAGTGTGTGGAGCTCTGTAGAGGAATGGGAATTAGGCTTCTGAATTCTGCTGGTTATGACTATCTTGGATGTAACGTGTAAAGTAATCTTACGTTTAAAATGTGTCCATTGGCCAGTATTGATCAGCTACTTCTAGATCAATTCCCTAAACTTTGGGATGCTTCTAGATTTAAAGCTGGATCTTCGCGCTGGCACCTGTCACGTGCAACATTAGCAGTGACAGAATTTCTATGAGAACAATTCTTTTCAGCCTTTTTTATTTTGTAGATGTTTGTTCAAGGTGAAATTATTAAAATAATGAACCTGGAAAAGAATGACTTAGAAATGAAAAGAAAATTCCTTAATATGACCAAGTATGGAAACTGTAAAAGAGACAGAGTGGACCTTATCCTGGTAAGCAGACTTCCAAATGTTAATTTGTTTACTTTCTCTAGGTTTAAACTAGAAATTTTCATGCTTTTGTGAGAATCATGTTTACTTAAAAAAACTTCAGAACTTTAAATTACTGCCTTCCTTTTCAGTACACTTGCAATGATATTCCAGTATTTCCAGTTATTTTGAGTGGTTTAAATTAAATAAATTAAATTTACAATGCATATATAAAGTTGTTGCATTAGGAACAGTGTCCTAGTACCTTACAGAACAGACCCCGCTCTTATTCTTGAAGTAAATGTTCATATCCATGTTATATTTTAGATTCAGGAGCTCCGCAAAGAAGAATCTCAGTGGACTTGCTATGATGATGATGAATTAACTGTGAAGATGAGAATGACTGAAGACATATTTGATAGCTTGATCCTCGATACAATCAGAGTTCTTAATAAGATTTATCTGAGAAAAGCCTGTGATTAAAAGTTTTCCCTAAAAGGCCCTAACAGAGCAATTTTAATCTCTGATTTTCTTAAGCAAGAGATGCACCATTTAAGAATTTTAACTCTGAACTTGTAACCAATACCTTGGCCTAATTTATATGTTCATGTTTACAATGAATGAATGGATGCAAGCAGAGACTTAAGTAGATAGAAAAATATTATTAAAAATATTTGCCTTGTGTTTTGTACTTTGGGAATGCTCATTAAGATCAATACTCTTAGACTGATGTTACCCAGAATCCAGAGGGTGGAATTTTATTCTTGTCTCTTGTTTTTTTGGTCAAGATAGCATTTTATTCGATTATGCCTTTTAAGAGCACAATGTGTTTTAAAATTATATACAAGTCTATACAAACAGAGTTCAAAACAATTTATGTGTAAATTATCTTATTCTTTATTACCATGTTCAGGTTGTGAATCATATTTTGAAAATAATGTTCAGAAAATCGTAGGTGACTGTCTTAAGAACGTAAATGTGCAGACGGAATTAAATCTCATGGAAACTGAGTTGCTGTGGACCTCTGTTGTTTGGAATAAACTCCTCTGACTGGAACAAGTCTAAAACTTTTTCTGATGGATACAGCAGAGTTACAAAGGTGATTGTGCACCATTTCTCATACACTGCGCACCTGGTTAAAAGTAGCCTGGAGATGGCTTCAGAGATGTGGCACAAGGAATGGTCTTGCCCTGGCAGGATCTAAACCCAGACATTCAGTTTTAATGTCTCTAACTTTATGTAAATGAGAAGAATACTGCTGTAATGCACTTTAAATGGGATACTTTGCTATCAGCAACTCCTGTTTCAGAAAATTAAACATGTGCATGTAATTAGGTTATTTATCATGCCATCCACAGGAGCCCTTTGAATTCTTACAACATCTAAACGTAGGGTGCTGAGGGTGTACTTAGCAAAACAGAGGCAATGAATAGTCCTATTGTTTTGTATTGACAAAATTGGAAAAAATCAAGATTTTTAACAAGGAAATAGAAGCATGCCCTGAGCATGCTAATTGTTCTCTATGTATACTGCTGGGGTCTTCCCTATTTTGCATTAAGAGACGAATGATAAATTTTTACTTGTTAGTTTTTTTAAAATTAAATACTACGCAAATATTTCTTACTGTAATTCAGAAACTGTTCATTATTTAATAATTGGATGTAAGTAGATCTGATTTATTCAAATCCCATTCATTCAGGGTGTCTTTCAAATAAAATGAAAAGTAAGACAATTAAGTATAAACTATATATAAACTTATATTTGAAATCACAATATCTACCATCTGGTTTTGGTGGGGAAAATAGAAATACATTTTACCTTTATATTTTTAAATACTTATGGCTTAACTGTTTTCATACTGAATTGTTTTCTGAATAAACAAAATAAACCCTATGTATCTCATTTGTATTTATTTTTACTGCAATTCTCATTGATTTCAGATTATATTGTATACACTGCTATTCTCATTAGCAAATGGGAGTAGTTGTTTTGCAGACAGCTCCTGGGGATGTTATAAAGCCCTGTCCTGCTAGCTGCCATATGAACAGAAATAAAAAGGCAACTTCTGCCCTAAGCGCATTAACTGTTGATCTTATCCTGTAAACTATTTTCATGTCCCTTGTGGTACGTTTTCTTAAGTCTCTGACTTTTATCCTCATTGACTAATTAATCTAGATAAGTCATTTGTTCTAAGATTAATGTTTTCTTGCTGTCAGTTTATAGTAGAACTTAACTCATTTTTTTTTCTCCTGGACTTATAGACAAATAGTTGGATACAATGACGAATCTATATATTGAAGCACTACAGTTTTTCAGTTTATTGTCACTATGGTTTTGCAGAAGCAGCAAGATGCTTGTTGTGCTTGAAATGAAAGCTATTAAAAATATCACTTATATATGTGAATGAATAGAGGAAGGACTCATTTTACGTCATACTGGTGCTGTATGTTGCGCTATATGTTACACTTGAGAAAGATAACGATTATATTTGCAATTAGGTTTGTGAGTGAAGCCTGAACCCTTGCAAGATGCTATATACAGAAGGACACAGCTATAAAGTAAGTACTGCTGATGAGAACAAACTGTGTATACACAGAACATGTCAGACATATTTAATATCCCACACCATTCTGTGTTCAAAACCTTAGATTCTGGCACCCAGATATATTGACCTGTTCAGTCAGTGGCAAGACTTCAATATCGAGATTACTCTCCTTCAAGGTCTAATATTTTGTTTGCCTTGGTTTTGATCAATATTAACCTCCTGGGTCAATAAATCTTGATACTAGCCTCAGGAGGAGTCATTATCTTTCATAGAAAATGATTATTTCTCAGTTAAACCCTACATTTAATTTTCCTGTAATCCATCTCTTTCATCTTCACACATTTAACAACTCTTCTGAATAAAATGCACTCTAAAATATCTTAGGCACTGCAAATTTTAAAATTCTAATTAGCAGCTGCCACAAGATTGTTCAATTCTTTGAAGTGGTTGGACTCTGCTATTGTAACTACCTAATTTTGTTGCTTACAGTACCCAGGAAAAATAGAGACAGAAATCCCCTCAGCTGGGGCGTGATAGAAGCAACCACATAGCTTATAGCTCTGGATATGGCTGCAAAAGATAGGCGACTGAAACCACTTCAGATATTAATAGTCAATAAAAGAAGATCAGGAAAAGGCAAAGGTGGCAGAACCTGTTACACAATTCTCAGAGGAGAGGATTTTTTCTGTATATAAAATTCCCACCTTTATACTGTCTATGCATTACTGGCCAGAAACAATGATAACCTAGATTCTAACCTCTGAATTTACACCAGTGGGCCTGAAGTAAGAATTTGGACCCATTTGTTTCCTAGTTATTCTTGAAGGATTAAAAGAAGTAATTATGAGGAACAGAAGCAAGAATTCTCTTTTTGGGGACCTCAGCCTTTTATTACCTGAGTTTTAAGCTCCTCTGAAGTCATCCTCCGGGGATGTTTTCTCCGTTGGTTTTCTACCTCTGTTCATGTAATGAGAATTCTTGAACCTCTATTTACAAATGAAAGGAGACTTTCATGCTGTGGCTGTAGCTATAAAAGGTGCTAAAATCCATTACTAGCGCACAATCAAACTAAATTTACTAAAAGGACAGAGTTTCTAACATCCTCTTCAGAGCTCACAGCATCCTGTCTACAGCCTTTTATCCCATCTTCAGTTTTGAGGAGAAATGGCGTTTTCCTGCCGAGTGATGTACTTTGGGATGAAACAGTTCTCCACCCAAAGGCCGTGCCATTTTAATCTCTTCTCAGTGAGAAGCGTTGTGAAGTTGAAACTTCTGTTTCTATAGCAGATTGCCCTATAAAATCGACCACCAAGCTGCTGTTTGAACCTCAGTAATTTTACTTTTTTGCTTAGACAGACCCCCTGAGGGCAACGTGGCTGTGTCAAAGAGTTATTGGTGGTGTGTCCGTGTTACCAGGGTTTGGTAACACACTCGGGCGACAAAGGGGGAAGGAGCGAGCGATCGACCACCTCCCTCGCCTTGGGCCGGGGGGGTGGAGGCCATGTCGGCCGGCGGTTCCTTGGGGGGCGGCTGCCAACAGGTGCGTCCCCACTCGGGGGGAAAGGCCGTGTCGCCGCCTGTGGCCGGTGTGCCGTTGGCGACAGTGGGCTGTGCCTCCTCGCTTCTCTGGACTAGGGGACCCCAGTTCCTTCAGAGGGGAACCGGGGCCGGGTCTCCCCCTCAGGCCGCCCGGGCGGGACGGGCCGCACTAGGCCGCGTCTCCAGGGCCGGCGCGTTGCTATGGCACCGCCCCGCCCCGCCCCGCCCCTCGCCGCGCGCCGCTGGCGTCCCAACATGGCGGCGGCGGGCGGCAGCGGGCCGCTGGTGCTGGTGGCCCTGCTGCTGGCGGCGGCGGCGGCGCGGCTCTACCGGGCCGGGGAGGATCCGCTGACCGTGCTGGTGGCCGGCTCGGTGCGGCAGGCGCTGCTCAACTCCTCGGCCGCTTGGGTGGTGCAGTTCTACAGCTCGTCCTGCGGCCACTGCATCGCCTTCGCCCCCACCTGGCGGGCCCTGGCGGGGGACGTTAAAGGTGAGGCGCCGCCGCCCCCCTCCGCCGCGGGCTCTCACCGGGCCCCCCGCACCCGGGGAGCGGTCACCGCCGCCGCCCGCCTCTCCACAGCTCCGCCCGGCGTGAGGCCGGGCTGCCGCCGGCCTGACCCGCGGCCTCTCTCCGGGCCGCCGCCGGTCAGTCCCCGGTTGTCGGTAGCGGGACCGGGGCGCCCGTGTGGGCCGCAGCGGGGCCTCGGCGTATGTGGTCACCCGTGGGGCGCTGGGCTCCGGCGGGGCCTCGGCACGCGTGGGCGGCAACGGGGCCTCAGCTGGTGCTGTCACCCGTGGGCTTGGCAGGGCCTTGCCAGGCGTGGGTCGTGCTTGGTGGGTCATCCCTCTTCTGGGGTGGTGGGTGGCTATGGAACGGCCCACAGGGCAAAGCGAGGTGTGGGTGAGAGTAGAAAGTCTCCAAATTAAAACTTTCACAGGAATCCAGGGCTAAAACACCCTCACATGCAGCGGTCCAGCTGCGGATTTGCACTGTGTGTGCAAGGGGACGCACTGAGGCACAGGAGATATGTTTAGACTAAACTCTTTGAGGTAAGGTCTTTATCCTCTGAATGTTTTGTAAAGAGACCAGCCCGTTTTAGAGGCTAAATGAAAAAATATTGTGGTACTGCGGTGGCCATGCATGTGTTTGATTTATATCTTGCAAATTCAATGTAACGTAAACGGACTAGAAGGGGGAAAAGGACCGCCAGAAAATAATACAAAAATAAAACTCAGTGAGAGTCAGATTTTCAGATTTATCAAATGGTGACTTAAAAAGAAGCGATGGCCTCTGCAGTTTGTACTGAGGGAGATTTGCATCGCTGTTCCTTAGTCTGCTCAGGTTTTTTTGCAGGTTCTGAAGTGTTTTATTCTATTTGTAGATCTAAGGTAAGGAAACAAACAGGCCTCTCAGGTCAATACCTTTGGTGGGGAGAAGACCTGAGATCAAATTTGTAGGAAATGTTATGCTTAATGTAGTGGTGCTGAAGGCTTTTAAACTACTCTTAATTTAGCATTTGACATTCATTCCATCCACTTGGATGGAAACAACGGTTCAAATGTTTTCATATGGTTTCGGTTTGAGAGGGAGTGAAGAGCTCTGGCTTTTCTCTGGCGGCACTGTACGTGAAAAGTGTTGACGGTTAACGTTAAATGTAGGTGCAGTATTAGGTATACGTGGTTGTAGATATACGGAAACGGAGGCCTACCCAAAAATAGGTCCTGACAAACTTGTCACATGGTGAGGATTGCTAACTGATGAGCAGAAACTCAAAAACCGAGAAACAGAGAGCAGTAATGGTTTCAGAGCATTTCAAATGCTCCTTACTTGCATGGTTATTTTGTTTATAAAAGCAGTAGCTTTTTTCTGTTTTCTTTGCGTAAGTTTGTGTAGCATTTTCACCTTCTCATTTGGTTTGCTTCTGGCCAAAATAGTATTAGACTTTCTTCTTTTTTGAAGAAAAGTAAGAACAAGGGGGTGTTTGAACACTGCAGAGAAAATCACAAAGAGCCTCAACTAACCAGAGCTTTTGTCAAAATGAGACAGGGGCATGTTTACATATTACTATAGCAGCATGATACCTTTGTAGGCAATATTTTTTGTAAGTTGTAATGACTTCTTCAAACACTTTTTTTCTTTCTCATCTGCAGTCATGATAACTTCAAATGGTGTTACGCACTTGTATTACTCTAACCAGTTAAAGGCCTGTATACTCCTTAATCCATTGAGTTTTTATGGAGGCTTTTACTTAAAAAGTGGATTTTTATGTTTGTGGACATTGGCACTACCAGCAAATACAACTGGCTTCTGGTGTTATTTGTCAGCAAAATGTTTCCATTTTAAAGTTGCATGAATGGCTTTTAGTAGGATACTGAAAACCATCACACTTTTAGTTGGTAGCTTCATACAAAAAAACCCTCCAAAATGTTTTGTCCACTAGGCTGTCTCAGCATTTATTTTTCAAAAATGTTTACTCATCTGTTAAGATATTACAGCCATCTTTGAGGATGCAGACTCATCTACATCAGAGAACTCCTAGGTCACTGTGGTTGTATTTACTGATTTGGTATAGTCAGTTAAATTGGCGCAACTGCTTTTTCCATAAAAGGCCTGTGTTAAGTTTTATTTCATTTCTCATTTGTTAAGTCTTGGGAATACTATCATTGCAAACTTCATAGCAGAAGGTAATCCTCCTGAAAAATAGGAGCAGTACTTGCTTTTGTGTAATTTACATTTTGAGTTTGATACTCCCTCTCCTCTCTGAAGAGGCTTTAAGCTTAGAGACATTGCTGCTGCATTCCTAATCACACATTTAGTTTTATTAAAGTAGTGTCCAAAGTGGCCATTATAGTTATTTGTAGTTTTTCTGTCTTAAAAGATGCTTGAATCTGTCCACCAAAATGCCTGTGGGATGGGATTATATGTAGTAATTTTCTGTGTAGAAGTAACAAACCCTTGGAAATCTCATATACAACAACTCTTGAATTAAATGCAGAAGCAATCCACTCCTCTGGATTTGGAACAACTGTTCCAAATCTAGCAATTGTCCTTCCAAATCTAGCAAGAATTATTTCCTTCTAGAAAGTATTCTTTGAACACATTTGGTGGGGAACTGCAGAAACCTTGTCATTACTCGGGAAGCAGCCTATGTGTTAAAATACATAACTCTCAAGTAGCAGGCAGGGAGAGGTTCCTTGTGATCTTGTCTCCCTGACTGAAACTTCACACAGCATTGCATCTGCCTGCTGGAGGGAATACACAAGGTTTATGCAAAGAAAGTATCTTCCTCGTAATGCACGGTGACTGGTGTGCTGGAATTCTGTAGCATTTCTTAAGTGGGAGGTTTAACCAACCCGTTGGATTTCCAGGTTGTCCAATACATACATTCCCGTCATTCATTGGAAGCTGTTTAGCATAAAGAGAAATAGTGTTGGTTAATATGGTATCATTCATCTACCCCTTTCATATAATTTGTGAGTTACTATTTCAAAAGTACTAATGTTAATTTAAAATTTATCAGCATATAAAAAAAAACAGGGCAGGCCACAGTGCCACTGTAAACTCACACAGTCTAGGCTGTGCACGCCAGCAACTTTGGCATCCTTTAGAAAGGAAAAGCTCTTTTTTTAAGCAGAAGCAAATGCTAAGCAGCACACCCCAGCTGGTGCTCTTTAACCCAAGTATTTAGCTAGAGATGGGTTTGCATTGTTGCCAGTAGGCTATTTGCATTAGGTTCATAGTGCTTCTATTCATTGCGTGGAGGAGGATCGAGACAGGTGGAAAAAGGAGGAGGAGTGGTGAAAGTTGAATGAGATAGATACCCAGAAGCCAAACTTTTCTATTTTTTTTTTATTTTGCATTTTATTTGATGAAATAGACTGTTGTATCTTTTGTGTTCCTGTGAATACGTGCCCATCTGCTCTAGCATACTCGTAGTTACTCCTCGTGCCTGTTCAGTACAACTGAAATTCTCTATCAGCTGCCCCATCCTCCTCCAAAGACAAATAAAGGTCAAGCTAAATTTCAAAAGCCGCTAGGCATGCACCTGTCAATCAGCTCTTGAACTTGATGAAGCTTTCGTGCTCTTTGCTATAAAAGCAAGTTTAATTTTAGTGCTTTTTAAATTTTATTGATACTTGGGAATTGTGGTGTACCTTCAAATTTTGCTTGCAGCTGTTTTGATTTAGCTTAGCTTTAAAAAGTAACTGTCTAAGGAGTCTCTTGCAGTGGTTCTTCCTTAAAGTAATTGCTGCAGTGGAGCATGGCTCAAAAAGATAAGTTCCTAGCAAAATGAGAAGGAAAAAGCTATAAATGAGTTGAAAACTTTTATTAAAGTTATATAAGGATATTTATAGAAATACTTGAACTCTTGTGGTTATTGCTATGAAACATTTATAAAGGAAACTTAGAGTGATGTTCAAACTCAACTATTTAACACTGGTTAAAACTCAGGTATTTTTTGAGGTATACCTAATGTATTCCTGAACAGTACTAAGAGATAAAGACAACTTTCAGTAGACAATATGTGAGTCTTGGGTTGTGTGCAGTTCTGGAACTCTGAGAAGATTGTAAGTTTGGTAAACAGTGAGTCTCCGTTAAAGCAGCTATAATACAAGATGCATCAAATTTATGGATTTGTAATTGACAGACATGTGGATGAGTAACTGGTGGATTAATTTTACTCAGTTATACGTATTTTGCTAGGTAATACAATCCAGTATCTTGCAAGTGTTGGGTTGGCCCCTATTTCATCTTCCTGGATTCAATAAAGCGTTTTTGACCCTGGAACTGCTACGTTGTGTGTTGGGATTCTTTTTTATTTAGGTGTACTGAAAATATTGATGCAGATAAAAAAAAAAACAAACAGGGAGGTTTTAGTTATTTTAAAAATCAGTAGATTGTATTACACTTGAGGATAGAAATGAATAGCAAATGAGAATCGACTGTGGGCTTGATTTTTCTGGCATTGGAATCTATCGGAGTACTGCTGTTGACTTCCATGGGCAGCAGGGCAATTTATCAGCTGGGATCCGTGATCACTTCTGCCAAAAATTGAAAGATATCTTTGTTTTCAGACTGGGAATCTGCAATTAGAGTTGGCGTGCTGGATTGTGGGGAAGAAGAGAACTATGAGACATGCAAAGAATATGGTATTCACTATTACCCGACTTTTAGGGTAAGTGGCCTAATATATTGCCTTAGGTAAATAATGCATGCTTTATAGTAACTAAAACCCTAACAACGTTGCTTGCACAGAATGTTACGTGTAACTAGTTGTTCTGTAGCTGGACTTTTCCTTTACTTTTGCTTAGGAAGCTGCAGGGTTGATAAAATATTAATTCTGTTTCTTCTCACTGAATGCAATAGCTGATGCAGTTATTCATAGCAGTAATTCGCTCCTCAGTTCTAAATCTGAAAAGCTCTTCTTGAAAGAAGATACCATTCTAGAAGGAGCTATATTGTTAACATTTATATACACCTAGTTGTAATATATTCAATAGATAATAACAGTTTGTGTAAATATTTTTCAAATTCAAATGTTCATGGTTATTAATAGTGTTTTTAGTTTTGTTATGTGAAAGTAAAGATAATACATTTCAATTGTATCAATTCAATTCAAATCAGCTGATTTCATGACCAATTAAAAATTTACCTATGATTGATCCTTCACTATTTTTCTAATCAGTTTTGTAACTTGCTTAAACTGGCTTTTAAAAGGGATTTTGTTGTTTGCCAAAAGTATCTCCCATTGTTCATTTCCAGGTCTAAGTGCCACTTTTAACTTCCCTGTCTCTGTCAATCTGTACAATCACATTATTAACCGTGTGAGCAGGATGTCATGGATGGAGAGGGTTGAATATGTGTTTCTTATGACAGGAGAGGGAGCAGGAGACATTTCACTGTAGAATTTGTGATGTTCTACCCTTAATAGAAACCCCACCCTGTGGGTGGTTGTGGTTTTCTTTAAAGTTTTGGGTGTAAATTGGAATGCACTCTTATTTTTTTTATAGCAGAAGGCAGTCAGGCTCCATTTTATATCCTGTTTAACCACTGGAGGGAGTTGAGAAAATCTTAAGTGTTCTAAGTATGTACACAGTTGTTAGTACTGATTTGGTAATCAGTTAATTCATACTTGGGTTAATGTTTGCAGTAATGGATTGATACACAGTATTGAATTATGCATTACAGTATTTTTCTTTTAAATGTTGGCTTTATTGCGTATCAGAGTTTCAACTGGTACATATGAGCCACCCTCACATAGTTGAGAAGCAGGTCTTTGGAACTCACAGGCTAAGAGGGAAAACTGCCTTCTGAACAGATAGATAAAAATGATTTGTAATTACAGCTGTAAAAAGTAAAAACTCTTGAAAGCTGTTTTTGTTTCTAAACTGAGCTTTTGTCTGATATAGTGAGTTCTTTTCAAAGCGATAATACTTTTTTTTTCTCCCACCTAGTACTTCAAAGCATTTACAAAGCAGTTTACTACTGGAGAAAATTACAAAGGTAAGAATATCCTACTGTAAGAAATCCCCCAAAGCAGTTATCCTATCAGCCAGGACTGTGTCATACAATAAGCAAAATCCCTTTGCCTGTCAATTAGTTTAGACAGCTAGAGATGGGATGGACAGTAAATAGTTCTTTAAGATATGATATTACAAGTACTGTATGAAAATGGAATGTCGGGCAGAATTATAGACAGGCAAAACATTTCTTCAAGAAGTTAGTGCTTGCACTCATTTTTTTAAATGTAGTTCTTAATTTTCACAAATGGCTAGATAATTTTTTAAAATTCCTTTTTTTCCACCACACACCTCATCAGCATGAGATCCAATTTGCTCAGTCTTGACTCTGGTGCTTTTTGATCTGTCAGCCACGTTCCAGGCATCCTGAATCTCATTGGGAGAACCCCTATTCAGATGTTGACTAACTGAAAACAGGCTTATCCTGTGTGTCTGACAGGATCACAGCTTGAGGTGGTTTGTCTGGGGACAAAAGTAATGTTGTCTTTTTCAATGGATTAACGTTTAAAAGGCCAGAGGTCAGAAGAGAGACCACCTGCACCATTAACCCTTCATGTAGGAGCAGATTCTAGTTGTACCTGTTACTTCTTGGCATTTGTGAGAGCTGCTGCTTTTTAATTGATTTGTTTTAAAGAAAATAAAATATTCTCACACTTCAGTTATTTCCTCATATTGTTATGTGGGTTTGTAACCTCACCTGGCCCATTGGGTAAGAATGGTACACCTTTGCAGTTTTTAACGCACGATGAATATATTTATTGCAAAAAAGCTACTGAAGTTGCCCACACCAACTATTGTGAAAGTGAGCACAGATTTAGAATGAAGCGTTCTTTGAAGAGAAAATCATCAAGGCAGGCAGATGGTTAGATTTGGAAAAGTCTTGAGCTTTTATTAATTTTGGGGTGGGATGACAGCTTTCAAATGTGATCTCATCTCAACGTTAAAATGAAATCCTACAGATAAATCCTTGGTCCCTGTTCTTCAGCCAAACAGTATTCTGTTTTTTAAGTTCAAACTTAAAACAAAAACCTGACAGAGAAAAGCATGAGAGTGTATGAAAACCTGCATGTGAATAATTTTTTCCCCACTTTTCTGAAGTGCTGTATTTTTTTTGTTAACCTGTACTCAGCAGGAGCAGATCGGGAGCTGCAAACAGTTCGTCAGATGATGATTGACTTCTTACAGAACCATTCCCAAGAGTTGAGACCACCTGCTTGCCCGCCATTGGATCCAGTTTCGTAAGTTCCTTTTTAAAATATGGCTGATGTACGCTTACTGTATTAATTAAATAAAATGTAGGAGGTCCTACTAAAGATGAAGTAAGCATTTTTCCTTATTATCAGTTCTGCTATGAGATCATAAGAGGAAATTCCATCAGTGGCACTCTACCTGTGCTAAATAACTTCTCTTTTCTTAAAAGGTCCAGTGAGATTACTTCTCTCTTTGACAAGAACAACCATCATTATACTGCCATTGTGTTTGAAAGTAATAATTCCTATGTTGGACGAGAGGTAATGTACGATTTATGAATGATATAATGAATATGAATGAATGTTATCATAACACAGCTGAGTTTTGTGTTATTTAGCCAAGCAACAAAATCTCTGATTATATGGCTGAATTAAAGGGCTATAAATGGCAGGTTGTGCGTATTTGAGATATCAGAAAGTCAAGGAATTATATAGGGCTGTTGTATTTAGTCACAAAGAGGAACTTGCTTACAGATGAATGAGATGTCACGTTAACTTCTTCCATTCACATTTTAGTGGAAGATTAATTTATCAGTTTGATTGTTAGCACAACTCTCTCGTCTTTCTGTCTGTTTGGAAGATCGCAACAGAAATATTGTCAGATGATGTTATTGTTTTGTTACTGCTAGAGAACCATTCATAATATCGATTCTTCTGGGCAGCTTTTATGATTTCAACTGTTTATAATAATCTAAATCCTCTAGTTCTCTTTCTTCATGTATAGGTTTTAGGAAGTTATATTCTAAATTAAAATGATCGCATAAAATTATTTTCACAGCTCTGAGGCACTGAGGCAGTGGAAGTCTTTGGTTTTTTGCTTCCCCCACTCCCCCCCCCCCCCCCCCCCCCCCCCCCCCCCCCAATAAAATATTTGATTTGGCATCATTTCGCCACCTAATGAGCCTGCGGTTAGCTTAGACAACTGTTACTTTTCTCTTCCTGCCAAGATCTAGGATAAGTAAAGAAAATAAATTGCATAATTATCTAGGCATAATCTGTGTAGAAACATCCAATGTCTGTGAAATGTTTCTAATTAGATCTGATGCTGAGATGGCCCAGTTGCATAAGTGGAGGAGGCTGTGCTGCCAAAAGCGAGAATCACTTTGAGAAGCAGGCTGCTTCCAGACATTTGTTTTCTGGAAGCTGCTGTGCTGAAACAAGCGGGCATTACTGAAGAGAAGAAAGGTGATGGTTATAAAGTTCTTTGGCATTTTATCGCACTCACTTTAATTTGATTACCTGGCAGTTACAGGGAAAGACTGAGTGTCATCTGATTAACAGAATGTGGAGTCTGCTTTCAGAAGAAAAAATACTTGCTAATGTTATGTAGTATTTTTGCTTTATAGAATAGTTTAGTGAAATAGAAAATAACATTGTTTTCAAGTTTACAGTATAAGACAATATGGACAAATCTGATAGAAGTCACAAGAGCTGATGAAAGGAAGACCATGCATTTATCGCTGATGAAAGGAAGGTCTCTTAAATTACAAATTTGAAAGTGAGGGGAAATGTAGCAAGGATAATATTCACCTGAAAGGGAAAAGCATAGTGGAAACTGTGAAACTAACAGAAAAAAAGAAATAGAAGCATCAGAGTTGGCAAAGAACTTTGATAGCTGAGTCCTGGAAAATGTTTGAGGCACCCTGATGTTACCAGCTTCTGCTGCCTTCGCTCTTTGATGAAGTTTACACCTTGCAAAGAAATTTGTGCCCACTCCCAGCTGCTCTAGTGCAAAAGCCCAGCAGCATGTTTAAACAGCTGATGAAGATTGGTTTGAGCTAAAATGCTGGACTGTGAGCTGGAACTTTTGAGATATAGGCATCTATTCCTATATGGAGTCTCTGCTGTGGCGTTGGTAAAGAAAAAGAGCTGAACAGCCAGGGTGCTGTGGCGCCATAGACTACGCAGCTTGATTTGGCAGGGCTTGCAAGGCAAAGCCTTAGCTCCTGTAAGCCCTTAAATCTTTTCTAAGTCGTGGACTTTGACATCAGAATTCCCTAAAGTAGTGGGACCAAATAAATGTTTCTTCGCTACCTGAAAATTTACCTTTAGAGTCATATATATAAAGTGAAACATAAACCTGTTGGTGCTTTTGGAATATCATCTGGGCTATTTTAGGTTTATGAGGACATTTTATCATTCATTCTTATGTTTTCTTCAGATGTTAGACTTCAAAGGGAAAAGATCAGTATACCAAGAAAAAAAAACAGAATATAGGAGTAAATAATTTCCAGAGAATGGTAAATCTTCTTTAACTGAAATTGTTAGTGTCCACGGAATACTTGTAGATGTGCTTCCTTGGTGAACAGCTTAATGAGACTCTTAAAGGATGATGCACTTCACCTATTTTTATGTCTTGCCCTACGAGATTGGATATTCCTTGAACAATGTATAATTCATGTCATCTTTTCATTATCCAGGTTATCTTAGACTTGATCCAGTATGAAAACATAGTTGTAAAGAGAGCATTGAATTTTGATAAGCCTTTTCTTGAGAAACTTGGTATTATCTCAGTCCCTTCGTGCTATCTGATACATACAAATGGGTCCCATGGATTAATTAACAAGTAAGTAGTTATCTGAGGAATACGGGGAAGTTCGCTTAAGCTATAAAAAGAATTTCCATAGCTTCCTTTCCTACGAAGTAAATTATTCTATAACCTTCTTTTGCATGTATATAATGACATTGTGTCCTGGCATGTAATCAGTAAATTGTACGGACTGAAGTTGCGTGTTCTGTTCCTGTGTTTGAAAATTGCCTGTCTTGAGCACTCGCTAGCAATTATTAAATAATCTGGTGTTCTTGTTTAGTCTTTGTGAGCGCTTGTAATGCACAAACATGGGTTATGCCAGTGGAGGTTAGACTTCATCGGATAGCAGGGAAGATTAGCCAAAATGGTGTGGTGGCTAATTATATCCCTTGTGATGTTAGACTACAATAACAAGTTTATACTGCTGACAAAACTCACTTGTGAAGCAGATGACTTGAAGTAGTGTTTCCAAGTGGAAATAAAAGCTCTAATACAATGGTTGTTATATGGAGTTTGATATGCTGGGAGCAATGAGATGGTTGTTCTTAATGAACCATTTAATATTGTTACCTTTATTTTATAAGAGGCCTAATATTACTTTTGCTTACCACTTTTGCTTATTTGTGGCTTTAACCTATTACTGTGATACTTCTGAAAGGCAAACACTGTGGAATAAAAGTGGAAAAAAAATTAACAAAGCATCAAAGTTCTTAAAAAAACTTGCTCCTAAGTCAGAATACTTGATCCATGTGCACATGGCTGGTGTAAGGCAAACTGACGTTTTAATGAACATGATGTGTTCTTATTTTGAATGGAATTTCCAACCACTAATCCAAATTATTATTATTACTATTCCAAAAGTGAACAATATTTCATTTCACTTTGTGTCAAAACATAACAGGTTGCACTAGGACTGTAAAACATAAAGTGAATATTTTATTTTATAAATATACTAATTTGCTTTGGGTATTCATTCAGTCTGATATTAAAAGTAATCTTTACTTTGTCCATTTATATGCAGTTTGAAGCCTCTACGGTCTTTTTTTTCTTCATATTTAAAGTCACTGCCAGGCGTAAGAAAAAAACTTCTTTTGCCACTTCAGCTACCTGTTCAAGAAAACAAAGAGGAAAGTACAGAAATCAAAGTGTGGAAGGAGTTTGATAAGTAAGTGATACCCTCGATTTTCAGATCAATACTTGGTTATTAAAATTTGCTTGCAGTTTTTTCTTGCTACGTGGGAAGGTGTGCTGTAACTTATTATCAAATCCTAGCATAATTCTAAATTCCATCCCATGTGATGCACCTTGAGTTGAATAGGTTGGTCACTACTGAATGATCCGCATTCTTCTGCTGAGTAAAATTAAAGGTGTTCGTGCTTAATGCTGCAGAAATTATGGCATCGAAGCTGTTGGTTCAACTTCATCCTTTTCTCAATATATTCAGGTAATACTTGTAAATTAATTCAGTTCCAGCATCAAGGTTACAACTTCTTTACAATTGTGAGCAGTGTTTCAAACAATTCAGAGGTAAAATTATTGAGGACTGCCAGTATTAGTTTTTTAGCAGCAAGCATCTGCACTGCTATGGAAGAAATGTTTTTCTCCAAAAGCATTGCTTAATACTTAATTGACTTAAAAATGCCAAGGACTCATTTCCCATTACCTGGGGTATAGATTACTGCTTTGAATTGTTGGAAAACTTCAAGTAATTGATGTGAAAAAACAAATAGTAAAATAACAAGTTATAACTTTGCTGTAGAAAATGAGAATTCTCCGTGTGTATAATAGCGAAGCAGTGCCCGCTAAAAAGTGCTTGTCAAATGCAAGTATAATAGAAAATACTAAAGTCACCGTAAAAGATGTTTATCATACAAAATCCGGTAAGGTTTATCTTCACCCTCTTTCCCTCTTTGTTTGAGAGAAGGATGCAAAGGCTTTGCAGAGGGATAATCCCTCAGCATCTTTAGATGGAAAAGATGTAGGACTGAGTGCTTTCATTTGGTACTTATTTTCGTTTCGTAGACACTATTAGTGTCATCTTCTTTCAACGACTATTATAAAATATTTTATATGAAACATTCTGTTATCAAAACAACTTGGTTAAATTGAGCTGTTTTCCAGCAAGACAGAATCTTGTTGATATGAATCTCCAGTCCAAGTGGCTTCTAAATAGGATCCTTTGGGAGAACCTCATGCATTCATATGGATGTCTCTTTACTTAAGAAACTTGAAGCAGAATTTTGCTGGTTTTTAAAATTTAAGCGAGTACGTTATTAAGGAGATAAATTCAGAGTAAGTCTGTAGTTTGAATTGTTAAGAATATAGATTATTCTGCATTTTAATATGTTATTTCCTGTGTTTTATTTGGGAAGTGGGGCCAGCCAGTTTCTTGAATTATTGTTTTTTAAATTCTGTTTGTTTTAGAAATAATACTGCTGTAAATCACTTTACAAGAAGTGTTAATTATGTGAACTTTTGTTTCTTCACTTACATTGCTCTGTATCATACTGTCTAAAGTTTGTACTCTGAAAGCATTGAAAGGTAGGGTGGTTTACGTGATGCGTTTATAGTTTGTAAAGTGGTTTTTTTTGTTTGTTACGAAGATATTTGTTTGTGAGAAGGAACTCTTAAAATCTTTCATTTGTTTTACTTGTACCTGTCATAAGGTACCTAATTCTATCTTAAGAGCTGGTGTGATTAAAATTGAGCATTAAACTTGTGTGCAAAGAACCTACAGTAAAACTACTGCATTTGGGAAAGGATTTCTAGATTCAGTTCTTTCCAACATTGACCTTTTTCAGTCTTGTTTGCACTTCTGCTCTGTGTATAATCTACTTTTGTTCAACAAAAGTCTCCCTTTTTTTGTAGCATGTAATTGTTCTATTTGTGGTCAAAGCTGAAGAGAAGCTATAATTTCTTTACACTAGCTATTTCCTTGCTGACAATGTCAGGGTTATAATTTCATTACAAGGCAAAACTGGCTGGGAGGCAAAATGTTTAGTCAAATATAAAAGAAGTTCTTGTGTGTGGCTATGCTTCATTTGTCTAAACTCTGAACAAATTGACATAAAATTACTCTTTCTGGAGAGTACGGTGAAACTCATTGAACTTGACATTCGCCATACCAAGCACCTGAACTGACTGCTGTGTCTTCCCTTACTGGTCTGGGATATACTGCAATCACTGCAGAGTGGCAAATGTTGAGGTTTTAATGACACCTACTATATATCAATTTTACCTTCATGACTGGTGAGAAAATGAGCGAAAGAAACCTGCCACTTTATAACGTTATATATGTGTGTTTCAGATCTAAGCTGTACATGGCTGACCTTGAGTCGGGATTGCATTACCTGCTCAGGGTAGAGCTTGCTACGCACAAGACACTTGAGGGAGCTGAGCTGAAGACCTTCAAGGATTTTGTTACCGTCTCTGCCAAGGTATACACTTCTAGTCTTTGATTATTTGTAAGAATAAAGTGACTCTAACATAAAATTTATTATGTGACATAAGTCTCTCAAAATGTCTTTCCGAATGTTTAAATATATGCTTCCTCACTAGCCTCAAAAACTAGTTTTGTGGGTTTCTTTAAGTGTTATTTTTGAGTTATTGTATGCTGTTCTGACATACTTACAGGGCTGAAATGCATTTTAATTTAATCTTAGAGGGCTTGAAATTAAATAAAGCTTAAGTACTCTGCAGCATATTGAACAAACACTGTAAATATAGTCCATTTATCAGATTTTCAGGATAAGTAGCTATTGTAACTGAGTGGGATTAAAAAAACCTTTGTTTTTCATTCTTGACTTTTGGATTTCGTTAAAGCATAGTTGACAAATGGTGTTCTGTTTAGAGATACTAGTAACTTCTGTCTAAATTTTTAATATAATTGAGGTATTGAATTTAATTGGGTATTTCAAAATAATTGAGGTATTGAATATAATGAAGTATTTAAAAAATAAAGATGCTTACATACTACATTTGAGTGAAGGGACAATATATGTAAAATAATGTGATATGACTTAAAAAAAGAAGTAAGAATTTAACTTTATAAAGTAAGCCTACTGAAATGACCAATGTCTCTTTAGATTTACTTACTAAGCAGCTAATGCTTTGTTTTATTTTAAAGAAAGTGAATCAATAGCTATTTAAGGGAATAATAAGGCCTATACGAACTATTTCCAAATATCTGGATTTATCTGAAAATCAGACAGACTGTTTCTCGCCCCCCCGCCCGCCCCCTGCAGCCATCAGAGGTCAGAAATCTCTAGCTGGCCTCATTTCTTTAAGAAAGTGTAGTGGTAATCTTTCCATCATATTATCCCTAAAACACCCTCTGGTCTTCCTGATGGCTCCTGGCCAGCTGATGTCATTTGCTTCCCTGGCTATTAGTGCATAAATGGGGAATGCTCTCTTTCAGTTGTGCGCTCATCTCCAGACTGCCATTGCACGCATGGGGACTGCTGTCCTCTGTTTGCATTCTCTTGTCACCTAATACTTTCCTCAGAGTTCTCCTTCGTGATTCTCAGGTGTTTCCGTTAGGACACTTTTTATACTATCCTCCTGTGTAACAGCATTTATAGTGATGATAAGTCCTAAGTGATGGAGGTTTCTAGTTCCATACTGGGGAAATTTTCGTTGTTGTAGAACTAGGGTTTTTTTACAATCGGTGCAGAAGTCCATTGTTTTTTGAATCCTTGATGAGACTGATACCTACCTGAGATACTATCGTCTCCTAGACAGGAGTAAGTGCAATTATAGTATACAGTCAGTAGTTCAGAGGTGTGCTGTTTTTTTACAGACTATTTAAGAGTTGTCTTTTGAGTCCAAACAATGCATACAGCCCCTTGTGTTAGATACAATACAATTAGCAAAAGGGAGTTAGATTTGCGTGGTATCAAGTAAGTGGTCTAGGAACTGGAAATATTATTGATAGTTGGACAGTGGCTGCAGAGAGACGTGCACATGTATAGTGTGTTCTGTCATAAATTGCTTTATGTATTTAATGTAGCAGACGGGAGGACTTTATTTCCCCATCTGTTGAAATACTGCTCCCTCTGGAAGGGTAATTAGAGGATGGTATGCATACTCTACTTAATTCTATAGTAATTACAACCATCACTAAAGCAAGATACCATTTATAGTGTAAAATAATGGCGTCACCTCTGATTTACACACTCATCTGTCAGACTCTGACTTCTTTAAGTTGCAAATTAAGGGAGTCACTATTTCTAAATCACTTTGGGAATCACTATTACACATATGAAAG
Source organism: Larus michahellis (assembly GCF_964199755.1). Taxonomy (NCBI): domain Eukaryota; kingdom Metazoa; phylum Chordata; class Aves; order Charadriiformes; family Laridae; genus Larus; species Larus michahellis. The sequence goes on along the minus strand of NC_133910.1, from coordinate 11,287,836 downwards.
GGAAGGTACTCTTCTAGATAACCATCATCTACACTTACAGAAATCTGAACCAATATTTATAAGAACTAATTTTTGTCATTAACTTTCTAAGAGTGAGAAGGATTTCATAGGATTTCATAAAACTTAGGTTTTATGCTCCTTTCTGAGCTGAATTACCTTAATGCAAAATTCTGTTATCTGCCAAAAGTTGTTCTGTAGCATTTCTGCCTGCTGTTGAGTGGCTTCATTAACATCTTGTGCATGCAACTTGGTAAATTTTATAAGCAGAAGTTAGTGTGAGACGGCTTTTTATGGAAAGCAGAACAAGTAATTAATTTGATCATAACAGAAGAAAATCCGAAGCAGTTTAAAGACAGGAAAAACACATTTAGATAAAGATAAAAGTGTCCTGCTGCTAATGAGATTTGTGCTTTAAAGCATGAGTGTTTTCTTCTTATTTTTTTTCCTCAGCTTTTCCCTGGCCGTCAGCCTGTGGTCAAGTTGTTAGAGACCTTGCAAGAGTGGCTGGTGAGCCTTCCATTAGACAAAATCCCTTATGATGCTATCCTAGATCTGGTCAACAACAAAATGCGGGTAAGCTGTTAGTAGTTTCCAGCATAAAATACAGCATTAGTAAAGGATAGGATTCTATATAAATCTAAGACATCACTTACTGATGGTCCCTCAGTCATAATGGAGTTATAAGAAGGTTAAAATGAAAATAAAGTGAAATCATTACCAGAACAAAAAATCCACATGAAGGAATTGAAATGAGAGAACTGAAATATACAATCCTGTCTCAGGTTTACAATGAGCAAGCAATTGCTAACATATACGTGTTCCCTAACGTCAGCTTCAAATGACGCAAGATTCCCAGCAGGTATTTTTGAGCTGCCCTTGCTTGCTGTGCCTGCAGGATTCTCTTGAAGGTCTGAGTTTAAGCGATGGGAAATTTACCCTTTGAAATGGGCATTATTCCTGAAGAGTTTCCCAAAATACTCTTTACCAGTGACTGTATGTTGTATATCATGTAATACGTTTGCAAGAGGGATGAGTTTTGTAATGGTGCATCAGAGTATCTCAGACTTAAGGATTGTTATAAATTTAAAATGTGTTTGTCTTAAGCATGAATTCATTAGCAACAGGTGCAGAGTCATTTACTGTTCTTTATTTGTGGATCACCTCAATTTCAAGGTAGGATCAACTGTGACTGCTGTTATGTTCAGCAGTGAATTTAGGTCCTAGAGCAGCATATATTTTAAATACTTTTTTTTTTTTTTTCAGATTTCTGGGATATTTCTCACTAAGAAAGTTCAGTGGGTCGGATGTCAGGGCAGCAGACCGGAGTTGAGAGGTTATACCTGTTCCCTTTGGAAGCTGTTTCACACTCTAACTGTTCAAGCTGCGCTGCGACCAAAAGCTTTGTTTAATACAGGTAAGCAGCAGTTATGCCAGACACTTGAAGGACAAAGCAAATACGTGCAGCAGTTCTGCCATGGTATAGAAAAAGTAATGGATTAGTGGAATTTTTTCAGTGTGTAAATACTCAACTAATACGTTGGTGGCGGACAGTGGCTTTGGAGGCTCAGCTTTCAGGTTCGTACCAGCAGGGGTCAGAGCCTAGCTTTACTGCAGCGGGAAGGCTTTGAAAGAAAGTGTGTCCATTTGTCCTCGCTTAGATATGTGGTAAATAAAGTATGTGGCCTTAAAGATGTGAGCAGTAAAGCGGAAAGAGGAGAGAATTTCAAGCAAAGAAATTTTGAACTATCTGAAGAGGGATGAAGATTGTTCAGGTTGCATGGTTAATTTAATTTGAGAAGAATAATATCTCACTGTACAGTTTAGTAGCTATAAAAGCTGTACAACCATTAGCCAATCCTGTAATTTTATTTCTTAAATACTGAATGTTATGACTGGGGTCTTTTTCAGCTGAATGTACCTAGTGCCCATTAATCTCTGCAGTGATATACTAATTTGCAAGCACTCTGTAAAATTGCTTATTTTTAGACTTGCAGCATCTTGTGAAGTAGAGTGTTTATATTCTGGTGATGATTCCTATTTAAGAAACGTGCTGGATACATAATCCATTTTCCTTACACAATAGAATTACTAATGCGAAAATATTTGGCTTCATATGTTTTTATTCTGGCTAGGACAGTGCTTATAGTTCTGTTTAGTTTTCATTTAAAGCCTTTTTAATGTCTTTTCCAAGGAATATATGAATGCTAGGACAGAATGTTACTAGACCATTAAACTCAGAAATTTGCAATTTGTCAGTTGCTGATTGTATGTTTAAAAAAAAAAATTTATTTGATTATTTCAAATTATGGATACATATATTTGTCCAGCATTACTTGCAATCACAGTGAAATGTCTCAATTATTAATTTTGAATCTTTTGCAGAATAGGGATTTATTTTTTTTTATAGCTAATCATCCTGTTGTTGTTTTTTGTTTCTCTCTCTGTTTTTTCTTGTTGTGTTTGTTATTCATGGGACAGTATCTTGAATCCCTTTAATTTAGTACTGTGCTCTGCCTGGTGAGTTTGGGGTTTTTTGTAGTGGGTGATGTATTAGCTGTTCAACAGGATCATGCATAAATTTCCCCTTTTGTCCCTCTGTGTTTTAATTAAAAAGTAAAAATGTTCTTAGTATTTATCTACACAAAATCGCATCTTAAATTGCTCCCATGTTTCAGGCGTGAGCTCTAGTCAGCCTGAAGTTAAAAATACACTGTAGAACCTGAAAACTCTTTGGCACACTTAACCATTGATTTAAATTGGGACAAATATGTGATGATCACTTCTTATGGCGAAAGAATTGGGTCAGTCTGAGACTGTCGGATTATGTCTTGGGAGGTTTTCCTCTCCTTATTGCTTGTTTAAATCCCATCTACTAAAAAGCATGATGTACTCCCTAATCCTTCCCACCACAGGTAGGGTTTTATGGTTCTTGTCCACTTTAAAGATTAGGGTTACCCTGAATTGCAGTAGTTTGGGAGGAAAGAGAAAAGGAGGATTACACGATGATACATGGCAGATGTTAATAGAAGATTCATCTCTGGGCTGATAAAAGAAAAACAAACAAAATGAGCCATTTTGCAATTGTTTGTTTTCTTTTTAAAGCAGATGTATTTTTCTTGATAGTTTCCTCTGCTTGCAGAATCTGGCAGTCAGTGTGAACTTGCTATGGCTTTCTTAATATAATGTTTTTATTGGTTTATATTTGACATGTTTTAATGTTGAACGGTGTAATTTGAATCTGCAGTGGGATCAGCATAAGGGAATCCAAAGGAAGTCTGAGCAGAACTGCTGACATTAGAGGATGTATAAAACCATCCTAGAAATCTAGTCCTGAGCATGCTTAATTATAAGAAATGTGGTTTTAGGTAATAGGATCTATTGATGTGAATAAAACAGGCTCGAGGACTTTTTAAAATTATCTGAATTCTTTTTAATCTGTACTGAACTTGAAAGACTTCCCCACAAAATGAATTTTCAAGAGCGTAGCGTTACAGGGGAGAGAACAGATATAATTAAATTTGTGTATGAATCTTGCTTCCTCCATAAAGGAGTTGTTTGCTAGTAGTCACTTTTATTGTGTTTGTTGTGGTTTTTTGTAAATACATGTTTTAGTATACATGGTAAAACTGTTTTGCCTGAAATTCGTTTCAACTTTACAAAATTATTTTTCAGCCTTTCTTTTAATACTGTAATTTAATCTGCTTTAATCTCATAGCTTTTATTTATACATGCCTATTCAATCACAGATATTGAATGTCTGAGTACAGATTGTTTGCTTTTAATGATTTCTTTTGTCTTTAAAGACTCTTTTTTTGTTACCATTTTTAGGAATATAATATTGTTGTAAATAAAGGTGTTTATGACAGTCTTCATGCATTTCTTATGTACATAACGATTAAGTACTCTGATAGTTTGAATAGGTTTTGTTGAGGATTTTTTTTCAAAAAAACAATGCATGTGCAGAGGGCATATGTGCTACCAAACTGTTTGTTATTCGCTACCAGAATAGAACAGTGAGCAAAGCACCGTAACCCTTTACTACAGAACCTACAAAACCTGCGTTGTAAATTACTCATGCTAGTGGTGTTCAACTGCAGGAGTCGGTAATTTGATCAATCTGCATCATAAAATGTGTTTCATTTGACAAGTGTGTGTTTGTGATGACGTATAGTACGTTTGTAAGTACATTTTGGCATAATTTACTAGGTCAATTAAGCATGAATCAGAAAATCTGTGAGACAGAGATGAAACCATTAGGATTTTGACAAGTTTTATCAGGTTTTCAAGCCACTTATAGATGTAGGGACTACCTGCTGTTGCAGTAAGTGCTCAAGATAAAGTTCTCAATCTATAAAGACCTTAGCTTACTCTTGAATAAAATAATGATTTTTTTTTTCTCTTGCACTGTCTTTAGTGTAAAAGTGTGAATGTTACAGAACGAATAATGTGTTTGTATTTATTTTAGGAGGAATTCCTGAGTTATTCTTGAAAGTTCAAATGTTGCTAAGTAGCTATTATGTGCATTCAGTGCCTGCCAAAAAAGCCGTGGCATTAATAACTGTAACGAGATTCTGGTATTCTGTAATACCTGAGTTATGGAGTAGCAAACAGATATCACAGGCACCTTGTGAAATACTTATCTGGGGGGTTTTGACTCTTTTTTTTTTTTTTTTTTTTTTTTTTTTTACTAGTAGGGTCACTATAACTTAGTGTCTGAACCTAAATGTAATGGTGAATGCGTAACATAAATACTCATTTAGTTATTGGGCAAGATATTGGAGAAATTCTGTGCTTCCAGAGGAATTGTGTGAAATATAGACAGTGTGGGACTTTGCATGTTTTAACAGTTTCAAAATGTACTCCTATAATCGGCTTCTGAAAAAAATTGAATGTCTGATTTCCATTTAGCTAACTTTGCTCCCCCCTCAAATTACAAGATATTCTTTGAAAGGAGGAATTTCGCTGTAAAGCTTGACCTTTAACTCTTAATTTAATGTACTATTCAGGGTAACTTGGAAGACAGTTATATAGACTAAATGTGTTAGTATGTTTTAGTATAAATAGCTACTTTGCATTTTTAATAACACTATCGCTCACCTAGCATTTTTTTTGAACCTTAGTGTGTTTGAAATAATTCCCTTGTAGTTGTGTCTGATATCCCAGACAACCTTGCCAAACAGTACGTTTTGCAATGTGCTGTTTGAGATCACTTTAAACTCTACATTAGAAACCAAATTGTTTGGCAATGAATAAATAAATTTCTTACCTCGACTACTTAGTGACAATATTAAGAATGTATTTTGTTGGGGAGCGGTATTTCTTCTCAAAACTGTGTGAAGCTTTTAATTCCTCTAATATCTTTGTGACTTACTGAGGTATAGGTTCTGTGTGATGGCACATGTCCTGTGGGTATCTTTAAAATATAAAAGTGGCTATTTTCTTATATCTGAAGTGGAGGTGTAAATTTGTATGGACCAAGAAGGTAGCAACATTTCCTTTACTTTTCCCATGGTTCGCTTTTATGTACGTTGAAGTGCCTGTGTTGAAGCTGTGTTTGTCCAGATGGTGCTAAATGTATGTCATCTGTCTTCCTAGGTCTTGAAGACAATCCTCAAATAGTACTTCAGATCATGCGGAGATACATTTACCACTTCTTTGGATGCAAGGCTTGTGCCCAGCATTTTGAAGAAATGGCTAAAGAGTCGATGGATTCTGTTAAAACCTTAGACAAGGCTGTTCTCTGGCTCTGGGAGAAACACAACGTCGTGAATAACAGGCTCGCAGGTATGGAAGACCTGGCATAGGAAAAGCCACCAATGGTAGCTGTGTCTGAAAGACAAGGCTATGGCATGTTGTACGACGTGGTTTACATTTGAACAAAGAGAAATGCAAATTAGGCTCCATAACATGAGTATAAAACAACAGTAACTGTTGTTCCAGCTTGACATTCCTTTATTAAATACTGACTCCAAAAGACTAACTCCGCAATTACACTGGTGTACAAGAAAGGGTACTCGTGTTTATAGCAAAACCCAGAGCATCCCAGTCAACTGTAACTCTAAAGCCCAGCACGCTAACCTTTGCATGAGTGGGAAAAACACACTTGAGGTATGCTATCCTCCAGTAACAGTTATCTTGTATGATATATAATGAAAAAAGGTCATCATTTTTGAGATGTTTGAGAGGTCGTCATGTTTGAGAAAACATACTGTTTCTTCTGAGATTTCACTTGTTGCTTGATGAGAGGATCTTTCTGGAGTACAAATCAAAGCCTTTTCAAAAGGGAGCAACACAGTTCAGCTACTTATTGGTGGATAAAACATAATTAAATTTCTTTCTGTAACAGTTTTAAATAGATGTTAAAAAATGTCTTCATTTTATTCTGGAGAGGTGCTGTGTATAAAATGGTAGTTGACCAGGAGACTTTCTCAGGGTAAAAGAGCCTAAACTATTAGCATATCAGCAACTGAATAAAATAAATTTACTGTTCCCCTGCTGGATTGCTATGTTTTCAGTTAGACTGAAAGTACCGTTAAAACACTGGTTGTATTTAATCCGTTCTGTTACGGGGATATCAAGTAACTAAAGCACTAAAGAAAATTGGTTTCTCTTTGCACTTAATCCCTGTCTGCTGTTATGGATCTGTGTAATGTAACATTAGTTACAATTTAAATATGCTGTATTGTGTTTATATTATAGTTATGCTGAATTCCCAAGATTTATGAAGTATTAAATACTGTTGTGAGTGTAAAGAATTTGTCTCCTTTCTCCAAGGAGAAAAAAAGTAAATGAAGAGGTATTCAATAAAAACATCCCCCAATGTTTGTTACTATTGCCAGGTTGAACACAGAAAAAGGTAGTCCTCTTGACTTGGAAGTTGCTAAGTAGTGGAGCAATATACTTATTTAGAACATTAAGTTATTGGAAAACCTGCATAGATATTGATTTAGATGATGCAACAGCCAGCTAAAATACCCTTTTAGTAAGAAGTATAAACATACTGGAATAAATAATAATGTTAAATTATGCTTTTTAAGTTAGCTAAAATTTCTCTTTAGGACAGTGACTTATTTTAATCCTTAAAAGCTGCATCCGTATTTCTGGTAATGTGTATAGCTTTCAATCCGAATCATGTTTGACAGGTCAATGAAAACACCTTGGCACAGCCTTCGAGTGTGGGTCGTGAGATTGTTGTGTGTGGCTCTGCCCTATTTAATTTTTTCCTGTTGCTTTAGAATGCACTCTTTTGTTTGTAATCTTACCATAAGATGTTTTATTTCTACTTTCTCTACTGAAACAAATTGATTACTGGCTGATCTTTGTTTAAGATATCTGAAACGCAAACTTGTGCTCTTACTTGTAAATATCAAGGAGACAAATATTTTTAAGCATCCTTTGAATCCCTGAGCAATATCTTGCTTAAAATCATGGGGAAGTTTCCTGCCTTTAAAAAGGATAAAAGTAATAATAAATAAAATCTGTATTTATTTCTGAAATATTTTAAGTGTGAGCGTACTAATAGCAATAAATTAGCTTTTTTTGACCAGGTAGAGATTTTTGTTCTAAAAATTCTCTCCATCCACAGTTTAAAATGTTATATATTTTTTAGAGCAAAGTGCAACACCAGCTGCAGCGTTCAGCTCTTTGCCATCAAGACAGAAAGGCAGCCACGGCTATGAGCGAGTGAAATGCTGAAATTAAATTGAGTTAAAGACAACGTTATATGTTTAAATGCTAAAAAGCAAGATGGAAAATACATCTTAAATATGATAATGGCTTTTAAAGTACTGAAAATAGTCTGCTATAAGGCGTGCTATGAAAAAGCGAGCTTAGGATGGCATGGTTTGTAATATAGAAACAGGAAAATATCTGCAACTCTTTGGCCTTGAAACTGCTTGCTGCAAACCACGCTTCAGGATTAAAGAGTATTGAGTGCAAAAGAGCAGTTTGTTTTGAACCATAATTCAAGTTAACCCGTGAAAGGCCCAGATGGTGGTGTTTTCATGCCTTTAAAAACAGCAATTGTTGCGTCTTGTTGTATTAGAATTTGAACACTACAGCTTTTACTGAGAGTAAAGGAAAATATTTATGATTTAGTGTTTGTATTTTGAAAGGGGAAGCAATACTTCAGAACATAATTGATACGTCCATAAGGAAACTTATGTATTTCCAAATCTGTTCATGATTGTCTTCCGTTTAATACAAACATTATTGTGCTGTGGGCATTTTTTGCCAACCTCATTACTTATAAGTGGAAAATGCTCTCTGTGGTTTCCAGTGAGTAATCTGGTTCAGCTTTCCTGGTTCATTCGCTTCTGATGGTTTTTTTTTCTCCTCCCAATTAGGTGATTTGACTGAAGATCCAAAATTTCCCAAAGTTCAGTGGCCAACTCCAGACATTTGTCCGGCATGTCATGAAGAAATTAAAGGATTACACAGCTGGAACGAAGCCCAAGTTCTACAGTTCATGAAATATCACTATAACAGTGAAAATATTCTATATAAATACACTGAAGGCCAGACTGACTCCAACGAAATTGAACAGGGAGATACAAGGGAGCTGAAAGACAAAAGCCTACTGAAGAAGCCAAGTGGAAACAGAGAAAATAAGATCCAGGATAAAGAAAAGATACTAGATTCAGAATCCAAGGTGTTAGATAAGCTCATAGCAAATCATGGACCTGTCAAAGATAGTGGTAAAAGCGCAGTTGAAGCAGCTAACCTTAAAGAGACGAAGCAGGCTGTGTCTTTCCTAGGGATTGGATTTTCAAACATAGACATGAGTCTGTGTGTCATACTGTATGTAGCATCGTCCTTATTTTTAATGATAATGTACTTTTTTTTCCGAATGAGGTCTAAACGGTGGAAAGTGAAGTATTATCGTTCATCCGTATAGAAGTTTAAATTGAAAACAAAGTTTTCATTGTGTGTGGCTGTTCAGTACCAGATACAGCTTTAATATTTATGATCAGGGATTTTATATACAGTATTCTTTGTTTAAAACCTCTTTGTTCCCAAGTCATTTCACAAGTGTTCTAGCTTAATATATGGAGCTCGCTCTGAGGACCTTAATCTTTAACTGAGGCACATAGCGCTATCATAAAATGTCCTCTGAAGTAAGCATTGCATTTTTCAGTTAAGATTTTTCCATGACTTACCACCTACATCCTTTACTCATTTTCAGAGTAAACATTACATTATGTAATCAACTGTGCCTGGTTTTAGAAGGAAATTGGATATTGTTTTGTGTACTTCAAGTCAGGTGTTTGTGTGTTCTTTGTTGTTTTTTTTTAATTTATCCAGAGCTGATTTTTGCCTACCAGAGTACTGAACAGTTATGCTGTTGCCTTGGCTGCTTCATTTGGAGAAGTAAGAATTCTGGGTTTTTTTTTTTTTTTTTTTTCAGGAAACAAGAGTTCTCTTCTGATTAAATCAGTTCTAAACCCATGTGACTTTATGAAGTATTATTTATACTGCATATTTAAATAGAAAGCATTGCATGTTCAAGTAAGTCTTCCATTCTCCCGTGCGTTCCAGCCAGGGATGTGTACGTCTCTGCTAGGATGAGACTTTTGGGGCGGTTTGTATCTCAATAAGCAGCCTGATTCTGGCTGCCAATGCTGTCATCTATTTTAGTGGAGTTCAGATGTAAGCAAGGCCAGACTCGGACCCAGTGCTTTACTTGCTCCTCTATTGGATGTGTTAACGGAGCATTAGATAACTCGCCTCGCTCATTTATGAACCAGAAAAGTAGCTCAGTAATGACTGTGTTTTCCAGATGGAAGCCAATTCTGATGAACTCCAGTAAAGGGAAACACCATTTTAGTGAGACTCTGTTTGCGTCAACATGCCAGAACAAACTTACAGATCTGGAAATACTAAGTTTCTTAATGATGTTGGAGAACTCCTTTACAACATAGTAATTTTTCTTCCTGTAAGGTGGGGTGAACACTTCACTCGGTATTTCCAGTTCGGAGCTCTCAGAGAGTATCACCTGCTGGCTGCAAAGTTGTCTGCAGAGTACTTGGAAGAGCCCATTTCTCTTGCGCTTCTGCTGGAGTGCTCCTCTGGGTCAGGAAGGGTTTAACTAATGGTTAAGTCCGAGAGCTGCTCTGTTCTGGGATGTGGCAGCAATTGGGAATGTGGCAGTTGCCTTTGCGGATCTGTCTGGGGTCCTGGCTGGCGGCAATTAGAAGAAACCATGAAAACAGTTATAAAATTACCATTGGGAATAGAGTTCCTTTCTGATCCTAGCTGTGGGGGATAATTCACGTCCTGGATAGTGAAGTTTATAATCCTATCCAATGTAATTGAGCGTGTTCTAGTTATCCATTACCTAATCTTTAGTTAATCCTAATAGGTTTTGGCCTCAATGTTTTCTTGTGGCAGTGAGTTCTACAGATTAATTATGTTATATAAAAAGGCTTTTCCTTTCAATTCTACATTTGCAACTTTTAATTTAATTGAATGTTTGCTAGCTCTTCTGTTATGCGAGAAGGAATAAATAGTCCCTGGCCAATTCATTCTATTTATACTGTTAGTGTGTCTTCCTCTTATTTCCATCATAAACCCTAGCATAAAAAGTTTGAAGCCTGACAACAAGAGTGGTCTAAAAGCACAAAAACTCAACGGGGATATTTTTCCTTAATCAAATCTTGTTTGTTCACAAACCTAAACATTTCTGACACGACTTTCTGCAGCTTCCAATTGGAATAACAAAATTGAGCTTCAAAGATTTACTGTCCCTTGTTCCTTGAGTTTATCAAAATAACATACACAGAAAGTAATAACCTGCCATAGTTATTGTAAACATATGTCAGAGGGAAAAAATCTCCGTTCACGGGGCACTGATGTGCATAGAGGTGCGTTATCTGGGGTTTTCTTAAGCCATCGTCACTGTTTATTGTATGCACCCTGTGGCTCTTGCTCCAATGTGAGAAACTTGACTCTGTGCTCTCTCTCCGGGAGGCTGGGACCGGCTCCTGCCTGCTGCCACGCACGGATCTGCCGAGCCAGGAGCCCCTGTGGGCAACTGCTGCTGCCTGTGCTCTAACAAAAAATCTCTTCAATTTTGACATTAAGTCAGCTGGTGCTTTTTAAGGGCCCTCACTGTTCAAAAGTTCTAGCACAGGGAGCGATCATGGGTCTTTTTTCTTTAGGAATTTCTAAGAGTCCCTATAATTATCTTTACAGCACCTGGGCTTGAATGTTAAGACGACTCATCAGCAGCTAGATTGGTAGTGAACCAGCCGTGGAGCGTGGTCCGGGCTGGCTGGTTGGTGCCTCTCGCTTTGTGCTGGAATCCAGCAAGAGGGGCCAGGAGGAGGCTCGTTAAGAGGAAAGCCCAGAGTTTCCAAATTTAGTTTTGAAAACTGGCCAATTTTTAAGTGACCTAATCTGGGGAGATGTTGGTATTAGCCAACAAGCAAGGACACTTAGCTTCTCAAAAAAAAACCCCAACAAATACCCCACACCACAAAAGCAAAACCGCAGGATAGCAAGTATTGGATCTGGCAAACGTGCCCAGTTCCTGTGGGACTGCGGAACATGCTGCTGCCAGTGTCGTTGCACGTTCAGAAGTTGAAAAATCGGTTGTTACTGCTGGTGTTCACAACTCCACCAAATACACAGGCGCGAGCTGGTTACCTTTGACTCATTCTGCTTATTTTCATCTGCAGAGGAAAACAAAAGGCTTTGAAGGTTTGTAGAGGTGATTTTGCCATTAAAACAGCAGCAAATGCAGGTTTGGAGTAAAGTTTGGGGTTTTTTTGTTTCACACCATTAAGTTTCATGTTGCTGTGACCCTGCTGGAAACATGACAAAACGAACCGATGCTCAAACCTCCAGTGGTGGTCTTTTGTTTCCTAAGAGTGTAAAAACATGAAACTGGGATGTTGGTTATTCGTGTTGGTGCTCTAACTCTGTCACCAGTTCACTGGCCAAGACTTTCCCTTTGACTGCTAGTAGTGACTGCGTCTGGAAAAGTTTTCTTGACTTTGAATTCCGCTGTGTAAATCTTGGTTTACTTGTTCTTACTTGCTGTTTTTATAATGGCAAATTCCATCCTTTTTTGTACTCTGACTGTGAAGACACGTTACGTCTGCTGGGGAATGCGCGATGCTGCTCTGCCGTGGCGCGTTATCGGCGGGTGAGTTACAAACAAAGTGTTTCCTTTTTAAAAATTGCCTCAAAGCGCCGTCTCCTCAGTCCTGGAGGTTTTATTTGTGTATTATGTTGTACCGCGGAAGTTTCTGCAATGCCGCTTTCATCTGTGGATCGTACTGTGCTGCCACCAGTCGTTTCCGAGAAGGATTTCTTGGCCCTTTGTAATTCATGGAGCCGCCTTTGCTCTTCAGATGTTTTTAAAGAGGAAACATTAAACCTGCATAGACAATAAAAATGAGTACCGTGGAACGTACCAGAAGAGAAAGAAAAGCTGCAAGTGCTAAAGAAACCTAATGATATTATTCCTGAGAACTCTCAATTTTTAATTTCCAGCGGTGTATCCGTCCTGCTGTTCCTGCTCAGAACTGGGTGGGAACTACCAGCTTAGGGAGAGGTCCCGGGTGTTGAAAACAGTGAATATAACAGTTCAGTAATTAAGATGTTTTATTTATTTTTGTTCAATAACTTGACATTTTCAAGTCTATTCTGGTTTGGTTGGTTTGGTTGTTTACTCAGTCTCATACCTCTCTAGGAAGGAAAAGTGACCGTTTTGTACCAAACTGTAAATTAATGTGCTTGTTTAAAATAAATCGCAAACATTTGGGCAAAGTGGTGCATTTTCGCTTTTTACCTATATTTTCAAGTTCTTTTTAGGTAAATGGCAGTGAAAGGATAGCATTTATACATGTCCATTTCAAACCACATTGGTCATTTTATGTAGGTACTTAATTTTGAAAAGTACCAGGAACAGGTAAATTTTACTCCGTTTCTTTCACTGTTACCCCGTAACTTTATCAAATGTGAGTGACTGTTTGCAGGAGCGATGGAAAAACTGTGGGTTTCTGACCAATTATTTGCACATTAGGCATATATATACACCTGTACACAAATGGTGCAAACCTCCACTGGCTGCTTCTGAATCTTTCTGCACCTTCTGCTGGCATCTGCGGTGCCACTGAGGAGGTGGGGTGGGGGATGTGTTAAAAATACTGACTTATCTACATGCAGAAGTACTCCAAGATATTTTTAGAAATCAATAAGATTTCTAAACTCATAGATAACATTCTTTGAACTCTGGCAACGCAACCTATTTCTCTGGGGAAACCTGCGTTTCCTTGCTGGCCTGTGACCTTGCCTGGAAAACAGTGATGTTCCCCTGAAGGGGGACCTGAAGAAGGGGCTCATCGCCTAAATGTCTTGAGGGCAAACGCAGACATTGGCCCTGCTGGGGCAGGGGAAGAGTGTCCTGTCCTTGCCACCCAAGGGTAATACATCTGCTGTCTTGTTTTAAAGAGGTGCGGGGTCTGATGCTGCTACATGGTGAGCAGGAGGGTGTGAGAGCATGCAGAGATCAGCCAAAGGGGCTTTTGTGGAAACCTGCTGAGATGGTGCCACAGTGCGAGTGACCTGTGGGGCTGAAAACATGAGGCTGCGCAGGGCTGGCATGTGCCATTGATGGTCCAGAGCGGGACATTGGCCACTGCCCTCCGTCCTGCAGAGCCACAACTGCCACCACCCTGCCCCGTGCACCAGGGAACAGCCACCACCACAGACACACTTTCTTAAACTGCTTCCTTAGAGGATCAGACTAAAAATCCACTTATAAAACTGAGCTTAAAAGAGTCTATGTGGGTCGTCACTTGCCTCCCCAGAAGCTGTTCATGGCCCTGGGGAGGGTTGAGGTGTCCAAGCGCAGCCCGTGCTGGTGGTACACAGCAGGACTCTCTGCGATACCTGGTGTTTCTGCAGCACAGTACGGATGATGCTTCACCCGTGCTGTCCCTGTACCCCAGCCGAACTCCAGCCTGACGTTTCTAGGTACTTTAGTTGGGGGACCCCAGATCCTGGTTCCCAAAATATCTCCCTGCATTCTTTTGCAGCCGTACCGGTCTGAGCTGTCCCCAGGCTGGGACCCGTCCCCCGGTGAGACGAACCATCAGAGGGGGCAGTCCTGACCCAGCCGTCGGCCCCTGCAGCCCTGCGCTGAGCAGGATCCGGAGGGGGCAGTAAGGCAGCCTGGCACCCAGGGGTGCTCAGTAGTTGCTGCGGGGACAAAGCGGGTGCCGCCAGGTCGGGGGGCTTGGGGGCTCGGCGCTGGACCCGCTCCCCGGCTGCCCCCACGGGCGGGCGAAAGTCCCCGTGCTGCCGTCCGGCAGGAACATATGTGTGTTTGGAGGCTCCCGCCCCTAAGCTGCTTTTATTAATTTGTAATCCCCTGCGAGCAGGAGGTAAAGGGATTCGGGGGATTAACAGGCTCACAGTAACAACCACAATTATCAGCTCCGGCTGCCTGGGGCAAGCGATGCACACACGCACGGGGCTGCCCCCCCCGGCACAGCCACGGACAAGCACACGGACACGTGCACACACACCAACGCCGCCGCACACGCAGACACACAAGCACCCACGGAACGGAGCAGAAGCCCCCCCGGGCACAGACGCAGGCACGCACACCCGCATGCACACAGAAACCTGCACACCCCTACTCGCACACCCCCACGGATACACAGGCTGGCACAGCCCCCCTTGCGCACACAATCACACACCCAAACGCCGGACAAACGAGCGCACACCCACGCACACCCACACAGCTACACCCGCAGCCCTGCGTGTGCGCGCCCCTGCGCCCCATGTGCACACTCGTGATCCAGCGCGCACCCCCCGCCCTGCTTGTACCTCCAAATACACACATGAACACTCACACACGCACGGCCACGCAAGTCCATGTCCAGCCCTGTCCTCAATTAGTGCAATTAACCTCCGCCAGCCCCAGGGCGCAGATTGCCATGGGTCAGACACAACTCCTCAGCCGTTACCTCCCCGTGCTCATTAACTAATTACCGGAGGGGGAAGAATCCCTCCAGCTCCCCACGGGCGGCGCCGGGGGAGACCCGCGCCGCGGGGGCAAACGAAATCCGGGCGCGGGGGCGGGCGGGGGGCGGCCGGTCCCGGGGGGAGGCTGCCCCCGACGGCGACTCCCTCCCCCCACTATTTGCCGCCGTCGGGGGCTTTGCGGGGGCCCCGGGGCCGCTTTGCGCCCGAGGGCGGCGACTGCAACCGTGAGCCCACGCGTCGGGCGCGGCGACCCCGGACACGACTGGGACGCGGAGGGGACAGTACCCCCTCCCCGTCTCCTCCCGCTTTTGTGATGCTAAAGAGCCCCGCGGTGAACCGCGGCCCAGCTGCGGCCCGGCCCGACGGCGCGGTGCCGCCCCCGGCCCGCCCCGCTCCGCCCCGGGCGGCGGCCAGCCCCCGCGCCGCTCCCTGCGCTCCCCTCCGCGCCGCTCCGCCACTCCTCCGCAGCCACCCGCGCACCTCGGACGGCGCCCGGCGCACCCGCGGAAGCCGCGATGTTGCTGGAGCGGGTCCGCGCCGGCTCGGAGAAGGCAGCGGAGCTCTGCCCCTTCCCGCGGAGCCCAGGTGAGGGGGGCGGCGCGCAAACTTCCGCGTCCCCCCGCGGAAGCACAGGTAGCGGCTCCGGGAGCCCCGATGGGAGCGGGCCCGGCCGTTCCGCGCTCCCCGGGATACCGTCGGGTCCGCAGTCGGGGCTGGCTGCAGGGGAGGGAGGGCGGCCCGACGGCACCGGAGGATCCATCCCGGACCATCCCGCCCGCCCCACGCTCCCTCTCGTTCTCTCCTGCCTCGTCCCCGACATCAGAGACAATCCCGCTGCCCCCCGCATCCCGGGGTGCTCTGCCCCGCACTGCGGAGCGGCGGCTCCTGCCCCGGGGTCCCGCCGTTCCCCGCGCAACGAGGGCAGGAACAAAACGGGGAGTTTCTGCCCGCCGGCTCCCCCCCGACGGCGGCACCCCCTGCGCCACCCCGCCCGTCTCCGACCCGGCGTTTACCCCCTCTGGAAAACCTCCCGCTAATTCCATTCCTAAATTATTTTTTTTCCTCCCGTTTAACGAACGAGACAGCACTGTCGGGGCGGGGAGGATGGGGCCGCGCTCCCCTGGCGTGTCCCGGACGCCGGGGCTCTCACCGAGGGCGGCAGAGCCGCGTCCGGGGCAGTGGGTCCGGTCCCGGTGCGGACCCGTCCCGTTTCTCGCCAGCGTCGACAGCGCCCGACGGGAGCTTAAAACCGAAACAACGAGGAGGCGGGGCGGGGGCCCCGCCGGTGTGCGGGGGCCGAGGTGTCACCGGGAGCGGGACCTGCCGGGCAGCCCGGCAGCCCCCCGCCGTCGGGCCGGTGCCCCCGGTCCTGCCCGGCGCTTGTCGCCCGATTTAGTCTCTCTGGGGCTCTCCGCGGTGCCGTCACAGCAGCCGCGGTAATTGCGCATTTGACCCGGCAATCAGGAGATGCTTTTGCTATCGGAGGGACCGAAAGCGAACCCCCGGTAGAAGGAACGACGCGAAAACGTCGTTTTTCCGCAGGACGCGAAGCCCGTTCGTGGCACCGCGGTCCCCGGCCGGGCTCCGTCGGGGCCCGGGGAGGCAGCGGGAAGGGAGCAGCGGGGCTCACCGGGGCTTACCGTGGCGGAGGGCCGGGGCAGTGCGGCGGCAGGACCGGGCCCGGCGGGGGTTTCGTGCCGCCGGAGGGGCCGAGCCGCGCTGTGCTTTGCCCGGGCCGGGGGGAAATACCGGGGTTTGCGGCTCAAAACGAGCTCGGGGCAGCGACCGGCGCTGCCTCCCCCGCTCCGGCGTCCCACGGCTCGGGCCCCCGCCCGCCCCGGCCCCGTCGGGGGGCGGCCTCGCCCAGGTTTCGTTTACCAGCGCCCCGAAGCCGTCACCCTCCCGCCGTGCCCAACCGGGAAGGGGCGGCGGGAGGGGATGTGCCGGGGGGGGGGGCGGATTAAATACAGTGCGCCGCGGTGCCCTGCCCGGCGCTTCAGACCGGCACCGGCGGGGAGGGCCGGCAGCTAAAAATAACCAGCTTTAGCGAATTAAATCCCCGGGCCGCGGGGGTGGCAGTGGCCGGGGCGGGGGGGACAACTGCCGCCGTGATTTGGGGAGGTCGGGGAGGGGAACGCGGCTGTTCCGCACCCCGGTCCAGCCTCGGCAGCGACGGGGCGGGGGGCGGCGACGGGCGCGGGGCTGGGGGCAGTGGGGGCTGCGCCCGCGCCCCGCGGAAGATGAGCCAGTGCCCGCGGCCCGCCTGAGGGATCGGCGCTACCGCGGCCCGCCGAGTCGCCATGCAGCGTAAGAGCCGCGGGCCGGGACCGGGCCGGGCTTTACCGGGACCTTGCGGGGCTGTGCCGTGTTACCGTGCCCGGGGCTGTGCTGGGCTGTGCCGTGTTACCGTGCCGGTGCCCGAGCCCGGTCTTCCCCTGGCAGCCCGGGGCCGGGGCCACTGTCTTTAGCGCTGCCGTTATTGGGGTTATTTGTTTGGACACGGTGAATTGTTGAGGAGATGATTATATCTGTAACGGTATCATCTCCACCTCTACCCTTACCCCACGGCTATACATCTCTATATATCTCTATACAGTTATCTTTACATATAGATACTCTTACGTCTGCATCTATCTATATCCATACAGCCGTGTCTATATATTGCTCCGTCTGTATCTATACCGATATATCTATATTTATGTACCTCTATATCCACATTTTTACGTACCTATCTATATCTATACTTGTATACCGATATCTATATATTTATGTCTATATATCTATACATTTTCGTTTTCTATTGTATCTGATTATTTTTGTATCTCTTTTTCTCTGTTATCTGTATCCTTCTATCATCTCCGTCGGTATGTGCAGGGCGACGGGACAAGCCTACTGCGTTTTTATTTTCAGTGCAATTCTCATAATTTTTAGCAGTTTCTTTCCCGACCCCTCCCTGGCTACCCCGCCGTTATTTGCAGGTGACTTCTGGAAGTGAATGAAAAGGAAAAAGAGCCTGAAATAATTGCGTTGCAACTTTGCCGGCGGTTCGGCCCGGCCGTTAATTCCGTTCCCTTCACTTCCCTTCTCGTTTTCGCCGGTGCCCCTGGGCTCTTCTCCCGGCGTGCGCGACCCGGGGTTCCCTGCGCTCCGCGGCGCGGGGAGCGGCTCACACGTCGCCGCGCCAACGAATTTGAACGAATACTGATATTTTTCGGGCCGTTCCCCGGGCCAGCCCCGCGTCCGCCGTCGGGCAGCAGCAACCCCCGGGGGCGGCGGGCCGGGGCGGTCCCGGGCGGCGGCGGGAGGCGGCGGGGCTGACGGGGGCTGCCTCCCCGCAGAGATCCCGCTGTGCGCCGGCTGCAACCAGCACATCGTGGACAGGTTCATCCTCAAGGTCCTGGACCGGCACTGGCACAGCAAGTGCCTGAAATGCTCCGACTGCCAAACGCAGCTGGCCGAGAAGTGCTTCAGCCGCGGGGACGGCGTCTACTGCAAGGAGGACTTCTTCAAGTGCGTGGGGACGGGACGGGGGATGGCCGGGGACCGGGAGAAGCCGGGGACGGTGGGGGTGACAGCGCGGGTGGGTGTCAGCACCGCGCACGGGCACGCGTGGGGTTCAGCACCGCGGAGAGCGGCGCGGCGGGCGGGTTCAGCACCGCGGACAGCGCCGTGCCGGGCAGCCGCCCCCTCCCTTCCTCCGCCGCGCTCAGCGGCCGCCGCTTGTCCCCCCCCCGCTCAGGCGCTTCGGGACGAAGTGTGCCGCCTGCCAGCAGGGCATCCCCCCGACCCAGGTGGTACGTCGGGCCCAGGACTTCGTTTACCACCTGCACTGCTTCGCCTGCATCGTCTGCAAACGGCAGCTGGCCACCGGCGACGAGTTCTACCTCATGGAGGACAGCAGGCTGGTCTGCAAGGCAGACTACGAGACGGCCAAGCAGAGAGGTACCCCTTGCCCCGTCCCCCCCACTCCCCAAGGGCAGGACGGAGGCGGTCCGGGGCCCGCGGGGACACTCTCATGCAGCGGGCGGGAGGGGCGCCGGGAGCATCTGCCGTCAGGGGGTGGCTGGAGGGAGGAGGGGGGGTCGCACGTCCCCGGCGGCGCTCCGGGGTAACTTCGCCCCTAACTCGTACCGTGTCGGCAGAGGCTGAGTCCACGGCCAAGAGGCCCCGCACCACCATCACGGCCAAGCAGCTGGAAACCCTCAAAAACGCTTACAACAACTCGCCCAAGCCGGCGCGGCACGTCCGGGAGCAGCTTTCATCGGAGACGGGGCTGGACATGCGGGTGGTGCAGGTGAGCCGGGGCGGCCCTGGCCCCCCCCTGCGCCGGGTCTGCCCGGGTCGCGGGGCCGGGGG
The DNA here is from genome assembly GCF_964199755.1 of Larus michahellis. NCBI lineage: Eukaryota > Metazoa > Chordata > Aves > Charadriiformes > Laridae > Larus > Larus michahellis. The sequence goes on along the minus strand of NC_133910.1, from coordinate 11,268,480 downwards.
CGGCGGGGAAGGAGCCGGCCCCGCAGAGAGGGAGCTCCCCGGCGTGCCCTGCTTTCAGGTCTGGTTCCAGAACCGCAGGGCCAAGGAGAAAAGGCTGAAGAAAGACGCGGGGAGGCAACGGTGGGGTCAGTACTTCAGGAACATGAAGCGGTCCCGGGGGACCTCCAAGTCCGACAAGGACAGCATCCAGGAGGAGGGGCCCGACAGCGATGCCGAGGTCTCCTTCACAGGTCGGTCCCCAGAGCCCCGTCCCCCGCTGGGGCTTTGCCGAGTGCGGTCGGCGTCCTCCCTGCAAAGCTGCTGCCCGTGTCTAGGCTGCTTTCACCCTCTCGCTGCTGCGTTAGTATTTTTCAACCATAATACAATGAGTGAAAACAAGTGCCCGAGGCGGGAGAAGTGCAGAGTTGCGGGATTTACCGCGGTGCGGCCCCGGCTGCCCCGTCCTGGCAGGGCTGCGGGGGGAGGAACAGGAGCCGCGGCAGCGAGGGGCAGCCGTGGCTGAGGAACTGCAGGGGAAACTCCGCTCTCCCTCCGGGGAGGCTGTGTCGGGTCCCAAAAGGTGCAGGGAGAGCAGGGAGAGAGCTCCCCGGGCGGGCGCTGCGGGAGTTAGAGCCGCTGCTCGTACGCAGTCTTTGCAAGGGACCCTTAGAAATATAAAAAACAGAGTCTGGAATCACTGAACGTTTCTATGGGGAAAAGCGTGTAGAATTATTATTTTTTTTTCATCCTATTTAGGGGTGGTTTCATTTGCGTAGTTACTAGTTAGGACTCTCTTCCCTGTTCTGTGGCAGCTGTTACCTCTCCACTGTGCAGTACATGGGAGATTGCTGTATGTCGGGAGATTTCTGCATCGGAGGGTCCCACTTTTGGAGCGGAGATTTCTGCTGATAAACCCAGGGACATACCTCCACTAACTCTTGTCCTGCATAGCCTCATCCCGTACTCTCCAGACCCCAGGGCATCTGCTGCAGGGGCAGGATACGGCCCTGTGCTGGCTGAGGGGGGACTGGTGCCTGCGGCGCTGTGTGGGGGCACTTTCTGCACGGACCCAGCTCCAGCCCAGAGCTGCCCCAGGGCCAGGTGGGCTCTGCCGGCGTTACCTGGTCCCTGCTGCCGCAGTGTCCAAACGTGCCTCTGTGTGTGTGTATTGTTTTCAGAAATACAGGCGAGGAGCTGAAATGCAAAACTCTGTGTACATATTGACACAGACACATGGCTATAATGCATGTATGTTTATACACACACCGCTTTGCATCTCAGCTTCTCTCCCGTGTTCCTAAAAACCATTTGATTTTCAGGCCTGTTTATACACACAGTGCATCAGCGTCATTAAATATGAATATACTATAAATAATAACTAAAAAATGTTGAACAATTATTGATAGCTTGATGCCACAAACAGGTTTGTATCCTAGGCAACCGAGCAGCTCTCACTGTCCATAAAGCCCCTAACGAATGCAAACAATTTTTGCTGGTAACTTAAGAAATATTGCCCATTTTTCAGAAGTGTTTCTCGGTCATACAAATACATTTCATTAGCCTGTTCCGGAGCAGACAAATACTGCTGAGATGTAATTTTTTTTTTTTTTCCTCAGCAATGGAGTGTTTTTCTTGCATCTGTGAGTGTTCAGGTAGCTCTTAAAAATGATACAAAAATTCAGGATAAACCTCAAACCCAAAGAGAAACGCAGAACAAAAGGTGGAAAGACATTGAACTCACATTCTGCTTTATAGGATTATTTTTAAATCACAATCTTATATTTTAATATGTATTTTTAATGCATATTTTTAAAATCCCAAATGTATTAGATGTTTATACTCAAAAAAAAAAAATAATCCTGTGGCCTTCTATGCAGACCCGTCACCAAGGACAGGAATAATAAGGAGTTACAAGTGGCAAGTGCGTGGCTGCTCAGCTCCCATCCGTCTAATGCGTTTATACCCAGAGCTTGCAGGAGTTCCCGTGTGACCGCTGCCAGCCGTGGCCGTTGCTCTCCCAGTAAAACCAGTCTATTTCCCTTCCAGATGAGCCCTCTATGTCCGAGATGAGCCATTCCAATGGGATTTACAGCAATCTCAATGAAGCGTCCCCTGCTCTGGGGAGACAGGCTGGGACCAACGGGAGCTTTGCTCTGGACCACAGTGGCATCCCAGCTCAGGACCAGTACCACGACCTGCGATCCAACAGCCCCTACGGGATACCCCAGTCACCAGCTTCCTTGCAAGCACTGCCAGGCCACCAGCCTTTAATCTCCAGCTTGGTTTACCCAGACAACGGCTTGGGCATCATGGGACAAAGCGGACAAGGGGTGCCCCAGTCCATGAGGGTCCTGGCCGGGAACGGACCCAGCTCCGACCTCTCCACCGGCAGCAGCGGGGGATACCCGGATTTCCCCGCCAGCCCGGCCTCTTGGCTGGATGAAGTCGACCACGGTCAATTTTGATACAGGGTCCACCACCCTGCAGTGGGAAGGGAAAGGACTCGGTGCTGGTAAACATCGTCTACTCTTGGAAATAAAGGAGGGATGAACTGTGACTGCCGAGCGGGGCAGGAAAGCGTGGCGACACGGAGAGAGCGGCCGAGCTTTCGGAGGGCGACCCGGCAGCGGGTTGGCAGAGGACGGTGGGCAACAGCAGCCGCCCCGCAGCGATTAACATACGGAGCGTCCAAGCGAAACTGATTATCGTGTCTTTACTAAACACCAAGACTTGTGCTTTACAGATTTGGTATAAGGTATTTTGCTTTCTGTTGTCAGTGCATTCTCCAATGCAAGGACTTTGCTTCATCACCCATCCACACCGAAACCTTTTTAAGAGAAAATAAAGTCCTCATCCACGGTAAAAGGTGTGACAATGTCTATATTTCTATAGGAGAAATGTTAATAGTGAATCGCTTCAGAAATCCATGGTAGAAAACTTCTCTGTTCTTCCAGCAGATTTTTTAAAAAGTGCACCGATGCGGTATGTTTTGTTTTATTTTGAATTTACATTAACTTTTCTAAAATGAAATGCCCTTTAATATGCCAATCATTTATCAACAACCCTTTTCCTTTGTAAAATGAAAATCGTATGTTAATTCTGCTTCTCATCTTTTTAATTTGTAGATTGCTAGCTTCATTCTTCCATATAAGCATTAAACCGTGAATAGATGTATTTATTACCAGATAACTACGCTTTCATCACGAGGTCAAGAGGCGATTTTTTTCTTGACCCAGGAACACTAGCGGCTCTGGGTTGTGAATTTTATGCTTTTCTTTCACATTCCTTTGCAACGGTTTTACTGCAAAGTGTCTCAAAAATCACCCTGATGTCTTGTTGCCAAATACCTTCTCGGGGGGGGTCTCTCAGCGGGGGGGTTTGGCTGGTTTAGTTCCAGCCGCTCTCCAGGCACCGCTGGGAGCGTGTCGGGGCGAGCGGACACTTTCCTGGCGACACTTCTCTGTTCCCGGCGTTTGTGTGTTTCCGCCAATAAAGCGCGAGCTGATTGTGAGGAAAAAGGCAAGACAATATGTATATTGTTCTCTGTAAAAAAATTATCGAATTAACTGTAGATTATGTGAATGTCCAGTGTCTTTTATTTATATTCTCGCTTTCTCTCTGATGATCAAATACTTCAAGATTACAAATAAATTTGTCAGCTAAACTTTAAATAGTCTTTTGCTAAATTCACATCTAAAGCATCAATACAGGTAAATGCAATACCTGAAAATAAAAGGAAAAGCCCTCAAAACTCGATGTCATGGCTCAACAAAGTGCTGAAATACATTCTTCCCTTTAAATACAGGAGCAAACCCACTGATGTAAAAATGCTTTGATAAGCTGAAACAAACAAACAAACAAAAAGACGACAGTTTTAGAGGCTGGCAGTCCTTGGGAGATGCAAACAGCATTGCTCTGTGCGTGCACAGGCTTGGATCACGGTCAAGCTATTTTTGACAGGTCGGGGTTATTTTTCAGCATTCAAGCAGAAATCTGTGCTGACAAAGCGATAGGAAAGAGCAGAGTCTGATATTGTCTGTGTGTGAACAGAAAGTCAGATATTGGACTATTTCAAAGAGAAATCAGAAAGGGAAGGAAAAGACCCTGAGGAATGAAGCTTGACGGAACGTTTGCACCCCGTGTGCGTACACACGCGAGAGGCACGTGAACAGGCGCATCTCCGTGTACCAGCCTGTGTCCCGCTCCTCGGAGCAGAGTGAAGCACTTCGCTGAATTCTCTGATTTAAGAATCAGATGGGAGATATTTTTTAAAGCACACGGGCTTCGAGTCTCTCACTGCCCTGGGAAGTCAGGCAATTTTTCCGCCAGGGTCTTCCACGTATCAAGCATCTTTGGAGTGTGCGAATTTGATACCAGCGGGGATGCAGCTGCCTCCATCCCCTTCCCCGCGGATGCTGCTCTGGCACACACATCCCGAGCTTTGCACCCCAAGGGGACCCCCGGGAGGAGCCGTGCTGTCCCCGGGCGGCTGCCGGCACCCCGGCACGGCACCGCTGCCCCGGGGACTCACCAGATGTCAGGCAGTGATGCCTGGAAAGCCCAGGCTTTTATTCCTTACCTTTTCTAAAGGATACATTGCCACTGCTGGAACAAGGTGACGTTGTCCCTGGTCTCTTGCTATAATCGCCCTCGCCGTTTTGCAGCTGCGGGGGGACGTGTGCTTGCCATAACACGAGGCCGTCGCTCCCCGCTTTGCTCGGCGAGGGTGGGACACTGACATCTCCAGAAGTGAGCAGGTATTGACAATATTTGCAGAAAGATTTGGATTTGCAAAATCCTTGTTAACCACCAGCATCGTGCAAGAGTCTTTACAGCTTCCCCCCCTCCCGTTACACACATGTTGCACCCGAGGAGAAGAAAAATGTCCAGTTTCTGCCCTCAGTGAGCTAGCAGAGCCCTGCCCAAAGCAAACCAGGTACGTGCACACCGCCTTAGTGCTGCGATATTCACTCAAGAGGGAAATCCACTCTTTTTTTCAGGCCGCCCAGTCCAAGAGCTACGGCAGGGAAGGGAGAAACCCCACTGCCTGACACCATGGGGCTTTGGGTGTAAAAGCACCGCACCAGCTTGGACCTGGGGATGGTATGTGCAAATTCGCACATGTCTCTGCTCCCTGGGGATTTCTCAGATGGGTGAAGCTGCGTCTCCTGTGGCCACAGCAGAAATTCACCTCCCTGGGGTCTGAGCTCTGGAGCCTGAGCCCAGAGCTGGGCTCGGCAGCAAGAGCCTGGGGCTGCTTTTTCATCCCTCTCCAGAATTGAGTAATAAAGAGACAACTGTTGCTGCGAGCCCATAGATATATCAGAAGGACAACAAAACTTATGGAGTAATTAGAAAATTATGGTATTTTTTTAAAAGCAAATTACAAAACTTCACCCAAACAGAAAACGAGAGTTTGTGTTTTCAGGAATTCCGTGGTTTCTTTTCTCTTGCCCTACGATCTGGAAACACCCCCACCAAATCTGGGTAAGTGTTTTGCATCAAAACAGTTTGGCAGTTCAAGGATAAATAACATTTTCCTACAAAAGACTAAAAAAGACTATAAAAGACACTTATTTCCTGAAAAAGCAGGAAATAAAAAAAGAAAGACAGAAATGTAGTTGATTTTAGGATACCGATGCTGTTATAAAACCACTGTCTAGATACTGTAGTAATTGAACACGTATGTTATAGATCTCTTTTAGGTCGTTGCCCTCCCAGCAAATAACGGGCGCTGTTGTTCCTCTCACCCTGGGAATTCCCGGCGGGTGGCTGAATTTAAGAAAGGAAGAAATGCAAATTTCACGCTCTGCCTTTGTGCTTTGCTCTGAAAGGCAGAAGGGGCTGGAAGCTGCCGGTGCTTCTGCTCGTCTGAACACGGAGAAGAGCTCCCCAAACGTCCTGATATAAAATTCCGGGATTGCATTTCAGCCTCTCCTTTCAGGGCTGAGGGCAGGGATTCCATTAATATAAATGCTTTCTTCCCGTTAAAAAGAAAACCAATTTGAAAGAAGCAAATAAAACTAACGCTACCCGACTGACTGACAGCTTGTAAAACCCAAGCAGAATCAGGAAGCGGGGTTTTGCGTTGCTCAATTTGCAGGTGAGCTTTACAACCTCCGCCGATCTGCCCGAGTGCATGACATGGGAGGCAGGAAAGTTTTCGTGCTCTTAGCGAGGAAAATCTAATGTATGAAGCTTTTCTTCTCAACAGCATATTAATCCTTTAGAAGCAGTTGTGCCTAAACTTGCATTCCCTATAGACACAGGAAATTATTAATTTTGTAGCAAACAGTGGAAATAACTTGTTTTTTTCTCATTCTGATTCCCTGTATGAGGCCAGTGAGAACAAACCCCTCATGCCAGGAGGGAGAGACACCACCTTACTCTTAAATATTTTCTGGAATTTCCGCGGGGTGTCAGCTCTGTCGGGGACCCCATCCATTGCTGCCGGTGCTCGCAGTAACCCAACGCCCGTGAGCCCGGTTGGGAGCGGGGAGGCCAGCGGGAGCCATGTGCCGGAAGGGTGGATAATCCGCCCGGCTCCGCTCGCACAGCTTCTGCGGCAGCTACTCCTTGAGCAGCCGGTGCCAGCCCAGCCACGCAGGGATGGGGTACGTGGGCTTTATCCAGCCTCATCCAGGGGAACGAGGTGGCTAAAGGGGGTGTCCCCTGGTGGGGTCCTAGGGCTGGCCTGGGGACAAACCCAAGGTGCAGGGCTTGGGGATCTTAGTGCCGCTTTGGGGACATTAGTTCCCCTTTGGTGACATTAGTGCCCCTTTGGGGACGTGGGCCAGGTGAAACCCCTCCCCCACGGGGAGCAGGGCAGGTGGCTGGGGCTGGGTCACCTCGGGGTCCCCTCTGGTGGCTTCTCCCAGATGTCAGAGCATCCGAGCAAGGTGTTCTCACCGCCCTGTGCGTCCCGCCTTGCCTCTCCCTGCAAGCACCAAGGTCTGCGGGAACAAGGCAGGAAAGCAAAGACCTGCATGATTTATACACTGAAATAACATTTAAAAGCAGCAAATGACTTTGTTAAGACCTGACAAGAAAACCAGCAAAAATATGCTGAGAAAAAAAGCAAAGGTGTTTAAATTGTTGTGTTTTTTTTTCCTTTCTGACATCTTTACTACTATGCATTTTGCACTAAACCACACGTGCAGGCGTGTTTGTTGGCACCCGTGTAGTGGATAGGGAACAGAGCCTGGGGAAAAACGTTGATTTAGGATGCAGAAAGGACTGGTTTTGTGCTCAGCATTTTGCAATCCGGGGATGAAAAATAATTTAATAGCCAAATATGCAAGGCTTCTGGATTTAAATGAACTTTTCCATGTTAGAACACAGTCAGTTTCTGCATATTATTTATCTTGCAGGATACAGATATATATATATATATAAATGCGTATGTGTGTAAGAGAAGCGTCAGGAAGGTATGTGTAACTGCCTACAGAAAACACAGGCTGTGATCCCCTGGCAGAAGATGCTATTTAAATAATTTTTTTTGGTTTATAATCAGAAACTGCATATTTGCTATCAAGATGTTTTGTCTTCTTCCCATTTTGAATGAAGACTCAGGGAATTTCTAACAAACAAATAAAGGAGACTTGGTGTAGCCCGGGGGCTACGGGGCCAGGCAACCAGCAGTGGACCAGCACTAGCCAACACACCCCGGCTGCTGTCTGGGGGCTCTGGGACAGTGATGCTCCCGAGGGAGCAGTATCCCAATGGAGGGGACCTGGGTCCCTTCCCCTTCTTCCAACCGACTTGCTGTGTGTGAAGCGCTGAGCTTCTTGCTCTGAACCCAGGGAAAACACAGAGGAAAGCTAACAAATGGCTCAGTCCTGACTCACTGGGGATGTTTTTTGACACTTACGTATGACCCGGACCCTCCTCCCGCAGCGCAGGCAGAGCTGCCGGCTGGGGTGAAGGAGAGATCCCAGAGATTTACACTCAGAAAATATTCCAGCAAAGATGCTGCATTTTTAACAGGTCGCCAGCAGCTCCCAGTTCAGACAGAAACAAACTCCACACCTTTTTTTAGCTCCCTGGTTATTTTTCCGCTGGGGTCTGAAGAGCATCTCTGCCTCCCCGGAGAGGGCAGGGCCACTTGCTGCCAGTATGTGGCTGGACACATGTCGGTGTCCCGCTCCCACCCGGGCACCGGCCTCTTCCAGCTCCTACGCAGGAGCCTGTGAAAAGTCTCCGAGTCAGCTGGAGGCGAGTAAATCATTCCTGACAGCTACATCTCTACAGGGCAGTTAGAATTAATGTAACAATTTGGCGTTTAATGAAGCAACAACATGCTGGGCTGCAGAGAATAGCTGGGACCTGCTGCAGTCATATTATAATCCCTGAGGGACCCAAACGGCGGAGACTTCATCAGATGCCGACTTGTTAGGCTGAGCAAACTGCCATGTGGGAGGAAAGCGGCACGGCCAGGAGCCGGCAGCCCCCTCCAGCTGGGAGGTAGCCAGCGTGGGCCAGCCGAGCGTGGCTCGCGGGGACCAACCTGCGGCTCCGAGCCCAAAAACCCTGTGTCCCTGTGCTGTGGGGATGGGCATCGCTCTGAACAGAAGGAGCAGCCCAAGGGATGCCAGGGCACGTTGGTCGCGCGTTGCCCGTGCCACGCTGCGTGTCGAGGGCGGCAGGGAGCTCCCGTCCTGAGGCAGGTCACAGGGATGCTGAATCAATGTTGTTTGTGTAAAAAAAAATAATAAAAATAATCTTCTGAAGCTTGTCGGAAGAGTAGAGAAAATAAATCAGCACTGGAGGTGCTGGGCGGGGGGGAACTGGCAGAACAATATGTTTTGTAAATGAAAACCAGCTCGATCAGGTGCTCTGCACCCAGAAGTCTCTGATTTCTGCAGTTGTGTGTATTCCAGCCGTCTCCAGGATAAGGCCTTTTAAAAACACTCGCTGCATGAGGGAGGGAGGGAGGGAGGGAAGGGACAAACGCAAATGCTGTTGGAGACAATCTCCTGTTTCCCATGGATATACATATGCTCTCAAAGCATCGCAGCTTGCAGCAGCTCGTAAGCTTTAAAATAAATCACACAGTGCATTTTTTTTCCCTCCTTGCTTTTAAATGAAACCGTAGCACAAAACAACATCCCCTCACTTCCAAAACCGTCCACGCCGGTTCTCCTCTCCGGGGCTGGCTGGTGTGTGCGTGTGTGGCCATAAACCTCGACGCGTTTTGTTGTGAAGCCTCATGGTCACCGGCTTTAAGGGCTTGACAGGTTTATAAAGTGCTGAGTGTCCCAGCGGGACCGCGGCACTGTTTGCAGAGAAGATGAAGCGTGCCATATCCAGCTGGTCTAACAAGGCAGCGGGAAATCTAAATTAATTCAGGAATCACTTCTGTTTTTCCGAGGGAGGATGTTGTTCTCAATCTATGGAAATAGCACATCAGAATACTTATTAAGGGCAGGCGCAGGGGGCGCGACGCCAGGCTCCCCTCTCTCACAGGGGTGTAAATCAGGGACATTTAACAGGAGTGCAAAGCAGCAGAGGGAAAGGGGGTCCCCAGGGCTGTGTCCTCGCACAAACACCCCGCACAGGGCTGGGCAGGATTTGGGGTGGAAGGTTTATTTCCACTTGAAACAGCTGATTTACTCAAAGCTGCCTGTACTGAGGGATTGGCCTCAACAAGTCCCACCTGGGCTCTGCAGGTGAGGCCAGAGGGGAGTTATTTAATGGCTCCTGGCTGCCCCTTTTCCAGGGTTGTGTCCTTGCTGATTCCTGGCTTCCCTTGACTACCATGAGGTCACTCTGTATTGAACATTTGGGACCTGGGATTGAACCTTCTCTCTGAGCTGAAGGTCAGTTGTGAGGCTGGTCTGGGGGGAAGTTGTTGCAAATTCATGGGCTGGGGGGATGGTGTCATCTCCAGAACATGGTGCTTGGTGCTTCTCCAGGATCTATCCTGGTATTTGTATGTCCCATAGACTAAGCAGTATGTGTTTCTTTATACCCATGGGGAGGTTGGTTCCCAACGTGTCATTCTTTTTGCAACTAAAAACCCCAAAACAAAGATGATCTCAGCTTGATGAACAACAAGCCTTTATTTCAACACAGCCTGGGTTTGAGAGGATGGAGTTGTTTGCTGGCTCCTTTTTGTGCGGCTGCACAATGCTGAGCTGTGGCCGCTTCTCCTTCTGCATGCTGCAAGTTGGACTAGGATTTGTTGGGATTTGTTTTGTTTTCTCAAATGTGAATTATAATTTGAAACTCAAAAAAACTTCTGTAGACTGGATGCTGAAATTCCTGCTCCTGGAGCAGTCCTGCCCTGGGTCTGCTGCTGCCTCATCTCTGGGGGGTCTCGGTGTGCTGGGGATGGGTGGCTCCTGGCGAATGAGAGGGACAAACCAAGCTTGGTCTGTGTGTGCAGAAGAGGAGGGATGGTCATTCCCTTCTGGCTAAGGAAGGGCTAAATGCTGTATATCACTGCACCAGGGCCGTCGCTTTCTCAGGTGTGGTGGGATGGAGGTCCCACAGCCCAGCTGGTGCCTGATGGGCTTGTCTGAGGATGACGGAGCCAAGCTGGGCTGTGTGTGCTGAGCAGACCACGGTGGCAGAAGGGAGGTGTGTTAAAAAGATATTTGTTGTAACTATGCTCTTTGGAAAGTGAAGTTAAACATCCTTTGTAGTCCTCGCTACCCAGCTCATGTTGGTCAGCACATGGCCCTTCTGGCCAGCAACTGCTCTGATGGCTCTGAACAGCCCTAACCCAGAGCCGTGGGGAGCCTTTAGCTAAATGAGGGAGGATTTGGACAGCAGACCTCCGTGTTTGGGAGCTGGGCTCCAGTTGTTGAGTTTATCATGTTGAATTGGCTTCATATTAAATGAGGCTTTTATGAGAGCAATTGAGAAGCAGCAGAGCCAGATCCTGCTTCTGTTCCTTGCCACCAGCAGTACTTAGCGCAGCCTTTTCATTTTCATTTTGTGAATATACCCTCCTCACTGTGGCCTGTTTCTGACAGGAGGCTGCCATGAACTTCAAAATTAATTTTCCTGGACTGTCCTAATCATTCTAGTTGAAACATCCCCTTGTTATGCTCTTGTTGGAACTTGGCTCTGGGGGATAAGGAGGATATGGGGATTGGCTCTTGATGAACCTGCCTGATGTGGCAAAATTAAAACTTATTCTGGTTTTAATTTGTACTAATCATACACTCAGAAATAAAGAATTGGTCCCCCAAGTGTTTTTCTGGGCTAAAGGACCAGGCTCACTTATTTGCATGGATTAATATGCTGCATGTTAATTGTGGGATGCTGATATTAGCCATACCGCAGCAACAGGGGAAGTGTAACCAACTGAGTCAGTCTGGAGATGTAGCCGTAGCCCAGATCCATTGAAATACAGATTTGTGCAGCTTTTATCACTAAACTTGCCAACAGGAAAATCATCATTTTCAGAAATAAATTCCCTTTTGTTAGTTGAAGCATCTCATTAAGTTGGAAGAACACTAATTGGGCATGCTTTGATCACCTGGGATATTTGATTCCCACTTCAACATAAAGGGCAGTGGGTTATGTCCTATGTGCAGGTTTAACTGTTCAGATCGAGCACAGCATGATGTGGGGGGCTCCTGAGCAGCCCCACAAGAAGCAGCATCCGTAGGAGCAGTCACTGAAATAACTGAGTGCTCAGCTCAGATTTTTGCAGCCTGGTATCAGGCCTGGCTGTGGTGTGCTGCCATAAGACATGTCCTTGTGTCTCAATGTCCACCCTGTGAGTGGGAAGCCCCCCCATGCTTGGGGGAGAGCTGCAGTGCTGGGTGAGGTCCCTCTGCACCTTGTCGTACACCCTTGGTGCTGCAGGGAGGCAGGAGCAGGATGGCAGGAGAGCTGGGGCCGCGGGTGCGAGGAGCTTCTGTGCTCTTGTGTGTTCGCAGGGTTTTCATGCCCTGGCATGGCCCTGGAGTCAAGGTGAGCCTGTGTTTCTCCTTCAGGCCTAGCACAGCTGGAATATGAGCACTTTTGTGGCTCTGTGGGTTGGCACATTGCTTGTCATTAATATTATATCAAGCCCAGCAGAGATCAAGTTGCAGTGCATGGAGCCTTGATGCAGTTGTGTGATCCCTGCTGTGCCCAACAGCCTGCAGGGGGAGGGCTGGGGTGGAACTGGGCTCCCTGGGGTGGAACTGGCAGCAGGTATATAATGGCAGCCTGATGAAGGCTCATGAGCCATGGCTGAGTCTTGCCTCATTGCCCCTGGCTTGCTGTGTCTGTGGGGACAGCAGTCACTTGGGAGTCACCTCCTGCTTCCAGCATGGCAGATGTTTTACTTTCTGCTAGTCTGGGCAGAAAGACCCAAATGCTCAGCAGAGGATGGAGGAAGGGAAACCAGAATTATCTTTATTTAAGGCCATCCCTCCTCCTGCTGTGAGTTAGTGCAGGGAAGGTGTCAAACCTTACCCCAGGGAATGGCTTTGTAAAGTCACAGGTCTCTGCACCAGCAATCCTTAGGGCAGAGCCCCAGGTGTCACATACTGCTCCAGCCTCCGTGTTTGTTATTTACCCCAACACACTTGTGTGCAAGTGTCTTTTCTAAAAGACTTCTATGTAGCTCTATTTGAGCCTACAAGTATATTAGATATAAGATGTACACTGCCTGCATTGGGCACCGTGTGTTGTGTGTAGGCCACAACGATGCTCCGGTTGCAGATGGGAAAGTAAAGCCAAGACTTATCTCGGGTATTTCTCGGCTGTCACAGACCAACCTGCAGCCTGATGGCAATCGTGAGCCTGGAGGTCAAACCCCTCTTTGAAAAGTGGGGTTGAAGGCACATACGCTTGAGGCAGAAAGACACTGGTGGTTAAGAAGCCCAACCGGCAGGTTGCATTAGCTGTGTTTTGGGGAGCTGTGTCACTTCCACAGATCAGCCAGTCGTGCTAATGAGAAGGCTGGCTCTGAAGTCACCTCTCCTCCATTAATTAAAGCTACTTGGTGTGAAGCAGTGAAGAGGCGTTGAGGAAGGGCTCTTGATGCAGTTAAACTTTCCATAGATGTTGCTGGGTATCCATTATGGCCCGTGAAAGCCTTGTCAACGTTTTTCCAAGGAAGAATGAAAATGTAAATAACTTTAAAATGATTCAATGTCACTGTGGTATGGAAAAAGGTCATGCTGCTGGAGACCATTTATCTTTTTGCCGATTTAAAGAGCTTTTTTCCTATTACATTTTTTGAAATTAATGTTTTTAAACATTACCCAAAGTAATGTTAACAATCATGGGGTTCATGGGATTGATCGTTATGCAGCCTGGGATTTAAATTGAAAAAGATTTGTTTTAGGTAGTTGTTGCTGGGGGGTTTTAACAGACTCTTTGATTTATTGCTTATAAAAGTGTTTGCATGATTTAATGAGAAGACAAAACCAGATCCTGAGTTTCCACACAAATATAAGGGTAGAATACTCTTTGGAAGTAAATTTGGGACTATGGAAGCAGAGCTCGTATGTGCATGTAAGTGTTAAAGCATATGAATCTGAGCCTGAAGGGACAGGGTCCTTAACAGCAGATTAAGGGTTGGAGGGAGTATAAATTGGGGACTTAATTTCCCCTTAGCCCTATGTAGTGTTGCTCCTCACTGCTGTGAGAGTGTTTGGACCTCTGTGCTCTGTGAACCTGGTAGTGCAGCAGAAAGTCTGTACATGTACAAGAGCCAGTCCAAAGGAGCAGCACAGAGCTGGAGTTCAGCTGCGTGTCTGGTGTCCCAGTCAGCTAGGACATGAAAGATCTCTTGTGGGTTTTGGTACCTGTTACCTGCCAAGCATCAATACAAGTGCAAAACACTGCATGGACACAGAAGATGAGGCCCCCGATCTGAGGAGAGTGAACCAGCAGGGACCATGGAAATAAGGGTTAGCTGTTAAAAATGAAGGTTCAGGCTTGTCAGTGTGGCCTAAAGAAAAATGCTTGGAAAGAAGGGTGTAAAGATGCTCTTGGCATCCAATGAGGGAAAGCCCCCCATCTGTCCCCAAAGGACAATAGTGCCAGCGATGGCAGACTGTCAGGGAAGAGGGGACACGGCTACCTGCCTCCTGCGGTGGCAGAGCACAGCCCTCATGACATCTCAAGGAGGGCCAAGACCTTGTTAACTTGTCTGCTCCATCTGTCCTGCAGCAATGCTGACCTGAAGCTAATCTCCCCTCGGGTCACTGCTGACTAGGAAAACAGGTGACACTTGTGAAAGGCTTTCTGCTTCTCTGCACAGGAAGAATTTCAACAGTTCTGAACCTTGGTTTGGGGAAGGGGGGAAATAGCTCTGCTCTTAATAGAAATGCTTGGCCTGCTGAGATGTACTCGCATTTTTCACCTCTGTTCCCCCTGCAACATCAAGTGTGAGGGAGCAGGGGATGCCACAGCTGGTGCTTTGCATGTAATTTTCACCCTCTTGTTAATGACCTTGCAGGGATTAGCATGGCCTTCTCCATATGCCAGTAGATTATGTCTGTTGGCAGCTGCTACTACTGGAGCAAAATGGGATAGTTTTCATTAGGAGTGCTTGACACTAGGTTGCCCTGGGTGTCGTCAATCCTAAACTGTCAGTGCCTTTGAATAAAGCAGTGTACAGATGTGATTTATTAGATGTGCTGCTGCTTTGCTGAAAATGTGGCATTTTCAAGTCAGCAAGGTCTTGCAGAAGTGTGAAAGGGACCTTCTTGCTCTTCCCTACTCACTTACCCTCCCACCCTGCAGGCTCTGTGGGTCCAGCAGTGCTGGATGGAAAATCTGCCCTGAAATGACTGAGTGACATGGGGACTTGGATGAAATAATCCCCCTTCCCTGTTCAGTGTAGCTGCTCACTAGCAAATACATCTGTGTTTGTGTTTAGAGGAGGGGAAACCGTGTGTTTTTCAACAGCTTTAACTTGCGAGTATGTTCTGAATGAGCATTTCTATCCAACTTGCATGGGGGGTGGGAGGAGCAAAGACTCTATTCTTCAGTGTTGAAATATGACTTGACCTTGAAATGATTTTATTTTGATGATTAAGAAAATGTTCAGGTCTACCACACAGACCTCTCCCCTTGCTAACTCAAGCAGTGCAGAGGAAAGTCAAGTTTCAGTATTACTCCTTCCTATAACTGAATCGGGGCATATCCTGAGCCGGCACAATATTTTTATGTGGGCTGAGGGGGACACAGCTCACTTCTGCTGGGGACACAGTTCCTAGGGTGCAGAGCAGGGCAGGAGGTAGGTGAGATCCTCATCCAGCTGCCGGGGAGAGATGCTGCGGGGGCTTCCCGCTTCCCTTTGCCCTGGGAGGAACCAGGCTCCCCGTGTTCTGCAGGGATATTAATCCTCTGTTTATCCTGTTTTAAAATAAGCAGTTTAAAGGAGGCTGTCAAAGATGATAGGCCACAAATCCATGTCATTCTTTTGATTTGCAACAGCAAAGCTAAACCCTCCTGTGTCCCTCTCTCAATAGAATGAGGGCTTGTGCTCCCCGGCATGCTGCAGTGACACCCCAGCCCATGCTGGCCAGAGGAGACCCGTTCCTTGGGCAAGACTGCTCATTTGAAAGGGCCTAGGACTATCTGGGTGACATGGGGAGTATCCAGACAGCTAGCCCACAGAACTCAGTGGTGTTCTTTAGGGCTTGTGACCACCTGACAGACCCATCCATCACTGATGGGATGTGGCTTTATTGAACAGCAGACTTGGGTAAGGGACCAGCTGTTGTGGGAGAGTCCTGGAGCTCTTTGCTGTGCTTGACTCTGTGTCCCCTCTCAAGAATGGGGCCACCAGCCCTTCCAAGCAATACTGAGCAGCTTCACTGCAGTCCCACTACTTAATCACTCTTTTTTGCAAGTTCAGTAATCACCAATTAACTATTTAAGGCATGCCAGAGGAGGATTGAGCTGTGTAATATACCAGGTATGATTCATCTTCAGTAAATGCCCCTAATAATCAATGGGTAATTATTTCATGGAGCAGTAGTTCTAATTAAATCTCAATCAATTGTGTATGTGGGACATCTGATTTAAAAGTGGTAGTGTAATGTTAAGTGAATTTTGCTCATGGTTTATTGCAATACAAAAGCTAGTGTTTGTAACAGCAGAGCTGGACCAGCCCAAATGCCCAACAGGCACTGCCAAAAAAAAAAAAAGGAAAAGTGAGAAAAACCTGAAACTTGAATCAAGCTAATTTATTGGCCCGTATAGTCTGAAAACATTCATAAACATTGTCTATGGGCAAAGCTCCCACTTCCCTGGGGCTGAGGGAGGCCTTTGCAAGTCCGTATGAGCTGGGCACCGGGGGCTGGTTTGTGCCCAGGCCTCCCCCAGGACAGCTGAGCCCTCTGAGCCCCCGAGCAATTCCCTAGTCAGAAGAAGACACTGAGGAGTGGTGAAAGGGTGTGGGCAGGGGATGATAAATGAGGGGGAGGAAAAAAAGAAGCAAGAAGGGAGAATGTGAAAAGAAGTGCTTGAACTCTGGCTGCGGTAGCTTTACACCACAGATGGGTTTGACTTCTGTATTCAGCGGTAGGAATAAAACATCACCCTTGATGATTAGAGGCAGGATCAGCACAGCTAGCTCTTGGGAGAGGAAAATAAACCAGGTTAGTTAACAGTGGTAGTTCTAAAAAGCCCAGGAGGTAATTAGAACAGTCTTTCTCATGTAAAAAACAAACTGCAATGCCAAAGTACAGAATAAAAGGTAATAATAATCATAGCTATTTTCTTGTCACATGTTACAGTACCAAGTACGTGAATCCTATCAACATGTGACTGTCTAGTAATGTTGCTCAGGATTATGTGAATGAGACTGCAGCTGGGATCCTCGCTAGCTCCCGAGTTTCTCAGATTTGTGGCTTTGGCTGTTTTGCGGCTGTGTGCCCAGGCTGGGGAAGCCTCTGGTCTGGTGTGGGGTGACAGACCCACCCCCAGTCACCCCCATCTGGTGTCTGCCAGCTGGGCCATGCCCAGGGTGTCATCCCCTTGTTTAAAAAAAAAAAAAAAACACAAAACTGTTCCTTTTCCCTGGCTTTCCCCTTGTTGGAAGTCCCATGGAAGTGTTAAAGTCCAAGTAAAACCACCTGCTGTTCTCATGCCTGGGAATGGCCCTTTGCAGCCAGGTTGGAGTGCTGTGAAAATATCCTGAAAGAGGAATGTGTGTTTTACTGTCTGTGCTCATGGAAGGGCTTCTCGCTCACCAGTGGTCTGCCTGACCTCGCAGCTGCACCCAAAGCTTCCTCTGAATGGTGCTGAGGATGCTTCGCCCCCATTCCCAAATTCCCTGATAGAGCAGGGCACTTCAGAAGGTGTAAAACTGGGCTGACTGACTGCTCTGCTGACCCACATTCCTGTCAGCATCTTGAGGATGTGAAGGAGAAAATAGAGTTTTTACCTGCCTTGTGGTCCTGCAGGCTGTGGCTCACACAGGTGCTTTGGCACCAGGTAGATTGGGGGCTGAAGAAAATCTGGGGATAAAATCGTAATGCTCCTGTTTGCCAATTGGGCTGCTCTGCACCTTTCAGGCAGGTAAAGGTTTCTGCTTTCTCCTCCAAAAAATAAGTGAGGCAGATGAAAACTGCTGTAGGAATGTAAGGAGCAGCAAGCTTGCTTTCTTAGAAACATGGATGTAAAATTTCCATTGAAACATTCTTGCAATAGGATTTTTGGGGATTTCCAGCAAAAGGTGACAGTTACTGACAGCTTCTGGGGGCTTTAGAATTTAATGAGGTAAGGTAGCTTTCACTATTCAAATTCCTTTTTTCATTAAACTAAGTATTCTATTAGTTAAAACAAGGAGATTTTTGAATATACTGGTATTTGCAATAGGAAAATTAATAGTCATGGTAGGAAAGTCTGACTGCTTTTTTTTCTCCTACTTTCATTCTGTTCTCATTAGAGAAAAGCTCATTCCAAAGTTTAGTTAATTATTTAGACTACCGATGTAAACCTTGCTGAAAACATTCTCTTGACATCATAAGTCTAAATTAGAAAGAATTGACATGAAAACTACTTTAACATGTTGGTTGTCAACACCTGTTAAATATATGATGTGATTTTTGGCATAGTTTACATTCTTGACACCAGGATCACGAGCAATGTGACATCAGCCCCGAGAAAGATGTTTGGGCGATGAGAGTGCCTCTACCCTAGAGAGACAGAAACCCCAGTTTAAAGCTGTTGAGTGCAACTGGTGTTCACAGCCTGGCCCAGAAGCTGGCCAGCCACCCCGTGACAGACCAAGGCATGTGGGGGGACAGCAGGGACAGAGCCATGCAGGATGGCTGGTGCTGCTGCAGCTGTGTGTCCCACAGTGCCCGCACTCCTCTGCTCCCCCCGGCCTGTGGAGCCATGGTCTGTGCTCCCCGGACACCGGTGTCCTGCACCTGTCCTCGCCAGCCCCACCCCAGTGGCTCAGCCTGGCATGGGTTTACTTTCTGGTGCCAATTTTGGCTGTGTGGTGGGTTTTTTTCCTAGGTGAGGGCATCTGGCACTCCATATTCTCATCTGGCCTTTGCGATACCCGTGGCTGAGCTGGGGGGCGTTGGGAGGGTGATCGGCTTCTCCCTCCGCATCCCAGAGAGTGTTTGGTGTGGATGTGGGAGTAGCCTCCTTGTTACAGTGTTCAGGGATGATGCTCCAAACGCATCCTTTCCAAAAATTCAGCATGTGACATTTGCATATTACAATTTCAAAGGCACACAGTTTCTGCAGCTAAGTTTATCAGGAATGAAAACTATTTAGTAGAATATTAGGACGGGGAAAAAACAACTCCCAAATACTAGAGTTTCCCCCCGAGGCACTGCTGGGCTACAGCCTATGCCAAGATCTCCTGAGAGTGCGAGGACGTGGCTCGCATGGGCCCGCTCTGAGGCCCTGCAGTGAGTGACCCCTTGCTTAGCAGGTACAGAGGTCCCAGTTTCAGGGATTAATTAACTGTAATAACATCTGAATTCAGATTAGTCACAAACATGCTGAGGAGTGGATATTTCTGTGTAGGAGCGAAACCAGAGGGTAGAAAATCTACTTTCAAAAACACCCAGGGACCATCAAGTTAGTCATGACACTCTTGATTCTTGACTACATTTCTTTTAATGAGGTGCAAGTCTATAACCAGAAGACACTAAAAAGCAATTGCATTAAATCAAGAACTACATCTGACTTTATGGATTGTTTATGGGATCTTTCTTTTATTAATTCTTTATCCTTTAATATTATAAAGGATTTGTGTCTACAATAAATAATGTAAAGTTACATTACATCCTCTTTGGCTTAAAATTTTAATATTCCTATTGCCCATCTCCATAAAGAAATTGTATTTGAGGTCATTGCATATGTACAGCTGCAGTCATAACCCTAATGGAATTACTATTCAAGCACAGGCGAGATTAGTATGAACGCCAAGAAACTACCCGTCTGTCAGGGGAAAAGGTAAAAGTTCAGAGTTCAGCTTGCATCCAAATTATTTATCTCCCTAATAACTTAATAGATTGAATATATTACTTGTCAGTGACCTTGATGTACAACAATAAAGACCCCTTGGTTGTGTCAGAAAATATATGAGACTATAATAAGTAGTACTTATGTAGTGGAATAAAAACATATTCTTTATGATAATGAAGTCTCTTCCCACAAGGACATCACAAGGACACGAAGGCATGTAAACATAAACACTGGCTTGCATTTGACTGTGGCTGGAGAGTGGTTTCTCCCCTGAAGTCAGCTGAGGAGGTGCTGGTGGAGGCTGCACCCCACAGATGCCCCAGCCCCAGCATGTCTGCCTGCACAATGGGTCCCTCCCCACGCGGCGAGGGATGGCTTATGCCCTTTGTTGCTTGTCGAGACACACATTACATCCTACATCCCCTCTTACAACCACTCCATGCAGAGTTAGTCCCTTGCTTTTTCAAAGAGCCCCGTTGACTTCATGCCATATCTAATTATTTCCATTCTGGATCTCCCAAGCATTTAAAAGAATCATTCTAAATTAGAGTTTAGTATCAAAGGTAATACCGCAAATAGGCATGTTGTAAACATGCCTAAAAATAGGAAGGTAATTTCCCTGAGTGCCGTGGTCTCTGTAGCAGTGCAGCACAGTGTCTCTATTTCGTTCTGTTTCTATGTCTATTTTTCAAGGCTTCACATTATCTAAAGGGGAAAACAAAAAGCCCTCGAAGGATATTGTTCTTAAATAAGGCTTATGATTATGGATTTTTTTCTTCCTCAGCCAGCACAGAATCACCATTAATATACTCAAATGGAATGAGTCTCTCCTCTTTAACAGGTCATTTTAATCATATTTTTAAAGTTTCAGTTGGAGATGGAGGAGGAGGGTGAGAGGGAAGACAGAAAAAGAGGAACTTATTTTGTCTGTTGGATGTTTTCCAATTAATCCTTGTGGTGTGCCCTCCTGTGCTGCCTAAGCCAAGCTGAATGCAGTGGTGGTTGCACAGCTGTCTCTGATATGTGCTGGGAGCAGTCCCCCTCGCCCCTGGGATACCATGGGTCTGGACTGTGTGGGAACTTGGTGTCCCATGTCCAACCCTGACCACCAATCTTGGAAAACACTGTGACATCTTGTCTTTGAGGACCCTGAAGCTACATAACCTCCTTTCCTCCTCCATCAGCAGTGCTGTGTGCCAGGCTGAGCCTGCAGCCCCCTCCCCAAAAGCGCAGGACCCAACCTTGGGCTGAGGAAGGACCTGCAGGCGGGTCCCTGCTCCCAGGAAGCCCACTGGAGCCGGCATGTGTGCGGTTGTGCTCCCATTCCCCAGCCACTTATCCCAGCAGCCTCACATTTTTGATTGTATTTATGGCCACTTAATCTGTGCTAGCAGCCAGGATCAAATATATCTCCAGGTATTGATCAGCTTTAGGCTGATAGAAGTTCAAGCTCATGAGGTCTCGGTCTTTGACCCTCAAATAGGATATGAATCTCAATCCAATAGACTGATATTCACACGCAGAGGCTGCCCAGGGTTGCAGGCTGCAAGGGAAAAATCAATGAAGAGTGCTAATGATTCACAATTTATAGAGCAGCTGCCATTTTAATATTAGAATAAATGTTATATTGCAAAGGGATGGGAACATAGGTGGTGGCATGGAAAATATTTCTTTGGAGCCTTTTCTGCGAGAAAATGATGTGCACAGGATTTTATGAAGTATAATTTATTGGCCTCATTTAGACTTATAATTTAAAACTCCTTATGAAAAAGGTATTTAACTAGAGTGGATTGGGTAAGGAAATGGCAAGGGCAGAGCAGGCTGTCTTAGAGTGCTTCAAGGGCTTGCTGGTGGGGGAAAGGAAGCAATATCCTAATATATGAGACTGGATGCAAGAATTCCTCTTCTGTTTAAACATCCCTGCAGCATCGGGCAACAGAGAGGCCCCATTCTCTGACCTGGCTCTTCTGAGCCCACTTGTAAATGGAAAAAAAAAAATTAAATGTGCTGATGAGGTATATGGAGCACATTAAGATTGAATAATGGATCATGTCAGAGTGGAGTGGTAGGGCAGAAAACTCTGCTGAATTGGTGCATGTGGGGGATAGGGAGAATTACTGAAGCCAAAGAGAAGGGGCAGGTTGCAAGACAGACTTCAAACCATGGGAACATAAGAACTCTCTGTCCAGACTACACAGGTTTTTTTGTACTCTCAAATAACTCGTTTCTATTCGCAATGAATTAGTTTCCTTTGAGGTTTCTTTACAATAGCTCATGGGGACAGGTAACTGTGAGACTGTGGCAGGAATGACAGGGGGAGCTGTCACAAAAAGAATGGAAGGTAAACTGCCCTTTTGCCTCTTCCTTGACCGTGACAGACGGGGGACTGGAGCTGTGAGACTTTCTGGAGAGAGCAAGAGGGAGGGAAGGAAACATCTTCAGCGGCTGCAGTTCCCTGGATGACCCAACAGCTTGGGCCAGGTTGGTGTTGGTGAGCTGAGGCCTTCCTTGGGCTCCACACCAGGGGCCAGAACTGTCCTGGGAAGCAGCATTGCTCCTGATCATCCAGCACGATGTCCTGGAGGATGGCTGCCAGAGCTCTTTGTTAGGACACAGTGCTTCTTACTTCTCCGTAGAGAGCAGCATCTTTATGCTGGTTTGCAAGCCACCCTTCCTGGACAAGAAAAGGCTTCACCCTGGGAAGATGACATCTTTCCCTCCAGCTTCCAGCCAGAACTGTACACTCTTGCTTCTCGGTTCTCATGTGTAGTAAGTCTTCACCTGCAAGTCCCGTTCATGGGGTACTATTTCAGTGTATAATAATGTCTTTCCCTGCATGGATGTAAATGGTAAAAGGATTTTCAGTACAAAGAACCCAGGCTTTTTAGAACAGACAAGAAAAGATGGAAATCCTACATCAAAACCACAATTTATGGCATCCGTTTTGGCCATCTCTGTATTTATTCTTTATAGAAGCAAAAAGAACTTAAATAATTCATCTGCCTGAGAGCTCATAACTCTCTGGCCTGTGTAGAATATCTTTCATATATCTCATAACCTAGAGCCTATTGACAAACTGTATGAAAAATAACAGCCCTTTCACTTGCAAAAGCAAAATCCAATTTATTGATTGTGATAGTCTAAATAATGGCATTCCTATTGACAAAAAGGTATCGCCCAAATAGGAGTGAGTTTACTTAACTCAGGGCATGAAATGTCCCATGCATACCATCATAAAACCAAAATTTACTTGAGCCTTTTCCTTCCTTGGTTATACTGCCACTGTGACCAAACTAGTCTACAAAGAAAGTTGACGGGTGCTTAATGAAATTAAACCCAAGATCTTTTGGGGGTTGTGATGGGAGGAACAGACCCAGGGCATGAACACATTTACTTTTTTTCAGTCCAATAAGACATAGCAAAAGCTTATCCATAGTATATGCATACAGCTGCTGTAGTAACATTAGGTGCTCTGAATTCCCAGGCTGGAGCTCCAGGGGCCCACCTGCAGCTGTTGGGTACCATCACTGGTCTCAGGATCCTGTAAACGGGGTGCAGTTTGAGTGGAGATAGCTGGAAATGCCTGAGAGCGTCCTTAAACTTCTGCTGGGAAAGGCCATGGAAGGGTTCACACAGTGACTTTCTGAGATAAATTTGTATTATCCATGTAAGTCTTTCCACTTCATCAGTTTTCAGCTCTCTGGTGCTGCCTGTTTGGTTGGTGGTTAGACAGGGCTCTGGTGCTTACTGGGAGACTCTGGTGCCATGCTAATAACAATCCAGTGAAAGCAAGAACCTGTTCTGCTGCCATTAGGGTGACAGATGTAAGTCCTGGAGTTTGCACCCAGATCTCACCCTAGAACTGGCCGGGTTTGTTCCAGGGTCCTAAATTCGCTCGAAGTTTTGCTTTCTTTGCATCTTGACAGACTCCTGTTTTCCTTTAGTGTTTTTTCTCACTTCCTGTCAGTGTCTCTCTCCTAATTGGGCAACAAAGAGATTGTTACAGCCTCATAAAATACCGAACCCCCTTCCCCATCAATTCTGCCTGTTGGAAAATGTTGTTCTCCAATCCCAGTCTTGCATACATTCTATTACTTAATTCATAAATGTTTAAATAGGGGTCTAAGAGATCCCAACTGTGTCTTTTTACATAATGAAATTACAAGGAGTCATATGTTACTACCATCCATAAACTTATTGTGCACTTTACATAAAATTCAGATCGGGTGGCTCTTGCATGCATGCATATTTTACATTTTCAACTTTATTAAAGAAATGAATAGAGTGCTGGAAAGGCTGCTTTGCTGTACGGTCAATTCAGATCCTGGGGGCCATAAATCTGAAAGCCTATGATTTGTTGTTCTTTGCTCACAATAAATTAAGCCTTTCTTGACGGAAAGGCTGGCTACATTTGTTGCAGTTTAGGTCACAGTATTTGGACAAAGATACATCTGGACCTGCCGGGAAGGGAGTTTGTGCTGGGTCCAATGAGGCAGGGAGGATACCTTCATTTTTATCAAGTTACTGGAGCTGGAACCCACAGCTAATTCTGTGGCACAGGTTTTCAAGTCAGGATAACTGAATGATGTGATTTTCAGCTGAGGGCTGATTGCATTTTTAAAGGCTTTTGATGTGTTCCTCGGAGCTTTTTTGCCTGGATGAAGCAGTGGCTTAACCAACGGGGAGAAAGCCGGGGCTGGATGCAGGTGTGGTCTGGGTGAGACAGCCATTGCCTGCCCTGAAAGATGCCAGCAGGGTGGTTCTCAGGAAAAAGGAAAAGGTCTCCTGGGTAAAGCCAGCCCTGTGTCATACACGTGGCCTGGCATGGCAGGGACACATGGGCATTATACTAATACAAACATGTAATTTTATTGCCACTGCTAGTAATAAGTGTCCTCAATTGCTATTTAGTGATGTCTCCGCTGGGTAAGGAATCAGTTGATAGGCAGGGCCTGGTGAAGCAAAAAGCATTACTATTTCAACCATGAAATCGTAATATCATTTAAAAACAAATCATTTCAAAGTGCTTGTCTGTCATGTCTAGCATGAAGAATGATTTAGTTGATAGTTGCTTATACTTTTCCATTAAGAGAAAATAATCACTATTACTAGCTTTTTCTTTCTCATCGAGATTTAAACCTTCTTTTAGCCAGAAAGGAAAAGCGTTCTTGCCATTGAACAAGACAAAGGGCTGTTCTGTTGAAACAGTAGCTCATTTAGAAATAATCTCAAAGCAATGTTGAAATAACCAGGTATTCTGCAAAGCCTAACCCCAGAATAACCTGTGTCCTCTGCCACAAATGCAGGTTAGCTCACTGTAGTATGTTCCTTTTCCTTTTCAAATTTTCAAATCAATAAAGTGAGATGAGCTGCAAAAATGCAAAGGAAATAGTGCAACTACCATAGTGGCAGGGTCTTGTGCTTAAAGGAAAAAAAGAATCCGAGCAGTGACTTCCTTTTATTTTTTTTCTTATCTGGGATAAGATCAACGTTGGGAAAGGTGACATGTGACAAATACAACGTTCCCAGCTTATTGGTCTCAAAACCAACCAAATATAAGAAAATCAGACGTAACTGCTGATAAATTGGCACATAACCTTTTTCCTGGAGATGCGCTGTTTGGAAACACGGATATTGGTGTAATTCTATACTAGAAAGAGATGTGTATGAGAACTCACAGGCATTTAAGAATTCACTAAACAGCTCAGGGATATTGGCATTAATTTTACCACACTAAAACAGAAAGGAGTTTAATCTTTTCTGTCATATTACTATAACAAAAGATTGGTAGGTGTGGGTGGCACATTCCAAATCTGCTGTGAATAAATACTGGGTGAAGAATATAAATTTTGTTCAAGTGGGGAATAGACTTCAAGTTTAATAGTAAAGTGGCCAGGCCACCTCTGTCCTCCAGGCTGGAATTCAGCCTCCCAGGTAGGCAGTACTGTCAATTCGATGCTAATCTGTATCAGATCCCACATCTGTTCTTTATCAGCATGTTCTCCTGAATGAAAGTTTAGCCTTGACCTGTTGAAGCAGTGTCCATGCTGAGGAGGTCTGGCCATCCTGTGTCTGCGTAGTGTGCTCAATGCGGGTGAGAGATCTCTGCCAAGGCTTGCAGGGCTCTCCTGGTATCTTCTCCAGCTCACACTTCATACCACTACCTAAAACTCCCTGACTAAAGTCTTGCGCAAAAAGGCCTTAGCTAAGTGCTGCCCAACTGTGGCTCTGAGATGCTGACATGGCAAATCTGCTCTGCATTTCAGCTCTGGCCAAGGACTTTACCTGTTAATTGGCAGGTACTAATTGTCTGACAGGTGCTGGCTGAGGGAGCTGATGTTACTGTTAACACCACAGAAAGAATGGATTGATTAAAATAAAATAAAAAAAAAAAAAAAAAACAAACAGAAGAGAAAAATGGAAAACCTGAGCTGGTACCTATGAGATTCTTGTGAACTTATTGTGCCCCCGGTGCCAAGGGAAACCTTCTCTGACCTCTACAATCCGCATACCTCCAGCACTAACACAATGCACCTGACAAACTCTTCCAAACACCAGCCTGAACTTGAGGGGAATTGCTTTTGCTGAACAGCGATTATAATTCCTGCTGTATATCCAGATTTTGACAAGTAAATCTCATATTTTAAACACAGGATTAAAAAATTTTATTACTACAGTGGGGATTAAGTAGTAAAGCCTCAGAATGTAAGTCTGCAAAGTAGGAAACACAGGAAAATAAAGTGAAATCTATTGTTCAAAATAACTCGGGCTTAACCCTTTGTCACCTGGTGCAGACCAGATTGCAATCGGTACAGCCCTGTAATAATTATCCCCGGGTCTCTTGTAACATTTCACGGGACAGGTAGGGGATATGGAATTTCTTCCTGTTGTTTTTCAAATCCCTCCATTTCCAGACTTGGCTGCACCATCACACTCAGAAATAACAGCAGCATTGAAGAGCATCCGAATGAGAAATTCAAGCCAGTCAGTCTCATTTGCTGCACTGACTTGTCTGATTAGGCGCAGTTCATTTCCATTCCTTCTTGTTTGTTTTTAGAGGAAAGTCTCTTTATTAAGAGCTCCATTGTAAAGGTGCAGCAAATACAACAACTTATCAGCTGACAAGTTTTCAAGCCTTTGAGTGAAACCCTGACCCCACAGGAGCCAGCAGATATCTGGCTCTTGTTTTTCAGTGAGCCTGGGATTTTATCTAAAATGTCTAATTCTAGCAGGTTGTCTAAAATGACAACCTGCTCCCTGGAAGGGTGATCTTGAGAATGAAGCAGAGGATGGGGAGCTGGGAAGTGTGGGTTCTGTTTCCCGGCTGTGCACTGGCTCTTCTAAACCTCCCTCTTCTAAAATGATGGATAATAATATTTCTGTACCTGCCAGGTGGGAGTTTAATTCATCTGTGGCTAGTCAGTGATTTGAAATCCTTAGCTGAAAGCTGTTATGGAAATGAAAATAATAATTCTTCCAGGATTATTTGAATGCACAAATTTAGAGGCTGCCACCTCACACCACCAACTTCAGAAAGTGAACTCGCAAAAGGCACTGTTATCACTCTGCTCAAATTTCCCTCCAAATATTCCCATCCAGAACAATGAAACACTCTAAGAGAACAGTGAAGTTTACCACAGGGAAAACTGTAGCTGAAACAGGTGCCAGTAGTAACTATCTAACAGAAAAAACATTCCCTTTTTGGATAAATATATTGCTTGATGTTTACCATGTCTCTTCTCTCCCTGAGCTTACACGGTTGATAAATTGCATTTTTCCTCAGAAATACTGGATGGCAGCAGCTGCTGGACTCAGGACTGCTGTGAAGTTTAGGACTTGATGTTGTGATATATTGTGTAAAACCCTACCGAACCAAGAGCTCCTGCTGTTCCAGGGATGTAGCTACTTTCTCCCAATACTGCTTTTCTGAAAGAGTAATGAACACCTAGTATCCAATTAGCTGTCTGTTCCTCCGGATACAGCTTAGGAATCTAATAAAATTATGGGCACCATCCTAAGTCTTATGCATCTGAAATCCTTACTCTTGCTTCTTTCACACAGTGAGAACTTGGACAATTTTTTTTGAGTCTTCAAATGCATGTTTGTGTCCCCAGCAAGGCCATATGACCTTTTCACTTGTTTTTTTAGGATTAACTGTGAAATCGTTGATAAATGTAAGGCCTCAGAGATTCCTCTGCTTTAAGGGAGGTAAATCTATCTAATCATAGGTTAATTGCCAGCTATTTTCACAGTACCAGAACATTCTTAAAAAACAAATCAATGTCTAATAAATTATTTGTGTGTATCCAATAATTAAAACCTTAATGTTCGGCACTCACCACCTTCTACTGTGCTGAAACTGTCAGAAGATGCTACTTCATTCTAGTGGTATCAGCAGCGCAATCCTTTTACATAACCTACTGATTCATGCATAAGGAAATAAAATCATTGAACATATGATTACTTAAACCCTTTCCATGCTAAGGAGCTATAATGGTTGTTGGCATAATAAATGAATACAGAGTTATTTTGCCTTTGCAATATCAGCTAGGTTCCTATTTTTCCAGGCAAAGAACACAAAGAGATTGGGGTATGCTGAATACAAAAGAAAGCTGAGGCAGGAGTAGAGGTCATTCTGGGGACAGAGAAATTTTAAGTTTTTCTTTCCATGTAATTTTAGACTTCTTTTGATATGGTTCTTAATTAACTAGTAAACTTGTCTTTTTGTTTCCAATTAAATGTATTGACGGTGCATTCTGACTTGGTTTGTAATCTGCTATTTTCCCTTTGGTGTAATCAATACAGAGATGCCACAAAGCTACAGGTGACATTAAAAAGAACTTTTCTTTATCCCACATAATTAATTGCCTCTCTATCTCTGTTCCATTATATAACTGGTGTAACAAAATAGCCCAGAAGGCTGTCTTAGAGGAAAGGTGGGCTGAATTTTTCGGTAGTACTGGGCTTCCTGGGGTGAAGCAGAGCTGAAGTCCTGCAGTTTGGAAAAACAAAGCTTATTTCTTTTTATTTGAGATGGACTTTTAAGAGGAATGCAAAAAAAATCTGTGAAGCCTTCCTCTCCCCTCACCTAATTTTTGTATTAGTGAAATGTCCCGTCACTGCTTCAAAACAAATGCAAAGCATGTGGTCAGTGGGCTAGTATCCTGGGCACGTTCAAAGCCAAGACATGCAGCAAAGGACAAGGCAGTAACAACAACTCTGTCCCAAGGAAAGAACCTGAAGTCGGTGAGCAGCCCTGGTTTGTGAGTCGGGCATGCAGCAAGTAGGTGTAAATTAAAGTTGCATCCCTCAATTAGTGCCTTGACACTGCCTCATCTCCCTGTGCTCTGCAAAGCCTGGTTGCCCTAGAGGAAGGGCTGCTGTGCAATGTCAGAGCCCATTGCGAGGGGATGCCTGATGCAGTCTGTGTAATCAGTTTCAGAGCTTCCATTCCTTGGAGGAGCTCTGCCATGGCAGGATGAGGGGCTCCGCGTGTGTGCACAGCATGGTTATGGGAATGCAGGGGCTGCTCTGCTCGGTCAGACTCTCGGCTCACCAAGCCTGGGGACCTGCATTTGTTTCAGAAGCTTAAACTCATTGCAGAGTTTATGCCAGCTTCCCAGGGGTGAGACGGGGCTGCGGTGAGTGGGAAAACAAGGCGTGAAGCCAAAGTTAATCCTTCAAGATGAAGGATTTAGCCTTGCTTGCAACTTATTTTATCAGAATTAGCAGCTATGGTTGTAACCGATAAGACTGAAATCCAGAGATGGTTCTGGATGTTGGAGCCCAGGTTAGCTGGAATTGAAAAGTGATTGGAAGAAATTCAAATTCAGACATCCTTTATGTTTAGGGGATGACTGGGGGTGCAGCCCCAGTTACACAGCCCTTCAGAAAAATCATACAAGATGGGATAGAACCAAGTTGTTCAACAGGTTGACTTCATACTGCTTTGCTTGTCAACTCTAAAAGTACTTGGTGATAAATAATAGATAAATACCGGAGGATAACGTTGCTCTGCTGTCGTGAATTGCACAGAGCTTTTATCTCTTAATGCATACTATGTAGTGGGGCTATTGCTTGGGTAAACGCTCTGGGATTTGGCACAACAGAAGGAAAGAACAAAAGATGACAGAAAAGGCAAGTGGAGGTTACAGTTTTTGTTAATTAACTTCCTTCTTGGCCTTTACTTTCACTACCGCCAGCAACCCAACTCCCTGCTTTGTCCACAAAGCCCCGTAGTCCCAGGTGCCTGATCCTGAAGGGAGTTTATGTTACATTTAAGATAAACATAAGGCGACAGGTAAGCCAGAGGTAATGAGTTTGGAACCACTCCCTGAGCAGCTGGGAAAGGGGAACTCCACCATGAATCTGGGGGGATAAGATTATCCAGCAGTAACGAAGGCAGCACACAAAATGGGGCTCACTGAAGAGTTGGGCCGTGGAGAGCGGAAGTGACGGGCTGCGCAGGAGGCAGATGGAGATCAGGAGAGCTTGGGACCTGATAGTGGAGATGGGCGCTCCAGGCCTGGGGGCTTTCTCTCCCTCCCTGGTGCAGGGCCTGGCGGTGTGGTGTGGTCCCTGCTGTCACCACACCAGGAGTCAGCGTGCTGAAGGCCTGTCCCCAGCGGCCTCAGAGGCGGTGGCGGC
Organism: Larus michahellis; assembly: GCF_964199755.1. Lineage (NCBI taxonomy): Eukaryota > Metazoa > Chordata > Aves > Charadriiformes > Laridae > Larus > Larus michahellis. Next base: position 11,238,453 of record NC_133910.1, on the reverse strand, counting down.
TGGGGCGGTGTGAGAAGGGGGAGCAGGCAGGCTGCCCCCCGGCTCCCACAGAATCCCTCAGAAAGCACTCGGGCAGCAGGGCAGGCTGCCCCCCCCACAACCCCTCCTCAGGCTCTGCCAGGCGACGGGCCGGGGCAGCGGCGTGCCCTGAGGAGGGGTCAGGAATCAAGCGGAGAGCGAAACGCGTAGCGGGGCAGAGCGCAGCCGCTGCCCCGGGGAAAGCGCCTCAGGGCCGCGCCGTAACGGCTTTAACGGTTTTTAACGGTCCCAGCGGCCGCCGTCCCCCAGGCTCTGCTGCCCCCTGTCGGCCCGCGGCGCCTCGGCCGGGCCAGGCCCGGCCTCGCCTCATCGATCGGGCCATAGATTACCCCGGCGCTCTCTCGCTGCCGGGGCCTAAAGCTCGGGGTTTTAGTACAGGTTCACCAAATTGTCAATTAAGTGCAAATCAATCCTCAGCCATTTATCACGGTGTTAATCCGCCCGCGCAGTCCGAGGCGAAAAATCGATCGGTTCCTGTCACCGGGGACCAATCGAGGAGAGCTGGAAGACCAACATCTGCTGTATCAGGGCAACGGCTGAAATTTATAATCTCGGAGAAAAATTGCTGCTTGCCAAGAGGCCCATTAGGAAGTTGGGGAAGTTGAGCGCACGCGGGGGGAAGGGGCCGTGACAAAGAGCCTGCGCAGGGCGGCACGGCCGGGAGGGCTCCTGTCAGCCCCACCGGGAGATTTCGGCCTGAGGAGCCGCTGATTTATCGAGGAGAGATAAAAAAAGATTACTGTTAACTCGGAGATCAATGTGTTAATACATGCGGCTTTGGGGCTCCCGGAGGTATTTCCAGGGCTGGTGCGGGTATCCTGGAGCGAGGGGTTCCTCAGGGCCCCCCCCCGGCTTGGGTCCAGGGAAGGGGGTAACAAAGAGGCCTCGGGTTCTGCCACTGCACCCTGGCAGGTATTTGCATCCCCAGAACGAATCCCTCTCTGTGACATCCCTCATTCTCAAACATATTTGTAACCACTACGGTGCCATTTACATAAAGTACATAGGCAACCTTTCTCAAACTGAAGTAATCGCAATCAGGGTCATTCAGCAACACGTGTTTTATGGATGGTGCTCAAAAGCACAGGATGAGGTGAATGTGCCTCTAGTATCACTTTGGCCACCCGCTGTCCCCCTGTGGAGACACAGCGTGTGGGGAAGCTTTCCCAGTGTCCTGGTTTTGGCTGGGATAGAGTTAATTTTCTTTCCAGTAGCTCCAGTGTTCTGGATTTAGTAAGAGAATAATGTTGATAAACCATATTGTTTTAGTCATTGCTAAGCAATGTTTATATTAGTCAAGGACATTTTCAGCTTTCTATAGACACCGAGAGGGAGCACAGGCAGGACGTGCCATAGATGTCATGCTCAATATGTAAATGGGAGTTGGCCGGGGGGCAGGAATCTGCGGTTGTTGCTCAGGATGGGCTGGGCAACCGATCATCGGGTGGTCAGAGTGACTTGTATCGCTTTATTTTGAATGTCCTTTTACCATTATTATTATTATTATTTTCCTCTTCTGTTACTGTTCTATTAAACTCTCTTTATATTAACCCACAAATATTTTTCCCCTCTTCTCCCCACTCGACTGGGGTTGGGGGGGACTGAGCAAGCGGCTGTGTGGTCCTGGTTGCTGGCTGGGGTTGAACCACGGCACCCAGTCACACAAAAGAGTGGAATGCCCAGAAAAGAAGGGCTGGAGGAGGCAGGTAGCTGTAGTGGCAACTGCACTGACTCGGTGTGCACTGAACAGCATCAGTTGGGTTGGGGTCTGGACAGATGCTGACTTGCAAGGGGTTCATCTGGGCCCTTCTAGGTTCTCTTCATCGTGGAAAGATTTCTGTCCGATCAGGCCAGCTCATTGTCATCTCTGTCATAAGTTTTGCCCGAAAAACATGTACAGTAACTTCCCACTGATGGGTGGGAGGTAGCCAGCATGCCTTTGCCGTGTGCTGCAGAAATCCATGACCATAGGAACATCTCAAGGGCTCTCTAGAGCCAGCTGCTTTTAACACAGAGCAGTGTTAGGAGCATCATCATGGTTATTTTTTAAAGTGTTCACAAAACAAGCACAGTTTTTGTGAGAGGAAATAACACTTCTTAATTACTCTTGTGTTGGAGCTACCAGGATTGCTAGAAAGGATGTCAAAATGCCCTCCCTGGAGGCTTGCCAAAGGTCAACCTAGGCAGAGCCTCTTCTGTAAGAGTTCATGAAGAGAAGTGACTGTATTGGGGAGCTCGTTTCTTGAGCTCCCATTAGGGTCTTATTGAATGTAAAGCTTGAAATAATAAGCACAAGCCAAGAGCTGGGGAATTAAAATGGTGAAGTGATTATTAGCTTAAAGAAGTGAACACACGGTAATTTCCTCTGAAAAGAATGGCTGTGTGCTGGATGACAAGCTGAGACTCTGGAGATGTGGGGCCCTGGGCTGACTCCTCTACAGGACTTTGGGGCTGTGATTTTTTGACAACTGAGGTTGAAACAACTTCCTCTGTCTGTTTTGGGGGCTGTCATCGCTTCTCACGAGGAGTGTAGAGCAGCTAGCGTAACTGTGCTCTCGTATCAGCTGTGGTTCCCTTGGTACAATACTGAGAATGAGAGAGAGAAATTCAGCTCATAAAGGGAAGTGGGACTGGTCAAGAAAAGGCGTAGTCAAAACTTTTGTGGTTTTTATTCCCTTAGTCCAAGTGAAAAATCTACCCTTTTTTGTTTATAGCTGCATGAAGGTCAAGAAGTTTGGTTCAACACTCAGATAAACAATCACAAGACAAAATTTTCTTTTAAAATTTTATATCAGCAATTTTCACAGCTGTAATCATGCTGTGTTGCAATATGAACCTAATTCAAAACTGCCATTATGTGTCTTAGTTTGTTTCTTGCCAGCATCAAAATTGCTTTGGCGCAGTTTTCTTGCAGAAAGGAAATCTCTGTCCAATCACAAAATTGTGATACAAATGAAAATACAAATGTATTTTTTGGCCATGCTGGCAATCTGGCTACAGATAAAAAAAATGGCTGATGAATATATTATCGAACTGTTTAGAAAATGCTGTATTTCAACTAAAGAAAAAGGTACTTGCTAGCTTCTCCTGCCACACAGATGCTCTTTATCCATAATGCTGTGTAGTTATTTGGGTTAATGGGAGCAAGGGAGAGTCATGTGTGGATCCTCTCACGTCCAGCAACTTTCATTGGAATGAAAAAAAAGTATTGAAAAGAAATCAACCCCTGTTGGGGGATGTATGTGTGTGTGTGTGACATTTTTCTTGTAAAATCTGGCAAAATATCATTCAGAATCAGGTTGGTTGGTCTTGGTTCCCAGATTAAGGAATTAAAGATCGACTAAACTCTTCTCAAGTATTTAAGAAATGAACCATCTGTATAAGAATCTAGGACAGATTACACTTAACCTTATTCTGAAGCAAGAGATTAAGATGAGAACAGCTACTGTAATTAAGATGCTGCAGATGCTCTTCACTAAATATTCAGCAAAGGAGATCCTAGACCCTTGTGCTGCAAGAGAGCGAAAAATAACACAGGATCTTTTCTAAAAGAGCCTCCATATTTTGTGAAATCCATCTCACCCCAATAACTCTTGACTGAACTGGTTACATTTTCTCAGGTAGTGCTGTGCTGGTGATTCACTGCTGGGCTCACTTCCCGTGGGCTGTGAGAATATTTGCCACCAAAGTCTTTAAAACAAGGCCAGGTGCTGTCAGGAGGTTGTTCTCTTGATCAACCACTGCAAAAGCTTCTGGAAAAGGGCTTTCGTCCTCTTGTAGGAGGTCAGAGGAAATGGGCAGGCTCTGCCAGCCCAGCTGTACAGCTTATTTTGGGATTCCTAGCTACAACTGATCCTTCTCTCACCTTTTTTTTAGGCAAAAGTTATAATGAGGGCTATGACTCAGACAGGAGCCCTTGAAATTAAGATTGGAAGAGAGTTGGGTTTTTTTTTTTAAGTTGTCAGTATTTAAGGGTTAATGCAATAAAAGGGTTGTCCTGAAACCTTTCTTGAAAGTAAAGTAACTAATAAGTGACAGTATGAAATATTCTGTTGTGTGTAGAATCTCTCTCTCTCTCGTATTTTGCTGGACAAAAGGACTCCTTGCTGATGCCTGCAAGAAGTCCAGGCTCCTCCTAACTGCAGAGAGCTACATGAAGCGTCTCAGACCAGGAGTACATGGTTCTTGCTGATTCAGGGATTTTTCACGGATACACATGAAAGTAATTTTCTACGTGACTGTTGTATCTGGTAGCTAAGGAAAGATTTTTGGCTACGGTGACTCTTGGGCATAAGGTGAAATACCAGAGCATCAATCTGGCCTTGAGAATACCACAAGCTGGTTCCCACTGGGAAGCCCAGGCCTGGAAGTGAGCAGAGCGTTTCCAAGTGCTCATCTGTAAATCGTGTCATAATGCATCAGTCTGATGCTTAATGAAGTGTTTATTATACAGCAAGCTTCCAAATCATACCAGTAAGAAAGAACTACATCCCTAGCAGTCTTCCAGCAACTTGGGCTCCCAAATGAGGCAGGAACTAGAAATAAAACCAAGATGCTTTTTTAAACTTGTTTACCAGCTTTGCTACAGAGATCCAACTATTAGTAGTAAGAACTTTCTTTCACTTCCCAAGTGGGAGGTTTTCATTAAAAAAGAGAAAAGACACTGAACTGTTCCCTGAAGGAACTGAAGTTATTCATCAAGTGAGTGAAATTCAGAGACATCCATTGCACACTAGTGAAATCAACCTGGGAGAATGACCAGAGGCTCACGGTCGGGTGAAATTGTCTGGGATGCTCACATTTATCAAGTGAGGTTATCTAGTTAAGCGTCACTTTTCCTGCTGGCAGGAGAGCCTTTCCCCACTAATAGACTTAGTCTACTTGAATATTGTCAGGGAGCGAATGTTTTCCTGATCCTTTCCTAGTCCAACAGCAACCATTGCCCCTTAGGCCAAATGTGCTTCCTGGAAGAGAGAGGGTCCATTCCCGCGGCTGCTTTTGGAAGCGCCTGCTGTGATATGTTGTTTGTGCAGCGTTTTTCATGTGTTGCTAGTTCTAGAAATGCAAGTCTCTGGTAAACACCCTCTCGAATGGGGTGGAGTAGCTGCTATACCAGCGCACAGCCCCAGGGAATAACTCTCCCAGCTGCCTTTATGCCAAACGTGGAGCTTTTCCAGTCCTGCCTGTGCTTTGTGGACGTTTGCCCAGCCAGGTCTTGGTCCGTGCTGTACCAGGCAGACCTGCGTTCTTGTGCTTTGTTATTCCAAAACCTCACCTGAAAGGAGGGGAGAACATCTTCAGAATATTATCCGTGCTTAATAGAAAGTAACACATTTGAAAGTGCTCCAGAAATGAGTTGTGCATTATTTAAAAAGGGAAGAGTATTACTACCTTCCTTGGATCTCACTCTTCTTGCCTATCAGATTATTTTTTTTACCCTGGGATGGCAGGGAGTTGCTTAAAATGAAAAATTGATCACAGTGAACAGCTGAAAACTGGTTTGCATAAGTCACAGTTATTATTCAGATATTACAATGCAAGGCAGTGAGACCCATGAATACTCACATGGAAGCATTTAAATATAAAAGCTTAGTACTTCCAACCCCAAACAATCCCTGCAGCCTGCCAACAAACGAGAATCTTACTGGAATACACATAAATCATCTTGTTTCTGACAAATCCTGAAGAAGCAGGGGGAGGGGGAACAGAATCCCTTGCTAATTCCCCCAAGCTGCTGTTTATTGAAATTAGGCAGCAAGGATAAACTATAGCTGGATCAATAATTATCTGTCTAATATAATCAAGTGCCTCCTATGAGAGTCTGCCATTAAGCACAACTTCCTGCCAAACCCTTGGACAATGTTTCATGCAATGAACTGTCGGGCGGCTCAAATGACGGGAATGCAAACTAGGATGTGTCTTGCTGGATCGCCGTGTTTCTGGAGAGGGCAGCTCCCATAAGCCGATGACCACTTGCTTTGTGCTGCTGCTTCTGCAGCTATTGCTCATTGTTTGCGTGGTGACAGCGCGGTGCTGGGTGCAGTACAAACAGAGGGGGTGACAGGCAAAGGCTGATGGACTCCCAGGCTACGAATCACCTTGATCCTGCAACAGGCTTGCAGTTGGAGCAAGGCAGGAGCGGGCAACCCCTTTGCATAACATAAAAAGCTCATTTTTCAGTCTGTTTTTCTGCCTTGCAGCCCTTCTGTCCATTCCTGCTCAAAGTCTGTGGTCTTCCTGCCACCAACTTGCATGCTCGCTCAGAGGGGTAGATTTGGAAGCCTGCCTTGGAGCAACCAGGCACTGTGACGGAGGGCAACTTTATCCGTAGAGATAAGGATAGAAACAGGGAGTGCAGCTGCAAATCCTGAAGCACACTGCAGTTAGCCAGCATTCCCATCAAAACAAATGAACTGTGAAATAGAAATAAGCAAGAAACATTTCCTATACTGAGAAAAAGAAGGGCAAAATCCATTTTGCTATTTTCTGCCCACAAAACCCTCTCGCTTGAAATTACCATATTTGCTATTCAGATAATGGAGTTGCTAAGACTGCAGAAAAAACAGTGATTAGATAGCTGTACAGACAGAGCTAATTGAAACTCAGTGATGAGGATGAAAGCAGGAAAGTATTCTTTTAGTTTTCTTCTTCTCTAAAATGCTTTTAACGTTCATCAAGAAGTTCTTTGCATTTTTTCTGATTTTTAAGCTTCCTACTTGAAGTTTCATATCTGAGAGTTATTTTGACAGACAATCCAGTTAAACTGTGAATTAGGCATTTACAAGCAACTTTCTTCTGTTTCCACAGTTCAGCTGCAGAATATTAAAGGCTTGTAGGTGTTACTGATAGTCATATATTGCAGCAATAATGTGTCCTACTGCTATGAACGTCACTGCAGAATTCATCAATTCCATGAAAAATAGTTCCACGTGCACGAGTGTGTAAGTTCACTGCAGTGCTTGTGCCTGGCCTGTGCCGACGCTGCTGACGGCAATAGACATAGATCACTTCATGACACCGCTGAGTGCTTCCCCGCATGCATATGAAAATGTCTCTCTGAAATGGAATTCACAATTTTGGACCCTCCCCAACACCCCCACAGGTACATATGTTCTTGGAGCAACTTAATGTATGTTCTGAGAGGCACAGCCTTATCTTTAATATCTTCGTTTAAGATAATCCTGCCTGCCTGTTCTCAGCTTGGATCAGAGTGTGATGCAGGGATGGGGTCCAGAAGTTTTGCGTTAATAGAGGGATTCTTATTTCTTTTGGAAATTTGAGTTTCTTATAAATGAAAAATAACTAATGAACATGAAATCAAAATAAATACACAGGCAGGTATACACTTGTTCAGTACTCTGGGCGGTGTCATCTGCAGATGCTCACTAGATCCAGTCAGAATGAGGACTCTGTAATTAAAAGCTTTTATAGCTAATATCATAAGCTGTGAATGATCTCTCCTGTTGAAGAAGGCCAATTCTAATGCAGACATCCTTTCTTCTGAGAGCTCGCGGTAGGCATTTAGGCTTTACTAAAAGCAATAAGCTAATACATCTCTATAACACGTCCTAGGTGGTATTTGCATTTCAGGTGGCAATACAAATCAGAGCAGGCACAACAACATTCGGATGCAAAGTCATTTCCTAGCTAGCTAGCAACAGTCTTAATTAATTCTGTACAAAGTGGTTTATTAGACCTGCTTACTAAACCTCTTCCTACTCTGCTCTTTGTTCTAGAGGGAGAAAAATAAACTTGTATCTCTCTCCAATGAAACAGCAGTTTGGTTGTATAGATACCATGGAAGCAGCCTTAAAACTGTAGTACTTAGACCTGATGATTTGTGGTTCTGCTGTTCTGAGAGCTCTTATGCTCAAAGTGCTTTATACAGCCAGAGGTCAATCCTGGCTGACTTCTAAGAATATAAGTCAGCAGCAGTAATATGTAAACTGCGAGAGATTTGACCTCTGGACTGTACTTACCGAAAGGCAGAGGGCACCTTCGGCTGCACCTCCAAGCAGGAATGTACAAATAATAGGACACGTTAAATTTAAGCCCGACAGTCTTTCACTACTGGAGTGCTATACTGGCTTATACTGAAAAACCTCTGTGAACGGAAGTCCTGTTAACAATAAAATAACTGAGCTCAGTCGGAATATGTGTAAAGTCAAACTTGCACATGTATATTTAGAGGGTTGAAGCCCTCCGCAAACATCCCGTTCAGTGAATGCAGCAGTTGAAGCCATGAATAAAAGATCTCCATTTGGCTCAGTGGTCTCTCCAGGCTAGGTTCATTTCTACTTACTGATTATTACTCACCAAATGTATAGTCTATGGAAATCCAACTAATTTGTTGTTGTTTTCTGGTAGCTGCATCCTGCTGAGTTATTGATTGTCTGGACTCAAGGTATGCATGTTATTGTAATAGGCTCCTGAGCTGTTAGCACACCATTGATTCAATATTTCTCTGGAGCAAAAGCCTACTGCCAAGGAATTTCCAGGCACTGGGAGGCTGTAACTATTTCGCTATAAATTTTATTCTTAGCATTTTGAACTTGGAAAAAACTCTTCTAGCTGTTGCCAGAACAACATTTCTCGTTATTAGCGGTAGAAGCGGGAAGCTGATTAAAAAAATGAGAGCAAGAGAAATTCCTCTTCTGAAGGGAAGCTTCTAAATGTGTTTCACTGACCGATCCTGTGTTCTCTCTCTTACCAGCCCCTAAGCCAGGGATGCCGGACACCCTTGTGACTAGAGTGCAGAAGCAGTAAATAAAAAAACCTCAGTTTTGACCCACAGCTCTGACTTCAGCCGGCTCTGTGACCCCAGAGTCAGTCCCACTCAAGCTCTTGAGATCTGAGGTTACTCGCTATTTTTCCAAGCCTCAGTTTCCTGATTTCCTGATCAGAATCCCGATTCTGTGATTCCCTGACCACAAACGGGGGGTGAGGAGCTCCCTGAGGAGCTATGCACCGTTGACTGTTGAACAGTCCTTAAGCACATTGAGTTGGAGGGGGGTAGAAAAAGTCAGTTTTCTCTTTGTTTTGCCCTGCACTTCTCTAATTCTGGGAAGGAGCCAGAGCTCTGCCGTGGAACTGCTCAGCAGGTGAAGCACAGACCCCAGCGACCTCCCTTGCTGGTGGGATTCTCTCCCTGCCTGGCTGTTGCTAGTGGTTCTCCACAAAGTTTTACTCCCGTTTCACAGGAACACTCTCTGGGCACGGCCTGAGCAAGGAGAATGAGCAACCCTTGTGCGCTGTCGTCTTAATTATTAGTGAGGTACACAGGGAACCAGGAAACATTTAGAAAATGAGTGTCTGTGTGTAACACATTGCTTGCAGGATCGTGGCTGAAGATTTTCTAACTTCTCACATATACACTCATATTCAATTATGTGCTTGACTTTTCTTTTTTTGGATGGCAGAGTACTTCTTGCAGGGGGTGTAACATCTCCTGTGGAATAAGTGACAATGGGTGGGGTGGGGGCTTTATAACCATAAGTAAGGATCAGCTCGTATTTGTCGGCATGGTTAATCCCTTGCCTGTTTCATCACTGATTCTCCCAGCTGAGCAACAAAGCCTGCAAGGAACCAACTTAAAAAAAAAAAAAAAAAAAGCTGCATGAAACTAAAGGAAATCAAAAGCAAATTATTTTCCAGATTATAGCCCTCCAGAGCTGCTGAGATATTGCCCATTTTTCACAGCAGACAAAAACATTTTCCTGGGGATCAATTTAGCTTCCAGAAGTCGGCTCCTTTCAACCCATAATCCATCATATTTCCCCATTTGCAATCTCTCTGTGTCTGAGTGTTTTAAGTTTCCTATGAATTATTTTATAAAGAGTATAAAGAGGCCTTTCTTCCTGCTGAAATGAGGGAGTTGCCTTTCTGCCCTATCAGGTCAGATACCATTAGACTGTTGTACAAGGGGGCCCTGCCATCCATACCTCCATATTGGCAACTACCTTAGTAGGCTCATCTGTCAAAGAGATCTAGTAATCAATCACCGCGGTGATCAATATGCAGCTTATGCATTCATCATTCCTTTGAGGAGACTATTAGGATGAAGTTGTCAGTGAAACAGGAACAAAGGGAGAAATATACTGAGATGGCTGAGGGGTGTGAATGTGTGTTGGGGCAAGGGAGAGGAGCTTAAAAAGAGGAAATACAGCCCTACTGAAAAAGGGGAAGAATTTTGCACCTTGAGGGAAGGAGAAGTTTGTGACAGATTTATCTAGGTGCCCGGGAACGTGGTGCAGAAGGTGACTCATCTTTCAAGAGGCAGAGTGGTGTAAAAATTTCCGGATCTCTTGATTGGTGTGTCACGATGATTTGTGGGCTGCTCTGCCAAGGTAAAATGGGTACCACGAGGAGCTGGGCACAAGCAAGCCGAGGAGGAACACGATGCAGGAAAGCTTGCGAATGAATCCATGGGAAGCACATTGAAGCAGGGAGAGGACTATTTATTTATTGCTCTGAACTTGTGCCTTTATTCCATTTAATCTGAACCAAGGAATTATTGCAAACATTGATGATCACTTCTGCCTTGAAAAACACACCAGGGTCCCTCCAGGTCTCAGCAGTGGAGGCGCTTGGAGGCATTTCTGATGAGCATAAGCTCCCTGCCCGGGGCACTCTGACCACAAGCCCCCAGAAGCATGCGTTAAATCTGCCTGTGAGACAGGACTCCATTTCCATGTTTGCCCTGTCAGGTGATGCTCTGTACCCACCCCGAGCTCCATGTCCAGAGGGCCATGGCATGTTTTGCACATTGGAGGGGAGAGAGGTGTCTGAATTGGTGGTGTCGGGGTTGATCCCTTCTGGCCGTGCTTCCCTGGGAGATGGGTGGCCGGCTCGGACTGGTTCTGTGCCTTGGAGAGAGGGAAATAAAGGACACGTCGTTGTGGTCTCGAGCTTGGCCCTCCTCAGTCAGGTGAAATGCTGGCTCTGGGCAGTACAGTGCGTTTCTCTTCTTCCTCTGCTCCACCCACATCCTTCCGCGATGTAATGAAGATCTGGTGACTCTTCTGACCTTGCTGTTGAGTTATGCTGTAACAGTTGGGATCTCGCCTTCTTCTCTAAGTGTCTTCTGTTGAGGCAGCGGAGCCCGGCAAGAGATGCAGAGAGGAGGGTGTTTCTTAGTTGGTGACTGGAAGGACAGATGCCATGTTTGTCAGTAGGCAGCTGCAGTTACTGTGATCGCTTTGGTGTTTCCCACACCTCCATGGATCGTGATAAGGGCATTGGATCAGGCAGACTTGGCTCCCGCAGTCAAAGGAGCAGGGCTGGTACCCAGCTCTCATGCCAGGTCCAGTGGAGTCAGGGGTAAGGGTTAATGCAGTTGGACCTTGGGAAGTTGCAGGCTCACTTATGATTATTCCCTTATCCGATGGCAGAGCTATTATTTAGTCACTGTAATAATTTACATTAATTGGATGTAATGCATAATAAATTTATGAGACTGGGGCTAGGCTCAGCTTTTGCATGAAACTCATCATTGTGATGTGCTGACCCAGCACAACGGGCTCAGATCTGCCAGTCAAAGGAGAAGCGGTGCTGGCCCGCATTGCCCGGGGCGAGGAGGGAGATGGGCTTTGCCCTGGGCCAGTGTGCAAACAACATCTCTGCATAGCCAGGCCACGGCCCCTGCAGGGTCATCCCAGGGAAAACACAGGCAATGAATCCGCTTTTATACACCTGCATGTTGCTGAAAACTCTTCACCTGCAGTTGGTGTGGAGCCCTTACCACCATTCCCAATTATGGGTACGACTCTCCAGCAAACAGAAGCAGTATGTGAGAGCCAATAAAAAAAAAAAAACCAGACAGAGACGTGTGTCTTCAAGACATTGACATTTAATGTCAACTCCATACAGATAATTTTTGGATATAGGTGTGTATGAGGACTGCCATGAAGAAATGGCATGCCACACTGGAACTCTGATTTGGGGGAATCATATTTCCTTCCCAGCTCTCCACATCCCTTTCTTCTCCTGTTGTGCTGAGCTGCAGCACAGCTGACACCATTCGGAGAGAGGAATACAGTTGTGTTTGCCATAGATTGTCTCCTGTCTGGTTGCAAATTGAACTGCAAGAGGAAGAAACCCGGAGGTTTCTCCAGCGTCTGAGCTAAGGCAGGGCTCTGTCAGGCAGGTGACTGCAAACAAGTGGTGACTGGGCGGCTCTGATCCGGGGTCAGGGAGGACTTGGAAACAAAGAGAAAAGGGAAAAGCCTGTGATGTGATCCCTGGTGCTAATTAGCTTGACCCCAGTGATTGTGTCTTAAAGCAACACTGGTGACCTCTGACCGCAAGGTTCTTCAACTGTGATCCAATAAAAGTTGCAGGAATGAATTTTGCTTTGCATGTGGCCCCAGGGTATTTGTCTCTTAACTAATTTGTAAGAAACCTGGGAGAACATAGAAACCTTCCATTAACCTTCATATCCTTCCTTTACAAGACATAGTTTCCTTCTCAGACCTAATGACCATTCATAAAAACATCAGTCACCTCTAACCGCACAGCTCGGCAGCAAGACACGTGCACAGGCACGGGCTGCTCTGCCGTGTGAGGACCACGTGGACGTGACAGATGCTCCAATGTGCCCACCCAGGGAAAACTCCTCCAGAGGCTCTGAACTGACTCTTTTATGGGACAACAGCCGGCAGAGGTGTATCCCTCCACCCTGAAGTCCAGCATGCCCCAAGGGCCAAGTCCTGCTGCAATGGTGGCCAGTTCCATTTTGGGTGCTTTCCTTCCCCTGGTAACCCCACTCTTTTCCTTGCTGGGGTCTCCCTGCGTTGACTGTTGACCCCAAGCTTGAGCCACTGTACACTGGGACTAGCAGGAGCAGAGCTGGCTCTGGAGTCAGCTCTTTCTGGAGGTGCTGTAGCTGTCGGCATCGCTGTTCTTGCACACAGAGTTTACCTTCTTGTAGCCTTCCTCAGGCACCTTAAGGAACTAAGTGATTAGTTAGCGTTAAACTTTGTGCTAACTGTAAAACTAACTTTTATCCCTCTCTGAACTCAGTGCACTGATTTCAAGGGCTTGGATTTTTATACCTTGCATTTGCTCCTCTGAAGCAGATCCTGAATGAGGAGCGCCCTGTTTAGCAGCAACAGTCCAGATCTTAAAAAGTGGTGCAGGCAAAATCCCCACGCATGAATCGGTTAGATTAGGATTGGAAAACAAGCAAAACCTGCAGATCAAGTGGTACAAAGTGTGCATCTTTTAGGGACACTTCTCTTTTGTGTTGAGATAAAAAAGTCATCCTAGCATTTCTCTAGGGCGGGATCCCTGGAAAGCAATGAAGGAAACTGTCTTGGCTTTCTCTGAGGTCTGGAGCAGAATTTCCATTTGCAAAAGCACCGATGTCCCCAGCAGGGACAGACACTGTCCCAACTGCAGAGCACCACAGAAAACGAGGAAAGGATCTGGCATCTCCTGCTCCATGATGGTCCAACCGGTCACCAAGAGTCTGAAGTCCCTCTTCGCTTGACAGTCTATTCCAGGGTGCAATGTACCTTCGTCATTTGTACTAATAATTTATTACAGAATTAAGTGTATTGCATAGGAAGCGTGCCAGTAATGCTGTGCCAGTATATGTACAACACTTTGTTAATTAAAAGTATTAGGCAATATAGACTCCATTGTTGTGAATTAATCAGTTTAATTATGAAGAGGATTAAGTATCGTAGTTAAAATAATAGCTTTTGTCACACACCAAGGTGAACGCCTGGTATGTGATACATATTTTTTTCCTTTAAATAGTAAATCATTGCCTGTGTTCATGTTTTCCTTCCCCACCGCGCTGTGGTCACCAAGCTGCTGCCAAGGGGGGAGCACGGCGGGGAGGAGAGGGAACACGCCCCAGCTTTCCCCTGTCTTTGGCGAACCCAAACCCTCTCTGGAGTTGCTCTTCAAAGGATGAAATCCGCTCTGCCCGTTTCCTGGGTGCAGGCTGAAGGCTCAAAGGTTTCTGAGTGTTTTGCCTGTTCTGGCGAGGTGGCTGTAAGTTCGGGCTCAGGGAGAAGAGGTTCAGGAACAAACCCCCCCACCTGCACTGTGCTGTGCAGGGCTGCTCCTTCCCTGGCCCCGTCTCTTTTGTCCACCCTCCTTCTAACCCAGTAATCATGGCCATAGACCTTCTTTATTGGGAATAGTGGGATCTTTTTCACTCTAAGAGGAAAAGATCAATTTGCTCTCTTCATTTAAAAAATGATTTATCCTCCTTTTATTTCCCTCTCATAAATCAACCCTGGCCCAGGCTCCAGGAGGACAGGCTCTGGAAAGAATAAAATGCTGAAGCTCGGGGATGTAAATAAAAACTGAATCCCAAACAGATTCCGGGCATCCTCTGGAGCCAAAGATTCATCTCAAAGAAGAATAGGAGGATGGCATGGGTTCAGGGCAGTGACAAGCCCCCGAGCCGTGATGCCGCATTGCTTGTGCGAGCAGTCTGCAGCTGCAGTGGCTCTGCCCTGACCCTGCTGTCCGTCACTCCAGAGCGTCCCTGCTGTCCCCAGGTACGAGGGAGAGAGAAAATGGCTCTTGGTGTGGGAGAGCAGCACTGTGGACCCTGCTGCACCCTAAACCGTGCCACTGCAGCCAGCAGCCGCCTTGCGGACGCTGAGCCAGGGCAAGCCCTGCTCTACCCAGGGAGACCCATTTGCTCGGGTAGCTCTGCACACCCAATTCACAGACACAACCCGTGCGACAGCAGTCCCAGGACTTGCTGATTTGGTAGGAGCTGGATGTGCCTGGGATTGCGGGGAAATGTGAGAACAGGGAGCAATCCTGGGGTCGGCACAAAACCAGAGGCTGCTGCAGCCGGGAAGGGCCAAGTGCCACAGGCAGCCCAGAGCTCTCGTTCCTCCCGCATCCTTGTCGGACCTGCTGGTATTCGGGCAGAGGGCTGGGAGCCCTTGAGACAATCTCATGGGGCTGCTGGAGGTATTGAAATCTATTTCCCTTATTTATTTGGGGGATTACTCTTTTCTCTTGTGTAGGAGTGGAGCGCAGGAGGGTTGGAGGAGGCTTAATCCCCCAGACAAGAGGAAACCTTCGAAAAGGTTAATTGCTGGGCTTTGCATTTTGTGTAGCGGGGCTGCTCACGTTACGGCAGCGATGCCATCTGCTCAGCACAGCCCGCTGCCCTGCATAATTCACCAGCTTCACATGTCGGTGTTCGGCTGAGCGCTTGTGGGCTATTATTCATGAGGAAGTTACCTTTAGGCAGAGCTCAGGTAACCGGTTACCCGACACCCCAGACTGACTTCTGCTCTCTTGTCCTTTTGCCCTTATTGTTCCTGCCCCCGGGTTGTGGGAGTTAATAGCAGGGGAGGAGGCGGTGGAGGAGCCTGCTGGGTGGTCTGCTCCCAGCCACCTCCTGCAAAGGCACAGGCCACTGTCCCCATCCCTGTTCCCTGCCCAAGCATCGCCTCCTCGATGCAGCCACGCTTGAGTCGCTCATTTGGACTGGAATGGCAGGATTGATGCTATTCCCTCCCCAACCCATCTCCCTTCCCTGTGCATGTGGGGGCATGGACACATGCTGTGCAAGGACACTTCATTTTTCTTCCCCCGTTAAAAGCCTGACCCATTTGAAAATTTCCTCTTGCTTCCGTAACAGGACGAGGGGTAACGGGCACAAGCTGGAACATAGGAAGTTCTGATCAAATACGAGAAAAAACTTCTTTACGGTGAGGGTGACAGAGCCCTGGAACAGGCTGCCCAGGGAGGCCGTGGAGTCCCCTTCTCTGGAGACTTTCAAGACCCGCCTGGATGCAGCCCTGAGTGATGTGCTCTGGGCAATCCTGCTTTGGCAGGGGAGTTGGACTAGATGATCTTTAGAGGTCCCTTCCAACCCTGAAAAATTCCATGATTCTGTGATTCTTTAATGGCCACAAGCTCAGGCAGGACTTCACCTGCTGCTAGAGGTGCTTTAGGGCTCCAGGCTGCCCAATACTCCACTTTACCGATCTCATTGAGGAAACTAATGTACTTCAGCAGCACAATGTGATCAGGACTTTTTCCTACCGCTCCATGCCGAGGCCTTATGTGGGGTAAGCCATTTCCACGAGGGTTTTGAACTTGATATTGAGTTGGTCTCCTCTGCCAGCGCACCCTTCTCGTCCCCGCTGTGTAACCTGAGTTCTCGCCCCTAGTTTAATATCTACCTCTCCATGAATATTTAACCGAGGATCTTAGCAGATGAGCTCCAGCTAACATGTGGCAAACAGATTTCCAGTACAATAGGGCCTACTAAAATGATGATGCATAAAAGAAACCCTGGAAGGAAAGGAAAGGTTCACGTTCTGGAAAGGGAAACGCAGTTTGTACATGGCGAGCTCCAACCGGCTGCTCTGGTTATCAGGGAAAGAGGAGCACTGGGGGCTCTGGCAGAGCACGCAGGGAGTGCACTGAGGAGAGACAGAAACAGCTCGGGCAAATAAAATTGAGCTCTTTTGGTTGGCCTTAAAGCCTTATCTACGTGAGTTCGGAAGGGTTTAATTGATATCCTTGCAAGATATTGCAGCCTGCCCTGTGAGCATCCACAGCCCAGGAGCCGTCTCTAACAAGGCAGCAGCAAATATAGAGGGGAAGAGTTTGAGAAAAGGAGAAAAGGGCAATTCTGCTGTTCTTTGCTGCCCCTCCAAGCCCTCGGCAGCCCACCAGCTGGAGACCTCCTGAGTTGAAAGCAGCAGGTGGAATATAACGTACAAATTTTTGTAGTCTTTTTCTAGCTTCTTCATAGTGATAACTTACCCAACATCCCCCAGCAGTGAGTTCACAGTTCATTGATGCTCCAGGGCAAAAAATTCAACCTGATAATTCAACTGCTTGGTAATGTTACTGTGCGCCACTTAATTCTTGTATAGAGAGGAACCAAGAATAATTAATTTTTGCTCCTTTTTTTTGGATACAATCTTGATTATTTGTGGACATCTACTGTATACAGTTTCTCAATATACTCTACACAGGTAAATCTGTGGTTCTGAGGTTCATTAATCATGAAAGTGAGGATTAATTTTAGATCTAACGAGACGTTAATTTGGCAATTTCCATCCAGCAATGAGGTGAAAACCAGCAGTGCTGTCAATAGCAAAAGGTCTTTCTGCTCTATCGAACAGCCTGAATATTAACAATAAACTCTGCTTCAGCCAAAAAAGAGATGCTCTGACCCCCACCCCCCAAGGACTCAATGATAAAGGGCCCAGATTACCAAATTAAATGGAATTACTTTGACACAAGTAAGGGCAACATGGTTTGCATAAACCATGGCCGTGTTTGTGCCTGAATTGCTCTCCAGTCCCATGCCCGGGTGCGGGGCTCAGAGGACGCCGAGAGGTGAAGGTCTCCAGAAGTCTGTGTGCTGCTGAAATATTGGTTACTTCCCCGGGTTTCCCTTGTGAGAAGGATGAGCAGGATTTACAGGGCAGGGCTGATTTGAACTGAAGCAGCCATTTGCACAGAATAATTTCCTTTTCAAGCCCTAAATTCAGACTTTATGGCTTCCCCTTTTGATCTGCCGTGTGTTCTTCCCCTGTTCCCACTCGCCGTTCACACAGCTTGAAGCTGAGTCTGAGGAGAGATGGCAATAGTCCGCACTCACAGCCTGGCAAGTGTAAATCAGGACGCTCGTTCCAGTTTTTAATCCCTGTATGAGCTTGTATTTCAAGAGGAAATACACCACTGAAGGCAGGCGGTGAGAGCTGGGGGGCTGGAAGCTTTTAACAGAGCTGGACTTTGGGCGTGCGAATAGATACACAGCTTCTTGGGAGAAAAATCCAACAATGGATGAGGTAAAGGCTTGGCCTCCCCTTAGCAAGTCCAGGCAGGAAAGCTGGCACAAAGCTTAACTTCCACACTTTGGGACCAACAAGACTCTGCCTCCTAACACACACTTGCAACAGGATTTAAAACAAATCTGTTATGAGAGTGATCAGGAAATCCCTTAGGAAAAAATGTGAGGCTTTGAAAAAGGAGCCTCAGCAGTTAGGGCTCTTGCTCCAATATAAGGACGGTAGGAGCAGAGTTGGCAGGGTCAGCCTGCTCCTACCCCCCTTCCTCTCCCAGGGCATCCTTTCTGCTTCCCAGCTGCTTGGTTTCCCCAGGGCAAGGGCTCCTCCAGGGCAAACCAGGGTTCCTCTGCGCCGCAGAGCCCGGGCTGCTGCCGTGGACGGCCCCACGGCGAGATGGGTGCAGGCTGCGCCGGGAGCAACTGCTCACTTTGTGCTAAGCTCTGCAATTTATTGGTGTTAGTCAGGTTAATGTACTATTACTTTGCATATTAATAATATCTTATTACATTTGTTCTTAAGAGTGGTATCATGTTGAGGCAACGAGGATTAATGGCACCTCAGTAATATTTACATATTTACATTATTAAAAAGCAATACATCTTTTCGACAGCACCAGGCATGGTCTAGAATTGCAGATGCTCTTCCCAAACCCACCGCAGCCATTACCCCTGGTACCCATCCTGCTCACAGCCATCCGTCCCGGGTGTTCAGTGGGTTTAGCCGCAGTGAGGAGACATGGGTGCTGCTGGGCAGAGCCTGTGGCTCCCGACACCCACCTCCTGCCAAGCCCACCCATCTGCCTGGCCATACCCCTCGTGTCATCCTCCTACTCCATGGTCCCAGTGAAGACCTCAGCTCTCCTGATGTCTCAGCAAAGGGTGCCCAAACCACCCACCCCCTCAGCAGCAGGGTGGGAGGACACAGTGGGATGGTGGGTCCCTCCCTGGCGTGGCTAAGGACAACAGAGAAGGCAGCAAAGGTTTCTCCCTCACCAGCAGCCCCCGTCGCAGGGAAAGTCTCTAGGACTCAGCTGGAGGCTCCCAGTCACCTCTACAGTCCTAAACTTAATTAAAGCTGCCAGCTTCTAATTAAACCACTTAATTAAGTGCCACATTGTCAGTAGGTAAAGATGGAACAGACTTAATTATTTAACACAATTACATAGAAGAAAAAACCCACTTTAAAAGCATGACACCTCTGAGGTGGGCAGGAGCCCACCCAGCATCACCCTGTGCCACCCTGTGGTGACAGCAGCCCCGCCAGCGGTGCCAGCAGCAGCCTGACGTGAGCGAGGCCTTTTGGAGCTATTTTGGGTTTCTTCAGAAAGGAGACATCTAAAATTTCCAGTAACCCCACTGTACCACCCCTGCCTAGGTCCCTCCAAGAGGGGTCAGTACCCGTCTTCTTGCCATCTTCTTGCTGTCTCTCTGTGCTCCCAAATTGCCCCCAGATGTGGACCATTAACCCCAGAGCACGGGGGTGGCATCCTGACCTCACTGAATCAATGAGCAGAGCCCAGCTGCCTCCCCAAGGGCAGGTCTTTGCCTTCACAAACTCACTGAGGCTGTTTGGTGGACTCTCTCCCTGCCCCAGGGCCTCGCAGAGCATCACTCTGCTTCACCTACTGGCTACTTTGTCTTATTTCAATCTTCCTTTTAAAACTTCTCTGGCTAAATGCTCCTGTCTGAAGGGGTGATGTAACCTAAGTGACTCCCAGGCTGGCATTCTGCGGGGTAAGATTAATGGCAATGTCTTGTCAATAAATCCATAAAGACCCCAAACCCGGTGATGAACGTGCAGAAGGTAAAGGCAATGGTTAATGTCTTCAAAATAGGCCCCAGAGCCTTTGAGTGCAGGGAAAGAGGAAAGCACCGGTGACCCTTGTTAATCTTTTTATTGGCTCCAGCAGCTATTGGCACCTTTTCGCTGGCCAGAAATTTGCAAGTCTTTGGGGAGCAATGATTTCACAGTCGGGGTCTCTTTGAGAGAGAAAAAAAATCCCTTTGCTCCTAAAATGGGACCATTCTTCCAAATGAAAATTGACATTTTGGTTTGAACTTCACGACCTCCGGTAATCACACTAATGGCCTTAGCTGGCTGGCTGGGAGGGAGCTGGCTGTGGCCAGGACTGATGGGACCTGTATGGATCGCTGGAAATGGGCCGCAAGATGAGGACAGGAGAGGCTGCTAAGGGTGGGCTCTAACTGGCCAAGGCGCTGCAGGTTATTTCTGACCTGCTCTCGAAGCTTTCAACTGCACCAGGTATGATCACGGGTATTGGCGAAGACGTTGGGAAAACAGTCACTGAGTGCTCTCAGCCATCCATCCGTGCACCAAGCGCCCATCCATCCATGCCGCACCGTTAAAGCTAACGAGCACCCATAGAGCTGTCTGATTAGCAGCAGCGGTGTCAGGAGCAAGGCTAGCTGGGCACCGTTCCTGATGGGCCCTCACTGGGGAGCAGACCATGGCTCCCAGGCTCTCAAGGACGCTGCAGAGGTAGCATCCAAGGACAAGCAATGCTGGGTGAGGCTGGAGAGGGGGTCCCTGCCAGGCCCCGCGGTCCGAGCCCGGCTGTGCACGCCGGTGGCCAGATGCTGGTTCCCACGGCTGCGGTATTGCTGGGGCAGCCCCTGCCAGGGCGAAGCTGGAGGCAGTTTCCCTTTGGCCCCTCTGCAGACACGCTGTGGGTGAAGGTCCCCCCTCCTCCTCCTCACTGACGTCTTCAAGCAAATGCACTTTTCATGAACTCTTCTCTTAACGGAAGGACAAATTGCTTAGTCAAAAGAGTTGCTCCCTGCAGTAATCTGTAAAAATGAAGGGTGAAGAAACACAATACACCAGAGTCGAGAGCATAAACCCGACTGACCAAGCCCTGAGCAGCCCCAGCCAGGTCAGCCCAGCTGGACAAGTTGAATTAATATTGCTCAGCACGTAGCACTTCCCTCCCGGCAAGGTGTTTTCCAGGTTATTTTCAGACGTTCAGTGTATTTTCAGTGGGAACATGGGAGGCTCTTCTCCCTGCTATGTTTTTTCTTTATTGCTGATTTTAGAAAAGTCACATAAAGATATCTCTCTCTCACACACACAGAAAACTCCAGAGCAACCCTCGGCAGCCGGCAGCAGCACCAAGGTCCTGCCCGCAGAGGCTGCCAGCCTTCCCACGGCGTGGCCTCGACTCAAAAGACTTCAGGGCGAGGAGGAGACACTTCTATAGGAAAACCCTCATCCCTCTGAAACCGCTCCGGTTTAGAGTTTGTCCATGGGTTGT
The DNA here is from genome assembly GCF_964199755.1 of Larus michahellis. Lineage (NCBI taxonomy): Eukaryota > Metazoa > Chordata > Aves > Charadriiformes > Laridae > Larus > Larus michahellis. The sequence continues at coordinate 11,217,348 of NC_133910.1, read as the reverse complement.
AAAATTGGAAAACTTTAGCACATGTTATTCTTTGGTTGCAATCCACCACGGGCTGCCCCAGGGTCACCCTGCAGCGAGGCAAGAGCGGTAAAACTCTCACCTCTTCCGGACGCTGCCACCGTCACAGGAAATCCAGGCAGGTGCTGGTGTTTATTGATGTCTGTGCAGCGATGCCAGCGCTCGGGGAGGTGGTGGGGCACGTGCTACAGAGCAGCCACTTTGCCTGGCTGAGGCGTTTTGTCCTCCTGGGTGCTGGGGAGAATGTCAGCTGGGCACAAGCAGATCTGGAGGTGACAAACGCAGCCTTGGGTTAACTTCCCCATTCTCCGTATTTTCCTGGGTGCAAAGAGGGGACCCGTGAGACCTCCCTGAGCGAGGTGTCACACGTCTGGGAGGAAAAGTGATGCTATTCCCACTAAAAAGGGGGCAAATGGTTTGGGAGTTGGACAGGAGGGAGGCTTTCACCCAGCACAGCTCCTCCACCGACATGGGCGACCTCGGGGCCAGGGCACTGCGTTTCCACAATGATGCTGCCAAGAGAAGAGTTTCTCCTTCCTCCTGTTCTCACAAACCTCCCACCCATCTGAAGTGTCTGTCCATCAATCTGCTTAATACAAAGGACTGATTTTTAAGTAGTATTGAATAAATTTAAATTAAGTTGCCGCTGTCCGAAGGCGTTATGCAGAGTGTCTTGAGCCGGCTGCTCCGAGTCTCCGGATGGATGGATGGATGGATGGATGGATGGATGGATGCAGTCCCACGGTGGCTTGGAAGGACCCAACACACCCCACTGGGGTAGCTCTGTTCCTCCAAGGCTCCTGGTGAAGATGAGTTCTGGTGTCAGATAAAAATTCTTGGACCATTCAGATGGAAATCCCCGCGGATGGCACGCTGCCGTTATCCGCCTGCATCGTGGTAGCCGGGGTTGGGAACTGGCTGTAACTAAGAGTACAAGAGGGTCCTTTTATTTTATTTTTTTAATACCTCATTTAGTAGGTTAATATTCCATGTTATTTTAGGCTGCTTTCTCTATACATCTGCCACCCAAGCCCGTACAGATGTTTTAGGATTCTTTAATCCTGACAAAGGACTTAGCGTTAAGGAAAAATGGGTTACATAAAGATCCTTATCTCCTTAAGAAATAAAGCATGTTTTGGGCATATTGTGTACAAAACAAGACTAAAATAGAGGCAGAACATTCTGGGGCCACTTACCAGATGTCCGGGTTGGAGGAGGTGGGTCTGCTTTGCCTGCAGTGCTCCTGCCTGTCTCCTGGAGCAGCTGCTGGGGCAGGCACTGCCGGGGGGAGAGAGGGGCAGGTTTTTGTAGGAGGCAAAAGTAGCAGCTGGGGAAATTCTTGAGCTCTTATAACTTCCCGCTGACGGCAGCCTCCTGGATTAAGATGGCGGGAGTTTTCCTTGGGAGAGGACTTTTCCCAGGGCAGCTCCAGCTCCGGCAGATGCTGGTTCCTGCCCAGGGCAAGCAGGGTTCACCCGAGCCTCTCCCAGCCCGGAGCTGCCGGAGTTTCCAGGCTGATGTACAGTATTTCATCCCATAGAATTGACAAAGTTCTCGCAGTTTTGTGACTCCAGTGATTGATCCAGCCCATGTAAATTACAAAAAGGAGTTGCAATCCTCTGGGGTCTGTGGCAGAATATCAAAAGAGCAAGGGCTCATGCTGCTTTAATTAAAGCTTAGTTTAATTAAAAACCTTGAGAGCTTTATTAGACTCAGTAATTGATTTAATTTTCTTGTGGAATTCTATTACAAAACACTTCCTTCACGTTGGCTTTGGGATCCTGGCTCCAGGACCATCCTCCTCCCTGGGCGGCACCTTTGCCCTCTCCAAGGGGTAAAACACAAGCTCCTTCTTGGCCAGCCAAATCCCTGAGCCTCCCGGGGCATTCCCGCTCCATGGGGGTCTGATGGCAATTCCCGGCTGTAACGGGCAGCAGCCTCAAGCTCTCCCCCTGTAAAATTAAGTAGCTCCCTGCGTCTTGGCTAACAGTGAGCCAAACTGATCTCCTCCTTCAAAAAGGAGCCAGGGCCATAGCTGCTCGTGAGACTCGCGCCCTCAAACATGCTCTGATCTCTCTGAGGTGACATGAGAAACCCTCCGGGGTCTCTCTAGGGCTGTGCCTACTTGGGCACTCTTGGATAACCATGTTTTTTGCAAACAGACTATTTGTAGGGTGAAGGTAGGAAGCCCTAATCCACATCACAAAAGAGTTTTTGGCAATTCCCAGAGGCCAATGCCCGACGCCGCGTTGTGCTGCCCAGCGGGGCTGGCACGCCAACACTCAACTTCGCTGCATTCCCTTTTGGCTCCCAGCTCTGCTCTCCACTCGCTGCCTTAAACTGAAGCAGGTGGCTCAGTGCTAGGAATCAGGAGCCGCATTTCGCCCCAGCCCAGGCTGTGTTTCTGTGGCAGAAAGGGCTGGCAGGGGGGGAGCTCTGTGCTTTGCCCCAGCATCACCTCCCTGGCCATCTGGCAGTAGACGCTCCAGAGAGATGCCTGGTGTTAAAGCCTTTCTGGCCAGGACAGAGGGAATCAAACTGTAAAATAAGAATAATAAAAAAAAAAAAACCACCACACAATGATTGTCTGATCTATATTTATTTCATAACATCCAGAATTAATAGGATACAGGAGTTAAAGCAACCATGGCAACTGAATGCAGAAAGGGCTGTCCTTGTAAATAAATGAATTCATAAATAACTCACAAGTGCTGATATAAAAAGTCATGGGAATCTAATGCAATGCTAATGCAATTCAAGCCTTCCCTTTTTTACATGCAGTATTATAATATTAGGTGCGCCTTGCTTTGCTCTGTGCTACAAGTGTCATTCTTAAGATAATAGAACTTGCTAATTGTACCAGGAGCCAGGCTGTGATTGATGAGGGCTTTGGGTTTTTGTCTCCTCTGTGTTCTTGCTTGCAAAATGTTGCACCATGAAGTTACAGGCTGATCTGTCGGCAACAAATTCAGGGAAGTTAGGGAGAAAGGAGCACAATTCACCCTGCTGCGCTCCAGCCAGTGGACGTTAGTGTTGCATTTTTGGAAGCAATGTTCTCAGCTCTTATTCCTGTGCTCTGCGCAGTGATAAAATGATATTCTGTATTGATGGAGGTGCAACTTTGCCATGGAGATCCACATTTCCCCAGTTTAGAGGTAATTATAAGGAGAGGGTCAGTGCTCTGGTCTACAGCAAAACCAGCTTTATCTCATTGCAATGCTTTTCCCCCACTGCTATTAATTGTGGATATATTTGAAGATATTTTTTTCCTTGTAAATCCTTTGTTCCTTTTTTCTTCATCATTTTTGTTGATATGGATGTTGCTGCTGTTATAATGCTGGAAAGTAATTTTTTCCTTTGCACTACACAGCCTAAGCATAAGCAATGTCAAAAAGACTCCTGAAATGTATTAAGCACCAGAAGTTTCTCTCAAACTGTCGGCAAAGCATTTTTCTAAATTGAGGCCAAACTCTTCCTCAGACGCCTTGGGCAGCCGGTGCCAATTCCCCTGTGAGCACAGGGACAGCATCCAGCTCAGCAAAAGGGACAAAGGGCGCAGTTTGCCTGAAACAAATGAGAGAGTTTTGTTTATCCCCCAGGAACTGGAGGCAGAGATGGCTCGGGACAGACAATGCAGGGGGTTCCCATGCACCCCGTTCCCATCGCGTGTCTTTGGTACATCAGGAGGGACGAGCCATGACACCTGCCGCCCTGGGACCGGGCAGGGGGGACCATGCCCAGTGAACACCCCTTCTCTGCAGAGAAGCTTCGCAAAGCCCGGGAGAAGAGGCTTCGCACCGCGTAACGCCCTGAATTCAAAGCTTTGCATTTTTTTTGGAGTTGCTTTATTTTGATTTTGCCCTTCCCTCCCTGCTGCTCTCTCGCTGCAGCTGCTGCAGCATCCCTGGGGCAGGAGCACCGCCAGGCGGGACGCGGCCGCAGGCACAGCCCCGCACTCGGCCACGCCGCGGGGACGCTGGGGCTGCCCACGGGCCCGGGGACAGCGGGTGACACATGGCGGGGACAGCGGGTGACACCCCGGGGTAATGCGCTTCCCGAGACGGGAGATACTGCGCTTGAGGTTTCGGCGTGGGGAGTCACTCCCCTGCGCTTCCCGGCTGGTTTTAAAACAAATAATAAAAAAGAACTCTTATAGTAATTTACCTTAAAATATTATGGACGTATTTTGTGCACACTAAAGAAAAGCACTGCTGGATTCCTGGCCCAGTGAACCCCCTAGTGATGAAAATGATGCCATCACAGCTCATCCCGGCGAGTGGGGGGCTTGGGCACTGACGGATGCTCTGTAGCGATGCTTAAGAAATATGGGCAAACTCTGCTTTCCATTGATCTCAGAAAAATGAATGCTGTCTCTAAATTTGACATTTAGCCAATGCCCAGAGTAGATGGCTTCATTGATTCACACCGGAGGGACGGAGGCGGGGGGGGAGCTCGGGGAAATACACCTTTGCCAAGCGAAGGTTTGTCTCCGCGCTCTCCCGTCACTCTCCATCTTCCCCGAGCGCCTGCCCTTTCCCCGAGTGCAGGTGGTGGATAACTTAGGCTTAAGCCTTGGAAGAGGGATGGAAGGAGAACTGGCTGGGGCAAAAGCTCGAGTCTGCCCATATATCTTGGTGTCGTTTGTGTTTTTTCCTCACCATCTGTTTTTCTCCAGCAAAATGTTGGGGAATGACAGAGTGAGATCTGGACTGTGTTCCTCACCGGAGAGCTCAGAGTCCCCACTTTCTGTCCAGTGCAGGGCTCCCAGGGTGGTCCTTCGCCTTTAGCCGCTGCTGGTGCTGCTATTTATCTTGCAGAGCCACGGCATGCTCCTATCGCAAACTCCCTGCCCCAAAGCCTTTCTGCTCTAAGTGCCGGTGTGGTGCCAACCACCCTCCTGGGGTGTTAAAACACCTCTGAAAATAGAGACAGGGGCACTGGAAATGCTAGAGACGAGGCACGTCCCAGCTCTGCTGCTGACCCTAGGGCAGATACATCTCCCGATGGATCTATGCAATGAGCTTAAGAGGACCTGTCTGCTACTACCATGATACGATTTGAGATCAGTGTTAATGGAAAACCAGGGAACTGAGATTCCCAGAGAAAATGTGTTACTTTGCCCTGATATATCACCCCCTGAGAAGTGCTTGGCAGAGCCAGAGGAGCTGAGAGGCTTCCCGAGCCTGCCCGCCAAACCTCCTCTTCACCAGGCAGATATGGATGGGCTCTGCTTTAACACCTCGTGCTTACATTAGACCTAGCAAATGAACAGAAGGCAATAATGACACTTCTCCATGAGAGTTTTCTGCATAATAGGCAGTTTCTGACATCAGCCAGATCGGGGCTGGCCAACATGATGCAGCAACAAGCTTTGGCAGGAGTCCTGTCCCTGGCAAAGCAGCCCCTTCTATTTTCATTTGTTTTAGAGACAGTTTCTCACCCGCCATATGTGTGCAGCTGGCTCCTGCTCCAACCCCCGGAGGTCAGCAGGAATCTTTCCATGACTCCAGCATCTCTGAAATACCTACCTTCCCAATCCCCAGAGGTGAGGGAGAGCCAGGCTAGCGAGGCTCTGTCTTCCGCTATGTTATTGGGGCAGTTAAGCATCCCCACTATAGGATGACACGCATTTTTAACGTATATCGAGCTTTTGTGGGGTCACTGGGATCCCACCTATGCTGGCACTGCTCGTTCTCCTTCTGTCCCATTTCCTGGGGCGGGGAGGGAGCATTTTGCAGGGGCAGGGGGGAGGCAGGCGGCCCTCAGCCCCCCCGAGCATCCCCCGGGGTTTGCCTGTTTTTTAGTGCAGCGAAGGCTGGCGGCAGCATCGGGCAGATTATTATGCCAGAAAGCACGCTGATGTGTCACGTATATTGAATCCATCAAACATTACTGTCTCACCGTGCCCCACACCAACCGGCTATCATTTATTTCTTTAGAAACTGCAGACTGGTCTAGTTTTATATTTCGCAAGTCACCTGTAAAATATATATCCATAAAGGCATTACAGGAGCCAGGATTCCTGCAGGGACACGGCAGCCTGCCCTCATTGTGCTCTGCAGCTTTACCATCTGCGCCGGGGTCTCCGTTTGTACCTGGCACTGCTGCCTTCCAGCTTCGCAGCCTGTGTTTGAGCTGGGGGCGCGGTGATGCCTGTGCATCGCTCACCCCCTCCGCTCCCAACGCCCACGAAACCCCCCATAACGCCACAAGCCGAAGCTGCCGCTTTGCAGCCCCGCTGACCTCCCGGGGCTCCGAGTGCTGCTCGGGGGCTGCGCGTGGGTCTTGCAGCACTGCAGAAGGGGGGGAATTAGTTCCGCTTTCTGCTACACATATTTTAATTTCATTAGTGTAATATACTGCATTATTATTTAGCCCATGCAAATCTCTTCAAACTGATTAAAGCTGACATTTCAGCTAAGAGATGAGATCTGGAAACAAGTAATAAGGAAAAATTATTTCACAAGCTTTTGGACTTTAGATTTGCAGGGAGGATCGATTGCATTTAAAATTTAAGGCCCAGACTTGACCCTAAATCTCCTTTAAGGAAAAGGAAAGAATTAATTCCTTAATTTGTTATATTTCAGCTTTACAGGCTGGCTCGGCAAAGCCCAAGGGAATTTGCACAAGATGCCGTTGGTTTTGAATGGTGTTTTTGGATACGACTGGAAGGCGGCAGTGAACGCTAGCTTGAAAAATATCATGTTAACACATTTATTATCTTTAAGACCTTAAGAATTATGTGTATCTCTATTGCTATAGAATACTGCGGAAGCAGTTGTTTCTGGGTCACCGAAGGAAACTTGTTAGCTGTCTTTCTGGATATAATTTTCAGCACACAGATTTTTATTTACTGATTTCTGCTGGTGACCAAATAGTGGTAGGTGCATTTATAAAGCACAACCAAATAAAAGGTGACAAAAATGGTCAGTTAGCCTCTGGAAAGAATATTTTGCAGAGAGAGGAAGAAAATAAGAAAGACAGAGAGAGGGGGAGAGTTTTGCCAGGAGGAGTTCATTCCTACAGCTGCTATAGGGACATCGTTAATTTTTGGAAAATAGGTGTAGAAAGGTTAAAGACCAAATAAAGGTCTGATGTTCAGAGGTTCAGGTATTATTTAGGGTCAAATACCTTACAGCCTCCTTCGCATGAACCTGTAAATGGGAACCTCTCCATAAAAGCTTGCTTACGCTTGCGAAAATGAGACGTTTAGCTCTCCACAAGTAATAGTATTGAAAGCTTTTTCTAGGCAGGGGTCAGACCCATTTTATTGTAAGTGCAGATCCATTCAAAGTGCAAACGGAGTGAGCTAAAGGACATCTCAATATTACAGGGTTGTTACTCCAGCTCCAGCCCAAATGACTTGACCGAGGCCAAAGTATGAATCGGTGCCAGAAAGCAGGGCTGGAAGTCGCGGTTGTTCAGAGTAGCCTTGTGTGGAGATCACATTCCCAAAATGAGTAAAAAACCACGGAGGGAATGCCTACACAGGTTTGACTCCTGCACTCCTCGCAGATCGAAATGAGATTGCCTCCGTGGGCTAACATCGAAGTCATTCAAACAGACAAGGTCTATCCATGACAGGTGTTTAAAGTCTGCACTGGAAAAATTCCCCCCCCCCCAAAATGGGAATTAGAAGATATTTCCATTATAAAATGATTGTGACGACTCAGCTGTTACTCTTTTTGCCCTCAGCCTAGAAAGCGTTTCTCGCATTCTTGTCTCAGCACACTACCTTCGCGGCCCTTCATGTGCAGCACCATAGTAATTTATCATTACCCGGTCTCCAAATTATTCTAGTGTTGATTAAATTAGTAAATGCAATCACAATCTGAAGCAAGTTAATTGAGAGAATTTATTTGGCCCTGACAGTTTTATGCATGTTTGATTAAGTATTATAAGGTTTGTTTTTGATTTTGCATAATTTAACTTTAAATCCTGCACTGGGGGGGCCCATCAACTATTAATGACCGAAATAAACTCTTTTAAGATGCATATATTTATGATTTATTTCAAAAAGCAATATCTCCCAGATTTTTTTTGTTCTGTTGCCAAAGTGACAAATATGTTTAAAGTAATATTTTGAGCCATTCGGTTCATGCTATAAATCTTGTGAAATGTATACAATTCATTAAAAGTTTTGAAAGAAGTACAAGTTAGCATTTATATTGCAACAAGTGACATATAAATGTGTATGTTTGTCTTCGAAGCGTGCCATAAAATATATCAGCACTAGCCGGCCGCTGTGACTAGTACTAATGGCCCGCTCTCTGGGCTGATGATAAGTTTCATCACAAATCTTCGACGCTGTCAACACAAAACTGTTCAATCAACAGGAATATGAGTTGTGTCTTTAGTAAAATTAGCACAGGAAAGAAATACAGCCCCGAGCGCTGCCGGAGTGTTGTGGGCGGGTTCCCTTCGGGCTGAGCTACCAGCGTTCTTTCAGGATCTTACCTCTTTGAATGTCAAAGCTTCAATTCATGCCTGACCTGAGGACAGTTTATTTTTTATGAAGATACACATTCATCTAAGCAGCGAAGGGGTCAAAATATTTCAGGCAGAAAACCGAATAGGGCCGTCTCGCTTTTTTTGTCATCCTGACCTAAGAAATTAAAAAGCTGTCTCAGCACTGCTGCCGCTGCGTCGCACCCTCGCACACACGGGTTTAGGTTGTGGCGTCGCTCAGTGGAGCTGCCTGGGTCTTTCTGGAGGCTAGGAAAGCCCTCTTTCACCCTGAGTGGTTCCTGCAGGATGCCAGGAGTCTCCCCTTTGCAGCACTTGCATTCAGCAGCGTCCCCGTAATTCTCCAAGGCAAAGCTGGAAAGCCAAAGTACCTTCATAATTTTGTTGCTTGGGCTGAAATTCTCGTCTCTGGGCTGTGGCTCCAGTCCCAGGCAATGGCAGAGGGAAATAAATGGAACGGGACTCTCCTGCATATTTAGTCACCGAACAGATGTTCCCCGTTTCATGCTATTGGGAAAATGTATCAGCTTTGCACCTCCCCATCTTCCTCCCACCAAAAGGGACGTGGGAGACACAGAAATGGCAATTTGCTAGCAGTACACCACCGCTTATTACCTTGCCTATAATTTTCCTTTGATGTATGTCCTGCACCTCGGGCTCCTCATTGTATTTACAGAATAAAACTGCTCTGCAGGGCAGGCGCTACTGCAGGCGTCCGGGGAGGAACCAAAACGGAGTGAGCATCAGTGCGGCCGTTGGGACGCTGGGAGGTATTTGGCCTGGTGCCTCAGCTGCCTGCGCAGCGCAGCGCGGCAGGTCTCAGCACTGGCAGATGGCTGGAGTTGTTATTATTTAATGTTTTTCCACCCTGGTAGTGCATAGACAGCAAGCGGGGCAGGGAGCCAATGACAAAGTTATGTATTCTTTCCATTACAGAAAATAATTCCTAATTAAATCTAAGAGAAAGCAGCGGGGAGGAAGTTTCTTTTTCTTATTTGTGTATTATTTTATTATTTTCCTCCACCTGTTTGTTTTTTAGAAACTTTTTGGACCTTTATGGCCTCCCTAGACACCTGGGTCTCCTACATTTTCTGTTCTAAAAGTGTCTGAGCCCCTTTGGCGAGGCGAGGCCCTGGGAGAAGCACGGTTCCTCCTGGGAGTAGAGGCAAGATGCGCTGTGGGCTCTCCCGGGACGTGGACTCCCAGGGGGTACCTGCCGTGCTGCTCAGCAGGCCTGGATCCGACCCGCGCCACGAAACCACGCTCGGACTCATGACAGGCCCTGCCTCCTTGGAGAAGCCTTTGCCACGCTCTTGCCTCAGGCAGCGCCGTCCGCTCCGCAGCCGATTCTTTCACCGGGGATGCTCCAGCTCCCGCAGGACTAGGCCCAACCCCAGGCCACGGGCTGCTGAAACCCCTGCGGGTGGGGACCAACCGGACCCGCCACACCCTCAGCGGTGGCTGCGGCCCGGTTTACGTTGGAAACGCCCTTCCGGGCTCCCTCTGCCCTCGCGGGGCCCGTCTGTCCGCCCCCTCCCCGGCGCCACAGGCCGGCGGGACGCCCCTCGCCGCGTCCGCCGTTGCCCGGGCAACGCGGCGCCCTCCCGCTTCCGGTCGGCGGCGTTGGGGGGGCGGCGCGGCGTGATGACGCCATCGCCGCGCGCCTCCCCGGCCGCTCCCCGACCGCCGCCGCCGCCGCCACCGGCCGGAACCGGAGCGCCGCCGCCCCCCGCACATGCGCATTGCGGCGCTCGCCCGTAGGCCCGGGCCTTCCATCAGCCCGGGCCCGGGGCGACTGGCCTCGGCGGCGGCTGCCGCCCGGCGGAGGGCCATGGGCAGGACGGTGAGTGCGGAGCGGGGGGGAGGCGGCGGCGGCCCGGGCCTGGCCCTGCTGCGGAGGCTGCCTCCGGCACAGGCCGCTTCTGTGCTGGGCCCGGCCGTCGGTCAGTGCTAGGCCCCGCCGCTCTGGGCCTCGGCTGGCAGAGCGGGTGCGGGCCGGGCCCGGCGCGCTGCTTTCCCCGCGGCGAGTGGCAGCCGTGGGCCGGTGGCCGTGCGGGGCTGCCGCCGCTGGCTCGGCAGGGCTCCGCGTTGTCTAGGCCGGGCTTTGGACGCCGCGGGGAGGTCCTGGCTGAGCGTCCCGCCGTCAGTTCCCTTCCCGAGGCGATGCAGTTTGGTTTGGGATGTGGTAGGATGGAGGAGGAGTTCGGATTTCCCCTCCTTCCGGTGCTCCCTGCTTTCATTTATCAGCACTAACCTTTATTTGTCATTGTCCCTAACCTTGTTTGGCTCCTTCTGGAACATTTTGGTGCCGCTGGTCCTGACTGATGGTCATGTCATCTGTGGATGTTGCGGTCTTTCTGTCATCCCTCCTCCTCCATGAATTATGAGTGCCTTGAGCAACCGCAGACCTTGCCTGGAATGCGTGATAGGTGAAGAGAAGTAGCACTGTATTTTGGTTTAGCTTTCTCATCGTACACTCAATTTTTAAAGGAGAGGGAGTGAAAACTCACCAAAGTGAATAGTTATCCAGATTTTTAACTTCCTGATGAGGCCATCATTAATGCGATGCTTGGGGTAACAGCAGCATGGCAGGCACCGAGTCTCCTGGGCATTAGAGCTGTAGGATGATGCCCAGAAGAGACCGACTTGACTTTCCAGCCGCGCAACAACATGCTTTAAAACAGAAAGGCCCAAAAAAGTGATCTTGAGGAATCTGTCCAAATCTGTTTCAGGGCATTATGTGCCAATATACAGGTTTGGCGGCCTGCCCTACGTATTCCGTTTGGAAAACGTTGGCTGTGCATGCCCTCTGCATCGTGTTGCATGTGCCCTGGGTGGCTTGGTGGCAGGAGAAGGTGACTGACAAAAGAGTTCTTTATCTGTGATTTTCTCTTTCCTGTCTTTGTGTATGGCATTGGATGCAAAGTAGATGATTCTTTCCGGCATGTATCATTATCTATAATACATATATTATTGACTGTGTGATTCTTTTTAGAATCTTTGTGGGTTTAAAAATACATGCTTGGGGAGGAGCCTTGTAATTCTGAACTTTTTAACACACAAAATGAGCAAATTGAAACTTACTCTCTCGTTTTATCTTTTAGATCAACTCATATGTAGAGTGTTGTGAGTCTATGAAGCACCTTAGCAGTTTCTTTCATTCTTCCTAGAAGGCCAGGTGTCACAGGAAAACTTCACTTTTTTGTTACAAGAATTAAGCAGCATCCAGAAACGGCAGCGGATTACCGACCTTCTGCTGAGTGGATGGCAGCACCCTTAAAAATGTAATATTTCAGAAAACTTATTTTATTCTCACCATGTCTCTGCTCGTGGCTGTTGCGTTGATATTTGGGTTTATCTAAAGAGCATGAATCTACCAAAGGCTGTTTGTTTGTGTGGTGGGCACAGTAAACGGGGACGAACTGCTGCTGTTCACAGAGAGTAAGTCTCTGCAGCTGAACCGTTTGACCGGTTCTCTTGGATTCACCTGTTGAAGGTTTTGTCAGGATCAAAACTCCCCTTCTAAAACAGGGCTTGGACACTGGTGTCCCTGTGGCTGCTCAGGGACTCAGATTAAGAAGCTATGTAGGAGTTTACTGGAAAATGATAAGCTGTCTTTTGTGTCCTGGTGAAAGGGGTGGTAAGGAGAGGCTGCGTCATCAGAAATGGAATGCTCTGAATCCAGAGTATGTGAATTTTAACCTATCTTGCTAATTTAGTCCTCAAAAAATCTCTCTGAAACAACAAACACTGCACAGCATGTGGGAAGCATGTTCAGTTGCATGCTCCAGGAACAAAACCATGTTGTTTTTAAGTATTGTTGGTTTAGTATCTGACCAGTTTATATGTCTTGCAAAATACATTCTTGTAACACACTTCCGAGCTGCTTAGTATTTCCTTTCTACAGACAGGAAATTATGGCAAAGAGGCACTTAAAATTATGAGGGCTTCTTTGATAATTGAGAACAGATCTCCATTTCCTAAATTCCCTAATTATAAGTTAACCCATGCTGCTTTTTATTAGTTCCTGATTAATGTAGAGCCTGCAAATTTCTGTAACAGCGAAAAGGAATTAGAACCTGGGGCCAAGCAGAAGAGATCAGAACTGCTCTTTCCATTTACGTGTAATTTAAGGCAGGAAGCATGAAGAGAGTTACCCAGTGATGCACACTGTATCACAGAGGGGTTTTGATATCAGAGTACAATTTCCCGCAGCCTTATAATTTACTCTGTGATTAGTTCTGTTAGTAACAAAGTAAAAAAATTATTGAAGAAGCTTTTAAATTACTTTAGTTTTAATTTTAAGAGTAATAGGAATTCTTATTGAACAAAGGAAAGATCTGCCCGGATCTGAGTGCCTGGGTGTGCGAGGAGGCTGGGGAAGTCCCTGTTGTTTTCTGGCATTATCTGATGAGGGCATTGTCATTTCATAATTCCCGGAATTTGGCACATCGTAAGCCTGGGGTGAAGCACAGAGCAGCTAACAGGCTACTGCTCATCACTCGGATAACAACAATGGGTGTGTGGAAGGATGTTAAGATTATAAATCCTAAACACGCCAGAAGATCAAGATATTTCACTTATCTCTGCGGGTCCCAAAGGGAGAAATAAACCAGTAGATGTCTTTGAAAGGCTGCCTTGCCATTGGAGGCGATGACAGTGAGACCGCACGGCTCGGCTGAGCGAGGGGAGGTACATCCTGTAGAGTGTGAAAAACACGATTGCCTCATTGTTCTTGCAGGACCTTCCATTATTTTCAGTTTGTTTATTTGGTGAAGCTTTGCCAAGTTTTGAAATGAGCAGCAATCTAGAATCACCGCTCTGCCTGGGCTGCAGAATTCACTTGCAAAAGTACTTGGATAACTTTTTTTTTTTTCTCCTTTAAAAGAAATATGATCCAATGCAAACACATATGTTAATATTACTACTTGCGTGGATGTACTGTTTGATTAAGAAGGACATGTGAATTAGCCAAGATAATTCCAGAACAAAGTTCTCATCTTTTCTGCATTAAAACTGTAAAAGTTATGACTAGTGCTGGTATTGCACGTTACTGGGGAGCTGCTGGGAATCCGACTTGGTGGTGATGGAAACAGGATTGTGTTTCTGTATGTCTGCCTGGTAAACAATAAGCAAAGCAAAGTCGTTTTAAGCCAAGAAGTTGAGTTTTGCAAAGCAGTTGTAAGTAACCGCCGAGCCGGAGAGTGTCTGCCGTGCTGCCTCCTCTCCCCCTGGGGCTACTTAAATGTGTTTTCCTTCTCTGCCTTCCCGCAGGTCTCTTCCTTCCTGGAAATTCAGCAAAGAGTTAGCGTTCCCAGGCTGTTGGATCTCTTCCATGTTAATGGATAATATTTGATATGTGCCCTGTAAATCCTGCCCTGGGACTCTCTGACCGGTGGGGTGCCTGATGCCTGTAATCCCCATTCCCCGCCGGGTCCGTTCGTTCCACGGCCCCCACACGACCTGCCTGCATTCGGCCTGTGGCCCGGTAAGGACCACTCACTTGGTGCGTACCAAGTACAACAATTTCGACATCTATCTCAAATCCCGATGGATGTATGGATTCATCCGTTTCCTGCTGTACTTCAGCTGCAGCCTGTTTACCTCCATCCTCTGGGTGGCACTCTCTATCTTGTTTTGCCTTCAGTACCTTGGCATCCGGATCTTTCTGCGTTTCCAGTACAAACTCTCCATCATCCTCCTCTTACTGGGGCGAAGGCGGGTAGACTTCAGCCTCATGAATGAACTGCTCATCTATGGAATTCATGTGACCATGCTGCTAGTGGGGGGGCTGGGATGGTGTTTCATGGTATTTGTGGATATGTAAATAAAACAAGCGCATGTGGGCTGAGAAGGTGACTTTTCTTCTACCCCAAAATGTGTCAATATCTTATTTTCTTTTTTATATAAATTAATTTATTTATCAGTGATACTTTTTATTGATAAATTAACATACTTGTCTCTGGAATTTGTATTTTTTTGAGGGTCGAGGTGCCATTTTGATGATCAAAGTGCAACACTTGATTGCGTGTTTTTTCTTTGCACAGTGCAAGTTAATACAAATTTCTTCTAGTCTGTAGGAGCCTACGTTGCTGCTGTTCCTGTATTCCTGTGGGCATGAAAAAGGCAGTGATTTATCTGGAGGATAAAAGTCAGATAACTTTGTACCCCACGCTCTTAATCCATCTTCACCCTTTTTCTAAAAATGCTCCTTAATGTTTCAGGCATGTAATATGTGTCCTACTTGACCAGTGTTATCCTTTCTCTATGTAGTTTGCATATTCCCTGCTAAGAATATGGGGCCAAATTCAACAGAGAGTATATGGGTTTGGGTTTTTTTTTCCTGTTTCGTTTTTAGATTTGTGCAAGATGTGCGTTTGACCCACTACACTGTTCTGTTCGCTTTAATGTAATTATATAGCTTTGAATGGCTTTGTCCTTTTCGGGCAGTTAGTGCTGAGTAATTGAGTCTTACCCTAATAGGAGAAATCCATGGGAGTAATGGGAACAGAATTTGATAGTATGTGCTCTTGAAACTCCCAGTCGTGGCAAATATGTTATCATTTTGCAGTGATTAAGGGGAACCCATTGCAATGGTCCATAGCGTTTAGGTCTTGGCATTGGTTTTACTCTTCCCTGCGTGGATTAGTTCCAGTTTTCTCACAGAGTTACTCCTGTCTTAGGGAGTAGGGTGAGATGAGACTGTCTTACCTAGGAGAGGTTGAAAGCAGAGTACAATCTGAAATGGCAATAAATGTTCTCTGCAATTACAGAAAACATTCTCCTACCTCTGCAGCAGTGAGAGTGGGGTCACTGGAGAGCTTTGCGAGCTCAAGAAGGGACTTAAGCATTAAGCTGAGTTTTACTGGTCATGATCTAAGATGTTAGACCGTTCCTCTGCAGTCAGTCAAGCAACTTTATTTATGGAGTCCAGAAGCTGGCCTAAAGTTTATTTTTATTCTGGTTTTGTTTGTTTGTTTTTCCTTATAATGGAATATTGGTCTTTTCCCTGTGTTCTTTGAAGAACTATTTAAAAACAAGTTGGTAAAAATGATGGAGACCCTTCCCCCCCCGCCCGCCTGGAACTGTTGGAGTCAATCATAGTGGAATAAGTAAGACTGGAAATACGTGACTGTTCTTTTATGATCTCTTTGGTCTGAGATATGAATGTATTGGAGAACAAAGCCAGTTTGCACACAGGGAAGGATGCTTCATATTTCAGCTTGTGAGTATTGCAGTCTTTTGCTGATGTACTTTGATTTGTAGGCTTATGGATGCAAAATAGAGAAGCTTCTGCCTGAAGCCCAAAGCTAAAGCAAACCCAGAAATGATCTCATTATCAAGTGTTAAGGATAATGCAGACTGAACACGCAGAGCCGAATAAATAACGGGCCGTGGTGGTGTGAACTTTAGATTAGTCCCATGAGAGCCAAAGGCTGTTTCTGCAGGAAAGAGGCGGTGTCAGCATATGTCACAAACTGGTGTCTGGAAGTTTCCTCCTAACTGCGGAGCTCCACAGAGCTTTGTTCTGGGATTGCTCTCCGGGCTCAGCATCCTGCAGGTCCAAGTCGCAGCTTGCTCTGCGGGCAGAGGGAATTCCCAGTAATTCCGAGCCCAGTGCGTTCCTCCCCAGTACAGCTGTCAGCCTGGGGCATTGCAGCTCTGGTGTGCAGACTGTGGGACTCCCAGCCTGGCTCTGCTCAAGAATTTCTGCAGGAAACGTGTTACAGGCGGCCAGCAAACAGCCCTGGCACGAGCTGAGAGCAGCCGGGACCAGCGCTCCCTCGCCCTTCACAGGAGATGCAGCAGAGACTGGGTGGAGGCTGGATGGTAGGACCTTGTTTCACCTTGGCGGGGCTCTATTTCCGCACTCCTTATAATGATGAGTAAAAGGGTGTTTTGTGGTACACGTGGGCGCTGCTGCGCTCCCCACCCCTGCCTGCTTCAGCTGGTGGGTGCTCTTTGTGACGGATACGCTCCGTGCGACCAAACCCGTGGTATTTTCATTCAGGATCCAAAGGAAGTGCAGGTCTTGGCTGTGGCCGAGTCAGGAACTTCCCTAGTTCCAACCTGCTCTTTGAAAGCCCACACAGGAACAGGGTGACATGGTGAGCTTTGATGTATATGAGCTTGGAAACCGGAACACCGATCATGCGATTAACACATGAATAGCAGGTGGTTCTTCCAAGACTAATTTGGTCAAGCAACAAAGGTTGTGGGTACAAGGAGTCTCATACTTACCTTTTCCATCGCGCGTAATTTGACTATGAGCCACCCACTTTATTCCATAAATATGACAGCCTGAGTGAGCTTTTTTTGAGCTCTCCCTGCTAAGCAGCTGGCTGCGTGGCGGTGATCTCCCCTTGGGAGATCACCCAAGGATCACTCCCTGCCCAAGGGACGTCCCCTTGGGATCTCCCACTTGCCCAAGAGGTGGGATGTCTCTTGAGGTTACTGCTGAAGGTTGAGAGACCCCTTCCCAACTTCAGATCTTTGGTAAGTGACTGATACTGCGCATAACCTTGCATCGCAGGGCATTACGGTCTTTTATTGGTAACTTTGAATCATTATATCCTCTGTGCAGTACCTAGGAGGTTGAACTTTTCCATAGGACTTTGTTAAGCCTCACTTTTACAAACTCTTACTTCAATAAAACCACTTTTGCTGCTACCTTTGGCGGTGGTTCTTTAAGCAGCCCAAACCTGCCCCGCGACACTCCCGCAGTGGCAGCTGAACGAAGAAGGGCTTCTGCATTGCGGTTCATCACTTTACTGCACGGACTTCCCGCCAGCCCGCTGCATCCAGGCTCAGTGTGCGTACCGAGGAAGAAGTACACGTCCTTATCGAATCACAAAAAAATAATGTTTGCCAATTGCCCAAATGTTCCTCGAGAGAGACCTTGGGCACAGGTTGCTTAGAAGACAGCGGAAGGTGATTCCCCATTCCTCTTTTAGAAAGGGAGCCAAGTACCTACTCTCAGAATGCCCCGAATCTCAATTGCACACAACGATAGACAACCCAAAGATTAAATAAGTGAGAAGGCGGCCTCGAAGGCGTTATGAAATTCAAAATACTCTCTTTCTTGGTCCTTACCAGCCCTTGGACACCTTGCAGTGCTTGGGTGGTGTGATCCTACCAGTGCAAGGGAAGAAGTGAGGTCCCTTTGAAGTCACGCTGGCAAGGAAGAGGAATTAATTTTCAAATTATTTGTTTTATGATGTAATAATTTGAGTGTTTTAGATCTTCATGAGTGGAGCAGTATTTGGCACCTTTATGGCACTTTTCCTCTTCAAAGCATTTTCCAACTGGCGCTAATTAAACCTCACAACATGCCCAGGAGATTGCTGAATAAGTAAGAACTTGGTAATGGTTCAGAATTTAAATTCAGTGTTTTTAAATTTGAGATGTATATTTTTTAAAGCTTTTAGGAGTACTTTGCCAAAATATTTTTTCTCAAGGAGCTGAGATTCTTTTACAAGCTCAAGGGGAACCAGGCCACAACTCAGGGAGGGAGAAAGAGGCAGAATAAATGTTATATTAAGTGTATGCAAAGAATAAGCTGGGTTATTTTTCTCCCATTTAGTTTAATTAGGTTTTTCAACCTGGCATTTTTAATGGAGGGGGGGAAAACCCCAAACTTGCTAGAATACAACAAATAAGGAAACAGGGGAAGCTGAACTTTCTGCTTTTCAAGAGTCAAGCAACTCACTTACAATGATATTTGCCAGAAATATTTCATGTTAAGCAGGTATTTGCAAACTGTGCCCCACTGGCAAAGTTCATATTCTTTTGGATATTTTTTTACTTTTTCCAAATTTGTTGGTAGTGAAAGGGATGGATCAGGCTCCAAAATGTGTTAAGTCTTCCCTTCTTATTGTATAGATGGCCGTAACTAAAATCTTTTGACGTTTTCATTTCAGCATTCCTTCATGCTGATTCCGTCCTGAACAGTGAGAGCAGCTGGTTTGTTCCCTGTCTTTTTTTTTTTTTTTTTTCTCTCCATGTTTGGTCTTTAAATATTAGTATTATTATATATTCTGGGTAAAAATTGGCCTTGAGTAATTAGGAAAAAATACTAGAAGTACTGATTTGGGAGAGCGTGTCCATCCCAGACCCATACCAACCCCTTCAGAGAACTTTCCCCATGGGTCCTACTCGCTCCAGAGCTTTCCGGGTGTTTGGGTGACGGAGAGACTCCGGCTGCGTTGCAGAGACTGCAGAGCAGGGATGAGGGTACGTGCGGTGGCAAAGCTGCCTTGGCCTGTTGTTCAGCCTGTGAATGTACGAAGGAGAGTGAAGTGTTGGCGTTTCACCTTGTTAACTCTTCAGAACATGACACCAGCTGGTGTTTTGGGTGCCTGTTAAATTCTGTATGAAACATGCCACCTACATTAAACCTATTTTTTTTAACATGTTGGTTGATGGATTGATTGCTTGGGAAGAAAAAGGAAGAATTTTGTCATACCGCGCTGGTATCTTTTTGATGTGGGGATGGCCTAGACACTCCTCTTCACGCCCGTGCAAATAGAGCAGAATCAGTCCCTCCGTGGTTGTGCCTCAGAAGCATCACTGAGAGTTGGGTAAAACGCCTCTTTTTACCTCCTTGGAGGGTCATTCAGCAATGACTTGGGAGGAGAGCCAGGAGCACCGCACGGCCGTCAGGCTTTGGCTCCAGCAAGCAGACTGCAGTGCCCACCCCGGGCGTTTGAGTGGTTTGAAGGAGCTGTCGCTTTGTATTGAGGTGCACATCAGTTAATTACTAGAAGGTGCTGGCTTTCCTCCTTTCCTTGCGTGGAGCCGAGCTTGCAGTGCAGAGCTGGATCGTTTCAGGACACAGTTGTCATGATTCCTGTGGGAATAAAGAGGAATACTTCTACTACGATGGACTTCCTCTTGTTCTCGTGTGGAAAGTGCTACAGGGATGTGCAGCAGCACAAAATCCTAAAATAGACCGAGCTGGAGGTGAACAACTGGAGAAATAAGTATTTGTGTGCATAGAGCAGCCCACATCCCTGTACGGGTATGAGATGCTCCTTTCTGTTATCCCAACAGGTGAAGAGCCACAGTGGAGGGCTTAAAAGAAAAGGGAAGGAGGTTTCCAAAAGAGAGAGCAATTTGGGCAAGGGTGTGTGTATTTTCACTTTCAGCATTACGTGGGAAAGTGTAAGCAATGCTCAAAAATGCGGCTGGTGCCATTAGCACAATGGCAGATGGCAAAGTTGGTTGAGTGCGGTGGAGTATCGGACCCAATGACAGTGAAACGCTCAGGAATGTGCTATATAAATGTGCATTTTCTGTTGTTATTGTTCTTTTTAAATACATCTCTTGAGCCTTTGCCATGTCCTAGGAAGAACTTGTTTGCCCAGTTCCTAGAGTGAGCTTCTTCCCAGTGCCACCGGCCCAGGCTGGGGCGCCCAGTGACCCGGTGCCGCGGCCCGGGGGGTCCCCAGGGAATGGCCTCAAACACAGGCGCCGTGCCATGCCAGCAAACTCCGCTTCTCCCAGGGGCTGCGCCAACAGCAGAGCCTTTCACTTGTGTCCGTACAGCTTTAGGGTCAGGATTGCCATTTTCCGTAAAAGCAGGTTCTGACCCGATCTGCAGGTGTAAGTCTCAAAAAGGCACTGGGAACAGACTGGAGAAGAGACCAGCTCCTTACCCTAAAGGGCCTTACCTGGCTGAAAGCTTGTTGTAATTCTTCCCAGGGTTCTCCTAAATTGCTGGTTTTATTTCTTTCCCTCCTGGGGAGGTAGGAGACGGCGTTTCCTACCAGTTGTGGAAAATAAGATGGCACGTTTACTTTCAGGGACGGCTTTGGCTGTTCCGGAGCCTCTAGCACACGCAGATAGCATGCTGTTCCAGTGGAGATGTTGCTGGAAAATAGGAAGCCTTGTTATCTTTTTGCGTTTTTATTTAGCCAAACAAGGTTTCCATAGCTCCTGGACAGCTTTGCTGCTGGGGAAAAAAAAAACAACAAACCAACAACCTCTCATTTCTTCACCTGCCAACTCTCCGCACTAATTTTATCTTCCTGCTTCAAAGCAGTCATCGTGCCCAGAAAATGTCAGTTCAAAGGGAAGTTTTGTCCAGTAATGAGCCAGTGAAAATTGTTTAGTGTAAGATCTTCTTGTGCAGCTATCAAAACCGTGCTTAGGTGAGAGCGGAGCTGGGCTGTCGGGGTCTGCTCTGAGCAACCCGCTCGGGTGGCTTGGAATCAAGGCTGCGTGTGTGCTGCGCTTCGAGGCTTGGCTGCGCGCTCGTGTACCATAGAACAGCTTTAGTGCAGATGAAAGGAGCGTCCCTGCTTCTCCCGCATCCTTCTCAAGCAATAAATTCATCTACTGGGGGAGGGGGGGTGGGGGGGGAAGACCACATAACTTGCCCAAGGGCTGTATAAACATGCTGCGGTTCTGAGCTGATGCGTGTCGGGTTTTGGAGGGGCTCCTCCCCCCGCCGCGCTCCGCTGGCTGCAGAGAGCCTGCTGCAAGAATGCGTGATGTTCCCCCACCAGGGAAAGTGTGCGAAAGGGAGCGGTTCCTCTGCCGCTGGCTCTGCTCCGGCCCGCGCTCGGCATGTGATGGACGCTGGAAGGGCCACGTCCTGACCTCGGGTGCACAAGACTGTAGTAAATCAGAGTCTCTAATACAGCCCAAAGCCAACTTTCCCCTGCATGGAAAACACTGTATGTAACACCAAGAGACAAATACCGAAGTCCTTAGCTGATTCTTTTTTTAAAAAAAATAATAATAAATCTCCCATTGGCCCTGGTGAGAGTCTTGCCTGAGTAAGGACGTCAAGATTATGCATGCTAATTAAATGAACCACCCATCCCTTCAGAGTCTGCTCTCTGCTGGGAATTCCCCTCTGAGTAACTTGCTCCCAGTGAGGAAAGGAGTTGCATGAAAAATTTCCCAGATGGTGAATCCGTTGGAGAAAATCACAATCTGTTTGTGGCTTTTTCAAACAAAAAAAAAAGAGCACAGGAGACGCTGCGGAATAAATTTGTTGTTGCAAACCATTTGCTCAGTAATGGGGAGAATTTAGATGGGCAAAGAGGTTTTTTTCAGAGGAGCCTTATCTCCCTGCCTCTGAAAATGAGCAATGGTTTAAAAAATAAATTACAGTGGTGTATATTTTAAAAGCCTAATGCGGTTGCTTTAATGATGCCTGTTCATTTATTCTGACATCAAGGGTGTCTGAAGCTGCCGGGGGACAGTGGCCTCGTCCATGCGAACCTCGGAGGAACAATTGCTGCTGTGTGCGACGCCCGGCTTTGTGCGCCCGCCCGGCACAAAGGAGCCGTTTCATACAGAGCCGCCGTGTCCTGGCGAGTCTCCTGCCACCGTCCCCGTGTGCGGGGACCCACGCGGCCCCGGGACCCCGGTCCCCGGCCAGCCCAGCTGGGTGAGCGCAGGGCTGACCCTCGTGGGGTCTGTGATTTGGGGCCAAAGCCCACCCCAGGCAGGGGAGGGGACTTGGGGGGACGATGGAGCAGCCTTTGGCTGGGGCGGGTGTTGACAGAGCCCGGCAGCGGTCCTGGGGATGGACGGTGCCACCTCGCTGCAGGCTCAGCAGAAGGGAACATCCCACGCACCTGCCATCCCCTTCCCAAATGCTGCCCGGGGTGGGAGCACATTGGGGTGCCAGGCTGTGCTCTGGGGGCTGTGGGTCGCTGCTGCTTCCTGCTGGAAGGGGACAATGTCCGGGGAAGGGACCGGCGGTTGGCTGGCACTGGGGAGGACCTGGATCCCTGGTTCATCCATCAGAGCCCGAGACACCGCACCGCTGTACGCAGCCCGGCTTTGCTGCATTACTGATGTTGTCTGGGCACATTTCGCTTAAAATCTGAGTTTCATAAAAAGCTCCAAGCCAAGAAAAATTCTTCCAAGGTTTTTCTTTCCTTTTTTTTTTTTTTTTTTTAAATTTAAACTTCAAATGAGCACTGCTTAATAGTTTCTTGGAAACGCGTTTGCTTGCAGTTATGTGCAATGTAGGCACTGTGACTTCCTTCTTGTCCATGTGAGGCTGACTCCAAACTGTCTGGTGGCAAACACGAAGCCCGGCGTTGTGCAATGCCGCGGGGCCGGGGCAGGCGAGTGGGGAGCAGCACACACGGCTAAAACGGACAGGATTTTAAATGTGAAGTTTTCTTAGCAAAACCGGTGGTGAATTCTTCTTGTGTGTACACGGGTTTAATCAGCCCACGGCCTTTTAATAACCCAGTGCTTATTGGTAAGGATTACCAATAATTGCCAAGGTCTTGTGTTTGCCGGGCTCAGTTTAGGAGAGATTTATGTGCCTTCAGGATTTGTACAACTTGCTGAGCTTCAAGGACTGAGGGTCCAGCGCGAGTCGCAAGGGGGACGCGCACACAGCTCTCTTGTGCTCCAGCCTTTCCTAATGAACCAAGCTGGTAGTGCTGATTTGCCAACAAATTTCCTATTTACTGTTCACCAGAGCATCAGTTGTGACAAATAAACAGAAGAAGGCAGCATTTCACTGAAAGCATTTCATGTACTGATTAAGACAGCGTACAAAGAGAGCTCCTCTGGGTGCATGGGAAGGCTTCGGTTGCAAAGTAGCTGTTGCTGTGCTCAGGGGGCTGCTCTTCGGGCTCTGCAGCGCCTGCCAGGTCAAAAATGGCAGAAATACACTTATTTCTGAAATCTGGCTGTCCAAAGCCAGGGGAGCGCGCTTCTCTTTGCGATAGCAGGGGGGTGGTTTCCACAGAGACTCTTTGTTTAAATTATGCTGATATTCACCCGTTCCCTTCAGAAAGGGATGAGTGCGGCGCCTGGTTTTGAGAAAACACAAGATAATTTTTATGACCAGTAAGGACATGATAGCAATGTGCTACAATAAGGGCGAGCAAATTTTGCGCTTCAAGGACTGTAACTGCTTACCCGAGTGGGCAGGAGGGGACTGGTGCTGCTTTTTCCGTGCTTTGGGAATGGTGGGCATGGATGAAAGGGCTATAGGATTGTTGGGCTCGTCCTTTAAAGCATCAAGCACCAGCAAAGAACTGAAGCCAGAACCAAGACCTGTAACCCGGTTGTAGCTCTGGATAAACGTGGAGTTCTGCTGGCGGCGATGGCAAACTCTCAGTGCTTTCAGCAAGGTCAGGATTTCACCTTGTGTTCTCAGACACAACTGCCTGTTCTTGGGGAAATAAATAAAACATTTGAGAGCGAAGCTCATAAGGTCAAGTTGCAATGTGCGTATGTACAGAAGATATACGCTGCTTTGTGACAGCGTGTGGCATGAGAAATATGAGGCCAAATCCTGAATTTTTTTCAGGTGGCTGCTGTGGGTTTTTTCCCAGGGTGACCGTGATGCCGTCGTGGCTCCCACGTTGCGGCTGTTCTTCCCAGCTTGCAGAGAAACACCCCGCTGCCTTCTAGAGCAGCGGGAAGATGGTTCTGCCTTACCTACCTGAACGGCAAGCACAAGGGGTTGAATTCAGCCCTGGTGTGCAAGCTGCACCTCCCTGGGGGGCGTCCAAAAGCCCCCACTATAGTAAGAGGTAGGTGATGCTGACCCCTGTGGCTCGGCCCCTTTGGAGAAACCCCCCCGCTGCTGGGGGTCCCGCTGGGCAAACGCCCCCCCACCGCCCTTGGCTTGTGCTCCGCAGTGTTGGTTGCCACGGTGCAGCAAAACCACAGAGGACAGGGATGGGCAACGGCCGGGTTCCTTCACCGCCTGCCCGTGACCTTGAACATCTTTTACATCCTTCCAGCACGTGATTTCGGGGGAGAAAGCAGGGGCGGGGGCGGTGGCACAGTATCGAAACGTTTGTTCAGCAATTGCTGCAAAAAGAAAACTTGCTTCAATCTGCAGAGATGCCAACTGAATTTTGTTTTGTTTTGGTATTTTGGAGGCAAGCCAAAAGCAGGATGTTGTGAAGTCTTCAGCAGCTACTGCCTGCTTGTTCCATACCAAGCATAACTTTGTATATATTTTTATCGGCAAACTCGGTCCCACGCATCTTGATGCGCAAACAAGAGCCCTGGCTGCAGGGCTGCGCTTCCAGGGCGCCGGAGAGAACAGAGCCCTTTCCCTTCCCCGTTTTCTTGACTCCGGGTTGCAGGAGCTGGCCTGCAAAGGTAGCTGGGTTTTTTTTCTCCCCTGCCAGCTGCTAGGAGGAATAGCAAGTGGTTGGTTTGATTGGAAAGAAAAACAAGTTCCCTGCCCACTGGGGTCCCTGCGCCTCGCTCGCGGTACAGGGGAGATTTCAGCGCGGTCTTGGCTGCGATTCTGCAAAGGTTGCAGTGAATTTAGGGTATTACTTTTTGCATTTCACGCGGGGATGAGGCGCGCTTCTGCTTTGTCAGCAGAAGGGCCTGTTCTCTCCCTTGCACAATAGAAAGCCGCTGGGTATAAATAGCCTTTCATGCCTGTCACCTCGGTGGCTTTAATGGCGATGCCCTGATTTAAGCCCCGCTTCCAGAAGATGCTTCAGGTGTGTGCGCTCCCCACGGGACTGAACACGCATTTAAATTAAACGCCTGTCTAAGAGGCTCTAAGCAGCGAGACGCCGAGCCCGTGTTTTAACGCTTTCCAGGGCTGGGACTGCACCAGGAGGGCAGGACCGAGCCCGTTGCCGCTGTTTAAGCGCTACAACTGTTGCCTTCACAAAGGATCAGCGCTCAGAGCAGGGAGACATCTTAAGAGTGTCTGACAAATATATGTACATTCGGGGACCGCCAGCCTTGAATTCGTAATGCGGTGAAGGGTATTGAACATGACAGAGCTCCACAGAGGATAGAGGCGATGCTCTACCTGCCTGCCGCGGCAGGACCCGCGCGAACAAGCCCCCGGCATGGCCAGGGTGGGGCGGCGGCCGCTGGCGGGGGGACGGGACGGGTGCCCAGCACCCATCGGGCACGGAGGGGATGGGTGCTCTCTCCTGTCTCCCTTGTTCATCTCCTGCTGCTCCGTGGAGAGCTTCGCAGCTCGCTCACATCAGTGTTGCCCAGTGCTTTCCACATCCCAGCCCCAGTGTCACCTGGGGTCCGTAAGCGTTGTCAGTTTAATACTAATAATTAAATGAATCATCTCGGGGCATGTAAGTTGTGGGCTGGGCTGGGTGCGGAATCCCGACCTGAGCGACAGGAGGTCTGTGTCGTGACGAGCTGGGCAGAAGCATCCCGACGAGGTGGCCCGGTCCCGCCTCGTCCCTCGCCCCGTTTGCCCTCCCTGCATCCTGGTCGCCCCTTTGTTCCTAAGAAAAGCTCCCGAGGTGACTATGGATGCCTTTTTAAATGCTCATCGTCACATTATCCATCAGATACATATTTACAATCATTCATTAAATTAGGATGTACGTTTCATTCTTCTTTCTTAGAATATTAATGCCTACTCCTGGCTGAAATGCCATATGAATATTCATTAAAAAATCAATCAATTCCTGTGCCAGGAATGATGTCATTTGAGCAATAACTGAAGCAGTAATCGAGCATGCTATGAAAAAACGATGAATGCCATCAGATCTAATGTTTATTGAACTCCGTGTGGGTAAATCACAGTAGGTTTTTTTTCCAGGCTTTTGTGTGCATTAACTGGTGCTCCAGTTCCTGCTCCTGCCTGGCGCCGGTCAGCCCAGCCCAGCCCGGCCAGGAGCGGGAGCAGGAGCGCCTCGGAGCAGGTCCCAGGTGTCCCCCAAGGATGGATGAGTCTGGGGGCCGGGCGGGACGTCACGTCGCTGCAGAGCTCCTAATGAAGAGTGGATTAGAAATTTGTCTTATAACAATGGGAAACAAAAGCTCTTCAAAACTGTTGTGGGAAACCTGGAGAATTAATAGGCTGAAGTCCTCTTTCCGATAGATCTTTGGCTGGCAAAGCTCTTTCTCGTCACTTAGAGAGTTGTCCTGAGGGAGCTGAAGCGATGGCTTTTCTTGGGTTCTCCTCTCCGGTTTTAACGGTGGAGCTACCAGGGCTCAAAATTTACAGAGTAAAGAGTAACAATGCACTTTGGGAGAGATCATTATTACTCTAAATTTTCTCGAATCGAGACATTCTCAACAATAGCAAAGGAGCTGTGCCAACGCACGGGCTTTGACTGTGGCTCCCGTGATAAGATCACACTCTGGTTGTGTGGGAAATATTAAGAGTTTTGGCTTGAATTCAGCAGCAGGAGTCGCTTTGGAAACCTTTTGTGTGCAGTGCACCAACCTTATAAAAGAGGGCATCTTCAGGATCTGCTTTTTGCCGTAGCTGCCATATTAAAATCCTCCCTCAGCTCTGCAGAACAAATTACACGGAGCATTTGTCCTGGGGAGAAGTTGGTTTGATTGTAGCTATACATATTTTCTAAGATAACTTTAATTGGCAAGATTGTCACCCAAAGACATTTACGTTTTTCCTTTGTAGCAGAGGGAGGCATCAAACGCAATAATGTGGTTGGTTTTTTTTTTTCTTTCTTTTTTCCCCTCCTGATTTCTGCCAAAAAGAGATACAAAAATAGTCTGAGTTTTAAAAAATGAGCAAAACCTTGCTTGGCACTGACAGTCAGCCATCAGTTCTGCTCTCCCAAGAGCAGCACGAGCTCCTGGCCGCGTCCGCGGTGCTTCGGGGGCTGCTGCGGGTGTTCAGCCGAGCAACTCGCAGGAGTTCAGCCCTGGCAGCAACCGGAGCAGGGAGAGGCTCCTCCAGAGCAGAAAGGAGGATTAAAATATGTTTTCGGATGCGACTCAGGGGCGCTGGAGCCGTTCTCGCTGGGTAATGGGATGCCACTTTTCCAAACAGTGGAAAATCTGGAGACAATTCTCTCCGCAAAAATCTCTTCTGTGTTACGTTGGATGCTGCTGATCTCGGTGCAGAGGTCGGGTACGGTGCGAGTGCCCGGGAGGAACGCCAGCACGACTGTGGTGCCGCTGGCAGCTCTGGAGCATGGCAGTAGGCTCAGGGAGCAGCCGTTGGATGAGCCCAGCACCCAAATACCCAGCTCCTCTTGTTTTTCTGAGGATTTGGGGGCTTGTGCCACGTTGTATTGTTCTTTACACCCCGCCAGCCCCTGCAGAGCATCCTCTGCCTGTATCATTGTGCAGGTGTGGAAGGCACCGCACGGTGCAGGGCGTCTTTCCCACTCATCATTGCCCTGCCCCGTGTGTCTGGCTGCTGAAGGACAGATGTTTGATGCTGTAATTTGCTGAACAATTCCCAATTCCCATCCTCTCCTCTCTCGGGAGAGGCCGGGCTGAGCGGGCGGAGGCAGTGGGAGAGGAGCTGACAGTCTCAGGACATTCTCACAGTAACCTGGAGCTGAATATTTAGGAAATTTCACAGTCATAAGACATTAAAATTCTTACCAGGAATTAAGTTATTGCTTAATCATTCAGAAGATCACCTCGATCGCTCAAAATAAAAATCCAGACTATCTCATGTTCAGCAGCAGTATTTCAGGCGATACCTGAGTCAAGCCCAGAGCTGCACGGGGCCGTCGCTGGAGAAGACGGGAGCCCAGGTCTGCTGGTTCAGCTGTCCACACGCCAGCCTTAATGGATGAAAACTTCAGTGGGTGCCAGTATCAGTATGAGCCCATTTCCAGTGGTGAAAGAGCCTCTTCCCAGCAGCGCCTGCTGGTGACACTGGATCCTGGGCTCCCGGCAGCGGGGAGACAAGGTTACCCACTCCCACCTCCAGCGCCGCAGCATCGACTCATGAATCACGGCTCTGACAGCAGAGACTTGCTGTATCAGTCACATCACAGACACTTCAAACCAAACTGTTCTTCTGCAGAAAGGAAGGGGAAACACAGACCGATTATGCCAGTCTCTTCATTGACATGCTTCGCTTAGAAAAATTAAGTGCCTGACTTCACCTCAGGCAGTTTCAGACTCTCGTTGAGGGCGTCACTGTCTCCCACGGAACAGATACGTGGCCGCCCCGTCCCCTTTCCACCCGACCAGAGTTATTTGACCCTCCAAAGATGACCTGGGCTGCTTCATTTAAGGCGTCATGCTCATGTTTCTGTCCATCTAAAGGACAAAATGGAGAGGGACAGAAGGGGGTCTGTAGGGAGAGGCTGAACGCCGTTTTTTGCTTCAGCGGTTCAACTGAGCGGTCAACTTTAAATGAATTAAAGTTGTCCAAGGAAAACTGAAAAAGTGCTGGTTGTGTCAAAGAAATGAGCCACGCTCTGTGAGAGGCCTGAGATGGTCTGCAGGGAGTTTGGGTTTGAGGTACAGCACAGGGTGTTGCTCAGTGTCCCCAAAACCTCCAGGCTGGCTGCAGACACCGCTTACCGGGGCTACCGGGGGGCACATGGAGCCCAGCTGCAGCCCCTCGGCTAAGCCAGGAAAGGAGGCTCCTTGCCCTGGTTTCCAACTCTTCAAAGCAGACAGGTGACCTCCAACGCAACACGCTGCAGCTGGGGCTAACAACTAACCCTCCCGAGAGTCCTCCAGTCACCCGAGTTGCTGGGGCCAGTAGGTCCTGCGCTAACGGGACATACGCTCCCACAACCCGGAGAAAGGTGGTGCCTCAGGGAGCAGAAATCATGGCCAGACCTTAACGAGAAAGCAATCAGCCGGAGAAAGACCTGTGAAGTCCTGTGAATTGTGCCCGTTCAAGTTAAATGCAATTTCTAAACAGTAAAGGCAATTAAATATCAACATCATTTACAAGAAGAGGTTCTATCCACCGACATGTTGAGTCTTTAAGACGAAAGTAGATGTTTTTCTGAAAATTTTATTTTAATGCGGCTCCTGGGAAAAGAGTTGGCAGTCTGCATCTAGGGAGGTCAGGAGCCACGGGGCTTCCTCCAGCTTCAGAGCCCGGCAGCTTCGGCTGAGCCGGGCATTTAGTCCCTGCACGTGAATTAAGAGCCGGAGCGAAGAATGCCTCCCGGGACTGGGTTTTCTCTTCTCCTGCTTGCACAGTCACCATACCATTATGTAATAAATAACTATTAAAACAGGCCAACGCTACATTATTTTTGTTGTTGTCCTGCCCTCACCTCGTGGGAGGCCCAGCTGGGAACAGGCGGCACCGTGCACTTCTGGAGCAATTCTCAGGGCAGGATCTGAAGGATTTCTCTATTGACAAACAAGTAAAGCCTTTTTACACACAACCTTGTACCAGTTTAGTTAGGACAAGGCGGCCACCTTGGAGACACTCTCATTTCTGTTTGTTTTAACTTATTCCTAATCATTTTAATGTAAACCAAATAAGCCTGGCTGTAGTCAAAATAACCACCGTTGGCATCGCGTCAACTGTGCGGCACGGGGCAATGCCCGAGCCTTGCGTAGGTGTCTAATGTAAAGAACTCAGGACTTTATTTACTTTATTTATAAAAAATAGCAACTCTAACAGCCAATTCCATCACACTGGCTCGCTCTGAGTAGTGTCTTCTCCCATCGGTGGCTTCCTCACGGTACTGGGGATGCTGATGTGGGAGGCCCTGCCCGGAGGAGGGAGGGGGCAGAGCCTGCTAGTCTTGTTCCCTGTTTGCTGGTTGGCATTATGGGAGCTGGGGCCGATGGAGGGTTACGGAATCACAGAATGACAGAATGGTAGGGGTTGGAAGGGACCTCTGGAGACCATCCAGTCCCACCCCCTGCCAGAGCAGGGTCACCCAGAGCAGGCGGCACAGGAACGCGTCCAGGCGGGGTTGGGATGTCTCCAGAGACGGAGACTCCCCCACCTCTCTGGGCAGCCTGTGCCAGGGCTCTGCCACCCTCAGGGTAAAGAAGTTCCTCCTCATGTTGAGATGGAACTTTCCATGGTCAAGTTTGTGCCCGTTACCCCTTGTCCTGTCACTGGGCACCACTGAAAAGAGCCTGGCCCCATCCTCCTGACACCCCCCTTTCAGTATTTATAAGTGTTGATAAGATTCCCCCGCAGTCATCTTTTTTCCAGACTGAAGAGACCCAAATCCCTCAGCCTTTCTTCATCAGAGAGATGTTCCAGTCCCCTCATCATCTCGGTAGCCCTTTGCTGTCCCCTCTCCAGCAGTTCCTTGTCCTTCTGGAACCGGGGAGCCCAGAACTGGACCCAACGCTCCAGATGAGGCCTCCCCAGGACAGAGCAGAGGGGGAGGATGACCGCCCTCCACCTGCTGGCCACGCTCTTCTTGATGCCCCCCAGGATGCCATTGGCCTTTTTGGCCACAAGTGCCCATTGCTGTCTCATGGTCATCCCGCTGCCCACCAGGACTCCCAGGGTTGGGGTGGCTGGGGCCGTCACACCACGTACGAAGAAGCTAGCAAGGAGAATACCCAAGGGACTAAAAATGACTGAGCTGAACAGCCACCAAAGACAACAAACAAAAGGCTTTCTTGGGTAAGAAATTGTCTCCCCGGGTCCTGCAGCTTTGGCTGAGCGAAGATTTCAGGGGCTTGTCCCAAAATGCGGTGTCAGTACCCTGTCCCTCCTCAAACATGGTGGGTGACAGCAAGGTGCGGCGAATACGCTGTTCGTCGTCCCATCGCAGCTGATGGCGCCTGGCAATCGCGGTTACTGATGTTGCGAGTGGGCTGCAATGGCAGTTATCTCCCAGGGTCGTGGTCCAGTTCAAAGAGCTCAGACACCATCAAAATGCCAATTCGGAGCCCGGGGCCTCCCGGGAGATCTCTGCGGGGCTGACATGAAAACATTGCTGGGCTGGAATGAGACCCCCCGTGACCCAGGAGAGATTTACTGCGGCAGGGTTAAAGCTTTCCCAGTGAAATACATGCCAGCAAGGCTCCCTAATGGGAGCAGTGTGTAATTCCGGAGTGGGAAGTGAAATGAAGACACCACAGAGCGGTCGAGGAGCAGAAGAGCACGAGACTAATGAGGCAGGGCCAGCAGATAAATTCTCGGGATGGTCACAGGTTGTCATTTAACCTCTTTATCTCCATTTTCCAAGGGAAAAGCAGGCATAATATCCACCTTGAAACCCATTTTGAGCTTTGTGGCCGAAAGATGTGTGCTTAGATAGTTACTGCTCTGCCTGGACGGAACCTGTGTATCCTCCCGCCCCGCTCCGCTCTACTGCACCGACGGCAACAAACCCCCCAGGGAACCAACTCTTTCCTCACCGTGTTTCAGTTTTGTACAAGAACATTAAAGACTGTTTCTGCTCTTGCGGGCTGGAGCACAACGAGCAAAACTCATCCCCTGGCAAGGTTGACTTGGCCGCTGTGATGGGGAGAGGAAAAGGCAAACCCCTCTGCCATAAATAAATAATGCAAACGAGGGTTTCTGATACATTTTGTTTTGTCGTTTGCTGCTGTTCATGATGGTGTCTTAATCCCAATGAACTTTATGCGGCTGTAATAAAGCCGCTGTGTCCTCTCCTCTCTCCTATGAATACCAAATACACCGAAGTGTTAGCTAAATGTACCGTCAAAGTAAAGGTTTCCGGAAGCAGGTAATTTTCTCTCCCTACCAGATTGCCTTGTAGCTCACAGCGCAATGCAAATACTGGTTGCGCGTGTTGGGCTGGGTGGGTAACGCTCTTTCTACCCACAAAGAAAACTTCTGTCCCGGTTACACAAATTCATCCTCATATGACGATCGGTCTGCTTTGCAAAGTCCTCTGAAGAGTTGCTTCAGAGAACGGAGTCTCTCAGACAGACTTGTTAATTTTGGCATTTTTTTCAGCATCCTCTTCCAGCCCGGAGCCGCTCCGCTGGGCGAACGTGGTGATTCCCACGGCCGCAGGGGAGCAGCCCAGCCAGGGCTGGGCACACCTCGGGCACATTGATGGCCCTCCCAGGGCAGCGCGCCCAGAGGCAGGACGGTTAGAAAGGTCTTGTAGGTCTCCTTCAGTACCGGGTTCGCTGCAAAGTCGTGTCTCGGCACAAAATGAATTTGTCCTCTGCTGCCTGGTTTCACGGGAGCCTCGGGGCAGCGCTGCTCTGCCGGGGGCGAGTCTGGTCCCCGGTCCTTCACGCAGCCGTTCAGAAACACAGCTGGGAAGGAAGATGCAAAACCCATCTTAACCATCTCCAGCGCCCTTAGAGCCCGAAATTTGGAGAAGGAACAAAAATCTCCAAAGCTTTGCAGTGAAGGGCTAATGTTTAATGGAAAAGCTGCAGCTGGGAAGGGTTAAACGGACGTGGGACACCGCAGGATTGTTTCTTGTGCTTCCCTAAACTACTCTTCAGATGGAAAGAAAAAAAAAAGTTAGCTTTTCTCCTGCAAGAATGTAAATGTTGGGTGTTTTATCAAGTGATTTCTTCAGCCCTCGAGCCATTCTCCAATTTGAAATGCTAGATTAAAAAAAAAATTGCAGGGAAGAGAGAGAAAGAAAGAAAATATTTTTGTCAGCCCAAGAACACTTTGCAGACATTATGGAAAATGTTGCCTATTTTGTTTCCTCTAGTTGCTGAACCAATCTTTTGCATTAAAATCAGCATAGTAGTAAATAAACATGTTTTCTCTAGCCCTGGAGCCATTCCGAGACATCAAATGGTACTTAAGAAATGTTTCTTTCTCCATCACGGAACATTTTTAAAATGTCCATGGCCGAAGGGAGGAAGATGCTCTCGCGGCTGAAGCATTATCCGGCTTCCTGCGCTCTCAAAGCTGGGGGTGGCCCTGGGCAAGTCAACGGAGCTCGGATTTTTCTGTTCTGCTTAAGCACTTGGGGAAGGACAGGAGTTTTCCAGCGAAGCGGCACCTTGCAGCTCCTCGTAAACGTGGCTGGATTTCCTGTGAAGCTTGGAGAGGTGCAGGGGGCTTCCGAAATCCACCCCACAGACTCCCAGCCCCGTGCTGAGCCTGAGCTCTGCTGGAAAACGTAGCCAGTACATCACAGAATCCCAGAATGGTTTGGGTGGGAAGGGACCTTAAAGCCCACCTAGTGCCACCCCCTGCCCTGGGCAGGGACACCTCCCACCAGCCCAGGTTGCTCCAAGCCCCGTCCAACCTGGCCTTGAACCCCTCCAGGGATGGGGCAGCCACAGCTTCTCTGGGCACCCTGGGCCAGGGGCTCACCACCCTCACAGCAAACAATTTCTTCCCCATCTCTCATCTAAATCTCCCCTCTTTCAGTGTAAAACCGTTCCACCTCATCCCATGGCTCCCCTCCCTGCTCCAGAGTCCCTCCCCAGCTTTCCTGGAGCCCCTTGAGGCACCTGAAGGGGCTCCAAGGTCTCCCCGGAGCCTTCTCTTCTCCAGGCTGAACCCCCCCAGCTCTCCCAGCCTGTCCCCACAGCAGAGGGGCTCCAGCCCTCCCAGCATCTCCGGGGCCTCCTCTGGCCCCGCTCCAACAGCTCCGTGTCCTTCTGCTGTTGGTGCCCCAGAGCTGGAGGCAGCGCTGCAGGGGGGTCTCACGGAGCGGAGCAGAGGGGCAGAATCCCCCCCTCGCCCTGCTGGCCACCATGAAGCATCTCGGGGTGATATGAATTATTCGAGTTTGGTCCACACGTCTTCTGCGACACGGGGATGTTCTGACGCGGGCTGTGGTCCCTCAAGGAAGGACAAGGGGACGGTGCTGGCCGTCCCCCCAGGGACATTTGCCCCCGAGGAGCAGTGCCGCAGCCCCGGGAGGTGGTCGTGGTGGCCCAGCAAGAGGGGAGCTCTTGCAGGAGATGGTTCACGTATTTGTACCAGGATGAAACTCAGCGTCTCCGCTCCGTGCGGAAAGTGGCCCAATGGGCCACCACTGGCCCAATTCCCACCTCTGTGGAAAGGCAGGCGGGTGGCCACGCAGGCGCTGAAGCGTTTGTAGCATCGCGTTGAGATGCTTCAATGAAAGAGAAGGGCAGGGAGTGGGGAACGTCACACTCGAGGGTAGTCCGAGGGCGCTGTCTCGGAACGCAGGGTTGGGACGTATTTCTCGTGCATCATTTCTTAAAAAAACCAACAAACCCGATTTTATCTTGCGCAGCACTGAAAATGCCTCTGTCCTGACCTGACACTGTTTTTTAAAGTGTCAAGTGCTAATGAAATTCCTCAGCCTTGAGAGGTTCTGGGCATCCAATGCTGATTTTTAAAATCCAGGGATATTTTGCTGCAGATTTTTAAAGCGGCCTCGAAATGACAAACGTTGGAGAGCGTGAGAGAAAAGAAACTTCCAGATTCAGAGAAGTTCTGCCACAATCACGCAGGAAAAACACCCAGACTCGTGCGTTAAAGAGCTTTTTGTTATTCCTTTGAAATTTGTTTCGAAGACGGAGGGCCAACACCACACGTTTAATCATGCAAATAGGTTTCCTGATTTTAATATTTGGGGCTCAGAGAAGCAAGAAAGGAAAATGGCTTTTTTTTTTAGGCTAGAGGATGAAAATTGGAATGAAAGGCAGTCAGCAATCGGAGTAGATGATCATCGCAGGTCCCTTCCAACTAAACTATTCCATTCCATTCCACTGTAAACTTAAATAAAGTACAATAAAATAAAAGAAAAAAAATTTAAAATGGAATAAAAAAAAGAAAAATGAAACAATAAAATAAATTGAATTGAAAACTGAAACAATGAATTGAAATTAAAATAAAATAAAATAAAAATGAAATCATAAGGTTATAGAAAAACCAAAAAATTAAATAATAAATTTAAAAGTTAAGTGATAGAATAAAGGAATTTGAAAAAAGAAATAATGAAATGAAAATAAAATAATAAAGATAAATAAAATAAAAATTAACAAAAAGAAGTAACAAAAGGAAATAAAAATAAACTAACAAAGTTAAATAAAAAATGTAATACAAATTTAATAAAAATTAAAATTTTTAAAAAAGTGAAATAAAAAATAAAGAGCAAAAAGTGGAATAATGAAAAGCAGCAAAAAGCGACCAAATTAAATGAGAGTAAAATAATAAAATAAGATAAAAATAAGTTAAAATAAAAGGAATAAAACAAGTTAAAATAAGTTGAAATAAAATAAGTTAGAATACGATAGATATAAAATAAGTTAAAATAAAATAAGTTAAAATAGAATACGATAGATATAAAATAAGTTAAAATAAAATAAGTTAAAATAAAATGAAATAAAATAATAAAAATAAGTTAAAATAAAATAAGTTAAAATAAGTTAAAATAAAATAAGTTAAAATAAGTTAAAATAAAATAAGTTAAAATAATAAAAATAAAATAATAAAAATAAAATAAAATATAATGAAATGAAATAAAATAAGATAGAAATAAATAAAACAAAATAATAAAAATATAATAAGATAAAATTAAAATATCCCAAAACAAGATTGAGAATAAAACAGGATAATAAACGGCGAGGAGGCAAAATAAAATGCGATACGACAAAATAAAAGCAAATGCGACACAAGAGAAAACAGCAGCGATTTCCGCCCCTCGTGACCCCCCGCGCCCCCACCGCTCCCCTCCGCAGCGCTGCCCCGCGGAGGGGAGGGGGGGGGGGGGGGGGGTGTATGTGTGTGTCCCGCCCCCCCGCGGTCCCTCCCCCCAACCCCGAGCGGGGGCATCCCCGCTGGGGGGGGGGGAGAGGGGCGGCGGCGGGAGGTGGGACCGGCCCCCCGGAGGGGGGGGAACCCCCCCTCCGGGGGGCCGGTCCCACCTCCCGCCGCCGCCCTCTCCCCCCCCCCCCCCCCCCGGCCCGTCCCGGGTCCGTCAGTCTGCGGCGGCGGCGGCTGCCGGCGCTGCTGGGCGAGGTCAGGGAAAGTCCATGTGAGGAGCGGCTGGAATCACTTCCTGCCGCCGCCGCCGGGACCGCGGCTCCCGCCGCCGCTAGGCCCAGGGCAGCCTCCGGGGGCCGGCCACCCGCAGGTGAGCGACCGGGGACGACCCCCCCTCACCACCACCCCCGGGATCGGCATGGAGGTGGGGGCCGGGGCGGGGGGGGGACGGACGGACGACGACACGCGGGAGGCGGGTGTGCAGTTGGCCGGCAGTCAGCGCACCCAGCATCCCTTTTATATCCTAATAACTATTCCCCCCCCCCCCCCCCCCAAAATATTAAAACTCAGGGAAAGCGATTACACCTCGTTTCCCCACCGGGGGCGGGGGGGGGTGGGGTGGGTGGGTTTTTTGGGGCTTAGGTTCCCCCCCCCCCCCCGCCCTAACGTTGCGGGGGGGGGGGGTGGTGTTGTGGATGAATTGGGTTAGTTCCTGCAGTGTTTGCAAGTCTTGCGCGAAATGTGGGAAATGGGGGTTATTATTAGAAATGCCTTCTCCCGGGGCCGGGGGGGGGGGGGGGGGGGGCGGGGGGAGCTGCCGAAGGCTTTATTTTTTTTAACGCAGGTTCGGACTTTTTCCTCCCGTGGAGAAAACGCTGTGAAAGGGGAGATGTTTAAAAAAAAAAAAACAAAACACAAAACCACCCGTCAAAACCCGGCCAAAACGCCTCAATTCGGAGTTGGGGAGCGATCCTGGTGCTGCGGCGGAGGGGGGGTGGGGTGGGGTGGGGGGTGTCACCGTGGGACAGGCAGGCCGTGCCCCCATCCCAGCGCCGGCAGGATGGGAATGTCGTTTGGTTTTTTTGGTTTTTGGTTTTGGTTTTGGTTTGGGTTTTTTTGGGGGGGGGAGAAAAAAATCGGGGGTCGGCGGTTGGGTTTTTATTGGGCGAGCGCCGGGCGCGTTCCCCCCGCTGCTGCAGTCCGCAGCCTGCCGCGGGTGAAGTGCGTTCGCTCCGCTCAAGGACTTCTCCAAACATCTCCCGGCTGGTGGGAGATAATCCCAAGGCGGGCCCACGGCGTGCTGGCCCCCCACCGCGCTCCCCCGACCCACCGACGGCAAGGCGCAGGATCGCTTCCAGCCAAGTCCCCGTTACCCGCTGGGGCGTTAATTTGAATATTCACAATATTCACTTTTTTCCTTTTTTTTTTTTTTTTTTTTAATTCCTCCCTGCCAGGCGGCGTTTTGCGAGGTTGCGGGCGGCTCGATGTGGCTTCGTGCCTGCCAAACGTTCGCCTCGCGCCCCGCGTAATTGAGGGGCTGGTGTGCCGGCTCAACCTCTCCAGCTGAAATATTAAACAGCGGGAGAAGCTGAAATGGGGAAACAAACGGGAACGGTTGCTGCCCTCTCGGTGGCACGGTGGGCTTCTCAGCAGTGGTAGTCACAATGTGCCCG